>NC_139043.1:50132343-52765718 GCF_965140915.1 Aythya marila
CTCTCTTTTTTTTTTTTTTTTTTTTTTTTTTGAGATCCTACAGAAAGTCTGCAACTGTTGAAATTCTATCGGGGAAAAAAAAAAAAAAGAGAGAGAGAGAGATTTGGCAAGGCATCTGTACAGGCAAGGCATCTGTACAATACAGTTTACCTTCATGATATTATTTCAAAGTCAATCCACAATTCTAACAACAAGGGATAAAATGTAGAAACCACACATACCATCTAAATTTAATTTCTGAACAAAAGAAATTCTCTGAGGGCTACATTTTAAATTTAGTCTGCTTATTATAAATGAAATGTATACAAACAACAAATTATGTCAGAGATGTTAACTCAAGATTCATGCATGTATATAACCATATACTATAGAAATGAAAATACTAGAATAATGCATGGGAATAACATCAGAGGCACACATATTCCCAGGGAAATTACTGGGTTTACTGATCTGTGAAGCTATTTACACATTTGACTATTTCTATCTTGAGCTCTTAACGACTTGTGGCTGCAAATTAATTCAGGAAATCCTGAAGACTGAAGTTGACCCTCAAGATTCAATTAAATTAAATTTAAGAGTGACTATCCATAGGTTTATATTGGTGTTAAAAGGGGGGTTAAAACTAGTTTTAAAGCATAGATATATTTTGAAGATTGTTATGTTGGTATCCATATATAGGAATGAAGATAAGCTCAAATAAATATCAGTCTACAAAAACAGTAGGAACATCAACCATGAAATTCTTTCCTTTTTTTTTTTTTTTGTTTTCCCAAATAACTCAATGAAACTGACAAAATCACAAACGCATATCAGTGTATGCCAAGAAACCCTTGTTCCTATGTATTCTTTCTTAAAGACTTTTTTTTTTCCTACAAGTTAAAATGGCTATCAGCTTAATACATCAACAATATGTACTATCCTTGGGATTTCAAAGCTATATTTACAGACATGCCCACATAAATGAACATTTAAAAAATGTGCATTTTCTCACAGTGAATTTTCTTTTCATTTCAATTATTCAATGATGAGGAGGAAATGAAAACAAATGAATAATGGCGCCTAATGTCCCCTGAACTATGTTTTCTTTTGTTTGTTTCCTCACAGGTGAAAGCAGTAAAAACTGTCCTTAACTCCTTAATCGGGGGGGCAGGGAAGGGAGGGAACTGTAGACTTCTCACATTATCTATGACTTTTGGGTTGTTTTAAGGTCCCAAGGACATATTCCATGGAACACAAAGAATTTTTATCAGACACAATGCCATCTTAAAGGATAATACAGAGCACACCTTTAAAAAACAAAACCTGACACTTGTTTTGTCATTAATTCTATTTCATACTGCCATATTTATCCTCTTTTAATCATCCAAAAAGCACTAGACTCTCATGCTAAAAACTCTGCTTTTGTGGGGAAAATGTGTTGTGATAGAATACTGCTTTCTAACCCTGTGTCCAAAAGGGAATTTCAGGGTATTATACTTTCCCTTCCCTTCCCTTCCCTTCCCTTCCCTTCCCTTCCCTTCCCTTCCCTTCCCTTCCCTTCCCTTCCCTTCCCTTCCCTTCCCTTCCCTTCCCTTCCCTTCCCTTTACATACTTGCACTGAGTGGTACGGTATATCCATATTGTACAATCCACATCTTCCTATTTTTCTTCATAAGTGCACAGTAGTAACAAACTAAGTGATAGAAAGACTTTCAGGATCACAGAAACACTTGGTCACTGGCTCAAGAAGAATGGATGTATAGAGATAAATGTTCATTTCCTATTTATGACTGACACTGAGCCACACTAAAATTCCTGAGGATATGCCTTGGACAGAGCCTTCTAGAAGAAATTCCTATATTTCAAAACCATTCAAGGCCCATTTGGAATTAGATCTGGAAAGGAATATCAAGGACAACAAGAAGGGCTTCTTCAAACACGTCAGTAGAAAAAGGAAGACTGGGAAAAATGTCAGCCTGCAGCTGAATGGGGCAGGTGCCCTGGTGACAAAAAATATAGAGAAGGCAGAACTGCAGAAGGACTTTTTTGCTTCAGTCTTTACTGTTAAGATCAGCCCTCAGGAATTTCGGACCCTGGAGACAAGAGAGGAAGTCCAGAGAAAGGAGGGCTTTCCCTTGGTCAAAGAGGATTTGGTCACAGATTATCTAAGCAGAATTAACATCCACAAATCCCTGGACCCTGATGGAATGTACCCACAGGTGCTGAGGAAGCTGGTCAATGTTATTTCTAGGCCGCACTCCATTGTCTTTGAAAGGTCATGGAGAACAGCCTGAGGGCTGAAGGAAAGCCAATGTCACTCCAGTCTTCAAAAATGGCAAGAAGAAAGACCCAGGCAACTACAGGCCAGTCAGCCTCCCTCTCATCCATGGAAAGGTGATGGAACAGCTCATCCTAGAGGTCATCTCCAAGCATGTGGAGGTTAAGAAGGTGGTCAGCAATAGTCAGCATGGATTCACCAAGAAGAAATCATATTTAACCGACCTGATATCCTTCTGTGATGAGACGACTAGCTGGGTAGATGAGGGGAGAACAGTGGATGTGGTCTACCTTGACTTCAGTAAGGCTTTTGACACTTTCTCCTAACATCCTCATAGACAAGCTCAGGAAGTGTGGCCTATATGAGCGGACAGTGAGGTGGATTGGCAATTGGCTGGATGGCAGAGCTCAGAGAGTCATGCTTAGTAGTGAGGAGTCTAGTTGGAGGCCTGTAGCTAGCGGTGTCCCCCAAGGATCAGTACTGGGTCTAGTGTTGTTCAACTTACTCATCAATGACCTGGACAATGGATCTAGAATACCCCCTCAGCAAGTTTGCTGACTACACAAAGCTGGGAGGAGTGGCTGATACCCCAGAGGGCTGTGCTGCCATTCAGAGGGACCTCAACAGGCTGGAGGGTTGGGCTGAGAGGAACGTCTTGAGGCTCAACAAGGTCAAGTGCTGGGTCCTGCACCTAGGGAGGAATAAACCCAAGCACCACAGGCTGGGGGCTGATGCACTAGAGAGCACCTCTGCAGAGAGAGACCTGAGAGTCCTGGTGGACAGCAGACTGACCATGAGTCAGCAATGTTCCTTGTGGCCAAGAAGGTTAACAGTATCCTGGGATACATTCAAAAGTGTTACCAGCAGGTCAAGAGAGGTGATCCTCCCCTTCTACTCAGCCCTAGTGAGGCCACACCTGGACTACTGTGTCCAGTTGTGGGCTCCCCAGTACAAGAGGGACATAGAACTACTGGAGCGAGTTCAGAGGGCTACAAAGTTGATGAGAGGAATGGAGCACCTGTCATACGAGAACAGGCTGAGAGAACTGGGCTTGTTTAGCCTGGAAAAGAGAAGATTGAGGGGAGACCTTATCAATGTGTATAAATATCTGAGGGGAGGGTGTCAAGAGGATGGAGTCAGTCTCTTTTCAGTTGTGCCCAGTGACAGGATGAGAGGCAATGGGCACAAACTGAAGCACAGGAGGTTCCATCTGAATATGAGGAGGCACTTCTTTCCTGTGAGGGTGATAGAACACTGGAACAGGCTGCCCAGAGAGGTTGTGGAGTCATTGTCTGGAAAGATTCAAAACCTGCCTGGTTGCCATCCTGCACAACGTGCTCTAGGTGATCCTGCTCATTTTGGGGGGGGGTTGGACTAGACGATCTTCAGAGGTCCATTCCAACCTCAGCCATTGTGTGATTCCATGATTCTGTAGGAATAATTCCTAAAATATACAGAGAGATATTATTGCACTTACCTTTACTGGCTTAATGTTTGAAAACACTGTATATGTTTTGTAGGATTAGGCCAATAATCATAAATGACAATAGGCTCTTTATTTTGCCAGATGATTAAAATAACAATAGTCTTCCCCAGCAGCCATTCTTGGGAAATTTCTAGACTGATTTCACAGACAAAAATAGTTCACATAACTCAAAAAAGTCTCCAAGCTTTTTGATGATTATCTAAACCTAAATAAAACTTCACAACCTTTCGGACATTCCAACATCCTGTACCTACAGCACATGTACTACACGTATAACTTAATACTACAAAAGGTACTTGAATTAATTTAATTTGCATGGTATCTTCATGAGACCCATGCAATAGAGACCATGGATCATCATGTCAAATCTAATGCAATAAGAAGCTCAGCGATTCTTTAAAGTAGCTTTTGTGTTATTGGTAAGGAATCTGATCTTCTGTGTCCCTCTTACATCAAAATGAGAAAATAAAATGGTTCTGTTCTTTCTCATATTGTACTAGAAAATACTTCATTGTATTAAAAAATTCTCTCATTCTCTCTCAAGGGCCATGTGAAGGAAGAAATTGCACACAGCCTGAGTTTATTGAGAGATTAGCTTTTGATGGATGGCACCATGAAAAATGTAAAGCAAAAGCATCAGAAATGGTTTGCAACAAGTTTAGGATACCCATTTATTTTTATTTTCACTTGAGATTTCATCTAAGTGAAAGTAGGACTTAAGTGAATATATGATACACATAGACTTACAAAAGCAAATCTTGAAGCTTTTAATACAGTAGTGGGTAGTAGCATTGTTCAGCAAAAGATATTTTCTGTCCCCTAGACAACCCTCCAGCATACACATCATTACTCACAAAAAAGGTTCAATGCTGCTCTGAGAGGGAAAAGGTATTTGTGTAATTATTTATATCATACACACCACCTTGGTATCAAAGCATTACATGTCTAATATAGTCTCTATCAAAGGGATTATGAATGCTGTCTTAGCCTAAATTAAGAGTAATATTAAGTATCTGTTGTCACAGCATAAATCTGACCAGGAACAAAACAGCAAACTACAGCTGTAGACTGTGCTACAGTTTAGAACATACACAACACATATTAGGGAGATGGCCAAGAAACACACGGTGCTCCCCTGAGTATTCAGCATGCAACGAAAGATGCTTTTAACTGAGTTAAAACCAAGTCAGCAAGACTTTATATGTATATATATATACATATATATATATACATGTATGTATGTATGTATGTATGTATGTATGTATGTATTTAGTTGTAGCCAGGGCAAACTGTATGTGAACTTAGTCTTCAACATAATAGAAATATAGCTGAAAGAGCCGGCACTCAAAAGGTTGTTTAAAAGATGAAACTCATTTTAATCTATATTAACATAATCAGTAAACTGAAACCCATTTTTTTCTGTAACGTACAAAATAGATCATATTTCAACTGTAAATTTTAAAGGCCTAAGGAAAATGTAAGAGATGCACGCATCTTTCCTTGACCTAGTTATAAACAGATATTCCCAAAAGTATCATAAATGAAAGAATACCTTAAGAAATGATTTTTTGCATTTTCCATCTCTTTTCAGTTAAAACAAAACAAAACAACAAAGACACTTTCTGTAAAAAATGGAATGGGGGCAAGTTTCTTTAAAATATGCTTCCCTTCCCTTCCCTTCCCTTCCCTTCCCTTCCCTTCCCTTCCCTTCCCTTCCCTTCCCTTCCCTTCCCTTCCCTTCCCTTCCCTTCCCTTCCCTTCCCTTCCCTTCCCTTCCCTTCCCTTCCCTTCCCTTCCCTTCCCTTCCCTTCCCTTCCCTTCCCTTCCCTTCCCTTCCCTATGCAACAATCATGTAGTAGGAAAGTTCTTTGTGAAAATTCTCATTTAGCAAATAAATGTCTCTTTCATTTGGTTTCAACATTCCCTTCCCCATAAATGCAGTGACATTCTAAATTCAATGATGCTTTGGAATTTCTTCCCAAGCATCAACTGAAACCAATTCTGGATTCAAAATTTTCAGGAAAAAAAAAAAAAAAAAAAAAAAAAAAAGTTTTCCGTGAAATTGCTTCTTTGGTAGTTAAAAACCATGTCATATCAACATACTTTCTCCAACAATAAAATTTCCTTTGAGCACATATCTATATAAACTCAACTATTTAACCACAGTTCAGCAAAGACTTTTCAGTGAAAAAAAAGAACAAGAAACATAAAATGTATGGCTATGTACTATACAAAAACTTTAGCGACATGCCATATTGTACGAAGCATGTCAATTCACAGTTGAAGACAAAAACTTAAATAAATTACAACTAAGCAAGTAGGTGATGTATGTAAGCGGGTTCTTTGTGCTAATTTGTTGAAAAGATATATATATTTTTTTTTTTCTTTGAGCCATAGACAGACGGTCAAGTAACACAGATTTTCAAGTAACATCTAGCCAAGATACTTGAACCAGTAAAATTGCTCAAAAGGAGAGAGTGTTGCAAACCAGGTCTCTGTGGCCAACACCTAGAGAGCAAAATTACACAAGGATTGAATAAAAAGAACCTTTATTTATTTTTTTTTTTAAATCACTACATACTTATTCCCTTTAGAAATTACCAAAATACCTCCCTATTCAAAATTAGTAATCAGCAGCTGTAAGTTATCAAGATTTCTCTAGCAAGACACACGCACACACACACACACCAGATGGGCTATTTCTTTGAAGGGAAATCCAATTTCAACCATGCATTAAACATATCCTTGTGACCCCACTGGGCATTTTTGAGGAGCTTCCCCGTTTATCACCCCCAGAGCAATGCACACAGTTGCTAGGCAACTCGGGTCTGCCGCTGCCCCTGGGGCCTTCTCCACAGTTCCGTTTTTTCAGAGTCTGGGGTGGGGAAAAGGGCTCCGTCAGGCTATGCACAACCACATATTTGTTGTAAATAACAAAAAATAACAGTGTCACTCAATGTTCAGAACATTCAGTGGATAGCAGTGGGCTATTTTTCTTTTCGTGTGTGTATTTTATTATTTATTTATTTAACGTAACTGACAAAAACTGGCTACAATGCACAGTGTAAAAAGTGACATTTTGACTCTAAGGGAGGAATTATTTGCAATTTGTTTTGAACAGAAGCTTAGTTCATGTCAGATGCGAACCTCCAGACAATCATTAGTTTAAACTGCCTGCTATGTGTTTAAAAATTTCAGTCAATTTAGAACTGATCTGAATTGCAAATAGTATGGTAGTAAGCCATTAGGGAACAACATATCTCTTTTTCACACTCACAACTCTCTGCTTTAAGGGGCCTCAACTGCACTCAAATATGAAAATACCATTTTAGTCATGCGTGGTGTCAACAAACATGGAAACACCGGAGATCCAGAAATGGAAGGTGGCACTCAGAAGAGAAGACCAGCAGCTGCAACAGGAGTAAAGAAACACATGCAGTCATTGATGTGAACAATGGCCAACAGTCAGTTTTCCAAAGAATAGCCTGATTTACCTGTGGCATTTTAATGCAGGGGTCTGGCATCTGACTAGCACTGAGTTATTTTGGTTTCTGAGTGAGGGATCTGAGGCATTCTTCCTCCTCTGTGAAACCATTTTTTTGAATGAGTGTAGGCTTTGCATCACCTATGTGTTGTGTTTGGTTTTTTTTTTCCATAAGCTTACCTGTAATTCCTCAAAACTAGCTGTTGACTCTCCTTCTGTGTTCAGATGAACGAAAAGATACAAATTGTCATCATTCCAGTTCAAGACATGTCTTTGCAGTAGGTATCCTTTGACTATACCAATCTATTGACTGAGAAGACAGCTGCACAACTGAAAACAGAGCAAATGTCTTTTAGATGAAAGCATTAAACATCATGTATCTTGTCTCAAGTTTCTTTTCCTACTCAAGATCATTGTAAATCACCTATTGATTTATCATGCTTGGTGGGTGAAAAATATTTCTTCTACAGCCCTATTGCTACTCTGTAGCCACTCTTTACTACTTGTCACTGCATTTGGTTGGTTGATTGTTTTACACCACCCAACAAAATTAATTATCCTTATAAAACTCATGTATTTCATGTTTTCTCAAGTCTGCAGCTGAGGCTGACTGTATGCCTCAGTGCATGAGGTGATAAGCAACATAATCTTTAGATTGAAGCAGACTCACATGCAGATATGAAGAAGAGGGAAATACAGACTTTTCACCTGCATCTGTGAAATTTAAATGCTGGGGAACATAGTACCAGTGTTGTAGATGTTCCTGCATCATTCTTGCAACCCTAGGGATGAGTTAAAGGGGTTCTAGAACTCCTTCTCCCCTGAAGTTATATGTATAAAAACAGCTCCTGGAGATTTTGTATCCAGACATCCTCTTTGCTGAGGGGAGACTAGCCCAGAGATGCCTACAGCAGCCTGCGTAACCATAACTACTCTGCAGAGTCTTACCCATGGGAGGCCTAGCTGACCAAAACGCTGCTGTGTTAGCACAAATGCTGGACTGTATTTCTGCAGAACACACCTTAGAGAGCATTAATGTGGATATTCCATTAATTCTTTCATGGCACATCCACTGAATCCCCTCTGCTTTTCTGAGATAGCAACATAAAATTGCTGACTGCAGGTGAATTTAGTATTACACCGCATATCAGCTTTTCTAGAAGGTTCACATCAGCTTCTGTAAAGCTGGCAATGTTCTTGAAAGAGGATTGCTTGCACACTACCATTATTGACCTGCCCTGCTGTGAAAAGGAAATGGGCAAGGTCAGGGAGGTTAAAGGTAGAATGCTGAGCCAGAGACTTGCCTTGCAAAGGAGGGGAGGGGGGGACGGGCAGAAGGAACTAGCAAGGAAACTGTAATGGAGGTAAAACTATGGGATTAGATGAGTAGTACAAGAACTTGATTAGCCACCTTCCCACCCAAAACTGAAGAAAAAAAAAAAAAAAAAAACATAAAAAACAAACAAACAAAAAAATATACTCTGCACCTCTCTGCCTCAGACTATACATTCCCTTCCAGCACACGTTCTACAGAAACCTTAACAAAAAAAAATCTTTTGAGACTGGTTATCACTACCCCATAATCTTGGTGTATATATGCATATAAAAGCATACATGTATAAATGATTCAATTTTAACACTGGCAAGAAATTATGTTGCGTGAATATTAAAATTAAAGGGACAACATATTTTCAGTATTCAAAATTTCATATTAAAAAGCTGTAGCAATATGAATAAGCCTCAGACAGTGAAAACCTAAGTTTTTGTTTTGTATTATTTCAAGGACAGATGCATTTGAAATTACTGGAGCATAGAAGCTTCATAGATAATTCTGCACCAGCAAAAGTAAAGAATTCCAGACTCCCAATTTCCTGAAAGCACAACAG
The DNA here is from genome assembly GCF_965140915.1 of Aythya marila. Taxonomy (NCBI): domain Eukaryota; kingdom Metazoa; phylum Chordata; class Aves; order Anseriformes; family Anatidae; genus Aythya; species Aythya marila. Next base: position 50,141,457 of record NC_139043.1, read on the forward strand.
ACTATTCATCTCCATCAAATCCCCATGAAGTAAATTAATCCTTTCCAATTATCATTGCAATGCATATTTGAGGTAACAATTCCCTACTTTGACATGTACATGTGTGGAGCTTCTACTTATTTTAGTGAGATAAAAGGCACATTTCCAATTTGGATCTTTGAAAAGGTCTGACATTCGGTATTTATTGTAACAAAGATTAAGAACACTCCTACTGAACAGTAATATTTAAAGATGCATTCCTTTCAGAAGTGATATTATGGCACAGGACAATTAATATATTCCCAGAAGTATATTCTTCAAGCAAAAAAAAATTTCCTGTGATAAATACAGGATTAAATATAGTATTGTATGTTAATTCAGATGAAAATGGAGTAGTTAAATACTTTCAAGTCTAATCTCCAACTATTTATAATTTCCCCAGCAACTGAAAAACAGTAAAAAAATATATATATTCAATATTTTCTATCATTACATGGGTTCTAAACAAAACAGAACACACAGAAGTATGATCAGAATCCAGAAACAAATTGTAAGGGAGGAAAAAAAAAAAAAAAAAAAAAGTAAAAGTGCAGAAATCCTTTACTCTCTGCTTCTTTTTTAGTGACTTTAGGCTCTTTGGTATTTTTGTCTCCTTAAATCAGGTATTCAATATTTATTTCCCCAATTACTCCGGCAAAGTCTGTACATGCCACAATGAATGCTCTAAACCTGTTATTTTCTACACACAAATTGTTTAATCACCATAAATGGGATGCTGCATGTACAACGCACCCCTTGCATATACATCTGCATAACCCGGCAATTTAATTATGTATATTATATAGTGAAAGCGTTGAAATTTACATATCTGCTCCAGTTACATTTGAAAACTGATTTCCATGTAGAGTGTTCTTATCCTTATTTGACATGTGGCATAGGCCAAAGATCTGCAGTTGTATTTACTGAAAGGAAACCAACACAAACAGCGAGAGGGAAAGATATGAGCAACTTGGGATATGTGATTTTTTGGACTTTCAAGTGTGTGTGTGTGATAGTTGTATACTTTTTGTATCATATTTTTGGCTATCTAAATATTACTTTTCACATGACATAGTCCTGAGAACATGTAGTATAAATTATCATAAATCAGTTATGAAAAGATCATGTGAATGACATCTGGAAGACAAACAATCATCTCTCAGATCTAATTGAGCCTGATCCAAACACAAAGTAATATTTTGGTTTGGTTGAAGAGGAATGCTACAGGAATCAAAAGCTCAGCACTAAATTCTTTCCTTGTGTGGATATTCTTATTGATTACAATGGGATGGCTAATGTAATATGGTAATATGGTACAATCAGTTTTATTGAACTGTATTTTATTCCCCAGAGAATACCACCATGACATTAATGTATTAAAAAAAAAAAATACAGGAGAGATTATTAGGAAGAAATACTTCACTGTGAGTGTGGTAAGGCACTGGAACAGATTGCCCAGAGAAGTTGTGGATGCCCCATCCCTGGAGGTATTCAAAGCCAGGTTGGATGGGGCCCTGAGCAACCTGATCTAGTGGATGTTCTCCCTGCCTATGGCTGGAGGGTTGGAACTAGATGATCTTTAAGGTCCCTTCCAACCCAAGCCATTCCATGATTCTGCGATTATATGATTATGGGCAGTAACACTGACCTCACTTATTTGAAAACAGAAATGAGGAAAATTTGTTCTTGGTATCATTAATTGCCATTTGTCAGCTATCTGGATCACAGCTTTCAGCATACAGACCAGACCACCACCTGCAAAGTGAAAATCAACATAATAGGAAGTAGGTGATTAAAGGTTTGGCGTGGTGCTTAGAGACATGGTTTAGTGGGTGATATCAGTGGTAGAGGGGTGGTTGGACCAGATGATCTTGGAGGTCTTTTCCAACCTTAATGCTTCTATGATTCTATGATTCATGAGAGGAAAACCATCTATATACACTTCATCAGCACAGCATAAGTAAAGTGGACAGCAGAATTCTCCCATCAGGATAATATTCTATCATCTAATCTGTCTGATTCATTGTTAATAGATATTTAAGAGGTTTCCTAACCAGCAGTTCAAATGGTAAACAAACCTTTTGCAGAAATGTCTTTCTATGACAATATCGTACAGTTCATTATAAGGGTTTCATGGCCTTTTCCAAACACAGGAAATGTAAAGAAAAGTACTATGCACTGAGATTCCTCAAAATTCTTCCAGAGCGCAACATAATCTTATCACAGTACCCCTAGAGGGATAACAGAAATTTTGGAATAAGTCCGACTTCTTAGTGTTTCTGTTTAGTCTTTGGTGCACCTAACTCAAGTCCATCCAAGTTGTCCTGTTGCTGAATCCATGCTATGCCTGCTGTGGTAGATAGAACTTTCTGTCCTTCCCTTAGATCTGGAGGTTAGTGTAGTGTTGCAAACAAGAGATAATGAATGCATAAACAAACTTGAACAAAGACCTATTAAGTTTTCCACAAATGAAAGATGGAAACATCAAGGCAGCTGCTTCCCACAGCTACCACCTGGATGCAAGAAAGATGGAATCTGCATGCAGAGTGCCTCCTCCATGCATGTCTATAGAATTCAATTCAGCCCTTCATGTTCCATTTTTTGAACATAGTTTTTATTCATTCAAAGAATGAAACATGACAGAATGCATGTGGATATGAGACAAAATGTGCCTCAGGGCTACATACAGAGGCGAGGTGAAGGCATCAACCCCAGATGTGAAGGTGAAGACAATGATGCAAAATGCAGTTCATCTTACAGTGGCACAAAGCCACAAGTCCCGTTACTGTGAACAGAACAAAACAAACAAACAAATAAAAATATATATATAAAAAAATGAACTAAAACAATAAAAAGGAAAAAGACAAAAACTCATTTCCCTGATGACTCTGTATAAAACGTTCTATCTTCACTAATACAAAACACAACATAGAAGAAATGGAAAAAAATATTCACCAAAAATGTATTCACCAAAAAAAAAAAAATATATATATATATATTAAAGATGAACAGGTCATGCTATGGCAATGCACAAAAAGGAATACCTATGTTTCTGGATCACAGCATTATCAAATGTCTGCTCAGAGGCAGAATGCAGTTTGAAGCTGTAATGCCTTGCTGTACGTCTTTGTGGTCACAGCTGTCCTCTCTACTTCATTCACTTTGCTGAACTGCTATGTAGGTGGGACTTGCTTTCAGCTGACTTTTTGTTTCTCCTTTTTCGTTAATGCACAATGTTAAACTGCCTTATTGTTGTTAATGTGTCCAAATTTCCAGAATCTCACATACGCATAGCTTGTCTCTCGACGTCATTACGATATTTAAGAAAGATGACATTGCATCCAGAAATAAGGGGTTATGGGAGCAAGACCACATATTAATGTCTATGAAGGTACATATCTGTTTCAGAGTGAAGCATAGAGTTATACTGGGATTAATTATTCCTGTGGTAGATTTTAATTCTGCCAAGAAACAGAAAGATCAGTATTAACATGTTAGTATTTACAAGTAGATTTAATTCTTTTTTACTTCTATCATACTGCTATTTAAAATATTTGAAACAAATATAAACAAATGCAATCAATACTGATATTCTGAAGAGCTACTTCTCATATTTTTCTTTCTGCTTCATAGTGACTCATTAAAATTTACCTGTTTAATTCTTGAAGAACTATTACATGGAGAAAATGAGATTTGTTATTCAGAGACTGATGCTGCTGTTCCATTCCTTTTGGTCCCCCTGCCAAAATGCAAACTGTAAGAAGGGAATATATAAATCTCTCATGGTATAAGAGAATAGCTTTGCTCTGTTTGTAATAGAGGAAAGTGGTGGGAGCTGGGTGTGGTTTATTTATTTATTTATTATTGTTTATGTAATCAGTTAGCAAAATACAAACTTGCACAAATTATGAAAGTAAATTTCCATACAGCTTGAGAGAACTACAGCACAGCTGAGCGCTCACAAACTGGCCATTCTGTACCTAGGCTATGTCTAACATATAGAATATATCTAGGAAATGGGGAAATATTATTTGAAATATCAAGGAGTGTTTCCAAGGCACTAGCTCTAAGGACAAGATACCACTGAAGTGGATATGTATCTATATAACCCCAGAATATACTGCTCCCAAAAACTAGGGTTTGCCGTATCTTTAATACCCTAATTTCAAGAATAGGATTCATCCATAGAGCAGTGCTACAAAAGATGACAAACCAAACATTCAAGGAGCTAGATGACCACCATCTGGAGCAGCTAAGAGGACTGGTATGAGAAGTATCAAGAAAGATGGACTTCAGCATGGCAATGAGCAAGCAGAAATCAGCAGCACACTGGATCATTTCCTGTTGAAAATGGTGGAGAATGATCAGGATGTCGGGGGTTGTTATGGCACATACACCACCAGAAGAAGGTTGTAGGGATATGTATACTAAGAGTTAACCTTAAACACAGCTGCGTACTTTGCTGGCATATAAGCTTAGCATACTTAATCAGGTGATTTATGCAATGTAGAATACAGAAGCATAAATGTCTATCTTCTGGTACTTAACTCCGTTATCATTAGAATTAAATATGTCATCTATACCCAGTATGCATCATTTTACTTATGATTACATATTTATTCCTTTATCGGATTTTTGTTTAAATTAGCTTCACTGAACACAAAGGACCTGAATAATTTGGTATGCAATAAATGTGTCCTTGTAGCATTATTATTTCTTTAAATAGAGAAAAGAATATGGTTAGATTAGCTCAAATGGCAATTCCCTGTCTTATATCAGCTTCACTAGGTGGGAAACATTCATGCACTCCCAAATGAAAGTGCTTAAAAAAAAAAAAAAAATCACAGAAGGTATAGTTAATTAGTTGACAGGATTATTCAATCCTTCCATAAAGGCATGAGCTCTGCTTTAGTGAAGAAGCAAGCACTGACAGAAGTTAATGCCTTGTAGATTCTTCTTTAAACATCTTAGACTCTTGTCAAAATGATAATTACATTCATATATAATGGAGGATTGATCTTTTTTCACCTGATATGAGTTTTTCAGCTAGAAAAGGAGAGTAAATAAACTGAATACAACACGAGTGTACAACATACATTAAGATCAATGGTGTCAGGTATTGTACAAAACATCTTGCAAAAACAATGTTCCTTATCTCAAAGACACTTACAGTGTGAGCAGGATAAAAATGACTACCAGGAAAAGACAGACAGATGGAAGAACAAGGAAAGAGTGACACAGTTGGTCAGTGTGATAGGCAGCATTGTCAGCACATCCCTAGTCTGACAGCTGTCAACATTTTATTAAAATTCACAGCAAAAGAGAGTTTTAAAGAGGCAAAGAGAAAAAACTCTTACCAAAAAAAAAAAAAAAAAAAAAAGTTAGGTGAGACAAGTTAAAAGTCTATGAAACAGAAAACAGAATGAGGCTTTTTTTTTTTTCCTTTCATATATCTTTTCCCTCTAAGTGAATGAAAATAAAAAAGAAAATATTTGTTTTTCTGATGTCTGGATTCCTAGATCCATACCCCAGCATGATACACCTTCTTTACATTCATCGATGGTCTGCATCGTCTTAATGCAATTGAAGAAACTCTTTTATTTTTACTTGAAATCCTCTTGCCTCCTAGAAAATTGACATGTAGTCCCTATAGGAAACAAGCTGCTTTTGCTCTGAACATGCTTACCATCTCCAGTCACACCAGATATTTGCAGGGTGTCAGCTGTGAAGGAAACATGGATATCTTCACATGATCAACAGCTGCACTGTGAAAATGCATGTGAAGATGGGGAAATATTCTAGACCCTTACTCACAGACAGCTCTGCATTCTGTGAAGTAATTAAAAAAAAAAAATAGGCATAAGAGTTACCAGGAATCCAAAAGGTATTTAGGAAAAAAAGAAAAAAAAAAAAGACAGGAACTGATTTTCTGTGACATTGAGAAGGGATGAGTTTGTGTTAATCATGACTCATATACAACTACTATTCCTTGTAGCACCCTTTTTCAAAATTAATCTAAGCAGAAAAAATCGTATCTGAGCTTTGAAACAGTGGTGTTGTGATCCACAAGCTGGTCTGAAACACTATCAGTAATCCTTCTAGCTATATGCAGAACTATATAAAGTTTTTCTAAAGCTCATGAAGACCTTGTGAGATATTGCTTCATTTACTAAGCCAGAACTGAATACAACAGATTTTCCAAAACAATGCACCATCATTTAAATCTCATTTTTATCTCCAGAACTCATTACGACAATATTTTCAGCCAGATAACAATCATTTAAAATGCACTTTTAAACAGTATGTCATTGTGTCTGCAAAGATTGAATATAAAGAGACTCATGCAAAACAAAGTTTAATTTAGAAATGAAAAAAACACTGAAATTAACATTGCTGTTTGTTTCTCTTTACTGTCCACAACCTCCCAACTATTCTGCATGTAAAACCAAATGAGGAACAAAAACCCAAACATGCTGAGAGTCTACTATTGATCTAAATCAATAATAGGATGCCCTATAGAGCAACAGAAACACTGGGGGAGGGAGACAAGAAATAAATTAAGAAAAGAATTATTCATAATGGAAGCTACTCTTGTCTCCCTCGGATTCAGCATCTTAGATTTATGTTTGTTCCCTCTCACTGATCTGCCTCATTTCTATTGTTGTATTTCTGCTATTACCCAGCAGGCTTTTGCAAAGGGGTGTAATTTGCACCCACTTTTAAAAAATATTGTATTAGTGACAGCTCTATTATTTCAAGCAATCCATGTCGAAGTTCTGCAAATGACTTCTAAGCCAAAAACAAACAAACAAACAAATAAACAAACAAACAAAACTATTATATCTGTTATATAGCCTTTGGTAAGCATGAATACATTTGGTATTAAGGAGTATCATTCCGCTTTGCACACTCTGCCTGCACAAGAATACAATTTGTAGCTGCTACTCCAAGGATCTATAGAAGGAAAATTGGCTCACTGCATTTGATGGTGCTTCTCACTTACAAATGAGCGGCAGTTTGGCATGTCGTAAGTCACCGTGCCACAACAAGCACAGACAAACTGTGGCACCTTGTCAGTAATTGCTGACCCTGTGTTATGCAGAAGCATGCTGGCAGGATAACTACACAAGCACATAGCTGGCTAAGTCATTTTCCAAAACTCTCACAGGTTAAAACCAGATATGCTGGAGACAGTTAAACATACTATATTAATACTGGTAATACCCATCTCCAAAACTCCTGAGACTTAAGAGGCCACCGTTTGAAAGCTACAGTCAGTAACAGATGTTTTCCTACATGGTTGCCCTCTTCTGTATATAAGTTAAGTTTTCTTATGAACGGTTTACCAAATTATCATTCTCCTCCAACAAGAGCCACAGTCAGTTTTGTACACTGAGTTTCAAGAATTACAAAGAAAATATTCTTAGATCAGAGCACTACAGAGGCATTACTTGCTAGTGTCATGCTGAACATTTCAAAAGGTTCCAGTCACTCTGCCAGACCCTAAGACAACATCCATCAATGGTCATACCAAAATGCATACATAATATAAGAACTGTGCAAACCTTTACCAACTAATGTTTTGAAAAATGACAGCTAGATTTATTTACTACTTCAGTTTAAAAAGTGCTCATCATTCTGATTTTGCTTTCCACTAGTAAGATATTTAAAAACAAAAACAAAAACAAAAACAAAAAAAATTGATTGTCTAGGCTTCGGTATCATTAAGTTTATCGGCAATAGATGGTCCTTTCCTCTCTATTGAGACTGTGTCCTGTAGATACAAATCAAAGCATGCGTTAAAGGCCAAAACAGCACCCAGCTTCTATTTGGTATCATCAAACTTGCAGAAACCACTTGCCATCCAAGAATTAGCCATTAGATTGCAAAAAGTCAACTGCCTAAGAAAGGAATCTCAGACTACCACTAAACCTCCATTTCAGTCTGCCATGAGAAAAATCAGAAATCTCTAAAAAGATATTCATGATAAACAATCATAGATATAAATCATAAACAAAGAAGTCTATGTCTGTAAATGCATCTTGCTTCTCATTTATACAAGGGCAAAATCAGTATTCTCCTTGTATTTAGTGTTCTGGTGATTTACGCCCTGTGCTTCCCATATAGGGCAGTCATTACAAGGAAGGTACTGCTACCTCTGTCCTAAAGGATTTTCAATCTAAACTGTACACTGGCAACACAGTTCAAATATGTATTTGAGCAGGCAAATTTAGGTAGACAAGTGAAAGCATGCCCTTGAGGAGACAAGCAACACTTCTCTGAACACAGGAGCTGAAGTATCGGTTCACTCTAAAAAAACAAACTGTTCCATTGTCATGTTTCTAACTATGGCCAGTGGGAGAAGTTCAGGGAAAGATCTTTAGAAATGAGCAGTTCTCTTATTCCCAGATCCTATGTATTACTAACAGGTAGCTTCAAGTGAGGATATTTATTCAACAAAACAAACAAACACAGAAAACAAAATATCCTCATCTCATTTCTCTCAAATCTATTGACATTGGAAAAGCTCAATTTTATCTTCAAAAGTTAAGGTGACCATAGACTTTTGAAATAATTTGCTTAAGAGCATTTCTGACAACATGTGTATTTTCTGTGACAATAGTAGGTTTTCCTGTGAAATCAATCTGCTGTAGAGCATATACTCCTCTAAGTGGAATCTTTACATTTTCTCCCAAAGTAAAAGAATTTTTCCTGAAGAATTCATCTCAAAAGGTCAAAATACTGAATTGCAGCAAAACTTTACTCAAAGCTCTTCACAGAATGTAGTTGCTTTTAGAAAGTGACATTACTCTATTCAAGAGAGAAGATGACACAAAGCAGAAGTATATAATGCAATTGCTTCAAACTTTACAAAGGAAAGGTTTAGGGTGAATAGATGTTGTTGCTGAGCAAACAGTCATGCTCTGTCAGTCTAATCAATGCTGTTTGTTCTATGCATGAAGATGAGTACAGGGAAATGAAATTATCCGGGTCTGAAGAGAATATTGAATGTAAAATTTTGTACTGGAGGTACAAGGGTAAGTTCAGAAAAGAAAATTTAATAACTTTTATAAATCAAAGCAGATTAAGTTCAAGTACAATGGCAGAAGACTAAACTCAATCTTTGAGAAAAAAAAAAAAAAAAAAGAGCACAGTTATAAGGGATCTGCTGAAAGCACCATTTTTTAAAGACTTTTTGCCCCCATTTTCTTCATTGAACTCTCCAGAAAAGGGGCAGCTGAAACGATTGACTGCACTTGGAATTTGACCTTAAATTCAAATAATTAATATAGAAATCCTCAACTTTTTAAAATTATTCATTGTACTTTTAGTTAAAGCTTTAATTACTTATTTTCATTTTCCCAATGTAGTAGCTTTTAGCTGGATTCAAAATAGTTAAATAATATTTTTCTGACAGAAGCTGTGTATCTATCACAGTCTCATTTAAGCCACGGAGCATGATTTATATTAAGATAATAAGGAATAACTGATCCAGTTTTCTACATACCTAGGATCCAGTTTTTCAAGATTCCTAATTGCTCTTTATATTTGAAAAGTAGAAAAAATGCATTCCTCTGAATATCCATGTAGACGTTTTCCATAGTTCTCTACTTCACATTTCCCTCTGGATCCCTCATTTTGTACCTGTGAATGTTACTACTGCAAGCATTTTTCCCTCCCTTTTCACCTGTACAGTGCTATGCTCTGGATTTTGTAGCCTCACTGACACCCAGATGGATGCAGTTATTCTGTATCTGTACCTTTCAAGCTTCTGTTATCCTGAGCACAAATGATTGAGAACATTCTTTTCAACTTATGAACTTCTATCATGTAATGTCTGGATGACTAACTGGCTGTGGTGGTTTTGGAAAAAACTGCTTACACAATCCTGCCTAATTAATATGCCTTGACCTACACCCTCCAGTATGGGGAATGGTTAGTGGTCCATTCAAATATAAGACTGAAGGATCATTAAGTTAACAGCTATTCATGGAGAACTGGAAAGAGCAAACAAAGAGGATGTGAATTATTATCTGTATCAGTTCAGGGTTGAGAAAGAAGAGAGACCTCCCATAAATTCAATTTAGACAGTTAAAAGGGAAAAAGAATCCCTTTGTTTAGCGCTGTATCTGAGACAAAAACAAATAGACTTACTGCTGCAAATACAGACCCTCTATAGACATGCAGAAAACGTTAGAGATCCTCAAGAGGAAGTAGTGGGAGTTTTTTATGACTTTTTTTTTTTTTTTTTAATAATGTTGTTTTTACTCTTCTGATACTTCCAAGCCTATGATGAAACAGAGGGCTGTTGAGGTGGAATTGTGCTTTTGGGACACTTGGAGGTGATGTCTGTTTTTCCATTTGGAGCCACTGTTAACACTGTGCCAGCTTCTATTGACCCACTTATCGGGAGAAGAGGGAAGGTGAGAGGGAAGGCAGGTGCTTCATTAAGGACAACAAAAGGTGGCCTTCATAAAGCAACACATATGCTTAGGTCCTAAGGGAGTAAAACCAGAAAAAAAAAAGATATCCTCCAACGTTCCAAATACAGCAGTGCAAACACACTACTTTTCCTTCACTAAATATTTAACTTATAAGTTTGCAGGTTCCGCAAATGGAATACAACTGTCCTCACAAACAGAGGCTAAGTTCCCCAACTCTCTGAGCCACTGATGCTCAGTGGCTGCCTGAGCTGTTTCACGCTCTAGAATCTAGGGCAGCTGACAGTCAACAAATCTACTTTACTGAGAGGATTTGTTGTTAATTTTGTCTGGCTTCTGTTTTCCAATGACAGTCAATATTTTGCAAGTAAACTCATCCATGAATTCATGTAAAGGCCTGGCTTAAAGCCCTTCAGCACTGATGGATCTCCTTTTAGTGCTTTAGATCCAATCCTAACTCCACCAAAAAGTAAGCATTTTTGATGCAATGTAGTGATCGTTTAGGTGTTGTTAAAATAATGCAACCATTTGAACACCTTAAAATGTTAAGGTGTTACTCTCTGAATGGTCTTTAACTTCAAGAATCAAAACCTGACAGCAGCAATGCAAGAGTCACAACAGACACTCTCTTCTGTTAAAATAAGCTTCAGATCAAATTAGTATCACTGAGCAGCAGTCAGCAGGTGGATTAAAGTGTATGATGCTAGTTAACTGGGGATGGTTCAAAATTCCATCTTTCTGTCAGAAGACTTGTCTCTGTAATATCTGAACTCTGTTTTCTGCTATTATAAACATGTATCAATTGTTGTTGGAAACAGTCTCATTTGAGTTAAGCCATTATAAAATCCCTAACTTCTCTATCTCACCCATACCACTTACTGATATGCACTATTTCCTCAAAGCTTGAAAAGCCACAGATCATATTGAAACTGTCTCAAACCATGTGTCAATAAAGCACGGCAGTTTTGACTATTAGGGGTATGGTTGCTGCCATATAATCTGTGTACTCTCTCACACAGAATTGAGACATTCAAATATCTCAACTATGACTGAGATAATGTCCATTACTGCAAGATCTAGGTCACTGTTGTTAAAGCTGAGTCACGTTGCTAGTCATATTTGCCAGTCATACAAACACTGATACTTTTCAGACAAAAGCAGCTGCAATTTCTCCTCCAAATAAGTTTTAAGGATTGTTGAAAGAAAAGGCTGATATAAATATGTTCACTCCTCCATGATGCATTTATCCAGCAATGCATATAATTTGATGTGAAAGTCATTTAGTCCTTTGTGTGGAGGAAACTAGTATAACATTTACAGGAACAAATTACAGAATAATTTCAGAATAGGTTACCAAAGTAAATAATAATGCATGTGAATTAAACTCTGAAATATATGTTAAGCTTTAGAAGTATCTTAGACTTGTTGGTTTGGAAGAAGATTTCTTCATACAGGTACCTGTCCATTTATGTCAAATGATTTTGCTACTGTCATTGAGATATTTTTAATTTTTTTTTACACTCTCTCAACATCTGTTTACTCAAATAGTCTCAGCTTTACATTTGACAGAAATATATTTCTGCTATGGTTTAGAAAGTGGACAGGACTCACCCAGCTAGTCAATAATTAATTCAAAGTAGTCACCACGATACAATTTTACACAAGGATAAGTAGATTCACAGTTCTGACCATATGGATCCATTACCAAACCAGTATTTCAACTTCTACATGACCTAATTTGTTAACACAGGTATTAAACACAACCAAAACCAAGTAGAAATATGAAATCCAAGCTTTTCTCTTCTTACAGTTCCTGTTACTGCACAGTCCCCCATAAAATGCACGACACATTGCATTAAGAGTTAAAAGACTATTCAGGGTACCACAAAAGAGATTCCTTTTGTAGAGAGAAGTTAAAGTAACTTTCTGATCTTCAGCAAAGACATGCTGTAATTTTGAAGATTTTTTCTTATAGCTTCCTACAGATGGTTAACGCATTACAGAATACTTGTACAAAATCTGATTCCAACTGCATGGACAGTGCTTAGAAGGAATACTTCAGTAACATCTTTATGCACAATACTCCTTGTTCTTTAAAATAAGATATATATTTATTTTTTTTCCTGCATAATTAAAAAATCCATAACCCATTCAGCACTGACCTGCAAACACACATGCTCAACAGGACTATCAGCCAAAGTCAGCAACGGGACATTTTTCCTGTCATATGATTTTTTTTGCTTATTTAGTATCATGGAAATTCAAGGAGTTATTTTTATCATCATTTCCACATATATTTTACATTTGTCAAATCCATCTCAAGTATAAGTTCTGATTAGTCTTAACTTCGGCCTCAAGGGAAAAGAAAATTGATCAGGCTACTCATTGCAAAGCAGCCAACAGCAGCAAGTCAAATTTAGTTTTGGCATAACCTTTCTGGTGAGGTTTCAGCAGGGAAGTGTCTGTGTAGGGGAGCAGAGATGGAGATGCCATGTATATGAAAGAGCATACAGAAGATTAAGGCAGTTTGTTCAGAGATCTCTGCAGCAGCAGCTCCAAAAATGAACAAATAAGATTGTCAAATGTAAACATGCAATTATTTTTCTTGAGCAGGAAAACTGAACCTGAACAATTAATGTGATGCTTGTGCATTTAAATTTACATGAACAACCCATTGCTCACTCTTAATCCCTTTTTAATCTTCAGCATGACACAAGTATTCAGGAGAGCACTCCAAAAAAGACGGGTAATGAAAAAGGATATTTCAGTAGGACAAGAAAAAAAAAAAAATCCTTTGAACTTCAGAATCTTGTTCTTAACAACACGTACTTATTACAGTAAAAATTTACATTGGATACAGGTAACATAGAAATTTATTGGAATTGCTTTTGTTTTCCTTAATCCAATATATGCTTTAAGCTCCCCTTACCAAACAAGGGAGCTGAAGTATCAGTTGGCTCTCTAGAACAAAAGAAAAAATCCGATGATGTAACACAGAGAAGAGCTGGATCCTCAGTCAATATTAGTCATCACAGTTTCGATGAAGTTCATAGCTATGTGTCACCCTGTGCTAACTGATGGCCCAACACAGTGCAGCCACACAAATTCAGGCAAATGACTGCTTTCCAGGAAATTTTATCTGAATCATCCTTCTGAACTCTGGTTAAAGGATTTCTCTTTAACTTAAACTTGAAGTCCTTAAACATTAAAGAACAGTATGCATCAACTTAATTGGAAACAGTTTTGCCTCAACATATCCTGTGTTTGTTCAATGACTTAGAGAGAGGAAAAGCCCATGCTTTGAAGCACTGTGACAACTTAAGATAAATTTCATGTTACTTTTCTAACAGAAAATAATTGAAAACATACTTCAACACAGACTGTAATCTAATTCTGGGTACTGCTGTGTCTAACCCACAAGTCTGAATCTCAACATTCCCTAGTCTTGAAGAAATTCTGTCTCTATCCCATTCAAAATCATGCCTTTAGCATCTCTTGTGCATTCCTCTTCATCACACTAATGTCAAGAAGGGAGGGAGGGAGGGAGGGAGGGAGGGAGGAAGGAAGGAGGGAAGGAAGGAAGGAGGGAAGGAGGGAAGGAGGGAAGGAGGGAAGGAGGGAAGGAGGGAAGGAAGGAAGGAAGGAAGGAAGGAAGGAAGGAAGGAAGGAAGGAAGGAAGGAAGGAAGGAAGGAAGGAAGGAAGGAAGGAAGGAAGGAAGGAGGGAAGGAGGGAAGGAGGGAAGGAGGGAAGGAGGGAAGGAGGGAAGGAGGGAAGGAGGGAAGGAGGGAAGGAGGGAAGGAAGGAAGGAAGGAAGGAAGGAAGGAAGGAAGGAAGGAAGGAAGGAAGGAAGGAAGGAAGGAAGGAAGGAAGGAAGGAAGGAAGGAAGAGCTCCAGACACTGTAGTCCCTATTTTTATGCCAGATTTTCAAAAGTTCTTTTTCTCATCTCAGATATTTCCATTTAGGCAACCCTTTGCATGCCTAAATTTAAATGTATCTCCATATGAAATCTCTCTCCCAGTCTGGGTGCTATTGCTGTTTTGGAGCAAGGCCATATGCGAGATGCCCAAGGTCACAGAGGAAGTCTCTTGAAGAGCCAGAAATTTGAACCAACTTCTCCTGTGCCCTAACCACAAGCCTATCCTTCCTCTCAATAACAACACTATTTCTTTGTTAAATTTCCCTCTAGTTAGGCATAATGGGCCTTTTTCCTTATTCATACATAATGGCAATATGAAATTAGGAGATTGACACTTGTCATTCACAGGGAATGTACTTTTTCCTCTTTCCCCCCAAATACAAACATCACTTAGCGGATTGTTGGTGGTGGATGACACTAGGACCTCTGTGTTTTACTTTCTTTTTTTTTTTTTTTTTTTTTTTTTTCCAGCAGCCTAACAAGAGTAAATTGCCCTTTATTTTTATTTTTCATGATAAAATGAGAGGTTGACGACTTGCAGATCTCAGCTACGAAGTATTATTCCCCTTTCACACATAACCTTTACTGAACACAAAAGAAAAATGGAGGGGGTGGGGGGACGTGACACTTTTGGTCAAGAAAATCAAGTTAACAACAGGGAGTTGTATAACATCCCTCCACTGCTCCTGATACCATGAGAAGAATTAAGTACTAGAGTACTAGTCAGTAGCCACTGGCTACCAAAATGTATGGGTAGCCTTATGTGTCCATGGCAAGACATGTGGAGTAGAACAGCATCAAGCGGAAAACCCAAGCACAGTAATGCATTTTCTGTTGCCATATCTCCATTTTATTTAGAGGGACACATTCACCATTATAAGCTCTGGAGACCATAGTTGGATGTCACTCTATGAACCAAATTATAGATATTCATTGTATCTGCACAGACAAATAAAAGAATGCATGTGAGAAATGCCAATCATACAGAAATCCATTAATCTTTGAGTTACTGTTTTTGCATTAATTTCATTTGGGCGTTTTTTGAATCCAGTTTCTTCAAACCCTGCCCTCTGCTACATGACCTTTTTGATCAACAGTCCTTTGTTGTGCTGCAAGGCCTTAGCAGCAGAGGACAGAATGACTACAGCTAACCCTTATCTAATGTTTACCTTTAAGCTCTTTGGGTCTTGGCAGTGGTTTGAGCCATTTGTTTTGTTTAGGTTTCGTAACTAAATGATGAGCACTGCGTTGCTTGAGAATGTGGTCTCCTCAGGAGATCCCAGAGTTTGTGGCTGGTGTCCCCCTCTCTTCCTGCAGTCACCACCACCTCCAGCCAAGAGAGTACTTGCATTCTGCTGCTTCATCATCTCAGAAATTAGCAGATTACCTCAGCTCTTTGATATATCTTTTGGCGAGTCAGTAAAATTTGGGTTGCCAACTATTTTCATATAGAAAGCAGGTCTCTCCCTGTCCTTTTAAGTATAAATGTAGAAGACATTTTTGTGGGGAGAGAACTCAGAATGTCTCTGTCTGACTCTGAAGTTGTCTGTTATTTAAAAAACAAACAAACAAACCAACCCTCCATCAATTCTTTGTCACTACACTATCTTCTCACAGGAGTTTCATTGACAAAAATTTGTCTCCAATTTTCAGATGACAAATCAATGTGAAAAATATATGTGAAACTTTCTGTATTCCCTGCCCTTAATAAAGTTTGTTACCCGATACTAAAGGCTATTTTCCAGACACTGCAGTGTAATACTGCTGCCCCAGGAGACCTTAGAGCAAAACCATCAGACACACAGGAGCTCCTGCCCCTGTCCCCAGCAATTTTATCTCAACAAGTACTTCATTTAAGCAAACAGTCTAAAGCATGATTCATACCCCAGTAAGACAACTATTTGGAATGTGGAGGTCTGCTACAACTGACCACAGCAAGGCAAGGCTTCATAATAAGCCAAGTACCACAACTGCAGATGCAAACCAAATACCCCCATAGACAGATAATGTGCTGAGTAACAAAGCTGGCTTCTTTCTTCCCAAAAGAGGGGGTTGGGGGTGTCTATACCAAGAGCTAAACAAAGAGCTCAGTGAGCTCTCAGCACATGAAAACCATTGACAGCTCTGCAGGAGCTGTGGAAGAAGGCCACCAGGCTCAGGCAGGAGCAGAGCTGCACGGGGATCTTGAATGCCATCAGCTCTGCTGGCAGGACAGCTGCATCCACCAGCCTGCCTGAGTCTCCATGCAAGGCTCAGCTGGTACAGATCTTGAGGACATCCAGGGGCCAGGAAGGGACCCCAGCAGCTCTTGGAGTCAAACATACATGCACATCAGGGTTTGTTGATAGTTGGATATCCTTGGGCTCAGCATTTCTGTACCAGCCATGTTTGGCCCTTTTCCAACCTTAACTTAGAATTTTCTCTGGAGCAAAGTTTCACTGAATTTCATAGTCCTCTGAGTATATATCAAAATTGTAAAGTAAAGCTGTAAGAAGGTATTTGGCTCTACTTATTTATTTATTTATTGTTAGCTTGCATACGGTTAAAAAGGCCTCATGCAAAGTTTGAACTGGTCATTAAAATGACTTCTAAGCTTACTGTGAAATACATTGAGATCTTAAAAAAATAAATAAATAAATAAAAATAAACAAACAACAACAACAGAACACATATTACTCAGTCTTGCCCTTTTCCCCTCTCTGACAGCAACTACTGAAAAGGTGCAAATTACCAACTTCTGAAATACTACGTAAATGCCATAAAATAAATCCAGGATTTATACCTAAGCAGATATTACCAAGTGAAACTCACTTTCAGCTTCACAATGTGCAATAATGCATCGGTGAGTGACTGATATATATTGCTCATGAAAGGGACAGGAAAAAAAAAAAAAAAAAAAAAAAAAAAAAAAACAAGAAAAAGCCTTTTCACAGTTCAATAGAAAGTTACAATATTTGAGAAATGAATAAGGAGTCATGTAATGGCTTTGCAGCTTTTGAACTTTCACATGTTTCAGATTTTTCTAATGCTTGTGCGGATTAAAGAGATTCACATCTCAATGGCTGGGGCACCTCACATTTTTTCTGGATCAGGTTTAATGCTTTCCACACTGTAAAAATTTCGCTTTGTATGAACACACCCTGAATTTAAGGAATTTTTCATACTTAAGCGTGTGTTTTACAGTATGTTTCTTTTTATGTTAACCCTGTCAAAGGGCATGATGTCTGGATCATAGGAATGATCAACTTCTTCAATTTCACACATCAATACACTGGGCCTTTTGGGCATGCTTTTCTTCCCAGACCCCAAAAATAAATTAAAGGGAGGAAAGATGTCAAGATACAATAAACTAGAAGACATCTACATTTTTTTTTACTTCTGTGTATTATCTCAACCTGGACCTCAGAATAAAAAGGAGAACCATTTATTTCAGTAATGTGCAAAGTTCACGGTTTTAAAGCTACAGCTGCACACTTTTCATCTCTTTTAAAGATATTTCAAAGCAGGGTTGTGGAACCCAAAGAGAGAGAAGAATCTCTGATGTCCAGCCAGTTCACCCAGAAAAACACTGCATTTTTAACCCTTTGACAAAGGATTAAGGAGTGACAAAAAGCCACTTCATCCTCTCAAAGAATGTGTGTGTGTGTGCTTGAATATGATACATATTCTAACTGCTGTCAGGAAGGTGTGGGTACCATCTAGAATCAAGAAATAATCACAAGCCTTATAAAAGCCAGTGAATGTCAAGTCTTTAAGGTTCAACAGCAAGGGTAACCAAATGTTTAAAAACATTTTCACACAATAGGAATGACAACCCAAGATGTTGTGGCCTTTGCAGAACTGAATTTAATGGATGAACAGAGGATTTTGGTTTTAGTTGTAGTCCCACAAACTAATTTCAGAAAAAGCTAACAAAAAGAGTATAAGAGGAAAGAGGAAGATTGGACATTGACATTGGGAAGAGGAAGATTATTTGGATAATAATTGTAGGTATGCCCATTTGTGGTACTTCTGGAAGAAAAGAAAAAAGAGAGAAAAAAAAATGCTCAGATGGCTTTTATTTATGAAAGCAAAATTGCGCATTTGTTCTGTAAAATAAAGCACATGGCTGCAAAACTACGTGAAAAATATGTTTCGTTTCTATCACCAGTTTCTCATTCACATAGGAATTGACAGGTTCTGATTTCTAACCATCTAACTTTGGCCTAAAAATCAGTGTAAGTAAATAAAAATTGTATACACTTTTCACTAAAAGAACAATTTTTATATATAAAACCATAGCTTTTACAGACAACTACTACATTTGAAAACAAACTTATCTTTTTACCTTGGGAAATAACCAAAAAAAAAGTGCTTTTGTGGCACTTCTACATTCCATAGGGTATTACTGAATTTCTATTTCTGACAATGTTCGGTTCATTTCATTGAATCTAAGCAATTGTAACCACCAAAATAGCTTTAAAATATGACATTATGGAATTTCTTCAATAATACAGCAATTTCTCATGAAGTATCACTCGATGGTGTTATTTTCTCCTAAAGTTTTTCAGATCTACTGGGACGTCAAAGTATGCTGGAATAATGTCTTAAAATTCAAATACTTTTCAGGAGGCCCCGTGCGTTCAGAATTTTCATTGCTTATGTCCACTTTTCAGCCTACAGGTTTGAGGTACAATAGAAGTTTTGATAATACTAGGTATTAAAATAAAAACTAGTGAATACATGCATCATAAATACATACAGGGGCTTTGAGCTGACTCATCAAGGGTGAAACAAAACACATAACACTGTACTTATTAGAGATTTTCTCCCTGAGAAAACAGTGCTCTTTTCTTTTTTTTTCTTTCTTTTTTTTTTTTTCTTTCTATTTTTTTCTCTTCCTGATGTTATTTGCAGTGTTGCAAACAAGCAATTGCAGCAAGCCTAGAGTATAAGTGTTTATTGGTCTACATCATTGTGCTGCACTATGCATTCTGATTATTTTGCATGTTCTGAACTCCCATTAAAGTCAATACTAATATGAGGCAGCCAGGACTGCTTAAGGCTATTAAAAAGCCAAGGTTTATGGGTGAGAGATATTTTGAATAAAGGGTATTACCTCTCCTTCCAAACACTACCAAACTGAAAACAGTGGTAATCTGACTGAGCAAAGAAGGCAACCAACTGTTGTCAATACTTGAAGCCTTGGAGAATCCCTTTGGAGAGCTGGACAAGCAGGTGCTGTGCCCCAGTCAGCACTTCTCTCCAACCAATCCACCAGTCCCCAGCTTCTACTTGGTCCCACAGCTCTGATTTTAGATCATCTACTGTGTTTAAAAACACACAAGCAATCTGATCTGCACAGCATTAGTTTCCCATTCTGCTTCTTTGGAATGTATCATAATGTGAGTATCTGCTTTGTGAAATCAAACATCATCTGTCTGCTTGGGGCCCTTGGCTTGCCATTCACTTTCTTCTTCTTAAAGAAATTAGATTACTCTCATAAAGCAAAATAAAATATTTTGGAGGGCAGTGCTTAATATTCATGTCTTCTGTTTTATTCTCAAGTTCAGGTAACCTCATAGTATGAGGTTTGGTACTGACACTACAAACATAGTTTATTTATTTTATATTTGCAAGTATCTCTTCAGTACCACAAAAAATATCAGGAACAGTGAATATAAGGCCAAGACAACTCTAACCACAAGACAAGTGTGCTACTCACTGGCTGCACTGGCTGTTACACAAAACACTTGATTGGTACATGATCAACTGACTGTGACAGAGCAAATAAGGCACTGAAAACTCACAACAGAGTTAAGCAAAAACTAGAGGGAAAAGGATATAATCTTGCCAATCTTTAGAGGAAAAAAAAAAAAACAACCAAACAAACAAACAAAAAAAACTGAACTTATGGTCTCATATGTAAGTTGTAAACAACCATAAGTTTGAGTATCAAAGGAGCAATACGGAGAGCATAGCATTGCTGGAGATGACTTAACAAACAATTTAGCTCAGGTAAAATGGTGTGCATGTTCCTGCTTGTGCATACATGCAGGAACTGCAAGTGAGAGCTATAATACATTGCCATCGTTAGAGGTCATGAACTGGAGATTAACACAAAGATTCATCAGCCATGTTTCAGCCATAACCAAACCAGGTTTGCAGCATGTGCCACCTCCTTCATTCTGCCTGTGTTCTCTGAGGAGTACAGCATTGCACATCACCAGCAGTCCTCTATTTCAAATGCCTCCAAATTTGAAGTATCCAAAAAACTTTAACCTCAAAAATTACTGTGTCTTTCAGGCCAATAACCAAGCAAACAAACAAATAACAGTAACAACAACAACAAAAGACAAACCTAGATGCAACTGTGGTATAAAATAATAACTTAATTGAGCATGGGTGTGAGTGTTGTTTACATAACACCAAAGTGACAAAAAAAAAAAAAAATCCACTATTAACTTCAGTGATGATAACAGTATAAGTCATAGAGAGCCAGAAAGCATTTCCTTGTGAAGACTGCTTTCTTCTGCATCTACACTTCTAGGAGCCCTAACTTTGTAAATCAAGACATAAACCACTTTGTTCCCAAGTTCTGTGGCCTGTTGGAGCCTGGATTCTTCTTGGCATATTTTGTTGTTGTTGTTATTCCATTTCAACAAAACCAAATCCATTTCACGGTGAAAGCAGAAGTATATAAAAAAATAATAAAATAAAACTATGTATACTGACCCCAACTCAACCTTAGTAGTGAAGTGGTATTTCCCCACATTTTCTCACACTCAAAATCAAATTTATGATATATTGGTTAAAAGTTTAGGTGTTCAAAGAATGTTCAAAGGAATAGAAGAAAAAAAAAATGTATAAACAGAAACACCACACTTTGGAATGAGAGCACAGAAAAAGCATTCAGTTGAAAATACCAGAAAAGCCTGGCCTCATTGAATGCTGGGATAAAACAGCCATTGGTTGGAACAGAATCATGATTTCTGTCAAGATATAAGTCTGTATTCACTTTTGAAGTAGGTGTGGCCTAGGAGCAGGAAGGAAGAATCAACTATAATAAAAACTATGTCTCTCTGTCTTTAACAGCCCATCATGCATTTCGTTTTACCTCACTAGTGACTACAAAAAATGCATAAGTGTTTCTGAAATTTATCTATCTAGTTATATGCTACTTTTCACCATTCTGTCCTTTATGTTATCTTTATATTACACAGTATCATTTTCTGTTGTTGCTGGTGGTGAATAGGATGACAGATTTAATATGATGGTTATGCTCTGTGCTGAAATCGCATGAATTTTATGACAAGCTACTTTCACTGCAAACAAACCAGCACCACACACCTGGAGGCATAGTTTTGGTATTATCCTGAGGCAATTGTGATTATATTCTGTAAAGTATGCTTCAGTGTTGCATTTGTGTAAATTGTGCTTGCATCTTTTATACACATGCATACTACATGTATACAGCATTTCTGAGTGTATAGGCATGCATGTCAGGAAAAGCATGAATGTGGGAGGCACAGTAACACTGCTCCTGGCTGAAGGTAATGTTACAGAATTTGTTTCCATGTTAATGGATCACAGCAAAAAATCTTGTAAGGATTATTTTAATTTGTAAAACATTTGTATTCCCTACTGTATCACAATAAAAGGAATGTGCCAACCACCACTCTTTAGGAAATATAATACAATTCATCCTACTTTTGGTTTGAAATTAGAACCAAAACATATTTACTGCAGAAGAACTGATCTTTATGGCTCTGGAAGGAGGTGAAGTCTGGGAGTAAGCTCACTCCTTGCCACTACAATCCTCTCATGTATCATGAATCTAGATGTGCTATTATATATTCTGTGTCCTCCGATCCTTTTCAGAAAACCAGAAAGCTGCAAAGACATCACAAAATGCACAATGAATCCACAACCAGCCAAGACTCCCAGTTCAGAAATACACTGACCACTATAACCATCTCAAATCCACAAATGGAAGAAGGATTTGGTCTCTTTTACTGGAAGAAAAGAAAATCATTGCTTGCATACACTACTAGTAAATCAGCTCCCGCTTAGCCATCCTAGAGCATGAAACACAGTATAATAGATCTTTCATATCTCACAGGAGAGTTCATGGTACAGGAATGTTGAACAATACAACAAAATCTTTTGTAGGTAAGCAACTTCTAGGTAGGAGGTGTAAGTTGTTATAACAATAGAAACCTCAGAGGAGATCATCAGAAAATGATTAACATGTTTTTTCAAAGGAATGTGCACAATCGACGATATTTTCAAGAGACATATATCAAACTTCTATGGTGTTCTGTTTCTTATACTTTACACAGAGAGGGAGAGCTCATATTTTGTTTTTGTTTCATTAATTCCATATTTCTGCTACTTATAATTACCCGAAGCATTATGACCATATTATTCACACATTCATTTATTTGGAATAATTTCCATTAAAGAGACTTTCAGAATAGTAACCTAATGTTGAATACATATTCTGGTGTATTTTTCATGTTTAATATGTCACTCGATGGTTTGCTAAACTATCTGATGTGATGTTTGTTTTAAATGTTCATGGGACTGAAATCTCAAACAAACATCAAGGATATAATTCTTTTCCACAGAGTATATACTTGATACTGTTTCTTGATTTTCTTTGGACACTCTTTCTTAGCATGAATATGCCAAAATAAGATGATACTGAACACATTTTTCTAGAAAAGAGGGTTTCCATGAAATGAATACAATATTGCACAGTAATTTTCACAAATCCAAGCCTGCTAATATTCCAGGTGAACTTTGTAAAGCTACAACTGACTACAACCAACAGGGGCCAGACCCTCAAGAGACAATTACACCCAAGGGCTGGCTGCTGCCTACCCTCCCAAAAGGAAAGTTGCCTCCTCCTCCCAGAAGGAACTGACTTCCACACCAGTACTTCACTTTTGTTAGAAAGAGGCTGCCCGCTTGAATACCAGCACCAAAGACATATTGGGAGGGGCTGAACCTGTCCGTGATCTGATCCTTCTCTCCGAGAACTGGTTCATCACAGGGAAAAAAATCAGGGAGTGCAAGGGGAAACTCAGCAGAAAGCACAATACAAAGTTTGGAAGATGGACCAAACTGAAAACCCAGGTGGGTTGCCACAGCCACTGACAGCACCCCACAGGAAAGCAGAGCAAGAGATCAGGCTTTGATCAAGAGAACACTGGGAGAAGTGGGTCCTGCCATGGGACCAACACTGCGGTTTCACTTTCTGGAGTTACGTCTGGGACAGACAGAGAAAAAAGCAAGAAGGAACACACATGCTGGGCTTCAGATAGAGCCTCTCTTCACTTTCACTCCTCTAAAAATCTGTCAATCCATGGAACTGCCAGGAAGAAGCAGATACAGAAGAGCTGTGTGCTTCAAGAATGAATCACAGACAGGAAAGAGGTGCAGGAATTCAAATCTATATGAATCGAATGCTTTTGCTTCAGCCACAAAACACATTCAAAAGCGTGTATCCATTTTCAGTTGCTTCATCTTTATACCTTTCACAGAAACTCCAGGGCCCATGGTAGGAGGCTGGGAAGCTCTGTGTCCAGGGAGACTTCTGGCTGTCTAGACAGACCTGAAGGCTGCTCACACCGCTCTGAAAGGTGTCTCATTCATCCAAGTATTTCAAATGAAACTCTTTCAGACACAAATGAGCTCACTACTTTTCAGCACTGAGTCACAGTTTTATTTCGCAAATACAAAGACTTCCAAGTCCCTCTCCCCCATCCCCAGCTGTTGAAAAGTCACCATGCTTTGAGTGTGACATCATGAGGTGTTGCCATGAAAATCAATTTAAAATTATAAGCACTAAATTCTAATTCCTCTGCATGGTAAAGGATCACACAGGGGGGAATTGCAGTTTAAACAAATATCTTCTATAATTAGTGATAATAACAAAGGAAATATTCATAATTACATCAAAGAAGTCTTCACTGAGTATTGTTTTTATTTGCTTCCTGAGGGAGCACAGAGTTCTCTGAAAAGACACGACTATTTTAAGCAGGTGTAGATAAATAAAAAAATGGCTATCAAGAGAATCCAACTTCAAACTGAAGCTGGAAAAACATTCCACAATCCAGAAGAGGTTATCTAATCAATCTGTTTACAGGTCAATTGTCAGATCTCTGCTAGGTAATGTATGTCAGTAGTGTGTAAGCATCTTTTCAGATGAACATGACACACAACACTACAGTACACCCTGAGTGTCTGCCTCTGCATATAGGAGACAAAGTCTGGGGATTAATTTCATCCACCAGCATAAACACAGGACTAATTTTATGAAGTACAGATAGCTAAAAATAGCCAAGAGCAATGTTATGCAATAAAACCTGGTATATGTTTCCCCTTGCCAGACAAGGGAACCTGACATAGCTTCAAAAAAAAAAAAAAAAAAAAAAAAAAAGTCTGCAGCCTGAGCAGAATACAAACTATATTCATTTTTTTTTCCCTTCTGAAGAGATAGAATTTGAATCTCCCATGTATTAAAGATGCATGCCCACTGTCATATCATTTCAATGACTTATATAGCAAATGATGATCACAAATTCACAGTGCTTCTGTCCTCCCCTGGAAAAAAAAAAAAAATAGGTCAAAAATGAATGGAAATGAACTGTCTTCTGCTCCTTTTTATGCATTTGAAGAGGAAAAAACGAGAGAGATAAATCTGCATAATACTGAACCGAATCTCTTTAATTCCAGTCAGCTTTTATCATTCAATCACTGAGTCTGTATGTGGAAAAATTCATGCTAATTCCCCCTAGCAACAGCCTTAGCCTATCAGGGTGAGCCATGCACCATGCAGCTGCCAGCCAGCAAGAATAACTCTAAGTAGGTCAGGCCTGCATTTCTAAAAATGCCACGGTCTAGTAACCCCACTGTCCCGTCTGTCTGCCCTGCCCCATAATAACCTCAATTGCTCGGTGACACAATGACATACTACCCTGTTAGAGCGCAATCAAATCACACTGCATTATTCTGCTGCGAGCATCGCTGCTGGATGAAGGACCCATCCAGGGGCAGCATTAATCAGGCAGCCATTCATGTCCACTAGCACTTCACTCTGGAGATGGGGCCTGCATTAATGACCAGCTGTTTGAACGAACACAAACAAAATAACGCCTTCCACCCTGTCGGGTGAACAGAATACGCTATTCTAATCAGGCAGGTTGTGCTCATTGACTAAGTCTAAGATGTAAATTAAACAGCCCCAGACAATGCCAGCTTTTGTAACCTTCTATTAATTAAAGTAAGTATATTTAAATTATACTACACACAATTCAAAGAGCTATTGGTTTAATATACAGAGTCATCTCCTCCTACAAATTTCTGTTCACAGTCAAAAAAGAAAAAAAAAAGAAAAACACACACACACAAAGAAAACAAACAAAAAAAAAACACCAACAACAAACCCACAACCCACAGTTTGCACAATGCCATCTACCTATCCTGGTAAGTTAAAGAGCGACATAAACAGAGTAGAACTGCACCTGACTTCTGCTAGGAGCAGGGAAACATGCCAGTCTGCTAGCAACTGGGTAACATGAACACAAGCAGAAACAAACGCTGACTATGGTGCGTGGGTATTGATAAAAGCCGTGTAAACATCTTTCAGCCACAATGCAGAGAAAGGCCAGTCAGAACCAGCCACAATGCAGAGAAAGGCCAGTCAGAACAGATTAAGCACCCCCTGCAATCTCACTGCTTAAGCGCTGCTGAGTTGCCTGCCCAGACCTAAAAATAATGGCAGGGGTCAGAAAGCTCCCCACGGGCTCTGGGCACGTCCCTCGAGGAGCAGACAGCCTCACAGTGCCACGTTCCCAGCGCAGCCCCAGGGACTGCTGTTTGGCTGCAAGATGTTGCACTAAGCCTTTTTTCCACCCCCACCCCCCTAGACCAGAGAAGCCTTAATATAAACCACACCAGACCCACGGTAGGTCTTTTCTGGGGTGGTATTTCAGTATCAAATCTGCAGCACCAGAGCAAAGTTTCAGCACGCTCGCTTTGTGTTTAATTACACCCTTGCTTTTAAACACCTCTGCGCGGCTGGCCAGTGCCTCCCTTCAGAGCATGCCTTTGTGTCACGCAGCTGCCTGTACAAGACGGAGCCAGGAGAGACATTTTCTGGCATAGGGAGTTCATCTGCATTTCTTCTGAAGGATTCACACTTTCACTGGGTGCATGCATGTCCTCTGACAAACCAATAGTTCAGTCTTCGGTCTTGCAGAATACAGCGTCTCGTACATGTGATCTATCCGCCTCTGATTTACGAATACAGCTGATTCATTAATCCATCTTGCTCTTTCTTGTTTCAGCCAGGCTCGATAACCAGGTTATGACTGTCTTCCTTTGCTTTGTGGCACACATCACATAGCTATTCTTGGAGAGATACAGTCACTGACGTAACCACGGACTCCTAATTACAAGCTGCTGACATTTTCCTCATCTCTGCTGCTTTGAAGCTCTGAATTAAGAGCCACTCTCCTCCTTGCTTGCTTTAGAACTGCCTGAGTTAGAAGCACAGCAGTTTCAGAAAGGTGCTGGAGTGGTATAAACTCCTTTGCAGAGCCTGCTGTATTGCCAAGGTTGTTTTTCTTTAAGAAAACAGAAAACCGCAGTATGGTAGTAATAAGACTCCTTTGCCCCCAGCACAAGAATGCTATCGAACAGCTGGCTAAATATAATCCAACACACAGGGCTGCCTTTGTGGACTGGGTAACAAATAGTGAAAGGGCCAGACAGGCGTCTTGCAGGGTAGCTCACCATGACTATTGGGAAATCCCCTCGTACACATTTTAGGATGACATTATGTTCTACGGATTTGTATAACAGGAAAAAAAAAAAAAACGCTTTCTTAGTAGGCAGCTGCTAAAAGCCATGCCAAGCTCCAATACCTGACTGCAGCACTTGTTTCCCCTATTTTTGCATTGTTCAGATTTGGCCAATCTGAACAGCCTGCTGAACTCAATATGCCAGCAAGGTGACAAGGCTGCCTGTTATAAAAACATGATCTCTCCGATGCATGTGCAGAAATAAAAAAAATAAAAATACAACAACCCCAGATACATTCCAGATAAAACCACTGCCAAATGCAAGTGTTGCCTCTTTCCAATAGAGGAAGAATCATTTTTAATTAGAGGCTGATTTTGAAATTCTGAAAAAATGTAAATATAATGCTGACTATAAATGCTCAGTTTAGCATTTAGCCATCTGACGACTGTGATAGCCAGCTGGTCTAGAAGTCATCTGGGATGCATTTATTTTGATTAGATTGATCACATTTCTATTTACAGTATAGAATTTTTCACTATACTGAATACAGCTGTGTTTATAAAGATTTTAAGATGGAGAAAAGGAACCTCCCCCCACACACACACAGTTTCTCTCAGCAGTGCAGAAGATTCAGTGCTTCAAGGTGTTAAACAGAAAGGATCTGCTTTCACATTTCTTAGAATAATTCTGCCTACGTCTGCATTTGCAAAGTGCCATCTCAGTCGGGAAATAGATGTAGAGCTATGGTTGAAAATTAAAGCTGCAATCAAGTCTGACCCATCAAAACAGTAGACTTCCTCTGTAAATTGGTCAGAAATGTCTTTCTTTCATGTCTGTACATGCTCTCACACATATAAGCACACACACACACACACACACACAGAGTGTATGGCTGCTGTTTTCCCTGGGGATATCACTGCAGCCACCTAGTTCATCAGTTCTCTCCCTGACAGCATCAGGAGTGTTCGAGCTACAATTTACAGCCTCTCCATCCATACATTGCTTTCTTAATTATGCCATCCTCTCTGCAATGAGAATGCACAGATCAGACAAACAGCACACAGCATTTCTTCTTCCTCTGCATTTTCACTCGCTCTCTCGCTCTCTCGCTCTTCCTCCCGTGGCTTTGCCTTAACAGGCAGACACAACCAATACCTTATTTATCCATCTCCAGCACAACGCTGAGGTGAAACCTGATTGCGGCTCTGTGGCTTTCCCCATGTTAATCCTCTGGAGCAGCAGAGGCTGGATTCTTGCTGCTGATGCCCTTGTTGAGCACTGGATTACTTTACATCATATTTCTTTAAGCTTTCACCCACCCCATCCTAGATGAACATGCCTCCTTTCCCCCTCCCCAAAAAAACAAAGAAAACCCCGAAACCACCACACAGCACAACCCTTTGCTTCCAGAACCAACAGAAAAAAATGTGGCTTCATCGCTCCTCTTCCTTAGCAATGTGCAGACGAGTGAGTCTCAAGTCAGCCAAGCCAGGGTGAAGCACAGGCAGCGAGACTGCAGCAGCCCCAGCAGCAGCAGAAACAGCAGCAGCCGCCCAGGTAAATGGGGGAAAAAGCAGGCTGTGTTGAGAGTGGCGCAGCGCCGTAGCTGTGAGGAAAGACAATCTCGCTTCTTCCGAATAGTGCAGCTTTATGCCTGCAGGAACGGAGAAAAGGGAAGACCCGGAATTAAAAATAGAAGCCGAAAGAGTTAAGATGAAATAATAATTGTCATAAATGATTGCAACTTTATTTTTTTTCTGGGCTTTGGGGTTTTTCATGGGGGGGGTGTCTTCTCCCCCCCTCTCCCCAAAGTCTCCTTTGTTGCTGGATGTTACTGTCCAAGAGCGCAGAGTCACAAAGGCTCACTCTCCAAAGCGCAGCGAGACCAGCATCACATGAGAAACCACATGACGCACCCAAATCGGATGCTGATGTGGTCCACTATTTCACTCGGGGGGGAAAAAGCTCGACCAAAACATGCCCCTCTCTAGTGGTTAGAAAGAATTTCCCTTTAAAAAAAAAATGCACAAAAAGAAAGAACAAATAAATATCTCTGTCTTCAACACCAATGCTTCAAGAGGCAAGAGAATGCTGTTCCACAGACACTAGCTGGATGGCAGCAATATTACTTCCAGACTACGTTATTCAAAGCTGATTCCACTTAAGTGAATTCCTGAAAAGCATACTCCATGTCTTCATAACATGAAGAAGCTCAGAAAACCAACTCCATTATCATTCCCTGCAATCTGTATCCAAACTTGTGTTCTGAATAATTTATCCGAAACTAATAAGCTGTTTGCCAAGACAACTCCTTTTCTCACTCAGCCCCCCACTCACAATCAACTACAGTGAGAAAATGAGGGGTATTCTTTCATTTCATAACTGGTAATTTTAGCAAATGCACTGTCCCACAAAATAATTAGGAAAAAATGAGCAGTTTTTTTTTTTTCCTCACTTATGGACACAACAGGGCTCTGTCTGGTTTGCATTCAGTGGCTGTGTTTTTTGAATGTTGCTGACTCAAAAGCTTTCAATCCAAGTCAATAAGCAAATGCTCTTTCCTACCAATTCCCACAGAGGTGTTGTGCCACAGCATTAAACATGGTACTATCTGGATACCCTTATCAGTTCTCAAGTAAGAGTATGTAGCTCCACAATGCTGTTCCCTGTCAGGGCACCAAGCAGTTAACATCCTTGGCTGCTTCAACATCTTACCTACAGGAGCATGGAACTGAGGGACTGACTGGTTAGCTTGAGAAACAAAAGTAAAAAAAGCTGACCTTGACGATCGATGGAATTGCTGCTGCGTGAAGTTTTCATCCAACAAACACAGCAGTTTGTAGCTTGTTTTACTCTTAACATTTGTTAAAAAGACAGAGCAGGTGATACAGAGTCCTCCATCCCCTTTGCAAAAGCCAGGCACCACCTTGCGATGCTGTGCTCCCTGGCTCTTCACACTGAAACTGTACTTGGTGTCAGGGAAAAATAAGAAGATAGCTGCACAGATGTTCTGTACAGGATCCCATTGTAAACTCTAAAGTTTATGAGATGGAGATAAAGCACACAATTCCCCAGAAGAGAGAGATGCCTAGCACCCAGGTGGGGAACTGAAATCAGAGCAAAACCCAAGTGCTCTTTTGTGCTGATTTCAACCTTCCCAACTGTTCACGCAATAGCAGATTGCAGAAATTTGCACAAGGGAGTCCAAGCTTGTTCTCATTGGCTCCTATCAGAAAGGGGCTTTTCAATGGGCTGCACCTTGGACTTGCCTAAATTATATAAAATCCAGTTGTAGTGTTTACCTTCAGTGGGAAGCTAGTGTTCAGAAGAGCTTCTGGACTACATATGAAAAAAATCAAAAGATTATCATAGTCATCCAAGGGTATTTTCACAGGTGGTGCAATATCAACACTGTTAAGTCTTTGTTGGAAAATGATAATGGTACACCCAAATTCAGATCGTAGTTATGATACAGAATTTTCAAATACAGCATCAGCTAATGTGGAGAATACAGGCTTCAGATGGTGTTTTCTCAGTCCAAAAGATAAACATTACCAAGGCATGGATTCAGTGGAGCAAAATAAGTATCTTTAGTGCTTTCGACTACAAGATCAGAGGAGCTGTCCTGGTGACCACTCTCATTATTCTTAAACTATAAAACCATTATTACAGTATATCTGTGAATGGTTTCTTGTCCATTCATATTAATTTCTAGGATAGATCCACAGGAGTTCTTGACTTTGCGAGCTCATGATTTTTCCCACTTAGTAGTACCAGTAGTTCATTTATCTATTTTGACTTAGAATCACAGATATATTGGTTAGAGGGGTCCTCTGGAGGTCATACAGAGAACCCTCTGTTTAAGCAGGGCTATCACCAACATTACAACAGGTCACCTGTGACGTTGTCTTGAAAAAACTCAGGGATGGAGATTCTTTAACCTCTCTGGGTAACCTCTTCCAGTGCTAAAACTCCTTCCCTGGGGAAATATTGTACAGAAAAAGAACGTTCTCTCTTTTTCTTACATGCTAGTAAGAAATACTTACTGCTAGTGGGAAATACTGAATTACATACATTTCCTAAATCTAACACTGAAGCAGTGGAAGAGAAGTGAAGAAGTCAAGGAATGAAGAAGCTCTTTTCTTACTCGTTTAATCAAGTTCAGCTCAAATCAGTAGCATTTCCCAATTGCCACCATCTGATGATTGCTTTGATATCTATGTGCTTTCATCTCAAGTATTAACTAAAACAATACTACCCTAATAACAACTCCAATGGTGTTCCATGTGTGCTAGCAATGAGAAAAAACAAAGCGCAAATGAATGTGAAGCCTGACCTACTCTGAGAAGTCAGAACTAAGGTTGAAACAACGCGGTAGCTAGAGGATGCTGCTTCATTCAGAATAAATAGTATAGGATGCATTTTTTTTTTTAAACAGACCTGAAAAAGGGACCCTGCAAAATTCATAAATTTGTCCAGGCTTGTGAAAAAACTCTTCTGAGGGTAGTTGTTGTATTTACCTTTAAATATGAGTTAGAGATACACATCCACATTAGATGCAAATGAAGGGAAAGGGAAAGAAGGAAAAAGACTATTACAAAGACAACAACCACTCATTGTTTCTTTAGAAATATAAGACTGTAGTGGGTTTACGTGGCAAGGTTTTGGTAGCAGGGAGCCATAGGGGTGGTTTCTGTGAGAAAGATCTAGAAGCTTCCCCATGTTTGGGAAGGGCCCCATTGTTTTCCAGATCTGAGCCAATAAGCGATGTTGTTTTGCGCCTCTGTGAGAGCATATTTAAGACAGGGAAAAAAACGCTGCGCCAGACAGCAGCCAGGAGTGAGAAACAGCCTTGCAGGTGCCAAGTCAGTGTAGAAGGAGGGGGAGAGGTGCTCCAGGCGCCGGAGCATAAGTCCCCTGCGTCCTGTGGTGAGGACCATGGTGAAGCAGGATGTCCCCCTGCAGCCCATGGAGTACCATGGTGGAGCAGGGTTCCACGCTGCAGCCCGTGGAGGAGACCACAGTGGAGCAGGTGGCCCTGCACCGACGGAGGCTGCCGCCTGTGGAAGACCCCTGCCGGAGCAGATTCCGGGCCGGACCTGTAGCCCGTGGAGAGGAGCCCACGCAGGAGCAGGTGACCTGGCAGGAGCTGCTGCCCGTAGGGGAGCCAGGTTGGAGCAGTTTTCTCCTGAGGGATGGACCCCGTGGTACGGACCCATATCTGGAGCAGTTCTGGCAGAGCTGCTGCCTGTGGGAAGCCCACGCCGGATCAGTTCATCAAGGACTGCATCCCGTGGGTGGGACCCCACAGCACAGGGGACGAGAGTGACCGAGAAGGAGCAGCAGAGAAGAAGTGCTGTAGACTGACCATAACCCCATTCCCCCGTTCCCCTGTGCCACTCAGGGGGAGGAGGTGGAAGAGGGTGGATGGGGGGGAAGGTGCTTTTGTGTTTTTTTTTCCTTTGTTTTCTCACTTCTCTCGCTTGTTAGTAATGAGCAATAAATCTTACTATCTCCTTATGCCGAGTCTGTTTTGCCCGTTACAATAATTACTGAGTGATTTTCTCATCCTTGTCTCAACCCTTGAGCCCTTTTCACATATTTTCTCCCCATTCCTCTTTGAGGAGGGGGAGTGAGAGAGCGGCTGTGGTGGAGCTCGGCCGCCCACTCGAGCGGAACCACGACAAAGACTTAGATGAAGCACCTTGTGAGATAGTTCTCCAGGCACCAAGAGCTTAAAAACTAATTCTTACACTGAGATTCCTTAATATAAACTCTCCATTAAATTATTTGATAAGAGCATGGGTAACTAACCCTTTCTTTCCTCTTCAAATCTCTAACATAGGTTTTTGGTATGTTCGATACTATTAATAACTGAAGTAACTCATAGGCAGACTAAAGTTACCTAAATGACTCTCTCA
The DNA here is from genome assembly GCF_965140915.1 of Aythya marila. Lineage (NCBI taxonomy): Eukaryota > Metazoa > Chordata > Aves > Anseriformes > Anatidae > Aythya > Aythya marila. The sequence continues at coordinate 50,174,549 of NC_139043.1, forward strand.
GTTGACTTCCACAGTACATTTTCTCTCCTTCCATGCAGTGAGTGAAGAAGACGGAAGATGTCCATATAGAACAGATGAGCATACAAGTGGGAATTACTGGGTGGCACCATTAGCAATTGAGCTCATATGAAAATAACTGGAAGATGTGGAAAGAACTGGGCCTAGTTTGGATGCTGCCCTGGCAAAAGTAATCAATAACATTTTTCCCATCACCAATTTGGTGCCAGTGTTTGAAGATCTGTTCTCAAACATTTGGTCATAAATCATGCTTTGTATTAGAGCAGCTTCGTGCTAGCTTAGCAATACACTAGCTACCTTGGATTTGATGCAACTGTCCACAGGAGACAGGCTTTGGAACAAAAGTCAGCATCAGAGTAGTCTCTAGATCAGCACAAAGAATTGGACCAATATACAGGCAGCCCAAAATGAGAACAATTCACAACTCCTTAAAAACTACTGAATGCTATGGAATAATTTTCAGGTGCTTTTCAGTGAGATTCATTATGCTTCTTCGTATGGTTAATTGTCTGCTTGGTATGGTACTGCCATACAACATTGATCCTTATGAGTCTAAAATGCATTGACTTTCACTGACAATTAAACACCGTATCCCAATTCAGCAAGAGTTGCATTGTTAAAGAGAACAAGAGCTAAAGCCCTTTCAGCACCAGACAGTGTTAGGACTCAAATGAAGAAAGCTACCCAACTGCCTTTAGGGCACCAGCTTTTCCCCTTTGTGAAAAGTCCCTTTTGGGACTGATTTCCTGAAGTCCAAGAAAGCAGAACTTCACATTGGTTAAGCATAGCACTGGCACTGCAAACACTGGACAAAAGTAACAGGACTTAGCATAAACAATAATAATAATAATAATAATAATAATAATAATAATAATAATAATAATAATAATAATAATAATAATTTCTTGTTCATTGTACTCCAAAACTGGCATCACTGTGTGGTACTAAACATTGCCACCCAGGAAGTGGGAACTGAAAAACAGCAGAAAGTTGGAGAAATGCTATAATTTCAGTTGAAACAGAACGCCACTAATAGACAAGTGCATATCAATAAAATGAAGAATTGCTAATTTTGACAGAAAAATATGATCAGTAAATGCTGCAATGAATGGTCCGTTTGAATGCTTGATGATTCTCAGCAAGTATCAGGGCTTGCGGTTTGTTTTCCAGTGACCCTTCACTTCAGAATCTACAGATAGAGAAAGCAATAGCATTAAGCTTGAGGTTTCAGCCCAAAAGCTGGGCAAAAGTTGATATTTCACCGAACCTGAAACCCCAAAGTGAACCTCAAGTGTGTAAACCTCATGGACTCAAACCAAAACAAATACGTTAGCACCACATGAACAAAAACCACAGAGCTGCACAGAGTCTAAGCACTGAGCTGTGATGGCTACTGGCCAAGGCATGAAGTGTCCTTTGCTTTTTGAAGTGCCCTACAACATATTGGTAGACATTTAGTGACCACAGGATATGTCTAGACATACACTGCCATAGCTTGGAGATGTTCAGGTCTACTTTAAGTGAGAGTTCAATTACCAGAAGCAGTTTCTCTACAGTGGACAGAGATCTTAAGGAAGGTAAAATATCCTATAAAAAGTTTTGCATGGCCACAGATAAACTTATTTGGTACTTGATTGGCTTCTTCAAAGCCATTTCCTGATGGCACCTGGAATGCCAATCTAGCTACTGTCTCATACAAAAATAAAAAAATAAAAAAATTTAGTTGTCCATTCAGGAAAAAAAATAGGCATAAGACTACCTTCTGGTAATTTTCAGTAGAATTTGCCAGGATCTGACTAGATAGATCATCACAGTAAATGCATGTAAAAAATAGGGAAATACTTCTGCATTTTCAGCACAGACCTTTATCACAAGAAACTGCTGAAGCGCACACTGAATCTTTTCTCTTACATTCATCTGGAGCCAGATCATTTTATATGAATTAGCTGATTATTCAATACTACTCTCTGAAAATTTTCCCACATTAGTTCTAGGATGTGTGATAGATAGTTTATTGCAATTATCCTACCAGTCATAGATCAGCTATGCCAGATAATAGCACTGACCACATATATTTGTATTTGCCAGTTGTTTAATCATAATATTCCGTTCCCAGTGTGAACACCTGCTATTTCAAAATTGAAATTCACCTACTGAGAATATCGCATATTTTGCCTAAACTTCATGGTTCCACCAGTACTTCCATCAGTAAATTTATCTGGAATACATACAGACAAGAAGCAATAAAATAGTTCCAGATAGAGCTAAAAATGTTTGTTTGTTGTTTTTGTGTTTTTGTTTTGTTTTGTTTTTGTAAGCAAGTGATATTTGCTTAATACCCACCCACATTTGATCATTAGAAGTTTAGAAAATATGTCTAAGAAAGTTAAAGGACTAAGACTGTATCTTAAGCACTGTGCTTTTGGATCACTGTAAACTGTGTGAGGAAGACTTCAGTCCTGGAGGAGAGCAGAAATGTGGAAATTAAGAGCAGAATGTTGATCTAAATGCAGCAAAATTATAACGAACGCTGGATAAAAAAAAAAAAAAAAAAAAAAAAAAAAAATCTGCATTTGTAGAAGCTTTCTAAGGTTAATATTTCCAATAATATTTTGACTTACTAAATACTGTTTCCTACATTTCAGTTAGCCCTGGAGCTAAATGCTACTCACAGTTCAAAAGCAACTGCCATGATGCATATGCCAGCATAAAAGGGGTCAGGCCATAAGATCCTGTGTAGTACTGTAATTATTATAAGGATGTAAAAAGAAAAACAAAATTTGTATAGACAATTTGTAACTGTGTTAAAACAAACAAAACTTGAACACACAACTTACGGGAAAATACTAACACTTTATATAGCTTGCTCTACGTTCAACTTCCATTCTTGTTATTGTTCCCTCCTAATTTCCTGAAAGTGTAAAATAACATTCTTTTGACGTAACTATGGAATATTTAATTGCTACAAAACACATAATTTAACCTACATCACCAAAAATGTGACCACTGAATTGAGCCCCAAGTCTTCCAATAGATTCGTATGCCTTTTGTGCTATGACTTCGATTTGGATTCCAAAACTCAAATGTTGCATTGTTCAGTAAACCTGCACGTACTTCAGGAAGAGAAGTGTCTGAAGACACAAATACCTAACATAAATATCCTAATTCCCTTAAAAAGTCATACAGAAGCTACTGTTGTGTTGATGAAAACAGAACACTATGAAAGATGGTGCAAATGCCAGAAAACAAGCGAGTTGTGTGATATGCCAGTTCCCCGTACAAATAAATATCTAAATCCTAATGTGTTTTACAAACCCAAGAAAAATCTGTGTGATGAAGAGGCCACATGGGGATCAGTCAGAGGTGCACAGACAACTGTTACCAGTCTACGAAGGGCCAGGAGCTGCTCAGTGAATTAATTTGATACCCATATTAAAAATAAATAACCAATTATTTTTATTTTTTCTTAAGATTAAAAATTATACACTACCTAGGGAAAAACACACAGAAACATATTACAACAACTATTTAGTGAAACTTCTGACAAAGCATTTAACATCTGGTCTTGGGCAAGGGACTGGCCTCCTTTTGTTGGCTGCCCAGTTTTAAGTGGGTATTGTACATGTAAAACATTACAGGTTCAAAGTGGAAGAGCTCTTGTTTTTTCACCTGTGAGTGGTTTCAACTTAGACTTCAGCATTACTGTCAGGAAGTCAGTTTTTCCATGCTTGTTACTGTAAACAAAGATTGTATGGCAAATCTCCAAAAGTGATAGGTCAAGGACCAAACTGCAAGAGCGGTAGGCTGCTTCCAGAAACTGAAGACACAGCATCAAAGTGAGAATAACCATTTATTTAAACTGTGTTTGGTATTCTTGTTACTCAGTTGTTTGGGCAGCACAACAAACACATACAAATACACCTTGGAATACATATATATGATCTATATCTATCTGAAACGGTGAGTGAATGGGTAGGAAAAAAAGCCAGCATCATCCTGTATTAACATTGCCTCCCACTCAGTACTTTAATGGCTGCTTATATTTGTCAAACCTTGATCCAAGCTCTGCTTGGTTAAAACCTTTGTAAACTTACAGCAAACCAGCATTAAACACATCTAAGAAGAGTCCTTCTCCCCAGACAATAACATTTCTATTGATGTTTTCTTTGTAAAGCATTAGCACCTCCAAGAGCTGCAGCCCTAACTTAACATTTGAGGGACATGCATCTTGTTTATCAGTATTACTTTTTGCTTCTCCTCAAACATGAACTCAAATTTGCCAATGTTGTAACTTTCTTTTTTTTTTTTTTGTAATCTGAAACTCCTTTAGAAAGCTAAGTATTTTTTTAGTGAACAGGATCCACACCTTTCTGCCTTTGTGTGAGGCTTGTGAGGCCTTCAACATTGCTTAACTATACACACTTTCTAACAGGCATTTTCCTCTCCAGGTTCCCAAGCTGAGGTGCTGCATTAGCAACTGAAGCTGATAGATGCTGTGCCATGTGGCAATATCATATAATGCATCCCAAACTGAATACCCTAAACTGGTGGAGACTCTGCACTACTGTATCTATACTTCAGCCTAGTATCTGTAAAACTGGCATAATACCAGCCATCCATCTCATGGGGATGTTACAAAGATTAATTAAATTGTCGATCAGTAAGATAATGCACACATCAGTTGATGACAAAACACATTTCTCTTTAGAGCTGAGATCTGAGAGTAAAGTATACTAAAAAAAAAAAATAAATAACAAAAGCAGATATATTTAAGCTCACGTAGTAAGCACTTGCTTACATTCTACTGGCTTCAGTACGACATAAGCACATACGCTAATGGTCTTTGCTGATAAAAACTTGTTTTCTGAATCAGGACTACAGTACCCAGAGTACAGATGTTATATTGGCTGAGAAACATAAAAAACTAAGATGCATATTTTTTGTGAAGTGCAGCTATGTTTAATTGTAAACAAATTGTAAGAAACTTTGAGGAGCTCTAAAATAATTATGGCCAAAAGGATGAATATTTTCTGGTCTTATGTTTAATATCAAGAAGACATTGGAAAATGTCTTCTGCACTCAATTTCCATTTAAAAGTTGATTCAATTCCTCTGACTCAGACATCTATAACTAGATTCAGCTTTGGAATATTTGTTTTCTCTCATCATTAACATTATCATCCTGTTTCTAAGCATTTCAGAACATCATAAAACAAAACCTTCTGAATTACAAGCTAAATATGATATAGGAAAACATAATCCACCACTATATAAACCAGAATAGAAAAAAAAAATGCTATTAATCAGATCTGAACCCAACAAACAGGCTCTGCTCTGTTAATATTGGTAAGTACTCCCATGTTAAATAGTAAACATTGCTAAAATACATTTTAACCAAGCTAACCTCTACTGCAGTTTTAACAATAAATTAAGTTGATTACTCACCCATGGTATCAGTCCACATACTTTCCTTATTGCTAATGAAGGCCAACCTTACAGATTTAGCACAGAAGAATTCATTCTATAAACATAAATTCTCTTTAGCTCTGTATATGACAAAATAACCTTCACCTGCAAGCTTATAACAGTGAGGTCTGTGACCGCTGCTAATTAACCTTCTGTTGATAAGCCTGAACAAGGCTTGTAGAGCATAGCATCTGTATAAACAACAGTGCAGGCGAGAAAGCTTTCAACATCCACAGACTCCTTGTGACAGCCTGGCCTCACTGAGCAATGGTAACCTCTGCTCTGCAGTGGTCAACCCCTAACAACACATGTACCAAAACCTAATTGTACTCATAATTTGATTGAAGATAATCATATAGTAAATTCCTGTAAGAATTCAATGAGAACAGTAAAGAGCACCTTTAGTGTGTCATTTGTTTTCTGCATTACTAGTGGCCGTAATTCTCTCATTGCCACAGGTCCTCAATTACAGCTTTCTACCTCCAAACTATAAAGGATGATATCCATGAAAGTAATTTTTATTCCTAAACTATCCCGTCATAATCCAGCTATCTTCACCACACTGCCTAAACAAAAACAAACATTATTTATGCATGTACTTTTCCAATGAAGCATATTTAAGCTACCTACTGCCTTTCCCCTTTAATCCAACAAAACACTTCTTCAGACTTAATTGTTGGATTTGAACTTCATGTATGGCAACATCTGCATACATGTAACACAAATGTCTTTCTGCTTATACTCAAACTGCCAAGCTGTTTTTGCACTACAGTCAGCCTTGATTTCTTCTAAAAGAAAATATCACCCTGTTTCCAACTTGAGATAAAATGAAGGGACATTTTCCAGAACATTTTCCAAACATGAAACTCTTGTTGGAGGTGCTGGAAGGCAAGTACTAAGCCTCTCTCCATCATCTTTGAAAGGTCATGGAGAACAGGGAAGGTGCCTGAGGACTGGAAGAAAGCCTATGTCAGTCTGATCTTCAAAAAGGGCAACAAGGAGGACCCAAGAAACTACAGCACTGTCAGCCCCACCTCCACATCCCTGGAAAGGTGATGGAACTGCCCACCATGAATGTCATTTCTAAGCATGTGGAGAAAAAGAAGCTGATCAAGAGTAGTTAGCATGGATTCACCAAGAAGAAATCACGCTTAACTACTCTGATAGCCTTCTGTGATGGCTATCAGATGGCTGACTGGGTAGGTGAGAGGAGACCAGTGGATGTTGTCTTTCTTCACATCAGCAAGGCTTTTGACTATGTCTCCTACAACATCATAGACAAGCTCAGGGAGTGTGGGTTAGATGAGACAACAGTGAGGTGGATTGAAAACTAGTTGGATAGAGGGTTGTGCTCAGCAGTGCAGTCTACTTGGAGGCTTGTAGCTAGCAAAGTCTCCCAGGGGTCAGTACTGGGTCCAGTCGTGTTCAACTTATTCATCAGTGACCTGGATGATGGAAAAGAGTGCACCCTCAGCAAGTTTGGTGACGACACAAAGCTGGGAGGATACGCCACAATTCAGAGGGAGCTGGACAGGCTGGAAAGCTGGGCTGAGAGGAATCTCATGAAGTTATACAAGGGCAAGTGCAGGGTCTTGCACATAGGGAGGAATAACCCCATTCACCAATGCAGTCTGGGGGCTGTCCTGCTGGAGAGCAGACCTCTGCAGAGAGGGACCTGAGAGTCCTGGTGGAGGATGAGTTAACCATGTGTTGCAGTTTAAACAGGCAGGCAGCCCACCAGCACCACACAGCCATCTATATGCTGCCTCCCCTGCCCCCCTAATTGGGATGGGGGAGAGAAATGAAAAGGTAAAGCTCATGGATTGAGATAAAGACGGTTTAAAAGGACAGAAATGGAAGGGAAAATGGTAAGGGATCGTGGTAATTGCATATATATATATATATATATATGTGCACACACACACACAAAACAAGCAATGCACAATGCACTTGCTCACAACCTGATGACCAATGCCCAGCCAGTCCCCAGTCAGCAGCACCTTGCCCCAGACAGCTCCCCAAGTTTTGTTGCTCTTCATGACATAATAGATAATGTAATATCCCTTTGGCCAGTTTGGGCCAGCTCCTAGCTGTGTCCCCTCCCAGCTTCTTGTGCACCTCCAGCCTCCTTGTTGGCAGGGCCATATGAGAAGCTGAAAAGTCCTTGGCTCTGTATAAACACTGCTCTGCAATAACTAAAACATCAGTGTGTCATCAGCATTATTTTTTTCCTAAACCCAAAACACAACACAAAACAGCCCCTATGAACAAAAAATAACTATCCCAGCCAAAACAAGAATACCATGAGCCAGCAATGTGCCCTTGTGTCCAAGAAGGCCAATGGTATCCTGGTGTGCATTCAGAAGAGTGTTGCCAGCAGTTTAGAGAGGTGATCCTTCCCCTCTGCTCAGCCCTGGCAAGCCCACCTGGAGTACTATGTCCAGGTCTGGGCTCCCCAGTACAAGAGGGACATGGAGCTATTGGAGTGAGTTCAGTGGAGGGCTACTAAGATGATTAGGGGACTAGAGCATCTCTCTTATGAGGAAAGGTCAAGAGATCTGAGCTTGTTTAGCCTGGAGAAGAGAGGACTGAGAGGGGATCATATCAACATATATAAATATCTGAAGAGAGGGTGACAAGATGATAAGGCCAGACTCTTTTTGTAGTAGTCCAGTCGTAGAACAAAAAGCATCAGGCACAAACTGAAGCACAGGAAGTTCCATCTGAATATGAGGAAAAACTCTGATGTGAAGGCACAGAGTGCTGGAATGCCCAGAGAGGCCGTGGAGTCTCTTTCTCTGGAGATACTCAAAACCCTCCTGGACATGGTCCTGTGCAATGCACTCTAGGTGACCCTGTTTGAACCGGCAGGTTGGACTAGAGCTGATCTCCAGAGGTCCCTTCTAAACTCAGCTATTCTGTGATTCTGTACAGTAACAGCCTGATGGAAGACTCAATTGTCTCAAGATCAGTAACAATGACAGAGTCTTTCCTTTCCTAGAATTACTGTTTTGAAACAGGAATTCTAGGAATTTCACAGAATTACTTTAACCAAAAATAAATAAATAAACACATGGAGAGAATGGGTGACAAACTCACACGCACACAGCCTGCAACAGGCCATCCTGCAGATCAGTTCTCAGCTGGACCATGGTGTCTTAACGCCAGATCCTTATGTTGGGATAACCAGTTTAAAATTAGTACTTCAGTTGCTGAGTCCAACAACAAGCTGCAGCAACTTTTAAATACATACATGTACATACATATAAATATGAATGAAGGTTAACATGGATGTTTACCTGCTTCAATGTCCTTTAACTGACCAGAGAGACCTTTCCAGTTCCACAGAGTTCTACCTTCCTGTCCCAGTTTCTCATGCTCACCAAGGTTATTTTCCTAAGATGCCTGGGAATGCTGTACACACCCTTCTCCAGCAGAAGCTTCTCCAGCTGACAGAATGAAGTGACTTGTGACTACAGAAACACACACTAGTGCCCCACTTAATATCACATGCCAATAACTATATTAATTGCTAAAACCTGACAACCAGTCTTTTCATGTAGTAGTCCTTCAAGCCAAACAACATTCTTAATTAAATAGAAAATTTTATTCCTTTGGATTTCCATTTCATATTGAAAGGAAAAACAGCCCCGAGACAGAATAATGTCATCTACACCATCCTTTCGAAAATGCATTACAACATTGATTAGAAACTACAATTGGTAAGTACAACCCAGATAATAAATAGAAAAAAAAAAAATCTAAAAAATGAGATAACAGGGATATGAGGAAGCACAGTGCTGTGACTTGGATAAACACAAAAGATGAATATTGAACGTTTTAACAAAGAGTTAATTACACACTACTCTGTAAAGATGGATAGCTTCGTGCATAATATTGGACCCAGAAGTTAACATCTTTCATTGCCCACCTTGCAGAAGACCATGTAATTCTCACCAAAAACTTCTAGAAAGAATTTTGAAAGAGACAGAATTACAAATCCTGATGAAAATTTTCTTTCACAAGACATAGAAAATGGAAAACTAAACTGTCTTAACATTTATTTGAAAAAAAAAAAAAAAAAAAAAAGTAAAACAAGAAATAATCTGATACATTTTTATAAATCATTTACTTCTGATCTGCAGCTACAGACAGTTTTATTCACTGACCACACAGTTGTCACATGGAAGGATAAAGGTTGACTAAGCACTCTGAATGTGCATTCACCCACATTTCCCATGTCCATGTTCCTTTTGATAAAGGCTTCTGAATTTGCTTAGTTTCTAACTGCATTTGAGGAATAGTCATCTTTTAGTGTTTGAACTCTCATATTATTGATTAAGCCCAAGATTAGCTACAATATAAAAAATTTAAGGGCATCAGTAAAACATGAGTATAACCCAAGGAATAGAAGTTTGCACAGTTCCAAAACAAGGAAGTAACCAGAGTGAGATAACAAAAAGTGACGTTAAAGACCACTGTTCCAGGAAAACCTAAAGAACAGGCATTCCTTGCTTGAAAAATAGAGCCAGGACACTACACACAGAGATAAAAATACCACATTGTATGTGTGAAACTGTGAAATCCTTCCATGACTGCATATTTCTACAGTTTGCATGTCTATGTCCTGTTCTGTTTCTCAAAAATTTGTATATCTTCATGAATAAAAAAAAAAACAAATATGTTTGAGGGTAAAGTATAGTTCTTTCACTAGCATATTATCTTTATATATATATATATATATATATATATATATATTTTTTTTTTTAATTCTTTTTTTGAGGTTTGGCCAAAGTTCAGATATACTGAAATGTTTTGTGCCTGGTGGAAGTCAATTCTGCTGTCTACTCTGCTTCTTCCAGTTATGTCAACAGGGACTGATTTTTGTCCACAGTACTGTAGAAAATAACTACATCTACAAGCTATATACATGTATATCCTAAATGGTCATCTGTCATCAATTCACACCTATGTGTACATGTGAAATTTCTGCTATCTGGTAAATGTTTCTAAATGTTTCTCCATATTCATTTCAGGTTTTATAGTACATCCATTCAAAGGACTCTTTTTCAAGATCAGAAATCAATTGCAATTGTACATAGAGGAGGAAAGAAAACATGTTTAAATGAAAAGATTTTAGAAAGGGATACATGGATTCCTGCTGAATGAGAGGCAGTACAGTGTTCAGCTGTAATTTGAATCTATATTATATTTAATAAAACCACAGTGTGTTCTCTTGTCCTATTAAAACTGCATTCTACCTTACCAGGTCTGAATAATTTGTATAAAATTGATTGCTACAGTTCTTAGTAAGAGCTCTAATTGCATTCTTGGTATAACTTAAAATGATAACCTTATCTTAATTAGTAGCATGCTACAGAAATGCTTCTGCAAGCCACCAAGGATTAACCTGCATTTTTAAGCAGAAGCCTTGGGGCTTTTTTTTTTTTTTTTTTTTTTTAATTTCATCTGAAACATATGAGCGAGTGCAAATTTATCATAAAGAAAAAATGGAAATAATCAAATTGAGAGAAAATAAACAACCCTGCTGCCACCTTCTCTGGTCAGTGCAAGTTTCTGTTTGTAGGTCAATTTCCTCTACACATAGGCATGTACACATGTATGCAAGCTAATTGAGGTGCTCCTTTACTTGCAGTGCAAAGTATGTGCTTACATGAAATGTATGTTTCTTATAAATCCCCAGCAAATGGCATATTCATCGTGCCTCACAGAGAATCACCCATGCTGTGTAGGAACCTTGTGTAGGACAGGACAAATAGGCAGGGGCTAGGACAAAAGGAATCCTGCCCTTTGAGGACAGGGGGTAAAGCTTCATGTGGATGCATCACCCAGCTCCAGCAGGTGTGGTTGCAGAAAAAACTCTGCTGAATTAAACATAAAATTAAAACAATCAAAACCACCACCAACAACAAAAACACTCAAACATACCACCACTCCAAAAGAAAACTAACACAAAACATTCACACAATGTGCTCCAGAAAACCCACTAAGATCTCTGATGACAGAACCAGAGGTCCAGATCTGGTAATACAACTGCCTGCAGAGCTCATGGATGACCCGAGGCTGTCTAGCTGATGTGACTTCAAGAAGCATACACTTCAAGAATATGGCAAAGGACATATTCTTGAAGTACGTATACTTCAAATACATCTACTTGCCAAAAGCAATACTGAAACTGGCAGTTTTAACTTTTGAACAGTTGAACAAATGCTTTGAAGTTTTGTGACATTTCACCATCACCCATGTTACCATTTTACTCAGATTTTTTTTTTTTTATGAGTCCATCGCAGTCTCTCTGAAGTAAATAAATAAACAAACAAGCCAGCAGTAATTTCCTTGTACTTGATTACTCTAGATCACACACCACAGGCATACAACTATAGCAAGCTATAGGCAATAAAACCCAACATTTGGGTGCTAACAATTTTTTTATTATTATTATTTTTTTTGTGTGACTGCATCTTTTCCAGATTAACTTTTATTCCTAACAACTTTGCACTAAGGAAACATTCTGCTTTTTAACCAGGTTCACTACTTATACTACAGGGCCCATAAGGCACAGACCACTCTGAAAACATCCACATGCACCTGCCTATCTACACACAGTATTGTGGGATGCTCCATGCTCTGCTGGGATGCTCCTAGGTGCCATTTATGAACACGCAATCAGTAAGGCGGAGTTTCAAAATTGCTATAGCGACTGTACTTAAAAATGGACACATGTAACACATTTGTATGTATGTGGGTATCCCTGTGCACAGCCCTCCATGGTCCCCTGAAATTCTGTTTGAATCCCTTTCAAAATTAATAAGCTCTCCTATATGCCCCTTTTTGTCCCCCACCCTCCCCTTGGATGTAGCATTTTCTTCTTGGTAGCAATGTGTTTTCTTAAGGTAAACATGCATTCATCGACCATTTGTTACATGCTTTAAAAAGAATGGCCTCAAAGCAAGAGTCTGCACTGCTTTTTGTTCAGTACAGTTGACAGATGCCTACTGAAGATGTCTTGCATCATGATAGCTTTTTGATAGGAGACTTTGATTCTCATCTCAGCATTTTCTTTAACTTTTACTGATGGTATGAGTGGAAAGAGAGGAACTGAATGAAAATCATCAGTTATCCAAGACTGCCTGCTTAATGTTTCTGCTTATGGCAATGCACAAGCAGAACAATCAGCCTTGCCTCTGGTGTGATCCCAGACAGTCTGTTAGCTAGTCCTTATAAATCCATCCATCACCTCTATGAAAGTCACTGCCTTCCTTTTACCAAAGATAATGTATGTTATTGGGATTATACCACTGCACATGGAGTCATTAAAGAAAGATAGACCACAATTTATGACCAAGTCTGCGGACAGCAGGGCATTATTTTAACCATAAAATCACAATCTGCAAGGAGAGTGGCCAAACCAGAGGATCCATTAAAGACTTATAATTAGCATCAATCAATGTGACACTACTGTTGACATCTTTATTACTTTAAATACACTAATCAAATACTTCTGCATTCAGATAGAAAGATTGATAGGCAGACAGACACAGAGAACATCCCTACAGAGAGCAATTTTAAATTATCCATTCAAAAGGTAACAGAAAATAAGCATACCACCATAATTGCATGGAAATGCAGTGCACTGACTAAAACTGTTTTCAGTATAACTGTTTTCAGTATAGTGGACTTGGGATAGTCAAGCCTGCATAGGAGATACAACAAATCTGCCCTAAAAAAAAAAAAAAAAAAAAAAAAAATACCCACATGCCTCAGCCATGCAGTCAACTACTGATTTTCCTAACTGAACGAACAAACATCCTACAGACAAACTTTGCTTTAGGGCATTTTGTGTTAGAAAAATAAATAGCTCAGCAACTCTATAGCACCACTCCATTTTCCATCTCTACTTTTCCATACACAGGAATCTTGATGGAAGAATATCATGGTATTATTTGCATACTTACCATCGTGACTGTCAATATTATCTAATTGATCCACATGCAATTTCATACTGCACAGACACTAAAATGCATATGTTGTTATTATTGCTGTTCATATAAACATTTCAGTATTAATGAACAAGAAGCTGTTTCACTTCTCTACCATTTCCCAAGCCATATGCTAGTACCTCACTGAAAGCATTTTTGAGGAGCAGCTTCCTTTGTGGGGCATCAGCTTTGACGTTCCTGAGAAGGGAATGCTTCCCTTTTCCTGAAGTGGGAATCAAATACATGCATGCAAGTTCTTTTCAGAAAACATGCTTTGGAAGGTATTAAATGATGGTGCTCCCACATTAGATGAGGTTATAAGAATTCCTGCTTATTTTCCTTTTTTTTTTTTTTTTCCTTCTTCTTTTCAATAAGGGATTATAGCCAGGCATTTGAACAGTTTGCCCAGGGATGTGGTGGAGTCACCATTCCTGAAGGTGTTTAAGGAAATGTTGGACATGGTGCTTAGGGACATGGTTTAGTGGGTGATACTGGTTTGGATACTTGGATGGTTGGACCAGAGGATCTTGGAGGTCTTTTCCATATTAATGATTCTATGATTTGATAATAATACTTTAAAAAATACTATTAGGCAGCAAAGAAGATTCATATTTACTCAGGTCCTATTTAGTTTTAATTCTGGAATACAGAAGTTGACTTTAAAAGGACATGCCCTGTTTCCTGTCCCCCTTAACCAATAAATAAATAAATAAATTGCTTTTACTTAAAAAAAAAAAAAAAAAAAGTCTACCATATTTGTAACACAATAGGCCTTATGCTTTGCTTATCGTGAGTGCTTTCTTTCAGAGAGGTCACTGGCAACCTGCCAATCATTTCACCCATGCAATATGCATAAGGATTAGCAAACCTGTACGAGTGCACTAAAAAACAGCAAAATCTCTTCAGTAGCAGGGAGAGCAGGCAGGAACTCTGAGCCACAGCAGCCTCGCCAAGCCAGGCCTCAGGTGCCCCAAAGTAGCTGAAGGCTCGGAAAATAGCTCAGTAAGTGATTTCACTCAGACATCTCAGCTCAGTCACAGGGAACAGTACTCTCCAGGACAATGTGAAAGCGTTACAGAGCACCAAGTAATGAGAAAAATGCAGTGATTTGTCTATTGAAAATCCAATTAGTTAAAGCCAATATTTATCAGATCACTCTCTTTAAAACATTTTACTTCAATTTTAAGTGAGTTACACTAATTTGGATTGGACTGTCCTTCTCTAATGAAACTGCCAGACCTTTCAGGTGCCTTAATTCATTTCCAAATACATTGGAGCCCTATAAAACAAGCACAAGACTGCTGAATCTATGTGGGGCTCCACTGCATTAAAACAAGCTAATCTAACAGAAGACAAAACTTAACAAAAGATTTTACGTGGGTAGGTGAGAGGTAAGAGGGAAGGATTCAGAATGAGGACCAAGAGGACACATCCCAAACTGGGCAGCAAGCCATGCGTCTGCCAGGACCTCCTCTGCTGGGAAAACAATTTCTGCATCAAAGTTCTGCCCAGCTCCCCACGTCCACTTGACATGTTCCCAGCCGTCACTGCTCCTTGTCTTTCTCTGACTCGGTGGCAACATAAATCCCGTAATCTAAGCAAAGGATTGTGAAAGAGCCTATGATTCAATTTTTTTTTTTTTTTTTTTTTTTTTTTGAGGCTGACCTTATCATTTGTGAAGAACAGCACAAGCAAACAGATAGCCACAGAAATCTTAGTAGCTCTGAGTCAGCGGCGGGGCCCCGTCATATCAAAGCCTGTGATGTGTCTGTAAGAAACCAGCTGGCAGTAAACAGGAGTCACACGAAGGGGAAATGACAGCCGTCAGGGTGCAGCCGCTTCCTGCTCTGAGCATTAGGCCACTGCCAAAACAAAAACAATACTTAAATCTGTGCAAACATCCTCAGTGACAAAGGGGAAGGGTACAGCTCATAACAGTATTGTTCACAAATATCAAGCTCACTCAGCATCCAAGTTTAAAGGAGGTTGTATTTTCCATACAGATAAATTTACATAATAGAGAATATAAGCACTGGGTATTGTGCACTCATCACTATACACCAGGCTGCAAACCACTGTGTATACGGGTCCTCCAACTAATATTTGTGTGCATTAGATTTGGACATTGGGACGATAACCTATACAATAAAAACTTTGCAAATTATTTTGTTTAAATTTGAGAGAGAGGCCTAAATAGCCATGTGAGAAGCCTCAGGATTTAGAGAAAAAGGAACTTGAGAAGACTTGGGTAGGGAGTGCAGTGGAACAGAAAATAGAAAATACTCAAAGGAAAGGTGGATATGTATAGAGAGCATATGAGGGTGGGAGAAAGAATAAAAGGGCAGAGAGAGCAAAATAGTCCTAGAAAGCAGGACAAGACTATTGGGAATCCCATATTACCTTCATGAGTTGCTCATTCGTTTTCTACTCATGATGGCACTTGTGTACCTGAGCATACAGCTGTAACTTTTACTTTTTTTGCTTAACTTTCCTTGCCACCAAACATACTTATACCTTCCTTTGAAGCATGTGTGCAACTGAATGCAGACAGCCTGAAGGCGCTTTCCCTGGAAAAAGTAAAGCTTCCAGTGTTAACCTGGGTGAAATTCTGCACCTTGTCCATTCTTCTTTAGTGAGGACATTGAATCAATCCATCAGTCCTAGATTTTTTTTATCTCCTTACTTGACTACAGGAGGCTTTTGGATGTTTTTAAGTAAACAGTTCCACAGAAATGCAAGGCATTCATGTGACAGGCTTTCTAGTTAAACCTGTCTGCTTGCTGACCTGACAAATAGGGAAAACATACCAAAAAAAAAAAAAAGTATCTCTTGCATGTCACCCTATTTCTTTCTCTCCTTCGCTCATTGCTGCCTTCCACCCTCCATGTCACTTACATTGCGATGCACATCATTACTGTTAGAGCAGTGTGAAAAATGTCTGCAGCTATAGCACAGGACTTTTACAGTCGTCTGAGCCAATGGTATTAATCATCAACTGGGATTTGAAAATCATAACCAGGAGACAGCCGTCGCGACAGCTCTGCATGGTAATGACAAAATATGCAGAGCAGAGTGGAAGAGAAGAACGCTCTCTCTGTCTTTTGGTCTCTGTGCAATTGAGAGGCATGGTAATAAGCATGTTCATTTCAGTGCTCTATATTTTAACAATAATTTTCTTGCTCCAATGGATTTTTTTTAATTTTATTTTTTTATATTCTTTAGAGTAACAATATTAATCAAGGCACTGCTACCTGGCACTGTCAAAGAAATAGCACATTCCGAATGAGCATACCCATAACAGAGCCACTGGCAAATGCTTAAAGGTTTAACATGGGCCCTAAGATTACATATGCCTATGCATATGTACACACATTTATTTTTATATTTTTATATTCATGACCTAATATCACAGACATACTGGATGAGAGCAACTATGCCTTTTACTTAAAGGTTTACATCAACATTTAATACAATACATTGAATAATAGGACTCTCAATGAGATAAGCTTCCTTTGAATAACAAACAGACTACAAAGATTATGCTAACTGAAAAAGCAGATGCTGAGTTTTATCAATTTCGGTGATTGCAGCCAAGGTGAATTTTCAGCATGGCTTCTTTTGAGCCTATGTGTGTGCACAAATCACATATGCAAACTTCCACTTCAAACATGGGTGGAAAATCTTACAAAAGTTTTGTTAAAGTTTTAGCTCAGATGAAATTTCAGGTATGAGGGGCTGGCCCCTGGGCATGCCAGCAACCAGTGCTACCCTGAGTCTGCTGGAGCCCTGTCCCTGCCACTGCCTTTGTCTGGGCTAGCCCCAGCCCAGACGTAGTGACCTGAGAGAGTTCAGCGCCGGGAAGGCTCTGGCAGCCTCCTCCTGTCCTCGCTTTACCCTGTGGGCTTGCCAAACGATGATGACAGCCTTGCTAGCTTTGAACTGTCTGACAGAGCATGAGGGCTGACTTTAGCTGGCTCCTGCACAAGGCAGAGCAAGTCCTGCCCGTACCACAAAAATCCAGGGGAGCTCAGCTATGGACTTCAAGCTCCTTGGAGTGACTCCTCATACAACCAACTCAAGAAACAGCTTGTGGTTTCCTTTAAGAACCGTTAGAGAGAGCTTTACATAGTTTCATGTCTAGAACATAAAATGCCAGGATCTAAGACAAACCCAAAGTTAAATCACAGAATGCATTTGATATATTTGTCCATGGTTAAAACTTGCTAAATTAAACTTTCTCAGAAAACATGGCAAACACTGTGCAGCACAATACTTCTCAGATGAGACAACATATATGCCTCCAAGCAGAGCAAAACATACATCTTATAAATGAGCAGCCTCTTGAGAGATGCAAAAACTTTAATTCCATTTAGTTGTCCAAATGGTTGTTTCAACATGAGCTCTTTTATGGATTATTTCACACTTACAGGGGTCATAGTTCTGCTTACTGATTAGAGGCAAGGAGTCAACTTTTCTTCTTTTTTTTTTTTTTTTAACTTCTATTTCATTCCAGCTCTGCTTATTCCAGAGCAGCGTGCTTGGTTTTAGGAGCTGTGTCAATGATTTCTTGTATAAATTGTAACATGAGTTCTTTTTGCTGCATCATACTCTAATAAGTAGCTTGAAAAAAGCAAATGTATCTTATTGATTGAACATCACCAGTTCCAAGACCTTCACTGCTGGATAAAAATAAACTCCCAGACCTTACGCATCTTCATTTTAGCATCTGGAAAACATGTGCATTAGGAAGTTCTGACATATCCAAAAACAATACAGAAGCACTGCCAAGTTCTTTCACTGGCCTAGAGAAAAGGTCAGAAGGGCAAAAAATAAATAAATAAATACTTAACAGTTAGCAAAAATGTAACTCTACAACTATCCCTTTTGCACAGCAACAAGTTCCAATAACTATCACCAATAAAGTATCTTATTATTTGCCATATAGATTTCTAAAATGGCAGTTGCATGCTCAGGCCACATAAAAAGAACTGAGGGCTAAATATGCTCCTAAGTAATGGGATGTTTTGCAAAACTCTCCCTGACACTCTGGCTACTTCTTTTCTGCAAGTGATAGAGAAGCCAACAGGGAGAGGTGCTATTCTAGACCCCATTCTCAACGGGAAGGAAGGGCTGGTGGGAAATGTGAAGCGCAGGGGCAGTCTTGGCTGCAGTGACCATGAAATGGTGCAGATAGGAACCTGAGGGCAGCAAGGAGGGAGCACAGAAAGCTCACTACCCTTGACTTGGGGAGAGCAGACTTGGGCCTCTTTAGGAATCTGCTTCATAGAGTACCATGGGACAGAGCCCTGGAGAGAAGAGGGGCCCAAGGAAGCTAGTTAATATTCAAGGATGACCTCCTCTAAACTCAGGAATATTGCCTCCCAAAAAAGAGGAAGTCAGGCAAAAATGCCAGAAGGCCTGCATGGATGAACAAGGAGCTCCTGGCCAAGCTCAAGCAGAAAAAGGAGGCCTACAGAGGGTGGATGCAGGACAGGTCACCTGGGAGGAATACAGAGAAGTTGTCCAAGCAGCCAGGGATCAAGTTAGGAAGGCTAAAACCCTTTCACAATTAAATTTTGCCTGAGACATCAAGGACAACAAGAAAGACTTCTATAGGTACGTCATGATAAAAGGATGACCAGGGAAATTGTGGGCCCTTTCCAGGAGGAAATGGGAGACCTGATTACCTGGGATATGGAGTAGGTTGAGGTACTCAATGACTTTTTGCCTCAGCCTTCACCAGCAAAAGCTCTAGCCACATAGTCCAAGTCCCAGAAGGCAAAGGCAGGGACTGGGAGAATGAAGAACTGCCATCTGCAGGAGAAGATCAAGTTTGAGACCATCTAAGGAATGTCAAGGTGCACAAGTCCATGGGACATGATGAGATGCGTCCACAGGTCCTGAGAGAATTGGCAGATGAAATTGTGTAGTGGATTTACATGGCAAGATTGTGGTAGCGGGAGATTGCAGGGATGGTCTTGGTGAGAAGAATCCAGAAGCTGCCCCATGTTAGATAAGGTCCAATTTCTTCCAGCTCCAAAGGGACCTGCTGGCCAGAGCCAGTAAGCGATGTTTGCACCTCTGTGAGAGCAGATTTAAGAAAGGGGCAAAAAAGGAAGAGAAGAAAAAAAAAAAAAAAAAGGAAGAAAAAAAAAAAGCTGCACAACTGCAGCTGGGAGAGCGAGGAATGAGAAGCAGAGAAGCAGCCCTGCAGCCCCCAGGGTGAGTGCAGCAGAAGGGCACGAGGTGCTCCAGGCACACAGCACCAGTTCCCCTGCGGCCTGTGGAGAGGCCCCTGGTGGAGCAGGCTGTCCCCCTGCAGCCCATGGGTCCCACATGGAGCAGATCTCCACGCTGCAGCTCCCCCATGGGTGGAGGAGCCCCTGGTGGAGCAGGTGGATGTGGCCTGGAGGAGGCTGCAGACCATGGAGAGCTCATGCAGGAGCAAGGGGCCTGGGGAGATCTGCTGCCCATGAGGGACCCATGCCGGAGCAGTTTGCTCCTGGGGGATGGACCCCGTGGTACAGACTTAGGCTGCATCAAAAGCATTACCAAGGGGTCATGGGGTCATGGGAAGTGATAGAAGTCCCCCTTTAATCTGGTTCCATGAGACCCCATCTGGAGTACTGTGTTCAGCTCTGGGGTCCCCAGTATAAGAAGGACATGGACCTATTAGAATAAGTCCAGAGGAGGGCCACAAAGATGATCAAAGGGCTGGAGCACCTCCTCTATGAGAGAGGCTGAAGGAGTTGGGGTTGTTCAGCCTGGAGAAGACAAGGCTCCAGGGAACCATTACAGCAGACTTCCAGTACCTAAACGGGGCCTACAGAAAAGGAGAGGGATGCTTTATCAGGGAGTGTAGTGACAGGACCAGGAGTAATGGCTTTAAATTAAAAGGGTAGATTTAGATAGTTATATTTTTTTTTAGGTAGATATATCTAGTATAGGTTTTTATCTATAGGTTTTTAGATAGATATAGATTTTATTAGCTATAAGGAAGAAATTATTTACTCAGAGGGTGGTGAGGCACTGGAAGAGGTTGCCCAGAGAAGTTGTGGATGTCCCATCCTTGGAGATGTTCAAGGCCAGGTTGGATGGGGATTTGGGCAACCTGGTCTAGTGGAAGGTGTCCCCACCCATGGTGGTAAGATTGGAACTAGGTTATCTTTAAGGTCCCTTCCAACCCAGTGCATTCTATGATTCGATAATTCTATGGAAAGACATATGCAGGGAGAAAAGGGCCTTTACTATGCCTAGATAAATGCACTGCCCACAGCTCCTCTGACAAGAGATGGACACCAGGTAATTAAGCCAGGCAATCACAGGGTCAAAATTCAAGCACTCACCTTGTTCTTCTCATGGACCAGAGGTAGGGTCTTGTCTCAGTCTTTTTACAAGCAGTTATTACATGGTCACAGACACAAAAGTGGTCTCATGTCTACCGCAGTTGTTCCATTAAGTGTCTGCGAGTAGAAATTTTGTACAGTCCAGTTCAGAAAAAGAAGTCGCATTCTGCATCCAGAGACATCAGCCTAAAACAGTTAAGGAAAGCAAATGTCCTCTTTTTGTCGCCATTTCTTACATTCCAGCTAGGAAAAAGAAATATTGAAAAACTGATATGTTGCCAGAAAGAGATTTGAAAACAACAACAAAACCATACCACTCCAAATTCAAGAGCCAGCATCTAACTCTGGCAGAAATCATCTTCCAAACACCTTTCTGCACCAGCTCTAAAAATTTACTTTACAAAAACAAGCCTTCTTCAAAAATGTCTTGCCTCAGTCAGCAGGTATCCTTTGCAGTTATTAACAAGCAGTTTTTACAGCAACATTTATACCACTGACCTTGGCCTGAGAAAGAATATAGACCATACCCATCCAAGTAGGCTATAAACTGTGCTAGCCAACTTTACAGCTTTTAAATCCTATTAGAGTCCCTTAAAAAGTTTAAATCCCCTCTAAGGAATTTATCCCTATGAATGTACTTGAAGATATAAGGAGTTGTCTCTAAAAGCATTTGTTTCTGCAATCAGTCACCTTTTAAGTTCTCTACATATCAGTTTAGCAATGTGACATCCAAAGATGAGTAAACTCAAAATCCCAGAATTTTAGCAGTAATAAAGTTAGGAAATACAGTGGGTTTTGCCTGGTCAATATATCATTTTCTCAGTCCTATCAATCAATAACACATGAAGAATGCAATAGTCTGATCTGTTGACAGAGATTCTTTAGAATCCACTGTCTAGAGATGGTTGCAAGATTTCAACTGAAATCATATATAACATCACATAAATACCAAGAACATTATGCAAGTTCCAATGCTCAATGAGTTCAGGTAGTAAATTGATTTCAAAATTAAAAAAAATAATAATAAAAAAAAAAATCTGTTTGGTGTCCTTATAGAAAGAAACTTGAGTTGCCCTGATTTTACTGGGGATTGGGGAGGAGAAGGAAGCCTCTGTGAAAGAATTCTCATGACATTTCACTAAGAGAGCAGAACTGAGCTTAATAAACTGCATTCACTTTAAGTTTGTTTGTTTGTTTTTCAAGAGCAAATAGCTTCAAATCTAATATAATAACCCAGCCCACTACTGAACTCAGCAGTTCAGTAACTCAGTAGGCATATATGCACCTTATTAAGTGAAAGTCGTGGTTTAATTATGCCCAATTGGAGATTACTTAGTTTTAACATTTGACAGCTAACCCTCTTCTGTCAGCAGTACTCCAACAGACTTTCAGTAGCAGAAGATCATTGTTTCTATTTTCTAAACATTCTGGATCATTAAGTAAATGTAAATTACATAACTGTAAGTAGTGGAAAGGAACAAAAAGTCAGTAACAGGATAAACATACATCAGAACAGAAATTAAATCTCACCAGCTCTATATACTTCAAACGTAAACAGACAGTGAGGAGATTATTCCAATAGCTGTAAGTATAAGCTTTCTGCTCTTGGACTCATGTTACAGTTATCATCATGGATACTGCTACTGTAATTATCTTGTATATAATGGAATTCATATGCTTGGACATATTTATTATTTCTTGATGAAACTCCTAAAGAAGGCAAAAGAGAAAATAACAGGGGGGTTGTATAACACACACAACTTATAAAGAGAAAATGGTGTGATAAGCTCATATACCAATTAAGCTACAAGATTACCAAACTTGCTAGCAATGCCTAGCTTGGAAATAATATCCTTAGCACCTCAGGTTGCTCTATTGACTTTTACAGTGTTGCTGGGGAAAAGAATTGAGGCAATTTTTCAGTTTTACCTGGTACAGATGTTACTTACATACAAGTCCTGTTACAAGTACATATTTTAGTACAAGTAATCAACTTGGAATGGTACTGCAGGAAAAGATAACATGGATCACCAGGGTCATCCGAGCTTCCAAATTGCTGGGACTTCTTGGGTTCGTCACAGGGTTAGTCTGAATTTCTGTTCTTCTGTGGCAATACCACTTAAAACCTCGTAGCTTGGATAATTAACATTTATTTACAATCAAAAATAATTATATTGATATGCATATTTTTTATTTATTTCTACTTATAGTAAGTGGTTTTCTGTTGTCTTTCTCTGAACAAAAAGCATTCCTGCATCAGTTCACCAAATAACTTCACTGCCACATTAGTGATTGAGTGCTGTGGGGCCTGTGGACCGTTCCAGCAGCAGTGTACTGCTATATCAGAATACAATTTGATAGTACATTACTTTACTCGAGGGATGGTAGAATTTCACATTGGAAAAAAAAAAAAATGCAGGCTGCAAAACCAATCATTAGCACACTAGCAAGAGTTAGGGCAACAGGTCACTGTGTCCCAGCCCATTACTCTCTACCTTGGGAGCAGCTCTGTACTGAGAACTGTAATTTATCAGACAAAGGCGTAGCAAGACACAATGGCAAGTAACATTACTAAAAATATTGAAACCACAAGTAAAACATAACACCTTAGCATGAAATACAATTCAACAAGTTACCAGAAAAACCCATCAACAGTTTCCAGATTACTTTGGTTGATAAATTATGAAATCCAGAAATCTCCTATGAGGTTTACTTTAATGTGGGAATTAATTACTTAAATATCTTGTATAGAAATAGGAGCCTTTCCAGAATGATCTTTTTAACTTAAAACACATATTAAACCATATGCAATACTTCTTTCTAATCTGTAGCTTTGATCAAAGATGAAATAGTGAGGCTGCTGCTCAGGTGGTATGCCTTTAAATCTTTGGTTACTGATGAAAAGTATGTGTTCATTGGTCTGATGTTTTTAATAATTGTCAGCACAGTGTCATTGGACTTATATACATCTTAATGAGAAATTACTAAAACAGGAACTCTGCTCCTGTTTCTTAATCTGTTGTACTCGCATCAAAGCCAGACCCTATATAAACAGGAAACTGGAATCAGTCCGATAATGTATTACCCACAGGACTGAAAATTTAAAGGAGACTGGATACACAAACAGAACTACATCCACTTTTGCCTTTTCACTTTTAAAACAATTGTTCTCCAAAACCTCATCCTTCATGAAGCCAGGTACTATGCAATTCTCTAGGAGAGCCTGATAAAGTTAAATGGCTGTAACTAAAACCAAGCTTCAGTCATACTAAAACATACTGAACCCTCTCCATTTTCAACCTTATTAAAAGACTAAAGGTGAAATTGTCAGAAAAACCTTAAGCCCCATTTCTAAACAGACTTTGCTGTGTCAGCTTTAATTTTGCTACCTATCGCCAACATCACGTACTTGCTTTTTAAAGTTTATTCTCTGGCCTTCTAGTTGTCCAGTAAAGTCATTGCAAAACTGAGTGTCTGTCTGCAAATAACTAACAATTGAGATCAACAAAGCAATCTTGTTAGCACTTGTCTCACCCTTTTTAAAATTGCTAATATGAACGGTTGCAAATTGTTTTTAGAAACAACAAACACTTCAGCACTGGCTTGAAAAAAAGCCTATGGGAAAATACTGGGCCAGATGAAGCACAATGCCCTCAGTTTCTGAACTGCATGTTATTGGGCCCACTGGACTGCCATCAAGGCACAATGTGTACCTGTTATCCATATTTAAAGTAATCTTCCAGAACACTGAAGAAATTCCCTTGAAGGTGCCAGTTGAGATATTTGTGGGTTATTACTATAATGAATAGGACAAATACTGAAGACTAGAGTGAGTTCTGCAAACCCCATGCTTCTCACTTTTTAAAGTATGAAAAAAATGGGATGGAGGAGGAGCATGCACAACTTCTGTTCAAAATACCAGCTGTCCTCCACAGATCACTATCTCCAAAGGGGGTAAAAGCAATCTGAGAAAACCCTACTTAAACAGAACTGTTGTCTATATACAAGAAAAATAAATAAACACTAATATCCAGCATTGTTAATAGAGTTCTGCTGTTATCAGCATGAGAATTTCAAGAGATATTGTGCTGTTGTGACTGAGATTAAATAAGCACCTAATCAGGCAGTAATATCTTTCACCAACTGACAAAGTTACAACATCGGAGTAAAATACCCAAACCAAACAAAGGAGCTTTGGGGCACAAAAACTTTTCCTGAAGTACCAAACACTGAGCTCTACAGATACTGTGTGTATGTTGTAAAGAACTGAGATTTTCTTTGCTTTTCATCATAATGAGATTTTCTGTTTCTCCCCATTTCAGGCCATTAATCTGTAGTTTAAAAATACTGAACTGTGTAGAGTGAGGCAAGGTCTTTAATTTTAACTAAAAGTTGGCATGAAATACATCAATTAGATTTTTAATTTACAGTTCCTAGGTGCGTATATGTAAGAACCATATTCGGTTAAAGATTACTTTAAAGTTCAGATTGTTTTCAGTTTCCCATTACTACAATGCATTTTGAACTATTTCTAATTTCTGTACCTTACAAACAACTTCAGACAAATTACTGTAGTTTTATTTGACTAAAGAACTCGTACATGTAAAGAATATTAAATTACAGGCTCAACTAAATCAACAGTCCAACTTGATACATGCTTAACATTAAGCATGCATTAAAATCCATCCACACTCTGGAAGCATGAAAGGCAGTGTTTGAATTCCGCCAAAGAAGTAAAATAAAATAAAATAAAATCTTACCTTTTCCTGATTATAATACTGACATGGGCAATAAATAAAAAATAGTGCTGTCAACAGAGGGTGGAATCTCCTCTTTCATATCAGTTTTAGAAGGCTTAACAATTCAGGAGTTTCAGACTCACTTTCCTTTATGGCAAAGACAGAAAAGATCCAAATCAAAGAGCCATGATATCCAGTAAAAACCTTGCACTCACTGCTCCATTTAACACAAAATTGGCTAGTGAACAGTGTTTCTTCCAGCCAATAAAGCACATGTTGGCACTGAAATTTAGTAGAAATCTGCATTATCTTCCCAACCTCTACTCCAAATTAAATGAGAGCTACCATTTTATTTACATAACCATGCTATTTGGTCAAAGACAAATGCATGCTTAGATACAGCTCAAGCTGGAGATGTATATATTAGAGACTGGAGAGAAAGAAAACTGGGAAAAGCCAAAAGTTCCTCCAGCCATCTCCATCACTCTCCAACTACCTGTATCAGTACACTGACTGATTTGTCTCTTTTCAATGTAAGACACTTTGGATCAGCCTTAATTCCAATATCCCCAGTCTTCTAGAGGTTTCATTGCTCAAAGGTTTTAGGATGAGTTTAATAATGAAAGAAAATAATCTCAAGATTTGTTTGGTTCTATCACAAAGAGGTGTGAGAAGAAATTCTATTTTGTATCTCTTCTTAAGCACATACAATGTTTCCTCAGTATTTTACCTGAACATTTGTTTTAATCACACCAGTATTTCAGAATCCATGTGAAAACTTAGTAGAAATCTATTAAATCCTGCCAATGTACTAATAAAAGTAAAGAAAGAAATGAAGCCTGGTTACAGAGAACAGAAAGGGAGAGAATGGAATATTTGATGCAAAAATTTACATGAAGCCTTATATAGGTTTATATAGGTAAAAATTATATGGGCTTAGTGGATTATTTTTTTCTTGCTATGACACTTAAACACATGTATCCTGCATTTTCTCAGAGAACTGACCAGCCACTTAAAAATGTATTGTTATTAGGTACTGTTCAGTAGGGCTTGTCTCAAATTACTGGATCCCCTTAAGGGTTAGGACAGTATCTCAGATGTATGGGTAACCATATGGTTTATATGACTCATACATCCTTTACTTTTGCTCCCATAAGATTTTATAAGATTGCTCCTATAAGATTGCTCGATAGAAAACCCCTAACTGCTTCCATTTCACAATTTCCTTAATATCCTCCAGTCACTGCAGACTACAGTCTTATAGTTATTTGCTGCCTTTTACATTTGTATCTACTTCCTTCCTCTCTTATTATTAGCTAATCAACTCAGGATGACGGAAAGGCCGAAAGCAATTTAACTGGCCAAAATCTCCTAACCACCCAGTTTAACAGGTTATTTGTGTTCAAAGGAGTTCTTCTTCAGCCCTAGAAATCAGAACTTCTAGTTTTACATATCGCCTTTGAGTCCCTTCCTTCTGCAGGAATCTGGAAAGGCAAATGGCTATTAAAAAGAAGGTCGTCTAGGACCAGAATGAGATGTGATTTTCACTGTTAATAAGAGTCGTGGCAATAATGCTCTAT
Organism: Aythya marila; assembly: GCF_965140915.1. Taxonomy (NCBI): domain Eukaryota; kingdom Metazoa; phylum Chordata; class Aves; order Anseriformes; family Anatidae; genus Aythya; species Aythya marila. The sequence goes on from NC_139043.1 coordinate 50,201,697, forward strand.
GAACTGCAAGTGTATTCATGTTTTTTTTGGGGAGGGGGAAACAGAGGTTTTTTGGCTCAGCTTACTTACTCTGATTGGTTACTACTGCTATTCAATAACACTGTGTTTTTGCTGGTATTGATGAAAGTGCCCCAGTTTTGCAACCTTAACATATGCTATATTTTGATTTGTAAATAGCTATCAGCATTACATACGTTGTGCTAGGCAAGATTCCTTCCTTTCAGTATATCAAATATTATAAATCAACAGCAGTTATAAAACTCCCCTCAGGGCTCAAGGTATTTTACTGCCAAGATTCAGCTCTCAGATGCATAATTAGCCCTTCATATAAGCCAGTGTCATATCTCCTGCTTCGTTTTCCCTTCTAATATCTGTTTTGTATCCCCACATAATTATAGAGGCTTTTAACTATCATTCAAAGGAACAGGGAAGGGGAGCAGAAATATCCTCAGTAAGAAATGAATTCTAGGTTGAAGTGGTAGTACTTTTGTACTAATGTGAATTTGCCACAAAATGCTGAACAATATATTATTACTATGTCAATTTTTGTAAGAATACAAAAATCTGTGTAGTACATATATAGTACTACGTATGTACAGTATTATGCCGTTCAACAATAAATATAATGTACATGCAACATATGTATAATTAATGAAAACAGGCTGTGCATTATGAATAATACTGTTACCAAGATACCATAAACTCAGAACAATCTTCCAGGAAAACATTGTAATGGTATCTTTTGCAAGCAGGCAAATTATTTTTTTGATTTAAGCTTTAGTCAGTACATTTGCAGTAGTAATTCACTGATGTAAGACTCAGTTTTATTATTTTCCACTTACCAACACTGTAGAACCAACACAGCTCTAAAAGCACAGACACTGTTCTTCTGGTTGACACATGGGGAACGAAATTATTCATTAGACAATGAACCAAAAAGAGGACATGTTGATGCACCAATAGCAGGCTGAGCATTCAAGGATGGAAATTAAAGGTCTTGAGCTATTTGTACATGAGTAAATGTGGAATAGTGCCATAGGCTTTGTCTAGACTAAGATTTAAATGTGTTGTTAACATGTCTTAGCTAACACATATGATAAAAGTCTTTTATCATTAACGCAGTGTTCAAATCAACACAAAGCTGACCAAATGGTGGGAAATTAATCTTGATCAATATAAGAAGATATAGATTAGGGGACGCAAACCAGAATTTTTAAATACATCACTCAGAATTTGATAACTGAAGTTTTCTGTGTGTCCACCTGCAAGCAATAGGCTAGAAAAAAGTTATGGAGGAGAAAGTTAAAATAAGTATGATTTATGCCAATAATCAGCTAGAATCCCCAAATTTATTTACATGAATGTTAAAGCAATTGGGTATCACCCAGATGTCCTGATAACAAGAATCCAATAAATAGAATGCTCCTATAATTTCTAGAGTAATCCTACTGGGAAAGAATCATAGGAGAAAATATCCCTTTAGTCCTGTATTTGAAGTATGATAAGTGAAGAAAACCAACAAAACTAAAAAAAAAAACTCCACAAGTTGCTAACTTTTTCAAAATCATATATGAAGAATTATGTATGACACTTTAAGAATGAAGTAACTTCTTTGGCACAGAAGAGTAAACTAAGCTTTTTGCAAACCAAGGGAATTATTTAAAACTACTAAACTGTCACATATTAACCGTATTTCTCTTTTATGTATTTAAATCACAGCAATGTGCTTATTGGATAACAACTGGATAACAATGAACTGTGCTCTATAAATCTCCAGTCTAATAATGTCACAAGAATGGGCACTACTTACATGACAGCAAAGCAATAATGAGCAACATAATATGGTGTACATAAGATCATTGAGCAGAGCTGAATCTGAGTATGATACAAAACTAAGCTAGAATGATTTGAGAAATAATGGCTTTATGTTCAATACCATTGCTTTCCTGTTAGCAAGTATTTATCTAACCAATGAAAGAGAAATATTCAATTATTTTCTGTTACATGCACATACGTGTACATATGTGCACATGTATGTGTCCCAAAACACAGGCTCTAAAAAGATCAAAGTATTACCAGCAGCTAGGCCAATGCATCTTCAAATTTTTGTCAACGTTTTCACCCGTTTTACTGATGTAGTTGTATATATTAGATCCTACAAGTCTATTAAATAAGCTAGCATTTGTATTTCTAGTATATACCATTGGATTGAGATGGTTGTTTATAGTGACACATGCAGTAGTGGAACAATTAAAAAGTGGAAGAGTTCTATTAATAAAAGAGTTTTTTGTTGGCATATGAGTTGAAAAGGAATGCTAACATTCTGACGTTCTGACATAGCAAAAAAACAAGCACAAATAATTCGTCATGTGTGGAAATGAAGAGGAATCCAATGTTGTTCCCTGGGTAGGAAGGCATATTTATTATTTCAGTATGGAATTTATTCTGGTTGATCGATGTAGACCAAGAGGAGAAAATCAATACAGTCTAGTATGCATTCAGTCTGTGCAATGTGGATTTCACTCTGAGCAAGGACAAAAAGGTGAGAGATGCAAAGAGAAAAACTCTATTTCTTAAAATTATAATAAGCTGTTACTGTTAAAAGGTTTAATTCACTGAAGTTAAGCAATTAACCTTCTAGTGTTGACATCAGCAGCCAGATTTAGGACAAGAAAACATATAGTAAGTCATCTTCCATACTGTTATTAACATTTACTCATTCGTATTTAATGCATTCATTTTATAACACGACCTGTAGTCAGTGAGAGTTTACTACCAGGATGCATTAAGAAAAAGCAAAATACATTCTTTTCCCATTCCAACATTTGTAACCTTACATTTTCCTTATAAACAATGAGAAAATAGAAATTCATAAGGTTTATGAGATTCCCATTGCAAATTCAGAGCAGTAAAAATTTGCCTTTCTTATTGGTTTATATGTACAGTACTTTTTTTTGCTCATGCTCCAGTCAACAAATATTATGCTTCTTCCAAGGGAACTCCGATGTAATTTGTCTCCTTGAGAACTACTGCTGGGTTCCTTGGAAGACTCAGGACATGGGCAAAAAATGTCAAGGGGAAAACCTTGCCCAAACCTAGGCCAGGCAGCAGAGTTCCCCAGGGAAAAATCATATTTATTAAACCACTACTTTCGTTCAGTAAAGGTTAGCAAGCATTACAACAAATTTGCTCTTAGGTCAAATAAGGCAGAAAGGGAAGCAGATGTGATACCACCTGACAGGCCTAGATTTTTAGCTGGAAGCTACAGTACTATTTTGGACTCTTTCAGGTTCTGGATCTTGTTTTACAATAATAAAATGACATCCCCATGCTGATTCTGCTAAATAAATGAAGAATGGTTATTTTATCTTCAGAGTACCGCAGAAGTTATTGTTCCACCACCATGTACAAATCTAGAGCATGCTTGCAATAGCAACTCTGTAAAGATGACGGCTACAACTGTGGGATACTACAGAAAATTGCCTCTGCTCAAATTTTTAAGAGAACCAAAACCTCTTATTTTCTTTCAGCCTTGTGAAAGTGCTTGTGAGAGGCCTATTGTGTTCCTCTTAAGAAAGATAAATCCACTGTATTTACTGAGAGATGCACTCTGCAAATGATCTAGCATCTCATTAAAATGATTTTACCCCATATTGTTCTGGCACACAGGCTCTCACAAACAACATTTTCAATACTCTGCTCTTCAGATCTCATCAGAATCCTAAACTAGGTCATCTGGAAGGATGATATGGTACACAAACACACACATCCAACTTCTCCTTTTCTTAAATGCCCACTATTTAGAGGCATTTTCCCTGCAAAGGAAAGTTTAAGAGCAAATGAAATAATATCTCGGATGGCCCTTTACCAATAGATTTCTCAGCACCCCCAGAAAGGCAAGCTCCAGATCAGGACAAAGGTCCATCACATCAGAGTGGCAGGCAGCAAGGTTTATTCTTAGCACATATGAGCTGACGTTTGGTAAAACCATAGCAAAGACAAGGGAGGTTGTGAATACTTTGCCAACAGGCTAAGGGCCATGTCATCTTGATAACTCGTATTACCACTACGGCTTACTTCATTTTAGTTACTGCACATTAGCAAAGATACAGGGAAAAAAAAAAAAAAAAAAAAAATTGTCTGGTGAAAACAAGGCAGCTGAAAATTAATGATAAAACAAACCTAAACAGATTATGTTTTTGAGGAAAACAGGTAACCAATCTAACACTTTTGGGACATTATATTCAAATTAATGATGAACTTCTGATCAACACACAAAAAATGTAACCTTTTAACAGCTGGCATCTGTGGAAAAGCAAAGATAAGTATTACATTGTCTCACTATTTTGCTTTCTAAAACAGAAAAAAAAAATACTTTAAATGGACAGTGGTTATCCCTGAAGGTATTTGTTTCAGCTATCTCATATGCAATAAACCATTTGCCTTCTTCTGCAGTAAGGATGGCAATAACTGACATTTTTGTGTTAATACCCCATTGAAAATATTCCATGTTGTGCTTTTCTGTTGGATCAGATAGTGACTAGACAGTCTTAGACGTCACCAGTTTAGTTACAGCCATCTCCTGAATGAGTCTTGAAATTCAAAGATTGCCCCTGTTTTTTTTTTGGATTTCATTGCTACAGAAACTTTCAGTGAAGGGCAGAGGGACAGGAAGAAAAAAAGAGGGAAAAATGCACAACTAGAAGGAAAATAAGCAGGAAAAAAACAACAAAACAAAACCTCCAATCAAGAACTACAGAAGAAAATTGCCAAATACACTACTAAATTAGTGCCACGCATTGTTGTAATCACCAATAGACCCTAATTTCTAAGTTCACGTTCTGATACTTCCTGGTCCTCAACTGAAAGAATAATAACTGAATTCTCTGGTCTCCACCTGTTGTAAATAGTTGCAAAACACAGGTCATTTTCTTTACACCCGTAACTTCCGCTGAGTTCAGTAGTTCAAAAAGTCTCATTATTGCAGCAGATAAGACAGAATTATGACTCTGGGCTTGACATGGTGAAGTGCCTCATTACACACTGTCACAGACATCACAGGATGCACCAGAGATTTCTTCGTCAAGAAGAAATAATGAGCTGTCCTGGGTCTGCAGTGTCTTTTATAGCCTCCCAGATGTTTGCATTTATTTATTTATTTGTTTGTTTATTTATGCCCTTAAAAAGCCCCCAAACCTAGATCAACTACATGATGAAAAATATAACAGCATAAACCTGATAAAGATCAAAATACCAGGATTGCTGACAGTGCATGGTAATGGAAATAATCTGTTTATTCAGCATTTTGTTTTGATAATACAGGATGCACTCAGATTCTTTCTTCCACAGTTCCCCCCTCATTAACATCCTGTCCAGTTTGCTGCAGGCTATGACGTTATCTCCAATAATAGTTTTGGCATATGTTTCCTAAGGAAAGGCCTGGCCACCCTTCTGTTGCGAGGATGTCGATTGCGTTAATGCTGAAGATGTACATGCACCACCTCCTGCTGGGTCTGAGCCTCTGCACCCACGTGATCTGTCACTACCACTCAATACCAACCACCCAGAAACCATACAGAGCTAGCACAGATCTTCCCTACAAATAGGCAATGCATGTATGTGTCTACATATATAGACACACACATACACATACATGCACTATTGATAAATAGGCACATCCATGAAGACACTTAAAGCACACAGCAGAAGTATACTATCTTATGTTGAAGAAAACTCACTATCATCTCCTCAAATCTTAAATGAAGGGCAAAAAATACCTCAGGGAAAAGGCAAGCTCTTTCACTCCCATTACCACAGAGCCTCGTATACAGAGGCCAGTGTTACATTTGCTTAAGGCTGCTTCTTCCATTTTTTTGAGAGAGATGCAAAAGTAATGCGGGTGACATGTTAACACAAAATCATAATAAAGTTTTCAGCAGTGCTGAGATAAAATGAATTCTCAAAAGCATAAAATGTACCAGGTGAAGTACTGAGCAGTAAATAGGATAACCAAAGAAAAATGTCCAGATATTCCTCTTTAGCCACCTCTGCAACTGTAAATTAAACAATGCCAAGAAACAATCCCAGACAGTAGACTTTAATTGTCTCTACAGTTATTAGACTTGTCAGGTTTGCACAGACTTGTCAGCATTCTCTCCTGCACCAAAGGGAATAAAAATCAGCCCAGGGATAAATCCCATAATGCCGTTTGGATGTGGCTACCTTCTTTTAGAGATGGACTATCCTATGGCCTCAGTGCCAAAGAAAAATCCCAGGCACATTTAACTTTTTAGTATAGACACAGCTCTTCTGCCCACTGTCAAAGCAGACCTCTGGTTTAATACGGGTACTCAGGTCTCTCTCAAGCAGGGAATACCACCACAGTATCATCATATCTGATTAGAATTTCCCGACTTTCCCTACCAGGTGAAGCAAACTACCTCATCTTCACCTTACTGCTCTGTGAGGAATACCCAATACGTAGGAAAGCAGGTAGTTGCCTTATCCAGTGCATTTCTTACCCAAAATTTTCAAAAAATGAATTATTAAGAGCAAAATTGTCCCAGGAAGCAACATGCAGAGAAACACCAAGATGTCAAACACACAAAATCAAGCCTATGCCTTTCTCATTTAAAAATAATTATGGGTAGATAAACATATACACATACATGCAAATTAAACACCTTAGCTCTCACAACATTGTAGAAATATGTCAGTTGTTGTTCATGTCTATGTAGGGACAAATAATGGACTTCTGCAGGGCCTAAAATCCCATTGTGGGACATGAAAGTTAACTTTTAGGACCCTAAAGAAGTGTTCAGCACTCAGGAGTTCCAAGCTGTATTTGTACATGGACCGGTGTACCAAGAACACATTCACCTACAGTGCACCTTTTACCCTGATAAACAAGTCAGTACCCAAAGCTTTACTGTTCTCCCCATGCTCCACTGAACAAGAACACACAGCAAGTCAAAAATAGAAATGCCAAAAAGTATAAAAAGAGCATCCTAGACTTTATTTCCTACAGTTGTTAAAGGAGTGGACAATGGGCAGTGAAGTATGTCTCAGGAAGTCACATTTTTCCAAATAGGAAAAAAAATAAATAAATCAGTACATCTTCTCACAGAAACACAGGTATAAATGCTTGGTACACATGTGCTGTCAAATCTGTAACCTTGAATTCCTATCTCCAACAAGTACACCGGTACCTGTTTGGACAGGCCAAAAAAAGTGACTTGACTTTCCTTCCCAAATTCTTCCAAAAGAGTTGCCTGACTTCATATTCTCTTAGTAAAGCAATTAAGGTAATTAATTCAGTAGGGCAACAGATACTAGTAAAGATGCCAATATTGACATTGCTTTCTAATCTGTCATCCTAATTTGTGTTTACAATGATTTAGATCAATTAGATCAATTGTGTTTAGATCAATTCTAAAGTACAATTAAGTACAAATACTCGGTCTGTTGTTCCATAATGCACTAGTCCTCCTTTTGTCACGTTGTCTCTTGCGTGATGGCTGAATTTGCACCATGAATCCTATTTTAACATAGGCAGGGCAAGGGCTGTAATCTGGCACAATACCTACTTAGAAAAACAAGCAGAATGGGCATTTCTTCCTTGTGCTGTGTATCTCAAGATCTCAGAGTGCTGAGGACTGCTGATTTTTTATTTATTTATTTATTTTCCTAAAGCTACATTTCATACAATATGATGTTTTGGCAACACCCTTGTGAACTTCTGACCTTACATAAAACAGCCATAGATTATCCCCCAAAAGCAAAGCACTTTTCAATGAAAATCCTTGTTCCTTTGTATCTACAATTTAGAGATGAAATAAGAGAATACAGAAAGGAAAGAAAGTATGGGGAAATACTGAAGCAGAAATTAAATATATATATATATAAGTACAAAATTTCTGTATCAATTCTAGACCAAAGCAAAACTCTTTATTTCCAAATGTGCCACTCAAAAAAATACATGCATTTTTCAGGACAGCATTCACCTGCTCTTTGCAGTACAAGACTAAAGAATTATAAATGAGGAATACATTCTAAATGCAATACAATATATGCTGAGAAACCAACAAGATAAAATATTACAGCTATGAGTTAGCTTCAAATCACGCTAAAGATCCCCTGCTCTTTCTCTCCTGTCTTGTTCCTCTTTCCTGCATGTTGCAACATCTCTAAGGTGGTACAGAAAACCCAAAGCAGAAAGCTAGGCATGAGAAATGTCACTCACCTATGTCTGTTTTGGTTACATTTCCCATCACCAAGCAGACAGGAAACATTCTCAGGCTCACAAAGAGGCAAACAGAAGCCAGAGCTAAAAGTAGAGTTTTTTTTTTTTTTTTTTTTTTCTGCATAGTATTACTCTGAAAGAACGGAAACCATATGGGGATTGGGTTATTATTCAGCTAGTTACTGCCTTCAGGTGGCTCCAAATTAAAAAGAAAAATTGGCAGCAGATGTACCTACCTACTCTACCTCTTCTTCAACTAGCATTATTATTAACTGGTATTATTATACAGCATTATTACCACTATTCCCACCAGCATGCTCTAGCCAAAGGTATGCCAGCATTTCACTATCCAACCCTTCATCCCCTTATGAACTCACAGGTTGATGATTTAGTTTTTTTATTAAGAAAAAAAAAAAAAAATTCACCCTGGGCTTAATTACCAACACTTTCTTTTTTTTTAAGGCATGATCCAAAGGAACTTCATATTTAGTTTTTTAAGCAGCTGAACCCAGAACATAGCAATTACAGCACAGACATCTCCCTGAGAGCCTTGTCATGTCCCACATCACTTGTCTGTGTTTTAAGTACAAGCTAGGCAGTACTAGGCCTAGTACTCTTTTGTCCCCAGGGTCATCAAGTGCATTTTCACTTCTGTGTATCTTGACATCCCACTAATTTTTACAGATTTTTCAATGGAAGGAGTCACTAAAATTAACACCTTCTTCAGATTTTGAAGTTTAATTACATCTAGCCCAGTATCTAGGATCATCAAGTCCAACTCCTGGCACTGCACAGGTCTGCCCAAAAGTTTAGACCATGTGACTAAGTGCACAGTCCAATCGCTTTTTAAATTCAGACAGGCTTGGTGCAGTGACTACTTCCGTGGGGAGCCTGTCCAGTGTGCAACCACCCTCTTGGTGAAGAACCTCTTCCTGATGTCCAGCCTAAACTTCCCCTGCCTCAGCTTAACACCATTCCCGCAGGTCCTATCACTGGTGTTTACAGAGAATAGGTCACCTGCCTCTCCACTCCCCCTCGCAAGGAAGTTGTAGACCATGATGAGGTCCCCCCTCAGCCTCCTCTTCTCCAGGCTGAACAGGCCCAGTGCCCTCAGCTGCTCCTCATACATCTTCCCCTCTAGGCCCTTCACCATCTTCATTGCCCTCCTCTGGACACTCTCCAACAGTTTAATGTCCTTCTTGTACTGTGGTGCCCAGAACTGCACACCGTACTCGAGGTGAGGCTGCACCAGCGCAGAGTAGAGCAGGACAATTACCTCCCTCGACCGACTAGCAATGCGGTGCTTGATGCATCCCAGAATACGGTTGGCCCTCCTGGCTGCCAGGGCACACTGCTGGCTCATATTCAACTTGCTGTCAACCACAACCCCCAGATCCCTCTCTGCAGGGCTGCTCTCCAGCGTCTCATCACCCAGTCTGTACGTATAGCCAGGGTTGTCCCATCCCAGGTGCAGGACCTGGCACTTGCCTTTGTTAAACTTCATGCAGTTGGTGATCACCCAGCTCTCCAATCTGTCCAGGTCTCTCTGCAAGGCCTCTCCACCCTCATCTGAGTCCACAACTCCTCCAAGTTTGGTGTCATCAGCAAATCTGCTCAAAACACCTAGTCCTACATCCAAATCATTTACAAAGACATTGAAGAGGACTGGCCCTAAAATGGAGCCTTGAGTGACCCTACTAGTGACCACCCCCCAGCCAGATGTGGCCCCATTAACCACAACCCTTTGAGCCCTGCTTGTCAGCCAATTGCTCACCCATCCTATGATGTTTTTGTTAAGTTGTATGCTGGACATTTTGTCCAGTAGGATCCTATGGGAAACGGTGTCAAAAGCCTTGCTGAAGTCCAAAAAGATCACATCAGCTGGTTTCCCTTGATCAACTAGATGGGTAATGTTATCATAAAAGAAAATCAAATTTGTTAGGCAGTACCTACCCATCATGAATGTGATATTCAAAGGGCCTGTGATATACCCCTCACATATATGTATGTGATATTCAAAACATCTCAAAGACACAAAATAACTGATAATACAGACTCGACCTACAGTAGCAGTTTTAGACAATTAGTATCCACTTTATGACAGAGAAAAAAAAAATACACAAAACTATGGGTTTTTTAAACCCCTGAACTCAGGGGCATATTTTAGTACTCATAACCTTGTAGGCTGATTTGTAACTACTTTGTGATTTTCAAGAGCAGTAAAATAAAAACAATCAGGCAAAATATATCCAGAATAGTAACTTCAGGGCATCTTAAGAGTAAGCATTTGCCTGTTTGCTCATACATACAGACATTCATCATCAATGATAGGTACAACTGAAAACTATAAGCACAGCTGAAATTTCAAAAGAATACCTATATTGGAATTATTTGTCATTATTTGTATTCTTAAGAAAACTTCAAACTGTTTTCTACAGAATTACCTCACATTTTCTTCCAGATTTACCTTGGTGTAAACAAATTTCCTTTGCCTGGAACTCTGATGAATACTTACTTTCTACAGTAACAACAATATTCTTTTCTTTGTGGAAAAAAGAAAGAAAGGTGGTAACGACTGTATCAGATGCAGTTCCTTACACTATATACTCAGAATTATGCTGTGGGGAAGTGAAGATAAAGGTTAAATTTGTGAGTACAGCAGAACTTTTCAGCTGTGAATACTGAAACAGCTTCCTTTTGAATTACTACTTTTCTATTATTTTTTTTGCCGCTGCTCATGAACTTACCAGAATTTGCTGCTGAACACAAACTAAAGAAAACTTCAGAAATATTGAAGTACTATTTTAACTACATGAAGAACAATGAAAATTAAGTAATAATAATAATAATCATGCCAATATTATTTCCAAGAGGGACTTCTTGTTCTTATCCATTCAAATCAATGTTGAAACACTTTCCTCCAGGCACCATTACCCTGTTCCAAACATTGAAGTATCCTTAAAATCACTCAGTGCACTTGAACAAGGCCCATGTTCTACAGCAGAAGTGTCCTTGTTCTAATAAGGGCTCTGAATTCATTTGGAAGGCACTATCTAAGACAACTTGCACATCACAATAACACAGGCTTAGCTACATGATAGTATTACATGAAATTAAACCACAGCCCAGCAATGTCCATATGCACTCAGGTTTCCCTACACATGTAAACACATTCAGATAACTTTATTCTGAAATTCTCTCAGAGGACTTCAACAATTCGTTTAAAAGGCTTGCTGAGAATTTCTGCTTTTCAATACACTTCAGTCTCCCTAGTAATACTTATGCAAGTACATACTTATATATCTACGTATTAGCACCATGACTGTTTTATAGGCTTCTAATACTCTATTTTAAACTCATAAAAGTACATTCTTATTACTATGCTCCTTGTCTGTCTCTGGACATTACTTTTCTAATCTTTTAGCCATTAAAACTGAATTGTGCTTCAACATGTCTGCCTAAGTTATTTTAGGGACACAGGGACAAACGTTTATTTATGTATATGCCTTTAGAGCACACAATCCTCAAGTTGAAATGAAAAAGAAAAGGCAATATGCTTCAACTTTTTTGTGTCATTATTTATTGATTATTAAAATGCTTCCCCTGGTTGAAAATATCATTATTCCCTGCAACTTTATGCAGTCATTTTCCAATTTAAATAAGAAACACTACTAAAGAATAAACTGAACACTTCCACACAAAGTTAAATACAAGATGTATTTTGTGTCACAATACCACATGTAATTATTAATTGCATATTAACTGCATTTAAAGAAAAAAAATCATCATGTTCAGTTCAGTAAGGGCTTGCTGTCTTGTATCTTTGGCAACGTGTACAACAGTATCCTAAATCTCTTGCTTTAATTGCTCTGATCATAAATTTTTTAAATGAACAGATAATTGGGTGCAGGAGGTGACTGTAGAACAAATACTGGGTGCAGGAGGTCTCCTACTGATGAGCAAGAACAGTCATCTTGTTTCCTTTCTGGACCTACACAATCCTGTAGCACAACCGGAGGCATCAGAGATACTATTTTATGCTGTTCTTAAAACATCCATTTACTACATCCATGCTACTACAGCACTGAATCTGAGACAACCATGGATATTATGGAGCGACTGTTGGACATGGACTCTTGCCCACTCCTCTGCTCCAGTGACCACCACTTCAGTGGCCATGAGCCAGCCTTAGGTATTCCCCCAAAAGAGCTTCAATCAAGGGTGCGTTGCCTGACCTCCCTTCCTCCCAGCAGCAACACAGTCCCTTAGGTCTCTACACCTAGGGATTATATGAGCTGCTTGCATTTCTCATGTCTCATGAGGGGAAGGAAACAGTTTGGGAATGGTTGGCTCTTGTGCCTCTCGGAGGAGGGGTGAGGGGTGCAAAGATCCACCCATCAGGTTGTTGTTTCTTCCAGCTGGCAATATGCAATATTCCTATAAATCTGCCTTCTGCAAGACAAGACAATCACCTGAAGAGCTAAAATCTGTATGCAACACAGGTCACAAGCAAGGCTGAGATATCTCAGTAATATCAAAGGCACAATTACCCACAGAGAGGAAGCAGCCAGAAAGAGGATGATAAGTAACAACAATTTGCCTATATAACAACAGGAGACAAAGAGCCATATATCTTGAGCAAAATAGCATCTCGTTTCTTCCAGGAAATTGAACTATAATCTCAGCTGACAAAATACTGAACTTTAAAGTATTATTTTAGCATGAGGAATAATCTTACTGCCAGCATTGGTTCTGTGCTGCACATTGCTCTTGCTGGCTGTTCAGAGATGTTCAGGTAGACCATATTTGAAAAGGGACAAAGCTGTAAAGGCTATTGTGGCAAAACCTGTGTGAAGTACAGGTCTGTGTACTTCACCTCCTGTGGAAGCAACAGAACTAATTATTGAGCTGCTCATGGCCTTTGAACCTCAAGTGTTATGATCTGAACAAGCATACACCCTGTCACTGAAGTTCACTGAAGTGCAGATGCTGAAACTATAAGACTAATTCCCTTCCTTAAAGGGAATCAAAACACCCTGATGGCACCTGGTGAACATTAAAGCCAGCTTTGGTTTCAAAGTCAGAGACCCTTGGGAAAAAACAGAGGTCACATTTGTCAGCTCACTCTTTGCTCTCCAAACATTGTTTTTCTCTTTTCTTTGTGTTTTCATTAACACTATCAACTCTGACAAATATTTTTCTGTTTTTCTTTCCCTCCACCCTCTTCAGTTCTCCCATCATGTGTACCAGCCTGTTCCACCCTCACTGTGTGAAAACTTGATTAGGAAAGCAAGTTCGTTTGTATGATATAGTAGCAAAACAGCGCTGGTAAAGCCAAGTGTGCTGTGACCCCTGTGACCATCACATGGCTATTCTCCTGTGCTTCAGCCTGCAGATCAGCATAAGAGCAATTTGCCAGTGCATGGAAAGCAGCTCCTACACCTTAAAGCAGGGCCGCAGGGCCACTACTACACCTGTGGCTCCTGAATGAGAAACAAGACATGGACCAACTTCTGTAAGGGGAAAAAAAAAAAAAAGAAAGAAAGAAAAAGGGAGGGTCAGTGGGGGAGGAAGGGAAGAAAAAAAAAAAAAAGAAAGAAAGAACGAAAAAAAAAACAGCTGGTCTAGGAGTTTGAGGAGTTTGTTTTCAAGAGAAGGTATTAATAGAAGCTTCTTAAAAGAAAAACAAACTTAATGGGGGAAGACAACACTTCTCCCTACAGGATGACTCTTCTCAACTGTTCAGTTGGTGCAAAGTTGACATCATGGAGCATGAAGATTCACATCCCTTTCGTGAAACTTGCACCAGCAAAAAGTTATGTAATGTACTTGCAGATAGTTTCATTATCTATGTGAGCTAACACTCATGGCAATATTCAATTACATACTTGGTAAATCTTTACCTTTAATTACAAGAAAACAAAACCATCACACCTCTCTTTCCCATCTTCACTTCCCTCACACATGTACTTTGGCATGCTCTGTGTGTGATATTACATAATGAATAAACTAATTAAATTAAATATCAGTGTTTCCAACACGGAAATGTAGTAGTTAAAATTGATCTACTGTATCTAAGAACTGTGTAAAGCAGAACTGAAGCTGACTCCTTTCCTGGGTCTAGGCATCTATCTGTCATTATCTGTAGGTGAAATGGAGCAGCATGAACACTGTTGTCATGGCAGTATAAGAGGAATTTTTTCCCAGCCAGGTCCTTACCCTGTAATTTTTACATGTCTTTGAATACACTGATTCAGAAAGGTTACTCTATTTTAGTTGATAAAAATGCAGTGTTTTTTTCTTCCGTAAAGGCTTTCTATAATGATTAACACCACTCTTTCTTAAAGAACTTGCTCTATATAGCTTACATGTAAAAATAAAATAGCTGGATAAACCATATCATTTAGAAGGATAAACCTTAAACAGCATTTTTTGGCATCACTGACACTAAGTTTCTTCATGTGCTTGTGCATAAGCAACACTGGGAATGCAACTGAAAGGATGGTGCAGACTCATCCAGTCCCCAGGGCACTGAAAATTAGAATGCTAGAAGGCACATTAGAAGGCATATTAGGTAATATTCTGAAATGCATTCTTCTGAGATATTAAACTTCCAAAATCCCCAAACAACCAAAATGGTGGAACATCTCTCTTCCAACTAAGAGCATGCTCAAGACTGGAGGCACCCACTGCCTCAAGCACTCTTGGATCTCCTCCTCTGTCCAGTTGCCTAGGTCCCAAGCATAATTTGTTACACTATACTCCATTAATTTACCTAAATAAGAGCTATTTGAAGGGCCAAAAAATTACACCAAATTCTTCTCTCATATATACTGACAAAACCCAGAGCTACTCTACTGAATTCCCAAGGGCAAGTTAAGTTAGTAATGTCCTTCCACACTTACCTGGGCACAGAGGAACAGATTTTGCCTCACAATCTATAGCAAAGTCTGAGTAGATAGGACTTGGAAAAAGTTAACAGCTCCACTTCAGGAAGCAAGGATTGTTTCCACTTTATTCAGTTCATTTATATACAACCAGATGTTGGTCTATTATAAACTAGATAACAAAATAAAGGAGGTTGGGTAGGGGGGAGTGTGTATTTATTCTGAGCTAAATGCACGTGAAAGCAGTAGTCAGTCTGCATAATCAACACAAAATGTATCTTTTCTAAACTGTGGCTGTCTGCAGCAAAGAATCATAGAACAGCTTTAGTTGGAAGGGACCTTGAAGATCGTCTAGTTCTATTCCCCCTAGGTCACCCACTAGATTAGGTTGCCCAGGGCCCCATCCAACCCAGCCTTGAACACCTCCAGGGACGGGGCATCCACAACCTCTCTGGGCAACCTGCTCCAGTGCCTCACCACCCTCTTAGTGAAGAATTTCTTCCTAATCTCTAATCTAAATCTCCCCTCTTCTAGTTTAAAACCATTCCCCCTTGTCCTGTCATTATCTGAATGGGATAGGTACCAGTGGTACGAGTGTTGGAGCTCTCTGTTTTGTGTCAAAGGCAACCATTTATTTTGAGAGCTAGACCCGCTGCAAGCAGACAAGGTGCCAGGCACTGGTGACAATGGGGCAATCACCTGATGTTGCCATGAGCTCACACACCTGCTCCAACGGTGCACGGAGCTGAGGGTTTTCCCTGATTGATGTGTGTAACTGCCTCATAGAGCCGCGTGGGCGAAGGATGTGGGCTGGCCCCGGCAGCGTACCAACCTGAACTTCCCTCTGACACTGCACAAGGAGAAGATAGACTGAGACTCATACCTGCCCACCCACACAGACAAACCAGCAGATATAAAAATACATGACCTTAAAAACCAGGATGCAAGCAAAAGAGAACGAAGCATCTCTCCCTTCTTTCTTTCTTCCCTCACTCACTGGTGGTACAAATAAGTCATGCACATAAATACCACCAGCACAAAAACAGAAGTATGGTGGAGTTCTGCTGTCTCAAATCAAGTTACACACAAAACTAAGTTGGCCCATTGCCTTCACCATGTTTGCCACCATATTCCTGTTACCACCCTCCTAGAAATTCACTCAAACATTCCTAACTCTCCACTTGTCTATTTAATAATTAAATAAATAACTGTACTTCTGTCTGTATAAAAATAAAAGTTTGGTTTAAAAAAGTATCTGGAAAGTTCAAAAGGACCAACTTCCCAAGTCTACAAAAACAACCACTTCTACCACATACACTCACCTATCTCCTGAGAGGAAATTCACTGCTCAGAAACCTGATATTCTGTGTGCTCTAATTAAGGGAAAAGGAAATAGCTTTCACAGTCTCTTGTGCAAGGGCCAATGAACATAAGTCAAACACTCACCTAAAACCATGAAAACACTTTGAAAAGAAGCAAAACAAACATTCTGCTAATTTCCCAGATGTATATCCAGTAATGCTTCTGATGTAAAGTGTGGTGGGGTAGGAAAAAGGAAAAGGAGAATTTAGTGATGTGGGGAGGAGAGTTGCCTTCATTCTTCAGTCTTAACCCATTTTAGACATTTGTGACAGAGAGATTCACTCTGAACTGCTTTAACAGTGCTACCATGGTGACACAAAGCAGACAGTCCCACATCTCAGAAAGCTTCTTTCAGAGAAGAGTTATGGTTCTCCCATCACAGTTATTTCTGTAGCATCTATTAAATGCTTAGATGAAGTTAGCAAGAGTCAAGGCAATGCACAGCCCAGGAAGTCTTCATCTGCTTCCTGACATTTCAGAAGAAAGCCTTGCTCTTGTAACTGTTTAGAAAACTCCAAGATTTCTCTCACATTGAAAACACTCTCTGTCCATGGTGCAACATGTCATTCTGCCTGCTTCTTACCAGTTTTGACATTTTTTCATTGTATTTGTACAAAAGAAAAAAAAAAAAAGTAACATTTACACATTTACATACTGTTGTGGTTTTACCTTGCTAGGCAGCTGAACTCCACCACAACCACTCTCTCACTCCCCCTCCTCAGAAGAGGAGGGGAGGAAGAGAAGGAAAGAAACAACTCATGGCTTGAAATAAGGATAATTTAATTAAAGGAAAAATAATTATTAAGGAAAAAAAATATTATTAATTAAATAATTTAACTAAAGGGAAAAAAGGGAAAGGGGAAAAGGGGGAAAAAAACAACAAGCAAAGGCTGTATGGAAGGGCAGCTGAAAGAAACTAATCTCTATTTGCATAGACAAGCAATGTTGACCACATCCTTGAAGCAGGGCCTCAACACACATAGCCGTTGTTCAGGAGGACAGATGTTTTCAAAACAAGAGTACACCTCTTCTTCCTTTTTCCACCTTTTATTGCTGAGTGTGACATCATATGGTATGGAATATCCCTCTGGTTGGTTTAGGTCAGCTGCCCTGGTGATGTTCCTTCCTCACCTCTTGCCCACCCCCCACCTGCTGGCTCTTGGTGGGTCTGGAGGGAGTCCTGATGCGGTACCAGTACTGCTCAGCAGCAGACAAAACACTGGTGTGATACCAGTGCTGTTTTAGCTACAAGTGCAGAGCACAGCACAGTATGGGCTGCAGCAGAGAAAGTTAACTCCATCCCAGCCAGACCCAGAACACATACACATTTCCCAGTTCCACTCATCATCACGGTTATCTGCCTGAGCAACTTTGAGCTCAGCAGCAGCACTGAATGAAGGCAGGTGAGGCCTGCAAACAGTTCTGATACTAGGGTCTGTGATCAACGGCCATTCACTAGGCAAGCAAGCTACCAGATATTTTTTTTCCAAATCTACACATTGCTAAAAGCATACTGAAGGTTTTGGTATAAATGCATTTTATGTTAGCCAAGAAAATTGTAAAGGAGACACTTTACATGTAAGGCATTACTAGGCAAAGACAGATCTGAGCACTCCTGTTACAAGCACACACAAAACTGATCCAAAGGGATTGGCCCCACATTCTTATGTACCTTCTGCATAACTGTCAGCTGTAACTGTCAGCTACAACAGTAATGTAGATGCAATGGTAAGAGTTAAAAATGTAACTCTTATCTCTTTCTTTGAACAACTTCAGTTAACTGCAAGATGCATGGATCTTCAGATGTGGATGCCATACTAAATCTAGCCTCTTCTATCTTGTTTTGCAAAATATGAGAACTCCAAAAACAGAAATTAAATGCTAGTTTCCTCTTCAAATGTGTGGTTTATTTGTTGTATCTGGAAATATTAAGCAACTCATGCTAAAATACATTGATCTGAAGGGACTTTACTGCTACAGGGTATATTACATACCATGATAAAGCAAAGTATTCTAAATCTTTACCAGGTGCCTCTGAACAACACTTACAGAAAAATATTTTTGCAACTATATGCATCTTACCCTGTCCACAGGGGAAAAAAAAAAAAAAAAAAAAAAAAAAAAAAAAAAACAAAAAAAAAAAACAGTAATTAAGTCTGGTGTAAAAATTAGGTAAAAATAAATAAATAATCATACTATTGTTAACAATGATAAAACTCAATCTTTATACAATACTCTTTTTACCCCTGTAATTCAAAACATTTATTGTCCTCATTTCAC
The DNA here is from genome assembly GCF_965140915.1 of Aythya marila. Taxonomy (NCBI): domain Eukaryota; kingdom Metazoa; phylum Chordata; class Aves; order Anseriformes; family Anatidae; genus Aythya; species Aythya marila. Next base: position 50,220,468 of record NC_139043.1, read on the forward strand.
AAATCTAAGTCCCCAGGAACTTTGTGATGCAGTTACAAAGCCATTGACAAACCCTTGGGGCTCTGCAGTCCTACCAGATGGAGAGCAACAAAACTAGATACATTTCTTGTTTTTCTTTCTTTTAACTTCCACCTTTGCCTCTATGTATTTTGACCTGCCTCATTCAGTGTTTAGCATAGCACTGCCTATTATCCTGGCTTTCCTTGAACACATCTGTGTTTTTTTTTTTTCTTTGGAACTGCCCTACTTCCTGACAGACAATTACATGACCAAAAACACTCACAACATTAATTTATCCCCAAAAATCTCCCCCTGCCCACTCCAGTGCCATTACAATACATATCTGTAAAACGATGAATATTACCAGAAAACAAGAGATACTACCCTCTCTTTTCTCGTCAGGGTAAAAATGTTGTCTAGCGTTGCAGTTTCTCTCCTTGACAGAGTGTGCTGACATTGATTCATTTATTAAGAGGCTCTGGTAATGTCACGCTCACATCTACAAAAGTAGCATTTTCTAAATTGTTTGCATTTGTTGTGCTCCTTTACCTCTGGCCCTCACCTGATTTACAAGATGCAGCTTTAGAACCTACTACAGGCAGCAGAACAGGCCAAAAAGAGAATCCAAACTATACTGAACAGCACAGTTCAGCAGTTCAGGAAGAAAAATTGCCCACAGTGACCATGTAGTGGTAGATCATAGAAACACCATAGCCATTTTTTCACCACCTCCATTTCATCTTGAATGTCTAGTGCTGTCAGAGTTCCCTTTAGCAGAGAAGAGGTCTCCCTTCCAGACACAGCAGCTGAAAACTCAAGCCCGCCAGTTCCATGCAGCTGGGTGGATTATAACAATTTAACTAACTCAAGCACCTTCACCACCAGCTACACTTCTATTCATTCCAGTTGTACCTCTGCAAAAGGAAAAGTTGTATCCTCCTGTGCCAGTCTGGCCACCTGCAATTCAGCTGAAGCAAGTAAGAAGAAGCTTCTCTACTCATCAATAGATAGATAGATTAAATAAATAAATAAATTTAAAAATCTGCAATCTGCAGCATAAGCACCATAATAGGGCTTTACATTACATACCACATAGGAGGGCATAAATTACATACCACAATGTCTTTTGCTTGTCCTTACAAAGTCTCACACCAGATAACAACTCCCAGATGTTGGGGCCCAACAGCTTGGCACTATCTGGTGGAAGAGTAGGCAAGTGGATGTAGTGACCACCCTCCACCAGCATGCCTGCCCCTACAAAATCTCTTCATAAATCAGGTGTGTTTGTTCACATGAAAAAGCATCATAGTGATGGAAAGGAGGAAACAGCATGATATTTCACTTTGTGCCTAACAGCAGAAGGATTTTCTGCAGTAGGGAATTCAAGGCATAAGGTCTGAGAAGCAGGAGATTTTAAAGCTCCTCTACCTATAGAATTTGTTGAATTTTTTTTTTTTTTTTTTTTTTTGAGGTGAAATGTAAAGGCATCTTTCTTGTCTATTCTCTACTACACAAAAGATTGACTAACTCAAGCATCTCTGTAAACGTAATAGCTAGTAGTTTTGAGACTCTCCTCTAAAGTTTCATTGTGTATTTTCTGACAATTAACACATGAAATCAGTTACTAGCTTCTTCAGACTCAGAAATAATAATAAATTATTCAGGCATGAAACTGTAATTACTGGTGGCAGGACAATAAACACCATGTAGCTTTGTCTTGCTAAGCAAAAGACAAACTGAATGGATGAAATAATTATCTAAAACCAAGGACAGAGTCAGATTCCAGCTCGTCTTCCTGTCCACGTCTCCACACTGAAAAAATCTCATCTCTTAAGTAAACAAACACATAAGGAAGCAACTAACATTAATAAATTAGAAACTCCATGGAGTAGACAGACTATGATCTCATAACTTTTTTGGGGGGTGATTATTTTTTTTTTTTTTAAAACATCTTCTTTCCAGCCAGACTGAGCTTAATTTACCTGAAAAATTTAAACTGAGAGTATCTTGAAATCACATGAGGAAAATTACTCAGTTATGACTATACTACTCATTTTTAATTTGACAATGCAATTTAATTTGATTTAAGTAAACGTAGAAACCTTGTGAGAGTTGATGTACCAGTGTTAAATGGAACTTTTTGCTCAAAACCAGCAAATATAAGTGTACTTTAAAGAAAAAATCTCTCCTGTCTTTGGGTAAGTGCAATATATGAAGAATTAAAGTACAGCCATAATCTAACACTTTTTTTTTTTTTTTTTTTTTTTTTTTTCCCAAATGTAAAGCCTTGTAATTAAACCTCAGGCAAACAATCAGTTTTCTGTCCCTGAGACATTTATGGCAAAAACGAATCCTGTGAGGCCCCACAATGCAGCAACACCCCAAATGCAGGTGTGTCAATGGATATTTTTCTATTTTCTTTCAACACTTCCACCCTGTGGCTGCTCCCCTTTCCTCATTAATCTCTGTTTATTCTGCCACTCAGCTGCAAGAGAGGGGAGAACAGTCACACTCTCATTTTTCTGGTCCTCCAGACCACTCATACTAGCTGTGCTTTGACTCAACAAATTTCAGAAAGTCAATGCTGAGAATAAATGTGCAACTTCCCAGCCATGCCCCTCTGGAAGGAAATGAGCTGTGTTCTTTAGGTAAAGGGAAATTACTTTGGAAGTCTAGACCGAACCCTTCCTTTTCCATCCCTCCTCCTGTTTCCCCCTTGAATATATTTAAGACAAAACAAAAGGAAGGTGGAGAATTAAAAAGAACTGTTGGACAGAATTTCTATCCCTGTGTGTAATAAAAATGTTGATATAAACACTGACAAAACATCACCTGGAGGAAAGGGGGGAGAGACAGAGAGCTACAAAAGTGCCAAGGATGTTGGCAGCATGTGGCACAACAAAAGGGGAATCAGGAATGGAGGTGAAAGGCAGCATATTGCAAGCAGCCAGACTGATCATCCTATCAGGCTGGATTTGTCTTTAAAATAAGACAAATAATGCAGCTCTAGATCTAGTTGTCTACAACTGTGCCAGTCAAAGGGAAAATCCTACAAGGTATTTAGTAAACTTCTCTGGGAGGGAATTTTAGTGATTGCCTCTAAACTGAAGACACAGTAAAAAGAGCAGCTGTGAGATAGGATCAGAACAGCAGGGAAGCTTGAAACAATCAATCACATGAACTCAGGTGAATTTTAAAAACCCTTACAGACTCTATGAACTAAAATGGAGGAGGGACAGGTCATAAACATTGACTGAAATGGTAGCAGACAAGAAAAAATGTCTAAAATAAAATAAAATAAAGAAATATGAATATATATATATATATATATCCCCAAATACTACTTGATTCAACTGGGGAATAGGAAGCAAAAAGACTTTACCAATCCAAGGAGCAAAAGAGGGACCAAGTAAATGGATAAAGAAGTTGATATGCATTAAGAAAGAACAACAAAAGTGGAAAAAAAATAATCAGACAATAGATGTAAAGATGATGTCAGAGGATTTGATAAATAAAATTGTCAGAAGGACCACCAAGGAAAGCAGTCCTAAGAGCGAGAAAGAAACAAAATATAAGTGCATTTGAAGTAAGCTGCAGTACGGAGGGGGACCAAGTCTCACTAACTTGCTCTATTTCCAAAATAAGTGAAAAGATATATTTTGTTTGGTTGGCTTTGATAGGGGGAATGGCAGAGGAAGGAGCAATGAAACGAATGCACCATGAACTGACTCTGTGGACATCTTGAGAATTTTTCCATTCTGAGCATGTTTAATTCTTGCTGAATAGAGATTCAATGAAACCTGTATGACAATTTTTCTTCCCTTTACGGGAAAACAAAACCAGGGTTACATCAAGACAGCAGCAGGGCAGCAAGATCACAATTTCCTATTACTCATTGGCAGAGCACAGCCAGTGCCCTTGCTCTAACACAGATGCAAGCTAATACAAACGGCAGCTCTCAGTGCCCTCTGTCCCACTCCCTAATAAAAAATAAAAAGTTAACACTTTGAAACACCCTTCAGCCCCTGCTTTCAGCTGCTGGCACATGTCTCCACATGGAACAGAGAAGAGGAAAGGGAAGGAGTGATCAGACAACACTTCAGCTGAGCTCACAGGGAGGAGTGCTGCAAATGCCTGCTCAACTCACGCTGCTTGTATCCTAAGGTTATACTGGACTACAGTATGTGCCAGAGCTCAATGTCAGGTTTATTAGGTTCAGTATTCTTACTTTCCAGTCGAAAAATAAAAAAGGAAAAAAGGAAAGGAGGGGTTTTTGTTTGTTTGTTTGTTTGTTTTTTGACCAAGTGCAGGAAAGAAGTTTTGTACCTTAAGAAAAATTCCCACGCGTGGGAGTGAATGTGAAAATTGTATGCCTGAATCATACTGTTAATTCCCTAAGTCCCACATTATGTGGGGTTTGAATAATGTTTTCAGCTAGGAAACTTTTTTATTATTATTATTTATATATTTTTTTTTTTTTTAAAAAAAAGGTAGTCTAGAGCTCCTCCCTTTCTAAATCACAGTAAGACCTAGAAAGACCAGTTTTGTTTTTAAACACAGTTGCCCTTAATTGCCCTTAAACTGGTCAATTCCAGTAATCAGCATCAAACTAATAACAGACACTCTTTGCCAGACCAAAAATGACCATTCAGCTAGATTCTTCTTCAAAATGTTTATTTCAGCTAAACAAAGTACAGTTTAGTTGCAGACACATTGTTCTTGAAGTTAGAAATCTCTGTAAAAGTTGTACACCTCTTTACATAATATTTCAACGTCCCCCTCTATATATATGTAGAGACACCACTAGACATAGATCTTTGGAAATATATCTTGAATATATCCAAAAGCATTTTCTCCCTTTCTTGTTAGAAGCAGAAGCAAAATAATGAATTTTATCAGATGCTGCCTGTCAATTATGGCATACTTGTGATACAGGAGCATCTGCTGATTATAGGAACTAATAAATCAACATAAAAATTCCTTTTATATTTATTTTAGCTAGATATAAAGTTTCATCTCTCTAAAAATCATAAAATCCTATCAAAATCACTAGAGAATTTCCAGATGTTTTTAATTTAAAACACTCTAGTTAAACTTGGAATTGCCAACTTGTGGCCACAAGGTTATCCAGTGTACTTACAGAGCCTGACGTCTGCTCTGCATGACGTCTGTTCTGCCCAATCCTTTCAAAGCACCCATCACCAGGACACTGAGGATGTTGCTGAGGGCAAGGACCATACAGCAATATTTGCCTTGAAAGCTGGCAAAGAGTAATCCATCTGCATCTTGTAGCAAAGTGAAGACATCACCTAGAAGTTTGAACAATAATCACTTAGAACCAGTAGAAATCACATATTTCATACCAGTATAGCCACACATTTCACCCTAGTCCTTCCAGGGGAAGGGAAGGGAAGGGAAGGGAAGGGAAGGGAAGGGAAGGGAAGGGAAGGGAAGGGAAGGGAAGGGAAGGGAAGGGAAGGGAAGGGAAGGGAAGGGAAGGGAAGGGAAGGGAAGGGAAGGGAAGGGAAGGGAAGGGAAGGGAAGGGAAGGGAAGGGAAGGGAAGGGAAGGGAAGGGAAGGGAAGGGAAGGGAAGGGAAGGGAAGGGAAGGGAAGGGAAGGGAAGGGAAGGGAAGGGAAGGGAAGGGAAGGGAAGGGAAGGGAAGGGAAGGGGCGCTTAACACCTCAGTAGCATCCCAATCAGTATAAAACATTTTTCTCAGAGACTGGAAAGGACACTGATACCAAGGCTGGTGACAGGAGGATAACATGGAGTTCACAAATATAAAATAACTTTCAAAACTTGTGAAATAATTTATCTGAGTGAGTCTACTGGAACAAGAATGTTAACTAAGGAGCAGATGAAAACAAGTTTTCTGCCCATGGTCACTCAGCATGAGACAGTGGAAGGAAATGATGATGAATCACATCAACATGGGATGGAACAAAATCTGAAGGAGTATCAGTAACAAAGCCAAAGAGATAAAAGCCAGGGTAAGCTACTGATGAATTCTGGTGAAGTCATAACCAAAGGGAATAGATCTTTAATTCCCTTAACACAGAAGCATAACACATTCCTTGAATTATATTGTTTTATGTTAGCTTTAAAAAGTAGTAGAAGGCTAAACATTTTAATTTGTTACCAATCCTAATCTAAAAACAGAGAACATGCAATAAGACAGGCAAGTCAATATTGTAGCTGTTGCTGCATATATTTAGCTGCATTTACATAAGCACGTGTGTACCTGCGCACATAGCACATAAACCAATTCATTATATTTACACACAAACTGTGTAAGGCTTGTTTCAGGCCTGAACAAGGTCTTATGCTTCCAAAAGAAATTTTTTGTTATACTAGTTCATGTAATAGAAGACTTTTCCTCTTTGATCCTTATAGTGTTACATGCTACTTACACACTAATAGTAATTACATACATATAACACACACTTTTTCCCCCCATTCTTCTCCTCATCATTCTGTTTTTCTCTGACCTATATCAGTGGACTGAAAATAGTTACACACTACCAACTTACACAAACCACTTACCCACGCTTAAAAAAATATTAAGTAAAGTGTTCAAAGTAACCCTTCTATAATACACATGGCTTCCAAAGCTGCACTATATATATATATATATATATATATTAGCCTAAAACCAAAATGTCATTATTCATGTTTTGTACATAAGCAAAGGATAAAACCTTCACATTGCAGGTTTTTACAGCCCCATAATTTACACCCTTGTGTCATAAAACAGCGATAAAATATTTTAGAGATAGCCATAAAACCACGATCCAAGTTCAGTCTCTTCAAAAGCTCTGTTTCAATTGTGCTGTAAGGTTCTGAACAGGATTATTTATCTCTGATCAGTAGCAAAGTTCACATGTGCTCCAAACTTTTCCAGAGTTTGCATGTTTTCTAATGCAGTCTCCTAGCTCAGGCTCACTCCTGTCTGGGAGGGGCTGGAAATGGAATATTTTCATCAAAAGCAGCTTGCACAACTGAACCCCAAATTCTTCACCTGAAATGTATGGAAGTTTGGGGCAAATGAAGGAGGATGTGGATTTTGGGGGTCAGACTTGTAGCAGAGGTTGCCCAGCTCTCTGGAATTCATTGCTTCCAGAACCTGCACCTCTCAGCTTTCAAGCATTGCACCAACAAAAGCACATCTCTGAAATATGGCAAGGTATGAGGCTTAGAGCCTTACCCCTAAAACATACGCAGAGAAGCAAGAGTGGGAACTGGAGACGGTCCCTGATCTGTGACTCCTGCCTTGCCTTACCACAAATGGTGTTTAAGAACTATTTTTTTTTTTTTCAGAGTTTACAAGTCTCTGAAGTCAGCTGGAGTTTTGTACTATATTCAGTGGGAATATTAGAAGGTCAGATATTGCAGAAGATGAAATAATGAAATATGACTGTTTAGCATACTGTTACAGAAAATGACAAGTTTAGACCTCATAGTAAGATGGGTAGACCCACTCTCACAAGCAACACAGTGGTTATATGTACAAATTAATCACAGTCAGTCAGAGAATAGCTATGAGTCTGCTTTTAATACTCTGGATTGGAACAAAGATGTTTTTCTAATATTCTAGTACTTTATCAGTAGGATATTACAAAAAGTGTGTAAGTGGGCATTATACATTAGAAAATAAGCATAGGGAATTTGGTATAAATTGTTGAATATAATACTGTGGTGAAAACTTGGATTTTGGTTCTCCTAAAACTCATTTCTTGACCACAGGCAGCAAGCCATAAAATACCACCTTGAAATGTGAGAAATGTTACAGTCAGGATGTGTCTAACAACTCAATTAATTATGGCTTCTTTCTCCATCTACTTGGAATTTATTCATTTTACCAATTTATTTATTTATTTTTATTTAAAAAACTCAGTTTCCTGAAAGCCAGGGTTATGTCATTTTATTTATTTATTTAAGGTTACTGAAATGTAAACAGTTTTTGACTAGACAAGCCTCAGTAATGACTGGAAAATGTAATTTAGAAGGCTTTCCGGAATACTTCACAGTAATACGGTTTGAGTTTGTTTTTCAGTTGTAGGTTATACTCAGCTTGGAAAGCAGCAAAGTCAGTATTTCAGGATATTCGAGATTCCTGGAAACCTCTAAGAACTGTAACATGTCAGGCCCTGATTTGGGAACGTACTTACCTGCCTATCCTCAAGCACAAGACTTCACATCTTTATTACAGAAAACTTTAATCAAGTACCTAACTTTGAACATGTATTGAAGCACTCTGCCGAATCAGAAAGGAATCTGGACCTTTTTTAATAGCAATGTTGTTAATTGACTGCAAAGACGTTACACCCTGCAGCGAGGCTCAGCAGGAGCTGTGCCTGCTGGCGAGCAGCTCTGGCAGCAGGCACCAGCCAGCCGGTCGCCGGCAGCACAGAGCATGGACCATGGCCTCATGCCGGGGGAACCCCTGGGCAGAATGCTGCTTGCTCTGGACATACTAGCCGGTGCGTACCTGGCCACTGGCTACACTAAATGTTTAAAAACTCTCCGTTTTTGAGCTATCTGTAAAGTAGCACTGAGGCAATCTACTGAAGTGGTGAGTTTTATGGTGGAAAAAATATACAAGGCAATAAAATGTCTTTTACAGCTGGTAAAGAACTGAAACAAAACAGAGGCATTTGATAACTGCAAAGGGGTTACCAGTGAGGATATTCTAGCACAGTGACCAATTGCATAATAAAAGCAGATTAAAAGAAATCAGACATCATGATTGTTTTCTTAGTGTTTCACCTTTTGGAGTCACGTGGAATTGCAGCCTTGGACTTTCTGCAGAAGCCAATACTGAGGACTTGTGCTTTGGGCACTAACTGAGAAAAAAAAAAAGGTATTAAAAAAAAATGAAATCCTGTTTGAGGGCAAGTAAGTAAATAACTGGTTGAAGTCACATCCTTAGTGAAAAAGAAATGGTACAATAAGGAAACAAATCTCCAAAACAGTCACTATACTATCTTTAACATGACTTTGAAATATGTGAAAGACATACAGAGTGTCAGCTCTTCTGTCACCACAATATTTGGATTCCTACTCACATATTTAAACAAATTTGGGGAGACTGAATTTAAACCAAGCCAGAATACTTGTGGTTTTCTTAGCCCACAACCAGCTTCCCAGACTTTCAGTTTACAAAAGTCACTGGAACATTAATAATTCTTCTCCCTTGAACCACAGATACTCCTTTCCCATTTCACTAGTCTTCCTGTAAACATATTTTTGCCTCAACACAAAGCAGTTGCAGCCTACATATCTAATCAGCATGACCACAGTACTTTAAACCTGTTTTTATTCAAAACTATAGTGTCCAGACTATTCCTATATGCAACTACCGCAAGTATTTACCCACAGGTAAATACTTTGCACAGGTAAATAAATTGCCTTTGTAAATTGCAGTGGGGAGGCCTGCATTTTTCACACATCCCTTTCTACTTAGTAATAAATAACTTACATCTAGAAATCTAACCTTCAAAGACACCAAATACCTAAAGCTTAGAAACAATGGACACCAATGAGGCATGATGGAAGTAGCTCATTCTGGCATGACAGTGTTTACATTGTATCCCTATTTAAACATGATCCCAAGAATTAACATGTTTCTCTTCTTCCTCTGCCCAGGATAATCCAAATCTGGGGTAGTGTGTCTGATTCCAGCATGTTTAAAAGCATGTGCTGTTTTTTAAGTTTGTGGGTTTTTGGACTACTGAGAAGCTCCTTCCAACTCGATGCTTCCCCTTTACTTCTCTACTCACCTAGTTCCTTACAAGTTGTTTTTCCCCTCACTGGGACTCTAGTGAGTTTTGTGCACAAGGCTGCAGACATGTGCTGTTTCAGACACAGAGAATATCTGGGGGTGGAGGGAATATCACAAAGAGATTACTGTAAAAATGTCAGTATTTAAAGCAAGTCTTCTTTCCCTTTCCCTTTGCCCCTTTCCCTTCACTCTTTGCCACTTACCTTTCCTTTTTCCTTTCCCCTTTTTCTTCCCCTTTCTCCTTTCTTTCCCTGTCCCTTTCCCTTTCCCCTCACCTTTCTCCTTTCTTTTCCTTTTTCCTTTCCTTTCTCCTTCTATGGTGGACCCTGTAAAACAAGTGTCCCCTTTTCCCCTCACCCAGGCTATTCCTGTGCTGTTCTCACTCTTGACATTACTGCAAATCTCATGACTTGAAGACGTAGTCCCCAAAGACAAATGCTCAAGTGAGAATGTCATGACCAGTTCACCACAAATACTGCCATTATTCATAGTTAGGCTGAATTATTCCTGCCCACCATGGATCACATCATTATGCAAAGGCATGACCTAAGACTATGGGGAAAGACTGGCAAAAGGCCTCTTTAAGAAGCGTGCCAAATTTCACCGATTCATTTCACAAACAAAGCACATGCATGAAGGTAAACTTTATGCATTTCAAGTATTTTCATTCTAAAAAGAGTCCAGGTATTTATTTCTGAGCTTTTGTGCACACATTTCCCTGACTCACAATTTCAAAAAGGAGGGGACCAGATCTTATAAAAACAACATCAAAACACAGATTTAGCTCTGTTTTTCCATAGCTTCATTCACCACTGTGGTCACTGCTCTTGGCAGTGACATTTTAAAAGTTGCAAGAAAAAGGAAAAAAAAAAAAAAAAAAGGTTGACTTTCAGATTTTTTTTTTCCTTTTTAACTTGAATATTGTCAGCTTCATGCTTAGAGTGCATATTTAAATCTTTATTAGCTCATTTCTTTTTTGATAGGACATGTACGGGGAAGTAAACCTATAACTCAGAAAAAAAATGTACATTAGTAAAATACATGAAGAAGTGAAGACTTCTTCTAAATTAGAGGTGATATGTATCAGAGAAAAAAGGACAGCAAGCCATGGTCAGTGCATCATCATGTAAAGACATGGTTAGCAGTGATACATATACGTGACAACAAGCCACATGCAGCTGGGAGCTGGACCTAGAGGGTACCGCAGCATGGTGACCTCATGGCAATGATCTCACCCTGCAGCCCGGATCATGAGCTGGGGGAATAATTGCGGTTGGCTTTGGCACATGCACTCTATCAAGAACTGTGCAGGACTGTCATCACACTAATGCTGCCATCTGAATCAGCAGGGGGCAAGCAGAGAAGGGAAAGGGGTGCAACAAGGTAGGAAGAGGCCATGCTTAAAGTATTTTGACATGACAGCAGGCTGCCCATAGGCTCCACAGATTGCTTGGAAGGCAGGATGAGAAGAAATAAACATGGAGCAAGGATTTTGCTAATACGTCCATCTTCCCAGCCAGACAGTCTGGTTTGATTCAGCTACCTCAGGAAAAAGACAGCCAGAGCTACAAAGAAGAAGTACCTTTGAAGCTGCACTGATTTAGTACATTAACCATGGTTTATGTCATACTCAGATTTCTTGACCTTTAGCCATGCTTACCTTTCCCAGTTAAACTCAGCAATGTTCACAACAAAGAAACAGGTCCTCCTTACCGTGCCTATAGATGTTATTTTTCCTCCTCCATATAAAGGTAGTATTCAGGGGACAGGGGCTCTCCTGGCTGTGCTGCATCTCAGCACATGCAGAGAGCCCTGGAGGCAGAGAGAAAGGCAAGGAGGAGAGGTTCAGAGCAACCTGGGCACACAAAAATGAATAATTGTGCATGCCGTGAAGACAGCCTACTTACACAGTTTTCCTGGAAATTAATGTTTTAGAGTAGCAAAAAGCCACACTGTTATGAGATTGCTGAAGGGCAACCCACAGGTCTAATAAATAAGGGACTTAGGGAGAGATAGGGGAAGTTGCTTATGCCAAAGGAAAGCTCAAATGCACTTTGGAAAGAAAAAAAAAAAAAGAAAGAAAGAAAGAAAGAAACTTCTCTCTCGTCCCATCCTATTTTCCTTCTGCCCTCCTATTCTGCTGCACAGAAAAAGTATCTCACACATGGTAATCCTGCTATGTAAGATCCCTAGGAGGAAGGGAAGGACATGAATAGGGGAATTCCATTTACACCAAACCTTGGATCTTGTTTTGCTTCCTTTCTCTTTAGCTTGCTTGTGTTTTTTTTTTTTGTTTGTTTTGTTGTTGTTGTTGTTATTGTTGTTTTGTTTTGTTTTTGTTTGTTTGTTTTGCTTTGTTTTTTTTTGGGGGGGGTAGTTGTTTGTTTGTTTGTTGTTGCTGCTGTTTTTCCCCTAAGGCTTTTATTATTATTATTACTTTTTGTTTATTTAAATGTTGAAGGAGAAGCTACAGAAACCATGTCCAGGTTTAACTCTAGTGTCAACACTTTTCTCCCCCTCTCTTTGTGCCCTGCTCCAGCAGTGCACCCCCTGGAGCTCACCCAGAGCTCCTTCAAAGTGCCCTTCTGAGCCCCAGGGCGAGGGGATAAGAAAAGACCCCCACACCTCCCACCACTGCAGAAGCAATTGCACACTTCCACTGTTTTTCTGAGATCGAAAAAGCAACATAGATCACACTAGAGCAAACCAGTAATATCTGGGGGTTGGTCAAAATGATTGGATCATACTATTGCCACACTTCATTGGCCACTTGTGCTCCCTGGGCAATTCAGCTCCTCCTCCCTTCCCCTGCAAGCCCCTATTCATCTTCTCACCACCTCCATCTTAGCAGTGCCTGCAAAATGCAAGAGGGCAGTGCAGGGCAGATGCCGACATGACCTCTGTGCATTTGCAGGCAGGCCCGGAGCATGAGGGTTTGGTTCACGCTGGTTTCCATGGCAATGCAGCCACACAGCAAAGGCAAGCCTCACAAGGTTTTTCCACAGAGGTGCACAAAGCAACAGAGCTAAGCTCAAGCCATATGGCTAAACCTGAGGCACACAAGGAGTTACCACTGCAACAGCAAAGCATTTCCCTCAACATTTTCCCATGACCACCTCTTTTTTTCCCCTGTAGTAATGCCTTTTCTAAGCAAGTACTGGAGAGTGTCATTTCAAAAAGCTCACACATACGTGTGTGTGTAGAGTATAGTACATACATGTAGACAAGAGAGACCACACAATCTATACACGTTCAAACTGCATTTCTGGTGACCCCTCTTTACCCTCTTATGTCTGAGAGACTTTCTTAAGGGCTTTCCTTAGAACCACAAAGCCGGAGCTTTAATTCCTGACCTATTTCCAAAGCTCAGCGAAAGCCAACACAGATGTACATTTACCACAGAAACATCCTGTGATTTTGTAAAGCAATTTAAAAAAGAAATCTGAACTTGCAAGGCTAAGCACTCCAAAAGCTCTCAAATTTAAAAAATTAGCAGAGAAAGAAAAGTCAGTTATCATTTGGTTTAATGCTTTCCTTTTTACAATAAGGTTATTTTCATTAGATGAAAGTGCTTAATGGCTTGAACAGAAATCCAAGTGTTTCAAACTTCCAGCATGGATGCCGCAAGGTGACAGCTCACACAAGGGTAGAAAACCCACATTGCACAGGACAGCCCTCTGCACTGCCATGTTCCTGTATCTCTCCTGCTGTGAGCTGTGTTCCACAAACTGGTGGGAAGGCACAACCACTCTCAGCATGACCTTCTAAATTAAGAGCATGCAGTGTTTTTTGCAAAAGCTTGAAATCCTGCATGCCACATTGCAAGTTTCCATTCTCATTTTTGGTAGGGCCATTGCACACTGCCCCGAGATCATGCAAAGACCTGGTACAACATTTGCTTGACTCATGCAACGTTTTACCAGTCTTGCCAATATTAGACTGTAGAGCTGAGTATCTTACTCAACCCTGCAAGTAGCAAACATACAGGAGAGTGCTAAAAAGCACTGAAAAGTATAAACACCTTCCACAAATGTCAGATATCAAAGACTAATGTTGCCTGACAAGCCATAATTGACACAATGATAACCAAGTATCGCGTATGAAATAATCTTTTTTTTTTTTTTTTTTTTTTTTAAGTATAGCAACATTTCCAGCTACACATAGCTACTTTAAACATTTCACTTTAAATGCAAGGAAATGAACTTTAAAATTGGCAGTTATTATCATGAAGCATTTGCAACAGCTGTATTGTCTTTTTCTCCTATCACTCCTCATCAGCACCCATAATTTGCATTTAATTCAGATTATCAATGTATCACTACTACAAAGGAGACAAAAGCATAATTTGGTTGTAAAGGAAAAAATAAAAATACTGCTCAAAAACAAGTGAAATATGAGTACACAAAACACAATAATCGGTAAGTTTTCTCACCTGGTGTGAGAGAAATTGGACATGAATGTATGGAAAGTTTCCCCAAACCTTTCTCTCTTCATTTCACATACTGTATGGAAGAGCATGCCAAATCCCAAAGCAACATTCCCACTTTGGGGGGAAAAAAAGTAAACCACATGCTTTCCATTAATAGCACTCTCTTCCTTTAAATAAACCTCGTGCACTCAGCCTGTGAATATGTTACGGTTTAAATATTTTGCTAACCTTTTGCTATATTCTCAGGAAAGCAAAAAGCAGCCCTGACAGACATCTGCCCCCAGAGAAGTTATACATGGGTGTGGCAGGAAGGTGGGTTTTCACCTGTTCAAAAAAGGAGTGCCTTGTTAGGAACACAGCCCAATTCTTCCAAGGTCGTCTGCCATGGCTCGTCTCAGAGCTCCTGCTCTCTGGCCACAGCAAGGGAACTACCTGCCAACACTGCATGCACAACAATGCTGGCTTGCCCCTGCACAGAGGAGAAAAGAATAGCATCAGAAGAAACACTCTTACTGTGTTTTAAATGAGAAACCTCTATCTAAGGAAAGAGGAGGCTTCTTTGGATAGATTACATTATTAATTAATTAAGGCACATACCAGAAGCAATTCAAGTGCAAAGACATGACTGCACTGACATGACAGGCTAGCCTAGAGCCTCTTACCAGAAACACCACATCTGGTTACATCTGTAAAAAAAGGGGCATCATGAAAGGCTATGCTCAATCTCTAATGGGAAAAGCAGACATCTTCTCCTTGTCAAGCTTTGTTGTCTCGCTATACCCTAAGTCACAGGATGGATCAGAAACCAAGGGACAAGAAAACATCCTTGCCATGTGTAGCCAGTGAATTCATCAGGGCATCAAAGGGGAAAAACTGATTGCCCTCCAAAATAGCAGTCCAGGAGCAGCGCTGGAGCAAGCACCCAGCCAGCAGTCTTGTGGCCAGGGCACGGGGATGCAAGGGAAGGTGCTAGCGGTTATCAGCTTCAGTTGTTTGTGAGGGGGGATCCCCATAAACAGAACCAGCCAAAAGGGATGTTTTATAAGTCAACAACAAACCAGCCTTGCTTTTAAAACCTTGGCAAGGGGAGATTAAAACTACAAGGGCAACTGCACTGAGCATTTTCATTCAATATGTGTATCCTGGTTGTAAAGAGCAGGCTGCATGCAGTACAGTGTAAAGAAGCAGAAGCAGAGATAATCAGATCAGCCACCAAAAAAAAAAAAAAAAAAAAAAAGTTGGAAATTGCTATCTACTGCTAGTGTCAACATCACAGTCACAGCTATCAACAATATCCAAACTTAAAAACCATGCTACTTAAAACAATTCTCACAACTCTTAATTTGGATGAGGGCTCAGTCATGTCATGGATCATATTTTATTTTTAGTATTTTCCTCCCCTGAAATGGCTATAAAATACTGAAAGAAGGAGAAAAAGAAGAGAAGAGAAGAGAAGAGAAGAGAAGAGAAGAGAAGAGAAGAGAAGAGAAGAGAAGAGAAGAGAAGAGAAGAGAAGAGAAGAGAAGAGAAGAGAAGAGAAGAGAAGAGAAGAGAAGAGAAGAGAAGAGAAGAGAAGAGAAGAGAAGAGAAGAGAAGAGAAGAGAAGAGAAGAGAAGAGAGAAGAGAAGAGAAGAGAAGAGAAGAGAAGAGAAGAGAAGAGAAGAGAAGAGAAGAGAAGAGAAGAGAAGAGAAGAGAAGAGAAGAGAAGAGAAGAGAAGAGAAGAGAAGAGAAGAGAAGAGAAGAGAAGAGAAGAGAGAAAAGTCCAAAGTTGATTATAATGTATAAAGAAATGTAGCTTGAAAGTTGCACAACAACAGCGATTCTGCAAATACTGCCTGCAAATTATCATTTACCAGCTGGCTATCTTAGTATGATTCTTTGCAGTTTGGGGGAAGAAAACTGGCAATAAGCTGAGCAGTGTCTCTGATGTCAGTTTTGCCTTTAGACATCTACAAATGTACAAAAAAAGCTTTTATCACAGATTTATCTGCAAACATGCATACCTATTACAATAACTAGATTGGCCTAAGGGTGGTAGAAATAAGCACTCAAAATGGTGAGGTAACTGTTAAAAGTCAGAGTACAGAAACAAACCAGCACTGCACACACACACTGGCCTCTCCCCAGCCTGTCTCAAATCTCTGAAATTCAGCAGCCTGACTGTACTCCAACCAAATTTGTCCTTGCAAGCTTCTCAGAACAGTGTTCACTTTTCTCTAGCAATGTTTCGGGTAGGGTCACAGATAATGTCACTCCCCTCTACCTTATTCAGAAATACCCTCCAAAAAAGGGCAGAAGGAAATTTAAAACATCACCTAATAAAGCAGCTATTTGGAGACTAGGAACATGTTGACTTTGCGAGAGCAGGCTGTGAGCTGAGCTCGTTCCTTGCATTTCCAGCCAGAGGTCCATACTGTACACATGTGGCTGCAGAAATCTTGCCAAAAAGAAAAAGCATTCCCAGGTTCCTCTTTCAGAGGCTCCAGTTGCCCCCCATGAAATGACCCAAGTCTTCCTTTAAAGAAAAAAATAATCAGTGTCTGTGTGCTCTTGATCCATGCTGCTAAGGCAGGCTCAACCATCAACCCAGAAGGGCACACTGCAAGTCAAATTCTTCATACATTTTAATTACAGTTTACACAAAATGAAAGTCGGGTTAATAAGATCGGTTCATAAAAAATTAATAAGAAGTGGCATTTTTGTACAGAAGATCAGGGGACTTAGCCTTCAGAGAGATGATCAGAAAACTATGTTGCATACAGAAGTCACCTCTAGCCCTCAGCTGGGAAAAAGAAGGAGCAAAAGGGGCAAGGGATGGAGAAAGGAACAAGGGATTTTATTTAATAAAAAACTTTTTGAAAACAAGCATTTCTCATTAAGCTGGTCCCTCTGTAGCAGAGCTGCAGATCTGAAAGGTTTTCTCCCATGTGTTGTTCCGAGACCAGCAGATGCAGGAAGCAGCAGAAAACCATTCTGAGCAGCAGAGCTGGAAAGGCAGACAATAGCTGCCACCTCCAGATAGTGAGAAAATGTGCTTTCCCGAGGGGTCCGCGGCCACCCATATGTAATGTGGATAAGTGAGAACATGCTTGACCCTGGCCGAGACGAGACCCGCTGCTGCAGCTGCTGGCTGGAAGCACTGGGTGGCCTTCACTTCAGCTGCCCTCGGTGCTTTCAGATGGAAAACATGAGCACAGCAACCCGGGCGGTGCTCCCAGTGCACGGGCCCAAAACGGAGGGGGGGCGGCGAGGCTGTCCCCTGCCAAATACTGAGTCACAAGGCAGGGAATCCCATGCCGAGCCCGTGGGCTGGGCTGCGCACCAGGGGAACACCACCCCATACCTCCCGGTAGTACTGCCAAAATTACCCCAGCGCATCATGCCCTTTAGCTGGTCCTTTCTTACATCACGTTTTGGCTGTGTTGCATGCAACACCAGTGTTTCCAGTAAGCAGAGTAGGAGAAAGGGACAGCACTGCTCCAGGGCTTGCTCTTGCTCACCCCATTTTCATAGTCCCGTGCCTGGGGCTGCACCTCACAGTTCCCCACCTGCCCATGGAGGTGGCTGTGGTTCCAGCTCCTTTATGCTAAATTTACTTCCAAACATGTGGTCAGGAGTATTAATAAATGATTCACTCTATGATTAAAAAGGGATTTATTATTATTATTATTTTTCAAACAGGGTGAGAGGGACAGCATAAAGTTACTTTCAAAGGAATATCATCTGCAAGTTAGAGCCCTTCAGTTAAAATAATAATAATAATAATAATAATAACAACCTACAAGGTTCTAATTTATTAATGAATAGCTGCTGTCTTTGTAATTTTGCTGTACTTATTCCATTACTGTCTGACACTTCCTATTGTCTCTGCCTGAATTTTTAAATGCTTCCGCATGACTAGTGATAATCTCCACATTTCATTGAGGGCTGGTAATAAAAGGAGAGAGATTCATGAGTGTATACAAACGATAATAGCTAAACGTGCTCTAAAGCACTTAGCTCAATTTCTAGTATTTCTTCCTCCTAACTTCAAGCTTCTGAAAGGAAAACAAAAATGCAAAGAAACAGTTTTCCCCCATTTTTTTTTGGTCCTGCACTGCATTTATTCTTGATTGAGAAAGAGAAACAAAGTTCCTTCTCAAAACATAAAGACTGCCAGCACAGGGTACAAAGATGCAGGACGCCTCCGTGAAACAAATGTTGGCAGCAAACTAGGCTTCATATCTTGATTTTCTTTCAGAAAATCTTGTAGAACTGGTACAACAAGCTATTGTGAGCAGCTGCTTTGAGGATATAACCTCACAATAAACAATCTGATTTACACACAGGACTACATATGCTTAGACAGTCTTTTATTGTTTACTCCCAAGTATTTTGACACCCTTTTACCCTGATTCTCTCACATTTATTTTTTTTTTAACAGATAAGAGCAAAGACCTTATGCATTGGAAAGCACTGTTAAAGTACCTTTTTTAATTCATATTTTCTTAAAGTCCTACTATTCCACACCTTGAAATTATTGCCAAAGGACTACTCTGTAGCATTATAGATTTCACTGTCCAAAAAGCCAAGCACACAGACTGCACGCACAATCTTCACCAATCTTACTCCACAGCAGAAACATCTACCACACTTCCCCCATGCAAAACAAGGGTGCAGTAAGCAGGGATACCCATCCCACATGCCACTCATGTCAGGGTCTTGCCAACTTCAAACCCAGCCCAGAGTGTTTGCTATGGCTAGTTCTACAACACTCAAAGCTAATACAAGATGCACTGGTAGCTGCTAGAAGCAAAAATGGCCCTGCACATTTGGAGAGGGCAGAGGCTTGGGGTGAACAGCTCAGTCACTGCTTTCAGAAACATGGTACAACAATGTGATGACCAAAACCAATGAGCTGCAACAGCCCGTCAGGTCAATACTAGCACTAAATAATGCACATTCACTGCACGGTGTTTATTTGCCATGTTTTACATTTTCTGTTGTGATTCTGTTTGTTGTTTTATGTTGTTTTACAGCGTGATGCACTTCTTTACTGGGGCTCCCATGTTTGCACAGGTAGCTGCTGCATGCCTTCATGCCCTTCCCAATCTATACACCAGATCTCATTAAGCACTGGTGCAAGGGGCCCTGTCCTACCACTGCTTTGCATTCCCTCTTTTACTTTGTTCTTTCTTTCAGATTGCACAGGGTTTCTTTCTCCCCCCTACCACTACAGCTCTCAGTCCTGTCTCCACGCTGATCTCCCCTTCCCTCTGCTCCCCAGAACATCTCTTGGGAGGGGTCCCTCCATCCTGACCATAATCCTTCCTGCTTAAAACTGCTCATTTCATGTAAGCAATAGCTGTTTTTCACCACCTCACTCCAACAGCAGTTTCTCCATGCTGTATGCGTGCTGTGGACCTCTGCCTAGGGACAGAGATGGTTTACATCATGCCACCAGCACCTTGTGGCTCTACTGCTGGCAAGGACATATGGTCAATATTTTCCTGCAGCCCAACAGCTAGTCGCTTGCTTCCATAACTTTGGTACTGTAGACTGACAGCAGCCTTGCTGTCCTGGTAACAGCAGCACCTACCTCAGTGCTTGAAAAAATCTTTTTCTCCTATGCCCTTACATGCCATGCCCTCGCACCCCTGTTTGTCACCATGAACCAAGTATCCTTCTTGATACAAACTGCACTTCTGTCTGAACTTGTCGCTTATTCCATTGACAGCCAAAAACACAGTACAGCCAATACAGTTCATTGCACTGAGCATCAGCAAGCAGAGTGGGTCCATAGTCAGCTAAGCCAGATTCATAGCTGAGTAACCAAATGATATGAACAGCCTGTGGTCAGTCATTTGTAGCTAATTTTTATCTCATCAGCCATGGCCACTCACCAGAGGTTGCTCAATACCCAACAGCCTTCACACCTGAGAGAGAAGCCCTTGACCACTTTAGGGATTTGCAAGTAGCTGCTGAACTTGGTTTACTGGATGGGGAAATGTCTTGTTTTACCATGGACCCCCATATTCAGGTAAACTGTGCTCAGCCGTTTTTGTTGTAGTTACAGTTGCCTTTCTCTCTGTCTCAGCAGATAAAGAAGACCTCATAGTAGCTCTGTCTTTAAACAGAATGAAAAGCCAGCAGCACGCATCACCCCTAATAAGCCAAAGGCACACCAAGATTGCTCACTGATGTTTGAGTGTGCTGGCAGACTTGCGTAGCACATCTGCTTCAAAGGGAATGGCTAAGGCAGCTGGCTGAAAGACACTGCTTAGTTGTTTGTGCAATATTTTAAGAACAACTCCAAGGTGAAAGCATTTCATAAGGAATAAAACGGGTAAGTTTTCTATGGCTTTCCCAGCTCTCCCCTCACCCCTCATCCAAACTACTCGTCCATCCACTTGGCATCTAGCCTTTATTTCCAGAAAGAATAAGTGGCTTTTCTAAACATTACTCATATAACTACAAATGCTGAACATAACCCAGAGCTGTCCAACTTTAGTGCAATGGGCATGTAGGCTGGCAATTTAACTGCAGCCCTAAAGCTATGTCTAGCTTGGATATGCACAACTATTTACATGGATTGTTATACAAAGAAGTTCAAACCATCATGAGAGCTGTTTGTTCTTGTGATTTCCTTTCAACATTAATGAAAAGCCTGCAAGCAAACAATGTTCTCCTCACCTTGAAATGACAGGGAAAGTGAATATGCAAGCCAGGCTTTGAGGACTATTCATAGCTTTCAAGGTTCAATCTGGACCTCCTAGAGCAAAATTTTCTAAACTCACATGCCCTCAGATCTCATCCACTGAGCACTTTCAAATACAGGACAAGGTCTAAAATGTACTGTTCCTCTCACTACAAAGAAAAAATATACCTAGACCTCCAGGCAATACTTTGAAAAATTATTCCTTCATGCCTTTATATTTAAATAATGACTTTTGTCCAATACTTGCAATGATTGCATTTAAGACCTTTCCATTTGCTTTAGGTAACTAGATCACACTACCAGTGGTATCTTTACTCTTCCCTAGGAATCCCTAGGTAAATTTTCTAGAAGGACAGAAAACCCTTCAAAATCATGAGGCAACATTATCTACTTGTTCTGGGCTGAAATGGAAAATATTTTGATCATGCTCCCTGTGCAGTTCCAGCTAGCAACGTGAATCAGATTTCTGAATGCAGGGATTGATCATAAAATGGTTTGCACTAGTACTATGCCATAGAATAATTTAAAACATTATCTGCTTACTTTTATATAACTCTCCTTCTTCTATTCCCTTCCTCAGGGGAATAGCTACAGATAGAGGTGTTTTTTTCCAGAAAAGATACCTAATTACCTACTAGAACATCAGATCAGGTAGGTATTTGCATGCTTTAATTTATGTCTACAAAGGTTCTCTGGGGCACAAAATAAGAGCTAGACCAAAGCCAACTTTACAAGTTTTTGACAGCCAAGTACACCAACCAACCTTATTGTCTACTTTGAATGTGAAATTTAGCTTCAATTCCCAATTTTAATAAATAAAATAAAGTGGTGTAGGTATGACAGAACTCTGTATTCATTGGGTTAAACATAATTTGAAACATACACACTCATTCAAGCCATGCAATGTACTAAAATGCAGGGTTCACGACATTATCTGCCATGATCAGAGCACAAGCACCCAGATGAGGAACATGCGAATGCACAGGCCAGCAGGCATGCTAGGGAACTGCCCCATGCACACCTCTGGTACAGAGGAATTAACTCACTGACAGACTACTTCACATAAACCACAAGTCAAAAGCATGTACTGAGTCAGTAGCCAATGCTATGAATGTACGACGAATCCAATGAACTCATTCCACAGTAATTTGTTTGTATTCCCACAGCCACATTTATGGGTGCCAGAGCTGGGCTGGCTTGTTACTTTCTGTTGTTTTAAAATTCATGTCCTTCCACCTGTTCATATTTGTCCTGTGGGACAAAAAAAATATTGCACAGCTGTAGGAAAACTTCACCACATTTGCGTTTTTACATTTTGACAATGTAGCAACATAGAATAATCCTACGTAACAAATACCACTGCAGCACAATCCACTCTAAGGTCTGCTAGCAACCCCATCCTGGTGCAAGTCTACAATGAGCAACTGTAAAAACACACCACCCTTGCTTTATGAGGTTGCTCCCTAAAGTTTAAGCCAACAATAAACCCATAATATTGGCAACTGGGATTACAATAGAGACTCTGTGAACTGTGTCATTTATACACCAGTACATCTCAGCAAAAGTTTGAGGAACTGTAATCCTTCAAGTCTGTTTTAAGCCTGTAACACCTGAAGTCAAAGTTTAGTACCTATTCTACACTCCTTTTTTTTCATTTGATTCAATCTATCTGAGTTCATAACATTGTCTATTAATCCATGTATAAGCAACTGCAAAATTCTTCTTAACCCAAAAGATAGAGGTAGTATAGCCTACAGCACAAGCTATTTTGTCAGAAGTTTTAAATTTGGTATTTGCCCTTTCTTTGTTCCTTCATGCACCTTTCCCATAACTCCTATTTACTTTCTACATTTTCTTCATTTTCTACTCTTTCTTTTTTTTTTTTTTTTTCCCATTCCATGGTATTTTATCTTTCTTTTATTTTTTTTTTTCCTCTAAACTTTTGCTCTGTCTCCTTCACCTGTATCAGTGTCTCTTTTATAGTCCTGAGCAGTCAAGATGGAATTAAAACTTAGAGCTAACATTATCCAAATGGTTTTTAGATGAAGTAAAACAAGTTTTCTAACACTAATAGCAACACAGACCAGAACTCACATACAATTAGGGAATTTTATCAAAGGAAGGGGGAAAAGCTGTTTTCCTTTGTGTAAAAGCCATCCTTAGGCTAGCTTATGCTTTTAAGTGATTACTGAGACATTACAAATACTACAATTTCAAAAAGATTTCATGAAATCTAGCTGCTGTTAATCACGTGTCACTGTTTAACCATATGGTAATTAACATCTTTCCTCCTCACTTCATTTTACTAGATAAAATAAGGTGTTACATCATCTTATACCAGTTTGCACTTGTATGCAATTTATGCTACAAGTTTATATTTCAATTTCCTAGTCTGCTGTCAAGAGCATTTCTTCCTTGGGATGTTAAAGCAAAACGCTGGATCTTCAGCACATTATACGTGAAATACTATTATTATAAAAATATTTAATATTTTCAAACAAACCCAGGGGATTGAGCAAGCACAGATCTAAAATTTAAACCTAGATGTCTGTCAAAGAAGGGTGATTTGCTGCATGAACAGCAAACTAAACCAAACAATAACCATGTCTGGATTCCCAGTCTCCTGTGCATCCAAAATATAGAGAGATGTAAAAATGTTCACTTCATCTGCAAACTTGGATACCAAAATATTTTATTTAGGTGGTCAAATATAGATTAAGATGGTTATTGGAAGATAACCTCTTTTGAGTTTGTTCAGAAGTTATATAGTACAGTAAATTGAGGAAAAAGCGAAAACTATGATTAAAAAAAAAAAAAGAGAGAGACTCTACTCATGCAGATACTGAAATGTACTTCTTGAAGCCATGTAGAAATATCTGGTCAACTAAGATTTATGTTGTCATAATGAGATATTATTAGGCTGCTTAGTTTGATGCATCAGAAGGTAGATCTGAGGTAGATCTTAGATCCAAATCTGTCCCATGTACACATACTTTTGATGCTTAAGTATGTAGTGCTTTCACATCAAAGCTTACAGATTAATTTATCATGGTGAAGAGAATGCAAAATTATCATAGTCCAACTGCTTCTGTAGCAACAAAGCTACATTTGGAATAGATCTTCAGATGGTTTATTATTGTTTATTTTTTCACTCAAAAAAGAACAAAAACCCTTATCAAAACTTTACTTAAATGGATCTTGTCTACTTCCACTGAAATTCCTCCACATAGGAAGACTTAAAACACAGTTCAGAACTATTTTGCAGAGACAGAGTTTTTTTTTTTTTTCCAACAGTATTTAACATTGAGCAACAGGCAAAAGCGGATAGAAATACTAGAAGTATAGCATGCTTTTAAGCTACAAGCAAACCACCTAGAACAGATGCTATACTCTGCCATATGCTATGCCAAACTCTACTATACTAGAGAGCCATTGCTGATTACTGCTGCTATGCTATTTCCAAATGTTCCTCTACCAAAGGTAAGCAAAAAAAAAAAAAAAAAAAAGAAAGATTTTTCCCTGGAGTGAACTGACACTTGCTTAGAAAATATATTGTATAAAGCTTTTTCCAAGAAGTGTATGTCCGTCCATGACCAAGAACCAAAGCAGGAGTAGAAATAAAAGAAAGCATCTCAGTCCCAGCTCATGTCAGCACTCCTGAACCAAAGCCAAGGTTATGATATGTGTCAGAAAATATACCTATTGTTCTTTTGATGTTTAAAAGAAATAGTTTGCGTCAAATGCACTGAAAACAACAGTTATTTTTGCCATGTTACTACCTGTCTACATCATTGTCACATCATTGTGTCATTTTGATACATGAGAAGTGTAATAAGTTTAAATGAACAGTTCTGTTTCTTGCAGACAAGACAATGATTTTCTAAGAAGAAAATTATTCCAGGAAAACTGCTTGCTGCAATACTGCATTTCCCTATCTGCCCCTTCCACCCTGCCTCACCTGGGGAGGAAACAGGGTGCAGGGGAAAGAAGAGAAGTTGTCTGTGAACAACTCAGTGAGGGTAGGGACAAAACTACCAACAACAGATAAACAATTGTGAAATAAAGTAGATAAGAAAAATATCAGATCTAAAAATTATTAATGAGTATAAGTAGAGGGAAACATTAAGAAGTCAGCAGCTAAAACCAACTGACATGTTAATTGATGGAGTTATAGTTACCAGGGCAACCACAGCTCTCCTAACTTTTGTTCTTTTCATACACTTATTTTTGCACTGAATATTCTTTTATGTTTAGTATCTCCAAAAACTTTATCATCTTTGTAAGGATAAGCAGAGCACCAGCACCTAGGAGAAGGCTTCTTTGGGAATCCTGTATGTGGACCCACAATAGTTCTCGAACTCTCATTAAACACAATTTTATCTTCTTATGGTTTTAAAATGTTAAAACATGTTAAAAGTTGGCACTTCGTTATCTTTCTCTCCAACATTAATCACATACTTATAGCCACTTGAAAGTCCACTGTAACTTGCCTTCCCAAAAGTCACTCCATCCCAGGACCCAAGCCTCTGACAGAATGGCACACACTTCCACCTGCATGATTACCCTTCAGATCAACCAGTAATTCCAAGCTTTCTCCATGTGGACATCAAGCAAACCACTAGAGTTTGTTCAGACAAAGCCTGGAAAGAGGAACCAGGTCATCTGCATGACTGTGTTATATATTACAGAAGGGTTATTCTGCTGACCTCTGTTCTGATACACAAAACATTACTGATAATACTCTTTCAAATACTTTTGGTTTGGGTTTTGCTTTTAGTTTTGGCCTGCTGCTTATTTAAATAATTCTTAGGCATTCTTGGTCTTGCATTCACCAGTGCTCATTTGTACTGTTTGGTAAGGAAGAGTTATTGTCTTAAATCTTGGAGGAGATCTAATCTTGAGAACTATCTTAGGCTGAGAAATGAATTGAGTAGACAAGCAGAGCAACTGCTCTGATCCTTGGATGATTTACAAAATAAGCTGTGGAAATGCAGAAAAATTTGTTACAGCTTGAATCAACAAAAGGAGGAGGAAGGGGAGGAGCGGGTGTGTAGTGGTTTCTTTCGTTAGGGTTTTCCAAAAGCAGCCTGGGGAAGACACAGTTCGGGTAGCTGAAGCAGGCACATGCAGATGATGAATGCTTGAGCGGAATGAAGATATGCTAATCATAAGCATGTCATTTCAGGCTATGAAATATGCACTGCCCAGCTGGAAACAGAAAACAGAGTGCTGCTGTTACTGATTTGAGTGCAAAATAAAATAAAATAAAATAAAATAAAATAAAATAAAATAAAATAAATAATAAGAAGAATAAATAAAAAAGTAGGTACAATTCTGAAAATTTCTTGAGAATTTCACATGGTGCAGTCACATGAAGAACTAATATTTGCTACAACTGACAGTTTTTAATCTTCTCATTTACATAAAGTGCTCCAGTAGTAGTATCTTAGGGCTCTACTAATAATTATAGAAGTGGTTCAGATGTTTTTTTTTCATGGGTTATTTTGAAAGATTTTAAGATTTGTTCCTATGATACTTTTGCAAAGTCATGCTGCAGCCAGAGTTACAATATGAATACCGTCGGAACTTCGTAGTCAAAGCTGAATTAAAGACTTTGTACATGAGAGTGTATTAAATGAAAAAACTTCTTCTAAAAAAGAAAGGGAAAAAAATACTGACTACTTTTCTTCACAATCACGAACGCACTTTTACCAGTGATTTGCAAGAGATGAATATTGTTTACCAGTGTAACTGCCAGCTGCAATAACAAACATATGACATTAAAAGGACGTGCTACAGATATAGTTTCTTTGTATTAGCTGATGTTAAGGACAGATTCCCAAGATGAAGAAACTAACTTTAAAGAGTTGCATTTCTGCACCAGAAGCAGTTTTTATTCTTGCCACTGTGATGCTAGATAAGTTCTAATCTTGTCATCAATTATGAAAGATTCTTATGACAACCTTGATTTTATGAAATTAGGTTATCTTCCAGCCTGTGGACATACTCGTATTGCATTCTGGGTTAATCCACGTGTATAGCTCACTTCTGTCAGAATGACAAAAGACAATTGATTTTGTTTCATGGTGTATTCTTATCAATGTTCTCCTATGCACTTAGCCAGTCTTTGACTGATAGGGTGTTAGAGGAAAGGTCCATTAATTGATTTGTAAATAATTACAGCTAAGTCTTCAGTTTTGACTAGCTATCAATAAAGACTTATCCTTTTTTCACTGGTGAATGCTTTCAAATCACCTTCAGTGTCCAACTTTGAGCCACAAAAATCATTTAAATCATTATGCACTTTTAGAGTAGTACCTACTGGTGATGACAGAGGTAAGAGTGTGTCAGCTTTTCTCTTATTATCACTTATGAAGATGTAGAGAAAAGCAAAATAAATATATAAATAAATAAAACGTGAAGGGGTGGGAGGTGGTACTGGGGGATACAAATCAATTACTTCTTGAAGTGGGAATTAATTTTCAAACCTTGTAAAAATTCATCAAGTGTACAGAGAAAAGACTATATGCACTACTTGGTATATTGTTACTAAACATGCAAAGCCTAATAAGTTCATTACCTGTGTGTAACATATACAGTAGTCTATCTGCTCGTGTTCCCAGTAATTTTTGAACCTGTTCACTAAGCTCAGACACAGTAGACATAGGACTATGAGTATCAGAGACAGTGAGTTCTTAAAGATTTTGTGAAAATATGTAGCTGGATGCATGCAAGAGAGACTTATTTAGTGCCCTGATGGAGTAGAAGGCTGCAGAATGAGCTCATGCAGCATAAGACACTTAAGAATTACACCTAAATGGATGAAACAGAGACAGAGAAGGAGGCTGGTAGGTAGACATGCACACACTTGTGTGGCATTTTAGATATCCTCATCTGAAGGAAAAGGGAGTAGCCAGAAGTCACATGGCAATTAGCATCTGTTCTTGGAAAAGCAAGTTTTAATGATTCTGGATTTCAGGCTCACAGCTTCTCCTCAGCATCTCGTCAAGAAGAAAAAGCCCAGCACACATATTTGAGTCTTCAGAAGAAAATGTTAACTCAAGTCTGAAAAGTAGCTATAATACCTAGGCAAGCATTTCATTGGCTGTTAATACAACAAAGCTGTAATGAAAACATACTGGAGTTGTCACACACTCAGAAAGCAAATACCATTAATCCAAGCCACTATGTTTTACTTTGAGAACGCATTTTAAAATATACAGCACAAGGCAAGTTAGATTTAATTTCTTGTATATGATAATACCAGCAAACAAGGTGTAGAGTTGTATCGGAGACCTGCATGTTCAGCACAAAACAAGCAACCAGAAAGCCTTCTTTATTGCTATTTTCCAGTGATATCCACCAGCTTCGCATTAACTAGCACATAAGCTTTCCACTTACTTCAACAGAAAAGAAAGGCACTCCTACAAAAACTACGCAACAGTTTATGACCTAAGTGCTGTTCCTATGTGATAAATATCTGCTCCATTTGTCAAATCGTGCTTTATACCTGACAAACACCCATAAGTCTTTCAATTCTACTTGCCTTCACTACCAGCTTTCTAGGAAGAGCTTAAGCTGCAATGCGCCTAACTTAAAAGATGCATGTCAGCACACCAGTAGATCCATGCCAAAACACAGAAATGGCAAATGCTTGTGGGTTACTGTCTCTCTCCTGTGACATTTCCCATCAAATGCCCAGCTAGTGCATTTTGAGCACCCACATGTTGAGCCATTTAGTTACATTCCCTCTTGCTCATAAAGGTATGAGTCAATGTGAGAGTCACAGCACATTTACCCAATGCCTTACATAGGAATTTTCTATTAAAAAAAAAAAAAAAAAAAAAAAAAAGACAAAATCCCACTCATTCTGAGAGCAGAAAGAGTTTGTAAGTTCAAAGATTACCAGACTCATGGATTCAGGCAAGCCCATCATAGGGGACAGCAAAAATATGGCTTAAACAGTAGGAAGATTTCTCCAGGTTTTCAAAAAATAACCATGTCTCCTCATTCAGTCTGTCCCTGTTCAACTGCAACGCTACTATAGACACCATTCTGCTACTAAGGGAAAAGTCTGTACAAGACTGGGAGCAGGCCAAGCAAACAGAACGGAGCCACATGACAGCCTGGCTGTGTGGCATGGTCCTCACACATTTGACACAACAGGCCTTGCTGAGTTACCTCAGCATGGCTGCATTCATGCACTAAAGGCTAGCAAGGCCAGAGGAAGAAGAGTCCAAAAAGATCATGAAGTGGCAGCAGCATGGTCACTCCCTGTCAGGACTTGGGAAATTTCCCAGGGTTTCTTGGGGAGCATAGTTTGTGAAGATGATCTTTGTTACTGCAGCCACCCCATGTCTCTCTCTTCTTCAGATTGCAAAAATCTTTGTTTGTTTGTTTGTTTCCTTTGAAAAGTAGCATCCAGAGGGAAAGAATATCTAGTCCTAAGTTGGTTGTGCCCATCCCATGGTGTCCTTTGAGAATGCTCCAGCCAGCCTCAACCTCTGTCAAAGGCTGGATCTGCTCCACTGAAGCTGGAGAGATGTGTGAAATGGATCCATGTGCTACATAAATTTATTCCATCTGAAACATAAAAAGTCTTTTGGTCAGTCCCATCTGCCACATCACACTTACACACAAGGGAAGGTTTCCCAACAGAAACTTCATCAGGGAACAGCACTATCACCTCCTGCCCATGAAGCAGGTGACCTTCATAGCTAATGGCTGTCTGGTCCTAGGCTCAATCATAGCATGATTCTCACATAACTTTAAGAACTTCAGAAAAGGCACATATAGAACTTAGACAAACACAATGCGAGGAGACAAGCTGTCAATGTGTTTAAATTAAAACATCTCTAACCTAAGAACATGTTTTTAAGCCACTCAGTCAGAGAAGCCTTTACAATCTTATAATCGCTTAATAATATTTCACACTTACTGCTCAATGTGAAACCCAGGTCCAGTTTTTGTAAACTGTGGCACCATTCTTATTCCAGATGGCATGCAAAATATAAAATATAATATAATATAATATAATATAATATAATATAATATAATATAATATAATATATATAATTACAAATGACAAAGTTAAACAGGTTTAACTGTTTAACTTTTATAGCAGCTATTCAATTCCTGCACTCTGGTGCACTTTGGCATAACAGAAAGATTTCAATCAGCCCCTGTCTCTCACTGGGCCTTCAAACAGCACCAGAGCACGTGTTCAATAGGTTCTCAGAAAATAAGCAGACAAATAAGGAGTACATAAGAAAAGTAAGCAGACAAATGTAGGAGAAAGTAAGGAAGTAAGCAGACAGATGTAGAAAAGTAAGCAGACGAATGTAGGAGTATACCTGCAGCATGGTGCCTTTTTTGGTTTTTTTATTTCAACATGAACATAGCTGAGAACAAGCAGTAAGATGTTTCAGTTTAAAATTAAAATTTATTTTAAAACATATTAAACTTTATTTAAAAACATATTTCCTACAAAACAATTTTACTTTTCAGTTTGCCATAGCTCAATATGAAATACAATCTCCCCAATAGACATATACTGCAAATACAATCATAACTCATCTCAGTGTCATAAAATCTCTCTTTACTGTTGCACCTAAACGTATTCTAAGTGTTATAAGAAATCAGCTATGTCAAAGAGGGCTTTCTCTGCACCTGACAAATTCCCATTGCTACTTCTGTTTCCTCCTCTCTTCTCTCCTTCCTGGTGCTTACTTTGGCTCTACTTTTCTTGTGTCCCTTCAAAACTTCCGTGTCCTCTGTTGGCCTTTGGGACACAGAGCACAATGGAAGAGATATTACTTTGTGGCCTTTTTAAATGCTGTGCAGTCTGAATTGGACAGAGAAACTGAGTGCCACTTTAAGTCCCTCTGATTATGTGCATATCTACAAATTATTCTGGAAACTACATGACCACATTAAAGTGGCGTTAAGCCCAATAAAATATACCCCGCCTGTCAACATAGATGGTTAGCCGGGGCTCAATGCCCCATGGGTCCCAGACATAATGTTTCCAGGAAGCTCAGGATCAGCAAAATAGTATGGAGACATGCCCTAAGTACTAAATACGTCTAGAGTCTGCAAAGGGTGTTAGGGCATCAATGCATTCAATTGAGTCAGTGTATCTCATCTTTTTGGTTGCTAAGAAAGCGGCAACTCATCTCCTGAGGAGCCTAGTCCTAGCTTGGTAAGTATTTTACAGATCAGGGTTGACTTAAATTTGCTTGTTGGCCTCTCCTGATCAGGTGTGACACACTGTGCTTGCAGCCTGTGGTGTTTGCCCACTTCATCAAGGACCAGTAGACCGAGCTTCAATGCAACCAAAGCATGGCTTGCAAGAATATGGTGGAGGAAGCCACCCTTAGGCAAGTGTGCAACTGAGAAATGGGTTCTCTAAAGCTTTACGCAGCCCTTATCTCCTGGAGCAATGAATGAAGCCAAACTGCCCCTGAGGTTTCTGCACAGTGTTAATAATAAACGGTCAACTAACACTGGATTCTCCTCCAAGGCATCCACCTCCTCCCACAAATCCTGCAGTATGCATAGCATGTACAAATTTGTTGGAGAGTTTAAAAAAATAAAAAATCAAAGTTTTGCTTTATGCTATTGTGTAAACATAATTTTTATTGAGCTATAGTATAAATATTGGCTAAGAATTAATTTGAAGCTTTTAATGAGTTTATCCCCTGCTCAGAAGTGCTAGGAAGTATCGCATACTGAGGGAGGAAATGGGTTGCTTTGGTTTTTGACACAAGGCAGGTCTTAAGTAAAGCAGACAACTGCAGCTATCTCTGTCTGCTACAGGGACATGATCATAACTGACAAGCAGAGGTAAGAGTTAAGGAAAGAGTTTTTTTCAAGCTACATAAATTAAAACCCAGGCATTCTTCCTCTGCTTACATTGCCAATGTACTTTGACTACAGAAAATGT
Source organism: Aythya marila (assembly GCF_965140915.1). NCBI lineage: Eukaryota > Metazoa > Chordata > Aves > Anseriformes > Anatidae > Aythya > Aythya marila. The sequence continues at coordinate 50,252,323 of NC_139043.1, forward strand.
ATTTTCTGGGCAATACTGCTGCTCTGAAAAGGATTTGGTAAATGCAGGTAAATGTAGAAATAAAAGCAGGTAAATATAGAAATAAGTTAGAACTCAGTTTTCTAGAAAAGTTTATACAGGAAACCACAGTTACTTAAGGGTAACCCAGTAGAACCCAAGAACGTCAGTGAATGCAGGCAGCAGGTTCTGCAAGCAAAACCAACTTCAGTAGTACACTACAGTAAATACTGTTGCAGAAGTTGGAGGGCAATGCAAGAAGGTACTAAGCCACCGAGGGAACCCATGCTGCAGAATCAAGTCTTCCAGCTTGTGGAAACAGACCAGTTGTCCATGAAACTTGCTTTTCTGGCGGCATATTCACACAGACAGGAAGCACAGTTGAGGCTTTCCCGCACTACATCAATACCTGAACAGAGGTTTGGACAAAAGGGGCAATTAGAAGCCAGCCAAACTGAAGAAGTCAATGGTGTCTCTGGCATACACTAGTAGTTTGAAAAGCTGTATTTAACAGCATTAGGATTCAGACTAATTAACAAAATAAAAATTAAAAATAAATAAATAAATAAAAATGAAAGGCAGACATAGTGATTACACAAATAAATACAGCTCTCCAAAGCTCACTGAGCTCTGGAAAGGCTCCTTAATAGGACAGCAAGGGCCACAGAATATATCACTGTCAGGCACACTGGGATTTTCATCCCATTGCTGTTCAGTAGGGATAAGATGATATTCCTTTTCTCAGATGCAAACTTTGCGTTCAACTTTTCTCCTGAAAGTTAAATCCCTTTCTATTTGTTATGTAATTAAACCACAATACACAAAAATATCTATGGCTATATAAACCAGAAGATGCCTGGGTTTAAAAGAAGACCATCTAATTCAAAACTAGTCCAAAAAAGTGGCCAGCAAAAAAGAAATCTGGATGTTGTTGTATAGCATCTTCTATAAGATTAAAAACAACGATTCTGGTTACTTAGCACTAGTGGAAAAGAGATGATGGACTAAGCCCTGGTTGACCAGAATCTCCACAGCAGCACTATCTCAACAAGCCATGCATTAAAGCAATTCTTAGTCCTCTACAAACAATAGGCTTAAAAAGGCAGAGCAGGAGTGCCTTGGGTGCAACGTAAAGCATACAGCTGAAGGCAAACAACTTGCAACCACAGAAGTAGCTCAGGTATCCAGAAAAATCAATACTTTTGTGTTGTTATTCTCGCATACATCACATTTGCTGATCCAACACTTGTTCCCACAGAGAAAAGGATCAGAGAGGCCAGCAGCAGCCAGTAGCTGAGCATAGCTTTTTCCCCCTGGAGCATGATTCTTGACCCACAGACAGCATACAGGCACACTACCTTCAACAAGCAGGCAGAGATCTACAACCTTTTTTGGATTAACAAACAGTACTGTTACAATAAATTAAATAATAATAATAATAATAATAATAATAATAATAATAATAATAATAATAATAATAATAATAATAATAATAATAATAATAATAATAATAAATAAAAGCTAAACAAAACAAAATAAAAACTAGTAAAAGGGGACACACTTTCCTCTAGTATTTCTCCTCAGCAAAATATCAGGGCTCTCACTCCCCAGCATGAGGCAGCTGCTTTGCACAAGTTCTCTTCCCTAAGCTGAGACAAATTCTGAGCAACCCAGACCATCAGTACATGACGTACTGAGCAACCCAGTACCATCAGTACTGGCAGAGAGGTTCCCTTCTCCTACAGCATGGCAAGGAGAAAGAAAAGGAAGCCAAGGGCATTTTCTGATTGCATGCAAACAAGAAGTTCAGTTCTGTTCTACTTTAGTGAAACAGAAGCAGACACCATTTTGGCACTACTGCACACAATTCAGCTGCAGACATTGGAGATGGGTTGCACCCATGGAAGCTGAGAGAGGTGGTTGCTGTCATAGCATGGTTGTTTCCTATTGTCTATGAAAAGTCATGGAAACTGGCAGAGACTGAGCACACCCATGACAAATCATGCTTGCCTTCTGTGATGAAATGACTGGATTTGAGGACGAAGGCAGAGCAGCAGATGTCAGTTACTTAAGTTCTAGCAAGGCTTTCAACACTGTCTCCCTGCAATATGCTTGTGTCCAGGTTGGGAGCTTACGGTTTGAATGGCAGAAATCCTGACCAGTAAACCACTGGGGGTATGTTTGGGATCAGAGGGCAGCAGACAGTGGGTTGTACTCTGCCTGGAGACAGATAACACATGGAGTACCACAGCGGTTTGTACTGGGACCTGTCCTTTTACCGTCATTATCAGTGACCTAGAGGATGATGGAGAACTTGCACATTATCAAGTAGCTTAAAGAACAGGCCATTCAAAACTCACAGCCTCAAATCAAAGGAGTAAGACCAGCAATAAGACAAAGGAGTAAGAGAAGAGCTAAACCATTTCCAGTCACCTGCTAGATTTACCTTTATATATTTTGTATTTGATAATGAAGAACAGGTAGGAGACAGCCTGCCCTGACCTGAAGAGGGCAAGTTTTTATCATACACATTGTGCACCGCAGTTATTGCACTGTTCTGTTACACAGAGGGAAGCTTTGGATGTTATTACACTATCAAAAACAAAACAAGGTAGAAATATGCAGTTCCCTCTCCATCCCCAACTGTATAGTTGTAATTTTATTTATTTAATTTATTTTTTAAATTACATGATCACAATCTGAACAAGATAAAACAAATAGTGACGCCAAGTAATCCATCTGGAATCCAGCCCATTAGGAAAGCTAATGTCAGGATTATCAGATCATACTGAAAAAAAAACTTCTAGAGAATAAATACATGGATGACCAACCTAGAGAAGATATTGTCAGCCCTAGACATTTCTTCGTATAGGCCCAATATACCAGCCTACTTTCCCTTCCTTATCTCACCCAGCAAAAGCATGCTATTAAATACACAAATTTCCTTCAGCAAGCTAAACAAACAGAAATGCACAAAGTTAATTAATACCATAGTAACTTCTTTTATCTTCCAGTGAAAACAGAATTTAAAAGTCATACTATTTCTGTCCAGAAGCTTAAAGTTAAAAAGCTTAGGAACTCATCTGGGACTTTGAATCTGAGAATCATTCAGCTGATGTCATTAAAAGAGGTGAATTAGAGTTGTAATTATTCCCTTATGAGTCCTGCTGTCTATCTGAGAAAGATGGGTATTCATTTCTATCTTCAAAAATTGATTTATTTGGGTGCAAAAAATAAAAGAGTTAGAGACAGCAAGAACTTAGTTTTACTGTACATCTGCTAGAATGCACCCCCCTCCCCACCCCCCCAAAAAAGGGTTGATAACATAACACATGCCTGCAAGTCAATGGTTGCTGTACCTTCTACATCATATAGCAGTTTCCTAGAGATCCTCAGGATAAACCCTATCTCCACAGTCCCTGCTTGCTATCCACTGTTTAGTACAGTAACACTTCACTAACATGCAAATGCTTGACAGTTATTGTGTTTTGGTGTATCTGCATATTTATAAACAACCATTCTAAACCACATCCACATTTAAGGAAACTGTTTAACCACGCTAAACCTAAAGACTAATTTGTATTGGTTGAAAAAATATGTTGCAGCCAGATTATTCACTCGTTTTTTATTTCTACGTTAACTTTTAAAACCCTACTTCTGCAGATAGGTCAAAAATGGCAAAACATAGGTAGGAAAACACACACACACTTATTATATATATAATATATATAATTGTTTTTTATTATAAGTACAAAACTATGAGCTATAAATGAATAAATAGTTTAATGCTTTGTTGGATTTTTTATTTTTATTTTTTAAAGAAACCACTAGAAGGCCAGTAGCAATGCACATTAATGTAGGAAAGAATGGAATCAGCTGAATCAAGTTAAAGAGGATTGTACTTAATCATCCTAGATAAGCAGAATCATTTCTGATTCCCACTCTTTTCTCTTTAAGCAAATCACAGAAGTTACATATCCTTCCTTAACTATCATTTAAGGTGCACTATCCTTTTGTTGCGAAGCGGGAGGAGGGGAAATAACAGCTACAAATTCTTCTAGAAAACAATAATTTTCTCTACTTCCCCCCCCCCCCCCCCATTACTGCTTTGAAGAAAAAGCCTTCTAAATTCACTTTCACCCAAATTTAAACTACTTTGCACTAACATGCCAGTAAAATACCTGGCAAACAGAAGAATAGTTGCCTGGTGTCAAAATTCCTCCACACCCTCTTCAGTGTGGAGATTCTTCCACATATCTTCCAAGAGCCTGACTTCAGGCCCAGAGCGAAACTGACCTACAGACACTCCTAAGTTTCCTCATCTCCTATAGAGTATGCACACATAAAAATTTATCTGTCATCCAGCAGAGTATCTGCTTATGGTAATGGAAATCTGGACCTTAGCCGTGCTAAAAAATAAACTCTTTCACAGTGTACCTTGATTTAAGTTTTTGTTACAAGTCCATGGAAATCTATGTTCAGTTTTCATTATTTTGCCCTCATGCACAAGTACCAACAGCTAAGTATGGACCTCTTCAATTATTTCAGTCAGTCTGGGTACTGACCTAATACACAGCTACATCTAGCCAGCCTTCAAGTATCCAAGGGATTTTTAGGGACAGACTGCACACATGAACTATAGAACTTAAATTATTTCATTACAGACAACACATGAACATTAGCACTACCTGCACTTTTTAAGGAAGTAAGGGGCTGGAAGCCAAATATCTTTCTGTAGAAACCCAATCCAGAAAGATCCCTGCTATATAGATTACATTACAGACTTTGAATCCTCTCCTATTTACTGGCTCACTAGCTACAGAAACAATTTTAAGGATAGCAGTGATGAGGAGAAACTGAAATATATGAAATGTTAGCACAATATCCTAAAGTGTTATGTAAATATAACATTAAAATACAGAAGCACAAAAGCTGCCAGTTTCATTTTGGTCATATTTGGCTTTATATATCGTTATATGAGAGTCAAGTATGTTCTTGTCTCTCTTTGGACTTTTATAAGACACATCAAAGGAAAGAGCAGTAATGTCCTGGAACAGAGAAGATATGTCATAACAACAACTGTTAGCCCACAAGAAAAGAAATTACCTTACTAGGACAGAAATACAACCATCCGAGAAACTGAAGCTAAGAATTCATGGTGTGTGCTTTTTTTAGGTTAAGAAAATGTGCAGTAAAAAAAAAAAAATGTCAGGTATGAACAAAGTTCTAGTGAGCACTCATTAAAAACTAGTATTTTTCATGTCCATGAGCTAAGTTTGCCTGTGCATTTCCCTTTCTAAATGTAGAAAATACTGCAGTAAATATAACTACTAGAACCACTGAGAGACACACATTTTCTACTACACATGTGACACTGAAGCTATATTGCATGATAATTCCATAATTCACATTGCATACTGTGATAATTCTCAAGATAAAAGAAAAAAAATGAAGATAATACCATTTTATGGGAAGATGTCTATGCTGTTTTTATGTGTTTAATACAAGCCGCCTGATTTCCCCACACTTAACCACTCACTTGGAGGCTAGTAACCTCCAACTAAACTAAATTTACAAATGTACACATCTAGGACTACATCCCCTTGTTCTCACTGCCTAAAATTTGGAGCCATTAAAGAACATAAATCCTGAAGATAGCATTTTCAAAATTCCCAAAACATTTAATCTCTTAAGACCCTCCTTAAGAACCAAGTTGTGTTCAGAAACATTTGCCTCACTAGAAGTCAGTGAAGCAGCTTTTAATGACTAAACCTTGTAAAAAAAATAGTCACCCTTAAAGTTTTTAATCAATTTGTCATTTTTGAAAGGTTTATCTCAAGCTTACAAATTCCTCTCCTAGTTCACCTTCCCACAGGGAAAAAAAAAAGGGGGGGGGGGAAACAAACAAACAAACAACCACCACCTGCTTTGATTGAAAAATACATCAAAACACAATAATAAAAAATGTTTTTGTTGGTTGGTTATTTTTTTGTTTTGTTTTAAGATAGATCATTTTGTGGTTTTGTAAAGAAATTGAGGTACTTTTCTTGTTTTTAAGTTGTCTTGTGTACCACTTTAGGATCATATTCAGGCATTACCTTATTGACAGTAGTACTAATGACAACTCATCATAAGGACAATTTAACTTTAACCTCTCATAGTCTTTAAGACACATGCCCAGTATGGGGAAAAAAGAAGGCTAAGTTTTTGATTTGGGATGTTTCTCTTTCCTTTTTTTTTTTTTTTTTTTTTTTTAAGTACACGGTGTCTAAAACAACTTTTATTAAAAGTGTTAAGTGGGAATACACTTGGGTGCAGATTCTTGCAGTTGAGACTGAGTCACACAGGCTCCTTTCAAGATTGGTCAATTTGCTAAAGGTTGATATCGATGCTTGCTTTTGCAAGATGCAGCTCAAGAAAGCTCAATTTATTCTCTAAAGAAATATTTTTTCATTTTTTTCTTTTGATCTTCAATATTAGACAAAGTCTAGGGTCTTTGAAAAGTGCTGTGAAGAACCCTTAAAACCCCTATTGACAAGGCTAGCTTTGAAGACCACTAAGTAAACAATGTCATTTTAAAAACAAATCCTTGCACTGCAGTAGAATAATTACAACTTTGTTTCTGTTACTGGACACCATAAAAAAAAAAAAAAAAAAAAAAAAAAAAAAAGGAGATTATATGAGACACATGCAGACGAATTACAGAAGGCAGGTCAGAACAGAGGTATGTCCCTAAATCCTTCCACCAGGACCAATTGCTCAGTACCTAGAACATCCAAGCTAGCTTCCATAGCACAGCTTCATTTCTATCCCATCCTGTCATAAACAACAGTTATAGCCACCATACTCCTACCAGGACAACACTGTTCACTACATGCAGAATATTTTGAACATTCTAACATCCTATATTGAGAAAAAACAGAGTTCCAACAGAATTTCTCAGCTTTGTACAAAACCAATACTGAAGTGATCTAAGCATCATCCCCAATTACCAAGTGAGCCAGATATTTTTAGTTACAGATACACATTCCATCAAAATTAAATTGTTTGGGCTGAAATTTTCCTTTCATATAAACATGAACTTTAGTTTTCACAGACAAATTGAAGAATACACTCCATAAAATCCTGCTGGCCCTTTCTTTGGGAAGCTTTAAATCATGCTTGCTTTTGAGAATGAGCTGGCAACGTGTCAACAAAAGATCGGTTGGTTGTGAACACACCACTTTGTTTACTTATAATTCTCCCAGATCTCTCTTCACAGTAGGCAATAAAAATCTTTGCATACCTTGTAAAATTAACTTAAATTTCAATACTAAACTCTCTAAAACTATGCTGGCATGGCTCCCCTTGCAATCATAACTGAAATGCCTCTGTTATGTTACACAGAACTTCTGTTCTTCAACTGGTCAAGTAACACAGAAAATTGCAGGAAAAAAATAATTTTTCTGTCCTCATATCAGGGTTAGAACAGTATGCAGTAACCACAACTTGTTCATATACTGAGTATAGAGAAAACAAAACATCAGATAGCTTGTCAAACATAAAGAGTGTTTTCTGTTTGAGAGGAGGGATAGTTGAGAAAGAATACCTACATGTATGTAACTGAGGCAGATAAACTACAGAGAAAAAAGATACAAGCATATAATTAAAATCTGTATTATAATGCATATATGCAAGGTACCAACTGAGATTACAGGGCCAACATTGATTCTAACATCCAGCTTTTCAGTGTTCTGTTTCAGAATTTAATAACATTCTTTACAAACAAAGATGGACTTTTTCCAAGCAAAAAGTAGAACACTTTCTTTAAACTCTGATCCCAGTTGTTTGATGTGATCCAAACAGTTGCACATCTGAACTCACACAGAGTTTCACTTAAGCTTGCACAAAATAAGTCCTTTTGCATGTTATACAGTACCAGTTATAAGAGCTACATGGACAGGTGTTAAAGACAGGGATTACTACATTTTGTACTTTTAAAGATGAACAGTCTGAAGATATTTACTTCTGTATTCAAAGACAGTATTAAACTAAGGGAAATGATCCCCTGCTATAAGGAAGTTATATACTCCCCAGACATTTTTGCCTGTGTTTTATTTTACTGATAGAATCAGAAGTTTGGACTTGTTAAGAAAGAGGCTTCTTCAGAATAAGGAAAAGCTGCATATTCATTAAAACAGATTTCAACACTTGTCCTTCTCCCAAGCTGCAGATGATTATTAGGTCTAAGACAAGAAGCATAAGTATGGCTTAGCAATTTATTTATTTTTAAAGGCTCTGGACTTCTCATGTGTCAGACAGGCATGTGCATTATGCACATCTAGCAGGGGACAAAGACCAGAAATTTAAAGGAGCTGTTTGTGATTTTGGATGGGATGTGGCATACAGATGAAAGAGCAAACATTTTTCCCCTTGGTTTAATGCTAGCACTGGATTCCTAAATTAAGCCCAGCAGGAAATAAACATCCACCACAGATTTCAAAAGATATCTCACATCTTTGTATTAAAACGTGTTATTTTAAAAGTCCCAAATGCTGTATGTCTGAATTTTATTAAGTCCAGAGCCAGCATAGGAAGTGCTATTTGATTTATTTTTAAAGAATGCAGAAAGTATTAGTGGACAATGGGATGTAAATTGCAGGAAGCCAAAGAAAAATTGAAGAGTAGGAGATAATGGTCTTGATGCTATTATCTGTAAGAATACCAAGGCTGCAAGGCTTTGAAAAATTACTTTGATGACCTTGAGAGGTTGCTCAGACTGAAGAACATCCAAGTTAGCATATTTTCCTACAGAGTAGAAGAAGGGCAGTCTGGATTTTTCTTTTCCAAAGGGACTGGGGAGACATATCTGATGTGCACTTCTGATTTCCTTCTATACCAAATAGCTACTTGATGAACTCCTATGGAGAGCAAAATTAGACATCATTCTGCACGTTCCTCATAGGTTTCACATGCAATTCTCAGTAAAAAGTACAAAAATTCTCAATCCATACACACATTCAGTTAAAATGTCTGAACCCAAAAATATTCTTTTCTTCTTACATTGAGCTTTTATTTTGGAGGCTGCATTTTTTTTTTCTTCTTTCCCAATAACTTTGATGATGTTTTGGGATTAAAACAAGGAGCAGGCAGTTCCCATGAGATGAAAGGCATAACTGCAAAGGACACTTATTTGGAAGATTAAAACAGAAAAAATCTTGGAGTAAGAGATGTTGCTATGTATTTATTTAAAGAAACATTCCCTTGAAGGGGCTTCAACTTCAATTTTGTACATGATTTTCTGCTTTTATCGGCTACGGTTAGAAATAAAATGTGTTTTTTTTTTTACTCACCAGCTGATGAAAATTATAACAATACATTTCCAAGTATGCTAAATGTAATATTACAGACAGAAAAAAATAGCTCCAAGTTCTTTTGTAAACAGTATCAGTAATCAAACTTAAGTTTCCATCTGATTTATGGCAAGTTATAACTCCTTGCCACCTTCACACTTCTATGTCTCCCCAGTGACACTGTTTCAGAGATTTTCCCCATATCCCTTCCTAATCAGCTAACTCCCAGCTGGGCACAGAGGCAGCTCCTCCCATGGCGAGTCCTGAGCTGAATTTCAGAGGTTTGTCCAAGCTTTTAGGCCAAACAAAAGAGAAATCTGGTAAGCTCAAGTGTCTCTTAGAAAGTACTAATTTCTTCCTCCTCAAGTTAGTCACTTATTTCATAGCAGTTTTAGTGCTTCCATTTCAAGCCTTGCCCAAATCCCCTATAATTGGCCAAGAAAATGAAATGTTACTGGATGAAGAAATGAAAAGCAGGGGAAAAAAAAAAAAAAAAAAAAAGTCTTGTTTTATCTGTAAAGTAGGCTAATGACACAGCTCAGAAGTACTGTTGACAGCAGACAGAATTTTGTGAGCATGAATGAACTTTCTAACATTCTTGGGTCAGCAGAGCAAGAGCAGACCTTTGCTTTCTCTTCCTGATATTACTATGGCATGCAGTGCAAGCCAAGTTGATTTGTATTTCTCTTCATGCTGGCTTAGAACAAGCACATGGTATCATCTTCCACATTGTGGTCAAGATTAATTCACAAGTTATAATATGCTTTGAGATCCGTGAGTAAAAATGCAAAGAACTCTAAGTCCAGAGCTTCTCACTCAGACCCTGACTTGTATCACAAGAAAAATGTGTACATGTTGCTTCGGTGCTTATACATTCACTTCCTTCTGCCTCTCAGTTTCAGATATCATCTTAAGTTGTTTCCAATACCCTCACATTTTTTGTTCCAAATTTTGAAATCCACCAATGGCTGTGATATTGATGAAGTATTGGATTCACTATGATATAATATATCAAATTGATAACAAAACTCAAAAGGATTGTAGTGAATGGAGCTGCTTCTGGATGGCAGCTGGTCGCTAGCAGTGTTCCCCAGGGCTCAGCTCTAGAATCAGTCCTGTCCAACATTTTTATCAATGATCTGGAGGCAGGAGTTGAATACATCCTTAGTAAATTTGCTGACAATACTAAACTTGGAGGTGCTGCCAACTCTCTGGAGGGACAAGAGATCTTGCAGAGGGATCTTGATACATTGGAGCACTGGGCCATCAGCAATGGCATGAAATTCAGCAAAGGTAAATGCCAGGTTCTGCAGCTGGAATGGAGTAATGCTGGGCACAGCTACAGACTGGAAGATGGGTGGCTGGAGAACAGCTTTGCAGAAAGGGATCTGTGAGTCCTGCTTGACAGTAGGCTCAACACAAGCCAGATGTTTGCCCTGACAATCAAGGGGCAAACTGCATTTTGGGGTGCATCAAACACAGCATAGGCAGCTTCTCAAAAGAGGTGATTCTCCCACTGTATTTAGCATTGGTGAGACCTCACCTTAAATACTGCATACAGCTCTGGGCTCCACAATGTAAAATATGCATTAAGGCCCTTGAAAGCATCCAGAGCAGGGCAATAAAGTTGGTAAAAGGGCTGGAAGCCACATCCTATGAGGAGTAGCTGAGGACACTTGGATTGTCTGGTTGGAGAAAAGGAGGCTGTGAGGTGACCTTATTGCTCTCTACTCCTTCCTGAGGATGGGAAGTAGAGAGGGAGGTGCTGGACTCTTCTCCATTATGTAACTGATGACAGGATAAATATCACCACTGTACTGACTGATCACATCCTGTTAAATGTTTGTATTCCACACATTAAAAATAAATAAATAAATAAAAATGTTACCATAAATATATAGAAATCTGAGCTGACACACCCTTTTTTTTCCTCTCTTTTTTAAAACATAAAACTCATCTTCTGGGACCGATAAGCAGACTGAACTCCTTGTTTCACTCTCATTGATTTCAAGCACCTGTTCCTTTCAACAGAAAGCGATGAAGCCTTCTATTTTCAATTATACATCACCATTCCACAAAGACTACTTCAAAAACAGTTAAGAGGATTTAAAAATGACAAATGTAAATCATTACTGTTTTCATGGAAATTATGGTTTATCTTTAAATCTCTACAGCCAATACCTTTCTTGTCACTGGATGCAATGAAATGCAAGAATTTAGGTATAATTACCTCAGTGCATTCAGTATTTTAAATTGATCAAATTACATGAATTGACTTTTAAAGATTCACCTTAGAGAAGTAAGGAGATGTTTGGGAAAAAAACATCAGTTCCATCCACAGAGTGGAATTGATTATATGTTATGGATGGCATATGCTCTAGGACTATAAAAAATTGCAGGTGACTTTGTTTACTAGAGGAGCTATCGGTCAGCTTGAATTATTGACATATTTTTTGTAGTGTAGCTTCAAATATCTCTCTGTTTTCTTTTTCACCCTCAAAATCTAAACATTCAGAGCTATCACCCAAAGGAAGGTCACAAGGCTGAACACAGGAACAAGCTATTCCAGTACCTGTGATTCTATCAAGAACAACTGCTTATCTTCCAGTTGGTATACAGGACAAAAGTTTAACTCTTCTCTTAAGATCATTTCATATCAATAGATAAAATCCAAACTAAAAATTATATCCAGAAACTGTTCTGCAGAGAGGGTGTTACACCCTTCTTTTGATTCTTAAGCACAGTTATAAAAAGGACTCACTGCAAGACAGGAAATTCTTGAAAATATTAAAAAATACTAGGATTCCAATTACTACCACATCATTGTAAGGAGAGACCTATAAACTAAGATCACACAATTTAGAAAGTGTAACACACTTCTTCTTTATTCCAAGATACACATAACTAATACTGAAGGTGACTTGGAAAAATAAAAAAAATGAAAAAAGAAAAAAACAACTACCTTCATCATCCTTTCCAATTGTACAACACAAAGTCCTTAAGACATGACCACGGTTTTTCCACAGGACCCTGTCTCTTTCAGTACTCTGAATGGACAGTGATAATTGAACAAGTGATTATTAAGTATTTGGCCTTATTCCTACTATACAATGTGAAAGTCCCATGTCTTGTTTACTGTGTACTATTCAGAGCCTGATTTGAACAATGAATTATTCATTTGCTGGTGGGTTTTCCTACAGTGTTCACCACAACGACATCTGAATGCATTGCCAACATTAAAGGATTCATTTTCGCATCATCTTTGTGAGATGAAGTCAATGATATCATTGTATGCACTTTGCAGAAGGGGGGGCATGACACAGAAATATTAAAGCATCTGCTAAATCCAAGCGTCCAAACAGAGATTTGTAAGGTTAAGTTTCATCAAAATACTTACATTTGTCACATCATTATAGACAGCTTCAGTAGGTCTCAAAGCAGGCCCCTAGAAAATAAGGAACACAATCATGATCCCCTGAAAACATTCTATTTTTAAACTACATTGCACATAATATATGATGAGACAAAGACATTCACAGTGTAAGGAAAGTGAACAAGCAGATATATTGCACAGCTATGAATAAAGGTAAACAGCAAAAACTCAATTACATGAAACAGAGGCACTGAAGCACAAGGATTCTTGCCACACTGCTTTCAGAGAATGCTATATTTGCAATCTTCACCACTAGTACACAGCTAAGATTGCTTGGTTTATGTTTCTGTCATCTTCCCCAGCTAGATAAGCTGCTGTGGCAAAACGAAGAATAAGGAACACCACCACCTGCTCATTTCTAACCTTGATCCAAAGGGGCAAAAAGCAAGTGACAATAAATGTCTGAAGGAAACCATGCTCAATCTCTCCATAGAGCTAGAAGCATGCCGAGAATGCATACCATTGGAGAATAAAAAGGCTTGGGACTGTGTAGTTTTAAGCAACAGGGGCTACCTTTAATATTTCTTTGTTAGATGTAATGTTCTCAAATGCATATAACCTCATTAAAAAATAAATAAAAATTAAAAAGCCTACATGCCAAAACTATGTATACAGTTTTGTATATACAGTTTCTATTATGACAACTTCTTCCACAATTTGACCCTTTCCCATCATCTAAAACTGAGAAAATTGTGCATTCAGACTGCATGGCATCTAATTCAGTCTGCCAATAAATTGATGTCTTAACACAGGATATACCTTTCTTGACTACAAGCAAAAACAGTTCCGAACTGTGTTAAACTTTCCTAAGGAGCAGGCATGGAGAAAGAACTGCTTTGATGGAAAAAATCCTTTCAGGATTACTGTACTATGAAAATAGAAGGTTTTCTGCTTCAATTCCAATATTCACAATATTTCCATGAGAAACACAGCTGGATATAGCCTTACCATATGCAGGTCAGCACACATGTTATGTTCAGCAGCTGTAACCGAAAAGGCTGCTCCTTATAATCCAACACTGATCTATTTTTTGGCAGTGACCCAGAATATGTTCCCAGTTCTGCAACAGGGCTCTTACAGACCGTGAACATGTTTTTGGGAGATCTGTTCTTCAATGCCTTCAAAAATCTGACTCTGTTGCTGCAACCCAATTCAATTTGATAGAGCGAGAAAAAACAGGTCAGTCCCATACTCAGACTTGTACAGTCTTTCATTCATTAATACCAGCTTTTCCTCACTGTTTTCTAGGAAGACTGCAGAAGCCCCTCTGAATTCAGTAATACTCTTACATCGCTTGCAAACCCAGATGCTTGTCTGGTGTTTGCAAGACTCTCAACACAGTCTGGAAAATGGGGTTCATCACTAACAGCAGTAGTAGAACAAAGCTCATGGCTATCCCCCCTCCACAAGGTGCTACCATACCAGACAACAGGCTACATTGACTTACACTGGCACCCTGCTTGATTCCTTAGAACTTCTTCTTCCTACACAAGGTAAACATCTCCAGCCAGACCTTGGTTCAGGTCATGCCATCCATACATCCACTTTTACCATCAGCTAAGAGACAAACATTCCAGGCAGTTTCAAGAGACTTTCTCAGACAGCCACAAAAAGAGTTTCCTGACCTTTATTTGTTATCCTTTGGTTGACTTGGATGCTTCAATTTCTAACAGTCAATGGGTTTAAAGAGGCTGTGTTTGAAATGCTGACCACTGATGAGCTTACAGGCCAGCTGTCAAGGTCATACCACTGCCATACCTGCAAGGAAGAGAGACACCTTCATAATCTTTTCTGCTCAGGACTTTAGCTCATGTCTGAATCACAATTCATATCATTCATAGTAGCTGTGTCTTCACATATAATTGTCTACCCTGTTTCTTCTCTTACATATTACACTAAGCCAGAAGACACTTTGACTTTACTAGATTTAAAACAAAAAAAAAAAAAAAAAAAAAAAATTTGCTTGGGGAAACAAACTTATATCCAAAATTCAGCTCAGCCTTTATTTAACAGAGCATGCCACTCCAACATTTTTGCAAGTTTTAGGCTTGTTAGCAGACCTTGGGGATATTTCAAACACTACTGGCTTTCTATATTTGTTTCAGAATAGGAATAATGTTGTCAAGCATTACCTGTGAGTAAACTAAGGAAGAAACCCAAACCTGAGGATTTCACCCCAGTCTCCCTTCAGAAGAACAGTAAAGCAGCAAAAATAAGTCAGACTGGTTATGAGAAGACTTAAAATCTCCAAGTCAAAGCCTACTCTTATACTTGAGAGAGAAGAGGAAGGTGAAGGAATTTTAACTGAGGCAAAAGAAAGCGTGGACAAAAAGCACATTAGCAAATACCAGTTCTGCTGTGGTGTGTGAAACACCAACTGATTTAGTACATTCAGTCATAAAATTTGCAGCACTGGCATTTGATAGCTATAAGTCATGTAAAAAATACTTTATATTTTTGCTAAAATTCTGCATTTGCTGTCACTCTGTATCAACCTACATCAGAATATTTGTACATAAGAGAAGACTGCTCAAAAGTCAAATAATTTGCATGCTGTGATAATTCAGTTTTGTAAATAGTGAAGGCAAATTCATTGTTCTACTATGCATTTTCATTCAGCTTTTAAAAATCATTTCCTAGTATACTCTTATCTTGACAATAGTGTTTTTCCCATTAAAAACATATATAAATATATATATTCCCTATAATATGTCTGCTGTTTAGACTATGCTTTCTTTTTTACCATCATATTATGCAATTCAACATGTTTTTAGTAGGACAATTAAAAAATATGGGAACAAGAAAGGATAATTTATTTGCATCTACTTCATTTAAAAATGCACATTTGGAAAAAATATTAGAATATTTATTTTCTACTTTTATATTTAGATTGATCCATAAGAAAACAATTTCTGCACTGGGCTATTAAATGAAAAAAAATGTTATAGGCAGTTAAAAATATTATATACCTTGATTTTTATAAACCATTTGAAAAACTCTTACTTAATATTATACAAATACATGTATTTTTTACTAAATTTGAATACAGTAAATCTGAAACTGAATTTTATAATGGAGTGTAAGCTAAGGTCCCATGGCTACTAGAGATTTAGAGAGATGAGGAAACTTTACTCATCCCCTTCCAGCTGCTAACAGATCACTCTAATGGCTCCCTCAGGCTGAGTTCAGGGACAACATCAACACCCTACAGAAAGGGCTGCAAAATTTGATACCCTCTTTTCTAGCCTATCTCCCTCAGGCCAAACTTGCAGAACATTCACATGGAAGAAGGGCAAACGAGAATAAAAAGGAGATTTCTAGAAGCGTGTCTGCCTTATACAGTAAGTAAAATTGTAAATAAAACTAGTTCTTGTAACTCCCTGTCTCATCATAAGATGCAGGACTATGGCCCTGCATGCAGACCCCTGCAGTAAGTACAACTTGGTTATTAGGAATGTGCACTAACACTGCTAATCCACTAACATTTAAATGAGGCCAACAAAACTGGACCAAGACTGGTCTGAAAATTATGTATTTTTAAAAATACATTTACGTGTTTGTTTTTTTTTTTTTAATCTCATGTCCCCAAAGCTTCACTACGAAATTCTATCCTATTGCAAACATTATTTTTTCTAAAATTGGAAGTGCTCAAAAGAAACCTTCTTTTCTGTAAAACAGAAACAAGAAGATTCTACAGAAATATTCACAAGGAACAAATATCACAGGTATCACCCGCTCTCTAAAGACTCCAGTCCTAGACTGAAGCTGTATGGAGTGCTTCTGCAGAACACTTGCTTCATATTTAAATTTTAAAAGTGACCGGTTAAAAAGAAGCTGGAAATGTGCCAGGTTTTCTATTCAAAGCACCTTGAAACAAACAGCTTTGCTGTCTATATTTGGAAACCATAAAAAAAGAGAAAAAAAAAAAAAGAAAAAAGAAAAAAAAAGAAAAACTAAAACCATATATATACAAAATATATGTTCAGGCTTCATTGTTTTCAAAGGAAACAAATACAGATAAACTACAAGGATAACATATGGTTTAGATACGAATGTGGTTTGCATCTGTTATTGGTTAATTAGTTCAAACTTTACCCACAGTGGAGTTTCAGAGACTCAGAGATACAAGTTAAATAAATAAGCCACGTTTTACAATACTGAGAGCAGCCACAGACCTAAAAATCACAAAATCCAAACAAAAGGTCTTTCAGCTTTGCTGAAGTGCCTTTCTGGGCTGGAGCACTTCTCAGCAGATGAGGCATGAACAACACGATCAGGGGAACTGAATCTTCTCAAGTCTGCTGTCATATCAAGTCAGTCACCTGCACATGGAGGCTCCCTCCTGTTACCAGGAAAACATGGTTGATGGCAACTTACTGAGCTAACTGGTGCAACTGAGGCCAGTCAGCAAGACCAGGCAAGACTAAGTCAGACATTCTTGAACTAGCCTTTGTTTACTCCCGGTCAGTCACAACAAGTTTCGTGCATATAACTTTTAAAAGTAGCAAGCACAATTCTTCCTGAAGCATTCTCCCCGCTTTTCAAAGTTTAAACAACAACAACAACAACAAAATCCAATAAAATAAAGTAAAATAAATAAAAATTTGTCTACTAGATCATCACCATGACGGTGAAAACAATAAAAAGTAGACTTTCAGAGTGGTTCTGTCCTAACTTTGTCCATTTCTCCTTAAGTTACA
The DNA here is from genome assembly GCF_965140915.1 of Aythya marila. NCBI lineage: Eukaryota > Metazoa > Chordata > Aves > Anseriformes > Anatidae > Aythya > Aythya marila. The sequence continues at coordinate 50,269,785 of NC_139043.1, forward strand.
TAAATTACAACCACATTAATGCATACACAGTAAAGCACTTGCTTGCTACCTAGACACAGCATCAGCCTGTGTTAAGGATTGTTCTAAGGCCATAACTTCACATCTTCATAGCTTTATCTTCCATTTTCAGTATACATAAAATAACCTATAAAATAGCAGTAAGACAGGATCAAAATAATGTATCATTATGATTATCTGTAATGAAGGCAATTCCTTAAGTTTAATTCACATGTACATCCATTTTAAAAAGAAAAGGGAAAGCTGATTATAAAAGACACTTCACAGTAATAGCCAGCTATTTTTAAATGATATCAGGGCTCTTTAGAGATGTTAATTTTGAAACTTGCTATATAACCTTAAGAAAATCTTCTATCAGCTTGTCAGTGCAGGCATTGTATTTATTGCTGCTGAAAAAAAGAAACAGGTGGGAAAATGCGCAAGTTTCCAATACTTACAGCAGCATTCTGGAAAGCTGACTATAGCACACTTCATTTTATTGATCTCCTTTTGTTACCATACAACATTTATGTTCCTTTCAGAAATGTATCAGGGACTAACTGTAGATTGTTTCAGAAAAAAATAAAAATAAAAAAAATGAGTCAGTCAGGAAACTACTCCCAGTTTTTCCATAGTCTCGATATGCAACTTTCAGAAAGACATTTTTGTTCTAGTTCTTATTTTACTTGCTATTAGTTTCTGTTTTTCACTTAAAAAAAAAATTACTGATTTAGATTAGCAGCTCTTATTGTCATCAACACTCTCTCTTATTAAGGAGGAAACTACCTTCCTCCCACAATTTTCCCTTGTGAACTCCCCCAGCTGAGTTATGAAATCCCTTTAAAGTAGTTGATCATTTAAATGAGACATAAATGAGACCAGAAAAAAAAATAATTAAAAAAAAAAATCAACTTATTTCCTGAACAACTTTCACTTCAGTTTATTTCAAGTATAAAATACAATGATCACAAGTACAGAATATTTATGCAACCCAATCCTCTTGGTCCACAGACAAATGATATTTCTTTGTTAAATAGCAAAAATCCTTATGGACTCATCAGATCTTGACAGTTTTGAAGGACTGCTAACAAGATTTTGTACTTTAAAACTGGGCCTTTTAGTCAACACTTATGAATGCAAGTTGATGTGAAGTCATCTTTATACTACACTGAAGTGATACCCTCTGAGTCCTGTGAAGTGTCCCACGAGGCCAGATAATTCTAAGTAATCTCCAAGAGACCTCCAAGTATACCTGGATCACCTACAAAACTGGGAGTTCTAAGTACAGGTGACATGAGAATGTCAAGCTGCATCTCAAGACAACAAGAAGCATTACCTACCCCTAATTTACATTAAATGCGCACCTTTCTTCATTGTGTTCACAGATTTTGAAGGTTCAACAGTGTTAGCAATAGTGAGTCACAGGCACAACAGACAAATTAACTGTGGGGAGTGTGGAGGGGTGGGGAAGGGGAGAGAGGGTTGGGAACAAGCCACAGATGTGCCTAGTGCATCACAACAGCTAGATATGCAGTCTGATGAGCTCTAAGAGAGGAACACAAACTAAGTCTGAAGCCATAGCAGCCAGGCAGGTGTCCCTTTAAACCTCTTAATGCCATTTACTTACTTTTGTTACTACTTGAGTCATAAGCAAGCAAGATGTTTGTCCCACAGTATTCTAAGTCTATTCTGTTCACACAGAAATAATCTAATATATCACCTATACAACTCAGTTATTTTCTCTATTTTCTTTGCTCCCTCCCTGCAAGCAAATCAAATTGTACAGTCCTGATAATATCTATTCTATTTCACTATAAGGCCACAGATATCTATACAGATGTAAGCTTCAAAGAAGAATGGTAAGGGGTATGCTAGAAATAAAGGATTTGCTAAAAGAGCAAAACAAAACAAAATCTCAGTATCTCAGCATCTTTCTTTTAGAGAATTTTGTTCACAACAAAAGACACAGTGACAGTCCAGGTAGTGGCAAGCTCTTCCTTACTGTTCTTTGCAGCTTTGGTACCTACAGCAAGGTTACAAAAGAACTAGGCTAGCAAACAGTTTCTGCTCTCCTTAGCAAAAGAGTTTCCTTTCCTCACAGAAAGTGAAAAAACACACCACATGTTCAAGAGCATATTGTAAGCATACTAACAATGAAATGAATAAAATAATATTTCTGGTCACGAGTACTGGAAATTCTATCTTCATCCCAAAGCAGTACATTTCTGCCAAAATCCTTCTGAATCTGGTTAACTTGCTGAAGTACCCTTAATATGCTTCCATACAGTAGCATAGGAAATGAATTGTATCTGTTCTGCATGGAAGTCTTTAAAATATGCACATATTTATCAGTCTCATCCTATATGCATAAATCTACCTTTACAATTTCTGGAAAACACTGATAAACACTGCTTAGAAGACAAGAAATATACAAAGAAAGAAAAGAAATGAAATTACATGGGAATTTACTGCATCTGCAGGCCATACAAATGAACCCAATTTTTCCCACAATTAAATCTATGGTGTTATCAAGACAATCAGTTTATTTTAAGACTGTCAACCCAATATATAAATTTCCTTTTGTGACTGAAATGCCTTTATCAGATAAGATAGCGTTTGTTTAAACTGCTATTTTCAGCCTTTGCTTTGGGGGTTTTGAATATACACAGTGAAGTAACTTGAGATTTCCTACCCTGTTTTAAAATGTGTTTCTTCTGTCTGTTTGTATTTTGTAATTTCCTGTCAAATAACCTCACCATAATTAACTTTCCTTGCTCCAACCTACTACTTTTTTTTTTCCTTTTTTTTTTTTTTTTTTTTTAAAGCCGTTCCCACTTCCTGGGGATGGTAATAAAACACTGATTACATTCGGCTGTTATCTGCCTTTTCTTCCCCTCCTTCCCCCCTCTCACACTCCCTTTGTCAAAGCCAGCACTCAGGTTTCAGCTCCTCGTGGACTGAGAAAGGCACATCATGGAGAGAGGAAGCAAATCAGACTGCAGGAATCCAGATTCATTAGAGTTTATTGGGTCAATCAGCGGCTGGACCAGAGCCAGACAATTAGGTTGTGCTGCCCCTGAAGCCTGGATGCATCGCGCTCCTTCCAGAGCTCAGCGATTTCCGTCTGCAGCAGACACCCTAACACCAGCACACGTCGGCACTGGGCCCTGCTGTCTGGGGGTAGGAAGAGGAAAAGGACGGCGGTAGCATGCTGCTGCTTCAAATCACTTTAACTTTAGAACAAGTTGATTTGGCTGATTTTTTTTTTCATTACGTATGAAACAGCTCACTTTTGCAACTGAATTTTCTCACTGCTCTTTGCTAATTCCTACCAAAAAGAACAGTATGCTAATGTCTAATATGTAGCAGTATGCTAATACAGAGCCTGCAGAACACTTACCTTTATTCATCCGTAATTTTGGAGTCTTTTCCATTTGTCTTCAGCTGGACACTTCTGTTTCACTAAAGTTCGGTCTCTGCTTACCTCTCTGTCTTCTCACTCTGTCCCCTTTTCTGCTGTCTGCAAGATCAGATCCCTATCTTTTTCAAGGAGATCCCTCGATCTTCCTCTAGGCTGGCCCTTCTGGTTCTTTAGATATTGCTGATCATCCCTGCTCTGACATCTCATCCTCCATGAACTTTCAAATTGGTTCAATTTTTTTCCTGTCCATGACTGTTCTTTGCTGTGGTTGGCCCATAGTATCAGTGGGCACTTTTGAACCTGGAAGGCTCTGCCCCAGCACACTTCTTCTCAACAAGATCTATCTACTCTGGCCAGCAGCCTTGTATCAGATCAAGCAATTCATGAGACCACATCATCAGACAACTCTTCCCCTTCTAAGACATTTCCTTTGCACTCGTACATGTCTCATTTTATTCCCAGATTTTCAAGTTTTACACTTTGTCACCAACATAAATTATCTTGTTCTCATACCAAACACCTTCCCTCCAAAACTTCCTCCTCTCCTGCTGTAAACTTTGGGATTTCAATGCTTACACAACAGAAGATTCAAGATCACTTGTGATATTTCCTTCTCTCCTGAGTACGACATCCATCTGCTCTCTTTCAATCCCTTTCTTCTAATCTCAGAAGCTTAAATCTCTCACTCAGTGCTTTATCATAACCAGTCTGACAACATTCTCCCCTTGAGTGTCCCAAAAATACCACTGCCTTATATCAGGTCACAAAATGTACAACTGCTGAATTTATCTTCCCTTCTTCGCTCAGTCAGAAAACCCCTAACTGAACCCTGCAAATAATTTCCTAACATGGCACCACAAATAAAGTTATTTTTACACCCCCTTTTTAACTTTTCTCCAAGTTTTATATACTTTGAACCTTCCCAAATTGACGTAGCCATCTTCAAGAATCCACAACACCAAGCAGTGTGACAACACAGAACTACAGATAGCTGATAGTTGCAGATAAGTGACACTATCAAGTGTAAATCATACAGCCTAGAGGTGGACAACAGGTGTTGAAGGATTTGTGAAAAATGCTTCCTGTCACACCTTCAGTTTTCAAGTGAGCAGTTACAAAGGCTGGTTACCTATTTCTGCACAATTCAGGAACACTAACACACTCAAGCTTTGCTTCTGCCACATTCAGATTTTTGTCCTGATGGACATCATGAGGGTTTGTTTTTTGGGGGGTGGCTGGTTTGTCTGTGGGACAGGGCTGTGGGGGTGGTATTTTTTACACTAAGGCTGCATCTAAATTATGCTTGATCCCTGAACAAGCAGCACCATTATATAGTAGCCCTCTTGCTGTTTGGAATTTGTTTACACGGCTGATGTGTGTCCTTTTCCTGTGTGTCTAAACATTACTTGCAATTTTTCATTTAGCCTGAATACTGGCAAGTCTAATTTTCACACTTTCCTCATAACTTTTTATTCTTCTTTGGGACAAAAAAAAAAAAAACAGACTACTTGTGTACTTGCAAAAACTCCAAATTTTTGCACTGTTCAAGTCCCTGGCCTCCCCAGTGCAGCCCACATGCCTTGCTTGCAGTTTGACAGACTCTAGTTTGCTATCTTTCAAAGACAACTTTTAATTAAGGACATCCTTTTAATCTTCCCTTCATTTTAATTAAATCAATTTCTGATCATTTGGTCTGAAGTTATTTCTCATGACTAGCTCTTCTATGATCTCATCATTAGTTGCTAAAACCAAACCAGATATTCTTCTATTCAGGATGTCCTTTCCTGTTGGAGTGTTTCTGTGCGTGTTTTTTTTTGTTTTTGTTTTTGTTTTTTTTTTTAATGATCTTTCATATTGTTCATACACACAGCCTATTACCTTCTATTTCTGTTCTTCCTGAACACAGAAATTTATTCAGTACTACTTTTCCAGTAAGACTATTGTTTTGTTATGTGTCTATTGTTCTCTACAATATTTGTTTTCACAGGTATTCTGGATTCCTCCATCCTATCAACCCAGTATTTAAGCCCAAACCCTTTCCTTTTTTCTAACTGACCACAACTGCCTTGTTGGGCTAAGCACAAACCTTTTATTAACCGTCCTGTTGATCTGATTAACATCCCTACCACTTCTATCACTTTCTTTTTTCCTTACTCTCTTTCCATTACTCGTTATTGTATCTTCTGCCTTTTCTATTTCCTGCACACTCAGGAGAGGGCATGAATATTGTATGATCATCTTCAGATCTTTTCCTGTCATTTCTTAACATATTTAGCTGCTGTAACAAACTCAGTATCAAAGACTACTAACCCACTACTAACCCACAGAGTGATGTAGACCATCCCTTAAGAAATAGTCTCTTTTCTTGAATGGATACCAGAAACACAGCCCAAGCTTTCCTCCCACCTATTATGGGAGGAACCTACATGCCTCCTTTAGGGACAGGATGAATTCTGATCTCTAGCGACTAAACTTCCTGCAGAAATCATGGCAAAAGTGGAACTGGGAAGAGATTTTCATATCCTCATTTTTTTGTTGGTTTGTTTTGTTTGTTTGTTTTTCCAAAGAAAGAGCAAAAGCACAAAAAGCACAGATACGCTGCTTAGAAATCGTAGAATCCTAGAAATATAACAAGAGAAGGAGGTGGGTGCTAGAGGCTTATGAAGAGCAGAGTCTGCCTCCAAAAACTATGAACTACAGGTAGAGCAGAGGTAGACTATTCAGTCATTTTAAAGTAAAGTTGATTTTTGTTTAAGGCAATGAAAAGTAAAGGGAATTCTATCAGGAAAAGGGTAAATTTAATAGTGATATGTTTGGAGTATCTTTTGTAGGAGCAATCTAAAGCGCCATTAACAGGACAAAGAGCACATATCAAAGCCTGAAGAAAGTAACTTGGCAGACAGAGGGGAATACGGTGATGAAGGACTGAGCAAGAGTTTTAGTGGTACACACAGATAAGAAATGCTTCTTCAGAAGTCTACAAGAATCTGAAAACATCAGATAACTTTTGTGAGAGAAACTAAAAGAAAAGCCAAACTGAAGGTGATGTCACAGACTGGAGTTCTGTCCAGTAAGTGCAGAAAAATGGTGAGACCACTACCTGGAAATGTCAGAGATTTTGCTCCAACAAGGGATTCAAGTACAAACATATCTGAGCCATCAAGATAGAAAGCTTGATTGTGACCTCATAAAATGAGTGGTTAAGTGTAATGAGTGTACCTTACCTAGTGGTGAGGTACAAAGAACAAAGGGAAACTTGCAGAACAGAAGAATATCCTGCCAAAGATACATATGGTAACAGAAAGAAACCAAAAAAGAGTCTGTCACAAAAGTGCAGGGAGAATATGCCTGTTTCACAAAATAAAATAGTAGGCATGGTGACTGCTGTAGATGACTAACAGATTATTGGTGGCCCTTAATGACTGCATTAAACCTTCAAGTAACAATTTAGATTTTTTAATTTTTTTTTTCCTCAGTTAAACCTGCTTTGTATGACACAACATGCTATATAACGGACCAACTGACCATTTAAAACCTTCTTGGAGACTCATTTTCTGCCAAGCAACAATACAATAGGGCTTACTGACTGGACTATGAAATGTATAGACTTTGCTTTTACTCCTTCATCCCAATTCCTGGGCACATTTGTCAAACTGAGTTTCCTGTAGTAAGAAAAATCCTTCACAGCATGTTGAAAGTGGCTAGGACTGCACTGCTAAATATTTCTTATACTTACCACTGGCAACAGATTATGTACTAGCAGTTAGTATGATGTTCACCAACAGAATAAAAACAGAGAAGGATGCAGCACTTGCACTCTGTAAAGAAGCTGAAAGTATCACAGCAGAGACAACAGCACAGTGCCTAACTCTGCTTGAAAAAGGATTATATAGTTTTACTCCTTTTCTAAAGTAGGATCCCCCTGTATTTTCCAGTAGAGTAAGACTATGATGTCTAAATAAATTTTAAAAAATAAAATAAAAATCTGTAGATTATTTCAAATTACCTGTCAGTAGCTTGGATAATGGAAATCCATAGTCTCTTGGCTTCCAGCACACTTCCTTGTAGACTTTGGAGTATTTGCCTACACTCACTATGATTTCTTCTTTATTTGCTTGAAGAAAAATTTATTCTCTTACTTTGGCTGTAAGAGATGGCAAGGGGGATTAACACTACCAGAAAATTTGCATAAGACCTCTTCTTTTATGGGGCACTGGGTGTCATTAAGAGGTTCATTAAATTTGTGTTTCCTAAACTTACTTCACTCAAGGAATTAAATTTTAAGATGGATGAATACTCAGCATAGCTGCTTTAAACAAAACCATTCCAGTTTGTAAATAAGAAGTGATTAGAGAAATTCACTGCAGAAATCAGTTGCATTAATCAGTTGCATTAATCAGCTGGTTACAGCAGATTGATGTGCAGCCACCAGAGCTGTCTAAACAATTTTGCTAACCTTTAACAAAAAATCTGAAGGAATATGCTACAAAACAGTTCTGCTTTAAATGGATAGGACATACATGCTCCTTTTGGAGAAGACTTAAGTTCCAAATTTCTTATTTTATTCAGATTTTGCCAAATAAACTAGTCTATAAAAGAGTGATTTATAGTTTATGGTACTCCTTCCTACAAGTTCATCCCAGTCTGTGAAAAATGATGGCCCATGGCACGACACACAGTGTTTGTTCAAAGGCTGATCACAGCCAGGTCTCCTTGAGGAAGGCTGATGGTAAGCCAATGCACAAAACAAAATGAAACATTAGAAAGCCTCTGAGGATTTCCTCCAGTGTTGCTTTACCTCTTATGTTACTACCAGTTTTATTGTGACCCAAATCACCTCAGAGCTGGAGAACTGTCAGTGCAACATGGTGTCACCTTGACCCCAAGGAGAGGGCTGAGGAAGCAGGGTCAGGAACCCATAGAGGTGGCCAAATGGTTGGTGGCAGTCCCCTCACATGCCAGGGGTGCCAAAACATCCCAGTCTGAGACCTGCACCAGCACCCCCCAGGCTGGCAAGTCTGCATCTGAAGAACTGGGGTGGAAGGTGGCCTGCTGAGCTGTCAGTGTAGCTGCACTAACAAGCAGACAGGTCTGTGCTCTCAGCAACCATTGCTGAAGACCATAAGACCATACAGCACCAATTCTGCATGCTCCAGGCATGAAATCAGTGACACCAATAGCTCTAGAAGGGACATTTCAACACCTGTAACAGTAGTCAAGCTTTAGCACTGCCACAGACACACAGTCTTAAAAATAAATTGAGTATAAAACAACCCCCCCCCCCCCCCCAGACTGACTTAAAAATAATTCTTATTAGAGACATTCTTCCTTTTTTGTTATGCTTTCTAATTTTTGAGTTTGAAATAGCATTTGATTCACGTTTCCAGATTTCCTTCTAAACCCACTGGAAACAGAAGGCTGCCTTAAAAGAAAGTGTGGAGCAAGAGGGAGAGAGCAACCCCACAAGCAGTCTTTACCAAATCATTTTCTTCCAAGAGCTGCAGTTTTCAGAGGAACACCAATACCAAAATACACTTGGAAATATCATGCCTATGTCAATCCTAACACGTCTCATAATGTCTGTAAGAACTAAAATTAACCCTTTCAGAAGAACACCTTACAAGGATGATCTTTATCCTAGTTTTTCCACAGCAAACACAAATCCATCTTCCCTGTAGCCAAGGAAGATCTATTATTTTAGACACATAATGCTAGATATAAAGCACTAGAGCTTCTAAAGCAGGATGTACATGTAATTGGATGGCAGGGAATTTGGACAAATTCAGGGAAGTGCATTTAGTTTTTCCTTGTGTACATATACTTCTTATCATCGATCCTTATTTGGACAGAGCAAAATTCAGCTTGCAGTCAACTCTTACTGAAGTCTGATTCAGATTTCATAGAGTTACAAGCTGGAAAGTGTGTGATAAACTCCACTCTGTTACAATAGCACATCTCAGTTAAACTCAGCAGGGACATTTGTTTAAGTGACAAAAGAATTTGGTGACAATTCCTCTTGCTGGGTAAACTGCATTCATTCTGTACAGCCAATGAATAATAAATCAATGCAAATTACACTGCTTTATCACTAACAACCATTTTCTGGTCAGCTATACCACAGACTATAGTCTCTCCCACAGGAGACAAATAACCCCTAGTGACAAAAAATAGGAGTTGTTTATAGCCTGCAGGGGAACAATTGGGCTCCAACATATAATTTGCACCACTCTTTATATTCGCAGTGAATTTGGCCCTTAAAATCTTTGGCTGTAAGGAAGGCATAAGCTGCTTTCATCATTAATGCATGACCCTGCAAAGTATTCAAACATCAATTAAAATAATTAGCTGTTAGGCAGCTCCCCGTGCCCTACAAGAAGTACCTTACACTTGACAACTGGGTCACTCATACCTTGTTTCTTCACTTCTAGCCTTCCTGGGTTTTTAACTGAGAATACAGCTATCTTGCAGTGCAAGCAGCTGATGCTAAAGCTAAGCATCATGTTGGGACTACAGACGTCTTGAGGGAGGCAGGTTTCTAACTGTCTCTCTCTCTCTAGACATTGTAAAATCATTCCTGCTTTGAAAGGTGTGGGAGCACAGATGCTCAGAGCTGTCAGGCAGCCACACGGATCTGGAAGAGATGCCTCAAGGAGGCAACATGGCTGGTCAGGCTCAGAGCGCTCCTGGGGCCCAGGAGAACAAAAGAGCAGGATGCTCTGCTGATAGTGGGATTTTTACTTGCTCAGAAATGATACGCCCAGAAAGGCATTTACCTACAACTTATTGTTAAGCATTAAAGGAAAACATCACATTGATGCAAACCAAAGCCAGCTCCGTGTATTCAGGTTTACAAGAGCACGAAATAATTCATTATCCTGTCACAACGTCACGCAAATCATCCGGTGTTTGCTCACCTCCAACAGTTCAGCCCTGACTTGTAAACTCCTTCAGTCTGAGGGCGTGCAGAAAACATGTGGGTTGGAGGAGAGGGAGGGGAAAACCAGGCCAAAGGCAAGGGAGAACAATCACCTCCACAACCCCTCCATGCCCATCTGCACCACACAGCACCCACACTGAAGATGCACCAAAATCCCAGCCCCTGCCAGGTACCACACAGAAGCATGGCAGCTGTCAGGAGAGCCACAGCCTCTTGCACTGTTCCAAATGAAGGCAGTGGGAGCTGCCACGAGATCCAGCATTACTGGTGCGGAGATCTCGGTGAATAAAGCAATGTGAGCCGTGGGCGTCTGGCTGTGGCCATCTCACTTTGTGACTAAGGAGATGCTTTTAGGGCCAGCTTGTCTTGCCCTGAAGGCTTCCCAGAGCATTGTATAATAAAGATTATTGAAACACAGACTGTGTCAACAGACACTTCCTTTGAGAGAGGTAAACAGGAGGACAATGCCTCACTCATCAAAAACAATCAGACATACCTATAGGGCATGCAGAGCCAGCCAAGATCCTCTTGGGCTTTCTCTTTCTGTTTAAAAAGAAAATATTTGTTATTTTTTCCCAAAAATTAATACTTAAAGACGAAAAGTCTGGCAACACCCATGGTGATATCATATCAGCTACTCATTTCAGGTCAAATATAGTGTGAGGGGAAGCTTGACACGGGTGCCAAACTCTGAACGTAGTGCCACCCTGCTCCTCTTTCCCATACATGGGCTGCAATGTCATGTCCAACAGAGAGATCACATCCAGACCCTCGTCTTAAACACCAACCTTCCCATGAGAAAAACGGTTTTATATGTGGGAAAAGGTAGATACACACCAGACCGTATCTCCTATGCAATCAATTCCTCTGGTCCCTGAAAGGAAATGAACGTAGTGTTCTTCCTTCAACTAACTGCAGTGATGGAAACAACCCAGTACAGGACAGCAAACAAACACTTGGAGGGAAGAACTTTTCAGTCTTACAGCTTCTAAAAGCAAACAGAAGACAGTACCCTGGCACAGCATTTTAGTAGCCACCAGGATAGCAAAAGCAAATGAACAACTAAGCGACTGAGAAGGAAAAACAGACCTATTCAGAAAACTAGTAGTCTTCCAGGTTTCTGTTTTTCTAAGCATAAGACAATACCATCCATACAATACCATCCTTTAGCACCTTCATTAAAACATTAATTTCTTCACCTTACCATCCATGTTATATGGATTTTCAGCTTTTTCCACTAGCTCAAACCTATGGGAAACAGCACACTGGGGAATGGGCAGAAGCAGCAAGGCTGTGGTGAGCCTGGTCAAGCACCTTTCCCTCCCAGTGTGGCAGAGAGCAGGATGTGACTCGTACCTCTTGCAACACCAGACAGAAAGACAGCCCTTTTCTCCTCCTCTACACAGTATTAGTCACATTATCTTTTAAGCTGTTTAGTAATTTTCCTTGTACCAAGAGTCGCAGGTAATTTCTTAACAACCCTTATGGAAGACGGAGGTAGGGCTGCCACAGTGGGTTACGCAAGCACTCATGTTTGTGCTGTTTGGCTTCTCCATGACTCTGCTCCACACCTCTCCACCACCATGAGGAAGTCTTAACATGACTGAAATTTACAGGAGGGATATCAAACCAATGCTAACTACAAATTTTAATTAGAGTAGTTGCCTCTGGTACAATGCAGTAATAAAGAGAAAATGGGTGCCTCTGGTTTCTTCTCAAGATCTCTGCACAAAGGCAGGTACAGGCAGACCTGAGCTTGCTCTGCCTGTGCTCTGAGATGGCTCCCACTTGAAAGCTGTGTGTTGCTTCGTATCTGCGGCACAGCGAGCTGTGCATGGACATATAGGCCCTGCCACTTAACACACCTAAACACTCGCTTAGATGATTGCAAACAGAAATGAGAATTAGCTTGACTAGATGACTGCAAACAGAAATGAGAATTGTGTCACTGCAACGAGGGGGGAAAAAAAAAAAAAAAAAAAAAAAGCATTTTTTTTTTCTTTACACCCAACACTTGTTCACACTAGTCCTAAGAAAAACAAGTTTGCTAGTATTGCCCTCGTCTTCTCATAGGGTATGCTTTTAGAGTTTTTCTGGCTTGCTGTTCATTATATTTAGGTCATTTGCAAGTATTAAGCTATAATCTGCACAGAGATGATAGCAAGTATAACAGGAGAGTAATATTCAGAGAGGCTAAACCACAGTGGGTAGTGGATTATAATAAAGAACCGGCAAAGCCTGGCTGACCCTTTTATCAGCATGAGCCAGCCCTTGCTAACACCTCTAAATTAGAGTTTACCACATTTGTTTTACTCTGACTGGGTATTAAAAAAAAATAATAATAGTATCAGTGAAACAATGAAAAGTGAACAAGGACATAGAAAAGGTGTAAAACCAACAATAGTGTATATTCTTTTTATTCGGAGGCTTACCAAGTGACTAACCAGTCAACATTCAAGCCACTGACAAAATATAATAAGATTAAAGGCATTTTTTGAAGATGACGGAAATTTTAGACTAGAGTCTTTTATACTTTTTTTCTCTCAAAAATATTTTTATCAACCACTGGCCAGCTGTTTTTATCAAAGAAAACTCAAAAAAGCGGGGCACAGCACAATTCTCAAGACTAGATCTCAGTACAAGCAAAGCAACTCCTTTGTAGCACCCAGAGCCACACAGAAGCACCCATCTGCAGGCAGGGTAACAGACCTCTCTTTGCTGCTGTTTCAGTAGCTGGGCAGCAGCCAGGTGATTTCCTGCTCTAGCCCTGGGGCAAGTAGCTTTCTCTGCCCTCCCACAGCCTTCCTGCCCTTCCAGGAGGGCTGCTCTTCCCAGCAGGGGAGCTACCTATCAGGACCCACCAATTCCAACCTCCAGCAGGACCCACCAAGCCTCTCCTCACAGTTTGGAGAGCAGACTTCTCCCAGAGGCAGCCCTAGCTGATGGCTGCCCCAGACCTCCAACACGACCATTTGGGTAAGCCACAGAACTCTGCTTTGATGTTTAATTTCCACAGACCACTCCTCATGAAGAACACTAAGGAGTTGCCTTTGCTCTCTCTTCACTTTCCTGTTTTCAGTACCAGATTTAGCAAATAGCAGCCTGTAACAAATGTCATCAACTCACCCATCAGTGCTTTCACTACTGGTGCTGAAGAAAGATGCTAGAGACTAATAGATAAAAGTTAGGGAGGAAGAACATGTGTTATGCCAGTAAATTCATCAGTTAATATGAATAAATTCAGGAAAGTCCCAGAAGAAAAAAGTCTCCTTAGTTTATGGCAAAGCAAAGAGAATATAAACTCTACATATCTTTGCCTCTTTTTCCCTTGCCAGCAAGATGGGGAGAGAGCATGTCAAACAACATTGTAACTCTGCACGCTGTCAGGCTGCTATTCAAAAAGCAAGATAAAATATGACTGTAACCCAATTTCAAGTGGATCTGGGAGAGGCTTAATGTTGAAGTCCATATGCCAGCTTTGTAATTATTAAGAACTGGGACCAGTCCTTGCTTCCGAGCACTGGCCTAGATTAGCAAGTCACCTGAAAGTTTACAGTAGGAAAACCATATGGGCATATTCCTGTAGCTACATGTGTACAGTAATTATGGCATAGGTAAGCAATAACACATGCCTAAGGCATCAAACTTGGTGAGGCACGAGGCTTACGTGCATATCTACATTTATTATTTCAGACTTCAAAGCACCATGCTGCTCAGACAAAATTGGTAGCCTATTTCCTCATAAAAAAACACATAAGGATCTATCACTGTAAAACATATATAGGTGCTTATATACCTTGAGATTTAAAGTGTGGGTAACAGGACTCTGAAAGCATATGGAGGATCCTACTTATTATATTTTCCTATTTTGGTTTAAAGTGAGCTCACTTTCAAGTAGCAGACAAAAGCTGAAGTATCAATTAAATTCTAAAAATCCCAGTTTCACCCCAATGCCCAATGTCTGGTAACTTGGCAGGTCCCACTTTAAGCTCATGCTCCCCTTGAAAAAGTAAGGTCCATTCTAATACATCATTCACTCAACTGCTTCCAGACCTCTATTCAGTCATGAAAACCCATCACAAACACATGATCAGTGTCTGCGGGCATGGCAATTTATGATAAAAATCAATAATAAATGTTTCCCGTTTACACAACTTTTTCAAAATAGGACCACATTTTACAAAAATACATTTTTCTGCAGATTGGTTTTGAGTAGCATCAACTTCAAAGCAAATGTTTCTGTGAGGGCTGTTATAACATTTGAGTTCTTACACGATCTTCAAGGCTGTAGTGTGACCTAGGAGACAGCCATAATGAGACACAGACAGTGAATAAAGCACTGATTTAATTATGTTGTTTGATATATTATGACCTCATCCACTGGTGTTTATACTAACGTAATGCTTGAAATGCTTTATCGACATATGGGAAGGCACGGTCTCCGGCCTGAAGAGCTTACAGTCCTAAAGACAGAAACCAGATGAAGGGTGTTCTTTTCCTGTAGCTTATTGTAGATTTTGAAACTTCATTCATTTCCCTTAGGTCTTAAATATGCACTGAATGTTGGAGAGTGGGTTGCTGAGGGAATGCTCTAAGCTTGCTGGACAAAACGTATTGCATGGTTACCTTCAACCACAGTGGAGGATTGTCAATGACACAAGTCTATGTTTCTATGTGCAAACAACAACAGGACGATGCAAACACTGTGTGGGGTGCAGGGAAGCTATAGCTGTTTACAATACTTCCACCAAATTCTTCCAGTCCTGGAGACAAAACATGCCCCAGCATGGGCTTTGAACCACTCTTATCTTCTGCTACAGAAAGAAGAGTGAGATACAGAGTCAGTACAACCTGCTTGTTCCTCTATTAAAGACTGAGGCAACCATGTTGGACATCTTCCCCCTTAAAACTAACAGCTGAGGCTCAGAGTTTGGTTAAATATGCATATATATATATATGATTTTGCACACCTGATTAAGATTTCCTGAAAAATATGGGGTAAAGTAACCCTATATGTTGTTAACACCATAAAAAACTATATGAGGAAATGAATAGTTCTGTGTTCAGTGCACCATCTGCCAAGCACACAGTAAATAAGGCCATACAATAAATGGTGAGAAATAAAACATCAACAACCAACCCACTCATTAAGCATTAGCCATGCTGTGTGATGAATGACATAGAGACCTTCTGGGGAAAAAATAGTACACAATCCTCTAATTAAAGGCAATCAAAATTAATATTTACTAAGAGAGTGAACAAGTAGTTTTAATTGTACAATTTTCTAGCCTCCTATTGCTTGGCTTTGCAACCTTGAAGTTCAGTCTTATTCAGTAACCTAAAGGCCTAACTGAAGGCATTATTTGTCTTATTTTAATTTTGTACAGGAAACCCACAAAACACATAAAGTTGACACACTTTTACCCTTATTAGGCATGTACACATGTACCAGACTGTTGCTTTCAACAATGCCTATTGTAGCAAGCAGACACAGAAGAAGAGTTACCTGTGGCATTTTTTTTTTACTTTAACTTCTCTTAAAACACACACACATATACACATGAATTTGAAAGCTTTTAAAATCTTATAGAGAAGTTAACCCATGAGAAGGCGTTTGCACAGCAGAGCTGAAAAATAGATGAGAGAGACTAACAGTAACATGT
The DNA here is from genome assembly GCF_965140915.1 of Aythya marila. Classification (NCBI taxonomy): domain Eukaryota; kingdom Metazoa; phylum Chordata; class Aves; order Anseriformes; family Anatidae; genus Aythya; species Aythya marila. Next base: position 50,285,803 of record NC_139043.1, read on the forward strand.
TTTCATATTCCTTTCAAACTCTGGTACAAATTCAGCTAATATCACTTTGTATGATCTCATGCTGGGACAGGAGCCAGAAGTTTCACTTGAAATCTTTTCAGTTATCAGATCTGGAAAGCTTTTCAATCACTTAAGTTTGAGAAGCATTAAAAAAAAAAAAAAAAAAAAAAAAAAAAAAGAACAGAGATAAAAGGCCAGAAGCTTGAAACATTTATCACTTCATCATACTACATTTGATGCTAGGTCAGCATCTTTACAGATACAACAGAATGCCAGCTTTACCTACATTTTGAGAGGTTTAAAAAAAAAAAAAAATGAATGTACAGGGTTAGAAATAGGCACAGAACAAGGCCAGGCAGTACAAGCTCTTTGCCTAACATGTCTGGGAATAGAAAAACTCCCAGGCATACAGCAGTGGAAGGCACCAGACATACAGCCACATATGTCTCCCTAAGTCCCCCACATATGTGAGGCTTTGGTGTCAGCCCCACAAGTGCCAGCACCACCATATGGTGGGGATGACAATGAGGCAGCACAGGCAGGACATATGTGTCTCTTCCTGGCAGGTCAGGATAGCTACAGCTCAACAGGCTCTGCCCTCCACTGCTCCTGTAACTGCATCCCCTTATCAGCAACTACCTCATAGCACTGACGGGTGTCTGGGAAAACACGACAAGGTCCCAAAGCCCTCAGACCAACCCAGAAAAAAGTTGGAAGTGGAAAAAGACGAAATGCGCAGGAAAACATAATGCCCTGCCTGTAAGCAAACATTGACACCATATTTAGCACCTGCTAAAATAAAAGTCTTTCTAGTTCCACATAATACCATATAGGGACTGCATGAGGACAAATTGGGATAAAATGTTCTTTTCTGACACATATTTGGGTTACCAACTCCAGTTTCCCACTGATAAAACTAATATACCAGACACACTGCAGAAGCATAGCTGTAGCCAAGGAAAAGCATACACAAAGTAAAACTGAATACAACCACAAGCACAGAGTGCTTTCTATTTTGCCAGGCTTATTGCTGTTTTGAAGGCCTTTGCCAACTTGAGATATTAGGGCAGCCTCAGACCTGCTCTGGCTTCAGACAGAAGACACATCTCTCCAGGTGAACGCTCACCTATCTATGACAGGACGAATGCTAAGCCCAGATCTGTAAAACATTTCCAACCATTTTAATCTTACCCACAGTGGTGAATATGCAGGCCAGCATAAAACTATACTTGCTTATGACTAACTTCAAAATAAATTTTAAGAACATTATTTTTTTCTTAGCAAGACAGCATAAAAAAGATTGGAAAAACAAAGCACATTTTTAGAAAACACAAGACAGCCAGGTGTGGGTTTGTAGGCTCATGGTTACTGAGTTGTCTGACCCTAGGCACTCCTTCTCACTGAAACATATAAAGTACAGAAAGTACTATCAAAATGTTTCTGCTGCTTTCCCACACTTGCATTAAAGCATTCTTTGTGTATGCAAACAAATCGAGGGAGCTTTTTCATTTCCTTGCTGAGACAAGTTGAAGTTTCTTCCCTCCAATAGGAATTGCCATTCACATTATAATGGCGAATAAAAATGAGAAACCTAGAAATTCAATCTTACCACTGTGTGTCTTTCCTGATGTAGATCCCTGCTTTCCCATTACCTTCCAATTTTCCCCTTCAAAAAAAAATGTTCTCATTATTGCCTGCACATTTCTCACCCCTTTGTTCTTTCCTCCAATTCAGAAATGTTTTATTTCTGGCTCCCAACTTCGTTTTCACCTTTCCTCTCTCACCAGCTGCAGGGGAGACTCCTTCAAACTTACTCTCAAATAAAGCCCACCAAGAAATATCTGTGGAGGGGAAAAATGTGTCTGGCAAACATGGTTCAACAGAAATATTCCCATCCTCTTCACTGCACTGCATCCTTTCATCCTGCTCTCTGTGAACTCTCACAAGTTTCTACTCCCGTTTGTTTCCTTCCTCCACCCACTGAGCTCCAGACACTTTGACACACACCGCTGACACCCACGTTGCTCTGCTGCCTACCCTTCTCCCACTCTGTGTGCTAAGACACTCCTGCACCTTGCTACAACCTGTGTTGCCTCACCATACACTTCCCCTTCCTCTGCAGCATACACTTTCACCTGTTGCAGATTTTGCTTCAGGCAAAACCTAAGACTTCCTCCCTCACACCTTCTAGGCCATAGTGTCCTTGTTAAAGCTGTTCTTCCTACACCATTTGCTCTGGGCTGCAGGGCAGTCGGTGGCATGGCAATATCTCAGTACTGGCCCTCTGAAGTGGACTAGAAATAGATGGGGATTTTCAGCCTATTTTCAGCCCTGCTTAAACAAGCAAAATGAACCTAAGCTGTTAGACAGTTTAAATTAATACAAAAATAATTCTGCTACTCTGCCTGCATTAAAACTCATTTTCTCTAGTTCTTAACTATTTATTGTTTTGTCACAACTTGGTGCAAGAGCTGTATGTGCAGTGATAACTGCAATCAGAAGTGCACCCTCTTATGGAGTCTCAGTTGGTGCGATATTGCCGCCAGTGCACAGTCATAGTCGCAATTGGCACTTGCTGTTCTTCAATTCTCAGCAATCCTACAGCATTGGTAGCTACACAGGATCACATACATACTCCTGACCCACCCATACAGACACACAAGTGAGAACTCCCTGCAAAAAGCTAAGGCTTCACCATTTTCTTATGCTTTTACAACAAGAATTAGATGTACTTCCTTTGAAAAGATTGTATTAAGGAGCATAGATCTTATTTGCTGGTCAGGACCTGAAGGTGTTATATGTTAAGTACTCCCAAAGTAAAGATATAATTTCCACAAAAAGATTACTTGGCCTTTCCTAATGATGCATCTACAGTCAGAGTGAGCCTGAACTGATCTCCCATCTACCCCACCTTACTGGGTTTGGCTCCTAGTTTCTCCCTTACCCTCTCTGGGCAGGGAAGGAGCAGGGGAGAGATGCAGGAGAAATCCAAGCCAGGGCTGCAGCCATTGGAAGCAACTCCCACATCTTGTCCACTCTGAGAGACTTCCCAAGCAGTCCAGATGCAGTATGGATGGATCTTGGGCCAATACTGCCCCATCTGTCTCATGTTATTTGTTATAACAAGTGACATGCAGGGGTCTAACACAGCTCCAGCTCATGCTCTTCTCCAGTTGCAGTCTTAACTCAGAACTGCTTCGGGAATGGCTAAAATCATTTTAGCAGCTCAGGCATCATTGACTTTGGGTGTAAAGTTACCAAATCAAAAAAAAAAAAAAAAAAAAAAAAAAAAAAAAAAAAGTTGTGTATCAGAGAGAGTTTTGGAAGGCTGGGGGAGGAGTGATTTGAAGCAACCTCACACCATCCTTTCTGGAAACCCTCTTATTACTAAACAGGAACATAAAACTCTGAAAACTGTTGTTTATAATTAAGGGCTGTGTCTGCAGTATCTGAAGTCTGTTCTGTTCTTATATACATTCATCTGAATTGTATCTTCCTGTTTTGACTAAAGACCTTCTTAAGTAAGAACCAAGTTAATTACAAATTATCCCATAGTTCACTCACCTATCCTTCCTGACTCAGGAAGGGAAGGAGTTCAGAGTCCTCCATGTAAATCCTTCAATCCCATTCATACTTCTCCTCCAGAACTGTAAATCCTCACCCTGTTCTGTGGCTCAAGCCTGAAATAAAGAAAATGTAAACAGGACAGGAGCACTTAGTAACTTTAAGTAATGCCTTGGGAAATAAATAAATAAATAAATAAATAAATAAATAAATAAATTTAAAACTATTATAATATGTACTTCAAAATAATTAGTTCATACTATATTATTTCTTGCAGGCATTCAAGTCAAAGACAATGCTCTAATACAAAGTCAAATGACTATAAGATGACAAAAAAAATGCTTTTATAAAACTGCACAGCCAGTATTTCAAGTTTTTTCATGTTCAGTTACAACAAATCCTACAGTCTCTTCAATTACTGGAGCAAGTCCAAACTTTCTGTCAGGATGCTTCCTTACAAAAGAAAGGAGGAAAAAAAAAATAAACATTAAAAAAAAAAATAGTAAAAACTTTCTTGAGCAGAAACATAACCTGGAATGTGCTCTTAAAACAGAGCCTTGATACATAAAGCTTACTGAACTTTCATGCTACAAAAAGAAACCAAATTGTATCAACAGAACACAGATTCACCCCCAGAAGTGGATTTTCTTGTTCCTTGTAGTCTCTGTAGTCTCCAGCTTTTAGTAGCTTTTATTTAATTTACTGAATCAGCTCAGTGATGGTTCCGCAATGCTTGCAGAGCCCCTTGTATACACCCTTTGCCACCACACAGGACACACATAGTAACACCTGCCCATCTTAAAATCACAATCTGCTGTGGCAGGTTTAGGAGCCAAATGGTATGGCTAAGACTTTAGCCTTACTAAGTAAGCAGTAATAAAATATCCATCACTAAGATTAAGTACAGAAAACTCTGTATTTGCACTTTGCTCATGCAAGTACATTCTCATGAAAATATGTCCTAATACTATGTAATTCTTATTCCTAATGTTATACATTATTTTTATGTAACTCTACTACAAATACCCATTTTCTCATTCATACTGTACACATTTCCATGTACACATGTGGGTGGCATCCACTTCTCTAACTTAGGAGAAAGCCAACTTTAGCAGGCATTCCAGTCTGAAATCACAAAGTTTTAAAGGACACATCTGTAACACTTGGAGCCATACAGCATGAACTAGAGACACTGGGCCCTGGCAGATCAGAGGCATCCACAGATTCAACCCCACAAATAGCATTACAGACTCTTCTAAAACTAAGAAAGCCAAATAAAAGGTCATTTATAAACAAAGCAAAACAAAACAAAACAAAAACGCTGAAAATCCTGAGGAGGATAAAAGAGAAAGGACATTTTGTCAACAGTGAACTTTCATTCTTTATTAGATTGTTAAGTGCACCTTTGCTTTTTTTACTGGGATGAATAAAACACATTGTGGTTGAACAAAGTTGGAAGAAGTTCAAGTCTTTGCATCTAGATAGCATGATCCTTGTCCAAATTAGGTGTTTGAGAGTGAAAAGAAATGAAATCACAAGTCTTCCTTTTTTTTTTAAAAAAAAAAAAGGGGGGGGGGAGGGGGAATCCCACGCTACACATGCGCCTGCATACACACACACTGCTTCAAGGGTTACAGCTGAGGTCACTGGCTTGACAACCTAGCAGTTTGTGGTTTATGCAAATAACTGGTTTAGGAACTTGCAATCAGTTTTTATATAATCATGATGTATATAAACTCCTGACATGCTGGAGACGTGTCCAGAGTAACTGCGCAGGGCTTGCACTGCTTTGCCTACAGAGACTTCTGTTGGTTTAGTTTACACCTGAAGCAGATACAGCATCTGTGAACACAAATCTCTTCCTATTATACATTTATCTGATTATGTGCCTAAACATAAAATGCTGCATTTAATTATCTGCTGAGGAACATGCTGCACATTACACTATTAATGGAGAAAAGATTACTGAATTTTATAATCTGAAATCCCAGCCTTCAAAATGTAAAGCAGCATCTTTTCCAGCTCAAGCAACTAAAGTGCAAAAAAGGGAAAGATACCCACACAAGAGTTTGGACACCTCTGGCAGCCACAGAAAAAAAATGAAACCTAAATTTGATTAATCAAACTTGCCATTATAAAAATGTTACTTGGATCCTTGGCTTTAATGCCTGAATCTGTTTCTGTGAACTAAGAGGAAGTCCTCTAGCTCCTCAAGTTCAAATAGGAAGGGTCATTATTAGAAGACTAACGTGAATGAAGCATGGTCTGTAAATGTTCATGACAACTCCTTCCCCATGCACTTTGTGATGGTTGCCAAGAACATTTCAAAGCCCAGCTGTCACCAATATCTATGATAGCTTCTTCAAACATGCAGAAACACACACCTTAAAATCTGTCAGCAGCTGGTGTGAACAAGAAAAGCCAGAAGTCTCAGCTAGTGCTAGAAAAATCACTTGAAACGTATGCTTTATTGTTCTGGAGTTAAAAATAGAAATGGATGGGCACCGGAATAGAGTTGGGTTGTTTAGAGGGCAAACCTTGACATACATACTCAAGCTTCAACTCACTGAAACCAAAGGGAACCTGGATTTTTTGAATTGGCCCTAAAGTATGACAACAAACTACAAGCCACAGTATTTGACTCTTTTTTTTTTTTTTTTTTTTTTTTTTTTTGGGCAAGCAGCAAACCTGCACATACAAATCAAGCATATTACATTTCCTTATATACTTTCATAAGACAGGGAGAACAGAGGAGTTTATGAAAATACATTAGATAATTGCAATACATCTTTCATTCACTTAACTTGGGTCTGAAAGTCTGCCTGGTTTCAGGTATCTAATTCTGAATGATCTAATTTAAGGTTTAAATTAATCTCTGCAAAAAGGAGAAGAAAATTCTGTTATTTTTAACACATTCAAAACAATACCAACTTTATTTAAGATTCAAGATGGCTAGATAGACTATTTCACTTCATTTTTATGCGACCATGTGCTTATATTTCATGAAGCAGCTGACTAACTGAATAATTAAACTAAGATACATGGCTGAGATACTGAAGAGTAAATCCCCTCCTCTGCATAAGCTCTACTATCCAGGCAACCAACTGTAACTATCTTTTAATACTTTTATCTAAAAGAAGAAAAAAAAAAAGAATAGTCAGAAAAGCCCAACCTGTCTCTTCAAAAGCCTTCCAAAATCATCAGAAACACATTTGTAAAATATTTATAAGGAAAAAAAAAAAAAAAAAAAAAAGGAAAAAAAGGAGGAAAAAAAAAAACCAACAGGATATTTCTATGATTTGGGAGAACATGAGAGAATAGAAGAGGAGATAAATCAATCAATTAAAACATAGCAGAATAAATCAGACCACCCAACCCACACAGACACAGACATATCTTCTTCCACAGGATCTTCCCACAAAACATTCAGCAAGGACAGTGTGTGTGTACACAAACACAGGGGTGTGAGCCAGTCCTGCCAAAATGGACCTGGCTACAGATCACACAGTTGGCCAGACAGGATAGTGAAATTCCCCTTCTCCCCTACTTTTAATGCCAATTGCCTTGTAAAACAGCAATCTCGAAGAGACTCCCATGTGCATGCTCACACACCCACACACAAATACAAAAGGGTAGGGGGATATGCGGAGCACCATCTAAACTCCATCACCACTGTGACATAAGGGAAGTTAAAAATCAAGTGGATATGAGGCTTTCATGAAATGAAAAAGTATTTCTGGAAAACAGTCTTGATGTTCTTCCCTCCTCCAAAAAGTGTCATGCCCATTCGCACAACCAAAAGGTCTCATAAAAGACAACTTTCACAGCAATCCTTACCGCTACCAATTTTTGACTGGCAGTTTAGCAGGTAAAATGATATCACTTTGTCAAGATCACACTGATGTGACCTAGAGTTTAGCTCTGTTTTTTCCAAGGATACTATCAAAAAAGTGGCAAATTGAGCCATATTGATTCGAAATGTTTGGAAAAGAAGGAAAAGGGAAAGGAAAAAAGGGGGGAAAAAGGGAAAAGGGGGGAGAAATGGGAAAAGGGGAAAAGGGGAAAATGGAGAGGGGGAAAAAAGGGGAAGTTGGGGAAAGGGAAGGGAAGGGAAAGGGAAAGGGAAAGGGAAAGGGAAAGGGAAAGGGAAAGGGAAAGGGAAAGGGAAAGGGAAAGGGAAAGGGAAAGGGAAAGGGAAAGGGAAAGGGAAAGGGAAAGGGAAAGGGAAAGGGAAGTAATGTGGAAGGGAAAGGGGAAGGGGGGAAAGGAAAAGAGAAGGGGAAGGGGGGAAGGGGAAGGGGAAGGGGAAAGGGGAAAAAAGGAAAAAGAAGGACCAGTTCCAGGAACCAACTGCTTCTTACTTTACTTGATGCATTTCCGACAAATGCTCATATAATGAAGGATGACAGTGATAATGACAGACAACAAACAGAATACTTCAAAACCTTCAAAGAAGCAATTCATATTTGCTTACATCCATTCAAAATCCTATACAATACGGCTAAAATTTGTGTTTTGTGGGGCTTTTTGTTTGCATGTCTGTTTGGTTCCTTTTTTTTTTGGAGGGGGAGGGGAGAGGACGTAGTGTTAAGGTTAGAATGAGGGTTAGAAGAGAACGGGAGAGAGATTTGGGGACAAGACCATATGTAATATGAGCTATGGACATCTTCTCAGGAGAGAATATGATCTAAATCTCCCCTCACCATCAAGAAACACAATATGGGGGAGGCAAACCATACAAATCCAGGTCACATCAATCCAAAGCCCATATGCATGGTGACAGTCATCCTAATGCCCTATTTTATGTTGTGATCCCTGCCATCCCCCCACCGGAACAGAAGAGAAGGAAGAACAGCAGCAGTTTGTATTCCCTGCCAGAGAGAAAAAGTAGCACCAATATTACCCTGTTGTGTCATCTCTCATAGTAGCAAAGAGAAGGAGATGTCCTATTAATTATGTTATTAGCTCAGAGCTCAACCTCAGATTAGGGTTCCAGGGGAAAGAGAAAGCCTAAAGGCCTTTGAAGAGTGGGGCCAGACAGGGGCTGCCCCCGGCAATGTGCCCAGGGATGCAAGAACCTCCTCATCTGGGCCATTGCAGAAGGATCTTGTCTCACAGGCTCTGCATGAAGTTTAGGTTTGAGATAGGGTTAGGGCTGAGAGAAATACCTAACATAGGGGTCCATATCTAGCAGGGCTGCCCCTGCCATAGCCAGTGAAATGAGAACACAGCACTTTCTTGCCACTGCACTCATTTCTTGCATGAAGTTGATGAAAGCTCTAACTTTTCACTCAGAGCTGCCACTGTAGGTTGCAAACATCTTCATGCAGCCACCCGCAACTACAATACAGCTGCAGAAGCTTTTTAGCACAGCATCCCAAAACCTTACCCACCCACTCCTCCCTACCCTGCAACCCTCCTGTCCCCCAATAAACGTTTCTTTCTTTCAAAAGGGAAAAAATATTCCAATACACCATATCTTTCAGAAATGCATTCCTACATGCACGCTGTCCCCAAACCTCACCCAAAACACACAGAATGCAGATGACAGAGGAACTGAGGCAGGTACCCAGAAGCTGTGCTTGCAGATCTCCCCCATGCACAGAGCTCTGGATTTATTCAATTCCACTGATTCAGAAAGAGTTTTGTCCTTCCTGGACTTCCCTACAGTATTGTTTAATGTTGAAAGAGAAGTATGCATGCCTAGTAGGTTGAAGAAATGATTTCTTAACAGTTCATTATTTTTAAGTTGGCCTATTATGCAGATATAAGTAAGTGCATAACTTGGGTTATCCGCCACTTAATTGCTGGTCACAGCCCTGAATTGCAGATCTGACCTCTAAGACATGAAAACTTTGCATTAATTAGCTTTGCACTGGAATCAAGTGAAAATGGAAAAGGTGACCTATTTTTCTTTCTGCACATTTTCTTCTTAATATGGAAATTTTTATTTTTTTTAATACAGCCACAATATACATGAAAACACACACAAACTTTTTCTCAGAATTAATTGTAAAGCTAGTCATTAACTGTAAAGCAAGCCTTCCATATGAAATTTCATTTAAATTATAGAAAGAACTTGGGAAGAAAAAAAAAGATTTAAGCATATCTTCACATGAAAGTTTACCAAGCAGAGGTCACTAATAGGTCCTTCAGAACACAATCTGGGAGTAGAACTGGAAGTTTACTCCTTTTAAATTAAAACTAGCATCTCTATGTCTGGGGAAGGAGGAGGACTGCAGAGCATACACAATTTGCCAGCAAAACTTGTTGTGTGTTATTTGTTTGTTTTTATATAAGACATTCTAGGTACAATCTGTGTAATGACTATTAATAATATATATATAATAAAAAAGCACAAGAAAAAGGAAATAACAAAAATAAAGTAATAACATAACACATCCAAGAATACCCACACTCTTAAATCCCTCCACAGATCACTATAATTAAAAGTGACTTCAAGACTGACACTGCTTCAATTCTCCTTTATTGTATACAAGTTGTAGCTGAATCTTAACTCAGAGTACAGAACATCTTACTCCAAAATGCCCAGAGATGCTTTGTTTATAACATCCATCATTTAACCTCTTTTACATTTAATTCTTAACACTCAAAGAAAAGAAAAGAAAAAAAGAATAATTATGAAAATAATCTATTATACATCTACAGTTTTCATTCTTAAAAATATTAATTGTGTGCAACAAGAAATGTAATGACCATAGGAAAAAACTGTGGCATATTAGCTTTCAGGTTTGCGGACACTGATGTTTTCAGGTAGACAGATTCCAAAAAGGAAATAGCTTTCAGTGCTTCCACCACTTCCTTTTATTTACTTACCTTTCTTATAAATGGAATTAATTCTGGCAATATATGAATCCATATATTTAAGATAAGAAAAAAACTGCAAGCTATATTTTTGTATACAGCCCTCCAAAAAGAAAGAATTAGCAGTCACTCAGAATTCAGCTTAAATGATGAACTTAATTGTAAACATGTGAGGTAGAGAAGAAGAAATTTGACTTCAGCTACCACTCTTAAAATACAAGGTATGAGTCATTCAAACATTGCAATCTTAGGAAAACATCATCAGCTTCAGAAGAGCAAACCATTTTTGGATATAAGTTTTCACTATAATCGACCTATTGTCATATAGAGCAGAAGTTGACAAAATGCAAGTAGGAATACATTCCACATTTTGATATTTTTAAGGAAGTTGACCTGCATTACTCAAACTTTTTTTCCAATATTTATTTGTTAGATTGTTTGTGTATGTTTGATATAAAATATTCAATAACATTCTAGGCTACTCAGGCTCCAAATTCGTGCACTGTAGACTTAAAAACTAAATTTAATTTTTTTCATCAAAAACTTGCCAATTAATTTCACCACAGTGCCTTCTGCATTATTTAATATATCAAATTCTACTTAATCTGTCTTCCTGAACCTCTTCTTCTGCTTTAAGTTACCTAACTACAGTAGAAGTTGTCAGAGAGAGAAGACTGCAGCGTTTAACTGCAGAGAGTCTTGTAACTTCTGAGACTGGACCAGACACTTGATTATTGGAAAAATGGCCACCAGTTGGATATTTCTTACTTCTCAGCAGAGAAAGAGTTAAAATAACATACCAAATATTAAATACCAAGCATTTGTTTCTTAGAATCCAACACTATACAAATGAAAGGGGCAGTCCACACTCCTCTGACTCACAGCAAAAGAAATCAAGACTTGCATTCAGATCATGCTTGGAAATTTTCTCTGGTATTATTTTAATAATATATTTCTGTTTAACTTCTTTCCCAACTCTGGCTGTTATTTTCTGACAAGAATCTCATTCATCCAAAAAAAAATCCTAATCAGCTGAACAAAAATGTTTCACAAAAACATAACAGATCCAAATAGCTGGCAAGGAAACACAGACTACAGTGCTCTGGTTTCCACTGGCTTCCCTGGCAAGCAGCAGAGGGACTCACCCTTACTCCCTGGAAAGACTGGTTGAACTCTTGAATCTGTAGCAAGGAGCTCTGCAAAACAGGCTGGAGCATAGTCCAGGGAGAACAGAACCAAGGAGAGATTTAGAGACATACACCACTAGTCTGCGAGATGTTACGTGCTGCAGATGCAAAATGAGCCAAGCAGTTTGTTTCAGCAAAGGTGGCAGGCATCACCATTTGTGGTTCACGCACAAATGGACAGGATGGGCAGGTAGGGACACAGTGCATTCACAACTCTGCAGGGCACAGGTTAGAGGTAAGTATTAAAGGTGCCTTGATTTTTTGAGTGGGCATGAAATGACTTACGACTGCTAACAGCCATTTCAGCCCTGCACTTCCTCTGCGCTAGGGTACAGTCTGTCCCACTTTTGGGACCCAAGACACTCTTTCTACTTCGCTCTACATGAAAGCACCAACTTACCCTGAGATGACTTAGAAACCTCTGAAATTAAAAGGTCCTGGCAAGACAAGTCCTAAATTTCTCCATTTCTCCAATTTCTTTCCTTGTGAACACTACTACACCACCAGATATCTATCCATTGTTTGAGAGTGCTTCAAGACCCCACTCCCTAATCCAAATACTGTATAGGGGCCAGTCCAGAATGGACACTAGCCTCAATGAAAGGAAACTTACACAAACAAAATAGAGGAGCACCCAACCATTGCACTCGGACCCATCACCACTTCAGAGCATCAGGACAGGCAAAGATCTACAAGAGGTCCTCAGAGGTAAGTGAAAGTGAAGCTTAAAGTATACTCCAGCAGGAAAAGCCATTCAAACCACCAAAACAGGAAACACCTATTTCTGATTTATTTGTCTGTCTATTTATTTATTTCGCTTATTGATTTAATGTTCAGGTAGCAAAAGGAGGAGAGAAATACAAGGATGGGGCAATAAAGGTTTTTAATGTGCTCTGTGTTACCTCCTCCAGGGTTCCTATTTCAAAGAAAAGCATGCCAACCATCGCAGCATTTTGCTAAGATCACCAATATATCTGAAGGAGTTGTTTTTGAAATAGTTTTATTAAAACAAGCTTAAAAGCATGAGAGCATTCAGAATCAATGTTGGTTCTTAATATTAAAACGTTACTTCCCTTTCCCCCTTCCCAATCATCCATTAAAGACAATTAACTCCCATTTTCCTTCCAATGCTTTATGCTTTATTGGCAAAGACCAGATTGCAAAGACTATCAGAAAACAGAGATTGGAGGAAGGAAGGATGAAACACAGCAGGAGAACTGTGCCCAAAGCTGATGAGTTGAACACATTTTAGCTTACAGTTAACTCACAGCAGGACTCGTAATGTACTTTATCAGCTATGAAGCCATTTCCTTATTACTTATTATCATTACAAATAATAAAACAAGGAAAGATGCTTCTGTACAAAATGGAAAACCATTAATATAGTTAACATAGGTCACAAATATAGGTCATTAATATAGGTCACAAATCAGCAAAAATAAGATGAATTTTAGAAAAGAAACCGATTCTTGTTTCTGTTCACTAATGATTACCTCAGGAATCTCAGATCCTGGAGACAAGAGAGGAAGTCTGTAGAAAGGATGACTTTCCCTTGATCAAAGAGGATCAGGTCAGAGATCATCTAAGCAAATTTGGCATCTACACATCCATGGGCCCTGATGGAATGCACCCACAGGTGCTGAGGGAGCTGGTCAATGTTATTGCTAGGCCACTCTCCATCATCTTTGAAAGGTCATGGAGAACAAGGGAGGTGCATGAGGACTGGAAGAAATCCAGTGTCATAACAGTCTTCAGAAAGGGCAAGAAGGAGGACCCAGGCAACTACAGGCCAATTAGTCTCACCTCCATCCCTGGAAAGATGATGGAACAGCTCATCCTAGAGGTCATCTCCAAGCATGTGGAGGTTAAGAAGGTGATCAGCAACAGTCAGCATGGATTCACCAAAAAGAAATCATGTTTAACCAATCTGATACTCTTCTGTGATGAGATGACTAGCTGGGTAGATGAGGGGAGAGCAGTGTCTGTGGTCTACCTTGACTTCATCAAGGCTTTTGTCACTGTCTCCCATAACATCCTCATAGACAAGCTCAGGAAGCGTGGCCTAGATGAGCATACAGTGAGGTGGATTTGCAATTGGCTAGATGGCAGAGCTCAGAGGGCTGTGCTTAGTGATGCGGAGTCTAGTTGGAGGCCTGTAGCTAGCGGTGTCCCCCAGGGGTCAATACTGGGTCCAGTGTTGTTCAACTTATTCATCAGTGACCTGGACAATGGAACAGATTGCACCCTCAGCAAGTTTGCTGACTACACAAAGCTGGGAGGAGTGGCTGATACCCCAGAGGGCTGTGCTGCCATTCAGATGGACCTCAACAGGCTGGAAGGCTGGGCTGAAAGGAACATCTTGAAGTTCAAGGGAAAGTGCAGGGTCCTGCATGTAGGGAGGGATAACCCCAAGCAGCAGTACAGTTTGGGGGCTGACCTGCTGGGCTGCAGCTCTGCAGGGAGGAACCTGGGAATCCTGGTGGACAGCAGGCTGACCATGAGTCAGCAATATGCCTTGTGGCCAAGAAGGCCAACGGTATCCCAAGCTGCATTCGGAAGAGTATTGCTAGTAGGACAAGGGAGATGATCCTTCCTCTCTACTCAGCCCTGGTGAGGCCACATCTGGAGTATTGTGTCCAGTTCTGGGTTCCCCAGTACCAGAGGGACATGGAGTTACTGGAGTGAGTCCAGAGGAGGACTACTAAGATGATGAGAGGGCTGGAGTTTGGAGCACCTGTCGTATGAGGACAGACTGAGAGAGCTGGGCCTGTTTAGCCTGGAAAAGAGAAGATTGAGGGGGGACCTCATTAACATGTATAAAAATGGGAGCGGAGAGTGTCAGTAAGATGGAGCCAGTCTCTTTTCAGTTCTGCCCAGCAACAGGATAAAAGCCAAAGGGCACAAACTGAAGCACAGGAGGTTCCAGCTGAATATGAGGAGGCACTTCTATACTGTGCGGGTGACAGAGTACTGGAACTGGTTGCCCAGAGATGTTGTGGAGTCTCCTTCTCTGGAGATATTCAAAACCCTCCTGGATGCCATCCTGCACAATGTGCTCTAGGTGATCCTGCTTGGCAGAGAGGTTGAACTAGATGGTCTTCAGAGGTCCCTTCCAACCTCAGCTATTCTCTGATTCTGTGAAAGAATGGTACATCTCATTGAAGGCAATCTGAAGTAACAACCCAGAACATGCTGTACAAAATTTCCACCAGACTCCACATAGATCCTCTCTGAGGGGAACCAAGGAATCCCATGCAGCTTTACACCCTCCAGTTCTTACTCTTATGTGACATACAGTACACATTTTTACTCTGAGCTTGCCCTGTTACATCTAAACATGGGGGAAGACATCTACAAAAAACAGAAGAAATTGGTGTAATGATTTACATTTCAATTCTGTTCCTTCCCAGAACCCACTGCTAAAACATTTCAGCCACAGTGTACCAGAAACATTTAGCTTATTGTCATTTTTTAAAGCAGAGACAGCAGTATGATTCTTAGTCAGAATCATTGGGATTTGACCCACTGTCACCGGGATCCTCCATCATCTGTAATAATGAATGATGGAAAACTTGGTTTCACCATCAAAGACAAGAAATCTGCATCAGTAGATAAAGACAATTAACTAATGAAGCCAAGAGTCAAAAACATTTTGGAGACAAACACCAGTCAACATGACATTTCCTCTATCTGGTATTGTACTCTGCTTGTACCTGGCAAAGGAAAAACAAGCTGCTAAAATTTGTGGTATCTTATTATTGAAACTGGGTTCATATGCACCTGTGAGAAACCAGCAGGCAGACTACAAACCATTATCTGTGCTTGCCAAATGAAAGTATTTTCTTTTTCCATGAACAGAAGTCTGAAAAAGCATCTATAGAGAGCAGCAGAATCTCACTAAGTCAGAGGTATGTGAGAAAGAAAAAAAAAAAAAGAGAGAGAGAGAGAAAGATTTCATATTTCTGAATGTTGATGTCAAAACAAAGAGAATTTACCTACACAAAAGTAACAATCTCACTGCAAAACCCAGCCACTAAGCTTCCTCCCTTCTTCTAATCCTCTATACTATTCACTCCTTTCAACTGACTGTTTCTTCTCATTTGACCTGTTTAACCTCATGGTTTAAGCTTTCTACTCCCAGAACACTTCTTCTGCTCCCTCAGTTCACAGACATGCTTCCATTAGAGCTATTCTCAGCCTGGAGGAATGTTAATTGTTATAGAAATTACACTGTAAAAATCAATGTCATAGAAAAAGAGCTGAGCAACAGAAACTCAAACACTAGTACAATACATTCTGTTCAGTTGCCATCATTAACAAAATACAAAAGGCAAATCAAAACAGAGGTTTTGTTTAGGAAAAAAAAAAAAAAAAAAAAAAAAAAAGGAAAAATGTTACACATCTGAAACAATAAGTTGAGTATATATATATAAAAAATAAAAAATAGAAAATAAAAAATAAAAAAAGCTGTGGAAGTTAAATGGCATGATGCAAGAAGACAAGAAAACCACATACAAAAATCTTGGCAAAGATTAAACACCAAAAGACGTAGATATGATTGTCTCAAATAAAATCTAGCCCATCCTAACACAAGAGGTTTATTTTTCCTGATTGTGCAATTAGGCACTTCACAGGTCCTCCACATGCACACACCACGGAAAGACCAGGTAGTGTTCTGTTGGCTGTTTGTTTAAAAAATCTTTATGTCCAGATGTGACTCAGTAATTAAAAGGTGTTCCTATGTAAAATTAAGTACACTTTTATAGTACAGTTCTGGTAGCTTCGTTCAGTAGACCTCGATGAACTTAAGCTAAATATACATGTAAGTGACCAAGAATGCTCTTGTAGTTGTACAGTCACTGCACAAGTTGTTCCCGGTAGTGCCTGTCCTTGCAAATCACTGAGCAGACAGAGACAGTGATGCCAAGAGGACTGGTGGAGTCAGCAAACAAAATGGAGAGGCTCGCCCAGGTTTCCACAGGAAAAAAATAACAATGAGTGCTCAAGTGATTTCTTCTTGGAGATTGAGTAGTTAGAGGCAAATCTTTTTTTTAAGCTCAGCGGAAAAGACGCACACATACAAGGCACCAGTAAATTACAGAAGCCATTATACCAGTCTGACACAGCTGAGGTGTTGTGGCCTCTGCACTGAGCTCAATCCTCAGCTTCAGCCTCCACCCCCTCCAAACACAGAATCTCTTTGCTAAATGCAAGATGAGTTTGTGAACTCATTGTAGTCCATCTTGAAGTAATTTGCTCTCCAGCTTCTCTCCGATTACTAGTAAAACAGAATTTCAGATTGCCTTTAATTTAAAAAAAAAAAAAAAAAGTTTCCCTCTATCCATAGAGGGTAAATCCCTGTCTGCAGACCACAAATTTGAACAGATAAGGAGGGTCAGATCTGCAGCTTCAACCCGAGCGTGAGGCTCTTAAAGACACCTGGACACTTCTGTCTAGCACCAGTGAAAAAGTATGAAAGAATATACCACTAACAAGACCATTCCCATTACCTTAAAATGAATGATGCCTCAGACAGAAATGAATGCCTATCAGTGGAGGCACCATTTGCAAATTTATTTCTCTTAAAGAAGGTCTTATTTTAATATTACGTTTAAACTTCTTAATGGGAAACCAGTACTTCAATTCTCTAAATTTGCCTTGGTTACAACAGCACCTCCTGTATTGGGTTTATATGGCAAGTGTAGGAGAAGGTGTTTTTTGTTTGTTTTTAGTCTTCACTTCTCTAGTCTGCTAGAAATAGCCAATACGTTACATTAATCTTCCCCACATCAAGTCTGTTTTGCCCATTCACAGTAATTGGTGAATGATCTCCTTATCCCAATCCATGATTATTTTTTCAACAGTATTTTCTCTCCTTATCCTTCTGAGGAGGGGGATTGAAAGAGCAGCACAGTGTAGCTAAGCGGCTCATTGGTATAAAGCTACCACACCTCCCTGTACAGGACACTGCTCATCCTATTTAGGAGCTGTCATGTTGGTATTTTGATGGGTTTTGAAAGAACCTTTCATTTTCTTGAAGTCCTTAAAAGAAATGTATCTATCATATTTTTACCATAAACATAGAGAGCTTCTACAGACAATAGTTTGACTCCCAGCTACAGCTTTGCTAGCAAATGCAGTGTTTCATGCAGTGTATTTCCTGTGCAAATCCATACTGGAATATCAGTGCCAACTGCACATCACAGAGCAATTCCCTTTTCATTGGCAATTCACCCAGGTACTATTTTGCTTCCAGTGGCTCAGAAACTACAGACACACACAGAATATTTTTTACCCTGCTACTGTTTCATCAACCAGAGTGAGAGAATGTATGTGGGTGTGTATGCAAGGGGAGGGGAGGTTCAAAGTGACCCCCCAACCCCAAGTCTTTTATTAGTGCTGTAAAGTCACAATCAGATGGGCTATTTCTTTTGTCACATCACTTGCACACAAATAGTTGTACCTGATAACAAGCTGTCATAACTTCTTCTTTCAGAAGGATACTGGTTTGTCTTGTTGCTACCCCTTCAGATACTGTCCAGTCTGACTTTGAAGGGGGGAGGTATAATAAATTACATTGCTGTGAGGGTTTGCCTTTAAACAGAAGATAAGGAGTGGAAATGGCTGGGAACCCATGCACAAAGATGTGAAAATGTTAAGTGAGGTGCTTTAAACCTCTTCCCAGGTAACTTTGCTAGGGACACTTTCAGACTTGAAAGCACTGTCTTGATTAGCTACTTCCACCGGAGAAAATGAAAAGGAAAAAAAAAAAAAAAGTTCCTTCAATCAACTCAAGGGACTTTGGAAACCTCTTTTAAATACCACTGCCTGCAATCTCACTAAGTCGCAGGCACAGCCCCTAAAGACTTCAATAAAACCATTGTCTGGGAAAAGGAGTGCCAGATTTGGCCCAATTTAATACATTAGCTCTGTGGTAGGTGAAAAGCTGAAACACAGAGCCGTTGTGAAAGTAACCTCATAGCCAACAAGATAAGAGATAAATGGCACTCATCCTACCCTTGTAGCACCCAGGAGCGTGCTGGGGGTGGACAAGAAAATTAAAGTGGAGTAGGGAGCAGAAGTTTTAGGCTAAAAAATATTTAACACCCTCCCAGCGTGGGCTGGACAGGATTGTGGTGTTCTTGTTAGTGAAGTTGGCTGGAGTGGAAGGCTGAGAAAGCTTTCAAGGGGGTGTGGGTGGGTGGGGGGTGTTACAGGCCAGGCCTATGCAAGTTCACGAGTTTTAGTAAATTCTCCTGCCAACTCTTCCAGGCTTGAGGCAAACAGAGATAACCTCAGCTTAACCCAACTGCAAGCAAACCTTCCCTTCTCACCCCCACCCTCAATTAGTGAGCTTAAATCCGGAGTGTCTAAAAATAAACTATGAAATCACTTCAGTTACAGCTCTAGTAAGTCACTTTTCCATAAACTTCTCCATATCACTGAAATGCTCCAAGCCTCATTTGTTAAAGACCTGATTCACTTAAAAAAAAAAAATAAAAAAAATGTATGGGAGGGGTGATGAGGCTTAGCTTCCAGCAACTCTTTACTTGTACATCACAGCTTTTCTGCCCCCACAATAAGCTAGGTATTCCTGACTGCATTACTGTTATCTGCTTTTGTTTTTAAGATAAGTAATGCTAAAATAGCTAGTTGGGGAACTTTTCAAATAAGATAAGTTTCTTGCACTGCGAAACTAAGGGCTAATACACTAATTTCAGAATTCAGAATTTCAAGATCTTTTTTCTCTCCCTGTCCCCCAGCTGTGAACATCCGTCCTCACAGCAGTCTCTGACATCAAGACCACCCAGATTCATCGTCATCTTTCAATCAACTGCCTCTGCTGTGCTGAGATAAAAATCTAGACAGTCTTTATTATTACTTTATCCATAACTTGTCTAAACCTTTACCTGCAAAACACTGACTCACACCATCTTTAACCACCTGAAGAATTTAAAGGAAGAGAAATTAACTCATGGATGTGGAAGCTAAACAAGCAACAGCATAAACTTGCAAGTCAAACAATAAAAATCAGATCAACAACAGAAGTTATTTAAGCCAATTAAAATTCAAGTCCTAAAAATAGAAGCCAGAGCAATCATGACTGATCCATTCCTTTTTACCATACTGCTAGTTTATCATCAGATAATATCTAGCAATATTTGCCCTTATTAATGCCTCATCAACCCAAATTAATAGCTTTGAATATGAAACAATCACCTACATTATCCAGAAAATGTTAGTACCCCTCCTCAGCCTGCAGCAAAACAAGAAGAAAAAAAAAATCTACTCACTCCAAAATGCCATTTTAGGCAAGAGTCCACTAAGAAAATGAGATATTGGCACATAGACAACTCCTCCACCTCAGGTCTTAGTAGGAAAGACAGCTGACGTTAGCTAGATCATTGCAAAACATTCTGAGTGTAAAATACTGGTGGATCACTAACAGTCATTGCTTCAAACTTACAAAGGAACTTTAATGCTACAATATTCTTGTCCTTCCCTTGTGACTTCAGCCCACATCACTGCAGCTACTTCAGTGACAAATTGGGACATCTCTCCTTTGGGTATAATTACACAGTCTGGGTCACAAAAGCTTCTGGCGAGCGTTAAGAAATAGGAAGCAAAAGCCACTGGCTTTCATTTTGACAATTACTATTCCATGTATGGAAGAGTCTTCTGCCTGAGCAGATCACATATTAATGCTGTCTTGCTCAGTAGAATACATTAAGAGTTATTAATGGTGCAATGTACAAAGCTTTTCTGGTCTAAAGTAAGCCAACAGTGCTGTCCCACTAGAAGACTATCTCAGATATTTGAAAAGATGGAGGAAATTCTTGAAATATATATATTTTAAAAAAAAATCCTTCAGATTACAGGAAAACCTTCACCCATTAGTTTGACAGTTCACACACCAGTATGACAAGATTATCATACCAGAACAAATGTGCTATGTAAGCACACTGGAAGTGGAAACTTGAACAGTTCCCTTCTGGCTCTCTAATTTCATTAAAATTGAGAAATAAATTTCAACAGAAATAAATACTATGATTTGAATATTAGAAAAAATACAAAATATTTAAACTTCCAGCATCATAAATAATAACATAGTATTACAAGGCCATGTTAAACATTTCTTGTGTCATTTCCAAAACTATTTTTGCTCAATTTTCAGAGTGAGAAATTCAGTCCTGCAACCCCTACCCCCAGTTTGAGTAAGAGGAAAGAAGCTGTCATTACTAGAGGGCTACTGCTCCTAGCTGTGATCACCTACATAAATACAAAAAAAAAAAAAAAAAAAAAAAGAGAGAGACATATTCATTAGGGGCAAGTCAGGAATTCCTTGGCTTTGTCCTCAGCAATAGAAGGGTAATTTGCTTTTTGTTATTCATAAGATAATGAGGGAGTCATTAGTTAAAAATCCACTGTAAATCCGTTGAGCGTAAGGCCCTTATGGTAACAAAGCAATATGATGAAGTTCTACAGCTTAGCCACTGCTGCCCACACTTAATTTCCCTTACAGATAATCTTGAGGTGCTTGGTATCCACCTTGTTTTCGCAAACACCTAACTAATCCATGCTCATTACTGTGTGGTACTATCAGGAGGGGCTGAGAAAGGAGAGGCGAGCTGTTATCATACATGCTTCCTCACTCAATCTTCTGCTGAAAGTGGGTATGAAAGTGGAGATAACAAAATCTATGCATGTTAGTGGCAAATACTGATTTTTATTTTTGCCCATAGAAAAGGGACATATTTTAACATCATTTTCTCAAGGAAGTGAAGTCTTCAGATGCACTGTGTTAAAGACAGGATAAGTGCTTAGCATATTCCTGCCTGTGACACAGAAGAGGTTGATACAAATATACAACAGGATCTACTGCAAACCTGAATCCAATACATGCGTACAAGCAGTGAATGTTATTTGAATGTCTTTTTCAATAATTATGTATTTGGAAACTGCCTCTTTTCTACACACACTCTCCATGTATTTGTGTGTATTTCAGAAGGACAAAATAAAAATGCATTCAGAAAGATTCTATGCAATTATTAATTATCATACTAGAAATTAAGAAATATCTTCGAATGATTAGAAAACCTCACTTAAATCAATTTATTTTATTAGTTCTTTGCTCAGTTTAAGTAAGTAAAAACACTTCATGTGAGGTTAGTTCCAGGGTTTATTTGAGTCACATTAATGTTTTTACTAAGTCCTTTATTCAGAGAGTTTCATTGCCTTCCTCTGAATGGGAAAAAAAAAAAAAAAAAAAAAAAAAGCAACCTCAAAAGATTTGGGAAAGGCAGACTGTGCATTTTCACAATCCTGAGAACATCTTGGGGTTCTCCCACAGTGCAATTAAAAACTAAAAAAAAAAAAAATTACCAAGAAAACACTCCCTGGAGGAGTGGTGCAGGATTCCCAGCCCTCGCCTGAGCAGTGCAATCCCATCCAGATGGCATCCAGATTTTCTGCTAGTCCACAGGACCTGACTAGGCCCAAAATCGGAAAAAATGCAGCAGGCTTGCTACATACAGATTTCGGCCCTGGGCGGTTGTAGCTGCTCCTCATGCAGTCAAAGTGATCGAAGTCCTGTGTTACCACACAAAATACCCAGTGCATCTATCACTGAAAGTATCCCCCTACAGAAAAAATTAGTATTTTGACAAAGTGGGAGGAGAACGGGGAAAGCAAATATACCGTAATTATAAAGTCTTGCTGTGAAAAGTAATATTTTCACAAACCACTCCAGTAAGTGGAAAGACAGGTTTGCAGGAATTTAAAATCTTTCACCTGAAGTGCTAAGAGCCCAAACAAAAGAGCACTGTTCTGCAAGTGCAGGAAAAAAGCCATTAAAGCAGAACCAGTTGAATTTCTTAATCCAAGCTGCCTGACAGGGTAAAGGTAAACCAGCAGGTAAAATGATTAAGTACATTACTTGAAAATATTTCCTTTTAATAAGCCAAAAGAATTTCCAGAAAATACTTTTAATATTGAACATATATCTTAAGATTTAAAGCTAAATTAGCTTAGGTGTCTTGCCCAAATCAAGAACCAGCTTCAGCAGAAATGCTCCTTCACAGACATCTTTGCCATGTGTCTATCCAGGACTTATTATAATTGTAGCATGGTGACAAGTCTTCCATCTTTGTGTGTGTGTGTGTGTTTAACGTCTATTCCATTTCCTATTTGTCATGAGCTTCATGAGAAAACTGACTATCCTGACCTGCATTTTTGCTATTGGTTCTAACTTCTTTGCAGCCCACCAAAAACACTGCAAAGAAAGGCCTTTTGTTGCACTCCCTTAAAAGCTAATTTCTCAGAGCAGAAATAGAAACAGTAGTGGAAAATCCATAAGACACAGTAGCTTCCTTCCCAGTCTATGAATGATGAAAACAAACAGGAAACAGAGATTAAAATAGGACGGGTAGAAAGAGACTTTTAACTCTCTTTACAGAAAAATGAGCTTCTTTGTAAGCAATGCTTTTTTTATGAAATATGTTTCATTACTATGAAAATTTACAGCTTTTCTTTTAAACATCTCAAAACAAAACAAAACAAAAACAGTATTTTAATGATAACGCAAAATATTTTAATTTGTGTCACACCTCCGTCGTTCTCCAAAGTATCAGCCCATTCTTTTTCACAGCTTAGGCTCCACCATTATATTTAATACACGCTACCTCCTTTACTCAGGGGGTGACATGCAGTGCTCGTGGAAGGAGAGTGTAGTCTGAACAGTTTCCCAATCTACAGAGAGAGTGAGCTGCGCTCCCATGGGGCATGGCTGAAGCAAGCTGCAAATCTGAATTTGTAAACATATTGTAGAAGGTAGACAAAACCATGATACAACCCTACAAACAGTGTCAAGTTAGAGACATTTGAATGCTGAATTCCCCAAGGGAACTTCCTGTAGATCAACAGAAATGCACCCTGATGTGGAGGGGATTGTGCAGCTGCCCTCCAACCTCTCCTCTTTCAATCACCACTGCCCTTCTGATGACACCAGGATGTCACATTTGGCTCTCTCCTCTGCCTGCCTCCATGCACCCAGTACTGGTTCAGAATGTTGCCTGCTTTAGCAACTTTAGCACCTTGCCTTCCCTTCCTATTCATAAAACCAAAATGCTCATCCAGACCCTCATTATCGTTGCTGAGATGCGAGATAATCTCCTTCCTCCTGGCCGTGACAGAAGCAATCTTGTCCCCTGAAATCCATTCAAAATGCAAATGCAAAAATCATCTTCCTGGATTACTGCCTCAAGCACATTCCCCCTCTTTCATCCTGCCAGTCCTCTTACTGGCTCCCCCTTTTTCTACTACATTAAGCACAAATTGCTTGCCTTCATTTTAAGAGTTGTTCTTCGGTGGTGACAACTGATCCAAATGCCCTACACATCTATTTAAAACCCAGGTAATGAAGCCTAATAACTATGTACAAAATCTCTTATGTAACAAGTAGATAGTGCTTGATGCTGTACACTTTAATAACCAATTCAGTGGAGTATACCTTCACACAATAAAACCTGTGGCACATGCCTGAATTGCTTTACATAGTCTTTTTGCAGATGGGTTCCAAGTGCAGGCTTTTGCAACATCTGCCCTTCAGAAACATTTTATATTGGACTATTGGGCTTCTGACAGAACAATTTTTTTAAGCATTCATTACATGAAAAGTGTCATGGGATCTTCTTGGTAAGTAAAAAACTAAGAAAAGTCAAGAACATTGTCACAAAACCTCATGAAAATAGTGGTTTGGTGTTTCAAGTCCTTTCTTCCCTCAGAGAGAGAATTCCCTGGGGGGGGAAAAAAAAAAAAAAAAAAAAAAAACTTCCAACTCCCTTGATGCATTGCCTCTGTTTATCAAGCTGATACAATTTCAAAGAGGTAATTCAGGCTCCAGGGAGAAACGGTAACATGTTGCACATCAC
Organism: Aythya marila; assembly: GCF_965140915.1. Taxonomy (NCBI): domain Eukaryota; kingdom Metazoa; phylum Chordata; class Aves; order Anseriformes; family Anatidae; genus Aythya; species Aythya marila. The sequence continues at coordinate 50,310,308 of NC_139043.1, forward strand.
TATAGAATGGTGGTGTTGTTTTTGCTGCACAATAAAAGAGATCCCCAGCCTGTAGGTATAAAAGCACTTTTACATCATCTGCTAGACCCTCTGCACCTAATGCCCAGAAAAAAGGGGACAAGAATGCAGGTGGAGAACCTGTAATTCCAGTTCATCACAGGGAAAGAAAAATGGTTTTAGTTTCAGGGTCTGCATGCACATAGCTGCCGTCCAAACCTGTGTCTGGTCAAGTCTCAAGCACACGTTAGCTTCCCAAACCTTAAATCAATCTGGCCGGATTTGTGTGGAAAAGAAATCCAAAGCATTCAGACTGAGAACTGGGGCATGTACTAACTCGGTTTCCACAGATTATTTTAGAAGGTGACATAGTCTGTTTGGAAAAGTCCGACAAGTGTAGAGGTTAATTCTCACCTTTATGAAATGGGCTTAAAAATTTCTAAGAAAACAATGGTCCGTTATTACGTATACGAAGAAAAACTGAGAGATAACTACAGGAAAAAGAAATTTCCAAGAGAGCAGCATAAGGGCATGTGTATGCTGCATAACAGAGAAAAGCCTGTATCCAGATGCTATTTTAGAAGATGGCATCACACATCTCACCAGTAGACTAAGTTTCATGTGAGCAGAGTTGAGGGAGTTTCATAGGCCAAAACAAACAAACAAATAAACAAAACCACAAAAACTACAAAACAAAACACCTACAGTGAATATTTAGGCATATTCTAGCACTGTAGCACTGTTACTATTTATACTAAGTAACAGGTAAAAATCTCTCTTTTGTTCAGGATAGTTGGGCTTTGGAATAGATGCCAAGGATGACTGGCAAATTACCATTGGTGTAGATTTTTTAGAACAGTTTAAACAAATATCTGTCAGGATTGACACTGGAACGAGTGATTCCAGCTCAGGCACAGTGATGAATGTCTCATCTTGTTTTCTAAGATCCCATGCTGGTTACACCTCACTGTACTCCAGAATCTTCTCAATGTCTACTAGAAGCAAGGGAAGTCTTTAATCTCCCCAACATTAAAACAAGTTCCCATTTGAAAAAAACATAGAGTTGTCAGTTTATGATTACTGAAAATGATGTACAATTGCAATGACTACAAATAGAAATTTAACATATTAAATTTTACATTTTTTTTGTTTGTTTGTTTTGTAATGTCACCTAACACATGATTTATCAAGACAGCAATGTATAAGGATTATATGGCAATGATTTTATTGGAGGGGGGTGTTGGGGAGAGGGCTGCAGCCCATGGAGAGGAGCCCACGCAGGAGCAGGGCATCTGGGGGGTGCTGCCGCGCATGGGGGACCCGTGCTGGAGCAGTTTGCTCCTGGGGGATGGACCCTGTGATACGGAGCCATGTGGGAGCAGTTCTTGAAGAGCTGCTGCATGTGGGCAGCCCCCGCAGGCTCAGTTTGGGAAGGATGGCATCTGTGGGAGGGACACCACGTGAAGCAGGGGCAGCAAGTGACTGTGAGGGAGCGGTGGAGATGAAGTGCTGGGGACTGACCGCAGCCCCCAGTCCCCATTCCCCTGCACCTACATGGAAGAGGGGGAGGAGAGAGCACTGGAGAGTGCCAGAGGGGAGCTTTGCTTGCTTTTAGTTTCTCACTTCTCTAGTCTGTTACCAATTGGCAATAAATTACATTAATCTCCCTATGCTGAGTCTGTTTTGTCCATGCTGGTAATTGATGAGGGATCTCCCTGTCCTTATCTCAGCCCAAGAGCCTTTTTTCATCATATTTTCTTCCCCTGTTCTTTTGAGGATGGGGAGTAAGAGAGAGCAGCACAATGAAGCTTAGCTAGCCATCAGTGTGAAACCAGCACAAGCAATTACATTAACACAGCTTAACCGTGTTTCATACCTTATATTGGCCTTGCTCTAAAGAATCTGATGTACTTAATTCCCTTAACTCACCGTTTCTACAAAACACTGTTCATGGAATGGCATCCACCCGTAGGAAGTGGCTTGGAAGGATGAAGGAGGTTATGCTGTTTTATATCAGCATGAATAATTTTGCAGAAGGCCACAAATTTAATGCAAAATAAAGACAGTCCACAAAGAACAGGAAAAAAAAAAAAAAAAAAGTATTTTTTTCTGACTTGCCTCCCACGTGACCACAGACAAATCCCTACACAAGAATCTGGGGTGAAGCACAGGGCATTCGTCTCAGGCAGTGGAAAAGAACAGTGTTCCCTATATACAAGGTATAAATATATAATACATTGATGATATATGACAAGAGAACTTTTTCATAGATAAACATCTCCTGCAGATTAGAACAAATGATTTGATAAATCCAGGTGTTTATTCTAGCAGCAGGGAGTGACAATCATAACATTCCCTCCTCACTCTCAAGCATAACAAATTAAAAAGAAAAAACTCCCATGCTCCACTACAAAAGAAAATTGTGAGCATTTTCTTTCTATATGCAAAATAAAAATAAAAATACTAAAGGCTACATTTAGCTCAAAGAAAATAGTAAATTAATTTTGGTACTCCACCAGGGATCATCAGCACACATAGTAAACTAAAGATCATCCTTTACAGTGTTTGGGAATGATCAAAGTCAAATAACACACCCAATTGCAGAAAGTGTCACAGAAAAGATGACAATAGAGGACCCCCTTAGAAAGACCATCACAGCCCTTGAGGTGTGCATTTATTTACCTTAGAAAATATTTGAAAATAAGAACAAATAATCACCCATTCAGCACTGATACAAACATGTGGTAGAGGCACCACTATTATATTAGTAAATAAATTAACAAATGCCTGCTGGAAAAAAAAAATGGTATTAAATCTTTTATTTTGTAATTTTCTTAAAACCTGATTCTTCCGTGCTCTCAGAAATCATATAGCAATCAAATACAAAGATTATCTGGAAATCACAGGTATTATGGGTGCAATAGATAACAGCACTTTTGCACACAAAAAACTCTGTGGTTACAGACTGGGGAAAAAAATATACCAGGGGATGCTGCCACTTACTTTGCATGAATCTGCCTGAAAGATGGGCCTGTTTTCATAGGAATTAAGAACCCTCCCACTCTTTTCAATCCCCCATCATTATTTAAAAAACAGAACAACAACCAATAGCTTCACAGAACTTTTAAATTTACATGTGTAAAACCGATGTCAGAATGAGAGTTCACATAATCAAAATGTATGGAAAGAAAATATCCCTATCACATCTCATTGAATGGCCTTACTTCTGTGCATCAGTGAAAGTCCTTGGAGTGGATAAAAGGCCTTCTTTAGCATCTGAGATGGAACCATAATGGACATGATTGGAGACATTTCTGGTTTAACTCATTTATTAGTATTTGGGGTATTGTGAATCTGTGTGCTTTTTGTCATCATTGTTGTGTTTCACTGTTGTTGTTGGTTTTTAAGGTATCCAGGACATAGGCTGAGATTATTATTTTTGAACATTAGGCAGGTTATCTAGGCAAAGTTTCTTTTCCAAGCTGTAAGCCAAGGAAACAAGCCAAGAAAAATGGAAATTCCTGAAGACTCTGAACTTGTTGGGTGGTAGTTAAATATTTAGATGTTGCTTTCCTCCTTCCTAGCCATGACTTTTTTTTTTTTTTTTCCACCATTTCACGGGATTTAATTTTTTTCCTACAGAATGATTTATGAAAAACAACAGCTAGCCAGGAGCAGAAGCAGCAACAGCATGAGCTCCAGGTGTTAGGAAAAATCACTACATAATTAATTTTTTCTTTGATATACTATCACATCCCCAAAAACGTTATGGTTGAAGAATCAAAGGTCTATTACATACCATCATAATTTTATTCTATGTGCAGTATTTTCCTTTGTCTTGGATGAGAATGTATTCCCCCAGAAATACAGAAAGAAGGATTCAAGAATGGATTGTTCTGCAGCAACTAAAAATATATGAAGCAGTGCTTCAGGATTGACACAGTCTGTTGACGTTTCAAGGCAGGATCTAGCAAAACAGATGGCATTGGATTTAAAACTCCTGTGCCAACTCAGTTCACCAATGAGCTGAACATTGATTTTCCATGGTTATTGACTTCCAAGAAGTTTCTGAAATTTAAATCTAAATTCAATTTTAAAGGAAGTTTTCGTCCCTTTAGTACTATTGAAGGTTTGAATGTGTTCATATAACATGCAGCATATAATCCACAAGCTGACTCACAGTGACTATAACTGTACTTGAAGTTTGGATGTTCTTTCTTTGCAAGACCTTCTTATGTTGAAACCTGAAGTTCATAGCTGCAATAGGCTAATTTTTCTACACTGATATATATTTCTCCAAAACAGGTATTCTAGAATTATATGCCCCCAGTTTATAGTTTGCAAAGCAGAGATGCGGCCAGTGGCATCTCTTCCAAAAATATGGAAGCACTTTGACTAAGATGATCGGCTGCCAAAAGTTAACTAGGGTTGGGAATTTTCATCATGCTCTAAATATGAATCCAGAAAAAAAAAAAAAAAAATGAACAAAGTGCACTACAAACAAACAATGTGGGGTACCTGAGGATAAATTGGCACTGCAATAAATGATGAGCTGGAAACAGCCATGAAAAGAGATCCCTGGAGCATCAGAATGGTTACTTAAAGCTGCTCTTAAAAGTTAAATAAGATACAAGGGAAGTTGCTGTAAAGTTGTAACTTATTTAAATGCAGGAAGAAGGACAAGAGATCTGTTGAAAAAATATATTCAAATTCAAAATCTAAATATTTTCTTTCCTTTCTTTCTTGTAACCAAAGAATTCCTAAAATGCGGTACACAAGCACTTAAAATGTATACGCAATCACCTCACCTGACTCCTGCTCTCCAGAAGAGAGACAGGAGTTGCTGTCTCAACATACAGGTCAGAGGGTGGCAAGGATACAGTCCCAGACCTGTGTAGAAATATGGTCTGCACTCTCAACCTTGCAGACCATGCCACCCATAATCCACAATCCAAGTATGCCTGAGAAATTTCTGTTCTAGCCCCAAAAATATATTCAATTTTGAGTGTTGTGTTCCCCTTCCCACCCACACCCACAGTTTTGCCATTTTTTTTAGTATATTTTTTTTCTTGTCCCTCAAATAAAAAGCTTTGAAAATTTATCTGTGTCACCAATACATGATATTGTGAGTGAAAAACATAACATTTTCTCCTTTACTCTTTTTGAACAACAAAGTTAAAAGAGCACCTGACATTAAAAGAAAATGTATGGGACAATGAAGACTGACAGAGTAAAAGTCCAGTTTGCAAAATCTGTGTCTGAATGTATTTACATAAGCATTGAGAAGCTATATAATCATGTCGTTATCACTGTAAGTGTCTCAGAGAAAGGCAGAACATTCTGCTCTTCTGGGGGGCTGGAGGGAGTACACAGTGGGGCTTTTCCTTTAATTTAGCTTCAATTTGTAAAGCCCACACATATTTCATTTGCAGGTTTCTCTTGAAGAGTGATCAAGTTGGAGAAATGTTTCTGGCAGCAGCTCTAAAAAATGAAGAACATCAGCAAACTGAGTATCTTCTTTTTTAATCCTAACATTTCAAATTGAGAAGGATTATGATTCCATTATTCCCCCTCTGAATCTAAACAAGGATGTTTTGGAGCAAGAAGGAAATAAGAAAGCTTGTTTAATAACTTCTAAATATTCTGCATACAAGAGATTGCTTTTGATGTTGTTGAAGGAAAAATCTGTGAAAGATGGAAGCTGGAAGAATAAGGTAACAGTGTCCAGTGGTGTATTGGAGGTAAAGATTCAATGTATGAAATACAAGTTTCATGGTGGACCTTCAAAATATCAAGGTACAAAACTTCACAGTAATTAAATTAATTTATATCTTACCCTCATCTATCCACTTAAAAACAGCAGGTTTCTGTCTAACCTGCCCATCTGACCATCTCCTGATGCTCATTAAGAGAGCACAGCCAATGTCATACCATGGAGCTGCAACAGAGGCACAGAGATCCCCTTTGTGAGGGACTAATTTAAGAGCTTTCATTACATTTTACTCAATTCTCCAGACCACTGTCAACAGCCCTATTGAAGCTGGCAATGATAGCATATCTTCTTCTTTAAAGCCAAAATACTAGGACTGTTTTTAATTTCATCACCAGCCAAGGAACAATATAGAAGTACATGAAAACAGGCAAGCACAGCAAGCTCCTCCACCCCTACCAATCCATACAATTGTTTATATATGGACAGCACTATACTACAGTACATTCTTTCACTTTTTTTTTTTTTTTTTTTTTTTTTTTAAAGCCATTCAAGAAGCTTGGAGATTGAAGAGAGGAAAGGGTAGCTTTGGCCTGAAAATAAACAAAAACGCCTAACACAAAAGAAATTCACACAGATCCTTCCTAGATCCAGGTTGCACATGGCTAGGTGTGGAGGCAGCCCATTGCTGACTATCTGAGTCAGCAGATTTGCACTAAATAAGGTTTTTAGAAAAATTATAAGGGAAGGGAAGGAAAGAGAAGTGGGGAAATCAAACTGCATTTAAGCATTGCAGTCCTAAGGATGACTTCATTTAATGACAAATTGCACTGTGTATTTTTAGGTCATGTGTGGGTGTTCACATGCCATATGTAGCTTTTTACCACTAAGTGTTGTATCCTAAATATAGGCTCATGCTCCTGTTCACAGTGTAATTGTGGAAACCCATGCTCCAGCCTGAAACCACATGGGAAGAAGCAGCTCTTAGCAGCAATGACTCTGAGGTTAGAAACTCTCCCCCAAACCCTGTCCAGCTTTCTTGGAGACTCATATTAAGTTTAAACTGAAAGGGTTTAAAGGATCTTTTACTCAGCACCCAAGTTCACTTTAATGACACCTTATTTGCTTCTGTTGCCAACACTTCCTATATTCTCTCTCAGGTCTATTCCCCAAAGGTATCTGTACAAAGGCCAATTCTGTTTTTTTTCAGGGGAGTAAAGGAGACATGGCAGTTTAGACAGTTTACATATCCATAACAGCATCATCATAAAAATCAACTCTCAGAGAAAAAAAAATGAGCAGCTTTTAAGGCAGGGATGGGGCAAGAACAGCTCACTGTGACTGGAGTGAGGTGAAGAGGTCTGGCAAGCGTTGTGCTTCAGATGGAGAAGTGCCGTATTTGGAGCAGAAATGCAGCCAGTGGCAACATCCTGCCTTTTTTTATTTTTTCTTTTTAAGTAGGCTTAAAATCACAGAGCATAGAGAGGAGAGAGGAAGCAAATAAAAGAACTGGCTTGAAGGCTAGACCACCAACATCAATGAAAGAAAAGATGTCTACTTGTCTACAATTTCCTTTCAATTGCCTACATTTTTACATAAAAAGTACAAACAACTCTTTGCAGCTTTCTTGCAAAGTGATATTCACCTCTGCAGCTTCCCAGAGCTGCTGCAACACTAGAGGAAAGCTGTGTGAAAGAACATGCCGAGGCAGGGGAGAGAGGAGGAGGAAGTGTACAGAGGAGCATGGAAGCTCCAGATGTGAAGCGTTACTGAACACCACTCCTCCTGCCCAGGCCATGTGCGGGCACCCAGCTCTACCACCAGCGTGACCTTGAGGCCCTCTGTAGCTGCTCCAACCACACCTGCTTGGGATTAGATATTCTGATAGTGAGCGATAGCCTTGCCTGCTCGGTCTGCAACAGCTTGCATCAGATCAAACAGCAGGAGGAGGAAGAAGGCAGCAGCAGGAACTGAAGAGCAGTGCCTACCCTCCTGGACAGAATAAGCAGTAATGTTGATTTAGGTGCTAACCTTGTCCAAGACACCACCTGCCTGTGCATGAAATTCTTACGTGTGTTTAGGTCAGGTTTGGTTGCAGCTCACCCACAATTACAGCCTGTCAGAGGTGTGGATCTAACCTGGAATTCAGAAATACCCCTAATTGCCTACCCTATTTTATAACTTTTTTTGCCCCCTTTTGAATCATCTCATTTATGGATCACCAGCCATTTAAAATTCAGAAGTATACAGGCAGAGGAGATCTAACACTAGAAGTGTTTTTAAAGGAGTCAGCCAAGCTGCTTGCTTAAAATCCTACTAATCCTAAAAAGATTTTTAGGATTAGTACTAATCCTGTAAAATTATAGCATTCTAAATATTCCCGAGCAGTCATGTGAGTTGTGATAGCAATGATTTTTAGTCCCTTGGCAATACAGCTCCTACAGCTATACAAGGGGCTACCAAATCAGTTTAAGAGTTGCTTCTGGTGAATTGAAAGAGATGGATTAGAGAAACAGAGTTTTTATTAAAAAGGAAATGGAAAATAATATTGCAATAACCATTTTCCAATATGTTCCTATTTATACAAGCAAATTCATTCTACTTAAAGGCTTTGTTTAGAAATAGCATTTCCCAACCCTCTTATTGCTAGACTACAGTGAGAGCCTTAGAAAGTGAGAAAGTCCAACTAATCCCAAACATCAAGAGATTTTTTTTCACCCTCCCCCTTCCTTTTTTTAAGGGCAGACTATCATTTCTCAGAACATTTCCACTTAAAGAGTATTAGAAATACTAATTTGATGCAAATGCCATGCCATAGTGGTATGCTAACAAAATAGCCCTGGAACCCATTGCAATGCAAACCTTGCAATACAGCAGTGCTGGGTAGAAAAACAACATAGTACTCAGACAACTCAAAAGAGGTACAGGTGGACAGAAACCTGATAATTTCTACAAAGCTACATTTTTCCCCTCTCAGTTCCACTCCTCCTCATCTATCCATCCTCCCTTCCAAATACACATTACCGTTACCTAAGAGGGCATTCATGACATGTGAGGCTTAAAAGCTAGCTTGAATCTCCCACCTATTTCGTTAGTATTTAATTCAGAGAAATGTCAACTGCTCTCATACAAGTGTTAAAAGGGAAAAAGCAAAGAGAAAGGGCACAGGTGAATATATATATATATATATATATATGTATGGTGAGACAGAATGCTACCACACTCAAGAAACGGTCTAGATGTCCTCCATCACCTAAGAAGTACGATGATGCCCTAAAAATGTGTTATCGTGAAATTAAATTTATACATACAAATAAGGAAAGCTAATCTGTTCATTTTCTGGGTAGAGTGACATCAGTATGACATCAACAGCAGCCAATCACAGTGCTGCATATGTGTCTGGTGTTCTTGCACTGCTTCATATTTATGGATAAACACCAGGAGGGTGTTAACCCTGAGCTATGTTTTTCCTCCCCATCATCTTCTAAATAAAGCAGCTGCTTCCATTCAGCATCAAACCTGACTGGAAAAAAAAAATAAAAATAAAAAAAAAATAAAGCAGCCTCTCATCTCAGCATGTTCTCTGACAAATACAGAAACAATATGTGGAAAGCGGGGGAGAGTGGCTGGAGCTACGTGTCACCGCTTCCTGAAAACCTGTAGGCAGCCCGGAGCTTCAGCTCAGCTCTTCCTTGACTGTGAGATGCAGAACCAGGGGAAAGAAAAGCATGTAGGGTCAAACACAGGGTCAAGGTTTTTGTTGTTACCGGAAAAAACAAATGTAATTGTTATTTCCATCTAGGCATTTTAGACCTTCTGAATAAGTGAAGTGCTGCGCTTCTTCCTCCAACATCGCCATCTCCTCCAATGTTTTCTTTCCAGAGGAAAAGCCTTTTTTAAGGCAAGAAGTGAGGCCTTTTGCTCACTGACAAGACCAGCATGAACAGTTTGGACAGATGGCCAAAGGTCACGGGTCCCCACATCATGACCAGCCAGGCTCTCACAGTTGGCCCCAGGGCTGAGCAAAAGGCAAGCGACTTGCACATCTGTAGTGGTCCGAGCCCACAGACGCCCCATACAGGTGACACTCAAAGCTGGGCCTTTGACTGCTCTGGCATAGCAAGTTGAAGCACAAATGAGGCTGTGCACTGGTTTTGAGATAAAACTTCAAACAGATCTCCTGCAGGCACTGATATCATTTCTCTGTGAATAACCTGTGTGTAAGCACTCTGATTACTTTATGCACCACCTTATAATTAGCATAGCTCAAAGGAGTAGAGGGTGCAATATAAACACAAAGCTAATGAGTGGACTTAAAAGGCAGATCATATAATGCAAAAACACATTATTATTTTTTCTGGCCAGTGCCACTCAATCAAAACCAGGGCTCATTTTGCTTGTACTATATTGCTCAGAGCTAGAGCTTGGTGAGCCAGCTATGCCGTTTGTTACTTTTGCTTCAGTTATGGCTATTCTTCAACTGTGATACTACATATATTCATTACACATAAATAGCATCATAGTGTAACTAAATGCAGGTGAATAGCATTGTATTTTTATTTATTTGGTTGTTTATTAACTACCAAAGGTGTACTTTTTCCTTCAAGACATTCATTGCTAGTTCAGGGGCTTACATCATAGCTCATCAAGATAGCTCATCGCCACAGGCAGGGAAATTCCAGCTTCTTGCTAGGCTTTCTCTATATATCCTTCCAGGGAACTATTCATGTGTAAAAGTACAGAAACTGTTCTGTAACTCTGCCTGCAGCTCAGTGCACCACTCAGCTTCATACACTGAGTGTTACACGGGATATTTTTGCAAATGAAGCTATAGGAAAGAAAAAAATATGCATATCAGATGGTAGGCCTACAGTTACAGTCTAAATCCCATTAGGGAGATTTTAGGTATCTGACAGAGCATGAAAATTAGTTGGAATAAGAGAATTTGTTTCTAAAGGCACACTTAGATGTTGTATAAGCCATCGTGGACTCCACTTACAAAGGATACAGCTACTTTCTCAGCTACTTTACCTGCTAATCTCTGGGGGGATGCATTAACAGCAAGCCCCAGTTGTACAAGGAGGAGCTAAACTTGAAAGATCAAGACAGTTTCTAAGATCAACTAGAGGACATCATCCAGAGATACTTTTTACCATGCTTTCAGCATCTAAAAAACTAAAATCAAATAATTTAAATGCAAAAACCGTTTTGCTTCTCATTGACCATTGGCCAGTAATTACCTAGCTTCTACATTTTTTCACAAAAACATTTTCTGTGATCAGAATTTCAGAGCTAAATTTAGGGTTAAAAAACAGTTTAAAAACCTAGGCCAATGCCTACCTCACAACTCCTTATATTTTATGCTATAAGTGTTGATACATTAAATCTCACAATATCCCTCATACAGGATCTATCTGTATGGCTTGGCCCAAGATTTTCGTACGGTTCTGTGATTTGCATATACCACTATAAGAAGACTATAGCAAGAACATCGTAGTTGCAACCCTTACAGGAAAGACAAAGGCTTAGAACAAGGAAAAAGTGTAATTATCATTCTTTGTCTTACTAATCAGGACAAATTCCACAAGAAAACCAGCTTTGCATTCACCCCCTCTAACATATCTCTTCCAGAATTGTTGAACCTTTTAGAAATCCAAAATATATCCAGTAAACTAAGGCTGAAACATTTGGATTACCATTAACTAAGGGTGAAATAAACTTTATTCATAGTCTTTTAGCTAATATAGTCTTAACAGTTATAATGTAAGACAAACACTAATAAAGGCTAATAAACACTATGAAAACAGGCATTTACTCTGACTTTGGGGCAATTCTGTTTCTCTTCAAGCTGCTCCACAGCTCTCAGAACCTGCAGAAACCTACAAAATATGGAAACAACGGTATCACTTATGCATTTAAACTCTGAAAAATCCTCCAGTTTCTACATTTCACTTTATTTACTCCAACAGGGAAAAAAAAAAAAGTTAACATTTGGTGGAGCAGAGTTTTGTAGAAAGGCTCTTCAGTCTTGAGACAACCAGAAAAACCTTTGCAAAATGCTAAATATAGATACTATAAACCAGTGACCTGGGCAGAATAATTAGAGGACTGAAACCTCAGGAAGGGTCCAGATTTGAGTAAGGAAATATGTAACAGCTGTACTTCAACTGCACAATAACAAACTTTTTCAATGACAAAGACCCTTTTTGTGCATTTTGCCATTTCCTGAACAACCTTTCAGAAGAGACAGGAAGCCTGGCCATGAGGCTAAGCAGTTCCTCTGACACTGGAAAGAATGAAGAATCATGTTCATTATTATTTTGTTACACTACCATACCAGAATTTCATTTTTATGTTTATGTATATATATATATATATATATATATATATGTATATAAAGATCTGACCAATCTCCTATAAACTTTTATTGAAAATGCCTCTGAAATAACCTGATTTAGATCACATTGTAAAATAAAATTCTGTCGGCAAGCCTGCTTTCTCCCTCTCACATGCAAACACCCCCCCAAAGACACCAACACAGCAAAAGAAGAGCGAACATAACTTCAATAGCATGCTGTGTTGGAGGAGACAGAAGGGCGAGACTGTATGAGAGAAGAACTTCTGCATTGTATCATAAGCACCCACTCTAAAACAGAAAGCAATGTAGTAAAAGGTAGACTATTCCCATTCTTAGAAAAACATGTCTGAGGTCACTTAAAAGAATTACTAAGTCTTCTCATTCTTTTACTCAATCATTTTTGAATGTTAGCTATGCCAGTCTGAGGACACATGTTAAAGTATCAGAATTCAGTGACAGACAATAAAATAAAATAAAATAAAATAAAATAAAATAAATAAAATAAAATAAAATAAAATAAAATAAAATAAAATAAAATAAAATAAAATAAAATAAAATAAAATAAAATAAAATAAAATAAAATAAAATAAAATGCAAGTTAACCAGCTGCTTTCTTGTAACTGCTCCCTGACTGAATGACAGCTTCCGAACAGGAGCTGGCAAATCCTTCTGGAGGCATGCCAGCAACCAGAGCCTCTCCATCACAGTATGAGTGTGCTCTGGCATCGCTCTGCTAGGAACTGGTGACCTGCACCCCTCACAAAGCTTCTCATCCAGCGAGGAGCTGCACAGGAGCTCCACAAGGCACCTTTATTAAGGCACCTGGAAGGCGGCCATGCTACTGGGTGGATGCTCTGGAGGAGGAAGCCTCTGACCATTCCCTCTGGGCTCAGACTGATAGGAAGATGCATCAAACCTTCCCATTGTTTGTCGGTCCTTGCTGCCCCAGTGACTCACCAGCCAGTTCCCTCACATTGCCCTGAGGCACACAGCCTCACCACTGTGGAATAAATGACTTAGTGGCTGGCCCTGTGGGGTTGATAGAGCCAGCATTCACACAGCTGGCTTTGATGAAATAAGCACTGTCTTTTCTTCCTGTAAGCCCCTGTTCACTAAAAATAGAAATTAACAAATAATAATAATTAAAAAAAAAAATCAAGGGACAAATCACACTGTTAATGTGGCTCATTCTCGTAAGCCAAAGTCATCTTCCACAGCAAAACTGCTGTGTGTGAAAACATCAGTTACTAGAATTCAATCCTATAACAGCTAACACTGACAACTCTGCTTGCCATTTTATTTCTCTGTTCCCACCCAAAACAATGTATTATTATTTTAATCATCAGTTACTATGCTGTGTATCAAATATACAACCCCATGACTTCCACTATTAGGCATTATTTTGTGCATCTTTAAAGGCAAATTACTGTGACAAATCAAAACACTTGTTTCAGTCACTAAATACTTTACATTTGTTGGTGTTTTGTTGTTGTTGTTGTTGTTGTTTGTGCTTGTTTGTGTTTTTGTTTTTTTTTTTTTCTTTCTGTGTGTGTATTTTAATTTTTATCTTTTTCCTTCCCAACATCTTTTCTGTTTGCATTATTTCACACTTGAAATCAGAGTTGGCAAGATGTACAAGATACGCCACACAGATACAGGTTTACTCAAGAGCAGCTACAAGGTTAATTCCCAAGCACCGCAGCAGCCTGAATCCTGCCATGTGCTTTTAGAAGGAAGAATCGGTGAACACTGCACCTTCTCTGCAAGGACCCCAAGAGGAAAAGGTGACAATTAACACCAAGTGTGCTAAAGGCAGCAGTCTGTGTAGATAAATTCCTGCCTGTTGGCAATCAGATGGGAGAAATTTGCCCCACATTGGGTGGTTGCTGGGTGACCTAAATTATGTCATGAGGAGCAGGATGCTACTTGTCTCAACTCCATCTGCCCAGAAGTGAGGCATCTCCCCAGTGATGACAGGGGAGCACCTCCTCCACAGGGCAAGGCAGTCCCTCCAGTGTCTGTCACCAGCCAAAAATGCCTCCTGACAGCTTACAGGGAGAGCCCTGGTGCCTGCCACTCACCTGTGACATGGTGACAGCTCAGTGGGATGAGTCCCATCCTGCCTACCTCAGCTGTAGTAGATTTGGACCCTTCAGTGTCCTGCTCCCAAAGGGCCTGGAGTAGCCAGTCTTCTTATTTCTATACAGTGATCTTGTATTTTTCTTAAGATGCAAGGTGTTCTATGTTCAGTTGGCTTAGCATATGGACGTTTATAGGCATCTATTTTGCAGTGTAGAACTGTACAATAAGTATTGCTGAAATCCATTCCAAGGGATGTTGTGAAGGCACTATCAAGGAGCTGTTTTATTTTTTTATTTTTTAATATTCCATTCAATCTCCTGTTCCAAAATACCTAAAGCTGTAAGTCCTTTAGCTTTAGACTAACATGAAAATTTTAAAGTAAATTAAGTAGGTTCTTTATTGCAATAATACCGCTTTTCTAATCATTAGACTAATGGTTTTCATTGCATTCCTTTAGCTTAAAATATTATTTTAGGGGTGGGGGGAAAGTTTGCTCCAGGCTCAGTATTGTATGCCAAGTTTCAGTCAGCAGTGAATCTTAATGGCAGAGTTATAAACCCTTGAAAGCAAAAATTTATAATGGAAATGCTGACACAATAACAACTATAGCTAGCAGCACAGGTGACACTCCTTTATTGATTCTCCCCTTTTAACCTATTCCTAGGAGCCTAAGATTTTCTGCATTTAGAAGTCTTGCATAAAAAAGATTTCTGTAATTGTATTCACTCTGGTTGAAGTCAGTCTTTACATATGTACAACCATTCCCACCTTGTTCAGAATCTGAAATTCCTGATCAGCAGGATGCCCCAGGTTTGCAGGGACTTCTTTTGAGCAGGTTGAATATTTTGAAAAAGCACAGGGAAGAGGAGGATCTAACTAATGCATGTGGACAGGGAAGGAAAGAAGAGTAAATAGACAGCTTAAAAAGTACAAGAAATTACAGGAGAGGACAGACAGGGAAAAGCAAAATGGATACTGAGAGAAAGGAATTGTAGCTAAGAGCAGGAAGTGGGAAAGAAAATCCATGTTACTGAAAGAACAGAAAAAGTACACATGAGAAGAGCAGCACAGGAGAAAACAGCAAACAGACAAAAACAGGGAAGTGGAACAGAGAAGGAAGACAAAGTATTTTTAATACTAACACAAATGCACTGCTTAGGCAAAAATGAGAGGACAGGCAGCATAGCATAAAGAAGTCAACTCAAAAAAAGTCTACTGCTGATGTCCCACTGGATTTTTTTTTTTAACGTATCCTTCTTCATACATTTAATTGTGCTGTTTCTCTGGCCAAAGTCCAAAAATTATGTCAATGCCAGGAAAGAGGTGAACAAAACAGTTTGCACTTTCAGCTGAAGCCAAGCAGCTGCTTATTTGGGGAGCAAGTTCTGAAATTAATTAAAGAACTTTTTTAACCTGCTCATCTCAATTGCAGGAAAATACCTCTTATATTTTAGGCTCCCTGTTAATAAGTACCACCACCATCTAAAATGATCATTAAAATAATACCAAGGTACTTACAAAAGAATATAGAGAGATCCACAAATAATCAAAATACACAGCATGAATCATCTTCCGACCATATGCTCACAGTACGTGAAGCTGAAGCCCTGGATACTTACAGGTAAGCGTAACATTTTATGCAGTATAGGAAGGGGTGAGTAGTTTTTTTTGTTTGTTTGTTTGTTTTGTTTTGTTTTGGGGAGGCTGTTTTTAATAAACACCATATAAAAAAAAAAAAAAAAAGCAACACATACATTGGAATTAGGACCAAAAGAAAGAAGTGTAAGTGATCTGAAGACGTTCAGACTGCTCTGGGGAGCACAAGGCAAGCTCCATCTGCAGGATTATGAGGTTTGAAAGCTTCAAGAAGCCAAAATTAGATGCTGAGGTTCTCCAGGGTGCTGCACATTCCCAACTATTTTTATAGATCTGCCAGAACTGTGGAAGCCCCGTACTCCAAGCTGAATCCTCTTCTCTTTCCAGAAATTGAATTAATGAGACATTATTTTAAGAAAAAGAATCCTCTCCTCACCCCACACCCCTCCAAAACAAAATTAAAATAAAAGCACCACATTCTCTGTAATGACACATTCTGAAGTTCTGCTCTGGCAGCATGCCAACCCAAACAGTCATAAGCAGTGGTAACTCAAGAGCAGCTCTGAAGCTCACTCTTCAGTGCCACCGGAGTCCCTCCTGGTCCTGCCCATCCGATGCTCTTCCCACCATCACCCTTCTGTTTTGAGGAAAACATTACAGAACATGCAGTGCATATATAAAGCCTGAACTAAGTTTTCAGGCAATCATTTTGAATGGCTATGTGATTTCCCCTTAAAAATAAATAAATAAATAAAATAATCAGTGAATTTTGGCTGCATTGGGTATAAATACAGGAAGATGATATTATTTAATCTCTGGAAAAATAAATGGCACACAGGTTTCTGCTGGTGTGCTACTGTAACATTTGGCACAATCTCATTGGAAGGATTGTGTCATGCTGATGGATTAATGAACTCTCTAAGAGAAATGAAGAGATAAATATGTAATAAGCAAGCAACCTGCACTGACAGAGTTACTGCAAGTAAAGGCTGTGTGTCTCGCCTGTATTTGTCAGTACTGAGCAGACTCAAAATACAAGAAATTGTAAATGGAACAAAGCCAGAAAATAACTTTAAAGGCAGATAGAATCATTTTATAAAACTAGTCTTCATCTAACCAATTAAACAGGCTTCAAGTATATATACATATATATATAAAGAATAAAGATATATATATGAAACCAGTTTAACATATGTATGTCAATATAGCATATATATATGAAAATATATTATTTGCAAAATACAAGGAAAAAAACAAACAAAACAAACAAAACAAAACAAAACAAAAAAAACCAGAACAGACTCAATTAACTTTGTAAAGGAAAGATAAATCCTCTCCCCCTTCTTTACTTTCCTTAAACAAGAGCTTTTTGACTTAACAGTACTTTAAATCACTTTGAATCAACCTACCAAATTACTATATGTTCTACCTCTTATAAGATATTTAAAAGAAAATAGTATGCACTTCTTACATAAATCTGAACAGTTAATTATTTTATTTTTGTCTATGAAAATAAAAAACTTTATTAAACAGTAAATATTGAATACGGGTTCTAACAGGATGCTTTTTGCTTAAGATCTATTCATGAATTTTGTTAATTGACCAAAAATAACATATTTTAAAACAAAATAAGCAATTCTAAAGTTTAAAAAACTTTCTTAGTTAGTTAAAAAAGGACAGAAATCTAAAGTTCTTCAGTCTAGACTATAAAAGTTGAGCAAACTCAAGACTTTCTATTAAGAATTAAAAAATATAAGAAAAATGCTTAAGTATTTCAGAAAGAATGAGGAAGAAATATTTCAATTCCTTTCTCTTCCAAACCATTCAAAGGCAACAAACCCTCAAACCATAAATCTCACGGTCAGTTCAAAAAATGTGAGAAGCCATGTATTGGTTCTTTCTTCAGTCAAACCTGTTTGTTCTTCTCTAAAGGAGTATTTTCTATTTTTCTCAGGAAAAAAAAAATAAATAAAAGCTTTAAAAACACATAAATGGCATCCAAAAATCCCTGTTCTCCTTGTAAAGTGCTGGCATTTCCACAGCTTCCCAAACATGCAGTGCAGCTGTGGTTTGTCTCTATTCTCTTTTCAGAAGAACTAGCAAGTTTCAAAACATTGTATTCCTACAGTAGATGCTGAAGGCACTCACAGCTGAACCCAAGCAGTTCTAATACAGAGGATGGGGGGTGGTTATTCCCTCAACACTGCTTGTCATCTTCCCTGTGGCTGCCCACCCTGCAGCAGGATGGGTTGGCTTGAGTATAATTCTGCTCTGAACATAAAAGTGCTGTTTTGGGTTTCTTCTGCTCACAGCAAGCTGTGAGCTGCTGTGATGAAGGAGAAATTTGACAAAGAGGGTTCCCACTGTGAAGGAAATCTCTCCAGGGGTTGGGAAGGGCTATCAACACCAGCAGTTAAGCATTACGGCCATCTGGCATTCAACCCTGCTTTGATGGTGAACTGACAACATGAGGCACATAGCATCAGCACATCTTACTGCAATGGCACAGACTAGGAGGCAGCAAGAATTAGGACAGGAATCTTTTGACCATGGTCATTTATTTGACCCAACAAGATAAATGCAGGAAAGCAGCAGCTAGAGATGACCACAACTAAATACCTGTCCCCATCATCCCATCAGCATCACCATACATCCTCAGGGGGATTCAGATCCAGCAGTTCAGAGCTTCCTCCACATCTCATAATCCACAATGTTTGATCTCCTCCAGCAACAGAAGTACCTGATACTGGAGACTGACTCTGTAACTTTTTGTATTTAGGAGTATTAAAAGCAAAAGAAATGGACAAGTTCTTCAGAGACCAAATTCCAGCAAGAGTAAAGGACAATGAAGCAGTTGTGTTACCTCATGTAAAGCATCCTGTCACTTTTGCAGAGGTGCAGACAGAAAGTACGATTTGGGTAACGCCTTCTGAAAAATACACATCAACTTTTTCAATACACAAACAAGGACAAAACTCAGAGCTTGCTCTGAAGTCTCAGTAAGTTGCAGAGCTCTGCAGCCTCAGCTAACCTTAGGGTGACTTGTGCCATACAGCCTTTGAACTTTTCCTTCTTTGCTTCTGTGGCAGGAGTAGAGCAGGCAGCTGAGTACATGTGTGTGGAGCTTCCTCCAATGCAGGGGCACCCAGACCATGCACAGCAGGCATTTGCTCTGGAAGTCAAGTCCATATTCAGGGGGCAGGACAGCACCAGGGAGAGAGAAATGCAGGAATGTTATGGTTGGATTGGGTGGTTGCTTGCTTGCTTCATTGGTTTGGGGGCAGGGTTATGGACTTCTTTCATTATTTTGAGTCTTTGTTATTTTTTTTTCTACTTGTTTGCAAATACAACATAGGTTTTGTTTGTGAATTTTTGGAGGAAACTGGCTTTCAATAATCTAGGTATACTCTTCTCCAAGCTGTGCCATGTTTGAAGTCCTCCAGAAGGATGGAGTAATGCTACAATGGGTTGGAGTTTCCATGGGCTAGACTATAGGCAGGTGTTTTAGGGGTCTAGGCATTAAAAGAAGGAAAGAGATAACTTTCACTCTGTCTATCAATACTGTTAGACACACCAATTATTTTTAAGTCAAAAAAATGTTTTGACAGCCATCAGATTAATTTCAACTATTTTTTCTACTACAACTACCTGTCTGTCTTTCCCAAATAACCCCTTCCCAAGCAGTACAGGATTCCTGGTTTCTGTATCTTTATGAGCTAATAAAAGTGAATCCAAAGGCCCAAAGATGCATCAGAAGAACTGAAGAGTGCAACTGGCATTTCTTTGGTTTCATAATTAAAGTCTGGTGATTAAATCAGTAGATCCAATTTTGGCTGAGAATCTTCAGAAAGCAAGGGACAGAATCACCAGCAAAGCCCCAGAATATTCTCAGCTCTTGCCTTCAGCACAACAGTTTCCTTGTTGCCCGAACATAAGTGACAGCAAACTTTGTGGTGCATGAAGCAAAGACAACAGGAAAAAAAAAAAAAAAAAAAAAAGCCATTTCTTGACAGCTGTGGCAGCATTATCTCCTGGTAGCATAACTGTATTTTTAGCAATATTTTTGAAGACCAAGCAGAGCAATGATTGCCTCTTATCACAGTGATGCTACCTGCAGCTACCAAAACACTGAGATGGTGCAGTCAAACAAATCCATCCCCATCACTTTGTTGCTACCCTAACAGATACGTCATGGGGCAAATGATGCATCAAGGGACAGCACTGCCACATACCTAAGATTTTATCAGAAGTCTCATAGTATTTGGTGAAGTTTTCTTATGTACTTAACTTATACACCTAACTCTTGGCAATTGCATGAAGAACTTATGTGAGAAACTGCTTTCCTGAACCTCATATTTGTGGAGAAAAGTTGCAAAATGTAAATCCTAGGCCTTCCAATACAGGATGATTTTTCAGGAAAGTTCTGGAAGAAAACAGCAGAGAGAGTTGAGCATACTTATGGTGTTTTATAACAGCTTTTCTTACAATAAAGATCTCCAGTAACACATCAACAATTGAAAAAAAATTTTGCTGGAGGCATTTAAAAAGAGATGCTCCAAACATGCACACACAAAATGGATGAAAATTCTCAGAGACCTGGTCCTGAAACTACTGGTGCAGCTACTCCTCCTGCTAGAAATCAACAATGTGCTAAAACCATAGCCTCAGATCCTGCTCACAGCAAGAGGCTAAGCCATTTGAAAAGAGTTGATTATCCCTGCATGCAGAAGTGGAAGAGAGTTCATAGTTTGCTACCACACATCAGTGTGCCACATCCTTATATTAAGGTCCTTTAATATGAGATGGGAAGAGCATTACAGTGCCCACTCTCTAACCTTGTACATTATTACTGTCATCTGTTTCAGGGCTTAGGAGTTGTTGTGTTGTTGTGGTTTGTTTGTTGTTTTTCTGTTGTTGTTGTTATTTTTGTCAGTTTTCAATTTCAGTCAATGTGCCAGCCTTCACAGACCAGTCAGTTAAAATGGTATTTTAAGTAAGACTTCACAAGAAAACAATGCAGACACTACTCCCCCCAAATCAAGCCACATTATATGAATTGCAGTTTCCTTCTACTACTGATACTATAATTTTGACAAAAAAAAAGTCTTCCAGTTTTTCTGGCCTGAGTTCTGCATCTGTGTAACTAAACTATTTAAGATCCTGGTTAAGACCCAGATACAGTTTCTAACTCATTACTCTGTTATTCAGATGCACAGAGTTTCTATCTTTATACCTGTTAACTTATTCATTTGTGTATGTGTTTACATGTTGAACTGATGCTCACTGAGCAGTAGTTCCTGGTTCCTCTTTCTCTGCCCTTTTGAGCAGAAGGACATACTACTTTTTCCCCTTGCTTCTCTTGCTGAGTTCACTCTTTATTTCACAACTCATCCAATATAGTGGCCAGTAGTGTTTAAAATTCATTCAGATATTCTTCTGAAATTGTTCAGATCTGTCATTTGAATCTGCTGCTTTGTATAATGGCTCTATTTATTTTTATTTTTTTTTTCAAATGGCACTCTTAAAATCCTTTCTATGAGGAGATAGATTTGCAAGTACTGCCAACCCCTTCCTTACCTGGACCTTGCCTTCTCGTGGTAGCATTTAAGTCACTCATTACTGGTGTATTACTACCAGAGCTACCAAGCAATACAGAATATGGGAAGAAACACACATGCACACATACACAAGTTTTCTTAATTGTTTAGAAAATGTTAACTAGAGAAAAACATTGAATAGCTCAAGCTCATTTACAAACAGTAACACTTTGAGAAGTATTACACCCCAGTCCTACTGTGCACATTTCAGAAGAAACTATGGAAAAAAATGTTTGCTTTTGATGACTGGTTTACCTGTCTGAAAATATGAACAGCTTCTTATGTAACTATGCATTTTCCTTAAAATAAAGGCAGTATTGCTTTTTTTTTTTTTTACCATTGTGTGTGTGTGTTTGATTTAAATAAAGTGATCTACCACCAGTTGCACGCATACTAAGAACCTTGCGATTCTGGACATCATGCCCTGCCACAGACCAGCACAGAGACCAAAACGGAAATTTTCAATGATCCCACTCCAAGTACACCGTTCCTATCGAAACGATACTTCAATCCACAGATTAGCCATGAATTACATTAAAAATACATTATCCTGCATTTTACAACCTAAACTAAAACAGATGTAATTAAAGCCTCTGAAAGTAATTTTGGCTAGTACATCATTTATATTTACAGCTAAAGCAGATACTTTCTCAGGCACTTTTGCCAAATTTGAGTAATTCTCTTGGTCTGTGTTTTAATTACTGTATATGCTTTCCTGTTACATTTAAGAATATCCATTACACCCTTGAACAGCCAATGCTATGAGAAAGCATGTTTTGTTTTAAAGCCTAGTGGTGTTTCAAATCATTGGAGTGATACTGGCAGAGCTCTGCAGCTTGCAGATGCTTCTGATATATACTCTGTAGTATAGTCTGTATACACACCCACACCCATGACCCACGTCTGACCTTGGCTGCAGCAATCTACAGCACATCCAGAGCAACCTTACAGATGTTAGGGAAGCTACACAGCATCATGTTCAAGCGAATGTTATGCTTAAATACCACTGCAATTCTTCCCCTAGTATGGCACCTAAATTAAAGCCAACTTCAATAAACATTTTCTTCTCAAAAAGACTGACTTGTTTGGTTTTAGATTCCTTGCGTCTCCCCCCCCTCCGCCCCCCGCCATCCCTTCTGTGCAAATGCACAAAAATCAATCCTGCCAAGAACATACAGCATAACCCCGTACCAGCATCCCTGGAGAATCACAGTCTCCTAATTTATGGGGTGAATTTCACAGACCTATATCAGTTCCTCTTTGGTTCAAGAATCCATGTCAGACAATGAAGTTGGGAGATCACTCCGCCTAGTGTGAGTGTTAAGTTTCAGTCCGCTTGTAATATTAAAATTGGGGGAATTTTAAGTAAAAAAAAAAAAAAAAAAAAAAAAAAAAAAAAAAAAAAAGTAAGCTGCTGCAATCCAGTCTGTACTTTGATTGTCTTAATAGCAGAGCTACTTCCCCAGGTGGCCTGATGCAAAAAGTTAGTGGAACTGCAGTTTTAGATCATTGCATTTGGTGATATCTTCCTGCAAAAACAGCCTTGTTCTCCTGCTTGGCTTTGTAGACCAAAGTGCACAATGAAGTAAAATCTAAATGTATATACCATATACTGTAGGTATATGTGTGCATTCACACGTGTATGGAAAACACCAGATGAGTGAGTAAGTTCCCCTCAAAATACACCAACTATGTCTAGACCAACTGCTTCAGTCAGTCCAAGTTTCAAGAAAAAGGGAACAGCTGCAGGCAAGAGAAGACAATCACAGCTGCTTTAAAACTTAAAGTAAATTATGTGGGAGGATTTGCAGATAAAATGAAGTGTATTTAAAATAGTAATTCCTGCGTACTGAAAGTTTCTCCTATTTTAAACAAGAATAAAATGCACTTTTTGCATGACTATGGATCAGTCTCTTCTCAGTTCTATAAGCAAAAGAGCAAAATTTTGAACCCACTGCTGAAAAAATCAGCAAAACCGTCTGCTATACGTCAGAGGATTTGAAAAAGTAGAACTTGGCCAAAAACTCTTTTTTAAGAGGAAAACGTGCCTTTGCATGTCAAGTGGCAAAAATGATACAACCAAGAAAAAGGATATATAATTTCCATGTACATTCTGTCATCACTCACATGGGAAATTTTATCTCCATTTGAATAAGATTCAAGAGAACTCCATGTGATAATATGAATTACTTTATTATTGCCTTAATGTAGAGAACATTAAAAGGAGCTAATACAGCCTACTTTTTGTCCTATGAATGAACAGAATGCACTTTTGTCCTTATAGTACGTATTATGGATTTCCTTATGAAAAAAAAAAAAAAAAAAAAAAAGACAAATTTTTATGCCAGCTTTTGCTGGGATGTTTCAGTATGAAAAATTACAAATATGGAAAACAAATGGAAAAAAAAAAAAAAAAAAAAAAAAAAAAAAAAGCTGACTAGAATGTGAAAGCTATTCAAAATGAGTCCAAAATTATCAGTTTTCCCTAATAAGCAAATCACACAACTGCTCTACCCACACAAAGGTTCAGCATGCATGCTTGCAGCTTAGCTGCAGAGATCCAGACATATCCATGTCTAGTTCCCTACTTGGAGCATAAAATCAAGGGAATTCCCAGCACGATGCCAGGTGAACAGTGCTGTAGGAATGACTGATGCCCACAAGTCCAGGAGCTGGTTTTAGATACAGAACCCAGAGTCTGGTTGTTTTTTCTTGCAGTGGCAAAATGTTACAGCATGTGTCTGTACTGAAATGCTGTATTTGCCAACACAAATCAATCAAGCTGCGGAGCACTTGCCTCCAAATGAAACTGTGTACTACCTCTTGCTACTCCTTTCCAAAGCTTTGGTCAAATTCCTAATTGCCAAAGCACCAAAAATCTCATTTTTTGGTTACTTAAACACTCTTCCCTCAGAAAGTGCAGCATGTGAATCAAAAGCCCTCCACTTTGGCTGCCATTCAGGTATTTCCAGTAGATCTCGGAGTAGAAAGTATTGAGCTTTTCCTTATGATGAAGGTTTTATTTTAAATCCATTCAAGTTTCTTCAAAATACAGAAAGCCTCCAACTTACGTTTTGCTTTGCCAGGAACTCTGGTGTTCAAAATGGGAGGCAAGAATGGACAACAGAATAGATACCGGAGTGGCAGAATGTCACCTCTAAACACAAAAATTAAACTCACTTTTTGAAAAATACGTGGCTCAAAACCTGCAACAATGCCCCCAAATAAAAAAAGTTTTAAAACAGTGTGTGTGCTATGGAAGATCTGAGAAGTCAGCACTCTCGCCCTCTGATGCATATTCCTATTTTTATTGTATTTTTCCCACTGGCTTATCAGCGCATGCTCTTGGCCACAGTACAAAAGCAGCATTTACCAGCGCTCTGCAGGTGAAAGACTATTCTTCTGTATAAATTATACATCGCAGAATCTCAGCATTTCTTTCCCACTGAAAACCTATTTAAGCATTCCCACATCTGTAGGCTAAGTGGTTTGCTCCAGGTGTGTGGGGGGGAGGGGGGCAACAAATGTTGATATTTCAAGATACCTAATCTCTTAATGATTGGGATCAGAGGAAGGGTATGGCTATGAAAGTGACAGCTTGAAATGGGCCTAATCTCTGGTGCAGCTGAACCTACAGAGCTGTAGCACTGCCACCAACATCGCTTCCACTGACTGTTCTGCTACCCAAGGGTGGTTGAGCAGGGTAATTGAATTGCATGGAGAAATTTCTTGCTCTGATATTTCTGTCCTGGGAAAGGACAGTGGACAGCCCCTCTCCCCAGCCAGCACGAGCTGACATGGCTGGATGCCAGCAGAGCCAAGCAGGCACCACCTCCATCAGACAACAGGAATACAAACGTCCCAACAAGGCAATATTCCCACTCAGTCCTGCTTTGATCATGGCAAAACCCTCACTTCCTGATTTCTAGGCTAATGATTTCTGTAGGTCTGCTGTCTCACTAGTTCACCTCTGCCTGAAGACACCCCAATGGCAGAACACTGCTCTGCCTTTCCCAGCTGATGGACACAGGCAGGCTGTCACTTTTTAGCAGAGACACTGAATATTTTTCAATTCA
The DNA here is from genome assembly GCF_965140915.1 of Aythya marila. Lineage (NCBI taxonomy): Eukaryota > Metazoa > Chordata > Aves > Anseriformes > Anatidae > Aythya > Aythya marila. The sequence continues at coordinate 50,335,724 of NC_139043.1, forward strand.
TTCCTCGTGCTAGCCAAATACAATCCATAGCAGCACTAGGGCACGCCACTGAGGTTCAGCTTTCCCTATTTTCAGCTTTTTCTGAGTCTGCTAAAGGCAGTGATACACAAAGGCGCATACCCCAGAGCAGCCTTCAGCTTCCCTGCAGTAATAAGCCACTGTTCACTTTGCTTCCTTACAATATACACAAGAAAGTCTATGTGCTAATCATGACCCAAAGCCTAAAAATACACAATTAATCTTGGTTGTAAACATCTTTAAACAAGTTTAGACTCTCAAGTTTAATTTTCAGTTAACAAACTGAGTCACCGTATGCACCCAGTGTCTGAAAAAGATGGTGTGCAATCTGCAATACAGCCCTCCTACACTGATCCCTGCCACAAGGAAGAACACCCCCCAGTACACACACAACCCACCGACTGTACACAGAGCAGTAATATAACCAGAATTAGTCATTCCCGAGTGCACAGAGAAGCACCGGGCTTGGGAGAGGGCCGTCTTCCCCGGGACAAGGCACATCTGCACAACGGGATGCCTTCCAAGTTAAGAGCTGGTGTGTTTTGCCAGCGGAGGCAACAGGAGCCAGGAGGATTACAGTCACTTTCAAGGGGCCTGGGAAGGTGGGGAGGGAGGTCAAGCACCCAGGGCACATTCACACAACTAGCTGCGCACCAAAAAATTTAAAAAAAAAAGTAACTGTGATCCCTCCCCTCTGCAGAAAAGCAGTGGTGTTCAGTCAGCCATGAATTTATTGTGTGGGAGTTGCTGCAGCTCTCTCAGGGAGATTTTTTTTTTTTTTTTTTTGCCTCTACTGGGTTTTCTGTCTTGTGTGTCTTTTATTAACTCCTAGGGCATGTCTATAAGAGGTGGCATGTGGGGGCTGGGGAAGAAACAAAGCAAGAGTGCTTAGGACACTGGCATTTCATGAGTTAAACTGACTTTTTCCAAAGTACTCGTCGCCAAAAACTCTTTTATTAATGAGCAGAAAACTGTGAGGGGAAAAAAAAAAAAAAAAAAAAAAAAAAAAAAAAAGATATAAGACTATCAATCCCCATTAAACTTGATCCAACAGGTTAAAAGATGAGCTGTCAGTTTTCAAATACTCCAAGACAAAAAGACTTTTGTTACTAAAATTTCCAACACCAGAGTCCATTCTGGATAGCAAAATACTTGAGCCTATAGCCAGAGCAAAGATTACAAAGGAAAGACCAGTGCAGAAGTCACTGAATATAAAACCAACATGATAAAATTAGTTCCACGTTCCTATTTGTAATCCATCCCAAATATCCTACAGCTGACAAAATGAACCAAGGGTTCATTTCCAGGGTTACTAGCTGTAACCCTGGAAAAACATACCTCAGTGTACAATAGAGACATGTCAGGCCAAAAATTTCAAAATATCAAGTTTCTGGACACTTCAATAATTGAGTCCTCTCTTAAATAACTGTGATGCAAATAGATGCTTTTCTTTCAAAAACTTTACATAGATTTAACTGAAAGTACAAGCCCAAAGAGAGCATGGAAGAGAAGAAACCTAAACCATTAGTTTCAGTGACAGAAATCCCCCCCCCCAAATAATAAAAAAAAAAAAAGTTCCTTGTCTTCAAAGAAGTGGGAGTCAATACCTGCTGCCAGTACTGAAATGTGTGTTACTATTTGGATGAGCAACATTAACTTTAAAGATAAGACTCTATTTTAATTTCTGAATCTGTTTCCTGTGTGTGTACCAGGCAATTCTGTTTTAGTCATTTTCCTTATGTCTAAAAGCCTAAGAAAATTCAGAATCCAAGGTCTTCCTTGGAAAGCAAGCCTCATATTTTTCAGACGTTTGTGTTTGATATGGTTATGTAGTTCACAGCTAACTCCATAACTGGTCAGAAGGATGCCACACCTGACAAGATTCCTACCAAGAGGACAGCAAGTTGGAGCAAAGTCTTGTGATGAGATTTAAAAATAAAAGCCCCTCCTGTTCTGGAGACATAGATGTGCAATACAAAGCAGGTCTCTTTGAAGTTCTGATATCAGACTCCACTTTTTACAACAGATCAATGCCACTTTGAGGTAGATGTTTCTCTCTGTGGTGCAGTAAATAGGCTTCAACTAATTTCAGAAGTAGAGGTGGTTGTGATGGGACTTCCATACTTATTGAACAAGTCTTAAATTCTGCAGCTATACTTGTTCAGTATATGAAATAATGGTAGTGTGGTGATGCAGCTGAGAATAAGTTCATATTAAATGCACTGATCATTCATCTGGATAATATGGAATTTACTATTGCTTGGAGTGAACAACAAATAGGTCAATCTGCCCATGCCCTTGTTTTTGTTTGTTATATATATATTTATGTAATATTTTGTATTATATTCTGCAACTCTTTCATCTCCAGTATTTTGAGTATTTGGAGACTTTTTGTCTTTTTTATTTTTATTTTATTTTAATTAGTAGTTAACATAGCCATGCAAAGATAATAATGTACTGATATCCCTCTTACCCACCTCAGACTGTTCAAGTTTTTGTAAAGAATTAACTGCCAGGAAACCACAAGTCAGACTCAAAGTGTAGGAATTTATAATAAAACAAGAGTTTGTTCCTTTAGGCCAAATGAGCCCTCTCTTCAGCTTCTGTTATATCACCTGCAAACAATCAAAAAAACCCTGAAACAAACTGCCTCAGCATTCAACAAAAAGCCCTTTTTTCTTTGGGTAACTTACTGTTCTACCTGACAGAGCCGGCAGGAAGTGATCCAGCCTGATCATGTAGTTCAAAACTGCTTTCACCACTGTCAAGAATTTAAAGTCACTGAGCCATCAGCAGCTATTCAGTATTAACAGAAAGGGTGCCGTCTGTGCAGGGACAATTATTTTCATTAGATTTACATATGAAATTCTGCTAGTTTGGAGTTTGCATAACTTAAGTGGAAAATACTATATTTTAAGAGCCGTCCTTCAAACAAAACAGTGCACTAAAAATTAAAATTAGGTCTGCCTTGCTGTAAATTTTCCTGCTAGGAATGTGGTCCCTAGGAAGCACTGTTAACTTTTTCTTCATGTATCATCTTTGGGAAAAATATCATAGACCAGCTTTTGAGATAGCATGAAAAAAAAAAAAAAAAAAAAAAAAAAAAAAAAAAGAGCAAACAATGACATGGAGAAGTGAAAGAAGAGCTGGTAAAGAAAATGAAAATAAGACTTCAATGAATTAAGAAAGCAACGTGCATAATGCAATTCACAAATAAGAAACTGGTCTTCTCAACTGACTTGTGATATGGAAAGCTCTGCTTATGCAATTGGAACCATACTTCTACCCAGCATCTGGAAGCGCAGCTGAAGGAGAGATGGAACAGTTCTCAGGAGCTCTTGGAAAGGACAATTCTGCTGGTGATCTACTGGAGTTTATGATAGGGAATGAAGAAAGTTTCATCAGTCCTCTACAGGAACAGAGAATTATGACATCGCACTGGATGTTCAGAGCTGGCGAATTCACTTAAAACACATGTTAAAGGGCAAGGGGGTGAGGGGGAACTTCTACCAGGCCTGCCTGCAGTTCTATTCTTATCCTCTGTGTTCTGCTGCCCTGTAGCTTTCAGAGTCAGACACTTGCATTAGTCAATGGTAATACATGTCGATATAACAACGGGAAAAAAGATGATTCATGAATGCATGTTAATTTGTATTTCCCATGGAAAAGAAGAAATTAGAAGAAGCCAGTTCCAGAAATTAAAAGTTTCTTAAAATGTTTTACAGAAACACTCAAACTGGATATCCTCTGCAAAAACCCAGACCTCTAAGGTATGACTGGCTGTGCGCAAGCCAACAAGCGTGGCCTTTCTCCATGAGATACATCTTACAAGTAAAGTAGAAAAAAAAAATAAAAATAAATTAAAAATATGCTGTTTATCAATATCACCACCATTATCAGTCTTTACATAAATTAATAAAGAGACATGGTAGCACCATTAATTTAAAGAAAAGCACTTGGAAATATATTTCTACTCTTTCCATCCTAAGTATAAATCCCTTCCCAAGAAAACCAGGTTCTACCCCAAACTACTGTAGCCTTCAGCTTGAGAAGAGCCAGTCAAAAATCTTATCTAAAAACTGTGCTTTGTTGTTAATAGTTTTCCGTTCATAAATGTTTCTGAGAAATTCCACATTTTCAGCTTGAACTGAGCCCTGGCTGGGGCAGGAAGGGTGCCCCAAAGGCTGCAGGTCCCAGCGCAGTGCTTGCCAGCTGTGCTGTGCTGTTTCCAAATTATGAGCCCTGTGGCGCCAGAGTTGTGGCAAACAGCAAGAAACAGATCTGCTCTTTCAGCGAGGACTACTGCATCACTCAACTCAAACAGTCTATTCACTGATCATGGCCAAAATAGCCACATGTGATAACTACAGAGGAGCATAATGCATGTGCATTATGGAAAGAAAATTCAATTTTAAGACCTAACATTGATAGCACTCTGAGTGCCCCTCTCGCTGATTCTAGTAAGATTCAAGAAGCACTTCCAAGGATTTTCACCACCATTTCTCTAACAGCTGCACCACTTGAGCTACTCACAGTCTTAGGGTCTTAAAGTAACAGCTGAAGTGTATTTTTCTACTATTTTCTTCTCATTAAAAATGAAATGTCCAAGCCATATTCACTTAATACCACAGAGAAAAGAGAAACAAAGAAGAAAAGAGAAGAAAGGTCACTGTCAGGCCAATATCAAGTCTGGAAAATTTCAGCTTGAGACATGAGCATTTCAGGAAGTTATAAGCAACTGGAATAATAAAAGAATAATTGAAACACCGTAGGAATTTTAACTATAGCTCTTGCTATGCTAACCAAGTATTATTTAATATATTTCAGCAACATGTAGAAATGCTTCTTGGCTAAGAACGCTTCTTGGTCTGTGCTCTCATGATCACTTTCAGCCTGCCTAAAGAAGCAGAAGAAAAGGGTACATGGTGTTGATCAGCACCAAATCAGATGGGGATCAGCACAGCTCCCTTGCTTTCAGTGACGTGAGTGAGTCACAGAACACCAGGAAAAGGGAGCACAAACAAAATCCCCCAACTTGCAGTAGCTCATCTAGTTTGTTATAGCATTGCTTCCTTCTCTTCACAAAACTACCACTTTGTCCAGCCTCTCCACAAGCCAGATAATTAAAATATGGTTTGTTCTGATGCCTATTGCGAGGGCATAAAGAACCAAAGAGAAATATTTCTCCAATTTAAAAGAAGTTGCCATTCAAGGTTTTGGTTCCCACCCACCCAGCACAATCCCTTCAACTTTTTGCCCCTACTCCTTGAAGGAAGGCCATGAAACAAATGAAGCCTAATCAAAGCTTTCTGCATCTCACCCCAGAAGAGATTTTGTAATTGTCACCAGATTAAAAACACAATTTTTTTCCTTTGTTGCTCCAGAGGAACACAGGATGGAGAGAGGCATCCTGTAATTGCCAAATTCCCATTGAAATAACTCTGAGAATGATTATTTTTCCAAAAAGTGTTCTATTACAAAAAAATATATATAAAAAATAAAATCAGATATCCTATGGAAAGTCTTCATGCCAACTCTAGGTCTCCTGCAGAATTTAAATATATGTGGATAGATAGATATATTTTTACAGAATCACAGAATTGTCTAGGTTGGAAGAGACCTCAAGATCATCAAGTCCAACTTCTGACCTAACACTAACAAGTCCTCCACTAAACCATATCGCTAAGTTCAACATCTAAACGTCTTTTAAAGACCTCCAGGGATGGTGACTCCACCTCTTCCCTGGGCAGCGCATTCCAATGCCTCACAACTCTCTCAGGAAAGAAGTTCTTCCTAATATTGAACCTAAAACACCCCTGGCACAACTTCAGCCCATTGCCCCTCATCCTGTCACCGGGCACATGGGAGAATAGACCAACCGCCACCTCGCTACAGCCTCCTTTAATGTATTTATAAACAGTGATGAAGTTGCCCCTGAGCCTCCTTTTCTCCAGGCTGAACAAACCCAGCTCCCTCAGCCGCTCCTCGTAGGACTTGTTCTCCAGACCCCTCACAAGCTTTGTCACCCTTCTCTGGACTCTTTCAAGCACCTCAATGTCCTTCTTGTAGCGAGGGGCCCAAAACTGAACACAGTACTCGAGGTACGGCCTCACCAGAGCCGAGTACAGGGGCACTTCCCTAGACCTGCTGGCCACACTGTTTCTTATGCAAGCCAGGATGCTGTTGGCCTTCTTGGCCACCTGAGCACACTTCTGGCTCATATTCAGCTGACTATCCACCGATATTCCCAGGTCCTTCTCTGCCTGGCAGCTTTCCAACCACTCATCTCCCAGCCAGTAGCTCTGCTTGGGGTTATTGCCCCCCAGGTACAGGACCTGGCACTTGGCCTTGTTGAACTTCATGCAGTTGACCTCAGCCCATCGGTCCAGCCTATGCAGATCCTCCTGCAGAGCCTTCCTACCCTTGAGCAGATCAACACACACACCTAACTTGGTGTCATCTGCGAATTTACTGAGGGTGCACTCGATCCCCTCACCCAGATCATCGATAAAGATATTAAAGAGTACTGGCCCCAGTACCGAGCCCTGGGGAATGCCACTAGTGACCAGCCTCCAACTGGATTTGACTCCATTCACCACGACTCTTTGGGCCCAGCTATCCATCCAGCCAGTTTTTAACCCAACGAAGCGTACACCAGTCCAAGCCACAAGCAGACAGTTTCTTGAGGAGAATGCTGTGGGAAACAGTGTCAAAAGCCTTGCTGAAGTCAAGGTAGACCACATCCACAGCCTCTCCCTCATCCACCAAGCGGGTCACTTTGTCATAGAAGGAGATCAGGTTCGTAAAGCAGGACCTGTCTTTCATAAACCCATGCTGACTGGGCCTGATCACCTGGTTGCCCTGTAAGTGCCATGTGATGACACTCAACAAAAGTTTTAGGATGACTCCACTTAGCAAGTATTTGAAAAGGGCAGGAGTGGCTAAATACACCAAGTTGCTCCAGAGGCATTTCCACTAGCATCTTCTTTTAAGTTCCTTTCACACACTGTGATACTGTGAGCATTTCAGTCTGAAACTAGGTCATAAACTTCTCTATTGGAAAGCGTTTATAGCTGTTTGGACTGGATTATTCTGTTCAAGAGGTTATAATAATAAAGGAAGCTTGCAAGTGTGCTTTTTCCAAAATCGTGGTATTCCATTGCCAGTTTGAGAAACTGTCTCATTACTTATCCTTGTTTGGCTCCTCTATTCTCAATTTCTTGCCTGTTTTGAGCTCTGTTTGGACAAATATTAAACTTACTGTTTCACCTAATTAACACGAGGAAGAATATTGAAAAGTTTCTCATTTGTTCCAGTTCCAGAATCAGTCTTACAAAAGACAGTTAGAGTTTCAAGAGGAATTCAGATATTAGAGTCCTGCCAAGGTTTACAGTCTAGTTATATCCTGTTGCAGATAAATAAATAAATAAATGAAATGCTTTGTGTTTTTTGTTGTTTTTTTTTTTTAATTTTTATACATATCTCTGGCAAGATACAATCCATTTCCATGTATTCACATGCATCCAGATGATCTGTGGATAAACCTGATTCTCTTTAGTCTAATAAAATTGGCCAACTCACTTTCTCCACTTCCAAACATTCACAGCAGTTTTCTTAGCCACTCCTTTTTACACAGGCAAGGACAGCAAAGAATTTACTTTTTTTTCTTACCTTCCTGACTTTTTTGAAGACTTACACCCGTGAGCAAACACTTCACCTATACTTCCAGTCTTGCAAGGCTTGTTATTTGAAGTTCCAGCTCTTTGCTCTGCAACAAACAGCTTGTCTTCTTGTACCATAGGTGGGATTCAAGCACAAATTTATGCCCATTTTCTGGGGATTTGAGGAATAAGAGGAATAAGGTGCCCAGTAATTTTTTTCTAAGTAGGAGAGGTGGCTTAGCAGTCTTTTATGTGCTGAGCCATCACGTTTCCATAAGCCATTAGAGCAAAGACAGTGGAGTTATCTTCAACTGAAAAAAGCATTAAATAGTATGCTGCACCCAACTTGCTTTGTGTCTCATAAGGATTCAACCCTGGATAGTAAGGTGACCCTTTATAAGAACTGAATCATTTTCTGCCCCAAATATAGGCAGAAAAGGAAAAATGAGGGCAGATGGGATGAAAATACATGTACAATGTTAAGTTGTAATCTGGATCAGATAGCAAGTCCATGTTCTTCACTGTCTGGAAGAAAAACAAAAACGGAGAGCAAAAATAAACCCAACTTTTACACAGCTGCATTAATTATATCTCCAAAACTGTCTCTGCAAACAAGGAGAATCAGTATAATTAAATTACTCTCCTTAAACTAACTCTAAAGTTTTAGCTAAGAGCTGTTATTTTGGTTCTGAATGCTTTTGTAGAATTTTAAAAGCCTATACTTTTGAAATTCTAGTATTCTATATTCTATACTTAACACATTCACAGTATCGCATTTTACTTTTTCCAAAGAGGCTCAACTTCAGCACAGCCACAGCTTTTTCAAGTTTGACAAGTCTACTGTATAGTCAGTATTATATATATTGCACAGTATATTTTTGTGACACACCATCTAACCAAGTCAGGTAAATTTATGCAATATTCACAGTTCCTTCCATAGCCTTGATGCAATAGTTGCAATACACATAGCCAAGTCCTCAACACAATGATTTTGCAGCAAACGCACTATTGCGTAATTCCTTTTTTTCTTTCCAACCCATCTAAATCTCTGTGAAGTTGAAAGCGGTATTTTAAACAAATAAATAAAAATAACAAGAGAAAAGAATGTTTAATTCTGATTAACGGTCCTTTGTTTTAATGTGTTGTTGGGAGGCTCAACACACAGAATGCATGTCTACAGTGATATTTGAACTTTGATAGTTTCTTCCACACAATCTTGAGTTCTGTCAGGAAAAAAATGTCCAGGATGACTACCTCACAGAACAGGAGACTTGAGCACCTTCTTGGCTTTCTGGAACCCAAAGAGGAGCAGAACATAATGGCCACGCAACCTCCAAATTATTCATCTCCATGCCAAAAAAAAAAAAAAAGCATGGAAAGTGTGCTCAAAAAGAAAAGCAAGACAGGTCTGACTAGCTGCTTCAGACCTACATATTTTGAAGGCATTAGCAATCAGAACCACAGAAGCTGTTTGGTTTCATTTTACTTCAGGGAGATTTTATTTAGCCCAGCTATTTAAGAAGATACTTTATTTAAAGCTTAGCAGCCATCCTCCTTTCCCACCATCCCACTAGAGAAAAAAGGGTATTGTGCAACTTCTGAATGTTCTAGCACATCATCATAGTCCCCAGATTAAGTGACATTAGCAAGTAGGAGGTACAAAGCAAACAGCACGGTGCTCTCTCACTCCATGGCATTCAATTCGGGAATTCTGAATGGCATGAAATTGCAGAGCCCAAAAATTCATCCAGGTTCAAAACATAGTCCCAGAAATTCACAAAAGGAGAAAAGTACACCCAAGGCACAGAGAAACAGAGAGAAAAGAACACAGAGACCACCAATGACTCCATCATCTGCAGATCACTACAGGATGAGATGGGAAGCAACCATATGCTGGGCTTGCTCCACTTTCCTCCCCAGGCATTAGCTACCAGTCACTCTATGGAACAAGAGTCTGCTATGTCTTCCTAAAGCTCTAGACATAACCTGGACCCTTGATCTAACTGATACTGACATTTTAAAGCATTTGCTGTGTTCATGGTTTTATAACCCCCAAATTGCAGAATAAAGTACACTCCAAGGTCATCCATTTGCATATTTTATGCTCTTATCTTTAAACATGTCTTTAACTCTGTGTCTATATTATGTACACATCTGGCTCCCACATGAACACAGTGCAGTCTTTGCCATGTTTGTCTTCACAATACACTTACGAAGTAAGAAAAAAAAGGACAATTGGAGCACAGAGATAAAGCCCAAGCATGTACCGATACAACTCTAACATAAAAGGCCAAGTCTTTTACCTTAGCTGAAAAGTACATTGCCAGTAAACTTCAGCTCTGAGTACCAGCTTCTCCGTAGCTCTGCCTCACCAGCACAAGGCCCACATGTGCACAGACAGCTCAATGTAGCCATGGGCACGTGTTGTTCTAGACTACATTTTTGTGCAGCATGCTACTACTTTCTTATCAGAAGAAAGACATCAGTCTTTCTATAGGTCACATAGGTGTATAGGTGCTTGCTTCACACTGATGTGGGAACTAAGGAATTCATCTATCACTTTCCAGGAAGCTGGAGACAGAGCAAGAATTGAATCAAAACCAACCTTTGCATACTTTTGGGTATTCTTTAAAGAGCTTGGGTTAACTGCCAAGGCTATCCTGGATTGGCACAATCTCAAAGAACAGGTTACAAAACCACTCAAGAAATTCTGAAATTGGCCTTATATTCAGGCTTACAATTGTAACTGCTAAAGTGAAATGAAATTCAACAGTAAGTGAAGGAAATACTTTTATACAGTGGCAAGGGTAAAGACTATAATAGCAGCCAGCATATTTGTTCCCACAATTCTAATCAGTTACAGAGGATAATTATGTATTACTGATAATTTTACAGTTTATCAACATCAGCTAACTCTTGTACATGACAAGACTGAAAAAAAATGTTTGCAGCTCTGTGCTAAAAAACAGCATTGGCACATGTTATCTTTTTACTGTATTTACATAGTATTCTTGGGAGTTTTAATGGAAATGTATCTTTTATAGAAGCAGATTTATTTAGAAAAACAAATTTTATGAAGTCTCTATATCTTTTGCTGGAACACAGGCAGAAGCAGCTGAAATGCACATCAGATTATTCGTGACTGCTACTGATCTATGTGCAAAAGTTAAGTGACCAAACCTGGATCACAAGAGGCAGAAGAACATAACTTGCTGGAGAGCCAGCATCCACTGGGATAGGCTGGAACTCACTACATACAAAGAAAAAAAGTGGTTTTTTTTCCTCTTCATACAGATATTTTTAGCAAAGTATGAGCAGGCTAACTGGTAAAAAGTTTAATAAGGGGTCAACTTCACAAATATTTTTTAGCAGAGCCAAGTGTGGTTTAAGAAAAGTACAGCCTTCTGGAATAGATGTTCCAATCTGGTATAACTTAAAGTAGATGGAACTAATTCTTGGAGGAAAAGGTGGGTTGATGGAAGAATTAGAAGTGACAGACCATACCTTAAAATAATATTTTGATCATTAAAACCCAATTTAACATGTAACGTCATCTGTTGTCAGAGTTACCAAACCTAGGAGAAAAACCAAAAACCTGTTCACAATGATTTACAGAGAGACATGTTTAAACATTCACGTAGACAAGTGATTATTTACATTTTATATTCAGTGAATTCTGATGCTGTACTGTTGAAGACTGCTACTATTGAAACTTAACCAAAACAATGTGAGGGAAGTTAATGAACAGGCATAACAAATGGCATATATCTGATTTCTTACCTGAAGTGTGTTCATCAATCACCACTGCCATGCCAGGAAAATGCTTCAGCAACCACATAACAAGAAAGATCTGGCAAATTCCTAAATGTTTAAAAAGAAATATAAGCATGTTACATGATATAGAAGTCACCGATTCCACAGCAAGTACAGTAATACTTCAGAGTTCAGTCTCATGCTGCACTTATAAGGATTTTTTTTTGTTCAAATAATTCTTCTTCTAATCTAACTTTTTATTTAGAGCAAACAAAATTGTGGTGCACTCATCTGAGGCAGAACTAAAACCACATGAAATGCAGTTAAAAACAAGACTAATTATAGCAGGAAAATCAACATGATTTGTAAAGATGGCTATATCAAAAGAGAAGCATTTATCCCTAGTTGGTTCAATGATTTGGCAACTGCACTGTATCCACATACTCACTTGTTGATATTAATTTGCACTGTTTAACAGAGAGGTTTTTCAGGTCTCACAGGAAAAGAAATAGAGTTTTCAAATTATGGTTATATTTTAAAGAAATAATGACTTATGCTACTTGTGAAACATATGTCTTTTCTTAAAATTTTCCCTTTATTTTACTTTGAGTTGGAAAATTTTATTTTTCCACAACATCTAGGTATACAAAATACTTTAAAATTCTGGACACAGAGTTGCAGTGTGAATTCATAGCCACAATAAAAGTATGATAAAACACATAACTAATCTAAGTTACAGTTTCTCTGCAAAGTCTTCTCTTTCTAAATCAAATACTACATAGAAAAAAAAAAAAAAAAAAAAAAAAAAAAAAAGTAATGCTAATGTTGCATGCATCTGCTTGAGTAACAGAGAGTAAATATGCAATAAGCTATCTAGCAAATTAATCTTTCAAGTTTCCAGGTTTCTACCATATCACTGTAAACTTCATTGGCAAAACATGCTTCTTAGGACACGAGAAAAGTAATTTTTCATAATGGTATGGCTATGGTTCTCATTTTATGAACACAAATTTTAATTCTAAATGACAACTAAACCACACACACATTTTCTCTATATACAATTACTTTAATCTAAGGTGCAAAGTACAATCTCTCAGTAGGCCCTACCCAATTTTTAGCAATCTGTAACACATGAAAGAACATTCTCTCTTCTGCCACTTCAAAACAGTTACATCCCATGTATATCTCAGTTGCCTACTCCAGTAAGTAAGGCTAGAAAAGCGTCACCTGAGATATGGTTCCAATAGTATTTTACTATATTATTATTATGCAAAGTTTAAAGAATCCACATGCAGATAGATACCTGTCTCACTTTCTACAGAATTTTAATGGCTTATCTGATACTAGCATCTGATACGTGAATACTTCCATAAAAATTGTAAGTTCCTCTGACTTATGACAAGTAAAAGTAGATTTGCAATCATTTTCCTAATTCACATACTTTTACATCACTAATTTTACACAGCTATCTTAAGGGGCTACAGAACCTCACCACCTACTGCACAGTAGGCATAGAGTGCACTTCTGTGTTAAGAGCAGTATGGCCAGAAAAAGGCTATGGTTAATAAAACAGCAAGTTCAGGTGATATTCTTATTTCATAACTGACTCCTATGTTCTGCTTAATAAATAATAATTATTATTATCAGATCAAATTAGCCTTTAAAAAATAGTCAAGTAGAAGTCCCTCCAGTCATCTTATAGTAGCAGCAAAAGCCCATCTTAGCTAATGCTTTCCCTTCCTTTACTTCTCTGCAGTCTGTTCTGCCTCCAGTAAGGGTGCCCAAACGTAATGGAGAGCAAGGACAGGTCATTGAGTGGTTATCCAGGTGTAGCTTATAGAGAACAATGTGATCTGTTGAGGCCTTCATGACTGATGACAAGTGAAATAAAAGGACCAAGCTCACCTTTCCAAGCACAGACTGACTTAACAGGATTTTTTAGCTACAGAAAATAGTACAGATTTTAATTGCTAGTGTAAGTCAGTTTTGTCCAGAATGCAACTTATAAGCTTGGTGTGTAGTCATGCTAGTAAGTGGCTTTTCCACAAAAATATATTTATACATCCTGAATTACAATTCCCTGTCCATATTTAAATCCTGTTAGTATGAACTGGACAACAAAACAATAAAAGACCTGTAGACATCACAAAGTACAACTGACAGTTTTACCTTTACCTGAAGAGGTTTTGGTCTAAAATTTTCACCTTGCAACATACTAAGTTTCTGGAAATCTGGTCAGACTAAAATGAAACCAACAGACTCAGGTATAACACCACACAGACTCTTGCCAGAAAATGTGCTTCTAAGACTAATGTCTCTTCCAACACAGTCTCTGCAACTTCCACAAAGCAACCTCTTTCACTAAGGACAGTGAAGAATGTAGGAAAAAATACAGGACCATACTAAAGCACAGCCTGCCTGCCTGAATGTACAGCCAGAAAAATCATACCATGCGATGTTCCTTTTTTTTTTTTTTTTTTTTTTTTTTTTTTTTTTTTTTTTATGGAACATGCCTATTTCATCTGAATACACTTAGTTTCTACCTTTAGAAGATCATTGCCACTTGTGACTAATTAAAGCCACATTGGTTATTAAACAAAAGACCATCAGAAACATTTAACTCAGAGTGCTGCAGCAAGGGTATAACAAAAAACAAAAGGTCATATGGATTCCTGTGCAGACTGTGGCTCCACAGCCATCTCTATGGACCGTTGGTGGTCTCTGCAGTTTCAGAATGTGGTCCACAACACAATCATGAGGAGGACAAATGAAAACCATATTCCCGTTCATGCAAGCAAGAAAACAGGAGAGAAATAAAAGGACCGGGTGAACATTCAAAGTTTAACATGATTCCCATTTGGTCACAAATGAAAACCATTATTGAAGCACAGTACGATATTGTCCATAGACTTTTCTCTACTTTGAAAAAAGGTATTAGGCTTTGATGAAACAAAGACCAAGGAATGCTTTCACATTTTATATTTCTTTACAGATATACACTGGACACAAACAAGTCTCAAAGGAGCAAAGTATTTGAAATAAAAATAAGGAACAGAAAAGTGCACAACAAAATCCAAAATGCTTCCTAGTTCTTGGTGCTGTGTGCTCAAGCAGCACCTCTTTTCCTTAACATAGAGGATCCTGTTCATGTACCAACCTCTATTCCTTGGCTTCAGCACCAGAAGCTCCTGGCAGGCAACTTGGACAGGCGCCGTGGCATTTTCTAGCCAGGGATCCAACAGGATCAGAAACCAGGAGTCACCTCCACAGCCCAGAGGGAGCAAGTGACAAAGCTGAACTTGAGCTTTAACTAGAATTAGATGACTTCTGTCTGTTTGATTTCTTAAGCCAAGCAATGCAGTAACATTAGTCAATTTTAATTACTTGTTTTCCTTCCCAAGGAAGTGGATACAAGCATTGCTTTGACTACTCAGGTAAGAGTGCTGCCTAGGACTGGCAGACCTAAAATGTTGGGAAAGACTAGAATGCTATAATCAAACCCCTTCAATCCTCTCTTTACAAAGCTGGAGACATTTGAGACAGGAGAGCGTCCAAGGATCAGACTGTTGCCCTTAGTAGTAGCTCATCTCTTCACACTGGTCAAAAAGCATGGGTGCATAACCCAGCCAACAACAATCAACAGAAAATACTCATTAGTGAGGAAACACCCTAGCAGCCCCTCTACTCTCCCCCATGGCTGGAGAGAGGTACAACTTTGAAAAGAGATTGTGAGGTCTAAGTAGACTAAGTAGGTCTAAGACTCTTCAGCTGAAGAGTCACCATAGAAGTCCACCGTTTCTGCCAGAAATTGTTCATATTGGCTGCAAAAAATAATACGCACTCTTCTGGAGACATGAGACATCATCTGGGTGTTGCTGGCTCAGTCCAACCGTAGTTAGTAACTATGACACCCCTTCTTCCTTTCCACTGAGTGAAGTTTTGGGGCAAAAGACTGCCTGAAACAACGAAACATATCAGGAAGCTCTCCAATTCCTTCATAAACATAATCTTTATCACTGAAAGAAGTAGACTAGGATTTCCTTTTCAAGGAAAATAAAAGATCATCTGTAGGCCAGGGACTAAAGTGCTACCATGAATTAGCTCAATCCCATCCTTTACTGCCATTCTAAAAGTGCAACAAAAGCAGGAAGGGGGGTGAATAATTTGATAACAATTTCAAAATAAATCTTTATTCTTTTTCCCCTATGTATTCTCATACTTATTACAGTGAAATTAAAAAGTTTTCCTCCAAGTGAACTCTTGCTAATCTTTTTATTTAGGTTCAGTGCTACATAATGTGACCCTGCAAGAACATTCATCTACAGTCACAGCTGGAGCTGCAGATTCTCTGATCTGAAGGAATTAATTTCTTTGCAAAGCAAAAGCAACTGAAAGGCCAAAGGCTTATCTAAAAGGAAATCTGAATTATACCATCTTATACAAAGAACAGGATGAAAATGAGACATATAATCAGACATCTCATCAAAAGCTACTATAGAAATTGCGTGACATATTAGAGAAATATAATTTAGAAAAAAAAAAATCTAATGTTCTGTGATACGACAAAACAAACTTCAGTTCTTAAAAATAATAATAATAATTTTAATACCAGATTAAATACAACTTTAATGAACTACCATCAAGCGAGCAGTCAGACTTAAGAATGCTCAGCTCCAGCCATCCAGCCTGACTCTGTTGTCTCATACTTTTGATAGTTACTTGCTCATTTGGAAGGTTTATCTAAAGCCAGTTCTAATATTACAAAATGAAAAGCTTGTTCTTGCTTCAATTAATTTGCCAACTTCTTAGTCCCTTTTCTCCTGTTCAAGTAAATAATAAGAATGTGACAGGCAGTGGAAAGTCAGATTGTCTGTACATAATCCACCCATTTGCAGCCAGCAGGACAGTGAATATAGGACGTGAAAGCTATTAGCAAGCAGACAGAACTTAAAGCATGAATGACAATGTGCACATGAAAGGCAAAATGTGGATCTTCCACTTTTGATGGATTTCATGAAAAAATTTCTAAAGCAATTTGTGAAGAGATAATATTCTGAATATTAAAAGATAAATAAAAATCTTAAAGCACTGATTCAACACTTGTTACAACAATCCTTAGCTAAGTATTCACCAGATGCATCACATTGCTGCATTGCAGAGAATGCATTTAGAGATGTATTAACTTGATCACATGTGTACATTCATCACCTTTTTAATAATCTGAAAGCTTGACCCATTAAACTAATCAGGAACTATTTGTACATCCACATTCACAGCAATTTATTTTGTGCTTATTAGGCTGAAATGTTTGCTTATGTTTTCTAAAAGCTGGGCATCCCTGACACTTGAGACCTCAATATCTTGAATTTTTCAAATCACTGCCTTCCTAATCAAGGAATAAAAGGGCATAAAAGCTTCATTTAATGAAAATAATTTAGAAGCTTTTCTTTTTTTTTTTTTTTTCAAGGAGAATCTAGACACAGAAAAGCCAGAGTACTTCTGATTCTTACCCACATTTTAATTTAAGTGTTCAATTTACTCACATTTTCAAAAAAAGATTTGCATCACATTCAGTATGAGAAAATATTACAGCCATGCTGGAATTCTTACAAACATCTGTCTAAAACAGCATAAGCACTTCTTTACTGGAGTTGTTAAATCATTAGAAACAGAGACAAAAACAAACAAACAAACAAATGGGATCCATAATTTTTACTGTTAAAACAATGACAAATAAATTTCAATTAATCTCATTTAGATGTAGCATTTTTATCCATCTAAAGTGAAAATATATTTAATTAAATCACACCAATGACAGAGCATTCTCCCTTTCCTATTTCACTACCCATTTATTTTATCCTACTAGTCCATTTAGCATAGCTGCCCTTAACACCTTGTTCCCAAAGACAAACAACTTAAAACAAGATTCAGGTCAAACTTATTGAAATTACTCTATCACACTGGCACAGGGACACTGTGGAATCCTCATGAAGCAAGGAGTAAGCATTGTTTAGCCTGTGGAGGTTTCCCTGCTGCTATTTAGCTGGATGAGTAAGACAAGATTCCAGCAGGAAACACCAAAGGGAGAACACAGCCCCTTTGCCGCTGCAGTGATGATGGGACTGGAGCTGCTAAACCTACACAGATCCTTCCCTCTGCTACCCAGTTCACTTACTTTGAAGTACTACTTGCTGAACAGCTTCTTCCTTAAAGACATATCAATACAAATTCACATTAAACATTTCTATGCATACAGCTATCAGCACTTGAGAAAGAATGGTGCAGCAATGCTGTTTTGATGTTTCTCCTAATTTAGTTTTTCTATACCCACAGTAGGGTCTGAGCAATGAAACTGGAGCTTTATGCAAAAAGAATGATGGATCCCTAGAAGTAGCCTGGCTGACCTAGCCAGGGCCAGAAAATTCAGCCTGTGCTTCTTTCCAAAGTAACAAAATTAAAAGCAGTCTTCAAATTAAAAGCTGACTCAATTCACTTTGAGAAAAAAAAAAAAAAAAAAAAAAAAAAAAGTCACCATGAGCTATGATGGCAATTCCTTTTTTTCCTTTTCTAATTTTGTACTTTTTATTATCACTATCCCTGGTGGCTTTCAGGAGGTCCCTACAAACTAGTTGCTATTATGAAGATGGCCTATTTTAATCAGTCCCTTGACAAGAACAACTAATTATCTAACTTTTCTGTCTGAACTACCAGATGGCTTTAGTTCTATTCTTAACTCGATTAGTTTTCAGTAAGTAATGGAATTTGCATATTAGAAGATGTCTGTGATGACACAGGACAGAAATAATCCCAGAACCAATGCCAGTATATAATGTACATGCAGCATACTTACTGCACTCTTCCACTAAACTATAAAATAGTCACTTAAAATGACAGGCATCTTCCACATTTTTTTTCTTGTTGAACTCCCAAAGCCATGCCAGCTTTCCCTTTTCCTGACAGGTTACCACCATACTCACATTGCTTTCTCACCCAAAGCTGCAGACCTCCTAGTGCATCCACCCATATGAGAAACCAGGACACACACCAACACTGCATGCTGCAGTCCTGCACAACTCAGTGCTGAGCATCTGCATGCAACGTCCCAAGGGACCATACAAGTGCTCAAGCCTGGTGAAGCAGTACTGCCAGAATATCACAGATGGTGCAACTAATGACAACTTCTTGTGTGTGTTTGCAGGGACATCTACAGAAACAGGCAGGTTTTGGCCAGTTGCAGAGGCTGAAATTTAGACAGGATTTAGACAGTGGTGTGCCCCAAGGGTCGGTACTTGGTCCAAGTCTGTTCAAATCATTCATTGGTGACCTAGATGAAAGGACAGAGCGCATCCTCAGCAAGTCTGCTGATGACACAAACCTGGGAGGAATGGCTGATACACCAGAAGGTTGTGCAGTCATTCAGAGGGACCTAGACAGGTTGGAGAGTTGCGTGTAGACAAACCTCATTAGGCTCAAAAAATGCAACACCAAGCACCAGTGCAGGCTGGGGCCCAGCCTGCTGGAGAACAGCTCTGCTTGTCAGCAGACAAGTTAACCACAAACCAGCAATGTGCCTTGTGGCTAAGAAGGCCAACATTATCCTGGGATGCATTAGGAAAAGCGTTGCCAGCAGGTCAAGGGGGGGTGATCCTCCCCCTCTACTCAGACCTGGTGAAGCCATACCTGGTGTACTGTGTCCAGGCCTGGGCTCCCAGTACAAGAGACATGGAGGTACTGGAGAGTCCAGTGGAGGGCTGCAAAGATGACATGGGGGCTGATTCATCTCTCTTAAGAGAGGCTGAGAGAGCTGGGCCTGTTTAGCCTGGAGAAGTGGAAACCGTGAGGGGATCTTATCAGTGCATATAAATATCTTAAAAGGGGGCATCAGTAGAATGGGGTCAGACTCTTTTCTGTGGTGCTCAGAGACAGGATAAGAGGCAACAGGCACAAACTGAAGCACGGGAAATTCCTTATGAACATGAAGAAAGACTTTACTGTGTGGGTGAAAGAGCACTGAACAAGTTGCCCAGAGAGGTTGTGGAGTCTCCTTCTCTGGAGATTTTTCAAAACCTGCCTGGACATGATCTTGTGCAGCCTGCTCTAGGTGACCCTGCATGGCAAGGGGGTTGGACTAGATCTGGTCTCCAGAGGTCCATTCCAATTTCAACCATTCTATGAAATGTTTATTTGAGAGTGTCCATTTGCAGTGCACCATGACATGGGAAAGACCTAAAACAGCAAGGGAGTCTGCCTGAGTGCATTAAGGGTAGCATCCACTCTGGTAAACAGTAGTAAAATACAGCTGTGTCTGACCAAAAAGCCAATGGAGATCAATGAAAAATGAGTTAAGGCCAAGATCACACAAGTGAAAGTTATTTGTGCACAGACATAGGGCACGTTATACTTAGGGCAGGAAAAAAACAATGGATATTAACCATGATAAGCATATGCTTTACAAGGCGAGACTTCTCTTGTAAATTCCAGGCTGCTTTTTTTATTTTTATTTTTTTTTGCTTTTTTTTTTTTTCATATACATACAGTACCATGCAAAAATAAATAAATAAAAAATCCAAAAATACTAGCAATGCAATTACTTTTTTTTTTTTTCCCCATATGCGTTATAATTCCTGTGAATAACTGTAGCCATTCAATGATGTTGCAACATTCACTACAAAATAAATAACTGAAGAACCCAGACTTGAGAAAAATTCCCACATCCATGATGTTAACACAGGAGTTATATCCTCACTGCGAGTGAGGTTGTGGATAAGTTTGTTTTATTTTTTACTGGGTTTTGTGGTTTTGTTTTTTTTTTATTTGTTTGTTGGATGAGGCCTTTTGCTTTTTAAGGAGTATTGGTTGATATAAAAACAAAATGGCAAAACACATAGGGTTGAAAACATTATTTTCAAGTTCCTGAAGAATACTATAAACAATGGAAGGTGTCAAGAAATAATTTTCTTTTGTCTGCATATTTTTACATAGTCACTCATTTCCAACCAACTTCTGTATAAAATTTTGCATATCTTTCTAGACTATGAAATAAAATATCTCCAAAACCAGAAAAACAGCTTTTACTCATGTTAACACTAAGAATACATATACTTAATTACATTATACTGATAGCAACTGAGGAAGAGAAAATTGACATTTTAAAAACAAAAATAATAAAAGAAAATATTCTAATTCCTGAAAATAAATAAATAAATAAATAAATTACTTCAGTGAAGACCTGGGGACAACAGTATTCCATATTACCATAGTTTATTCTACAGCAACCATCAACAGTTAAGTGTCTCTTGGTACCACCATGGCAGTGTAAGAAAGATTACGTGTAAATAATCATCAGAGCTTTCTCTATTTTTCATCAATAACTCTCAGGCAGGGCAGCCGGAGAAAAAGGCTGACTGAATACCTGATACTCAAGAAACAAAACTGAGTTTTGTTAGCGTAGTAACCATGACAGCTTCCATTTGTAAGGCTTCTCATCTTTGACTGCACTGTGACAAGGAAGTTTGTTTAATAAATGGAACACCTATAGACTGACAAACCTGGTAAAAATTCTCAGGTTTGGTTTTGGTTTCCAAAACTGCTTTGATCTTCTCATCCCATGGTGGAAATCAGGCTTCATTTTCTGCCATTCTGATCCAACAGAAGTTTGTACTTGGAACACGTATTCCAACAAAAACCCACTTTAATATATGCTTGAAGATATTTATGTAGGATCAAGACAAGCAAGCCTTCCCAAACAGAGCTGTAATTTACATCAATAAAATCCTTCACATTAATCTTCCAACAATCAAAGACCATACTATCTATTTTTAGTATTGCACAGAATTTTTGGAGCTGATTTTAGAGTCAATGCTGAGCATAAGAGGTCTTGGGAAGCTGACTTGAGTTGAACTTGTAAAGACAATCTCTAGTTATATTTCACAGAGACATAGATCCTCCTGAAATGAAAAACAACAATAACTACTGCCAAGAAAACCAAGTTTGCTTGAATTTTCCCATGTAGTGCTGTCTAATATTCAGCTGACCATCTTGAGTTCTGACTGCCTTTTAACACAGCACTGTCTGGTGCTACTCCTTAGTTTCAGTTTCATTAAATCAGTAGTAGAGTATCTACAAGTCATGATTTAAAATGACATCTCCTAGATTGGTCAAAGTCATTTGGCCAACCAACTGCACTCTAGTAAGATATCAGCTACCTTCCCTGTCACAACTGCCTAGGTTGCCTTGGGCAAGTCAGCTTTAGGCTATGTCCCACCCAAGTGCTCAACTGCACAGCACCTTTGCACGTTGTCTCCTCATCCAGAGGAGCCCCTAGCAACATCCCAACAGGACAAGACAAGACCTAGTCTTTTCCACACATCCTTGTTTCTACATGCCCAAGTGGAGCTTAAGATGCCCTTCTTAGGGATGAGCGTACCCCCAAGGGCAAACTAGGACGCTGCTTGGGTGCCCTGCAACTTCAGTTCCCCATTTACACGAAAATCTCCTTCACCACAAAGGTGATGTAAAGTTAAATCCATTAAAGAACATAAAGAACACAAGCAGTAATGGCTGTGTGGGCAAATATTGACAAAGGGTAACAGTTTCAAAGAAGTGACTCAAGTACACTGAGTCTTCCTGAATCATCCTCCTCTGTGGGATTTCTGCTCCACAGTGACTTCAAAAAAGTGTCCACTATCCCACAGCATCTCATTATATGTATGTACTGCCTATGACCATTCTACAATATGAATCACTTCCTGTGTGCAACTTTATTAACTTTATTAAAGTCTCCTAAATGAAAAGCAGGGGGGAAAAAAATCCTAAATACAGCTATAAAGCACACAGATAAGAGATTTTTTCTTGACCATGATGACAGGATATTTCAAGAGGAACAGAAAATGCCATTAAGAGCATAGACAGATGTAGAAGATACTGCATATTACTAATAACAGTAAACATTTCCTTCCTTTCTTCATGAAAAGAGTCAATTGATTGAATGGAACAAGTAGTCATTCTTACTTTTTTCATCCATCCTTTGTACACATCAGTGCATAATTCTTTAATTATCAGTAATCTGACACTGTATATAAAAAGACCCATGCTCCTGAAGACATCTGTAACTTTGCATTATAATTCTGATTTAAAGCCATATCTTAACAGCATCTAATAAAATGAATAACGTGGGTGACATACAACAAAATTACAAGCCCTGCATACCCAGACCAGCCAGGGCAAGCCACAAGAGCAAGTTATCTTTAGTACTGGAAATGAACTGATGAAGTAATTCCTTCAAAAACTTATCAAAAAATATACAGCTTTAAATCCTAACTCACACTTTATCCCACATAGCAGCAGGAGGGGCTTACTAATTAGAATCTGTAGAACATATGGACTGGAATACATCCCATCATCCAGAACCTCAAATAATACATGTCAAGTTACTGATCTTCAGTGCACTATTAACAATTTGCCTTCTGAATGCATCACTGTATTTTACATTTTCCATTATAAAGTGTATACAGGGAAAAAAAAAAAAAAAAAAAAAAAAGGAAGCTTTACTGAGGGCAATTAATGCAAACATCAAAGATACAGTACAGAGAGAAATCCATGGTTATACTGGCTTTCCACTGAACCTAAACAAGGATGGTGGTTCTAAGATCCCATTTATATATAAAACAGATTCCGATTTTTTTTCCCTGCCTTCCCATTTCCTGACTGCATCATTGTGTAAGGAAGCCTGTGAGCCTTTGAAGCCTCCACCCAAAACAAACATGAATCTTTATAACTCTTGCAATCTTCTGTTTTATGGCCACCCAGCAAGAATCTAACTGGATCCCTTGTTTGAAGGCCACCACTGAACAGTACTAGCAGGGGAAAAGAAAAAGAAGATGAGGTCCAAATGTAATAATTACATAATATTTTTCTAATGAGATATAACACTGTGTTAATCTAAACAATGTGTGAAGATCTTCATCAATCAACTTTGAAGAATGGGCAATATTCATCAGTTTAGCAGAGTGAAATCAAGAAAGCAGAAAGCCTTATTCAGTGGTTAGACAAAGACTCTAAAAGTGACACATCTCAGATAAATATTCGGTACTACCCTAATTTTTACACCTTTCTTAAAAGGATATTCCCTTCAGACACACCAACACATGACTGACATGGCTGTTTCTCAGAACAAAGTGACATTACCCAGAGAGTGTTGCGTGTAGGGGCACAACATCAAAACCCCAGAAAACACCAAAGACTGGCTGCTTAAATTTTCAGGAATCCGAGAAACCTCTTACTGTAAGCTCCTCTCATCCTGGTCACAATTTCTGATGCATATGGAACAGTACAGAAAAGTGCCATTGCACAAGTAACAATTCAGTGCCTAAAGGATGCTTCCATAACACCTTCCTACAGCCTCTCAGAGTGTCTTCACTCCAAATCAGGCATGGATTTAACAGTACAGCTAAAAAGCTATTAGTTACCCCCACATCATGATCCAATACTGTGACCTACTCCAAATTATCTCATGTTCATGATATACAACTGCACAGCCCCCTCTTTTTCCCTCCATTCACACTTCTGTGAGCATTTTAATTTCTCGTTTGCAAGGCAGTTTTCATTCTGAAAGATGCTAAAGTACACTAAAGCTTATTTCTTAGAAAAAAGAAAAAAGAAAAAAAAAAAAAACAGATCGATGTACAGAATCATAGGGTCTACCTATGGTGTTCCTCCCAGCTCACAAAACTCCAGGGAATTCACGAAATGGGAAGTTGAAGACATATTAGATATATTACACTGTAAAGGTTATCTAAAGCTTCTCAGATTTGTTTTATTTTTATTTTTTAAAGCATGTCATGGGTGAAAGCCCGCTAGATTGAGGCCTTCCAAAAATATTTTCCCTTTCTTATGCCTTCTGATTGGGTTGCATTTCTTGACAGTAAGAAATACGTTGATCTCCATTTATTTACTACAGCACATGCACCCTAAGTCTTGCTGGTTTGAGGTGTTGTTTTTTTTCTGTGGATTTTTTTCAATCTTAATACAGATAGACCCCTCTATTCCTGTCCTCTGAAGGTCACAAGCAGAGCAGCCCTGTTGAGAAGGTT
This sequence comes from Aythya marila, assembly GCF_965140915.1. NCBI lineage: Eukaryota > Metazoa > Chordata > Aves > Anseriformes > Anatidae > Aythya > Aythya marila. Next base: position 50,360,247 of record NC_139043.1, read on the forward strand.
CAGTTGCTTGCTCTGTTTTGCTCAGACCTTGCTATTAGATCCTCATCTACACAACCAGCACCTTTTACATATTTAAAAGCAGCAAAAGCAGATCCATATCTCATGGATCCCTGTTCCTGTGATAGCAGATCCATGTCCCATGTACCAGAAGGTACAGTGAAAGCACATAACCCAAAAGAATTGAGGAAGTGTCCACATAGTTTCTTTAGGTACAGAAAACAGTTCTGTAACAGTGGAGGAGAGATAGGCTATTAGATCTACCATTTCTACAATGAAATATTATGATATGAGTATATAATATAGGTCCCGTCAGGAGTGAGAAAAAGTAGTGATGTGAAATAGCTATGCAGAAATGAATGCTATAGTCAAAGAACATGTTTTACAAATCAGGGCAATGAATATTTGATCCATAGTGACAACCCTATGCCATTTTTTTTAAATGCAAGAAAAGCAATAATGACATTTCAGGTATGAAGGTACTGTGACTGTTAAACAAGCCAGAGGTAGGAAAATGTTTATAAAAATTGTACAGAAATGCCTAGATTCAAGTGGACAGCGATACCAGTATCCAGACCCTTCAAGTCGCACTGACAAAACAAATAAACAAGCAAACAAAAACTTCTCTGAAATAAATTCAGGATCCCTGTGTCAAACTCAATATATCATCCAAAGGAACAATTCTTTACAGTATGAAGCAAAGAGGTAAGACCTGTTGTATCCTAAACTGCCATCACTAAGTGCTACAGATACACTTGATAGAACTTAATCACGTTTGACAATAGAATTTAAAGAACATTAGAAAAATTAATAAGGTTTATGCTTATTTAAAACATAAACACATCACAAGCTATATTTCATAGCTTGTCTTCATTTTTCTGGAAAAGACGACTTCATTTTTCTGGAAAAGGAATGAGTATGTTTTCACAAACGCAGGCCATTGTAAGATACTGTACCTCACTGAGTGATCAGAGATGGCACAGGGGGTACTAGAACACTACTTCTTGTCTTTCCACACACACATACAACATCTACCATTCTCATCGAATCAAGGATGGCTGTAGCTTTAAGCTGGTGCTGCTTATAGTTTCCTTCTTAGTATATAGAAAGGGGAAAACTTTCCTACAGGAAACATCTTGAATACATGTTAACTGCTGAGAATTTAAGAAACATGCTCAGATACCCAGTGTTATTAAAACCAGAAAACACAGAATGTGCACACAGTAAGGAAAGAAGGACCTACAGTTGTCTGCTTCTCCCCAAATCTGAGCTTTCTGAAATGCTTTGCTGCTGCCATATCTTCCCTCACACCAACAGTTCAAGTGAAAAGAATCACATTCTCTTAATATATAGTCTATGTAAGCTATACATCAACTGAACAATACACATCACCTCAATTAAGACATTTGATGAACTTCTTTCAAAGTGAACCTTTTTTCCTGCTACTGACTTGCGTGGTGTTAGATACCAGCTACCTGAGGTAGGGAAAAGGGTCTTGAACATGAAACCATGAACAAAAAAGTCCTTATGTGAGGTTTAGGCTACTCAAAGGCTTTTCTTCACTTACGAGTAATTGGAATTGAGAAATGATCTTCCTCCAATGAAAAATTTTCTTTTATTGGGATATTTGTTTCAGATTCATCTAGAATAAATCAACCAATAACTACAAAATAACTAAAATGTCATTTATAGAAGCAATCTGGTTATGGTCTAACATTTGATATTTTTATATGCAAAAGATCAAAATCACTTTCAGAATAAAGCCCATTTTCAAAGGCACATCGTGCAAGCTCAGTCTACTGAAACTAATCACTGACAATTTTCATACATTCCTTCCCATGAAATCCAGTTCTGCATTCTCCATAGAAAGTACATCAACGTCTTAAATAAGCAACCCATATACTCATGCTTCCAGCTGCTTTTGGGCAGATGAATACTGAAAATATTCCAAACCTGGAGGCTGGAACCAGCTGCTGTCTTTTAAAAAAGCATTTGTTTCATCCTAACATCCTTGTCGATATGGTAAAAATAAATATTCTCACAATTTGGAAAAGTCTTTTCTCTTCCCAAGTCACAGAAAAAGAATTAACCTTTGATTTGCAGGAAAGGACTTTCTAGTCTTGGAGAAAGAAAAACTCATAATATACTAAAAAATTAATATGGATGAAATGTTCAGCTCAAGAAATATTAATAATAATTTTTAAAAGAATGGTATGGCTTTGGTACTTCAAAAAAAAAAAAAAAAGCTTCTTCAAATAGCAGTTGGCTGGAACTTCTTTGGTACTTAACACTGTGATATTGAAAGATGAAAATAATCACACATCCACGAAGAAGTGAACTTTGTAAAGTAAAACCTGCTTTCTGTATCCCCATGAAGGATTTAGAGATTTAGAGCAACATCCCATGCTTTTTGACCGCCAGAAATGCTGATTTCTATACCATAAGTCAGCTGTCAATATGAGTTCAGGGGTAAAAGGAGTATATTAATCCAAAACTAAACATAAATCATCATTTATTAAAGGAAGAAAAAAAAAAAAAAAAAAAAAAAAAAAAACAGAGGCAACGAAATAGCAATGGCTCCTCCTGAAAGCTACCAGGAGCCACTGCTCTGCAGCCTTGATGTCCTCGGGAATCCTCCCTCCCACTCACGAAGAAGCAGCAGGAGCCTAGCACAGGCAGTGCTTGCTTACTTTGGGGTGGGGGAGGTGGGAATAAAGCATTCAGTGTGGTTTTAGCTGCTCTTTGCATGTATTGACCCCTGGAAAGATGCCGAGCAGCAGCTCCCACAATGTGTCAGCTCCCCACAGACCTGAAGTGATCTATGGGATCATGGTTTGGGAATCTTCAGACCAGGTCATTAGGAAAAGACATTAATAACACAGTTAGAGACCCCAGTCAGCGATGGCGTACAGCTTTAAGCAAAAACATCCTTTCCAATTAAAGCTGTGTTTGTGCTCAAGTTAAACACTGACATTTCATAAATCTCACATGAGATGGCCCTAAAGAAAACCACACACTAAATATTTAATTTATACACCACATGACTGGGTTGGGGGCTGGTCTCGGAGCCTCCCATTGCCGTTCCCCACTGGCAGCCAGGTCAGGGATCAGTGACCCAGGGCCCACTGGCATGAGAAGGGCTGCAGGCTCAACAGATGCTCCTGCCGCACTGCAGCACGGCCACGTGGCTGCTGCCAGCACTGGGCCACCCGCATGGGCTCAATCACTCCATGAGTGCCTCTGCCCACGTGCTGCTCTTTGCAGTACAGCAACATGCTGCAAGCCTGGAGCCGGTGGGATTAATAATGGGAATAGGGCAACGAACTCGCTGGACTGAGTCCATTTTGCATTAACTATGAGGGCTTGGATTTCTTTCAGTAGCTGAAAGAGACGAGAAACAACGAGTAAGAGGAAGTTTTCCCACACAGGCTTTACATCTCCAAGAGAAGAAAGGGGAGGGGGGTAATGCACAAAGCTATTTCTGATGCATGCCATGGGCCAAACTTCTAAACTCTCTTCAACCTTTTCACATTTGCAAATTCATGCACTTGATAGCATTGCTCTTACTGACTTCATGTATTGCTTTTATTGTGCTCTTCACTTAGGTAAGTCTACAGATTTGGCACAGAACAAGCTTGTTCATCAGGGAAATGTGCACTCAGACGTCTGAAAGCATGAACAATGATACTGAAAGCAGACATTGGAAAAAACTTGGCTTACTTTATGGTCACAATTTTACTAACAAGCCACTGTGCCCAAGATGAGAGTCACACACTTCTGATTTCCAGTGGTGTCAATGCATTACTAAGCTTTGCCCTAAAATTGAGATGAAAAAATATGGGATATTTTCTTTTCCTGAATAAAAATGCATGTATTTATCTTTTAAGTTACAGATAAACTTTGTCCATGTGAGAAGGAGGGAGGTACTTATTAAGAAAGCACAAAAATGTTTTCACAGCACTTCTCACTTCTACAATACCATTTCTCTCCTCTCTCTCCTAGAAACAGCAAGAGCATTCCACTGTCGTCAAGCTACCAACTGTGAATGCAAAGATCTGATGGAATTACACTTGGGAGCACCTCTAATCCACAGGCCAAGCATCAGACAAACAGGTCTAGGCTAACTTGTTGCCTCTTAATACTGCAAACTGCCATTGAGCCTCAGAAGGAGTTCAGTCCTCTTGCAAAGTGAGTGGTTACAAAGAAGTTGGGAATGCAATCAACTTAATTGAATAACAGTTATATCTAAAGCGGTCCAGTGTAACCTCACCAATTTCCTTGGCGTCTCAGATTTTGCTGTTCTAAGATCCTAAAGTTTCTTTTTTTGTTTCTTTGGTTCTTTGCATTAAACTGGAACATACACAGTAATTTTGGACAGTCAGCTCTTCTTTCTCATCTTTGCTTTTCACTAAGGTCATGGCTAGAATAGATTCAGCTCATGTGTATTTTTTACTGTTCATGAAAATAATCACAACACAAGTATGAAAAAAAATCAGATCTTTTTGGGCAAATTTAACAAATAAAGGGTAAAAGAAGCAACATATTGCAATGTCAAAAAAGGAAAAAGTTAGAATTGGCCACATGCTTGACCACTTTAGCCCAACAAAAAAATAGATCAAGTGAAAAATATGTTACTCAGCACTTCCATTCCAAGCTGGCCAAAAGCAAAAACAAACAAACAAACAAAAAACAGGTAAGGAAAGATAGCAGACTTGCTTGGATGAATGAACACTGAACAGCATATTAAGAGGAAGTCTAGTTGCTACAAAGAGAAAAAAGATTAATTAGCAAAGATGGCAAGGTCTCAAGGGTAGGAAAGAAGTGTTGAAACAAAAATAAATAATTAAATGGGGAGGACAGAAATGAATATGCCACGTGCATAAGTAGCTTCTGGAATTTGATGCTGGCAGCTGACCTGGTCTGAAGCACTGGGACCCTGTCACGATGGCTTGCTACTTCAGCTAGAGCCATTACTCTAGGTGTATTCTACTCCAATTCATTAAATAACAAGGGGAGGAAAGGGAAATGAGACTGCTATGGCAGGCTGAAAAGTTTTACATCGTGATAAGCAGCCAGCCAGGCTGAAACACTATAAATGATACAGAACAACTACTTCAGAAGTGGAGAGGAAAGGTCAGAGACAGCCACTGCCTAGGCGTTTCTAGCATTACACAAGTGACTCGGGATGAGGCAGTCAACCTGAAAGCCTGAGCAGGTCATGGGCTCAGCACGGTGACTGCTTGTATATTTCTGATGCTTGCAGCAGGCTCTGGTGTTCCTCCGAGCAAAACAGCCTCCTCTGTCTACTCCCACATGCTTCCTGCCAAGCATGGGGCCCAGAAAAAGTTACTCAAGAAAGATTTATCCATAAACATAAGTCATAATTTTTATTCTTCAGAGAGTACTATAAATCATGAAGAATAAAACTGCACTAGTAGCCTTTTCGGAGCAATAGCTTCTTATACTACCCTCTCTGGTTATAGTTGCAGTACCCATAAGTTTCATCTTCACACTTCACTATACATAACCAAAACTGAACAACTTTGTTAGACAAGTCCAGATTTAGCAACATGCTCATTTCATCCCCCACCTATCCATCCATCACCATAAATACGTTACATAGAAAAATTCTGCTCATGAAGCAACACATATATAAAGTTTTAAAGGCATGTGAGACTAAAGCCAGCAGTTAGGTAATAAACTTGCAGGTGGGAGGGCTTTTTTTTAAAAAAAAAAAAAAAGTTTTTAGTGGTATTAATAAAATGCACAACAGCAGGAAATTAGAATTACTGAAAATGAATTTGAAACAGTTTTGAACAACTCTTATTCAGTTCTTGAGAATTTTGGCTAGAAACAGTCCTTGTTACCAAACAAAGGATTCTTGTAATCCTTATCCTTATCTAATAATACCTGACACAGCACAGAGCAGGTCTGCCTGCAAGCTGGTAGAAGTTAACATGGAACACTTTTTTTGCCAAAAAATAAATAATTTTGCCAGTCCTGGTTTGGTTAGGTCAACAGGGCTCCAAAATAAAGAGTTTTATTTGCATATTTCCTATGTATGGCTACTTAAGCTTTTCAAGGATTAAAGTGTAAGCTGTAGGTGAACTTTAAGACCTAATAATAGTGGAGAAATGCAATATCCTGATTCAAAAAAAAAAAATAATGTATGCCTCATTTCTTTAATGCATCTCAATGCTTTTATGTGAATACAAAAGTGGAAATTAAGTCCAAATGGCACATTTTGCAGCAGCATCAGTTCCTGTGGAAATCATGGTGAGTATCCTGACAGAGTGCATTAGTGCAATACCAAATGGCAGGAGCTGACCACTGCATCAAGGCTTGTGGAGAAGCAAAATTAACTCAGCCTCCTCACCAAGGAAGAACTAGGAAGGAAAAAAAAAAAAAAAAAAAAAGCAATAGCCATTTTGCTATTGAAGCACAGCAGCACAGCACAGCATAATGTACTAGCAGCACCTTCAGATAGAAAACTGTCTCACACCAGTGAGAAGGAGGAATAGGAAGAAAGTCACCAAGTCACTGTTTCTCTGCCTAATTTCCTATGAGCCAGCTAATGTCATCTTTATCTTAACCAAATGAATTTCAGCTACTTGATTTTGATCAACTTCAGACATACTCAGGCTGCAGGAAAAAAAAAAAAAAAAAAAAAAAAAAAAAAAAAAAAAAGCAGTTGCAAAATGAGCTGCTCTTGTGCTAAGAAACACAGGGTAGCTGGCACAGAGACCTAGACAACCTTGCCTTTCTACTGACTACCATTAGCAGGTTGAGAGGTGTTGGTTTTAGCTGTTTTGAACTTTGCAAGCTCAGAAAACAGTCGAGATTAGTGATAAGGCTGTAAATTTGCCAGCAGATCAGCGCAATCACAGATATGACATTGGAGCAGACTTTTCCATACAGGGCACCTGTTCTGGACCCATCTTCCAGGCTTGGTGCATCAGAACACATTTTTGTTAACCTCCCAAACACATTGCAAAGCTGACATTGATTTCTATGTATTTCATTGGAAACTCGAGTGAAGGTTAATGGTTTGCTTTTATTGTTGTTTCCTTCTACAATTATTGATCTGGACATCCAGAATGATTTACCTAAATGTTTTCTTTTTGTTTTGTCATCTTCTTGTACCTCCTCTAAATGTCAGTGATGTATAGTTTCTCTACAAAATGATATTTTTAAAACGTAAGTTTTGCAGAAAGGGTTCCTGCAGAAATACAGACAAAAGAACTACGACAGAAATTCTACTTTTAGAGTGTTTTGGCTTTTTTTTCAGTATTAGAGTTAGCTGCTGTGATGGCAAGCATCTATTTGTAGTCCTTTTCTGCTCTCCCCACTATTTTACTGCATCATCATAAGTAAAAACTGGAAAAAAGAGTATATATCAGACTTGCACTTGTCCACCAGTAGTAGGATTTAGTCATGAAACTTGCATAAAATTCAACAGGGAAGTGGATTAAAAATTTCCATAGTCTCAAGCCTATGCATTTAAGTTATCAAACTAGAACTAAAATAAGAGATGATGAAAAACAGTTGCATCTAAATAATCCTCAGATATTTCCACCAGTCTGGCAAATATTTGCTGATTCTATAAATCTTCTCTCAGCACCTGTCAGGAGTACAGCCAGAAGCATGGGGGAATAAATACATCAGCATGCAAAGATTTCCCATAAATCCAGTCAATTTGGGAGCAAGCTAATTCCTCTCTTCAAGCAAGACAGAAATTTTCTAAAAATCTTAATCTCCTACGTGCTGATGTAGCACTGCAGAGCTCTGATCACCTCGCAGTTCCCTCATCTGCCAGCCCTGAGTTTGAGGAGGGCACAGCCAGGGGGCAAGGGCAGGAGCAGGGCTCCAGCAGCAGTAACATGCAGCACAGACTGAAGGCTAACATTGAAAGATAACAGGCACGCTGCAGTGGGAGGAGAAAAGGAAGAAACACATCAAATCAGAGCAGCCACGCATTTACTGAGGAATCAGTCTATTTTGGCTTTCTCCTCTTACCTTTCCTTTTAATGTGCTTTCTCCTAGGTTGCATCTTTCACCATATTTTTGTTTACTCCATTATTTACTTCATTGTGCTGGTATTTTAGGTTTCACAAAACTCATGCTGTTTAAAGATATTTCCTCAGCTGAGCCCAGCCATGTCAAAACTCACTCACGAAGAGGACCTGAACTGCTGTTTTAGAGCAAGCCATATTCAACACAAGTCATTAAAGCAGACAGATAAAGCCCTATTGATGTTTACAACCACGTGTCATTCATGTTAGTGTGTCTCCTGCAGCTCTAAAGCCTTACACCATTTGTGTCGACAAGCAGAGAGATGCTTAACTGGAGAAGAAGAATCTTACAAGTACTCAGGTCTTCACATAACAGTTGCAAAAAATGTGAAGGTTGCAAGATTTTGCTGCTTTTCCCAACACCGTGAAGGAAAAGCAGTATTTCCTTGGCTAGACTGCACACGCTCGTTTTCTTCCCTTAATCTGTACTCCACATCTCAGAGATACCCTTCTCTGGCAGGGAAGCAAAACGCAGGCATCAACAACATCCCTGTTCTTTGCCTTCCATTGCCTGTTCTTGCTAATCCAGAATTTGTGGGCTGCTGCGGGGGGAGGGGGGAAAATCTAATTAGTGTAGCCTCAGAATAGTCATTTATTGTTACAGACTATGCCTGTACAAGAAAGTGAGTGTGATACAAGTTGTTTTTTAGCCCTGACCACTTGCATATTTGCATCCTTCTGTCACACTTCCTCATTTCGCTGCTGTCCCATTACAAACGGCCATTGTGTCTATGCAGTATCTGCAGAGCTGAACTCACGCTCTTATCAAATAAAAGATTTCAAAGGGAAGGGCAGTTTAATTGGTAGTTATTCATCTCTGTGATGGGGAAGACCCTACACTCAAATTCTCCTCCTCCACTACAAGGTTTCCTTGAATGCTTCGCACAAGTCTCTTAAGCCAAGGGACTTAAGAAACACGTCAGAAAACCCCAGATGGGCTTGTGCACCTCATACAGTGCTCCAGGTGGGGATCAGACACAGTGCTCCCTGCTGCTGGGGGAAGAAAGGCCTCATCCCTTTTCCTCCTCCCCCTAAACCCTCAGTCCTATTCCCCAGCTCTTCCTTGGCTCCCTGCTGCAGTCTCTCCCTGTCCTGACACCACTGCTGTGCTGCTCTGCAACGTAACTACCCACTAACCAGAAGAAACACCGAGCTATTTCTCCTGGGTTGCTTTTCTGCAAATTTATCCCAGCAACACAGCTGGAAGAAGGCCTGGGGAGTGCCAGCCAAGGGTAAACTTGAGGAGCACGTGTCTGGGAGGAGGAGCAGGGAGAAATGGAAACTCCTTGTCAGCAGCAAGCTGTAAAACTGTTCACCACATGCTGGTGAGCCATGCCTGGAGTTTCAGAGAAAACACAACAGCCACCCAAAACCTTTTTATTAGAAACAACACGAAGAGAAATAAAAAAAAAAAAAGGGGGGGGGGGGGTGGGGGGGGGAGGAGGAGGAGGAGGAAGAAAAGAAAATCTGACCCCCAGGGAGAAGGGCTAGGTATGTCCTGTGGGCCACCTACGGTTCATAGACACTGCATGAGCTCAGCCTCACACTTCTCCCCTGCCTGAGGGATAGCAGGCCCACAAACACATACCAGAATGGCACTTTTTGATACTGTGCCATTTTGCTGAATAGCTCCCAGGATTAACCGGGCCAGATTAAAACATTCTGGTTTATGAGGTCAGGACAGTCTCTGGGAAGAAGACAGTGCAGCTTTCACTCTGAAACTGCTTATAGTTTTTAATCCAGTGATGGTTAAGTGTAAAAATAAATTAACCTGAGAGATGGGACCAAAGCCCGCAGGATAAGTAGTTTTTCCCTGCACATCTGAAATAAATGTAAAACTGGCATCCCAGCAGCTTGACATCTACTTCATAATTACCTACCATGGCAGCCAACCCACGTTTGAGAGGTTAAAAGTCTCACATGAAATTCTCCCATTATTTTGGGCCACAGGAAATTTTAAAAGTTAAAGTTGAAGCCACACAGTAGCGTGATATTACTCACTGCGTTTCTTGTTCCACCCAGTTGCCCAAAAGCAAGCAGAGGTCAAAACACAATTAAAGGTAGCATCCTGTTCTCAAATCTTTAATGCATATATATATACATATATATATATATATATGCACACACACATATACACACATACACACACAATCTTATTTTAGCAGGTCAGGTTTTCCATTAATAAGTCTTGTTGCATCAAGTAGTAAGAGTACTGTCTTTCTGATTGCATAGTTTTACTATAATGAGACACACCACCCTCCCCCAGTCACAAAAAATGAGATCAAAACAGCTCTCAACTGGAGTTGTAAGATTGTGTACATTAATTACAACTCCCAGACTGAAAGTATTCAAGTGTGAATTTGGCAACAGCTTTCCCAGCACATGTCATTTATAAGCTTTGACAGGCCAAGTTCTGTAGGTGAGAGATTTGTTGAAATTTTGCTCTACTGATGCTACTTCTAGCTGATGTGGCAACACAAATGAATTTTCTCTCACATTTTCCTGATGTACTTCACTTTCAAAAGAGGAAAATTGGATATAAACCAAGAGGATCGTGAGCTGGCTTCCTCAGGGTGTTCCAGAATTTCCCAAAGAGGTGGCAGAACTACACTACATACATTCGGGGATACATGGCACAGAATGAACTCAGAAAGGCAACCTCTTTTTATTTGTGCATGAAAAACACAGGGCAAATAAAACAAGGCTCTCAAGTTGTATTAGTATTGGTACTAGAAATATTTTCACTCATCTTGAATAACATGTCCATGAAATATTTTATTTTGCATGTGCACATTTCTACAGCTGTGTCTCACTATGACCATTTTCCTAGTATTAAGAAGAGGACATAAAAAAATAAAAAAAATAGTAAACTATATACATATTAAGATTGCTATACTGTTAATTTACTCTCATTAGAATTACTGGAAAGAATAACTGGAGTTCCACAGTTCAGATATTTCAAAATAAGAACATATCCAGAAACCTCTACTGTCATGAGTTATCACCTAGTCCCTGATATACAGCTGAACTGAGAAAAATACTGTCAGACTTGCTAAACAGAACTGATAAAAATATTTTCCTAAGCACTGCAAACCCCTCATTCAAATACCTCCATCAGAATTGTGACATTTAAAAAAAAATATTGAAATCAGTACTCAATTGTCATTTAAGAAAAACTGTCAGGGCTGCACCTGCTGCATTACCAGGTAATAAGCAATGCAAATTCTAATCTGGGGGCCAGCACTGGGTCCTCAATAGAAAAATAAGCAGCACAGCAAAAATGAGGAACGATTCCATGCAAGGAGGAAAAAAAACTATTATTACCATTTTGTGAGGAAGGAGAAGAACTGCAGAAGGAAATGGACAATAATTTTTAAAATCTTAAGCTCTTATTTTTGAAGAGCTCTTCCTAGCATGTGTAATCTATCAAAATAAATTTAATGTTACAGGGAAAGGTGTCATCAAGGTCAATTAATTATCTCTACCTGTACCATGCCATGGACAAATTCTGTGCTACTGTTACTTAGTTTAGTGAAATGTTACACTAAATTCAATACCATATTAAATTTCAAATGGTCACCACCAGTCCCTCACCCTCTTCCCAGGAAGGAAGTCTCACTCTTTTGCTTTTGCATTCTCAGATAAAAGTAGCATCTGAAGCAGATTTTGTTTGTCCATACAAATTTAAATGCATTGCCTACATGCACTCAGCAACACAGAATCAGCAAACTACAGAAAAGTTGCGACAGAAATGTACTTTAGAAGAAAAAAAAATCCCCTAACCCCCCCAAAACAACCAGTTATTCTAAGGGTTACAATTTTTCCTTCCCTCTGCAAGTCTGAGGATTCTTCTCAGTAAAGCATATATCAAGCCTCGTTAACAATAATGCTTCTGACCGTACTTTTTTTTTTTTTTTTTTGCTATTAGTCTATATTTACTTTAGAAAAACTGCTGAAGGTTCCTATGTTTTGCTGAAGACACAGCTTTGAAAGTGGCACAGATCTCAAAGATAAATTGTTTAATCTCACTTTTCCAGTCACCAAAAAGAGTAAGAGCCACAAAACTGACAGGACACATCTGGGTAATGTAAGGACACTCCCACCACAGGCCACTTGGAAAAACAGCAGAATCTGGCCTCGAAAACATGCATCAGTACTTCACTTAATAGCATTAAACCTTTCCTTAAGAAAGGGAAGGAAAAATAAGAGTTCAGTGACTACTGGTAATATACGAGGATGAATAATCTCACCGCAGCTACAGTCTACACGGGTATCTAATCATTGCACATTAATATTCAGGGAGACTATTATACAAGTTGTCCTTTTGCCTGGAGATTCAAAGCTTCACTTAAAAATAAATGAAGAGTAATGATTGCTGGTGAACTTTCCCTATTTTCTAGCCAGTTAATTTCCTCCTCCCGGTGAAAGTCTGCTGTATGCCACACATCCTGCCTTCAGGCTATTGCTGAGATGGGAAAACTGTGGTTCCTTTCTTCCTATTACAAAGTTTAAAACCAGGAAATACATCCGTTATGAATTTTTAAGAGTAAAACAAATGTTAAAGACATTGGCAGAATGCTGGAAGAAAATTCCCAGGACTATAACAACACACATGTGGCAAGAAACTTAAAAGTTTATTAACAGACACAATGCCTTCAAATTTACCAGGAAAGACTGTTAGAAGTAACATTACAGATAGCTGAACAGCATTCAAAAAAATCAAAAACTCAGCATGTGGAGAAAGGGGGCACCAGAAAAACATACTTCCAACTAGAATTTTTGCTGCAGACAGCACACGCACAGGGATGCTGTAATCCCAAAGGAGACCTCACCCTGTTCTTCCTCTCCCATCCTTCCTCTGGAGCAAGGAAGAGCTCCTCATTATCACACTACCCTGTGAAAGGTCTTTAAAGGCCATGAACTTTAAAAATAGCTTTTAAAAATGATCCTGAAATCAGGAGAGAGCCTTCGCTACAGCACAAGATATGCAACTTCTTCACAGTTACTCATGCGACAAATAGGAGCGGTTCTGCACAAGCCCATTGAGAAAAGCCGGAACAATTTGGAAGTTAAACCCCACAGCCTCTGTGCAGCAATCTTGGCAAGAGAAAGCAGAGCAGTGACTCACACATCAGTGTCTCACATCATGATGTGGGGCCGTTCACTGGGAAGATTCCCAAGGCATTCTACGAACAAACTCCCAGCACAAGTTCCATTTGTCACTGAGATGCAGTCCTCTGTAGCAGGAATTTGCAGCTGCTCAGCAGCACAGGGGAACAGTGCAGAGAAGTTCAGGACAGGGAGGGAGAAGATGAGGGCATCATGCAAGTGAAACTCAAAGGCATAATCAGCACTTGTGAAGAGGTTTTACTCCAAGCCCACCTCAGCACCATGATAGATTTTGGAGTCAGTGGTGACTGCAGGGAACAGCCTCCCACCAGACTGACCATACCACTCAAGTGAACAGGGCACGCACCCTTCTAGAGATAGATTACTCAGACAATACTTAGTTTCACACACTAACATAGCTTCTGTAGTGGAAGACAAAACGTATACCGTAACATGCTGCAAAATTAGCCACCTCCTACACAAACAGCCAAATCAATAGGATACTCCTTGATAGGACAAAAAGTAACAGCTTTAAACTAAAAGAAGGGAGATTTAGATTAGCTATTAGGAAGAAATTCTTTACTATGAGGGTGGTGAGGCACTGAAATAGGTTGCCCAAAGAAGTTGTGAATGCCCCATCCCTGGAAGTGTTTAAGGCCAGGCTGGATAGGGCTTTGGGCAACCTGGTCTAGCAGCAGGCATCTGTGACCATGGCAGGAGTGTTAGAATTAGATGGTCTTTAAGGTCCCTTCCAACCCAAACCATTCTATGATTCTATGATCACTCTTTCCCCTACATTCAGAGTTACAACAACATGCACTTCAAAATTAAAAAGTCAGCTAAACAGCTTCAACCAACTCTCCCAATTACATATGTTACACAGGACCACAGACCCATTCAGGCCAGAAGGGACCTTCAAGGGTCTTTAGTTCAGTCTCTCGTTCAAAGCTGATCCCAAGGCTGGCCCTGCTAGTTTGCCCAGGTCTATCCAGTTGGGTCTTAAAAACCTCAAAGGGTAGAGACGATTCCCAGACTGTGTGTGTTCATGTACATGCACCAGAAGGGACACTGCCCTTTTGTATATGAACACTCTTTTTCCCAGGCTGGCCAGCTTGTTGGACATGGTGCTCTTGCCCTGCAGTCAGGTGGGAATACAGCACTGACTTGAAATTGCCCTGTTGTCCTACAGACAGGTCCACTAAGATACCGTGTCCCAAAGAGGTAGCAAAACAGGCAAGGAAAAGAAGAAGCATGATCATGTCTGCTCCATAATGAGAGACAGAAGCATGGGAGACCAAGACAAAAAGTAAATTTGTAGCACTGAAACCAGGAGTCCTGACATCAGCCTGGTGCTTAACCACAAAACTGTTCTTTCTCCCTCTGGCATAACTCTCTTGCAATTCATGACCATACATAGTTGTTTTGGGAGGGCTGAGGAACATTTACTGTCCCATTTTCTAAATGTGCTTTGTTCTTCCTGCAGTCAGGAGCCCCCTCTCTGGTCATACAATTACACCCTTTAACATTCAACCCACGTCTGGCTGTGGTCTTTGTTCTCTGAGAAACATGTGGCAGGGTAAGCACTCTGTACATCATTTATTTTAGGCCTCCAGTTTTGGAGCTGTGAAGCACCCCATTCAGGAAACTTACACTCCTGCCAATCACTGTAAATTATGTGAGAGGTGTTTCAATGCAGGAAATCCATGGCACCTAAGGTAGATGAGCTACCATCTCAGGCACACTGCTCCCTGTATTGGTTTTTAACTTTAAGAGCTTTTGAAAATGAACTCACTCAACATACAGTTGCAGTGATTTAAGGCTTTAAAATCTCTCTTCTACTCCTCCTGCATTCTTACCCATTACCATTTGCCACAGCAGCAACCGAAGCCCACCAAGAAGTTGCATACATACTCATCACCATCAGCAGCTGTCCAAGCTAAAGGCACTAGACTTTGCACTGAAGCAATTTAGATGTATTCACAAGCTCTGGCCTCTGTGCATTGATTTCTAGCAGAGGAGTATAAGAGACTACAGTATCTAGGAGCTTCTAAATCTGCTTTAGTTGATGACCATTCGCAAGTTTGATACTATCGCCCAAGCCACTGCCACAAGTAAAGGTGTGAAAAGTATAGTGACATACCTTTACTGAAGAGAAACACAACACAAAGTGATGCTCAGCTGCTAATTCTCTCCACTACTATTTTTGCATGCAATCATCAACTATTTAAGAAGTTAATAAATTTAACTATTTAATAAAAGTTCAACTTTGCAATGCATTTGCAATTCAGAGTGTCCATTGCCATTGCCCCCTTTTTAAGCACATCTAAACTATGTTCTTTTGGTACTTTAATGAATCTAGAGTAAACCAGAAACTTCTCCTCACATGATTGAATTTGACACAGCCCCAGTGCACGATTCAATTAAAAATACACAATTTTTCATTGCAATAGCATAACTCTTAGAGTTAAGATTCAAGCTTTGACACCATGCTGCAAATTGCACAGAATGTGTAACATTATTTCTTTCCTAATAGCAACCACAATGAAAACCATACATCATTCCTTTGCTAATGCTGCAATATGATTTTTACTTAAGCCCTGATCATCAACAGAAGACTGATTTGCTATTGAAGAAGATGTACTAACCACTTCAACTTCTGCAGTTTTAAGTCCTTAGGCAAACAATAGTTTCTCACTTTCCCCACTCTATGTTCATATCATAAACATCATTGAAAGGTGTAAACTGACTCCAAAACTGTGATTAAATTTGACCAACAAGGTCATACCCATATTCTTTTGTTTTAAGGAACAGGAAAGAATTTCATGATCTCTGCTATTATAAGGGTAACAAAGATTTTATCTAGCTATAAGTGTCCTTGAGAAAGCGGTGCTTTCACAGCTTACTGTTGGTGACACTCCCAAATCTCCATCAGTCAGAAATAATGTCTCTGGTTTTTTTAGTTTATATGACAGTTTGGAGCTACAGCTGTACCAACTGTTCTGTGTTTTTTGTCACACAAAGTTTTCATCCCTGTGGTCCTAAGCAATCATGTTTCCACCCCAACGCATTAGCTACCTCAAATTGGGAAAAAAATGAAAAACCCACACACCACAGACTCAAGCATGTTAGACTGAGAAAGAATAAGGATCACATAATAAATGCCATCCATCCCATACACCACAATGAGGATGAAAATTGAGTCAAGCTGAAACTGAGGGGTCGAACTAATGCCTGCTAGCCAGGTGTTGTTCAGGGGGGCAAAATATGTTTCCAGAGACTCAGTAACCCAGAAAGAGAGGACACACAGACACACACTAAACACTACCAATTGCTACTTTGCAGAGGAAGGGCAGTGGGAAGGAGGAGTGTTTGATAGTCTACTCCACCCTCAGATTTCTGGATGCTATTGTGCAGCTGCTTGATGTCACATCTGGTAGCAATATACAACACACCACCCAGCTTTATCAGCCCTTATTAGCAAGCACACCCAACCCATCATGAAAGTGTCAACAGCAAGAGATCTGCATCCACGTGGAAAGAAACTGGCACAAGAGAAGTCATGCTGATAGGAACAGAGGAAACACTCTGAGAACCAAGCCCAAAAGCCAGCCTTCCTTCTCTATCTAAGCCACATGTACTGCATTCATCACATCAGCTCAAAACTTTGAACCCGATTTGATTAAGGTTCATGGCAACGCTAAAGATATCCTGGCAACAAGTTCTTTCTGTCTCCAGCTTTCCAGGAAATATGGTGCCATTGCGGTTGTTTGTGTCTGGGACAGAGCGAAAAAAGCAGAAATTCTAGCTTCTGGGTGAATACTCAAATGAGTAGAAAGTCCCACAAACAGCATGCAGCACACACTCAGCTGACTCCCCGACCATCTCAAGGATCCACTCTTCAGGGTTTTCCACATGTTTGGCTCTAGATACATCAAAATCTTTCTTCATTCACAGGCTACATGCATAGGTAAAATGCAAATATCACCCTGCAGGTAATAACAGACAATAAAGTACTTTATGTTCTCTACAGTAGCAAGGGGGAACGCAGAAAGGGACCATAAGCCTAGGACTTGGAAAACGCAAACTTAAAAATACACTGTCCTCAGTACCTCTCACTAGATTTAGTTTTCAAATACTGGAAAAACATTAACTTTGTGAACAATAATGCCCAAATTGCCTTGAATGGGCAAAGACTAAGTCTATGTGTTGCAATGTAATGAATTTTCAAAGTGAAGGGGAAAAGGTGCTCAGATATCTATCACTTGTATGTGAAGCATTTGTAGACATATAAGCAAAAACATCTAGCTCCATTTTTATGTATTTTGGTATCTTTATGGGGTTTTATTTTGTCAAGACAACTGACAGCATGAAGGAGGAAGTCTTCTGCTTGTCCCTATCTCAAATTATATCAGGCCTCTAACAACCCCCAATAAAAATAATTTAAAACAAGAACGTGTCTTTATCAAAATTAAGTGCCATATGCTTAGCTTCTCACTGTTAGGTCATTAATAGTCTCAGAAGAAAAAAAAAAAAAAAAACACGAACTTTAAGCTCACAAAGTAATTTTTTTCATTCTCTTAATAGTCTGCCAGGAAAGTCTTACAGAGGCTGTGAGAAGAAATACCTACAGATTCTACAGGTAATTTTAAACTAACCTGGCATATTTAAAAATACCACACACACCATTATTTTGTTTCTGATGCTTCTTAATAAAGAAAAGCAATCCTCTATTCACATACAGACTGTAATCAATGTATAGTATTACCTTGATTCATTAACTGATTTTGTCTAAATTGTCATTATAGTGTCAAATAACACTTGTTTTGATTGTTTTGATAGACTTCTTGATCATCTTTGTGAATGAAAGTAGATACTACCCAGTATTTCATTAGGCTACTAGCAGCACCTTTTTTTTGTTAATGCTTTACACAGATCATTTGCCAGAGACTACAAAATCCTTAAACTTTGAATTTTTGCCTTCTGGATGACCTATAAGAATGCCAGAGGACCCTTACAGCTTTTAATTTTATTTATATATTAAGAAAAATGGATGCATGTTTAAATTGCTTTATAGACCTAAAAAACATAAATATCTATCAAATATATCAATATCTACATCAGAAGATCCAGCTAGCTTGGACTAATGTGCCATGTGTTCCTTAGGTATCTTCTCAGAATGGTGCAATCTTTAAATTCTCAGAAGTCTCAGAAGTGTAGAGCACAATCAAAATGGCTGCCTACACCATGTAGGCACAATTAAAAAAAAAAAAAAAAAAAAAAAAAAAAAGTAGTTTCTTCTCCAATACAGAATACTAACTCTTTCAACTGATATTTAATTAAATAAGAAAATACTATTTTATTTATATTATTTATATTATTATTTATATTATTTTTTTACAGTTTTAGAGGGTCCATGGAAAACAAGTTGGAAAACAGATACATGCTTGGTCAACTGCTATTCTTGGCCTGGAGAAATCAAGTGTTCATTCATTAGCTATTGAAAATACAAATTACATTGTTCCCTTTCAATACAACGGCATTGTATTTCAGTGTCAAAGATGCAATGTTTACAATCTTTCATAACTCGAAGACACTAACGTCATTAATTTAATTTTAGCACAATGTTGTGATTTACTACAATCTATGTTTACTTTCAGCCAAAGACTTCTCAATGCAAGCCAATGCAGTTATATATCAAAGTAGTGATGAAACTTCCGTGAGGAATGGCTTTTTTGCCTTTTTTTTCTCCCCATAAACAGGAGGTCTATCTCAAAATAGAGGCTTTTGATACAAAAAGTAATTTATCTAAAAGCACCACAATCAGAGGCTACATTAAAATACCAGACAGGGCAGAAAAGTGTATTCAACTACTTGTTTTTTGCTTGATGAAAGAAGAGAAATAAAAATAAGATTACTTCTGAAAGTCATATTTCATCATAAATCCGAGCAGTGCCGGTAAAGCAGATGCTACACCTCAGCATGCTTGTCCCCCTTTTTCTAATACTGGTTAGTGGCATTCAACAGTTAAAGCACTTTCTTTAGCTCCACTAAATTGAATACATTACCAGGATTACATCATGAGATAAGCAGTAATAATAAGGTGTTGTGTTTTTATTTTTTTATTTTATTTTTTTTCCACAGCAATATTTGTCTTCTAATTTTAACATGTAACACTGAAAGTGATTAGAGGTTTGCAAAAACAGTCAAATAAACAAATTCAAATTTAAATTAGAACATGTTAAAAAACAGATAGTGACAGAAAATGCAAGTACCAAAGGGTTCAATAGCTGTGAAGACATTCTGTAAATAGCACCCTACACCTCATGCACTGTACTGCATGAGTACAGACACTACTTAATAATGTTTGAGATTCCAAGCCCTTAAGTGCTAATATTTTTCCTAGGAGACATTTTAACTACTTCAGAGTCCTATAAACCTGATGTATTTAGAGCAGTTAAAAGGAAATCTCTCAATGCTGAACTCAAATGCCACAGTTACCACACAGTGCATATGGTTCCTGAGCAGCACAAGCTTAAGTCCTGGTTTAGGCGTGCCAGACCACTGAACACTTTCCCTCATGCTGTTTCACAAGGAAGCAAAGCACGAGTCTGTCTCTCCCCCTTCTCTTGTGAATCATAGCTTAGTAATTAAGGAGCTTGAAAGCAAGACCAAGTAGCAGATCAGGAATCCATGCACAACTGGAAAAACTGAATTCACTTTCAGAACAGGAAGCTCACCTCCAGTTGCATGTAGCAGAATATGTCCTCAAGGTCAGCCCCAGAGGGAATTTAAGATACACTTTGAGCCTGATCTTGTCTTTAGAGAAGATGTATAAAGCAAACCTACCAGCGTGCCTGGAAGTCAGTGTATTTATGTGGTGAGACTACAGCCACAAAAGGGTACATTCACTACAACATTTGGCTCAGAGAAGACTAAAGTTATAAAAGGATGAAAGAGAGGTCTCATCTGAGAATCAGATCTTTAATGGAGTAATAATCACAGAGGACAACCTTGATTAAAGTTGATACCAGTGAATACAATGAGAGATTGAACAGAAACTACACCAATTCAACACATTACTGACAGGAGTGAGCCTAGAGAAAATTAAAGATACTACATGTAGTCCTTCACCCTTTCAACATACAGTCAAGGAAATCTGGCATCAGAGTCTTATAGTGCTGTCCTGAACTGCCTCTAACAAAGCCTCTTCCACTTTCATGGTATGGATTTCATGGGCTACATTACTTTGCTCAGCACTGAGCAGCTATGATTTGCAGTCAACCAACCTGTAGCCAAGCTACTAGATGTAATGACTAAGGATGAGGGTGCACCTCTTGCCCATAGCTCTGAGATACCTTGTTAAGTCCAACAGTACAATGGGGAGCAGGGTGACTGAACAGAATTGCCAGCACGTCTGTAAAAAGAAGTACAAGCCCTCACCTACACCTATAAGGGATAAAATAAAGCCTGCCTTACTAACACACAGACAGGTTTGTAAGCCCAGCAGTTTCAGATGTGTTCATAGAACCACAAACCTCCATCACGTATTCCGTTTGTTTTCCAGAGGGCCTGGAAGCTGTGTCTGTGGTAGACACACTCCTGTTGAGTAGATTCAGCTACAGTTCCTATGAACCAAGTCATTTCTGAATGGTGCAAATGATACTTGTCTGTAGGTTACAGGGACTCCTATTAGTAAGGAAAGAAGGGACACCATCCTAGGCTGCTTGCAAATATTATATGGTCAAGTATCAAGCAGATATGTGTTCTTAGAAATGTTGTCATCACAGTCAGGCCTTTGGAGCCATGAAGAGCTGGAAAAGGCCTTTTGTATTGTCAATATTACAGTTTGTGATTCTGTAACTTCTAGGTTTCATGAGTAGGAAGCTTCAAATCATTTTCAAGACTTGAGTAAGAACACAGGCAGCACCACCAAATTGAGTAATCTTAAAATAATTCTTTATTTTCAGAAAGACAATGCTTTTCTTCCCCCCCTAAAAATGTCAGTCACCTTTCTCAAATGATGAAGCTTTATTATTTAAAAAAAAAAAATAGAGTACATATGGCATAAAGTAATCCAACACATGAAAGTTATACTTGTGACATTAAAATGGCAAAGCCATCGTTATCTCCAATATAAATCACTGCTTTAAGGACTATAAAATAAGTCTTTCCAGGATGAACTTTGACACAAATTCAGTGTGAGACAATGACTGTATCTCTGAAAGGGTAGTGGCGTTCGGTAAAAGAGGGGAAATAACTTGCAAATTTATGTTCACTTTAAAGCCTTTTTTTATTTCCAGGGCAAATACAAGCACTTGCATGAAATTTGTAGTTCTTGACTTTAAGGATTTTCAGAAATGTTTAAAATGTGAGGGTTCTTGATCTTGTTTTTAAATAAGATACAAAATATATGGTCAACAGGAAAAAGAACAGAAGTTACTCCTGAAACACTGAACAAGTAGATGCTACATCTTTTGTTTTGTTTTGTGTTTTTTTGTTTTTGTTTTTGTTTTTTTCAGTTTTACTTTGCAAGACAACAACCATCTGTATGATTAATCTGTTCCATTGCTTTCTTGACAGTTATTTGTATTCACCCCTAATGCATTAGCATAAGACAACTCTTTCATATTGTTCTAATACAGCAAGTCCCAAATGAGGGGTCATGACCCCAAGTAGGGTCGCAGCAGTTATGACTAAGGTCACAAGCCCAACAGAAGTATGCTTGTTTATAGGGGTATCTGGAGTCACAAGACCAACAAAAGCAAAACTCATAACCAGAAGGCTTTGAAATAGCTGATCTAAGACATTATTTAAGGCAGGTTTTGCAAAAGCAAGATACCAAAAGCAAGAGAAATGTTAACTATGCTTAAGTGGTCATTAATAATGAATACTTCATGCTTTATCTGCAATAATGTAGTGGCTATGTTGTTAAATTTTAAACTACTCAACTCACCAGTGCAAGCCAAAGTTAACTGAGAGGAGCTCTGGAAACCTTAACATTCTAGTTATTTCAGATAAAGTAAGTATTGTTTTATTTAATATTACTGCTCAAAACCAACGGGAGTATTCCAAATGAGGCATTGATATAACTCAAAAAAAAAAAAATCTTAACAAAAGGTAGAAACAAAAAACTTTTCCAGAGGGTTTATCCAACTTAGAGTGGAAGCCCAAGCACAAATACAAACTGGTCAGAGAATGGGTTGAAAGCAGCCCTTATGAAAAGGACTTTGGGGTACTGGTTAATAAGAAGCTTGACATAAACCAGCAATGAGTGCTTGCGGCTGAGAAAGCCAACTGTATTTTCAGCTGCATCAAAAGAAATGTGGTCAGCAGGTTGAGGGAGGTGATTGCCCCCCTCTGCTCTGCTCTCATGAGACTTTGCCTAAAGTCCTGCATTCAAATCTGGGGTCCACAGCACAAGAAGGACACAGAAGTATTAAAAAGAGTTCAGAGAAGAACCATGAAGATGATCAAGGGGCTGGAGCAATTCTATGAAGACTGGCTGAGGGAGTTGGAGTTGTTCAGCCTGGAAGAGAGAAGGCTTTATAGAGGCCTTATAGAGGCCTTCCAGTACCTAAAGGGGGCCTACAGGAAAGCTGGGGACGGTCTCTGTCAGGGAATGTAGTGATAGGACAAGGAGGGGGATGGCTTTAAACTAAAAGAGAGGAGATTTAGGTTAGCTATAAGGAAGAAATTCTTTACTTAGAGGGTGGTGAGGCACTGGAACAGGTTGCCCAGAGAAGTTGTGGGTGCCCTGTCCCTGAAAGTGTGTAAGGCTGAGATGGATGGGGCTTTGGGCAACCTGGTGTAGTGGGAGGTGTCCCTGTCCATGGTGGGAACGTTGAAATTAGATGGTATGTAAGGTCCCCTCCAACCCAAACCACTCTGATTCCAAGTCCTAACTTGCTGTTCTTTCTCTATTCCTAGAGCACTCCAGGACACCTCCATCCTATATCTACAGTATCGAGACAGATGCCCCACCAGAAGCAGATAGTAGAGCAACACTGTCATTGTTAAAGACTTGACATTTGAACACTGAATGTTTCATAAGTTTTATTCCACATTGGCTCCAATCTATCCCCATTATAGAACAGCAACTGGGCAGTGAAGCGCTTTATGTACACTGTAGGCCTGAGCCTTCTGGCTTCATGTCATCTGAAAGGAATCCAGTTTGTGCACTCCAGGACTGCTCCACAGTGTCAATCAGTGCAGACGTGACCAGCCCTGACTCCTGA
The DNA here is from genome assembly GCF_965140915.1 of Aythya marila. Taxonomy (NCBI): domain Eukaryota; kingdom Metazoa; phylum Chordata; class Aves; order Anseriformes; family Anatidae; genus Aythya; species Aythya marila. The sequence continues at coordinate 50,383,660 of NC_139043.1, forward strand.
TGCCCTGACTGTGCGTTTCAAGAGTGAACTTCTGGGCTGTGTTGGGTCTGTCTGAGCTGGAGTCACCTTTTCTTGAGCGGAACCACGACATGAGCCAACCTAAAAGGCTAATTTGGCAAAAAGAATGCCTGCAAAGCATTGCATCCACATCTACTACAGATCATTGTGGGATTAATCAGAGAGACTGATGAATTGAAATTTGCTAATGAAGTGCATTTTGGCTAAATGCAGAAAGAAAAACTAAATACAAGAAAAACTAAATGCTCAACTAAAACGGAATACGTAAGTGCAAATCTCTTCATCCCTCCTCTCCTCACACACTGTTGGGAATTATTTTCCTACAGGGGGAACCACACTTCATAGTAATATGAAAAGTGTGGGTTGCTAGAAAATGGAAAGAAAAGCCTATGCCTTCTGTCGCATGTTAAATAAAATATGTTCACACTTAGAATTTAGAGATGTTAAAAAAAAGAGTTGGTAAAAGTATGAGCAAACTATTGGGAGCTGATCTAATTTTCACTCTGCCTTCACTTCCAGATTTAGGGGCATCAGCCTACACAATGCTTTTTGCTTTGAAGCTTACAAGGAAATATAAAATTTATTATTTTTTAACCAAAAATCACATACATATGGGCTCATGTATTTATTTCTAAGTAGTCATAAGTACCTGTCATTGTGCAATATATCTGTGGAAAAGTTTAACAAACCCTCACCAAAGCACCTTCTTTTGGATCTCCACAGAGACAATCTCTGATGCTCAAACTCAACACAGATTTTCAAATAGGTTCTCCCTAATGTTATAGTCAGCTAAATATCCTGACCTAATATTAGGACAGTACAGATGTTTAGCAATTTTAGTGGAAAATTTTTTTTGTTCATCATATAGAACATGAGAAAGGGAAATTCTCCTTTATGGCACTTTGTGAACAAAAATTAATAAACTACCATCTTCTCCAAGCAGTAGAATATGGAAAATACAAAGACAGCAGAGTACCTTAACAGCAGAGTGGTCATACCCTACATTCTCATGAGATGTATCATCCTCCTGAATCAACAAGCTTTCCTTGAACACAACAAAACATCAAGATAATGATTTTTAAAAGTAAAATCAAGTAAATTAAATGCTGAGTGTAAAATAAAAACTGCCTCAGCAGTAGTGCATCTGAAGCAGAGAAGCAAGATCTTAAGTCTGATATTTTCAATTGCACTCGGACTCATAAACAGGAAAGGCCTCAAAAAAAAATAATTAAAAGGTAAAAATTGAAATTACTCATTTAACTTTCTGGTGATATGAGCATCTCTGGTATCTCCCAAGTTCTACTTACCCAGACAGAAAATCTGTTTGTATGTTGCACACAGTTTGAAGAAATTACTTAGAAATAGTAGTTAAGTGCAAACCAATAAAGTTGCATTCCTAGGGCTGCAAGTACGGGGTCTGAAGTGATCGGCTGATGTATGAGCTGCCTTAGCCATCTCAGACATTAAAGTTCACCATTCTCCAAAGTATCTTTCAAAGTCTCTGTAACTGTCAAAACATATTTTATTTTTCTGATTTGCTAGAGTATGTAGGTTTCCTCTTCCTCCATTAATTTATACTAAACGGTGAGCTGTCAATATGAAAGGATGCAGTACACCATGGCTAAGACATGGAAACACCATTAAATATTTAGAAATTATAGATATATCTTACACTACATTGAAACTAGAGTGCTAACTGTTTGGCAGAGTATAGTAGGAAAATAAAAGCATGTTTGGCTAAACAAAATATCTGTTACCTGTGAAGGTCTTTGTATTGCAGGTCCAGTCTACCACAGAATCATTAAGTCCTTATCACATCTTGAGCATTGATTAACTATTTTTTCAAAATAGCTTTATGCTAGAATGCTTTGCAAAGGACACAAAGGGGCTTGAAAGGGAGGAACCAAGTACAGAAGAATTTCATAGAATATCCTGAGTTGGAAGAGACCCATAAGGATCATCAAGTCCAACTCCTGGCACCACACAGGTCTCCCCAAAAGTTTAGACTATGTGACTAATTTAGACTAGTTTACATTGGTGTTTGGTCCATACGTCAAGACCAGAGCTAGAAAACAAGCAGACTGAAGTGAAGCCACGTCCCAAAGTAAAAACAAATGCCATCCATATAGTTTCTGCTCTCCAGGTATAAAAAGGTTCTGATCCAAGCCTGCAGTGAGTGACACAAAACTTCTAAGGGAACGCAGCATGCTTAGGCAAGCTCAGCTCTGCCCATTTCTGAGCTCTCATTCACTTCTACATGACAGCCCTTTCAAAATACTCAACCTGCACAAAGCAACTAGATCCAAAATGAAAAATAAGCAGTTTTAAAATATGTTATGTATATATACTTTTATGATTTCTAGCAAGCTCATCCTCAGAGAAGAAAGATAAAATAAAACAAGTTTTAGTCCCCACTTACAGCTCATATGAAACAAAGCTATTGGCCCTCCACACCTCAATATCACACTAAAGGGTCTCTTAGTTCAGGAACTTTGCACCTCAAGTACACACACCATCCTTCTTTCTCATGTATTTCACATTTGCTCCCACTGCCCCAGACCTTGACATTTCAGTGTGAGGTCTCTAAAAAAAAAACATGCAGAATGCAGCAGATGTTTTACACCATGTAAAAACACCATTATACTTCAAGAAGAAAAAGGTAAAGCTTTCAGTCTAGCAATAATGGTTCAGGCAGCTGAGCCTTTAAAAACAGGTTGTGAGTGAGCTGGGTAGCAGCAAGGAAAACAATCGCATAAGCAAACTAATCTTACTCTGTGGACTATTTATTCTTCTCTATGTGCTACATACATACGATTTACCTGCTAAGGCCTATGATCAGTTTAAAGATGCAGCTGTGTCTAATGAAAAGAAATATAATCTTTACAGAGAAATTTCAGTTGAACAAAAAGCCAAAGCTTAAAACCATTTCCATTCTGTGGGCCCTCAATCTGCAGGCATTTCTCAGCACACAGCCAGCACACACCACAGGTAGCAGCACGTGTTCTAAAAAAAACCCTGGTTCTGGGCCAGGTAACACAGCTGATTTGCCTTGTTTGCACAAGACTTTCTCTCTCCCAAAATCCTCTTGTACTCTGTTTTTTAAAAACGAAAACAGAAAAATATTCTTTCCAAAGACCACTACCTGTTATCCTCAAACAATATGAAGAATGCTGTTGCTAGAGGTGAACTGGAGCTACTGTTGAGTTCATACAACATCAGGACTTCTCCCACCTCTTTGGAAAACACTTTACAAATCCCCCTAAAGGCCTGAAAGACCATAAAAACTATAACCATGATGCTCAGGGAGAGCCTCTCCTCTCGATGCTATAGAGAGCAGCACTGGAAATTCAAAAGGATGAGAGACTGCAAATCCCATGGCAGTTCTCACTCACTCAGAGAAAAATATAAGGCATGCCAGCACTCCCTGTGATGCACAGGAGGTGCAGCCATCTTGGCAGTGTTCAGGCCATGCTGCAAACTGGATGACTGTGACAGCCCACAAGTTAGAGGAGCAAGGCTTCCTTGCAGATTTTTGCAGAGCTTCACAACAAGCTACTTCCTGGGTTTTGCAACAAAGGAAAAGGCTGAAACAAATGAGCAAAAAATATAGAGAGTGAAAAGGCAAAAATAAACACTAATTTTGATTAGGTTTTTACATTACTGTATACTGGTAACTTCCAGAGGGAGAAAAGAAAGAAAAAAAAGGGAAGAGGAAAAAAAAAAAAAAAAAAAGAGGGGCACATTGCTATGGTAACATTACTATTGGCTTGCATAAAAGAGTTTGCAAGTGGAGTATGGTATTTCCAAAACCAGACCCTTCAAGAACCCCCTCTGCATAAACACTAACCCCTTCCTGGCAAGCTCCCAGGCAGCTGCAAATGCAGCACCAGTATTTCCATCATGTGCTGTGTGGGCAAGAGCAACCTTTAGGCTTGCTGAGTTCTAGCAAAGTGGGTTCTTTGCCCGTGACAGATTCCCGATGACAATAAATAACAATAATGAAGAATGTAAACAAGTTTAATAATGTAATGACTTAAGTTCACTAACAGATCATTTCTGTAGAAGTAAACCTGACCAAGTGCAGTACTAAAATTTGACAGACATGAAGGTCAGAGCCCTACTCACTTTGACAAGAGCAATTTCCCAAATACTTCATTTACCTCTATGTTTACCTTTCATAAAAACACATAAACCACTCAAGTCAGTTTCTGCCATTATTATGGATTACCACATTTTGCCACTTTGAGTGAAAACTACAAGTTGCAATTCATCCAAGGTCAAAAGGAAGGATGTAATACTACTAGTGCATACTCTCTGTACTCATATGCTCCATGCATAAACTAGGCAAGTTATCTGTATTTCGGATTTGTTTTTAAAAATTAGAAAGCTCTTTATACTAAATGTGCTGTCAACTAAAGAGTTTTAGAAATGCTTTTACACAATTTAACTCCTCATAGGCAATAAGCAAGACATAGTCAAAGTACAAGAAAAGCACCATGTTTTGTGATATTGCCTTAAAGTCAACACAAAAGGAAAGGAGCACAAAATGTTTAATACCATCCTAATATAAAACTTTAATAAAAGCATTATCTGGATTCAGAGTTAGTTGCCTAATGTATTTTTGCACATTTTGAATACAGATTGTTTTTTTCTGGCCATTAAATCTATTCTGCAAATGTGTAGATTTTATTTTTTCCACTTTAAACTTCTAAAGTAATTTTACAAGCACATCTCAATTTTCTGTACAGTGGAGGCATCTTTTTCATAACTTTCAAAAGTATTTCAGCATTTTCTGATAAACACAGAGTTAGTGAAGTACAGGGGGAGTCAGTGAAGTAACAGGAAGAAAGGAAGTACAGTTCAAATAGCAAAACATGCCACAAGTACACCGTCCAGTAACACTGTGTATGGATTGATTGCCTAACAGACAAAGTTTCATTTTTAGAAAAACCTACAGTATTACTGCCCTACAATGTCCTTTAAAAAGCTCCTGAAATGTAGCCACCTTTAAAGGGATTTTATAAAGGGAACTCATTTTATCTACTAAAAAAAAAAAAAAAAAAAAAAAAAAAAAAAAAAAAAAAAGAGAGAGAGAGAGAGAGACAAAAAATTAAGTCACGGAAGAGAAGAAATAACGTGGAACCAACTACACTTTTTAGGCAAATAAAGCCAAGTTTATGTATCTGAAGAAACAAAAGAATGTCAAAATTTCTAGAAATATTTTACACTAAAATAATAGGACAGGGATGACTAAAGTAACGATATGAATGACCAAATTCAACTAGGAGTAAAAACTGAAAGTGGGAAGCCACAAACTTGTGCTTAAAAATCCTTGAAAATCAGTGAAGGAACTAAAATTGATCACCAGTGAGTCAGTCATAAGCAGCACGCCCATGTCAGACCCAGCACCTTTCCAGGAAGCTTGACTAGCATGGCAATTCGTGGCTTCATCACAGTGCAAACCTGCACAGAAAGCACTCCCAAGGGCCTCCTGTTTCAGAAGATTAACAGGTAAAACAATAATGTATCATCTGACAGCCTCAGCAGACTGACAGTCTTATTTTAAGGTAGCAGAGAGAACTTCTGAGAAAACGTATGAGAAGGCCCTCAGGCACAGAAAGGAGCGCAGGCACTTCCAGGCTCTCAGGAATACACCCTGGGAATATCTTTCCCAAAGAGAGGCAGGCGAAGAAGCACTGACAGACAAGAACACTTGTAAGAAACTGCCCCTCATCCTCCCTGCTCTTGCTTGTCCCAGGAGCAAGAAGTTAGTTGATCTCAGCCCTCCTCACTCTGGCTCTGGTACATCCCCAAGTCAGGCCCTCCCACTTCCACTGATGCTCATAAGTTGCTCACAGGCCAAGGGAAGAGGAACAGCAACACATGCAGAGCCCTTGCCACGTTCTTTTGTAGTCACAACTCAGCCCAGCAACATAATTCATGAGATATTTTCCCCACAATCATACACCTGAGCCCAGAGATGCTCACACTTCCATAGCAGAACTGATGTACCCAAGACCACCAGATAAACCTGGGGCTGGTATTTAGGATGTACGTCATGATCTTTTTTGATATGAAACAAAAATCCTACAAGTTAGGTTCAGTTTGTGTAAGCCATGAATTGTGTCATCTTTCAGCATTTTTAATGCAAATAAAATCAATATATAATGTAAAAGGATATTTTAGATGTATTTTTAGAGCCTTCAGAAGGAACAAAGTTAGTATGACACATCACTCTCTCAGAGACCAGTAATCTCTGAAAATGTGTCACAATCTTGGTGGACTTCAAGTCTGATGATGCGTAGAAAAAAACTCATGTAAAGAGTTAATAAAATTATTTCAAATACAGTTGGTCTTACAAGAAAAAGACACCATGATGTTCCCATTCAGCACATTACCAAGCAAGAAAACCTTATGATAATAATAAAGAAACATAGGAATTATTGTTTTGGAGGCAACACAATGACTGAAGTCATGCCTTGGTAACAGACACTTATACTCGTATTGTTCTGCTGTGTTTTCTTAGTGCCCTACAGACCTAAAACTCAATGCATTCTGTTCTAATGATGAAATCTGGACAGAAATGCTTACAGGAGGCAATGAAAGAGATCTCTAGGCAGTCATTTTCAAGATTTACAGAGATAAACCATTTGAAAGACCTTCATTTCTGTTCCATGTACAACATCATTTGTTTTTCCTGTAATTAAACCCACGGGTTAGGATCATTGTCAACACTATCAGGACAGGAGTAGAATTTCTCAGCTAAAAAGCAAAGAATGCTTGTGAGCAAAGAGAAGAAAAGGGGGGGGTGGGGGTTAAAAAAGTGTGCAGACCAGAATGAATACTGGCAGAGAAACCAACCAAGCTGCAATAAACACTTGGGGAGAAGAAGCGAGGGGGGAGTACTTGCCACAGTGTCACTGCATAGCTTCTGCTGCAACAGCAACATCTGGCTGATCTCACTACAGAGCTGAATTGAATAAACTGAACAGGAAGTATAAAGGGGAAAATATAGACAAGATATGATTTATTATGTACTATATAAGAACTGCTGGTTTAACTGTCTGCATTTCTGTACATCCTGACAAAGAGAGGAGAAAAAATATTTATCATAAAGCAACGGTTCTCAAAACAAGAACAAAACAAAAAGGAACAAAAAAAAAAAAAAAAAAAAACAAGCTTCACTTGCTGCTCAATTTAAAAAAAATAATAACAATTTAAAAAAAAACATTTTGTGGGAAGTACTATGAAGGAACTGTGAAGGTACTGGTAGATCTTAGAAAGTTACATGTTATTTGCTAAAATATTTACATAAGACAGACCACTTTCAAAATGCTATGAGAACAGCACATGTGTCCCCTTCTAATGAGTGGCAACACTAATAAATCATGAACAGTAAAATCATGAGCTCTGAGGGGGGTCTACCTCTTCATCTGTGACAATTAATGTGTCACCCTCACAGCAGCCCAGAGGCAAATTCCTTATGCTATTTTTTATGCATGTGTTGTTTTAAAACACATCTCCTCCAAAATTACACTTGACATTTCCTTAATGGACTGACTTGCACTCCAGCCAACCAGCATCATCAATTTAAAGACATCAGACATGATTAAGATCTTATAAAATTCACCTAAACCTCTTTTTGTCCCTCAACATAAAGAGAAAACTTTGCCACTCAGAAAATAAATAAATAAATAAATAAATAAATAAATAAATAAATAAAGTATCTACTTCACTTATTAACAATAATACTAAACAGGGAAACATTTTTTCTAAAGCTTTTTTTGTGAATTTTTCATGATCAAAAGCAGTACAAAAGTATTCTATGGTTGTGACCTATATTCACAAAACAAGGGACTGTGAATGTAAACAAAAGGAAAACAACAAGGGAATGACAAAGTGTAAATACCCATTCCACTGTATGCACAGAATCCAAAAAGCTCACCTAAGGGTAAGCTTATGCCATGCCTAATTTTTTGCTTAGATAACAACTGATAAAAATCACAGCCTGTATCACTTGCCTAGCAAGTCTGGACCAAACTGTGCACTTTAAAGTTGCTGTGATGCAATATTCTTTCTTAATACTTAACAAGCACACTGCTTGTATATAAATGGACTTCAACTTACACCATTTCTCTAGGTATTTTTCCTCTTACTTTCATCAAATACTTTTAGGTACCTGTAGAAAAGCAGCACAACTCACAAAATTATCTTAACAAAAATACCAGTTGGATCATCCAGCAGATGAAACCTGAATGCCTGTCTTTCTGTATAAACAAGAAGAGGAAGAGGTTCACAGTAGTAAATGAGGAGTTTGACAAGGAAGCTGCAGCTGTTTTCTGCCGGGGGTAGGACACCATCCTCTCCAGCCCCCACACATCTCCTGCACAAGGACATACATCTGCATAGCTGAGTACATGTGCCCTTGCCACCTTCTCCACAGTTTGCTGCCACTATATTAATTTAAACCAACAATGAGGCCACCGTAATGTTAAGATACTGTTTTACTTTGGATAATAATAATTGCCTGGATTTTATATTGATTCCCTTTACATAGTGACATTTTTTTTTTATGTAACAGCACATGAAAATAACTTCTAAAGCAATAGGTGGTTTTGATACCTCACTTTAAAAGCTGGCAATGTGAAGTTTTTGTCCTGCCCACCTACTCTCAAATGAGCATGTGCCCATAGGCACGCTACTGAAAAAAACATTTTTTCCTCTGCAGGTACTGTCCAAAGTTGGAGGTGAGAAGAACTCAAGAATTTTTGAATGGCTGGGTCTTGTAACATTGGTATCTCTACCATCATACGTCATAGCCAGGAGGTGCATAAAATGAGAGCAAGTCAGCTTCTCAAAGAGAAGCATCAAATGGGTCTTGGTCCGGTGAGCTCTGGGAGCCAACATGCCCCTCCTGTGGCTACTATTTGAGGTCACGAACAAAGAGTAAACAAGCAAGAACTCACAACCTGACTCCAGTGTCCTACCCAAAGGCTTCAAACTCCAATCTTTTCACAGCAGAAATGATTTTGCTGCCTCAGTGACAGCAATCTCCACAGGCACTAAGCGATGAGAAAAAATGCTGTGATAAATTGCTATAAGATCTTCGGCTACTACAGGAATAATTTAGGACTTTGAATCAATATTTGAGACACACATCCTGAAGTTCTGAATCGAAAAATAAAAAAATAGATAAAGATGGAAAAGTATCTGTCGCTATAACTCTCTCACTAGTATTTGTAATATGCTAGAAAATTCACAGCCACATCTCTTCTTGCATCAGTATCTATGGCTGTTAACTTTCATTCCAGTGATTCTGGGAGCAACTAACACCATAAGCATGCAATTGCCACAGCACAGCATGACCACTGCATACACACAGGGACCTGAAAGTCTTTGGCTCTGATTGGAAAATGAGGTGGTGAGAATTGCATTTGAATGTCAGGGGCTGCTATCAAGTCTTTGGGGGCTGTTGACACATTTTTTCAAAGCCCTCTGAGGGTCCTAGGAACTTACTGCTGGGTATTCCTTCCAGCCATGGAGATCTGGCACACACTGGAGAGGAGACTACAAACCCATAAGTACAGACAGTGCCCAGGCACCGCAGAATACAATGTCTTGTTTTTCACAACCCCTGCTATTCCAGCAGCAGCCCACCAGGCACCAGCTGACCATGATCTCTCAAGAAGAAGCACAGCAAGAATATAATTTTGCAGAATTGCAGGTGCCTCCAGTCCTCTGCCTAATATCCAGGCTGTTTTTGCACAGGTACAGTAACATTCACATGATTCCTGAAGGCTATTTATTACAGCCAGGGCTCTGGACAAGGCCAGATGGAGCATAACACACAAGGAGATTGGGGAGGGACGCAGGGGACAGGGACAGGGATGCAAATGAAAAAGGTGACAGAAAACCCCATTGAGTGTCCTGTATCTTAAGGGAACAGAGGAGATCATTATGTCTTATTTCCTCATACTTACACTAGAGAACTCTAGTAGACTACAAAAATTAATGAGGGCCTGTATTAAACATGTCGCAACTCCCCCTATGTAATGAATACATAGGCATTAAGAAAAAAAATCCTGCTGCTCTGCTCAAAGCAGATGGGCTAATGCTCAGCAGCCCTGGTTTTAAATGCATCTGGTAGTCAAATGTCATCTTTCACAAAGCTCCTTCTCAGCCCTTAGACTGAGGCTGTTAACACGGCTCCTCGAGCGACACCCACACAATGTAAGCCTCCACATAGTCGTAGCAGAAGGGAGCTCTAAAGCTCTTCAAACCTTCAGAACAGTTAAAATAGGGCTTCTAATATTACCCAGCAATCAGAAAAGATACATGTACAAAAATTTGTTTCTGAAATTGCTGAACAAGCTTACTCAAAGAAATTCTGTGATGTGAGAGCCATGTACCTGCAAATACATCAGAGATCAGCAAAATATGTAGGAGCTGTGACCAGAAAAGTCTGTCACTGAAATGCTGACTCCATCACCAGTCGACAAACAGAGCCTCTGATGTTGCAGTGGTGGTGAAGTGTAACTTTGCCATGAAGATTTTACATTGTGCTGTCCACACCAACTTAGGGCTTTTCTATATAACCACTAGTTGTTAAATAGATAGATAGATAGATAGATAGATAGATAGACAGACAGACAGACAGACAGATAGATAGATATTCTTAGTATATTATTTATTGCTCTGAAATAGTCACAGTTAAGAGTCATGTGTTTATGAAACAAGGCCTGTTAATGAACACTGAGGGACTCGTCATACACAATAGACTGCTGGCTAGTTTAAGGCCCCTTTCACATGCCTGTGACCAGGCTCACAATGCGGTCATTGTGGCCTGTCTTGCTGAGTGAGGCCTGGCTGGGGGACACAGGACTCTTTTGCTCCATGGCTGGATGCTCTGCCAGCACACTGTGGAAACACGGCCGTGGGGTGGCACCCCTTGAGATGTGCTCCTCCACATCACGCGCACCCATGGGGCCCAGGCCAGGCACCTGCACAAGGGCAAAAGGAGCTCCATGCTCCACACAGCAGCCCTGCACGGCCTGACCCGAAAGCAAAAATAGAGCTGGCACTTGAAATTAAATCCATTCAGGACCAGGAGTGATTTTCAACAGGCTCCCAGTCACCACTAAAAGGCTTATCAAACAGGGAAAACCCAAAGCAAGTGGCTTCTGTGAGAACACAGAGGGATCTGATATACAGGAAAGGCTCTCACAGGCACCCACTAAACCAGCCAAAATTTAGAGGAAAATATTTTTTCTCATCTTGCTTTGTGATAACAGTTACATGACAAATGAAGGTAGATTAACATGTTACACTGTGTAAACACAGAGGCAAAAATAATTATAAAGTGGATCGCATTCCTTTAAATCACTGATTTCAGCATACCATTCTGTAACAAACTTTAGATGATTATTCTGTTCCAAGTCTGTACCACACACAAATGCTTCCTATGATCAAAATAATACTTATCAAACATGCAAAAATATTTTAAAGGCTAAAAAAACAAACAAAAAACCACCACCAACAACAAAAATTTCACTGACGTATTGCCCTCAATTTAAATGTGTATAGCATTTGACTCCAAACATCTTCAAAATACAGTACAATCCATTAATCACCTGTATGTGATCAACCCTCAATATGTTACATATACTTTAATTTCATGCTACCTTGCATTAGCCAAAAAAATCAATTGTTTGAAATATTAACTAATTAAAATACATGACTCACCCTCTGAGGTCCAAAGTAAGATATTTGTATTAAATTCTGCAAATTTATTGCTTTACTGTTTAGTTATGAACAGGGATAAGTCTTTCAAAAAATATTCTTTAAAGAGTATCAATGGTTTTAGACACTACAAACTGCTATTGGAAAAAACGCCATAGGCAGTTATATTATTTGACAGTTTTCTGAAACTATGAAGTTACACTCACGTCTCCTCCCTCCCCCCTCAAATTGCAGGCCATTGTTAAACATTCTTTTAGTTTTCACCATGGTAAAGAAAAAAAAAAAAAAAAAAGCAATGAATTGTGGGATGCCTCTTATTCCGGGAGAGAGGTTTTGAATAGAACAGCTGTCCAGAGGCCAGGCAAAAATGCACTCCCCTCTGAGAATAAGGAGCTTTTTGTGAGGAAGAAATAGGAATTCAGAAGAAGAATTTATGGAATTGGGTAGATACAATAGGAGATTAAAAAGAGGACTTCAGTCAAGGGGGTGGGGGGCAGACACTGCAGAAGAGAAGGGAGACTTTGCACCATCCAGACCAACAGAAATCAAAAAGCCGAAACAGTTGTTGGCTAAAAATATATGAGGAGTTGCTGGGCTAAGGAGACAAATGCACCATTCCCCTGGCCTTGCAAGCACCCTGACCACAGTCTTTGCCATCGTGCGGGCTGCCCTCTGCTCTGCCTTCTACACACAGACACGGCTTCAGCAAAATGACACCCTGTACAAACCCAAGCTGTGCAAGTAGAGGGTTAAGGCACTCTGGGAAGGTGGGAAATGTGGCTGTCTCTCTAATGAAAGAGAGCAGTAAGGCCAGGTTCACCCCGAAAGGGCCTCTTCTAGAGGAAAACAGTGCCTACAGCTACGTGGTCCCATGTTGCAGGTCTACACTGGGCACATTATGGATCCTGTTGACTGTACGATGATAAAGTGAAGTTTTTGTCAAAACATTATCACATTTGCCTCTTACATGAATCCTTCTTCCCTTTAAAAAAAAAAAAAAAAGGTAGTTCTCAGGCAACAAACCTCTGCACTTCTAGGGTATACAGCAAGTAGGCCTCACCCTTGCAAAATGTGTCATTAATAAACAGCATCAGAGAATCCCAGGTTTCATTGTTACTGAGTGGGTTTCCTTGCTATAGGGCCATTTAATGTTTATCAACATAAGACTCAGAACAGTGACCATGCATAAGGTACTTTACTCGTAAACCTGTTTCATTACGCAGGAGCCTGGCAGCTGCTTACAGGACATGCAGAAAGTGCTGCAGCCTGCCCAGAGCATTTGCATGCCTGTATAGCTTCTTGGGAGTCACCATAAGAACAACAGATGTCAGAATTTTCAGAAGTTCACTTCACTTCCCCCATAGTGATATACCCCATCATGTACTGTGTATACTTTTTTCTATAGGTTGTAATAGAAATTTTCAAGTATACGTTAACGCAGACTACTTATACAGGCTCACACCTGCACGTTAATATAACTTCACACTGTGATTGAAAACTTCAGTTAGACTTCTCCAGATTTGTCACTTCCTTCTATCAGGTATCGGAGCTAGTAAACTTCCTTAAATCTGAGCTATGAGGTTGGTTAAGCATGCAGTGCTTAAATGCCTGAAAATGGATTTTCTGCAACGATAGAGGGTTACCCACCGCTCACTGCTTTAGAGGTGGAATTTTCTTCCACACTACATTAACAGCAGGACTAAGAAGGCAGCACTCCAGATCGGAAGTGAATGCTACCCCATTAAAAATAAAAATAAATGAGGCCTTGACTCAAAGAAGCTTTTAGTTGTCTGATGGTATGCTATTTCAGTATGTATTTTCCACTCTTTGCTGGAACAAGGCTGGTACACAATCCATCTAAAATGCTGAGCAGCAGAAAATAGGCAAGTTACCCCACACATATCTGGTACCAAAAGACTCAGCCCAGCCAAAGTACCGCAAGATAAACCCCTGTCTGCTCCTGCCAACACGCCCAGGGCTGCCAGCACTTGTAAGGGATGTGTCCCAACCCCCTGAAATAAGCACTGGACTGCATGGCAGAGTTAATTTCACTGCTCCTGCACTGCTCAGACAGGAAATAATTTTCAATAATTTGTCAGGATTAACCTTTTGATACAGTATAATTTTTTCTAGATTTAAAGCACTTTATAAAGGTGCAAAGGTTCATTTATATTAAGCAAATGCTGTATCAGCAGTTTTACAGTAGCAAAATTCTGGTGCTGAGAATAACTACCACTTTGCTGTTTTAATCTTTACTGCAATAAAACGAAGTTTGGCATTTCAGCGTGATTCATAACTAACTATCATTCTTATTTAGCTTTAGAAATGTCAAGCAGCATAATTAACAGGGGGTACTTGTGGGTTCACACATTCCAGATGTAAAGATTTATGTGGATCCTGCATCACCAAACACTGACAAGTTATTTGTAGCCATGTGTTTTAAACCTGCCATAACAGTTGCATCATATCCAGCACTGCCAAGCAAAATGAGTCAGGTCACAGAGCGATCCTTTTACAGTTTCTTGCCTTATCTAAGGTAATGAATAGAATACAGAGCTGGTTGATAATTTTCAATTCAAAATCCAGCAGTTTAAAAGCACATCAATAAAAATGAAGTTCTAAAGCCTGCTGTTCACATGCAACTTTTACACTTTCTCAAAAAAATAACCCTAAGAAATCTACAGCAGATACTCAGTTTTCATCCATTTACCCCATCTACATTTATATTTACAATGCTTTTATTCATTCTGATAACGTAGGCAGGTATTTTTAGCCATGTCATGATGCATGTTTAAAAATTGATTAAAATATTCCTACGGCATTTCCTTTCAAAGACTACACACCATACACACTCTTCTGCTGTAGCAAACTCCAGATAACACGGTGCCAAAGCATTTTACTGCAAAACAATCAGATCCAAATGTCAGCTAACCAGACACTACCATGATGCTGCCAAGAGCCCAAAGCAACTAGTAACTATAAAATATAGCCATCTTTCTTGCTAACACAGAGGGAAAACCCTGCCACACAAACACCACACTGCATTTTGGAATCCATGTTGATCATAGGCCGTACCCTTATAATAGGGATGCATGAAAAGAAATGGGTTTGTTTGGTAAAGTATCGTGTGCCTCATTAGACCTACTCTGGGTCTCACTGCAATAAAGTATGTTAAAGAAAATTCTACTGAGGAGAAATATGATACCTAAAAGAAACTAGTTATTTTCCATTCAACTTGTCAGCAAGAAGTATTTTCATTATTTCAATAGCATTGAAACTTTTCAATAGTACCTAGACACACGTAAGAACATGTCCAATTACCAGCAACAGCCTTCAAGCTTATTACTGTCTCTACTGGATTCAACATGAAATTATTTTCAGTCCTTTTTCTTTTGAATGACTACCTTGCTTTGGGGTATGCAAAATAAGTAAAGTACACACCAAATTATCAGAATCACCTTTGCAATCAGTTAAATAACAGAAATATAATCTCTGGATAGAATACATGCTAATCTACCAACTATGACTAATGCAAATACTGTGCATCGCATACACTGGTATATGCTCTTATTTAGAACAAAATGTAGACCTCAGTATTGTCCTTTGTAGGAATGAACAGAACCACGTAGTTAAATGCTTCACTAAAATTATAGTCTTGATACTTATTCTAACTCAACTACTTGCACAGGTCTACTGTGTTGCAGACAATGAGGCAACAGATTCAGAAAATACAGTGCAGTGCATAGCTGCTATCATCTGGAGGGAGTGGGAGGGTTTGGTTTGACCTTTTTGGTTGTGGAGAAGGGAGAGTAAAGAGAGCGAAGCAGAAGATAGAAAGAAAACATCTAAGGGATTTTGCTGGGAGAACTCTGTTTTCAATTCTCTTTTTAAAGTAAAGTTTTCTCATAAACCGTCACCTTATTTCTATTTACTGATTCTGTCCTTGAAGTACAGGAAGTTAAACAGCCATTCAAAAGAAAACATCCCATTAATTGAAAAGCATAGATAATATTCTGCTAAACAAAAGGAAAGTTCTTTATCAACAGAATGGAAGTGAAAGGGAGAAAAAAAGAAAAAAAAAAAAAAACACCACACACACAGAGGAAACATTTGTTCATTATTCAGACAAAATCTTGGGCACCAGATTCACAACTCTGTTGCCCAACAGATTTCTTTTTACAGAGAAAGGAGAGAAAGAAAGAATATTATGTCTTTCAAATATTTGTACTGATCCTTGATTTCTGGCTTGCTATTAATGTCAATAAATTCTGTGGGACTACACATGCTTGAAGAGGTAAACAAGCATTTACAAAATACATATCTTAAGATATATGTTTTGTTTATCTCTGGAACCATGGAAGTGAATCTATCATCACGGAGGAGAGGATAAAAGGCATATAAAGACAATAATAGGAATAGTATTATCTATGGAGTTACGTTATGTTTTCTAATACTTATAAAAAGGAATGGCCCTTCACAGACTCTTACCTTGACCACATTAAGATGATTTAAGGCAAGGGACTTAAAATCAAGTTTTAATCACTATTTGTATCAATCAAATGTATATACATATTTCAAGCCTGCTTTGTATTTGCGCTTAGTTATTTTCCTTAAGAAAAAAAATAATTGTCAATTAATGACCTTTAGGGCATTTTGATTTGAAATTAATTATCCCCACAATAACTTCATCACTTTGCCAGAAATACTATTTATAGTTAGCAAATTTGGTTATGTTGGTGACCTTGTCCCAGTGTTTAGAATAAGTAGATCTTTGCTGACTATACCCACTCCTTCTTATTCAAAAAAACAAACAAACAAACAAACAAAAAAAAAAAAAAAAAAAAAAAAAAGCTCTGCTGTCTTCATTTCCAGTTTCCTTCTTAATTCTGAATGGAATAGCTACTATAGTGAATTGAGTGGAAAGGCTCTGTTGGAGCAGGCTGTCTTTGTCAAATGCTTGCACTTCAGGCATAAATCCAGCAGCCTCCCACCACTGGTTTGAATTGATTTTCTGTGAAAGTTCCACAGTAAATTTACAAATACTTTTTCTTACTGTAATTTCCTCAAGCCTAAGTAAGCTCAGGCTTCATTCTCCTCTCAATTTCATTCAACATTATATCAAGAAAATACTCAACTATTGCCTTTAAAAAATATGCATTTTGTTTGTTTGTTCAGGTGGTCTTTCAGAAAGGAATCTTTATAAATAATATTTATTTAAATATAAAAATAAAAAATGTAAATGTTTTTTACAGCTTTTATTTCCCTGATCATGCAATCAAGTATTCTGATTCCATTAGTGCATTTGGATATCAAAAAGACACAGGAAGAAGTGAAACCTACCCAACAATTTTGTTCAAAAAACACCTAAACTTTGGAACTGAATTACCAAAAATTTCTCATCCTGTTTCTCTACTTAACATTTATTCCTGTTGCTACAATATTTCTTTAAAAAAAAAAAAAAAAAAAAAAAAAAAAAGTATTTTTGTCAGGTGACAGCAACTGAAAAAAAGTGCCATTGCACTATTTTTACACTGGCAACCAACCAAACCAAAACTAACATAAGTAACAGAAGTGCCAAATAGCAGCACTACATACTACAAAGCCTGATCCCAGAACAGATGATGCCATTCCACGCACATTTCCATCACAGCACAAGACACCTTACACTGGTATCTTGACTCATTCCTAACACTGAAATCCTCTGCTGGGACCACTTCCACTTCAGTCTTTGCATAGCCTGTACACCTCCTATTTGCCCACAGATGCAGGACATTAGAAAGAGGCATTTGGTTATTCCACCACAAGAACCCAAAGGCCCAAATGGACATTGGACCAGACAGGACAAAGAGAGACTCCCCATGCTGCTTGGAAATGGGTTTCCATTGCAAGTTCTACACAAACAAAATTAAAATAAATAAATAAATAAATAAATAATCACCAAATCAAAAGAATGAAAAGTGTACTTGCTTTCTAGATCTCCCAACTCATGTCTCCATGAGGATATGGAAAATGTGGAACTGTGCTCTGTTCTCCACCCAATGCAGCACTAGAGTTCTAATCTCACCTGGACCAGCTTCTCCCTATGCTTGTAATGTGCCCCAGAGCAGAGCTCAGTGCAGCAATGGGACTCGAAAGGTGAGCAGAGCAGCATTAATACCTTCAGTGACAGATTAAACTATACTCAAAATGCTGTTGACCCACCCTAGCCCCAGTCTTGGTATGGGGCTGAGGAGTAAAGGCTGGCCCAGAGGGACCTAGTAAAGTACCAGCAAGTCTGCAGGATGCTGCGCTCCCCAGGAGGACCCTTTGCACAGCTGCTGCAGATGGATAGCTCTGCTCCTCCATGAACCCAGCCACCAGGAGCTCTTCCAGTGCTGATCTGAATGGCTAATGTGGTTAGAAATCATCACAACATGACTGAAAACAAACAACCAAAAAAAAAAAAAAAAAAAAAAAAAAACCACCAAGCTTCATGCCTTTATGACAGAGCAGTAGGTGATAGAAGGATTACTGTGGTGTGTGAAAACCACATGAAAGAACTGCTATTTTTAAGAAAAGAATCAACTCCTCCTCCTTCAAACTCTGAGCTAACACATTTCTTCAACTTCTACTGAGAAATTTTTCCCATCATGCAAAAACATACAATAAAGACCACCAATTTAAAAAAAGTTCCTTAATTTGAGCTAGGTAATTTTCTTTGTCAGACTTCTGGTTCCAAGTGATGTCTCATTACAAATAGTTTAAATTACCTCTATTTAAAACTACTTGATATTTAGTTCAAGTAAATCAATAATTGTTTATGTTCTCCAGAAATATATATACTTTTTTACCCAAGAGTTATGATGTAGGAAAAATAAAATGGATCTGTGGGTATATAGCAAAGAAGAATGATCTCTGCTTTATACACCAGATCTATCTATAGAAATTTAAACTTAATAACATCATGTCATTATTTCTGATTTCAAATACAAGTCAATATATAAAGGTTCCACCTAGATATGTATGAGTGCTGGTAACAGAAGACAGGTTTCATTTTAATTTAAATGCTCGCAAAGAATATTGTTCTCAGACAAGGGAAAGGAATGAAAAGTGGAAAATCTTCTTATAGGTTATTTAAGCATTAACTGCAAAGTTGAGAAATAATGCATTATATAAATCCAAAAAGACATGGTGCACGTGTTAAACTGGTGGACCAGAACACACCAGTCAGACTGTATGGTACTACCATCAAAAATAAACCTCTGATTTGAACTCCTTTAAAAGTTTTTGTTTGCTTGTTTTTGTTTTGCTTTGGGGAAAAAAATTCTCCACTAGGTACTTTTAACTGGATAGAGAAATGAACTATGGACTCTCTCAAAAAGCATTATTTTTTAATCTTTTTTAAAAATACTGAACTGATCTTTGCACTTCTTCACTTGAGAGACATTAGAAAATACTATTCTCCCAATGGATCTGTTTCTTAGGAAACACCACCTCTCACAATGCAGTCCTGATATCACTGGATTCAGAAAGACTGTTATCACCAGATTATCCTTTATTCAACACATGAGAAATCATTCTTCAATATTTACTGAACAAGAAAAGAGCTGTTAATAAATCTGATACTTCTGCAATATTCAACTCCCATCTGATAACACGTACAAGACTCGATTAATTGGATATATTTGGTGCACTTCAGTAAGTTTAAGGGATACTGCTTGAACACGCAGGGCTCTAGATTATACTCTTTTTCTCCTTTCAGCATTGCTCCAGTGATCCAGCACAGAGAGGTTTCTACACAGCTACACAGTGCTGACAACCTCCCAGAAGCTCTCTCCTCCCCAGGCTCACTCTGAAGGGGACAGGGCAGAGTCATCCATCACTCTCCCTAATGAGAATTTGGAACACATCCACTTCTCTCTGACAGCCTTGCTACACAGACACAGTCTGGAGTATGCCATTTACACCCATAGCTAAGCATAACAGCAAAAAGGCCACGTACCTGTGCCTTGCTCTTATATTTCAACACCATCAGAAAAATTGCCAAGCATAGGTAAGCTGTTCTTTCAAAACCCACCAAGTTAAAAACAAAACGTTTTTCCAGCAACTCAGATCCTGGTATAATGTGAGCCAGAGAGATTTTGCTCTCCTAGCTGACTTCAGCTCCTTTTTCTTTGAGGCTACTGGCCACAGACTAGTAAATAGAAAATGTAGAAACTAAATGCATGTGTGAAAGGCTCCTGATACCCAATACATTTGTTTATGAATAAGCCCAGTCTTGCAAGCTCACTCCAAATTAACTGTGCAAATGACATCTGCAGAGAGGATGATGCCTATGGGGGCATTGCAACCTCACTCACCCAAACTAAAGGGTATCCTACAGCACCCTAAGGGTATCCTACAGCACCTAAGAACACGCTTTGTAGAAGAAAACAATTGTGAGGATGCTAGTGTATCACTGCTGCAAAACATAAACTAGGAGAAGTTTTTGCCAGATTCAGCATAGTTCCCTGCACCATTCTTCTCAAGCTAAACAAACAAGAGCAGTCAGCATGCAGCACTGACACAGACAGCTTCCCCTACTTACACACAGTCCGCTGCTGTCTAGTTTTGAGGCAGCCTGTGCAATAAACACTGACCTTTGAATCTCCAGTGGTAGATCAGCATCACTGGTTCTACACAACCAAAGTACACTCGTTCTCTTTTTCTTACTGAATTTGTTACAGGTGTTCCCCAAAGCCTACTGGATTCATCCCTTCTGCCCAAGAAAGTGCTTTTTCCCTCTGGCTGTTTTAGGATGTGCAGAGGTGATGTTTATTTTCCTAAATTGATGTACACATCTCTAACAAGTCTTAAAAAAAAAAAATCCTAAGCTGCATCTTGGAAACTAAAGTTTTCTTCTATAGACCAGCAAATCATCATTTTTGTCATTCAATGAGAACACCTAAGAACTGGATTCTTTTTTTTTTTTTGCCTCATTTTTCTCTTTGTATATACAAGCCCCCAGTGACTGACATCAGTTTCTAACAGCACAGACAGACTTCCTTCTGTTGCTTCATTTTGAAGAGAGCATTAGCAGGTGACAACCCCTGCTCCATTGATGTTCAACAATTTAACAGGGCTAATGCAGATCAGAATCTGATTCCACATCTTTTTAACAGGTATTTTCTATGTCTGACGCTGATGCACCAACCCATTCAATTGGTCTAATCTTTACATACTTAAATCCACAGTGCCTTAAGCTCAAGTTCACAGAATTTATGGAATATTTCTGTGTGTTACTACCAGCTATATCATCTCTAGAGGCAAAAACCCACAATTTTTAAGCAACACCAATTTAACCAATTCATGCCTACTTTGCTCAAAGGGCTCATTTTTGCCCCATACAACCAAAATGATCTCTTTGGCATGATTTAGCTTAAAAGAAAAACAGAGTGGAAGGAAATAACTTTTTTTTTTTTTTAAATCAAGATTTGTAGGAAAACATTTCCACTAACCAGATATTGTCTGGGTTTGCATGCAATCTGCAAATGAAACCCTGAAAGTTGACAGTAAAAATGCTTCCAATATCTGTAATAATCAAGAGGATGTTCCCTGTTCTGAATGCCTCTCCTTTCAGCTGTGACATCACAAATCCCATTATGTCTGTACCCCTCCTTGTCTGTCAGGTTTATTATATCCAGGCATGGTGGCAACAGCCTCCATCTTACTGCGCTGTACCTATACATCTCACTCAGCTAACATGGAAGAAAAAAAAAAAAAAAAAAAAAAAAAAGCTATTTTCATCATCTTTGGCATAGCTTGAGGACAGCAGTACTGACTGTTTCCAAATCTACTTGAAACATCTGTTCTGTTTTTTCCCCTTCCCAAAATATATAATCCATATAAAAGAATTAGTCCTTTGATTAGTCCCATAAGAGTTGCTTTTAAATTTACTTTTGAAATTAAAAGAAACCAAAAATAAACCTTCAAATTAAAAAATAAACAAAATAAATAAATAAACAAAATAATAAAAATAACCAAATATGGCTGTCTGGAAAATAACTTTTTAAATAAATAAAGTAGCAGCAAGTATGCAAAAAGGCTTGTTAATTTTCTGCTACAAATGCATAACAAAATAGTAATGATGCAAGAATCAGAAGATTCTCTTCAAATTCTCTGTTCCATCAACACCTCATGGTAAGTAGTAGACAATATTCTTTTATATTTGGTTATACTAGATAAAGCAATAAAAATCAGCTGCTGTATTTTCAGCCTACAAGGACAGACTACCCCATTCTGCTGATTCTTGTACTTACTACCTGACTCCCTGAGGAATGAGCCCTTCCAGCCATCACTGTCAGCATGCTCTAGAAGGGCAGCAGTTTTTCAGCTTTATTATTTTAATAATAAAGCTCTAGAAAAAAAGTTTTCAGTACATTCTGTAACTACAGCATTCAAATTGTAGCTGAAATTCAGTAAAAGATAAAATGCCTTTGTGGAGTGAGAGGATGACAACGAACTTCTCTTTATGTGCACAGACACAAGCCCTCCAGTAAGGAACAAAGTTCTGGGGCAACGACAGATTATTAGAATTATTAGTTTAAATTAGAATTAGAGTTATTAGATTATTAGTATTAGAATAGTTTAGTCCAGTTCTTTGTAGCAGTCCAAAAGTAAAACAAAAAAGAAACAGAGCATTATCAATTATAATGGAATAAATGTGGAATACAACAACAACAGCAAAGCTATGTCAATACACAAATATTTTATTTTCTCTCAGTAGGACATAACAAGAAAATGAAAAGCAAATGATGAAATAAATGAAGGTATCAGGTGATTCCCACAAGTGGCACATTTATGCTCACAGCGTCTTTAAAGAGACCATTGAGGGGAAATGATGCCATGTTCTGCAAGATCCTCATTAGCAGAAGGCAGGCAGGACACAGTTACATTTCCTGTGACAGCTACGGAGGGGCATTGGAGGCACTCTCCTCACAGGAGGTCAAAACAAACAGAAGTAGATTTCTTCACCTGAAGTCAGCTGTTAAATTCACTGCCACTGAGCACAGTGAATAGGACACGTTCCCACTGGTTCAAAAAGTGATGGGAGTAAACATCAGAGATTACTAACTACAAAGATGCTTCCATGCTTACAAGTCCAAGTCTCAAAAGCCATAAACCACCAAAAGCTGAGAAGATCCTGGGAAAGCAGCAACGCAAACTCACCCTCTTCTTGTGCTCTTTCTGAAGCACCCACAACAGCTCAATGGAAGATCCTGAGCATAACAGCATTCAATCAAACTGCTTATACCCATTAAGATAGAGATCCTGAGCTACCAATGTCATTGTAAATGTCTTTGTGTTTACTACAGGCATTCAGATGTTCCATAGAAAACATGATTTAATGCATATGTCACTACTTTTTCCTCTGAAAAAGAGGAAATTTTGATCAATGTTGCTATTCCTGCCCCTGAGTTGTTCCCTCTCCTTACCAATAAAGTCCTTCCTTTTATAGATATGCAAAATGTCATTTTCATATTCACACTTCCAAACTAGCTTTAGATGCAAATAGCTATGTAAAATGATTGTGGAATAGGTAATGGAATTCTCAGACAATGCAGATCTTAACTGAAACTTTCCCTTCTCAAAGGACAAAGATAGGGAGAATTGATACCTTCCTGGTACTTCACTGCCCTGCATTTCAGAAGCATCTTTGGGTCAGAGGTAAAAGGATCTAACCACAAAAGCAACACAGTAAAGTCTAGGCAGTGCTGAAAACAAAATAAGCATTCTTACCACACCACCATGGGCTCAGAGAAAGGATGCCCATTTCCTACACCCATACCAAAACAAGCTATGTCCATTGAAACCCAGGCAAGATACCATTGACTGAGCAAGTTTCTAATAAATTGTAACTTTATTTAATCATGAGGAACACAGTTCCATGGACTGAGGTGTGTCAGTTTAACTATTTCCTAGCATGGTCTTCCCCTACTGTGGCAATACTTCACTCCTTCAGTGCACAGTCAAATTCTCACCACAAAGAGAATCGATGCCAGAGCTTTTTATTCTTCCTTCCCCCTTTCTAAATTAAGTAAGTTTGCACTCAAATTTGTTAAAATAACTAAGGACCAGACAACCTCAAGCAACTAATCAAGTCAATTGAAGTGTCATAGCACTCACCAGTGGTGTTGCCAGATGCTGAAAAGAGCTTACAATGTGGTTACCTGGGATTATCTCATCAGAGCCCTTAAGAGAATGAGATAGACTGACCATCTCTCAATTGGATTAACTGCTGCAGAGGTGTCAGCATTTCAAACCCCATTCCAAAAGTCTGTCTCTTCCCAGCCAAGAACAGAGCAAATACATCCACTTCTTCTGCCCCTCTTCTGCATTATCAGGGCCACACTCTGAGAGAAGCTGGCAAGTGTTAAAACAGGTCCTGCAGAACTATGTTTTAAGTGGATGGTACACCAATTTCCCAACCCATACTATAAAGAGTCATTGAAACCCTTGGGCACTTGTCCAGACATGTGAATTTACTGGACAAGTCGCCAGCATTACGATTAATTAAATGCACATGAGTCAGGACTTGCTTATTCACTGCAGTTTCTAATGGTAGTGCCCAGTATTAAAACACCTAGGAATGCTAAGCCCCAGAGTCTGCAGGCAAATAGTTACACTCAGACCCAATCATACACAAATCACTAATGACTAGGGAAGTAGACAGTGCATTGACACTAAGTCTTTGCGGGGGGGAGCAAGAGAGAAAAACTGAACATACTACACTGATAGACGGAGATGCTCAGGGGACTGCTAGACCAAATATTCCAATATTATTTTCCAAAGTGGAAGGGGGAGGGGGGGGGGGGGGAGTGCGGGGGGTGCTTTTTGTTTTTTAAATGAGAAACCAGCATACAATTACTTTACTTGTCATTGACATAGTCAAGTACAGAAAAAGGGGAGAAAAAATGCTTAGTAAAGCAACAACACAGTATTTTTCTTATAAATTAAGATACATAGTAAAAAAATGACTACAAACAAAATCTAGTAAGCAAGACAGGTATTTCCCCATCTTTACACACAGCATTCACACTGGATTCTTACTACCAAAAAACAAAATCCAGATCCTACCTCATACATACAGTTAAAAAAAATGCTTAACTTCATACATCGAAACAATTTCCTATCTCATCTAAAACAGAGAAACAGAGGTCTTGGTATAAAATAATCGTATTGTAAATGAATAGAGCAGCTGGAGAGAAATTCATAACATGGAAAACTAGCTGGAGGGCACTATACCTAGCATACAGTTATGAACCAAGAACAGAGCCATGTTTATACCTCATATACTGAAACAACTTGACTAGTCTGAATTTCTCCAGTGCTTCGCTACACTTAACTCAATATAGACCAAAACAAACCCATTTTCCCTAAACATCAAGATGCCTCAAAATCTTGACACAATATTCTGAGCCATGTAGACACTTTATTACACAAACTTTTAATGACCTGTCAGAGACATGGTGCAAGTATAATGAAACAAGAATGGAGCAGAGAGATGGCAAAGCACTAAACACAAAACAGGGAAAGCAATAATGAAAGTTAAGAAAAGAACACACTGATCCTCCAGTTGCATTTCTACCCAGAGGTCTTCAAAGACTTTTTAGAGCATATAAGCTCTCCCTGATTATCAGTGTTAGAGGAAAGAGAAAAGAAAACAAGTTCATACTTATTGTCACAAGCTTTTGGGATATGAAAATCAAAATTATTAATATCCTTGTAGCTTTACTTGTTCTTTAAGCAAATAACCTTCATTCTCGGATCTGTATTTAGCAAACAGCCACTCTCGATATATTAAAAGGATGGTTATCAGATGAAGCTTCGGGACATGAAATTTTGCTACGTTAGAAATTAAATCCTCATTCTTTCTCACCCACAGCATACTCTCTTATGTTCATCCCATCAAACAAAACAAAAGAGACGATACAAAAGTTTGCATAGAAAAATCTACTTGCAAATGAAAGAAACTCAGGCAGTTGTCAGAAAACCACACAAAGTACCACTGAAACAAATTCTCAAAGCTCATAAACTAAGGATCCCTGCAGGAAATGTGAATAAAAGGTCAAAGATAAATACGCTAGCTCCCTTTAACACCCCACCCAAAAGTATGCATGAATGCATGCATAAATATGCATACAGATTCTCTCCCTTTTATTTGGATTTCTAGTTTCTTTATTCCATTTTGACATATGCCATAAAATCCATATGCTGAGAAGTGTTTAATGTCAACTAAGCTTTGCACAAAAATCCATCCTCTCACAATCCTAGCATATAGAAGTTTTGTATATACCATATGTGTTGGCACTTAGAATTTGTTTAAGATTTAAAGCTCGTAATATATACAAAAAATACCTCAAAACTGCTTTGAAGTATGACATTTAAGCAAATCAAGACAAATATCCTCAAGCTCCACAAGTTGTTAGACAAACAGAAAGAATTTAAAATAAAAGTTTAACAAAAAAAGAAAAAAAGAAAAAAAAATCCCTTAACATGTTTGTATTTAATAGCAATCTAAATCATTATGTAATTTAGTAACGCAGGAATCACAAGTGCTTCTTATTGGGGCACATCACTGGTCCCACTTGTAAGAAAATTAAAGTGTGATGTTAAGCTAGCCAACAAAATTGTATTAGATGTCTTCACAAACAGCAGAGTTTCATCATATATGAACCTGCCATATAGGAGAACTGCAGCTATTTGCAGATCTTGTGTCTATTTTGTAGTCCTGAAAACTTCCAGTGTTTCATATTTTACTACAGAGATACTACTCCAGCAGTGGGCTGGTGAATCTGATATACAGCATTATTCAAACTGATATGTCTAACTCAGATTTTCCTACTTCAACTGCATATTGGAGGGACAGACTAGATCACATACTTTCACACAAGCACGTTCATGCCACGTCTTGCATCCTCATAATTTGACTGAACAAGCAGAAGGAAACTTAATGTTCCCCAGACCTGCTCTACTAATTAATACATTAAAACAAGAAGTAAAAGATCTCAAGGCTACTATACCCATGACCCAGTTCTAATGTACTTTATTAAGCTTTCAGTAGGTGCACCCAGATTCCAAAATATATATAATAATAATAATAAATAAAAACAGCCCCACAAATATTAAATACAATCTATATTCACATGAATTTGTATGTGGATTCCTAGTTAAAATTATTATTAATAAGCACAGTAAGATTACCAGCAAGTGCATTACTACTCTGCATGCATCAAATATGCATCTTTGCCTTTTTCTCCTGCTTATCTTTCCTGTTTGGAATGTTAGACTTCTGTGCTATGTAAATGAAAATATTTAATTATGCAAAGCAAAGGGGAAAGGTTTACATTATTATAATTGAGTTAAAATTCTTTCTGCTTTAAGCTCAAATACTGAGAAGATAGCTGAGAATCTGTTAAGAATTTCAAAGTCTTAAACTGCTGCTTTATAAATTTTAAGAGCTACACGTGAACAATTTGAAACCTTTTGATGTTAATAAAATTACTGTAATGTATTCAGTTTTCAGGGTTAAAATTAAAAGAAGTCTGAAAGCTTAATGCAAATCCAAGGTGAGAAGCAAATTCAGGAAGAATTTGCTTGCTTGCTACAATTTTTAAACTCTCATGGTAACCAGAAGAGTCTCACTAGTGATTTATAATTGCTAATGAACAAATGGCTAAGCAAGCTAAATGTAAAAGCATCTCAAGAAAACAGCACCTCAAAAGCAATCTGCTCAGAGAAAGAGGTCTCCTTCAGGTGAAGGAAAAGCTGTCGTTTAGCTACAGACAGACTAGTAATCATCCCATCCAATGGTCAGTGTGATACATTGAAGACTGCAGCCATTTCAAACTGATAGATGTCTTACATCTCCAACACTTGACTATTCAGAGACACTCGACAAATATGCCAATGCCACAAACAGTAAAGCAACATGTCAAAGAATGATAAATTTTTAGTAAGGTTTTCATTGAGTTTCATGCTAAAACAAATAATCAACTTCACTTTCTACTGGTGTACAGAAATATAGAAAAGTCCAACAAGGCGTAAACACTCACACAATTTGAAAGAAAGAAGGCTCCCCACCTTCCACTGCTGCAAAGCTGCAGTGCAACTTTGCACCTGCTGCAAAGCTGCCATTTCTCAGTTTTGAAATTCTGAGTTTAGAAGGAAAGTTAAAAAGATAAGACATCACCCAGACTATGAGATGATAGAACATGTTGGTTATTTACTCACGTTTCATAATAAGATCAACATAAGCACATTTCTGGTGTCCCAGCTACAGTGATTTGCTTTACTGGGACACAATCACACAATTTGCAAGCACACACACAGTTATTTAGTTTACCATTTCTGAGATGTGCTGATAGGTACCTTTCAAAGCTTCAGACATTCTCTGCCACATACCAAAGGCACTGCCTTGCTCCCATACCATATCAGTGCTAAGCAATGGAAAAGATTTAAGCATTTTGAGGTCAATATTTCCAATGTGAAGGCCTCGTCTCTTCACCATGCCTCTCTAAGCTGTTCAAGTCAAACTCCATTGACCCTCAAGGTCTGAGACTTTGCAGGCTTCCTAAGGCACTGAAAACAACAGCAGCTTCAAACACTTATTCAACTGCTCATTAACATTGGATGATGATGGTGCCCAAAAAAATAATAATAATGTTAGTATCATCTTTTAGTGCTACAAAAAGAGATGGTACTAACTTGGTTACTCATCTCAGACATGGGAGTATCTAAGAGCAGAGCACAGGCTCACAGCTGTAGTAGTGGTGCCACAGATTCACCTCCTCTGAGACACTGGGGAATTATTTTGGAAAAAGGATTACAGAGTCATACTAACCATTCCATAATTACAATTGAAATTTGCTTTCCACTATAGGCCCAGTTCTAATGCTTCTCTCGAGGGCAGAGATGGATGAAATTACTTAGCTAATTACAAGCATACATACTTGTAAACATTTGGCTGTGCTACTAATATTGGATTACTTGGGTTCTGAATGCAAGTAGATTTGAGCTTTTCCATGACTGCTTACTTATGCCTTCTTTAAAACTGAATGCTGGACAGGCTTTTATAAGGTTAAATGAATGTTATAGTATCCAGCCTTAGCTCCAGCCTGAGCCAGCATTTCTATCGGGTTTCTCGCCCAGCACAGCCATGTACTGCACTGCATATTCTGGAACCTCTGCCTCCCCACCCCCCACAAGAAAAACCTCACACCACTGAAGGCATTAAAATGCATTAAGCTGGATGACTGCAAAATGTCACGAGTCCTCACTGACTCCACCATTTAAGTGAGGGTTTTAATAGAGGTAATATTTCTTCATCGCCAGCCAGTGCAAGATTTGTTACCTACACA
The DNA here is from genome assembly GCF_965140915.1 of Aythya marila. Lineage (NCBI taxonomy): Eukaryota > Metazoa > Chordata > Aves > Anseriformes > Anatidae > Aythya > Aythya marila. Next base: position 50,412,795 of record NC_139043.1, read on the forward strand.
ATGACTCAACTATGACATCTTTTATGAGTGATATGTTAAACTAATTAACATTAACCTAGCAGAAGAATCAGGCATAAATTAGAGACCATTTCAGTTAAAGATATAGAGAGCTTCTTACTGATAATTTTCCCTAAACAAAAGATTTTGACCCGTGAAGTATGAGATTTCATTTTAAAATTAATACTAACTGATGCAGAATTTCTATGTTGTTTTCTTTTTCTTTCTTTTTTTTTTTTTTGGGGGGGGGGGGGGGACAATTTCTACTGATTTCTTTTTCATCATAGAATAACAAGGAACATAAAGGCAGATGCAGCTACTTTAGCAATTCTAAATCCAAGAATTGGAGAAACAATATACGTCAAGAGCCATACAAAAGTTATTAGAAAAAATAAATATGCTATTAAAAATAATAATTAAAAAAAAAAATAAAAACCAGCCAGTAAAGCCTACAGATTTTGTCAGCTCTGCTACCCAGAAAGCATGGCATTAGACCCAAGTGCAGATATCAACTATTCACAACAGTATTTCTCAGGACCTCAATTTCTCATCTTTAAACACCAAGGCAAAAGGAGGATTAAGTCGAAATTCACTGAAAATATGTATTAAAATACTTGTCCAACAGATATGCCAATAATTTACCAATGAGTGCACCCTGGCTCTCTTTACAGAGAAGCTAGACACACTAAGAAGCTGCATGTCCCTCAATAGCTATTAACAAGCATCTTTCTGGAAAGTGTTTTTATGTCACGTTCAACCCTTGCTGCTCCGCACAGCTTTTCTTTTATGCATAATGAACTGATCTTGTCTGAGCAGAAGTAGAGGTACCCTATTTCCCTTTGTGTTGTGCAGTGATGACAGTATATGATCCATAACAAGCTCTTGCCAAAACATTACTCCAGACACTGACCTGAAATAACAGGGTGTAACTTCACATTCTCTTCAGCCCGGAAACATTCACACAATTTAAAAACAAGAATGAAAACATCCTCCTTCTCTTATACAAATCATGGTCGTATACCAGTGTCCATAGGAAAAAACAAATAGGAAAAATACTGCATGCAAATAGTTCTCAGAACTCCTGAGCTGTCTGCACAACACTGTTCACATCAAGCAATCAGAAGCTTAGGTTACAGCTCTTTCTTTAATTCAGCAACTGTAACTTGGTCTTGGATACACCATTTCTGATGCAGGAGAGCAACAAGTCAGAGAGCTCCCCATTCCTTCATGTTCAGAAACTATCTGAACAGATGACAATGTTTCTGCAGATACAAGCTTTTCATTTTCTTACTTTCAATAATGCTATAGAAATTTTTCAGTGTCTAGAATATGCTCTTACACAGACAGTCCAACTGAGTTTTACAATGTACCAACAATTAAAAAAAAAAAACACAACACACAACTGAAGATGCATAACACTGGGCAGCAGTCTTACACATACAGGTCTGCAAAAGATTCCTTACTCTGCTTCTTTTTTGCCCTACTCTCCCTCACATCTGTTGTATCTTAACTCACTGCCTTTTGCTACTGAGTTCAGGACAAAAAAAAAAAAAAAAAAAAAGAAAACAACACACCACTATTTCAACAGCAACACATGATCCAAGGTCAAAGCAGCGGATTGATTTCTGTCATTTTGCAAAAGTGAAGAAATCAATCTCTGAATGGTTCTGGTCTTTCTTTGCAAACATCTTTCTACCTCCCTCAGACACCCATCTGCACTGCATGAAGTCCACAACAAACAACATTCCGCACACAGCTTTGGTGGTACTCAGAACAATTCTTAAAGAAAATGTTAAAACAAGATCAACCAATAAATAAATAAATAAATCTTCTCTCAATATTTGAAATATTACACTGTGCATAATTTAAAGCAATTTATTCTATCAAACATATACATGTACATATACATGTGTACACACACACAATAAGCCAGATCAATTACCAGCTGAAAAATACTTTTTTTTTTTTTTTTTTTTTTTTTTACTGTTTACCGTAGCTCTGCTTCAGATATGCCTCACTGCTCTTCAGTCATGTCTTTTAAGGGAAAACAGGAGAAGGAGAGGAGTTAGCAGCATGCCTGAGATTGAGATAAAGAGTTTTACAACTAATTACAGTGGTATTCTCTCAGTATACCACTGATCACTACTAATTCAATAGCCACTTTTCCATTATGCCTTTGTCTGATAAGGATTTGCACACAGGATGTACTTTAAGAAACAGATTGGTAAATTGAAACAGGGCATGTATTTCAAGTAGCTAGAAACTCAAGTAAAAGGGAACACTGCACAGAATGCCACTGACACAAAATAATAGAAGCAGGGTCTGGGAATGCATTAAACATTGCTTCGAACAGAAGGCGGAAAAAAAATCATGTCCCCATCATGAAGCCGCCTCAGGCACCTCACCATTGGTTTTGGGCTATGTGTATGGGGTATGTGCACACATATGTATACATCTAATGCACAAGTAATTTTAATCTACTATTCTAAAATGCATTTAAACACATATTTAACACCTTCCTTATATAAAACATTTAAAATGAGCTAGCATCTAATTAATCTTGCATCTAGATGGACTGTGTGGTCCACAACAAGTCTCAACTGATGTTAGGCAAATTGTCTTTTAAAGACAACAGAGAAAGTCACACCCCCTCCCTGAAGAAAATAAAACTTCCTTTTCATTCCTTTGCCTAGGTGTACAATGAGCCACTGTCATGAGCATACATCAGGATACAGCCCCTTTCCTCCACTGCCTGAGTGCTGTAATTCCAGCAGGAGAGAGACATTAAACCTTCTCCAGCTAATGCCAATAGATGATGTATGAAGAACTGAGTTGAAAATATAGATTTTTTTACAGAGATAACTAATTTGTTTTTGCAAGCTGCATTCCCATTTTGCTTTAAAAACATTATCACTCAACTTTTCTCTCAATTTAAATAAAGTTTTTCATAAAGCATTCCAATCCTCAACTAAATTAGGTTAGAAATACTCATGCATCAAAGTCTTCTGGAGAAGAATGATAATATCCAAATATCAGGTGTTGATACCATGTAAAATAAGCTATTTGAAAAGAAGAAGTGACAGTTAATACAAATCTGATAAACCAATTCATGATCTAGGATGCAGATTTCAAAAATACACAAAAGTGAAGCTTTAGACTGATAAAGCCACAGAATGCACTGCATTGCTTAAAGACTACAAAAACAAAGTTTACAAATTCTGAAGCCAAAACATATCTACATGATAATGAAAAACCTATTAATTTTAGATATATATTTCTTTTGGTCCTTCCTTTAAAAGATTAAAAGTCATTGCACTTAAAAAAAAAAAAAAAAAAAAAAAAGCGCAATATATACATGAAGTTGTGAACCAGAACCATGCCCCAGTGCCTGTTTTTCACTAAGAACCCTTTCCTAAACATGGTCCACAGGTCCAGTTCAAGAGCTTGAATGAATAAAGCTGCTGCCTATGTCACATTATAAAACTGTGGATACAGCAAACTCAAACCCCAGAGAAAGCACATTCTTCATCTTGCAAATTCTAATTTTTACCAAGGCTGTTTCTTCTAACATCTCTGCAGTTTCAAACTCTTGCAGCCCAAAGCTATTAAACAACAGCACCTCTACAAAGCACAGCCGAGCCCATATTCACATCCCACAAGGCAGTGCAGGAAAAAGACACCTGAGCTACTCCAGCTCAATCACCTCCAGCACCAGCACAGCTGAAGTCACATCATACACCAGTTCAAATGAGAAGCAACTTTTAATAGACTGAATCCAGTAGCACCATTATGCAGCTAACTTGGTTCTGGATCTAAATCAATGCACAGCCTGGTGTAGTGCCACTCAAGACAAGAGCAGCAGTTTGCTTAGACATACCTCAATGTTTGCTGCATGGTCTAGGTCCCTCAGATATTCTGGAGCCATCAGAACTTTTGTTATTTTCAGAACATGCTCACAGAGCAACCCCAAAATACCAACTGAAAGCCAGTCTGCAAATGCTGAAAGATAATTAAACAAGCAGCCAGCCACACTGAATCTTAGCTCTGAGTTCATCTCAAGACAACATATACAATTCCTGAGCCACTTACCTAAAAATGAATTCCTGTCTTGCACAACATTGCAAAAACTGGCAGAAGAGGCTAGCTCATATCCTCAACTCAAGATAACAGTTGCTTTTGGAGTAAACTTAATTTAAAACATGCAGTGTTAATGTTGACTTTAATTCACTGTGTGGCATTGAACAGAAACAATTTTATCATTCACCATAAAGAAGCCAATACGGCTGATCCCTGCAATATTTATAACCTCTGTTACAGACATTTAAAAATTTCACTACATTTTCCCATTAGAAATGCCCTGATGGCACAAGCCTCCAGATGCATAAATTATGACAAACTGCTTCTAATCCATTTCCACAATATCCACCTCTCTGTTCTCTGCCATATCAATCTCCAGCTTCTGGCCCTCATTTTCAAGATGCCTTGCCACTTCCTTTCCTCACCTGCCATTGCTGGCTCACAACTGAATCAAATCACATCCTTATCCACCCAGAGGAACTGTTCACACTGCCCATTTTCTACTTTTCATGACAAATGTCTGCCTTCATCATTGCCACCACCGCCCCATCCACCTGCCATGCCTACAAGGAATCCTACACAAACGCTTGTGGCTCTACTTCACTGCTCTCCCTTATCTCTGAAAAAGCAAAAATGACATCCAGAACAGCACTACACTCATGTTCCTGTGCAGGTCTTAAAGCAGCCCTTTTCATGGAGAAAATGCTTTACAAACAAGGCTTAAGGAAAAAGAAAAAAAAAAAAAAAAAAAAGCGAAGATTGATAATGAACACTTAAGATGTCTCAAAATGCAATGTACTTCATAAAATGGCAATATTGTCCCTGTATGGAAGTTTAGCTTCCTTTCAGTATTTCAGTATTAAAAAATACAGCATATGTAATCATTTTTGTTATTTTTTACAGAAGCATGCACATTTATATTAGTTATGAGCATTTTCTTCTTCCTTTTTTGTACAGAATTAAATATTTTCCTCACTAATGTAAAATATTCATGGATATGAATACAGGCATTGCACTTGCAGTAGCCTTATAAACTTTCAGTGGAAGTACTCTCCCTGTTCTCACACAAAGACCACATTTAATTTAGTGTTAAAATATTCTTAATCCCCCTAGCTTATCCAACTCCCCCTGCCTAACCCAAACATGTCTATGCATTTTAATCATGGAAAGGTCAAGGTATCAAGCGCAATAGCAGACTACCTCAGACTTCATAAATAGTTTGTGACAAGTTTCATGCAACGATGATGAAAGTGCACAAAAAAAATAATATCAAAATAGAATCTGTTGGTGAGTCAGAAAGCTTCTTGCTACATAAAATAAATACAATCAAGAGAAAAAAATGCTGTATTCCAGAAGGCATATGCCTGTGTCCAGACTTAAATGATAGTATTTATATAAAGTATCTCACATGGTATGGAAGCTTCCTTTTCATTATAAGTTCTCATGCAGTATTTCAGAACCATAACTAAGAGATTTCAAGTGGCAACTCTCTCCCTCCAGCCTCAGTCAACATTCCTTCCTCTCTTCTGGAACTTGCTCTCACAAACAAAGAACCCTTACTCTAATGCTTATACTGATTTTCAAAGAGTATTGTACCTCAAGTTATCCTGTAAGGTGAAAAACAAGTGAAAGCAGAAAAAAAAAAAAAAAAAAAAAAAAAAAAAAAAAAAAAGGCATATTTTCAACTATGATTTTTGCTATATTAAGCTAAATGATTAACACATGACATTCAACCAGCACTAAGGTAAAGGGGAAATTATGTATATACACAGACATATATATGTATATACATGTACATATATATATATATGTATATATACACATACACCATTTTTTGGAGCCAAAACTAAAATAACTCCACTGCAGCCACAGAAACTTTAAGGCTGTTCCAGACACTTGCAAGCAGAGGGGTCCCACAGCTCCCACCTTGTCTTCCCAGTGAGGAGCTCAGAGTCAGTGCTTCCCCTTCCATTCCCCTCACAATTATACAACGCTCAGATTGTTTGTAGGTCCTTTCAGGGTCTAACAATCATATTTTCAAAAGCTGCCTCCCAGAATTTTACTCAAGAATCACGTTGCACCTCCTCATGCAGCAGAGGATGCTCTGGCAAAGCTTCTTTGCTTTACACTGTCAGGAGCTGGGGACTCCCTGTGGAAGGGTGAAAGGCAGCAGTCCTTTAGGAAAGTATACTTGTCCATGTTTTGGCACAGGAACCAGCAGGACAAATGCAGGTCTTGGAAATGTCTACCTCGCCTGGGAGCTCGGGAGCTCATTCTCCCCCCAAAATTACTTCAGCTAAGGGGAAAGAACAATCAAAAACTTGAAATGAAGTCCTTATTGCACTTTTCTTTCTAGCTTCCTACGGATTCTTCTGCAGGAAGATATTCTAGATACCATCTCCTCCATCTGTTGCCTAAAAATACAGAAGTTACTGAGTCTGCCCTTTTCTCTCCTGCCCACTCCTCACAACTCCAAAACTGTATCTCACCCACTCATGACACACTACAAGCACTTCTTGCAGCCTGCTAAATCTCTTCTCCTTGGGTGCTCTGTTGGCCTGAGACATCCCCATGGTTATTCCCTGTTCAGCTAAATGGAGTAAGACACTTTCTCACATGACAAACTACACTGACTAAAAGACTTTCTTAACTGAGAGCACAGCTGAAAGGAGGAACTGCATCTCTGAAAGTCTGATGTTGGTTTAATTTGGTTAGTGAAAGTTCTGCTACCAATTTAACTACCACACACCCCAGGGTAGATCTGTGAGCAGGAGTTCAGAGCTCAGCCCCAAGCCCACGATGCCTGCAAGGACTTCCTTCTAGGACAGCCACAAGCAAAGCAAGCAATGGACCGACTGCAACCACAAACCACCAGAACAACCCTTTTCACACCCTTCTATGGAGCTACAGCATCACTGCTCACATGCCTGAAGCCCTCCTCCCCTGCAGCAGTTCCCAAGCTCCTCAAAAGCAGCTTCCACTGGAGAAAGTAGGGCTGATTCCTGCCTCTTTTAGGGAAGTTTCTCCCCATCACTCTTCCCAGGATGATGCTCCTTCACCACAGCACTGAGCCTCTATCTCTCTCCTTACCTGCAAACCTACTGCCTCTTTTGCTAGGATTGCTCCCAGGAAAAAGGTACAGGAACGCTCCAGCATGCCCTGCCTGGAGACACTACAGCACCAGCAGAAAGTATGCCTTTCACCAACACAGCACACCTACCCAGTAGACAGCTATTGTGCTAGATGTTTCCTAGCTGACCATACTTTCTCTTTCCCCTCTGATCTTATCTCAGAATATGAGAATACTTCATTTTGTTTTATGGGAAGTAGTCCAAAGTAATTGGAAGACAGATAAATTGTATTCTTCCTCTCTATACTGTCACTAAGTTATCATTGTCTGAAATATTCCAGGTATAAACAAAAACAAATATATCTAATAATTTGCAAAATACTTCATGAAACCTATGGCATTCAATCTACTTAAACTCTCAAATTAAACTAAGATAAATGCTTGTCCTTATTTACATTAACTTTAGGTAAAAATTTATTTCAGATTTTAGTGTTGATGAAAATGAATGGTTTTCTTACAGATAAATGAAGTGTATTTTTTCTGTTACAAAGAATAACCACTTCCAGATTAGGTTTTAAAAAGAGATACAGATGCATAAGAAACTGAATAAGGAGAATCCACACAAAAAGCAACAACAACAAAATCACAGTTTTGGTTCCCATTAAATACAGAATTAAATGAAGAAATGTAATGATTTGACTTCTTTTCTAAGATGATGCTAGATAGCAACTCTAAATACTTCCATCCAGCACAATCCATTTTTTACTCTTCTTTTCCCCTTTCCACCAACAGCATAGGACTTTCCTTTTCTGAGACTTCAGATTAAAGACTTCCATAAGGCTAACTCAAGTCATGCAAAGTTCAAAAATTAACAACACAGAACAATATTAAGAATCAAATCTTAATTTAATTTAATAAAAGTACATTAATTGCTTTTAGTAACAGAAAGATTATCCTTAATAATCAAGAAAATTAAGAGTAGGTCTTGATTTAAAAAGTCAGAACCAGGAAATTAGTACTCTATTTATTGTCTCTTGTATCTCTATTTACAACTGGAAAGGATAACAAGTGATTATTTGTTCAGATTTCTATTTTGCTCCAAAGTAGGCCAGCCAGCTCAGCACTTTTCTTAAGATTACAAATACTTGTCTGCCCTACATATTGGCTAGACTTCAAGCAATCAGATGAGTAGAAATACACAGCAAAAGCAACAATTTTCATGTCATTCATTTTTGGTTATACATAAGAAGTACACAAAGCAAGTTTAAAAGATCAGATTTTAAATCATTTTAATATTTGCTCTGTGATTTCAATAGTTCACTAAGGGGCTCAATGATTTCCTCATTGTTGGATTAACACTTAATCTAGATTCATCGATAATTCAGTGAATAATTCAATAATAACTCTTTAACAGCTTGTTCTCTCTGCTTTTATTTCTATTTTGTACATCAGTTATCTCATATAATAACGTTTTCAACGCAGAGACTTTCACAGCACTAGAACATCTGAGATGCAAACAGTCTGCAAAAGTCATTTAAATTGATACTTTAAAAACATATTAAACAAAATGATTCCTGTAATTTGAAGGGAAATCCTTCTATTTCTCACACCTGAATTATCCATAAAACATTTTGTCACTATTTGGAAGAGCCGTCAGAAAGTAGCAGGTTGTTTTCCTGAGTTCAACTCAAAATACTAAGACACCTTTAAATGAAGTAGGCTATTTGGAAGAACGCAATTGTAGAAAATGCTTTGTTTAAACTGTTTCTAACTTACTTTTAAGAGGAGTTAATTAGTCTGATTTTCTCAAGAGCTGCTAAGTACTCCTAGACCCAACGCAACGAAGTTATTACCTTGAAAATATCAGTTAACTCTGAAAACAAAATATTGCCACATTCATTTTTTCCCTTTACATTTAAGATATACACATTGCCAAGCCATTAGGAAGGCATTTGTGTCAGATTACACAACTCAAAACTATTGGTAGGCTTCAGCACAAAGGCAAAGACAAAAAAAAAAAAAAAAAAAAAAAAAAAAGTTAAAAAGCATGTTTGTTTAAAATTAAGATAACTCACTTCGTATTTTGATGTATAAGCCAGTATTTTTGCAACAGTCAGGGAGAAGCATACCTTCTGTTAGCTGCAGGACCTCAATGTCAGATGGCAATATAATCCAAATGGTTTGCAGCAGCATTTTCTACCATATCCTCACTTTTCTGCAAGAGATTCTTCATCTTCTTCCAGTAGCCCACTAACTTACATACATATCCAAAAGGTGAACGCATTCGGTAGTTGCATGGTACAGTTTGTGCCACGTCAGCCATCCCCAAGGAGACCCAAGTTGTATTCCACCATTCCAAGGACAACACAGCATGGCACCTAGCACAGACCGACAATTTTGGCAAGCATCCCATTTTCCCGACGACCATGTTTTGACCTGTTTGAGTAAGAGGAAGAAGTTTTAGTTCAGCACAGTAACTCTGCCACACCACCCAGGGACTAACATGAAGTTACATTCTTCGGAATACTTTCAAACACGTATTTCTTCACAGATATAGACACATACTGAGCTCAAAGCCCTGTGACGGTGTTTCACTTTAAAAACATCTCCAGACTAGAGTGTAACAGAATATGCAAACTGGATGCTGTCGGTTTTGTACTTCCAATGTTTTAGGAAAAGGACTTTCATATTTCTCTATACATTGTACAGTCTTACAACACAGAAAGCACCAAAGTGCCAAGAAAGGATGGAACATAAAGGCTCTTCACCTGCCCTGGCAGGTATTTCAAAACGTACAAAAAGAATGAATCTACGAAAAAAGCCGCAAGAAGCAAAAACAAAGCTTGCCAATCCTCTGAACAGAATTGCATCAGGATGGTGGAGGGAAGAAGTAATGACATTGTTTACAGGGATCTTTCTTCCCCCTCTAGCCCCTGCTCAATGTCCCTCCACCCAGCAGCAGAGTGAGCATCACTGGGGCTCTGGCAGCAAGCTCCGCTGCTGACACTTGACCCAGCAAGGAACAAGCCAAAGCAACCGAAGCTGTGCCTGCCTATGCCAGTACTCCTCCTCTGTCATCCGTTCAGGAGTACCAACAGCAACTTTTTACTTAGGTTGGCAAGGGGAGTATGAGGAAAGGAGAGAAAAGCTTGAGTACTCTGCACAGGAGGGAATAACAATATGAAAAACAGCATTGAGTCTGCCAAGCTGGAGTGAGGAAGAGCACAAGCTTCCAAGTCAAGGACAAGGGAGAGGAATGAGAAGCTTTTAAGAGACTGAAGGGTGAGTGTGGACGGAGGTAAAGACTAGAGGAAAGCAGAAGGTGAATAGCAGTGGATGCTCAAGAATTTTTGTTAGAAGTTCTGTCCATGTAACTGAGTAGCATGCGTGTATAGCAGACCACAGAAGAATTAGTTTTGGAAGAGGGAATGAAAAGAAACTTTGATCTTTGTTTGACATCAGGGGAAGCCTTAGCATATCTAAGCATGCAGTTGAGGACATGTGAAATGAAAGATCCAGGCAAAAGACGACTTTTATGGAAAATGCAAGTAGGCATATAGGTAGAAGAATAGGTGGAAAAGACCAGGAAAGAAGAATGTGTGACAACAGGGAAAGCTGGAAAAGTAGAGAGTTAAGAAATTCTGAGAGATCTGAGGAGGGAGAGGGAAAATGGGCAACGAAGGGAAACAAAACAGCCCAGGAAAGTAATGGCTAGGATGAAAAATGAGGAAAAGTGGCAGTTGTTACATAGCACAGAAAAATCGACAGTGAAATAAGAATACACTAAACTAACTGTAAAGAAGGTACATGGGAGAACAAGAGAACCAAGGAAAGCCAAAAGACCACGAGCAAGTTTTCAGAAAGTTGCGACGCTTTGCCTGGAGAGCGCGAACACCAGAAAGAGCGGAACAAAACCCAAGGCGACGAAACTTTTTGGGAGGGATGAAACAAACCGTGCTGCGCAAGAGGAGACAGGCAGGGACGGGCCCGACTCTACTCCTGTCCCCCCACCACCAGGAAGGCACTGAGAAGAACGAAGCCCCCCTCATAACGCGACTCCCCCAGCCTGGCCGGGTGCTCCCGGGGCCGGGCGCTCAGCGGCAGCGGGACCCCCCCGGACCCCCCGGGACCCAGCGGAGCCCCCGGGCTCCGAGAAGTTTTTCCCCTCCTCAGCTTTCCTTTCCACCAGCTCTTCCAAAACGCCCCCCAGCCCAGAAAGAAATTCAAAAAGTATTAAAAGAATACAGGAGCGCCTGCGGGGACGGGGGGGGGGACGACGACAAGGTCGGCACCCCCCGAGCTGTACCTGCGAGTGCCCCGAGGCACAAAGAGCCCCCCGGCCGCAGCCCCGCTCCTCGCACGCCCCAGCCGGAGCGCGGCTTGCGGGTGGAGGGGGATGAGGGAGCACGGAGAGAACAATGAGCCCCAAGACAAAACCTACCTTCGCCTGTCCTCAAAGTGCTGCCTGAGGAGCCTGAAAGGGGGGCTGCCCGCTGTTAGGGAGCTGCGGGAAAGTTGGGGCAATCTCGCCGGCTTAAAGTTGCCGCAGCTGAGATAACCCGGGCGAGGAGAGGGCGAGATGGAGAGAGTTCATCCGAGTTTCGCCTTTTGTTCAAGTTGCCCGAGCAGACAAAGAGCCGGCAGCGGCGGCAGGTCCCCGCCCGGTCCCCCCCCCCCACCCCCGGCGGGGTCCCGCACTGCCCGCGCCCCCCCGCAACGTGCCGCCCTCCCCATCCAGCCCGCAGCAGCCCCGGCCCCGTCTGCGGCGCAAAACTTCCCTCCAACCGAACCTCCCCGAAAGAAAAATAAATAAATAAATAATAGTACTAATTCAAGGCGGGAGGGGGGGGGGTGGGAAGGGGGAGAAACATCTCTCAAATCATTATTTCCGGTAGATGCACCTCTTTGTTTGGATTCCCCCGACTGTCAGTGAGGACGAGGCTCTGGGTAGCTGGTTTCGGTCAGTTTGATCTCCCGGAATGAGACGGGCAATGCAGGACGTAAAGGAAAATAAGTTTTTTAAAAAAGGAAAGAAAGAAAAAAAGGAGAAAGAAAACCTCCGGAGTTGCGAAACGAACCCTTTCTGCATGGACACGGGAAGTACATAAATAAACAACTAAAGGGGAATTTGGGAAGACCGTTGCTTCTCCTCCTCCCTCTCCTTTGTACTTTTCCCGAGATCGTAACACACCAAAAAAAACAAACAAACAAATAAAAAAATACCTCCCGTCGGCGGCTCCGTGCCACCGCCGCCGCGGCCAGCCCCTGGCATCCCTACCTGTTGCGCAGAGCCGGGGCCGACCGCATCCATCCCAAAGAGCCCGGAGGGGATGAAGGGGCTGCCCGCGGCCCTTCACCTGCCCCCGGCCGCCCCGACGACGCCTCCCCCACGGGACCACCCCACCGACAGCCGTCGGGGTCCCCCCGAAAGTTTGGCGAGGCGGGGCGGGCTGGCCCCGAGACAAAAGCAGCGCGGTGCGGAGAGGCAAGGCACCTCACGTCGGGGGGAGGTTGCCAGCCACCTTCCTCCTCCTCCTCGCCCCCGGGACAGGGCACAGGGCCGTGCTGCTGGGGGGGGAGGGGGGCGCCCTTTGTCTGGAGCACGGTCTGGGTGTACCCCCCATGCGCCCCCCATACGCCCCCCGCCCGTAGCCCCCATCCCTCAGACCAGGCTGGCCAGGCCTGAAAGATGCCCCACGGACAGCTCGCTTTTATTTTTTTTCTTTTCTTTTCTTTTTTCTTAAAAACAAAAGAAAGCTTGAGGAAGTGCCCGGGAATTGGTAATTAACGGCAGCACACACCCGCCACGGCAGGGCTTGGTTTGTCAAAGTTGGAAAACAGAGGATGATCTTGAGATGTGTTCTTTAAAGGAGGGAAAAACAGGATGGGAAGGGCACAGCGAGGCAAAACTATTTATCCTGTTGACACCTCCTACTCCCCTTGCTCATCTGCATCCCTTCCTCTCCCTTCAGTTCATTCTAATCTTGTGCTAGCAACCCACCTAGTCCTTCTTCCAGCTCCTTTTCTCCCTAGTTTTTCAGTTTTCATTCAAACCCTTCACTCCTACCCAATACAGTCAACCTCAAAGCCTTGTTCTTCATAATGCTTTATAACTCCCCTCCCAGGATCAAACCTTTTATCTTCCTGCCCCAGAGAAACTGTCCCCAGCTCCTTTCTCCTTGCCCAAACAACTTCCCAGCCCAGTTTCACTCAGGCCATCCTTGCAGTGGGCAGCTTCCTTCATACCTACCCAGGCACCAGCTGTAGCCACTGTGCTACCCCAGGCTGCATGCAATCAATGTACCATGTGTGCTGTTCTCCTCTATCTTCCCATGTTCTGCAGCAACGCACTTTGCTGTTGCTTTTCCTTCTAGCTTGCTGATGTACCTGAAATGATAGCATGTAACACAGGGTAACACCAGGCATATGGCATGCTTGCCACATGGGTAAAGAATGGCATCCATTCTCCATTACAATTCCTTTCAACTTACTTTTCTATTCAGCAACGTACTTCTGGAGCAACTATCACAACGCTTTTATAACTTCCTCCTAAATTATTTTCTACAGACCATTTCAACTTTCCCTCCGTTTCTGACTGTCACCAATCCTAGATTTCTATTCTCTCCACCTATACTAAATTCCATCCTTCTTTTATTCATTTTTGTTCTTGGTGGTGGTGGTTTGTTTGTTTGTTTCAGGTCCACACATTAGTTTTTGTTTGTTTGTTTGTTTGTTTAATCCTTTGGTTTTATGGGTGGAAGAGGATTATTGATTTCACTGTAGCCCTTCCTTTACTTCCATTCTTATTTTCTCTGTTTTTCACATGCGTACTTTCAGTAATGATCATTGATCTCCAGACAGTATGTTGAAGACCAGTTCTGCCTATGCATATTGCTGGGTCTCTTTATTAGATCACTCCAAATCCAGTGGACAGCTGGATTGTTGCATAACCAGCAAACACCTTAAAAGGGACTACACTGAGCAGTATTTTCTGGAAAAGCATGAATTGCAGAAGCAACTCCTGTTTTCATGGGATTGTGATTTTGTCTTTTTATCCAAGACATCTTGTGTAAAGGTACCACTTGCTGAGAATGTGTGACAACAGTTGCAAGCTGATTTCTCTTGCCATTAGAAGTTTTAGGGCAAACGTTTCATTCCAAATAAATAAATCACATATTGTAATTTTCTAGTACAAACTGTATTTAAACAGGATATGACTCTACCTTTTTACATCATTATGGGGGATAAAGATTAACTAATCATTGGACCAGAAGCCACTGGTTGCCTAGGGTCCCATAATCATGACTTGATTGCATTCAATATGCACAAACAGAATATAGTCACAGCTGATATGTAGCTAAAGAGCTAATTCAGCAAGGATGAGGGAAAAAAATAATTTTAAAAAAATGTTTTTTTCAACAAAACATTTTTTATAGAAGAATTTATTTGGTGGAAAACTGGCCACCTGCAGTCAAGACAATAAAATGGTTAAAACCCCTTTGTGGTTCATTGGCTAGGTAAAGGCAAGCATTAAATATTAAAAAGCAATACGTAAGAAGCAAGGAAAAAGGAGCAACTGATGATAATAAATGTGAAATAGAAATTCTAGAGTGTAGAAAATTATGGGAAAAAAAATACAGAAAAATCCACATCTGGAATGGATGGATTTCAAATAATTTTACAGTAAGTGAGGAATAAAGCATCTGTCTTCTAACAATGCTCATGGGCTTGTCAGTAGAAACAGTAACATTTTCAATTATTAGACAAAATGTACTACTATTGATATTTGTATTCTGTAAACAGAAAGACGAATGTTCTGTCTGGAATATGACCTACTCTTTGGTCTGCTAGCAACTGGAAAACTTTTAGGAAGCACCTAGTTCTAATAAACATTAAATCCTTAGCCCCAGATGCCTTGCATTAGAAAATATCTGGGTGAAGAGATTTATGTCACAGTAATGTTCAGTTTAATAAGTCTTGGAATGTTTGGGAAATTATGGGGATCAATTACCAATGTTGTGCCAATGTGAAAAAAAAAAAAAAAAAAAAGCAAGCAGAATGACATAGATTACAACACTACATTTTGCCTGACATTTGCCCTTTTTAAACAATGGAAAACCTGACCCTGACACAGGTTTAAACTCAAGGAGAACTAAAGGTAAAAATAATGATTGTTACATATCATTTTTTCATCTTTAACTCTTCTTTTGTCTTTGTATGCAAGTTTCGCTACAGCAGTGGCCAAGTTCAGATCTACTGAGAGCTCCACATGCTGGTGTCTGCTTTGAAGTCACAATGGTGAGGAAGTTGCCCATAGCATGCCAACATTCAAACATTTCCAGAGGGCAGTGATCTAGTCTTTCCTGATCCCAACTAATGGAGACAAGAGGCCTAAACTACCTAATGCTTAGTTTTTATATCCTTGATCACTGCTCAACCAGTCTCAGATATATGACCTTTCTCTCTGTATGACTTCCCATTCTGCTTCCCAGCCTTCCTGGAGGAGAAAGCTTCAGTGGAATTCACTCACTGGACATACATTCATGATTTTTAAGATCAGAAAGGGTCATTAAATCGTCTAGCTTGACCTTTTATATAACTGGACTAAGAATGTAACCCAGTTTCACCTGTATTTATCCTAGTAGGCCATAGTCTTCTGAAGCCTAACTTGCAGAAAGGTTTCCCATTCTGCTAAAATGTTAAGTGATATTATATAGTCAAGCACTTCCCTTAAGAAGTGGGTCAGCTACAACCTTTAACAAAAGAACTACAACAAAAGCTGTGCTATACTTTAAATCAAAATTTGATTGGCTTTAACTTCTAGTTGTTTTTTTTTATTATTTATTATTTTTATTTTTTTTATGTCTCACCACCACATTAAATTAGCGTAGAGCTAATTTTATAAATGGGTGCTTGAAAGCAGAACTGGCTGCGCAGAACAGGATGCCTTCCTGCAGAGATAATATAATTACAGGATTGTTTTAATCTCTTTGAGGGATTACTTACATTAAGTTGTTTAGGTTCCATTACATTTACCAAGAAAATACATAATTGCCAGACATTCACCAGCAGAGTGGTCTTTTGGGCTGCGACAGGCATTTAATGTTTGGTTGCCATGCTAATGGTCATTTTGAAGCATGCATCAGTGCCACAGCAGTAGTGTGAAGACTGACTCCTCCAAACCCCAGATTTCATACAGATGCTCTAAGCACCTACTATCCAGATCAATGCAAAGGAGAGCACACTGCAGCAGAAAGTCACTGATGGTACCTTTCTTGTCCCACTCCAGTTACCAGTCCTACATATGTGTTGTTGACTTCTTTTGTATGTTCCATTCTGCTGGAAATGTGGGGGGTCCAAAAGCATCTCACCTGCAGACTTCTCCAGACTAAACTGCCAGTGTTCAGTTACCTGCATTTTTCAAGACCTGGGTTTTGAAGACCAATGTAATTCCCTTCTGATTTTTGTTCCTGGCTGTGTAGAAGAATCCAGGTTGAGCAAGATCTATTCAACCACTGCCACAGAGTGCTCCAGGAGGAGGTTTCAGTTACTTCTGTTTTAGTAGACACCACAGAGGAGATGACAAATTTCAGGAGGGAACTCTCAGAAAAGTTAGCATACATCAGCTACATTTTTTCCTGTTACTGTGAGGAAAAAAAATGCATTAAAAAGTTATTTAGTGTTGTTTAACCCTATTCCCCTACTCATCCTTCAAAAGCATCTGAACATTTTCACTCAATTATGAGTGAAATTTGAATTTTGAAAGTTGCCGTGGATATGAACAATGTAACAGAAGATGGACAAAGGGTAGCCTTACCAGATGTTTCAAAGAACCTTTTATGTTTTGCTGTCCTAGCAGTTTTGTGTTTCCCCTTCTGTTTTATTCTTCTATATGCAGACACTGATTCCACGATTAGTCACTTTTTTAAAAGCATTAATCAAATCATTAGGTCAATCTGCTCCTGTAAATGTAAAGACCAAGACAGACATGCCTGAAAATGAAAGAATTGTTTTGGCACAGATATATATTCTCATCTGGAGACACATACTCAGCAAATTCATAGGATGTTTGTTTTGGAAATGCATATGTTGGAAACATTTGCTTAAAAAAAGAGTATTATTCCAAGAGGGTTAGAAAAACATGAGCTTTCCAACACTACGTTCTTCTGAATCACCTAAAGTTTGTTCACAACATCCACACTCTAAAAATAAAAGAGATTAGAATTTGTAATTAATTCTCAACCATCTATATTTTCATTCTGTTTTCCCTAAGCCAGAGAAAAGGTAGTGAAATCTGCTCTGATCTTTTCCAGGGTCCATCTTGATCAAGCTAAGGGAAGTCTTAGCTCAGAGACTCTGCTAATATAACCTTTATACATATATATATATATATATATATACACATAAATATATAAATATATAAATATATATATATAAATAAAATAATATATAAATATATATATATATACATAAATATATATATATATTTTTATATATACATATACACACACATATGTAAACCAGAACATTCCTTTATTTCTTCTTTTTATTTTTAATCCCATTTCTCCCTTCTTTTTTTTTTTTGACAGTGGCACACCTTGTACCATTTTAACAGTTTTTGCCCACATTAGCGTAAGATTCTTCTAATAGATATTGCAGAAACCCAAGAATTCCTATAAAAGTAGATAATCCCCAAACATTCAAATAAGGGTTTGATTCAGCAATATGACCTTATGTGATGTTTGCTAATGCAGTTGATATTCCTCCCAAAGAATTAATGTGAAGAACACAAGATCCATTGCAAGTTGAACAAATAGGTAGGCCTACCTTATGTTATTCTTAATGGACAAGGACAAAATGATTACTTTTCCATATTTGTGTTCCCACTTACTACTTAAACAATTACAAGTACTACTCAAATAGAAGACTATCATAGTCAAAATAAGATTAAATTTGGAGAGTTCTGGTTTCAGCCTTATTTTCTTCCTCCTTAAAGTTTTAAAACATTATCTTGGGCTTCTTACCTCCTGAAAATTTTAATCTGAGACATTAAGTTTAAACATAGCTATAACAATGAGACACCACATCTGGACTAATATATATACACCTTCAAAATTGTTAGAAAAAATGGCAGTTCTGAATATTTAAGATTAATGTTCTGAATATATTGTTCTTAATATCCATCATTCTCACCTTCAGACAATATTCAAGTTAATTCAAGTTGGTTTTAAACTGATTTAATTGATTATTTTATCCTTTCTGGCTGATGAAAACATCAGCCCTTCTAATTAATAGCTTCTCTTGAGAAATCGCCCCCACAGTACTAGCAAATGCACTGGACTAGAGTCTTACTCAACATGATCTCTTAGGTTTATAAATCTGAGCGACCAGCTGAATAGTCATGAAAGTCAGACAGTAAAAGCCTTGTCTTCATACATACAGAAAATGTACACTACAACACCAGGAAAAGAATTTTAGTCCTACTTACAATCTTGGACTAGTTTAAGAGGGCTTTGTTATCATATCAAATACTAGTTTGTAGCTTAATAACATATGTTAGTGCTTTATTAATATGACCAGACAGACAGATAGATGAATAGTAATCTATAGGGTTTTAGTGGTTGGCCGAAAATCTAATTTGGGACTTCCCCATCTCCGCAGACATAAGCAGTCCTCCAAAAACATGCTTCATGTGGCCTGGGTGTGGTTACAGTCTGTAGCCCTAAAAAAAAAAAAAAAAAAACCTGCAATAGAGTTCACACTTCCCCTGCATGCAGGCATGCAGGAAGGGGTAGGAGAAGAACAGAGAGAACAAAGCTCCCCCTGACCCTGGAAGTCCCCCTCAAGTCCAGCAAGGACTGGAGCACCTCAAGGGGGCAATTCTTCTGGGAGAGCTGGAGAGTGCAGGGTGAATGAAAGGACAAGGGTGCAGGCTGGGAAAAGGCAAAAGATGGATAGAAGATGGATAACAGATTCTGCTATCCTGCCAGAATCTATTCTTCCCTGCTATCCTGCAAGTGGGGAAAGCCTTCTCCAAGCACGAGTCTGCCAGAACCACCACAGGGCTGCTTTGCAAACTCAGCTCACACCAATACAACAGGGTTTTTCTACTGAATAATGATACATCCTCCTGGTCAGAGGTATAACAAGCCAGCCCAGTCCTGCAGCTTTGACTTTGGCGTGTGAGTATCAGTGTTCCACATCTCTAAATCTTATGAGTTTGACCCTTCTCCTATGGAAATAAGTATGACAAAAATACCTGCCATGGTGAAAGACAATGGAACAATTTGTTTTTGCACAAAGTGTCAAGGTCACCCCAAGCTCAAAAATACCGTGGCAGCTCCAGTAAAACCAGCCTAGTAAATATAGACATGAGATAAACTGACTGTCTGGTCTTCCATTTTCCTGTGACCTCTATTACTGTTCTTTGTTCCTCTGCCTATAACCTCTATAATTGTCTTTGTGATCCTTTGGGTCAATATGTTTATCAGTCTAAACACTGCCACTGCTCTCAAATTTTGCAGATGACACCTAATCTGTAAAGTTACATACCTATTCTGCTCATTATTTATTCAAAAACTTATGCATTTGACTAATACAGAACACTATCTCAGTAATAGATCTATATTCATTAACATATAACTATGCAGTCTTACCAATTTATTTTGCTTTTTTCACTGCTTACACACACACACACAAAAAAAAAAAAAAAAAAAAAAAAAAGCCTACCCTACTAACATTTTCCAAGGCATACCATTGTTTTAATAAGCATATATCAAAATACAGACTGTTCTTGAATGACAGTCTCTAGATGAGTCTCAGACCTGAATAAGGCTACTGGGCTTAACTGAACTTCTCATAACACCAATGACAGTCTTCTAAGAATGAGTTTATCTCTACATGCAATGAGTCAACAGAATAGACACAGTGTCACAATGCAATATTGCTTGAGCCCCCTCAGGAAAGTTGAGGTGCTATGTTGATCAATATTGATAAAACAGAATTATTTTTTTTCCTTAAGCCTGTGATTTTGCAGTAGGGATTCAATCCAGATGTTAGTAGAATGACTGCAAAAAATTAATCTACAACAATATCGATACTGCCCATCACCATGCAAACCCAAACATATGTCATTACTGTATAAATAAAAGCATGTTTTCTCAGGCCCCACTGTTGCAAACTCCCATGCAAATTACTTCATGCAAATGTCTAACTGGTCAAGCCCTGGTCAAGCACATGGCACATTCCAAAGGCAACAGCCTGAAACATTGAAACTTACTCCCACATGCTTTTCCCCATTTTTTCCTCTGCCTAGTGTTATTTTTAAGAAAAAGTGCCAAATTAAAAATAATAAAACTCCAGTAAGCCTATTCTCTGCAAATTTGGTGCTTCACACGAGGCCAGAGGTGTCATGAAAGAAAAATGTCATCCATAATATGAGACTGTTTGGAATCAGATTAGAGACCTATAATGTCAGTAAACTCTGCCTATAAGGTCAAATTACAAATTCTATATTTATTACATATAAACACACTACATTTCCAGAGTCTGCCTTCACAGGCACTGAGTAATGTATGGGGTTTATCAGTCAATAGCTCTTTTATATCATACTACAACTATATGCATATAAATATTCTGAGTAATACATTCACAGGGCAGTAATCTTTTTTTTTTCCCCTTAAGTGAAAAAGAGTGTGGGAGATGGTAATGTTAAGCTGCTTCCTCAGTGATGACAGGAAAAGCCTGGAGAAATCACCATATGCATAATGAGAGGTAAATATTTACTAGATAAAAGCCAGGCAGAGGAGAAATGACTACCTAAAGGCTGCAGCTGGTTGTCTCTGCAGATTTAAAGGATCAGCTACCACGACAGTAATTCTAAGAAAATCTCCTATTAATGGATAAAACTAAACTGTGTGCAGGGAGTTTTGCTGGCAGGATGCATCCCCCGGCAGACTCTGTTCTGTCCCTGCTGAGACGGATGCACCAGCGTGCCTGAGGGCAGCAGGAGCTGGCCAATGACACCCATGAGCATAGACGTGGGGTTTCCTCAACTGGATGCTGACCTCCATTGTCCCCACAGGAAGGAGGGCAGGGGTGAGCATGGGCTCCACAGCTCACAAGGAAAGGCTGCCCCCATGTCAGGACCTGTCCAGGTGGGTGGGCGAGGGGATGCAGGAGGTTCCCTGCCACCACTTCATTTCATAGGTCACCAACCCACCATTGGGTTCTGATGGTTTCTGGCTGGTGCTAATGGAGACTTAAATCAGTGACCTGAAGTAAAGACACTCATCCTATTACAAGCCTTCCTGAGCCATCTAAATTCCAACACAGCATTTTTTTATTATTTAATTCTTCTTAAGCTCACTTCGCACAGATGTAAGTGATCACAGAAGATTCAAGCCAAAGAAGAGACAGGCCCTAAATACTGATATATTCTTCAATGAAAACTCTAGAAACGTCTGTTTTGCATTATTCATCCAGTAATCCCACCTATATAAGTGGTACACATGTGAGAGCTGTTTCAGAAGTTTATGAGCTCTATGAAATTTGAATAATCAGATTTTATATTTTGATACAAATATCAGAAGCACTTGGATACAGATATCAAAAGCATTCTTGTGATAGGTTATTTCATGAAGATGTACTGTATGGAAAAGTCCAGTTTAAAGCACTGAAATGACTTACGAGAAATTATCTTTGCTATAAAATGTTATATCATTATATCAATAACTCTGTCCATGAGGTTTGCACTTCAACTGCCCCAAATACTCAAATAATAAAACATTATTGTAAGACATTTTCTCCCACCTTCATTGAAAAATAAAAATTGAAAGCTCTGTTCCAGGAAAAAAAAAGAAAAAAAAAAAAGAAAAAAAAAAAAAAAGATTCTGCTAATTCAGGTTATAAGTTTCAGGGAAACATTTAAAAATATGTTCACAGAAAACTGCACATGAAAAGTCTAGGTCATTTTGTTTAATCACACAAAATGAAAAAATAGCTGTGAAAAACTGAAATTCTTGGAAGTCGTGTCAATAACTAACTGCAATCAGAGGCTGCAGAGCAATTATTAACCTACTGATGTTGATCTTCTAGGCAGTGTAGGCTCACCAGATTATTTTTCAACCTGTTTTAGTCACAAAATTTGTCTAGCTATATTGTTTGCTACCTACATTTTTTTTCTGCAAATTGCATAGACATCTATTATATATCCTACAGTATAATTCAAGTTATTATCCTAACAAGGAATTCTGAGAAATATAAAAATTTTGAAGCTAAAATGAGTGTGAAGGTAGATACTTTCCTTGTTTTATCATCAAGAAAACAATACAAATGTTCTAGCATCATAAAAACTTTAAATATCATTTTAAGTCAAGAATATATATCACTTTTGAATAAATATAACTGATGAAGAAAATGTCCTTTGAAGTAAGCACTGACGAAATTGCTTTCTAGATATGACAAAGAGGATACATTTTACATCATAAGACTAAATACCCAATTAAATGATGATAGTGGATTGTAGATTACGTAGATCACTAGTCAGTCCTGTACTGTTCTCCATACACAGACACCACAGTCACAAGCACACAGAAATAACTTTATATAAAGAGTTATCAGAATTTCAGGTCCCCACCCACACCAGTTCTGCACATGGGTGCATAGAACCAGTCACCTGGCAGAAAATTAACGTTACTGCAGGTTGTTGTCATACTTCATTTTATTTGATTTTAAAATCACTTGGATTCCTGGAGTTGTGGGGTAGGAGACCTGTTCCTATCTGGCAGAAGTATAGGAACCTATAGCTGTGGCTTCAATTATATAATAGAACCTATTAATATATATATATATGTGTGTGTGTGTGTGTAATCAATATTTCCCTTTCTGAGTACCTCTGCACCTCCTATCTTTGGCAAGTAAGCCTTTCTCCCTGCGACTGACTCATGTAACCCCACTGGAGCTGTCAGGTGCCTTATATTATGCTCTGCAACTCCTCCAGGAGGCTCTTTCCATATTATTCCTCAGTTTTAGAATTATTTGTGATGAAAATTACCTCCACTTTTACTGATGAAAAAGTAGTGAGGTGGGGGTTGGTCTGTTCTCCCACGTGCCTGGTGACAGGACAAGGGGCAATTGGCTTAAGTTGCGCCAGGGGAGTTTTAGGTTGGATCTTAGGAAGAACTTCTTTACTGAAAGGGTTGTGAGGCATTGGAACAGGCTGCCCAGGGAAGTGGTGGAGTCCCTGTCCCTGGAAGTCTTCAAAAGATGTTTAGATGTAGAACTTAGGGATATGGTTTAGTGGGGACTGTTAGTGTTAGGTCAGAGGTTGGACTCAATGATCTTGAGGTCTCTTCCAACCTAGAAATTCTGTGAAAACAAAGTAAACTAAGTTTACTGAGTAGAGTGGTCAAGTCTGGACATGGAAGAGAGCCATGTCAGAGGTGTAATATCAGAGCAGAAAAGGTTACTTAAGCTGCCACTGAGGGCATAGTAAAAAAAAATGGTTAAATCAGCTGTGTCTTTTGCACTTGGTTTCAGTGCACTTTGCATCAAATCTTTGTAAAATATCAATTCAGGTGTTCTCATTAGAGTATGAAAGAAAAAACAACCAGATACACCAAGGCACATTTTTACAGTCTCAGGGTGCACTGTGAATAATAACATAAAGGTGGTTAATTAACATGTGAGCCAGCCTCCATTTTCCCATCTCTGTTGTTCCCATTTAAGCATAAGCATGTTGTTCCCATTTTTTTTGTCCTGTGGTGCCTCAGCAGAAATGCAGAATAGAAAGAAATTGAGCAAATAAGTCCTATAGCTCTGTGGGAAGGACAAGAACAGGGCTCACTCCTCCAGAGCCTACAAAGCCATCTTCAGGCAAATTTACTCCCTCTCAAGGGCAGGGGAATGCTTATAGTGTAGGTGGACAGGGACAAAGCCAAGGAGCAGCAGGGTATTCCCATGCTGTAGCCATACCAGCTATATATGTATCTTGGCTAAACACGTGATTTTTTCCCCCCTCATTTCCACAGTAAGTCATACCACCTGTCCTGAAGGCAACTGCTTATACATGTCAAGGCTACAAGTTGCTCTGCTAAAAGGAAAATCACTTCACCTGCCTAATTAAGTCCTGTTTCTTCAAGCCTCTTGCATATGCATCAATGGACAGAGCACGCACAAACCTTGTGAGCCACAGGTGCACATGGCCCTGGTTAGGACATTTTATCCATAAGTTAGCCCATTTAGAACAGCTACTGCAAACTAAAGCCTAGTTGCAAGCTATCAAAAGACAACAGGACTAGAACACAAAGGTTCATTTTCTTGTGATGCTTTTGCTGTCTTTCTTTGTGCTACTGCCTTGTTGTTGAATCCAAAGGTTTGTATTGGTTCACTTATTGAGCAAGACTTCTATAGCAGCACCCAAAGTAGTCTCTGTTACTTCTTAATTGAGGCAGCATTATTTTGTTTACTTTCAATCATAAGCAATTTGAACAGTTGAAAAACCTTTACCTTGGGAATGTGGTTTCTAGTGCATATTCTTATTCCACTGAACAAAGACAAGAGATATTTTATCACCGTAAGTAATTTCTGTGATACCATCAGAGGGAACACGTTATCAAATTTAATACTTATAGAATAATACATTAATTTATCCTTTAATCTGAACTGCTACTTTATTAAAAAAAATAATAATCTTAGCACAAAGAATCAAATTAAGTCTAATCCCCAATATGACATTCAGTAAAATGGACAGGGCCTAAGGCAACTTATATTTTCTTTCATCTCCTATATGGTATGCAGTGGGAAACCTTAAAGTACTGTTTATCAGCTGTTAATCAGAGTTCATCCTTCAAGAAAGGTACTCTCAGAATTTTAATAATTTCCCATCTTCTATTCGTGTACATATTAAATAAATTTATGTTCCACTTCTGCAGAAGATCTTATGAAATTCTGTCTTTATGACTTGTACACACTGGGTACATGAATCTGTTGTGCATAAATATTTGGAGACAACTTTGAACCAAAAAGAACAAGAGTAAAAGAAACACTTTGCATGAGAGCTCTGCAGTACTAGTCAAAGTTAGGCAGGGCTGGTGATAAATCAATATCTTAAGGAAAAAAGGCAAGAAGTTCTTAATGGTAGCTATATGAGGATCAGAGGAACGGGTTGTTTTGAAGTAAAGAGGACTTTGTTTATTTCTCTATGAAGTATGAAAACAGTGGTCTTCTCTGAATGAAGGGAGGTCATTTTCCAGCTTTGTAAGACATGATGGATGCAATAAAACTGTGTCTTTATTAAACATACACACCCCATTTAGAGATTTCTATCTAAAATAAGATATCTCCTTTTAGAAGTTAAATGGCTTAAACTGTTACTAGGACCAACAAACATCCAAACTACAGAATTGCCATCCATTACAGAAGTACCATTTGAGAGGGTTAGTCATGGCTAGGACACATCTAGACAGTCTCATTAACAACATTTTCATCACCATATAAATACTAGATGGAGTTTTGTAATTTTATCTAATTTTCTTTGTTGTTTCCTATATATGTCTTGCTATGCTTACATGTTACTCTATATTTGAGATTGAATGGTCAGGAATTAAGTGTCTCTGCCTTTACAGAGACAAGGTGTTGTCAGATGCTTGGAACCACACTGACAAAAATGTTAACACGTCTGAAATTAGTAGCTTGTTCTGCAAGTGCTGAAGTAATTGTTCTTTAATTTCCATTTATACAGTTGGCTTTGTTAAATGATTAGTTTCTTTAAACTTGAGAAAGTAATTATGAGCATGGATAGCCAGATAAGACTGAGATTAGATAGAACTTCATTAGTACTTTGTTATTTTTGTTAGGCTTGATGATCACATCAGAATTCTTAACAAAGAAATCAGACTTACACAGAAATCAAGAGGTTAACAGAATCAAGTTAACAGTCTCACTAAGAAAAAGAAGTTTCTGGCTATTTGATACTTTCTTCATGCTTAAAACTACCTTAGCCAAGCAAATTAAGACAAATAAGATATTTTTAAATGATGATTTTAGGGAAAACTTCAAACAATTATTACTTACGATTGCCCCTTATAATTCAAACCATCTGCCTTGCATACATTTTTACATGCTTTGGAATGTATTTATGGCAACTTTGATGTTTAGCTTGTGATAAATGCACCAATCTGTTTACATTTACTTTATCACATATAGAGGTGTATGTGTGACACTGAGGGTCAGACAGACTTTCCAAATATATTCACCCAAACTCACACAAGCTTTGGGACTTGTAGCCACAGTAGCTTTACTACCCGAAGGAACACTTGCCCACTGGTATGCTTAACCTCATAGTATTTTCTAATAGGATGAAATGTTAAATATACATATGTCCTGATTGCCTCATTTATTAAAGCAGTATGTTCAAGATACAGTTTATGTACTGCTTTGCAAAGAGCTCTCTCCTTCATTATGCCATACCTGAAGACTCCTAAAGACTCCGTAAATGTATTTAAAACTGAAAAAGAAAGCATCACAGAACTTTGTTGCAATCTTGCTGATTAATACATACAAATGCCTTCTTCAGAGTCAGAAATATAATAAACTATACTTTCAGATGCATCAAATAAAGAACCTTCTCCATCAGCCAGGTCTCCTGGGAGTCCTGCTCATTCCTGCATGTATCACAATACTGCCAAAGCACAAAAAGAGAACATCAGGAGTTAAAAGTAGAAGAACCTTTTTTTTTTTTTTTTTCCTGTTCAATTAGGCTAAAATGCATTATAAGACATGGAAGTCTGTCTCTAAAATATTGAAAGACACAGTGACAGTTCAGCTCTTCAATCACATGCAATCTATGTAATTTAAAAGTTAGGTAGGACTCACTCTGCAGAAGTGCTTTCATGCTAGACTCAATGACAGTGCTGGGGTAGCAATAACCCATTTTAATAAAAAGTGATGTTACAAGCCTCCACCAGTGAGCTCTGAACTGGGACAACGTGTCCTTATTCTAGACACTCACCATGGCTGGTGGCTTTTCCTCCTTTCTACACTCTCCACTGACACCAGTTTGGATGGAGGAGCCATCACTGACCACTGACCTTGCAAGATGTCCCGTTCCCCATTAGTTCCCCAGAGTTCCCCATGAGTTCCCCAGAAGTGGCTTCCCCATCTTTCTCCTAGCTCAGACCTCAACTTTACTGCACTTGGACCTGGCTCTGAAACAGGCCTATGAAGGTTTTAGCAATGTCACCCTACACAGTTAGGTGACACAGGCAAGTCGCAGTAACGTAACAGGTCATAGTTACAAGTCAGATATTCACAGCAGATCTGCACCCTGTTTTTTAAAAGAAATATGTTCTAACAAAATTATTTTTAGCTGCACAGCATATTTTAGGTAGCACCCCTTTTTGCTCTGGATTTTATGCATTTTGAAAGTCTATAATTTCTACAATGAAAGTCTGAATTGTCTTCCAAATACAGTTTGAATCAATGCATGAGGAAAAAACAAATCTTTTCAGAAAGTAAGAAAATATTCATTAGTTATTTTCTAGCATTACAGAAGCATAGAAATTAAGAATCTAGGTAAATACATGCTAAAATACTAGGTAAATACATGCTAAAATACTAAGAATCTAGGTAAATACATGCTAAAATATATATATAGTACATACATAATCCTCATGCTTAGTGAAGGGAAATACTGAATTGCACCAGCCAATGAGAATCATCCTCTATTTAGAAAAAAACGAACAAACAAACAAAAAAACAACCTAGAATATAACACAACCTAGAATATAAAACAACCTAGAATGTAACACAAGAAGAAAAAGAATTATTTAAATCATCATTTTTATCTTGACAATTTAAATCAGGATTAAACTGGTGATTTTAATGACTTTGATCTAAATCATTCCCCTGACATGAATCTAGCCCGTTTTTTTTTGTAATCATTATTGTTCTCAGAGCACCCTGATGAAAATGGGGTTTGTAAATATGCTACTATTGTACATGTGGCTATTTCTTTATGGATACACTTTGCTGCATGTGTTTGCAAATTACTCAGAAGAAAAACATTAACTATACCTTAGTGTACTTATGACACAGCCCATGTTACCAAGTAATATTATTAAACGGGAATTTGAATTTAAAGTGATATAACTTCCCATTCTTTAATAACACTGCAATTGTTACAAGGCAATTTAGAATTAACCTAATTTTGGGTCACCAGCAGACCCATCAGTCACAAACAGAGGCACAAAGCCTTAGACCTGCCACTTGGCATCCAGAATCCTCTGGATGAGGCTACAAAAACAATTGTAAACTACCCTTGCTCTGTAAGGCCGTGAGATATCACAACCTCTGTTGAGTGCTAGAGTCACAGTAGTAGTAATGCAACTATAAAATACATCCACTGCCCATCAGCTGTAGCTGATGTCTTTCTGATTGAATGACCATAATAACCCAATCTGTGCTCTTCTCCCCGACTCTCTTTCACCAGTCATCCTGCTTCAAGATCCTTCCCAGCACTACCACTGTCACCCATTTAGCAAGTATTGTACTATTCCCATGCAACAGCAATAAGTTGCCTGTAATCGCCTCACTATCTCAGCATCTTAACTGTTTGCTTGTTATGGCTTTATGTTTTCCTTCATTGTGACAAATGCTGAGGAAGAGGTTTGTACTCACAGGTGCAAGTTTATGTGTGTTCTTTTTCAAACCCCTTGTTAAAACCTATCTTTATCTATGATACCAGCAAAGAACAAATGAGCATCTAGCTCCGGCTGCTGCTGTGGTGAGATCAGTGCTGCCATACTGACTGGCAAAATTATTTTGTTTTCTACTCATTTCTGTTGCTGCTTTTCTGTCCTACATGTAAACTATAAGCAATCTGAAACAGGTCTTCCCTTTTTGTCCTGTAATCATCATGCCTCAAGGACATGAGATGCTGATCTATGACTAAGGGCAGCAACAACTACATAACAGCAATAATAAAATATAACAGGGGAGAAAAGGAGAAGATACTATTATTTCATTCTATCTAAGCCTGGAACAATTGTCTAACGGAATTAGGAAGCTCCCACTACGTAATTATCACTGACTATGTCAGCCAAAGTCTAACTCACTGGGTGCATCTTTCACACAATAAACCATTTAGATAAGTTGAGCTGGAGTTTATGACCCTCCATTTGCCAGCAACTCTGGAGCACTAGTATGCATTTTCAATTTAGAATAGGGAAGCAAAGGACTCTATTTATAAGGTTTCATGTTTGAGGTCTTAAAAGTGAGGAGGGAACTCAAAAGAACATTTTCACACTTGTTTTCCCTAAAAAAAAAAACTGTTCCAAGAGACCAAAACCAAAGATAAAATATCCAGGATTGCGCCTATTTCTGAATGAGAATTTAAAAGTTTATTCCAATTTAGTTTCATTGCCCTATCTTCTAGAAACATCATGCATTTTGCAAACAGTTTATAGTAACTTAGAAAACCCTTACACGTGGTGAAACAGTTTCAACATATCTGCTTTTACATATAGCTCATATTTCACAGCATGAGATGCCAATGCAAAAGAAAGCAGCATAACAAGATTTTACAAATCATGTTGTCTTAGACAAGGTTTGCAGGAAGACCAGGAATTAAATTTAAGATGCCTGTTTCTGATCCCCTGTAATACTTGCTTCCCTATAGCTAAAGCTAGAACTGTAAGTTTTAGTAATACATGTACTGTGCATGTTCTTCCATTAGAAAGTAATCCTGTTGTTTTCTTTCATATTAAAAATAATAATAATAATAAATAAATATGACCCCTCTGGAAATTAAGCCCTAAAATAACATACAATTAGAGTACATAAGTACTCATATGTACAGTGCATAGGGCCTACCTCAAATAAATATTAAATTGCTGTGTCTTTCTTGGCACCCTGAGTAAATCTGAACAAATAACTTCATGTGAAGAACTGTACTTCAAGTGCCACGTTTCTGAATGATACCATTCCCTAACTTAAATTCTGCCAAGTTTCAAGGTATGTCAATTTGTTTTTATGGGAGTAAAACAGTCCAGATCCAGGTGTTCAAGACTGGAGAAATGCCCAGACTCCCCTTTAAACTGCCATTCTTTTTAACCTGCTATCATCAGCATATGAGCCACTTTATATCTGTTCAATGCACCATCATTAGTAACCATCCCACTGATGTTATCATAGCTTAAGCAGTTCGGTGGTCCTGGAACAATTCTGGTAGTTGCTTCTCCTTCTTCAGAGGAACAGACCATCAGCTGCAGGCAGTCACAAACTTCAGGCTGGAGGCTAAAACGAAAAGTGACTCTGTTATGTTTTCTCTGATACAGCAAGATTTACTCATTTGTAGTGAAAGATGTAGCTTGAGCTGTGTATAGAGGTTTCAGTGAGCTGTGCTGAGATCATGCAGTTGGATCCTGCCTGGTTTCATAGCAATCTCACTTGTTCAAAACAGTCGACCTGAGCAACAGCCTTTTAAATTATTCAGTTAGATACCAGCTGTTTTCATTTAGCTTTCAGAAATGCAGTCACAGTTTGTACCCAGCTTGGTACTATTTTTGAGGCAGACAATGTGCAGAGATACCCTCATCTGAGAGCCTTGGACTGGGCTCAGGATGATAATGTAGCATGGGTACATCTTGGATACATCTTAAATTAGATTTCTTTTCATTCCACTGCCACACATTAGGCAACGTGCCTTTCGCAAGGGAACAAGTTGAATGCTGAAGCAGAAGAAAAAGGGGGTCTGTGAAGTAGGAAAGACATAATGTTCTGGGCCCAATGAATGGAAATTTACATCTCTAACATAACAGTAGCAAAACTCCTCTTGAAGAAGGTTAGAAAGATATCCAGGAAGAAGCAAGGTCGGAGAAAGTGAAGACAGGAAGGGAGAGGGAGAGGGAGAGGGAGAGGGAGAGGGAGAGGGAGAGGGAGAGGGAGAGGGAGAGGGAGAGGGAGAGGGAGAGGGAGAGGGAGAGGGAGAGGGAGAGGGAGAGGGAGAGGGAGAGGGAGAGGGAGAGCGGGAGGGGGAGGAGGAGGGGGAGGGGGAGGGGGAGGGGGAGGGGGAGGGGGAGGGGGAGGGGGAGGGGGAGGGGGAGGGGGAAAGGAAGGGGGAGGGGGAGCGGGATGGGGGAGGGGGAGCGGGAGGGGGAGCGGGAGGGGAAACAGGAAAAAACCCAGTGAATCATTGAGAGAGAAAGATAGGAAAGGTATGAAAGACCAATGTTTTCCTTTCTCTTCCAGAAGAGAAACATTAGAAGGGCACTGCCTGTACAACAAAGCACAGTTTTGCCAGTGTAACATGCATTTTATCTAGTAATTTTCTGACTTAATGTTGTCAAACAGGATACAAAGCCCATGGCTCCTCTAGCTGACGCCAGCTTTGAGTTTCTACTCCCATCTAATTCCCAAAATTTAATTTATTTTATAAATTAATTAAAAAAAAAAAAAAAAAAAAAGATTGAAGGGTTGGCTAAGGGGGAAAAAAGATACTAGGAATTACCATATTGCTATGGTAAAAACACATCAGAAGCAACTCAGAATAGCGTAACCTAGCCACAGATGTGCTAGGAAATGTTGCTTAGGTGGGCTCATGAATTATGCCTAAATCATATTCCAGGTGATTTAATTCTGTTGCCTACTATATGTTCGATAAATCATAGAATCATTTAGGTCAGAAAAGACCTTTAAGACCATCAAATCCAACCATCACCTAACAGTACAAGTCCACCGCTAAACCATGTCCCCTAGTGTCACATGCGCTTGTCTCTTAAACACCTTCAGGGATGGTGATTCCACCACCTCCCTGGGCGGCCTGTTCTAAGGCCTAACCACCCTTTCTGTGAAGAAATTGTTCCTAATATCCATTCTAAACCTTCCCTGTGCAACTTGAGACTCTTGCCTCACACCCTATCACTTATCACCTTAGAAAAGAGACCAACACCCTCCTTGCTGCAACCTCCTTTCAGGCAGTTGAGGAAAGCAATGAGGTCTCCCCTGAGCCTCCTCTTCTCCAGACTGAACAGCCCCAGTTCCCTCTGCCGCTCTTCATAAGTCTCGTTTTCTAGTCCCTTCACCAGCTTAACATGATCCTCTCATCAACATCATTGATAAAGATATTAAATAAAACTGTCCCCATTACCAAGCCCTGGGGGACACCACTTGTAAGTGGCTGCCAACCTGATCTACCTCCATGCACAACGCCCCCATTGGGCTGTTGCTGCTACAGGTGTTGAGATGTTTATGTAAAAGGCACAAACCAAAACAGTTACTGACCGGCCAATTATATCCAGGACTGAGTCCTGAATTAATCTCTTGACTTTTGTCCCACAATATTCTCAGCTTGGAAACAGTCACATTTTTTTCCCCATGTTTGTGACAGAAGTCATAGTTTGCATTAGAGCTCACATGAGGACCCTGACAGGAGAGTTTGAAATGGCAGGCAGTAGATAATCATTTTTGAACTTTGAGATACCAAGATGATCACAACATGTATAGACCCAGGAAGTTACATTGTAATACCTTGCTAATGTCTCCCAAGCTTTTCAGAAACCTTTATGGAGTTATTCTACATGAAAAATGAATCCTAATACACACTTTCAAAAACCAGACTCAGTACAGAACAAAGAGCCCTTGAGGGGTGAGTTAAGCTCCAGCCTGCCACTTTTTCAACTTCCATGTGGAAGTAGAAGCATGCAGCAGAGGATGCAGGAGCTGGCTGGCCAGCACAAAGGCTCTGCACTCCCGTGGCTGATAACACGTCCCGTATCACACAAATGTATGTCACAGCAGCTAGTGGGAGGCCTCCAGTCCAGTACTTTTCTTTCTGCCCATTCAGGCCATATCTGCTGGATGTGTGGTGTGGGAGTACAAAGCTTGCAATGTGTTCAGCACGATTGACTCCCAAGGAACGCTACTTTGGTTTGGAAAAGAAAGAAAAAACAATACGGTCGATGTGTGTAGTCACATCACACGCTGCTTCATGAGGAAGGTAATGAAATGACACACAGGAGAGGTGGGCCTGATTTCAGAAAATACTATATGCACTCTTGAGGTGAACAGCCTTCATATAATTTGTAGGTAAGTCAGTGATTTGTAAACAGGTGCAGTCTATTAAAAATAAAACTTAGGCATATACAGCCTACTGTGGTGGTTTTTTATTTAAATCTAGTTCATTTATTATCTGTATCTCTATGCACTATGAGAAGAACTGGTGGAGAAATGGAAAAGAGTTAGTAAAATGAATGGCTTAGCAACGGATAAAGAGGGAACAATATTGTCACAATATAAGAAAGAACAAAATTGTCTAAGCCAAAATTCAAAAATAAAATAGAAACTTCTGCTTTTCTTTCCCTTTCTCTCTTCTCTTCTCTTCTCTTCTCTTCTCTTCTCTTCTCTTCTCTTCTCTTCTCTTCTCTTCTCTTCTCTTCTCTTCTCTTCTCTTCTCTTCTCTTCTCTTCTCTTCTCTTCTCTTCTCTTCTCTTCTCTTCTCTTCTCTTCTCTTCTCTTCTCTTCTCTTCTCTTCCCTTCCCTTCCCTTCCCTTCCCTTCCCTTCCCTTCCCTTCCCTTCCCTTCCCTTCCCTTCCCTTCCCTTCCCTTCCCTTCCCTTCCCTTCCCTTCCCTTCCCTTCCCTTCCCTTCCCTTCCCTTCCCTTCCCTTCCCTTCCCTTCCCTTCCCTTCCCTTCCCTTCCCTTCCCTTCCCTTCCCTTCCCTTCCCTTCCCTTCCCTTCCCTTCCCTTCCCTTCCCTTCTCTTCCACAGGGCACGCGGATGAATTCACAGTGTTACCACAAGATGTGGAGGCCACAAGCAGGAAGGGGATCTTGTGGAGGATAGAATAAATCAGCAGAGCGAGATTCAATGGTGGCAATGACGACGAATGGCTGTAAAATGCTGATTGCCAGAGCCCAAGTGAAGGCTCACCAAAGACACAGCAATTTTGCTCTGTTTTGATTCCTCAAGTATGATTGCAGTTTCCCAGAGCTGGGCTGGGGCCACCCGTACCAGCTGGAGCAGAGGCAGCACTGGCAGAGCAGCGTGAGGAAATGACAGCTGCAGGGATCTCGAGTTGGTGATGTGCCAATGCACCTTTTCAGAAGCACTCACCACTCTGGCCCACGTCAAAGACAGGGTCTGGTGTCAGGCAAACCTATGGTCAGGCTCCAGATGTGATTCCTAACATCTAGTTTTCTTTTACATCAATCTTCATTGAAAAGCCCGCCCATAAAGTTGCTAGATTTCACTCATGGTCTACTACTTTTCCTTCCAAAACAGCCAAGCACCCTGTTAAGTAGAAATATGGTAGATACAAAAGAGTTTTTTTTTTTTTTTTTTTTTTTTTTTTTTTTTAATGTATTAATGTATTCATGTGTGATTTGGTCTGGTGTACTTCCTCTAGTCAGACCCTTGCCTAGCTCCACATTTCAGGCAGCAAGGAGCACATGAGGATTTCCAGCGTGCATCCATATGGATGCTCATATGTTGTGGTGTGTGACTGTATGTTTTAGCCTGACTTCCCCCCCAGCTATCTGGAGGCAACAACTTGTGCCACCAAAGAGTCCCCAGAGAAACAATACGTTTGGCAATGCTGGACTTTATTATAATTGAGAACGAAAACAACGCATGCAGGAAACCATAAAACCCCTCAAGTTAACTGTAGCCAACTGTAGCAGTCCTGGAGCAGCGGAAGGGCTGCTCTCCAAGCCGGTCGCCTGTAAGTGACTGCGGCTTGATAACATCACCTGTCCTTCTGCCACTCCCGGCATTATTATTTTTTTTTTTTCCCCTTCTCCTTCTGATTTTGATCTCAGTCCCAGGAGCAACGACATCGGTGATGACACAAGCTGGGCACAACAGCGTGCACAGCCCCGGGCAGGGCTGGGTGCACGCCTGCAGCGCCCAACTTGTCGCCCCCTGCCCCGGGCGGGGATGTCGCCCCTGCCTGACACCCGTAGGCTCCGGAGCCACCGGCATACATTTGGTTTGCAAATGGCCTTGGGAAGGCAAAGAGCTGCACGCAAAGTGGCGAGCCAGGAAGCTTTCCAGGCCCTGCAGCGTGTGGGTCTGCAGCTGGGAGGTTTTGCATCGCAAATACAACGCAGGAATTCACCGGGATAACTAACACGGGGCAAACATTAACCTCTTACGCCGGTGGCTTTGCGAAACAGCCGGAACAACTTCCCTTGGCGTTTGCTGCTCTTTTTTCATGGAAAAGAGACTTTATGGCTCGAAGCCAGCCGCAAATTAACAGCCAGGCGAGGCCATTATGTCGGTGGGATGCTTTAATCGGTTTACAAACCAGCGCTCAAGGTGCGATGGCTATCCGCAGGGGAAGGGCGGACAGAGGTCCCCGGCTCCCCGCACCCCAGGGAATGCACAGCGCTCGGGGCGCTGCTGGCCGAGCGTTTGCAAGTGCTTTGTATGGGAAAAACCTCATTATAGGTGCTCCCCTAGGGTGTCCCGCCCCCCCGGGTCGCCCCTCCCCGACCCCTGGGCGCTGCCGTCGGGCCCAGGGCACGGCTCCTGCCAGCAGCCTGGGAGCGATGCAATGATGACAAGTGCAGGCCGGTGTTAGGGTTCAGTTCCAGCTGATTTTATTTCCTTCCCGACGAAAAAAAAAAAAAAAAAAAAAAAAAAAAAAAAGGTTATTTACAGAAGGTATATCAACAATCTGACAGGCAGTGAACTTGACATGGTTAGCTGGCATGATTTTTTTTCTCTTCTTTCCCAACGTTGCGTTGTGGGTGATCGTTAGACAAAAAAAATAAAAAATAATAATAATCTACACAGCATATTGCACAGGATGGATGACCAAAAAAAAAAAAAAAGTTAAACCCTTAACGGAACCACCTCATTAGGCAGACGTCCTAGTGCCTGTCATGTTATATTAACATACATAAACACACAATCTTCTTTTTTGCTTATTATAATACAGACTTAAATGTACAAAGATGTTTTCACTTTCTTCATCTTAAACACAACAGCTATAAACCTGAATACATATGCTATCATCATGCCATAAGAGACTAAAACAATTATATTTAGCGACAAGTAGAAAAGGATTAAATAGTCAAATACAAGAATGAAAAACGCAGTACATAGTGTCGCGAACTCAAACCGGCATTTAGATAGATCCAGTGGTTTAAACGGCACGTTTTTGCTTCGAAAAAAAGTGCAAAAGATGTGGTTTACAAGTTAAAGGTACAGGATCCCTTCTACGTAAATGCACCAGTTGCTTTACTTCATTTCGGGATGCGAAGTTCCTTTCTCCCCCCCAAGAAGGGTAGCGTACAGTGTACACGGCTCGGGCTGTGCGACCCCCCTGCGCCCCCCTCCCCAAAAATGAACGGGACTGCACCGCGGGCACTGGCGGCGAGGGATGCTGTCACTTTAAGATGCCTGCAGATTGGAGTGTAAACATGGACAAAATAGGGGCTGATTTGTGTGTGTGAGTGAGTGAGTGAGCGAGTGTTTGTGTGTGTGTGTGTGTGAGAGAGAGTATGTGTGCGCGCACACGTGTGTGAGATACTAACCAGCGGCCCTGTTGTTAAAATCAGGAAATCCAAACAGCGATTTACACCGATTTACACCCCCTTTATATATTTTTTACAAAAATACACTGAGAAAATAATCAAACGTTTTCATCTCTCTTCTCTTTTTGTTTTTTAAAAGTGTCAAAAGTCTACATTTAAATATAAAAAATTAAAAGTTAAAACTCTAGCCCTTCAGTGAAGGAGACATAAAAATGGTGCGGGTAACAACGAGAACTACCAAAAAAGGACAAAGAAATACAAGTCAAAAATGTTTGGCCAGTATAAATACGTCCACTTATAAAATGGCATCCGATTACATTTACAAGGAAAAAAACCAACGATACGAGGATGGAGCATCGGTGAGAAAAAACAGTCTTTTCATTTACAGCTCTAAGGAACAAACACATACATACTCTGAGAAAAAAATTTGGTCCTGAATTTCTTTTTTTAAAAGTCCAGCACAGATTTGAGTTGCGTTTGAATCCTTTAAAGAGTTAAGAATGAAAAAAAGCTGGTGATATTTTTGTAGGAATCAAACATAGCGCCATCTATCTGCTTTTATATTATCCTAACACTATTTGTTTCAAACTGTTCAACAGTCTTACAGAAATCTTAAAAAGATAGACAGGATAACATGCTATATTAAACCCCACCAGTGAAATAATCCAACACCATCACGATTCTGAGTAAGAAGAAAAAACTACTTTTTTTTCTTTTTTTTTTTGTATTTTCTTTTTTTTTTTTTTTTTTTGCAAAAAGCAATCGCCCTCCACGTCCCCGGTACCACAACGTTACAGAAACTGTTCCGACTCGGTCTCCGTTTCGGAAGAAATTTTCAGTGTTCTTGAAGTTTTCGGCCTTTTTTTTTTTCTCTCTCTCTCTACATACAGCGTAAGGTGACTGAGAAAAGCGCTGCCGCCACCTCATCGCGTACGTGCAAATCCGTTTCAGTTTATTATTATCTTCCCAAGCCGGCTCCCACGTTTAAGTCTGGCTCCTCTCCTCCTTCGCCAGGCTCTCAGTCCAGCTCCGTCCCCCTCTCCTCCTCCCACCATCGGCGCCTCCTCTCGCTGCAGAAGAAACCGGGACGGGATTTCTCCCCCCCCCCCAAAATGTGAACCTTGCAAAGGCTCGGGTGGACTTTTGTGTGTGTCTTTTTCTTTTTTCAAGCAGTTCCTCTCGCTCTTTCGCGAGAAAGGGCGAAACAGTCGAGACATCCAGCACAAGGCATCGCTCCCCTCCTCTTTCGCACCAAGCGGGCGATAACAAAGGCCCCAGAGGTGTCTGCGGTCCCCCATCTGTCCCCCCCCTCTCGTCTCTCTTTTCGGGACAAAACAAAAGAAAGGAAAAAGGTCGCGTTTCGCCGCCGCCAGTCTCTGGAGAAGCAGGGCCGGGCTTGTCCCTCGCAGGGGGTGGGCGCCCATCAGCAGCAGTGTCCCCGGCCCCTGCCCAGCCAAAAAAGCCCCCCGAGAGCCCCGACGGGGCGGGCGAGTCCTCCCGGCACCGCGTCTGCGCCTTCTCCAGCTCGGGCCGGCCGCGGAGCTCAGTAGGTGAAGACCAGGTTGGAGATGCTGGACTCCAGCCAGTCCCCCGAGATCATCTCACTTACCTCCGGCGTGCAGTAGTCCGGGAACTCGAAGTGCGAGCCCGAGCCGGGCTCGAAGTTAAAATCCAGGTCCCGGTCGAGCACGGAGGAGCCGAAGCTGCCCAGGGACATGCTCTCGAAGCCGGGGCTCGGGTTGAGGTCCAAGAGGTCGTCCTCGAACTCGTCGTCCGACGAAGAGGAGCCGGAGGAGGAGGAAGAGGACGAGGAGGAGGAGGACGAGTGGGAGGACGCGGAGGAGGACCGCGCCGTCGAGGGGGCCGGCGACGAGGCCCGCAGGCTGGTGTAGCTGCGGTGGTCGGCGGGCGAGCCCGAGCCCGAGCCCGACCCCGGAGGCGAGGGGCAGGGGGCGCCGCAGTCGCCGTCGGGCCGGCCCGCGCCGCCGCCCCCCTCCTCGTAGAGGCTCAGCGGGTCCCCGGGCTCCGCCGAGCCGCCCAGCGTGGGGCTGCCGGGCACGGCGCCGCCGGGGGAGCCCGAGGAGGAGGAGGAGGAAGCGGCGGCGGCGTTGGCCGCCTGCCCCCCGCCGAAGATGTAGACCCGCTTCAGCTTCTTGTCGGCCGCCGCCGCCCTGCCGGGGCCCGACGGCGGCGCGCTCGCCGCCCCGCGGGGGGGCCGGCACAGCGCCTGGTGCTCGGGCGGCAGCAGCGCGGCCGGCGGCTCCCCGGGGAACGGGGCGGCCTTGGCGGCACCCGCCGCCGCCTTGCCGTGGGGCCGGCCGCCCGACGGGGGGGGCTTGGGGCCGCCGCCGCCGCCCTTCTTCGGGGCGGGCTTGGCCGCGGCCGCCGGCCCGACGGGGCCCCCGCTGCCGCCGCCGCCGCCCGTCCCGCCGCCCCCCCCGGCCTTGTCCGCCTTGTCGCCGGGCTTGGCCGCGCTGTTGCCCGACTTCACCTTCTTCCTGGGCCGGTACTTGTAGTCGGGGTAGTCCGCCATGTGCTTGAGGCGCAGCCGCTCCGCCTCCCGGATGAAGGGGATCTTGTCGCTGTCCTTGAGCAGCTTCCAGCGCTTGCCCAGGCGCTTGGAGATCTCGGCGTTGTGCATGTCGGGCGACTGCTCCATGATCTTCCGCCGCTCGATCTGCGACCACACCATGAAGGCGTTCATCGGCCGCTTGATGTGCCCGCTGGGCGTCTTGCACCAGCTCGGGTCGTCCGCCTTGCCGCCCGTCGAGGCGGTGGAGCCCGGCGTCGGCGACGAGGCGATGCCCAGCTCCAGACCGGCCCCGGACTCGGACGTCTCGGCGGCCAGCAGCGCCTCCGTGTTCTCCGCCGTGCCGCTCTGCTGCACCATGGCGGCGCCGGGGGGCCGACCGGGGCTGGGCGCCGCCGCGGCGCGGGGCAGGGCGCGCAGCTTCTCACGGCGGCCCCGGCCCGGAGCAGCCCCCCGCGGCCGCGGCCCCGCTGCCGGCAGCGCTCGCACGTCCACACCGGCTTTCCCCCTCCGGGCGGCGACGGCAGCGACTCGGGGAGGCTGTTTATTTCTCTTGGAGTGTTTTTAGTTGTTGTTTTTTTTTTTTTTTTTTTGCTTTGGTCTGTTTCTGGCTTTTTTTTTTTTTTTGGAGGGGGCGGGGGGGGTGTCGGTCTGATCTTTTTTTTTTTTTTTTTTTTTTTTTTGCTTTTCTTTCCTCACCACCTCGAGGCTCGCCCCCCCGCCTCTGCCCGCCCGCGGCGGCTGCTCCAGTGGCCGGGTGCCGTCCGCCTGCCCCCGGCCGCTTCAGGGGGGAGGCGGCGAGCCCCCGAGAGCGCCGGCTGCGGCACCCGTGGCGGCGGCGGGCGGCTCGTGCAGGCAGAACGTGGCCGTGGCGAGAGAAAAGAAAACCTCAGAAGAAAATTAAAAAAATAATAATAATAAAATCAAAAATTAGCAATAATTAAAAAAAAAAAAAGGCACGGGAAAAAAAAAAAAAAGAAAAAAGCACGAAGGTGTACGTCCCGGCAGGAAGAGCGGCCAACCGGGCGCCGAGCCCCGTCCTCCGCTGCTGCTGCTGCTGCTTGCTGCTGCTTTGCTTCGCTCTGCTTTTTGCTCCGCTTTGCTCCGCGCTCCTTTTTGCTCCGCTCCGCTTTGCTCCGCTCCGCTCCCGTCCGCGCGCGCGGAGCCCCGCGGAGCCGCCCCCCGCGCTCTCTCGCTCGCTCGCGCGCGCCCCTCCCGCCCCGCGCGCGCTGCTCCGGCTGCAGCTGAGAGCGGCGCCCGCGCCCGCCCCGCGCCGCTTTATCCTTTCGCGGCCCGCGCCGCGGCCAATGGCGCGCTGTATCCAACGCGCCCGCGTGCCAAGCGCCGCCCGGCGGCCGCCCATTGGCCGCCGGCGCGGCGCAGCAGGGAGGGCGGCGTGCAATGGGAAGCGGCGGCGCTGACCTCATCGCGGCGGGGCGGTGCCGCGCGCCCCGCCCCGCCCCGCCCCGCCCCGCCCCGCCCCGCCCGCACGTGCCCGCCCCGCGCCCGCCGCTGCCAGCAGCAGCAGCAGCACCGCGCGGCCTTGCAGCGGCCCTGCGGGGGCGTACACCCTGCACCCGCACCCCATGCACGGCAGCGGGGGGTTGGGGGGGGGGCGAGGCCGCCTTGCTCCCCACGGGTTGCACGCGCCGCTCGCCGGGACGGCGGCCCCGGCACGGCAGTCTCGGCGGTTTGTTTGTTGGTGGTGGTTGCTGCACGCAGCACCGGTCGAAATCGCTTTTTGAAGCAGAGGGAGAGCACGCTGTGGGGTGGCTGAAAGTTTTAGGTGCTCTGTACGTTGCACGTCACGTATTTGTTTATATATTGCATGCATTTCACACGTATGTTGCATATATGCCACATACATACCACATATATACTACATATACACCACATATATTACATATATGTTACACATTTCTGCAAGAAAATGTATGATAGCACACCTGAGCAGCATTTCCAGCTGGTTTGAGAGCAAGCCTTGAATATTAAGGTGCCGCACTGGACTTACACCATTGCATGGCCACCAAGGGTTTAGGGAAGTCCTGAGTGCTTGACACGCCACCCAGGTCACCTGCATTACTGGAAATGCTTCCCGAGGTACCTCCAAATTAGTGCTTTGCTTGCAAAATCGATACCTAGCTCTTCCTGCTAGGCATTGGGTAAAATGTTGCCTTCTGGCTTCCCTGAGGACACCCGGTGACATTGGTGAGTTTCACACCTTTGGGCTTTGTGAGAGGCAAATCGTTCGATGCTCTTCCCCCCAGCCCCAGAGCTGACACGCAAACTGTTGCACCACAGCCCAGCAGCTCGTATGGACAGCAGTGCCCGTGGTGTCAGGAGGTTATTTACACTCATGTGTATTTACATTCACGTGCAGCAGCCTGACAAGCTGGGCCTGGAAGAAGTCCCCAGCTTCTGGCTGCCCCACCTGTCAGCAAGGGCATCTAAAGGGAGGGATTTCAGTCCTCATTGGGCACAGAAACGTGAATTTGCTTAAACCACACAGCGTGCAAGATATTCTTCCAGACAGGTTAAAGCAGAACTAAGAACTAGTGGGCAGAGGTGAGGAAACAAAGAACTGCAGAGAACATTTCCATTAGCTGTGTTATGGCGTGCAAGGTCTCGATGCCCCCAGTAGGATGACCCCCAGGTACATTAAATGTGGCTTTAAATTCAGCGTGGCTTTGGTGGGAGCAGCCACCACGCGCGGTGTCACCGTGGTTCAAGCACTGTGTGTGTGTGCGGGATGGACAGGGGTGTACTGGTTCCCAAAAGAAAGCTTCCCACATCTGCAAACTCACAATTTAGAACTCCTTAATGAAGGAATGGCAAGGATACGACGTGAAACTCTGTTAAAGCACTTTGTTACGATTTCTTGGCCGTCTCCTTGTAGCTAATTGCTTCCACCCCTAATCCTCTGACTGAACCGAAAAAGCTCCTGCAGCCTCCCCAGGTTTTCAGCGCGGGGACACACCAGGAGCGTCCAGCTCCCACCTGAAACGCACTTTCAGGATCACGGGCCAAATTCCGCCGCTTTTTAACAAC
Organism: Aythya marila; assembly: GCF_965140915.1. Lineage (NCBI taxonomy): Eukaryota > Metazoa > Chordata > Aves > Anseriformes > Anatidae > Aythya > Aythya marila. The sequence continues at coordinate 50,455,053 of NC_139043.1, forward strand.
TTGAAAGGAGGAGAAACGTCCCTCCATTTCCTGAGGGCTTCCCCGGCCCGGGGCGCGGCGGGGACGCGAGGTGGCAGCGCTGAGCCTCGCCGGGCCGGGGACCGCGGGGACACGGCCGGGACAGGGCCGGGACAGGGCCGGGACACGGCTGGGGCACGGCTGGGACATTGCTGGGACACGGCTGGGGTTTGGTGACAGGACCCAGCCGCCCCGAAGAGCCCCGGGGGCCGCCCCGCAGCCCGGCCCTGCCGCCTGCCTCCATCCAGCCCCTCGGGGCGTGGAGCGGGGCGGAGGGTCCCGGGGAGGAGGAGGAGGTGGAGGAAGAGGAGGAGGACCCAGCCCCCCCCCGGCTCTCATTAGCCGCTTAATTAAACCAAGAGGAGGGCGGAAAGGGCGCGGAGGTGCCCGTGGGGTGCGAGCCCGCGTGGGGCCGCTCGGCGACCCGGGGGGAAACATCCCGGCTCATTACAGCGATTCCCGGGACATCTTGCTTCCTGACAGCCCCTGACAGGCGTCAGCACGGGGAAGAGAGACAGCGTCTTATATCCCTTAAAAAAAAAAAAAAAATACACCCGAGAGTATTTCTGTCTGCTGCTGAAATCCGTCTCCGTAACGTATATTTTGCCTTGCCATTCTGCGCTGCATTTTAAGGAGGCGCATGGCAGCGAATTTGGCCTGCTTGAATTGCAAATGCCGAGGCCAAACCAAAGGGACACTGTTAAAAACACCCTTCCCACCATCGTTCTGTTGCCTCTTTTGATATAGGGGTAAGAAAGTTGAAGAGATACTGGCAATAAAGAGGAAGAAAAAAAAATAATAAAACAACCACAAAACAAAACAAAAACTGGCTTTTCAAATAACATGGTGTTAGCTTATATATTCATGATCAAAGGAGAGTGTGCCCAAGGATCACACATACACTGAGACATTAGCTGGGCCCTCCTACTTCATCCTGTTTGCGAGAAGCAAACCCCATTGTACGGTTGCATCACCCCAGCTCACAGAGTGCCTTTGCTCAACATGATTCATAAACACTTTGAACTCTCTCTGATTTCTTTGTTAAGAAGAATTGTATTGCTTGGAAGCGTTATACAGATGATATTATTTACTCAGGAGTGAAAATCTGTTGCCTAAAAATGTACGGTACCATTTCCTTTAAAAATGTCCATTCCATTGCATTGTACTTGAACACGCATAGATGTGCTGTGCTCCTGTTATGAGAACGCGGAGACATTTCTAGCTCATTTAATACAATAAGTAGGTAAGGAGCCATTTGCGCATACATATTTATATTAATTCAGATATTAATCACTTATATGGAAATGCTTGGTTTGGGAAGGTAGAAACACCTCTCTGGAGTTTTTTAATAAGAAAATATGATAATACCTTTTATCCTTTATCCACTTTGGTGACTTTTTAAGTCTGAACTTGTTCTCTGTGAATAACACATTCAAAAGCCTTGTTAAAAAATAAGAAAGAAACTCAGAAAACACACTGTCCACATTTATTGAGGGGGGAACTGAAAGCCCTATCCAACCATATACGATTTAGGAAATGTATTTAAAAAAAAAAAATCTTGTGAGAAAAGCTTTTACTTTATTTTTAAAGCTCTTTTGGCAAGCCTTTTCTGCAAAGGTTGAAGAGGAATTACCAGTCTGCTGCATATGTATCAGCAGATTGCATATGCATGAGCCCAAGCTGCAGTGGAGGCTGCCCCACGAAGGGAGCAGCGGCTGGTGCGTGGGTGCAAGGCTGTCCTCCCCTCTGGAGGGTTCACAGGGGGATCACCCAACTCCTTCGGACCACTGAGCTTTTTGAACACAGCTTTCTGCACTGCCCCTCTTGCTCCCTCCCAGCCATCTGCACTCTTCCTTCCTGCATGCTCTCGTCTTCCCATGCCTGCTCCTACACAGTCATCACTATCACTCTTGTAACATTTAGCTCATCTTTTCCTGTCATCTCCACAAGAAAGCAAACAGCTGCAAGAAGGCAGTTCGGAAGAAGCCCACATAAGTATCAAGAATGAGGTAATAGTTCTGCCCACTTCCACAACTTCATTATGTCACCCAGGCTTGAGCATCGTTGATAAGACAGAGCTACAAAACCACCATGCACTGAATTACAGTCTAGCTTTCTAAAATCATTTAGAGAGATATTGCATGCTATTTAATTCAGTGTATGGACAAGTTATGTCAAACAAAGCATTGCTTATACTTAGCATTCCTGAAAAAGAAGCATTAGGTAATCTCTGGGCACATAGGATTTTATTTTTTCTAAAATTTAAGTCTTAGCTTTGTTAACTTATTTCTAGAGAGATCATTTATTGAATGATATATTCAAGGTAACTAAGTTGAAAAAAAAGATCTTGCATAGGATTTAGTTGAGATCATTGTCTTTTTTTTTTTTTTTTTTTTTTTTTTTTTGAAATTCTTTGGCTTATTTAGTCCTGTGGATAACTATCCACAGGATCCAACTCTGTGTCAAGAAAATTCCTTTACCAAGCTGCAGCTGGTTTAGGTTAACCTTGCAGTCTAAGACAGGACCAGCAGAGGTACACAAACTTGTGGAGGATCCACCTGGCTTCAGACTGACCAGAAAACTGTCACCAAGCCAGCTTCAGGGTTAGCATGGAGGCTTTCTGCAGAGCCTCCAGCAGAGCCTGTCTCCAAAGTAACGCTGTTTACTGCTCAGGACAGAACAGTAGAGGTAATAACTGCAATTATTTCAAATGTCTTTAATTTTAGGATCTCCTAAGGCACGGAAATAACTGTGAGTAAAAATAGCAGTGTCCTGCCACTAAGACTGCCACTAAAAGTGGCCCATCATTTTCTGACATTTCAAGTTTAGACAATGTTTAGCAGTTTTTATCGTAAAATTACTTTCGAAATTCATCCTTCTCCTCCCCTCATTCAGCCCTGCGTTCCTTCAGAAGTAAAAGATAAATTTCTTTCAGGCAAATTTTACTTTTCTCAGGTTTTTGTTTGTTTGTTTGTTTTGTTTTGTTTTTAATTTGGTGTTTCTGATACACAGTACAAAAGAGCAACAGCAGATTCTGGTGGGAAAAAGCAAAATACATTTTAATCTAAAGTGAATGAGAGAGAAAGGTAATCTTCTTACCATCTTTTTATTTTCTTTTGTGCTCAGGACAAATACAAGTCTGGCTTTCTTCCTGGTTTCCTTCCATATAACATAATTGTTATTAATGATGGTGGTGGTGTGACAATTAGTACGTGTTTTGTTTTTTTTTGAATATTTTGTTCAAATGACACCATTCTGCACTTTCCAGGGTCTATTCTATAACTTCTGTCACCTACCTCACTTGTGCCACTTGTACAGAATAAGGTTACCGGTTTAATATCAAATGTGAATATTTATTTTAAAAATAAAATGTATCTTCAAAAGCTTTTTTTTTTTTTTTTTTTTTTTTTTTTTTTTCCCTCTCTAATAACTGTATCTTTTAGAAAAGAATGTCCGCTGGTAAGGTTCTACACTACTCTTTCAATATAGCACTAATCTACCTGTCACACTCCAGAAGTGTATACACTAGTAATCTTAATGTGCAGGTTTGCAGGTGAGGCAGGATGTCTGAATTTACATTGCTTTATGGAACCTGTATTTAAGTTTGATTAATCACTATCAGAAATAACGAATTGTCTGTATGGAGCCTCAGGAAGCCAGAATAGTATACTTTGGTTTTTATTATGAGAATCAGAGATTTTGCATATATTATCACAACATTTTAAATTTCAGCTCATGTGTTTCCCAAATAGACATAGTCTTATCTAAGTATCAGAAATGGGCTTAAAAACCCTGAACAGTTGAATTTTGCTTCCTAAAATTACTGATTTATGAATATTGCATAAGTGGATGCCAACTTATACTATATTCTGTGGGTTATAAATGTAGTAGTTGAAAAATGTGAAAAATATGTGCTCCTGATAGTCAAAGCACTCACATAAAAAGATTATCTGCTATACCATGCTTTGTTTTGTTTATCAGGACTGCCTTTGAAATTTGAGGTACAAATCGTGCTGGTGTAACAGAAAATGTGCCTGTAGCCAGGAAAGACTGTGCACGGCCGGTTAGTTTATTCTTACACCCATCTCATTCAAAGAAAAAAAACTTTTTTTTTTTTTTTTTTAAATGCCTGAGTATGCGACAACTTCTCCAGCTATTAGCCTGCCCAGAGCTGTTAACATTACATACTTAGGTCCCAAATAAATGCCAGTAAAGTACCAAACGAGGTGCTCCTATACAGCCAAGCGTCACCCAGGTAATGCAGAAGGTTTGCCTTCAGGCCAGCTCTGACACGCCTGCTCCTACCAGCAGACTGCGACTTACTCCTCCAGGCTCAACCTCATCAAGTGCAGGTTTTGTGGTTTTCCTCTCGTTCCCCATACTTCTCCACCCAGCATCTGGCCAGGGTCTTGCTGCGGTACCCCCACTGTCCCTGCCCCACCATGGTGGCTGCGCCCTGCTTGCCTCCATGCACCCACCAGTGTTTGTGCAGCTGCCTCACAGTCAGCACTGGGGAAACCATCACCAAATGGACACCAAGCAGACAAATGCCTTTTTTTTTTTTTTTTCTTTCCTCTCTTTTCTTTTACATTTTAACTTGCAATCAGCATCCAGATTTGTTTTACTGCATGGTTATGCAAATGCTTGTGTGGAGTGACAAAAGGGGGACACACATGGCCTGTTAGAGGTTTTGGTAGCAATGCCACCACTTGGGTGGCAGTGGTTGGTGGCTGCCCAGCCCAAACTGTGCCCAGGGGATGCAAAGTGTCACCTCAAATCTTACACACACCTCTGCTGGTGTGGCACGGAAGTTACACGGTTCCTAAGGTAAATGTTTTGCACAGAGTAGAAGTAACCAGGATACAGCATTGTAATATGTCCTTTAAACCTGGTGTGTCTTACACCTGGAGTGTAAGTAATGCTCATTCCTGAGGTGTATGACTTTGTCAGGAAACATCCCTGAGGCAACAAGCACATCACTGATACAAGAGCATGCACATTTTGCACATATTGTCAGCAAGAATCCTGCGTGTGATTTTTTCTCCTGCTTATATAAAAAGAAAAAATATTAATCAGCAGACATGAGAAACAAGACCACTGGGGGGAAAAACAATACAAACACCACAAATATTTATATTATGGAACTAAATAACAAAATAAATATATAAAATTATTATTATTATTATTAATAATAATAATAAAAATATCAAGTTTCTATGGGAACAGACACTGGAGATGCTTACTTTTTGGGGTAGCAGTATACTGCCAGCTGTAGTGTAGGATAAAACCACCCAAGCCAGCTGGAAAATGAGCCATCTCAGGAACTGGAAGTAAAAGTAAACATCAAGGTCTTCATCCCTGGTTTGTGCATCCTCTCAGCAGTGATTCGGGGATTCCCAGAGGTGTGCCCATAGCAGTTGGGTGCAGGCTGCAGTGCAGAGGTGCCCTGTGCTCCATCCAGCTCTTATCTCACCACCCCTCTGTGCATGGCTCTGCTCCCCTGGCATGGAGGCTCAGCAAAGCAGCTGCTGGCAGATGTTCAGCTCCTCTGCATGGCTTCACCCACCCAGAGCTCCTCGTGTCTTGAACTTTCTGCTTCCTTGCTCTCAGCCATGGTGTTGCTCCAATGTAACTCCAGAACTAATTTGTTTTTAATCAGGTAAAGGAAATGAAAACAGAACTCACCCAGCACATAATTCATGTTCACTCTAATCTTGCAAAAATTTACCTATGGGAAGCTTATTGATTTCACTTTCAGAATCACATGTGGCAAGATAAATTGCTCACCTACTGATGAAGATAAAAATCATCCATCATTTAATTTTCTCAAGTAACCTATTCCTGGTTTTCCATTTTCCTATCCCAAAAATAAAATCTCATCCTTCCTTTCTGTTATAAATGGAAAAAAGCTCTGCTGTTCATATATAGATACAGAGTGTTTCTTTTTGTAATCGTATATCCTTCATACCTATATTCACTTACTGAGTTTTCAAAACATGTGCTGCTCTACTTCCTGATATTGATGGTAAAACAAAAAGGGATTGGTTCTGCTTCTTGGGAAAGCTTAATATCCAATGCAAAAACTCTTGCAAGATAGGGGCTCAGAACTGATGTCTGACCGCTCTTTCGACTGCTGACAGATTCCTAAGCAAATCTAGCCATGAAAGGGTATCTGACACCTATCTCACAGACACAGCTGGCATTCAACTCAGATGTTTGATTGCATTTGCAATTTTCTGCCTTCAATTGCTCTTCCTTTGGAATACAGGGCAGTAGCGCTATATTGTCCATACGTTAACAGGAGTAGCGGAATTTGCTGTTTTGTGGGGACTGTAATATTGCATGCAAACCTAAACTGTGTCTGCCTGTGATATGCCATTCTTTAAATGTGAGACTTGCATAACTGACTGTTGCAGTTATTGTGTAAAGAGGACAAATTACAGCACAGGTACGTTTTCAGGAAGCAGTTTTTCAGGTTTAGTTCATACAGAACAGCATAGTACCTGGCTGGATTAAAAAGAAAAAAAAAAAAGCTAGCCCTTCATATCCAGAGGGCATATTCCTTACTTTTCAGGTGGGTGATCCCCTGGCACAGGCACCCAACTGCCCTCTCAGTCCAGAACAAGGCTGCTTTGTCAGGGGGGTGCCAAGGATCGTGCCCACAGGACAGCACTGTGCTGTTCTATGCCTCCCACTCGTGAGTAGACCAAACAGCATCCAATGCTACGCATGCAACGAGTCCCCTCTTTTTCTACTTTCAACTGCTTTTTTTTTTTTTTTTTTCCCTCTCTCTTTGTCTGAAACAAACATATTCAGATGAGTTGTTCAGTCCGTGTGGGTGAGATACAGCCTTGTTTGTTCAACTCACTCCTTCCTTCTTTTAAAGCAGGGAAATACCAGGTCAAATTTTGCACTAACTTGAAAAACAAATCAGCTGCACAAAAGTTTTTCCTTATTATTTCCTCTATTATTTACCAAAAGAAAAAAAAAAATAGACAACAGTTACTCTGCATTCATCACAGTGACTCGTATAAAGCATGTGATTCTTATGTTAAGTAGCAATTTACAGATGGCCAGGTGCAATCAACATATCTAATCTTATCATGCATTTGTTTTATTCGCAGCTGCAACAGTTGGTGTCAGTTAATAGGTTACTAAACACGAAGTATATTTATTTCCTTTCATCCTGCTTTGGGGCTACAGAAGTGATTTGTAAACTGTTCTAGCTGTTGAATTTATATTTAATTTTTGTGTGTGGCTTTTTTGTTATTTAGTTCATGCTATTTAGGAAGAAACAAGACGTTCAAGTAAACTTTTTTTTTTTTTCTTCCATTTGTTCTATTTCTTTTTCTATGAATTTACAGACTTCAAAATAAGCTGTTTCCTCTCTTGGTTTCTAATCTAAATTAGACCATTATACTGATGAGGTTAAAAGATTTTGTTGTTATTCTTTGTTTGTTTTTAAAGAATGATGTATCATTAATAAAGGGCTCATTTTTACTAGTTTAGTATGCATCAAGTCATGTGGTGGATTCAGTATGTGGAATCATAATCAGTATAAGCTAATTTTAATAGTAATCATAAAAATAAGGGTTGTATTCTGTTCTTGCTTTATGGCTCACACTGTGGCCACCAGGATGTATAGATATATACAATAGTAAACTAATAATCAAAAAACCTCAAAGGTCTATGTATGCTGGAATAAAATTAAAGAGCCTGTCTAAAGTTAATGTTTAGTCCCTAACAATGTTTGTTTGTTTGTAACAGAGTGATAGTGTCATTTTTTTCCTTTTTTTTCCTTTCACTTACATCAAGAAAATTTTGTGTCAGTTAAAGAATGATGCTGTAATAGCTCCTCTATAACTCACATGCTCATACACATTTGTATCTTCAAATCTGCTTCCCAACAAAAGGAGTTTCAATAATAAAGCAAACAGATATTGGTTCAGGTCAATGTCTTCATAAATAATTAGGTATTCTCAAAAGTAAAGAAGGTGCACATGTAAATGAGTTGAACAACAACAGCAACAACAAAAGATAAATAAAGAGAAAAGAATCTCAGATTCTGACCTTGACTATGATCTTAAAATGTATGGACAGCAGTTTTTTATCACTGAAATAAGCAGAATATATGCATAGTAATTGGCAACCATTACACCTATGAATTTAATGAAGCTGAACAAATAATTGTGGGAAATAATTTGCCTATTTAGATTAGCCTCTTTCTCTGCTTATATTGTTTTCAGGTTGGTTAAGTTCCCTCTGACTTTTTTTTTCACCTGAATTATATTTTCACTTTTCAATGCATTTTTGTTTATCTCTGATACTTATCCCAGCATGATATATGCATTGCTGTATAAAATACTGAAAATAATGTTTAAAAAGTAGTAGTTGTTCATAGACTGAAAATCTAAGCTGAAGGCCTCAAAATATTTTGTAATTTGATATAAATAATGACTGTATGCATGCCAAGATTTTGCAGAGAAATATAATCCTGTTTTCTCAACTGGCCTGGCTTTGAAATCTCTGGTGGCCATGCTCCCTCATATTGTACATCACCTTATTCTAGATGGGAAGACTCTTCTCCAGACAATGCTAAAATCTTTCCATCCAGGCTGTATGTACACCAGTTATTCTGTCACTGGGTCTGGAGACAGGATTATCCAGCCTGACTAATACATTGTAAAATGTATGGATTTTCAGTTAGTCAAATAAGGCCATAATTGTGATTTTTAAGCCTCCACCTTAAGGAGTTTTTGTTGTTGGGAGGTGGAGCTGCTGCCTTACATGATTTACTTGTGAAATCTGAACTTTACTTTCAGAGGTTGAATATTTGAATAGTTGACTCCTCATGCTTGGTTAGACATGCTAATTCCAGTCTAATGCAGAAGATGCTGATGCATACATACCTGTTTACCTGTGCGGTGTTTTGTAGCTCATACTCAGCGAGTTCACTCACTGTCTACCCTGCAACATGGGGCTGGAGGTGTGCTGGTCTCATGTCCCCCACTCCTACCTCTACTTCACCCTGAGTCCCCTGCAGCCAGCACAGTCACTGACCTCACCAGGGTTTGCTGCACTGGGTTGATGCAGCAGAACACTCAGTGTGGAGAGCCACCAGCTTTATATCCCCCCCCAAATACTGATGTGCTAGAGTAAGGAGTAGAAGTGCATTGCCCTGGCTCACCCAAACTGGAGATAGCTGCAGTGTGAGCACCAAAGGAAGCTGGCTGTCAGGGCCAAGCTGTCAGGAGGCAGGCAGATGGGCTGGAGGGGTGCCTGCACCTTGCTCCCAGTGAGCTGTCTTTCTGGCCATGGAGGAAAGCATTAAACATTACAAGTGGCTGGTGGCACCTCTTTTCAGAGTTTTTTTTTTGTTTGTTTGTTTGTTTGTTTGTTTTTTTTACTGTCTGTGTGTGTTATGTGGCCACAGTAACCCACAGATGCCCCCTGACCATTCTGGATTGCCCTGCCCTTGGAGCTCTGAATGAAGCATCTTTGCAGCTTTTATCCTGTGTTTTATTAGTAAAAAAAAATAAAAGCAAGCTGTAGCACTGATAGTTTTAAAGGATGCTCTGAAACTCTAAAAGGCAGGAACAAAAAATCATAAACTTCTCTTTAGTGAAGCCTGCTCTTATCAGCAGCAAGGGCTAGAAAGGACTTTCCTTATCTCTGGCTCCATTTTCAGCACCCTTTGATGTGATTTCAGTATTGGTACTAATAAGGGTTTCACTACTGATCAAAGTAAGAAAGAAAGGGAGAAACATACAAACAGTTGCCCATTTTGGTGCCACAGCAGGAGGGCATCTAGGCAAACACTGCTGTTCTCTGCCCATGTGAAGTGGTACATCGAGGAAGATGAGCAGGTCACAAGAGTCTCATCACCTATGCATTGAAGGGAAACCAACTTCAGGCATGAAGGAGCACTTGGGACTCCAGCCAAGGCTGTTCCACATGGCAGAGGCACCTTTCCTCTGGGGGCCAGGGAGAGATGTTAGAGACTCCTGAGTCTTGTGACTTCTGCTTGCTGACTCAGGCACACATCTCAGCATCTTTTACAGTCAGTTCATGTTTCCACATTTTTCTTTTTTCTCCCAGAGCAGGGAGAGCAGGAACACTTCGGTTGTTTGCTAAACAAATGCTGAGCTTCAGAAGTCATCACAGGTCTCTGGGAATAAGGATCCACACACCTCCTTTTTGACTATTACTTTTGACTGTAGTGGTCTAAAGACTTAGCAAAAAGAAATCTTCCAAAGGAATATTTAGTCTTAGGAGGAGCCGAGCTCATATATATAATTTTTAGAAACATAGCAAAACGCAGAGCTGAAATAAGTAGAGCTTTGGAGATGAGTGCTGCTCTCTCCCTCCCCATGTGGTTTCAGTGCAATATAAATCACCAGGTACTAAAATGCTTGTCATCTCACTCATGTCTAGCTGCTCTTTTACTACGTGAATGTGGGCAAATTTCTTATGTGAGGCAATGTTTATTAAGGCTATCTAATCTGATATATTTTCTAGTGAGTGTTTCGGTTTGGTTGTCTTTTGTAGTGCATGGTCCAAATCCAAATATCATGTAGTCAGTCTTTGAAATAGATAATCCATTATATTGATAGCAGTGACCTTGAACTCACCTGGCTCTTCTGTGCCCTAAGACTTCTGGGATTTGCCCTTTTACCGTAGATACACAGGGGTGTTTTCATCCTGGGATTTCATCTGTTCAGAATTTATGATTATTTGATTCAGTAATCTTCTCAAGTCAATCTGCAGGCTTTCTGCAAATTTGCCAGTTTAAAACTTGAAATGGAATTGTATTAATTTTTCCTTTCAATGACTAAGCACACCATCTTTTTAATACTGACAGTTCAGACACCCAAGTAGTAATTATTTCTGACAGTCTACAGGTGAGCATATTCAGCTCAGAATACATTACTAAATACAGTCTTCTGGCAGACTTCAGAGCAAGCAAACAGTACTGACTTCCCCCCAACCTTCCCCCCCCCCCCTCCCCCCTTTACAGGATACTATTTTCTATTAAGGGCCATTTTGTTGAAGTACAGCACTTAAAACTGAGAAGTGATCTTCCGAGACTTTTGTTTGGTCTCTTGGTTTTGGGGCATTTATGGGGAGAGGTAAGAAAACATCCTTCCTTCCATAATCTGTGAAGAGACACCTGGATTTTGAGTCTTAAAAGGAATGTTACCAGATTCAGGTTCCTGCCTCTGAAGGAAATGGGCATTAAATTAAGCATCAGTATCAGCCAAGGGAAATGAGTGCTATTATTTGAGGGATGCAGGAACTTAATTTCCATCCAGGGCAAAATGTTTGAGAGAGGCTGTTCCTCCTGGATGCAACACCATTTATTGTTCAAAGTAGCATGTAAGAGAAATCATGGCTCTCACCAACCTATAAAACAAACCTCCCTGGTATCCCCTATGAGAACTCTTCTACTTGTGTCCTGGACTTTGTGTTTAGGGAAAGACAACACAAGGTAGTGGTAATGGCCTCCTGTTTTGGCACTTACAGATATAAAACTGTGACAAACTGAAGGGACCATACTCTTAATACTGGTACTGATTTGGTATTATTAATTACAACACGGTTTTCCAAACAAAATTATATCCGAATGACAAAAAGAAATTTCTGTGATCCTCATGGGTTCAGGCAGTGTAACACACAGATAGAACTAAATGGTAAATGGGGCAAGCACACTCTTGGCCTTACAAAAGGTGTGTTGTGGCTGAGTAACTCAAAAGATCCATTAGAATAAATTATCTAGAAGGAAAACAAAACAAAACAAAACAAACAAACAAACAAAAAACACAAAACATAAACAAACAAAACAAACAAACAAACAACAACAAAAAATAGCACTCAGAGGTCAGTTAAGTATTTCATATAGTACTGCCCAGAAAATTATTAATTAAACTTGAGAAGATGGGGATCTTTATAGTGTTCTGAGGCTGGGGAGAAACCAAGTCAGGGGCCTCAGCTCTGGACTCTGCTGATCTGGAGGGAAGCTAGCAGTGAAGCTGTGAAAGGATTTGTCTCGGCATTGGTTTTTATTTATTACTTTCATTAATGCTTTGGAAGCACATTAAGGAAATCCACTCATAACACAAAGAAGCATAGCTAATGCAGAGGATGATTTGGATAACATACATGAACTGTGTTTCTGTATGAATGGGGCAGGAGAGATAGGATAAGGAAGTACAAAGTGCAACTCCAGGCTGCTACAGATTACCAGCAATTGTTTTTACTATGGGGTAAGTGTTCAGTGGTTATAAACAACAAAGACAGAGAGAGCAGCCTGGGTATACAAATCTGTCACAGGAAGAATGTCAGTTATCAAGGTGCTGTAGCCATAGAAAGCTATAAATTTCATAATTTAATAAATAATAAATCATATTGTTACTAAGATCAATTTAGCTTTTTATTTATTTATTTATTTATTAGCAGAGGTTATGGAAACCATTAGTGTCGTTGATACAAGGTTCTTACTAGATACAAGTGTCTTACTAGACACTGCTGAAAATTCTTGGGTAATAGTCATATGTTTTCAGGAAAGATGAATTATAGGCTTAGAGAAGAATTACACTCTAAGGAAGTGGAGAAACCTTATATATGTAGGTAGGATAAAAAAGACAAGCTTCATCAGAGTAAAGGTGGAGAGGGGATTGGACCCCCGCCTAATTAAAATAAAGAGCAAATAGGGAAAACTTAAAGATTTAAGCTAAAGATGGGTTGTCAAAAGATTAAATGGCTATAAAAGAGCTCTGAGCAAAATGAGAAGTAATTATTAAATCCAGAGTTCTATCCATTGAAATTAAGTGGAGAGAGCAAGAATATTTAAAATGTAATTTAAAATGTCTGCCTATCAGTCTTTAGACTATATTAGTAAAACATTTCTTTTATTTTAACATTAATCTAGGCATTCTGTTAAAAGAAAAAAAAAAAAAAAAAAAAAAAAAAAGATTAAATCTTTTTGCACATATTCACTTAAAATATGCATTTTTAACATATAAGAAAAAAGACGTTCTCTTGCCAGACAGAGTAGCAATGGTCTTGGTATTGCAGCAGGCTTTGACAGTCAGAATCACACACACAGAATCACACAGAATTTTCTAGGTTGGAAGAGACCTCAAGGTCATCGAGTCCAACCTCCAACCTAACGCTAACAGCCCTCCACTAAACCATATCCCTAAGCTCTACATCTAAGCGTCTTTTGAAGACTTCCAGGGATGGTGACTCCACCACTTCCCTGGGCAGCCTGTTCCAATGCCTCACAACCCTTTCAGTGAAGAAGTTCTTCCTAACATCTAACCTAAAACTCCCCTGGCTCAACTTAAGCCCATTCCCCCTCGTCCTGTCACCAGGCACGTGGGAGAACAGACCAACCCCCACCTCGCTACAGCCTCCCTTGAGGTACCTAAAAAGAGCGATAAGGTCACCCCTGAGCCTCCTCTTCTCCAGGCTGAACAAGCCCAGCTCCCTCAGCCGCTCCTCGTAGGACTTGTTCTCCAGGCCCCTCACCAGCTTTGTCGCCCTTCTCTGCACCCGCTCAAGCACCTCGATGTCCTTCTTGTAGTGAGGGGCCCAAAACTGAACACAGTACTCGAGGTGTGGCCTCACCAGAGCTGAGTACAGGGGGACGATCACCTCCCTAGCCCTGCTGGTCACGCTGTTCCTGATACAAGCCAGGATGCCGTTGGCCTTCTTGGCCACCTGAGCACACTGCTGGCTCATATTCAGCCGACTATCCACCATCACTCCCAGGTCCTTCTCTGCCTGGCAGCTCTCCAACCATTCCTCTCCCAGCCTGAAGCACAAGTAGAGTGCATGGTAGCCTTAGGCTGGTGTGTGTCTCCTTGGCATGTCCTGTGCATTGACCAGCTGCACACCCAAAGCTGCAGAGGGATGAACACTGCCAGTCATTCTGGAGGTGGAACAAGCAAAGCCTGGTGGGCAGATCCTAACCTTCCAAAAGATCAAAGGACAGATCTAATTTGTATATAAACTGGTATTCATTTCATAGTACAGTAAATATACACTTTTTAAAAAATATATTTTCATTGATTAACATTACATTTCAAACCTAGAGTTGTATTTCATGGTATTTCAGACCTAGAATTTTGGTCTTGAATTTGACACAATCAATTGAATAAGCTTATTATCAAATAAATAATAATCATATAACAATCTCACTAACCAAAAACTTGATCAAGGAAGATCAACTGGAAAAAAAGAAATCTATTCCAAAAAAGTCAGAAATTTGCATTTATGGGAGTTCTGTACACAGCAACCCCTTGGTTTTGGGGTGCCTGGTCTATGGACATGTGCTGGCTTGCATAGGGCTGGGGACTCAGTTGTATTTCAGCCAATAGGGAATTAATCTATTACTATCAGAAACAGGATCACGTGTTTTATTATTATTCATTAAGATGGAGAACTGTGAAAGAACCTTCAGGAAAATGGTTAACGTAGATCAGAGAAATCTCTTTTAATATAAATGCTTTAACACATTTTAAGCATATGTTTGAACGTGATAAAAATGAAATATGAACACAAAGAAGAAACACACTCGACTTTTTTTTTTTTTTTAAAATCTGTTAACTGAGGCTTGTATTACTTTGATGCCATCTAGTTCAGTTTTTAAGCTATTCTGGAAAGGAAAAGGGGACCCATTCAAAATGAATGCTAATTGCATGTAACAGCTTAGCTAGAAGAACTGGTTCAGCTTCATTTGCTGACTTTTTTTTATATATATTTTTTTTAATCATTTGCTATATTGTTGCTTAGCATAACAGCACTTTATAGATTCAGATAAGATCAGAGATACACTGCATTTTGTGTAGTGTCAAATACACACAGAAATGTGATTTCCATCCTCAGACTGTAGACCAAAATCAATACTGTACATAAAATCTTGGCTTGGTTAGACCAATGGGAAAGAATAATCACTATCATTCATTTCAGGTTTCAAAAAAGAAAGTCACATTTTTATTTTCCACAAAAAGAGATTTTTTGTTTTGTTTTATTTTGTTTTGATTGAGCTATATTTGATTTACAGATAGAAGGAGAAAAAAGGACTTTGCAAGGGGCATATAAAACTACAAAAACCAATAAATGCAATGATATTTAAAGTTTAAAGGACAGCAATCTGTAAGCTGTGTGACTGCAAAGTGCTTTCACATGGCTCGTGAAAGCGCTGTGGATTTGAATGCACATCTGCTAATCGGTGTGTGCTTGCTGTGTGCTACGTCTCATTGTGCTGGAGTTCCTCTGAATGTCTGAGAGTCCATCAAGCACAGTTTCCTGTTTCCCAACAGCAGACGCTGATGAAAAACAAAGCATAAGAGACTGGGTAAACCCAGACTGGTATTTCCATGGGGATATCCTCCTTGTCCTAGCAATTGGTGCTTTGTCTAACAGAGCATGTTGTGTTTGCCTGCTTGACTTTGTGTCTTAGCATGACACATACATGTGGGTTATCCTCCAAACCCCCCCCCCAAAAGATGGAAGGCTCCTAGGTTAAGGATGAGATAGAGAGTGAGGGTCATTGGGTGTGTGGTCCTTATCTGCATGGCAGATGCCAGTGCTCCAGGCACTGTGTGCACTGCTACATGCTGAATGTGTGTGGGGTGGGCCTGCTGAAAAACCATGTACGTGTACGGAGTATGATCCTCTAGCCATGGTCCTCCAGCGCACATGCACCAAAGAAATATGCCACTGAGAATTTCAACAAATTAGTTGTGTTTTTTCTCTGAGTTACTGCAACAATACATATAAACATGACACAAAAGATGACAGTTACATGTGAATTTACATGGTTGCCTCAAGCGCAATTAGAATGTAATTTGCACTTGTTCTGCATGGAGGGTAATTACCATGGACTTTTTAAGGGAGTAATCATGACCTGTAAAGCAAAATGCATCCCTGAGCTGGCAAAACATTCAGTTTTTGCATGTTGTCTCTTCACAGGAGTGCAAGATCTGCATGACATGAGACAAAACTTCTTTTTATGGTGAGGGTGACAGAGCACTGGAACAGGCTGCCCAGGGGGGTTGTGGAGTCTTCTTTTCTGGAGACATTCAAAACCCGCCTGGATGCGTTCCTGTGTGACATGAGTTAGGTGTTCCTGCTCCTGCAGGGGGATTGGACTAGATGGTCTTTCCAGGTCTCTTCCAATCCCTAGAATTCTGTGATTCTGTGACTTCCCTTCAGTATTTGGTACCATTAAAGCTATCTTGCAGCTCTGCATGGTGCTACATGGCAGTAAACATTTATACTGGTAACTGTTTGACCTCTGTTTAATGCAGGTTTGATTGAGTGCTGTGAAAATGTTTATTCCTTTATATAGTAGTATATGCCACAACTTGCTTGTTTCTTACTTTTAAAGATATGCAATTTAAAAACTAAATGATAAGAGGTGGCCTTCAGCAGTATATTGGGACCAGTTTCAACAATCTTGTTTATTCTGAGTACTTTATTCTGCAAGGAAGTTCACTGCTTTAGAGCACTGAACTAAGCTGTGTGCAGTATAAAAGTCATATGGAAGTGCAAGTACTCTTATGGTTCAACAGTAAAACAAGTTATAAATCTGCATGTAAAATGTTTTCCATTAAGCTAGTGAATGAGCTGATGATTTGGTTAATTCTAACTAAGTCACTGCGTTACCACAGCTTCATAGATCCCAGCAGACTAAACATGAAACCTGCATTACATGGTGATTTATTGCTCTGCTTATTCTAGAATGTCAGAAAGATTATTTGCAGAGAAAGCTTGCTAAATCTCATTAAAAATAGATATTTAGTGTTAGGAAAGCTAAGTTGACATCTGGGGTACAGGGAGCCCTGTGTACAGAGAGGAGGATGATACAGGAGGACCTAGCAGGTTTGCCTGTGGTCAAGCCAAACTCATAGGATGCTTCCCTCTAACCCCATTGGTCTTTTCCTTGGAGGAGATGAGGATTATCTCCTTGCTGCCTCACAGCTAGATGCTTCTTTTGATCCTATGCAAGGCAAGGTGTTCAGCTCCTGAACCTTGCACTGCATATATGTAGGAGAATTTCAAGCTGGGACCTGCCAGATCAACACACCTGGATGGGTGGGACACAGCTGAGCTCTTGCCCCTCTAGCTAGGAAAGGTGAGACCAAGTTGAAATTGTGCCTGAGAACAGGAAAAAAAAAAAAAAAGAGAGAGAGAGAGAGAAGGAAAAAAAAAGGGGGGGGGGCCATGTGGCCACCAGGGCTGTGGTGCGAAGAAGGGAAAGGTGAAAAACATGTAAGTTAAAATGAGAAGAAATACAATAGATTTTCAAATGTTTATTTAGTACCTTAATGGGAACAGGAAAACATGAAGTGACTGTGCTAATGGATCATATAATTAGATTTAATTACACCAGTCCATGAAATATTATCAAATTATTTGTATTCAGAATTTTACACAAAATGCCCAGGTTCTGATATTTTTGAGGATATTGGATATAATATTAAGCAGTTCTGTGTCACAGAGGGCCTGATTCTGGACATGAGGACTGTTCTGGGAGTATGGTGGCAGATCCATCCTCAGTGACTCATTGAAGTGGCACTGTTTTACTACTGACTGTAAGTCTGGAAGGGAGTCTTTGTTGATCCATTATCACTTTAGCTTGGATCAAGAGGGTCCTTTTGAAGCAAATCTTCCAATTGTTTGCATTTACACTGTTTATGTTGACATTGCAGAGTTCCTTTGAAGCACACAGGCTGGATTCCTTTTGGATGGCACAGAAGTGGAAGATGTGCCCCAGAAGTGCACTCAACACCCATCCACCCTCATGGAACCAGACTGCAGCTAGGACAGCAGAAAGCCCCACAACTGCTACTGCCTCAGAGCTCAGTGCTCTCCTTTTACTTTATATCCTCTCCTCTATAATCTTAGCAAATCAGATCTTGAAGGATAATAGTTTTTTATTTTTTTATTATTATTATTTTTTATTATTATTTTTTTTTCCCCTAGCCCAAGTTCTTGGGCCTGCAAGAGTCTTCCAGACTCTCACTGCCTCACTGGTCAGAAGTGCTCCACCACCATTTCAGGATTCTGCTTCCTTAGGGGAGTGTTTTGAAATTTAATGGAAAGCTTGTAGAAAATTAAGTTAATACCTACATTTCTGCCCATTTTAAAGTGAGTGAGTGAAAAACACAAGTCTGGAATGACTCTAAAGAAAACCACTGGTAAGAGCCATGAGTCCGTGACCACCCAGTAGTGGAAACAGGGACGTGTGTGTGTGGGGGGAGGCTGTTTTAAATCTGGAACTGATTGCATTCACTTTAGCACTTCCCTGCATGCTTATTTCTACTTGCAATTTTTAAATCCAATTTTTATTTTTAGCTCGGTGTATTTTAATGGCTTAAATGAACAAATTGGATTTGTTTTCTAACTGTAACCAACAGTGATTGTTAAAACTACGTCTAGTAAGAGAAAGACAATTTTAATGTGACATACCAAGCACACAAAAATACACAGACATGTAAACACTGATGAGGTCTTAGGGTTTTGGATATAGGTGTGAGTTGTTTTTATTAGAGGATTAGAGTCCTGCAAGTTTGGGGAGAATTTCAGGTTTCTGGGTGGGCTGTAGCAGATTGATGGCTTTTTATCTGCAGCCTGCTGCATTTGGCCAATATGTGCTGTGTACTTACTCAGTTTTGTCCTTTTATAGAGGTTCCCCTACTTTATGCCATATTTTTTGCTTTTTATTTCTTTCCAGGATTGTTTCCTCATTCATCCCTGGCACCACTGCAGTCTTTCTTAGCTAACAGAAATACCAATTGGAGCACAAACAAAAGCTGAAGAAACCGAGGCCCCACATGGATAATCTCATAGATTATTCCATGATTAATTATCATAGATTTATCAAATGCCATATCCAAATAAGGTCAAACATGTAATTTTAATCTTCCACAAGACACACAGACACTGGTCTGCACAAGCCTCAATTTCTGTCACAGAAAGCTTGAACCGACTTCCATTAATGATAAAAAAAAAAAAAAAAAAAAAAAAAAAAAAAAAAGATTAAAAATAAAAAGATGTAATGTTGATAGATTCTGAGCTATGTACTCAACATGTCAAGCAGATCATTAGTGACTGACACCAATGATGTGCCATGGACAAAAAGATGTCTCTTTTGTGCTTGTCCTTTACTGACACTCCTGTCGCATCCTATTCACCAGCCTGGAACACTGATCCTCTTGTGCATTGGATCAAAAACATCCATGTTATTGTTAGTAGTTTATGTATATCATTTTTTTTTTTCCACAGTTAGCTTTCTTTTCACTTGGATGAAAAAGACTGTTCATAGCACAATAATCACCAATGAAAAAAATATTTAGCTGTTAACTGAATGAGTATCATCTTTTTAATAGGTTATAAGTCCCAAGTCCCAGAGGGAGACTCACGAATTCACTTCATTTCCCTGATTTCACATTTAGGTCTCCACATTAGCTATAAATGTGTAAAACCACATGGAGGTAGTTCCTATTTACTACATCGCTGAGGAGGCACACGGCTCTTTTTTCTTCCACCATATGGTTGAAGTAACTTGCACACAAGCAATTTGTTCTGATTCAGCTGTTTCAGCAGGAAGAATTTGCAGAAGCAGGATTGGGAAATACACAGGATTCTCTTTCACTTCTGTGACAAGAGTTATATTTTTAATTAGCTCCTGTTAGTCTTCAAAGGGCATCCTGTAAAAGTTCAATTCTATATCTCAAGTCTGAGTCCCACTTGATAGGGTCGTTTTTTGGTGTGTGTATTTGGGAACCAGTTTTGAAAGCATTACAGGTTTTTAGAAAAGTCAGTTCCTTGATGAATTATGTTAAATAAAGTAAGATGTTTAGTTTGTTGTTGTAGTTGTGGTTTTTTTTTTTTGTTTTGTTTTATTTTGTTTTGTTTTTTCCTCCCGATAGATTTGACTTATATGAAGCTTACTGAAGATGCAGGGAGAAGGGGGTGGTAGTGAATATGCTACTTCACTTGAATCTTAAGAAAACCAGCTGTTGGGAAGGTATTCTACAATTTATGTATATTATTTTTAATACCTGAAGGTCCAAGGTTTGTAAGGGAAGGAAGTAAAAATTAGGTCACTTAATAAAGGGTAGGAAAAAATGTAAGATTAGTGCATTTCCTGTTACTTGGTTACACAATAGTATAGTTAAAATAAAATATATTTACTAAAATCTGAGATGTAAACAGTAAAATTGAAAGACTATTGAAAATAAATATTAGCTGATTAAAAAATTTGCACTTAAGTACCTACATTGGCTAAACCTATAACCAACATATATTAAAACAAAACAAAACAACCAGGGAAAAAGCAGAGAACATAAAACAGCCTTACTAATTTGCAGTGATGCTCTGAGATTTTAAAAAAGTAGCAGCTGAATGAATGTGGCATTGCATGTGTTTAGGGAAGGAGAAGACAACATCCAAAGGACTTGTAAAATGTTTTGAGTTCATAATTTCACATAATAAGTGCAATATAATTGGTGATGCCTTAAAAATTCAGCTCTAATTCAACATCCTGTTAGCAGTGCTATGGTTAAGACCCTTTGAGAGAATGTCCCTTTAATGTCACTGGCCCTTAAGTTTTCAGTTTAATATTTAAGCTGTTTCTAATTGAGTTCAGCTAAAACTTGGCATACAATTTATGGGCTTGGATGCAATTTTCATTTTCATAAAAAGGAAAATGGGGAGAGAAAAAAGGCAAATTTTTAATCTGTTCTGTTCCTTGAGTTATTAAGTGGTAAACAAGGTAAAAATTTCAATGTTGTAGTTGCTCTTCCCGAATTTGTCCAAGTGTGATTTCTTACCCTACATTTAATGTAACATAATGCACTGTAATATAGTAAATACATGTGCATACATAGCCAAGAACTAATCAAAACACTGAACTTTGAACCTTTTGTAGTAGACTTTAAGAAAACCAAATCAAAATCTTGGGGAGTAGGGGGGTAGGAGGGAGGAGGGTGAAACGACTAGGAAAGGGGCTCTGTACATGTTACAGGAAATTACATTAGCCTTCATCAACACAAGAAAACTGAAGTGAAAAGCCAATCTCAGAACACAAAACTAATGTGGGTTTTAGGAAAGTTCCTGAACTTTTGTCAGTGGATATGCCCCATCCTGCATTTCACACATCCCTGACCCCGCCAGGGCCTGCCTCCTCCTTGCACTGCTGCCAGAGCCAGCTGGCTTCCTTCACCCTTTCATCAGCAAAGATTGCAAGATATATACTCCAGCTTTGCAGAGCTTTTAGGGAATAAAATACTTCTGCCTATCCCCAAAGAGACAATGGGATTACAGGGAAAAATCTTGGGAGAAGTTTTGTGTTAGTTATATCATCAGCTGGTCGCACAGAGTTGGGAAGAGAAGTGCTTCTTCCTGCCCTGTCCTCACCCACAGCTGTAATGGTTGGTAGAAACACATCTTCTGCCATCTACAGACCATCTTTAGCTTTGGAAGGGCTGCTGCTTGAAAGACCCCTGTTAGAGGAACATCCACCCAGTTTTTTCTGAGGCCAAAGAGGAAAGGAGAGGAGCTCAGCAGAAGAGGAGAATCATGGCCAGTTCTGAAAAGAGCCTCCCCCTCTCTCCCTGTCTTTTATCTGGGGCCTCCAAGCACACCTGAGTTTTCTGGTGCTAGCTCTGAGAAGAACCAAGAGACACTGCAAGAGGTTCACTACTACCCATTAAGATAATACTAATCATCCATCAAGTCCATACATAGCAGAAAAACAGGCACCGTTGGCTTTCTGGAGTTTGCCTAGACTTCATGCTTCTTTATAGTTTTTATAAGAGTTATATCAGTATGAAAAAATATTCTTGAATACCACATGCATGGTGCTATGGAGGCACAGCAGGCAACTGAGGATTGTGGTTGTTAACTTGTGAAGGGGAGGAGAGAGGGCAGGAATCTCCCCACTAGACGTCTGTGCTGATTTTGCTGACTGCAGGAATTAAATGCCTTTGGGGCATTTAATAAAATATCATTAAGGAAGTGACAGGATTGTGGCTATATTACTCGTCCATTAACTGGATACACATGAGAACAGACATTTCTCTCCCTGAAGCAATATAGCAATGGACGTGCAGTCCTTGCATGGGTGCTCTACTGTCTGCATTGTCTAAGAGAATTGCACCTTAAAGATACAACACAGCTTTTACCACTATTATGTTTTTAGTATTGCTTGTCTGTTTTTTTTTTTTTTTTTTTTTTGGTTCAAATTCCTTCATTATAGCAGAATTCTGTATTATGTCCACTTTAATGTAATTTAGCAAGATCAAAGTTATAACAATGGATACCAACTTGGTGTATAGCGTTTGCTCACTTACTTGACTTTATGAGTACTTTATAGTGAAGTTATAAAGTGTCTCATTGAAATGAACAGTCTCCAGAAGTAACTGTGAGAACCAATTTAGTTCTGGCCTGTGCAAGTATGGCACGTCCTTTGAGATGAGTTGAAGCTGAACTGTCCTAGGCCAATGCAATAACAAACATAACATAACATAACATAACATAACATAACATAACATAACATAACATAACATAACATAACATAACATAACATAAATTCTTTCTGTAACTGATTGGCAAGATGATTTATAGCAATTTTGGATGGAGCTGCTCTAGCTTTATGTATCACTTAAGGAGGCAGATATTTTTTCAAGAACATGCCCCACGTTCCCCAAGGGAATTCTTGAAGTCCCAGGTGGTGGTAAGGCACCTGCTTCCTGTTGACTCTGAACTTTAAACAGTTCTCATATTTGCCGGCTGTAACTTTAAAGCTTTCCACTCCAATTTCCCAGAGGCATGAGCAACCAAATGTTCCAAGTGGTTTTAGTTGGGAGCTACAGAGAGCCATGAAAATCAGTCTTGGTAGTGAAATGTCTAGATGGGAATTCAGAAATGGGTTCTTGCCAATTAAGACTTGCCATTCAGATGTGTCTACCTGATCACATTACTTCTCCAGAAGTGAGTCTGTAGTCACATTTCTTTTTTTTTTTTTTCTAACCAAAACCTACTATTTTTTTTTTTTTTTGAGAAATCTGGTTTACAACCAATAATTTTAAGCTAATTTACCTATCAATAATGTTTTAATCAGTTGCATACTATTATATTGACTATTTCACTGCAGGAGGAAAACTGCTCAGTAAATGCCAAGTTCTGTTTTGTAAAGAATGAAAGGAGGAAGGGAAAAGAGACGGCTAAAGACCCACATGTTCCTTATGCAAATGGTACATATCACCCCCAAATCGCTTGCAGGTGTACAAGAGTACGGCCGCTCTTTCTAGCCCAATTTTTGTATGCAAGGTCATCCTTCTGGTGCTACCTTAGAAACTGGCCTTATTCTATAGAGGACATTGAATGATAACACTGCAAGTCAGCTGACTGCTGTGTCACAGAGCTGCTGCTTTCTACATTATCGCAACTGCCAGAGCTCTTAGTGCTGCAGTTTTCTAGTCGCAGTGCGGCAAAGCAGACGCATAGACCCAGGCACAAAGCAGCATAGATTTTTTATTCTTGTCTTTTTTTTGTATGAGGGAGATTTTCCTGGTGTTAGCGTAGGAACAGACATGCAGCCTGGATGTGTTGGCTTCAGCCTGGCAGCGCTCTCAGCTGAACAGGGACTGTTCGGAGCTCGGTACCCAAACTGCCTCTGAGGAAGAACGCCTGGTCTCTCATTTTGTATACTAAGAGGTTCTTTATGCCATGATGATATACCTGCAGCCATAGGACAAAGGAGATGATGGTATTTGTCACTGTTTGCCGGACTGGGGCCTTTGCAGGCACTCCACTGCTGAAGCCGTGCCAGCATCCCAGGGTCGTATAGATTGGTAATACAGATTGCCGCAATTTCTTACAGCAGTATAGCAAAGCTCAAATGAGAAACCAGACTCTGAACTAAATCAATCCCAGTCCTTCTGGATACAGGGCAGCAGGCGACTAGCAATGACACAACCAGCCATCAAGTGGAGAGTCTCTGGGACTGCAGTCTGTATCAGTTGGAGTCTGTGAGAACGAAACACTTTCGATTATCCAGTCGCTTCTCCTTCTTCTAATACTACAATTACTACAACTGCTGCTACTACTACTACTACTATTACTTCTTTTTTCTTGCCTGTAAGAAGCTATTACTTGCGCTTGGTCTCTGAGTGTATGTTTGCGTGGATTAGTTTGCCTGTAAAGCAGCCCTTATCTGCTCCTGCTGGAAATCAGGGCACAAAGTCAGCCTGCTTTAACAGTTGTTTCTTCCTGCGTGATGCTATGCAGCTAGAATGGGTTACACTGACAACAAAGGAACCAACACAAAGCATCACTTTATTTGCTGGACTGTTACAGGAACATAACTCTTCTACGATATGATGCCCTGTTCTCTTCTCTTCCTTTTTTTTTTTTTTTTAATTCATCTAATCGAAGAGCATAACAGACACCATCGTGGATGTGGTTTTTAATGATTTGGAAAAGACAGCCTGTGGAGACTGTGATTTGAGACTGCAACACATTTAGGTTATTGCCAATTTGAAATACTCGGTTTGTGAAGCACAGCCCTAAGGGACAAGCGCAGTAACTGAGAAAGAGATTGTAGATAAAGAAATAAAAATGACAAGCGTAATGGAGGCTCTGCAAAAGAGACTGTCAGAGAATCAGTTCATGGATGGCAATTTCACCAGTCTGAATCTGAATAATTCATAGATTGAAATTACCCTGCTTTCACCTTTCCATTTAAACCGGCATGATCTGAATCTCTAATAAATTTTCAAGATAAAGTAAAATGCCAATTTGAATCTGAAGAGCTTTTAAAACCAGATGCTACACCCTGAATTTTTCGATACCTTTTACAATTATCCTGTGAGAACTGCACTTCATCACGAAGCACCATTAACAGTGAAAATTACTGTGATTACAATAGCAACAATAGAATACCATCAAATGATCTCCAATTTACCTAATTTACCAGGGCTGACTGTGTGCCCATTGTGCTTTACTACGTCTGGCATTGGATCAATATCACAGAGGAACAAAAATGCCTTAGTATATGCTTCCTTTTGGTGCCTTTAACTTCGACAGCACAGGAAAATCTATCTACTGTTAAATGGTTTTACAGCCAATCTACATGCCTGCTGTAGGAGCTGATTGATTCTCTATGATTTTCTTTAGTTGCTGGGCATTGGATGTCATTGTGTTACTAATTTGTTTATAACGTATACTTCTGCACAAAGACTGCAGCAAATGAGTAACAGCACAGCGGCTCTGCACTGCTACAGCAGTAGCAGTGCTGTTGCAGGGGAAGCCAAAATGAGTTCGGTGCCTTATGTGAATAATTGCTTGTGTCTGGGTTATAAATGCTCTCTAGCATCACTGGTCTTGGTTGCATGACATGACAATCGAATGCAAAAGCCATGGTCAAGGGAAATAATTGTGTGTAATCCTAACGAGATTTTTTCCCCCCTATTCAGCAGTTAGTAAGAGGTTGTGAGAGATAGGCTGTGACTCTGTTTATAAATGCGTGTCTGTACATATGCATGTACATATGTAAATGTAAAGATAGCATGCTTTGTGAATATGTACCAATCACTGAAAGTAACAACTTTTACGGACAAGCCAGGCACAGTGTTTTGCCACAATCTGCTTGATTGTAACGTATCTCTGTTTTGGAGGTGTAAATTTTCTATAGGATGGTTTGTGACTTCTGGAACAGTAAGAACCATTTATGCAGTATGTTGGTGCCTATACCTATGCTACACAATGTAATTTTAATCATAGAGTCCTTGTAGCATAACTACAGTACAGAGAAGTTAGAAAAATGTACAGAAGGCTATAACAGGCATTCTTCATGGAGACAACTGTGTCTGCTGTCTGTATGTGTGTGAGTTGTACACTTCAATCTTGTTTTTCATTTTATAACCAGATTTACTCTGCCTCCAGGGAGTACTTGCTAAGGAAGGTAAGCAATATTTCTTCTTATTTATATGACTGTGTTGCATTTCTTTTGGGGAAAAATGCATGTTTATAGCACATAGTTATATAATAAAGCATGATCTTGTGACATCTAATTAAGTGTTTCAGTATTTGTACATGTTAAAACTGGACAAGAAAGCATATTTAAAATACACTTCTTTATTCAAAATACACTTACAGAATTGCTTTGCACAAAGAATTGGTTTTGTATTCAGCTTTGACTCTTTGTTAAATAAGAAACTATTATACCTAAATAACGATGTTCTTGAAACCTTTGGATTGTAGATATTTTGTCTTCTTAAAGCACTGTTCATTGTATTTCTAAATTTCCTGTACACAAATGAATACTGTTCTCTGAGGTAGAAGAGACAGAAGGTTTTAGAGATTGAGCTGTGATAACAAAGGAATTTGAAAGGGGACAAAATATGATTATTGAAAAATCTTGAATTTTAGATTATTCATTAATGTGATTTGGCAGACTGTTTTTCTTAGGCAACATACTCTCAAGTTACCACACCAGCTGGAATTAATCAGTCTATTCAGTACTAAATATATATTCTTAATTTTTCACATGGTATTCACAACTTAACAAAGAAAAATCTGCACATAACAAAGACTTAAACCCTAGTGAAATTATAAAATCTATACTATGATACTGTGGTGATAAAACAAGAGATTCAGACTAAACTTTTCAGAAGATAACTGGGTGTTTTGGTTTAACTGTTCTATGATAACTATTTTATGATTTTGTGTACATAAATATAACATACTTGTATAATTATGATAGGATCATGCAAACAGGATTTTGAATGAAGAATACCATACAAGTACCTGCTAGAATTTATGTGATTATTATTACCATAATCATTTAGAATCATATACTGTTTTGCAATTGTAGTCTGTTAACTATTTTATTTCTGTAGAGCATTTGCGTTCAGATTTTTTTACCAGTCTTATCTGCCGTGACAGTCTGTAGAGAGTGGCTTGTCATGGGTCACTAGATATCCTCATTAACAGCAGCAAAGCAGAAACAATAAGGAGTTTAAATGCTCTTGAAATGTTTATCTCAGGGCCTGAGCCAAATTGTGCTATGATTCACTCTGGCATCTCCTAACTCTGTATTCTGAATTCTTAATGTGCCACTGGCTTTCTCCTACTGCTCTGTACTGGCCTCATCTTTATAATGTTCAGTGCTGGTCAGGCCTAATGCTGTCTCTCAATGTAAGTGCCTTCAGTAGTTGCCATAGGATCTTAGGAGAGTGCCCTCAGGAGGTGAGGTTGTCTGTGAGACTCACTCTGTTATGAAGTACTCTGAAAAAGTTTGAGAACCTCAGTGAGTAAGACCTGCATTTTGGGTTGGTGGTTGTTTCAAAGAAGGCAGGCTGCCTGTAGGGTATATTGCACATTCTAATCAGGTAAAAAAAACATTAAAACATTTTCAGCTACAGGATCATGAAGTGAGTATTAGCAATACTACCCCATAAAAAAGCATTAAAATATAGCCAACTGTACCACTAATGTATTTCCTAGTATGGCTATCACTAATCAGACACAGCTACAGCTGAAGAGTTTAAGCTGTGTCATTGTATGTGCTGAAGTAAATGGGAGAACCTACAATATTAAATTTCTAAAATAAAGCCAAAAATTTTAGCAATAGTGATTCAACAGTTAATCTACATTATATTGCAATACAATATTAGTCCATTTTTGTGCTTATGCACAAAAATGCATTGTGTTTTACTTGTCTGTAAATGATTCTGCAAAATTAGGGCCAAACCACTTCTTTAAGTTTCCCATTAAACAGAATTATTCACTTGAGTAAAATTCCATTGATGTATTCTGCTGGATCCACGCCCTCACCTACATCTAGGCACTGATTGTGATTCAGTCAGACACATAAAAAACATATGGGAGTCCATTCTACTACCACTAGGGTTAATGGCAAGACGCCCTGCGCCACTGATATAAAAAATGCATTGATTCATTTTCTTCCATTATGAATATTTTGTGAAAGTTATTCCTGGCTTTTTTGTTTGTTTGTTTGTTTTCTTGCTTTGTTTTGATTATAAGGGTACAGGCCACTATAGCTGACATAATGTTGAGCAGAAGATGCTTTCTGTTCACTGGGACACATTACCTCAGCTAAACATACAGTTAAACCAGCAATGCAGGATAGGATCATTTACAAATGGAAGAGACCTTCTTGACCATCTGTTCATAATATTTGTATTCAATACGTTAGCAATTCTTATTAGCTTCTGTACAACACATACGTTTTGATCTGTAATGGTTGTATCTCCTTGGACAAAAGCCCTGAGTAGGAGGGTCTGTTGTGTTTGTTTGTTTGTTTAATTGTTCGTTTTTCACCTTACAATTTCTTGAATTAAATATAGCTGCCTATGGAAATATGATCCCCTGAGAATGCAGATTAATGCATTATTGATAAGTATGTATAAAGCATCTCTAGATTCCTCTGCAATATGGCTGCTATGGAATTGACACCATTATTCCCAGACAAAAGTCTTAAGAATAAAGTAAGACCAAAGTGACTTGAAAGGATAACAGAAGCATTTCCAAAACAACCATTCCAATGCAGAAAACTCAGAATTAAACAGAGGAAAATCCAAATGAGCTCATAAACACAGTTAAAATACGTAAGTGGCTTATCCCCTTTTTGATGCTATGTGATAACCATAGGATGTGATAGAGGTAAACGATTTTGCCATTTCAGTTTATATTATACACACTATTAAAAAGCAAAACCAAACCAAAACAAAAAAGCTTTGGTTTTAAAATATTTGCATAGCACCTCACAGTATCAGTTCACTTATTTTTTTTTAATGAAATATAAACATATACACCTGCTCTGTGATTTTATCTGCACAACTGCAACATAAGCAAAAGTTCTGAAAATTGAATGATTTCTGACAGACAGAAAGGGAAAATGGATTCCAAAATGTGAATTGCAAAGAAGATAATGACTTTCCCAGTTCTTATACCAATAGAGTTTATTGTTGTGTGTTCAAGATCAGGTTACCCCCTAATTACACGTATGTTAAAATTTGTCATATTGAACACAAAGTTAAAAATGAACATTAATTCAAAATAAGGCCCCAGCTGTGCCTGAAAACTTTCCTTTCCTTTCCTTTCCTTTCCTTTCCTTTCCTTTCCTTTCCTTTCCTTTCCTTTCCTTTCCTTTCCTTTCCTTTCCTTTCCTTTCCTTTCCTTTCCTTTCCTTTCCTTTCCTTTCCTTTCCTTTCCTTTCCTTTCCTATTTTATCCAAAAGCATATTTGCAACAATATACTTAATCTGTGACTTGACATGCATAACCTGAATACACAATGAATTAGCACTTGTGGAAAATGTTAAGTTGGGAAATGTTCTTGAAGTAAAAATAAAAGAAAAAGAAAAAGAAACACACACACACACACAAAATCCAATTTGTTTTGATTTAACTCTAGGTTGCCATTGTAATGTTCACTTATACTCAGTATTTTACAGATATTGTGCACTAGGGAATATACAGTTGAATTATACTCAGTTATACACAGTGAAATGTTCAATAGAAAAGGCTTTTCTCATATTTACCAATTTCTGTTTCTTTTGCTCCTTATGTTCATTCAAAAAGTATATCAAATGGCACAAGGGCAAAAGAAACCATCCAATCTTCTGACTTGTAGCGATACCACCTGTAGGTAGTAAGTGCTGAGAAACTTTGCTGAGACTGGGGAACAGGTGTGATCATACATCCTCTGCTCGTAGTAGGAATTGCCTGGTTGTTTGGCTAGGGGAGAGAGAGATATGCAGAGAGGTTTTGAGATCGGTGACTACCCATACAGTTATTAAGTTAAATAAAACATAGTTATTAATTACTTAAAGAGAAGTAGGTACACTTTTAGTTTCTATGTGTTTGTGGGCAGCTCTTGTTATATTCACCTAGAAAATTCAACTTATCAATCAATACTGAGACTGGAGAAAAACTTTCCATAACCCAATACATTTCAAATATGTTTATTCACATAGACATTCATACAGAGTAGTACTCTTCGAGAACAGCTTAAATACTGTTTTATTTTGGTTTGTTTTGTTTTGGAAGGAAAAGGGGATCTACCTAAGCCCTGCAGATCTAATATCTCTAAGCTGACCATATAGTTCATATTAGCCTGAGTAGCTAGATCCCATTTACACTGGAAAGCCAAAACATTATTTTCACCTTTCCTCTAAGTGACACAGCATGGCTGGTATTATGCACAGAATCAGCATGGATTAAATTCCTTTTCTAAGATGGAATTATTTTCTTCAAATCTTATCAGCATTAAACTTATCAGCTACCTGTTCCTGAGGGACAGTCTTTGTCAGGTAAGCTGAGAGGCCTGAGCTGGTTATGAATTGCATACTGTTTCATCTTTTTTTATATTCAATGGCTCTCTTATTATATTTAAGAGGTAGAGTGTGACCTTTCCTCTGCTACAGAACTTGGTGCTAGGCAATCACTTAAAACAGACTTTTTTATGATATGCGCTTCATCTTCCAAATGGTTGACAGTTGTGTCTAAATTGCTGAAGTACTGAGCTCTCACAACAACATTTGAAGCCAGGGGATGTGCATAGGATGCATTTCTCTGTAAAGGAATCAAAAATATAACCTTCTGGTACTTCACATTGTATGTCCCAAATAAGACAATACTTGATACCTTAATATCGGTGTATTTATTTATTTATTTATTTATAATTAAGATTATCTAAACACAGTTCTTTCATCTTACAGGACACGTCATGAAAATAATTTCATTAACAAATATGAATCAGATAATGTACAGACAAGTATTAGAGGAAAACCTTGTAGGAAATTTGCATTGCTATCACTAGTGTTATGTGGTAAGCAAGGATTAGTTTCCCCAGGAGATGAGGACAAACATACTGAATTGCTGCTCATTAGAGTGTTTGTCTTGAGCACAGAGTAAGTTCTTTGCCCCATGCTGTTGCTTCTTTTGTTCCATCTCAGCATTTTTCCATTTTGTATACTGACTTTTTTTGTCACAATCCCTCTGCACGTGCAAAACACCTTCCCTGGGCTTCCCACACCTTTTACAACAGCTATCACTATCACTTCTGAACCTACTTCCCAGTCTTTGGCTAGTCAATACTAGTACTTTCTAAACAGACTTTTCTTTGCCATTCTGCTTTACGCTCTCCTTTCTGCCCTCCAGTTGAGCTTTTGTTTTTCAGCTCTGTGGTATGAGGCTGGTTCTTTATTGCTCCAGTCTGGCCTTCAAAGTATAGGCAGCTCCAAGAACCCCATCATGGGTGGATTTTCATAAAGAAACCAATAGGTATATCTCCCAGGGAGAACATCTTCTTCATTGTTCTCCACCTCTACTAGACTCTCCAGACATGCAGGCATGAGAACATTTACTGTATTTTTAAATAGGGGCAAGGCCACGAGCTTCCAAGCAATGGCATGCTAATAATTCATAACAACAACAAAAGGAACACATAGGAAAAAGGCAACATGATGCAAATGCTCTGCATAGAAAATACCAGCTGAATGACAGAAGTCTGGCAGGATTGTAAGCAGCAGAGAACAATGTCATGTAAACGAGAAGCACTAAAAGGCTTTAACAGAAGTTAGAGTTACCTGCATACGCTTCCTATGCCTAAACCACATACAGATTTGTATGTGTACACCTTCATATAACTGGGTAAATAATGACTTTATTATGCATTCCTTCTCCTTAAGAACAGTAAGAATATCCTAATTCTGTATTTGTGTTATATATATAGAGAGAGAGAGAGACATATAGACATATACACACACAAAAGTTGGTCACTATATATAAAATCTACCATTTAAATAGGAATGTTTCTAGATTTTTCACTCAGAGTAAGTTGTTCATTTTCATCACCCACAGAAACAACATTACCTTTTTAAGAGATGTATTTTCAAAGGACAAATATGAAATCTAGTAAATAAAATAATATATCCTGGAATATCAGAAGTAGAGAAACTTGTTGGTTTAGACAAACATACAATTTAGATCATGAGAATCTGTGAATATTCCTATTATGTGTACATGAGTTTTAATTATTCTAACTATAATCATAAAGGTTAGGGGTCTTTTTGTTTATTTGTTCATTTGTTTTAAATTATGATTATGAACTGCATCAGAGCCATAAGACCATTTGAATTCATTCATAATCCAGCACTCAGTCAATCTTGCTATGTCTGCATGAGAAAATTATTTAAATGAGCAAGCTGAGACCAAAGTTAGATGAAGGAACATGGTGTATTTTGCACAATGAGAAATGCGGTTTTCATATGGCAGATCAATAACCTAGTTATTTTAGAATTGTTTTTCATCCAGTTTCTAAATAGCGTGTTATGTTTACTTTTTTTCTCCATCTTCAAGGATTTACTGCCATTTGCAAGTACTTTTATGTGATACTCTTCTCTACTCCCAAATTGGTTTATTCCGTTTTCTGACAATTAATGCACATAGAAACTACAGAAGCTACTGAAACCTTATTTAATAGCTTCCCAAATATTACTTTTTCCTGTTGGATTCGAATGTAGTCCACTAGGAAAACTTGCTTCAAAACTCAATGTAACCAAATGGCAGAGGCAAAAGAAGGACCTGCCAAAAATTCAAAGTAGTTTGACCCAAAGATTAACCTAAAACCATACATTCATTGCCCCTATTTCATACTACCCTCAATGTTGATGGAAACCAGAACC
Organism: Aythya marila; assembly: GCF_965140915.1. NCBI lineage: Eukaryota > Metazoa > Chordata > Aves > Anseriformes > Anatidae > Aythya > Aythya marila. The sequence goes on from NC_139043.1 coordinate 50,487,802, forward strand.
ATGCTACTAGCTAATTTAATTCCTTAAGCTCAGTTTGCCAGTTAAAACATTAATTCTTTCAGAGGTTGGACTACATGGACCAAAACTTTGGATCTCACCTGTCCATTTGCATCACAGCAGATACATGAAAAGGTCTTAGAACCTGGAGATTATAAATTTAGATAACATCTAACTATATTAAAGAGAATGCTATGAGGGGGCTAATGAGGGGAAGAAATGAAACATAAGGCAGAAATTAGAAGGGATGGGACCAAAATCTGATCTTTATTACTTCTAAAGGTTTACCCTCAGCAGAATACTCTACCTAGTATACGATAGTATATGCCAAAACATCTCTTAGGATCCCTGCCACTCTTCAATTTCAGCTCATGACATCTTCACCATCACTGAAGAGAAGAACTTACTGAGAGACACCTAAGCTCTACTGAGCACTGATTATACTCAGTGTTACATTTCTTCCTCCATTGTGGCTGAACATATGTAACCTTCAGAAACACAAATAACCTGTCAATTAAGAGTAGCTTCTCTTTGTTTCTCCCTGGGAATTGTACTTTCAATTTCAAAAGCTAAATGAAAAGCTATTCACTTACAAGTGACAGTGGAACCTTAAAAAGTTCCATCTGCTGATTGGGTGCTATTGGGATGGGCAGACCAGACTTCAAAGAGGGGAAATGCATTCCTTAGAAGTCCCTTTTCACTTTTCAATATACAAATCATTTTGGCCATTAAGCACTAAATACAAGGAGAAATAACAACTCCTAATGAGAAACATGTCCTTTTAAAAGAGGACATAACACTATTAAAGTATCTCATTTGTACTTCCCAAGCAAACGTAAAAAAAGTAAAGAAAAAATTTGAAAATTGTCAGCAAGCTTGCAACATCATGGCTGGTACCTGAGTAACAACTACAGACAAAAAAAAAATAAAAATAATTAATGAGGTGGACTTCTTTATTCTTAAAAACTTACTGAGGCCTTCAGGCCTGTAGTTTCAGTTAGCTGTTAGTTGTAAAAGCTATCACTATCATACAGTGGCTAGTAACTATGACTAAGGAGTGGTTAAGAAGGAAGAAGAGAAAAAAAGGTTTCATATAAAGCTGAGTTAAAGTAAACTGAAAATTGAGTTTCTTGCTTTTGACTATTTTGCATTATTTCTACTACATCTTTGCACCACTTGATTTCAGCCAGTAACAAAATTATGGAAATATGGAAGTGTCTATTTTTTGCTGTATTTCAGACAGTTAATCCTGAAATCTATTCTGTAGCTGTCCATAAACATGTTTCCAAACATGTACTTTTGCGCTTGATTGCTGGAAAAAAGGTAGACGTTCACATCTTCTTCAGTAAAGAAACAGCATATTTCAATGATAGTAGACATGCAAAAATAAACCAGTATTGGAAATTTTCAATCAAAATCTTGTATCATTTCAATAAAACTCAAATCAATCAAATTAATGTCAATAAACCAACTTTTCACTAAAAAAAGCCTTCATCACATGTACATGTTTTTTCTTATTCTAAAGTTATTTAATTTGGTTCTGTGACTATTAGGGCTGTTATATTTTTTTTCAGCAAATGAAGTGAAGCCTGTTATAGCCATCCTGCATAATTGTGCTTCTCCTTGATCAGCAAGGTGGGAAGTTTGTATGTGCCCTTTTCCTCTACATGGTACAGCTAAATTCCTCCACTCTCTGGTCAAGTACACTAACAATGGGACATTTGATATATTATTAGATTATGTTTTGATGTATTTTCAGAATATTTGATGAGCGTATCACCTATAAACTAATAGCTTACGCATACTGCAACTGATTACAGTTTCTTCCACAGTAATCTTTTGTAAGTAGGCTTACAGAGTGAATATAAATAACCAATTTAAGGTGAAAATAAATGTATAATTATATTAATTTGCACACATACATTTGCAAAAAGAATTTTGGCATGACTTTCAAATACACATACGTAATCCTTTCACTGTTTTCAACAGGATTCTGTCAGTTGTTTATATTTTGACACAGATAGGGGAATACCTCTATTTTGATTTTGCAATATTTTCTTTTTCTTTCTGCTCCTTGGCTTTGCTGATGAGAGGATACAGTCCAGTTTCCAAACAAATAATTCCTCAGATGGCATAGTGGCATAACACAGTTTTGAATTTCAAGGGCCACTACAGTGTTAGGTGAACCACATTTATTGGCCATTAACAGGGAGACCATTATGGGCATGACAGGCAGCATGAGAAAAAACCTAAGCACTGCTTTCATGTTGTGTCTCCAGGCAAACCTCATAACTGCAATTTCAGCAAATTCCTTCTGTGTTTGTGGAATTAGTTTCACAACATTTTTCAAGTTATTATTTTAACTCAAAACTCAAACATTGTTTTATGTTTGCTTTTTTTTTTTTTTTTTCTGATATTCAGACTATGTCTTTCCATAGTAATTGACTTTTTTTTTTTTTCTTTTTCCTGATGCTGTTTTACACTAACAACAAATGCTTATCTGAGGAAACCAGTAGCCAAATGAGGTCAGATTGGTGTAATAGGTAGACTTTTTTTTCCAGCTGTCTCTCATTGCTGACCTCATAAAAGCATTTTCTAGAATGTAAGAGACTAAAAGAATACAACAAGGCAAAATAAAAGAATTAGAATGGTAAACTATGGAAGGAAGGAAGGAAGGAAGGAAGGAAGGAAGGAAGGAAGGAAGGAAGGAAGGAAGGAAGGAAGGAAGGAAATCTGCATGTGACAGATTGCATCTTTCCATTTAGAAAAATCAACTTCCAAACACTGGAGTACAATATGATACTGTCTTATCAAGTTAAATTGTTTTCTTGTAGCAAAGCACAAACTTAATTACAGACACATTTACATATGGATGGCATTTTCCTAAGCCCTATTTCTAACAACATGCATAAATGTGATTTAATTCTTATATAATTACATATATATATATTTTGCCCTTGCTTTTACAAAACAGGCAAGCATAATTCTTGGAAACTGTCTCCTGGACGATCAAAATACAGTTCTTTAGTTACACAAGGCAGTTTCATGAATTTAACAATACTCAACATTAAATAACTTTATTTTTTAATTATTATTATGTTTCCCCACTATTTGTACAAGAAACTCACCACTTTTCTGGTCAGAAACCTTCTAATTTCCAGCCTAAATTTATTCATGGCCAAATTACACTCATTTGTTTCTGTGCCAACATTGTTCAGTAGAGTAAATAGTTCTTATCCCTGCCTACTGTTTACCATTGTATTGTGTTTTTAGAGAATAAGTATTTTCTGTATCAGCTTTTGCTTTTGTTAGACTAAACAAGTAAAAATTTTGCAGCGTTGTTCTTATATGACTTCTCTCTGGTAATCACTGCAGTTCTTTACCTGTTTTATCTTCCATGATCATGATGAAAAAAAAATTGTGCAGGAGCTCTCAGGTGCTTTAGCACAGATGTTTTCATTTCTCTATGAGAAATACTGTAACTGGTCCATCCTTAGACGACATCTGTTTTTTCATGGTTGTATCCTACTGACAACTTAACTCCACAGTCACCTAATTTGCATACCTAGATCCTTCTATGTTGTTTGCAACTCATCTCCTATTTTATAGCAATTCTTAAAATTAATCTCTCTGCCAACACTACTGTTTAAGAAATAGTTTAATAGTGTTTGTTCTTAATGTGCTTTTTCTAAAGGTAACGTATGTTTTTAATAAGTTGAAAGAAAAAGGAACAGTGTTGGGAGACAAAGGGAGATAACATACTGAAAGCACTGGGAGTGATGCATTGAAGAGTAAGAATTTTTCAGAAGTCTGTGATAGAACGTAATGGTTTAAGTCTGGTATGATGCACACAGTAACCTAGGATTTTTATCTGTATGTCTGCAAATCTATCTATCTGTTTTCTTTTGTGTACTCATAGATGCTCAGATATTGTATTTTACTTTGTACGGGGAAAAAATAAATCTTGGATCCACTAGAGCAGGAGCTCCCAAACTCACAGAATCTCTCAAAATAGCATAGTAGCATGCAAGAAGTATGGGGGTGTGCAGTCCATCACCTTCTCCCCAGTAAAGCTAGGGAAAAGCTTTCTGGATTGTCCAAGAAGCAGATTTTTTTTTTTTTTTCTGTTGTGGATCTGAAGCATGGCACATAGCTTCTAGCTACTTCCACATTGTTAATGGTAGAAAACAATAGTGTCATCTAAATCAAAATAATTTCATAAATCTCTGTGTTAGACTGCTCTATAGTAGCAGTATTATTTACTAGTCTATTTTTAGAAATCACACCATAGTAGATCTGTCCTTTTACTTCTTTTTGATTATTTTTTGAAGTTGACATAACAATTAGCACTTAAGACTCACAGAGTCTATGCTTTTGGAGTAGCATTGAAATATTTTCTTTACATGACTGTTTCAGATTAATTAGGATTTGCCTATTTATTTACATCAGTACTTCTGCAGTTGTTCACAAAGCAAAAGCCTTTTGATGCTATCTGGTTGTAAATGTTGCATCTCAAGTATTAGGCATTTAGAATGAAGAATCTACATCTGTTAGGTTTAAAAAGACATTGAGATTTTCAGAAGCATCTTAATGATTTTGCACTGGTAGTTCCACTAGCCAGGAATGTGGAAACTTTAGATCTTTAAGAAAATGATTTAGATTTCCATATTTTGACATGGAAGCCAGCAATTTTAAAATACCTGTTGCTGTATGATTAAAGAGAGTAGAAGACTAGCACATTGTTGCTAGCTGGAGCTTCTCCATTTATTAGAAAGATGAACTTGCTTTTTGAGGGATTTTTTGGAGGAAGAAAGATAAACCTTTTTAAAATGTGATATAGTTTGTTTTTTCTTTTTCTTTTTTTTTTTTTTTTTTTTGAGTGCTGGAAAAATAAAAATCCTTTCAAAAAGGAGTTAATTACTAGGGCATGCAGCTTAATAGAATTCTCAAAAAAATCTTTTTGTCAGTTCTAACTTTGATGGGAATCTGCTTATTGAGATGGGAATTTGTATCTATATAGGATTATTTTATTAAGTTATTAAAAGCTAGTTTTACTTAGTGTGCCCTCCTTGACTATTGCTATATAATACCTTCTTTGATGTTGAAGTGGTTAATTTAACATACTGACTTTTTGGTGTGTTGCTAGTTTTAATATGTTGTATTCTGTTTAGGGAATCCCTGTGGAGCTGATAGCTGTGGACTAATGACTGGTATAACAAGAAGGTAAGCTCTGAGCATTTTTCAGAGTTAACATAATGACTCTCATCAAAAGAAGAATAAGTCTTGGTATTTTTATTTTCTTAAGCTGAGTTTGGAAGGCTTTGATTTTACAAATCCTGAGATCTGTGACTTATAAACTTAACATATGCAGATAGTAGTTTCAAAAATTAAATGAGTTGATATTTCTGTCAGAAGAGATTATTTCTCTTGACCTATAACTCACAATTTTAAGGAAATATTTGAGACAAGTTCAGACATCAGAAACTTGTAGCAGAAACTTGCAAATGACCATTCTGGCTTGACAAGATTAATTTGAAAGTGATTCTTTCCTCTAACTCTCCTCTTTCAGTTTTACTAGTTGTAGTTTACAAGATTATTTGTCAAACTGGGACATTTTTTTTCATTTCTCTCCTCTTTAGACAGTGATAGACTTACTTTGTTGATAAAGCAAAGGGACTTACAAACTACCTTACAAAGAGAAACACGAGACAAAGTAAAACATGCAGTGGATGGTAATACCATATGACTGATTTTAGTCTGATAGAGTTGTTGGCTAATTAAGAAAGAATTAAAGTACACATGACAGATATCAGTCACATTGCTTAATACAGTGCTGGAGGATACACAGAACCACAAGGGTGATGAAAGCACTGCAAGAACATAAACAGAAGGAAAAATAAAATACAATTACTGCATGCCAGGATAGTGGATTTTGTAGGTAAACATGGTATTCTTGTTTGACAAGATGTTATTTTCCACAGCATAATTTTGCCATGACTACAGTTTCTATACAGAAAGAGATTGTTAAGCTATTTAAAGCAGCTATGATGGCTTCATCGAAGAGCAGAGATTCACCCTTGAACATTTATCTTATTATTGCATTATTCTCAAAGTAAAAAGCAATTATTTTTCCTCTTGTGCAGAACATTCTGGTGCAATTTTAAAATTAAAATCAATATTTTTTTCCTAGCTAAGAAGATTGAACTTATATGAGATGCTTGTCTCACTAATTACTTAATATAAAATAAAACCTTTTCTATGGTATCTATACGAAGAAGTATCCAGAAAATATTTTCTATGTAAAATGGATTTTTTTTTTCCTCAGTCATCTGCCTTGAATTTCTTGTGTTGAGTTCCTTTACATTAGATTTCTTAGAGCTCTGACTCAAGATGAAATAACACTGTTGTTTCATAAAAGTAGGTTTCTTAGTATGGAGATACAGAAAAGTTGTCTTTAGGTATACCAAAAAATAGTTATCTTTTCCTTGTTTTTATACTATCTCCATTTCTTCATAAACTTGAATCACATAAATATGTTAGACCACCTAATTAGACACCTCAGTTCCCTAACACCAGTGAAATCAATCTGTGTTAAAATAAGAGGGTTAAGGTATATGCTTAGATTAAGTGGTGGTGGTGAAATGCTGAAGAGCAAAAATACATGCTCCACTGTATGTACAGCAGAAAGATTACGTAAGTTGTAATTTCACATTGTAAGAAGATACATTCTGATTCAAGAACAGAAGTGTGGAAAATTCCACTCGAGGAAATAGGGGCTGTGCATCAGCTCAGATGCTCCTGTACCATGCAGGCTGATGCAAGTATGCAGCAGCTGATGGGACAGCCCTTCTGCTCCTTGCCCCAGTACTGCCTTCTCTTCTTCAGTCTGTCAAAATGGGAGTGGTTTACAATAATAGTCTACAATGTAAGGCTTTTTTTTTTTTTTCTTTTCTGCTTCGAAGTAGTTTGATACTTAGAGCAAGTCTATAGCCAGTGAGGATTTTCTTGTCTTTCAAGTAACTACTTAAAAATCAGGTATTTCAGGGCATATCTTAACTTGTGTAGATGACACTAGAGTACTGTATGCAATTAGTTATTGACTTGTGGATTAATTTAAAGAGAAGTCAGTATGAATATTGTGCATGTTACCTATACATAACCATTGAAACAATATAGCAGATCACATATTTACTCCCACATTTGCTACCCATGCATTTCCTCCTCCTTCACACACACAACTATAGCAGAGAGGGCTGTTCAGATGGCTGTCTGGGATCTGAACAGAGCAAGCAGTCCCAGGTGGGGCTGGGAAATGAAGAAAAAACTGTTCCAACTGAGATACAAACAGAATAATGCAGGAGCTACGCTGCGACTAATGAAGGCTTCTGATATCACAGGTTACCATAATAATTAAAAGAGCAGGAAATAAATAAGCAATTCCTCCCTTACAAGCACTTTCTAAAAGTATATAAAATGACTGCAAACTGGTGGAGTTGAAAGGGAGATAAGGATGTTCATTCTCTGCTGGGACTGGATGTGGGTTACTCCCTTTCAGGTGTGTGGTCTAAGCTTCAGGTGATGGGAGTGGTTCCCTGGTTTTTGAAGTTTGACTTTTTCTTCTTTTTTCATCTTCCTCCTGGCATATCACTTCACTTTCTCATGAAAAGTGTCATTAGTAGAGCAACAACCAGATGTCTCAGGAGGGCAGCTTTCATTCTGCTGCCATAGTATATATTTACCCTGAGCCACCATGTTTTCTTTTGTTTTACATGTATTTCCCCTCTACCTGAGCTCCAACTGAGCAGCTGTTCATTTTAAAAACACTACCAAAAATCAGACAGAAGAAAAAAAGCTATCCTTACAAATCATTTGCACATTCACCTCCAAACTGGAAGTTTCTCTTTCTTTTTCCCTACCCTGTCAGTTTATTTCTAGCTTTGTTGAGTCTTAGTGGGCTTTGTGCAACTTCCACAGTCCTGTAAAGTGGATTGTTACAAATAAGAACAGACTCATACTGCCTTTCCATGTGAGTATCTAGGTTGCAAGTTCTCTTAACAAAATTAATTAAGACAAAAGGAATTTTCCAAACAATTCTGCCTTTAGCAAGAGAAAAAAAATAGCTAAAGGAAATAGTTAAAGGAAAATATCTAAACTACTATTTATTACTGAGAAGTATATAATGGTAATTGACAGAGTACTTTTTGAAAAATGTGTTTGAGCACTATGCACATGGACATTGAATATGCACTCCTTTCAAATCCCCTAGTAAGGAAATAAAATAACTATTTGCATTTTACCCTTGCACATAGGTGCACATATTATAAAGATAATATATGTATCTTTTTGTATGCTGAGACATTACTTTGCCTCTGCCTCAGCCTGTCCAAGGTGTATGAATATTGACTGTTTAATGTACACCCCATGGTGAATAACTGCTTACTTAAAGCATAATACTGTGTGACCTTGTTTTTTCTGTTAATTATATTTTTCCCTTGTAGAAAAGTAAGTTTACTCATTCTGAGTCATGCCAAACCACATAATCTGGAAAGGAATATTGTGGCTCTACTTGGAAAGTACTAATTGGGCTTCAGCCATCACTGGGAAAGTTGTATAGTCTTTTATTATTTTAACTGGCCAAATGCCCTTTGTTCCCACATTAACAGCCTCCCTATGGTGCCTGTAACTTTGATATTATTTTCACTTTTACGCTAAATTTCACCAGATGAAAGACACAAACCCTCCAATTTTGAAATAAAAAATAGCATGCTTTGTTAATCTTTTATTTCAGAAGGAAAGTCTGTGAAAATGATAACCTATGTCTGCTGGCCAAAGTTTTTGATCAGTAAACCCATCCTGCCAGCTGTTCTCCTTGGCAAGAGGAAAGATAATATTTTGGTATCTTTAATTTCTCCATTTTAGAGCAGAAGTTTTGCTTGTGTCATCATTTAAATCGTGCATGGTAACATCAGTCTTGCATACAATACAGCACTTTATAAAGAGCTGGGTTTGGACAGTATTACTGCAATGTTGTAACAGAGCTGTTTCAGAACATTAAACACAACTCAAGTCACTTACAGACTAGCAGTTATTGCGGGTGCTCTGGTCAGTGCTACTGAGGAACTGCTTTGAAAGTCCTAAGGAAGACACTGAAGCAGACATATAGGGGCATTTTAGTCTGATGTAACTGGCAACTGAAGACACAAAATGTCCCAAAAGACTGAGCTCTCACTTACATGCCTGTTATCCTCATCTCATGAGGCAGACTGGAAAAGGATCAGCAAGAGTATTTCAGCTCCAGTCCTCAGTGCATGATGAGGGATGGCCTCAGGCAGGGGACAAGAAAGCTGACACTTCTAAGAGACAAAAAGCAGTCACCTAAAGCTTCAGATTTAACCAGATGCACTTCCTACATTGGGAATATCCTATCCAAAACATGGACAGGGCATGTTCTCCCTCCAATTTGGTCTCTGACCACAACTTTTAGTTTCTGTTGAAAAGGAAAGGGTGTTTTTACCATGTTTAAGAATATTTAAGAATGTCTTTCTTGATTTCCAGGTAACCTGAAGCTTGAGTGGTTACAGGCATATTGGATTCCACACCTTGGCAGAGGATTATTTCAGCATATGTTCCAGGACAGCTCAGCACTTAAGACTTACAAGGAGAAAAAAAAAAATGATTCTGCAATAATTTGTTTGGATCTCTTGAAGGTTTCAAGGATTGCTTATAGTTCTCAAGGGGCAGGACAAGCAAATTGATTGGGAAGAAACTAGGTTTCAAGTCTTTGCTTGTCTAAACATAAAGCCTCTTTCACTAAAAAGAAGAATGGGGGAAGACAAGGAATTATTTTAAAAGAAGAATTTCATTCATTTGTGCATTACGGTAATTATACCGCTGTCTTAAACGCTTGGAGGTGGATGGTGTTTGTGACCTCTCTGGTATGTTTCGTATGTTTCATGCAAACCTTCCACTGTCCTGAAACAGAAGTGGGCCCCCTATCTATTAAAGCTGTCTTGGGCAAGTCAGCAAACTCTGTAATGGATCCTTTATATCCCCCTAAACATACCTAATAGTGTAGGGCTCATTCCAATGAAATGGGGGAAGTTCCTACAGTCTGACTACTTCTTGTTGAAACAGCTTGATTTAAAAGCTGACAATAAAATAGATTGTGCATTTTGTTAGCAGGGCTCAGCCCTGTAACCACATTAATGAAACGATAGCTGTATCAGGGATGCAAGCTGACTTTTAAAGATGTCCCTTCAGCCTCTCTAATATGTGAATTCAGAGGAGGAAAAAAAAAAAGTTTGTTTCAAGTTTTAATTTTCCCCAGCAGCATATAATGATTTACTGCCTTTATCTGTCTTTCAGGTTCATGTTCATTGCCTCAGATGCAGCTACAAGTCAGTATTTTAGCTGACATTTTTCTTGCCTGCTGAACTGACAGAGCCTATCAGGGTAATTCAGGTAAGGTAAGTCCATTAATCAAATGCAAAATTATTAGAGAAAAAAATATTATTAATATTTATTATTAAAATTTATTATTAATATTAGAGAAAAAGAGCATTTGTTAGTGCTCTTTCCTGAATACTTCCCTGATTTTGGAATTTGCATGCCCCATACAGTGGCCTTCCTAGTTACATTGCATGTACTGCAATTTCACAAAGGTGCTCCAGAGATCTTGTCCCAGAGATCTTGGTCAGAGGGAAACCATAAATTCCAGCCCCAGTGGTAACTCACTGCTGCTACTCTCCTGCTCTAAAATACTGCTGCAGGTGGCTGAGGATCCCACACAACACATAACAGGGCAGCTTTGGGATGTATCCCCAGGTGGTGCACTGGTCACACCCTGTGGGCTACATTGCTGATGCTCAACAGTTTCTAGCTGTATGGAAGCACTTGAACAGCACCCTCTTATCTTAGAAAAGAGAAATATTATTAATTGCAATGACTGTGCAAATAAAGGTAATGCATTAAAAAGGAACATCTTCCATCTTTTAACTTTCTTCACAATAACTTGAAAATTGCAGACAATCACTTATTTTTGAATGAAAGGAATAATAATTGGGGGGGAGGGAAGTGGGGGTGAAGAAGAAGTAATTCTTAAGTCCTTAAGTCCCATATCAAAGAGCTACATTAAAAGTAAAGGTAAAGAAATTAGACATTACACATACATGAACATACAAGAAGAAATCCACTATGGAATAATCAAGTTTAAGAAAAGAAAAGTGGGGAAAGTAGTAGGTTGAAAAAGATACATGAGAACTGACAGTCCCAAGAGGAAGATATTTCCCAGCAGGTTCAATTCTCAGAGTAAATACTTAAGAAAAAGCTTCTATGGTTAAACAGAGGGTAAACGTTCATTTGAAAAGACTATATCCCTCAGAAGTTCAAGGTGAAAATAGAAAATAAACACATCATATGCCTCAAGACACACAGGGCCATCAAAAATTTGCAGTTAATCCTTTTCCGTAGCAAACAGGACACCTATCAATTAGCAGGACCAGCAGATTTCTAAGGTACAAAAGGAGCACACAGAAGAGAGAAGGCCATGGAAGCAAACTGCATGAGTCATTTGCATCCCTGTTTGTAATAAACTCAAGGAAGCTCCCTTCCTGGAATCTTTCTCTATGTAGTATAAATTGAGCAGTAACAATTTTCCAGGACTAAGAACAGCTAAAACTACAATTTGTCAGCATAGAAGGGAAGATAAACAGAGAAAAGAGCTCTCCAAATCATGAGTAGCAAAGACAGGTCAAATAGGGAATGGAAGTTTTTGTATCACAAAAGACAGTAAACAAGGACGTGACAAATAATTGGTTAATTCAAAGCTAATAAAAACAGAAGCATTGCCTCATTATAACACATAGATAACTTAAAATTTCCTTGCCTCAGGCTGTTGTGGTTTACTGAATTTGATGTGAATTAAAAATTTCTTGGACAAACTGATCCATCAAGATCTATTCAACACAAAGATACTGCCTCTGACTTAGGATGTTGCATCTCTCTGGAAGCTGGGAAGATAAGGCAGATAGCTATGTAGTGATAGCAGATAGCTATCACTTCATGCTTATCATTTTATAACATTCTTCAGTAGTAATCATCCACTTTTCACCACTTCTTATCAGTTTTGGAGCCAAGATGCTGGGTTAGATGGATCTTTTTTAGTCCGAGCTGTGATGGCCCTTCTAGCACTCTGCCTTTAAATAGTCCCTGCAGTTTGTGTAGAACATTCAGTGAATTCATTTGGGTCAATCTGAACAACATGAGTCATATAAAGGACTCCAGACTGAACTAAGACTTAAAAAAAATAAATAAATATTAGGAAGAGATAACTAAAAAAATAGAATCTGTGAGTAACATAAAGGGAAGAAAAAAAAATATTAAACTTGCATATATTCTTTAACTCTTCAAGTAGAGGCAACACACATGAGATGACAGAAAATAATTCTTCATCTCTGTAAAACAAAAAGAAAAACAACAGCAACAAAAAATACTCTTTTCCTCCAAGCAGGTGAAATGACAAGAACATTTCGATTTGTTCTCAGTTCACATCCAAATCAATGCTTTTTTAAAAAAATCTCTCTGCAACTTGATGAATTCACAGAAAATGGAGAGTATGTGAATATATCAGAGTGCAAAAATCATAGAAACTTACTTAAAAAAAAATAAAATTAACTGAATTAATTCCATTAATACATAGCTCCTATAAAAAGGGTCTTGGTTGTGTTAGTCCTCTATCGTGAAAAATGATTGAATGTAGATGTTCTTTCACATTGGTTACATAAGTGGAATCCTCACATAGTACAGACTTCTCAGGCTTCACCCAATTATACCAAACTACATGTATGACTGTTACTACAGCAGCTGAAGATCTGCCCAACAAGCGTACCGTGTTGGCTAACATAGCAAAGTTGTAAATTCTGCCCTAAGGAAATGACCATTTTAAAGTAGCTCATTGCACATGAGACTGTCGGCTGACCATTTACTGAGTCTCTCAAACACCAATCTCTACATGCAAGAAGGGAAAGAGAAGAGAAAAAAAGTGGTACAGTCTGCACTTTCTCTTTTTTGAAACCTTGTGCTCAAAGGGGGCCTCCAAGCACCTACAGAAGAAAGCAATAAAATAAGTCAATGCAGCTTCAGGATCTGTAGCTTTCTTCTTCATGGGTAGTAGTATAGTCCCTATCGCTGTCTTGGGTATGAGGCAACCCAAAACCTTTCTGAACCTGAGCTAGGAAGGAGTTTTCCCACTACTGACACCTACAAAATTCCAGTTGTCAATCCCCTCCTTAGTGAAATGCTGGAAGAGTTATTTACAGTTAAACTCAGATGTTTTCTAAATTGACTGTTCTGTCAGTCAATAGCAAAGATGTGACTGAGCTGCTCTCCAGCGACTTTCCCCTAAAGTGCCTTCAGAGGTTCTTCCACCTGACAAACCACTCCAGTGACAGGATACTCTCATGAGATTCATCATTTCCTTCAATGTAACCAGACCTCAGATCCACCACAATTTTAAAGCCTCCTAAGGGAGTCATCCTCTTATTGGCATTCTTAGTTTATCCAAGGATTTGTAACTTACTGTATGAATTCCTTGGCCAAATTCAGTAATCACATGAATCTCAACCCTCACATTTTTGTTTTAGTCAACTTCTGCTGGTAAAAATTCTCACAATACTCCTTCCTGAGAAATACAGAAATCTTTTGTTCCCTTTTCCCCATATACTCAGTTAAACATCCCTGACCATACATACTTCTACATTTCTTCTCAATGGAACCCTGAGACTTACATATCTTACTTCCAATTGTCCACCTAAGTATTTATTCACTTTAATTTCCAGGTCAAATAACTGAACCAAAACAATTTAAGTGTATAATGTACATGAAAAGTTTTGCTTTGAAATAAAATGCAATAAAATGCAAATAATTTTTGCATTTCCAACTGCTGAAGCAGAATTGGAGACATTTAGCATACATTATAACTTGAAGTTAACCAATATTTTTTTCAGGACATAGAATGAAACAGAATTTTCCCATTGTTCCCTAATGAACTATAGTTAATATACTAGGTTTCTTTCGGCATAACCTTGAAAAAAATACAAAAAGTATATTTCCATTATTGTATGAAAGAAAGACACAAACATGCAAAAGTGTTCTATTGTTATCAGATTTAAGGAATGAATTTTTAAGCATTTAACTACAATATAGTTAAAATAAATAGCCCTGCTAGAAGGCAGTGAAAGCATTTTGTATTCATTTAATCATTAAACAAAATCATGAACATTTGTTAAAACAATAGATACAGATTATTCACTACCATTATGCTTTACTAGCTGGAATAGATACCTGATAAGAATTATACTAGAACTACAGCTTCTAATGAATGATTAAAGGAAAGGGAACAGATGTGAAGAGAAAATAGAACAACTATACTTTTTTTTTTTTTTTTTTTTCCTTCCCTGGGGTTGCATAAGTGGTTCTCCTTCATTCCCTTCTTTCAAGCTTTGCTTTCTGCTCTCTATAACATAAGAGACTGAATTAGGACTGTATTTGAACTATTTCCCACATTGTGGAAGGGAGCCATTTTAGAGGAAAACAAACTCTTTAATTTGAAGTGTCAAAAACATGTTTTAACAAATTTATTTATTTGTTTATTTTGGTGTTCTGAAATCTAATTTGAGTCATTTTCTACAGTTTTGGCTTAGTCAGATAGAGACATTTTTGGGGTGAAAATCATTTTTTCAAAAAGCTCCAAGATAGTTTTGATGTCCATGGTAGTCCATACAAATATCACAGGAAACTTCTGGTATATGCAATGGCCTAATCAGCTGCAACTTGGATAATACACAGAAAGTTATCTAACTGGTTCCCAGATGACAAGGAAATCTGTGTCCCATATGCTGTTTAGAAAGGCAGGTCTTAAAATTTTAATTACACAGGAGAATGAAACAAAGCTTGCTTTTAGAAATATATTTAAAATCATTATCATTCATTTTTTTTCCACGTTATATATCTCCTTGAACCTTGTACATTCATCTAATCCACAGTTTGCTCCTTTCTCACATGCACAACTGCTTGCAAACTTTGTCATGTACTATCTAACTTCACTTAGAGTTTTCTTTTATTGTCATCCCAAGAATTCAGGTCACAGAGAAACAAACTTGACAACCCAGGAGATGAGTAAAGTCATCATGAGTGAACACACATAGTCACCTGTGTGAGAAATTAGTATGCAGTTAGCTACTCTACAAATCTAAACTTCTATACCAGTTTGCTGGCTCCTAGTTGTCTTTTTCGTCCCAGTGGAAGTGCAGAACTTTATATAGCAAATAAAAGCTCCCTGATTTTTCACAGGCAAATTTTCATAGACCTCTTATAAAAAGCTCACAGACCTCCAGGGATCTGTGGGCTATCTATGGAAACCAACACAAGCGGAAGCATGCCAATTTGTTCCTGCCATAGAAACTCTTTGTAGTGCACAAAGACTGTAAAGTACTTTTATGCCACTTTCAAAAAACATCTTTTTCAAATTCAATTTCTAGTTAAAAATACAGACCTGTATTTGTAAGTGGCTTGTCTGGGTGAAAATGGGAAATCTATGAATTATCACAGAAAGCTGATTGATTGTGTGTCCAATAGTCCTGTGTTTTCCGATTCTAATTACCCAAATAGTTGAGAAAATTTCCCTCCTGCTCAATAAAGACATTTGTTTGTGTTTCTAGACAGAAACATTTCTCATGCATAATGAAGTATTCATGGCAGTAGCATAGGCTTTGACTTTATACATCGGTATTATTAGCACTTTTTACTTACCTTTTAAGGTGGTAGAGCACAAAGAGCTCTGCCAGAGAAGCTTTATCAAAACCTACAGTGGCAGTTCAGGGGATTACCAGCCACAGCTGTCTGCCTTCTGCAGGGGGAATGCCAGCCCTCAGCTGCTCCCTTTGCTATCCTGATTGCAGTGTAGATACAAATGCAGTTTGGTTTCCTTATGATACCTGCATATAAAAAGCAAGAAGAAAATTAGTTCATGGAAGAGGCAGTTGCTCTGATATGTCAGGTCACAGACAGCTGCCCTCTAGCAAATCTAGCTGTGGTCATCCCTGCATTGAATATGTTCAAGTTAAAAATAACCTGAGTTTGTTTTTGTTTTTGTTTTGTTTTGTTTCTCCTTTTTTTGAGGGGGTGGGGAATGTCTGATCCAAGTTGTTTCATGGCCCCGTAAACTTTACAAGGACAGCTGAAGGAGGGCATAGGTTGGGAATGAACAGCTGGCAGCTGTTAAGATGGCATTGTCAGTGAATGGCACTGCTTTCCTACATTTGCACTGAAACAGAGTTTGAGCATTCAGATAATCATCTATGACATCTGAGATATGGGAGCAGCATCAAGCAGATGGGCAAATACCTGCTTAAAGCTAGCTCGAGTCACTGGAAAGGACATCTGGTGCTTCAGTGACCCTGCTGCAGCTGAGCAGCAAGAACTCTGCTGTGTTTATGAACTGATATTTTTCAGAAGCTTGTACTCTGAGTGGTATTTTTGAATGAATTTTCACAAGTTAGACAAAAAAATTCTGCTGTCAGATGTGCCAAATATTAAGTCCTTGTTGCAACACATGAAGTCACTACAGCTTCTCAACAAAACAGTGTCAGGAATGTAATTAAGATACTTAAGCCAGCAACGTTTTCCTTCAGCCTTGTTCAGCAAAATCATTTTATCTGAAACTCTTCACTCTGAGGCACCTGCTAGTTTGGGAGCTTTCACATATTTTTACCCCCCCCCCCCCCCCAAAGGAAAAATTAAAAAAGTTACATACACCTGAAAGCTGAATTTCTAAAGACAAATTAAGGGCACCTGTGACTACATTATCCTTTAGTCTAAAAGTTACCATGTAAGTCCTTTCCTCTTCTCTTACATCCAACCCCACACCATCATATTTTTCTAAGTAAACACTGGGGCCAGCATACAACACTAAAAGCATATAGAAATGACTAATATGAAAGGGCTGAGTAAAAGGCCTTTAAAAATAAACCAAAGATAAATCATTACTTAAGAATAATCGTTTTGTTTGCTTGTCATTAGACATCTGTACGTTTACACTGTAAATGTTCCACTGTTTGTCTGGGTTCAACCGTAACATCTTTGCAGGGATGTCTTCTTCTTCCTCATTGTTTTTACTTGGTTTCTAGGGTAAACAAAACCAAATCGTTCCATCCAAAGTTGCTACAGCATTAGAACTAAATAACTGTATAGGATGGAAACTTAAATGCAAGCCTCAGAATGCATCAAAGGTGCACTTTCTTGCCCCCTCCCCTTGGTAGCCCCCAGGACCTATTTGCAGTGACTTGGGAGAATTCAGGGCAGAACTTGACCTGAAGCATGTAAATCTAGCCCTCCTCTTCCTCCCCCTTTTCAGTCATCTGCTAACATTTCCAGACCACAAATACTGTACTACGTCTGAACTGTTTACTTTGCTGGGAATGCCATCTGCGTGGTGGCAGCTGGGGTGGGAGAGAAGGCACATGCGCTAATCAGTAGTGATAAATACAGACAGTGGACACAATTAGAGGAAATTGTGCTGCTTTCCAGAGCTCTGTATCTTTGCATGCTTCCATTAAGTACATAAACCTCTTCTAAAACTGATGTCAAATATCTGGATTATTTAGCAAGAAAGCAAATTCAGAACATTTGAAGAGAGATATCAAACAAGCCAGTTTGGGCAAAATGCAAAGACTACTGAAAGTGCTTAAGTCATTTATGACTAAGTGCACTTTTTAGCATACTACAGTATACTGGAATCAGCAAGGGAAAATAAAAAATGACTAAGTATTATCAAAAGGAGTATGTCTTAAGAAATCCAAAATGAAAAAGCAGTGAAGATCTGGAGAAAAAGTTTCTTGCAGACCAAAGATAAAGTCAATAACCACATAACTGACGGCTGAGTATAAATCCTAAAGAGGAATTGCTGGCATAACATTTAAATTTTCAATAGGCATTTAAAAGGACTGCTTACATTTGAGCTATCATTTTCGCTGTGTTATAGAAAGGGAAATTCAGTCATTAAAAGCCCGTCTTAATGTATTCAGATCTGTAAATAAGATGATAGCAGAGGAAATTTTAAAGATTAAATTTTTGCTCATATCTATTTGCTAACAGCTCAGTAACAACAACCTCTATACACAGAATCACAGAACGGCTGAGGTTGAAATCCCCTTCTCAAAGTAAGGTCCATGAGGGAGCAAGTTCCTCAGGGAAGCATCCAGTTGGGTTTTGAGTATCTCTGAAGACACGGACATCACAACCACTCTGGGCAACCTGCTCTAGTGTTTAGACAGCCTCACAGGAAAACAAAACCAAAAACAACAGAAAAAAATATGTTTAAATGAAATTTCCTTTGTTTCAGTTTGTGCCCATTGCCTGTTATCCATTCCCCTGGGTACCAGCGAGGAGAGACTAGCTCTGCCTTCTTTCCTCCCTCCTATAGGGTATGTGTAAATATGGATAAGATCTCCCCAAGCCTTCTCTTAATGAGTATAAAATGGTAATAAATATTAATAAAATATTTAAAATGTTTATTTTGGAAATACTTCAGAAGTATCTTCCCTGATTTGTCCCTGATTTCCACACTGAATACAGCTCCCAAGAGATGGGAATATTTTCTAGTCAAGTACCATTATTGTTACGAGTTTCATCAACTTCAGCAGATCTTACTTCAGCAATATTGTTTACTTTCAAACTGTATCTAGGTAACTTATTTGGTAAGACTTTCTCCTCTTCCCATAAGTATGTTAATTTTACACATTTCAACCTTTGTTTTCTCACTCTTGGAATTTGTCTAAAATACACAAAATTTCAGAGCAATCAATAACAAGAAATGAGCTCAGTCCTTCAGCAAGTCTACAGCTGCACTAAACCTGAAGGAACTAAATGACACAGAAGAGGCTTAATGCCCTTTAATTTATGGAATTTGGATTCACATCACTAACTCGATTTGCCTTAACTTGGCTGTTCTTATTTAGAATTGCCTGGAAACAGAGGTTTAATCTCCAGTGTTGCACTTCTCTATGTGCAAGTCTTAAAAAAAAAAAAAAAAAAAAAAAAAAAAAAAAAAAAAAAGACCACATCATATTAGTCTTACAAATTTAGCTGATGTTGGTTCACTAATAAAAAAACTATGTAATCAAAAGTGTAAAATGCATTCACGTCAGTTAAAATAGGATTGTCACTATCTGCTCTTCACCTAATTCACCCAAATCCTGTGGGTTCAATTTCCGGTCTTAATGGAGGACTTCTCTTTGTCTTCAGCAGTTTAGCTCAATAAACTCTTCCAATTTTATCCAATTAATCTTAGATATTTTTTTCTTGAAGAAGAATCTGGAACTGCAGACCAACTGCAATGAAAAGGAAGAAGTTTTTCTACCAGCCACAGTGAGTGATTCCCAAAACATCAAATAAAGCACAAGCAGATTATTCTGATATATTAAAAATAGTGAATTACATTGCTTTGCATAAATTTTAACAGAAAATTTTAAAGTCTTGAGTTAGCATCTGAATTCCATTTAAATAAATTAGCCTTAAAAAAAATCATGTTCTTAGTCTCATGATTTTTCAGTTATCTTGAGATTTATGACTACCACCACCACTGAAAATTTCAAATACCTTCATAAAAATTGAATGGTGTCTGGCCTGATTAAGGTTACAAAAGAAAATGGAGAAGATATTCAAGGCTTGATGTGCAACAAATGGTGAACCATTTGTGTACTGGTTCTTATTCTTCAACAGTGCATATCATTCATAAATTCCCAGTAGTGAAAATGGTGTTAACAAGATGCATGAAGAACAGATTTTGATAAACTGAGGCAATTTACATCACATCAGAGATTTTCGACAGAAAAACGGGCACTTACACAAACTCTGCTGTCACCTTCAATATCATAATTTAAAATTTGAAGCACAAGACCTGTGACAAAGCAGGAATGCTATGTTAAATCCTGTTTTTCTTAAACTCTTCTTTGACACAAAAGTTTTGCTCAGCAGCAGCCAAACATTTTCACATGTCCTAATGTTTGCAGATTTTTGTTATAGCAACAAGTGCTATTCCCCTGTTTTGTTCTTAAAGAAATATTTCCCAATTCAGAAATGGAGCAATGATTGAACTGTCTAGCTAGTTTAATAAGTGAGTAGGTTTGGTAACAAAGCAAGTTACTGAAATGGCCACAGAGATTTTTGTGGTTGTCAATGGACTTTGGAAGTGCCATCTCTCCCAAAAGAACCTCTGGTGCACGATCCAATTTCTACCTCAACTATCTAAAGTTTCTTACTTCTAATTAAAACACTGTATGTGCTAGTTAACCAGGAGAATAATAAACTTAAAAAGGTAAATTGTAATTTTAGTTCTGAGGAACAAATTTACTTTAGGCTTTTTTAGGGGAACAGCATAGCACTACTTCTTACACAGCTTTACCTCCTACACAGAACTTTCTGTTCTGGAGGAAAATGAACATTTTGTGTTGTAAAAAGAGATCTTTGAAAAACAACAGCAACAACAAAACAAGAACAGAACAGCAGCTACTCTTGCTACCTGAAAGATCTTGGTGACAATGTCATTTTTTCCAGAAGAAAATCTGCAAGGCCTCAGGATTTCCGTAAGCATTTTGGACTACTGGGGTGGAAAGGTGGTAGTTTTGGTAATGGTTGAAAATACCCCAAACAGGGTATGATGATTCCTAAGTTCTCTTCCCCAGATTCAGGAGAATATTCCTTCCCATACACTTTAGAGTAAGATAGGGAGTAAGGAGCGGCATGACAGTTCGTCCCCCTTCTGCTAGTGGTGTCTGAGAAGCAGCCACAGGACAGGTGTGTTTCTTGGGATGCGTTATAGAAGCACATGGCAGAATAGCAGCAGTGAGACAAGCAGGAAGCAACCAGGTACATACAAACAGAACACCCCAGCCTTTCTGGCTCTGAACTATGCATATAATGTGCAGCCCTACATGCATTTTCATATAAAGCAGTTTCTTTCTTTAATGGAATCCATTAGAGAGATATCTGAACTCCTGTTCATCCTGCTGCCACTGATGTGCACTAGGCACAAACAGCACAGTCCAATTCTCTCTATTTTCTTCCTTCATGAGTCAGAAAGTGTGTATAATGTGCTAAAAGTAGTTAGAAGTGGCGAGATTAGTAAATTAATGAGCTATTTAGTGTAATGAATAAGGCATCATTCAAAGACTGCTTTTTAAAATATTCTTTCCCACTCCTCAGTGAGCCTTGAGAAAAAGGTATGCCAGAAAGTTGTTCATGCTAGAAATTACGTTCAGGCTGAATTTACCCTTTCAATAGGGGTCAGTAGTTTACAGAAAAAAAAAAAAAATACATTGAAAGAGAAAATGTGGGCAGTATGAATGACAGTGAGAAAAGCAGTGAAACAAATTCTGCGGTTCAAATATGTTGCTCTGTTGTGTTCAGCTGAGCAGAGATGCCTTCATTTTGCCCACTAAAAGTCTCCTTGGGTCTCTGTAGCAAGTGCAGACACTCATTCAAGACTCAGTCAGAGCAGAAGCCAGGGTAGGTGTGCAGCCCATTGCCTGCAGGAACCTTCCTCTTCACAGACTGCTGAAAAACAGGATGCTGCCTGGCTAAGTGAGGTCCTTCATTTAGGATGTTTCACATTAAAAAGATTAGCTAGCATTGTAAAAGGCAAGATATCTGTGTTACCTGAGAATAATAACCACAGAATCCTTGAAATGTAAATTCTTGTTTTTACATATATTCATTCATGCAAATACAGATCCTGACCCAGAAATTTTATTCAGTTGAGTAATCTTCCTTTGACTTCAACAGTATTCTACTACATATGAACAAAGACACTGTCAGGTTTTGCATTTGAACAGTATCCTCCATTTGACTTCAAATGGGACTGTTGTATTATAAAAACTCCTAAATCATGCCAATTTGTCCAGACGAGATTTCAAATCTTTTTAATATTCAGCTTCAGCAATACAGAAAGCAACACTGCCAAACACTTCATAAACATTCTACTGTGCTCACATTTTGATTAGAAAATTTTCATAAAAGCCATTTCACATGGGTGTTGTCACCTGCCCTATGCTAGATGCATCATCTCCTCTGTGCAATTAGTTACAAAAGCATTGAAAAATTAGTTTATGACCTGGAATTGAGTGTTGATAAACCCTCCTGAAGACATACCCAAAACATAACCCAGGAGAATCCTCAACAGATACAAATGATTTATACATATACAATAGCACATACAGCAACCTAACAAACTAAAGACCTACCAGGAGCAGCAGTGACTAGTATCTGCTTTAAAAGGAAGAACGTAGAAGAGACTATAACTGAGGAGTAAGAGGTTGAATCCTCAAACTAGGGAAAAGTACAGAGCACACTAATATTTGGGGGGATTTACAACATCCGTGTACTTTCTGATGGAAATACAGGCAAGGAAGGAGCACAGAAAAAGAAAGGTTTGGGCAACCGCCATGGAAAGTTGCACATTGACAGTACACTGCTGCTTCCTTATTTAGGAGATAATACTTGGTCTTCTGAACCACAGGTTCACCTCACCCACCACATGATCTACACTGCCATAACAGGAGCATCCAGAATACACTCATTTTGGCCTCCTGTTCCACACATGCTGTCTGCTGGCTGTCTCACTACCTCGCTTGCTCACAGGACGCCACTACAGTACTTCAAGGGAGTGTATAAACAGGAGGGGAAAACACTGTTTACTTGTGTTGATAGTGATAGAACAATGGGGAAAGGTTTTAAACTAAGATGGGAGATTTAGATATTTAGATATTTGGAGGAAGTTTTTCACTCAGAGGGTGGTGAGGCACTGGAACAGGTTGCCCAGAGAGGTTGTGGATGCTCCATCCCTGGGGGCATTCAAGGCCAGGCTGGATGCGGCCCTGGGCAGCCTGTTCTAGTGGTCAGCAACCCTGCTCAGAGCAGGGGGGTTGAAACTAGATGATATTTAAGGTCCTTCTTAACCCAGGCCATTCTATGATTCTATGATTCAGTGATTCTGTGATTCTACTGATGCACTTGGGACACCACCATTTCTGATGTGGCAGTGGCTGTGGCTTCAAATTGCAGCAAAACTGATAAAATAACCAGCTGCCATGAAAAGGGTTGTCCCTGCACTTCCCCTCTTGCATGCCATCTCCACCTCCCTTGTGCCAGCTGTGGTCCTTGGCTGGCCACATGGTGAACCAGCTCAGGGAGATGGGCAGCACCATGACAGCACTCCCAAAAAAGGCAGTTCTCAGCTTGGTGTTGTCTTAGTCAAGTTGGTCATTAAACAGCAGCAAGCACAAACAACTACTAAAAGCTATTTTTCACATGTGGGTTAGAAAAGACAGAAGCTGTGGTATTCCTGTATGAACCAAGAGACCCAAAATTCCCCAGTATGGTAAGCGCCACTCTGAAAACATTACATTCTCTTATTCCTTGGAGCAAATCATTGGGGGCCTCATACTGAAAATATATTTATATATATATATATGCTAAACAGACCAAAACAGTAGGTTAGGAGCTGAAAAACAAAACAAACTAAACATAATAAATCATCAACACCTCATAGCATAAGAAAATTCCTGTGTAGTGTCATCTGCTGATTATTACAGTTTCATTTACATTGGAATTTGCATTGTTTCCATGCAACTTTTGAGCATCCAAATAATTACAGTTGTGTTACTGTATTATTTTAAATCTAGTCAGTGAAGTGAATAGAGGAGCCCATCCCTGTGTTATTCTGGCCAATATTACATTCTATTACATAAGAAATGGGAATTAAATCAAATTTAATGCACCATTTTAATAAGATGACAACTGCAGTTCTAGATTGCAATTATGGAGATAATTACAATTTCATTGGTACTGCTTAAGATTAAGAGTACAAAATTTACCTTGGATGAACATTTCATTATCTAAGATGAACCCAAGCTATTTTTCTTCTAAATCATATCTTGGCTTATTTTATTTCTTAGCTTTGACTGTTTAATAAAGGCATAAAGAATTTTACAGGTAGAGTATATCAAAACAGGCTAGCTGGTTCAACGTCAAATTACTGTACAGTGATTTAAAAAAAAAAAAAAAAAACAAACTAATTTTGAAACAGTTCTGGAGGCTGAGTATAAAGATTATTAAACATAAGTTTTATATATGCAGAAAAATTGCTTTTGCATGAATTCACTTTTAAAATGTTAATATATGCATAAGAAAATTGTGTTTCTTAATCTCTGAAGAAACACTTATCACTAGGAACCGCTTAATTCTTTTCCTGTGCTTGATTTATTAGCTTATGAAATTATGCTAATAGTTTGCATGCTAATGGTTTTGGGGCTCAAATGACCTGATTTTAATAATGAAGTAATTTATGCAGTAAATGTAATCATCATCTATGAATCTCACTTAAAAGAACATATCAGTGATTACCTATGCTAAAAACAAACGCTTGTCAGCATGGTACACAGTATATGTTATGACAGGGAACTGGGATGTGTTCAGTTCATCATACCCTTTAGGCTGGTTGAGTCCCACTTCGATGAGCTACACTAAGGCCTACAACTGCAGCTCCCTTAACAGTTTACACAGCTCACTGTCAGCCAGCTTCCTCACATGGTCACCTTTTAAAGAAAGAAGACAATGGCAGGAGATGGACAGCACCAGGACTGAAGGCTAACCTGGAGACACTAAGAATTGCTCCATGAGTAAAAGACCTCAGTGACAAAGAAACCTCACACACTTGGGTAGAGGAGGTTGCAGGAAGAAGGGAAAGTGTGTGTTTAGTTAAGAAGTTTTAAGCTTTACAGGTGGCAGGAAAAACTGCGCTTTTATTAAGGATGTGACCTGCATGGCATATAAAAGGTGAAACTCCTTGCAACATTTGGGCAGCCAGTGTGAAATCGATCCTTCACAAAGATTCTTTCCTAAAACAGCTGTATTTACAGACCTGCTCACTGCAAGGATGTATTTGAACCTCCATCACCCTGCATCACTTCCTGCACTGTTCCTCAAGATGAGAAGAAATTCAAGACTGTGCTCTGAAATGTAAACAGCAATGGTTTCTTTGTAGTAATGGATGCTTATGTTTTGATAACCTGCTGAACATCAATATTCACATTGGCATAAAAAAAAAAAAATCAAAAATATATTACTAGCTGCCAAAGATGATCTAACTGTTCAAACATGCAGACAGAAGCTTCAGGAGTTCTGACTGGACATTATCCAAAATGTATAAAGTCAATGGAAGAGCTGGATCATCCCTTCCCCAAAGAAAATGAAATGCCTAAAGGCCAGAAGTCCCCTCCCCTTCCAAAGACCAATACTGAAAAACTGTATTTTGCTTAATAAATATTAATAAATACCTTTATTGCAGCATCTCAAGCAGATGGTGAAAAAATGGCTTAGAGCACTACATGTATTTCCTGAGTTTTTAGTTTTGCAAAGCACAGAGGTGATATGCTCTGAGTGTGGCTAATGTTTTTTATCCCAGGATTCAGACTCATAGATTCATGTGATTTATTTCTTGTCCCTCTAAATACCTGAAAGAGGAAAACAAGTGTGACACTGTAGGGTTTGTTATCTTTTATTCTGGTCGTAAACAGACATACATAAGACATGTATGGATCATCCAAAAACAGCTCATCAGAAGTTGTTCAGACTGTTCCTTCTACAGACCACATAGGCCTCACCGAACAGTGAGATGCATAAAACTTTTGAGTAGGGCCTCTAAGAATCTCATGAAGGCAGTCTTGGTATAAAACGTGAGATAAAGGCCAGGCTGCTGCCTGCACATAGCTTCAGAGGATGGCGAAGCTGACCCTCTGTTTTAGCCCTGGGTAGGTGCTGGGCGCAGGAACAAGAAACCTGCTGAAAGTGTCCCTGTAGAAGCAGAAACAGGGCTTATCCTGCAAGCTGCAAAGTCTCCTGCTCCAGAGAAGCCCAGGCTGGGCTGAACTCCACTAGTATAATAATAAGAGCAAACTTGATCAAAGCCTGTGTGTTTGCTTTAGAAGTGGATGCCATACACTCTGTTACCATAGAGCCGTGACAGCTTAATGAGCCATCACCCATCAGCTGCGCTGCTGTTACTATGTGTATGTCCCTGCCCTGCCCCCTCTCCCCAGAGAAATGATCCTCAGCCCCACCGAGAGTCTCGCAGACAAGTCCTCACTGCACGGAGCTGCCTGCTGCCATCCATCTGACAAACCCAGGCATCCTCATCTCGCAAAACAGGATTTCTGGAGGTGAAAACTCCCCTCCTCCATTTCCATACGCTGTGCCTGGAGGACACTCCCCTGACAAGAGGGCCCTGCTGTCGGCAGAGGCAGGGTCAGGAAGGCAGAAGATAAAAGGACAAATTTCAAAGTTCAGACATAGTTTTTTTGGCAAACTGTAACAGCTCAAAGGGGTAAGTATCTGTCTACTGTACTTGGAGCTCTGACAAGAATAACTTACCACTGACAAACTCGGCTCACAAACACCACAAACCCAAGCCACAGAGCCCTCAGTTCTGGTGCACGCTTCCCATCAGACACACACACAGACGCCCAGATAGCCAGCATCAGCATTTCAAAAGCAAACAGGAAAATCCCGACATGCTCCTTCTCCTCCACTTGTGGGAATCTCAGCTTCCCCGGCTGGGTCAGGACCTGGGGCCCTGTGGTCTCTTCAGCTGTGAGAGGAAAGGGAGCACTGCAGTTGCTGCCCTCTGCTCCTGGACAAGGGTTCAGAGGCAGACAGAGGGCTGGGGCTGCCCATGTGCTGTTGCAGTGCCCATCAGCAGCCTCGCCTGCTCAGCTTTGGCTCTCTTGCAACGTGGGGAAGCCACCTCAGCCCTTCTGCAGAGGCACCGAGGTGGTGGTTAGAATTAGGAGATGCTTGTTGGTCCTGCAGCGTTGCACTCATTTTGGCTGAGAGCTTTCTGCAAGAGGGTGAAGGTTCATGTTTGTGTGTGTAAAAGTACAAAATCTGAAGGGAAGAGCTTGGGACCTGGGGTGCTCCCTCACCTGCTGTGGTTCTGGAAAGGAGGCACAAGGAGGAGGTATGCATCCGTGGGCACTTCACTCTAGCCTGGAGGGCTATCTGTGAGGTTTCATACTGACACAACAAAGTATTGACACACTAAAACACAATATTTACAAACAGACTAATCTGTCCTGGGAATAATTCTAACACCACAACTCCAGAAATTAGCTCAGTAGAAACCATCCTTTTATTTACTTACCTACATCAAAGCAGAACAGAAACACATCACAATGTAAGCAAAATGCTATATGATTTGAATCTATCAAATTATTAATTAGCTGTCTTAAATAAAGCAGTCTGTTAGCAGAGTCATCTTCATCCTACTCTTGTTTCTTACGCTGTGTCTTGATTTAATATTAGGTTTTAAATACTTCTGGGCAAGGATTTGTTTCCCTATATACTTGTTTTACTCCCAGTAAACAGGCCTGCAGTTTCTAAATGCAATCAGCAATAATATTTATTGTTTTTTTGTGTGCCTATCCAGAAAAAGAAAATTGTTACCAGAATAACACTCAGAACAATAACAGGATGCAATTGTGCACCCTATTCTTCAAGCTCACATGCTTCACTCCAGAATCATGCCAGTTTGTGTGGAAGTCAGCGGGAAATGTGACCAAATGAGGACTTCTGATTTATTTTCCAGGCATCTCTCTGCCGGATTTATCACAGCTAATGCCTTTTGTTTCTTTCTCTTCATACACTAGGAATGTAAGTAGGCCACAATGGCAAATCTGCACATTTGGTCAAGAAAGTTACTGTGATTTCAAAAATAGGTGTGAAAAACACCATGTTGCAAGCTGGGAAGGGAATAAAAATATGAGATTCAATGTATTCATTATTTTTAGAAACAAGAACAAGAAAAAGCCTGGCTTCCAGGATTGCTATGACGCCTTTCCTTAGTCTCATCACTCCATTTTAATTCCTGGGCTCTCAGCAGCCCGATATTCCTATATCAGTGTGTGCTCCTGCAGAACACTGATGCTTCCTGCCTAGGAATGGTTAAATGTATGGATACGCGTTTCTGCACATCTCTGCCTCTTTTTCTCCCCATCCCTGCTCCTGAATCAAATGCCTCCTGCCTCCTTCTGTGTTGCTTCATGGCTCTTTGACTCCTCTCCTCCTCCTGTGGCCTGCTTCTCGGTACCCCCCTCTCCTCAGCACAGCAGCTTCAGGCCAGGGTGACCTCTCCCTCAGGGTCTTTTGTCTAGTTGTCTCTGTCATCGTGGAGTGACAGGGAGCAGGATCACCACCCCAGCGTCTCCCTAATCAGGCAGCACTCACACAGCTCACACTCCTGCCTGCAGGCTTCTCTCTTTAATGTGACATTGATCATCATGACACAAAATGGTCACAGATATCTCTTCCTAAAATTCAGGAAAGTGACAGCTAGAGACAGAATCACTATTCTATGGCCTCAAGACTATATGGATTATTCAGGTTAGGATAAATCAGGATGGATATTTGCCCTACTTCCATATTCTAGCTATTAATAACCAAAAGCACGCCAGATTGTGGCTTGTTCTGTGTGACTGCACAAGGGAGCAACGCTGCCTCCCCCACACCTCCCTGTACACATGCACAGACTAACATTTTTGGCTAATATCTGAAAGACATTTGCAAACCCAGCCTTTGAGCTCGGAGTCAAGCCTCAAGCACATGGAGGCCCTCCTTCACCAGGCAAGAAAAGGAAGCCAAGACAGGCTGTAAAAAGATACAGAAGACCTGTTCTTTGGTCTACTGACCCAGAAACCCTGCAGAATACAAACTGCTTCCCTCCCTCTGCTTTCTTCAAGCCACAGTACAGTTCAGTTCAGTCAGTCAGGGCTCACCCCCTTCGATAAGCACATTGCCTCAAAATGTACCTACTTCTGGGAAGACCTGGTAGAGAAGATGGTGAACACTCACCTAGAGAAGCCCAGTCACACCAGTCCCAGAAAGACTCTTATCCACTGTACCTATACAGGATTTCAGTACGAAGAAGCAGCACTTCCTCCTCATTACTGAAACAAAGAGAGGGAGAGCAAGCATATAGTTACAGAAATAAATCAAGTTGCACCTTCCATGGCTTTAAAATAGCAAGTGAATTATCCTCCACAATGAGTCAGTGCTCACCTTTTAGAAGGATGTGAGACAGAAATTGTACAATGTTTCAATGTTTCATTGCAGAATGCAATTGCAGAATAACTTTTTTAAGCCTTTTTTTTTTTTTTTTTTTAATTTTGGAAGATTAAACCCTCACAAGCTTAAAGTTCTTCCACTTTTTAAAATAGTCTTTCAAATGCCAGATTTTGCCTTTGGTTGCAAAGGGAAAAACAGATATTTTGCAGTCCACTGAGATGAAAGAACAACCCTGACAGCTGAGACAGCTTCCCTGAATAGGATCCCTCTGCTCTTGGGAGTTGGAAAGCTATTCTCTGCCATCCCTTTTGGGTCACTTATGCAATCTGCTCTAGCAACTGGTGCCAGTTCAGCTCAGCTACAGACCAGACTCTCTGGACAGTTGAAATGCCATTCCCTGAATCTGCCTAGGAATAAAGTCTTTATACTTCTGTCAACCACCACATACATGGCCTATTACTGTAAAGCATTACTGCTAGTCCCAACAGTTAACCATTTTAATTTTGAGATGATAGTTCTCATATGGCAACTGCATCCCACAGCAGTTATGCAGGTAGTTGAACTCTCTTTTGTCTGTGTTTCTAGCCAGTACTACATATTTTATTCATCAGATAAAAAGCAAGCAAAGCAACAATAGAAAGAGTAGGTCAAACACCAACAGCACTGCATGAGCCTCAACAACACTCATTTGTCCTCTCCTGCTTCTCCCGCAATGCTCCAGCCACTGTTGACTCTGATCTTACTTAGTTGACGCATGGCCTCAGCAAATGCAGTTCATAATCTCCACATCTTTTGTCCTCTACTGAGTGTACTGCCAGTATTTCTAAGCAGCAGCCTCAAACAGGCTCTTCCTGCTCAGCTCATTTAATAACTAGATTTGCTAGATCTCTACCCATTATTTGGCAAAGGGCATGATATTATTTGCCAGGTCCTATCTTGGGTAGCTCTTCCAAAAGTTGTTTAGGCCAGAGAAATAAAAAGTGTCCTTCATTTTGTTTCAGAAAGAAACCCTTAATTTTTTTTTTTCCTGCTTTCTTTGATTCTAATTGTAATATTATCCTAGGCAGAGACATCTTCAAACAAATACTGGTCAGAGGTCTCCTGAGGACCTAAACTAGGTTTGCCTTTGTACTGAAAACAGAAAGAAGAAAAACCTTCAGGTTTGTTACATGAAAAGGTTAGTCAGGAAATAACTTGGAGAAAGGAGAAAAGAAGTGTAGCAGTTCCACACTGCAAATGTAATTTTAAATGGACTTTCCAGGGGGGTAAGAAAATGAAAAAAAAAAAAAAAAAAAAAAAAAGGAATTTTTTTTTTTTTTGCATCCCTGTTAAAAGAGCAATCCACAATCTTGTTTGCTGACCTTTCTAAATTTGGGGACTGGAGCAGATCATTATGGATGGCAGACAGAACAACCCCTCAGAGGAATTACA
The DNA here is from genome assembly GCF_965140915.1 of Aythya marila. Taxonomy (NCBI): domain Eukaryota; kingdom Metazoa; phylum Chordata; class Aves; order Anseriformes; family Anatidae; genus Aythya; species Aythya marila. Next base: position 50,518,399 of record NC_139043.1, read on the forward strand.
GAGAAAAAGGCACAGGCAGCCTGAAGGAGTAGATTGTTTTGAAAGAAGCTAATCTATGAGCAGAGACAGAAAGTGAGAGGGAGATTTCTCCCCTTATTGCCTATACCTATTAGCCAAAATCTGAAATAGGAGATCCTTTCCAACAGTGATTCTCAATATCTCACTAATATAGACTATGTCTTAACAGTTATGGTAGAGCCTGACATACCTAATGGATTAAGTTTCAGATCAAGGCTACATGAATCAAGAATGACTGCTGGACTGAAAGCTGGAACTGAAACAGGGAAACAAAAATTCTGGAGAGCAAATAAAGAGAAATGGGATCATGTCCACCTAGAAGTGAGACTCAAACTCAGAAAAAGCTCACGCTTGAGCTACAGTGAGCCTCTGTTTACTGTAGAGGCTTATCGCTCTATTGGATCCCACATTATAATTAGCAAATGAAGCATCAAATGATGAACGTTTGATTTCGTTTGCAAACATATATATACACAAGATGATGAATAATCAATGCAAAATACAAAAGCTTACCAAATTATGTAATTATACATTTCCTGCAGATTTTCTGCAGTTTTTCTTATAATGTCTGAATGTTGCTTGCCATGTTATCAACAGCTTTTTATTATTTAAATATTTAATCCCATGATTAATGCATTTCTGCATTAAACAGATATGAAATTTGGTGCTGCCATATAAAAGGTACAGATGTAAAACTGATATTGTATGTCTTTTGCTCAAATATAATTCTGGCTTTGTAAATAACTGATAAATTAAAATGAGTTTCAATACAAATATTCCTTTATTTTTATATTATTCCTTATAATATACAACATCTGATGATATTTATGGAGACATGCTGGAGCTCTTAAGGTTATTTTTTCCCATCTGACATTACAATTATTTTCCTCTACATGTATTTCAGAGAAGCACTAGTCCAATAAAAAACTGTTCCTAGGGAAATTCCCTTGCAGGACACTGTCAGCAAGAGCTGGTACCAGACAAACAGGTGGAAGACACATTAAAGTCAACTACCTAAACAAATCTAAACTCACCCTCATATTTCTCTACGTAATAAGCCAGAAGCTCAGAGGTTGAGCAACATGCACAGGAGATGCGTGAATGTAGCAACACATGTCCTCAAAGGCTACTGGGACACAAGCAGCAATTTTGCAGCAGCATACTATAGACTTACCAAGTATATAAACATATTTCTTAGAGTAATGTTAAAATATCAGATGGCTTCTTTCACATGTATGTGAAGCTTTTGTACACCATGGGAGCCTCTTTTTGTTCAGTGTCTGGGCACTACTCCCTGATCCAAAAAAGAAGCAAGAGACTCTCCCTCCTTCTCCAGTCCCAGGAGTGTTTGAGATTCACATGGTTTTGTTTGCTTCACTGAGAAATGGGAAAAAAAAAAAAAAAAAGGTTAAAAGGAGGGTCAGACACTCATACCACTCTGCTTTTCTGTTCTTATGAAAGGGTGATGTTTGCCTACCTAAAATAATTTTATTTACTCAAAAGGTAGGGGGGACTTTAGAGGCAGAACACAAAGGTAAATCTGGTTCTGCAGAGACAACCAATAAGGGTTCTCAGAAGATAATTCTGAGATCAAAAGTCAGTTTAGCTCTTAGATGCAACTTGGGTGTTCTTACTGATGAAAATTGTCACCTAATTCCTGGGAGGATTTCATCAGCGTAACAAAAGACACCAATAATCCCACTTAAATGCCTTCTACAAAAAAACTTATTTCACCAAGGAATTGATTCTCTAGGGAAGTCTCATTTCTCCAACAAGCACCAAAAATCCAAGCTCATGCTTTCTCTGATATATATCTATAAAAGATACGTCTGATACATGAATACATGCATTTACTAGTTGGAGCTGTTTATATATGTTAATCCAGAAATAATTTGTTTCCATTAGACCAATAGATGACCCTAAGTGAAATCCGGACTGTACATCCATTACTGGGCAGCCTTTGGACCCTGCCTTGAGTATTATGTATACTGCACCATTTAAACTTGAGCATGCTCAGTAAAGAAATTTATTTTAAGAGCAAAAAAATGAGAAGATTCTTTATTAAGCATATCCATGTCTTGAAATTTCATCAAATATTCTGACAGTAACTCACTAGGCCCAAGTAAAAATTTTATTTAACTACCCCTGATTTAAAACTGTAAAGAGTAAAAGTATTTTTCTTAAATGAATGATGCTGAATCCATTTTGGGCCACATCATGATGCCAAGTGTGCCAAAATAGTATCAGCTATCATTGTGTACTGGGTTTCCCAAGAAGTTACAAATTGATTTGCAAGGTGAGTTAAAAGCTTGGGATATGTTCTCTATGGAAACAAAACTCAGAATCTCAGGGCAAGTGGTGGGATTTTTTATTTTTGTCCACATCAGTCGTTAGGAATTCATTCATCAATCTCTAGTGACTCAATCACTAGGAACACGAAGCAGAAGCATTAATATATTTTTGGAAACTAAAGGAATGTACACATGAACTTTGAAATTCAGAGATGGACTGGATAGAGCAAAGCTTATTAAACTACTTCTCTACAGTTATTTTCCATCCTTTCACTACCCTGAAGATGGATGCAGGAGGTTAGAATAACAAAACTATACATCAAACATTAGAGATGAAAAGACTTTCACCGCATCTTTTCCTTCCTCTGCCCCAAATGAGGTGCAGCAAGCTAAAAAAAAAAAAAAAAAGCATATTATATCCATACCGTCACACAAACAACCTCAGCTTTCAAGACTGCTGTGGGCTACAAAAATAATATTATTTCAAGCATGCAGACATACCTTCCTGAGTAGACATCCAGCATTGGGAAAGAGACCTTGTGCCATGAAGCCATCCCTTAAGTAACTGATTAAAATATGTCTGTGTATCAGCTGGCCTATCACCTTAGGCGGCAAACTGAGGAATCTGAAAGGGAAGTCAGAAGAAAATAAACTATTCTTGGACCATCGTTGCCTTGCAAGTAAGCTCACTTGGCCTTTGAACAAGCTAAGCATTTTAGCCCAGCTGCACTCCAATTCAAGAATTTAATAGTGCATTGGAGATACATACATGGGCCACCCACCTTACAAATGGTAATCTCACTGTAATGAGCATAGTTCACTCGTAGTTCCAGGGCAGAAGGTGACAGATGGGAACAACATCCTGTATATCGATAAGAGAACTAGAGAATAATAACAATGGCATCTTTCCTTGAAAGCTGCTTTGGCTCTGCTTTTTCCAGTGGGACTGAGTCAGAGGCATATAACTCAGCAAGCTGAAAAACTGTTAGGACTTCTACGTTAACCGCTGTACATGGGCACTATGCGGTACGTCACATGCTAAGGATGAAAAGCCTTCTTCTGAGAAAAACGACCTTCTTTTTCAAAATGTGGGTTTGGATGTTTACCCACACAGGAGTGAAATCATCAAACCAAGGTCAGTGTTTTCATTTGAGACTAACCCAGACCACAGATCACAGACATGGCTGTCTTCTCTTGAACTTTAGGAGTGCCTGGAAGTGCTTGGTGCCCAACCTGGTATTTTGAATTTCTTTTATAGGTAAACTTTAACCACAGATGTTAAAATGATATAGGGTCAAATATACAGTGAAATGAATATTCTGGAAAGGGAAGGGAAGATGGAAGAGAAGACAAAAGTATTACTACCATATCGAAGAGCAGGGAGAGAGGACATCAAAGAAAGCACACGAGGTAGCTCAGGGAGTCTCCATGAGTTTAAGCTTTGAAATTCAGCATCCCAGAAAGGCTTGGATCTCTTGTCTTTCTCTGGTACTCTGAGCTAAAATCTCTAACAAAAGAAGCCCAATAAAATGGAAGCCCAAATTCTCATTTCTGAGCTGTACTTCCCTGAAGTTTGGCTCAGGAATTTTAAAGGAGCAGGTGGAGTTAGGATCCAAACTTTCACGGTCTTAGGCATTTTAACCTGGGGCATGAAAGCTGGCCAATGCTCTCTGTGGCTGTGTGACAGATTGCCACCCCATGTGCCATGAAATCATCTGGTGAGCCGCAATGAAGGTTGTGGCATCTATCCTGCAGACATTGAAGAGGGGAGCAATGGAGGCTGCTGAACAATGGCAAGAGGTGTCCTGACAGAACTAGCAAAGGAGGCGTAGGTACCATCTATCTGCCTCTTCTTGTGTTAAGTTCATCCTAGTTACTATCAGTCCATCAGGATTATGAAACTTTATTACATCCACCCACAAAACCAAGGAATTAAAATTAAAAAAAAAAAAAAAAAAAAAGAGGGGAAAAATTATCTCTAGTTCAAACACTGAAGATGGAACAAGAACAAGTCTTGTACAAACATTTCAGTCAAATAAACAGGGGAATTCAATAGATGCCAAGAAATTTATATTAGGGAGTCTCACTTAGGAGATTTTAACAGCCTGCATAGTAGGCTTCAGTGGAATATTTTTGTATGACATCTTAACAACAAAAACTGATGAAAATTCACATTGTTCACAGTGAAAAGAAAACATCAGGTCTTTTTCCACTGTCTTCCCTTTGTTTTAGTCTTGCCTTGTTATATTCTAACTTAAGCCAATTTGGGATGTTAACAGCATACAAATATGCTTTTCCCATGAGATGTCAGGAAAGGGTTTTTTTGTTGTGGTTGTTGTTGTTGTTTTGAGCTAGAATTGTGTTAAGCTGATTACTTCTTTTAATTTCTTCTTAATAATAAAGCATTTTTAATTGTTTGAATCCTAACAGTTGATACAGCTGTTTAGAGATCCAGGGAATGCAAATGAAGACTAAGAAATTCTTTCAATAGAAAATCAGAACTCTATGCTATGGCAACAGCAATTTTTCATTGAATTACAGATTCCTCAGGGTTGCTTTCTCCATATTGACAAGATCATTTCACAGGGAGAGGAGGTAAGGGAAAAGAGAGATCTTACTGAAGAAAGAGAATTGTTATGACGAGCAATTAACAACATATACACCAGCATGTCACAGTGGGTCTTCTCCTTTCATTCCATGAAATAGACTGATTATAAAAACGCTTCCCATTTGAGTGCCTCAACCATAATGCAGTTTGCATCAAGCTGCATTTTCCCTCAGGCTGAAAAATACTGACATCAACAGGAACACCACATGTGTTGAACCTGCCATCACCAGCCTGCAAAAACCGCTGCCCTCACTATTTCTCATACATCCTGGTGAACTGCCTGCTTGCAAAGACCGGGCTAACTCAGCTCCACTATGAAGTCTGCTGTCACAGGGACTCGTGCTTTGCCATTTCCCCCAAATATTTGCATTTTTCACATGCTGCTTTTTTGATGTCACCTCTTCCCTTTAATATCCATGCCAAACCGTTACAGGAAAAACAGCCTTGAAGCCTGCATAACCTCCACTTCACTTGCATGTTAGGGAAGAGATTCATAATGAGTCGTAATAATGTAAAGGCTCGTTTACATGACATTATCAGCATATGCAAATTAGCCTTCTCTAATCATATCAAAGGTGGTATTGACAGAGTTGTGATAAAATGTGTCTTGATACATACATGGCACTATTTTTTTTCTTGTTCTTAAAGGGGCTTTTTCTTATTTTCATTGCTGGTAGGATCTGCCGTGCATTCCCCACTGAATATCACTACATGGTTTCTTAATGGAAAACTAAAGGCGTCTTTATTGTTCCCTCTCCTTTTCCAAAATTCCACTCATATCTATAAAGAACTACCCTTTATACCAATTAGTTAGACAGTGAAGGTTTTTTTCTCTTTTAATCACATATATGTGAGTAAGAAACAATCCTGGGCACTAAATCACAACTGAATAGTAGGTTTTCTAAAGGAGTTACTTGTGTCCAGACCAAATGTTAGGCAGCAAAACCCTGGAGAGCTAATGGTGGCCTATGGTCTGTATTTGTGAGTTTAATCTGGGTACAGCTACGACTTGTACTGCCACGAGATACTGGACCAAAAGTTTACACAGATTCTATGGCATTGCTGCCTAAGCCTCTGTGTGCACTGAAGTCCTCTGTCTATGCCTCAGCTCCAGAAGGTTTTCCTGTGAGGAAACAGAAATGATTAACCAACATGGTTTCTCTCTACTCCCAACCTCCTGGGGTATCTTGCACCTTTGAAATCATGGCTTTTTCATGGCAGTTTAAACAACTGAACAATATTTCTACAAAAAACAGGGTGCTGAAAGAAAATCACTTTGCTTTCTCTTCAAATTTTAAAAACATTTAAGTGGCACAAACCTCGATATTTTACAGAAAGAAGTCATGGAAAGAACAGCGTAACCACTTATTTTCTGGTCTAGAAAATCAAATCTATCTTCAAAATTAAAGCTTTAAAAAGAATCCATATTTTATCAGACTTAGCTTTTGAACATACTAAAAGAAAACAGGCAATACTTCTGATACTGTTGAGAACACGGTAAAATGAAATACCAAATATGACAACAATCAAAGACAAGTTACCCTTTGTGTATTGGGATCACCACAACATAAAGGTGCATAAGATAAAACAGAAAAATAGAACAGAATGTGCCGTTTTATTTTCTGTTTGCCATGTTTGGATTCCAGTAATGAACCTCAGTGATGGGGTGGCACTAAGGGGCCTTAAACATCCATTGTAGACACATTATTTTTGAAGGTCATAACTGAAAGATAAACAAAGTTATCCTGCTCTAATTTTCTTAAGGTTATCACAGAAAAAAAGGACCCATCTTCAAAAAACATTTATCAAGGATCTGACTGTGATAGCTGTGTCTTCAAAAATCACATTTGCACATACTAAAATCGTATCTCTTCCCGTGCAGTAAGACACCTGTGAGCAAAGGGTTCTTTAGTGTAAGCAAGTGCTGGCCTGAGATCACAACATATGCACACAAAGAGAGACAGCAAGAGATATTAAATCTACTATTTCCAAGTATTTAAATAGGATTTTAATGTTAGGTACTCCTTTTTCGTACTACCCTACTCTAGCCTCCTTCACCTTTGAAGCCCCACTTGCAAAATCTGATCATGGATTTCCCCATTACAATATCTTAACTCTAGCCCTTACCTCCTTTCTCTCTTAGTACATATTTTTTCTTGGTTGTTGTTGGCTGGGTTTTGTTGTTGTTGACCAGTCCGACACATTCAGAAGCCCAGTAAAAATACCCAAAAAATGCTAGCAGAATGATCTTGCCCACATGTTCACAACCTTCCTGGTATGTCTCCTTCTCTTCTATCTCCTGCAGGTGTCAGGAAGATCAGTGCCTTCTGCTGCAAACCAGCCTTGTGCAGGCTTGTGCACAGTGTTAGAGGAAACCACAGAATCACAGCTGATTAGCAGTTAGTAGAATCCCATCTCATGCTCTGATTTTGGAGGGAAGGGAGGAAGGAATAGACAATATGCTGCTATTAATTTTCCTAGAAGTTATGTATAACAAGGAAAATAATATAAACGCTTGCAATGTGTTTTTCTCTTCTCTGCACTTTGCAAATGCAATTCTTCTAATTTTTCTAACCAAACATTGAACTAAAAGCAGTTTACTAACCATGGAGGATTTAATGAGGTATTTGGAAAGTATACACGCGTCACAAAATGAATTCCCCTCTATGTTTTAATGCTTGTGGGTCAATTATTTTATCTGAAGGTTGGAACTGACTTTGGGTAGAAGCATACAAGGACACTACTTGAGATGAAGTAGTAACATTGCCTCATTTTATAGGTCAATCATCCAGTATTTCAGTCTAATACCCAAACAAAATGATGCATCTCATTTCTGCTTCAGGTTATATCTGCTCTATTTGTTCTACTCAGAGCCACCTACAAAGTTTCTGGAAGCACAGAGCTCGTTGGCTGTCTAATCTAACAGTATGAATATATGTAAATGAGCTGTTTAGCACATAAACTGTTCCCAGGAAGATTCACCAACTAGAGATATAAGATAAAAGCAATAAAACATATCTAATATTCATACAACAAAAATGGCAAGAGATCTCTGCTATAGGATTACTTCTAAAAAATGTTTCCTATGTGTCCCATCTACCCAGAATACAGGGCTTTGGGCTGCCTGTTGGCACTGAAAGTTGTATTTAATGCTTCAGAATAGGAACGGAAAAGCACAAGCTTGTTCCCCTCTATGACTTTATTCATCATGGAGAAAAGCCACTGAAAATGGGGTGTGTTTTTCCCCAGACTATTTTACATTCAAAACAACAGCCCTGTCTGCACTGGAAAATTCCACAGTGAGTGGAGACCTGCAGAGGACAACCGGGCACATCACAAGAGACTGAAAGAAAGGACTTGGAGAAACAGGTCCATGTTTTAACCAGTTTGAAAAAGGTAACTGTGCTTACAATAAACATCACTCAGGCCTTCAGAAGATCCCTCAGGGAAAAGAAAATAAAAAGTAAAAATGTCATATTCTAATTTTTCTGATATTTCTAAAATTATGGATACTGTCAGCAAGCCCACCTGCTTCTCCACCTGTCATTTAGCTCTTCTCAAACATTTTTCAGACATATTTTGAAACAATTTTTTTGTGGTGGTCAATGATTTTTAGTGAAAGTTAACTGCATTTAACTCCTTACAAAAATCAGTGCCTGTGCTGGATTGTATATATATACACAAACACAAACATATACTTCAACAAAGACCTCTGTCCTCTCCTTCGGGTATTCGTAAACTCTTCCGCGCTAGTTCTAGTTGTATTATTGTGAAGTCATAGGCAACCTGAGAAAGGATTTTATATGAAGTATATATCCATTCAGGACTCTAATGCTTTCCATAAAATGCATTTAACGCAACACACAAGCATAAACACAAACCATCCATGCAGGAAACATACTCATGACAGTCATTCCGAAAACTCATTAAAATTTGCAAGGCATGCACAACTGCATCTAAATCTTTGGTTTGTTCTTTCAATCCAGATGCTAGCAGAGTTGGGAAAAAAAAAAAAAAAAAAAAAAGACTCAAAGAGTGTTATAAGAGCATTCTGGGAACTAGACTGAAAGCTAACCAGAGCTTCCACTTTGCTTCTAGAATAGCCATGTTATAAAAATTATACTCTGACTAAAAGAGCCTTTCCAGATGTAGCTAGATAATACTGAACTCTGTTTCCACTAAGAGCTTTAGGAATAGTATTAGCTCACATGGAAATAATTTTTTAACTAGCTGGGAGTGGTTCCCTAACAGTTCCTGAAGCTGTTCCCCCATGCTCATATCCCCTCCTCCCTGGCTCATTTTAGGAGCTACACCCAGTGTGTAAAATGACCTCTGCACCTAAAGAGGCACAAACGATATTATTCATGGAAAGAAAGGCATATGATAACTAACTGGCTAAAAACACCATGAGAGTCAAAGCAGAGCTTTGTACAGCTTTTACCTGACAAAACCAACATCATTATGCTGCCTTAATGATGTTGTGTTGAAATACAATGACTACAGTTTTACAGGGTCCCAGTACTACATTATGACAAATGCAGCTTCCCATAGGATGATGTAAGAAGCTAAGAAGCTTCTGGACTTATATTTTCTTAAAGTCTGTAAATTTGGAAGGTCTTGATTATGAGGTCGATAAAAAAGAGGATTATATAAAAATTAGTGATGGTGGAAGAAGAGTCAATTTTATACAGACACAGCAGCAAAGATTTTGTGCTCTAGCCCATGTAGACTGAACCATCAGGATCACTTTTTAGTTGATCTCTCACTTACTTACCTTATCAGAGTCTTTGACCTGTTCACTTATATTTTTTTTCAACACTCCACCTGAGTTTGTTCCATCTGTGTTTATTTCTGAGATACTAGACTCCAAAATGTCACAGCAGTCAGAACAGTTTCTTCTGTGAATAGTTTATGCGAAATATTCACATGAAAGTTGAGGAAAGGAGAAATCAAGAGCTTCAAACTCAAGTTTGGAGGGTATAAGGTAGGTGACAATTCCAATGCTGGAGGAAAAAAAAAAAAAGTCAACCAGAAAAAAAAAAGATTTCTTCAGTACAGTAAAGACACATGGTTGCTTTCCAAGTAACAGACTACTCAAGCAGGTAATACTGGTTGTTCCAAAGAACAGAACAAAGAAAAAAGAGAAGAAGAAGGGAAGGGGAAGGGGAAGGGGAAGGGGAAGAGAGAAAATAGGACCACATTCTGTCTTCTGTTAGGAACTTCTTAACCACTGTAAGGTACGGATCCTTGGCCTGTCAGTCAGACACCAACAAATTTCACTCATCTATAAACTCCAGGTTTTATTGTTGCAATGCCACCTTGCTTTGTCATAAAGTTCAGAGGGCACAACAGTCAGCTAGCTGCTCCTGACTCCTACCTTGGCATAAGAATACCTTAATAACTCTTGAGCTAACTAAATGTTTTATAGACTTCTGTGGATGCTCCAGTGAACCTGGAGAGCTGACCCTGACCTAAGCAGAGTCACAAGTGGGACTGGGCATGCCAAAGTGGTAGGAAAGCAGTTTTACCCACACTCTTCCTTACTTAGGATCTGGCTCATTCTATGATGCCACATAACTTGAGGAAACACCTCCACTTACCTTGTGAGCAGCCTTCCTTCTGCTCTCCACCACTATAATGGAATCCTGGGTTCTACACTGATATTTTGTGCCAGGTCTGTATGAAAGACACTATGGCCATGATCTCCCACAACATCTGTGTTTCCATCAACAAATAGGACATGCTACAGACAGAACCTGCATAGAATCTGGCTTGCCTTGCATTATCTCTTAGAGTTGTGAACAACACTAGGCAGCAACCTCTTCATCCACAGCATTGACTGACATGTATTTTTCCAGCTGAGATTCCCTTAAACATATTTCCAAGTACAAATAAAACTATTACAAATGAATGAAGTGATTCCTCCTAGTGGCTGCAAAATAAGAAAATAAGCCAGTTGTTATAATTATTGTTAAATATTTAGGAGTAAGTCCCCCACTTTCAGCATGAATGGATGGATAGAGACATTAAGCCTAGTTATGTTATTAATAATTTACACTAACTTTCAAACTGCATTAAATCTTCCCAATTCATAGCCTGTACTCAGAATTTGAACTATCAAATTGGTTCATTGACTAACTTAATTTTCTGCTGGATTCTGTACCAGCTTTGCATTTCAAAATGAGACTTCATTACATTTGTATCTTTGTTGACTACCTTTCACCAGGAAACTGACCCCCAAAATTTCATTTTTCTATAATAATATATAGCATTGACACCTATTTTAATCACAGCCCTCAGAATGCAAATACAGAAGCTGACATGGTGACTTAATTGGATTTTACATGCCAGTTTGGACACACATTTGTTTAAATCCAACTTAGATGTGGCTGACAGTTTAAATATCACTACATTGTAAGCCAAGAAGACAAACCAGTCAACCACAGCACTGCTAACTACATGGATTTCCTATTTGCTAATGTAATTCCCTCCAGTTTACATGTGTTGCAAGCAGTGACTTTGGAAGCAAACAACTGCAGGAACAAAACACCAGATTCAAAACCAGCTTGACTTTAAAGCAGTAAAAACAGTTTATTTGTAGGACTCTGTCTCTGAAATATCCATACAGTTTCTAGCCACTTACAGATCTAACAGTCTGGGTACCTACGCAGCTAAAATAACAGGCTATCACAACACCATAAAACACTGCTTCTGCCATCTATCTTCCCCAGAAGATGAAAGATTCCAGTACCCTTCCAGGAACAACTGTAGTCCATCTGTGCTTTCAGTAGAGAAACCTCCAACCTCAAGTGGCCTCCCACGTTTGTTCTTGGTTGAATCACCAATCTCCCATGAAGGTCACTCTGAGGCAGAAGGATGCTTCTGAAGCACTCTTGCATGAGTTAGCACCTACATGCTAACCTGTGAGGTTCTGCCAGTATTTACATGGGAGTGGCACTGCCCATGACCCTGGACACGTTACAACCCCCTGACCCCCCACCACATCTGTCTTGCAGGTGTCTGCAAGGGGAAGGCTGACAACATGCACACATCACCACTGTCACTGCTGCTGGCTGTGTTGAGGAAGGTCCTGGGGAAGAAGGTAGCCACGTGAGATCTAGCACCAGCACAGCAGCCACGGTCTGGGGAGAGAAAAATTGTCAGGCACAAAACCTTTATTATATCTGGACCCACTACTTATTTCTCTTTGAGTTTCTATAAGCATAATTAGCTCTAAAGTGAACAAATACACACAGAATCACAGAATGGTTGGAAGAGACCTTAAAGACTACCCAGTTCCAACACTCTGCCATGGGCAGGGTCACCTTCTACTAGGCCAGGTTGCCCAGAGTCATCCAAGCTGGCCTTGAACACTTCCAGGGATGGGGCATCCACAGCTTCTCTGGGCAACCCGTTCCTGTGTCTCACCACTCTCTGAGTAAAGAATTTATTCCTAATATCTAATCTAAATCTACTCTTTTTAGTTTAAAGCCATTACTCCTTGTCGTATCACTGTCCTATACAAGTTAGTGCACTCTGCTGCCCTGAAACCATATAAGCTGATGACAATGTATATGGTGGGTGATACATGCATCACGGTACCCAAAAATCCAGGAAAGCCTTGCCCATTTGCTTCTCCTTGCAAAAGTGTCTAAGGTGTATCGTATGCAGTGTTGAAGAAAACAGGTAACACTTCTTGCCATACACCAGGGAATTGACTGCCCCTTCAGATATATTTGTATGGGAAAAAACCTCTTCTGTCAGTCCCCCCATTTTCGCCTTTATTCCCACCTTTATGTTCAAATTTATTTATTTATTTATTTATTTTTACTATTTGCTTTAGTGTATGAAACAGCTGTTTCTTAGTAAGACAAACTTGGCAAGTTTGAGGCATCAAAGCCTGACTGAGTTTTCCAAGGTATGATTTATAGTTGCCTTTTTCTAGTACTGTATGTGGAGAAGCCAAGAGTGAATAATCCTTTTGGGAATCAGGAATCCAAAAGTCTTGTATCCTAGCAATAGCCACTGTAAGGCAACTAGCCTAAACATATTTTTGTTAGATTTTGGCAATACTGTTTCTTTCCAGGGTAGATTGAAACCTGGAGTGATTATAGCATATTTCTTCACATAATTGGCCTGTATATTAGCATAGAATAGACAATTCCCCAAAATTAGAGAATGACACCAATGCAAGACATTTTTAAAACATAAACAATATTTTATGTTTTAAATAAAATCTAAAAATAGCAACTATTATTAAATAAACCTAAAAATAGCCATATATACTTGATTTTAGAAGAGAGGGAAACCTTCTCATTCAGAGTAGTTTTATATAGTCACATAGTTAGGATTTCATTAGCTGGTTAGATTTTATGTAAATAATAAAACAAAAACAAAAAACAATACTGGATGGATTTTATAAAAGCATTACTTCTATATGGTCATTCCTGTTGATATGCAGGTTCCAACTTAGCTGCCAAATGTCTTGCTTTATTTTTTGTTTTAAGTTATACCCTTGTTTAGCTCTTTTTGTACCAGTCAGAACCAACACCTGGGCAGGCTGGAGAGCTGGGCAGGAAGAAACCAAATGAGGTTTAACAAAACCAAGTGTAGAGTCCTGTATGTGGGAAGAAACAATCACGTGTCTCAGTACAGGCTGGGGGATGACCTGCTGGAGAGGAGCTCTGCAGAGAAGGACGTGGGGGTCCTGGTGGACAACAGGTTGGCCATGAGCCAGCAGTGTGCTCTGGTGGCCAAGAAGGCCAGTGCTGATGTTTGGCAAGGGTGCTACAATCCATGTGCCCAAGGGGCAGCCTGTCTCTGGCATCCCAGGAGAGCCACCCCCAGGAAAGGGACCTTCAGCTGCCCTGACCCTCCTCCTCCTTCCACACCAGAGCCTCTTTCAGGCCACACAAGCCCCCTCCCAACACGGCCATGTTGGGGGTGGTGCATGGCGCGCCATCACAGGGGCATCACCAAGGCTCCCTGATGTCACTGTGGCATCCGCCCCTCGCTGTGTTCCGGGGCCTATAAAAGCCCCTGCGCCTGGCCCACCCCTCGCTGATCTCCCAGGCCCTCTGGCGAATGACAAGCATGGCTGTCCTTAAGAGGCCCTGGGTTGACGGCTGCCCACGCATTCGTGGGAGCAATGCGAGCTGGGTTATTGAACCCAAGATGAAGTGGAGGCGGAGTGAGAGGGAAGACGGAGCATCCGTGGCAGACGGTGTGGAGCCCATGGAGGTGGATCCACCTGCGGAGGAAGAGCTGATGGAGGTGGATCCACCTCCAAGCCATCTGATGTGGCACAATGTCATCGTGCCAGGGCTCCCACCTGCGAGACAACACCACCGTCATCGCAGAGCCGCCCGGACTGCTCCGTACTCCCGGCCCTGCCTCCGCCTCCACAACTAGGGGGGAGAGGCCATCCTTTTACCACCTCGCAGGATTGCCTGCACGATGGCCTCTTCCCCCATCCCCTGCCCCCCATCCCCACCTCTTGTGCAGAGGTGTCATCTCTTCTGCACAGAGTCCCAAGCAAGCAGTGGACAAGAGTGCACTCGGCTTCCTGTGGGCTGCTGCACCAGGGCGACAGGAGGAGCCCTCTGAAGGCCACGCTGGGCATGGGTGTCTCGGTCTGACGACAAGAAGGCTGCCCAAGAGGTGCTTGAAGACAAAGCCGTGCCCTGCATGACGGTGCACAGAGAACAGCAGCAGGTCCCTCAAAACGGTGACGCAGACAGCTGCTCCTCGGAAGAGGCACAAGTCTTCAGCTCTGCCAGAAAGAAGCACAGGAGTGCAGCATAAAGTCCACTCAAGATGTTTGGTTACCGGTTCTTCCCAAGGCTGGGCAACAAACTGGTAGAATAATCCTAATAAAAATAACAAGGAAAGACATTGTAACAACAACCGCAATAAGAATAAACAACCAATGAAAGCACTTTCCTCTCTTCTTTGGTGTCATTTTTGCAACTGCCCCTGGGCTCCAAGATCCCGTTCTGGTCTCCCTGGTACAGGAAAGATCCTGATGGGTGTGGAGTGGGCCCAGCTGATGGCACTGGAGGGATTGAGGGGCCGGGGCACACAGCATACAAGCACAGGCTGAGGGAATTCCTGTGGTCAGCACACAGGAGAGAAGGCTGTCTGCTGGGAGGGGGGAGTAGAGAAGATGATGCCCATGCCTTCTCCGAGGGGCTCTGTGGCAGAAAGATGAGTGGCACCAGGTCTATGCTTGCAGGTGAAGACAGCCCAGCTAGGAAAAAGAAAAAGATTGACCCCACAAGGGTGCTCAGACAGGACCGGTGTTCAGAAAGGCTGTGGAGTCTCTGTCCTGGGAGGTAGCTGACCCTGAGTGCACAAGGCTTGGTGTTTCAATCAGGGAATCACCAAATGGTTGGCATTGGAAAGGACCTTAAAGAAAAGGCTGAGACCTGGGTCTGTTCAGCCTTGAGAAGAGAAGACTGAGAGGGGATCTTATTAATGTTTACAAATATCTTAAGTGTGGGAGACAGAAGGATTTGGCCAACCTCTTTTCGGTGGTTTGTGGGGACAAGACAAGGGGCTATGGCCACAAAATGATCACAGGAAGTTTCACACCAACATGAGAAAGAACTTCTTCATGGTGGGAGTGACAGAGCACTGGAACAGGCTGCCCAGGGAGGTTGTGGATTCTCCTCTGGAGATATTTAAGGCCCATCTGGACATCTAGCTTTAAAATAGCTTATTCTAAAACTATACTAAGCAAAAGAAATCAGCAACCCCACTACAAAAACATGTACCAAAGAATCAGAATCTGAAGTTTGAAACAGTGTTAGTGATTGGGTTTGGCATCTGGCTACAAATTAGTTTTAAAAATCACTTTAAATCACAAATGTTGGTCTCAGCCTCCACCAGTGCCAAACTTGGCACTGAGGCCAATGGCTCATTCTTGCTAGTCTCGCAGCTGAGCCATGGCCCACCTTGTGGATGATACAGAGAGAAGTGCAGTTCGTGGAGGAAACAAATAAACTAAAAGATATATTAGGCTGAATCCCATTCTGCAGTTACTTGAGAGTGTACAGCACAAGGAATGTTTCTGTCTGTGGTATCAAGGGCATCCACTGCTCTGTTGAATGAGCTGTGATATGTGGGATGTTGCTCGAGGGAATCTTCTTTAGTCTGTCTGAAAATCTGTTTAGAACACAAGAGCAATGTTATTCTCTGCAAACCCCCAATCCGTTCAACAGCAAATCACTTTTTAAAACTCAGGCTGTTGGGACTAGTTTTAAAGCCCCATTTAGTTGAATGCTGAAAGGTACACCTTGTATTCAGTCCTCACCTTTTTACTCAGATCCATGCAAAGCTCATGAAAAAGCAATGAAATTTTCAATGTGGGTGGAAGGAAGTTTTATGCTGCAGGAAAACCAAACCAAACCAAACCAAAACTTCATGTTTCAACTTTCATATGGAAAGCCTGTATTACCACCACCTTTATCGACCCACCAGGTGTGGGACGACACCTGGAAGTCAGACATTTGGATGTGAATTAAGAGTGAGGAAAAGAGTTGCAAAGAACTTATATATTTGCAAGAGACACTGAGAAGAGATTCATGGAAAGCAAAACGTAAATTATGTGTGTCTGTATGGAGTGTGTAAACATACTGTGATCTCAGATGAAAAAAAAAATCAACTTTTAGTAGATGGGGCTTCTGCTGTGTCTAAACAGCAATGAACCTGGAAGGACAGAACCAACCAGGGAAGATACATAAACCTGAGGTGGCTGTGTAGACAGTAACACCTGAATTGTTTTTCTGATTTCAAAGTTACCCATTCTGTACTTGACAATATTGAATAAGAATACACATCCTTATAAACCAAGTCCCTTATAAGGCAGGAGATCATTAAAAATGATCATTTTAACTGCAATGAAACTCTTCTTCAGTAAAATGAATTTCCCTTAGGAATTCAGACTTCATAGATGAGAGAAAAGCAATGGGATGGGGAGGAAATGTAAAATATAGTCATTAGGGAGTTTGCTTTCAGGTCTTGATTTTCACTGTTCATGAATAGGGTTTTACACCTTTCTCTGCCAAATATTTAGCAGGGAAGCTGGCACAACTACAATAGGAACAGTCTCTCCATCTGAACCTGCAAGAAGCACCTGATGACAGAGTATATGAAAAAAAGCAGTGTGTAAGTCCACAAATAAGACACATGTGGCAAATAAAAGACTCTCCTCCCTTCTTCCCCCTCCCCCCCCGCCAACTTTTGCTAATAATTGAGAAAATATCAGTTAATCCTTCACAAAATGAAGACTATTTCTTCAACAAACAAGGATGATTTGTATTGGGAAGATGGGTAGATTATGAAAAAAAATAAGGAAAAAATGACAAACATATAGTTAATTAAAAAAAGAAAGCTAGTAAAGACCAGAGTCAGGAAATAGCAGTTTGTATCAATCTATTTAACTGATGGATAACAAGCTCCAGAGGGAGGAATTAAACTAGTTGCAAGAGCCTTTGACCCTCAGAAGAGAATTAAAAAGCATAATGTCTCATGTTGGGAAGACTGAATCATTCATTTTAGACAAAATAAAATTTACAGTTTTGTTTGGCAGCAATAAGTATTTTTTTAAAGACTAAGATACACATTTAGGTTTAATATTTGCAGTTTTCATGAAAGCAAACTTTGTGTTTCAGCTGATGGGAATACTTCAAGAAATAATATTGCCCTTAGTCCTACAGGTACACAGACAAACACACAATTGCAGAATCAGCAGCTTCCCAGTTTTCTCAGACTTTTGAAACCACAGCCATTGAAGCTGCCCCACAAAACCACACAATTAAGAAACATTTTAAAAAGTACACCAGAAAAACACGAATAACCCCAAAGAAATACACAGGCCCAGAGTACAACCTTTCCCGCTTTATATCGTGGCTCAAGTGTACAGAATCTCACAAACCCACTGTCTAAACACAGTTAAATAATATATCAACACTAGATCTCCTTAGGCTGTGACAGGAGGCAATAATGTCAGTAAACAATTTTTGCATAATTTAAGGCCCCTTTTAGCAGAACAGTGTGAAGCAGACACTGTGCAAATGAGGAGGCCAGTGAAATCAGACACTTTGCTACTCCTGAGCCAAATCACTGCTGAGAATTCATCAACAATCCGTAATATGCAAAGAATGATGGAAGTGATTCTATACTGTGTATGATGTACAGGTGTCTTTAATTATTTTTTCCAAGCATGAGAAACAGCAGTCACTGGCTAGGTACCATTAAAAATAAGTAAGAAAATAAAAGGCTAGAACACAAGAACAACTGAAGTCTGGCAACAAAGAACTTCTGTGTTTCAAAAGAAAAAGGCACACTTAGTCAATACTGACTATAAATATGTCCGCTTCCATTTAGGGTGAGGTGAGAGGGAGGGTGAATGCACGGCTCTTTTGCACAAGCTTTTCCAGATGCCCCTGATTATCCCCCAAGACGTGAGGAATGCAACTATCTGATGTGAAGAAGGATAAAAATCAGTAGGTTTTGTAAAACTTAACTGAATTCTGCCATAGGTGGTTTGTGCCCAAGTTTACCATCCTTAATAAAAGATTTGATGATTACTTTTTATTAAGTATCTGAATATCAAATGATGAACAAGATGCTATGAATGACCATAATACTGCTTATGACATTTTCCTTCAGTGAAATGAAAAAAAAAAATGCAGCTGAAGTTGAAGGCCCAAACATTTTTTGTTGTGAAGGGAAATCAGATTTTTCCTTCAGTGACTTGAATGTATTCCAGCTACAGAAATCAATAGCTTCAGCAGGTCAACAATACAGGGGTGCTGAGACTGAATCTTGGAGTGAACAGGCAGCTAATACTGGAAAAATGCCAAAGCTACATTGACATTATTGGTGGCACCCTGACCTGACACAGCAAACAGAGAAGGAGATGCTGGTTAAGCTTTCAGTAAAAACATCTGCAGTACTGGAAAAAATGCATAGCAGTAGCTGAAAAACCAAGGTATTATTAGCACTTTCTGTCAAAATGGGATCTGTCAGGACAACAACAACTGCTACAGATAGAAAGAAAGAGTACCACTTTTCCTGGCTGATACAATCTCTGAAGAGCAGAAAAAGCAAGTACTGGGTAGTAGTTAAGAATTTGTAGCTACAAAGCATACTGAAAAACATCTGGGTCAGAGAGCTGTCAAGCAAACCCCATTGGAAAGAGTGCATTTATTCATGAAAATTAAAAACTGGAGGACCAGAGTGAGATGGGGAGCTGAAAAGAGGTCATGGAGACAAAAGAAATTAACAGGAAAAAGGAGGGGTGGTGGTGTTGTTCCTTTGTTCTGGAACTACTCCTACTCCTTGACTAAGTAGACAGAAAGGTGTGCCAAATTGTGTTCTGTGTTCTGTTCTGTTTTTACAGTGCTTAGCAGAAGGGACACCACTATCCTACTTATTTGGGACCAATGCTCCTGCTGGAAGATTCTCTCAGTAACCTAATTCTTGAGGTCAATTATCATGCCAAAAGAACTATTTCTGCAGGACAGTAATATCAAGCTGCTTAATACTAGGCATGTTTCTTACTTCCATTGAGAACACAGAGAGGGCAGTGGCACAGCTCTCTTCCCTATGCCATAATGAAACCCTTGCACCTGCATGCTGTGGCTTTTCAGAGCGTCCACTGTGTCCACCAGGTCATCAGCCTTGGTCACAGCCAAGCATGTATGCAGAAACTGTGGGGCAGCCAGCTTCTTACCCAGAAGTTGCCCAAGAAGAAGGGGAAGGACTCAGCTGCTATAAGCAAAAGAGCAATTCATGCTCTTTCTTTTAGTTTCTTTTAGACCATCTTTGCAGTTGGTCTTGAGACCTACATGGGGAACGTGAATTGGCTCCTGTCAGCCAGAACCTCTCCCAAGCTTATTTCACCCCATCTGAGTCCCTCAAGGAAGGGAAGGCATCCCTAGGAGGATGATATTGGTTAGTGAGGTGTTCACGTTCACTGAAACAATCCACCTAATCAGATTATGGAAAGTAGGCCATCAGAAGGGGAGGCATTAATTACCCTACTAGGCCAGAGTAATCACATAGGACATAAACTGGATGCCACTGCTGCAGAAGACATCTTCAATTAAGAATGAAATTTAGGAGACAATGCTTTTGCCGTCTTACTTGAACTGAGCAACACTTTCGTGGTTTTATTGATTTCACTAGGATTTCCCCAGAGGACAGGTAATACTTAGCATCAGGAAGATGGAAAGAATGGACTAGGACATCATAGCCACGTGGGCTGCAGTAGTATTTATGGATGCTTCACAGATCAAAGCTTCATTATACTAAGTATTGAGCAAACAAACCACAAAGCTCACCCGATGAGCTGCTACTTGCACATTTGTAGAAACAGTGGTGAATACAGATGGCCTGGCCTGTTGCTACAGTGCACTGGTAGCAACAAATCTGCAGGGTAAGCAGCAGTCATAACATGCAAGTGACAGACCATGACCAAGGATTTTTGCGTTTATCTTTATAGAGAAAAAAAAAATAATCAAGCTTAATTTCCTTTAAATGCATATCTATACAGCTGTTTTTGTTGCTTTTGATTACTTTCCAATTTCAGCCAGTGTTTAATACATCCCTCTCCCCTACCACACATTGCCTGTTCTGAACACTCTCTTTTCCCACTCCTCCTCTCCCTCTTCATCCCAAATATACCTTTTATCAGGAAAATATTGTGATAATGTTTGAAATTTTCTTTCTTGTTCCCTCCCACTACTATGCACAGGGAGCTCCTCAGACTGTAGCTCCATTTCAGTATCTGACATTACCTCCTTTCAGATCACAGTCACAATAAGTTGGTATTTATTTCACCGCTAAAAATACAAAATTTGTCCTATATAATGTAGCAAAAAGTTTACTCTGTTAACAAAAGAGGCACTGTTGCTACTGAATAAGCAAAGTCTTATTTTCTGAGTTTAAACCTTGATGTAATTAAACAGAGAGGTTAATATTGCATTCCCAAGTAACACAGCTCTGCTAATGTCAATTATTCTTTGCAAACACAGTATGAGTTTTGATTAATGAAACAAATCAGTCCAACCTGCACCACTGCATAGGCCCATTGTACTTTATATGACCTTCAGGTGACTGATTGCCTGTTCCTTTCCCCAAAGGGTATTACCAGCTTTTTACTTTCTTGTTCAGCCTTTTCATAACCATGGACTGCAGAGAGTCAGCTGGAACAGTAACACCCAAAAAGAAAAAAAAAAATAGCACACAGATGGCTTTTAGCTCATGCATCAGGGCCCAGCCTTCACACATTCGCTAAAATAAATAAATAAAAATAAAAATCTTCCTGAAGGAAAAGTTCTGAATGTCAAAGAAGAAAATAGTATATCCTCCACTATAAGATGTATAGTGGGAGGCAACACAGCAGTGACAACACCTGTTTGTCCTCCTGAAGCCTTCAAACTCTGTGATTATATTCTCTGATCATATTTCTACTTTAGCTAGGGGAGTCTGTGCTTCATGTCTGTTAAATTCATCAACATTTTCCTCACAGAGTTTGTACTGCACAAATAGGCCTTGCTTCTAAAGTGCCTCTAGCTATAGTTTGAGGTAGGTGGCTGCATCCTGGCAACATTTTCAGCATTGCCCTACTAGGTAGGAAGGAGAACAGCTATAGTTTCACAGAGGCTACCAGGAGACTATAGCACTATGCTATAGATACTGTATGTATATTAGATATATTCACATCAGATATAAAAGAGATGTTTTTACTGGGAACAGTAGTATCTTTCATATCAAGTTCTCATTGATGCAATGTCAAACAGAGGTAGAAGAGGTTTTTAATTTCATTTCTTTAATAAAGACAAAGAGAAAAAATATATATTTCTAAAAGCCTTGAAAGACAGATTCGCTTCTTCCACCAAATATTCATATCTAATTTGGAGAAATTAGGGTTACCTATATGACAAAGTTTACTCAGCACAAATTTTTTAAGTAAGTCAAGTGCCATACCACCCATCTGCTAATCACAGGGTCTGACTTGTTATATGAGACATGGGGCTGATAGGACTACCAGGCACTTTTCAAAGTGTGCATGTAACCTTACTGAACATTTTCATGTTTCATATAACTGAATATATTTGCATGGTCCAGCCAAAACAGCTCAGCAATCTTTGGAAAAGTGCAAAGGAAAAATACCCCCAGTCTTACTACTTTCCTGCTTGTCTTCAAGAAGCAGGAGGAACACTCGTGCTGGTACTACACGGCCATTGCACTGCCTGACAAATTTGATTCAGCAATACAATTGTAATTCAGTTCAGCAATGGACCCAAATTCACATATTCACTTGATTGGCCAGAGTACATGGAGTTTATGCTTTCAGCAGGACAAATAACAACTTGATCTGACAGTAAGGCAAACAGTTGAAATAGCAACTGCTCAACATTTTGGAACAGATTTGAAGTGCTAGTGTGAGCTCATACTGTGTCAGCACTCTGCAGTATGTGGCTAAGACATTTTTGATGGGAGACCATGAAATCAGACTTACTGCCAAACAAAGTAACTCATACTGCACCCCTGCTACTATTGCTTTTAACCATCTCCTATCAATTTCTGTCTTGGAGAGCTGGGAAAGAAAGGCTTAGAGATTGCTCCAGACTTTATTGTCCATCAACACATTCATATTATGGGTGGCCATACACCCAAGCAATTGAGCCAGAGAACTGGGCCATGCAGTTCCTCTCAACCTCAACTTCAGAGTTCAACTGAAAATACGTTTAATAGTGCCTTAGAGACTATTAAAGGGAAAAACAGAGGGAAAAACAAATGTGCACAATCACAATTCAAGTTGTGCACACAAACTACCTCTGTTTCCCTCCACAAAATCCCAGACTAAAACAATTTCTAGAGCACACAGAGATCCAAATTCACCTACAGAAAAATCTGTGTGAGTGACACCACAGACAAACATGGTTCGGTCTTTGCTTTTCTATCCTTCCCTCTTCAGACTCCAATACAATGCCAGCTGGTCTCAAAATGAAACGGTGATATTTTCTTGGCAACGTTTCGTATAACATGTTCAAGAAAATCAGTTATTAGAAACACAGCCCACCTGGTGCATATGCTCTTCCTCACTCCAAAATTAGTTGTGGTATCAGACAGAAGGGAAATAACAGAAGGATCAACTTGTGACTTGCAGGTAATGGCAGCCTCATCAAAAAAAACAAGGCATATAACACCAGCATGGGTAATTATATGAACCTAGGATACCCCAGTAAAAATCACAAGAACACAGGAGCTGTAATCTTCCTAAATATTTGCCTCTCATTGAAATAAAAGCATTAGACTTCTAAATGGTAGTTTAAAATAAAGGCAATAATTTGTTTCCAGCTGGTACAATCATTTAATAAAATGCCTGCTGTGTCTCCAGGAATAATATTCTTCTTTCCCTGGCAACAAACATAATTACCCTGGTTTTGGACCACCAGTTAAGTCCATCCCCAAAGTGTTCTCACTCTAAGTGCAAGATATTCAAAAAGAATAATTTGCCATATGGAAGATAAGAAATTTTAAAAAGCATCCTGAAATATGCAAGTGAATTGGGAAAAAAAATCTAGCAGAAGGCTGAAGCCACTTCACTGTTATAATTATTCATCCAACGTTTTAATAATAAGGAAAAAACAACAACAAAAACACAAAACAAAATAATCCTCTCTCTTCTCAATGAAATTAAAACTCCACACTTCGTAGGTGTTAAACTTAGCACCTTCAAGCTATAAGGAGGTAAGGAGAAGAGAGAGCCTCCAACTGGCACTAGACTGGATGAAAATACTACCCTGAGCTGTAGTTAACTATCTGACTGACATTAAATGGCATTGTTTGTCAACAGCCAAAGAAGAATGAGGTGCTAGGTGTTGCTGAAGGGTTAATGTAGCACTGTTTGTAAGGCTGCTTTTAAAAAGATGTCATTTACGTAATGTATAATAGCTATTTCTCTTCTCCAGGCTCCAGAACAAATATTTGAGTAATAAAAATAAAAATGATTATATTGTTTTTCTTTCCTAAAGCACAAATAAGAGAAGAGAGAGGAATAAAACTGTCTATGGCAGAACTGTCCCAGTAGTACAATACATTTTTCAACATTTTGATGAAGCAGCTTGTTTGGACAAAATAGCTGTGTGTTTATGAAACAATGTTATTTAGCACTTTAAGCCTGGAGCTGACATGCATTGTTCCCAAGCAGTGTGATGAAGTTTGAATAGTAAAAAGGACATACTTTGTTTTCCTTCTCCCCACATAGCTTTAAAAATGAAACGTAAGATCAGGAGAGATACACTTAATGGCAATTCTTGGAGAATCAGTCAAAAGCAGCTTCATAATAGCTGGAATGCAGCAAGGTGATCATAACTCAAGCACACGTGCCTTACAAAAGGAGCACATAAGGATGAGGAGGACAGGAATAACTACAGGTACTACAACTCAATGAGATGAGAAATTCATAGTCCTCACCAAACAGATTCATCACTCCTCTAGGAGAAATATAGCAGCAATGTAAAAGGGGTGGTAAATAAATACTTCAGGAAACTTTGTTGAGCAACAAAGAACTACATTAAAAGTGTATATAACAACATGCATATAACAATGCAAAAGTATATTCAAAACCCAGATATTTATTACAGACTACAGCCTTACTGGAAAATAAATAAATAAATGAAAATAATAATAATGTCTTGCTCACTGTCAACATCCAAGCTTTTGATTAAATAACTGGTCTGACTTTTCATGCTTCCAGCAGTCTGAGAACAGCGACAATTAAAAAATTTGCATACATTTCCCAAAACGAGCAACACCCAGGTTTTTTTGCTAGCCCCTTTACAGATGTATGCTTTTGCCAAAGCAGTGCTAATTCTCACAGCATGTTGCTGCTGCAGAAAGGAAAGGTCCTCAGGCTGTTCTAGTCCAGACTCACTGGGGAAAGCTAATGGCACTCCACCCCTTGCAGTGCAGTTGCAGCAGGGCTGTCCTTGCCACCTTCTTAAAGGCTAATTGCAGAAACACAGAAGGGACCTACCTGAGGTGGCCTGAACTTCCTCTAGCTGGTCTCATGAGCTGCAGCTGGGCACAGCCGTACCCAGGCTGGCTAGGGGCTGTGGCACCCTGCAGTTCCAGGTACGTCTATCCAGGCAAGATGCTGTTCCTTTAGCTACCCCCACTACTTAAGCTTTGGCACTGAAAGCAACTTGGAATGTAGCAATTACCTTGAAACCCTGGGCAACTTCACCGCAATCTCAGCTGAAGAGATATTTCCTATAGTACAAACTTTCCCCTGTAATCTCTCCCTCTCCTTTTAAAATGAACTTGTTACAGTCCTGTGCTGTTTACTTTCTTCTCTTCAGACAAGGATCCACACACGTACCACCTTTTCCTGTATTACTCAAATTCATTTCTCCTTGAAGGGAATAACACGTACAAACTCCAGCTGATGTAACGTGCAGTAACCTTTAATTTAAGTTTAAAAAGTCAGTAGGAAACATAAGATCCATGGTTCTGCTTATTCCAGTGACTTGTGTTCACCAAGTCTCTTTACAGTGGAGCTGGCCAAATGTGAAATACTAATTGGGCTTAATTAAAGTATTTCATGAGAATGTATGCACTTTGTTTAAATTCAGTGAAAATTATATAAAAAAGGAATACTCTTATAAAGGTCAAAATGTTTCATTTTGACATTTAAATTCTTTAATATAAGTGACACAACTGTGGGGGAATCACAACCTATTGTACTTCATGCATATAAAGAGGACATTCTTTTCTAGGGAGCTCGAAGTCTAAATGGACAAGAAAATAAACAGGGATATAACATCCAGACATAGGACTAGACTGTAATACCTCCATTCACATTAAAGAATAATTTTTTATATAAATAATCCCACTGACATTAGGACTACTGATGAAATAAAGGACTTTATTTACCCAAAAAAAGATGATGGGCTTAACCCAATCAGGTTTAGGAAATGCAGATATCCCATGCAACCTGTGATTTGAATATATTTGGTGGCTTTAATTCTTTGTTACTTCTAGTTTCATCATAACCCCTAAAGATTCCACTCTGTATTTACTTTGGCCAGTTTCAGCCAAAAGCCTGAGGCTTCATCCCTTCCTAATCTTTCACAAAGTGATGAGGTGCAGCTGTTCAGATCTGCTTTCCAGAGATTTGCTAGTCCTCCCTCTACAAAGTCTCTTCTGAATGTGATTGAGGAGGGATAACTGGTATTAAATAACTTTAGGGAAACAAACTATTCTGAATGGCTACAGCTTGTGATCTTCTTACAGAAGGCATAATAATAATAAAAATAATAGTAATTACTGAGTGAGAGAGAGGGATACTGAAATTTAGTGCTCACAAGTAACTTTGCAGAGACTCTGGCATCTACCAATTCTCTAATTCATCATAGTTTCAGAGCTGCTCTATAGCTTTTCACATCTACAGATTTATATGTTCTGCTTTTGGTAAGGCTTTTCAATCCAAGCCAGTGGCCCTTCTGGAGAATGACCAATCTCTTCCAGCAGCCTTTTTCTCTCTCACTAGCTGGATCCAGCCTCCTCATCTTCCTGTTCTAGAAGTGAGTGAAGTACATAACAGCAATAATCTAGCTCCTTAAAGCATTCTTTACATTTTCATATAGTAGGAAGAAACATGAACAAGTGGTGAAGCCAGCATGTTGCAATGACAACTCAAATCCTTGGCTCTGCTGGTGAGTTATCAACCTATTTCAAGAGTGATGTTTTGAGTGATGATTTTGATGATGTTGTGACTGTTGTTTTGTTAAGGGCTTCTCTTTGGTGGGAAGCCTGCCTCTTTCACAGAGGTCAAGCAGCTCCAACACAGAAAACAAGCTATTGTAGATGACATCCATCAAATTCTAACCTGTAACATACAAAGACCTTTAAATCTATTGTCTTTCCTCTGTTTGCCATGACTTTCTGAAATCAGTAACCTTTCAGGGTAAGATTCCAGCTTCAACGACAGCAGTGAACTTTCTCATTGGTGTGTATGAGACAGAGACTTCACTCTCAGTGCTCAAGATTACAGAATTACCAATCAGTCAGGTTTGGGGTGACCTCCCAAAGTCAGCTGGCTCAGCCCCCTGCTTGAAGAAGGGCCAGGTTTGCAGCCAGAGCTTGGTCAGCATAAAATCTCTGCTATACTATAAGAAGAAGAAGAGTGGATTGCTTTGTCTTCCTGGAAGAGGCTTCTAAATGAAAGCAACATTTTAAAGGAAATTCTGGGGAAAAGCCTGAAGTAGCAACCCCTTCCTTTCTCCTTCTAGTTTATTTATTAATACAGTCTCTGTTATATACCCTTAAGTGTAAAGATTCGACCACTCCAAAACCACTTATAGTTTCACTGCAGCACAGACACCTCCTGCATGAGAAGTTCCACAATCTGCTTTTTGCACATGCTCCTGCCCTCAGAAGCTGCTTTTTGCCTCCGGTCCTCAGCAACCCAAATCCTGTCTCTCTGCCTGCCCACAGCTGATTTCCTTCTCTCTCCCTCAGGCCCAACACTCAGCTTCTCCCCTTCCTCCCCCAGGGTACAGCAACATCACTGCAGTGCCTGAACTAACAGCAGATTTATTAGGTTGGCCTCTGCTCCACTTCAAATTCCAGCTTCAATATTAGCGTGTCTCATTAGCGTGCACACGTGGCCAGCTGAGAAGCAAAGGAAACACAGAAATCATTCAGCACTCACATTAACATCATGACATTTTAAAATTTTGCCTTAAGTGCAGACATGAGGGGGAGACTAAGGCATTTTATCTGTACCTAAAGAAATCAGTGGCAAAATTTGCCTAGTCTAATCTATGCAGCACACAGGTCTGTTATCTACCGCAAAAAAAAAAAAAAAAAAAAAAAAAAAGTGAGATAAAACAAATAGCCCCCAGCAGAAATGCTGTGAAGAAACCCTCCGGTCAAATGTGTCATGAGAAACACAGCATGAAAAAAACAGGTTTTCCCCAGCTGAGGGGAAGGACAGAAGTGTAGAAAAGAGAGGTTACACTTCCATTTTTGGGAATGGTTCACTGTGGTTTTAAAGAACAAAAAATGTGGTGTGTCAGCCACTGGCAGAGGAAAATGGTAAGTTATACTATTTTCAGCTATAGATCTAAACCTTTGTTTAGTTTGGCTTCTTCCCCAGTCAGGTTTCTTCTTAACCTCCTGTCCTCAGCAATGCTACTCCCTCCTCCTTTACTATTACGCAGCAAGGCACTTAAAGCTGAAGACATCCTTGGGGGGGGGGAGGGGAGGGAGAGGGCACGTTATGGCTCAGAAAAAAACAGCTAATTTAAAAGATACCCTAAGCTCAGGGTGAGTCCCACCTACTGTGTGTGCTTGAGGAGTCTCTTCTGATAGTGTCTGTACATGTAATACAAAATACTGGGGGTTTCTCGTAAGGGCCGCAGGGCAATGCTACATTTACTCCGACTGAATTTTGAACACTGGTTCCACTTACCTATCACCACACATCCTGGAATTTAGCACCTCTGACTTTTTTGTGTTCACAAGCATATTTTGGGGAAAATATTACTAATTATACTGCACATGTAAAAATGTGCTTCTCATGGAAATTACAGGCAATTTCAGACTCAAGACCAAACAAACAAACCTCTTTGTGGGAAAATAAAATGGGAAAACATAACATAGGAAATATTATAGAAAATCACCATTCTCTTGTGTTCTTTTGTCACAAATGCTCTCCTCTGGCTTTAACCATGTGCTTCAGTTTTGATGACACAAAAGGGAAGAATTCCTGCTGCTTCTTCTTGCATGTCAATAGCATTAGTAAGCATCACTGTCTCATCACTGTCTGTAATCTCGTCTTGATGATGACACCAGATGTCAGCTTCATACAAGCATTCAATTAACTTTTCAAATACCACAAGGGTTTAATTTTATTTATTTTTAATGTAATATATATATATACACATTCTCTATAAATTAATGCATATGCTTTTACAACTGTTTTGGAGCTATCTATATCTCACAAATAAAAAAACAGCACTGTGAATCAGTCATGTATAAACACAGTGAAACCTACAAAAGGATTTTGACATTAAAAATGCTCCTAATGCCACATTTCACTTCTGGTGTTCAGCCTTCCCATGGAGCCCTTCTCTTTCCAAAGTTATGTGCCCTGCTTCAGTGCTTGGCTTTGAAACCAAGCCTCCAACCTTTTGGCAGTAACCCTCCAACTCTCAGAGTAATGGGTATCTACGTTGGTGTGTGCGTTCCTATGGTACACTGTTTTGAGAGTTTTAGCAATATCAAAGAGATGGTTCAGTTCTACATGACATGTTTAGCTCTTTCTATAATGGACCAACACATAAAGCAAGAGTCCCACTTCCCTGGCCTAATACTCCAACCTCCTGTTCCTGGCACTGAGCAAACCTCTAGAGATGTAGACCATCAAAGAGTGAGTGCTTTCCTGCTAGTGTAACTCCCTGCACTGCCTCACTGCAGAAGCAAAGGAAGTGGCAGCAAGGTAATTGCCTCATTTGGAGGCACCAAGCCTTTACACTGGTTTAACGTTATCCATAAAGTGCATCTGTGGCCCTTTGTGGATTTATTCCTTTTCTTTTAGGTCCCTGGCAGAAGGATTTTCAACCCAATCCAGCCCTGCAATGGGAATCTAGATACTTAGAGGTGGTCAGTGCTAGCACAGGAGGGTGTTTATGCTTATTTAGACAGATGTTTACCACTTGCAGTACCTGTGACCCTTCCTTCTTTGCTCATTTACTTCATCCACTCATCTCAGTATCTAGACCTCAGTTTGGAGGCTTTGCACATTGACTCCTTGCTCCCATCTCTTAATCTGTTGCCTGCTGCTTTTCTTTAGCCTAAACTTCTCCCATACCATTCTTCTTGCTAGGACTGGTTTCCTCATGCTCTAGACGCAGGAGACAAAATACCATTCACCACAGTGACAACAGAGGAGCCTCCACTGCTCTATCAATAGATTAAACCTCAGGAGCATCCTGTCCCCCGTGGGACCTCCATGAAGGCTCCACATAACTGGCATTCCAGACAACTCGCACTTGAGACTGCCTCCCACAGAGAGTGCCATGAGTCAGCTTTGAGTGGCGAATACTGGAAATAGAGCAATGCCTGTATTAACACAGCCATGCAGTGTGCATGGGACTGTGGTTTCAGACAGGTCGCTTGCAATGGCCACATCTAGGTATCTGTCTGA
Source organism: Aythya marila (assembly GCF_965140915.1). NCBI lineage: Eukaryota > Metazoa > Chordata > Aves > Anseriformes > Anatidae > Aythya > Aythya marila. The sequence goes on from NC_139043.1 coordinate 50,548,550, forward strand.
AAAATTCCCCACCTTTTCTAGTTTGGCAGTATTTTTCAGGCAGAAGTAGGTTCTCTTTGGGAGGGAAAAGCTGTCAAAAGAAAGCACACAGACTGAATTGCAATACTGGATTAAAAAACAACACAGTGTTCACAAGACCAGGAATGGCAATTCTCCAAGCTGGAGGTGACCCTGCCTTCAGTACAACATATCTCATACTCTCTTTGGGAAGGAAACCATCACACTGATGGATGTGCACCATGCTATCATTAGAAAGCAGGAGAGGGAACCTCACTGCCCCTGGGATGAGGAGAAGGACATATTCAGTGCCAGAAAGGACTTGGTGAAAAGCACCATTAATACTATTATTGAAAGGACTTCTACCACCATGGACTACGAACCTGAGCCATCCAAACTGAGCCTGGTACATTCTTCACCTTTTTTACCTATCCTTTTCCCCTAGCATTCCTTGAATTAACTAAGGACATGGTCAAACTTTCTGAAGTCACTAGGCTAAGGCTGCAGCCACAATGGGAGGAGCAGGGAATGCATCTGCTGATCAGACAGATCAGACAGATCACTGCACTTGCCTTCTAAGAGTGGGTATTGCATGGGAAAAAGGATGACAGACAGAAAAGTAGATGTGGGAGGTCTGATGATACAAACCTGGTACAACCAGCACAAGGGTGTATAAATAATACATGACAATCAGCGAGACTTTAGAGTCTGACAGTAAAAAAAAATAAATCATAATTGTTATTAATAATCGAGGCCCTTCTCAAAGTGCCCTGGAGCACTATGTGGAATACTTCCTCAAGGACTGTGGCAAAGTGTGGCAGTGATCCTGTCCTGCACATCTAAGGCAGCGGCTAGCCAGTAATCTGCAAGAGACCAGCATTGGCGCCGGGGTTATCAAATCAAGTCCCAGAGATAAGGTGGCTGACTGGCCCTGCAGTAACTGCTGAGAGGCTGCCTCTTGCTGCAGTGTGTTTGCGTTTCTGCCTCATGCTTCTTCCCTTCACCTGGAGCTGCCTCAGCATGCTGGGATGGCTGAAGGGTGGCAGGTGGGATGTGGTGCCGGCAAGGTACCAGGGAGCATCAGCTTTGCCGCCGAGTATCAAGGCAATCAGTTCACTGTACAGCATGGGTGGCCCAGGGGGCTGCTTTGGCAGCTCCTCAGACTGACAGACATGGGGCAACAAGCAGGAGGGAGCTGAGATTGACCTAACAGGGCAGTGTGGACATAACCACAGGTCTCCCACAGCTGTGTCTCTTTGCTCCGCTCAGTACAGGAAGAGACCCCAACCCTTCATTTGCTCAGTTGGTCTCCCCACTCAGCCAAGTTCTCTAAATACACTTATTCCATAACAGTCACTGGGGTACTGCAGCAGGAAAGGCACAGTACAGCACAGCCTGTCACAGCTAGTAGGAAATATGTTACACCAGATAAGTTCTGAAGTCCAGACTCTGTTGAAATCTGCAGGGTAAATTTATATTCCACCCATTTCTCTTTCCCCAATTTTCCCATTTTACAGTATATTTTAAAGTACATTCGTTCAAAACATAGACAGTTTTTTTTCTTCACTGCAAAGGGCCGTTGTTATTTCAATAATCAGTTTTTCCCCACGTGCCCTAACACCCTCTCACAGCACTGTCATTATCACAACTGTAGCAGCACCTCAGAACCTATGTACAGGCAATGTATACTAACTGATTTAATGGTCTTAACTACCAAGACTGCAAAGGTTTCCCCACCCACCCACCCTTTTTCTACTGTTTGCTCCATTTGCTGTCCAAATGTCAGTGTTCATTGTCTGCAAAATGACTGTTGAACCAATGATTATGGTGTGGCGTATTTCCTTTGAGTGACAGTGCCTGCACAATGACTTTTCTCCAATACACCCAGCAGTCAGCATTAAGTATTCTTGGCATGTAGCCTGAATAACAACACACGCTGTCAGCTGGAGACCTGCCAGCATTGGAAAGTCCCTTAGTTCCAGGAGCTAAGATTAATTGCCAGCTATTCTTAACATTTTCTCACCACTCCACCCAGTTTCTTGGGTCTTCCCACCCACTACAATCCTACAAGTGCCTTTGTGGAGTTTCATAAAACTTCCTGAGACAGTTTCGGATGAGTGGAGAGCACTTAAACTCCCCCATGAATTGACTGACTTCACATGCCAACAGTGCTTTCCTTGACTGTTACAGATGGGGGTTTAACCAGGTACAGTTCTGCCTCTATTACCAATTAAGACTCCACCTGGATAAGTTTGTCTCTGAGGCAGGAGGTGGAGAATACAAGATTTAAAAAAATAGGCAGCAGAAAGCACTCCTGTAATCTACCTAGCCCCCTCTTTTAAACCAGGGTACGAAGGCAAATCCTGTGAGATGGTGAACATCACCAACTTTCATGAAGTACAGATGAGATGAGGGCAGTTATACCAAATGCTACAGGCTATGGACATCTCACTAACAAGCCCAAGTTTATACTTCTGGTGGAAAAGCACAGAAGGAATAATAATATCACCTACTTCTTAGCATGGATCAGCCTTTTCCTCATGCAGTATTGCTCTCCGAACAAGAAAGAGGTTTCACAATTGTGAACCACAACCCCCTTTTCACCAAGGACTAACTATGATGAGAAACAGGGGGGGAAAAGACACACGGGAAACAAGAAAGTCTCTCTTCTGGCATTTCCAGCTCAAAGAAAAGCAGGAGGTATGAAAAATCTTCACATACTTTTCACTTTGGCTTTCCACCCACAGTGGTTAGGATCAGCTTTGAAGAACCACCAGAGTTTTTGATCAAAGTTTTATGGATAAGACAGCTTGGCCCATTAATGTAGAATGACTTTTTTTTTTTTTTTTTTTTTTTTTTTTAAATGAAAGGTGTGGGTTTTCCTTAAACAGACGCCTGTGAAGGCATCTAACTCCTCAAGGCTTGAGCATCCTGGTTTAACCAGTTTTAGGCAGTGCATCAGTTCTGTGATAGAGTTTACTAAGAAAAGAGCAGTTCATTTACTCTTTCTCTAGCAAGTTTTTCTCCAGTGTTTCCTAGCTCACTTGCTATTATATTTAGGACTGATCTGAGTCAGGAACTTTGACAGAGGCTTTATATTAGTCACCAAAAAAGACTGTTATGTTGCCCATTTCTATTTTAGACCTTTGGCTCCAACCCCAGACTTTCAGCTCTTACAGTGAGCAATGCCAGACTTTTGTTTTTGTATTAGGCACCTATAGAAAAATAAAACAAAACAAAAAGCTAAGAAGTACTTGCAGAACATTTCAAGTAGCTGCCCATGCAAAACATATTCTGGCTGTATCACTTCAACTGCAAGATTACAATACTTATAACTGCATCTGTATCTTTACAAGCTGAGCAGCTATATCTGAAAAAAAAACTCTCAAAATCAAACAAGCAACAAGCTAACCTCCAGACAACTTTCCAGTACAGTTTCCATAATAGCTCATGTGCGCAAGCAGATGCAGATCTTTATTGTTCAATTATCTGATTAAAATACAATGCTTTTCAAAAATGATTGCTCACAGGTAAAGAGACAGCCACTTAGGCTCTCATTCAGTCTTGGTTTATATTAAGTGGTGTTTTCAGTACACTGTCAAAAGTACCAGATCTACTTTAATCCTCTAACACTTTAAGCTAATGGATTATTAATCATACTTATCTAAAAGGAGTTTCACTCACAAGGTATTATTTCAACATAAATATCGAAGTAACTATGTGTTAATTAACATACTTTTTGAGATTCAGTTATTAAGGTTGAGCTAAGGAAGCAAATGAGTTCTTCTGATCTTCATAAACATGATGGAAAACTAGTAATAGAAAAAATAATTTACAAAACAGCAAGGACTTGGAAAGCTATAAGGCTGAATTACAGTAGTAAAAAAAAAAATAAAAATATAAAAAAAAAAATAAAAGCCAACAGTGTAAAATCTGGAAACAAACCACCTCAAGTATTTGTGAACTGATGAAGAAATTTTGGTACCAGAGTGATTCAAACTGCTGGAAACATTTTGGAAGTGGGACACATTTTTTGCAGCAACCTCATCAAAATGCTGTTGTATTACCAGGAATGAAAACTAACATTTTGTGGAGAGCAGTCCCTTTAGTTACATGATGGTCAGTATGATGTGTGTTTCTGATATTTTGGAAGTGTCACCTTTGCTCACTGCAGCAATTTCAATTGCTAGAGGCCTATTCTCGCTTCTCTGATACCTACTTTAAGATTTCAAGGAAGAAGCAGCACTTTTTCCAATCACAGGCACCCTCTGATAGAGGTTAAAAACAGGACACAGGAAGGTTCTCACACACCCCATCCCTATCCTCATATACACACTCCACCAGTATCCAGTAACAAATACCATGCACTTAAATGGGCACTTTGCCCTTCCATAAGGCCCAAATTCCCTCATTGTTGCTGGCAGAAAGAGGAACCAGGCTCAGCAGCTCACCTGGAAGGGCAGTAGATACAGGTGCTGACTCACAGGCCGCTTGCAAGCAGTGCTCTGAGGGGCAGAGGGTATATCAAGGATCACCCCAATGTACCTGCACACTACTGACACTGCAGCACTGTGCTTGCAGGATCTCCACAGCTCTCTGTTATCCTGCCAACTGATGGAAGATCATCCAAAGCTATTAAAAATGGAAAAGAACACCTAAAGCTTCTCCCAAATATATTTCCATATCCATATAAGCAGTCAGTTGTTAAATGTAACATTTTTAAACTAAGCCAATTAGTATATCAACACTTCTGTCTTCTACAGTAGCATTTGTCTGGGGGACCTCTCTCTCTGGGGAAGAGCAAGCAGATTTGAGAGAGTGGACTCGTTCTCTATGATCCTTGAGGAATATCCTTCCAACTCTGGATATTCTGTCATTCTAAGAAAACTTCACCATGGACCTCATGGCAGTTCACCCTAGAGGCATGGCTATTTACATGGTATTGATGCATTTCAGTTTAGTCTTTGAAAAATAAAACGATGTGCTCTCTTTTTTAAAATTTTCAGTTTAGTGGCCATTACTGTCCATTTAATAATAACATCACATATGTTTTCAGATCCACAAAGTAAATAAATAATGTCATTTGATACACATAACACTAACTTCCCTTGAAATAACGTTATTAGTGTAGCAAGACTTCTGTTCAAGAAAGTTGATGACCTCTTCTGCAGTGGAAGATGGATACAATCTTCATGGAATCATAGAATGTCTCAGGTTGGAAGGGACCTTAAAGATCATCTAACTCCAACCCCCCCTGCCATGGGCAGGGATGCCACCCACTAGATCAGGTTGGACAAGAACCAAAAGTTGTTCGGCCTGGCCTTGAACACCTCCAGGGATGGGACATTCACAGCTTCCCTGGGCAACCTGTTACAGTGCCTCACCACCCTCTTAATGTCTAATCTAAATCTATCCTTTTTTAGTTTAAGTCCATTCCCCTTGTCCTATCATTATCTACATGAGTAAAGAGTCCCTCACCATCCCTTGTATAGGACCCCTTTAAATATTGAAAGGCTGCACTGAGGTGTCCCTGGAGCCTTCTCTTCTCCAGGCTGAACAACCGCAGCTCTCTCAGCTTTTCTTCACAGGAGAGGTGCTCCAGCCCTCTGATCATCTTTGTAGCACTCCTCTGGACTTGTTCTAACACATCCACATCTTTCTTGTGCTGGCGGCCCCAGACCTGGATGCAGCACTCCAGGTGAGGCCTCACAAGAGCAGAGCAGAGGGGGACAATCACCTCCCTTGGCCTGCTGGCCACCCCTCTGTTGATGCAGCCCAGTATGCAGTTGGCCTTCTGGGCTGCAAGTGCGCACTGCTGGCTCATGTCAAGCTTCTCATCCACCAGAACCCCCAAATCTCTCTCCACAGGGCTGCTCTCAATCAATTCTCCCAGTCTGTGCTCATGTCTGGGATTGCCCCAACCCAGGTGCAGCACCTTGCAGTTGAGCTGGCTGAACCTCATGCAGTTCACATGGGCCCAGTTCTCCAGCCTGTCCAGGTTCCTTTGAATGGCATCTCTTGCTTCTTTGGTATCAAGTGCACCACTAAGCTTGATGTCATCTGCAAACTCAATACCATTTTCTATGTCATTGTTGAAGATATTTAAAAGCACCAGTCCCAAGACAGACCCCTGAGGGACAGCGCTCATCACCCACCTCCACCTGGACATAGAACCACTTGACCACTACTCTCAGGCTGCAGCCATCAAGCCAATCCCTTATCCACCAGATGGCCCACCATTCAAATCCATGTATTTCCAATTTAGAGATTAGAATGTTGCGTGAGACCATGTCAAAAGCCTTACAGAAGTCCAAGTAGATGACATCAGTCAGTCTTCCCATGTTGACTGATGCAGTCACTCTTCACACATCATAGAAGATGATGTTCTTCCTTACAGAAGGATACAAACCTAAAGAAACTCATTACCGCCCCCAAAACAAACAAACAACAACAAAAAATACACAAAGTATGTCAAAGAAAAGGACAGAAGATTTTTGTTCATATTAAATCAAAAATAAGACATTACAATTACTAGCAAGGTCACCTTCTCCCTGCTCAAGTCCTCTGTCACTAATACAATGTGAAAAGAAAGTGTAAGACCTTAGAGTCATTTATCCTCTGGCTCTGTTTTTCACTAATTAATTAAATGAGTGAAAAACAGGAGTTCAGGGCCCATAGATCAGCATCAACACAACGTATTTCGTAACTGTACTGTGAGGACAATTCTAAAAGCCAGTTGCAGCATACTTATTAAAGAGGCCTTCTGATGTAGCCCCTTATAGCAAAAACCTGCTGGATGCCCAGATTACTCAGTTACACCTCATTAAATTATATCAGTTGTTTATTTCCAGCATATTCTCCATGTAGCCCAATGCCTTTCTAACCAAAGCTGCTGGAAACCTGTTTAATTGCTCAATTGTTTTTTTTAAACATCTTAGGCAATGGGTGGAATACTGTAATTTGTTAGCAAAGGCAGAGAGGATATATTAAAAAAGAAGAAGGGGGAAAAAAAATAACAGAAAAACACAAATCAGAAAATCAATGCTGTTGCATTAAGGTTTTTACTAGTTTCCTTTCAGCTATATTTTCTTTCATGTTCTTGACCAAAGAGCTCTTTGGTAAGGAAATGTTCATAAGTTGCTTCCTGAACAAGTCTCCTCAATTACTTTGCTGCCTCTGCAATACAAACACTTGCAGAATTCTTTCTGAGGGCAGCAGCAGCATTAGTGGAGCAACAGGGGTGGTCTTGTTACTTTAAACCTCTTTGAAAATTCACAGCCTGCAATCATCTCTCATGCCAGTGTCCACTCTGGCTTGGAGGCAAAGAAAAAACAACTTTGGAGAGGCCTATTAAATAAACTCTGCTTTCACAACAGTAAAATCCCTAATAGTTTTGATTCACTGAAGCAGTGTTCCCAAACAACTCCCTTTGTTTTCAATCACTTTTATAATAGTCTGCAACTAATAAGCCAGACCAGAATACCTGTCTGTGTGCACACATATAAATTACCTTCACAGACTGAACTTTTTTAGGGCTTCTTGTCAGGATGGAGTCATTTTTTATTTTTGTTTCTAGAAAATCTATTAACTCCAAAAACAGATTTGAAGCTATTTGCTCCTACACTTTTAACAGCTCTCTTTTGTTAGCACTTCCATATTACTTTAAAGACGTACATCACTTAATGAAAAATAGAGACAATAAGTGCATTGTAGTGTTGTTGCTGCAGATCCATTATCAACTCTTTCCCTATTTATTCCAGTTGAAAGGGGGAAAATAATTTCCAGTTCTTCCTCACCGGAAAATCCAAAGATATCTTTCATAAGTTTAGGAAGCTTAGGGCCAAAAGCAAAATGATTTAAAATGGATAGGCACTGAACACAATGCGTTCCATTCAGCTCCTGTTCTTATGCTTACCTATCTCCAGCTGAAACATTAAACACTTAACCCACAAGACGCAAAGGGATTTTGAAGCCTCCCTCTTCAGGGATGGAAATAATTATCTCCCAAGCTGTAGGTTCCAAGGGCTTAGAAGAGGTACTGTATAAAGAACTAATTACATTAGAAATGGCACGAGAGCATGGTGTCCTGAAAAGGTGAACTTGTGGGCAGTAATGCATTGCTAGGAAAGAACATACACTGCTTGTGTAAAAATAAGGGAGATCACTGAAAACTGACAGATTTGTGTTCTCAGCCCTCAAAACCACTAGTTTCAGAAACACACTTGCTGGATACATAAAGGAAAAATGCTGGTATGAGAAAGCCTAATTTTATGGGGTCAGGTAATCCTCAAGGAATATATAGGAAACCCAGGGAGACAGCCCTCCCCAAAGCAGCTGGTCGACAGGGAATCTAGAAAGCCTTGCTGGTTTACATCTCTCTCTTCTGAATTTCTCTTTCCCACTCTCCAGTGTCATACTTTGTAGATTAGTGCTCATGAGACATTCAGAGTACTGAATACATTGGGAATACATTGTTAATAATTTAAAAAGTACTTTTTAAATGAGGGAAAAACAAAACAAAACAACAACACTGAAGGCACAGACTTTCAATGGAATGCTTTTTACACCCTCTTTCAACATCAGATAGTATTCAGCAGAATTTCAATGTAAAAAAAAAAACAAACAAAAAAACCAAAAAACGCAACAGCTGCATCTATGCATGCATGTAATGTATACACTTCACTATAAAACCTATGTAATGAAGTCAGAAGTGAATAAATTTAATTCTCTTTCACAAAATGGGACAGATCCTTTGTTGTGACAGCATGGGATCATTTCCACAGGCTTCAGTATCAATTCTTTCTTTGTCACCTTCTTTGGATTTGCTGCTTTTGTTAAGCTTGACAGACAGGGGGAAAGAAGCTTCCACTTCTCTCATCAGCACAATTAATCACCATGCTGCTTAAGTCAATGAAAACTAACTAAAACTGGGTCAGGAACTTTTGGCCATAAACTCACTAAAGTTCAGTCAGCTATCCTTAGTAAATATCTAATAGCAGGAAGTAGGGGAGGAAATGGAAATTGAAAAGTGACTTGAGATTCCTGATATCCTGGACATCCATGATAAATTACAGAACTTCATTGTGTAAACGACTTTCCATAGAAAGTGCTCCAACATTTGTATATACCTAGATGCTTAGCTCTAAGCCACATCAAAAATCACAGCATTTAAGTAGAAAGCAACGTCAGAATGTGCTTCAAAACTTAAAGGGAAAAAACACAGGAGATGGCTACACAGGTATGTAGCTAACTATGTGTTCAAGTGATATTTGTGTAAGTCTTCTAGTTAAAAATTAAGACAGAATAGGAGAAAGAGCATGTTTGTACTGGAGACTGAAGCATTTCAAGTATAAATCTGCATGGAGCTAGAGGTTAGAAGAAGAGAAATGTCAGCATCAATAAGTTTACTTTCCAGTTAGGTGAAGTCCCAAAGTCAAATTTAACTGGAAGTCAATAAATTTCACTGCTACCGAAACAGTACGGGCCACAGCAGTTGTGTAAAATCACACACTGGGCATACAACTGTAACAGATGCAAATAGCAATTTGCTATCAGCTGGAGAGTAGCCATGACTTACAGCAAAAAACATGCAAAACAATTTTATCTTCAAGGTTTCACAGAAAGACATAGAGTAGCAGGAAAAGCAACTAACAAGAAAAAGGGAGCTAAAGTTAGTCAGTCTTGTATATCCTTTTGCATTGTAGTTCCATTTTTTTCCTCTTCACCAAAGCTTTGCTACAGATTGAACAGGAACAACTCTGTTGAAATAAATGGTGCTCATCACAATAACTTGATTTATCCTCTGTACTGTACCAAAAAAAGCTCACCATCTCAAGAGTAACTGGTGTCTGTCATTCGTCTGTACACACCTGCTTTCTGGCCAATTTACAGTGAATGACATTTATAGTGTTATTTACCTCACTATCAAAACAGACTTCCAGAATCTCAAGGGTCATCAAAAGTTTGCAGGAAGTGAGTAAGTAAAATTGTTTGACTGAACCAGATTGCCAGCTCTCCACCCAGTCAAGGTCAAACAGCTGTGGGGTTGTGTGTGGTGTGGTGGTTGTGTCTTCTTTTCATCTGCACTTTGGTGAAAACGTTTTGCATTTTTTCTTTGCTGGGGGGGAAGGGGAAAAGAAAAAGTATTTTGTCCCTATTACCTCACATGAAGTTGGAAAAAAAAAAAGAGTAAATACAAGTATGTCCAAGAGATGGGTGCAAGATCCTGGACATGAATGTAACAAGCTTTTGACAAGGTACCGCTAATAGTTCGTGATGACATAAAATTGTATGTCCAACCTTTTAGCTGAAACAAAAGGCGAAGGAATCTTTAGGGCAGTGCAACCACTGATTCATCTGAAAATGAGAAGTACTGATTATTATCCTAGCCTAGGGGAAAAACTGCTTGTTTTTGTCACAGTAAATCTTGAACGCTTTTCATGAAAGTTTCTTTTCTTAATGAAGTATTTCTTCCTAAAAAAAAAAACAAAAAAACAAAAACAGGACAGCATGTTAATACAGCATTTCAGATTATAGCACTTTAGATATCCTTAAAGTCAGGTTTAATTGGGGCAATTCCCTCTAGTGAATCAAAAGATGACATTCGTCTCCACTGTCTGGTTGGAATGCAAAACTGAAAGCAGGGCTGAAATGTCAAGGTAAAATAATGCTAATAATTATTCTGAATGCTACATTCCCCTTGACCTTGGAATTTAAGAGGCTGAGATGAAGGCCTTTTGTCAAAAGTCAGGAAGTCACCTGGAGACTTCATTGACATTTATGATTAATACAATCTGGCAGCATTAGAGCAGGAGATACAGAATATGCTATTATTTTCTGGCATGAGGGTAATTTCATCTTATATTGTTGTGGGATCTACAGAGAGTACAGAACAACATACCACCTGTAATATTACTGCTAATGTTCTTAGGTATGAACATGAACAAGCTTAAAGTGACAACCACAATCTCAATAAAATAAATTTCATATTACTGCCATTAAAGAGAAACAAACCTTCTGCATTTCATGTAAGTAATGATTTCTCGTAAGACACAAAACGCAGGGCACAACGAATCCCACAATCCAATTGCTTCACTGTTATGTCTTGTCATCACAGCAGATTTTCCACTTCATTTGCAACTTAACACTAGAATGATAAGCCTGTGGGGTGAAGATTTTATGTATCAGTGTCCTGAAGCAACTCTTACAGCCTTTATTTGCACCTCACACATAACACAAGATGCCTCCCCCACTGATGGCAAGCACAAGGCAGGGAAAACACTTATAGTCCTTTATGGTCAGTGTCAGAGGAGACTCAGTACACACAACTCCCATAAAAAACACTGGAAGGAGACAGCTCTCCTTTGCACTCCTCCTTCAATTGGATCATACTCCAGGCAAATCAAACGCTGCAATTGTCAACAAAAGGAAGAATGAATGCAAATATTTGTTAATATCTTTGCTGCCACTTACAGAGTTAACCTTGGCCACATGTCTACCTTCCTAAGATTCAGGGAAGTAACTTATTGACACCTCATTGAATTTACAGGCTTGAAAAATTTTAAAATCTCTCAGAAATTTGGCCGTTTAAATTTCATATACACAGGTACATTTAAAGACAGAAACACATTGAAGATGCTGGCAAAAAAAAAGGTTCTCAAAAGAATATACCCTAAAAATGACATGCAGCAATTAAAGCATGACTCATTCTCTGTCCTGATTCAATGCTGGGCCTTATCTGTTTGAACTAGAAATAAAATAGTGGACGAAAAGAAATGTAACATGGGTAAAGACGCAATTTTCTTAATTTAGTTTGGTACTAAAGTAATTAGAAGAAATGAAGACGCTTCACTTTGAGGCCTGTCTACTGGACATGTATAAACCAACACATTTTATCTAGCTACGTTCTTAGCTGGAGTCCATGCAAATCTTATACAGGTATTTTCATAATGAACTCCTACTGCTCATAGCGCCCATTATAGTGCCCACTAATAAATGGCAGAATTTTTAAAGATGGTCCAGTTAATGATTGCAGTCCCTAGATGGATTGTTTATAGGCTTTAGCTTATTAAATGCTCTGTGTAAGTATCCTAAGCCACATCTGAAATATCCCATTAATAATTTTTATTAAATTAAGCCTGGAATTATTCCAAAATATTGAAGACTTTTCCATTCAATGTATTCTCTGTGTTAGTCATACATATGAACTTTCACTAAATGCATTTCTCTCTCAAAAATTAATATTAAACTTGTGGATTTTCTGTTAAATACAAGTAAGTTGAGACCACAGAAATGTAACTGTGTTTTAATTGGTGAAAACTGAATTCATATTTTGACTTATGAATTCCATAAATCCTATATAGGCATTCCAAAAAGAATAGTAATACATTGCCTAAATAAAACAGGCCAAATTTTTTAAAATGGGGGAAAATATACAGAGCGCTACATGACTGTTTGGTTTGAATGTTCAGTTACTGTTACACATACGCACATGAAGTGGCTATCTACATATGTTAATACAGCAGCAGACACGAGAAACAGCCATCTGTATATTCTATATTCTAATTACATAAGTAAATGTAGTAATTGCCCATTTATTTTCCAGGAATATTTGCATAGGTTTTCACATTCTTTTCTAAATAAATTCAGCACATCACTGGATGAGGTTTTTCATATACACAGGCCAGGGTTTATATTTTTAACATTTGCATTGAAATACCAATGCTATCAGGTTTTCTCCAGTGGAGAACTGGGCTCTCTTCTCCAGCCATGGAGCCTCTCATAATTTAGGTGAAAGCTGTAGCACTACAATGTACTCACCTTTCCAGCAATGGCAGCCTGAGGGTTTGGAGTACAGAAGAGGACAACTGCACCTTCACACTTCGTTCTCCACTAAACCGAGCAAGATCACAGGAAGATGAAAGGATGAGATTAACTGGAGCCCAGAATGTGCTGCAAAAGTCATTAAGCATAGAAAGCTGGCTGGCAAAACACAGGAACTTCTGAGAGAAATGGTCCACCTGGCCCAGTCTGTTGGACATGAAAGAATCCTGCAAGCTGCTGCCAGACTGTTTTCTAACCTTTCCCAGCTGGAAAATGGCCAAAGTAAGGCTTTACAAGAGATTGCTCTGCCCACAAGAGACCATTGACTAAAGGCACAGACCTGGACATTTTTCCCTGTGACAATTACTGCATTCAAGCAGTAGCAGCAGCCAGGACCATGACTGAGAAGGGGACATCAATCTCTTCTCCAGCCGGGTAGCATTTCGAACACACTTGTTTGCTGTGAGCAGCCAGCATACCATAGCTTGGAAACACTTAAGTTTCAACCTAAGACTACAAGGCAGATATTTGACTCAAGAACTGGTGTACTAATTCAGTCGTTGCCCAGACCAGAACTGCTCTCAGCAGCTGAGCAGGAAGCTGGCTAAGGAAGCACAGGCTTAGTGACAAATGCTTAGCCAGGGCTCCCAAGCCTGCTTTCCTCAGTTACTGCCAGAAGCAGTTCCTAACAATCCCCATGATTTCCAATTCAAATGTTTTGAAACATTCACACATGGGCATCTAACATTTAGATAGTTGTAATACATAGAATCACAGAATATCCTGAGCTGGAAGAGACCCACAAGGATCCTTGAATCTGACTCTTGGTTCCACACAGGACCACACAAAAATCAGGCCATATGTCGGAGAGCATTGTTCAAGCACTTGTTGAAGTCCGGAAGGCTCAATGCTGTCATCACTACCTTGGAGAGCCTGTCCCAGTGCCCGACCACCTCTGGGTGCAGAACCTTTCCCTAACCCCCAGCCTGACCCTCCTCTGCCCCAGCTCCATGCCATCCCCTCGGGTCCTGTCGCTGTCCCCAGAGAGCAGAGCTCAGTGCCTGCCCCTCTGCTCCCCTCCCCTCGTGAGGGAGCTGCAGGCTGCCATGAGGCCTCCCCTCAGCCTGCTCTGCTCTGGGCTGAGCAAACCCAGGGACCTCGGCCTGTCCTCATATATCTTGCCCTCTTGACCCTTCACCATCTTTATATCACCAATTTTACCACTGAAGGTGTCGTTTAGTTTTTTTTTTTTTTTTAATTTATTCAACTTACTGAGTTTCCAAATACCACCAGGGCCATGCTGCTGTAAGAAACTAATATGCTTGTTTCTTAGAGGATAAAAACACCTCATACCCTCAGTAAAAGAACACTAAAGAAATTAATGAGGCACTTTGGTAGAGAAGCTGAAATTTTCTGCTCACAATCCTGAGATAGATACAGGAAATTTCTATGGCCAGTAACACAGCCTTTGGGACCTACAGTCAACCATGTGCAAACATGATAGACCAGTCTGAAGATTAGTTAGGAGACACTAGTGTTGAAAAGTGCCTGCAGCTAGTCAACCACATTTTGCCTCAACATTTCTGGATAAAACAGAAAATAGCATTTATAAACACACATTTTTGTGTGTGTTTATACACACACGAAAAGGCAGGATTGTGGAAACAGGACTTTATACAGTGCAACCAGTCCTGGAACATGTAGACAAGTAAAAAATAAAATAAAAATAATTTAATAAAAAATAAAGAAGGAAGGAAGGAAGGAAGGAAGGAAGGAAGGAAGGAAGGAAGGAAGGAAGGAAGGAAGGAAGGAAGGAAGGAAGGAAGGAAGGAAGGAAGGAAGGAAGGAAGGAAGGAAGGAAGGAAGGAAGGAAGGAAGGAAGGAAGGAAGGAAGGAAGGAAGGAAGGAAGGAAGGAAGGAAGGAAGGAAGGAAGGAAGGAAGGAAGGAAGGAAGGAAGGAAGGAAGGAAGGAAGGAAGGAAGGAAGGAAGGAAGGAAGGAAGGAAGGAAGGAAGGAAGGAAGGAAGGAAGGAAGGAAGGAAGGAAAAAGCCAACAAATGTATTAAAGTCTGAAGAACTATAGGCTGGGTCTTCTGAAAGATGTTACATGCTTCTACGAGTTCCCTAAACCATATCTAACCTTGAGGCAAAAACCTGGAACCATTAAAAATATACAAAAATGAAAACAATGCCTGGAGGGCTTCCCAAACACCCGTGCCCTCTGTAGTGTCCTCATTGCATCTTCTCAACTGACAAAACCTGAATCTTCACCAGTTCTCCTGGGAACTTCCAAGTTCTTCTCTGCTTAGGCTCTGGCATGGGTTACAGTGTCCTAGATGTCAACAAGGTTTGCCCATATACATCTGACAGGGTTAGGTACTTTTGCTTCTTCCCTCTATTCTTCTAACAAAGAGGGAATACCACAGTATTCAGACAGGTAGTCTGAATTGTAGCAAGAGGAAACTTCAAGGAAGAGGGATTTTAGAACTATAGTGGTCTCTATATACAACTCTCCTACCTATTCCCTGTGAAATGAGTTTAGAAGGCCAAAGATCCTCAGACTTTTCAGTAAGGTTTCTCCATGAGGAAATAGCTTCTTAGCAACTCCTTTGCCCTGACCTAATAGATGTTTTAAATTCTTTATAGTCCTTCTGCTTTCCAGTAAAAACAAAACAAGCTGTTTAACTTCATTGCAGCCTGACAGTTAATAGCTCCTGCATTGTCTCTTAATCACACTGAAAGGTCTGTTGAAGGATGTATCATTGTTTAACTTCCTGCTAGCTTTTTTTTTACACAGCCTTCCATTAAACTAAATTAACAGTATTCATATTGGAACCATAATTTACAACTTTTTAAAGAGACGTGACACAAATCTTTAAAATCATAAGGGGACCACAAAGAAAGTGAATGAAAGAAGGGTTATCCTAAATCTTTCAAATCAAGGACTAGGAGACTGTCAATGGAACAGGCAGATGGGAATTTCAAAGCAGATAAAAGGAGGTGCTTCTTCATATAGTTTGCTGAGAAGGTTGCTGCCCCTTCCTAGCTGCAGAATGTTAAAATTTACCTGCCTCAGAAAAACAAAACCAGGAGAATTCACAGGGAAAAAAAAAATATATATATATATAAATAAATAAAAATCCACATCCATCCCCCACTCCTCACATCTATCTAAAATAAAATCCTCAAATTAAATATATGCCTCCTGTTAGGAATGCTGTTAGGAACGAATACTACACTTGATTTTAGCTAAGTGGCTGAGAAGAGATTCAGAGAAAAGACAGTAAAGTAGTCTGACCCAGCATGGCAGTTCCTACAGTCTCATTCTATGGCTATTCCATGCCCTTTGCAACAGCAGCCTGCCTGTGTGTGTGTCTGTGGAGTAAAGCAAGGACAAGACAAACAAGCCACCATTCTATACTAACATCATTACTGGTGTAAGATATGAATGAGTGGAAGAAATATGTGCCGTCACATTGAAGAGTATAAATCTATCTATTTATCTAGATAATTCCTTTCTTGACTGGCTAAATTTATTTCTGTCCCAACTACTATTTTGCTTCTTTATTTCTCCTTTGCTCTATGACATGCCAGCACACTTTCCAATTCCTCCAGAATCTCTCAATTCTTTAAAACACAACTTTTCTATAGTTACTTCAATCTTGCCATCCCTTCAGGTTAAAATATTAATACATTTGGCCTTTTGACATCCCCATGTGATTTGTGTTGTATCAATCCAGATTTATAAGTTTTCATTAGAGAAAAATAAGTGCCTTATTCAAAGGCACATCACATTCTGTGATATTTGCAGAGAAAACAAAAAGCAGGCCCCAAACATCTTGTCCTATGCTCCATCTATATTGCTGCATCTTTCAAACTGGAAACTAGAAAAATCTTTTTGTTGCTTTCAATCTGAAGGCAGTTTCCCTCATTCCTCTTCCTTTCTGAATGATGGTAAATCTAGCAATTCTAGTCCCCTGAATAAAGTGAAGAGGCATTTGCTCAACTAGCACATCACATCCTTTTTGGAAAAAGAATTAAGACCCGCTATAACTGGGAATAACTGCTTAGTGAAATATTATACGTATTCTAACACTGTGGGTCAAAGCAATAAAATCCGGAAACTCTTTCATTCAGATACTCACAAACACTCCTGTATTCTAGTTTGTCTGCTACACACCAATCATGATGTGAGCCACAGTTAACTGTCCCTGTGTCCTCCAGCCACTGCAACCCACCTTTTGGAAATTATATTATTTATCTCCATGGCCCAGTGAAATTTATGATGCAAAAAATGTTCCAATAATATTAGTTCACCTTTTTTGTTCCAGACAGTACAAGACACCAACCAGGTTTGCCAATAAAACATCATCTTGACAGTCCCTTTTTCAGATTCTTCACTACCAGACTAAGGTGGAACTATCTGCAAATGGTGGTTACCTTTAGATAAATCCTGCTAGGTACTAGCTATCTCCAGTCACTGTGCCATTTTAATTAAATGAGTAAAGACAAACATCCCATTTGAAAGAAAACTAATAACTTTTGAGAAATAGGGAAGGGCTTGATGAGATGATACCATATTATAAAGCTTTTGTTGTGGGCAAACAGAATCCTATAGTTGAAAGTAATTATCTCATCAAGTTCCACCTCATTAGTATTGAAACGAGACATCATAATGAACAGTGGACTAATAATTCATCAATGAGGATTTGGTTTTAGTCCAGCTTTCTACATTTTCTGTAATATATTTGCTGGTTTCAGCTCATCACCCCCAACTTCACTGGACAAGATGACACACCTCTTCATTCTCTATTCATCAAAAGCCGATGGGTGAATTAGTAAATTAGATTAAATTTCCTTTCCCAGTGCCAGAGGGGCACTGGGAAATTTGCATGAACTCCCTTCCCAGGACACGGCGCGTGGAGAAAAGGGAGAAGCAGGAATTGTCAGAGCAAGTTCAGTTTTGCCCCCTGGACCTTCTGCATTTTTGTGGAGGAGTGCAGAATGTATCAACACACCCTCTCTTCCACTCCAAAAAGATAGCACTATGATGATAAGTGGGAGATCACTTCACAAATTAAAGTTGGCTACAAAATATTTTGGGACTATCTGTAGTGAGACAACCCTCTTGTAGATGGAAAATGGCATAGTAGAGACTACAGAGTCCACTGGTCATGCTATTACTCAGGCAGAAGATTAAACTTTAATACTTTCCTTTCCTTTCTATCCTTCCCACTGTGATCCCTGCCCCCCACCCAGCCTGCCCTCTAGATATTAGATAACCCAAACAAGAAAGAGAAGAACCTTTTTGACAGTAATGCTGAAATCCTTCTGTTTTGTAATGCATTCAAATGGGAATCAGACCAACTGGATCCTGACCTATTTATCAGACTGAAACTCCTGCTGGGAAGTATCAATAAAAAGGCCCACTGGGAAGTAATTTAGACTGGTCCTGGTTATTAAGGGAATTGTGATGTTGAGGATAGTTATCTTAAGGAAAAAAGAAAAAAAAAAATAAACAACAACAAAAAAATAAAAATAAAACAAACAAAAAACACAAGAAAATATTTTGATATAGTCTTATTTCTTGAATATTTATCTATCCAAGGTATGATAAATTTTTACTGCAGTTTTCCTTTAAAACAAGCTGGCAGGTCAACTTCCAGTGGCAAGAAATAAGCCTGCTTCATTAATCTAACCAGAACACTTAACAGACCGCTTAACAGAAGTTGTTTCTCTGAGGTGGCCAAGGGTCTTCACTGGCAGTACACACACAATGGTTGAAAGTCTGCACAGAACCCTATCATGTTTCCCAGATTTCCTAGAGCAAAGCAACTGCAGACTTTTTGGCTTTTATTATTATTGTTGTTGTTGTTATTATTATTATTATTAACAACAATAACAACAAAACTCAGGAAAGGTAAAGTAAAGTAATCTCAGTGGAGCTTTCACTAAGAACTTTTCAAAGCAAAACATTTTCAAACCTCACAGCTTCAATCCAGCACAGATGCAATGTATGGCAAATTAGGCAGCCCCACACTTGCTCCTTAGCATGCATGTTTCTACCCAGCCTTTTCCCACAGTAGGCAAAGTAAGGAAGTTTTCAACCTCCCTGCAAAATGCTGGGTGTTTGGCTTGTTTCTGCCTTTTTAAAATGAGCCCTGACTGAGAAGTCTCTGTCCTACATTACATTTTTGGCAATTTCTTCAGGGTGAGGCACGTTGTTTCTCTCTGCAGGCCTCTAATCCCTCCCTACACTGACTTAATATGAAGTAAAAACACTTTACCAGAGAAGCCCATGGTATGAAGGTCATGTTACCTTCTGCCATCCTTTCCATCTCCCAGTTTTTCCTACGAGTCTATATATCCTTTTAAATCTTAGGTCATCTTTATGGTGGTGCCAGCTATTATTACAAATGCAAACTATTTTAAATGTGTCTGCACACACACCTATATACTTATATATATGCATATTCTCAAAACAAAACAAATTAAAATTACAGTCTCTTCACTGCAACAGATTGAACACACTCAGGGAGATGAACACATTATGGGATCAAAAGATAAAGAACAACAACAACAACAAAAGAATAAACTTATTTTCACTTTGAAATCCAGTCCAGTGGGCAGGAATCATTGAGTTAAATTCTCTGCTCTGTGTTACATAGAAGGTCAAACTACATGGTTCCTCTTGGCCTTAAATGCCTATGAAAAAATATGCCACAACTCCCTTTGCAGTGGAAAGTAGGACATTTGCTTTACCCCTCATGTTGAGAACCTGCTCATGAAATCTGCCAGAGCAATAGATATTTTTATTAGTAATTTCAGATTAAAAATATTAAGCACAGCAGGCAAGAAATTCACAGAATCGTTCAATGTTGTTCTTAAAGCCTGTATCTATGATTTCATCATTGCTGCTAAAGCTGGTGCTGTTTCCATGGCATTCCTGATGAACCAGTGACCCAGCTTCTAAACAATTTATTTATTTTTATTAATATATTGTTAATTTACACATTTTTCACCCATTTATGCTAACTAGAGTTCATTTAGAAGAAGGATCTTTCAGTTTATTAGCTGAGAGCACTAAGCATGCTTCAGGCTTGAAAGCATGAAGTCAGTTTATACAACACAGGTAACCTGTACCTTTTAACTTCTCTTAGGACAGATATGTCTCAAGTGTCTTACGTGCCTGCAAAACAGACTTCGCTGAAAATGTCTCAATAACATCTAGAAATATTTATTTTACCTTACAGTTTATTTTTTTTAAGGTTGTGTTCACAGGGCTGTGGGATCTAGAACATGTAAGATTTTGATAGAAAGTCCAAATCGTGTGTATTTTCTTCCCACAGGGCTCTGATGGTTTGTGATTTGTGAATGTTTCTTGATTTTCAGTGATCTTAAATACACATTACATAAAGATTTATCAGCATTTTATCCAAGATTCATAATTTTGCACCTAATTTTAAACATCCTCCTCCTCTGTGCTCTGCCCCAGAGGCATGAGCTTACCACATAAAAGTAGAACTAGTCAAATAGACAGAGAAAATACCACAAGACCATACATAAACCACAAATATAAAAGTTTTTTTGCTTGGGAGACGGGATAGAAGGGGAAGTGATAAGACCTGAACAGGGAGCAATATTTATTTTAAAATATTTTTTTGCTTTTCCTTTGGATTTTCTGAAGTGGGAAACAATATCCAAAGCAGGTGGGCATGGGCTGTGTTATTAGAGCAACACGATTTAAATACTATCACTCTTTTAAGTAATATGCTCCAGTACAGAGTAATGGAAGACATTCTGGTAGTCTATCATCATCCTGAAAGAGATGCTGTATCATATTTTTGCCTGGATCTTGGGAGGTGACATATGAGTGGCTATTATATTCACTCTCCAGTCAAAATAGTTGCAGGGAGAGGATACATTGCTTTGAGCATCCAGTAATAACACTTTGCATAAGCTTTACTTCATGGTTATGTATACTGTCCACTCACTGTTTTTTTGCAAGATAAAGCTGATGACCAGGGGAAATCCTTATATCATTTACAGTTCATCTAAAAGTATTGCCAGCTCCTGGGATTCAAATATCATGAGTCAGCCTCTCCAAAATCATAAGATTTTATTAAATGTAAAAGGTAATTACATTTGTTGTTGTTGCTGTTAATTCAATTTAAAAGGAAGGAAAGAACTCTTATGTAGACATTTAGGTAGAGCTTCCAAGTATTTATTGGCAACCACAAGGCAATCTGCTTCATGATAATGCAAGCTAAGATCCTCATACATTTAGGTGATAGGTAGCGTGACTGTGAAAATAGACTGAAGTCACACAAGCTTGCAAGAAAATATGAAGCAGTCACAGGTGTGAATAGCCACACTACTCAGCTCCTCTAACACCCTTTGTTGAGCAAGGAATTAAGACTTGATCTTTTATTACCCAGGCGAGGAAAACCCGCAGACTTACCCCACATGATGTGGCACTTCCGTGCTCCTACAAATACCCCAGTGAAGAGATCCAAGCAAATGCAGAAGCCACTGATCTGCTGTTCAAAAAGCTCATTCACCATTCAAAACTAATTTTTGTAATCACTTCTGGGAACTAGGAAGAAAAACAAACCCACAACCCATCAGAACTGCAATGGCAATGCCAGCCCACACTTCTCCAATCACCATGAAACAGTAACTTTTTATTGAGCAAAATGAGTTCAGCTGCAAATGTAGATAGACTTGCAGCTGATGGGACCACCTCAAAACTGCTTATTCGGAATGCCAGAGCAGCCTTCACATATGTGAAGTGCAGCACAGGGAGAATCTCTTTAAGCTTTTATTTTGCTTTTTGTTTTCAGAAATACTTACTGCATTTTCTAAAGAGCCCTTCCTTGCTGAAATACTTCTGGATTTTTCTACTACTATTCATTTTAAATGGGTTTCAATATTTGATAAGACAGGTTAGAAAGAAAAACTAACTCCTAATAGATTGGAGCAATTACAGACTACAGGTTGGGATTGATTGATTGATTGATTTTTGTAGGTTACTTTAACTGTGAGCCTGACTGATTTAGAGGTCAGCAAACAGCCTGTTCTCAGGTTGATGGTGCTTTTTATTTTATATTAGAAAATCTCACAGTGCAGGTGGAATTTCTCCCTTCATGGATTTGTTCTACAGCATACCAACAGTACCTGGTTATTTGTGCAGAATTTGAGAATATCTGGCAAATACCATGCCTGCAAGAAGGACCTACTTGCTAGCAGTCCTGGGCATGAGGAGGCAGGGTGTGCAAATTCATTTTGAAGAGTTAATTGGATTCTAATAACTTCAGTTTTTTTATTTCTCTCTGATTTATTAGCTAAGGAAGTAGTGGAGGAAGTAAGGCTACTCTTTTTTTCCTCAGCTAATGGAAGAGTTTGGATAACACCATGCTGGGATTTGGAGGAACAACTTATCATCTATTCTGTTCTCTTGGGAACAGAACTGCAACACAGAGTCACTCTTCTTAAAAGATGAAGTCATTCCTTTTGGATGACAGAAACAAAGAGAATCTCTGGAGGATCAAATCTGCTTTAACCGTCTACTGTATGTGGACTTCTCCTAGGGAAACATGAGCAAGGCTTCAGCCATAACCACTTCTTCAGTGACCTACCACTGAAGTAAATAGGTGAAAAAAGTACTTTGTAGGAAACCACAGCATCATGAGCAGAAGGCCTCTATTTCACTATGGAGCTGAGTGAAATAAAGAGATGCTGATCAGAAAGTCTATTATAGTGTGGGGAAGTCATTATCATAATCCTATTCATTGTTTTAGTGACAACAGTGTAAGAATTATTATAAAAAAATGAAAGTAAATCTTAAAGGAAAAAAAAAAAAGCAGATTTTTTTTTAACCATTATTTTCAGAAATATGGTTTACAGTATTGAACCACAAACCACTGTTTCAGGCCAGCTAAGGGACTGGAGGGATGGATGGGGAAAGCAGGAAATACTTAGCCCATTTTCACAGTCGGAGAAAGCCTCAGCTTTCACTAAAAATAAAAGAAACATACATCAAACAAACTGCCAGAAATGAGGAGAAAGAATTTGGAAGAATAAATCTCATATACTCCACACCAAAATAATAGGAAATCAAAAGGAAAAATGTTTATTTTTGATGTTATTTTCTTGCGATTAGATTAAGAAAGATACTATGATATCCAACAAATTTTTAGGGGTGGAGTTGGGGAATAGCTTAGAGCATTGGCTGCAATGTTGATCAAAAAATAAAGAGAAAAGAACAAAAGCAATGTTTTCATAAAACATCAAGTTGTGTTTCCCACATATTTAAGACTGCATCTATTTTGTAGGTCAAAATGACCATTTGGTCCTTACACTAGCCTAATCCCTGATCTGTAAAGCACAAAGGAGACCTTGGTGAGGGCACCTTCTGGCACCTATCTGAACAACATCCAAAAGCCTCCACTGCCGAATCCTCATGTCCTCAACGTGGTGGTGCCCAGCATCTCTCACAGTGCCAGGGACAGGCTCTGTGGTCATATGAGCTCTATGGCATATGAGCTCTTACATATGAGTCCATGAAGTGTTCCTGTTAGACACTAGTGTTTAATGTCCTTCTACTTGTTGCTTTGATTTGACCCTGCTTTCAGAGTGTTAATGAAGGGCTTTTGCTTTAGAAAGCCTATTTTTTTTGCCAAGCCTGCTTCTGTCCCCTTCCCCCCTTTTTTTGATATTTATAACTGCAACACTCATTTACAGTTGCATAAGTGTAAAGCAGGGTGTCTTTCTGGATTTTCACACATCTGCCCACATAAAATTACCACATTAGTAATTACCTAATTGTCTAAGTCAAACTGTAGTGAACAGAGATTGCTTTTGCAATCCTGTTACTTCAGAATGCCTTAAGACAGTATAAAAGTATGAGTACCAGTAAAACGTGTTTTCCAGAAAAAAGAAACAGTTTTCCTTGCATATTCGTTGCAAGAGCTGTATCTCCTCCTCTGTTTAGTGAAACTTAATACAGGGTAAACATTTTTTGTCACAGTTCTAACTTAAATTGAAATATTGCACAGCTCTCACTTTGAGAAAAAAATAATTTTGTCAGGTTAAAGAAAAAAAAAAAAGTTTATCTGTTCTCTTTCTCAGATGCTCTTTAGGATACTAAGAAGCCTAACCTTTTACTATCACATTTCTGCCCAGTATGACTGCAGAGGATATACAAGCTCTGATTTTAAACTTGTTTACACATATTTCACAGAGAAGAAATGAAGGAGACAGAAGTAAAAAAAAATGATTTTCCATGGTCACAAAAGCTGGTCCTAGAAGCACAGCTGGGTGTCAGATCAGGACCTCTTGGCAGCCAGCCACAAAAGATGTGCAACAGAGAAAAAGCATTTCCTGTAAGGAAGCATTTGATTTTCAAAGTTGCGTGAAATGTTCACAAGAAAACCATGTAAATGCATGCTGGACTTGGAGGGGAAGAGAGGTGGTGTTCATTAGAAACTGGAAACCCTCATGTTTCACCAAAAGATTTGCTCGTCACAAGCATTGCCAGCTAGCCTGAGGTGATTTTTATGTTTTGTATCAAAACTAAGTGAAAATTAAGTCTCTAGCAGTTTCAATGTAAATGTGCTTTGAAGTTCATTTCAATGTGACACCAGTCAAGCTCCATGGATTATGAAGGATTTTAGTTCACACAGAAAGAAGGCAGTATTTTCCTGAATCTCTGCAAACAGGCTAGCATGTACAGTGGTGCTGTGGATGCTCACTCCTGCTGCCAGCATGCGTGAAAGCTGCAGACATTCCCCTCCTTTCCCAGCCCACAAGCTGTTTGCCATCACCCCATTGCCAGGATTTGCTGCCCCAAAGGCAACCCACAGGGTGCAGAGCCCTCTGCTCTGTATCAATGCAAACCCTGCACAGACATTTTATGCTGCTTTACAGAGATTTGCAAGACGGTCCTTCGAATTACAAAAAACATCTAAAAATGGAACAAATGTTCAGTGGAAACCAGCACTGTGCATTATTGGAGGTGGAAAACAATGCTTTTACATTGCAGCGGTTGTGACAGGTAAGAAGACAGATGAAGACAAGCCTTAAAGTAAAAAAAAAAAAAAAAGTAGCTTAAATTTCTGGAGAAAGGCGATGGCAAAGCAGAAAGAACAGGAGACATGGTTTAACTTAAGCATCTAGAAAGTTGGAAAGTCATTGTTGCAGGAACACTGGGGGTGGACGGGGTACATCTGTCAGATTTATGAGAGGATGGGTACAGTGATGGAGCCGTAACATAACAACAGCTGAAAGAACAACAGTAAAGCTGTAGTTGTCTGGGGTGAGAGAAAAGGATGTATTCTATAGATGGTCTGCAGAATGAATGTATGAGTCTGGGTTATAAATGGAAAGGGATGTCAAATGGAGACTAAAAGGAAAAGATAATTCAGATTCACATCTTTCCTAATGATGAATGTGCATGGTACTCTTCACGAAAGAGTTGTAATGTGTTTTGGTAGTGAAGGGGTTGGTGTTGCTGGCCACTGGAATACAGAAGAGCTAGTGCCAAAGGAGCACTGGTTTCCATGCGCTTGAGGATAAAACTGTCCTCTGAGATGGGACTAGCAAAACAGATTAAACGAAAAAAGATGTACTGAACTTTGTCTAGAATGAGAACAGAGAGGAGGAAGTCCATGTGGAAATTGCAAGAGACATATTCAATCAGTTTATATATGAATTTAAAACTAAAATGTAAGTGGAGAGAAAGGAAACTGGATAATAGCTTGGATACACAAATTTATTCAGAAATGTTTATTTTTAAAGGGTGAGAGACTTCTATTTTTTCTTGTGACTAGACAGAACTAAATGAAAGTGAGTGCTAAGAAGGATAAAAGCAGCAAATACGGTGAAATACAAGAATAGAGACACAGTGACACATGGAGGGGCCATGAAGGAAAGCAGGTCAATAACCTTGCTATGGACAGTATGAGCTGTGGAGGAGAGCTGTGGAAGATAAGCAAACAGAGGGAGGAAGACAGCTCCACATCTGCTCACATCCCTTCATTAGAAATTTGCATAATCACATGCAAAAAAAAAAAAAAAAAAAAAAAAAAAAAGAGCTGGCCAAGCCGGAAAGGGTCTGAAAGACTGTCAATGGTGATGCAAAAGTTTTGTTTGTATAATGCAATTGCAGTCCTACACATGTAGAGAACTCCTAATGTAAGATTACCTTAAGTTCTCTGTTTAAGGCTATCATGCCAATATTAAGCCAAGTTCTGGTGTTTTCTGGTTTAAGAAACAGGGCTTCTAGCAATTTCTCCTCCTCTGCTCCAAAGCTCCTCACCCTATGCTTATTTCAGTGTGATCCCAGCTAGAGAAAACATAAGGGAAAAAAACCAACAACTTCAGTGATTAAATAGCTTGGATGCAAAATAAAGAGGCTG
Organism: Aythya marila; assembly: GCF_965140915.1. Taxonomy (NCBI): domain Eukaryota; kingdom Metazoa; phylum Chordata; class Aves; order Anseriformes; family Anatidae; genus Aythya; species Aythya marila. The sequence continues at coordinate 50,574,786 of NC_139043.1, forward strand.
CACGATATTTTACTTACCTTGTGGTTCAAAACAACAACAACAAAAAGAACAGGAGAAGGAAAGATTGAAAATGTAAAGTTTTTACCTCTTAAAAGTGTTCTCCCTCAATTAACCTGAATCCACACTAATCCTGGACAGAGTACAGGAATAGCTGACTTATCTGCACCTTGGCTCATGTTTCTTCAGCAGCCAGGGCCCCATTCCCCCAAGTTCTCCTGGTGCCTCCTCCAGCATCATGGCACCAGATGACACCTGGTTATGATCAAACTGCAACTTCTGCCATGAGGTTGAGGAACGGAGTGCCAAAGGCATCATGCTTATGTAGGACAAGAGATCTTTCTTTTGATTGCCTTGTATTTTTGCTGGGGTGTGAAACAGAAATCTGCCCATGCCTGTTCTGCTTCCTGCTGTCAGGAGGCTGCTCAATAATTTGGTTCTCTTTCTCTCAAGGAAGCTCTGCTGGCCTGCTGCTTGCTCCAGCCAGTTACCGCTGCTCAGCAATGAAGTCCGAAGTGCCACAGACTTCCAGGGGCCCCTTGGCACTGGCTCTTTTGTGTTCCAGTGGCCAGCAGCAGCTCCTTAACTCTTCAGCAGCCAACGCTCATTACCATTTTTCTGTAATTAAACAGTGCTGCTTGTTCTCCTCATTAGATTATCACAGCAAACTGATGGTTATTTGAAGGAACTGCCACGATAGGAGACAAAACACTGGCAACAGATAAAACAAAAGGATGCACACAAAGCTCTTTAATTAAACTCCATGAAGGGATATGAATTCTAGCAGAGATTTTAGTTACCCTGCTGAGCCTCTGTCTGATTAGCTACAATGCATCTGCTAGCTTTCCTAGTATCCATCTGTACCGCTAAAGAGAAATTTATTCTGGCTACACAAGATGACCTCAAAGATGTCAGTTATGGATAGCATAATAGTTTATGTATGTTGACAAAGTGCTTCAGAGCTCTTCTTGCTGTGCTGACATGAGGAACCATCCTTTTCACATATAACAATGTGCTTACCATGCACACATATATGTATGTACACACACACACAGTAATGAGGAGTTAACATGAAAGCCAAAAAGTGGTTGGAAATTTGTGAGGGAAAATTCTTTCTCTAAGTTTATAAAAAGCCTTATCACCACAATTATTTATTCTTTTGGCATTCGTTGTCTGTTCTGCCCAGCCTCCCTTCCCTTCAGCATCCAGGTGCAGGAGTTAAAGTGAAGGCTAACGGATGGGACAAAAAAAAAAAAAGTCATGGGGTATACACTGTAAGGTATATCCATCTTAAGTCAGGCTGTTACTTTGAAATTTGATTAGTCTTTTTCTTTAATGAGAAAAGAGAAAGAGAATAAGACACAAAATCAGATCTGTCATGTAGCATTTTCAAGAGGCACTGACACAAAACCCTTTGGGGCTTTCCATTCAGGTCACAAGGGATCTGGTTAAAATCGTATCAGTCCTTAATCCACAGGTAATTGACAGCACAGCTCTCAATGACTCAGTGTGCCACAGTGCAGCAGTGCTTATTACTATTGGAGGCCTTTAATCAGTATAGTTTTAGTCACATGCACCCTGTTGGATCTACACAGCCTATTGGGACAATACAAAATTTACATGTTTGTCATAATTAATTACTTGCTGACATATTGAAAGCTGTTACCATCGAGTGTCCAATTCTGAGGAATGTATTTGATGGAATGAGGCCAGACTATATGATGTACACATACAGCCTCAAAACACTCATGAGAAACAGTTCCCTCTGCTAAATGCTCTGCAGTGCTTTCCTCATCCCTCACAGAGTCCTGAAAATGTCCCAAGTTCTGCCTAATTTATACAACCCAATCCTCAGGGTCCTCCTTGGTTGCCAATGTCCTACTGTGAAGGCTCCATTAAAACTTTTATTTATTTGTCCATAGAGGCCACTGAAGAATGTCACAAGGTATTTCCTTTTCCAAAGTAGATTTTGCTAAGCATTAATAAGGCCCTAACATTATTCTGGGTAAGTGTGTGCTCTCATATTTTGCCAGACTATTGGCAGTCTGCAGGGAGTAAGTATTCCAGGGCCTAATCCCTGACCACCATACTGGCAAGTAACTACAGTTTTGTTAAACTCATGGCTTGGCAGTATGTTACATTCATGCTTTGTAATATCAGGTGGAAATGAACATGAAGTTCAAAACACTGTGGAAAAAATAGCATACTGATTTTCCCCGTATATATCTCAGCCTCTGCTATCCCACTGAGCAAACTGAGCAAGCAGGCCAGATTTAAAAATAAATAAATAAAACAATTAAATTGTAACTAAAAATGGAGAATTCCAGCACAGTGCTGGCAGTATGATTTCTTTTTAACATTAAACAGTCATTTTACTAGTAACTCAGACAACAGTCCAACTAGAAAAACTCTCTTCAGCTTGGTCATCCCCAAGGATATCTGTCCTGAACTGTGTACAAAACAAAGCAAAACAAAACAAAGAACAACAACAAAACCAAACAGCTGAACAAGAGATTCTGACCAATAAAAACTACCACAAGTCCAGACCAATATTTTCCCCTTATGAAAATACAACTGAACAGGATCTTCATTTTTTAATAATCACATGCAATTCCTGTTACAAAACTAAAGTTGTTTTTGCAGTTGACTCAGTCTGGGTAGAAAATGCAGTCCTCAGCTGTAAACCTGGCAATACTCTGGCAACTCAAAAACTAGCAATTCAGTTTGGGTGTTCTACATAGCCTGCAACTCTACCTCATCCCCAAATGCCTGAAGTGCATTCAAAGTATTTTAATGGCAGGTTTTTAAACCTTATCTCCCTTGCAGTTTCTGCCTCCAGTTTCTCATCCTCTAAATTGCTCAATTATTGCACCTGCTGTCTTATTTGGTATAAGAGTTCAGTGTTTGAAGGAGGGACTTAGGCACAAACACTGTAAATACCTAGCAGCCAGTTGGATGACTGGCTACTTGTACTTGCTGAAATGTGCTACTGTGCAGCATCTCATCTGTTGACAGGGATCAGCATAGCACACTGAGAAATGCTATGAAGGCAAGCAGAAGTTTCTGCTGCTGATAGCTAATTCTTTTAATCTCAAAATGTTATAAGCTAAGTGGTACTTCTCCAGGTCACAGCGACCTTCTCTTCAGTATGAACTATGAGCATAATTTTCTCACATCAGGCAGTTTGAGGAAAATGAATCTGCCTCTTTATCTGTTTTCAGTGTTCTACAACCATCACATAGAAATAAGCCACTAAATGTACATATCCCACAAACATGCTTGTAAACTGGAACAGCTGAAGCACTTGATAAAAGCATCTGATGACTTATGCATAAGTAATGTAAGTAACACACTTTCCATTATAAGCTTTAAAATTGAGCCATATGGCTGAAACAGATAATGGTGTAGACGACGTATAGAACCAGGTCAGACTGGTGGCCCAGGCCTTCCTCTCAGACAAATCTCTTAGTGCTGCTGAGTTTTATGAAATCCCCTGAGCTGTGAAGGACATGAATTGTCCCTGGGACCTGAGATTCTGTGGGATGCTGTGAACAAGCTAAATACATTAGATTTTGCAAACTCTGAAAAGTGGCATTGCAGTGTATTAGCCCAAGAGGATTTTCCAGGAGGAGGTTTGAGTGTTGCAGTGCAATAGGGTCAGAAGAAAGGGTTGACCCCGTTGTCCTGTTACATTACATATCTTTGCAAGAAGGCAAAATCAGTTCTGAAATTATATGATACAGTTAGTTTCTTCCAGTTAAAGCACTTCAGGTCTGAGTACTTTAGCTAGGTGAAAGACTGTCTGAAAAAGCACTTTTGGGAGGCTTGTTCAGTAAAGTGTTTTTCCATGTCTTTCTGAAGAAGAGTTCCTAGTATTTCTCAAAAGTTGGCATGGAAGTCCCCAGGTACATTGATACATTCAGTATGTACAGCTACAAGAGCTATGGAAGGTTTTTGCTACAGAAATTTGAGTACCTGAGGCAACAACGGCTTTCTAGTTTGGAAACTAAGCAGACACTTTTGTCTGTGTTTACTCCTAAGGGAAAGTAATGTGACCATCATAAGCCTGGGAGTTACATCAATTTTAAAAGATATTGCTTTGAATTAACAGAAAACTAAGTAGGAAAATTCTTCCTTCTGGAAATCCAGTTCTCAGCTGCTTATTTATGTGTTGATATTCATTCTTTCCAAGTAAACAAGGCAATAAGCTCTTCTTATGAGCCAAGTGAATCAACATTAGTTGAATCAAAATCATTTTCTTACATAATTGTTTTTTCCCTACCTCCAAGCCCTTACAACAGGCCAAAAAAAAAACACCTTCGAAAAATAAATAAGTTAATAAATAAATAAATAAATAAATAATGGGCTGCAGTGACCTTATGTATTAAAACATCAGGATTGTTTAAATAATGGGAGAGAACGATTTCTTCTTAAAAATAAATAAATAAATAAATAAAATATGGTTGTGTATGTCTTAGAAATAATCCTTTATTGCATTGTATACAAGCAAAGAAAAAATATGAAAGCATGCTCTGATTGTATGGTGGGCAAAATAAATATGAAATCAGTAGATGTATCAAAAATACATATTTATAAATAATTAACATTTCCAAAAAATTGCCAATGCATGTTGTCCTGGTTCTGCCTCAGCACTACATGACAGCAGTCAATGTAGAATCCCTTGTGTCAAATACATCCAACTTCAGAATAAGAGGGAAGTAGGCCCTTAAGTCACTTTGCTACATCAGAATTAAATAAGTCCACTCTACCTTGCCTTCAGGAGAGTCTCATTCCTACACTGACCTCCAGCAGCAACTGCTGTCTATAGAATCTCACGTTAAATGCAGACATTGACAATTTACAAAAACTTATCCAACTGTATTTTAAGTAGATGCCAAGCAACTGACACAATGAAGTCAGTAAGCGGTTTTTCATTGTCTGCAATGTAAAAGTCAATAATGGCCCTAGGTATTTGTAAAGTGTCGTTCATTGTGGACACAGATGAAGGGGGACCTCACACTGTACAAGATGCAGGAAAATAAAAGAGAGGTCCTCCTCCTTCTAAGGTGCATGAAACAGTCCTTCCGAAACTTTATGAGATTAAATGGTTTCTTAAGATGCCAAATGTTTATCACGTTTCTGCTCCAATTCCACAACAGCTAACTATGAAGGATACAACACAGTGGAAGCTGTGTGTGTAATTCAAGAGCAGCACAAGGCTCTTTATTTTCTATGTGTGGTCAGAACAGCAGGCAGTGGTATAACATATATCAGGAAGAGTTTTTCTTTTTCTTTGTTTTATTAGGAATATGACTAATTTGGGAGTTTGCCAGAACTCCACAATCACTGATCCTCTATGAAGAACAGTTTGAATCTAATGCATTAACAATGCCAGTGACAGTCAAAGCAAAGATCACAAGCTCACTGGCCCTGTTGTGCTTATATCTGAGGCAACTCTTGTTTTTAAAAGGGAAATAAAAATCCCCACCTTTATAGCACTGAGAATTAAAGATTTATACGCCACTCCACAGGCTACCTTCAGCCCCATGTTAGGCCCAAAACCCTCTCAGACTCCTGAAGAGCTGTGAAGTCTGCTGTGAAGCCTCCATGGCCCAGCTTCACAGGGTCCCACCCAGCCTCACTTGCAAGGCACGTGCGTGGTGGCAGGCATGGGTACACAACCATGTTTCTGTACAATTTGCTGAAGTAAATGATAGAAGGACTATGGCAGCATTAGGCTTTTAGGCCGGCCATGGGGGGAAAAATGATACCTTGTCTGGCATGCAGCCTACTGGTAGAAAGTGAACTCCTTGACATATTTTCAACTAGCAGAGTAAGTTTACACAAGCTCAGTGCTTTGTGTTTCTACTGCACCACCAAAACATGGCCAGAGAGTAGACAAATCTTATCTACTGACTCCTTATCTTCAAAATCTTCTACATGTATTTGATCCAAGATCTTTAAGCACCTACCTCACCGCGTGCAACCCTGGCCTCCCAGGACGGGTGGTATTTACACACCACAGAAACAATGGGACCATTTGTCTTTCAAGCAGGCCTGGGCACAGGGCAGATGGCACTCTTGCTCACTAGCTCCAGTGGTGGCATGTATTTCAAGATGACAGGCTTTTAGAGTCTTAGAACAAGATACAGGATCACTTCTCTAACCTCATTTTCCTTTCCCTAAACTCATGCAAGCCTTCTCAAGCCATTGACTACAGAATGAAAAGGAGAAAGACAAAAATATACCAGAACACACACACAGGCATTGTATATACTCACGCAGACAAACTCTTAAATAATTGCAAGATAATCCATGGGAAAGACTTACAAAAATGTGGAATTAGAAAGAGCAAGATGCCCAGAATGCTTCATCAAGAGCACTTATGATAAGCTTATTTTTTTTTCAGGTCTTTCACAATTTAGATATATAGTCACTTGCTTTCTACATACTCTGGGAACAGTGAACAGAAGGCCAAGCTAAGGCCATTTCTATTCTCACACATTTCCATTAGCTCTCACTAAATGTCATTGTTTTCCTAAATTGCTCCCAGAAACCTAATTTGCATTTAATATCAATCCAGCACAAGTACAGTGTTTCTTCCTTTATACTAATTGCTTTTTTAAAGATGTTTTCATCAAATGCGTGATAGAAACTTTTGGAATGTACCCCTTGAAATGTCCTGCTGAGTTTTTGCTAACATTTGGTAACAAATCTCACGAGAGCCTTTAATGGAAGTTAACATTTTTTGCATGTGTCATCCTGCAAGTCTTCAAAGCAGAAGTTTATAACAAAGTCTTACTGTGACTTTAAAGCTCCAAGTCCTTTTCTAGATATCTGCTTTATGTTTGCTGACATTGCTGAGTGCCCAGAATTTGGCTGGCTCTGACCAGATCCAAGCACAAAGGCAAACTGAAATGACGCAGAACTTACTTTTTCCTCCTTTGTACTTCCTTAACAAATAGAAATTTAGCAGCATGTGCATAAGGAAAGTAATGAACAAAAGAAAAGAATCCCCAAAACCACAACCAACCAGAACCACCCACTCACATGCCAGTTGTTTTCTAAAGTGATTTCTACAGCTAACAGAAGAGACAGATTGGGAGTCCTGAAACATGAAGTCTGTTCTACCCACATAAACAACACTTCCTGGGAGGCAGCAGCACATTGTGCTTCAAGCCTGTTTCTGGAAAATAAATAAATAAATAAGCAAACAAATAAATAAATGAAGGAAAAAGTCTTATTCTGTATGTACCCCTAGAGATCAAACAGCAGTTTCTAGCCTAGGAGAGAGGACAGAGTGACAGTAACTTTACATGGCCCTTTATTATACACCCTGATCCCAAGCTGATCAGAGCAGATCATTGAAGCACTGTGAAACCCAATAATTCAGCAACATGTTGCCTGCACTGTGGGCTCTGAGCTTAGCCCTGCAGTTCCTGAGCATACCTTATCTCTGAAGTTGTGTCGAGGTCTCTGAACAACTTTAAGGCTCTACCCTGGAGTGCTTGCACAACATTACCCTGTTTCCAGTCACATATTTATGTGGCCACAGCATGCTACTGCAACTCTGTAATTGAAGTCAAGTGGTAGAGCAAGGACCTTTCCAAAGTCATACCAGCAAGAGGCAGTTCAGCTTTAAGCCTCATGCAATCTTAGTCTTTGGCCCCAAATGTGGTTCTCCTGCAGCTCAAGCCAACATAAATCAGCCCTTTCTTTGCAACAGCACATACGCAACAGCACAGCAAGCCAGTTTGGCAACCTGAACCAGCTCAAAATGAATCCCATCAAAGAACTGTTCCTCTCAGATGAGCTACCTGAACTTCTCTCCAGGCAGTGGCCCAGCATTACATTGCTGGTGCAAGCAAGAGCTGTAGATAAAAGGAGGCAGGACAGAAAGGCAGCAGCCTCAGCTTAAAGCAGTTTGATTCTGGTTTCTGGCAAATTAGTTTCAGCCTATAGAAACTATTGTGACTGAAAACTTGTTTTCCTAAGAGGACTAGATGAGCTGCAGCTATTGTATTTTGAAATGAAAATGTCTAGTCTGCCAAGAACTGGGGGGAAAAATAAGAATTAAAAATAATAAAATAAAATTAAAAAAAAAGTGAGCAAAAGGCTAATTGGCATCTTTATACATATAGCTCTTACTTTAAGATCATACTGCATGATAGGATGAGGTTGCTTATTTAAAACTTAACTTTTCCTCAGGTCTTTGTCTTATTTAAAGCTTACCCCATATTGACAACTACCAGATAAGGAAAGAACCACCTATAACATTAACTTTTCGATAAGGACAGAACTTTTGCTTTACAACTAACTCTGAAATGCCTAAGAAAAGAGGAGAAAAGTTTTATGCTCATCTGTTGCCATCACACCAGCTTGCTTTTACTGCCTGAAATATGAATAGCATGTCTAGATAACTGAACTCTGGCAATTAGAAAATCAATTTAGTTAGTACGCTGTCATTTTTCTTTTTCTTTAAGCAAGGAGACCTTGTCAATTCTACCTGTCAATTGAGTTTGGACCAGATTGCTGAACATATCAAGGAAACAAAGTAAAATATGTTCCCTCTGTGGATATTTTCTCCCAAAGGAGCAGACTTTCATCTCCTCCTTTCCTTGCTCACAAGCACACCATGCAGGACCACAGTGCAAGCCTGTCCACAGGACCAGACTTTACTACTTTACTTTACCAGACTTTTACCAGACTTTACTACTACTTTACTACTGAGACTATTCCAGGGTTTTTGCTCAAGATACTGCTGTGAATGGGAATCACTAGAATTGCAGTTTTATGGATTTCCTGGCAGATAAGATAGTATTTATGAGTATCCTCAGCTTTTTCCTACATTTGTACCAATATGAAGTATAACTGGCAGTTACCCAATTTCATTATTCTGAGTTAGATGAGTCAATAAGTGTGGAAAAAGGAATGAAATGGGCAGCTACTCAACACACACACACACAAAAAAACCAAAAACAGATATTCAGAGGCCAAGAAAGTATTCATATGCTGATGACTCAATTTTTATAGCGGTGCATGCAACAAGAACAGGAAATATACTATTGAACCCTCTTATGACAACAACGTTGATGTGGAAGGGTAAAATACTGTTTTCACTGCTGCAACTTATAAAGCTGTAACTTTAGTCCTGGATTTCTGCAGAATACAATCACAAGAGGTTCCAAACTTATTAAAGCATACAAGGAGCATGCAGGGCTTCTGTAGGATACAGAATAAGTAAATGTCTTTCAAAGACTGTGTTAAGAAATGTACCTGACAGAAGGCTGACATTGGAAACTCTGTTGCCCTTTGACATACTGTGCATCTAAGTTTCATTCACCTCTACAGTGGTGGACTGCTCCTAGAGAGGGCAAGATAGGAGCTCCTCAATCCTCCTATAATGGCATAAAAACTTAAGTTTGATAGTGATTTTAATTCTCATTTTAAACCTGATAATCCAAATGCACATTTTTTTTGTTGTTGTTGGAATACAGCTGATAGCTGTCCTAAAATAAACTTTCTGAACTCAAAAATACAATTCATTACAACCTTTCATGAATATTTGCACAAGATACCCACTTCTTTACAAAGATCAGGAACTTCCTCTTACCTGCTGCTTGATGCTTGTCTTCTTGCATAGCAGAAGTTCCATGGAGGAGGCTCCTTGATGGGAGAGCAATGTATAATTCGATTGTTCCACAATGGCAATCGATTCTGGTTTTACCCACAGAAGCATGCTGTGGCTAGGCTATGTGAAATTATTTATGTCTGATTTTAACACATTGCAATAAATCAGTAGAAACTGAAAATTTAGCAGTGAATTTAGATTATTTCCACAATTTTCCATATGCAATCCTGGTAAATCTGTAGATAGAGACAGTAAATACTGCAATTTGACTGCCAGTTATGCTTCATTTTCTTGTAGGATGACACTTAGCAGTGGTCCACTAAATACTTCTGGTTTAGGTTCAAATCAATATAACAATGAATCCCTTCTGCCTACAAGTAAGGTATCAGTTGATTCAGGATCACAGGGCATGCAAGAAAACAGACACAAGCTTGATCATAAAAACAAAAGCATAAGTGAATGATTTAGTTCAGTACTATTTCAGAATCAGTTAAAGTTGAAAGGTTGTGGGAATGCAAACATATGCTTAGAGGGAAAAAAAGCAACAACAAATGAACCCAGACAAGGAGGTGTCTCTTTTTAGAGCTGGATGGGGAGGAGATAGGGAAGTACAGGAGGCTCAAATGTGTACCAAGTAATTTATTTCTCACAGAGCCAAAGCTGCTAACTGTTGTTAGGCTCTGTTTCATCCTTCTGCATCATTCAGACTGCCCTTTCTGCTTACTAGACAATCCAAGTAAGACAGAAGCAAACTAAGGCTGCTGCAGCATAACCAAGCTCTCATCTGCCTTTTTATTTCCTTAATACTACTGTAATACTTGGAGATTAAGATGTCCTTTGAGTGGGAACATCCTTCTCTATGTTATTGATTATCTGTGTGGTTGATTCAGTAACTTGCTCACTTGTTTCATTCTGCTGTTTCCTACTTAGACTCTGCAGACCATGTCACACATAGCCCTCTATAATCTCTTGTATAGAGATCTTGTGGTTAATGATTATTAGATGTTGGCTTTTATGGCTCATAAAGCCATTAGTGGATATCAAATTTAATACATTCAATGGGCATCAATGATGTATTTTATCTCTTGCTTTGAATTACTAAATTTCTGGAGTTTGCTGTATTAAAAATAACATCGCACAACAGAAGAGGCCTTTTAATTCTGCTTATTAGCAAATGGGAGTTTCTAACATTGCCCAAAGGCTACAGCAACCTGGCACTGCACAGCTAAAGGAGAGACACTGCAGCACAATAACTTCCAAGCACTGAGCAAATCCGCTCTACAGGAGAAGTAGCATTTTTGTTTTCAGGGAAGCAGACAGTACTTAGACTAGTACTTCCTTTCTGAAGATGCATCTTCCATAAAGCAAAATGAGGTGCTGGTAGCTTGGGTGAAGCAGCTTCTGCTGGAAAAAAGGATAAGAGAGAATGCAAGCTCACAGGGAAGGAATGGAATGGAGGTACTCAAAGAAGAAACAAATCGTCTAAACTTGCGTCATTAAATAGTATGTATTATTTACCGAATGCCATTGGATTGAGGAAGTTTCTTTGCAGGTCACAGTTTACTCATTTTCCCTAACCTGGAATAAGAAATGCTATAAGATTAGCAGATGTGTGACAAAACAGGGCAATATGTGGCAACCAGTCAAAGTACCCTCCTCCGCAAAATTGTGCACACCTGATCACTCCTAGAGTCCAGACAAAGGGGACTGCTTTTCTCCAGCTGTGATACTGGTGTGAAGTAGCTAGTGTAGTGAAATGAACTGCTCTAACGCACCACAGTAACCCCAGGAGTTACGAGCAGTTGGGAAGGGTGTCTGTGCAGCAAAGCATTCCAAGCACCATAAAACAGTTTTCCCCTTTACAGTATACTGTAATGAGATCTTAACTATGCAAAGTTAAATTTCCCATGATGTCAGGATTTCATCACATTAATTTCTTTCAGACCCCCAACTCACACAATGTGCCAAACAATTATGGTCCCTTTTGTTGTGTGTTTTATCGTCCCCAAGCTTCTCCTGTAATCTGTAACCCATTGCCAACTAACCATTTGTACACTCGTCCCCACAAACACCACCCAGGAAGGGAGTAGACACAGCATTTTATGCTCAGTTGAGCACAACTAGCCTGTTCTCACACTCAACAACAGATGGGACATTTAAAGCACACAAGTTGTAGGCATCAGTCTGAATCACACCCTGGTCACCAGCATGGAATTTCATTCCATTACCTACAACCAGCATTCAGCAAACCATCCAAAGCAGATTGTACTCCATAAAATGTCACATTAACACTGCTTTTCAAGAATGCTATCTGTTATCATTACTAAATAGTTCACACACACAAAAAAAAAAAAAAAAAGTTTGCCAAGAAGATGCTAAAATATTAGCCTTTCTCAATTTGTGGGAACTAATTCACATCCCCCGCCTCTCCCTGCTCAGTGAAATAAATGCTAAATCACAACCAACAGAAAGCAGATTTTTCCTCTTGATCTGGTTAGGTCTTGCCAGAGGAATCTTCATCTCAGAACCTTGGAATGGAGAGTAAGTATTCAGAAAACAGAAGAAAAGGGTGCAAAAAAGAGCACTAGCATGACTGTATGCAATATTTAGTTCCATTCTGTACTGCTAATGCATTTCTTTGGTGATGCTACTACTAAATAGTACCCTCTTGATCTTAAACATAGCACGTCCAGAGCCTTTTTTTTTTTTTTTTTAATATTTAATTTTGCCCCTCCCTCCCCCCCCATCTTCCTTGCCCTCTTCTCTCCTTTCCTATTCAACGTTAGCTCTTTGCACACAGGGGGATTCTGATACCCTTAATTAGCATTTTAATAATGAAGACTGCATGAAAAAGTTCATCTGCAAATACAAGACAAAGCCATATAAAGAGGTGCATGATGATGCACTGGCTCCTTGTTTTTGGGGACTGCACGAACCTGCACATCTCTGTCTACATTACTGTTGTACTTCATTCTGCCCTCAATCATGTATTTTAGTCACTCTGGATTTTTCTAGTGTTACATACAAAATGCAGTTTACTCTGAGGTAATGCAAGAGAGATCAACTAATCATTACAGGTACAGAAAGAGAAGGATGCATAAGACAGATGCTACGATCTGTTTTAGGTGATGATGTAGCTCCCACACTGTTACACAAGAATACCTCATGCTCTTTGATCATCACAACACCTCCACCACTGGAACACGTATCCTCACCTTCCTATTTCTTACCTAAATTTCCTAACAGGACCACATGGAAAGTTAAGCACATTATCTAAATGTTCTTTTAGCATCTGACATTGATAAAGGAAATTTGAATGAGCAGAGTGTTTAAGGGAGCGGAGAGAAGTCTGTGCACAGATGGTGAAAAGACCTACAAGAGGGTGTGGAACAGAGGAACAAAGAGATCTGAGGATCTTTTCTGCCATCAGCTTGATTAGCTTTTTGACTGGAGCACAGGCACTTTCATGACTTTTCAAACACCCGACTTGTCACAACACAGCACAATGAAATAGACCTACAACATAAATGATCCAAACCCAAAACAGCTTCCTAAGTGGGAGTTAACAGACAGTATACCAGCAGGTGCAGGGACATGATTATTTGTTATGACTTTTTTTTTTCTGGTACTATTCTTCTTTAAATAGGACTATTCATAATTCTTCTCCTTCCAATAGCTACTGAAGCATCTTTATTTATTTTAAACAAACAAACAAAAAGATTCACTTTAATATTAAGTATAAGCCTGCATGAATGAAATATGCAACTAAAAGACATTTAATGATACTTGCACAAATGCTTTCAAGCAATTATTTTAACATTAATTATCTAGTTATTATCTAGTGGATGAACTCTGCCTCTGAACAAGTCAAATGGTGTTTTGCAGCCAGTCCTCAACTCTGTGGGCTGTCTCCTGGTTCAAACCTGCTTTGCAGCTTTCACACTAATATTTTTCATTTGCACCCTAGCTTTACAAAGGCTTTACAGCTTCCCATTTTTTCCCCTCCGTTTTTGATTTCTAAATGCTCTTTGTTTCTATCTATACAATAAAACAAAGTACATTCAAAATAAAACGTGGGATATAAGTAATATGTGAAAATAAAACTCAGAAATGTTGCAAGCCATTTTTCCAGCAAAAGTACTGCATGTTCAAGAATATATAAATACAGAATTTAATAAACCTCACACAGACAGGCACACACCTATTTGCTCCTTCAGATTTTCAGAGTTCTTCTTTTATATTTGTCTTAGTCCCTGAAGTTACTTGCATCTTGCAGTTAAAGAAGATAGACTTGTTATTAACACACAAATGTTCATAGACATAACATCTTTACAGATATCCTCTGTGAGCAGATCAAGCCACTCTCCATATGTATTTAAATGTAGAGGAAGGCTGGAGTTTTTGAGTTGTCAGATCTGTGCCTGGGTATGAGGGGCTCTATTTTCACTCTTTGAGCAGCAAGAGATTAGCAGCTTGAAATCACTTTGACAGTTTCAGTTACTCTCTTGCATACCGCAGGGAGTTTTAATTCCAACCTGTGAAATTGTAATTGCTTCTCAAGAAGAGCGGACGGATTCTGGGTAATGGCCGCAGCCAAGCTCCATGTCAGAGTTGCCAGTTGCTGCCACCTCAAATATTACTTGCTGTTATTCAAAAATCATTCCAGCTTTCCATATGGGAAGTTGAACTGGGGAGCGAAACTAAATTAACAGAAGCTGTCAGATGTTCAGAGATGTGCAGGCAGTGATGTGACAGGGGTGGATGAACTCTCCTCAAAAGGTACCTTCTCCTTCCTCTTTCTTGCTTTATAGAACAAGCTTTATGTAAAACACATTTTATTTCACGCTCCTGTACTAAGCAAGTATACTATTAACTGAAAACTACAATGCAAAGTTTAAATGACAAATCTTAATGCACTTAATGTTTTTGCTAAAGATGTCTTTGCTGTCCAAGTCTTGTGGTTTGCAAGAGTCCTCACTGAAAACAGCCAAAGGGAACTCAGTGCTATGAGACAGAAAGAGAAATAATAGTCGAGGCTTCCTTAGTACCAAAAGGAAATCTACTCTGCTAAAAAACAGAACAAATGGCAACAAAAAAGGGCGTTGAATGTAGATTGCTTATTAGCCAGACACTCTCTCTAGTGACAAATATGTTTACGTATCTGGTAGAGCAAGATCAATTGACTGTTGAGAAAACTCTCCTGCAATATAGTCACTAATTTGGAGTGTAGTAGATTTCTCACCCACCCTTATGGCTTGTAAGGAGAGAATACAGGGTAGAAGTAGGGCTCAAACATAACACTGATGTAAAAATTAAAAACGCCACCTGGCCTGGCACTTAGAAGCATTCAGGGAGCCAAATGGGAGCAAAAATCATAGATCAAATGGGTCCAGGTCAACATGTTCCATAAAGGAGATACAGCCACTTTGTTTTACACTCCCTAAGGTTTCCCGGTGGGCTTCAATGGTAACTTCAACCACAGCACAGTTTGGGTTTTGCCTGAAGGTTCAGATGAGCTGTCTGATCAGAACCAACTTGTTCAGCTCAGTGGCTTTGAACATTTCAGGTGTAAACATATACAAAGAAATGAAAAACACTCTACTGCTCTACAATACAAAGTGTCAACAAGCCCTCTCAAAATTAAAAGGAAGGTAATAAAACACTTGATAAACAGTACTTCCTACTTATCAGAGGAAAGCTCAGTTTAAAAATATATTGCATCTGTGGACAATGTCATTTACAGACAAAGTCTTCTTCACCCTCTCCTATTCATTGCATTGTTTCTAAGAAAATACACCAGTTCCATTAAAGCCAGTTACACACAGAATCTAAATCACAAGCTTTGTAAATCTCTGTAACAGCTGATGCAATGAATCTGTAATTGCTACAATTAGATAAGCTAGAGTGGCTGACAGCAAGAGTGCTAAAGGCATAGCACATATCTGCATACTTTATTCCCATCAAATGCAAAAAATTGGCTCAGTTATAATGATTTTGTCAACTCATTATTTTCCTGAGAATCTTGTGATACATGGCACTTTCCTGCAAATTTCAGCACCTGGAGTCAAGTGGTTTTTTTTAATAGAATTTCAGATTTGTTAAAAATGTAAATTATTGATCGTTACATATTCCTGGTTGTAGGGAAAAATCTGGAGAGACAGAAGCAAAACAAGAGCACAGTTTTTGTTATTGCTGTTGTTTGCTTTTTCTTAAATCTCAAAATTTTTGAGTTTTGGCTCATGACCTTCAGTGGTTGCAATAAGAAATATAATATTCAAGTCAATGCACACCTAATTTCCTGAGGATGATCTTATTTGTTGATATAATTTACAGACTGTACTGGGAGCATCATGGTGGAACTTCTTGATTAATTTGCCTGTAACTGTGATAAATCCTCAACGTAAAAAGTACAAAGCATTCTTCCTAGCGGATTATTCATCTGCACTGTAGAGCCATGTTTGGAGCCCAGCTCAGTCTGTGCTAGATACTACATAAACATACTAAAAAAAGACAGCTCCTGTTTTTTAGGATTTAAAACAGACTTTGCAAGTGGAAGTTTGGAGGAAGATCCACAAAGGTGACAAGACAAGAACAAATAAATGATGACATGTATTAATGTCACTAATTAGAAATTTGGAGTGTGCAAAGCGTAGCCTCCCCACCATCAGAGCTGTATTGTCTTACAGTATGATCCAATATACAGCTAATATGAGATTCACATTTGGTGAATCTGAGCATTATACTAAGTCTATGGAGACTGTATTAAATCCATCCTTTAGAACTCTACCGCTAGAATCCCATCTTCCCATTCAATAATAAAAATAACTTTAAAACTATTTGTATGTAAAAAAATAATTCTTGTTGTATTAACAAAGCTTAGTAACTCACTCTGAAGTTGACAGAGGTAAGATGGCAGGCCAAAAATTCTTTCAGACATGACAGCAAAATCAATAGCAACAAATGACAAACTTTAATGGCCCAGCAGTGTTTGATTCTAATGTAAAAAGGCACACATCAAACCATCACACTGCATTAAGCAAAATCTTTAAGAAAGTTATAAATGTTCTACCCATAAAAGATTACCAACAATACTCAATGAAAAGATTTCTTATAAGCTTCAGGAGTTTCCTGTATAAAATTTTACCTGCCAGAGCAGTAATAAACCTGCCAGAGCAGTAATAAATAGAGTAAGCAATGCAAACATTGCATTGTTTTAGAAAAAATAGAAGAGGAGGAAAGATGCAACAAACTGTTCTGCCACACCAAGTTCTCAAACTTTGGCAGGTACATCTCCGTAGAGCTTATTAGTATTCTCTCCTATGAATAACAGGAAAGGCATGAGTCCAAATAGCACGAGTACAAATTATTGCCCAATTTATATCTTTTTTTTTTTTTTTAAAGAGAGAGACATGTGTTGGTAAAAGTGTTTCTTTTGAAGATTTTAAACAGCAATTTTATGTTTTCCTAAAAGCCTCATTCAGTTCACAGTTCTGTTTTCATCCCTCCATAGTAAAGCATGACAAGAACTGCCAGTAAAGCCAGGCTGACAGACAGTATCTTCAGTCCACTTCCTTCTTGTTGCCATGGGAGCTGCAAAGGCATCCAGGGGCTGAAGGACGTTTTCACTGGGATCTCAGCAGAAGGATGTCCTTTCCAGTTTGTGCCATTCCGTGGTGCGTGCCTGAACTCCTGTGAAGAAATGCATGTATTAAGATGAAACCGTGCTACGTATTTCTGATTGTATATGTCAAATACAGATAAAATCTCCCCTTTGCATTGAGGTTCAAAATGCCATCCCCTTTCAAGGCAAACAATTCAACTTGCACTGCATGAGCATTAGGTCGTCTGTTTTTATACAGAATTCTTACCAATGCCATACAAAGTCAATCTTTCTAACAAAATTAACTGCCAAATCAATGAAGCCATTACCAACAGAAACAAATCTCCAGTACTCAATGTCATCAAAGAGAGCTGTTCAAGGATTATTTTTTGTTTGTTTTGCTGCTAACTCACTACTCTCCCACGTTTGGTCTCTTCAAAAGAAATTTCTAACTAGTGATAAAGGGGACCACAACACAACAATCCTTTGCACAGCAGGGCTCTTCAGAAGTCAATCATCATCTCCTGGTGTGCCAGCTCAGTGGTGCTTGAAAATCCTCCCACAGGGCTTTTCCTTTCCCCTGACCCTCAGGAGGCAGCTGTGCTAAAACACTCACCTTCTCATTCAGCGTATTGCATCCGAGTTCCCTGCTGTGCCTGCCATTACCATTCTCAACCTGACTGCAAGTACTTAGATCCTCCAGAACGTGAGGACTTTTAACTGCAGCACAAGTTAGAGCCACTATTTCAGTTTAAAATCCAAGTGGAAAGAATAAACTCTTCTCTCTTGCAACCTTGTTCAGTTCAGCACACTAGCCATGTAGATACTCAAAAATGAAAGCGTTTCTTAAAAATGTAATCTGATGACATTTGCAAGAAGCGTATGTAGAAAAGAAAGTAAAAGGTGTAATTAAAGAAAGGTGGGATGATCTTGCAACATTTCGTTCTTCCTCCCTCTATTTCAATAATCTCATAGGAATTCAACTGAACTCAGCCTGCTTTTTAATTGCCTTGATTTTTTTCCAGGTACAAAAGGATTTTGATGAATCCATTTATTTTTCCTTCATATTTGGTAGAAAATAAGCAAAGCACCCAAAAAGTACCTATCTGGATAATGTTGTATTTCCAAGCAGCTGAAAAAGAGTCACGTGAAAGCCCAGACCAGATGCTTGACTCCCTTTTTGACTGAACATATTTCTGGACAAACTCAAAGAAATATCAAAGCTCCAAGACATATGCCTGCCCATGGAAGTGGGAGAGCAGAATTCAAACTGTATGCAACTGTGTCCCGTTCTCCATTTCAGGAATTATTATAGTAATTGTAGAAAAATACTAATGATTACTATTGGTTAGGTAAGCAAGCATCAAAGGGGCAAGTGACAGGCTGATGTAAGTGCTGTTCTAACATCTGAGGTACTTCTGGTTTAGGTCACAACTCACACAGATGGAAGGTTCCTGAATAGATGACCTATAGAAGGAGTGTGGCTTCTTATATGTACTGCACCCAGAAGATTATCAAATATGATGAATAATGGCTTAGCAATTACATACTCAAATTCCCTCAGGACCCACAGATGCATTTCACCAGGTCCCATGGACTTGTTCACCTTCGGGTTCCTCAGATGGTCTTGAACCTGATCTTCTCCTACAGTGGGTGGTTCTTCATTCTCCCAGTCCCTGCCTTCTGGGGCTTGAGTCAATTTGGCTAATTACAGCCAGACTCCAAACTCCTGATTGAATATTTCTAAACAGTTTGATAATCAGTAATGTCTTGAACATTTATTTGTACAAAACTACATACTGTCTGCCACAAAACAGATAAAATCACCAATATCTCGATACTCTGTAACTTCCTCCTCCATGCTCCTCTTCATGCTCAGCCTGATTTCCTGCATACCCATCTCTGTAAGACCAGGGATAGGCAGGAGAACATCCCAAACACAAGCTACAACTTGTAACAAGTTTTGAAGGACTTGACTTTTCCTCTTATATTTATTTGTTTTACCAACAGTTAAAAATATTTGTGTTTCATGTATATGTTCATGTGCTTATGCAGTATTGATTGCATGGGCACTTCATTTTTGTTTTGCAGTTTTTCTGATTTCCAATGTAAAACCAAATAGTTTCATCTTGTTAGAATTATTTTGATGAGGAATAGCTTACACTGCTCTTGTTTTCTGTTATATTGCTCTTATAAACCTCTATCGCATTAGGCAATGTACATATATTACACAGTACTGCGTTGTGCTACTAGGACAGAATGATGAAAGAGATTTTAGCAAGGTTTACGAAGTTCCTGTGGTGGCGGACCCTACTATCCTCACTGCCCATTGTCCCCAGTGCTACTTCATGAGAGTAACGCAGTGTATAAAGTTGTGAGCACTGTTTTCTTCCTTACTTTACCATATTTGTTGTAAATTGGATGATCATACTGGCACACTAAACCTATATCTTTTTTAAAAAAGCTTTCTTTCTGTATACGAGAGTGTCTCTAACAGTATTTTACCTATATTGAAACTTAACTGGGCAGGAGGTACGGTTCTCACAGTTTTACTATGCCTTTGTTTTCCTTCCTTCTACCTTGCATTTTGAACTCTGATGCATTTATTTCTACTGGCAGTCACATTTTCTAAAATGTTTGCACAAAATTCTTGGATTTGCACAGTGTCTCGGATCCTGTAAGAGACTGTCACACAGTTTAAACCAGAAGTTTTTATTTCAATAGATGCATATTACGGTTTTTACATGAAATGTTACTCCTATTACATTGCTAACCTGAATTCTTTACTAATTCTATAATGGATTAAGATATTTTACATGGACAAAAATATCGCAGTTTGCAAACTGAAGTGACCCTTTTCTTTAAGATGTACTTCACAGTTTATCACTTAAAACACTACTGCATTTCTATTTGATATTGTGCATCTCATCAGACGATCCTATCAAAAATGTTTGTGTTTTTTTTTTCAGTGGAAGTAACAAATATTTTTATCTAATCCTTATGTCCCAAGAACTAATTTCTAGTTTGCCCCAATACTCTGTCTTGCAAAACTGAAAATACCACTCCCTTTCTTGAAAATTTCTGTCCTCATCATTGCAGAAGATGCGCTGTGAAAAGGTTACATCTGGTTCCCTATAGCTGAAAGGCTCCTTTAGAAAATGTCAGTCTTTTGTCCACCCTGCAATTTGTACAACAGCTTTTAAAACCATGATAATCTCTCAGAGACGCCTGCAGGTAGATGCCTTTTCCCAAGAGTCTGTTCTGCAGCTCTGTATGACACAGCACAGAACTCTCAATGGAAAGAAAAAGACCTGGGCTAAACTGAACTGAGAGTGCAATTCTTGTACTCTCTCAAGCCTGAGCGAAGGGCTGGAGTGGCCCTTACAGACTGCAGTCTGCAAAACACTGAACTGCCTGTCTAGACTATAATCTGTTCTTACTAGCATACAACTATCACGTTACCAGGTGTGCTAGTGGAAAACACTGCATATACATTTTTGTTTGGGCAAAAAGCCCTTTTGTAGGCTCCATTTGAGGAAGTGGTTTTCAGGTAAAGCATACAGTACATGCTGTAGTATATGTTGCATGCATAGAAAAGGAAGTGAGAGTATGGTGTTATGTAAACCAAAACTAAAACCCTGTATTCTAGGATAGACGAGACAAATTACAGTAGCTTCTCTGGACTGTTATATCACCTTCAGTGTTTGCAGTACTGAAGCACTAGATTGTCCCATAATTGTTTTTTTTTTTTTTTTTTTCGCTAAAACTCTCCATCTACTGTGCCTTGAAGAATTACTCAAGACACCTGCAGAACATCTTTCATAAAAACAACTTCATGAGAGCTCTGTTACGCATCACTGATGTAAAAAAGCTTGGGTGGAGGCACAGATCTCATTTGTTGAACTGGCAGTTACTCTGGTTCACTCCCTCTGTGCTCTGACTTTATCAAAGCATTAATTCTGTAAGGCCCTTATTTGTATCTCTAGGTGAAATGTTTGTATTGTATTTGCTTTTCAAAGACTCCTCAAGGTATTTCTGCATTATTCTGAACTGATAATGCTGCTAATATTTATCACACAGAATCAGTAGTAAGAGCAACAATTTCTTTACCTGAGCTCACAAACACTTCTGTAGCTGCAAGACTTGGGAAGATTAGCATAATGATTCAGTGCAGTGGAATTTAGAACTAAATCCAAAGACTCTTTTTTATCTGAAAAATACTTGGAGAAAATATTAAAGAAGCTTCCAGAAATATTTATTCATACTAATTTAATCCTTGCTCAGCCATAAACTCTTGGGTAGACTTGTTCTTAATAAATAACACTTCTCTCACTAGAAAGGACCACAATGAAGGAGAAGGTACTCTAAGATTTAAACCTCCATACTGTTAATCAAAATGGGGGGAAGAGAAGTAATTATCAAACTGAAATGCAAAGATGACACTTTGAGCTAAGCATCTTGTATTTTCATGGAGGGAGCCTTTCATCTTGTTTTGGCAGCCACTAAGTAAACACAAGACTTTGCTAATAAAGTATAATATAAATTATTAAACCATGTAGTGCATGATTAAATGCATTTCAGATTATTTTTTGAATAATTCTGCCTTGACGACTGCCAGGAGTTATATATTTTGTGTAGTCTTGCACAGACCCATTGATTGGTGTCTTTCTGAAGCTCCAGTCCCAGACTTAAACTGCTGTGCTTGAAAGAAATATATAATCACGTCAAAACCTAAGATTTGGCATCTGTCGATCACAGCCTAGCTTTTTGTAGGATCTCACTTTATGTTAGTCAACAAAGACATGATAGCAACTCTTTAGCTCTGAGCTGTTTTAATAGATTCAAAATATTTCTTACATGCAAATTTGTTTTATGGCTCAGGGGCACTGTTAGAGCTTGAAGTGTTAGCTAACTGCTGTGAAAAACTACTTGACTAAGCATATCTCAAGATAAATTAGACTTCTGAATCTTTTAGCCCAACCAAATACATCTTACACACTTACACCACTGGGTTTAAAAACATGGACTTTTATATAATCATGCATAACAAGTGTGTGCGACAAATTAGAAGAAAACATGTTAAAATATGCATTACATATCCTACTGTGCCAGTTGAAACTCTGGGCTATTACACTTTGGAGGCATTTTTCAGATTTAAAAAACAAACAGATACTGCAGGTCACACAGATTACACACTGGAAAAATATGTAAGTTGAATTTTATTGAATAGGTCCGGAAGACATGGTTAGTTCTGTAGGTATTAAGAGAGTTCCTTTGATTTATTACTTACTAAATTCTAGAAGCCTCTTTCTGCAACTGTGGAGCATTGATCTCAAAGCAGAAAATAAATGGCAGACAGCATATTTTTTTTCTAATGGAATTACATGATAATTCTGATAAGAAACATCCCTGCCACCATGTATCCCAATAAATGCACAGCACTATGTTGTTAGAGAAAATGCCATCTACAAGCACGCTTGCATCTGATGTTATCATCTGATATAACATTCCTAGGAGCTCACTGATTCCAAAATACACGTGGAATTTACATGTTAATTTTAAGAAATAGGAAACCTTGACAAAATAATTAAAGAAACCAGTCACTTTTGCAAATGTAACTTCATATTGTTTCTTATTTTTGTGTGCATATATATGTGTGTGTGAGTGCAAACATGGCAAATGATCATGTGCTTTAATATATTATGGAGAGAATAGAACTGAACTAAAGGATAAATACAGATTTAATATTAATTTCTCAGTAAATATTTGGGGTTTTAGTGATAATTAGGATTCTTCATCTGATATCCCCAAATCATTATCTCTGAAGTTATAGCAGGATAATAAATTGATCACAGCATTAAATAGCTGTCACTAGTCACTAAAACTGTTTTACAGTCTGCCATAGGATGCCAGAATAATTCTGACTGCATCTAGTCCATCTTCCTGCTCAAAGAAGGGTCAGGTATGGCCCAGTCAGCTCAGGGCTTTAACCAGTTGGGCCTTGAAAACCTTCAAGGACAGAGACTAAATTACATCTCTGGGCTGTTGTTTTTCCCATGAAGACAGTCTAGCAGTTGAACATTTCTCATTATATCCAGTTTGAACCTCTTATTTCATCTTATGCCCGTCACCACTGTGAAGCATGCGTTTCTGTCCTCTCAGTAATCTTCCCATAGGCACTGGGAGACTTCTGCCAAGTTCTCCTGAAGACACCCCTTCTCCAGTCTTGAACAAGTCTTGTCCATCAGCCTCTCCTCACAAGCCAAGCACTCTAGCCCCTGACCATCCTGACAACCTCACACTGAACTCATTTCAGTTATCAATCCAATATTTACATCAAGATGGCCCTATTGAATCAGGTCAACAAAACTCCTTAGCCGCTGAACCATGGTCAAATACAAGCTTAAAATACCTGCCTGGATGCGTTCCTGTGTGACCTGATCTACGTATTCCTGCTCCAGCAGGGGGATTGGACTAGATGATATTCCAAGGTCCCTTCCAACCCCTAACATTCTGTCATTCTGTGTAATACATTTAATAATGGGAGGATATGCAGAGACTGACTTGAAGCTCATCTTCGTTACATCTGACAGTTTGTTCCAGGTTTGTCATTCCCTACGGTGATCAACTTTAACTATGGCCCTTCCCTGGCCTGCATAGCAAGTCAGCAAAATCTTGTTTCTTACCCAGTAATACTTCCATGATCTGTCTGGCTCCTTTGGTCAGCACAGTAGAAATACCTTTCCCATTTCTCAACTTGATCAACACTACTATCTCCTATCTGCCCTGTTTTCTTTCTACTTCTCCCCACTTCCCTCCTGCATTATCTGACCATATAGGCCCTCCTAATAAAAATAAATAAATAAATAAACAGAAACGTCAATAGGAATAGAAATTTGGAATGATATCCTGTATAATGATTTTCTGTCCATGTCACACAGACACACCTCTAGAACATCCTCCTCCTACATTAACAATTAATTCAAACTTTAACATTCCCACATTCCCATGTAAGAGTCTAACAGAAATCAACTCTTCCTTTATAAGTTACTGCACTTGAACTCACCATTACTGTAAGGCTGCGCTGGTACTTTCCCTTGGCAGACATCTCTTTGCTCTCTTCTGTGTTCTTACCTAAGGGTAAGGTTCTGAGGTTCTTACCCTTAGAATCACAGAATCATAAAATATCCTGAGTGGGAAGGGACCCACAAGGATCACTGAGTCCAACTCCTACTTCTTTTTCATCAACAGTCTTTAAGGATTAGTAGTCCCTCAATGAACCCTCAAAACTCAAAATGTAGTTAAAAGCTAGAGAGAAGGCTATGTAGCTGGGGTTTATTAAATGATTTTCTTTGTGATGTACACTTTGAGGAAGAAGGAAACAACTAAAAAGATCAACTAACAAAAGAAACAAAAAGAGTAATAACAAACAACTAAAGAGAGACAAGCCAAAAACACCTCCAAAACATTTAAAACATAATCTTGTGCTGCTTTGCATTATACTCACTTGTTTTAGCTTGTTTCTTTATAGGTATCTATAAATCCTTCCAGCCAGGAGTTGACTCTTTTTTACATATTAATATTTTGTGCTACTATTAAACTTAGTGACACAGTATCCTCCTGCTATACAAAACATGCATTTTCAAAATAACCTGTCATTCACAATCAGAAGCAACATTTTGAAGAATAGTCAGTGTGACGTCTGGATTCTGAGCTTTTTTCTTAACAAGGTGTGTGGGGTGTCAATCACTACACCAAGGACCTCACATCACAGGAAAAAAGTGACATGCAAGCTGGCATTCCAGTTAGGATTTGCAACCACAAGAGAACTGAGGGAGCTTCTAAGCGGAAGACTTTTGTGATTCAAAAATCACAGTCATCTAAGTAATGAAATGAAGAATGAATCTAGGAGCACAATGTGGACAAATTCAGGAAGGGGATCTGTCACTATTTATTTCCCTGTGCATAGCACAGTTTTATAAAGGAGATGGCAGGTGCTTGCTCTGGGCACTTATCTGATAATTAGTTGGCTAACAGACAAATCTGCTTTCTAGAGATCACCAGCAAAGGATTCGTGGCTTTGAAAATATATTACAGTGAATTACAGAATATACATTTACTTGTAATAACAGTGGATACCATTTTTCCAAAGTCAGTGAGCATACCATGGCCTGTCTTAGTGCATGCTGTTCTTTAAAGGATCATACAGATATAAATATACATATATTTTAATATTTTAAGGTTATGCCTACAATGCAACAATTTTGTTGGTATATTTTGTTTGATGACAACAGAATGACAACAAATTAGCAGTATGTGAATGTTATATATAGATTCCACTACAAATTAGATTATTAAATGAAGTATGATATACTTCTTATACCATAAGCCTTTAGAGACCATCACCTTTTTGCTTTCCTTTTAAGCCTTGAAATAGCAATGACAATTATATGGAGATCATCAATAGCTACAGGCAAAGAAACAAAAGGTTTCCATCAGAAAGAATATCCTAGTAAAATGAACAGCTGGATCTGAAAATATATATTAATGCCACAACAACCAATATAGCTGAATGATACTCACATATCAGCAGTGAAATGAGTAATACTGCTTTTACTTGGAAGTGAACTCTATGATCATATATTAAAACACCAATTTTAAGAGGAATTCTATACTCCTAAATAGTAGAAAGCGTAAAATACTCAAAGTCATTCTAACCATTGTTATTTGCAAAAAGCACTGTGATAAATATTCAAGAAATATCTCAAGGGACATGCTCTCAAAATCAGGAAGAGTTTACAAAAGATCTTTCATATGGCACAGAGTAGAATAAAATGATATATGTACATGTTCTTGACTAAAGCCTTCCTCTTAATCCTGGAGTATGTCAGAATCCTGAATTTATGGTGTTTTTACCTATTTCTGTAGAACCGAGTATTACAAACAGAGCATTCCAAGGAGGCTTCTACATTGTATTAAAAGACAATCCTTCTTACACATCCCTTCTTACACTCCAGCCTCATGGATAATAAACATGGTAGGAGATGAGCAATAATAATATTTAGGAATTATATTAGTTTTCAGAGTTTCAAATTCTATACCAGGATGTAGCTGTGGGTTCTATTTGCCTCCCTCATTTTACAGGTAGAGAAACAAAGATTAAAACGTGTCTAGAGCTGTAACTGAAGTCAGCTATATGGGTCTCTACAACTCCTGTCTTAGATTCCAGCTGTCAACAGAAGCCAGCGTAGCCTCTAAATCCTTTTATCTCTGTGAAGCCTAAGATGTCTCCTGACAAATTCTCCTGCATTAATTTTCATGGACTTTTCCACCCAGTATTAAATACTTCCAGTTGCTGAGACTGTAGATGTACAGCAAGCACAGCTGGAATCAGTCCTCTGTGAAAAGGAGCATTTCATGCAAGTCTGACATCTAACAGCTAATAAAGCATGACCGATCCTGACCAACTTTGTGGGTTCAGTGGCAATACAAAGGTTTGCTTTTCATATTGTCATGGCCTCTTTCCTTTAAATATCCTTAGTTGTGTTAGGAGGTCTCCCACAGTGCCAGTTAGCATACTTCTGAGCACCTGAGGGAGCGTCTTGAAATCTGAGTCTCCTTTTTTAATTTCCCACTCAGCCAAGTTCAGCTGCAGTTAATGGAGGACTCTCTCATGGAAACATCAAACACTGGTTACTGTGATTAGGCAAACCTAACTGCTCTAACACAATCTCTGTATCCCAAGTCTCTGCAAATGATTCATCAGCCATTCTCCACAATGAAGATTACATGAGAAAAAACTTTCTTGGCTTGCTGTGTATTTTATGCTAGATAATCATGATAGCACCTTGGCGCTCTGTCTAAGACATCAAAGAACAGTAAGTATCCAGTCTACAGGCCGTAACGAATATCTACCCTCAGGAGAGCATTTCTATCTTTCAGAGGGTGGTCTGACTAGACGACCAACTTTTCTATCTGTAAAGGATTGAAGAGCATAAGCATGAACTTGCACCTTATCATGCTTAAATACCAACAATTTGTACCTCAGCTGAGAGCCTCCAGTGAATCGATGGGACCTCAATCTTCTTCTACACGGGTTTTGCACAGTGTGCTCTATCAGTTTTTACCTTATAACTCCTAGAGGTAGGTAATGAGGAGAAAAATCAGTTCCCCTGGATTTAACTATGAGGAAATAAGCAATAATTTCATTTTTTTTCCTCAAGACTTAATACTTTGGAGTTAATTTCTCTTAAATGCTGAAGAGTCATTGCTGCAATATGCTTGAACACATGCTACAAAATGTTTAATAATTTGTAAATATCTGGTTCCAAGCACTTTAAACTGACTCCCATTGCATTTCTTCACTATACTGACCTTTTAGTGGACACTGTGAACATCTTTCTCTGCCTCATCTCCATGTGTGAAACGGGAAGATTAAAGCTGCATTTCAGAAGGATAATGTAAATGCAAGCTTAATATTGTTTCTGAAGTACTCAAAAGTAATGGGAGTCATAGGAAAGGTTAGAAAGAAATTAGTAACTCCCTTGAGAGTGAGATTTGAACTGTACATAGTAAATAACAGTACTATTACACAATGGACAATGAAGAGGAAAAAATATCCAACAATTGCTTATTAAATGAATAGTCTCAGCTCTATGCAAAGAAGGAAACGAATCTCTGTGTGTAAAAATAGCGCATAAACACATTATTAGAGGCTGAAACATAATATGGTTGGCATCTACATGGAAAAGAAGAACTGAAATGCTAGAATTTCCTTACTTCAGAGTACTTCACTTTACACTCCAAATAATTTGTGCACATACGTACATGAGAAATGTCATTCTTAATTTCTTCTTGTTATCACATATCATAGGTCTTCAGTGTCCTTTCTCTATACCTAAAAGGATACTGGTCTGTAGAACACAACACATGATATTTCAGTACCGTTTACTTTTACCTTTTGGTGTTTAGTTGTTGGTTTGGTCTCTAGGTGAATATAAGCAGTAACTGGAATCGACTCCCAAGGAAGCCAACTTAGTTAGTTGTATACTATTAACTTTTGATCCTACTCACCCATTTCATCAATGGAAGAGTAATCCATTAAGTTTCATAAATGTCAAAGGCTCATAGAAGAAAGAGATCTAAATCAGTGCTCCCATTGAGGAAAAGGTCAAAGCATACTCTCAACAATCTGTGTTTTTTGCCGTCATCCTCCTGACCTCCTGCACTCTATCTCTAAATCACCTACGTTAATTACACAAACCAGCTATAATACATTTTAATCCACAGATCGGTCAGAGAAGATAGGAAGGATGCAAAGAGGAAGCTGCGGTTTTTGTTGCAGAAACATGGAAAGAACCATAGGACTCAAACCATGGGAAACCAGGCTTCATTTCAACTACTCAGTTGTTCATTCTCTAGCTCTGTGAACGCAGCTTTCTTGCACAAAGACTGTCTTTGCGTCATAGCGCTTCAAAGCTAAATGCAAGACCAGATGAAAACTGGATAAAAAATAAATACGAGAGGGAGGGAGGGAGGGAGGGAGGGAGGGAGCGGAGGAAGTAGTACCGCTTAACACAAGGAGCAGTGTTTTGACAAACTAGTTTGTTCATAAATATCAACAGTTTGCACTTCACATTTCCCCTCAGCTTTCCACAGCTGAAGGATCTATCTGACTAGATACTACCATTATACAGAAATGTATGATAGGAGAATGATTTTACATAAGAAATTGTTGCAAATGTATTTCTTCTACTTTTGAGATTTGGCATGTTAGGCCTAAATTAAAATGGCCACGAGCTTCTATCAAACACGGTATCAATAGTTGCAGGCCATTTCCTTATAAATGAGGAAAAGATAAGGTTCTTATGACAGATTGATAGGATTTATAAGTGAGTGAAATTCCTTTCAAAAATTTTCTCCTGCTTCTCTGAAACCTGTATAATCTTTCATAAAGCTAGGAAATAGTAAGATGCACACTGCTTTCACAGAAATAAATGAAGAAAATCTAGGATGCACACGAATAGAAGATGACCTGAAAATGGCAAATAAATACAAGATGCCTACAGAGGTGGTAATCACAAGCCCACAGAACGGTAAGTATAGGACTTAATTTAGTCTTTAACAAACTGACGGATTTGAATTTTAAAATGCTTTATGTCTCTCTCCATACTAAAGCTTAACAGCACTAGAACAGGATTTTTATGGTACAAGATACTCTCACACGCATATATCTATAATTCATTCCTTTCCAGCTATTAAGGGCTACACATCTGGCTTTTCCCTCTGGTCCTGTGGCAGAATCTGATTATGCTGCAGAATGTTAAGCACTCCTCACTGAAAAAAACTAATGAACTAATGTTTCTTTGAACAGAAATACTTGTTGAATAGTTCAAAGAGGAATAGAATTTTTGTCATTCTAAGCAGTATTTCCATTACTTTAATAACTCTATGTCAGAAATATTTTTTTTTGTATGATAATTATGCTATCTGCACTTATCAGAGATTTTGTATGTGGGAATTGCAAAATAGTTTCCATACAGATATGAGAAAGCATAGACAGATGGACTAAAATGACTTACAATCATATATGAACTCATGTCAAAACAAGGATAAGATTTAAAAGAAAAAAAAAAAAAAAGAAAAAAAGCCTCTAATCCTCATAAGAAGACCCCTTCTTGAGGACCAGAAATCCATCTGGTCAGTATTATGCATAGGTACTTCTCAGTTATTTGATTATGATTTCTTTTGACAAAAGGAAGTGATGAAATGTACTGCCTACACACCTTTGTTCCATCAAAAGTGTCTTCACAAAAATTTTCAAGCAACCCCAATTCAAAATGGAGCACTTGTTCAAGTTCTTCCTGAGCACAAATACATACGTATATACATATATGTATATATATATAAAGAAGAACCTATCAAGTTAAAAGCTATAGAATTTAGTTATTTTTTATATATAGTATCATTGCAAGGAACACAAGGCTACACTGAATCTAAAGAAAAAGAATATTAATTTTCATAGGGCCTTTTCCTTTTTATTTTGCCTTTAAGATCTGGATATCCAGACAGTCATGTTTCATTTCTTTCACTATTTATCAAACCCATATTCATCTCATTTTGTAATACAGGGTAGTCAATCCTTTTTGATAGGCCATGAATCTACTTATGAGCCTTACACTGCTATGCCTTGCCAATTACAAAACCTGGCATAAATTCATCATGTGATTAATAGCTACTAGTTCTTCTTCTCCACACATTACATATGCTCCAACATGTATGACTCTGTCCTGGTGTCCACTGGAAAAGAGGGTGTATGTTGTACCAGGCTGGAGGCTGGCCATTTCTGCACTAGAATAGTGACATGCAACTGTAGAGATGGCTTTTTTACAGGCCAAGTCCCACAGAACAGTTTTCTACTGGTAAGGCCAGGTAAAAAAGGCAAAATAAAAAGTGTTATACAGAAGAAGTTGACAGCACAATAACATCAGCATTCATTATGTGACTTGGTGACTTATGCTGAGCTGGAAGATGGAAACTATTTTCTTACAGAATGATGAGTTATGTAGGTCAAATATGGTCTGCCTTCAGGCCCTTAATTATTTGTGATTATCATCACCCAGAACAACTACAAATGTGAATTTATTTTTAAGAAATATTTATCACTGAAATCTTCTCAACTTTATGTTTTTTATTTTACAAACAGCCCTTCTCTCCAACAAACTACTTAAGAAAAATATGTAATATTTCTTGCTCACATTGATCGCTTAGACAGACAAATATTTCAACTTTGTTTTTGACTTTACACAAATATATCTTAATAAAACTGATTTCATGACAGTGTTTGTGACTTCAACAATTAAAAGGTGAAGCACCACTGAGTCCATACATCTCCCTAGCCATAATTCCAAAGTCTCAGTTTTTGATAGTACCTGGGATGAAAGAAGTACGTTCTAGTTTTTCAAAGATCATAATTTTATTATTGCGCCAATCCTGGGTTGTCAACCTGACTCAGGTAAACGAAATGAATGCAAATACTCTGAAATTTTAACATGCTGTGGACTTAACTTTCAAACACATAAAAACTGTGATTGAAGCTCTCTGACTCTTTCAGAACCTCAAAATATGGAGTGTTTCTGATGCATACCCGCAAAACTGCTTAGAGCAAACTTCCAGTGAAAACATACAATAACTAATGAACAAGCTTGGGAGTCCATTTTAATGTAAAAGAAAGGCATAACACCTAAATGGCCATGCAAGCAGATGGAGCACTAATTTTACTTCAGTGGGAATATTTATGAGATTTGGGTTACATACACAAACCATCACACCACCACCACCACCTCTTATACTCTACCAAGTTTTCAGTTCAAGCTTCTGCCCTCCCTAAATTGGATTAGAAAATTATATCAAACCTCTTTGTACTTTCTGGATTTTAACTAATATAAATTACTCTGCCTGGCATCGGAGTAAGTCAGTAAAAAAAATAAAAATCTTTCTACAACTTTAATCAGAGTTCTAACATCTGAGATAATAAATTAGAGGTACTGGGGAATCCTTCAAGAAATTTAAATACACAATAGGAAGCAGAGGATGGTTATCAAGATCAGTGTACTACACAATAACCACAAGTAAAGCTGTTCTCTCTAATAGGTGCTTAAATAATTAGTTACTTTTCTAAATGTTTCTTTTACTTAATGATCTTCATTGAAATCCACAGGAGCAGCTTGCTTTGGAACTTACTACGACTAAGAACTGAACCTGGAATTAAATAAATTTAAGTGTCAGGTCTCATGAAAACCTTCAATGTAATAGGCAAGGAGCCAAATTTCTTAGAGGTAGAACACAAACTTTTAAAGCAATTATCCCTCTTGTAGTTTGGGAGGACTCCTTTAAAAAAAAAAATAAAAAAATCTTAGGCTGACAGAGAGATTGTGGGAGGGCAAGGGTTTATTTCTGTTGTTGTTTGGTCCAGTAAATTTGCAACAACATGCTTTATTGTATAATGGCATGATTAAGTCATTGATCTCATTACATGACAAAGAATCTAGAATGAATGTTAAACTTGATATGGAATACAGCACGAATAAACACAAAGTTATTGGATGCTACCTCTGAAAAAGATCTGGCTTAGTAAATTTGCTTAGATACAACTGTTGGCTGTCTTTAAAGATGCAGTCAGTGATTGTAGTATATACATCTGAGTCACATTAAATTATAAGATGCTAGCATAATTAGGACCATATTCTTGATAGACTAAATTTAAAACTCTGGAACTTCACATCTATGCCACTAAAGTACGGCATTTTGATGACCTGATATTTTAAGATAATGTTTTCTCCAGCATACTGACCAAATAAAATCTCATCCTTACTACTCAACTGTAATTTAATCTCAATTAAAGATGTAGGCACCGTAATTTACCTTTGATTTTTTACACGGAGATACTCCAATACACAAAGTATCAAGGATTAATGCATTAAAATGTTTATAAAATTTAATAAAATACTGATAAAAACTTAAAAATATATATTTGTCCTATTGAAAAGGCTTTCTTACCTTTTTATTTATCTTCTACTTACCTTTGACACCACCAAAAAATCTCTTAGTGTTTCTGGGAACAATACTCAAAACACAAACATAAATCAGTATACCCAAGTACTATCAAAGTTTGAGCAGGAATCTATGATTATGAATGGATGGAAGTATTCTATTATAACTTAAAATATTGCTGGATCAGATCAACACTACTTTAAAAGATTTGTCAGAGTAAAAAAGTTATTTGAATAACACATTCATATGTATCTTGATAAATGCTCATTATCATTAAAATGTCAACAAGAGCAGAAGGGGTGATTTTTAAAGGCTAAAATACCAGTCATCTACCGAGAATGTAATAAAACTTTTTGAAGCTGTAATAATATTAAAGAACAGAGAACACCCTAATTTCCTTTTAACATGCTTTGCTGATTTCTTTGAAATTAGATACACTTTTTCAACATTTTGAAGTTAAAAACAAGCTTAATCTCATGACAGTAATTTTCCAAACAATCTCAAAGTTAATGTTCCCTTTCACTCGAATGATTTTGGCAACCAATATGTTTCTAATATGCAGAAGTTCAACATTTCAGTACCATGCATGAGTAAAATCAAATCTACTGATCTTTCATTTGGTATTGGGGAAAGCTATATAATGCTTCTAAACCTCTATTTCCTCTCAAGGGCTCCCTGTGCTTTTTTCATGCTGTCCTACTTTTTCATGGTGTATTCTTGTAGAAAGACTGTGAAGATTACAGCACTGATAGATAAGAAAGGTAGGAAATTCATCCATCTCATAGTTCCTATTCATAGGTCAACAGAGAAGTAATAAGAATAAAAGGGAAGACTAAAGAATACAAGAAAAATAACAACATGCACACAGGCTGAATATCATTCATTTACCTTTGTCTACGCTGGCATTAAATTCCACTGCAGAGGAATTATAGTCAAACCTATAATAACTTTTGTTGGCCCAACCAGTTGGAATTAGATGACATCCACAGCAATAGACAAATTAAGAAAAGTTGTTTGTTGCTTCCCCCTCCATCCTCTCCCCGAAAACAATTAACACTTAGAGAATTTATGAACTGGTATATTAAGTAATAAAGCATTAGTAAAAACAAGTAGCTTTTGATTCTTTCCAAAGAGTCTGTTGGTTAAAACTCAAGTTGAAATGAAAAATAATTTCTAAAAAGAACTCCTTTCTAAAGGAGGAGTGTCAAGTAGTTAAAATTACCATGGCTACACATTTCCAATTTGTCTCTAAGTCAAAGGAGTGCAGAACCCATTCTCCCATCTTACAGTGCAGCAGGAGGTCAAGTACTAGAAATAATACACAAAATGACAAAACTATTTTAGCACTTGATGGTTCTACTTCTAGAAGCAGGAAAGCCGGAACATTTCTTTTTAATCTTCTCTCATTCTCCAGAAAATGACTTGTAGTTGAATCATCCCAGTCATTACTATTTCCATTTATTGCATGCACTGCAGATAATGAACATAATTATGTAATTTAAAGTGATTAGACAGTGACATTCAGCCAACTGTCCGTTGAGGAAATGGAAAGTAAATAAAGTTCTTATCTTTTCACCTGAAAAGGTCTTGAGAGAGCATTTGTTTGAAAAAGAGCTATGCAAAATGTGTTGTTTCAGCTGAGCTTTGATCACTGTAGTTGAAATTTGGCCCTGCCAACGAGATGGGCAGAAAGAAAACATGCCCATTAAATTAAACACTTCAGGATAAAACTACCTGGTGAAGGAGTCTTATGCTGGCTCTTGGTTTGCTTTCTTTAATCATCTGAAAGTGTTTTAACCCTCTATGCAGCACAGGGAAGTATTCTGGATCAATGAATTGTCTTCAATTCCACTTGCTATTCATCATATAAATGCTGGCTAAATTAAAATATTCATAGAATTACAGAAAATAAGGCTGGAAACAAACTTAAGAGGTCACCTAGCCCATACCCATGACTGAAGACAGGTGACCTGTATCTCTGTTTCTCAGATATTTGTGAAACATATTCTTAAAGAATAGCATTGAAAAAAAAAATCCCCAACCCAATATGGGCAATTCAATCTAGCACTTATCTAAACTCAGGAAGAGAAATCTGTTCCGATCGTAAGAAAGATTCTATTCCGAATTTACGAGTATAGGCTCAGAAATGTTGGACTTTGAATTACAAGAAAAAATTCAAATCAACTCAAATCCCCAAATGAATGAACCCAATGTGGAATACCGATAATATGTAAATCACAAAAATCAGCATGTAAGGAATGGAATACTAGATTTTTTTCCCAGAAAAATAAGACTTTTGAATCTTCTTTCCAAAACCATCCATAAATGTCTTTGAGCTCCACTCTTAGAAAGGAAATTTCTCTTTTCTTACACTAACTTTACAGCGACACTAACTTTTTAGTGACCTCAGTGAAATAACTGAATAAAACATGAGAAAAAGAGAGAAATTAAGAAGGATTTAACATCTTATATGACTTTTGTTTACAACCAGAAGGAAGCAAGAGTAACACCTAAAACTGATTAATATATATAAAAGCACTAACCAGTTGATTGCGTTTTGTTTACAGTTGTTTTAAGAAAGTGTGAGATAACAAAAGGTATGTTCCTTCTGACTATGAGATAAAAAAGGCACCTGAGATAACAAAAGGTATGTTCCTACAACCCAAAATCCAAGAGCATAAAACATTGCTTTCTTGAAATGCAGAACTACCTGAGAACCGTTTCACACGAAGTTCTGTTTCATCTTTGTCAGTATACTTATGTTAAATAGAAAATTCCCCATATATTTCTCAAACTGATCCTTCTTGTACTTGATGATGTAAAAGCTTTGCAAAGTAGCTTTTTAACAGAGCTAAAATGTGTATTCTATTTTACTTTTTCTTATTTGGAAATTCTGACCTTTCATTAGCATTTCACATACTTTCTCTAATTTATTTCTGGAATTCTATGACAGATCCTTCTCTTTGCACCTGCATGACATTTTTTCATCCAAAATTTGCTTTTTCATTTACTTTTTTTCCTAAATCACTAATCTCTAGTCCCTGTGCAGGATCCAAGTCTTCATCCACTTTGAAACTCCAATGTATATAAAAACTGTGCTTAATAATTACTGCACTTTTACGTACATCTTCCACACTTCTTTCCAAGTCCTATAAGGAAGTGTCCAATATTGAGATCTCAATTCTGCCATGATTTCATTCATTTGGGTTCCAGAAGAAGATACATACTTCTTCCTTCTCCATTTCATTTTGCTTGCAAGTGAAGCACCCTTTCTTCATAAGATCAGAGAGCTTCCTTTAAGCTATGCTTTGTTGATTCTTCTTTGTGGCAGCTTATACAGAAATGTTTGATATATGTATCTTTCTTGTTTCATAACATCAAAAAAAAAAAAAAAAAAAAAAGTTGGATAGCATTTAGAAGTCATCTTTTGCTAATATAACTAGAATATACTTGTGGCTACGAGTCTGGGAACATACAGATTCTTCAGTATCATCCAGAAGTACAATGCTAACTCCTTCAAAAAAAATATGAAGGGAGGACATAGAGAAAAAGAAAAAGCAAACTGATCAAACAACTGCTTGCTACCTGTAAATCAGTGGCTTATTCCTCATTTCCTCTGAAGTTCCCAAAGACTTGAATAACCGTTAGCCTAACTGTGGATATTACTATGGCCTGGAGAGCCACAGAGATGTGGACCAACATCCCAGAATCACAAAAGAAGACAAATGGGGACTGCCAGAAAGATTTGTTTACATGGGAAATGTTAGACATGGAGCGTGTTATCACATAAAACAATTGAAAACAGATAATTGAGAGAAAGATGTGCCTATATTTGTTTCACAAGAAACTCAGTCACAGATGCATTACAGAAACCAAAATTACAAACATAAAATAAGCATGACTATATAATTAAACACCTAGTTAAAATATATTTTTTTCCTTAATTTTCCATCTGATTAAAATTTCCCACCTAAGGCTTCCAGACTTACAGGACCTTAATTTTAGCAATACATTACAATTCTGGTAGACAGCCAGAGTTTTATTTTTATCCTTTAGTCCTTTGGTCTCTTCTTTATGTATCTCTCATTTTGCAATATTTTTTTCCTTCAGTCACACAACAAATGTAAACAACTAAAATTATTTCTGGACTACAGAAGCATAAAATACTCAATTTCAGTTCCTAACAACAAATTAGAATTCTTGCAGATTCTTACTTTCTTCAAATGATTAGATTTGGGTAAACATTTGTCTGTAAGCAGGATATACTTATGTATTTTATTTTGTCCTACTGTGAAACTACAGAGATCCCTTAAGACATCCAAACAAAATTAATAAAAATAAACATATAAAAATGTCATTTTAAAGTTAAATGCCATTTAGACCATTGACATGTACTGCTGACATTTTCTAAAATATTTACTTACCAGTGATAATGAACTCAGTACTCTGTACATTCCAAACCCATCTCCAAAACCTCAAAGACTGTATTAACAGAGCAGTTAAGGACATAGCAGACTTTACTGGAGCTCTAAATGGTGAGATACATCATTAAAGCTTTGTCAGCTCCTAGCCTACCTTAATAAAAGGTTATCACATCTGCAGCATTTATCTTTTTCTTTTCCTGAGAAACTTAGTAGAAATAATAATTGATCAATTTGAAATCCTTATTACTTGTTACTATAATTATTTACTGTTACTTATAATTACAAGTAGTAACTGATGACATGCATTGTCTGAACAATCTTTTTGATGTCTCCTGTCAATACTCAGTCTTATATCTCACACAGATTCACCTTATCTTACATTACATATCTTGCATTAGATTAATCAGAACCAAATTCAAAAGTGCCTTCTCCATGTCCTCATATTTTGATTAATTTCATCTTTCACTATATAACCGCTAAACATTGTTTTACTCCTGAATTGGCAGCTGCACATTTTAAACCTAAAGAAATCTATAGTAGATTTAAATTTCAGTGTTAACTGAAATTCCTAAATGTCTTTGCCCCCCTCAAATAACCCTCCTGTAAAACTGTGCATCTTAGAGACGTGATTCACTTCTGAGCAACTTGTATCAAAAATTCATGTTGAAGTAAAAAATTAATCCTGGTAAACAGATGTGCATTGTAATATATAATATGTCCACTACAATCAGTAAGTCTAATCATTTCAACAGATTTTTAACCTGATCCACTACTTTCAACATTCCCCCACCCTTCCTGTCCCAAATTCTGCCACAAAGCCTAATGCCAAGACCTTATTCTAAGCCATCTACTTACACTTTTTTTCTCAGAGAATACTTTTTTTTCTCAACTGCTAAGAAATTTACATCATTAATAAATATACAGCAATGGATGTACGTATTAGGTGTGTTTTTCATATATTGAAAAAACTATGATAAAAATATATGCTAGAAATAGTCTGGAAATAATTTTATCAGCATTTGCCTGCTTCTGATTTGGCACAGATATACAATGTGTGAATGTTTTATAGAGACTTTAAACAGTTCAGTGTGTGACATTCTCCATTCCCTCTTTTTCAATCAAATCTGTTGATTCCTTTTGGTGTCCTAGTTATTATACCTCTTTGGACCAATATGTTACCACAATCATGCAGTCAAAAGGTGAAAAAAAGAAAAAAAAAAAAAAAAAAGGACAAAAAAAACAAACACACAAAACAAGCAAACAAACAACAATAGCAAACACACAAAAGCTACAATTGTCTCTTCAGACTCATGCTGTGCTTTAGGTGCTTACTTCAAACTAATCAGAAAAAAATATTGAGGGAAATGTAGCAGGTCAGAAAGAGACCACATAACTACAGAAAGTCAGATAAGCTCTGATCCTTTATAGGTATTCCTCATCACAGCATTTATGTAATTTTTTTTTTTCCTGCTAAAGATGGTTTTGCAGCTTGTTTTGACATCTACACATCATGGAACTTTCAATTTTTCTAACTAAATTTTTAGTCATCTGATTAGTTTCCTTAAAAGTTGTACAGTTTTGAAAGCTTTCCCTCTTTCAGTGAACATTTCCCATTAGACAGTAGTATTGCTGTGATGTATTTTGAAACACCTTTCATTGTGTCCTATGCAAGCTAATGAAAATACTGATAACAATAGCAAGTGATGCCTAAAATAAACAAACGCAGCATCTTTTGAGCTGCTGCAGACTGTCTACATCCATGCTAGAGCCCTGACTCAGCACTGACCCTCTTTTGCATAATGCTTACAGAATCACAGAATCACAGAATTTCTAGGTTGGAAGAGACCTCAAGATCATTGAGTCCAACCTCTGACCTAACGCTAACAGTCCCCACTAAACCATATCCCTAAGCTCTACATCTAAACGTCTTTTGAAGACTTCCAGGGATGGTGACTCCACCACTTCCCTGGGCAGCCTGTTCCAATGCCTCACAACCCTTTCAGTAAAGAAGTTCTTCCTAACATCTAACCTAAAACTCCCCGGGCTCAACTTAAGCCCATTCCCCCTCGTCCTGTCACCAGGCACGTGGGAGAACAGGCCAACCCCCACCTCGCTACAGCCTCCCTTGAGGTACCTATAGAGAGCGATAAGGTCGCCCCTGAGCCTCCTCTTCTCCAGGCTGAACAAGCCCAGCTCCCTCAGCCGCTCCTCGTAGGACTTGTTCTCCAGGCCCCTCACATGACATGCAGAACTGTTAGCTGTGCACTACAGCCCCAGTAAATTCATGGTCATTAGGAAAGACTGCTAAGTGCTTTGCTGAATGGGAATGGACTGAAGCAGATAGATGTTTTAGTGCAATACAGCCCATGTTCACATTATTTTGCTTTAGGTTACCTTGATCCACATTTAAATTCACATGCCTCTCTATATTAGCTGTCATCATGGACCAGCAAACATAAAGTAGATGAGAGGAAGTTGTATCACTACTAGGGTGAGACCAGACGTCCACTTTAAACTTCCTAGGGACTTCACATAACATGCCAGCTACAGGATGCTGGTTGGTGCTTAAAGAGCTTCTGCCCAGAGGGACAGCCATGCTGAGTGATAGAAACGTGCCTGGTCTCAAGAACCATGTGGCAGCTGGCTACCCATTCTTTCAACCCCCTAAATAAAAAGCAGGCCCTAATTCTTCCTCATTTGTGTGTAAAGTGAGAACTGTAAAGCCAGAAGAAGAAAGTGAAAGGGCCACATTTTCTTTCTTTCTTTCTTTTTTTTTTTTTTTTTTTTTTTAATTTAATGTAACTCTTACTTGTCTCTGCCATATACTTTGATAACTTGACTGAACAGAAAAGTTATCCAAGGTTTTAGTTCTGCATGCTGCCCCTTTGAAAACTTGTTGGAAAGCCTTGGCATCTTACTGAAGATCCCGGACCTTTGGCTACTTTTCATGGAGTATCTGAATACAGGAATTCCAAGTTGTCTTCTTCTTTCCCCAATCTGCCATGTGTGCACATAACAAGGCATATAGTGTCAGATGACATATGTTGCCCTGTTATCGTTACATTAAATGGAGTCACCCACCACGGCTGGGACATGAGACTTCCTCACAAGCACTTTACGTTAAAATTAGATTTCTCAAGCACATCTAAGAAGGAAATTTGCTGTACCCTTTCACTTGGGCATTCCAAGTACTTGTTCATGTCTGCTCAAAGGACAAGAGCACATGTGTACCTCTCAAATGCATCTCTATGATTTCTTATGGAAATTATCAGTCCCCTTGACTTTAATCATTTTGTTTCTCATTCTTAACATAAAATTTCAGTCAACATTCTGCTTGCTTACTCCCATGCCAATATCTTCTGGCAGCATGTGCTCAGTTTAACAACAGGCTTGGTTCTGTTCCATTGGATTATTTTAAAAAATGTCCTGATGAAAAAAGCAGCTGTGTTTAAATAGCTATGACGTCCAATCAGACAATTTAAGGGTTTTGGCTGTTTTTTCCTCTTACAACCCCTTATCAGGCAAATATACACATACACATGGACAGTATTCAAAGGGAAGTTAGCAATGCGTTGGTGCTTAAAGTTCATGATCTGCCAAACACATTACTGTACGTGCATTATTGTTGCTATATATTTCCAGCCAGCCTTATTCAAGGTACCAAATAGTTCAACTTAACACTAGTCACATAAGATATGCATTGATTATTTCTTTTAAATCTGACCACTTAGAACTTTTACAAAGATATGTATATATAATAGTACTTGTCAACAATTTACTGTAAAAGCAGCCAGGTGGCTGATAAACTGCCAGCTATCTTTCTTCCATGTGCTAAATTATTGCTACATATTTTTGGAGATCCTAACAACAGTGCTGGAGAAAGGACATCAAATGATGCTTAGAAATGTGATACACATTTTCATTTCACACTCCATCAGGTTTTACAACTTGAGCTCCGTGAAATGTATGAGAATACTTGGCTAACAGCCACCTCTACTGAGGTGTAAAATAAGGATCAGATATCTTTTAAAAAGAGTTTCATTTTCTTTACATGACTAGATCAAATGTTGACCTTTTTCCAAAATATACTGTAAATATTCAGTACCTATCAAAGAATTTTGAATCTCTGGACACAGGTTTGAACTATTTTAACAGACACGTAATCGATACAAATTTTTTAGAAACAGCTTTGTAACAGAAAACAAACAGATTCATCCTTCCACTAAACTAGAACTGAAACACATTGAATTATATAATCACTGGTGTTAAATCTTTTCCATTCTAATAGTTCTTTCTCATCTTGCACCATGGAACAAGAAACAAGCATATTATTGCCTTTACAGTCAGCAAAGTAAAGCTACGGGCATCAGCAAAAGCATCTTTTAAATTCAGATTTCAATCTGTCAGAAAAGATTAAAGCTTCATACATACATAAAAGGGGAACTATAAAACGATAACAGATACATAGCCTGAAATCATTATGCTTGAACAGCTGCTGTTTTACCAGTGTAGTAAAGCAGAAAATGCCTTTTACTCACCTCTGTTAAGCCAGAAACTTCTCCTTTTGCTAATGGTCTTGTGATGGATGCAGTATAAACTCTGGCATCTGACACTGGTTGCCCCTTCATAAAATGTTTCCCAGCTTCATAAATATTCACTTCTACCATCTTACCCATTAACACAGGATCCTTTGGCACGAGAACCTTTCAAATAAAGATAAAGATATAGTCACTAAATATCATAAAGGACATCAGTGTCTCCAGCTTCCACTCAGAAAATAGATATTTTGGTAGGTATCTCTATCTGGCCTTCTTCAAGAGCTTTGCAGTGTTACCTCAGATTTTTTCAACTCCAATTTGCTTTTGTTGTTTTTGTTTGATTAATAAGAAAGCTGAGCCTGACTCACAACATTTGAACCCAGACCCACATTGTTTCCAAGAGCACTTGTACTACAGAACTCTAGCAGACTGCTATAAAGGCTTTTATTTTTTCTTTTACTACCCCACAGTATTTTTTTTTGTTTTGTTTTGTTTTAATTTTCCAGTCTGTAAGTGCCTCAGGACAGAAATTATGCCCTTGCTTCTATTTGCTCAAGTCCTTGTTTTGATTGTGCACGTCCTTTGCAGCTGAGATGCATGACTGGCAATGAATGTCTCTAAAAATGGAAGGGTATGTTTGTTGTATCAGCAACAAATGCCACTCTACCCTGAATTTGCACAACCATGGTATCAGACAGTCCCATGAGAACTTCACAAAAAAGACACCACATAACAGATTTTCATTGGTCACACATGCTATAAATGAAAGAGCCCCACGTACAGAAGCAATATTCCTTGCTGGAAGAACAAATCACATAAAAAGAGTCTAAAAATAGAGAAGCAGTCGAAAAGGAAAAGTGGTGTTCCCCATTTAAACATCAATAAAAGATTGAATTACAGACTTACTTAATCACATTTATTTAAAGCTCATCTACAAACAAATCTACAAGCTTTTCAGAGGTAATAAGCACACACATATTCCTTGATTTTTGTAGATCAAAATTGAAAATGAATCAGCATAGCCTGATTTTAAAGGACACGGAGAGAAAAACTGTGCCAACCACATTTGGAGAGCAGTTTGTTGCCAAACAGTGCCTCTCCAGTTTCAGCTATCGCAAGCACTAGTTGTCCTGCTCAGAGGAAATCACTACCAGTAATTCCCCTTATTCCCCAAAGACTCAAGGTGTTCATGACTTCTGGAGTTTCCAGATTCTATTAATTCTGCTGAAATTCCAAAGCACCTTCGAAGAAAAGCAGACAGCTTTGCCTTTCAGAGATGAGAAAGCTGGGGCTAACTAGACAACAGTGGCAAACATTAAGCCAGGATCCTAGTGCTGAGACAGCATTAAAACACAACTAGATCACAGTTCTTCCAATACATATATTTTTGGGGGCAAAGCAAAACTAGGTAAATAAGTATCCCTGAGTCTGGAACCTCTGTAGATTTTGGTATTCCCATACAGGAAACAGCAAAAACTAAACATATATCCTCAGGGACAGATGTGGATAAGTGACTAGTACTTCAGAAAAAGAATGACTTAAATGAAAATATCTGGGAGGTATTGTAAACAACCAAGA
Organism: Aythya marila; assembly: GCF_965140915.1. Taxonomy (NCBI): domain Eukaryota; kingdom Metazoa; phylum Chordata; class Aves; order Anseriformes; family Anatidae; genus Aythya; species Aythya marila. The sequence goes on from NC_139043.1 coordinate 50,618,106, forward strand.
AGTCAGGCTTACATTCATACAAAAAAAAAATAAAAATCTAAGAGACAAAGTTATACCAACAGAAACTGTCATCTTGACTGCTGTTTTGGCAAAGTATCTTTTGGTCAGTTTAGACTATTCTGTTTAATGAACTAATTTAAACTATGTCATCAAAGCTATGGACAAAGCTACCAGGAGGTCTGTTAGTGTACCTCCATAAATGTGGCTTTAACAGCAAACTCTTTTAATACAGACAAGCTTAGTGAAGAGATGATAATAATGTGTTTAATAACTATTTGAATTATCAGAACATTATACCACAACCACACACTTCAGCTTCCAAACGCGATATTGTACCCCAGGGGTCAGTGTTGAGGCCCATCCTCTTTAATATCTTTACTGATGACTTGGATGAGGGAATTGAGCGTGCCCTCAGTACGTTTGCACAAAACACCAAGCTGGGGGTGAAATGTCAATGTTCTTTAGAAAGGCCCTGCAGAGGGATCTGGACAGGATGGGTCGATGGGTAGAGGCCAATGGGATGAGGTTCAACATGGCTAAGTGCCAGGTCCTGCACTTTGACCAAAATAACCCAACAGGCTTAGGGAAGAGTGGCTGGAAAGCTGTGCAGAGGAAAAGCATTTGGGGGTGTTGGTTGATGCTTGCTTGAACACGAGCTGGCAGTGTGTCCAGGTGGCCAAGAAGGCCAACAGCATCCTGGCTTGTATCAAGAATAGTGTAGCCAGCAGGACCAGGGAGGTGATCGTCACCATGTATTCTGCTCTTGTGAGGCCACACCTTGACTACTGTGTTCAGTTTTGGGCCCCTCACTGCAAGAAGGATGTCGAGGCCCTGGGGCACATCCAGAGAAGGGCTACGCAGCTGGTGAAGGGCCTGGAACACAAGTCCTGTGGGGAGCTGCTGAGGGAACTGGGGTTGTTTAGTCTGGGGAAGAGGAGGCTCAGGGGAGACCTTAGTGCTCTCTGCAACTACCTGAAAGGAAGGTGTGGGGAGCTGGGGGTCGGCCTCTTCTTGCAGATTAGTAGCGATAGGACTAGAGCGAACGGCCTCAAGTTGTACCATGGGAGGGTTAGTTTGGAAATTAGGAGAAACTCCTTCTCAGAAAGAGTGGTTAGGCATTGGAACGCATTGCTCAGGTGGAGTCACCATCCCTGGGGGTGTTCAAGGAAAGACTGGAGCTGGTGCTTAGGGTCATGGTTTAGTGGGTGATAGTGGTGGTAGGGGAACGGTTGGACCAGATGACCTTGAAGGCCTCTTCCAACCTTAATAATTCTATAATTCTATGATAATGTGATATTTCATGACTCAAGAGTGGCTGGTTTCATATCTACTGTCACTCAGTTTACTACTATGAGAGTCAGCCACTAGCACCAAGTCTTGTGCTTACCTTGTTGAACAACACTGTATTGCCCTTGTCAAATATATAAGATTTTAGGGAAAAGATACACAAATAAATAATGGAAAGTATTTTTGTTCATAATCAAATATACAATTACTAAGCATGGTATTATTTGTATTTACTTTATTCTTTACTAGTCCCAGTCAGGACCTGTATTAGGTACGGGCTGTACAAACACACCATAAAACATCAACAATTTTTCACATACTACTTTCCCTTTAATTAAAGGAATTTCCATGAAACAAACATTAAATTCTGAAAAGCCCCAAGCATTATTTTCAATCTATCTGTATAGAACCATGTTCCTCAAATCTGACTGATAAGGTATAAAAGTGAGGAACAGTGGTGTACAAGACTTAGATAGAAGTTAGAGGTACAAGAACAAGAAAAGAAAAATAATTTCAAAAGCTGTAATAGTATTTAACACTAACCAAAACCAAACAAATAAATGTTCTAATGTAATATGGAACCAGAACAAAGCACTAGTGCTGACTACATAACCAGAAACATCATTGATAGCCTCTCCAGACAGGACAACTGAATAACTAAAAGTGGCAAAAACAAACTCAGTGCAAGAAAATCGAGAAGAAGCCAACTGTAAAAACAGAATGAAATACAGATGATTCAGAAAAGCCAATTTTACTGTTTTTCATCTGCTTTTGAGTAAAAATAATAAATTTGTGAAACAGATACCATACTTCCTTCCTAGCTCATAAAGATTGTGTTTCTGTGTGGAAAGAATTCATTTACAGAAAGTACATAGAAGAAAATAAAACATATCAGGCTGAAGTGTTAAATTAAACATGAGTTTCTCATCTTTCCTATTGTTTGAATTTTTTTTAAATTGCATTGTATGAAAGAATTTTCTGAAAGATGTATGAAAATTGTAAAGATTAAACTATGGAGAAAACAATGCTTCTGAGACTCAAATTAAAATTACTGTAATAATTAACAGCTTCTTCAACCATTTAGATAATATTCTTTGGATATACAGCATATATCCTCCTCATACTGTATAGTAAAAGACTTACTGTGCATGCTAACATAATTTCAAGTAAATTGTATTTAGAACACACAAAGAAACAAAATATCTCATAAACATGTCTTGATGGTCACACCTTTCTCGGAAACGGTTTATTTCTTTACTTTTTTTTTTTTTTTTTTCCCACTGTGTTGTGCTGTGTTGCTGAGATTATCAGAAAGCAAAGATACCACAAAGAGATGTTATTTTGTTTATTTTTGTTTATTTACCTGTTCATAGAATGGATTGTGAGCAACATAGTAATTGGAATCAAAGGATTCTTCTGTAACCAGAACCCTCTGCCTCTCACCAACCTGGAAAATAAAAGACAAAAGTGATGACTCAGAAAACAAAAACAGTGAATTGCATTCAGAAGAGAGCTTTAACTATAAACAAACACACTTAGCAGAAATAATCAAATTATCTCAGGAAATTTTGTGTCAGCAAGAAACCATGGCAGAGAAAGCCCTTGCTCAAACTATCCACAGGGGTAAAGGTCACAACTGAGAGCTAAAACTGCAGTACTGTAATGGTTTGACATGAATATCCAGTTCATAAATGTAAATTTATTTTTACATGTTAACACAATAACAAATCAAAATGTCAGATCTGCACAGGGTCCAATTACTGCATCATCCAACTAATGAGAAAACTCCCCCTCAGAATAAAATTCTGCTATCAACCACAAAAACTTAACACCCCCTAGCTCCCCAACAACATTACGGCAAATAAAACATTTAGAAGGATCTGAGAGAAACAGGGAACTGTAACACGTAGCTTGATGTTATCTAGAAGCTTAGCAAAGCTATTTGCTATTTTTAAAGAAGCCACTTGTTATTTACAGTGATTGAGCATCTCTCCAGCCCTTCTTGGTAATGTCACTATGCTATACTCAAGACATCACATTGTAGACAACACTGCATGTTACAAAGACTCAATGAAGAAAAAAGTTCTTAACTACTCACAGAGTAATATTAAAGGCAAAATAATCTCTGGGCCGAAAAGTACAGTATTTCAATTACATGTCCAGCATCCAAATACATTAGCACAGTTTAAAGAAAGCACCAATTCAATTTCACAATTAGTTAAATGGAAGACCATATGACAAGTCAGGTGTACTTAGTTGCCACCTAAGTATTAATCAAAATCTGGCCTTGCCCAAACTTCAAAATCATTCGCACAACTCCTTTTGATTTTGTCCATTATTAAGTTACATAATGTTGTTTGTATCTAAATTTCTGCAAACCCTGGAGGGACATCCAGCTCACATTGTTATTCTGAGCCGATCTCTAGTTTTCTTTATCTAAATATACCCTGGATTCTTTCCAACCTACTTGAAAAATGTATTCTACAAATTACAACTGTCTAGCAAGCTAAATTTACTTACTGCTTTTACTACTGTTGCTATCTCGAGAACCAAAAATGATTTCACATTTGACTCCAAACTTTTTACTCCAATCTGTGAGCAAAGCCACATTCAAAGTTTTTACAACTTTCTCTAATGACTAATCATGGAAAAAAGAACAGGTGAAAACAAGAACAACAAGGACACATATGCATTGCAGTGTATATAGTATTTATACTATACATAGTCCAGGTTCCACATTAGCCAAGAAGGACATCATGCTCCCTCTTCCCTATGCAGGTACCTGGGATATTCCCAAGACAAACCCCGGAAAGCAGAGGAGACAGCACCCAGGTCACCTCCCAGATGTAAATTGCTGGGACCACAAGTGTGGGGTACACAGCAAAAGGGGAACAAGTCCCAAGTTACAGACCCAGCATAAAAATCCTAATAGTAGAAAAAATGCATATTTCTGAATACTTTAAAAAGTTGTTTAAGAGTTGTTTATAGCACGCTTAAAATTTCTATCTACATTCCTCTGAGAAGTCTGTAGTTACAAGTAACAACAGATACCACTTATTCAAATTTTAGTAACCTAAATCATCTGTAACCATTTACCATTCCCCTGAACACTAAGGTATTCTTTTCTTCCAAGAATGCAGTTATTTAATTCAAATCCTCAAAGGAGTTTTTCAAATACTTGTCAAGAAGGTGCTGGAGATAACCACGTCAGTAAGATTACATTTTCCCTGAATGGAGAGGTTTTGTTGTTTCTATGGTATTTCAGACCATAGCCTTCAGAATCACAATGCAGTATGGTGGTGCAGAACTACAGCAGGATGTTATGCAATGTTATGAAAAAGAGGAGGAGGAAACGTTAGATAAGTGATACTGACCCTTGAGGAAATATGTTACCACTGGAAAACACCAAAACCAATCAAGTAGTCATGTCCTTGCGTTGCATTTATTATTTACCGGTATCATAACTTAACAAAACCAGCTCAAAGCAATACTGGGTCTGTAACTCATTTCACAATTGTCTTGTGGTTCCCTGGCTTTCTCTGGACATAATGTTCTGCCTTTATTGTCCCTATGAATCCTGCCTGTGAGGTACTCTAAGCTACATGTGTTATCTTTATACTCTCAGATGACAGTGTCAAGTACAGTATTTAAAATAAATAAATAAATAAAATCAAAGGGAAGAAGAAAAGAACACCTGTGTTTGATCATTTGCTATAGGCAGTGATTTCTTCAGACACATTGCCAGTTTTTCTTTGCTTCCATGAGCAAATGGAGCACAGGTCCCTGTGTCTCAGCAGGCTAAACAGAGAACGTCTGTGCTCAGAATTTCTTGGGAATGGGAAGAAAACAGGAAGACTGAATTCATCACATAGCATCAAAATTGTGGCACTAAAATTGAGTACAAGAGGTGCAGAGGAGCAGAACAGCCTACACCAAATTATAGTATATACACTCATACATATAGTCACACCTACAAGACAAAGAGGCTGTATTGTGAGGAGTACAAGGCAAACCCAATATTGTTCACTTTCTCATGTTACTGGAATTGTAGCTCTGGCCAAGGCTGATCTCAGAAAGAAAGACAATATTCAGATATTTGTGCAGACTCTCTTGCCATAACAATAGAAAAGTACAATTTTATTTAATGAGTTAGGCTATTGGGTATTTATGATCTACAACACTAATTGGCTACACACTCTGTAAGACAGAAAATGACTATCTCTCCTGCATCCAAATATAATTAAGAAAGAAATATAAGTAGGCAGAATGCAGCTTTGGTATTGAAATTTGTTCAAGAAGTGAAATATATGTCATCATTTCTGCAATTATTCCCCTGGGATCTCTAAATGCTTAAGTTTCACCTCTCTCAGAAAGAATTTACATATGCAGAAACCAGACATGATATCTAATAACAGTCGTAATTATAATAACCTTTGATGATTTTTTTCAGGCATGTACCAGCAAAAGTAGTTCAGTATCTTATTTTTATTCCTATTCTTTCATCTGCTTCCACAGGTATGCATGAGTTCCAGCTCTCAGGGATCTACAATTCTGACAAAGCATTTGCAACAGAGTGAAGTTATCACTGGCATCTCAGTTGGGAAAGATTCCTACAGAACTGGGATTTTTTTTTCTTTGTGGAGGATAGCATGAAAAAAATAATGAGTGTCAGCAAAAAACTTACCAGGCAGTTTCCCCCATCCCAACACAAACTGGTCATATTGTTTACACAAGGTAAATTTGTTTTCACTGAAAACAACACAGTGAGCATTACTAATCCTATCACTTCCTACACTGCAACAGCTGCCAGGTAGTTTGCAAATCTTGTAATTAGTAACAAAATCATTTATGAACTTAACTTTTGTTTTTATTTATCCTACAGGAAATTCTGACATGATAATTCTGTAACTCAGTTTTTCTTTACTGAATATCATAAAAAGCAACTTGTTCCAGCTGGCTGATTTTCTAAAGTGAATGAATGCTAAGAAATGTCAAGCATCTTTCTCAGCTGCAGTCAAATTGGATTTGTTTTTCAGCTCCCCCTTTCCTCCTCCACCTTTTTTTTAAAAAAACAAAACAAAACTGACTCAATCACATAAAACCCAAGACTAATTTCTAAATTCTGCAGCAGTACAGGTGCAAAAGACTGGCACTGTTTACATGGTTTGATAGAATCCTGCTAAGCAATGTCAACAATAGCCTACTGTAATTATACTCAGATAATGTATATTCCTGATTTTTTTTTAGTTAATGAAAATTGTAACTGTTCCAGCTGTAGTCATTATTTATCACAGCCAGAGCATGTTCTTTCTCACTGTTTACTTATTCTTTTCTTTTAATTTTGCTGATTATGTTTTTAAAAGTTTCTATTCAGCTAAAATAAACAATAAAAAAATTAATAACCACTGTGTTTTTATACTTCTCCCATAGAAGAAGGCATACAGTGTACACAGCCAACTCCATTGATTTAGAGGGCAGCCAAAAGTCTTCTTTCAGGTTGAGCTCAATTCATGGAGGAATCGATGAGCATCTTTCCATTAATGTTGACTGAGGCTGGCTTGGATTCTGACCCCAAACATTATGGAGTATACAAGGCTTGGAAGCCACACAAAAAGCTGCTTTCCTTTATTTATTATAGGCAATAAGGAACTCACAGTGTCACAATTTCTGTGTATGTTTCAGCAGATTATTCTGAGGTACAGAGTATTTCTCATAAACATGCATATTTTAGCCTTTACTATGTATAAGGAAGTTTAAACACAAGTAATTTAGAAAGCATTAATTCTACAGAAATTAGTACACCTTTATCCTGATTTTTTCATTTGTAATTATTTAACATAAATGTAATTAATTATGCAGATGATGTGTCCTTCCCTACAAAACTGAAGAAGAATTGAGAATTGTTGGACCTACTTTTTATGAATCACATCAATCCTTTTGTAATTAGAGACCAAATTTCTCTAACATCATAATTAATAAGCATCCTATAAGCCCTCTATTTACATGTCCTAGGTGTTTTCTCCTTCTGACAGAGAAGCCTGGGTGTGCCACAACCTCCCTGTAAAAATTCAAGGTTTGTGAAAGCTTAAGACGTGGCCTTTTTTGATGACGCCAAAACACGTTAATTACCTTCTCTTTCCAAGCTCCCTTTGTGTTTTTTTTTTCTTTTTTTTTTTTTTCCTTCTGATATTAAAAACTGTTCCTCCTACTTTTAGGGTGTATAACATTAATATTTAGAGTCCTGTATCTTTTATATCATATAGGCCTCAATCAGATTAATATTTATAATGTGTCTGACCCACTTCATGCCTGTGGAAAGCAAACAGAGAACCTGAGAACCTGATCAGTGCAGGGTAAGTGGCAGAACTCATCGCGCAGACTTCTGATATTGCTGCTTCAACTCCCAAACCAAGACAAAGCTGCCTCAGTGCTACAGTGCCATTAGTTAGCTAAAAGACAGTGGAAGATACTGGTCTCACCACCAATATCAGATTGTTTTGTGTTTATGTCCAGCAGGGCTAAATTTTACCATTTCACACTTGCTACGAGTCAGTGGTTTTCCCTTACTTACATTGCTCAGTTTTTTTGCAGCCTTGGAAACAGCCCTGCACAGTCTTCATTGCAAGCAGGAGTACTTAGCTCTTACTGGAGAACTCCAGAAACCCAAGCAAAAAGCAGCCAACATTTATCAAGGTGTCTCATTTCACTGTCAGCCGACACAGCTGTCCTCGTCAAACCACCATTAGTAAAATGCCCACCTTTAAACAAAGCTGAAGGAATTTTATTTTGAAAAGATTACATAAAACATATGATTTACTAAAAAAAGTCTTTTTTTTTTTTTTTTTAAACGCGCATGCTTCAGATGTGTGCATCATTCAAAAATTCAGAATGGACACAACAGATGTCCACAGGACAAATTCTCTCGATGATTTTCCAGGCTTGTTTGAGGCTGTGCAAGCAGCAAGGATGGACTAGGTGTGTTTAAGACAGTAAACTCTAATAGTACACAACCGGTGTAACAAAAAAGTCCTTCAGCATCAGGCAACACAGCTCATTAAAACCAACTGAACACCTCTTCTTCAGTCCCCTTATGAATCTGTTGGCACAGCTACAGGGGAGGGAAAAGGTAGGGGGGAAAGCAGGCAAGGGATAGAAGAAGTAGACTGCTTCTGCTTTCTTGGCCCACTGCTCATGCTTCAGGGTAAATAGCTCCTTTCTATTACTGTGCACCTGCATCTGACTGCTTCATTTTAATTTGTTCTCCTGCTGTGAAAATGTAGCTTCTTCCAGCACACACAAGCTATGCCATGCAGCCCAGATGAAAATTATATTCAGAGATGTGAGCAGTGACCTAAAAATGACAACTGGTCCTCAAAATATGATTCCTTTTAAATTCTGTAAGTTTGCATTTTGCTTGTTGCTTCTTCTCCTCTTGTCTAGGTAAGTGGTAATAAAAGTAGCATGTTGACAACTCTGTCATATTACCTTTCTGAATTTTATTAACCATGTGCAATATTATAAGAGGAAAATAAGTTCTCTGAAATGGAAGATATATATTGCCTCTGAAAAGCAGTTCCTCTCATTTGCATCTTTGTTGTAAATCGGTACTTAAGTAGTGAAAGCCCATGATGAGGTTGTAGAATTGGGATTTATTCTGGATCTGGCACAGCACTGCTAAGGGACTCTGGCTGTTACTCAAACTCTATTTCCACATGTGCAAAATGTAATTCTAATAGTTGCACAACTCACAGAGTAGTGACCATAAAACTGTGGAAGTTGCTATAGCAATAAAAAATACTATATGCAGAACTGGTATTTGGAACTGTCAAGCTGGATGAGCACTCAGGCAATGGCCTTAATGTAGTACTGGCAAAAGCCTCTTCCCCCTTTTTTTCATGTGATCGAACAAATCCCATAAAACCATGCAAATACCTATAGAAAAAGTCTAAATGAAACATACAGGTCAAAATAGGAGCAAAAGTAAATAAAATGTTTGAGTTTTTCCTTAAATACCCATAATAATTCACAAACAAAACAAAGAAACTAAACAAGCAGTCTGCCCTTAAGGAAACTTGACATTTAAAACATAAGTACAGGAAATTATTATTGCTGATCTTTTAGAAAGCATGATGGAGTTTAAAGGAACATTTGAAAATATTTGCTACTTCCAGTCAGTTTGCCAATCACATGCATTCTGGTGGCATGATGTAAACAAATTCTTGGGCTTAATTTGTTTTTTGTCTGTTTGTTTGTTTTAAATAAGCTAAGCCTGTGACTAAATGAGGGTATTAAGCTTAAAAATGACGTGGTCTTTTTTTTTTTTTTTTTTTTAGTAAATGCTACCCTTTTCAATTTCTGTGAAATTATTTAAAATTACTTAAGATTGGCTGCTGTTGCTGGAAGCAGTTCCTTAAGATACACTGCATATTTCAAAGTGATTTAAGCACAGTATTAAGTGGCAGTTGCTAAGGCAACACTATGCAATTCCTGTTTCAGCGATCTCTTTTAACAGCTGCATAATCCCAGACAAGTATCAGCTATATGAGAATTTACAATCGATCTTGTTAAATACCCTATCAAATAACTTCTCCAGAAATTACTTCAGCAAGTCGCAATACAAATCTGTTTTCTCAGACAGAAGTCTTGTCTACACTCCGTAACGAAAAGTGCTCACCAGTGGCTCTTTCAGAATGGTGCTGATACAGCACAGACCAACATAATGCTGTTTTCAGCACAGATTCAGCATCGCCAGCCACTGGAAAGAATTGCCAGTAATAATAAAAGGTCTTAACATAGGCCTAACTTCAGTAAATCACAGGCAGAACTGCATGTTTCTTCACAGACAGGAGAAAGCAGGAAAATGTTGGGAGTAGGTGAAAATACTGGCTACAAGAAAACAGAGGTCAAAGTGAAGATAGCATTGATTTACATCAACTGTCAGTACTGCCTTCGCTGACACAATACCAGAATCCCCATGGAAGGGTGGATGCTCTAAGAAGAAGTCATCTTTACCCTGATATTTTAGAATTACAGAACCTCCAAACATTGCTCAGAAAAGTTGGGCTTCTCTCCAAAATATCAGTATAATTTTTCTGCTCATCCCACAGCTGAAGCCAATATTCCCTCTTCATCTCATCTAAGAACAAAGGAAGAGCAGATGGGATAAAACATGAGAAAATAAAGGTCCAAAATGACCCCATACACAAAAACAAATCATCCAAAACCACATCTTGCCCAAAATCCACTATAAACTGTACCAACACTTGTAACAACACAGAAAACATGTAACATAGCACTGATGGACAGTAATTAGGTAACTTAGAATACAAAGTGGTCGCACTACCTGAAAAAGTTAATAATAATAATAATAAAGGTAAATATGTATCAGTTATCTTTTCAAAATAATAAGAAAACTTCTTTTCCACACACGACTCACGGTTTACTAACACTGAACGTCGTCAGAAGCTGGTAATGTTAATGAGGATAGGATAATGATATTATTATTTTTTTAATTCTGAAGGCAGTTAACAGATGATCAAAAATTGAATACTTAAAGGTTTTTCTTCAATCTAAGGCAAGGTAAGACCCTAGAACTGCTGACATTTCTAGATGCATAGTGGTGAATGACAAACGGCATCAGGAGTTTATAAAAGGACCAAAGTGAATGATTCATTAAAGACTATGTAGTATGACTTCATGAAGTTCCGAATTTAATAGTCACTACTTTTAAACTGATTGTAATGCATTTTAGTATTTTTAAACAGTATGCCAATGACTTCCATATAAAATAGGTAATGCGGAGAAGAAACACTTTAATAACATACTAAAATAATAATTATGACCAATTTTTTATTATCCATTAAAGGAAATTAATTAATATCAGTTCAAGAAAATCATACCTATGTATATCGGTATCAAGAAAATCATATCAGTTCAAAAAAATCACTTCTTTTCTAGAAGGAAAAAAAGTAACTAAGTTTTTCTAACATCTTTAGACTTTATTCAACTCTCAAGGATATACATATAGTTATCTAAAATTTCAGTTATATCTTTTTGCCTCAGCACACTACCTTTTGCAACTTTAAAAAAAAAGAAAAATCAGGAATGTTCGTGACACCAGAAACAAGTCAAATTCAAGACCTCCCTACTTCATAAGTAACCTCTTCAACAACTATTTGACTACATGCAATTTTTTCCTCTATAATTAAAGTGTCCTTAGTTTGCACAGACTTAAAAATTAGAAGATACTTGGGGTTTATATAACCTTTCAAACTAGAGAAGCAATATCCTATGTTGTAGTCTGAACTTCAACATGACCAAAAGTGAAACAAGCTGCACATTTTTAACTGCAAGTGCAATTTATTATTGAGATGATCACCAAGAAACATGCTGTAATCTATATCTAGGCATTAAAAACTCATTATAAATCTTACTGAAAAAAATGGTTTAAAAAAAGTTTAGATGGATGTCAATATTTTGACTGTGGTTCTACTACTATTCACGTCACCGGTCAGACATTCTTGCCTTGCAGGTTTCCAGTTCCAAACCAAGCATATTGGTTACACTACCAAGAAAACGAATACAATACATATACATATACAGCAGAAAACACATTAGATAAACAGACCTGCAACTTCTCATGCACAAAGTCTTTTACTAACAGAGAAATAACTGAAAAAAAAATGAGTCCTCAGCAAGTTTGTGACAGATAGATTTTTTTTTAGCCCTCTGTGTGGGTATGATAAGAGGAACCAAGAGATATTAGATTTAAGTGTTTTCAGCGTACGTGAAAATAGTACAGAGGGAGTTTTTCACATTGCTCAGCAGTGCTGAATAGTCAAGTAAGAAGTGTTTTTTGCCTGTCTTTGAGGTCTTTTCTCACCTTCCTCAAAGAGGTTGCTAACTGTGATTGGGCCTCAAGAATAAAAAGTTTTCTTATGTCTCTGTGACAAAAGCACACACATATAAATATAATGTGCCATATAAACACAATTCTCCAAAGGAAAAAAAAAATATTTCAAGTATTTCAAATTTCTACATATGGTCATTCGCTTTTGTAAGTAATCTCCAAATAATCAGAGTTAAAGTGCAATATAAAATCAGAGGCATTGGATGTCTCTGACAAACAAATCCATTAAAAGAAATTTATTAATGGCTGGGGCATGCTAAGCAGAAATCACTTTTGTATTTCCATAACTGCTGTCATTGTTGTATTCTGATGTTCTCAAAGCTAGATGCACATATGTACCACAATTATGTGGAAATACACACATACATGTATTTCTGCTGTTCATTCTTGGATCATATCAGAAGGCCAGCAGTATGCACAAAATAGTTTTCCTATTCTTCCCCTTTTTTCTCTTCTGCATTTCTTCCTTTCAGAGTAATATTTTCCCTATAACTGACTGGAATAAAAAAATGAGCAATACTAAACAAGACTCCCATTCCTCACTTCAGAGAAAAAGCTCTTTAGCAAGTTTAGACTAAAAGCTCAAGAGGTGAACTTTTCTCCTCCTTTCTTTTCTCCTGCCTACATCTTAATGAATTGCCCAACTCCTAATCTCACTCTTCTACCGCACCTGGCTTGAGACTTTTGTTCTCTTTATTTTCCCTGAACACTGCTCCTGAAGGGTCTCTGTGAATATGCCTCATATGTGCAAGAAGCAAACCACTGCTTTAGTTTCATTCATGTTCAGGTTCTCCAAGAATGGGGGAAAAAAAAAGTGGTGTTCTCATGAAAAACATACAGCTTACCATTCATTTTCCACGCTAACTTTCAAAACATCTATGCCCCTTTCCCTTATGGCACCTCTCTACTGTATGCCAGTTAAGGTGGCAAAACAATAAGCATCCTGTTTTCAAAGGCGAATGTTAGTAATTAACTCTGTATTGCCTTCTTGAAAAGTAGAGATTGGGCACAGAATGAGTCACTCCTAGGTCTTCTTAGTAACCTGTTAGCAACCAACACTGAATTCTCCAAAGAGAGTTCTGGATCGGATACAGATTCTCATTTGCATTTCATCCCTTGCTGTGACAAGCATCAAAAAGTACACAAACTAATTTCTGTACGGTGATCACGCAAAACAGGCATGTAAGACTGAAGAAAAGCACGATGCTTTGATTTTACACCGTTTCACGTAATTATAAAGACAAAGCTGCTTGGTGTAATAGCTATAGCTGGTTTCATCAGCGGTACCGATAAACAGGTTGGGTTCATGTATTGGTTCATATAGCATAATCAAAAAAGATTGCCAAGGAATCCAGCATAGAGTCTAGAGATATATTAGAGGTCACTAAAAAAGAAATAGGAATGTAGCCTACTGTCTGAAAATAAGAAGTCTCCTGGTTTAACAATTTCAGAACTGTTTCTTTCTCCTAAACAATTTGGTAGATATGGTACCACAGTTTACCATGTTAAAAGATGCTGTATCTTCATATAACCTAATTATTTGGGTCAGTTTTAGCTAATTTAGCTGCATCTAAAAGACTCTCCATGTATTAGTACTGTATTCCTTTTGTCCTTCCTAGCTATCATGGTAAAAATGATACAAACACCTTTGGGCACTCAAGCTTCTCAAGCTCTAGCAACATGACAGGGATTAAAGAAAGGCATCAGCAATGGAAAACTCCACAGAATTCACATCAAGAATTACTGGGAACCTTGTTTAAATATTCATAGCTGAAGAAGTTTGAAACAAAAAGCAACAGGCCAATGTAATTGCTTCTTACTACTTTTTTATTTTAAAGAGACTCAATTTCTATTAAAACTTACAAACACTTGATATACATAATTTCTTATTCATGCTAGGGCACAGTTGATACGGTCAGAGTTGAATTTCAAGATTTCAGGATGTGGCTCAATTATAACCATCATACACTAGGGACCTGATTAGTAGCTGGAACCAGAAAATGACAGTAAAAGGATTCAGCTGTACAAAGGCTCCGCATCAGCTTCATGGATTGAAAGGGCAAACGTCACCACCCTCATCAATTGGTTCAACTGCTTCTAGATCACCAAATGATGTAACACTCCCAACTTCCACGTTGCTAGGCTTATGGCTTCAGATATCAAAGATCAGTTCTTAAATTTCAGTATCCAAAGCAGTGCAGTCGACCTCAGTGACATCTCCCATCAGATGGGAGGGGAAAGGGGACACTGCTGATTCCAGCTTGTTTTCAGTGAGCCAGGCTGGGATCTGTCATAGCAGGGGAAAGGTTTTCTGAGGAAAGGTAGTGTGAAGAAAGCAACCATGCCATGGCTTCAGAAACCATTGTAATAACCCCTTGAACTCAGCAGATGTTGGTTACTACCACAAGCTACAGGATAAGCTTTTGCAACTTGGATCCATTTTATGCAATTAGGACAGAGTTACCTTTCTCCCTAAATCTCCTGTTTGTTGCACTGTTATTTAAATTACATAGGCACATTACACAAATATTTACTACTCACGTATTTTATCATCAATATGTGTACCTACCACAAGCGTTAGAGGCAGTATCTATATGAAAATAGATGATAGCTTGGAAAGCCTAGGCACAGCTATAGAATTCTAGCTGAGTATAAATAACATAACAGATACCAACAGATACCTTCCAACTCCTAATATTCTTGGCTGATATCCTATTACTAAATTAAGTTTGTCCAAACAAACAGAAACTCCACACAACCTTCAAACCAATAATTTAACTGTGACTATTAGCAGCTTCACCATTAATTCAACATGAAGTAATGCATATCCTTATAGTCTTTTTTTTTTTCTTTAAGGTCATGGATTAAAACCGATTACAGACAAGTTTGCCAAAAACCCCTGTTAGCATTTCAGTGGCTTTTGCTATATTCCATTATGATTGAATGTCAGCAGAGGAAGAACATTTAGCTTTTGCCATATTTTTTCAATCAATGTTGTTAAACATAATCTCTGAAAAATGCTTCCAATAAAGGAACTATCTGCCCTTTCACTTTTTATATAAAATCAAGGGCAGAATTTCTTTAGGTATTATGAGATACCTGGTGCATGAAAATAGGACAGATTTGTATTTGAAGCACTTCAAAAATATATTTTTAAACTCTTCTCATAAAAAATCCGACCATTTCATAAATTTGTCAAACATTTTTCAAAATTTCTTTAAGCTACAATGCAGTGAAGTAAGCCAGGGTATAAGGTCACAGGCGACATGAAGCTCCTTCTAAAGGCAGAGAAATTGCTCCCCAACAAAGAACTCAATCTAGGTTTGTCCAAGGACTGTTTCCTTTTATAAAATGCAGATGGCATGGCAAGAGATACAAAAGGTCATGACTGCTAGTACATAGCAATGGTCACACAACAGCAGCATGTCACTGGTTGGTGAAGTCCAGCATTTGAAAATGGCACTAACAAATGGGACTGATTAAAAGAAAGTAAGGACTTAGTACAAAGGCAAGGAAGGTGAGGGTACTGCTAAGTCATGTACCAATTTCTCTGTCATATAAAAAGAAGCAGAAGCTGCATGGCCCATTGTTAAGAAGGGGCCTTTATGTCTTACAGGTTTACCTTTTTGGATGGTTAGTAGTGGTAATAACTGCTCACAGATGATAATCCCTCTGCTGTAGGGCTGAAGAAGAGGTAATACCTCCACTTCTAGGACATTATTCATGACCCAGCTTAATTGAAGAAGAGGTTAGCCTCACAGAGAGGTTGAGATGAGTTATGTGATCCAAACTTGAGAGAGCATGAAATAAATGCAGAACATGGGTGAGAGAGCATGCCATTTAATTTACACCAGGAGAAACAAGGAGAAACAAGATTGAACAAGGAAAGAAGGTGACAACACAAAATCTGTTTATAAAAGAAGTGGATCGAGTAGAATAGAGTATCTGGAAGGGTTTTTTTTGCAAAATACAGATCAAATAGCATTATCTACTCATACTTCAGACTTCTCACTGCATCAACTATAAATTATTGCACGGGAAAGAACACGCTTTCAGAATCTGTTTATTGAAGAGACTCAGGCAAACAGTTAGCTGCACTGCTCTCAGAGAGAATCAGCTCTAGGCCTTGTCACATCAATGATTTATACAGTGGCACTAGGGAAATCAATTAAGTTCTCCACGCGCCCCAGTTTTCCCATCTGTAAAATAGGGGCAATCTGTTATTCAAGCAGAGTGCTTTTCCATTTTACAACCTTTCTCGTGTTTAGGTGTTTATTATTTTCCAGTGTCTACACTAGCAAAACTAATGTACTCTTATAGGGATATATTTTTTGCTTTAGCATTAGAATACATCTTTTCTTGACTCATTTTAATTCTTTTGCTTTTACCTCACTCTATTTTTAGCAGACAATATCAAAAATATAATGTACAATGTTAAGGGAACATATATTTTTCCTAAAACACAGATCCTTGAAAAAGCTTTTAACGGAAATTTCATGGTAGGTAACGACAGAAAATCCAAAGATGAAGAAGTTAGGAAACCATGGAAAACTGCTATTTATTTTCAGTTTAAATTGTTTAACAGTTTCACTGTATTCTAGCACTTCAACATCTAATGACACTTTGAAAAAATTGCACAGAAAAAAAAAGCCAGAATACAGTCTAACCCTTCAAGGCTTCAGAGAAAAAACACATAGTTGTCCATGGACTACTTGTTTCATGGATTTTCTTTATTTTCTGGTGTCCACTGAGTAAGAAAGCTATGTGTCAACAGGAACATGTAAATTAACACCTTAATTAAGTTGTGGCATGGAAAAGGAGAATCATTCTGGGGCAGTGGTACTCTTCCTCTTAATACAGACAGGCTTAAAATGCACAGCCCATTTGGAAATATACACCCCGTAGTTGCCATTGCCTTCCTCTTTATATTATAACATACTGCTTCAAATAGTGTAGAAAATGAAAATCTGTGAAGTAGTTTGAAAGCAAAAAGATCTAATAGCTTAGGAGTGTCTGTCAGGAGGGCTTATATTCATACAATGCCTGTAAGTACAAAATTTATCCTTTGCCTGTAGAGGTAATCATACATTCAACTTGTGAAGTGGGAAGAAAACAACTAAAGTAATGTTTTAAAATACAGTTTCTGTTTCTGTATCAAATGCTGTACTGTCTTAAGAAAAAGCCAGTAAGAATGAGCCTGGCAGATACAGTAATAAGGATTTTTTCTGTTCCTGCCACCTGAGCCCTGTCTTACACTAGTGTGAAGGACAATGATATAACTGCTAGGCCATCTAAAGCCTAACTCCTGTCCTTCCATGTTTTTGAAATTCCCTAGCAGGCAGCAAAATTTCAACAACCAGATTCTTCAGTTATGGGAGGACTGGGAGATTAATTTAATATGTTTAGATACTTTTCTTGCCATTGCAAGTGTAATCTTCTTACTCAAGACACATCAGCTGCCTTGGGCATTAGAAAGAAAATGATTATTGTGCTATGCATGGAATGGTGCACAGGATATTGGCTGAAAATAAAGAGAAATGATGGTAAGGCAAACATCAGCTTCTGGTTGTGTTGACTCCTCAGCAAATGGCAGATGACTCTGAAGTGGCAAATCCTTTTATCATTGTGGTTTTTACGATAATCTCAAATCTCTCCTTTATCTGCTTGTTTTTGGCTTGTTTAACACAGAGACTGATGATCAGTGAAGCAAAAGATTTAGTTTGAATGTGTCAGCTAATATCTACAACAGAGCTGCCATTGCTCTTCAAACTGGCTTTACAGATAAGAGGTGGCTGCTCACCAGGTGGCCACAACAATATTATTTGGGTAAATATCTTTAAGTGTTCATAATGACAATTTGGCTAAAATACACCATACACGTGTCCAGAAATGTTATCTAAAGTCACTGAGAGGTTAACAGTAAATATGCACATTCTGTATACAAGATATAATTGCACAAGGACACTGCAGTTGGGTGGTCTGATTTAAGAAAACCAAATCCAGTCATGTATCATGAACCCTTCTTTCTTTTTTGTCCTTACGCAAATAATCCTTTTAGCTTTGTTGAATATAAGGCACTTTCTGTTTTTAATCCCATAGCATGATATTATACAAGAGAAGTAGAGGTTTCTGATCTCTGCAGACTTCAATTTATTTGATTTAGTCCCCTAGACTTTAGCCCTTCTTCCCTGAGTTCTCTTTCCATGAACTGCTGTCTCTCCACCTTGGGCAAAGGGCTCTGAAATGTTGCTGCAGCTCATCTCTCCAGGGCAGTTTTATATATAGAAGCAGCAGTGTAAGTTACAGACAAACAAAGCCAGACTCGAGTGCAATCTGGAGGTTGCAGGAATGTAGCTGGCCAGGTGACGCTAAGCGGCCCTCAACAGCTCCTGGTTCCAGTGAGAGCATTTCGCATTTCTGGCTGCTCCATCTGAGCACTCTCTGCTCTATGGCCCACACTAGAAGTCACTAATTATCTATGAGTTTACTGCTAAGTGAACTCCTTAAGGTACTGTGGTATTGTTCACGCGTGTATTAATAAAATAACAGAAGAGTAAAACTGAGTTCACATCAGCCATTTAAGATTTAATAACATTTTTGTCTTTTAGGATACGATGGGAGAAGGTATCTCAAGTTACAACAGCCGATGTTTTCACAAAAGCAGCCTGAATCAAGATCAAAGCAGCACCTACTTGTTTTCACTTCACTCACTGAAACTGATTTCAATTTCTCATGCATTTGCTTGAGGCACTTAAAAATAAATGATCAGTTTAAATAAACAGTTTGAAAAGAAGAATAGAGAGAAAGATGGACTCCTTATTCAGAATTTTAATATATAAGAAAATTTTAGTATATAGAGATTAAAAAATAACTTTTTTAATTTTAAGAAAAAAATCACCAATCTTCTTCAGAATTATTTTCATATTTGTTGCTACGAAGTTATAGGATACACAAGGGAAAGTGGATAGCATGTATATATTTCTCACTAGGAAATACTGATCACAGAGTACAAAGACTGTTGTGTCTTTCAATATTTTACATTGCAACACCCGCCACTCCAATTTTATGACAAATATTCATGATCTACATTCTGCTTTTATGAATTTACTCAAATGGAACCTATTTAAAGGCAGAATGACATTCTAGACAATTACTTGATTTTAGGAATGTAGGGTTTCTCCATACAAGTGTCCCAAAATTACACGTAAGCTGTACATATGGATGCAGTGGCAATAAATCAGACCAAAAAAAATGTGACACACTGAAGCAGACAAATTGCTTTTTTACAAAATGTAATGCCACATATTTCCCTGCTTTCCTAGAATTCCACTGACAACTTAGAGCTTTTAAAATAATGGGTTTCACACCTTGAACACATGCCACAGAAGGCTGAGGAAGGCACTGCATACAATTTATTATATAGACTGGAAACCTAAACATTTGGTTGCATCATATGAAATAAACACATGTTCAGCAGATCCATCTGACAATTTCACACATATTTCAAAAGATCTCTTCAACTTGCTCATGATTTCAGTCTATATCTAGTTCATTACTAAGTCCTGCAATTGCAGAACAAAAATTAATCAGAATCCCATTTACTTTCTGAAGAGCACTCAAAAGTCTAGGATTTAAAATTAATTTATGCAAAGAGAAAAGCTCTTGCCTTTGTCAGTATAATTCCAAGCCATATAAACCGAAAGTAAAGCTTTAAACCCGTAATGACACCCCTTTCCCATCCAGTCTTAAATGGAATAATTAAGCAGTAACTTCCATTCCATCTAAGTACATGCAGCAGTGATGGGTGTCTGCTTGCTGACTAAACCTTGAAGCATTTAATTGACCTGTGGGAGCTGATTATTGCAAGTACAGTCATATGGCATAGAAGCTATCTGTGTTTTGTTAGAAGAAATCTTCCAAAGTAATTAATAACTTTGGTAATTGAAAAAGATTATGCATAACTATTCACAATGAAGAGACTTAAGCTGTAGTCAGCAAGCCTGTTACAGATTTTTAAAGATTATAAAATCTGTAGGTGTACTCATTTGGGATGTAAATTTGACTCTTCATAGTAATAGAACAAAAATAAGTCAATGGCCAAGGGCTCGGTTTAGAACTCCTGAATTATGCCTGGATTTTCTTGGAGAGAGCAGGCATCCCTGGAGAGTAAGGCATCTCTTACTGACTTTGCTATAATCCAGTATTTGCTATTTATATCCAAGTAGTAGTGTTAAGACACTTACCAAGTAAATTTGGTATGCAAACAGATACATGCTGT
Organism: Aythya marila; assembly: GCF_965140915.1. NCBI lineage: Eukaryota > Metazoa > Chordata > Aves > Anseriformes > Anatidae > Aythya > Aythya marila. The sequence goes on from NC_139043.1 coordinate 50,638,580, forward strand.
TTTCTTCATAACTGCATACAATTAACATTACTTTACCTGATACATCACTGGGGGTGTTAAAAATGCACTAGGATACTACAAAAAGCAGTCTTTTTGAAGCACGTGCATGCAAGTAATGAGACAGCTGAAGCTACAGAGAGATTACGCTCTCTATAGAAAATGTAATATAAACATAATTGCCTTGACCAATGTCTGCTTCAAATTCTATGTGAAATTGCTGGAAAAACAAAACCAAAACAAAACAAAAAACACTGAAGAAACCTTTTCCACTAAGGAGGCATGGCATGTGACAAGAATGGATTTAGGAGACAATTGCTTGGAAGTTCTCTTCCAAGAACAGCAAAGTAAATTCATCAGTACTGTATCCATCATTCCTTGTGACTAGATACTGCCCGTGGAGTACAGGGATCAGAGGCAGCCAAAGATTTTGTTAGCATCTCAATGCTCAGGCGATCCAAAAATTCTCCTCAGTTAGACACTTAGAATTAACTATGAAAAATATAAAAACGTTTGGTCTGCTAGAAATAACAGGTACTTTATATTGATAATTGTCCTGCAAGAAGTACTTGAAAAATTGCAACATGTAAAAAAATCCACAATTAAATATCCACTCATAACCAGAGAGTGCTTAGCATATTAGAAAATGAATTCAATTTTGTTTTCTACCAAACAATCCCCTTATAAAAATACTAGATCCTAAAACATCTTGGAAGAGAGGAGAAAACTTGGTAGTTGTTTTCAAAAGAAAAGAAAGCTTCTTCTTCCAACCATCTTCCTCTAAACCAAACTCTTATCTTAAAACAGCTGAAAAAAAAATCCAGAAGTCATTGAAACCTCATTTTAAATGTCCTCAAGGGATTATCTACCCTTTGTCACTAATGCAGACCTTCAGATGGAAGTAGGTCATCACACTTGGCTACTTAGGAGTTAACACTAACCATATGGACCTGGTGGAATTTAAGATTATCAGAATGCATGCCTAACAATAATTAGCACGTTCAATTAGAAAACGAAAGCTTATCAGCCATTTTTTTTCTTTTGACTAGGGAGAGGGATGTGGGAGGGGAGGGTGTGATGTCTTCTTGTATTTTTTTTAATGAATATCAAAAATTAGGAGGTAAGAGAAATATCATGAAGACAATAAATATACAATATTGCATGAGTTATTCTTGAATAAGATTTCGTACGTGTCTTTTTGAGAATAGAATATTGGCATGTCCTGATAATGGAAGGAGAATTGTTTATATGAGACAAGCTGCAGTATCTCAGGTTTGTTGGAAGTGTCAGATGGAAAACTTCAGCTATCAGTTACTAGTCCATCTTTATTTAATATATTCATACATGATCTGGAAAAGGGAATGATATAGTATTGAAATTCATGGAGGGAAATTAAAATGGGAGGACATGCAAACACTGGTAAAAGAAAACAAATTGAACTATGTGCAGAAAATAATAAAAACAAGAACACCATTCTGAAAACTTCAACTAATCTATTTGGAGAAATGTAATCTGAAACACAGATGCTCTCTGGGAAACTTGGAAAGCAACAATGCTGAAAAAGATTGTTGGGAGAACAGAATACTGGACATGAATTTGTAACATGATACAGTAGTGGAAAAAAACAACACAGGCCTACATTCTGAAATGAATAAATATGCATAGCATTTATATCACGAGTATGGCATTGAGCCCTTGAGCCTAAACATTCCTTCTGGGCCATGGAAAAAATAGCTGTAGTTTCTTACTCTCAAAACCAAAATTACTGACACTATCTCGGCCTCCCTTTTGAGATTTTTATTAAATTGGGCCTACACTGGACTTGAGAGGTCTGCAATTTTCAAAGGTTAATTTTGCCTGTATGGAAAAAAACAAAATGCACAGAAAAATGAACAATCAGTTGTGTGCAATGTTCTATTTTATTGTCTCTATGCTTTCCCTTCTAGACGGAAAATTAAAGAACAATTTTGGAATTCTGAGAAGAACAATTAACACTGGAAACCTGGAGATGACATCTGAAGAGCAAAGACCACAATGCTGGCAAAGATGAGGAGGGAAAAAGCATAACAAGAAGTAATTAGGCTGCATGGTATCTTAGAGAGATATAGTAGGGTGAAACTACCTGTCAAGGAATCTCAGTATATGGGGTCAGTTAAAAACATAACAATCAAAGTATTAGAAGAAAAATCTGTGCCGTGTGAGCTTTCATTATTGCAAGATGCACCACATAAAAAAATAAAAATAAAAATCCATCTGCAGCTTCATTTTAGGATTTTTTAGTTTAAATTAGATGTTGCTCAGTATCTGAAGCCTGCCTACCATTCTTTCCACTTGTATTAGTGCTTTGCTTGTCTCATTTTTTTTTTTTTTTAATCAAAGTAACTTTTCTTTCTTGTACTTAAAAATGCTAGATTCAATAGGTTTCATCCACATCTGAGTTTGTGTAACAACAAACTGAATTTTGCAGAAAGTGATCAGTACATTATCTAATCTGTATGGTGTCTGACACTCCTGAAATACCAGTGATCATTTGGAATTCTATTCAAAAGAAAATTGGCCAAAACCTACATTACATAGCACTTATTTTTATTAGGCTGACTTTGACTTCAAGAGTCTATGTTAAAAAAGAATAAAATGCACTTAGCACTCTTCTTAAAAGTTCTTGTAGGTGAGAAAACACCTCAGCACAGTTTGATAGATATTGCTTAGCTTCACAATTTGGAGTGGAAAATAGAAAAAAATATGTAAATATGTATTACGTAAAAATAATAAGCAATATCTTTTCCAGCTCAAATACATGAGGAAGTTCTGCAAACATAAAATATTAGTGAGACAGAAAGTCAAAGTGGCATGCACTCTTCTTTAATGACTGATCCTTTCATATCAGCACTTTTATGCAGATCTTTCAAAGACACAATCATAAACGAGGCTTGTTCTGAGTCTGCATTACACCCAGAGTTTTTCCAGCAGTACTGGTTCATATTCTCTGATGTTCTATGAATATACTGTTGGATGATTGGAGCTTTTTAAGATGTCAATCAGTCAAACTGTTCCAACTTTTAGATCATATATTCATTCAGCTGCTTAGATTATACTAAGAGAATAAAAGCTTAGTACTGGAATACATATTCAGGCATTTCTAATTGTAACTTGCTCATTTGCAGCTGCAAAAGTCAACTTTATGAATTTTTGACGTAAAGGAAAGATCCAGCCTAATATTTTCCTCTCTGACATTAGCCAGCACTCAGACAACCAAATACTCAAGTTCTCTAGCAGCTAGAATTGCAATTTGAATCCACTAAAATTGTCGGAAAAATTTGCAAGAGTCACCTTTAGCACAAAGTATTCTGTCCCAGTTGACAGCCTTGCTATATCCCCAATCCCAATACTCGTACACTTCAGGGAGAAAGTAATGGTAATCGTTAGCTGGCAAAAGACTGCAGTCACGCTTGAAAAGATATTTAAGACACAACTGTCTGCATCTACTTGTGCCAACTCTACATTCACAAATTGTCCACCAGTCCAGATCACAAATAAACAAATTCGTATTTTGGAACTTCTATCTGCTTGCAATTCAAATATCTAAACCCAGGTGTTAGCACTATCAAACACCATTACTATGTTGCAATTTTTCTTGTTTTACAGATGGAAAACCTGAGTTAGAAAGGTTTTAGACAGGTTAGTCAACAAATCTCTAAAATTTGAGAAAGAGAGCCCAGATACAGACTCTCAAGTTTGTGGCTCCATGGATGTTAAAAGCACAGGCAATTTTTGCATCCAAGCACATTTACTCTGTGGCAAATATACCTATAACAGAATCATATAGTTGTTTGCCACCCTGAAATACTGAACTGTTTCTGAGCCTACCTACGTAAAACCTGTGTCTCAACAAACATTTTAAACAAGGATGTCATTTACAATCTTTTTATGTTGATCATTTTAACCTATTCAATCTCAAACTACAAAAAAAAAAAAAAAAAAAAAAAAAAAGTTATGAAGAACGTATCTCCTCTAAAGGAAACAAAAAACCAGAATTTGTTAATTAGAAAACCAGGCCAACCATATTCAAAATGCTAGAGAAGGTACTTTTAATTAAAGCAAAGATAGTTCCAGCAAAGACACACAGTTATCCTTACAACAATTTAACTGGTCAGGATCTGCAAGGATTCTAGGTTTTTCACACAATATTGACAGAAACTGCTTATTACGAATAGTTTACATACATAGCATCTGGCTTTGCTGAGTAACTTGATATTCTGGATTAGATTCAGATTGTATGTATATATGTGAATTGTTCTTTCCCTTTTTAAATTATCACTCAGTGTGTGGAAAACTGACATACTGGCATAAACCACATACAATAATTTGAGGTTTCTCTTGTCAGCCAGATGCTATTTATCATGCTACCTTTCAGCAGTGCTCAATATACCACACGGTTTTCTTAATAATCACCAGGTTGCCCTTCATCATTCAATACAAAAGACCTACCACCTATTTTGACTGTAACAAAACTAGCCAAAAGGCATGACTGCCGGGACCTGAAACACTCTGTTAAAATAGAGTGAAACAACCCCCCAGCAAGAGTACTTCAAGAAGAAAAAAAAAAAAAAAAAGCAAACCAACACTCCATAAATTACTCTGTGCAAACAATTCCTGTCTTTCCTGTCTCACTTATTGGAAGCTTTGTGGGCAGGATGGACATTTGTGTGTTCAACCAACCAAAAAGTGGTTTCACAACTGCTTTTGTTTTTAAATGAAAATATTCTTTCTTTTAACCCTAACATAGGTATTTTTGTCCCTCTGAATGCACCTTTTGCTAAATGATGACAGTGAAGGCAGTCCTCTGACAGTCCTTTATTAAAGCCCAATACATTTTTCTAGGTGATATATTACACGATCTAATTGAGAAACATAAAAGACAATTTCAGGTATTTTTTTTAATGCTAGATTTATACATCAGTGTTTTTACTTATGTAAAATCTTTTTGTCTTCTGTTACATTTTTCTCTGAATTAAAACACATGTATGTGTGTGCATAACCAATCAGTCATAATTTGAATTTGCTCTGCCTTGTATATAGGAAGAAACATGCCACCCCCCACGTGCACTCTAAATCCCACCCTGATAATTCTTTGTCTCTACTTCTTTATGGTAAGTCCTGGATGACCAATCTCTCTTTCATATGATCCACGCACCATATGCAATCTCTAGTAAGCAGCAAAGAACTTCATAAAAGAAAAAAAAAAAAAAAAAAAGCCACAAAAAACACATTATCCTTTAAGGATCACCTTGTAGTAGAAAACTGCAAAACAGGAAAACAGGTGCATTAGGCTTTTGTTTGCTGAAAATTACCCGGGGACCTGCACCCTCTCCTGCACCCTGTAATGATTCTGTCGTCACCATTACACAAGGCTGGAGCTGATTCATCAAGACTGAACTGGTTATGCAAAAACATCAGTTCCCTCTTCCAACAGAGTGAATTTCTACAAAAGACACCTGTGACACTAACATAGGTTAGTGGACTTCTCTAAATATTTCTCCTCTATGCAACAATTCTAAGAGAACTAACGAGTTAGACATAGCAAATTGAGCATTTACAAGAACGTGAGTCATTCATAAACACAGCACACGATGTGTTGGCTGCACTTTATACACATCAGGCAACGATCACTGACGGCGTCAATTTTAGGTGGAATTTCTACTCTTTGTATAAATCTCTTCAGTCCAAGGAGGAGAGTACATGCTATGGGACACCTAAACTCCCCGTGTACTTTGCATGATATGTAACCAATCTCATTGTTTATTCTTACTTGCTTATATGCTTGGATGTGATTTTCTGGCCTCCTTACTAAGGATGCTTAGTAGATAAAAAGCAGCAAGAGCAAATAGTAACATATAAACCTTGGCAAGAAATAATTTATATCTCAGCATTCTCTACTCAAGGAGATGCAAACAGTGCAATCTTTATTCAAAATGCTAATCAGTTACACTTTTTTTTTTGCCTGGTGTTAGTTGATACCCACAAAAAATTCATGTTATAGGAAGATAAAAGTTTAATTTTGATGAATGCAGAAATAAAAAGGAATTACTATTATATGACAAATTTACTTTGCTACTTTTTAGAGTGTCAAATCATATTTAACTGTGAAATTTAATCTTCCCCTGTGTTTTCACACCCAGTTATTTAATTTTATGGAGCTCCATAATTAAAAAACAAAACATTGCATTTGTTGAATTATTTTCTATAATGCATTTCCCATACTGATGATGTCTAAGAAGTTGTACAAACTAAGAATACAGAAAGAAAGGTATCTGTCATCTCTGTAGCTACTATACTAACAGAATAAATTCTCACAATTTCCTAAGAAAGCCTCTACTCTCAAACTCTGAGCTTGGATCTCCAAAACAACGTGAAGTTATGCAGCAAATCAAGACCCATAATGAAACAGGAACTTTATTTTTAAGTGCTGAGCACATAAAAGCTCAGTATCTTTACAAATCAGACCCTGCATTCATATTGTATACTGTCAAAACAATTTTAAGGTAATCCTTTAGATTCATTTCCACATATAATTTTACTTTACTATCCTGAATAGATAACTACAGTACCGTAGGGTGTCTTTAGATTTTTAGAAAGATTCCTTTTAATAATATTAACAAGAACGACATGATACTTTTCTAAGTCAAAGCTGAAGAATAAGCTAGTATTATTATCCCTTATTTTTCTGCAAAGGAATTTTCTGGAATACTTGCTAACAAGCACAGCATCCATTCCAATTATTTTTGTACTTATCTGCATACAGTGTGGTCCATATTAGTCTCAGTAGTACACAGAAACTTTAAATTCAGCCATGCTGTCCCTTTGGACAGGGATGCAAAGCAGTAAAGCAGTTTACCACTTAATGTGGGTGCAAGCTAAGAGCACTGCTTTGGAGTGCCAATATTCAGGATGTAAGCTCCCTTTATGGCCAGTGGAGGGAGGCTGAGTCAGGGGATCCAAGCTGACTATCTAAAGTAGATGATTTAGTGACAAATCCATGACTTTAGAAAATGTTCGAAGGCATTTGTGTGTTTAGATTTCAGAACATTTTTATAACAGAAGAGCTATACACAGAGAGGGATGTATTGGTAAAACTGGACAAGTGCTTTTATATAAATACTGCACATATGTAAACTAAAGCATTTTTTTTACAAATACATACACCCACAATACTTTCCATTAGGTGAAAAGCTACAACAATAGAGAAACTGCAGCACTGTGGATTCCCACAGCTGAGTCTCAGCTTGAAGTAGAAGATTGGATACACATTACAATTAATGTCACTGAAAAAACATGAAAAAAAGCAGAACAGGGCAACAGAGCAGAAGTAACTAAACACTTCAGAACTGTGGCAGGGTTTTTTCCCCTTTGTACCCAGAACTTCTATACAGCTTTGTTAACACCTGCAAAAAAAGTTAATGTTACCTGGGTGAAACCACTTACTTTCAAGTAAACTGTAAGTAGAGAGAGGAAGTAATAGCAAATCCTAGCAAAGCCAGAAAAGTTTCATGCCATCACATTTTGGAACATTTTAGTAAAAGAGAAAAGAAGGGCAAAAAGAGTCCATCACGTGGCAAGTCAGAAGGTTTAGGAAACCCACCAAAATGTCTGAGAAGGGTGAAATCTGATCTTTCACAGGAGGCAAGACTGCAGTGCAGCACCAGAAGTTACCAATGCCTGCAGTCGGCTGGCCTGCTGCCTTAATCATGACCGTTTGACGGTTTTCCCCTGTGTAAGGCAGAGGTAGCATATCAGATCCCTGCAGATGCTGGAAGCTGAAGGCAACAGAAAGAACAGCTTTGACATTCTGTCACGGAGATGACAGGACAAAATGGCCTGCAATAAACAACAGTTTGAGCAGGATAATTTGATGCATTGCGTTCTTAAGCTTCTCCAGATGCTGAACTCAGCTTGGGATGTGAGATAAGGGGATGGCAATTACTTCATGGAATAGAGTCTGGTTCTGTGAAACCAGGAAAAAGGAACCTCTCTGTGAATGCAGAAGAAATAATCCACCTGCTCTTTTTTTTTTTTTTTTTTTTCCTTAAACCTTTTCCCAGTCGTCAGCTTTTAAGGTGATTCATGTGCAGGTCATATACCCTGCAGACTGAAAAAAAATCAATGTTTCTAATCAATTTTTAATCATTTTGTGTTACATTGTTGCAGTGACAATGCAAAACAAAACAAAAACTTCAAAACAAATCAAAACCAACAAACTTACATGAAAACATATCTTCTTCTTTTACTGTCTACCAGTAATCAGATTTACAAAAGTAGCTTCTTAGCTGCTGTGTGAATGTTTAAATCTGTGTAAAGCTCCATCTGCATACGTCATTGTGGCTGTTTAGCATCTATGCACTCACAAATACATGAGCAGAGTTAGGTTGGTCTGAAAATTGGCCTCTTTTATTGGCACGCTGGCAGATTCACTGTGCTGCTGAATTACTTTCCATAAATAACGACTTGCTAACCAACGCCTGTTGGGTCCAGTCCATCCTTTCTAAGCAGTTAGTTAATGATATTCCACATGCAGGGAAGCTGACCCTTTGTGATCCCAATGACAGAAAAACTGCGAGCCCTAGGTTTCACAGCACGCATAAAAATAATGAGCATCATGGTAAATTTTAGAAGAGAAAAAGCTATTTTTGTACATTTACAAGGATTGTCTATGTTCCTGCAAATAAATACCCAAATGGCAAGGGCTGTCTTATTGAATACCTGGAGTATGTTTTTAGTATACAGCAAAAGGTAGCTAAAATGTTTGCTGATCTTAGTTTGAATTTTCTCTTGTGATACATAATTTTTAAAGTGGCTTCCTTCTGGTGTAACATGCTCATTTTAATAACAATACTTATTTCATGTTGTGTTTCATCCCAAATACTCTTCAAATATTTTAAGAGAAAATGAAAAACATGCACTGCAAAACAGCTATGCCCCTCCCTAAAAATACAGCTATCCTTTTAAGATGAATATCAAACATTTAACCCTATATTGTCATACTGCATAAGAATTTTAGAACAAGAAGCAAACCAGACCACATTCACTTTAATGAATTCAAAGAAATACAAATTATGTCAAATTGTTGCCTAAATGGCAAAACCTGGAACACATCAAATCCTTGTAGAAAATACCAGAGGGCTAGGTAAATATATTGACTAAAATTTCTCTTCCACATTACAAACACCTAGCAGCACAACAACAAGAAACAGCTCTGCCTGTAGAACATCATCATTAATTTGTTGGCTTCCATTAGAGATCATACCAGATAAATACCCGACTACTTCTAGAGAGTTAGAAATCAGTAAAATCAAAACACAAGATTTCCATCTTGAATCGTGTCAGAAGGGGCAGACTGCTGTTTTTCTGACTGAGAAGTATGTTAGCAATAAACATTAAACTACTTAACTGGCACTAGCACAATATTATAAATTAACAAAATGATTGCCAAAATTTATTAATGACTTTCTCCACAACTGCTAGTCCCAGTTCTCCCCCAAAAACCTTGTTATCCACACTAGGCTGAAGAAGCTTGCCAGATTTTTCAAATTTCAGCACTCGATTTAAGGTCAAAGCCAATAACACCAGGGAGATAAAATATTTCAGAGCATTCTGTGCTCTGTAGAATAGTATTTGAATATAATTTTTACACTTGAGTTGTCAGGAAAATCTTGAGATTTTGTCAACACAAGAGGAGTAATTTTCTAGAGGTCTTATTTCATCACCTCAGTTCATATTTTCCATGGATGAAGAAATTACTCATAAAATTAATATTCTAGCTAAGGCTATCTATCTCCTTGTATACAAATTACTGAAGAAGAGGAACAGGGTCTCCTTTCTATATGAGACATACACATTCCCACATCTCCCTCCCAGTAAGTGATCTCCCTCTCATTACTGATAGCAAATGCAAAGTTGTAGTGTTCTTTTGCAGAATGGTCAACCATTTTTAATGTTTCTCTTGTACATTTTTAAATAGCAAAACAACACAAACAAGCAAAGTAGAATCTTAAAAAACACTTCAGGCAGTATAAATATACTGTATCATGATAAAAGCAGAATGGCTACATTAATCCCTCAGAGATCTATGGTACAATGCCAACCTGCAAGATTTATATAGCGTATTCAAACTTAAGATGTAAGAAGCATTTTAGAGATTTCTTGAGTTGCAAAGATTCTTAATAAATGCCTAAAGTTTCTTTGATTTTTTTTTTTATTTTTTTTTTATACAAAGAGTGGCTGGATATAAACAAGCTCAAGGAAATGACTCATAAGGCTCCGTCCCACCCCCACCCCCCCAAAAAAAAAAAATATATATATATATAAAAGATTGAAAGAGACTACTTAGTTACCTAACATCTTTTAATTGCACTAGGGAGACAAAATCAAATATTCAGAAGTTACCTAGTCCACACCATGAACAATACTTTGGGATTATATCAAAATGACAGGGTGATTTGGGATTTTCTGCTGAACTTTCTCTTCCATAGGTAAGGACAGTATTGAAAGAATGAAAGTAAGCAGCAGGGGGAAATGATGCTGAATGCTATTCTCAGCACAAGTTCTCAGGCTACCATGAACTTGGTCTTGCTGATTCAGGGAATCAGATTTTGTACAACATCTAGAATCCAACAGAAGAGATGATCTTGCAGCATCACTGAACACCTGAGTCAGGCACATGCCTTCAGGACTGTTTCAGAGATCTCACATAACACGGAGACTCAATAAACCCTGAAGGCTACCATTCAAGTGGAAGCTTGGTGAAATGGTGGGAAGTTGGAAAAGTTAGCCAGCTAAGCTTGCCTGAAGAGGAGGAAGTCTGGGGTATTGGACTACACTTAAAAACAGAAAAAGCCTACATGCTACAGCTGGATCATATACCTCAAGGGGCCCAAGAGACTAAGAGAAAATGCATGAGAACTAAAAAAAATGAAGCTTATGCAAGGCAGAAGAAGAAAGGGTCATACTTTCTTGGCAAAGGTGTTTAATCTACCTGCAAGATCAAATAAAGAAGAAAGCAACTGGCTAAAATTGGGAGAGATAATGATATACCTCATGAGAGGAAGAAAAATGAATATACAGGAGAAGAAACACTGAGTTCAATAATGATTTACCACCTTAGTGTGATGAAGGAAAAGAAGCTGTGAAATGCATGCAGCCATACATTACTTTGTCTAGGCTTGCATCCTGCTTACATAAAGTGCTTGGCATTTGGAACCTTGGTAATGTCCATGTGCTTGCTAGATTCAAATGTTGTTCAGCCCCGAAGAAATAAATTTAAATAAAAAGCAGGCACAGAGTTGTGCAACCTGAGAATTTCTGAGCAATTAATTTATGGCATGACAAAAGATTGCTGACATATTTTTAGTAACACATGCATGTTTGTATTTATATATCATGTTTATATAGATGTATTAAGGGACAGGAAGAGAAAAGGCATGTTTCTCTTGGCCAAATTCACTGTGAATATGAGAAGATCCTTTTATTTGGTATTTTTCCTACAAGCTCTCTTGGTACCATTCCCAGGACTTCATGTTAGGAGCTTATTTCTATTACTCCCATTTACCAGACACCACATGTAATATGCTTGTACAGATTGTCTCTTTTCTGTAATGTACCTGATTGTACACGCTGATCTCTTTTCTGCCAAAAACTCTGTCACTCTAGGAGCTTTTTGTACACTCCTATCCACATTGCTTTGTATTCTTCTTCCTCTCAAAGTCAGTCCCTGCTTCTCCTATTCCAGGTAACCAACATTACAAAAACCTTGAAATAAGAACAGAACTGAGCTGTGGGAGTTACTCTACTAGAAGATGTAAACAAGGCATAGTCTGGGTGAAAGCAGACCAAATGACACATTGGGAAAAAGACAAGCTTTCTAAGCACACATCTTCAAGTCATGAAGGTGTTAATAGCTGCTATCAATCAGGTTTTTCCTCTGTAGACAACTACAGAGGTGCGATGTTTATCTGCTAATTAGGTATCAGCACTTCAATATGTTCTACCTTTTCCCTTCCAATTGTAATTGAAATAAAAAGGTTCTGTCTTCCAAAGCATAAGAAATACCTTTAAATCTAGGACACGATCAGATATCTTATTCAAATTAGTTTGTTATATCCACGGGTCTGAACAGAGAAATGTCATCACATTACACGAACAGGATATGAATGCTTGGCCAGTTATGACCTCTATCAAATACCACGTTCATGCTGGCATGACCTTTACTTCAGCCATTTCTCTTCCACAAGATTTCTAACTACTACTACTGTAATTACTTGTTGCTCTCCTTTGATTATCCTGCCAGCTTCACATAAACCGTTTTTCCTGGGATCATGATGCATTTTTTTTTCACATCCAGTGAGACATTAGCTATGCTGGCACCTAAAGTGTCCTGCAATAGCCTTAGATGGGAATGGAAGATATATCTTGCTAAGAGGTTTACGCTGCTCTTTGATCACTCTGAATAAATCTAGAATGTCCGTAATTTCATGATAAATACAGTTTCTGAGCAATTAAGATTTCACTTTAATTAATTTCATTTCACCTAATTTTGTATTATAAGCACCTGGTACAGCTGCATGATAAGAAGGAAGAGCTAACAATAGCAAAGCAAACAAAAATACCCTCCCACAGTTACCTGCTAGATCTAACATTAGCCACTGTAACAGAAATAACTTTTGTCTGCTTATCCTGCTTGATGCTTCTGGTATCTTTTGCTGGAATACTGTGTTCAGGAATGCTATCAAGAGAAGCGCACAAATCTGCTAGGGAGTAAATAAGCTTCGAGGAGACTGGGTGATATATTAGCTGGTGAATAGACAGAAGTGATTATACTGTGAGCTATCTAAGAGTTATACACAGAGAATGACTTCTCATGGGATTTTCACATTATCTGCTCTCTTTATTGCTAGCAAGCTTCTGCAGAACTGCAACTGCCAAGAGAAGCTTTAGCTGCCTTTGTCTCACCAACTCATACACTTTTTAGAAAGGGAACAGGTTTACCCATGAGCCTGCCCACAACAGTTTTTGGGATCTCCTTAATACTACTGTAAAATTTGGAGGAAGAAAGTACTACCCAATTACTTCAATATTTGCACTGGATCATGGAGAATGAAATAAAAAATCTTCACAAGAAGTCTTTCTCCGTTTGTTACAAACAGTTAAGGTTAAATTCCACCACATTTAAATTGATTATTTGTTATCAGATTTCTGCTTCAAATCTTTATTTGGTTAATATAAACTTGTAAGTACAGCACACTGTATTTTTTTGTTACGTTGTCATGTAGAAAACTGTACTTTCTATTTATTTTATTTTTTTAAGTATACTCTATTGTGTTCTGCTAGAACATCTGCTTATGCTTCCTTTCCCCAAAAATATCATCAGTTTTGAAAGCACCAGGAGATATTTTTTTTTTACTATCTCTGTTAGCATGGACGTTGCATCCAGCCTGCTTAAAAGTCACTGATTACTGTTGTTGCAATTGATGTATCATTGTTGCAAATGATACTATTTATTGTAATTTTAGTTCTTGTTAGTCAAAAAATATTTGCCACGGAAAAAGCACTGCAATTTGTACCAATTTTATAATTTCAAATTTAACAAATAAAAAACCACCAACAACAAAACCCAACACAAACTGTCTCTCGAGCACGGTATTTCTTTAAAAGGATAGCTTTTCTTGCCCAGACTCTTTAATGTTATCTGAATGCAGTTGCACATTTTTCCCCACTTACTGTAAGGTGATTCACCAGGAACTGCTTATTATGATTTAATTGCTTATGTAGGTCTTAAATTTAAATTATCACCATTTACTTCCTTGATGAAAGCATGGAAGTCTTTCAAAGCTGTAGCCACCTAATGACAATCTCATTTCTGCCTTGCTGTCAGAAAACTCTAAAACCTAGAGTGCTCCAGAGGTGCAATTTTATAGCATCTACAGGAAAAACCTGGCATACACCTCTGAACTGAGGCCTTTGGCTGGCATAACCAAAGTGCCAAGGCCTGCTCCTATCTGCTCTTACTCAACAGAAACAAGGGAGTTTTACCATCTGCAGCAATGCCAGGCCTTCATACACAGCTTCCTTTCCACACTGAGAGGAAATCTACTTATCAGGTCATAATGCATTTACAGTAAGAAGTCATGAATTTTATGATCATTCCTAGTTTAATTTAACAGATTCTCAAAAACGTTCAATGAGTGAGTGGCACACGACAGCCAAGTTGTCAGTTCGCCAGAGGAACCAACATTGCAAAGTTCTGGCAGCTGGGCCTTTGAACTTTTCACACAAAGAGTTCCTTACAGAAGTAGGGAAGTGAATCAGAGTCAGGAATGACTGAAAGGCACACGAGTGCTTTGGTTCTTCAGTCCAAGAACAAGGACTACTGCATGGCCACGGCAAAGCTTTTACGAGTGAAGCAACAGAGTATTCAAGCCTACATGTGAAAAAAACAAAAACAAAACAAAACAGTCCATAATCAGAAGCACAACGGACTGCCTCCAATTTACATTAAAACCTTGATATTCCATTAAATTGCTGCCAAGGTTAAAAAACAGACAAAAAAAAAAAAAAAAGAGAGAAAAAAAAAAAAAGAGAACTCCTATCTCCTATTGTCATTGTTAATAAGATAGCTCTAGTTATGAAATAACAGCAATGGCCAGAGTAATGGCCAGGTAACAAGATTCTTAAAATTTTGCTTCAGGTCTTCCTGAGTATTTCAGATGAATGTATTACAAGCCCTACACAATCACTTTGCTTGAAACAATGATCCAAGCTGCTCTATCAGATTTTGTATTTAAAGAGTTTAAAGATAACAGCCATAATGTCTTAATAGATACAACAGCATAATTTCAAGGCTGTCCTATCAACTTCATCCTGACAGCTTTTCTATTTCCCACAGCTGCCTTGCTCACTAATTCTTCAGCACAGAGAAATAAAAGTATAAATCCAAGTAATGAAAACAGTCAGGCTGCTCATAAAATGTCATATTAGTCTGAGACTGCACATCACTCTCCAAATACTATCCTGTCACTCACATGCTTATTCTTTAAGTGACAGAAGCACTGGCCTGAAACATGATTGGAAAAAAAAAAAAAAAAATCCACTCCAAAACAAACAAACAAACAGCCATCAGCAGTAAAATTTGTGATTTTCCCCTTAATCCTGTACCACTCCAGACATTAAATATTGCATAAAAATTACTTTTAAAACCATATGCAAAATGGAAGGGAGAAAAGGTGAGAAGACATCACTGTGCTTACTGTGTCACTGACAAATGAGTAACTGAGACATGAGGATATGGAGATGCAGCATTTTTATAGGACTATGGAGGATGGGGAACAGGGGAACATGACACCTCTAACAAATGTAACTGCATTCCTTAAATACACATTTTTGATGTCAACTGCAGAGTTTTAAAGGTGTTTTATTTTTTTTTTTTTGGTTTTTTTTTTTTTTTTTTTTAATCTTCAAGAAAGCAGAGTTAACACGTATGGAACTGCTGTGACTGATTGGTAAGCTTGTGATTAACATCCCAATTTAGTATCTATGGAATTCCTGAAAAGACACCTTCCTTGTACATATTCAAAACCTGCAACTTGACTTCGAAATTTGGCCTGTAAAAACATATTTGAAAAGATTAACCTATATTTCTTAAAATGACATAAATCTGGTGGCACAGAAATGTACTCTGAAATCTTTAAAGATTTATGAACTGCCTATACTACCTGGCCAGGATAACCCACGTCATTTTTTTAATTACAAAAGCACACTTTTAAGTAGGTTTGCCTTGCTGGTTTACTTTATGAGTTAAACGTATTAATAAAAGTAAATGCACCTCAAAATGAGGGCTAGTTTTCAAGCCAACTTCACACAAATGAAATTCAGTTTTGCAATTCGCACAACATCTGAAAGGAAAATAAATAAATGAATAAATTGAAAGACTAAAGAGAATCTAAACCATTACCTGAGAACACTGGGGAAGCTTCAGAGAAAGCTGAAAGATAGGCCCTTATTTTGTCCAGCTTGTAAATCTGCAACTATATTCCTTTGGTCACTGTTCTCCCTGACATTCTGATGCTCATAGGGTACATACACAGATTTATCACAGGAAAAATTACTATTTTCCTTCTTAACATCAAATATTTCTTATTGTGATTTATTTAACACGTACCAGAAGATACACAATATAGTCTCAATACGACAACAAAATAAATACCTCTAGAATTTCTTCTTTTGCAGAGTTGATTTCTCACCATTAACACTGCATTAATTAATGTATTTTATATTTATTAAACGCAAATGAATGCTGTTGAGTCACCAGACTCTTGCAATGCAATAGCCATGCTGGCCATTCTGAAAATTCATCAACAAATACTCTAGAGTCCACCTCAGAGCTCTGACATTACACCATTTCACTACAGGACAGTAAGAAATGGTCCATAAAAGCATACTTATAAGCAGAAGAAATGAAGCATGTAATTGCTATTATAGAGTTAATAATAAATAAATAAATAAATAAATAAAGCAAAAAACACTTTATGGAAACATATTAATTGCGATTTTAATAGAAACAAGAAAATCAAGGCAGAGATGCTGCACTCTTGGAACCAACTGTTTTTTCAGACAGAGCTTGGGTGCTCAACTACTGAGTTGAGAAAAATATCGAGCTGAAAAAAGCATCTATACAATTGCTTAGAACCTTAAAAAAAAAAAAACACCTTATCAGTTCTGCTCCAAATAATAGTGCAGTTTGTCTTCGAAGCAAGAGTAAAACATATACAAACACATATCATGAGTGTAATAGGTACCTCTGATAATGTTAAATATTATATGTATTTTAAGATAATTACTGTTAAAGAGTCCTTTGACCAGCAATGTTAAAACAAACAAAACAATTAAAATTCACTGTAACACACAACTTCTTGGGATTTTTGTTTTCTCTCTTATCTTTTTTAAGGTCTACAGACCTTATCATTCACTATAAATTCCACTGGGAGATGCTGCAAAATTATTTTTACTTTTGTTTCATTCTCATTTGCTATTTTAACGTCACTAGATTCACTACATCCTCAGATGTCAGTAAAGGTCCAGCAAGGTATCAGGGTAATTGCTGGTATTCCCTAGCTAACCTGCTTGTATGCTGTGAACATGCTAATAAGTTGGACAGGACTAAAAGAAAAAAAAGAAAAAAAGTCTCATGGAAGTGTGAACCTCTAACTAAACAAAGAAACCCTACTGTCTCCACTGCAAGATATTTCAGACATCACAGGAAAAATCTCAGTTCTTCATAAAAACAGTAAGACTCCATTGAAGCACAATACTTCACACTAAATTGTGGAGAAAATAGAAATGTTAAATTCATATAAGCAAATAAAATGAGATGTATAAGCATAAAATAGTGACTATATAATGAAAACTGAAGTTTATTAACAACATGCTATGAATGAGTAAATTAGGGTAGCAAAATATTAATATACTTAAATGATCTTTAATACTACCTATCTGTTGGGAATCCATATTCCCCATTTCTGACGCAGAAACTAAATCAAACTCCCCTGAAGAACTCTTGGCCACTTAATGCACATGATACTTACAGTACTGGTTATACATATGCATATAACATTTAAACACTGTACATACTTGGCACAGACTGTACTTGTGGTTTTGCTATAGCCCATTCATTTGTACAGGAAAAGAATTTCCTCACTGAAAGCAGTATCTGAATAGTGGGTTTTGCAGTTACCAGTTAGCTGTAACACAGTCTACTGTATTTTTTTCAGTCCTCACCCCAGTGATGTAGAAACTACGGACAGTAGTCAACACTAACCTCTTAGCACATCAGTGCATAATGTGGCTGCGCAATGGCTTTGATCCCTCTTGAATCTAAGCTCTACTAGATGGTACAAATTGCTAAATATCTTGTAAATAGAGTGACAGAGCAAGAATGCACTGCCAGTGCTTTCAGTGTTGAAAGAAAAGAAGATAGCGATAGAAGCGAGCCATTCCCACTGCACTCTCCCTCAAACTACTGTAAATTAACCCAATTAGTTTAAGAATATTTTCCCTCTCAATTCATACACCTCCCTAGATCAAAACAGACAACATTTATTAACTGATGCTTCCAACAGTGACAGAAATTACAGTCATTTTTGTAGTGCAGATGGTGTAAAAATGCAATCTAAAAATATGATTAAGAGCTCAAAAGCTGAGTAACCCAAGTTCATCTTAGAAATGGCTGTTTGGATGCTGCTAAAGAAAATTATTTGGAGCTAATTAGCTTGCTTTTTATCTGTTCCTCAATTAAGAACTTCTTACTCTCCCTTAATCATGAAACAGCCATTAAATTCAACAGACCTGTCTGGATGACCTTATATATGAACAATAAATTAGCTGAACATTTTTTCTTAGAAGTTTGAGAATGGTTTTAATGAAAATAATAGTACTAGTAAAGTCCTGGTCTGTGTAGACTTTGGATCATAGCAAACCTATTCCATATACAACATTTTCAAATTCTTTATATAAAATGATTTTACTCTCAGAAAATGGGTGTTTTGGAAGATAATGTTCATTCCCACACCTCTGGAGAGTACATTAATTCTTTTCACCCTTTATAAAAATTTAAAAACAGGTTTCAATTCCTAAGTGAGAGAGCACATGGGGGTTAAAATAAATAAATAAATAGCATCTCAGTTATTAATATCAAATCACAAATACTTATTATAACAGGAAAAAATGTGGAAGATGCAGTTAGAACATATTCCCATATACAAAATTAGGACTCATCCTATCAGTGGGATTCTTTGAATCCTGCTGTGTTGGAATGTCAGCTGTCAATTAGCGACATCTACTTTAATTAGCGTTTTAAGATTTGCTCAGAATAAAGTTCTGTCTGTCACACAGCAGTAGAAAGGCTAGGTAACTAGCCTTTCAGCAACAAAATTAACCTTCATGCACACAGCTTAATAAAGCAATACTTAGCACTGAAAAGAAATAGCTCTCTTAGGAGCATTTGCCTTTGCACTGATCCTGATCATAAAACCAAATTGATTGTGTTGTACGGTAAGATTATTTTTACATTCTCCCCAAAAGAAATAAGGTATACTTCTAAATACAGATGACAAATGAACTGCCCTTTTATGACACGGGTGAAATGAAAAAGGAATGTGTCAAGAGAAGGTTGGACTAGATGATCTTAGAGGTCTTTTCCAACCTAAATGATTCTATTATTCTGTGAAAATTTTCACTTTGTATACTCAGCCTCAAGGCTGATTTAGAGTACCTTCCTCCCATATTGTCAGCCTCAAATAAACAATGAAAAGACAACAACCAAAAGGCACGTTATGCAAATTTACGAACTTTATATATTAAACAAACATCCCTGCTGATGTTGCAAGTGAAAAAAATAGCACTAATCCCAGAAAAAAAAAATAATGTAGCTGTAAATGCAACTGTACTAGGCACTATAGCATTACCGCATCTGAAAGAAGGTTAACGGTTTCAACATTTCTTTGACTTAATTTACAGCAGTCCAGCAATACTGACTATTAAAATAATTCCTGAAAGTAAATGATAAAAATGAAGTGAAGTCAGGGTTGGAAGCCTGACTGGAAGCTCTCTCTCTTTTTATTTAGAAAAAAAATTGATTGTTCCAGTCTCTTGCATTTGACATGTCTAACCAGGATAATGTTCTGCACGTTGACATGCATTCACAAAGAACATGGCTGAACTGAGTTAGATCCTTAGGATGATAACTTCCTGTAGTCGGGGCAAGATCTTGGGATATAAAATGCGGAAATCTGACTCAGCTCTGACAGTTCACATTATCTTGGGTTACCATTGGTTACCATAATGGATAACCAATGGTAATCTGTGCTATAAGTCAATATGCGTAATTTCTAAGAAACATGATTTGAAGGAGGATAATAATCTTCTATGTCATCCCACCACTACACCATTAATACCCACTTTTGTTCAAAGTTGAACTATTAGGGGTGTTACAGATGTTATTTTAAACAAATAAAAAACACCCATAAACATTGGAATACCTGGTACTTGTAAATCCCATCATTTCCGTGGAATTTACTTCATTTTTATGGTTGGTAGAAATAACCGACCAAGTTAATAGTGATGAGTGGCTGAGGTCACATTTGCTTCCCTCTTGTGCACTGCAAGAACCGTCTGGATAGAAAGTAAAGCCTCCTTTTTAGACAGAGAGAAAAAAAGATAGACTATTAATATGGGAAGTTACAGAGCAAGAATGCAAAAAAATTCACTCAGGTCCCTCAAGAGGCAGTGCTGGGGACACAAGTATTGATTGCCATCTCCTGAGTTTCAGTCCAGAGAGGATTTGCTAACTTGAAGCTCTGAAGTTTTATATTTGAAGTACCGAAAATAAAGTATTCTAAGCAAACTTCTGATGAGGCTTTTGCTTAGGATTCTGACTTTTTCTTTCCACTTCCCAAATGTGTCCATCCCACTTCTTTTTTCCTCCTCTTCACTCTAAGAGGATAAGAAGTTTTCGAGGAGAAATAGATGAAAGAGATGGGAATCTTAAGGGAAGGATCTCAGTCTCCAGCAGACAGAATCATGGGACTCTCATTCACATTGCTCTCCTGACAGGAGTGCAGGACACGTAAAAGTGATCTACATTAGTAGGATGCACAGGAGAAATGAGATAATTTGTGGAAACAAGGAGGAAAGGAGTATATATCTATTTATTACACATATTCAAGGAAAAGTCCCTCCTCCACCCCTTTTTAACATTTTTAATCTGTTCTGCTTAAA
The DNA here is from genome assembly GCF_965140915.1 of Aythya marila. NCBI lineage: Eukaryota > Metazoa > Chordata > Aves > Anseriformes > Anatidae > Aythya > Aythya marila. The sequence continues at coordinate 50,659,397 of NC_139043.1, forward strand.
AGACTTTTTTGAATACAAACTCAAATGATGAGTGTTCTACATATTCAACTTATATGTTCACCTTCACAGCTTCAGAAGTTGGCAAGTATGAGAATACACTGAAGATAAAATATATGGTTTCTACTCCAAGAAAAAGAAAAGGTAAATAAAGCCAAGTCTTTTCCATATTTTTTAATATGATTTAAATAACAGTCCTATTTTCTAGCTCTGGACATATCCTCAAACTTACATGGCAGTAGCATTTCCAAACTATGAGGGGGGAGAAGAGTGTTTAAAAACTGCATTCCCTACCACCCATCCCCCTTTTCAGAGTTTCTATCTTCTTTGACCTAAAGCCAACATGATAATTTCACATAAAATAGGAGTGTAGGAGGGTATTACTGGCACTAAAGCATGGGAATAACCTGGGGGAGGAAAAGCATTTTTCTTATTCCTTCCTTATGTGCAACTTCTGAAAATAAATTAGGGAGCTCTGGACAGAAGATATGTCCTTTTTTTTTTTAACAAAAAGGGCAGAAGATAGAGGTCAGATGAGAAATAATAAAGTATAGAAGGAGTAAGAAGTTTACAAATGAACACTTTGAAAGTGAATTAAAAGTGGGAATTTTATGCTAAATTTAAATAAATGAGACTAATTTTTTCATTTCCTACCTGTAACACATGAATTACGTGGCCCGTAGAGATTTACAAAACGTGTGCTTTATATGCATGGTGAAGGGGAGAAAGGTGGATGGCTGCAGTAACCCTATGGGTGTCACAAAAACAAAGCATGAACAGAAGTGGCTTGAGCAAAGACCAGCCCTGCAGGTTGCTGACTCTGCCTGGAAAATACATGTGTCTTTCCAGACCCTCCGGTAACCAAAATGTGAGCCTGATGACAAGAGCTCAGTGAGAAGGCAATTCTCCAGCTTCCATTGGCTGATGAAAGATGGTGAGATACAAGAAGTTTTAATTTTGCTTCCTTGCTCTTACGTACTTCCTTCCAATAATGCCCTCAAATGAAACAAGCAGGACAGGATATAGTGATAAAAAAGAGCAAGGAAGCACAGAAGCAGACTGCTGACTTGGTCCCCATGTAGCCCTCTCTGAGTCCTGTGCTTCATGACCTGTGTATCTCCTATCATCTCACATTCTGGCTACCTGCACATTATTTCTTCAACAGACACTAATGAGAGGCCACTGCCAGCACAGCAGTCAGGATTTTTCCTTGGCACAATAAAACCCCTCTCCACAGGGGAAGCAGACATTTTTACAGAAGTCTGGAAGGAGGTTGCTAAAGCCAAAGCAAGCTTTTTTAGGTACCTGTTAGCTTTTAGAATACCACCTGTGTACTTATACCGACCCCTTTCATTTCATGTATTTTCCTGGGAGGAAAATTCCCTACACAGAAACATGGGGAGGCTTCCTTGCCCATATTATGAGTTTTTCCATGTAAAGGAGCATCTGGCCTAATGTGTGGGTTTTAATTAAATGTAATCATTTGTAGTTCTGAAAAACATACACAAAAGGCCATACTGAATCAACATAACTGCAAGTCAGTGACATCTATATTCCACAATAAAACAGTAAATATTCCACAATAGTATAGTTCTAAGATTAAAAAGAGGGGGAAGTCATTTCAATGAGTTATGATCTGTGGTTCCTGCTGCTATTTAAAAAAAAAATAAAATATATATCCTTTGATCTTTGCTATGAAGAACAAACAATACTTGTGCTGCAGTGCAAAGAAAGCCTGGATTTCTACTGAGTTAAGGCTGTAATCATTTATTAAAGAAGGAAAAGGTGACTGCACGGAAACCAGTGCCATGAATCATTCCAATAATTTAGAACTATGCCACCCAGCTGCACATATCTCTTAGAACCATATGCAAAACATTAATGTACTCACAGAGGCATATTAGCTGAAATAACACTCTAGTCTAGCAAGAGAGACCTCTTGTTGGCTTGAATAAGCTAATGCAACTTCATCATATGCAAATCTGAGGCCAGTTTAATTGTACTTGATTGTAGGAGATGCTATGTATGATGGGACTGAAGGCTGCCTCTATTCAGGAAAAAACAATTACATCTATACACATAATACTAATCGAATAAACAAAATCCAAATATTAATCTGAAAAAACACCAAATCAACACCTTTCATTTTGTTAGTGTCTGTTTTCCTGTGATTGTCACCTTTTTCTGAACTATCTGACCCTCTGTCCTACCTCAGCCCTCCACAGTTCATGCACTACTCTCTTCCTCCTCGTCAGCCACAAATGCAGCAGTTTACCCTTTTCCTGTTGAAAAAAAAAGAAAGAGAGAAAGACAGAAACAGAGAAAGAGAGAAAAAGAGAGAGAGAAAGAAAGAACGAGAAAGAAAGAGAGAGAAACAGAAAGAGAGAAAGAGAAAGAGAGAAAGAAAGAGAAAAAACTACAACATCATTCTGAAGTTGACTGTGTAAGCAGTACTTTCATACTTCATATGAAAAAAGTGAGGTACAAATCCAAAAATTCTCCTCTTTGTTCCTCTACAATTCAGTTTTGCCTTCTTCAGATATAGCATAGCTCAGGAAATCCAAGAGGGTTCAGAAAACTAAAGCAAATGAAGAGACTAGTAATATCCTATCCTTCTGTTGGTTTCAATATAATGGCAGCGGTGTAGTGGTATAGCTACAGAAGTCTAAGGAAATAAGAAAAGCAAAATGAGTAGGGTAAACATTTTTTGTTGTTTTTTGTAAGATTAGATAGAATATTTTGAAAAAACAGACAAGAGTTCAACAGCCTCAGTTTGGCTGCTTCTCCCAAGAGTAGCAATTTCTCTAATAAACGATGCAACCTCTGCATACAGACAGACTCTGTGGACATGTCTATGTCCAGAACAGTACAAAGCACGTGGTCTGACCAGAATGGGGCTAATTTAACACCAGTTCTACAAGCATGGACTTCACTGGCTTTGATGGACTTTCACACATTCTTGCAACGGGTTTAAAAGACAAGGTTTTGGTTGCAGGGGAGCTGCAGGGTTGGCCTTTGTGAGCAGAGCCCAGAAGCTGCCCCTTGTCAGAGAAGAGCCAGCTCCAGACAGCTCCAAAGGGACCCACCACTGGCCAGAGCTGAGCCAGGGAGCAACACTGGCTGGTCCTCTGGGAGAACAGGTTGAAGAAAGGGAAAGAACAACGGCTGGGAGAGTGAGGAGTGAGCACCAGCCCTGCAGCCCCCCAGGTCAGTGCACTAGGAGGTGCTCCAGGCAGGCAGCAGCAGTTCCCCTGCAGCCTGTGGAGCAGGCTGTCCCCCTGCAGCCCATGGGTCCCACATGGAGCAGATCTCCACGCTGCAGCCCCCCCATGGGGGGAGGAGCCCCGGTGGAGCAGGTGGATGTGGCCTGGAGGAGGCTGCAGCCCATGGAGAGCCCCCGCAGGAGCAGGCCCCGGGCCGGAGCTGCAGCCCGTGGAGAGGAGCCCACGCAGGAGCAGGGGTCTGGGGGGAGCTGCCGCCCACCCGTGGGGGACCCGTGCTGGAGCAGTTTGCTCCTGGGGGATGGATGGACCCCGTGGTAAGGAGCCCTGTGGGAGCAGTGCTTGAAGAGCTGCTGCCTGTGGGCAGCCCCTGTAGGATCAGTTCAGGAAGGACGGCATCCCGTGGGAGGGACCCCATGTGGAGCAGGGGCAGAGAGCGACTGTGAGGGAGCAGCAGATGACAAAGCCTCAGGGACTGACCGCTGCCCCTGTTCCCTTGTGCCACTCAGGGGGGAGGACATAGAATAGGGTGGCTGGGGGGGGAGGTGGTTTCAGTTGTCTTTAATTTCTTACTATTCTAGTCTGCTAGTGATAGGCAATAAATTACATCGATCTCCCTACACTGAGTCAATTTTGCCCATGACGATAATTGGCAGATGATCTCCCTGTCTTCATCTCAACCCTTGAGCCCTTTCCATCGTATCTTCTCCCTCTTTTCCTTTGAGGAGGAGGAGCGAGAGCGGTTGTAGTGGTGTTCAGCTGTGTAGCAGGGTAAAACCACCACAACTCTCCATCTAAAATTTTCTTCCTACAATGTGTGCCTCAAGCCTACTGTGCCCAGGAAATTTTGCGACTACTGCATGTGCCCTTTACAGTAATCTGCAACTCAACAGGGACTTCAGCTGAGGTTTTCAGGCAACTGAGACATAACTCAGAAGGATTGCTTTGACCCACATATTTGACATTTGATACATGGCTTCAGCAAACCTACTCTTCCATGACAGTGCATTTGTGAAAACAATCACAATCATACTGTGTTGTGTTCATATGTTCCTGTGTGAGCTTCATGGAAGGCCAGTGAACTACGCTGGCCATTTCTGATGCTTTAGAGGTCTGACTACTCATTCAAATAGGGAACAGTTAAAGTGGGACAAGATAATGCAGATGAGGTGAAATTTTCATATGGAAGACAAAAAATATCGAGTAATGTCTTTAAAGATTTTCTCATTGAAGAGTTTTTCAGTTTTAATAAGGTTTAATTCTAATGCAATATTTCTCTCCCTGACACACCAAAATAAAATCAATAATTTACTGTGGAGCCTCAAAAAAAGTTCACCTTGCAAATATAAAAATAAAATAAATTTACCTTGTGCACTGGAGTTAGCTGGGAGTGAATTTTACTTCAGAAGATTAAATACACTCACAGAAAGAAGTTCCCTAAAACTACGTAAATGTAGCATGCCAGCCAGTGTTAACTGCTTTACATTCTTTTGCAGAAGTTTGGTGCATATCGATATGGGAGGATATAATTTGGATGAACTGGAATATGCTTGTGTGAGTATATGAACTGAAAAAGAGGTAGAGAGGCAACAAATTAAATTGGTATGCAATTTTTTTTTTTTTTTTTTTTTTTGATTTAGGGTCACGCAGAAGCAGCCAATAAATTACACATTCTGTGTTTACTTCAGATGAAGTAACAACAAAGGCTTTACAGTTGCTACTTTCTTCACAAATTTTTGAGTGTTATGTGGCAAACAATATTTATGTCTTTCCTCCAAATGAAGCAGACATTGCGTCTGGTAGGACTGCTTTGTCTTTAAGCATTTTTTTCTTCACTTTTTGGTTTTCTCATATAAATAAGTTTCTTGAGCTGTCTCTGAAGGCACATTCACCTCAGTATTCATAAAGAATGTTTATGTAAGTCACATCACTTACTTATGAGGGCATTAAACCTCCTATCTTTCCTCATTCACACTTTTTGAGGAGAGGGGCCAGATATCAAAAATAATAACGGAGCTGTAGAACCACTTATTAAAATCACAACTTTTGTCCGTTCATTTTTGTCTGATTGGTTGTTTAAAACTGACTGCATTTGCAACACTCCCTCTTTCATCACTAGCACTTTTTCTGTCTGGAAAATGTCACAGAGTAGAGACAGCATTTAACATATATATGCACAAGCTGTGCTCTACTTTGCAGAATGCTTAATCAGGCCTTTTTATTCAGATCAAGAAAGAACCCTGCACCATCTCTCCCTCTCCATCACCCCCATGCTTGCTCTGCAGGAAAACCCATCTCTTGCTCTGCACTGAGTGCAAACCACAATTGAGGATGTACTTTCTGTCCTCTGAAAGCCTGCTTCCCCAGCAATACCTCTATGAAATTCTTAAAAAAAATATTTCAAAATTTTCGGAAATAATAAAGGTCTTGTTCCACTTAAGAAAAATACTTAATGGTAGTAAACAGACACTTTCAAGGTGAAAATATATATGCACAAAATTTTCAGCAACAGTTCTAAGCAACTACAAAAGGTAACGAAGATAACAATCTTGTATAAATGCTGTGAATCATGTAAATCTTCTATATTTAGGCATTAAAAAGCTTTCTTTACTTACTGTAAAGGGTACCTAATCTAATGCTTGTGTTCACAATTCTTAGTTACAGCTTGCTGTCAATTTGGTATATAAAACCAAGCACCACATAATTGGGATTCACAGCTTCACACACTGTACTTTCATTATGCATGCCCACTGCAAACAGTTTCAGTGTGGATATCACTTTCTTAAAATAAAGTGTTTAAAAAATAAAGAAGACTTTCATGTGAGGTCACCTTCTCTCAAGATACAATGTGATCTTTAATTAACGTAGGAGATCCTGCAGCTCTGACACAAAGACTATGAATGCATAGATTTTATAAAACTGCTAAAATTAAAAATGAAGCAGGTGCTTCAAGATTCTGCAGAGACACGTGCTTTTGGGTTACATCTTTTAAGTGCCTATTTATTAGGCTCTTCATAAGACAAAACACTGAACAGAGCCAGCTGGCTTTCAGGTACTTCTGCTGCTGTCCAATGTATTAAAATGTGAAAGTGGTGCATAATAATTCAGGGGTTGAGATCACGAGTACAGCTGAACAGTAACAAAACTGAAGATGAGGAGAATGTTTGAAAATGAAAAAAGGAGCGCTAAGAAAGCCGGAAAAGAAGTACTTCACTGTGCACTCTGGAGAGAAGAAATCTACCCAAATGAATTTTGTTTACATGGAAGAGAACAGGAAGGCTGCATTTGAAAAAAATAGCTAGTAATTTTGAATCTGGTCATACTGAAATTAAAACAAAACAAATGTCGTGGTTTAACCCGGCCAGCAGCTAAACACCACGCAGCCGTTCGCTCACCCTCCCCCTCCCTCTCTGGGACGGGGGAGAGAAATGGAAAGTGAAGCCCGTGAGTTGAGATAAAGACAGTTTAATAAGACAGGAAAATAATAATAACAAAAGTAATAATAACAACAATAATAATAATAATAATAATAATACAATGGTGATAATAGGAAAATAATAATAATAATATGTACAAACAAGTGATGCACAATGCAATTGCTCACCACCCGCTGACCGATGCCCAGCCTAACCGAGCAGTCCGGCCCCCTCCCCCCGGCTAGCCACCCCTATATATTGTTTAGCATGACGTCAGATGGTATGGAATACCCCTTTGGCTAGTTTGGGTCACCTGTCCTGGTTCTGTCCCCTCCCAGCTCTTACTGCACCCCCAGCCTGCCTGTTGGCAGGACAGAGCAAAAGGCTGAGATGTCCTTGGCTTGGTATAAGCACTGCTCTGCAACAATTAAAACATCGGGGTGTTACCAGCACTCTTCTCATCCTAAGCCAAAACACAGCATTCCACCAGCTACTAGGAAGAAAATTAATTCTGTTCTATCTGAAACTTCTGTTCTAACTGAAACCAGGACATCTATCCACCCCTTATTCCATACCATTTATGTCATGCTCAGGTTACACTCTTTTCCATACATTCTAATTAGTTACCTATAGTAGTCATGGTAGTGATAACATACAGTATTATATAGTAATTAACATGGTACAATTCAGTTCATGGGCTATTCTCACCCAGTATTAAATCTCCTTGAGGTACACACCGGACCTCTCCGTTCTTTTGCATCACCCACCAAGTGTATCCAGGTCCCTGAGCAAAAACAATTCCATGAATAGGTTTGCCTTTTCCTGAGGCAGGAGTAGCCCAGACTGTTTTACCCAGCATATTTCTTACATGCACTACAAGAACTTTATCCCCATCTACAGTACGTAACAAGTTTGATTGGGCAGGTCCAGCTCGGTTGGCAGATCCCCTAGTATTGACTAACCAGGTGGCCTTTGCCAAATGCGTATCCCAATTTTTGAATGTCCCAGCGCCCATTGCTTTCAATGTAGTCTTTAACAGTCCGTTGTATCGTTCAACTTTCCCGGAGGTTGGTGCATGATAGGGGATGTGATACACCCACTCAATACCATGTTCTTTGGCCCAAGTGTCTATAAGGTTGTTTCGGAAATGAGTTCCATTGTCTGACTCCATTCTTTCTGGGGTACCATGTCGCCATAGGACTTGCTTTTCAAGGCCCAGGATAGTGTTCCGGGCGGTGGCATGAGGCACAGGATATGTTTCCAGCCATCCGGTGGTTGCTTCCACCATTGTAAGTACGTGGCGCTTGCCATTGCGAGTTTGAGGGAGTGTGATGTAATCAATCTGCCAGGCCTCTCCATATTTATATTTCAGCCATCGTCCTCCATACCAAAGAGGCTTTGACTGTTTGGCTTGCTTGATTGCAGCACATGTTTCACAGTCATGAATAACCTGTGCTATAGCGTTCATGGTCAGGTCCACCCCTCGATCACGAGCCCATCTGTATGTTGCATCTCTACCTTGATGGCCTGAGGTGTCATGGGCCCATCGGGCTATAAATAATTCACCTTTATGCTGCCATTCCAGGTCCACCTGAGCTACTTCAATCTTAGCAGCCTGATCCACCTGCTGGTTGTTCTGATGTTCTTCAGTAGCCCGATTCTTGGGCACATGAGCATCTACGTGACGTACTTTCACAGCCAGGTTCTCTACCCGAGCAGCAATATCTTGCCACAAAGCAGCAGCCCAGATGGGTTTGCCCCTACGCCGCCAGTTGTTTTGCTTCCATTGCTGTAACCATCCCCACAGGGCATTTGCTACCATCCATGAATCGGTGTAGAGATAGAGAACTGGCCATTTCTCTCGTTCAGCAACGTCTAAAGCCAGCTGAATGGCTTTCACTTCTGCAAACTGACTCGATTCACCTTCTCCCTCAGCAGCTTCTGCAACTCGTCATGTAGGACTCCATACAGCAGCCTTCCATCTCCGATGCTTCCCCACAATACGACAGGACCCATCAGTGAACAGGGCATATTTCTTTTCATTCTCTGGTAACTGGTTGTACAGTGGGGCTTCTTCAGCACGACCCACCTCCTCCTCGGATGATATCCCAAAGTATTTGCCTTCTGGCCAGTCCATAATCACTTCCAATATTCCTGGGCGACTGGGGTTTCCTATTCGAGCCCGCTGAGTAATCAGTGCAACCCACTTGCTCCACGTAGCATCAGTTGCATGATGCGTAGAAGAGACCCTTCCCTTGAACATCCAGCCTAGTACTGGCAATCAGGGTGCTAGGAGGAGCTGCGCTTCAGTACCGACCACCTCTGAAGCAGATCGAACTCCTTCATATGCTGCCAATATCTCCTTTTCAGTTGGAGTATAGCGGGCCTCAGATCCTCTGTATCCCCGACTCCAAAACCCCAGGGGCCGACCTCGAGTTTCCCCAGGTTCTTTCTGCCAGAGGCTCCATTCAAATTCATTCTTCTTACGGGTTACTTGGTAGAGCGGGTTTACAATCAGACTGTAATTTGGGATGTGCATTCTCCAAAACCCCACAACACCTAGGAAAGTCTGTGTTTCTTTTTTGTTAGTTGGTGGAGACATAGCTGTTATTTTGTTGATCACATCCATTGGGATTTGACGACGTCCATCTTGCCATTTTATTCCTAAAAACTGGATCTCTCATGCAGGTCCTTTGACTTTATTTTGTTTTATGGCAAAACCGGCTTTCAGAAGGATTTGGACTATTTTCTTCCCTTTCTCGAAAACTTCCTCTGCTGTGTCACCCCACACAATAATGTCATCGATGTACTGCAGGTGTTCAGGAGCTTCCCCCTGCTCCAGCGCAGACTGGATCAGTCCATGGCAAATGGTAGGGCTGTGTTTCCACCCCTGGGGCAGTCGATTCCAAGTATATTGGACTCCCCTCCAAGTGAAAGCAAACTGTGGCCTGCACTCTGCTGCTAGAGGGATGGAGAAAAATGCATTAGCGATATCAATTGTGGCGTACCACTTGGCTGCCTTCGATTCAAGTTCGTACTGAAGTTCCAGCATGTCCGGCACTGCAGCACTCAGTGGTGGCGTCACTTCGTTCAGGCCACGATAGTCCACTGTTAGTCTCCACTCGCCATTAGACTTTCGCACTGGCCATATGGGACTATTGAAAGGTGAATGAGTCTTGCTGATCACTCCTTGGCTCTCCAACTGACGAATTAGCTTATGTATGGGAATCAGGGAGTCTCGGTTAGTGCGATATTGCCGCCGGTGCACAGTTGTGGTAGCGATTGGCACTTGCTGTTCTTCGACCCTCAGCAACCCCACAACAGAGGGGTCCTCTGAGAGACCAGGCAAGGTAGATAATTGTTTAATGCCTTCTGTCTCTAAGGCAGCTATACCAAAAGCCCACCGGAACCCTTTTGGGTCCTTGCAATATCCTCTTCTAAGATAGTCAATGCCAAGGATACACGGAGCATCCGGGCCAGTCACAATACGGTGCTTTTCCCACTCATTCCCAGTCAGACTCACTTCAGCCTCCAATACAGTCAACTGCTGAGATCCCCCGGTCACTCCACAAATATAGATGGGCTCTGGTCCTTTATAGCTCGATGGCATTATAGTACATTGTGCACCGGTGTCTACTAAAGCCTTATACTTCTGTGCGTCTGACGTGCCAGGCCATCGAATCCACACAGTCCAATAAACTCGATTGTCCCTTTCCTCCCCCTGTCTGGAGGCAGCGCTCCCCTAATCCTGGTCAGAATCTTCTTCGTTTCTGTGTTTGAAGGACTGTCTGCTGGAAGTTGGAGCAGCAAACTTTTCAGAGAATCCCTTTTTCTTGATTGTTTTCTTTTGCAACTCACGTACCCGTGCCTCTAGGGTCGCGGTAGATTTTCCATCCCATTTTCTCATGTCCTCTCCATGGTCTCGTAAGTAAAACCACAGGGTGGCACGGGGTGAGTACCCACCATATCGTCTTCCTTGTGTGGATAAACGCGTACCCCTGATAGCTGAGACACTGCTTTGTACAGGTGCGGAGGAGAATAATCTCTCTTCAAGTTGGTGAAACTTTTCAGAAAGTTTCTCCCAAGTGTTCTCTTTCGGTCGTTGGACACTGGTTGGTTCAGGTGGGGAAGAAGATAGATTCTCTTTAAGTTGGTGGAACTCTTCAGAAAGTTTCTCCACAGCTGAGACGCAGGCCTGTAAGGAAGAGGAGAGACTTTCTTCGTACTGCCGGAGTTGTTTAGCCACTTCATCCACTGTGGGTTCCTCATCCTCTTTCCAGGCCATTATTGCCAATGAGCTGGCATATGATGATGGTGCACTCCGTACAAACTTCCGCCACATGGGTCGTGTACACCTGACTTCATCTGGATCTTTGGATGTTTGTCTGAGGTCTGGATCCTCATAAATCACTTCCCGTACGGCTAATTCTCTCAGGTACTGGATTCCCTTCTCCATAGTGGTCCACTTGCCTGGTAGACATAAAAGTTCTTCCTTGAAGGGATACCTTTCCCTCACAGCTGAGAGGAGACGCCTCCAGAGGCTGTGAGATTGTGCTCCATCTGCAATTGCTTTGTCAATGCCCGTGTCTCTAGCAAGGGATCCCAGTCGCTTGGCTTCCCTGCCGTCTAATTCCACACAATTGGCTCCAGTGTCCCAGCATCGGAGCAGCCAGGTGACAAGCTGCTCACCTATACAGCGACCAAAATCTTTCCGCACATCTCGTAACTCACGCTCGTTTAGGCTCCGGGTAGTTACTGTTGATTTTTCAGCATCCTCATCTTCCTCCTCCTGAACCCTTGATGGCCCAGCGTCATCGTCGTCTCCATCGTCTCTATACCTAGATTTGGCAGAAGACTCTCTGCGTTCTAAACGACCTGAATCTCTATACCATTTTTTCACCTTCTCTACAGGGGCAGCTTGCACTGCTACTGCTCGTTTCTCTGACCTTGTTACCGGGTCTGCCACAGAGGTTGGAATACCCTCTGCAGGGTCAACTTGCACTGCTACAGCTGAGAGGAGAGTAGGAAGGGAGGGGAAAAGGGCGGCCCCGAGCCGTAGTCAGCAGACAAACAAACAAACAAAAAAAATGACACTGAAATCCACAATATACCACCATCTAAGAGGAGTTCAAATGCTTAAGTAAATAAAGTACACATTCATCCCCCCTCAGCCCCAAGCATTAAAATACCTTTAAGTCTTCAACTGAAAGATATATAAGATAAAAATAATTACTTTATTTTGGATACAAATTACTGCAACTGTTAAGAAGATTTGTTATGTAGTACATTTGTATACAGACTTGTATTTGTGGCATAGCACAACATACATAGAAATAGATCTGTAATATTTACATACACGTGCTTAGGTGTAAGCCCAAATTTACGCCCCCGGAGACAAGGGATATCGCTACCAACAGAGCCTCACTTGGAATGTATCCAGTTTTTGGACTGTAGATTAAATACTATTTTTATTTTCTTAGAGAAATAAGGTAAAATTTATCATATTCAGGGTAGAACAGAATGGCAGGGTTCACAAGACAGATGGTGCCTGAATACCACAGTAGTTGTCACTTTGTTGTTCACTGCTGAGAAAATACGGCAAAACAATGACTTCTGACTGATACTTGACTTGCACAGAAACATGCATCAGCCAAATCTTACCCATACATTCATACATATCCACATGCCTGATACGCTTCCTATGCTGTGCAAAATTCATTTTTTCCCCATAAATAAGCTGCCAGTGATTTTCCTTTCTGGATTATTTGGAGACTTTGGCTTAGAAGTCAAAAGCTATCCTACGTCCAAGAGAAAAAAAAAAAAAAAAAAAAAAAAAAAAAAGGGTGATTCTTATTTGAAATATTTCAGAGGAACTGGGATTTAGACAAGACTCTGAAAGGAGAGACTGCTCCTCAAGAAACACCAACACACACACACAGAGACGTAATTAACTATCTCTTCTCATTGGCTCTAGGCTTTTCTTCCAGTGGAAGCATGTTCTCAGAACTACAATAAGCTGTAGTGAAAGAAAATCTATGCCAAAGCAGAGCAAATCTCTTTCTAAAGATAATGTTGAGAGTATTGTCATGAGAAATGACATATAAATATGTGCTACTAGGAGGAAAACTAACTCTGTCCTAACTGAAACCAGGACATACAACAGCATATTATCTGCCTTTATAGAGAACATAATTTTCTTGGCAATACCATTATTCTATTTCAAATTTGAATAATTTTATTGTTTTAATTTAGATATGAAGAATACAAAGGTTTCACAGTAAGGACTTTCTCTACTTCCACAAACCATTTTGATATACAGGCCTAATTTCTCACCAGTCCTGCAGATCTTGCATGTGTACAAATTTGCCAACCAGTAAGAGAAATGTTACATATCCACACAATGATAAAAGTTCCACATACAAATAAATCATGGCATTGTTTTAGTGCTCCTCCTTCTGCCCATTAAACTACACCCATTGCAAGACAAGAAATTACTAAAAGACAGTATTTATAATGGAATTTAAAAGCACCAAAATCTTGTATATACTCTCACTGAAGTAAAAATTCTTCTGAAGATTTTTTTATACATAGCTTCGCATGCATGCATATGTTTCTAGATTATTGGGCATATCAAATTCTGTGTATTTTAAAATACAAATGAGTGGAGTTTTTGAAAATAACTACCAATAGTATCTGTTTTCAAAACCCCCAAATCCTGCAAGAAATCAACATTAACCTTTGACACAATGTTACTAATAATCAGCATAAGAACACATACCAGTATGTTAAGTTGCACTGGAAAGCAGTCTATTAAAAGTTTTATTCAGCCCATTAGAAGGTTTTTGCTTTGTTATTGGCAAGCTTCATAAAGAGTGAAATACACATATAGGAACAGGAAAACTGTAACAAATTTAAAAGTATTTACTCCCTATGTTTATTTCAACATAAAGAGTGAGAGTAAGATCGACAAAAGAAAGTAACAAAAATACAACCCCAAATTCAACACCCTTTCTTCTCCATATCAAGTCTGTATCACGAAATGGTGGTGATAAGACACCGTGCAGCATCACTACCATACGGCAAGGTGTATTTCTACAGAAATAATTGATTGACATTGATTTCAAGAAGCTAAGTCATTAAACCTGCATGGACTAAGGTAGGATTGACTGGAGTCCTTCACCTGAAAAGCATAGGCAGGCCTTGCATTTCAGAAAATACAGTAGTAAGAAGTTTTTTCATATGGAATCACTTATTGAAAGTCATCAGATGAAAACACCAACAGTCAGTATCTATGGATGACAAGGTGGTGGTGGTAATTTTTCTAAGCTGACACATATAACTTTGGAAAGGTATGAAAGGAAATCCAGGGTATAAATGCTCTCCGCCTTTGGGGATTTCTGTTATCCATCCAGCAGGCCCTGAACTCACCATTTGATACTATGTACCAGCGTTTAGTTCACAATATCGAAGATTTTTTTCAGTTATCAGGAAGATGCTTACAAATATATTTTACCTTTTGCTCCATGTTTTTAAGTATAACGCAGAAGTGAATATGTCCTGAACACATCTTACAAAGTTCAGATTCAACTTTCATTTTCACTGTAGAGCTCTACTAACAAGATATTGTAGAAGCTGGAGCAGTCCAAGTCTGTATGGTAATGCTGATACTCAAAGTTGGAAGCTTGCTAATGAGAACAACAGGGAGCAGTATGCTTACTGATGGCTTCTTCCAAGCTTGATGAACCAGGCTTTTAAGAAGAGCCAACAGGGAGCTTAGTGGATGCTACTGATATGCCTGTTGACAAGAGTTTAACTTTTAAACTTCCCTAACATCTCTGAGGTAAAATGTTATTACAATGATCCAGGCACAACAGAGTGGGAGTTCTGTATCTGGAAGGTGCAAAGCATAATTACTCAAGATCAGTTGTTAATTTTTCAGAGAAATGACTTCAACACTGAGGATGGACTGATCAGTAGTGTGGCTATAACAATTTTCTTTTAAAACCTCCATGGCACACAAATTAAGAAGGTAATAACGTAATAGTGATTAAGCAGGTTTTGTTTACCCTAATTGTTAGCATATAAACTAAATTTAATACAAATTATTGGTGAATTGTGATTCTCTCAACCACAGATGTCTATTTAGAAAGCTGTGAAATTGTAAACAAACAAACAAGCCTTCTCTTTAAAATGTGCCTACAAGAAAACATGAATGTGGCAACAGGAAAACAATAGAAAAAGGACAGTTTTGCAGAAGAAAACGTGGAAACAAATGCGAGATAGAGAAAGGCACTTGAAGCGCCAGCACAGTGCTAGACCTTAAGGAGCTTTAGATCTTTGTTACAAATAGTGATTGAATTTTCTAAATTCTTCCTCCAAAATTGTTTCTGTAATATGTCAAACAACCTTCTAACATGCTATTAGTTTTTAACCATGAATATACTTTTAACTTTTAAAGAACTCAAGCTAGATGTCTCAAAATAAACTTCACCTACCCTAAAATGACACCATCAAGCTTGTCAGAAATCAGTACAGGAAGTTTTGTTTTAGTCAGTGGGGTTATAGGTAAATATTGCTCATCCTTCTGCCCATCTTCCTGCTAAGTCTCTTCTGCACTTCAATCTTCAGGTCTTTGCACAGGCAAAGCAGAGGGAATATTCACACTTAAAAAAAAAAAAAAAACATTTGAAAATAACTGCAAGCTCTACTAATGAGAGCACTAAGGAAAAGTGTGAGAAATAGGGCAAAAATGTAAAAACAAAACAAAACAAAACACAAAACACAAACAAAAAAGAAACAGCAAGAAAACCTCACCAATAGCCATTTCTAGGTGTCAATGAAAAATTGGTGGCTGTGATGCTTTTACACCATTTGATTGGTGAGGAACTCCTAAAAAATATGGACCCATTGTGACCAGTAAGTGTGGAACTTGGGGACATAGAAAATGAGCTTACTGGATTTTTCGTTAAGAGTATAAAGCATCACTGTCCACACAGCATTTCATGGAGCACTATGTCCATAGCAGGTAAGGGGAAGGGAATCCAGGGCACCATTGTAATTTCTAACAGAAAAGGTTCCCTTGGTCTTTGAAAAACCAGAAGGTGAAGATTAAATAGTTTCTTAAACCTAACATGTAACATATGGTTTTCATGTGTCAGGGTATCCTACAGAACAAATTTTCCCCTCAAGTCATATTGTAAAGGACCACAGAAAGAAAGCAACCTAATATGGAGGCGTACAGGATAGCTGCTTACCTGTAAATTGGAAATCCGAATAAAAATTTGAACACTTAACAACTGCATGTAGGCTGATTAATTGCTTCATATGGGAGACTATATTGTATTAATATTGCTAGTCCAACAAGTATAATACCTTGAGTACATTATTGTCAGATTCAGTCAGAAGTCTTCCATATAGCAGATCATTGACTTTTGTATATTGTACGTAAAATTAAGATTCTTTTGTTTTCCTAAGACGTGAATTTAAATACAACAATTTAAAAAATGTTCTACACCTACAAAACTTTGAATCTGATGACATTCTGTTTCAGAAACTATTACATCAAGCTATGTTTACACAAGAAGCGAGGAACTATAGTTTAGCACCAAAGCGGTGGAAAGAGAAATTTTAAAATTTACTTAAAAAAGCTGAGATGCAAGCATACTTCAGCCAAGTCCATTGTTCCTAACAGAAAGCAATGTCAATATAAAGAAGCAATTATAATCAGCCACTAGAAAGCAAAATAGTTAAAAGTGTAGGAGTAAAACTGAAATATGTGTATTCAAAATAGAGATCAAATTATCTCAGCACAAACTGTATGGCAGCACTGTTGCTCCTGTCTGTATGGCTGGAACCTATAGGAATTAAATACATAAATACACACTTTTCCATGTACATGTACTTACTAAAGAAATCCTGTCTAAATTTTCTTAGCTCAGGATATGATTAATGCAGCCTATCAGAAGCCAGATGGTGCAAAACCAGAAGCATCAATCAAAATGAAAAGACCACTGAGTGCTATCCACAACGATGTGCTTGCAAATGGAATTTCTGGTTACAGACCCTAACACACAGCGTGCAGAGGAAGCCATAAACATGGTGGCACTGCCCCCGAGGAATGGACAGACACAGATCAGGCTTTGTTAGGCAGAAAACTGGAGAAGTAGTACTCACTGCTGTAGGCTCTGAAACAGACTCTGCAAAGTAAATGCATGTACTTTAAATAAAAAAAAAAATAAAAGCAAGCTCTTTAATGAGTTTAATAATGTTTGCACTGATGACAGTATCTGTCAAACTGTCCACTTGCCATTTGATGTAATATGGGATTGTGCCATACATTAACAAAGCAGCTGCCACCGTCTGTCTGACACGTGAATTGGTATTTAATGGCTGTACCAGCACAGGGCTTATAAATGGTTCATATGTTTAGCTTTATACTAGACATTTTCTGCAAATGTTCTATGGAAAACAAGGTTTACGCTGCAATGTAAAACAGTGATGGCTTATGTCTTGTAAGGTTTTGTAGCAAGCAGTTCTTTTATATAAAAAAAATAAGCTTGTAAAAATAAAAGGCATGAAAGAGCATAATTTGCCATGCACATGCCTCATAAATGATTATTAAAGAAGATATGAAAATGAACAGCAGTAAGAACACGTATTTTTTTCTGGGAAAAAGCATGACAATATGAAATAAAGACTTAAAGAATTTGTCAGCATGACTGCTTGTATTTGTAACCTACGGTGTTTTATCACAACAACTTTATGTGTGCTACATGTACTAAATTTCAGAGAAATACATTTTACAAAAAATAAAAAATAAAAAATGTCTTTTTTAAAGACCCTTGTTTATATATATATATTTTTAATAAAGCCAGATGACATGGTATGACTATCATGATTGCATGAAGAAATGGTGAAAGAAAAATCAAGCCTAATACATTTAAACACTTCAAAGCCAAACTAAAGCAGCATTTGCATGAATTGAAACACCATCTTTAAAAATCAACATTTAATTTCTTTAATTGATATTAGCAAATGCCACATTTAATATGACGAAACTGTAAAAGTCCTGTTCCTTTAAGGAGATAAAATGTCCCTGTTTTTATCCTGATATATCATGAGACACCAAACCTTAAATTTGCCATTGGCTCCACATCTTTTAGACCTCAGACACCTTAGAGGCATTGTCTCCAGAATTACAGGAAGAAGCTATAACTTCTTGGAAAGATAATTTTTGAAGTTGGAACCTCTCCAAAATTAGAAATAAATTACGAACATGGTGGCCATACCCACCTCTCAAACTGGAACTCTTATTTCAAAAAATGAATGGAAAATCGAATAGTTTATTTTATCCATCTTTGGACGGATACAATTTGTGGATGAAAAGTATCTTACATTCATAAAATAACAAAATACAGAGGAAAAATAATATGAAGAGCATGTCATATTTAAGAAACAATATATGTTGTTGATTTGCGTTTATGGTAAAATACAGGTTTGTACCTCTCTTCCTTACTTAACACCTAAATATTAATTATTAATACTAAATACTTATTCAGTACTTTACAAGAAAAGTTAACAGAATACATGTATGTTCACTCCATGTAAGAAAGTCCAATTATTATCCCAAATCTTCTGGTAATAAAAGCATTGATGCCAACCTGGGTAACATTTAGAACTTTATGTAACATGTCAAGTACTCAGAAAGTTTACAATAATTTTAAGAACAAAGCCAAATTTTGCCCTCCAGTAAGAAGACGATGTGCAGAAGCTAGTTGTATCCATTAGCGAAGCTCTCCAAACATGCGTCTTTGGACACGCAATTAATTAAAAACAAAGAAGCTCAGATGAATTTGGTCATAAGAACATTTAAGTCAACAGCAAAGTTTAAATTCTTGAATAGTGAAGGCCACTACTACCAACGTTTAATTTCATGTCCCCGTGGGTTGGTTCTCACCACACCTGCAGCACTTTCCCTCCAAAGAGTGGCATTGATTCCCCTGACTACTTCAGTGTCATCAACAAGTACATCTGTGGACATAGGGGGCTCCAAAACGTATTTAGGAAAAGAAAACAAACAACGGAAGGGCAGGTGAAATAAAGTAAATGGAGAGAGAATAAAACATTAAAATATCAAGAAGATAATAAAAGAAAATAGGTAGGAAAAGACAGAATAACGAATGTAGACAACATGGAGGAAAAATAGCGAGTGGAGAAGTGTCAATAGAATAAAGATAGAAGGAGGGGGAAAAGTGTGAACAGTGTCATGGTTTTGGCTAGGATTGAGTTAATTTTCTTCACAGAGGCTTGCACAATGCTGTGTTTTGGATTTTTGATGAAAATAGTGGTGATAACACATTGGGGCTTTAAGTTGTAGAGCAGTGTTTACATAGAGCCAAGGACTTTTTTTTGTTTGTTTGTTTGTTTTTTGTTTTGTTTTTTTTTTTTGCTTCTTATAGGCTGCCCTGCCAGCAAGAAGGCTGGGGGCACACAAGAAGCAGCCAGGACAGCTGACCCAGACTGGCCAAGGAGATATTCCACGCTACCTGGCATCATGCTCAGCAATAAGAGCTGGGGTGAAGGAGGAGGAAGGGGGGGGACGTTCAGAGTGATGGCGTTTGCCTTCCAAAGGAACCATCACATGTTATGAGCCCTGCTTTCCTGGAAGTGGCTGAGCACCTGCCTGCCGATGGGAAGCAGTGAATGAATTCCTTGGTTTGCTTTGCTTACACGTGTGGCTTTTGCTTTACTCCGTAAATTCTCCTTGTCTCAACCCATGAGTTCTCGCACTTTTACCTTTCTGGTTCTCTCCCCCATCCCACCTGAGGAGAGTGAGCGAGTGGCTGTGTGGTGCTGCCTGCTGGGCTAAACCACTCCAAATAGTAAAATATAATTGGGAAATATAATCTGCTACACACTGTGCAGCCATCAAGAAATACATCAAATAAGATATTAGGAAACGGGGGACAGAAAGACACATGAACTTGATCTAAACTTGAACTGGCCATAGACCATTAGTTATATACTCCATTATGCTGCCAAAGGAAGATTAAAGGGAGCTTAAACAAAGTTTTAAGATGGTCAACGTTTTCTTCTTATGATTTCAAGGTTTTCCAGCAACTAATTTTAGAAAATCTGAAATACCTTTCTTTGTCATACTTCTGTGCATCACAGTTGTGATGGACAAGGAACAGAGGTGAAAAAAGACATGCAGAGAAAGGTAATGCCTTTCTTTGCAAAGCAACAATAGGATTAATGTCATTTGTTTTGTCTGAGTTGATATGACAGATATTTACTGTCCCTATAAATCTTGTCTCTCGTTTTATATTTCAGTATTTTTAGAGGAAGAAAATGCTTATTTGAGGCAATCTGCTATACCAGCGTTTGCATGTTTTACCACAAAGAAAATTTGTGAAATAAATTACCAATGTTTTCATGATTACTGAATTGAAAAAATGTATAGGTGTTGTGTATCTCATGCAACTGTCACAGATGAAAGCTGTATTTTTTTTCCTCACAGGGTAACAAACTGCCATAATTACTTCAACTTCTATTCACACTCTCTCATACTTGTCAATGTCGTTTTGATCTAGCCAATTGTCCAAAAAGACTGTATTTTGGAAGCAACCACAGCCATATGGAGAAAAACTGTTATTTCTATGCTGTGCAAAGTGATGTGTGCAGAACTTGTTTTCACCTATTTAGCTGCCCTAATCAAACTGCAGCTCACATCTAATAATCAGCTTTTCATTGTCATCGCAGAAACTTCTGAAACATTATTTTACTTTTGCCACATTTTTCATCACTTTTTTTTTTTTCTTTCTGTGATCATTTTTACCTTTATATTTTTCTCATTTCCTAATTTTCCAGAACAGTTGTACATTGGGGGTATATGGGAGAGTATGTGTGGATTTTATCAGTGTATTTCTTAAACCTTTCTCACGGTCACTAATGAAGACATTTCAGTAACACCTGAAACCTTGTTAAACATCTAAGTCTATGCTTCATCATAAAGCATTATCTTTGCTTACAGATGAAAATGTGCTTTTACAGGCTACTGTAAACCTAAAAAAAAAAAAAAAAAAAAAAAAGAAAAAAAAAAAAAAAAAAGAAAGGTAAAAGCTTCCCTTCTGAGTGATAACTCAAACCCAAACAATTCAGTTTGCATCAGATAGGTTTGATGCTTTAAACATTGAATTACAGCAAAAGTTACTGGCACTGAATACAGTTTTAACCATAGCATTAAGCATACACTACCTGATTTTTTTATATATTTTAGTTTTTGTTCAAAACAAAAACAAACAAGCCACCACTGATTTTACAGCACTGTTTTTGTTTGTTTGTTTTTGCATATAAATACACTTCATGTTTTTGCATATAAATACACTTCAAATGAGATTGCAAGTCTTTTGTCTCAATGTTTCTGCTACAGGACTAAGACAGAGCAGATACGTCTTTTTCTATTCAGCCTATTCAACGGAGAAGTAAGCCCTTTCATTGCACTACCTTCCTATTTCTTTTCCCCAAACCCTAAAACAATTCCTGGTATTTGAACAGCTATTTCTAAGCTGTCTATATATTAGTTTCCTTTGTGTTACAGATGGCATAAACTTCAATGCAGCTAAGAGTTAAGTCAAGAAAAAGCAGCAGCTTTTCAGGCCATTAGATTTTCTTCACTGTCATCAAGTAATGTTCAAGTATGCCATTAGCACAAGGCCACTGCACTGCTTTTCCAAATAGAAATTGCTTTTCTCTTTCAGTAGTTTTCTTTGAAGCCTTACATCATATCAAGAGCACAAAACAGCTTTCTGCAACCTCCTCCAAAAAGCAGTTCTGAGCACAAGGGAAAGGAAGAGAGAAGAATGGATGTAGGTTACAATAAGAATATTTCCATAAAACGTGGTCGTATCTGACATCTGAGCTATTAAATTAAACCTGAAATCTATCTTGAAGCAGGAGATAGCAAAAGGCTCACTCTCTTTTTAGCAATAACCTAGAAATCTTTTTCATCTTACAGAAGAACAATTCAAAGCACCTGCTTTAGGAAATTCAGACTATGGCTTATGTCACAGGCATTGCAACCTCACAGTTGCCTTATGATTTAGTACAAAGCAGTTCCTTGAATAAATGGAAAGTGGGTTAAAAGGATTTTTGTTGTTTTTCAGAATCATATGCCCAAGTCATTACCTGAAAAAGCTCACAATGACTTTCTTTTTTTCTTGCTCAAAGGTAAAACCTACATGTTCGTGGTACTTGCACCGCTCCTCCTCCCCCATCTTTCAAAACACCCAGTTGGTATCTGAGAAACATCACAGTCTTTATGAAAAATCACAAAAAATTCTTGTGTTTTCTAGCAGTTCTGAAATAGCTTATCCCCAGACTCAGAAAAACACCCCAACATGGTTTCCTTAATTATGCTAGCCTGTATGCCTGATATGTGAAAAAACCCGTTCTAATACCCATGGCTTTGGAATATCATCTATGGCCAGCAACAAAGAAAGAAACAGAATACAGCAAAATTTGGGAAATTAAGAACTACTAAAGAGATATGAGCAAAGATTACTGAAAGATGTAAGTCTCATCTGCCAGATACATTTAATACTGCAACCGTGTTTTAATCTTTTGCTAGCTTCTTTCAAGAAACCATTCTCATAGCAACACTTCCAACTCTATAAGCTGTCCAACATTTCAATTTACATGTTCTCTCATGTAATCAAGTCATACCACAGTGCAGACATCTTCAGTTTTCAGGATCTAGTTAACAAAGCAGCTTGAGCAGACTGTGATGCCTGCCATTAGAAAGTTAGCCAACAATCAGGAATTTTAGATTTGTTTATTTCACTAGACATCAGAAATTCTTTTGTTCAATTTTGATTCTTTGTGAAGAATGCACATGGGGTCCAGCTTCCCCGAACACAGGAGAAAAACAAAAGGAACCAATTCATTGGTAGGGAAACTGGTCCCAGCTGAAGCTCTTAACTTCCCACCTCCCTCTGTTCCTGCACCCCATGGTGCAGCCAGTTTCACTCGTTCCCACTGCCATCACCACATCACCCTGCCACAACTCACTGTCCCCAGAGGCCACCAGCCATGGCACAGTGGCCAGAAGGAGGGAAGAACCTCACAGGTTTTGCTACCTGAAGCCAATTGCCTTAATTTCCTCACCCTCCGTCTTGGACTTTCCTCTTCCTTTTGCACATTTCACATTTCACATGGGTGCCTATAATGATTTCTAGACAATACCACAGCTTTGGACATGGTATCATTAATGTGTTTTGTTACTGTCAATGAATACCATAAAGACCATACTAGCCTTCATAGGCAGCGCCAAATGAGATCCTGGCTGTTTGGTACTGGCTTCTGTTTCATTATGAAAATATAGTTTCATCCCCACATTTCCTTACATACACTTGCATCATTTTTGAATTTTTCTGACTTCCAAACGCCTCAAGCTCTTCAGAGGAGTCACAGGATCTAGCAGAAGAATGACCTGCAACCACAGATTTAGGGCTGCTGACATTAGATTACTTATTTTCTGTTAGAAACTGGAGCTAGAGTCTGTGCAGTATTGAAACAATTGGTTGAAAACAATTCTTATGGTAATTCTGTAAGCAACAGCAGGCATTAGCATCTTAACTCTAAGGATAGCCATGCATAATCTTGCTATTACTTTTCCTTGAGCCAGTTACATACATATCTACTTTTTTCAAAGACAAAGGAATACAGGATTCAACTTTTTGTCCACCCCAAATGACTTACCAGGCTAAGAGATAGAAAAAGAAAAAAAAAAAAAAAGAAAAAAAAAAGAAAAAAAAAAAAAAAAGCTTTGCTCCAATTAATTGTGTGCCACAATAGAGTAAGTCCTTATAACTTGCCAATCACACAGGTATTGTCTGTGAATTTTTAGCTGAAGTTTTTTAACATTTCTATAACGCATTAATATGGAACACTTTACACCATGAGGCTTAAAGCTTTTACAATTATTTGATTAGTATTGCACCAATTAGAGCACATTTACTGATTTTTTATTTTTTTTTTTAAATCCTGAGCGATTTCAGCTATGAAAAAATCTCTCAAAAAGCTCTTTTCGAACACCATGAACATTGCCTATTTCTTGGATACAGCATATGCTAAAATAAACCACTGAAAGGACATATAATATGTGACCTTATTTTTTTCATAGCTCATGCCCTATTTTTGAGCAATAGATTCAGGTTGCAAAAGGAAGAATCAAATCCAGAGCTGAGTTTTTAGCACAGGGGATTTCTCTCTGTTACAGCACAACTCAATGTACGGATGTGCCCAAAGTCTCTCTTCCTGGCTATCCTCTGAAGAGGCAGAACACCAAAATAAATAGCACTTCTGCTATATTCTCTTCTATAAGTAAAAACAGGTTTTTGCACTGCAGAAATAAAGATTATCGTTCTAAACAATTGCTCCAGGGATAGACAGAATCCTTGCTTGTCCAACAGATAGAAAAAAAAAAAAAAAAAAAGAACTAGGCCTCTGTGCTGGTGGATCTGAATGTTTTCCACGTATGGGATCCTGAAGCTCCCCAAATCCATTGTTTTTGACCAAGAAACCTGCTATTACAACTGGTCAAGTTTTAAAGGGCAAACACCATCTGAGAGAAAGACACTACGGAAATTAAACTTCCATTGCAGACAGAATAAAATTCTTGAGTTGTGCAGCTTGAAAGCTCTCAGTATACATACAAAAAAGGTTCAGCAGAAATGGCTTGTGTGCAAGCAAGTTTTCATTGAATGAGCTATTAGAAAATTGGTCAGATAATAGCTAAAGGTAAACAGCAACAACAATAATTTATGCAGCCAGATGGTAAACTACATATATTTCGGTAATAAATAACACAGGAGCATAACTACTCTTTGTCTGCTATTAGCAGAGGCAGATTTTCTCCCTCTTTTGCATACCTTTGTCATGGAAGAACTTAAAGGCTATCTCCCCTCTGCTGCTTAATTAAGGCCTCAACTAGATACAGAACTCCACACCTGGAAGTGGAAGGAAAAGGAAATCTTGCTTTTCCTCTCAGTAAAAGACCTGGCTTTTCACTTGGGAATGCACAACCACAGACATTTAAAATGTCTTTCATGATGTACTAATTTGCACCAGATAGGCAATAAACTGCGGGAGAACTTCAAGGAACAGCTATCTATCAGTCTCCTGACTGAGCACAGACTGCAATAAGGTTAGTAAGGTTAGTATAGACACTCCCTCAAAACATCATTTTTTATTTTAGTAATGAAGCACAAATCTGGAAGAATGAACCTTTTCTGATCAGTTTTTCTCTTTTCTATGTGGTACTCCATCACAAAAAGGTGAAACGCTATCAATGCTAGGTGGACAGTCCTGTTCCAGCCACTGTAGTTTATCTGTTTTAACTACTACCGAGCTCCAACTTATCCTTTATATTTATGTTTTCTCCACTTCTGAGAGGTTCACAGAGAAAAACCTTTTAACTGACCAAGAATCCTGGAAGCTAGTAATTTAAGTTATTCACACCATTATCCTGTACCACCAACACTTGAACAAAACATAAAATCTCTTTTTATACTTAATGAAAATAATCTACAAAATAACAAACAATCCTCACAAACCAGAACCTTTCTGACATTTAATCAGACAAAACAGAACTACAGTACAACTAGCATAGACCTCTACTTGAAATAATTGTATTTTCAATTAATGTTGATCACTGTTAGATTTAATATAAAAATTAAAAGCCCTTTCCTGGACTGTAACAATTGTGAAATTGGGAGCTAAGATAGAAATAAACAGCATAAAGCAAGAAGCCTGCAATGATTCATTCTGACCACCACAAATAGGAAGTAGCTAGTAGAAATAAAACCTTCACTGTCAAATGGAAAATTAGGAAAGATCATCCTTTTTTTTTTTTGCATACTTTCATTTGCCCTTTTTTTCCTTTTGCTTTCCAATAGATACGTGGAATCTGCTTGGAAACAGCAGAACAGCAAAGCATCAAAAACCACTCATCAAACAATTGTGCTACTTTTAATATCTTATTATAGGTCCTAAAACAAAGATCAAAAGGGAGTATATCTAAGCATTTATATTCAATTTCACATCACCTGGTGACTAATTTGTAAAGAGTGCACAAGTCTTCACAACTGAAGCCAAAATCAATTGAGGATACTTTGATATAATGCCACAAAGGATATGAGCAGGAAGGCAGCAGGAGTTACAAATGGCCAAGGTCTGCTAAAAGTGCTAATAAAAGAATAATGGAATTTCCTTGTACTATGAATAAAAAGTATTTGACACAGGAGAATTTAGACACTGAGAAGAATATCAAAGCTTCTGGTTCATCACTTACTTCTCCGTATTAGAAATTAATTAACTTACTGTTATATTTAACTTAAAAAGCTTCAACTCAGAAGAACAATGATCCAATTCAAAATCTTTTTACACTGATTTCCTTTATTCTTCATGTTTGTCAGTTTTCACAGGCCCTTAACATCTGCTTTACCAGGTCTTGCAGACAATGAAAGCCTATCTACAAAAAAATAGTTTGATGGATTTAACTTGAAATGACATATAATTATTAAAATTATAGAAAACCTACTGTTTGACTTTTTTTTTTAAATGTAAATATAGGTGGTAACTATAAAACTCTCACAGAAACAACTTGCCTGATGTATTTAATCCATTAATATTTACAGAATGTATTTCTTTCTCACAGATGTACCTGTAGTTACACAGACACGCACACTTTTCCTGTGTTTATACATATAGATAGGTGCACATACATACATACTTCTGCTACCTTCTTTCCCCAATTATAAAACTCAGCTCTTTTTACAAATGTGTATCTATGTATGTAAACTTGCAAAATCACATGCATTTTGCAAAACAGAAGCAGAGTGATCTCATACTGCTTATAAATTGTTGAAGGATCTAATATACTTGCTTAAAAAAAAAACAAAAAAACAAGCCCACAGATTGATCCAAGATTGGAGAAACTCCCTCAAAGTATTTACAAGCTTTCTTAACTCTCTCTTCAAAATCTGCTTAATGCATTCTTTTGCATAACGTCTACAAAACAAAAAAACAAAACAAAACAAACAAACAAACAAAAAAAAAACCAAACCATGACAAATAGTTATAGCACAGAATGCTGTAATCACTGCCTTTTGACCCAATTTTATCGTCTCTGTCTCCTGGTACTCCAAAATCTTCTTGTAATTGCTTTAGCTCTTTATTTTATAATTGCAAGGTTCTTTGGGAATTGATCTTGTCTTCCTTCCCCTATGGCATGGGGTATAGTTACGTTTCCCAGATTTTACAAATCAGGATCAAGTAATAATGAAGAAAATATAATGAAGAGGAAAATACTTTTTCCTCTTCCCCAAAACAACCAACAGGCTGTTAGTAAAGCAGCACCTTCCAATGAGGGTTTCGGAATCAATAGATAATTCATTAGTATCATGTATCTCAGGGCCTAATTGACACAACAGGCTAACCATACTCAAGGGTAACAAAGTTTCTGAACAGAGAGAAAAAAGAGGGGAATCAGATACCACATAACATCACTTCACACGATTTAGTGGTAATCTATAAATTATACTTCTAGGAGGTTAATGCAAGTCATTGACTTAAAAAACAAAAACAAACAAAATGCAACTTTCCAAGCTTGGCATCAAGAAACAGAGAAATGTATATGATAGAAGAATTTAAATGACATGAATGCCTTAACGCTTTCAATTTTATAATTTCCTCTACCTTTTGAATAAAAATAACAAAATGTAGTTATCATGAATGTTTGGAATTATTCTTAACAAGAAATGTAGCTACCATATTTTTTCTTACCTTGTGATCATATGGATTGTATGAATGAAACAGCTGAGACAGATCCTTTGTTCTTTGTTTTTTCTGAAAAGTAATATTAATAAACTGTATCAGAAAAGTTAAAGGAAAAAGAAAGAGACTAGAGATTTAAAAAGCTGTGTGCAGGTACAAACACATTCTATCCCCACTTTGTTAATGGAACTGAAGAGCAGTGTATGCAGATTAAGTATATTAAATATCACAGGAAATAATTAACATATATATTAACAATGCTAAGAACATATCCTTCATAAAAAAATAAATACTAATCTATGGAACATCAGTGGAATGTGTAAATAATTCAGATTTGTTTTAATTTCTGAACAATAAATCATAAATAATGTTTTAGAATATAGATAACAAAGCTTGAAGATTAGGCTCGAATCATGCAAAGACTTGTCTGCTATTCTAGTGTTTACTTGCAGTCTTGCTTTATAGCAGATTAGGTTTAAAAGGAAGGCGGTTTAAAGAAAAAGCATATATTATTTTTCTATTTCTTTTGATGCTAATACTCTCTTTGCCTTGATTGTGGAAAATTAATAGGTGGTATGCCATTTAATGCCAAGGCAAAGGGAAAGAAGCTCTTTCTCTTAGGAACAAAGTTCAAAAACAAACCCTGTTTAATCCAGCTTCTACTGAAATCAATGAAAGACCTTTCAGTGATTTCAGCAGATGTTACATAGAACTCTCTCAGCTGCATCCTATGGAAGGGGGGCAGAGGAAAAAACATTCATCATCTTTAATACAGGGATGAGTCACAAATAAGTTCAGAGTTTTCTTATGTCAAAAACTATGTTGAC
This sequence comes from Aythya marila, assembly GCF_965140915.1. Lineage (NCBI taxonomy): Eukaryota > Metazoa > Chordata > Aves > Anseriformes > Anatidae > Aythya > Aythya marila. The sequence continues at coordinate 50,687,693 of NC_139043.1, forward strand.
TTTATTCATAGCTCAGGAAGGCAGAGCACTCTACGTCGGAAACCATAAAGAGGAGACAACGACAAGAATTCCTTGCTTGCAGTCTGTACTGTTGTCTTGCTCTAGCCATCACTCCCACAAAAGCAGTTTTCCAACTGGTAGGATCTAGTCATGTCTCTAGCATTCCGTGAACTAAACATACAGCTGCACGACTGCACTTCCGAAAACTGTAGGACAATTTAGTAATTTTTCATTATGTATTTCCTTTCCTTACGCTGTCTTTACTTTCAGTGAAATGTTCAGACACATACACTTAGTCACAGAAGGAATAACTTTAGTTACTTGTACAAATTTATGACAGCTGGATATTTCTGAGTCATTAAAGGCATCAGATTAGCGATCTACTTCTGTGAGGTCACTAACTCAGTTGTGGCCATTAAATAGTCAGACAATCTCTTGCCCCTGTTCAAAGAATGGTGAATTTTCTTTTCAGCATGAGAGGGTTATTTATTATTATTATAGACAATTCTATTAATTTACAGTAAGTAATACCTAACAGGCCCTGTTTATGTGAGTTTACTAAGCAACAAAACTTTAAAACCAACAAAACTGATACTAATAAAGATGTTTTTGTTAGTATAGAATTTCTCAGCAATCCAATATGCCTTTGCCAAAGAAAAGATCTCCCTTAGTAGAGGAATCTTGGCTATCTAGCCCCCATTAATACCTGTTTTATTTCCAAAGGGGTGGGAACAAAACACCAAAACATTCAAGTGAAAGCTTCATGTAGCACAACCCAAACTCCATCTCCACCCTACGACTTCATTCCTTGTACGGTTATGAAAAGCAAAAATGCTTAAAATCATATAAAAGGGATTTGGAGAGATGCCATAGTAAGTTGAATAGAGATATCAAAATGATTATTTTAAAGTTTCTTAAAATTAATTTAATGTATAATCATGCAAAAAGTAGACAAAAGCATTTTAGTTTGGAATCTAGAGACCTCCACTAAACTTTCTAGGAGAAACGAACAAAATCAAGAAAAAAAAAGTAAATTCTTTTTTTCTTCTTTTTTTACTGAAGACTATTTCCCTCATTTTGAGTGCAAACAAAGTGATTTTGAGTATTTTTATTGAAATAGCTTCAGTAAAAATCAGTGAAATTTTATGGCCCCATCCTTCACCTTCACACTATGTCCAAACTGCCAGTCACACACTTGGTTAGACAAGACAAAGAATGAAGGTGCCACCCCTTATACATCTTCCACTTTTTTATTACAGGAAATCACAGTTTCTTTCCTCACTCACAAAAGGTAGAAGTTTTGCTCTGTTTTGTTTGCTTGTTTACAAAAGGAAAATGCTCCTGACTGAGGAAATTCATGAAACAGAGGAATGTGGAATGGAGCTTCCAGAGACACACATGAATAAATGCTCCCAGAAAACTCCCAGGATGTCCTACCTGCTTAGTTAATCTAAATCTAAACAGTATTTGACTGTTTTTTTGGAACTTTGAATACGATGAGACAAAAATGTTTTAGCATTGTAGCTAAATGTAGCTCGAGCCCTATGTTACTGTCTAATTAAGTGCATCTCCCCAAGACTTCTTTCCCTGACGCAGCTTGACTCTAACACATCCTTCCCTTGGCCAATATCAAAATGTTCTTCTTCCCTCTGTCTTCCTGCTCTTTCCCTTTGTGTTCTGATTGCCCATTCCTTTGTTCTGTACCAGTACTGCTGTCAAATCTTCTGGTTAAAAAAACAAACAAACAAACAAAAACTACAAACCAACAACACACCAAAACAGCTTCAGAATTTAGGCAAATGTACTTTCCCATCATTATGCTCCATGTACAGCAGCACTACTGTTTTCAAACACTCTCTTGGAACTCCACAAGGTATTTCTAAATTTATTATATTTCTGATTTTTATTTTTTTTTTTTTAATTCAACATACATCTCAGCATGTGGTATTTCCAAAAATGAAAAGAGCAGAGACTGATAGCAGGGCCTGTGATACAGGGGTAGGAGTTTTGATGGGCTGCAAAATTCTGATGATTCAATCCTGTGCTGACTTAAATTTTAAACCTACAGAGATACAGACGGGCGTTCAGATACTATGTTAATATGGGTCACTTAGGAAAAAAAAATTGCATGTGAGCATGCAAACAACTTTTCACTTTTCTGTTTCAATACATTTTTAAAATGTTATATTATACAGGAGATACAACAGAAATACTTTTTATTGCTGCCTTTAACTTGAAGAAGTATGGAAAAGCTTGATGAAGAATAGATGAAAGTGCAGTTGCGGGACCAAGTTTAATACTATAAAATCATATATTTTACACATAAGTATCCCAAGACAGAAGGGCTTCCCCAAGTGACACAAAGCTGGTGCATATGAATTACTTCAATCTTTCTACTAAAATATATGGAAGTAATCAAACACTTCTCAAACAATAGTGTCCAAAATGCAGTTATAAATAAAAAGCCAACATCAACTAATGATATTTCTTACAACATACATAGATAATGTCAGTATCAAGAAAACAACGCATCATAATTTCATGATTTTTTTTTTCTTGTAAGCATACAAGCATATAACACATTTTAATCTAAATATTTTCTCTTTGACTGATTTTCTGGGCCTGAGATTTTCTGAGATCTTACTCATAACTTTTGAGATTTTAAAGGGGCATTGGCCATCTGAGATGCATATTATATACTTAAAATATAGCATCAGTAAAGCTTCCCTTTAGTCCCATTCAGAATTATAAACCAATAAAAGCCAAGAATGATGAGATTCTTGTGGTTTTACTTTTTTCCCTGTGCACTGATTTATGGTAATAATGAGATATTTTCTAATGCTTGAAGACTACAATGTAGATCGTATCACTTAAAGAACAAACAGAATACAATACATAAATAAATAAAATGTAGGTTTAGTCTGTAAAACCACAAAACATTTTCTACACAATAGCTAACCAGCATGGAATTTTGTATTGTCTACTTTAGAAAAATAAAGCTAAACTTAATTTTTTTTTTCTATATAATGGTGTGAAAATAGGGTAAAGGTAGGGGTAACCTAACTACACATTTTTTGTGAAGAGAAAGTACTTCATAAAAATAAGCTTAGAAATGAAATAACTATACTGAATACTAAATACCATGGACTCACACAGGTATATTACACTTTTCTGGTAATCCTCTTTGCTTGCACAGATGATAACTACGTGTCTTTCTGATGATATTATTGTAGCCTGTAACTTGTTTGCTTTCCTGTAAGCATGGTCTATCATGTTCAGTGTGAATGAGAATTCCAATATCGCTGAGATATTTTTATTATAGATTACTTAGAAGCAGCTAACTTATATGGAATATTCTCAGTTTTTCACCTAGTAATAAAGGATTTTGAGATTACTCCCTGATATGAAACCAGTGATGTACTGTTTTCCTTTAAATTCAATGTTCTGTTTTAATATGTCTGTTTTCACCTTCAAGGTCCTTAATAATTCCAGTCAAATACCACTGCAGATCTGCAGATTCTACCAATTTCTTTGAAGGTGGCAGCCTTATAACATCAGCAAAATTCTCCCTTTTTTTTTTCCTGCTTCCAACCCTTACAGTTCCTCCAGTATGTGGGGCCTTACTCAGAAGCAGGGCCTTGTACCTTGTTCCATTCAAACATCCTTCGTTTCCCTAATGGTGACAGTGAATAGCAATGTGTCAAGGCAACCAGATAAATATTTCAGATCATCTTTCACCTATCTTCTCCCCTATTTCTCTCCTTTGCATCCTACTGGATTAGAATTAAAACAAAATTTAGTTTTGCCTCAGTAATCTTATTTGATTTAGAGCTTATGAAGCATCTCATGCACTTGATCACGCTAACAAGTAATAGTAACATTTCTTTCAAACAAGTCTGGGAAACCACACTGCTTGCTTGTGTAGTAGGCATGTATATATAGTAGGTGTATATTTAGTTATATAATGCTAATTTAGAGAATGCTCCCCCTGTACTTGGCTCTGGTGAGGCCACACCTCAAGTACTGTGTTCAGTTTTGGGCCCCTCGCTACAAGAAGGACATGGAGGTGCTTGAGCGGGTACAGAGAAGGGCGACGAAGCTGGTGAGGGGCCTGGAGAACAAGTCCTACGAGGAGCGGCTGAGGGAGCTGGGCTTGTTCAGCCTGGAGAAGAGGAGGCTCAGGGGCGACCTTATTGCTCTCTATAGGTACCTCAAGGGAGGCTGTAGCGAGGTGGGGGTTGGTCTGTTCTCCCACGTGCCTGGTGACAGGACGAGGGGGAATGGGCTCAAGTTGCACCAGGGGAGTTTTAGGTTGAATCTTAGGAAGAACTTCTTTACCAAAAGGGTTGTTAGACATTGGAACAGGCTGCCCAGGCAAGTGGTGGAGTCACCATCCCTGGAGGTCTTCAAAAGACGTTTAGATGTAGAGCTTAGGGATATGGTTTAGTGGGGACTGTTAGTGTTAGGTCAGAGGTTGGACTCGATGATCTTGAGGTTTATTCCAACCTAGAAATTCTGTGATTCTGTAATTTCAGTAACATGCTTTTTAGAGCAGTAGAAAAGCTGTATATCCATGCCCACCCCCTAGTAATTCAGTGATCTCAAAATAACAAAGGCCTTGGGCAGCTCCAAACCCCCAAACTTTTATAAGAGAATGGAGTTCAGAAGCACCCTACCAAAATACACGGACTGGCCTAATTTATATCTCCAAAGAGTTAACTGACAAAATAACATAGGAACGTGTAGCATCTACTGTAACCAAGGAATATTTCTTTGTTCCTTGCTTGGGAGATTCAGTCCATACACCTTGCTGGGGAGATTCAGTTCATACACCTTGCTTGGAGATTCAGTCCATAAAGTCTTAAATTTCTATACATGTAACCACAACACAGATATAAGTCAAGTCACCGAAACTGCCAAGTTATCAAAGGTTACAGATTACCTCTTGTTCTGCAAAACAATTTCTAAGAGGAGATCAGAAAGCAATGAACCGTTCTCTTTGACCTGGAGTTATTCAGTGCATCACCTTCAGGTAAACTTGAAAAAAATGTTGTACCCCAGCCAGATTTCATGATAAAGCTGGTGTTCATTATGGTCTTGTGTCTGTGCCCTATAAGGTCTGACCAGACAGAAGTAACAACACAGACTTGACAAGTTTCCTGCTTCTTATTGCTAATTTACTTCCACTGATACCAGTCCTGTCCTTCTGATCACATCTAAAATGAAGCAGACAAAAACAAAACAAAACAAAAACAAAAAAACACTTTGGGATTAGCTAGTCCTGACCTAACCTACCTACATTACCATTTCAAAATTGACACACTGCACTGCTCTGCTTTAATTATTGATACACATGTATTTCATTATTTAGCTTGGTTTAAGAAATTACTTCAATAATTTCTGGTGTAGCCAAGCAAAAGGTCACTTAGCACACGGTATGTCATACTCAGCAGTTTATCTTAATGTCCCAGTATGGTAGACATATTTTCCAGATACTATTAACAACAGAATTACACATCGATATTTTAGATTTTGTATATTCGTTAGTCTTTGTGTACTTTACATAGTCAGTGAATCTTTATTAAAATAAATTTAAAACAAAGTTTTATATGAGCCCATGCAATGTGGCTTTTTTCCCCCAAAGAGGGAAATGTATAAAACTTTGCACATCTTTTCAAAAAAATATGAATCTTAAAAATGATCAGAAACATTAAAGTGTATTCAGGATTATGACAACACAAATAATCATGGTTTAGTCTGGTTCATATTTTAAGCAGAGATTCTTATTTATGAAAAATACAAATGTCTTCAGAAAACAGCATAGAATCGTCACAAAAGTATCTGTCAACATGTTTGAAACAATTTTTTTGAAAAATATTGCTTCAGTTAAACACTGGGCATTGCAATTTTCTCTTTTTTTTGCCTCTAATAATTTCAGCTATGTAATACAAACTCTGTGAACTTGCATATTTTACAAATCTTAATGAATCCATATTGCTTCTGGTAAACTTTAATTTAGTTTGGGATTAACACTTCCTATACCTTCTTCATAGCAAATTCTCCCCCTTACCAGAGCATAAACTACATAAAAATTACTATGAAGACTTTCACAAAGAAATATTTTATTTAGAAAAGGGACTTCAATGCTTGTTCTTCCTGAGGGACCTTACATTTTAGTTGTCTTCATTAGATATCATTTCTAAATGCCCTTTTTCACATATGGCAGATTTTTATGCCTGGAATTCATACCCAAATTTTGATAATCTACCTTTATCTACATGAAGTGGATATTTTCTAAGGATGCCACTGTAACTGATTTAGGAATTCTTCTTAGCCCAAAAAGATATCATAGAACAAAGGTGTCTGACAGAAACTTGGCTTGATGTATCAGACAGATTTTGAATTAGATTGACACTGAATCAGAAATAAAGTGATTGGTCACAAGGAATAGGCTGATTTGGAATTACACCCACTTCTGCAATAAAATAAAACAAAGAATTGCAAGATATTTTTTAGTAATAAAACACATAAGTCCAGGACAGAGCTGTTTACAGTGCATTATTTTCCTTTTTATAATGTGGTAAGAAATCCACGTCGTCTATTGCACAACAGCTGCCTCAAAAGCATCTAGCTTTCCAGCATCCCAGAAACAACAAAAAGAGCAGAAAGGAAGTGCTCCAGAAGGTACGGTGTGGTATGAAAGAGCAATATGCAGTGCTCAAATGCGTGCTGTGTGGGAGAGACCACTTGTGTACCCACAAAGACACAAATTCATCAGACACGCAAGAATTGCCCTGTATCTGCCCTGTTTCATCTCAGTTTATAATGAAGTCCTCCAATCTGCTTCCACTTGTTCAGCAGTTGCAAATTCCACGCAGATTTTCAGCACGGTGACCAGGGTGCAGGCACAGCAACCACAGCAGCAGAAGATACAGGTTCCAAAGCACACCGTGACCTGATCAACTGTGATGGTTTTGAAGGAATGTGCTTGGATTATTAAAGATAGATGGAGTTCAGGAAAGGGTCAACGAGGACCCACCTCGGGATATTTCAGTGTCCTCAAAAGCAGAATTTATGGAACGTCATAAAGGTCATGTGATTTGCAAATGATGGACAAGCTTAGCCAACTCCATGATATAAAAAAAAATAACAAATTTATATTGAAAAACAGTAAAGGGAAACTGCAGGTTTAAAAAATTAGAATTATATTTATGTCTGCAACATTTAAAATATATATATATATTAAACTGGGTTTATGGCACTAGCAAATTCTTCTCCTGGAGTCTTAAAATAACAGCTACAGGTAGACACAAAACTAGTACACTAGTACACTCAACCAGAACCCATTTATGCTAGACAACAAAGGTAATAAAGCAGTAAAGCTAAGACCATTTAAGTGACATAATTAATACCAGATCTGCATAGATTATTCATTTGCTATTCATGTTAAGTACCAAACTATTAAATCTAAATTATGCTTTCATTTGAGGAAGTCCAGAACTGCCTAAGCCAAGAGCTTTTTTTAATTATTATTACTATTATTTTATTTTGGATATATATTGATGTTCTGAAGCATACATCCAATTTTATGGATTAAGTTATGAGCAGTCCTCTTTTGTGTCTACAGCCACTTGCACTGTTTCCAGCTCTGGGAAGTCTGGTTCCTAAAGCGTACTAAAATTCTGGATTAAAAAAAGATTTCTGATATCTAACTATAATTCACGTACAAGTGATAGAAAGACAGAGTTAAAACTTCCATGTTTTTTCCACTTAATTAGGAGCCATTGGAGAGGAAAGGATACAGAATACACAAACACAACATCCACTTGCCATAAAGGCCCCCTTGCGTGCATGAGTTCTGCAGGGTACCTATGGGTATGTATGGAGATGTAACGAAAACAGCAGGCCAAAGACAGGAATATTACATGCTGAAAGGATAGTATATGGAAGTTTTCTGAGGACTGATAATCTCTGGAGCCTAGTAGTCATGCTGAATCTGAAATAGATAAACTCAGGACACCGAGAGACTGCTCAGTCTGCCCAAGGCCATTAAGATAAACAGCAGATTAAGAGACATCCAAGAAGGTAGAAGAATGATATACACTTCTCTCTTTTTTATAAGCAAATGCTATAGGTGCTAAACCATAAAAAACAACAAGGAAAAAAACCTTCACAACACTGCAAAACTTATTTCACTGAATTACATTCCTATTTTTGACTTTTGAACTCTTGTGAGAAAAAGTTTGTACCGAAATAAGAAATTTCCCTGCAATGCTAATCATATATATATTTGTATTGGAGGTAAAAAAATGTTCTCTCGCAACATCAAATACTATTTAACATAGTCTGTGTAGAGTACCTTCTCTCCTTCTACTCAGTGCAGAAATATGTGGTATACAAAACTTCTGATACTATTTCAGCTTCTTTACAACTAAAATCATAGAATCTGTCAGGGTTTCGGGATGGACTCAAAGAGGAAGGAGGATGGTAAATCAAATGTCTATGTGCACTGAAAACCATACAGGACTACAACTTCATAAAAGTAGTTCTTTATACTGGACATTCACAACATGTGAACTGTACGTGACTTCAATATGTTCTATACTATGTTAGCAGTGCTTTCAGCCTCTTTACAGAATCTGTTTCTACTTCTGTCTTGAAAGCAAAGTTTAGAAAGAACTCTGTACTCTCCTCCCTGTATATATCCTTCTCATTTTATTTTCCAGCGTCCTTTAATTCTTTTTCTTAACAACATGGCCTAGTTTGAACCTATAGCTGTACATTTACTTTGAAATGCTCAAATTTTCAAACTACATTAGTAAACAGCTTATAAGGAAGCTGTTGGTAATTTTTGTTCCCATCACTTCTGCTGTAAAAAACAGCATAATTAAAAAAAAAACAAAAACAAAAACAAACCAACTGGGATTCCCAAGTGTATTTCCAGACTAGCTGTGAATTTTGACTTGCTTTTTCAAGCAACACAGTTGTGCTCCTTGAAGGCGTACGACATTCTACCAGGTGTCTGAACACCAGTGCAAGACTTAAGAGACATGGCTCAAGGCTAGAGTCAAAATGTTCTTGTCCTTTCCCAGAGGCCTGACTCTGCAAAGTCCAGCTGTGACTGTGGAATTTCACTCATTCCCCAGATTCAGTTATGAACTGATTTTTCAGCAGCTCCAGAGGCAGATCGTTTACAGCTTCACTAAAGGGTACAACCTGTTTTAAAACATACCAGCTCAACTGTTTTACACAACAACAACAGACTTTCGTTTCAGCACCTGGTCAAATAAATTAAAGTGGTTTGAACTTAAGCTGAATCTAGCTTGGGAAAAAAATAATTGTCTATAATTTCTGTAAAATTCTATTTAGCAGCATTTTCAAGCACAAAAGATATTTACAGGTAATTACCTTCCTTTGACTTCATTACACAAACCTGCAGTTCTGGCTGCATAGTGAATTGCGAGCACTGTGGTAGATTTGAAGATACAGCATTCTTAAAGAAGCCAGATTCTTCATCCACGTTTAAATCAGGGAAAAAGGAAAAACCAGGCTCTCATAGATCAGTTAGCTTGTATAACTCTCGGAAAAACATAGAGAAAAGTGTGCAAAACTATCTCTAAGCATCCAGAAAGGAATACAAAGAGCAAACACTGATTTGTCCCCAGTAACCAGCAGCTACATCAATTAAAACAAGTTGTGCAAGGCACAACTGCCTTTGCATGTATGAGAAAGCATAGCTATCTTGATGAGTAAGGCTTTCCGCAGTACTCACATCAATCTTATAAAAAGTATAAGGAAACATGGTGTAAATAAAACTACTAGAGGAAGTGCAAAACTTGCAGGAAAACGTTAACTTGCGATACTTCAATAGTTCACTGACAAATATGAAGGATTATATATTGATTTTTCCTTCATGGTCTGCTTTCCCCTCCAGCCTCCGCATTTTTAACTCTGTTGCCGAACTTGCTGTAAAAGTCCTTGCTCAGGCAAAGTAGCAAGCAATAAATAAAACCGTACTGCTGAGGAAACAAAGCATAGTACAGAGGTTCAGCAGTCAAGCACAGATGTTGATCAGTGTTGATTTCTCCTACACAAAGTACATTCTGCAGGCTACATCATGCATTACTGCATGTGTTGGAGAGGGGTGTCAGGGGCCAAGCATCTTTGATACTCCAGAAGCAATTATCACAGCTGCATACAGCTCCTGGGGCACATGATGCCATTTAGCTACAGAACTTACTGAGGGAGCTCAAAGGAACAAAAAGAGTCCCTTGCACAAGCAATGCTATTCCAGTTGGTGTCCAGCTGCTTAGACTAAAAAGGTACTGAGGGAGAGGACAACTGGTAGCGCCTGAATGAGGGATGTGGTTGTTTCCTAATCAGACAGGGGCAGTGTGAGGACACATGGGCAATCCTTTATTCTGAATAGATAATGAGCACATGAGCTGTCACAGGAGATCTAGCTGTTTGTCCATGGATATTCAGAACTACAAAACCTACATCTATCCAGCAAAGGACAAGTTAAACATCATGCCATACCTGCTGGTACTCAAGAATGCCTATTTCCAATGTCCTGCACTATAAGGAATCTGTGGGCATTCAGCCACAAAGGGGTGCTAGGAAATGTACTGGAGAACCCTTAAAAGGAAGCAAGAGCAAGGCAGTCTTAGAGGAAAAAAAAAAAAAAAAAAAAAAAAAAGGCTATCATAGATGTAAGGGATAAATTACCAGCTTGTTGGTTTGCTTACACAGAAATGAATGACAACCCCAAAGGGCCAAACACAACTTGTCTGGAAAGCAACATGGAGAGGGTGCACGTGGCATTATACTATCCCGATAGAAAATAATGGCTCAGTGCATAGATTTATCCTAGTAACAATGGAACAGCGGGCATATTTAACAGAAAAAAAAAATGCCCAGTATCTAGACAGATGAGGATTTAGATTCAGGAGGCATTTTTCCTGGACACAGCATTTGCAGGTGGATGGACATCAGGGGGCAAACCACCTACAGCATGGATGGATGAACACAGGAATATCCTGTGCCTACCTCTCTTTCTGAAGTAAATGATTCTTGAGATCATATGGCAGTTCAGGTACGAATTTTATAACTTAATTATTCCTCACAATATAGTAAGCAGCATGCTTAACATAACTAAATACAGAGATAAAAGTCAAGTAGACACTCTTCAGACAAATTAAAGGAAAGGTCCAGCAGTTGACTGACATTAAATTTTCTGGCTGGGAACGAGGTAATTATTTTATGATATATATATATATATATAAAGAGAGAGAGAGTGATTGTGAGAGAAATTGAATACAGTCTTTTATCTAGATCTCACAAAGCTTTTTTGAAAAAAAAAAAATCTAATATTTACACTAATTAACTCAAAGGTTTAGCACATTGCAAATACATATAGAAAGGTTGGAATCCAGCCACGCTGCAGCTGAGGGCAGTGTAATCATGAAGCTACAGTCACACTACTGCTCTCAAAACAGCTGCCATCTCCAGTTCTCAATAGGGACGAACCTAGCTGTACCTTACGACGACACTTATTTGCAAAATGGCTCTCTCTTCACTTTGTTTCCACGTGACAGAAACCAAGGTGAATGAAAGACAACAACATTCCCTAATGCTTTCATAAATTGTGACAGACCATATCTCAAGGACAGAGATAACTCTTCCCTCGCCAAATCTCCAGACAATTAACAGTTCCTTGAAAAATAAAGTACAGTGAATTTAAAAGTATCAAGAGCATAAAAAGTTACAGATGCTTGATTTTACAAACAGAAATTTTTACATTTAGAACTAACATAGTTGGATCCTTTGCAATGCAGCTAAATAAAAAAACACCCTGCCATACACCACTAAATCTTGTTCTATTACATTGCTCACTAAAATATATACCTGACTAGAACCTGCATTTTGAAATATGCAACTATCAGCAATATTACTTTTACGATTAAATGCAATAGGGAAATGAAGAAATCCAGATCCAAAATAATAATAATTACAACCTATAAAATAGCACTTTATAGTTAACACATTTCAGAATAAGAATTTTGTACAGAGATCCCGCTGGAGATTATGAGCATCCAAACTCATACCTGAGATAATGTACTCAGCAGTAAATGTATGAGATGGGGGTAAAAGCCAGAAAAACAAATGAACAAACAGAATTTTGGGGTATCATAACATTTCAAACAACATCTTGACTCATTTTTTAAATACATCACTCAGCAAATCACTGCAATTGCTTACAAATAGAAAATTATGCTTAGCTTTGCTTAATTATGCTCTAACTTTTCTCTACACTGGAGACAGAATTTATAGTAAGCATAACCTAATTGATTGTTATGAAATGATGAGACCATTTAGACAGATGTCTGATTCTCCATGGACATTTTTTCTCCAGGAGAAACAAGACAGGCCTGCAGCCTTAACTGTCTTTTCTGAATTTATGGTGGCAGATCTGTCCATCTGGATTAGTGTCATCTGCCCTTTTCGGAAAAGATCGGTGCCTGTAAGGCTTTCAACGATAAATCATCTATGCAAAGGAAAGATTCCATGTGGACCTACTGATTATTTTTTTTTCTCCCTATTATGGTAAGCTCAAATGAGATTTTTCTCCAGAAAAGCAATTGTATTTAAGACTTTTATAAAAACTATCCACTAAAAATTTAAAAGCACTAAATTATTCTATGCTTAGTACTCCACCAACTATCCCTAAAAGTCATAGGGTCTTCCTAGAAAGAGCAAACTTAAAAGGAACTGACAAGGCAAATATATTATTATTACAGCTGTGATACTTCAGCAGGATCACTGAAGCCATCTTGAATTAGAGCTGGAGAACTGGAACACACTAAAGTGAAGCATTTTGCAAAGAGCAGTAGATCTCCCCACTGCCTAAATATTGCAAAACTGAAATAACAGCAGATACAGCCAGCATTCAGGAAAAAATACAGAAATAACAAAATAATTTTTTCACTGGTTCAACATCGGTAATTATTAAATAATACCAGCAAAATCGTTTTCATAGAAACAGATCCTACCAGCCAATTCACTATGGAGAATATTGTTAAGAACTTCCTGTGGTACAGTCTACCCACATGTACACCCAGACACTCATGCATAACATTTTGATGTCGCTTTATGTGCTATTCCTTTCCCTATGCAAATACAATAAATTAATCCACAGTAAGATGACATGAATAATATTTTGTTAAAGGATAAAGTGTGCATAGCATGCATAGTAACTTCCTTATCCTAGCAGAGAAAGGTAGATGGTAAATTAGTCTAGATGAAGAATGATGAATGACATCTCAGTATGTTCTTGGTAATGCAGGAGAGACCATTAGCTTCTATCTGAAGGTAATGTGAATACAAAAGTAAAACATTAGCACAGTCTCTTCCTGCTTTGTTTGACTGGTTACCTTCCATTTCTAGAAGATGAAGAACAAAGGGTCTCACAGGATTATTTTTTTTTTAAAGGACTACCAAAAAAAAAAAAGAATAAAAGGAGAAACAAACAAAAAACCTATTAATTATAGATTTCTATCAACCCTGGATTAGGGGCTGCATCTTCTTTGAAAGTTCTTCAATTCTAACCCTAAACAGTAAGTGCTAGTGCTAGAAATAAGAAGAAAGAACGTAAAATTGTGTTAAAATGACATTACCATTTTCCAAGTAACCACCCCAACCACAGAACAGCTAAAGTTCTTTAAATAATTTAGCTCTTCACATAACGTCTCCCCATGGCACACAGTTAAACAGAAGACAAATCAACCTAAGATCTTTGCAGCTCCTTTGAAAATAGTGTGCTTACAAAATAGTGGATAGAAAAAATGCAAAACAAACATAAATCAATGTTTTGAATTTTAAGCTTCCCAACTTCCAAAAAGTACATATCTGCATATTTTTCATTTCAAATGTTTGTAAAAACCATTCTAAATTAATAAAAATAATTCAGTATTGTCAGTTGGTTACACTAAGTATACTATTTCAACAGCAGCTATTTATATTTGAAAACTCCATTTTTTCTATAATGAGATGGCCTATAATAAATGAGCAATCATTACTCAAGATGTAATTCTCTGAACAATAAACTGAAGAAGCCAAATATAGTTTCATTTTATGTTTTCTTCAGTTGATACATCCTACAGAGCTCACGGTATATACCATGAGCAGTAAGCAGGAACTCCTTACTTAGCTTCCAGACATACAAGAGAAGGGATACAAGTACAGAATGTAGTTTTGACATTGTATTAGTGTACCAGAATATGCAAATTGAAAGAAAGTCTTTTATTCTAACTGACTTATATTGCTGGCCAACTTTCATTCTTACACCATTAGGAAATACAAATGTTATTTATGCCCATAACAATGGGATAATAGTGAATTAAATTATTGTGCTGGCAGCCTTGTATACTTTTTGTTCTGAGATTCAGATTAGAAAAACTTGTGCAGTCACAAATGCAACTTAAAAATAAAATAAAATCAAACCATACTTTCATAAGTGATTGCTAATAGTTCTACTTACAAAAACATATATGTTTATATCAATGAAATAGCCACCTGCTTTCTATATTAAAACTTTTTTTTCCCCTCATGTGAATCTGAGATGAGATTGTTGTTAATCAGATACAGTTATGCTTCACAGCCAAAAACACAAATAAGGAAAACACCTAAAAACTGAAAGATTAAATGCAAATTTCATCAATGGCCTTTAACATGAAGGCTGAAGAAAGACCAGCAAAATTGCTTTCATAGAAGAAGGGTGTTTTCTTTATAAGAAGGGTGTAAGGAGGTCTTTGTCGAAGTATGTGCAAATTTGATATTTAACAAGTAAATCAAAGATTACCATTTCTCTATTATTAATACTTTGCACAATTGTTCGCAACAGGTTTAAGATTGCTAGAGCCACGGAAGTCTTAAAACAGGGGAAAAAAAAAAAAAGTGTAATCAATCAGCTACCGTTCTTGGTTTTCATTCAGCCAAAAATTGATAGAAAGGATATGACTTCGGTATAACCATTATTTTACCCTTCCTAGCAATCTAAATGATAATTAATATATGGCAAGGCATCTAGTGATCTAGCAAACCTCTAAAGGCAGTTCAAGAGGAGTTACATAAAACTTTAATTGAATTGTAGTATAGTTCTGCAGAAAATCTACTTTTTCATGCACATTTTATATATTTAAAAACATCTCAGTACACTGTGTATGGTGGCAGAAGAAAATGCATCTTACCACTGCAGCTGGAACTTGATGCATTTTTGCAGCAGGGGTTCCTGGGCGTGGGTAAAATTGATTAATAAATAAGCTCGGAAACCTGTACTGTTCCACAAGTTTCATTGTTTCTTGAAAATCTTCATCTGTCTCTCCTGGAAAACCACAGATGATGTCTGTAGCAATCGTTATTCCAGGCACTCTGTAAAAAAAAAGTATAAAGAAACATCGAGCTTAGGACAAGTAAGTGTTATTCCATTAAATACTAGTTTATGTAGACTTGTAACTCTTCAACTTTATCTACAGAAATTGAGACCTAAAATTATCTTTGAAAAAAAAAAAAAAAAAAAGAGAGAGAGAGATTTTAATATTATTGCTTGGTAATGAAAAATGCATTTGGTACTCAGCCGAGAGCACAAGCAATAGAAGAAAGACATTGCACCAAATAGTGGATCAGTATTATGACACATGAGTGAAAACATCTGGACTACCTCCTCCTTCATCAAAAATTATAGGTGATCAGCAGAGCTTGCAATTTTCTTGAATTCTGATTACATAATGCACAACATTTATAACTTCTCAGACTTAGCCATTAGAACTTAAAACACTGATCTCAAAGGAGAAGAGTCCCCCCCTAAAGAAGGGATTGGCATCTCCAATCATGGAGCCTAGCAATTTTGAACAAAAATGGCTTCGGAACCAATAAGGCAACTTTTAGTCATGATTTAATTTTTAACTCAGTACTCCATAGAAGCAGACGATTTCTTACTTTAAAAGGAAAACAAAATACTGAAGTTTACAAATGCACAGGCAGTGAACTGTCCCTATTTAGCAAGGTCAACATTTTCTAACTGTTCCCCTTGGACTGAATATACAGAACCCTTAAGCACATGGCCCAGAAAAATGAGTCCTTCAACCAAGAGATTACTGCATGGTATTTACAGAGCACTGTATGGGACCCAGGAGATATCAACTCAGTTTTCCAAGTCTGAGACTAGCCAGCTGGATGACCACTGCCTTATGAGAATCTGGGAAACCACAGCATCACTCTGTATCTCAGCCTGCTTGTTTGCAAAGTGGGAATAAGGACTAACCTTGTCTGCTGAGAGGCAGAAATGTATAATGCTTGGAAGTGCTCACAGTGCTCCCTGCTGACATAGACATGGCCTTGTCTACAACAGAGATGATCTCTGGACACTAACAATGATAAACTGGAGAAAATATGATTTATTAGGAAAGGCAAGAATCCTATGAAGATACTGGTGGTTATCTGACTTAAAGTTGGTCCTGTTTCAAGTGGGAGGAATAGATGAGATGACTTCTAGAGGTCCCTTTAAATGTGAATAGCTCTATAGTTTTAAGTAGGCTAAAGCAAGAGAACATCTGAGATTAATTTTCTTAGGGGTGAAGGGCATAAAGACTGCTGCCACAGGAAGCAAAGCTCATGCCTGAGCTTAAAAAAGGGTTTCAAAGCCTTTTTCCAACTTAAAGAAAGGGACAGAAGGCTTCTCTTTCCATTATCTGGGCAAGTGACAGCAGAATTGTAAATACAAAAGTATCTAGTTTAAATGACATTTATAAAGCACCTAAATGGCCAAAGAGAACTATTTTTTTCTTATTAGACAGTACATCACCATAGAAAAAAATCATAGGAAACTAAGAAGCTTGCATTGGCATAGCCAAAAGAAAACCTTCCAACAATGAGGTCTACTGGAACAGGAGAATCTGTTGACAAAAGACAAAAGAAAGGGGAAGAGGAGAATATTTGTCTTAGTAATTTGATTATGTGAAATCTCAGAGCGTGCACAGCCAAGATTCACTACAGTGGCCTTAATACAAACAGTGTATGGGGGTTAATATATTTTGAGAATACTTTTTTAACATAAATGAACACAGTTTTTTTTATGTAAGTACTGGCAATAAGCTTACATTGAAACAAAAGTCTCTTTTTAATGTGTCTGTATATATAGTTAGCCACACAGGAATTTATTAGGCACTGTATTGTTAAAATCTTCTTTTACATTTTCCTAATGAAAAATCCTCACAAAATAAACAAACCAAATTCTTTCGATTCCTTTTTTAAGTTCATAAATTCAGGCTTAAGCATTTGAGATTTAAGTTGAAATATACAATTGGAATGCCAAATCAAAAATGTATAATACTGGACATTTTCAAGGAGTAAGTCCAATAATTGCAAGTGGGAAACAAGATAAGTATTATGCAGAGCAGCAAAAATCCCCAAACTGTTGGTTAAACCACCTCAGTTGCCATTGAATTCTTAAGACTGAAACACTGCAAGATACAAGGTTCTGCTTGGTATCAAGTGACAACAGAATTCATTGGATTTATGGACTGAATGAACAGAGGTTGCATTCTGTAACATGATTTTCTTCCCATCACGAATGTTTTGTGCAGTAATGGTAAGCTTGTGGAAGAAAAAATACATTACTTCATAAATCAGTATCATGTAACATCAGCTGCCATTTCTCAGAGTATGAACAGAACATGCATTACATTTGACAAAACCATTATAATGAAGCTATTTTAACCATTTTAATGACACTATCGGCAACAGTCAAAGCATTTATTACCAATGGTAGTAGTAATACCATCCTTTATAAAGGTTTGGTTGTTTCTATAGCAACATGAATTATAAGGTCCAATCAAGCTAGATACAATAAAATATGTTCTTTTTCTCCATAACACCAGTTGTCACTCAGTTAAAAGGAAATTACATATTTTAAAAATTCATAAACTGTACAAATGTCTGAACTCCATTTGGTGATAAGGTGTTAATTATCTTAGTAATTAGATTTCTCTCTGGATGGAATTATTACACACAAAGAAAAGCTAGGGTATGAAAAGAGAGTAAGGACCATGGTGTATTCAGCAACAGCAATTAATTACGGTTCAATCCTGTATGCCTGCCCAAAATATGACATTGCATTGTACATTTTAATACCACTGTTGATTATACCATTGAAAAAGTTTTCAAAAGGGGAAAAAAAGCATATGAGATTTCACTCAGAATAAAAAACAGTTACTGACAAAAATCAAGCTCTTACCCATTCTGTAAGCATTCATGAACAAAAAATAAGTGGAATTAGTTCCACACACACAAAGCATCATTCCTTAATGAAAGGAATGATTAAGACAGACAGACATAATTCTGGAAAAATATAAAACATATCCATTTGAAAATTAAGGTTACCTTTGCTCTGACAGTCTGAAACAAAGCAGAACTAAGTTCTTTACTGAGTAGACTCAGATGATCTTCAAAGAATTGTCCCAGCTATGAACTATGATACAAAATTACACAAGAACAAATCTGTTGTGCAACAGTCAATATTAAACTGTGTGTGTTGCTTCTTTTTTTTTCGAATTATATGCAGTTTGTCTATTCCGAAGTAAACAAAGAAAACATTGCTGAACACCCCCTGTACGCATTCTGTAACATTTACTATATAAATGCATTTAGAGTAAGTCTCAAAAAATTCACTTGCAGCAAATTTTTTCTAGGGTCAGTAAAGAACCATACCACATTGTTTAGTGAATCAAGAATACAGTGATCCTTATAAAACAAACTGTTTTTTTTTTTTTAAAAAAAAAGCAGAAAGTTGCTTCAAGCATACAGAAGGCTGGATGCTCCTTACAGCCTAGATAATGGAGTTGGTCAGTCTGTTTTAATACTTCTGAGCATAGAACAACTTAAACTTTGCCCTCATAATCCTGACAAATGCCTAGAAAGATTACATGAAATCATTTTATCTGGCAATCACAAGTCTTGCAAGATTTTTTTTTTCCTCTGAAGACATACCATCTCCATTCACTCTACTCAGGAAAATAAGAAAAAAAGTGTCCAAAGTTGACTCTCAATTGGAACATTTTAGAATAAAATTGTGGAATTTCAGAAAAATGTGAATTTGAGGAATAATCAATGCCACCTATAAGAAAACACAGTCCTAATAGTCAGGGTTCTTCATCATGTTCTATTCTTTCTGTCCCTCCACATAGATAAGTCCCTTCTATCTACTCAAGCAAATTTATGATCTACCATCCTGAACCAGACCAGCCATACAATCACCGTCATTTTGGGCAGCTCTTGCTATCCAAAAGGGAGCAAGTATTTCATCTCACCGCAGAGTCCATTTTAGTGTGGTGTTGTAAAGGGTCACCAGAATGATCTGTCTGAAACAGAAGTGATCATAAACAAGTGCTGAGATGTCACATACCCAAAACCGCACAGAAAGGAGGAGCAAACGTGTCAGAAAGGACAAAGAAATACAACATCTTAACCTCTACTTGAAATCAAACCCTCATGGGTCAGAAAAAAACACCTGTTCTACCTCCCAGGGGAGTGGCTAATGCCTGGGAATAAAGTCTACGAACATGATAGAGGTTGTTGCTGCCATGAGAATTGCCTCCTCACAGCTCACAGGTATCTCTGTTAGCTCCAACCAACTCCAGAAGCATAAATGAGGCTCAGACAAGCTGTGTGCTACTACAGCTACGCAGTTCCTGAAGCTCTGCTATCTCAGGCACCTCTCTCTGTTGCATATTGCTAACAAGCAGGCAGCATAGACAAACCCTCAGAGTGACAAGTTTCCTGCCCTTTTCTGCCTGGGGGACTTGGTTGCTGATGTTATAGAAAACAGAAACCAGACTAGCAGTAACAGAAAAGTAGAGCAGCTGTAACAGTGACAGTTACCACAAAGCAGTTCACCAAAAGAGGAAAGTTAGAGAATTCTTGATGGAATTTAAGTTGGGAATAAAATGCGAAATAAAATCCCTGATGGATTGATTTAGGAAAGAGAAAAGTGTCAAGCTGACAAAAATCAAACAGTAAAAAAGAACTACACTATTTTCACAGAGCAAGATGTCTAAGAAAGCAAGCAGCAGAAGTGTGAAACTTGCTTGACTCAGGTATTACATGAATCATTTCATGTGATGTTAACTACAGAAAACGTTTCCTTTAGTAAAAACCATCGCAGACCAAATGCATGCTCAGGTAAGAAATTATGTAAAGAAAAAGGAGCTAAAATGCAATTCATCACCTTCACCTTCTCAAGTGACCACCTGAAATTCTTTTGCGTGATTACAGTTTCTTCTTACTTCCCTTTCAGCAACTAACACTGAAATCCAGCAATGACCTAAAGGCACCAACTGGTTCTTAACCAAGATCCCTCACTCCAGTATAACAAAACACTGGATTAGAATAAATAGCTATATGAATTAATTTAAAACACTGTACGTTCTTAGAGAAAGATAAAGAACTATCTAGGAAATCTAGAGTAACTAATGTCCAAAAAAAAAAAAAAAGAAAAAAAAAAGTTATGGCCGAGCAACTTCTCAATTCATAAATTAGAAATTCGAACGGAAAAAAATGAATCCTTTTGACATCAGCCCAGTCTTCTCTGAAGAAGAACCTTTATGCAACATGTGCCCCTTTAGGGAACCTGCAAATGAAATTCAGGTAATGTTTCAAAGTTGACTGAGAGTTAAGTCTTTGAAACATATTTTCAGAATTCGACAGACATCTAAATGTGCCAAATTCGACAGACATCTAAATGTGCCATTTCGTGTTGGAGCTGAAGGAGATGGTTGTACCTTCCCCATGACCTCACAGTCCTCTGGAAGCACTTTTCTTCCTTGCTTTTTTTCTCTAAAGGACTAGTCTTGCAGGATTTCTGACAAACTTGTACTGCTCACTAAGTAGCCCTACAAGCTGGAACTAGCAGAAGGAAAACAGACTGTTCAGCTGGAACTACTGCCTCTTTCAAATGCTCGTAATAACAAGACACCTCACCCTGTATCACTCTTGACTCTACGGAGATTAACTTGTGAATTAAGCCATAAAAAGCTCCCTACACCTTCAGAAAGGGATTCAGCTTGCCTCTGATCTGAAACCCTCCTGCACCCCTCTCTCTCTCTCTCTCCAGGGACTATGAGTTCTGCACAGAACAGTGTACTCCTAATTTAAGCATCTGGAGCTCACAGAGTAAACCTGAACACAATTTCTGATGGAGGGGGATTTCCATCTTTTTATGATTTACCCCAAATTATGCAGTGGATATACAGATTTCTAATGGATATCCAACAGCAATGTTTTCCTTAGTAATCTTTTCCATGTGCTTTTCAAACTAGTCCAGGATGTACAAGTCCAAAACCTTCATGGGAGGAAAAAAAGAGGCCTTTAAAATCCTTGCATCAGTTGCTCAACTGATTACACGTGCAATGAAACTGGAAAGTCCCTCAGTTCAATGGCAATAGACATTTCATTAACGTTTCTGTATGAAGCCTTTTAAATGATAAGAGACTGAGCCTTATGGCTAGATACAAACTATCATTTGGTACAGCTAATTATCCAAATTCAGCTAGTGCAAGAAAAAATTACTAATTTATTTAATAAACTAGCATGCTTAAACTTCATATTTTTAAAACTCTGTTGCTTATTTGTTATTCAGACTTTCTACTTTGGTTACTTTTAGCAAATTTGGACCTGTTTATGGTGTGCATATTTCTATTGAATACAAGAGCATGAGATTCCACCCAGGTAGGACACCTGCTAGCGTCTTTCATTCATGTAAGTGTTCCTACTGCAAAGCAATTATTGTAATTCAAATAGTTTAAAATGTCTGTTACAGCCTAACACAACTCCATGTTGCCTCACAAAACAGTTTTCCTTCACCTCACAGTTTGCCTGCACTGAAGTGAAGATATCTTCCTGTTACTGTTTGTAACAGTCTATAGTGGGTTACTTTACAAGTAGACTCACTAATTTACTTTCACTCAACTATTAAAATGCTGAATATTAGCCAATATTTCAGTAAGTTATATTTTGTATATTTGTGTAAAATGCATAATCTTGACTTTTTTTTTTTATTAAATTGTTTTATTGTTTTCACAGCTTGGATCCTATCTCTATGCAACTGATGCCTCAGATACAACAAATCAGACAAAGAAATTGTAATGCCATATTGTGTTTATGTTGTTATTTTTTTTTCTATTAAAACAAACAAAAAGAAAGAAAGAAAAAACAAACAAACAAACAAACAAACAAAACAAAAACAAAAAACCAAAACCAAAACCAAAAACAAAACCAGACAAAACCCAGTCATGACCACAGAGCAATGCATTTCTTAGGAGCGTGCTTGCAGGTTTCCCTGAAGAAGGGTATATGTACATATACACACATGGGAGAACAATTGGCAGGACTGTAAATACTACCACTTAATTCAGAGGTGATTCATAGTGAACACTTCAGATTTCAAGGGTAGCAGACACTGCATGTTAAGGCCAGCCTTACAGCTAGAGAATCACTGTGTACATTCCAGTTTTTGCATTCTCCGTTTCACAGAGCGCTGAAGGCAGCTCTCAGTGGCAATTCCCCCAGGGAGCACATTGCACCTGAGCTTTATGATCTGCAGCAACTCCAAACTGATTTGCAAATGCAGCTCAAGGATTTGTTCTTAAACTTCGGAGTCATTAACAGTTTTGACGCAAGTCACACTGGAAAGGCTGCAGAACAGGACATGTGATCAAGACATACCGAGAGCGAGAATATCTATTTTCTATGACCATTCACCAAGCCCACCTCCTGCCCCCAGAAGAGCTCGTTCAGAACCTGGACTGGGGGACACCGTGAGACCAGAACTGAACCTGAGAAGGTACAGGCAGGGAGGACCCATGCAAGCAGGGCCTTGGTTTCTCCTTGTTGCTGGGGAATAGTGACCTAGATAAAAAGTGCATTTCATAACTAACATGGTTCACTGCCTGAGAACGAAAGAGTACACAATTTTACTCTCTTTAAACGATTATTGTGAGCATTGCTAGAATTCCTATCAGATGCAGTCAAAATGTTTCATAAGAAACTTCCCATTATCAATTTAATACAAAACCAAACCAAACCAAACCCTCCAAATTAAGGCTTGGACTAACTTTATTCAGCTATAAGGTGTTCTACTCTTCCCATACAAATGAAACATTTTACAGAACTTCATTACAGATTTATAACTTCAGATCATTATTGTTTTATGATTAAAAAAGGAGTGACTTAAGACAAAAAGCTCAACTTCCTTAAACTTCATTTCCATTCAATCTCTAATAAATACCATCTGCTGTGTACTTTAGGGATATAATACCCGTCAAAAACTCAGCCGTATTATGAGAACCGGCACCAAGTTGATCTGAAATGCATATTTGAACAGATGTGTTTAAATTACATCTCTCCGTCTATCCACATGCATAAATTCAGAATAAGCATGTGTTGATTTAAAATGCATAAAAAAGGGATTTGGGGATGCATCAAAAGTGAACAGCATCTCAATGGATCAAGGCTCACATTACTAAAGGTCATTACTAAAAATAAAGTTTGAATTTATTAAGGGTTGCACCAGGGAACTGTTCTTGGGAACTGACTTAATGTTTTCTGCACTAAAGCAGCCATTGAAATTACACTAATTTTCTATGACCCTTCACTGTTTAACATTAGAGCTGTCAGGCACGGTCAGAAATAATAGGATCTCGGTCACGAGTAGCTGAGAACATGATATAGTTTTTCTGAGCCTGACACAATGCTTATCACCAACACCAAATGTCTTGGGCTGTGAGGACCATCCATGTCTGCTTCAGTGACAGACATTCAGCTTTTCACTCTGACACAGAAATCAGGCATACAAAACAAAATGATTAACATGCCTTTTTGGCATGATGAAATCAAATGAAAAAAACTGCAAGCTGTGCTCCATTAACAAATGCTAATAAAAGAAGAAGAATCTTTCTGAACTTTTTCCCCCTCCTTCTATCCTATAAATGGTTCAGGGACTTTGAAGATAAGCCAGATCAGATCAAAGGTCCATCTAAGCCCAATACTCTGCTACTAGCAATGGCCAGCAGCAGAAGCCTGGGGAAGCGTGCAGGATGTGTGGATCCCCAGAATCCCTTCCTCCTCCCAACAACTGCATTTTGTCAACGAGGTGGTTTTATAACCCGTAGCCTGTGATGGACTTTTTTTCTTGTGCAGCCTGCCCTTGAATCCCAAACCTTCCATACCGTAAACGCTTGCTGCAAGAAAAAACAACTGTTCTGCACCTGCCACTTGCTAAATCTACTTGATGCCCCTTAATTCTTACACTGGAAGAAACAAGTAACAACTCTGTTCACTTTCTCAGCACTTATTCACAATTTTATTGACCTCTGTTCTAGTCCCTCTCAGTTACTGCTTTCCCATACTGAAGAGTCCTTAATTTCCTTTGTGTGACAGACCTTACACCTCTGATAATCTCCATTAGTCTTCTCAGTAACATTTCCCATTGTAACGTAACCTTTTTTGAGATGGGTGTCGACAACATTCAACAATACAGGAACAAAAAGAAAATCTGAAAGTATTTCTAGAATTAAGATAAATGATCTACTGTTTTCATTTTTTTTCTTCAGGTTTTTCATTCAGGTGTTTCATTTGTTTTCTAGTAAGCAGGTGGCAAAAGGTAAAAACCTTAACACAAGGCAAGGGATAAGAGAGAAAGGCCAACGAGAGTGGTTTATTTGCAAGTAAAATGCAAGTATGGAATTGATAAACATTCCATACCTAGAGAAAAATTACACCTCAAACTTCATTGAAATACACCACCTTTAAGAGAGACATGTTCCAAAACATGCTTTGAGAGCAGAGTCTACAACACAGAGAGGACACTAAAAATTCCTTGCCAGTATGATCCGTGTTAAAATTCAGGAAAAGAGGACTCACTCTACAGATAGGTACCACGGAAAAACTGACAAAAAGAATATGAAGAAAATAAATTACTTCTTCCACTGTGATACAAACACCATGCTGAGTCCCATTCTGGTTGCTTCATGGGAGAAGCCCAGGATTACCAGCCTCTCTAAATCTTCTTCAAATCAATATCAGCCTTTGCCTCTTTCTGTGCTATTATCAAAGAGAAATTCAAAAACCCATAACTGTCATTAAAAGAGACTGACTGATGAACATACCACAAAAATAAAGCTGAGCACAGTCTCTGAAAAAGGACTGTGCAGCTGACTTCAGCTGGATATTAAACAGCTGGGGAGCAACAGCCCTCTCCTTAATTAAATTACTTCCCCCTAAGGCATGAATCCAATGGAAGTTAGTAGCTTTTTGCAGAAGTGCATTGGCTGGATATAGTTTTACAAAATAATTAACTGAGAACTGGCAACAAAAAGGTCAAGCAGGTTTCAAAGACAGGCCAAAGTCAGCAACATGGGGTAGGGAGAACAGAATTCACCAATGGAGTAGTAGTATAACAAGTTGGAAGACTTGAACAGGGAATTTAAGATCTTCATTTGAATCAGAATCACCAGTGGACAAAGAAAGAAAATTAAGAATTAACATTGACATCGAGCCAGATGTTTTATTCCAAGATTTTGGTTCAAGATCTTTTATATTAAGAACTACTGCAGCACAGGGAAAGACAGAAGAATGGCTCCTGGCAAGACAAACACTAAAGCAAAGCAGATTTTGAGGAAAACATACTCAGCTCAAAAGAGTTACCCAAAAGAGCTGACAGATTTAGTGAGACAATTCTCTCACATCACAAGCTATAAAAACAATTTGGCTGTATATTTTCCCCTATTACTTTGTGAGAAATCATCACATGAAATGTTTTCCACTTGCAAACATCTACATGGGAAGGAGCAAGGTTGTGAAGGGAAGAGCAGTTAACAACACACACAAAGTATTTGCTAAATCTAATACAATCTTCACTCAATTTTTAAAGTATCCAATGAATACAACTTATACCACACCCGTCAATCACCGAAAACACAGCTGCTTACATGCTACATACTTAGCAAGAGAGTACTTAAAAAATGTGTTGTTAAAATTAAGTATCAGAACCACAGATTTAAGAGAGAGAGACAGACCGGACGGCTGGCCTGGGCAAGGTTTTAACAGCTGTTAGCAGTTTTCCTGAATGCTAGCCAGAGAAATTTAAAACACAATTTATGCACTCTTATTGTAACTAAAACACAGAGCAGTTTTACGCCAGGCACTTGCTGCTGTGCATTGTTATCTATTAAATTTTTAGAGTCAGCATCACAGAATCATAGAATGGCCTGGGTTGTAAAGGACCTTAAAGATCATCTAGTTTCAACACCCCTGCTCTACGCAGGGTTGCCAACCACTAGAGCAGGCTGCCCAGAGCCACATCCAGTTTGGCCTTGAATGCCCCCAGGGATGGGGCATCCACAAATGCTAGTGGTCTGATTTTCAGAGCTGGTATCATCCACTTACAAGAGGACATTACTACCTCTGAAGACAACAGGCTTCAACTGTCTAAATGTGGGAACAAACACTAGTGGTGTGTAAAGTTTACTTGATATTTGAGAGGAAGGCTTTTGAAATTAAGGAGAGAATAGAGAAGTATCAAAATGGAACTTTGGATAAACTAATTTGGATAGCAATGTTCATAGCTGCAAACTTAATACCTGTGCCCAGTTAGCTTTCAGGACTAAATCTACACAGAGAATGTAGAGGGGATTTGTTTCTGGATAGACTTGAGATTTAAGGCCATATAAAAATGAAGATCTGGTAAATTGACTTTTTTTTTTTTTCTTTTTCTTTTTTACCATCACTTCTGTTACACTTCTTATTACTTAAAAAGCAGCATTTGCATATGACCATATGGAAAAAGGTTGTATAGGGAATTACCACTTCTGTGAGCAGCATAAGAACTAATTTGAATAATAAAAAATACATTTCTCAGTACTATGCGTCAGTGCAGTGTTTGGTTCAAAATCCGACATATATACCCTCTCCACCCTTCTTCTGTAATGTAACCTCAACATTTTCCAGTTTTTCTCCATGCTACTTTGGCAAAGGCAACACTTTGGTCTTAAAATTTCAGAACCAAGTGTGATATGAGCATCACGATGTGCTCAAAACACAACTGCACATAGCTTTGGAATTACATTTTCTGAGATAACATTTCAGAGTCAGATACAATGCTATTTCCTAATTAAGTCAAAACCCATGAGCTTAACTTCAAAGAAATCCAGTGCTTTACTAATGAAAGTGTGATAAGTTAATGTAAATTATGTTTCCAATCAACACAATACAACTTGAATCACAGAAAATTTACCTTGTAACAAGTAGCTTAAAGAAGCTATGAAGCAAATTGTCCAAAGTAAGCCTGTGCAAAGAATTATTCATTCATGCAAAAAATAATTGGAATGATATACTGGAAGAACTAAGTTAATGGGTATCACTGGAGTGATAGTACACAATAAACACCGTCCACAGACCACTGTCTTATCTCATTCATGGTATGCTCTGATAGCATGCTGTGATTTTTTTTTGAAATTCGATAATATCATACTTTATTAGCAAGCACAGTTCAATGAACCAGTCGGAAGAATAAGAAAAGAACATGTAAAAAATAAAAAGAATTTTCACTAACATAAGATACAGTGGAAATTTTTTAAAATTTTCAGTTATGGCCATTAAGAGGCAGAAAGGTAAAACTGTAGCAATTTCTTAAAATTGCACTTAAGGTGGATAAACATAACAGCAATTAAGTAAAAATATTTTCTTTTTGTTAGAGCTCGTTTGCTGGGTCACACTCTAAATAAGCAAGACAATCAAAGATAATAACAAAAATGTTTTTATATGCAACTTCTAGAGAGTTCAACACGTTGATATACCTTAGAATTAGATTTTATTTTTTTTTCAAAAAAATTATTTTACAATAGAAGTAGAAATAAAAAATTTCCTCAAAACAGTTGTTGTAATTTAGCTGTAAAAGATCAAAACAGATCTTGAAGCTAGGTGATATTACAGTTTTCCTTATGCACATGCATGCTTGAAACAAGGCCAGCTGATCAGTTTCAGAAACACTGGTGCAGTATCTGCAGAAAATAGCAAAACACTTCTCCAAGACAGCGGGGAGGCATGAGAGGGAGCAGTAAAGTAATCCTTCCCTTCCTGAGAACTGTCTTCCACAATGTAGATGACAGACCTTTGTTTTCATGCTATGTATGCTATGGTGGCTACAATGAAGAAAGACAGCGTGTCCTACATCAAGACTGGCTAATGCAAATGAACTTGGATTTTACCTCAGACTAGCAGCTTGAGTTTCAAGCTTCTGAGTAGCCTAAAGGGTTAGACTAGCTGCTAGACAAAGAACAAAAAACCTCCTCTTCACCATTCTTCAAGGCAGTTGACTAACCTGGGTTTGCCAAATGCATGAATAAGATCATTAGTCTTGATCAATATGTCATTAAGCTCAGAAAACCTTTGTTTAATTCTTTCCTAAGAAGAAAATTAAAACATTCAAAGGTGCTTTCACCTTCTGAAAGGTCTCCTGCTACTTGTTCCTGCTTTTGTTGCTGGCATACAGCATCAATCAATGGCATATAACATATCTTGATGTCAGCTGTCTTCAAACACAAGTGAGCTGAATAGTTTGGCATCACCACATCTTCTCCAATCTCCAAAACAGGAATACAAAATGTTATTAAACTTCACAAATTGTGCAAATGTCACCAAAGGTTGTTCCTCACTTAGACAGTTTAACAGAAACCAGGGTATTCTATTTGTTGATACCTTGGGTGAAAATGATTGATATCAAGATGAAACTAGTGTTAAACGGGTTTTATTGTTTTAAGCAGTTTCTAAATAACATTTGTTTCAACACAAGAACAGATTAGGTTTACAAGCATTTGAGATCCATTTACTTTATATTTTTGTGCAGTATTTAGGAATCCTGCAAACAGAGTATTTAGGTAAGACGATGTTGCTAGTCATCCAAAGTAGCTGTTCATTTGAACAAAAGAGAAAACGGAGAAAGAGACACAAAGAAAGGTGCGAAGAAATGGAAAAGAATAACGGAGATAAACTATCAAAGTGGCAGTCAGAATTCTAAGTCCAGACCAGAGACAATGATATTTTTGGTATTGCTTTATGTATCTGTTCACAATAAAATACCATGAAATCACATTAATGGTTATAAATTAATGAATTTTTGAAAGCAGCGAGTACAAAGATAAGTATAGGAAATGAAGCATGCATAATTGAAGACTCCAATTAAGTTTTTTCAAACATTAAAAAAAAAAAGTAAAAAATAATTAATTAATTAAAAAATAGATACCACAGCACGTGGTATTTCCCAGTGTTTGCTGTTGAAGCTAGAGTATATACCTTCAAACCAAATAAAAGAGGAAGTTCTTACACTTGATGACTCTCAACAGGTCTGCAGTAAAAGGGGTCAACTGGATGGCTGAACACTCATCCAAGTTCTTTTGAAATGGATGGAGTCTTCTTTTGTGTGAACAGAACATGGAAAACACACTTGAGAAACTGAAAAATAGGCTACTGGGATCTAGGAAATAAAGTCTACTGAGACTAGAAGAGGTAGCAGAATGACTATGAGAAGTATCTTTTTTTGTTCTCTGGTACACTCAAACAGCAGGGAAGTTCAGACTCCAAAAGACTTCCTTAATTACATCTGGATGGCACATGTCAATACATTATTAATTTTCTTATCAGTTAATAAAACATAATTTTGAGCAAAATATTGTGGCTTCATTGTCCAAATGGTGTGATGGGCTTAATATGCTATGAAGTTGAGGACGCTCAGGTAGGAAACGCAAAATCACCATGAAAACAGATTCAAAAGATCCTGGTTTGCATTTTAGATAAATGGCCTCAGATAACCAAGTTCTCAAGCACTTTTTGTTCTTAATTCTTTCCAAACAGTTTATTTGTCTAGAATTGTAAGTTGTCAGTGTAAGTTATTGATACATTCATTCCCTGAATGGTTTTGAAGAACACTTTTAAGTAAACACTCAAAAATGCACATATAGGACATCATAAGGAGTGATTACTAAGGACTTCTTAGCAAATTCAGGAAGAGGAAAAGATGGTACTGGAAAAGTAGATGGTTAATTTGTCCATGATATGTACTAAATGAATTAAAGTTAAAACAATACAAATTTAATAGACACTGTTGCTGCAGGGATGCTTTGACCAATTTCTCTCTGTTCAGTTGAGTGAACTACCTCACTTTCAATATTTCAGTGAGCTGAAGATGCCTTAGAATTAAAGATAGCATGGTTTACATTGTAGTTACCAGGACAACAATATATTTTGTTATGTTTAAATCTTTAAATAAAATAAATGAATTGTAACTTTTTATAGGTTCAGGGGGTCTTTTTTTGAGAGACTCTTACTTGGATAGGTTGTTCATAGCCAAACTCTCAAAGTTATTTAAGCACTACTCTTGCTCCCTAAAAGCAGGCTCAGATATTGGACAACCCAAAACATTTCAGACAAACTTAAGAGGAATAGTGCATGTCAACATCAGGACAGATAAGAGTTTACTAGCTTTTGTCCCACGAAAAGTAAAGCTATTCATAAACTCAAATAAATAAATCAGAAGCATGGAAAAGACAAACCAAGCCATCTCAGCTATTCAAACAGAAGACTGGAAGGTGAGCAAGTGAAATATTTTGGGCTTGTGTGTGCTAGATGTCTACTATTCTGCAGAGAAACAGACACAATTCAAACACATTACCACATTTTAAAGAAATAGGATAGCTGGAAAATAAATCATTTAAAGTTAGCAAACTCACACTGTGGAGAAATGTTTATTACAGAAGTCGGATGTTAGCAGTTACCTGCTTCAACCTACCAGAGGACAAATCTGCAATGAAATGTAAAATGAATTGCTACAGAATCAACAATATATTGTTAACAGTGAAGAAAAATCAAAGACAAAAATACGATTTGTAAAGTATTCAAAAATATGACAACACTCCATCTATGACACTAAAACTCTTTAGTATGACTAAAACATTAAAATTAGAAGAAATGATCTGAAGATTAAGAGAAAGAGATTTTCTTGTGTCTTGAAAAGTGATGATAAGAAAGGAAGTCCTGACACATGAAATCATAAAACCTAAACAGAGGTTAAAACTCCCACAGTTAGAACATTAGGCAGGATGAATACTGTAGAAAAGCAAATGAGAATCATCATGGAGCAAAGCATTTGCTCAAGAATTGGCTTCACTCTTATACTAAGGAAAATAATATAATAAATATAATAAAAATAATACTAGGAAATCATCAAAGAGTTGATAAGAGAAAGAAAATAACATTTTATACAATAGATAGAACAGAATAGAAATCCTTAAGAAACAATTATAAGAGAATGTAAGCGATGTCCTCAGACAAGAATATAAAATCTAATAGATCCAATAAAGAAAAAAATAGGAAATTTCTATTACTAAAAAGATAATGATACACACAGGGAGAAAATGAGTGGTTAGTGAGACTGATGGAGATGAAGCAAATCCCATTTTTGAGGTTCCCAACATTTTAATCTGAGAATCATATTTGGAGTGACCAAACCCTCCCCAGAAGAGGTGCCAACAACACTTTCACTTACTTGTTACTTTTGGAGCAGGCTTAAACTGCAGAATTAAGCTAAACCAATACCAAAGGGAAAAAAAAAAATAAAAAAAAATCAAAAGAATAGAATGAGGTTGTTACATAGACTTAATTTTGTGAGCCAAATACCAGTTGGAATGTAATTGGTACTATGATGTCTCCTCATTACAGTCTGCTAAAATGTAACGATTTTATAAAATATACATACTATGATGAAAAGAGCTCAGAACACAAACATGGAATTGAACCAATTCAGTGGAAACAGGAGTGCATGCATTCAGATCACATCACTGAAATCTTTTTTATCAAATCACGCAAATAAGATGGCCTTTGGGAATCAGTTAAAGAACCTGTAAAGTCTGTTGTGTGCCTGTCAAGCACAACTGCATCTTTCTAGCTATGCATGAGACTTGAAGAATCCCCAGGCAGAAAGATGGACTACTCACAACATTGGCAAAAACAGTAAATTTTCTAGCTGAAATCAAGTGCCTGAATTTAACCTGGCAAGGATAGCATGGACACGGCCTTCCTACTTTAAGAAAAACAGAAATTATGGTGTAAAAGGGGACCTAAGGGAAGCAGAAAATTAGGATCACTGAGGAGGAAGTAAGCTGTATCTTGGAGAAATTTCATCTCACCATATAATCATAGACATCAGTCCCTGGGCAGTGATCAGAAAAAAATAATTACTGATTAAAATCTGGCAAAAGAGAAAATTAAGGATTAAGCGAAAAGCAGAAATGAGCATTCCTTTGTTATACAGAGAATATCCATCAACTAATGTAAAGCTACAACTATGTAACAGCATTATAAGAACAGATTTTATGTGGGTGAGAGGTACACTTTTTAAGTAGAAAAAAAAAACAACCTGAATATCTTCAGAAATTATTTACTGATGTAACTGGAATTGCAGAACAAACTTCCTTAGGTGAAAGACTCACTTTTGCATTACCTATGGCAGCCTGTAGCATCTAATAACGGGATCTCAGTATCATCATGGTCCATGAGTATCTATCAAACTTGCAAAGATACCATTTCCCATAGATAAAACAGTTTTTTGTTATTTGGGCCTTTTTCAAGTCTCAGAAACTTGGTAGAGACTGCATAAGGGGAAGAGAAACTCCTACAACTGGGGGTTGCTCCTTACCAAAGACCTCAAATTTGGCTTTCCGCAGAGGTAATGTCACTGGAGTACTTGAGAGCTTGGACTGTAAGTGATTTCTTTGACAAAAACCACCATCACCACCAAAAAAAAAAACCAACACACTGAATTCAGGATGTAAATACTCCTGAAGATGTTATTGTAAGTTTCTGACCTAGGGTTCTTCCTTCATCAGGAAGATACGATACTTTTATACAATGTGTTTTTCTCTCAGAAAATACAGGCGGTTTCTTTAGTTATAAAGGAACGTCCACCAGAAAATGGAAAAACAACAACAACAGCAACAAAAAAAACACTTTCAATCAAATAGATAACATCAAATCTATGCTGTTCAGAAATGACATTCTTGTTTAGAAGAAAAAAACTCCACCATGTTAGAGGACAAACCTCATGCTAGATCCTGAAAAAATAAAGAATTAGTCAATGTATTAGAAGAGGATTTGAAGTGAAACAAGCTTTTGTGAGAGAGTTAACAAGCCGGATGCTCTACCTTGACTACAAGTCAAGAGGAATGGACAGAACATTTAATTTCTGTACAAACTTTATGCAAAAGATGGGAGGTTTGCAGCAGCCCCTACAGATGCCACAATAAAAAACAGTAACAAAAAATCTCCAGCCAGTATTGTTGCATAAACATAGTCTGAGCTTGAATGTACATTTAGTTAAATCAATGAACCAATGTTTTGTTCTACAGAATTAGCTGAACATTTTCCAGGGGAAAAAAAAAAAATGTTTATTTGCATTATTAATGAAAACATGAAAAGATTATCTCACTTAATGTGATAATTACTGTACTTCACTTTAATACTGTCAAGTAAAAGCTGTATTTTGTGAAAATGTGTTAAAAGGCAGGCTTCAGCTTCTGCTATTCTCAAAATGATGAAAGGCTTCAAAAAAAAAAAAATCAGTCTTACATTCTGTAAAAACCTATGACTAAGTAATCTTAGCAAGCCAATAGGACAAAATCATTTTAAGATTCATTACACCATGTAAATCCATTGAATATTTGAGACATAAACCAGTCAGGAATGCAAGTCTTAACACAACCATCAGCCCAACCTTATATCAGATTTGATGACATAAAAATCAGACACTCATACATTCTCTTTGTACAGCACTGTGAAATACTCTGGCAAGTCACTAGCTGTTCTGTCCACCAAAGTGCAAAGCAGGTTGTGATAAATGGTAATAAGGACTTTTTTTTCCCCCCTGCATAAAGGACAAGCTATGTCATAAATCTATAGTAATCTGGACAGACAAATGCATGAAAATTCAGTTATAATAAAACTACATGATCGGTGAAAGCTTCTGTTTACTGTGTCCACTGGATTTTGAATTAAGCCAGGTGTAAAGTTCTCTCAACATTTTCCATACATCTGTATTTCTTATTTTTATTATGAACATGTAGTGTTGGAACTGCTTCAACTTTTATGAATTGTTTTTATGCCCATAACCCCATTTTTTCTGTCATTATTGATACACAGTTACCCTGCAGAAAGTTACAAACTAAATCTAATGTACAGAAATTTGTTAGAATACTAATTAGCTGGTAAGTACAACCTCTTCCCATTTTTAGAGCAGATTCGGATAGATAATGAATGGAACAACAATTTTGTTTCTAAATCTGCTTGTATTTAGATTTAGGACTGTCCTGCTCATTAGGACAGAGAAAGCATATGGGAAATTAAACAGTAAAGTTTAATCTATATTCTGTTTCAATAGTGTCTACTGAGAGTGGCTAATATAGTAATCTATATAAGATTCAAAACCAGTTAAGTTTCACAAAATGCTTGAAAGTTAACATTCAAAAAATGCCAACAAATCTCATACTAGTTTCATTCAGGGGTTTAACAAGGATTTGTTGATCATTTACTATCATAAGAAGATAAAAGACATAATCCAAACAAGTGGCAGTAATATAGCTTCTCATTTGCTTTCATCTTTTGTGCTAAAAACGATTCTCCAGGGGAAGCACAATTGCTACCTCTTAATTACTAAATTAATGTTAACTGTCCAGAGGTCATAGGCACACACCTGTGCCATACAAGGTTAACATTATCGTCTGCAGCATAGAGACAAAAACCTTGGCTCTCAACACTCTCCCAGGTAAATGCACATACTTGTGTAGGCCCTCACATAAAAGCTAAAGGAAAATGGTATCACAGCATACATGGGGGCACTTTAAAAATGTATAAAGAAAACAAACAAATAAAATTATAATAAAATAAAGTAATTAAATTAAAATATAAAATTTTAAGCTTTATTTCCCTGATCCATGGCATGCGTGACCAATACTGATTAGGAAAGGCAATTACTCACAGACACTTGCCTTTGCTTACACTAGATGTATACTGAAATAGTTTCCTGCTCTATGAAACACTGCTCTGCAAATTAGGGCTAGAAAATGATTGAAATATATAGGTAATAGCTAAAAAAGACACACACAAAAAAACAAAACAAAACAAAACAACAACTGCATTTTCCACTTTGATATGGCGTATTTAAATTCCAATTTTCCTTCAGATTTTAATGCTAATTATCACATACACACATAATAATAAACTGTTGTGAAACTAAGCCTCAAACTCAAATTCACATGCAGAATCCAGTAGCTAATACTGTGTTACTAACACAGTAGTGATGCCAAACCATCATTCTTAGCTGACTGTAAAATACAACACACTGCAGTGGGTACAGCCTAGTAATGCAAGGAACATTTAAATGAAGATTCAAACAGGTAAGGAAACAGCAAGGAAGCAAAGATTAAAAGGATATTTAACAGAAACCTATCTGCTTGCTCTGGTTTTGAAGCAACAAATATTTTAAAGCATCATAACATTAAAAAAGAAGAATCTCCACTGCTATACTTTCTTCAGCTGTTAAAATGTTATAATCAATGCCAACATTCACTCAAATAACTAACCTAAGCAACGTAAATATTTTATTTCTCTTGGAAGTTTTATACATTCCCTCCACCCAAAAATATGTGGGTACCTAGTAAGTGACAGACACAAGTGAAATGAAGCAGAAGCCTGGTTCTGTAAGCACTCCATGTCATAACCCAGTGTTTCCAGGTACATGGTATAACGGAGGCGGGGGAGGTCCAAAAGGATATGCTACATGGAAAAACAGTTTGCTGGCCACAATTCAGAGTTCAGCTGGCTGCCTTAGCAACTCTCAGGATTGCGTATGTGAGTTAAATGCTCCCAAAAACTTAAGTTGTCAGTGTGGGAGCAGCCATCCCAGCCCCGCAGGGAAACCCTGCCAGTCCATTGTTCAAACCTGAGCCGACGGGATCGCTTGCCCTCTGCAGACTCTCAGAAACCAGCAGTCACCAAGACATGGTCGTTCTCTGCCTTCTCACCGAGCAGTAGGGCTAAAGACCAACAGTGACTGGCTGCTGTGGGACACACATGTGTACGCAGTCAGCTGTAGAGCTACAAATGACCACACAATCAGACTCTCAGATGTGGTGTTTCCCTTTTCCTTCTGTAAAGGAGTTGAAGGTTGTCAAATGCTTTTGCTGAAATTTTACTCAGCGAAACTCCTGCGATGGACATTAAATAGTTCAGAGAAATCAGTATTTTCTGTTGCACTAAGCTTTTCACAGGACACTGATTCATATCTGCTGGGATTAGTAATGTCCAACAGTTCTCACCCCAGAGCTGGCAGCAAGTCTGAACGGACGGGCTGTCTCACCTCAGGAGCAGTCTTCCTGCAAAGCCTCATGGCTCTTTTGAAGGCCAAGCAGCGAGGTATCTGGCACAGCAAGCCAGAAGACAATTAATTTCTATGACCCCTGGGTTTTGCCAATAAATATTTTCTCCAGATTTACGAAGAAATGTAGATGCTCTGGTTTCGTATTCTCTTATGCATAAAGTATTTGGAAACCAAAACCTATTTTCCAGCTTAAACTTGCATCTGAATCACTATTTTCTAGTAAGAGGATTAAGATGAACTTATACTGTTCCTTGTACATTTACATACTGCCACATTTGCAGCATTGTCTTCCTGCTGCATAGTCATTTAATAGCTGTATTATAGCTATCTCTCCTACTAAAAAAATGAGAGCTCTATATTACATTGAAAAGTAAAATATAGGGATGAAAAAAAATTGAAGTGCAAGAGATAAGTAATTCAGTTGTGGAGAATAAATCTTCATCTGCTCCAGCCACTACTCTAATGCACCAACCTCTTAAAATGTAGGGTTTGTGATTACTTTGCCATGCAATAAGAAGTTTATAACTACAAATTTATCATCTTTATAAAGAGGTGAATCATAAACTCATGAATGGTAGATACAATTTATAGACTAATAAGATACATGTGAATACAAAATTGAGCTTCCCCTAGGTAGTCTGTATCACAGTCCACAGTCTCCATAAAGAGAATTTCCCTGTAGTTGAACTGCGTCTCTTGCACGGAACGTTTCAGTTGTAGAACTATACTTCTAAAGAGGTTTAGTGGCTTTTACATGCTTAACACTTAATAATTTTCTTCATTTAAGCATTTTAGAGGTAAAGAAAATAACCATTAAAGGTACTGACCAGATACAGAAGTATTGTATTCTTTATTTCTTCCATCATTCTTTCAAATGCTGAAAGAAACTTGCAATGTGCAACTTCAGTCAGTATTTACCAGCTTGCCAACTATCACCTTCATCAAAAATCCTTTTGTGTGATATTGCTCTATATGATCAACATAACATGGCTTACAAAATTCATTTATTACTTAGTACTATGTGAAAATCAAAAAGGTACACATGGAAATTAATGAACACATATTTTTAATGTATCATATATATTTTATATCATCATCAGAATTAGCACATCTGAACAGTCCAAGCTGCAAACATGATGCATCCTGGACTTGTATATGTACGAATATGGTAACAAAACAAACACTAAAGTATCTTAGCATACATTTGGATATGCTTAAAAACTCAAGAGCAAATTAAAACTAAGAATTTTATGTTAAATTAATATGTTATTAAGCAAACATGAATTAAAATCATTGTTTTAAAAACCAAGTAGACCACTCCAATTCCATTCTAACTTCTGACCCTGAGGTTGAAACATAATGACAATATTTATACACAAAAAACAAGAAATGCTTTCTGTTTGTTTTTTGTTTTGTTTTTCTTCAATACTAGAGTAATACAGTATCACCATTAAAAAAAAAAAACACACACAAAAAACAAACAAAAAACAAACAAACACACAAATATTAAATAGATATTTTAAGAACACTCATTTCTAATATTGAGTGATGATTGCAATTCTTTCCTTTTAACCTTGCTACTGATGTTATACCATTGCTTTCAAAAACCCGCACTCATTTGCCCTCAAGGGAACGAACAAAAAGAAAAGATACCATCTTGCTACACTTAAGAAACTGGGAATTTGATGCATATTACTTATTCCTACTGCATCATCTAAGAAGATACCCACTAGGGTTTTGCAGAAGAAAACTGCAGATAAGACAGCTCAGAAAAAGGAAAGCTTAGCCATTAGAACATAAAGAAAGTAGCATTCCCAACAACTGTGTTGATTATGCTTAGTAAAAATGTAAGCCAGCTTCTATGGCAAGTATTATAATAGTAAGACTAAATATTTTTTTTTGCATTTAAAAAGAGGGCGTATCTTCTCTCTTCATAAACCATTCCAAAAACTATTCTTCCAAACTTCAGCCAAAGCAGAACATTATAGTATCATGACATAAAAGCATGAGGAGCATACATGTAAATGCACTGTGTGTCCATTATGCCTGCACTTTTATTTCCCAGGCTTCACACCACAGTTTTGGTGTGTGTGTATCAGAGCAGAACGTTAACAGGAGAGACAGAAAAAAAACACTCTCATTGTGTTTCTCTACCTCCAGAAAAAAAAAAAAAAGGTGCATTAGTAATAAGAAAATTCTGTAAAACACAAGCACTATGCACATTCTGCTTAAATAGGAGAGCATGAAGAACTGAGTTGCTACAGATGCTGAATAGACTTCGTATCAAAAATGATGAAGCATATAGAAACCTTGAAATTACACCAGAATTTTCTAGACTGCGCCTTTTGAAAAAATAAATAGGTTCAAGTTATGTTTAGTGCCATCCAATCATCAAAGTAGTCTGTAACTTTAGAATTATTTTGTTTTAACTTCACTTTGCATGACTCAATTCGGACTTCAGTATTTGTGTGCGGATGTCAGCAGGCTAAGCACAATCAGGGCATGAGCAACAGACTGGCAGATATAACAGCAACAAAGCAAGACACAGGAAAATGGGGACTGCAGCCAACACTCTCACTGTGAATTTGGGTACCATACTGTAGCTGTAGCATATGCGTACACAGAAAACAAATAATGTTTTATTACAAAGAGGACAGTTATCATGACATGCATAAGAACTCCAAGTCTCCATCTCAAAAAAAAAGCTATATAATCCGCTTTAAGAAAGACAGCTTCTGAAAAATGAGCACTGCAAACTGCCAAAGAGATACCCCTAGAGGCTTTTTTATCATTATTTTACCATACATCTCAAAGAGATTTTTTAAGCCCAGTTCCGTATTTTTCACTTTTGTACTACCCCTAGTTAGTTACGCCCATACTACAGTATAGCCTAAACTCCTCCATGTTGACTGTTAATCTGATTCTTTATAGAACAGCCCTAGACAAATTATTTACAATCTTACAATTTTACAAATTATTTACAATCTTACAATCCTACAATCTTATTTAAAACAGAATTAATTTAGTTCTAAGAAACAATTGGAAGGAAGAAATAAGTGCAAAGATGAGAATAACAGTGTAACATCAAGTATTTATGATAAAAAGAATAATTTATGGCAACGAAAAACTTATCTTTTACATTAATTAAAATCCAGTGTAAAAATACTAAACAGACTTTTCTCCCAACTACTTTTCTTGTGGGTACATAACTAAGAAAAAGTAAGCAAGAGTTTTATGAGAACACCCATTAAACTTCAGAGAAACATTACACCGTTATTTCTATATTCTTTAGAGAATTATTTCTATACTCCTTAGAGTAAATCTTGTGTAATAAGACAGAAAATAGTGCCTGCAGAAGGGAGTCACTTTATAGTCACACTATTTCAAGGTAAATAGCTTTTGTTACTGTTCATGATTCTCAGTAAAGAAAAACTTAATTTCTAGTGATCACTGTCATAAAAACTTTTGCTATGCCTTGTATGTTTTCAGGGCTTCTTTCAAGCTAGAATTAATGTAGATGAGGCTATATTTTTTTCCAGTCATACAGCCAGGGAATTTAATAATTTTCTTATTTATACACCCATATAAGAAAGTGAAGGCTGTAAAGTGAATTCAACATACATTTGTGTTGTTCAATAAAGATGAGCTACAACTAACTTGTTTTCAGCATTTTTTTCTGATGTGCCTATAATAAAGTTCTACACATAATAAACAGAATAAGTCTAAAGCAATTTCCACTTTACCACAGCTTCAGTGGGAACTTATAGCAAACTATGCTTTCCCTCAGTAGTATTACAGAAAGGGTTCAATAATCACAAGTTACACCAAAGTAACACCGTAAGAACACCAAAAGTAGAACAAAACCCATGCACTTCTGGCCATTGCCATCCTGACATACAGACAGCAGAATAATTAAAAGCCTACAGCCCAAACTCCAATATCCTCCAATATCCAATATTTGGCATGAAAGATGATGCTATATAATGGGAACTAGCAATTTCTAGAGAGGCAACAGATCTAATTGAACTGTGGCAGCAAGAACTCTTGCTTACCTATTTTCATTCTCTCTCTATGAGCTAGCTGAAATCTGATTAAACAATCTGAAGTAGTGAAGATAAGAGATTCAGAAGATACTGATATCTGTAGGCAACCTTTCTTTCCTCCTTCCATTCCCCCTTCAGAAAACATCCTCAGTATATTTCCTTGCTAGAAAGTAAAGATGCAGTAGCATTAGATAAGAAAAAAAGCAAAGAAGTACTGTACAAGCCCAGATTAAAAGACTGCCCTCCTGAAATGACATTCAGTTTAACTGCAGTGATGTTATAATACAAGAATATCTTAGAGTGCCTTATGTTTGTCTCTCCCCTAGTCACTATTTTCAGCCTAGGCAGTTAAGCACTAAATATTCAAAATATCTTCATGAAATTATGCAGGTGTTCATCTTTGAAATCTTTCATCAACTTGTATCTCTTTATGTGACCTTTGGAATCAAATGCAAGGAAAGAAGACTTACAAATTTAGCAACTTGCTTTGTAGAAGCACAAACTTAACTATTAAGAGACCTAAAGATTCTGTGGTGAAAGGAACTTGTAGTCCCTCAAACTTGTAGTCCCTTGTAGACCCAGTGATCACTAGGCTCCAGTCTAGACACAAAGATAAATCTACTTTTGTGTGCATCTGGTAGAAAAAAAAAGAAAAAAAAAGTTTCTACTTTTTAGTGCTAATTTAATAATTTTATAAACACAATACTTTTGAAATAAGAAGAGAAGCATTGTGATTAGTTCAGACTTCAACTGTAGACAAAAGAGAGTGAATAGTCTAGAAAATGAGGTGTAAATATACAGATAAGTACAAAATACTTTCAGCATTTTCTTAGCAGAAAATGTTATAAGGATTATAAACAGATGACATCTGCATTTGCAGTAGTTAGAC
This sequence comes from Aythya marila, assembly GCF_965140915.1. Lineage (NCBI taxonomy): Eukaryota > Metazoa > Chordata > Aves > Anseriformes > Anatidae > Aythya > Aythya marila. Next base: position 50,729,157 of record NC_139043.1, read on the forward strand.
TGAAAGAACGAATGTACTAAAACTCATTAAAAAAGCCTGCATCTGAAAGACTTCTCATGGTTTGTTAGGTCCACAATTAGCACATCTGCAAAAGAAGCTCTACGAAATCTCTCTCTGAGAATCAGGAGTTAATTTTCAAGAAGAAAACAAAACACATTCGTGCTGCTGAAGTAAGGGATGTTGTAGTATGCTTCATAATTGTCCACATTTTTAAGTGAGTGGAAAAATGTACCTAAGAATGGTATATAGTTATTTACATATTTTTAAATGACCCTGGTGGTCGTTTTCAAATTCTAGTTTCAATAACTGTCAGGATAATGTGCTAAAGACACTACAACCACTGCCACAAGGCCTGGGATAGCTTCTAAGCAGCAGGATGTCTGGAACAGTTGCAAATTTAATGACAGCTCATTTAGCTGTTTATCTTTCAACATGGACTTAATAATATTTAGGAGCTTACTGTAAGGCCATCTTTCAGAAGAAAATTATGTACAGTTACAAATTATTCACAGTGTTCAGAATTTTCTTGATCATCCAAGTAATAGTATTTAGAAACAAGCTTTTGGGAAGATTTTTCTGCCTCTATTGTTGTATCAGTCAAAAATGAGCTATTAGAAAATATAAAAGTTTTCATGTAGAAGACTTCCAAACAGTAAGATACACAATTGCATAAGAAATACATAAATAAAATACACAGTTACATAAGAAATACAAAAAGAGACCATGATAAATGTCCAGATTGTCCACATAAGCTTTTCTGGCATGTGTCACTATGACCGGAATGAGAACAAGGTCACACCAGAAGACTAGAACATTGGAAACAAACAAACAAAAAAAAAAAGTCATACTGAAACATACTGGATTAAAATTATATTAAAGAAAATTATATTAGAAAGTTTATTATATTAGTCGAGAAAGCAGACTATGAAAAGTTTGATGCAGACATACAGATGGTGCTGGAAAACCTACAAGTAGCAGACATCCAGCATGACTGGGAAGAGACAGTAGCCCTTGAGCAGACTGTCGTGTCTGTGCAAAAGGAGGTGCCACCTCACCTGGCTGCCATTGCAACAAAACAGACGAAGCTCAGGGCAGATCAAGAGAGACATGAGACAGACACTGCTGAATCACTTAAAATCCGTAAAAATAAAAGGATGAAGAGGTGGCCTAGAAAGCTGCTGAAGCTACCTGGTTTTGGCTTAACTCCTTGTAAAGAAATAGGGAAGAAGATAGCATCCCTGAAGCCGGTTGTCTCAAAGGACTATGTAACATCTTCTCTCATTTTGGATATTAAGTTTCTTCGGACACCTGCAGCAATAATCCATTATTTGCCAGGCAACTAAGGTTCTAGTTTACATTGAAGTGATTAATCACCTTCCAAAATTTCAATTTATTTTCCACTGCTCTCATTTACTATTGGTCCTTTACTTTCTTTCTCCAACTGCATGTAATTGTGAGCCTGCATATGCTGAAAAAATCAATTCTTCATTACCACTGAAAGTTACTGAGGCTAGAACAGGCTTGCTAGTAGTCCTCTGATTTTAATGGAGTAGAAGGTGCAAAAAAGAAGAGAACTTTTAGCCTGACAAGGCCTTGACTCTCGCTTCTGGCAGCCCATGTTTGCTGATCGTATTGGAAAGCACACATATTTCCAGCATGAATTATGAGACAATCCCGAGTGAACAGCAGCAGCCACCCACAATTAATGTTATGCTTCCATTTCACAACACACGCACAGAAACACACACAAAAATTGGGAGGCAAAAAGCTTTTCCTCAGCTTCATGCTACTTCCAAAAATACAGACAGAGCATTTCAGCCTGCCTCTAAACTTCCCTATCTCCTTCTCCACTCTCGCCCTCTCATTTGTCTAGATGTTGGGTTACTCTCCTATTGCCTTACGAAGGGACCGTAATAGGGAAAGATTAATAAAGGCTTTGATCAACATCACAATTGCTTTACAAACCAGAGAAGTAAGATAATGCAATACTGCAATTGGTCAACTGCAAACAAGAAATCTGAAAACACATTACCAGTGTAAGGATTTTTAATGGGTATATATTCACATTGTCCCTGAATATTTGAGTAATTACAGAATATGACATTCAGGTTCTATAACTGAAATATACTCCAATTGTTTGCCTTTATGAGCAAAAGTAAATTTCAGTGGATTAAGTTTCAAAATTTTGAGATAATTAAATCAGTCTTGCTCTTTTTGTAACTAAAACCACCATCTTTCTGAAATATAATTTATGCAGAATCTCGAAAGTTCAGACTACTTGAAAAAGAAAACAACTCACATTTCGAAAAAATGAACCTGCAATTAAAAGAATTTCTGATATAAGACTATAAATTTATTTAGAAGCTGCTGCTTATGTTCCTTTTTATGCAAACATATTGAAATTAATACCTCATCCAAATGAATATCTCCTCCTCTGTATCAGTCAGTTTTGGGAGTAGTCCCTCCACATCCACAGGTAGTGACCAAAAAATATAAAAGAATAACTGCAAGAACCCTCATAGAAGCACAAGTTGTACAGGACTACCTTCTAAATTTATCTGCAAATCCTCATTTCTTTTAAATTTCTTCTCCAGAACAGTTTACAAATGACTCTTTCACTAATAAAATATATATATCAATATTAAATCTTTAGGTCAGCTACCGGCCTATCAACAACATTTTCCTGAATGTTAAAATTTAAAGAAAATTAAGTGCAAAAAGGACAGCAAAATTTAAAGAATGCATTTCTGAGTACAAAACAAGGCTTCTCTAGTACAGCTTTTCAGTCTGATGGGTTTGAATTTCAAACTACAATTTGTTATCCATCTGGATACTAAACCAAAAATGTTGTCACCTGGCTGGACAGAGGGTCTCTAAATACAAAGTACTGCATATCAAATAACTGCAATGGAATATCAGTCTTTGTTTTTAAAGTACACTTCTAGGGTTTCTGCCTGAGGAAAGAGTCCTCAAAGGTAGGAAAAAAAAAAAAAAAGTGATGCATAGTATCACAATTTCAGAGGGTCTAGAATGCTCCATTCTTTTAAAAAGTGAGTTTTAATGAAAAAAAAAAAAAAAGTTTTTGAGAATTCTAGCTTCTCTATAAAACATTCTGCACTCAGTGGGATACGAACAAATCCCCATCTTCAGAAGGAGATACCTCTGCAATCAATTCTTGGCTCTCCAGAGGAAGGAAAACATTTTACTATTTTTCTGGGAGAAAAAAAACTCCCAGAGTATTTCACTGGTCTGATGGGGAAAAGAAAGATTCAGGAGTCCCTAGTATCTTTGGTATTCAAAAACCCAAGAGATCACGTGGTTCATTTTTTTTTTCTTTCTTCCCTTCATTTTTACTTCCTGTATTTCATGCTTATTTGCTCAGACGTCTGAAATCAAGTTATTAAGCACTTAACTGATAACCGTATTATATTTTGGTGTGCGACTTTACTTCTTCAGCGGGTCAGCCTATGGAATTACTGGTTTAATAGAATTTTAAGTGAAGATACTATCACAGTAGATGTCACATTTTAGAGATGAAGGTGCCATTTGGAATATACTGATAAGGCCCTGTACATTTCCTGTAGGAAATTTCTAAGATGACTTTATGACCCTAGGAATATGAAAAGGAGATATAGGGTGTTCTACTTTTGTTTTATTTTTCCTATTTGATAAATGGAAGATGGAAATAATCCCTTTTGGCTATTAAAGTAGTTCAAACACTTATTTAATTTTAGCTATTTTGGCTGTAGGCTCTGGAGTTGTCTGCAGCAATGTTAAGTCCTGGCAATCTTTGCTTTCAGACCTTTATGGGAATATCTATATGGAATGCAATAGCTGGCTGCTGCCGTAGGAGGAGAGACTACAAATGAAGACACTAGGCTCTTAAGTGCAAAAGAAAAAAAATTAGTTTTACAGATGTGCACATGTCCAAATATCCAAAACTTTTTCTCTGTCCTGCATAGCTTCCTTATTCTGCTGCCATATGGTATAAGGAATTTTCCATTTTAGCATTCAGAGACTGTTTCCTAACAGGAACTACTAGATAGTTTGGTAGTTTCTTAGTAAGCAGGATAAATAAAGTTTATTATTATTCAAAAACAAGACATCAAGACAATTATCTTTTCCTTGTAAAATTTACTACAAAAAGCCTGTGGAAGAAGATGTGTGTCGTAGATTACTTTATATTCAATGACCAGCTGTTTTAAATTTGGATATTAACTAATTCACGCTTTTCTCTGTGCAAGAGCTGAATGATATAATAAATTTCCATATGCCCCAACACGTGCCAGCTATAATAGGTTATCGAAAATCCAGCCGCTGTTATGATAATAGCTGCCAACGTTAGAACTACTGAAGAGAACAATGAATCAGCTTCAAGTCAACCAAGACATAAACTGACTGAGTTCTAAGATACGTGGGAATACAATATAGCTGTTCATTTAAAAGTAAAGTTGACCCAAAGCCACACGAAAATATCAAGAATCCACGTGCATTGTTTGGGGTGGAAAATTAATTCCAGATCAACATATAATGGCAACAAAGATAATAAATAGTGAACCTGTATTTTTATAATCAGCTCCATTTCAAGCAATTGCTGTAAATGTACAGGAACACGCTATAAATGACAAAAAAAAAAAAAATGCAAACAGACTCTATTCTGTTGTAGTTTGCTTTTCTTTCTTATATTTTGCAATTCTTGCATGACATTTTACATGCCTAGACTGCTGGATTTTTGAATAATCATGAAAAATCAACTATAAAAATGATTATGAGAAACTGTTTGTTTTTGTTTTAATATCCAATATTTTAACGTAATTTTAGAGTCAAAGGTATCCCTTTGAATTAAATCCCCCCTCTTAAATCATTAAAAGAAACATATAAAAAAAATATTATTGAGCAAAAGTAGCCAAACAAGATAACTGAATTAATTCTCCAGACAGATATTTTGTATGACAATTGGCACAGTAATACACACAGAAATATGTCAATATTTAATTTTAAAAGCTAAGAAGACTTCATTGGATATTACATTAGTACTTGTGGTTGCACCTTTGCATGTAAATGGAACTATTGTGTTCGGGTCAGCATAAGTACAACATTATGATATATACTTTTACTTCTTACAATTAACTGTTCTTAAGGAAAATAATTTTAAAATTATACTATAAATCACCCATTCCATAAGCAGGATGATAGTATTGCTTTATCAGTGTAAACGTACACCAGCCAAAGGACATAAAATACTGTTTGCTCAAAAAAAAAAATACCCATTTACATTACCTGGAGCTGGCTCATCTCCATAACACAAAGCACACAATGTTCAAAAGCCACATTAAAGAAGACTTCAACAATTTTAACTTCAAGCAGTCTACATATAGTGTTTAAGTATAAAAAATAATCTAAGAATGTATTATTTGAAAAAGATTAGGAATATATCAACAAATTAAAAGCATGTCATGCAGAGATTTAAGATGCTTATAAAATCTCAAGCAAAGGGTCAAACCACATCAAGGATCATACAAAAAAAGTCAGACTTTGAAAGCTCAAAGAAGTTCATTCTTTTTTAATACCTTAATGAAGAAGTTGCAAGTTATTGTGTTTTCAGCCACATGTTCTTGACATTAAAAAAACAACCATAAACAAACAAACAAACAAAAAAAAACAGCCAACAAACCCCAAACCACTATTATTTTCCTCAAATATTAATAGACTTACTTTTCTTTAAGGAAATCCACTACTCGTTTGAAGTCTGCCACGCAGTATTCTCTTTTCATGTCCATGAGCACACTGTCAGAGGCTGACTGGACTGGTATGTGCAGAAAAGCATACACTCTTGGATGATTGAGAATCTTCGCCATTTCCTATGAGTTATTCAAAAAGGAAAAAAAAAATAATAATTATGAAACCAATACACAAATTTCCTTTAAATTCATATGTGATACATATCATTTGTAACACTTCTAAAACCCAAATAACACTGAGTTACAGTAGCCCAGTTGAGAGAGTAGTGACATATGAAAATATATGGAAACAATTTTGTTTTTAAAGAAAGAAGAAAGCTATGGGATTTCATTTCCTTTGAGATAGGCCTGACATTCCCTAAGTAGTACTAGTTATCCATTTAGAAGAAAACTTCAGAAAGCACTGATTTTCACAATAATTTTCTTCTGAAGAAGATGGTAGCTGTTTTCAATTTCATTAGATGGCAAGGGTTAGCTGCTTTCCTGTCAGAGTCAAAAGAGTTCTCAGATGCCAATATATGAATGTCTCTAATTGGAATATCCTTAGAGTCGGCAATTTGCTAATTAAAGTATATCTGATCATTTGCAAGACTGCTCCAATACTAGTCTGAAATCTCTTAACTGTGTTATTACAGACTCCAGGGATTAAACGTGTTTGGTTATAAAATGGATAGAACTAAGCAGTGGACTGCTAAAAGCACAGTAATGGCTTGAAAAGAGGCAGGGGATGTTATGCATTATGTACAGGTACAAAAGGACAGTAAGAAAACAAGGTATAGGTAACAGAGAGTGCCAAAAAAAAAAAAAAAAATCAAAATCAAAGCCAGACCAAACCCCAGACTGCCTTTTCCCTTTGGTTAAATTATCCTTATCTCGACCCATGAAACTTTTTTTTTTTTTCTTTCCATCTTATTTTCTTCTCCCTCTGTTCTTCTGGGTAGGGGAAGTGAGAGAGCAGTTTTGCTGGTGTTCAGTTGCCCAGCAGGGTAAAAACACCACACAAGGACAACAAGAAGGGCTTCTTCAAGTTTATCAATAGCTAAAAAGATGACTAGGGAAAACAGGAGCCCGCTGCTGAATGTGGTAGATGTCTTCAAAACAAAGGATATGGAGAAGGCAGTGATTCTGAATGCCTTCTTTGCCTCAGTCTTCACTGCTAAGACAAGATGTCAGAAATCTTGAACCCTAGAGACAAGAGAGGAAGTCTGGAGAAAAGATGACTTTCCCTTGGTAAAGGAGTATCAAGTTAGAGATCATTTAGGCAAACTTCACACCCACAAGTCCCTGGCCCCCAGTGGAATGCACCCACAGGTGCTGAAGGAGTTGGTCAATGTTATTGCTAGGCCACTCTCCATCATCTTTGAAAGGTCATGGAGACTGAGGACTGGAAGAAAAGGAAACTGCAGGCCAGTCAGCCTCACCCTCCATCCCCAGACATAGAGCTACTGGAGCAAGTCCAGAGAAGGGCTACGAAGATGATTAGGGCACTGAAGCGTCTCTCTTATGAGGAGAAGGTGAGGCCTGTTTAGCTTGGAGAAGAGAAGACTGAGAGGAGGGGATCTTACAAATGTATGTAAATACGTGGAAGGAGGGTGTAAAGAGGATGGAGCCAGACTCTTTTCAGTTGTGCCCAGCACACGGGGCCATGGGCACAAACTGAAATGCAGAAAGTTCCAGCTGAATATTAGAAAACACTTCTTTACTGTGAGGGTGACAGAGCACTGGAACAGGTTGCCCAGAGAGGCTGTGGAGTCTCCTTCTCTGGAGATATTCAAATTCTGCCTGGATGTGATCCTGTGCAATGATCTAGGTGATCCTGCTTGGCAGGGGGTTTGGACAAGATTTGATCTGCAGAGGTCCCTTCTAACCCCAACCGTTCTGTGACTGTGTGATTTTAGAACAACTACTCGTGTATACTCTTGTGCATACCTTTCATCCAACAAGTATGTATATACAAAACCTGAAAACTCTCAAATCACTTTAGAAAGCAGCTTTGAAGGTTTCTGTCTAAACTTCTATTATGTGTTTATGATAAGCAATTACATTACTCAGTGGAATACCTACCCTATCCCAGATATGTAAACTAAATAATACAGTAATAATTATATTGATAATGGAGGGTGTAGAATTTGATGCACAGCAAAGGTGTGTGCAGCTCTCAGTGGAAGCCAGGGGTAATTAGCTTTGAGACTGAAAGAGTAAAGAACATGCCACCAAACATCCATAAAAAGCCCTTTTAAATGGAACTACTTGCCTATGTCCTTAATTTTAGACATTCAGCTAGAATACATTGTTCAAACGAAACAGAACATAACAAGTTCTGTAAAATAATGTCACAAAATGGGGAAAACTTTATTTTTTCCTCATTTAAGCTTTAGAAAATACTATAAATTAAGTTTATAGAAAGCATTCTGGTAGTCATGCAATTTTTATTTTTACTTTTTTTTGCATCAGTAGCATGTCTAAAATATCACAAATGGCAGAAGGGCTGGAACCAAGCTGTATACAACCCTATATAACCCTACCGCTTAACTCTTAGTTCAAAATACTTCACTCAACCTTCAAAAACAGACTTATGATACAAGAAACCAATGAAAGCCAAGTTTCATAATATGCTTCTGAATCTGCCAAGTTCATAAAAATAACTCTACAACATAGAAAGAATTAATTCTCTCTCACTCCTCTCAAAGTTGGCAACTTCTGAAAAACAGACTCTTCACTAAGTGATCACTTTGTGAATTCTTTTTGAAGGTAATCAACTACTACTTAGAATTTCTAGCTATAAAAGCATATTTTTAGCCCAGCTTTTGCAAGGCTAATGACCATTTGATAGAAATCCATAGATTTCTATCGCAAGCAAGATCTTGAAATATTATGTTTTAAAAATTATGATTTTGTTCCTTTCCCTCTGCATTCATACTAAACAACACTTATATTTTTAAGTTTTTTCTTTTTTAACCTTAAAACACAAATTGATTCTTTCCATTATAGTAGTGGCTTTTGAATTTTGTACAAAACTAGCCACATATTGCTGGACAGCAGGAAATAAAAGCATAAATAACTTGTATTTACCTGTGCTAAAGACACCATATATAGTAAAGAATGAGAAACTACTTTGTCTTACCACAGTTTCATATTGTTTTTTAAAGTCACAACTGAGGAACTTCTCTAAGCATTTTTTAAAAATTTATTTTCATTTTTCCTCCTCTTTTCTGTAAGAAAATTAACACGGTGCTGCAGAATATTAAACGTAGAAAACAAATGCTAAAAACTAAAATGTGCTCTCCTATCCAGAGAATACCTGGGTTAAAAAAACATACCTCCCAGACCTAGTAGTTTTTTTAATCTTACAATAACTTGCACAAACCTGATGGTCTCACATTTGATCTGCTTCAGGGGCATGTGCCAAAAGGGAACTTTCAACAACACTTCCTGTAAGAACTAAACTGATACGTATTCAGTGGTCATACTTAAATAAGACTCTAGTCAAAACTGCTTCTTCCAGGTATCTCCCACTAAAAAATAATCATGACTTCTGCAAGTGTGGATATCTTGCAGGATTAAGAATACAACTGTTTTCATTTAAAGTCATTTCACTTGGTCCTGTACTAAATGAGCACAAAATGTCCATTAACTAATTGAATTTTTCAACTGTCACTACAAGTCTCTGTATGGATCAAAAACGTAAAAATCCTAAATGGAATAAATCCAGAATGTTCAGTTATGCACTAAGTACTATTACTGACAATTCCACTGCATTGCTTTGTTTTAGAAAGATGCACATCAGTCTCTCAGAATCAAAGAAAGTGAATTCTTCAAAAAGTGAATTGTTTGTCTTATGTATCAGAAATGCATGCACAATACACATTACATATCCAGGGACCCTCATACAGTCTAGTTATTGAGGTCACAGGCTTCAAGCATGCTCTAGACCCTCAAAGCTCCTACAGAATAGAATATTGCAAATGAATTTCTACTGTGAAGTTCTTTCTTCATGTACTTTCTATATCTAAAGCTACACAAAAGATGGTATAAGTACTTCAAGCACTGAATTTCTATTGAGTATATTCCCATGTTTTCAGGCATAAATCTGAATCAAATGCAGCATGGATAATTTTTTTTTTTTCCACCAAGTATTTCAGGACCATAACTATTAACAGAACAGAGATTATTAACACCAACTAATCAGACACAAGACAGAAATGAGAAAGCACTGTGTCCTTGTCATTTGTTCTCTAAGTACCACTAGTGCTTTTTTTTTTTTAACTTACTTGTCACAATGAGAAACTCAGAATGAACAGCTCAAAAGGAGGCAGAATAATGAATTAAAAGAAAATTTTCAGATATCTGCATAAACCAATCTTTCAAACTTTCTAAGTGCTCAATTATAAATACAATATTCTACCCCCAAACCATAATGTAAGATCGTTCCAGTCTTACTGTTTATCCTCCCTACACCTAATGCTACACTCAACTACTTCACCATATAGGTGTGATTAAATACAGTCATGTGCTGGATTGTCATACTTAGTTAATCCTGACAGATTTTCCCACACCACAGACTGCACACAGAATACCAGTTTTTATCACTTAATAAAACTATTAGTTAATATCCCAGAGAGAGCTTGAAGGACATCAGTGGCTCATGTATAATTGCATTTTAAAGCATCTCAACATTCTAAGGTTAACATCTGTTTCCTGTTGTTATATATATGTATCTTTCCAACAAAGTGTTTTGCATTAGTAGATATAATTGCATATTTCAGCTAGTGGGAAAAAATGCAATATACATTTTATGTATTTTTTTTCCATCTGGAAATAATAAAGGAACAACTTTTTGAAATCTTAAGATGGCGAAAGAAAACTTCTGTCTTTAATCATGACTGAAACAGCTGATTGCCTTTTCCCCCTGTCCTGTGGAATCTACTAATACCTACACGAATCAGGAGAAGCACTACATGAAAAGGACATTTTATGTAGGAACAAAAAGTCGAAGAGTAGCACAATTTGTTTCAAGCTGACTTCACAAAAAGCAAAAGTCATGTAGTGTCAGAATCTAACAATGCATGTGAGAGACCCTTTAGGAAAATGATCGCATAGGAACTATTTTTTTCCAGTTCTTAGCAGCTGGAGTACATCAGAACACGAGGCACATTGCCTAGTCAGTATATTTTATCCCAACAATTACAATATACAAATTTAACCACCTAACCAGAAAATCAATCCTTCTGTTTGTCATGACACGATGCACAACCATGGAGAATCACAAAGACAATAAACCTCAATATCCACACATCTCTCTGTCAGTATCAGCAAGCTTTTCAGACAGTGATTCTTTCTCCTAAAGTAGGCAGAGGTCCAGTATTTGAATTCTCCCTCATGTTTGAGTCACAGTGATCTGAATAACTTGTTTCCTAGCGAAAGAATTTTGTCCTCTGCCAAAAGCGAAGCCCAAATACATGCTCATCCATATGGAAACATGACAAAATGGCACTCCCTCAAAACTTTTTTCCCTTGTGGCAGATGTTAGTTTGAGATACGTAACGAGGAGTCTCCGCTGATAGTTGCCATCTAGAAGCCCAGTGGTGCCACCACCAGCGCAGCCTGGATAAAAATCAAGTGGCTATGGTCCATTTTTAAATTCCTCTGCTACAGTGAAATTCAAAAACAGATGAGGTCTAGTGATGGATGCATGGCAATGATGACAGCGTGACTGTGGCTGGAAAGCCCGTAACAGTTTTGTTAAAATTTGAACAGGGAACCCCTCATGCCTCCCCTGAGTAATAGGGTTGTAAAACCCAAGAACGTGTAGGATACATAATCACAAAGCTCCCTAAGCATACTGCTTGGAAGGCAATGCCTCTCCCTCATCTGGACAAGAATTAGGGGAGCTGTAATAAAGCCACACGTTGGACAAGGTGAGTGGCAACCCCTGTCCCAGGTAATGATACAACACGCACACACAGGCCTAAGCAGCTCATTAGGACAGAGAATTCACTTGGGAGCAGCTAGATGCACACGCAACTCCGATCAATGTAACTTGAACCTTAAGATCAGATCTTTGGGTTGCCAGATGGAAAGCAAAAGTTTGTTTTGCCACATAGGAAAAATGCCTCCTACATTATCAAACAAAGAACTGGTATTAGCCCAGGCAATTCTTTTCCCCCCCATGATTACGGATTAAGCTGAATCTCTGAAAAAAAAAAGCAAACACAAACCAAGCCAAACCAGAAACAGCTATATGCCTTCAAAAATTTGTCATAACTTCTTTTATTAAAAATGAGGACAGGCTAAGAGGAGTTCTTGTTAAAAAAAAAAAAGTGACAGATAATATTCATAATATTCCAGATAATACTGCAATACAACACTTTCATAGCCCAACTGGGGTTTGTTCCATCTCTTACCATGAATCAGTATACAAAGAAACACAGAGCACCAAATACTAGCCATCTAATTTTTTTAAAGAAACTTTTAAACACAGAATTATCAAGAACTTTCCGACTAAATTAAAAGTATGCTTCTCTCCAAGACATTACTCTTAAGCTGGATATAACTGGTACACCTAAAAAGAGACAGAACCTCTTCGCAGAGTACCATTTTTGCATTTATCTGATGAAAACAGTAATTCTTAGTACAGCTATCTGAACCTGGGTTCCTGAAATACTTCATGATAAGAAAATTGGAATACCTATACCACCATGCCTACCAGCAGGCCTGACTTTACATTGCATAAAATGTGAAGCATTTTTTTGCTTTCCACAAGGCTACTTATTACTCACCTTGTTTGGAACTGTGAACGCAAGTAAGACAGTGGAGTCTCCACAAGTGTGTTACCAAAATTTAGCCAATTCATTGAGACATTTGGCATTAATAGTATAACATTGATTTCCAGAAGGCATTGAGGACCTTCAGTTCCCATGTGAACCTATGCAGGTTGTATCATTGGAAACATGCAGTAAATAAATGGCTCAGTCCTTCAAAAAATGACAGCTGTTAACGTTGCTATTGCAGCCATCACTGCAATCATAAAGAGACTCTGCAGAGTTGACTTGTCCAGTTTCAATAAATGGATTCACTTTAAGAGGAAATGTACATTTAATTAACTGCTGGAGCGATGGCTTAATGACTTATAGCCAGCCAACCAAACAGTTAATGTTAATTCCTTGTGAAATGATTAATTCTGATCAGCAAGAAAACACACACCTTTTTCATTTTCTCCAAGGTGCTCTCTAATTTTTCATCATTAAGCACTAGTCTAATGAAATATTTTCTTCCAGAAGTAAATTGATACTCCTCTTTGCAATACGCATTAGAAACACACAGAGAAGTCCACTAAAAAAAAAAGTGATTTATTTCAACAGCACAGAGCTGCTTTAAATAATTTGCTGTCTCAATTATATGTTATGCTATCCAATAAACCCGAAAAACAGGTAAAATGTAAGCGAGGCACACATTTACAATAGGCAAATACAACTGTTGCACTAATTTTTTGTCTTCAGAAACCTGGATTGGTGACCTGGAGCACTAGTTTTATCCACATCATGCATAAACTTATGCCAAAGCCTAATGAAGCAAGCAGTTTTACTGAAGATTATGCAGATGATGCTGCAAAGCACAGTGAATGTGACAGTTCATCTCTCAAAGAAAACAAAGGGTTTTATGCATCTAAACTAAACAGAAAGTTTGGAACAGCATAGAAAGTAGCTGGTAGAACCTGGCTATAACCTAGTTATATATAACAAGGAAAGAGAGATCTTATTTGGTTTTCAATGTAAGCAAAAACATTAAAAGAAGATGGTAAAATTTGCTCCTAAGGCTGTATTTTTGACATTAACTTCCAGCCCAATGCCCTGAAGTCCATGGTAACAGCTAAGATTCTCATTTTACCCAGCAAAAATGCAATTTTCCATACAGGTAATACCTGGTCTTTGAATAAACAGCTCCATTAATGGTGATTTTTATTTTCTGCTAGCAATCCATCTGAAATAAAATTCAGCTCCACAGGTCTGCTGTGAAGTGACATTACATGTAACTGACAGACAACCTGACACTCAAAATAAAACCTAGTGGATTTATCTGCATTTCAACACTCTTCGTCCTTATGATATCTATCAAGCAAGAGAAACATTCATATGAGCAAATCACAATTAAGGTACGGGTAACATCAACAGCTTTAACCGGTCAAGCAAAGTGCTACTTAATGTTAACCCCTTTCTCCCACATGAATTTTTATGCACAGATTATTAAATCCAGCAGAGCACTAGGAGCATGCATAAAATATCCTGTTCTGATGGAGAAATCAATCTTGCATAAATAAAGCAGTTCTTTCTCTGTTTAAGCATTTTTTCTAGTAGAGTTGTGAAGAAGAACAAGAGCCTCCTTCCCACCACCACAAATACTCCTTTTTCCATTATCTGGAAGCAAACCGTTACTGTTTATCGAAGTTCCCAATACAACATTTCATGAGGGTTTTTTTTTTTTTTTTTAAGAATATTCAAGATTTACAAATACAACATTAAAACTTCATTAAGACTAAAATGGGTTCTTATTTTACATTTAATAAGTCAAATCATTCCACCAGATTACAGAAAACATGTCACCAGTCATTTATGGACATTAAGACCTGTGAGTCTGAGATCTTAAAACTTTAATTAGACAAAACAGTGTGACCTCTCTCTAAGTACAGCAGAGATTTATTCATCCCTTTTCTAATCACATAACATTGAAATATACATTTATTCAGTGTGAATTCACCACTGAAAAAGTTCTGCTACACTGTGTTTTAAGAAGTAATTTCAAGGACATTATACTTGGAAACCCCACAGATAAAGAATGCTTTAAGATGAAGGGCATGAGAAACGAAGTATTTTGGTATCAAAGACAAAATGAACAAAAAAAGATGGAATACACCAACTAAACAAAGATGTACGCATGGCCTCCATAGGACAAACGAGCATTTAACAACATAGCAAAGGAAACTGTGATCAAGCTTTTTTCCATCTCCTTTTCTACAAGCCCAGATGCAACCACTCAGCTCCCCCTCAATAGCTGACATTTCTTTCAATTTTACTGAGAGCAAGACAAACACAGTTTGCATATAGACAACTATGTAATTGCAGCAAGGGACAGTTGCATGGTTCGCAAACTATAAATCACTACAAAACTCATGGCAGTAAGAGGTCATAGACTTAACTATTCATTTATTTAAATATATACCACAGTTTTCATTTCTTCTGGTCAAATCAATATATTTTAATTGCTGCTTTCAAATGCAGTGGTCTATGAAAATGACAAAAATAATACTAGAAACGAAGCAAATACATGCCCTAGAGGCCTTTTAATTCCTGAAATCATGCTGCCCTTTTACTTGCTGTTGAAGAATGTTTGTATATTGTTTCCTTTCAAAATGCATTTCAAATCAACTTACACTCCAGCTTATTGAAAACTTCAGTTTACGCACAAAACTCAGAAGTGTTTAGTGCATTCTTGGAGGAAAAAAGCACAATACAGGAAAAAGAAAAGGGAATAGTAATTTTAGTGTAATACATATCTATGTGCTGTGTCAGGGCATATTTGAGGAAGCCATCTGTATGGCATTAGCTTCAATGAGGTTAAGGAACATAAACACTGAGCTGACATGAAAAATCAAAGCAAAAGAGCAAAGTAATACTGTTGCAACTCATGGCACACTTGGCATTCCTTACACGTTTGAAGACACTGCCACCATACAGATTCCATCTCAATGGTTGGTGTATCACTAAAATGTCGTGAATAAATAACCGAGATATAGCCCACAGATGGCATATGATATGGTTTGAGATAGACTCATTTTGACAGGTGACAAAGACAACTACTCATCTCGTTATGTGAAATTAAGCACTTACGGGAATGGCAGGTGCGAACTGCCTCCTTTATACAGATTTGGAAGCATCCCATCACTCACAGAAAGTGCTGTACTAAAATCCTAGACAAATCTGGAAGCAGAGCTAGTGTTAAATCTGGAAGGGAAGTAAGCGAAGGCTGAGATGCAAGCACAGTCCTCTCACAGTCTGGATGATCCACATTCCCTCCTGATTTGGCCAGAACGCCAGACACTGAATCAGAAAATGGAGTTAAAAAATAAAGAAAAATGGAAGTATATTCAAGACAAAAATCAGTCCCTAACACTGCTCCACTAACATTAATTCATTTCAGCCAGCTACATAGATGGACCCATTTTTGACTTTTTGGACTAATTCCCATTTACTACTACTGCTTCCATGGATTTTTTTCCAATCTTCCTTACCCATCGGTCACTTTAAGTGGGCATAAAACTGTCGCTAGAGCATTAGCCAGTAACCCCATAATACAATTGCGGAATAAGGGCCTGGAGGTTACTTTTAAAGCAGGATGTACAACTTATCCACAGTTTTGTTGTACACATTGATGGCAGTAGAGGACGATGACATTATTCTATCTAGCAGTGTGTGTACTTTTAACAGTAGCTCCGTGCAAATATGTGTGGTTAACAGCATACAAGGTGTATACTGGCTGCAGCTGGGGGAGGACGGATGGATGGGAAGTGGCTGCGGGTGGTGTGCACCTGTGGGAGACTTGAGGATGGGTAACTAAAATCACTTTGGAGGAAATCAGAGAAGTGCAATGAACGTGTCCCACACCCTTATTAGGAGCAGAGGGATTCAGACAAATGACACTTCCTTTAAGGATATCTGTCCCATGTGTAGTGGGAAAGTTTAGTTGAGGGGATTAGATTTTGAAGTACAAATTTCAAAATGCATATAATGTAGATATAACAGATTCTCTACCAAATTCTTCAATTTCCTGTGTTGTTCCTATTGCCCCATATGAATTCTTTATGTAAACCCATACATCACCTGCAGCTGAACAAAACAGCAGAGAAAAAAGTTAGTGTAATTTAAAGGCTCTTCTCCTAATGACTTAGTGCAGGATGCAGTCTGTCAAATAGTTTGGAACATTTTAAAACATTGCAAGGTTCTCAATAATCATTTCTTTACAAACAAATTCCAAGTGAATGCAGAATTTATCATTTGGAAACACATGGTTACTTCTCATCCCCAAACAGTTCATGCTACATACATGCCTAAATACACATGGCACTGTTACAACCATACTTACTGAATCAAAATCTCAAAGTGCTAAGTTATATCAGAACATACCATACAAGTATATTAATGATCTTCATGGGATAACAGCATCTCTTGAAACAACTAACCTCTTTAAAGACAGATGTGTATTTACTTGACAGCAGTATCTGAAGCCACTGGGTATACTCAGTATTTTAGGTCACGTATAAACTGAAACTGACTCCCTATCTTTAACAAACCTGAGTTTGAATGAACACAGGCTCAGGCCCCCAGAGCTACCAAGCCTTGCAGCATAAAAGCCTGAAGGCCAGTTACAAATACACACCGATTTCCTTTGTCCCTCCTCTGCTCCAGTCCCTCCACTCGTGGCCCAGGAGAAGCTGTCTTCCTTTTTTTCCTCCTCCTCAGCCTCTCACACTGGCCTCCAGCATCAGCAGAGCTGTTGGCTGGCAGTTCTTGGCAGATACTAAGAGACTGTCCCCCAGATTCAGAGGCAGATGAAACACTCCCAGGATGAGTGGCATTGCTGCTCCTCTGGTTTTATTTCCAGGAAACCCTTGGGTGAGCGTGGGCCATACGCTAACAAGTCAAAAGACTCACAGGGCCAAAGTCTAGCTGCAAACCTGGGCTTACAGTAGAGCAGAAATATTGCTCAGCTTACAAAGATCCCTGAACACAGCCCCATCAACCATACAGTTTCAAAGCAGACAGGATCTCAGAGCATATTTATGAAATAACTTTCTTTTCTTTTAATGCAGTAGTGGGAAATGAAGAACCTGTACGCACTTTTTGGAACCTACAAAAAAAAAAAATATCTATCTATAAGGAGCTTAATAACCAGCTTATCAAAAAGTGGGCTAAATATCTTTCAGTGAAGGAATTTGCTATTCCAACGATCCATATTAATGGAATGAAAAAGTTATATTATAAAAGTTATATTATTTTAGACAGAGTATATAATCTATTTTCCTGATAACCATCAAGATGTTCCTTAGTGTGTAGCTGAAGTCCCCCATGCCTCACTTCACAACACAAAGAATGTGAGCTAGGCATTTTTCAAAGGAACAAAGTATGTGGCAAGGGCAGCAAAAAAACTCCTCATATCTCCCCACCCCTCTATTTTTAAGGTGCTAGAACAGTATGAGCAACTTACACTTCAATTGTGTATGATGTGATGCATCTTTAATTTTTAGTTTTTTACTCAGTCATTAGTCTTTTTCTTCACAGGCACAACTTCATGCTCATTCACTGAAGAGATTACCATTGTCATTGTGGCCTAAGGAATTCTTTGCTTCTAATGCAGCTGCACCATCTACAACTCATGGTATTAATCTACACCTCCCTGTTCTTTTTATTTCCCATCTCCTCCCATCCAGACAAGTGACAGGCACAGAAACTCCAGTAAAAAGGAGAAGAAACAAAGTCCAAGCATACAATTAAGCCAGTGAAACGGAGATTGAAATCCATAGTTTTTTGAAGGAAAATAGATATTTGTGAAATGTTTTTTTGATACTAATGGATTTCAAGCAATACTACAAATCATTATTTAAAAAACGTACATAAAGTCTTTGGAAACTGGTAGTTTTAGAATGCTTAAAACTCAGTGCGTTATTGGACAAAACAAATGTATTCATACAAACCTTGTTATTAGTTTTGGAGTTATAAGGGTAATACAGTCATAAAGCTAGCAAAACATTTTATCTGCAGGTAAACTCAAATAAATTTGGCAAAAACTGCAAACAAAGCAAAATTGTTGCTGTTAGGATATGTCACTAGGGAAGAAAGTCTAGCTCCTAAAATCAATTTATGCTTTTAATGACTGCTGCTGCTTTATGCCATTTATGCCAGTAAAAGGATTTAAACCCTTGACCAGCAGTTGCATACATACAGTTGCGTGTAATTGCTAAAAAGTTCTGATTTCTCAAGAAGATACATAAGACTGGAACAACTTTTTCCTCCTCACTGGATACCAAAAAAATGACACAGAGCGCGTACATTTTTCCCACTTTTTTTTTTCTTTCTCATAAAGCCAAAAACATTGTTCCAGTTAGCAACATGCCATCTAACAAAATAAATTAATCAAATGCAGCTCACTTTTATATCCATTATTGAAAGATGTTTACAACCCATAAAATAGTTTCATAGCTTTCTTAGGAGATAACAGAACTACGTCTGGATTTTATCCTAATCAACTGACATGAAGGTTAATCAACTTCTCATTTAATTTTTATTTTTTTAAACAAATTGCAGTTTTACCTTTTCTTCAACTGAAAAGTTAAAAGCACATTCCCCATAAAAAAAAAGTTTATTTTGTCTGGTAAAAATGAATACAGGAGATTGCCAATGTTCCCTAGTGATCTTTCATAGATACAAACTTGGAAGAGGGGTGTAGACAGAAAAGCAGAAGGTAAAAAAAGCTTTACAAGTTTAGTTTGACAGATGATCAGAATTATTTCACCAAATTACAAGGCTCAAGAATTCTCGGACATACATGAGATATATAAATGTGATTAAATCATCCTTCAAACTGTATGAAACCAAAAAGGACAAGCAACAGCAGATGTTGCTATTGTACAAAAAAAGGTGGTGCACACATAATGCATGTTTTGCATGGCAATATTCAAGATGTACATTTTTCAATAGGCCTTCATGAATTCCTTATGCTCTGCCATCACACTTGAAGATTCATTTTTAAAGAAATTAGAGTCCTTTTCATAACATGAGTCAGGTCAGGGAGAGTCCTACCTACAGCACTTTTTAGAAAAGTGAGAAAGAGGAAGATTAGAGATCACAAACCAAATAGTCCACAGTTTGTGACATCCTCAGTCTAAGATTACAACTGATTGAAAGAATACAAAGTGCCTTTTGTCTTGCTCAAATTATATCAAATTAAAACAACTACAGTACTCCTTAGCTGGGCAGGGCATTTTTTTTTTAAGCAGCTGCTGGAAATAAGAAAATCACTCTGAGACTACTCACAAGGTGAGCAGCAGTGACAAAAGATGCTGTCTATACCAAAACAGTTTTTATACTAGGTGTTAAAATGAAAGCAAAGACAATGACAGTGAAAACTGCTAGATGCCTTACTTGCATTTGCATAAGATGCTGAAAATGTTAAAACTAAAAAAAAGAAGAGGAAAAACTTATAATGGATATGAGTGCACAAGACAGAACGCAACCATCTAAGAAATGCAACCAATCCACTTCCTAACAACTTCCATTCAGTGTGTTTTTAAGGTTCTGTCTTAGTGAAGTGTATGACAAAGCAAAGAATAAAAGAAGAGTGTGGGAAGTTTCTTGGGACTTTTCTCCAGCTTGCATTGTTTAGCTGGTGAAGTGAAAAACTGCTTATTCCTATCAAGATAAAATTCCTTGTTTCAACAGGGAAAGGTGCAGCATCATTATCACTGTGGAGGAGGAAGTAGTGGTGGTGTTTTGGTGAAAAAAATACTGTCCTTTGCATCTTAAGAAAATCTAAGTGCAACTTTTAATTCTATAATACCTTAGGGAAAGCATCATGGAACCAACTATTTATTGGGATATTGCTGAAAAACATGGCTACAAAACTTACCTTGTTCTATAAGCTTCCCTGATTTCTCCCTGTCTTCAAAATTAAATTCTATCTATGAATATTTCTTATGAATTTCAATAAATTTATTTGGTGACAGAATCCAACAAGGCCAACCCATGTTTGGGACAAAGCTTTTGTTTCATGTTTCACATTTATACAATATTCTTTCAAAGTCACATTGTCGTGCATGTTGTTTATAATCTCACTGAACTACTTCATTACAAATTTTTCTTATGCAGGTATACATTTAAGTTTTCCATGTCTTTTATGGACACTGCACACACAGAACAGCATTTGAAATAGGTTTACAAGTATGTTGTTGAGCAAGGCCAACATATAGTGTTTCTGGAAGTGTTCATTTGAGAACTAGCAGGAAAACAACTTTAGTCCCATATTCCATTGCCTCCTAATGACATTTCTTTTAGTTCTTGAAAACACTAAACATGTACATAAGCCCAACATCACTATAATGAAGGTCCACAGGTCAGAGGCCTCAGTAATAGTATCATTCCAAAAAGATTTGAATATCTTATTATCTGGATAACTTGCTGCGTCAGGCAAATGGCTTAATACTATTAGTGTAATTCTATAAATTTACCTGCAGTAATTTTTTAAGCTACCACTTAAAATGAAAATGTACTATGTGTAGGGTTCCACACTGACTTGATCAATGAATGTCTAATGTATAAATAATTCTCTGTTCTTTCTTACCTCCAGATGCTCTAAAATATAGGGAGGATTTGTCATGCCAAGCCTCAGCATAGCTCCCTCAGGAATAGCTTCAACCAGCTTCCACAGAAGCGTAGGGAGGTCTGTGCCAATGTCTCTGCCATAAGCCCCTGTGTCTTCACTGGTCAGCCATATCTCGCAAACACCCTCTGTGAATAAAAGAAAGAGATAATTAACAAATCTGTTTTAGAGCTGTTTATTTTATCATACAGCTGCTCACTCTGTTTAATGCAGTATTTCACAAGGCTATTATGCAGCCAGACTGGGTATTCAATTGTGAGGGGGAGGGAAGGAGGAGGAAGGCTTATCCCATGGGTAGCAGTGGGTTATTAAGTTCATTTTATGAGCACAAGAGTGCTACAACAATGCTGTAAATTATCATTGCTGTGGAGTGATTAACATTCACAGCCAATGACTAATTCTGTGCTGCTTCTACAGCAAGTCAGTCAAGTCTAGTACTCTGCTCTATTTTTTGAGCCTAATTCATTCAACACCGCAAGCGACTTTACCCAGGCAAAGAGTCTGCATTAATGGTTGTTACTAGCAGTCAACTGATTAACTAGTAAACTTCCAATAAGCAAAAATAGCTCTAAAGCACAGTAACTAACAGTACACTCCCGGCATAACTACTAAAACCTTGCATTCTTTAAATAATACAATTACCAATATAATATTAAGGTTGTATTAAAAAAGGCTAGTCACCACTACATGACTAAGTGATCGTGTTGGAAAAGTGTTAACAGACAGGAAATAGGTTTATTTTCCATCAGTCAGGGCCTTAGGAAGCAGTATATTTGATTTGTATTGTAAAGAGTATTGACCTTGAACATTGAAATTTGGTAATATCCTCTTGCTCAAAGAGGGGAAAGATTACACCACCCTTTAATAACAGCTGAAAGCAACAAGGTTTCATGCAGCCACTTCTATCAGTCTGCCCAGCTTTCATCCTTTTTGTAACGCAATCCATCTCCACCCCCTTGCTACCCCAAAGCAAAAAATAAGCAAATTAAAATAGGGTGGCTGAGAGGAAGACTCCTGTGATCCCCAGTCAGATAAGATACCATTAACTCGATGAAGAGCTAGATTTCTAATACAGATGAGCACTCTCTGGACTAGTAGAGAACATATCACTAAATATGAATGTTTATATTATAAAATATATATTTCAGGTGAGGAAAACAACTATGCGAACAACTATGTGGAATTAAATTATTTAAGTGATAAAACCAAAAAAACAAATTTTACAAAAATGTAAACTCAAGACTGCCATTCAAACTCACCCTACAACAATGAAGGTGGACAGAAGGCTATGTTGAGCAAAGACAATTCTGTTTGTTTCAAAAGGTTTTCAAGGTCATTTATTTAGAACAACAAAAAATAAAAAATAAAGGTAAACCAAGAAACTCATCACTTAAGATTTGCTTTAACAATAATTTAGTGAGACAGATGTGCAGCTCTGTTGTTTTAAGATGCCTAGAGGAACGTACTCTTGAAGCAGTGCTCTTGGTTATCCAACTTCCCATCGCAACCTTGCAGTCACATTCAGGCAGAGCTCCCCGGTGCCCCATCAGCTAAGCAGAACTTGCCAGCGTATGCAATCACACCTTGGATTCCACCGCTGTTGCTGATGTTTTCAGAACTGCCTTTCACAACAGCCAGTGCTACGCTATGAAATGTGTTCTGAGGTTTGCCACCTGGTCTACGTTTTCCCGAGTTACGGAAAAAGCCAATGAATTATGCATCAACTACATTTTAAGAACAAGAGAAACGTAAATGATATAAATGATGGCTAATGTCCTGCTGTGCTTTTTATATCAGTTTCCAACAGCCATCATAACACTGAAAAACAATAATTCAGTTGCTGTTTTTCTACTGTAACAGAGTAATTCTCATTTTTAAACTTTCAATCTAAATGGTTGCATGGGGCATTTTTTGCACGAGCATGGCTGATGGAATACTGCCTCTCGGTCACCAGCTGAACGTTGAGGAAAAAGAATAAATCACTGGCTAGGAATGGAAATAACATTCACAGGGAAAACAACAGCAAGCTTTTAAAGCTGCATAGGTGGGGACCATTAGCCCCCCGGTGGGCTGAAACTTCAAATTAAATCACATGAAGAGGAAGCAGCTGTAAGAGTAAATCAGCAACAACAGGAATAACTGTCTCATCTGCTCTCCGATCAGGGTGTTGAACAACAAGCAATGGGAATAATTCATGCTGAGAGAGCCAAGGATGCAGTCTTACTATGTGGAGAAGGGGGGAGAAAACCTGTATTTTAGAAGAACATTTGCTTCCCAATTTCAGGCTGACAAAATGGACCTTCACATCCTGAAAGCTGCTATTGGTGCTAAGTATTCACAAACGGGAAATGAACTTAGTGCATAACTGTGGTGATACAGGCTCCACGTCAGCTGTTGGTAGGCTGGTTATTCAAGCCCTTTGCATCCTGAGTTTTAGGAGACTCTACTTAAACTGAGCAAGAAAAGAAAACAGCAGATCTCCCAAACACTCTTCTTAGTGAACCAACGCTTATTTTTTTCACTCAACCTTTGCCCCTCTGCACTCCAGACCTATGTAGGAAGCTATTACAAATTCACTGTCTAACCATGTGTTTTTTGTTGTTGTTGCTGTTTTTTCCTTTCTTTTGCATTGAACCTCATGAGCTCATTCACTATTCTGTTATTTGATAATTTTGGTGCTAATAAAAGCAAGCTGATTTTGTAAACAAGAAAATTGATGCAAACTACAGAGTTGAGATGTGCAAATTTGGAGCATTTGCGACAGCATTAAGGTCAATTATCATTATATTCAAGTAGTTACAAGTCTGTCTTTGGTTGCAGAGCATTGCTTATTCCTCACTCTGCCATCACCACCCAGCACAAGAGTAGCTTCAACAGCTGGATTCCAATCTGTGCTCTCTTGTAATTGGAGATGACTGAGAATGAAAAATGTTGGAAAACAAAAAGTTTCCAAGTAAATGAAGGAGATTCCGAGACTATTCCTTCTCCAACATCTCATAAAGAATACTCATTCCTGATTATCCAAAATACATTCTAACTTTTTTTTCCCCCCCTCCTGGGGGTAGTCTAAACAATTATTGTCAGAAAGAGAAGGAGAAATCCTGAAATTGTCACTTTTACAAGATATGTACATTTCTGTTTTAAAGGCCACTTGATATGATTCATTTCTTTAGTAATAATGAAAAAAATCTAGAGTTTTATTTTCATGCCACTGTAGTAAACACTTTTCAGCAGTAGCACATAGCTTTCAAATTGAAGCAAAATCTACTCCATCTGAAAAATAAATTTACTGCAATCTACAAAACCATCTGAAGTTGTTAAAATATCAGATACTAATCCTGCTGAAATTCTATTTGTTAGCCTGCTGTACTTATGTACAAATGAAAATTGCAAAAAAAAATTATTTTTTCTTCTCCTTCCCTTCTTCTCATTCTTCTCTGACAGATTTTGTAATGTGAAAAGGAGTGCCTTCTCCAGCAGCACAATTCTCTGCAGGCTGCCACGGCGGGAGACCCCCAGCTCTGACCTCCTCGCTATCCCACATATGTTTATCAATAACTGCCTGACCTCCTTGCTATTCCTTCTCCAACAGTGAATTCTTATGGCAGCCTGCAGTGCTGTACAGACCACAGAAATACCTCTCCCACTGTACCACAGAAATCTGTAAGACCATCTGCCAAGGGGAGGTCTGACTTAAATGTTTGTCAGAAACTGCCTGCAGACTTGAGGACAATCCATCTAAAGCTGCCATTCCTGATCACACCCTTAGAATTAAAAAAAAAAAAAAAAAAAAAAAAAAAACACAGCCAAAGAAAGAAAGGCTTGGAAAAATCAAATTCATTTTACATGTGCTTGTTTTTCAGAATGAGCTTACCCTACATAAATTCATTTTCTCTTCCGTTATTTGAATTTCCCCTCGGTTACTTCTCTCCATATTTTATTATTTTTTAATTTACCTTTTCTTCAGCATGGGTTTTACAAGGGCTGTTTACATACTTGACACCAGGGCACGTGTCCAACTATGCTGCATCAGTGCCCTAACTGAACAACTATGAAGACATTTCTGTACATTACATATAACTGTATCAGCCTGAATATAATGCAAGTTTAAACAGAAACTGAGCTCTGTAGGAATCAAATTCCTTCTATACTTCTGAAGTACTCTGCAAGCATTGATGCAGCTTCAAGAGTTCAAGTCCTCTTAGCCAGCCAGCCCAACCTCATGGATCACACCCCTGAAAGATCCCACAGCAGAGAGCTCCGGGAAGATTAGGTCAATCTCAGAGTAATTCACTGGTACTAACAGGCATTTGGAAGGGCTACTAACTTACATTTCCCCAAGAAAGTGATATTTGACCTGTATATGAAGAAATCCTATAGCAGAGAGAATGCAGTTCCACACAAAAATCCTGTACAAACATACCTTATCCCAGACCCAAAAAGCTCTTTGTAGCTAATTGCTGCAATTAGAAATTGCAGGATATCTGCCATCAGATGATGAAAAAAGTAGACTGATAAAAAAAATACAGGTGTAGGTACAGAGCTGGTGAAAGAAGCAAGATGTCAGGCTACGACATAAAGGAGTGATATTTTTTTCTATCCTTTGGAAAATGTAGTCTAGCATTGCAGCTCTGCTCCCGACACACACACACGTCCCATCACAGTCTCACTTTCACCTGGAGGGACAAAGCTCTAGATAGGTGTAATGCAGCCTAGCTTTCTAAGGGACCTTTATGAGGCCCAAGCATATTTCCTCTTTTCAAAGATCTGTTCTTTACACCCTTCTGGACAGTACTAAAGGAGTGAAAGATGATTGTCCACTCTTGTTTTCTTAATGCTGGCCATGTTCACTGGGGAACACCATTACTGACTGCCAGCTACACCTTGTACCATGGCTCACCACCCTGTGAGCCTGGCAGTCCAGCCAATTCTTTCAGCCACCTTATCATCGCCTTATCCAGGCCATATATCAGCCATAGGTAAGAATATAGTACAGGAAACTATGCCAAAGTCTTCGCTAAATTTACAGTAAAACAACAAAACAAAACAAAGACCTCCACAGCTTTCCCCTCCTCCGCACAGCCAGACATTTTATCAGAGAAGGCAGTCATGCATCGTTAAATCATCTGGTAAATCTATGTGAGGTGATCCCAGTCACCTCCTTGTCCTTCACGTGCCTAGAGGTGGCTTCCAGAAGGGTTTGCCCTATGTGCTTCCCAGAGACCGAGGTTCAGCTGCCCCGTAGTTCTCTATGTTCTCCTTCCTGCCCTTCTTGAAGGGCAGCGTGACATTTCCTTTTTTCCAGTCATCAGGAATCTCCCCTGATTGTCGTGACCTTTGGATGATGAGGGAGAACAGCCTCGTAATGACACCAACCAGCACTCTCAGCACACTCGGAGGCCTCTCATTGCAGGGTTATTTCTATTACTTCTGGATGTCAGCCTGCACTTGCAGAAACTGCAGCTATGTTTCACAAGTGCTTAGTTCAGTACGAGCCTTAAAGCGGTTGCGGTTTCTGCTGCCCACAGGATGATATATATATTAGAAATGAAAACACTAACTTGTACAGCCTACATATTTTTGAGAACAAATGTGTTGGAGAACTAAGATGAAGTGAAACTCGCTAAAATACTACAAAAGGAAATACAGAAGGAAGGATATCATTCATTCTACTACATCTAGACTAAGTGACACTGACAGAGATTATTCCACCTATGCAGGATAACACATTATTTTAAAAGTACAACATTCAACAACATCACTTGAGAAGATTCTGTTTGGCGGTGTTGTATCCTGGAAGAATGCGGTCTACTACATTTAGTACAAAATTCAAGATGATTTGTTTTTTTTCCTCCTTTTCACAATGCTTACTTTAAGTAACAGTTTGGACACACATACGATTTAGGATGTTATGAATTTATGGCTATGCATTAGTATATATACATGGCATGAAATTGTTGAACTATATAAACATGAACTTGATTCTAAAGTTTGTCTACCATAGACTTGACTTCAGTAATTAGAACAAATTCCTGATGCTACAAATTTTTGCAATGAAGATCGGGCTACATTTGCAAATTCCAAAGCATATGAATTAGTCACACCTTGGACCTACTTAACTCTTCTGGCAACTGTTTTTTCAAAAGTATGAAATGTGTCTTGACTTTCAGTTACATTTTATTTTTACAAAAAGTAAAATGCACTATCTCGTTTACTTATGTAGTAAATTGAAATTGGAGCTTAAATGCAGTTCAGTGCAAAGCAGTTCAAGATACAACACAAAGCTATTTCAATGAAAATGTGTTAATCTTTTTTAAAAACTACAACTCATATATTTTTCTGCCTCGAAGTGCACTTAGATTTGTTGCGTGATTTTATGCAACATATGAAGTCTAGTCAGGGCTAGACCAAAGTAAAAAAAAAAAAAACAAAAAAACAAAAACCACAACCAAACAAAAAAAGCAAACAAATGACAAAAACAAACAAACAAAACAAAACAACAACAACAACAAAAAACACCACCAAGAATTAGGACTGCGAAACATTTTAGCTTTGTACACAATTAAAAACAAACAAACAAAAAAAAAAAACAACTACCCCCCTGACCTCACCCAAAACAAACATATGCATAAGCATATGTTTGTTTAATACCACCTTTTGCATTAATTTTTAGGATTACTTTGGGGATTTTAGTGAAACAACCACACACTGAACGGAAGAGTTCTGGCCCAGCTACCTATTTATTCTTTACAGAATCACAGAATCACAGAATTTTCTAGGTTGGAAGAGACCTCAAGATCATTGAGTCCAACCTCTGACCTAACGCTAACAGTCCCCACTAAACCATTTCCCTAAGCTCTACATCTAAATGTCTTTTGAAGACTTCCAGGGATGATTTAACATTCAGCAGTCTAACTTTAAAGTAAGGACACTCTGCCATCCACTTTATATTTAAATAGATGTGAAACGTAGTAGAAGAATCTAATGACCATTTGCTTAATGATGGCTTTCTATTTTATCTTGTGTGATTACGGAAGTGGAAGCTACAGAGATCTATTTAAAGATTTCCTTTTCAAAAGCCATGCATCTGAAAGATGAAACTGTTTAGAACATTAATTCACTGAATTTGCCTATTTATCTAAAATCATTAAATGAAAGTTTCATTTGCAACAGCTACAATTTTCTTTTCAAACAAGTGTTAGAGCTGGGAGAGGGTAGCAAGAATTTGAGGACTAATATCAAAACCACAACCATTCCTTTTGCTAACGTTTCGCCATCAAGGCATTTACAATAGAAGTTTACTACCTGTGATTGTTGTAGGGTTTAGCAGTTTGACAATTTATATCAAATACTGTTTGTTTTGCTCATCTCTTTAGTAATGAGCATAAAGTATTTTGATAAAACAAGCCTAGTATCTGAAATTGTTACCCTTTAATAAAACGATAATTCAAGTTCAACTGAACAAGAAATAAGAATGCCTCTGAAAGTAACAAAGCACAGTTAAAATTATTTCTTCTTCTTACGCTATTAATAGCAAAAAAATATTTAGTAAAAGAGTGTTCCCAATCAAAAGCATGCAGCAGATAGGGCCAACTGATCATTAAATACCAAAGAAAGCATAATAGGTTTCTCTGTTCCACAAAGCAAACCCTTGTCCTTGCTTATAAAAGAGGTCATTCAACCCCTATAGGGCCCTCTGTTCCTAATAGCCTAATGCTTGAGCATAAACCAGCAGCCCTGTCTTGCCCGGTTTGGAACTATAATGCTTTTAGCAAAAGGGAGAGGAAGGCGGGGAGGAAAGGAAACAGTATAATAGGTCGCTTGCTGCTGCAAACAGCATGATAGCTAAATTATGAGTCCAGTTTCATTCTGCTAGAACAAGAGAGACTCCAAAGGGCATCAAGACAGACAGTCCGCAGAAGTTAGCTCAGCGCCAGCACTGCAGCATTATGCATCTTGCTTTCAAGGAGGATTAATGATACCATACATCATGATGATAAATTGGGTTTTGTAGTCAATTTGAAGAGAAAAGGGAAGAAAGCATTTCAAGAAAATTGGAGGGAAAAAAATGAAGTTGAATTTCATGAGTTGCTCCTAGTTCTCAGGCTGAGGGAAGAGGAAGCTATTCTTTAAGAGAAGTGTGCACTGCTTCTGTGGGACACCTGCTTATGATCTTCCAAATTCCAGGCATGTTGGTTACACACACAGTAGCTTTTGTAAGTTAACTCTTGCACATGTGAAAAAAAAATAAAAATCCATTCTATCTTTAAATTTGCCAGTTAAAAAAAAGCTCAAACTTGCAAATTCATATATAGACATCCTACAACAACTTGGTTTTTGGAGGCAGAAGACATCTACTGTCTAAGTTAACAGAATGAAAGTCTTGTGTGTATTAATGACGAGAGAGAGAATTATCTGACAGTAATTAGTTCTTCACTGAATCAAGAACATTATACAAGAAGTAAATTCAATGATACACAATGGTACACACATTAAGAAAATAAAAGCATAAAGGGATCTGGGGATGCTGGCTGATCAAGCTCAACATGAGCCAGCAGTGTGCCCTGGCAGCTGAGACAGCAAACTATTTTGGGGTGCATTAAACAGCACAGCCAGCCAGCCAAAAGAGGTGATTCTCCCTCTGTATTTAGCATTGGTGAGACCTCACCCTGAATATTGTGTGCAGTTATGGGCTCCACAATATAAAAAGGGTGTTGAAGTCCTTGAAAACCATTCAGAAGAAGGCAACAAAGCTGGTAAAATGGCTGGAAGGCACGTCCTATGAGGAGAGGCTGAGGACACTTGGGTTGTCTGGTCCGGAGAAATGGAGGCTGAGAGGTGACCTCATTGCTCTCTACTCCTTCCTGAGGAGGAGAAGTAGAGAGGGAGGTGCTGGACTCTTCTCAGTAGTAACTGATGACAGGACATATGGGAGCAGCAGAAAGCTGCACCAGGGGAGGTTCAGACTGGACATTGGGAAAACCACAGGGGAGTCAAACATTGGAACAGGCTTCCAAGAGAGGTGGTTGGTGTCCCATGCCAGTCAGTGTTCATGAGACATTTTGACAATGCCCTTGTGAATATATTTTAAGTTTTGGTTAGCCCTGAAGTAAGTGGTCAGGCAGTTGGCATAGGCGATCTTTGAAGGTCCCTTCCAACAAAACTGTTCTATGCTTTTGACTGGGTGACCACAGATAATGAATTTTGCAAAAAGGGACTTCAACACAACAGAAAGCTATTTCAGAAAACACAGACAGACACCAGTTTAGAGCTGTTGTTCTGTAGTTTTGTATATAGCATACAGATATACAGGTCCTTGAAGCATGAAATTACTGTTCTCAGCTCTATGCTTCACATAAACACTTTGTAAACTATTGATATGCTCATGTTGGTCTTGTACTATAAGCAGAGAGAGAAGGGCCAGTCTTGCACCCTGCAGAAATACTCCCCAGCTCTTGAAAAGAGAAAAATCAATATTTCTTCAAACCTAAAAACTAAAGAACTAAAAGGTATAATTTCTATGCCTAGTTTCAAAACTCAGATGAGAAATCTGCTTCAAAGTCTGTATTGAAAATGACAGATATGAGAAATCTTGTTTATGACTTAGAAATTCACTGGGAAAAAAAGGGTAAGGTGTCACTCATTATAACATACGCTCTCCGTTTTAAAACCAAAACATGGGCTATCGGTCTGTTGTAGATGAAGAATTAGATGCAAAGGGTCACACGCTGCACAAATTCAAGGAAATGGTCATGAGCTGTAGGCATATTCTGTGATATTACAGGATGCAGTGCTAATTAATGGAGGCTTTTACTGAATATCCATTGCTGTACTGCTAATGAGTCTGGATTAATTTAAACAATGTTTTTATGGAAACTGATTAATTCTTTGGAAGTAACATCACACAGTTTAAATCATTTAAAGCATTTTTAGCCAAGCTAAATAACAACTGGAATGAGTTTAGAAAGAAAATAGCTTACATAATCTAAAATAGTGGCTTTCAAACAAGCTACCAGGGCGTGGTAGAGATATCAGACATGGAAACTCATACTCCAGAAAGCATTCTCCAGCTCAAATTCTTTGTATTTTTGAGAGCTGGAGCCTATACTACTATTTCATTCAAAGTTTCTGATGTTTTTCTTTAAATAGATGAATAGCAACAGTAAATAAAAACTGCACTTTGGACATTTACATATGACATATTTAAAATCACCTGAAAATAAGTTTGAAATAATCTGCATTAACATAAAATGCTGAAATTTGAAAATATGATCAAAGAAAGAAGATAGCTTACGTCTAACTTTGACTGAAAAGATAACAAGAATGAGTAATCTCGGACCCATTACATATCCCAGGATTAGGGCAGAAAATCTCTTATGCATTTTAATCACACAAAAACGTAATTAAGAAGAAAGTACTATCATAAGCAACTAATATAAGTGCCAAATGCTGGTTATCACACTGAATTATGATAAAAGATATAATAATGTAAACCTCACGGAATAATACAGAATACAGAAATACTTTGGTAAAGAGGGAGTTGTATGTTTTAAGCAATCCTTCTATATATCAGTCTTCTTATTTTACCTTAAAGTACTGAATTCCATGGACAACACAGTGTAATTTTTAATTTGGATTATTTTTGTATCAAGTGAGCGAAGAGTTCAAAAATATGGCAAACTGCTATATAATAGAATAAAAGCAAGAAAACAGTCAGCATGTGCAAGGCAGTTGGCTAGACACAGAATGCACTTAGAGGACGACAATTCCATGAGCCAACAATACAGAGGGGCAACGTGTAAGTAGTTTCTGATGATGATAATCCTTATCTAAATTTACCTCCTCACAGTACAGTAGATAACACCATTAACTCATTAAGAATAACCTGGCTTCTATCTGCAAGTATGCCAACTTGATGCTGCATTTGATGATAAGCTGAAATGGCTTAGTAGCAAGACAGTAAGGAAAATATTCATTAGACAGTCTACAGACAGAAATCACACCATAATAATTACCTTGATTTCTGTCAGAAGTCTCCTCTAAAATTTAGTATTACTTAAAATATTTTCTAAAATGGCTGATAGAACCTTGGAAACTGTAAGTGGGCCAGCTTGATGAAAAAGGAAAACAGCTGCATAGCATCAGTAATGGAGTTTCCCTAATTCTAAATGATGAAATTGTTTAAGTATATCTACTGATTTCTCACTGAGCACACAGTGGGTCTTTGCTGTGTATCCACCATCCAGCTTAAGCTAAATTTATATAGTATCCTGTGATACACCACCAAAATACATCATAATCAAAAGACAATTAAAATCTGTTGGAGATATCCACAGGGAGGTCAAAGTGAAATCATTTAAGGGTTTTGAAGGGTATTAATGTTTCTTTTTTTCTCATACAGATTAATGCCCATTAGGGTCTCATTCTAAATAGTAATTTACCTTTTGATGAACTGATTATATGTCAATACAGGACCATGAATTAAATCAACACTAAGAGAGAGGAGCTTCTGTTCAGGATTCTTTATGAAAAAAAATATATCCAAAGAGCAATTACTTGATTCTTTCAAGACTAGAAGCCAAATAACAGTCCAGTTGTTCAGAAAAAGGGTCATCTATAAAGAATCATGCAGAAGATGACACATGGAAAATAATAATAAAAAACATTTTTAAACATTTGTTAAAGTAGTCTAATTATATCCCTGTTTTTTTTAAACACTCAGCAAAAGTCTGCAAGCATTACACAAGCTTGCCTGCCTCCATATACAAAAAAAATAAACCTGTAATGTGTTCCTTATACTCATGCCAATACCTTTACATGCTGTATTTAGCTCTGTAAAATACAACTCAGCAATGTAATTTGAGGAAAAAAATTACAAAGGTATTGAATTGTAAAAATCTTGTAACAGCTGCTCATTTGCATTAACTGCTAGAAAGCCATCATTAGGGAAGACATTATAAAAACCACAATAGACTTGTACTAAAGACTTCTTTAACGAGTTATCCTTAACTCTGAGAGATCACAATTCCCTTCAAAACAGGTAACTGTGTTCTCAAACACTAATTCTCTGCACAGCAGTTTTAACGTTTGAAGAACAGTGTTGTTATTGCTTGCTCTTTTGTTTCCTGAGATGGCTTTCCAATTAGGTGTACCTTTCATCATTTCACAAAATGTTCAGTTTTAGGACACTCATCCAAACCGCCATGGGCATGTCTAAGTACTGGTTTAAAGGTGCTGAAGGAGAGAAAGTTTATTTCATTTCAGAAAGCAGAGGAACACAGAGGGAAGGCTGGGTTCCAGACTCTGACAGTGGTGTACACATGTGCTACAGGAACACCGAACTGAGATGGGAACACACAAAATACCACAGCCGTAAGGGTGAATGATGCAATTTGTCTGGTACGGTGCTCTTGCCAAATGACTGTTGTTTACCAGATGTTTCAAGGGTCACAGGCAAATCAGCTTGGGGAAAGATCCTTCCAGGCTGCAGCAGTTCAGTCAGCCTTACAGAAAGTCCTCACAGGTTAAGAATAAAAAGAAAAGTTCTTTGGACAACACACCAACCAGGTATGTCTGCTCTGAATGAGCACAAAAATCTCGTGAATTCTCTTCCTGGTAATTGTTACTCATATTAATTGATTTTTATTCAATATGACTATAGAAGCTGCAACCATAGGTGGTACTAGAAAAACAGTTAGTTGTAAATAAAATTCAGGGTGAAGAGTCAGAAGTACTGGGTGGGGGAGGGAGGAGGTTCTTTTGTTGTCACTAGTATGCCTAAGAAGCTGTATTAAAATTTAAAATGTTCAGTTTTTCAAAACTTACAAAAACACTAGCACAGCATTTCAACAACTAATCCACCCAATAGCAGCAATAAAATTAAGTTATAAAACTCTACAACTGCTACGTGGCTTCAGAATTGCACACATAAATTACCTTCAGAGGAACTTAAACAATTATTTTCTTTCAGGACACTATGAACTCTGAAAATAAATTATAACCTAAACTTTATAGAGCAATCACAAATCAAATACAAATGCCATTCAAGAATGTTCCTCATTTTTCTGAGGGAAACGTGATCCAATAGTAAAGGAGTATTATTTTGCATATGTTTACATTTTCTGATAATGATAGATGGGAAATTTTGTAGAACGGTTTTAATAAAAATGCCAAAAGTGGTTCACTAATTTGGATGAAGAAAGCAAATGCATACAATGCATTGCAAAGTCAGTAAATATGCACTCCAAAGCACAACTAACAACAACAAAAATTATGCTATCACATACTCTGAACTGTTGCAGAGGAAATATGCTCTGTATACACATGCCACTTTTAACTAGATATGAAAACAAGCTTCAACAATGGTAGAAACAGTAAGAAATCTAATGGAAGGTCTGTTCTTCCCTTATTTTAGAGGTAGAAGAAGCGTCATTTCTTACACAGCATGTTTTGACTGACAATGTGAACTTTAGACCAGGGGCATGTGTTTGAATTTCCAAATAATTTAATAAAGATTTGCAGTGAAAGTCATAGTGTAACACATCTCTTTGTCTCTACGCGACAAGTTCATAGAGATGGGAATAAAGTGGCTTTAGGTTACTGTATTTTCAGGAAGCTCCTATCTCTGCTCTCTAGTAAAATGCAAAAAACAATGACCTATTTTTGCGTTTTGCCTCAAAGCAATATTAAAAGCATGTAGTACATTCTAAATAAAGATCACAGCACTGAAAAATGTAAGCACAAAAACAAAAACAACAGAGGTTGAGAACACTTCCCTGAAACCTGCAGTGAACCTCTAGCCTTACTTGCAACATCTCAGTTTATATACTGGATGATTGAAGCCCAGCCATGGGAAAGAAGCATTTTAAGAAATAACTTGAACGCATGAATACAAATAAAAAACATAAAAATGAGCAGAACTGACTGAATTAAGTAACACCACACAGTATTAACTATGGATTGGCATAGAAAAATAAACTGAAACCTCTTAGAAGAAATCTTTCAAGAGAAACTCCTTTCTTCCTGCTGAACAAAATATCAGAAGTTATCTTGGGATTACAATAACATTTCCCCTCATTTATTTAGATTCAGAGGTATTACTCCAATAAGGGTTTTGATGCCACTATTACTTACAAGGCATTAGTTTCAATCATTGTTTTGTAGGCATATAGAAGAACAGACAAACTGTGACTGCTATTTTTAAAACAAGTTTTGCTTTGCATTTAGTAAGAATCGAGTTACCAGATCCCAATACAGTAACTGAATCCTCCTATTCAAACCTCCAACGTGGACTCAGATCCCTTAAGCTTGTATTTATTTAAGAAATAAATCTTTAATCAGGATACCTAAAAAAATAAGCCTTGCATGATCATGCTGTGCACGTATCCTTCTATCCCATCAACTTTTAAACTTGTTGGCCATTTTCAGTCCAATCTGAGAGAAAACTAATATCTCAAGAGCAGTAAGTTCCCACACTTTTCATGCATATGAATTGGAGAAGCATGGCCCAAGTGGTGACCCTCTTCAGGCCCCAAGAGCAAGGAAACGGGGGGCCATTTGGATGGAGAAGAGTATCAGCCTCACTGGGTACCGAGCATTAAGAAAGCAGGCTTCTATCACATCATGGAAGAGCAGCTCTTAAAATAAGTATCGCAAACCCTGCCTAGGCAAAAGGACAGACTGACAAGGAGTTGCAATTTGTAATTACAGTTGCTTGCCCAACTATTTTAGTCTACTTCTTCTAATACTTAAAGAATAGTATGTGACAGTAATCGATACTACAGGGCAGTTAAGTAATTCTCTTTCTTCGGTTTGTTAATATGCCTTATCACTAGGCTTCCAAGCAATTCATCACACCACATGCTTGAACGCATGCCACTGGAGCAATGTTTTTTCTGCATATTCTCTCTACGTACGTTACTATGCATGAGAGAACAAATATTGAGATGATCTGACAGTCTCCATTTTATTTTGCAGGTCGGCTCCAACACATTTAACCACAATGCATATCTCCTCTCTTTCCTCCCCTTCAACCTGCCCTGTCAATGACCTTAAACCCAATTTAAATGAACCACCCTCTGCTAGTAATGAGAAGTAATTCAGCCTCACTGATGGTTTGTTAAAGCCTCTCTTATAAAAGAAATCACACACAACTTTTCAATCATCTTGAATCATATGAGGGCTTTTGGGCTTCAAAAATCATTCACTAGTGATGTTAGGGAGGCTGGATGTAAGTCAAAGTTCAAAGCAAAATCATTTATTTGCCCCAGCCCTTAATTATAAAGTTAACATAAGGGATCCATAGCCTGAGCAATTTCTGTGCAGCAGTCTGAGAATGACTGAATTCTGTGGCTTTGCCAGATTGAGAGGAAGGATTTAATAATTCTCCTCACTGCATATTAATGCCTTTTTTCCTCTCATGCTCTATAAGAAAGCATGCCAAACATATGAAATCAACAGCATAAATTCCACAAAAGAAAGATTTAAATTCACCTGTAAATAACTCCAATAAGGATATTTAGGATCAAGCTTTTCTCAAGTACTCTTAAATGATTAGGGTTAGATCTCCAGATGGATCCAGGCTCCCAGCTCCCATTGATTTCCTACAGCACTAATCCTCACAAAGGTATTTAAACACCTCATAGCTTATTTTCAGGATGTATGAGAACAGGGAACCTGGTTAGTACATTTTGCATGAACTCTGTAATTCTTCTTCAACTTCGCATGAGGGTTGCTGGCACCTTTTGGGTTTATTCTAATCACTGAAACAGGATGATACTATAGACTGAAATTCTGGGTGAGAGGCAAAACCATGCAAAAATGGACTCCACTTCAGCCTGTATAAACAATTTAA
Source organism: Aythya marila (assembly GCF_965140915.1). Lineage (NCBI taxonomy): Eukaryota > Metazoa > Chordata > Aves > Anseriformes > Anatidae > Aythya > Aythya marila. The sequence continues at coordinate 50,766,177 of NC_139043.1, forward strand.
CATGTAGCTATCACAATGTAAAAGTGTTATCAATTTAGATGAGAACTCATATGAAATAGTCTGCCTCATTAAAAACAGGATCATAAAACAAAAAGCTCTGTGCTGCTAGACACAAACTGTATTGTGTCTTGCAGGAGTGTCAAGTCTTGGCAATCATCCAGTTGCTGAATCATTGCCAGGCACATCAGATATATATTAATGCAGGATAATCTGTAAGAAAAGCATTCTTTCATAAACATTTTTTTCTTTGTAAAACCATCAATCAACTTCTTAGCTGAGCACCATGTGGCTCAGCTTAAGGGATCCTCAGAAATGCTTCAGTGTCTATAAACCACTGACTTATTCCAAAGTCTTGGTGCCTTTCAGTGTCCATTGTCCTAAGTATTTGCTGAAGTTATTTGGCTGGCTGTCAGCAGCTAATTCTGATTTGTAACTTGGGAAACCACCAGTGGGAGGTTGCTCAGACCTAACTACTGCCATCCTCAGCGCCAATTAGCCAAGGTGCACTCTGCCAGGATAGGATTTTTTGCACTTCAAATTATTTTACAGGAAGAATGGGAACATATAGCACCACCTAAACATCTGCCAGAAAAAGACCTAATTGCAAGCATTTTGTTATTTAACCCATATTAAGCTGCGTAGAAAAGCAAAACAATACATGTTTTGTTTGAAAGTTTGATTTCCTCATCCAGGTAAATTTCTAACAAATACAAGTTGATTAGCATTACAAAGGATGGGAATTTCAGAAATAAAAAGCATTACAAAGTTTCTGGAAGAAACTTACTACAAAACGGTCACTTTACATGAGTTATAAGGACTAGACTCTCTAGTAAAAAAACACATTTAAAGAATGTGTAAAACTATTTCTGTACATAAACGAAGCTCTACTGATGTTCTCGGGTGTTTAAGGAGTCCACCTTAAAGTGTGAATCCACCAGGGATTCCTTTGTATGCAATAGGAAAATGGTGTTTTACTTGAGCATCTGATCTTCTAATATGCAAAGGCTACTGGTTTCTAATCTAAAGCATTTCAATGTCATTCCTTAAACTACATGTTATAATTTTATAACACGTATTAAAGCACTGTTACTTCTACATAATGTCACAAGAGTCAGGATGAAGAAATTAGTGTAAAGTCAATGTAAGTCAATATAAACAGTTTCACTACAGTCTAACTACTGGATGAATTTCTTGCATTCAAATTTATAAAGGATAAGAGATTGGATGACTCCATGTGATGGCAATAACACATTTCATTTCAGACACAATAATCTGAATTCAATCCAATTTAGAGGTGACTAAAAACCTGAAAGATTTTTGATGGCTTACATTTCATTCGTTTGCTGTCTTTATCAAGTTCTTTAAGTGCTCCATTAAAGAAACAATACAAACTCACTGCACATGTAATGCATTACCACTTTAGCGGGACACATCCACGTAAGCTGGCTTGAAGCAGGTATCCCAGGCATTTATTGGAGGATAATATTAACAGCACAGAGCTCAGCAGAAACCTAGTTAGAGAACTTCGACAAATATTTTGTTGACCTGAAATTACAGCATTACTAATAAAAAAAAATAAAAAAGTGGCTTTTTTCAAGCCACATTTAGTGTGTAATGCCATGAGCCACAAACACAGCTGTGACTGTTGTGTGGTCATACATTAAAAATGCGTCTTAAAGAATTGCATCACACTGTGTAAGATTAACATTATTAGTTGATGCCTGAATGATCTCAGTAAATAAATAACATTAATCTCTCCTACCAAGAGATCTTAATTAACTCTCTTCTAAATTGCAAACACTCCATGACGATGCCATCCATTGGAGATACACCTTTTATTTAATATAACGAATACATTTTAGAAACAAGAAAAAGTGTTTTTTGAAAGAACGCACTTCACCTTGTTTCTGTCTCTACAACTAAACAGTCAGGAGATAGGTTTTCTTCTCACCAATGAGATAAATCAATATGGGCCCACACAGTGCCAGGTACCGTATAAACATCCATCTCATTTCTAAAACTCTCACTCTTAAGTCAACATTTTGGCTATCGAAAATGAAAAACTTATATATGATAGTTGTCAATGGACATACTCATCATGAGACATTTCTCCCCTTCTCCCTTTCCCTCTAAGCCATCTTTATAGATCGATACCTTGAAACACAGCTCGCAGTGCTGCTTCACCCTAAAGGCAGGACTCAGCAGACACCTCTTTGTCAACCAACACTCCTTCACACTCAAAGCCTGAAAACTGAGCCTACGTTCATTGCCAGGTCTGTTCTGCTTTTTCCAAACCTTTGTTTTTTTGCTCTAAAGGGGCCTGCCTCACAGCAGCTTAAGAGGGCATCGTTCAGATCTGCATGGTCCTCCTCTCCCATGCACTGCACGGTTCTGCTCCCTGTCTCCATTTGTGCAGCAATCCAAGGCAATCGAGCAGCGCTTGGAGGTGGCTGTCAGAGGTGCCTTCTGGCTGGCTGCTCAATGAGCACGTCATCGGGATGGCAGCTGGAAGGAAGGGCGCTTGGTGGTGGGCAGCCCTGACACTGATCTACCTGGAGGGCTGTAGATATGCACCTGTAGAAAGAACTAACAGGAGTATTCAGGGGAAAAAATACACGGCAAAAACAAAACAAACAACAAGTTTTGTATCTTAACCAGTCATCAGGTTTCTCCAGCCAACTATTTCCCTTCCACGCCACACTGAAGAGGATAAAGAAATTCAGTGATTATCCCCAACTAAGTCTAACCTCTCCCCAACCTCCTAACAAAGGCTGTTCTTACCCTGTGCTGGCTCCCCAGACGCTCAGCACAGCCACGCAGAGCGCTGTCCCAGGGGAGAGGACAGTAGAGGAGCCAGCGCGGCCAGCCAGGGGTGGGAGGAGATGGAAGACACCTCTTGGAGCATGCTGCTTGTTTCTGTCGGCTTTGAAAGTAAAGCTTAACATTTTGCCTGTTCATTTTATGGTTTCTTTTCTCTGTAACCTCAATTGTCCTAGACCAGGTCAGTAGCTGTTCCACAACGAAGCAGCTGCAGCGTCCCATTTACAGCCTCAAACATTTCAGCTGTCATGCCTTCAAAGTGTTTTTTTTCGTTATACGTATGAAGTTGAAAAAGATGATTTGATCTGGAAAAGGTTCTGTAATAGCTACAGTTCCAAGTTCAAACCTAGGATGGTGCAAATCAAATCAAATCTGTGCTCTATATGAGGATGTGAGTGATACTTACCCATTTCTGATGTAAGAGCACAAGACCTGCCAAGTTTCAGTAGGGTTTAGTAATTGATGTGCTGCAAAAACATTCTGTATAAAGAATGTGTCTATTAATTTTAAATTCTTAGGGTAAGCACTTATGTATTAAAAATACTCTGAAGAACTTTAAACATAAGAGATTAAATACCTTTGAGCCTAAACTGCGTGCAATATGTGGGTGAGTCTTAGATCTTATTCTGGAACCATAATATCTACATTCTTAATGAAACTCCTTTGCACATTTAGGGGAACTTGTATTTATGCCAATGTGAATTACATCTCCGTATGTCTATGTGAATTCACACATTAGTTACACTTTTTGAAAAAACTCAGTCAGCATACTGATAATGGCAATTTAGGAAAAAAAAAAAAAAAAAGCACACATGGATTTCTAAGCAGTTTTCAAATGTCCATCACCAATAACATTTACAGAAAGTAATATCTCATAGAATAGGTGGACTGACACCTGTTGTGAAGTGTCTTGCTACAGATAGAAGGCAAACGTTAGGAATAATTTGTCAGTGAAAAACAGTATAGAGAAATTACCAGGTTTATATATACTAAGACTGGTGCATTTAACAGACAAATGATCCAAAAAATTAAAGCATGGAATAGGAGTACAATGAAATTTTTTGATGATACGGAATTATCCACAGTAAGTCAAAGCTAAATTCACTGTAAAAACTTGTAGAAACTATACTGAACTGAGAGGTGATAACACAGCCAATGAAATGCTATGCAAATAAACCCAAAATAAAACACCAAGAATAGCCCTGAAAAGGATGGGCTCCAAACGATGTACTACAGCTTGGTTTAGGGAGATACATTTTTCTCTAGATATGTTTGTTCCCAAAGCACCTAGTGCTGGCCATCACAGAAGAAAGGTACAAGAGGTTTGTTGTAGTTTTTGGCAGTTGTCTGACACGACAGAGCTATACTTGTGTTACCCAATTCAGTCGTTTGTCAAGATGTAAACAAGGCAGGAGAAGTGCCAAGCTAAGTGATGTCAGACCAATCCATGATCTTGTAATAAAAGACAGTGTACTGAATAGCATTTCCAAACACAGCTACAATATTCATCTCCTAATTCTTCCATGCTTTTGTCTTGATTCAAGAAATTCTGGGCCTAGATTAAGATGTGCCAGGGAATCCTGTATTCTAATGTAAACTCAAGTATAGGTATGGAGTTAGATTTATTTCAAACACCTTGCCACACTGAAAACAGAAACCAACTTAAAGTCAAATTGAAGAGTCACATTAGGAAAAAAACTAAGTTGAGCAGATGAACTTTATCCAAGCACATATTAACTAAACCTTATTTAAACTATACCACTTTTCCTTAAATAAATACATTTCTTTTTCAGGTATTAAAATATTTGCACTTGAAAAGCTGAGGCATACAGTGGCATGCAATTAGGATGCTCAGATGTAGGTGTTTGATTCAGTCTAGCAACACGTATCAGAATGCAGCTTGGCATTTAAGTGGAGTACAAACATGCAGGACCACTGAGGATAACATGCCACGGAGCACGACGCGAGGAAAGCTTTTAAGAGCATCAACAATAAGCGCAGACAGCTGTGCCACCTGCATTCATACAACAGGATGACCACTGCTTGCTTTATTTTTATTTTAAGGAAAAAGAATTGCCAAAAACTAAGAAAAAAATACTCATCCAACTGGGATGATTTTAGATGAAAGAAAATAGGAACTGTGTAATTATATACATTTACCTTGACAAATAGAAAGCAATCTGTGATTAGAACATAGTAATTAGTTACAAAATGCTTCCCATGGATTTAATTACCCATCAGTCTACACGTTTCTTAATTACTTTTATCTCATTGCATCAGTAAAAATTTCTGCCTGAGGCAACTGCCACTCACTTATTTACACAGCTTCTAGTTTTTACAGTGAATATATTATAGCCACATGGCCAAACAATTGTAGAATACAGTTGAAATTTCATGTATAAGGAACACCTCTCAATTTTCTATGGAAATTATTTTCTTAGGTTTGAACTCAGCCTTAACTTTATCATCTGTGTGTTCAGGGAGTTTCAAAACACCCAATGTGTCATTTTAAAGAAATTCAAAGCAAAACCACAAGTTTTTAAGTAATAAAATAAAAAATAAAGTAAAATGAAATAAATCTATATTCAGATAACTGAATAACGTTTGACAGGCAATATTGTAAATCTAATGCATACATAACTTCTTTAGAGAAATGCATGAGATTTCTAAATCTGAATCAGATCTTATGAAATAACCTCTGAGTAGAACAGACTCCAAAACACATATCTTCAGCATTTACATACAAACCAAGCTGCAAGCCATCTTCCTATTATAAATAAATAAATAAATACACAAATAAATAAATAAAGCTGAGTAAATGGAATTAGGGTGACTAAGTTATCGGTAATAATTTTCTGCCCCTGTTACCAATAACATCCTCCATCATAAGCATGTCATTTTTGGCACCACCATTAGTTGAGGTCAAAAGATATGATTAAACCACCCAACCAACACAGCTCTTAGGACAATTCACACAGAGAATGACAGAATAACTTCTAAAAAAAAAAAAAATTAAACAAAATATATTGTTGCAGAAGTAGTAAGTATATTTCATTTGTTTATCTGAAGTCTAGAAGGGTCGATTCGCTTGCTTTCGTTTTGAGGGTTTTTTTGGGAGTATAGATACTTTTGCTGAGGTTGCATGCTTTTTGCTCTGACAACAGACTGTGCAAAAAGAAATTTATCTTTTTATCTACATGAAATGGTGGGTACAATACTCCCAACAGATAATAAATAACTATTACACAGTGCATAAATTTTAAAAAGAAATGCTTAGGGACAAAACTCAATTTTTCAGACTTGAACTTTTCAGAATTTATGAACAGCAAAAGCATAAATATGGTTTAAGTGGAAAATGTCAAGAAGTCCAAATGACAAAAATAAATTTACTTTGCTATGGGAAAACACTAGGGTTATTCTAGCACAGAAAAGCAAAACGTAGGTTCCTCTAGATGGTAACACATTAGTTGCCGTATTTCTCCCAAAGAAACTTTCCTAAATAGCATGCCACAGTCATGAAAACCAACTAAAACAACGTCTTCTCTAACGAAATTTTGGTGTGCACAACGATTACCATACTCAAGTGGATTTTATCTGTCCCTCAGTGTATCAGTACGTCTGTTATTTCTCTTCTACCTTACTATTTCAGGTACTAAAAATTTCATATTATCTTTGGATATGTTTATGAATAAATGAACAGAACAGAAATATTAAATATTAGTCTACAGATACTATCTTACTGTATAATTTCCTACACGTTTCTTTACCATTTTAACGGTTCAAGTGTTTTCGAAAATATTGAAATCTGTTGTCAAAAAAGGAGAATGCCAAGTATGCCTTTAGTCATATGAATTCAAGTTTGTGTAAAAGACTACCTTTTCATTCCTAAACAAACAGATCAGCTTAGATTCAATTTCTTGTGAATATAGGTAATGAAAATGTTTCCATGAAAGCAGCGGAAAAGGAGTTATAGTTAGCAAGAAAAAAAAGTAGGTTCTGGCAGCTCATGATCAAAGACAACACAAAACAAGGAAAAAAAGTATATGAATTTTATTTTGATGTTGAGTCATATGAATTAAAATCACAAGCTACTGTAGAGAAATTCATGACAAGTATTAAAAATAAAAAGTGTTTGCTGATCAGCCTTGGCACATTGGCAGAGATGCTCATGACATGTCTTGACAAAGCAGCATTGGGAAGCACAAAGGTCAGGTAGCAGAGGCAAGGCTGTAGCCATCATCTGCCCTCTCCTTTGAGGACCCTTTCCCTGCCTGACATAACAATGTCCTTCTGCCTGGCTCTTTTTACACCTCACTATCAAAAATTTCAGGTTACTGATGCGAGTCTGAACGTACGCATCTCAACTGGACTGTCACCAAAAGCCAGATTTTCCACTTAGTGTTAGTAGTTAAAAATCAATCAGTAAAGTAATCGTAATGCGCAAAAGTTGCAGGTCTGCTGAATTATTAATAAGCAATACAACTGTAAATGTTTTTGTTCACCATTCTTCAGTGCACTTGCAAATGATTTCAAAATGAAAGGTGCTGAAGCATGAAGATTGCAGGCAGCCATTGCTTTTTGAAATCACAGTGCAGGGAATTGGTGGAATTCTTGCCTGCCTGGGTTATAATCAGACATTGTGAACTTTCCTTGAAAGCAGACTTCAAATTCACAGGGGTCCCCAGCCTTCAATCATGAAAATGCTTGAAACGACCTCCATCTGCCATTTTAATGTATTCTTCCCAAAGACTTCCATAAATATTTAATATAAGAAACGCACTGTTTAAACACAATGAATGGCTTGTGAAATTAAAGTTGGCTGACGGATTACACAATATAATACACAGTACACAATGGTAGAGAAACCATAGGCAGAGCCACACACTTTTCTTCTGCTCTTCAGATAAACGAATCAGAAAGGAATGTGAAGGCAAATTTCATGATCCTCTTATTAAAGATAGAGCAAGCTTGTAAGACAACCTTAATACAGAGCATGCTTCTAATCCTCTATGTGCATGGACACACAACAAATGCTGGTCTGTTAGCAGTGGAGAGGACATACACAGAATTTTTTTATTTTTTTATTTTTTTTACTTAATTGCTTTCTTACAAGACAGTATGGCCTTCCTCCCACATTTTTCAAAGAGCTACTATGAGAAAGCTGAGAAGACAAAGCTCTGCCCAAGATTTTAAGTTGAGGCTTAAAGGATACGTGATTAAATGTCAATTTTGAAAAACACTAGACCATCATGTAACAATAAAGACACAGCAAATGCTTTGTAGGCTGCCCAACACACAACCTGAACCAATACATACCGACACAACGGTATTAACAAATCTGTCAATGTAGCACATCCTAGAGTTGTTTTTTTCCACACTATATACAGCTATGTCTTTCCATAAAAGCAGTTGGATGTATCATAGGAAATTCCAAAATTTCAACACTCACAATGAAGTTAGTAATATATTCCACCTGCTCTGTGCCCCTGTGTTCGATACTAACACACAGGTACATATATACATACACAGACAAGTACGTATGTTTATATTTACACTACCACATTTACTATTTTAATCACTCAAATATCTAAAACACCTACATATAAAAACACAAATATTAAAAGTACTCTATTTTTTTCCCCAAAATCACACCTTGAATTCTTTTGAAATACATCTGTGGGACATAATATCATAACTTACTTTCCCACTTCAATATAAAATAGTATTAGTTTATCAGTACAAAGCAAGTGAATATTCACTTCCATAAAAAATGGCCCTTTTGCAGAAAACACTCATGCCCTTTGTAGAATACAAAAAAGGGCCCACAAAATCTAAGAAAATAATTCTTAATCCTAAATGGAAATTTAAAGCAGATAAGGCATAACTACAATGATAACTACGAATACTGGAATCCACAGAAGAAAACAACACTAACATTACTTTTATGCATCTTCAATTGTCACTTATCTACATAAAACGTTTTGAATTGCTCAAATTCAGCACCTCAGCACCTAAAAACATATATACAGTAGCAAAACAGTTTCAAATTGCAGTTCAAATGCTTACAGCAGCCATATATACTTGTTTTTGAAATGGTCCAAAAATGAATTTTAAAGCACCTTGAATTTAGGATAACATTTTTTTCAGATGCCATATTGTTCTTATTACTATTTTAATTCCTGCTTGACTACAATATGCTATATAAATAAGTAAACAAATGTTATAACAAAGTTACAGATCAAAGCTGATACCTAAGGACTGATAAAGTGGTATTTCAAACCCAGATGTCAAAATCTAAAACCTTTAAGTTATGATTCATTTTGAAATTTTGATATATTTCTAAATCGCAGTATATTTCATTTTCTCAAAAATTAACATTTACTTCACTCTTCTCCAGTCTTCATCTGGACACATTATGCACAGCTGTTTCTAAACAAGATCAGTTACTGATATTATTACTCCCAATTTCTGTACAGTATGCAAAATCAGTCTTGGAAACTAGGTGGACCTTCTACACAAGGTTTATAATCCCTCTTGGTTCAAGAATGAAAGAACAATGAAAAATCATAATAATCAGACTTTGAATATGATTCCCGGTTGTCTTAATGCATACGTCTGTATACACAACATGTATATACATACACAGATGTATGACAACACGTATCTCCAATAGGTGGGCCAGAGATTAATGTGTTATGGGGCCCAAAGTGGTAACCAAGATGGCACTTCAGATACTCTTCCAGACTCCAGTCCAACCAGAAACAGCAGTAGCTTCTAACACAATACAGAACAATATGGAATAATTGGAAAAGCCTGTTCTTCACAGTTTTAACCACAAGAACATATTGACAGTTATTGGGGAAAAAAAAAAAAAAAAAAGGGAGCAGGGAGCAGTGGAGGAAGTCATATTCATCTTTGGAAGAAGGAGAATGATAAAGAACAGGCAACAAATCTGAGAGGAGACTGAGCAGCAGGAATGCAAAAGTCACAGAATAGCAAGGGTTATGATTTTGGTGTTTCACAGTGACTCAGAGCACTAAATCTGAATTTAGTGTTGACCCTGGAGAGTAAAAAGGTTTTCCAGTTGTTCAGACCCATCAAGCAGATCATAAAAATAAAGATCTATAGAGATGCTCCTACTTATAGGGGGCAACTGCTCTTTATCATCTTTCACTGCAATTAATTCAAAATATTTAAAGAAGTCCATGACCTAGGAAATTACTGCTTTCAAGAACAGATTACAATATTAGATAGCAGTGGCTTAATTTGCATGGCTGACAAGAAAATCCAGAAAACTCATTAATTTTACAACAGATACAACTCCTTATTTCATTACCTTGTTAACATTTTTTCTGCTTAATGTCTTCTTTTTGGAAAAAGAGCCTTGCTTTTCTTTTTATCTAAACCAAATGATCTGGTCCTACAAAACTATCTAGCTACTTTTATTTGGCATGAGTTTCTCACAAGCTGACAATAAGTGAGTATCAAGCTACAATTGCTGATATAATGGTACTCAGAAAAGTTTTTACTTTTTATTAAAAACATAAGTTTTTAGTATCAAAGAATATCGCTTTTATGTTATTTCCTTTTCAAGATATTTGTAAAACAGCTAATAGTTAAGTGCCAGAAAGATCAAATTATGTTTTTCAAAAGAAGTTACACTGCCTAAATATTTATTTTTCCTTCCTTGCAAGTGACATATTTAAACATCATCTTGGAGAATTAAGCAATTTAATTATTTGCAAAAATTAACAGACAACCCAAACAAGGCTCCCATATGACTGACTTGTTTTAAGCTGGAAAATAAATTTGTTCTCTTGCTGGTAGAAATCTTCCACTTTGAAAGAAGTTAAGATTGACAGTGTAAGCACAAAGTTTAGCATCCTCACAGCTGACAGCATAGGCCCAATAAAGAAGTGGTGCTCAATAATTACTACTTTAAGAAATTGATGCTTGTCGACAACGACTTACAGAACAAAAGTAATGCTTTAAACCCTAAGCCACAGCTTTTTGTTTTTCCTGAATTATAGGAAAATAACTGGACACTATAGGACATAGCCATCATAACTGAGTCATATCATGACTGCACACTCACACAGACTGGCCAGTCCAGACAAATTACAAAGATTGTGTTCTAGATCAGAAAATGTGAATTCTTCCTTTTACCACAAGTTGGAAAAAAACAGATTCGGTAGTGAATCTGGGGACAGAAAGCATCCAAATATTTTGTGCTATGTTGAAGATTTTGGAAGACTGACTTCCAAAAAGTCAAAAAAACACGTTAACAAATCTCAAATAAATGCTAATTTATGAAAATCATTAATATTGGTAAAATTAAAAATAGTACTGAAGACCAAAACAATCACACTTGACAAATATCATTCCTAAAGACATCTGCTGGTATCCTCAATAATCTAAAATCATTATATGCACCTCAGAAAAACTGGCATAACACATATATTCTGAAACAATTTCTGGCCTGAATAATATAAGATGTCTATTAATTTTTACTGACTTATGAATCAAAGTCTATCCTTTCCCCTTAGAGCAATATCCAGTATAGAAATCTTTTATCTGATTTGTTGGAGTAGTGGAGCTCCTCAGCAGACCTATAAATTCACAGTACTTAGTAGTATAAAGTGATATATTCTGTACATGAAAGGGATGCTAATAAAATAAATTTCCCAAGACACTTTGGAATAATCATCAATAAATGCAACTGAAACACACTAACTTCAGAAAAATAAGAAAATACTTTATTAATAAAGTTGCCACTGAATAACTTGTTGGCTTCTCCCTGGTAAATTTTAAACTAGTCTGAGCAAAGAATCTCCCCCTCCCCTTTCCTTTTTAATTAATGTTTTCCATTCATCACCCCTGGAAAAGTGACCCTACTTTTACCCTGCATCTCCCTCTGGTGGCTTCCTTTTCTGTTTATTCAGAAGCAATTCTGGTAAGCAAATTCTTCTTCTGTTGTTTTAAAGCAAAACAGTCTCAAGTTTCAACTATTTTTATCTCCTCCTCTCACTCAGCTTCTCATAACTAAAGCTGCCTACAAACTCCCCCCACCTCCCCAACCCACCTTTGTTGTTTCTGTGCCTCTTTTGTCTGGACATCTCACCCCATATCCATCAAAATCCTTTAGCTTAAGGGGACAGGGAATTAGCAGAACTGAACCACAGAAACCTTCTTCACATTTATATATTGCAAGCATTATCACTCTCACACACTGTAGGTTAAATATCGATGTTACCATAGTTGCCTTCTGAGGAATCACAGAATCATCAAACCATTTAGGTTGGCAAAGACCTCCAAGATCATCAAGTCCAACCGTTAACCTAGCACTGCCAACTCTACCACTAATCTATGTCCCTAAGCACCACATCTACACGCCTTTTGAATATCTTCAGGGATGGTGAGTCACCACTTCCCTGGGCAGCTTGTTCCAATGCTTCACAACCCTTTCAGTGAAAAAATTTCTCCTAATATCCGTCCTAAACCTCCCCTGGTGCAACTTGAGGCAATTCCCTCCTATCCTATTGCTTGCTGCTTGGGAGAAGAGACCAGCCCCCACCTCGCTACAACCTCCTTTGAGGCAGTTGTAGCAAGCAATAAGGTCTCCCCTGAGTTTCCTTTCTGTATGCTAAACAACCCCAGCTCCCTCAGCCTCTCCTCATAAGAGCTGCTCTCTTGACCCTTCACCATACTGCCCTTCTTGGGACAAACTCCAGCACCTCGATGTCCTTCATGTAGTGAGGGGCCCAAAACTGAGCACAGTACATGCACGGAATGTGCATCAATGGGAACTGAAGCCTGATCTGCTGGTCCTCCCATAGCTGGGGAATACGGGCACTTAACATAAGAGAAAAACATAAAGATCTACAACAAAACACAAAGTTTTTCCCACTGATGATAGTAAGGAAAGATGTTGGAAGAAACAGCTCACAGAAGACTGATGAGCCAGGATCAACTCCCATTTCCAAAAGATGTCAACAAGCTTGCAGAACTAACATACTTGCTACACATTCCTGTAACATTGAAGCCTAAACTACTAGTGACAGCCTGTTCCTACAACAAATAAAACCTCTGAATCATGCATATGACTATCACATTTACCGTGTTACATTGTCTATCCTAACTGTTTATATGTTTTGCCCTTCAGGTGATCATTTTCCTGACACTGTTTTTAATGCATAATACATAGAGAGTTCCAACAACTTCTAATGCTTTTTGCACTTTAGAGGAATAATGTCAAAGTTTCAAAGGACACAGGACCACGTTTTGAGAGTCCCTCTATTACTTATGTACTTCTTAACAATTAATAGTGTAAGTTAATAAGCCATATGAGATGCTTTGGAAAAAATTAGCCTGCAATTCACTTCCCTTAACTTTATTACAGTAAAATTATTTGCTTTTCTTGACACACACAAATAGCTTCTAGCACTGAAGATTCACTTTATGTATGTGGAATGATCCCACAAGAGACAGTAAGGAGCAGAAACTGCTGCTGCTGCAAATAAAATAAAAATTTAGAACAATAGATAAGGAACTAACTAGACAAGTTATTTGAACTCAACCAGAAACACACAGGGAAAATAAAACTTACTGAAATGACTACACAGTGTCCTTTCAAATGATACATAATACAGGAACCATCCTCCCCTCACTTTTTTGCTCCCGAGACACATGCCTGTGTGCCAGAGAAGCATCAATCATCAAGTAGCAGAAAAACATACAACCTATCAAACTGTAGGGTGGTCTTTTCTCAGGAAAAATGTCAGGGCATTTTACTTTGATCTTTTTTTGCTGTTGTTGTTTTCTCAGAAACGATCCAGGAAAACTTCTCCACCCTATAAAAATAATAAAGCACAAAGCCATACAACTTTCCAGTTCAATAAATAATCTCTAGTGAAAAATGTTCCTTTCCAGTGGCACTGAGTGACAAATTAACATGAAAAATGCTGGATCACAAACGTTACAATCATAATTACACTTGAAAGCAGAAATTTCTGCATTTAGCATTGATCAGTAAGGAAAAGGAAATATTCTTTTAATAATGACACTAACAGCATAATTATTTGCCTCATTTTCAGTGTCTAAAAAACCTACAGACCTCATTTTGTCATGTCCAGAAGCCTGTAAATTGAATTTAGCCAACACTATAATTAAGATTTCAAAATAGCTTCTATTGTAATAGATTGTCTTTGGTAATTAATTAGTTTCCAGGCAATAATCATCATCTGGGACTCAGATTCATTTCACTCCAAAAGAGACATATATATGTATACATATATGTGTGTATGTATGTGCGTGTATACAAAATCACTCATATGTTCTACAGAGAAAACAGGTTTCTCCTCGAAGTTATTTTGCTAAGCTGAAAAGCAGAAGATGGCCTAGTAGTTTCTTAAGAGCATGTGGATACAAGCGTTGGTTTTTGATAAGACACTGGTTGCAGTTTTCTAAAAAGACAATACACTGAGCAGAAACATGGTTTTTTTTCCAGAAAGCACGACTAGAAGTAAAATATAAATGATCAGAAATATACATCAGAATGCACCATATTTTTTGTATTCAACAAAGTGTATAGGCTTGGCTGTGATGTGTAGAGTTTTAATTTTTTAACAAAAGTTAAGAGCTTCCCTGAAAGATTTTACTCAAATTTGGTGATCACCTTAAAACAAAGGTTCTGAATCCTTACAATGCCTCCAGTGACAAGAGAGTAAAGCTCAGACTGTAAAAGTCTATGTAACACCTGCATCCTAAGAAATAACTAGAAATACAGTTACTGTTTCTATATTTTATTTTGATGAAGGTATCGAAGTAAATGAGGAATAGATTAGGAGAATAAAAATGACAGAAGCCCTTCTCAAAAATTTGTATGTTAGCTCTACTGTTGAATGTAAAGTATTTCAGCACCTCACAAAATGCCTTTCCCTCCAGAAATAAATAAATAAATAAATAATAGAGAAATTAAAATGTAAGTTTACAAAAATTTGTTTTCCTAACACTAAAATTCAGCTAGAAATGCAAAAGGTACAAACTTCATGTTATAAAGAAAGGCAAATGAAAATTATCACAACTTTTTCCCTGTTCTAAGCTTACGCAAGTAAACCTGGGCACCATTAATCACTTGATATCGAAGGAAATTCCACTATTTGAAAGATACAGTCAATAGAAGTCCCAATGCTATCCTAGCATTAAATATATTTGGAAACTGTATTTTAACAATAATTAATCTTACAATTATATTTTTCTTCTACATGGTGAAGATTTTGATTGTGTCAGTCGTGCAGAACAACTGACCTATGAAGGTATTTGATCACCTGATCCACAGTGAAAATAAAAAAAAAATTTGCACATAAGCAGCCTTAGGACATACGCTCATGTTCAGCAGGGAGATGGGAACCCCCTATATGTTGGCCTCCTCAGCATTTCTTACACTGTCCTTTGAAACTACTGAACTAACGTGGTAAGAGCAGATCAGGTTTAATAACTAAACTTTGACTCCAGGAATTCTTACATTCCTGTACAACAGAAGCAATAGAAACAATATGAAAAGCTGTGTGTCAACATCCACAGTCCTCTTACTGAGTGAAATTGAATTATGACATACTGTATGTAGGAAAAACTTCCAGAATTAAGGAAATACTTACTTCAGAAAATCTAACAGCTCAGAATATCTGTTGTGTTTTTTTCTCATTCCTCAAACATTTTTAGTTATAGCAAGGTGAATAAGTATCAGTTAAATTCCTAAGAAGGTTCAGATAAGACATTTTAAATCAGTGTAAACAGACAAATCAAGAAAAGGCATGACCTCACAGGAAGGCCTTTACATTTGAAGGAAAAGCCCACACAAGTGCTCAGAGAGCTGCACAGCTGACAGAGCATTCACGAGAGCTCTTAATTCTTCTCTTGAAACTATTAAAAAAATCTAGAATTGAGAAGGGGCAGAAGATACGCTTCTAAGCCTGGAAATTCTCTGCAGACTCACGGTGTTCCGGTAGAAACTCTCCTTCTGCTACTCAGAGAACAAAATTTGCCTGAAAAGGGAAATCTATAGTGGAAAATGACAATTCCCATTTGAAGTGCAAAAACAGTGAACTGGAGAGCAGTACAACTACCACACCTTGTGCACGGCTGCAGAAAGTCTTGGAAGACTACGCATAAAGGAGGAAACAAAGAGGTGGGCTTCTGAAATTACTGCCTACCAAGCAGAATCTGGGACACATGGAAATAAAGACTCCTGCAAAAAGCAGGCACAGACCCCTGTTCGAGCAGTTTTTGCCATAAAAGATATAATGCTTCAAGTCACCAGTTTTGTATATTCTCATCATAACTGTAGTTAATTCCATAGATCAAGATTTAACTTCTTTGAACCAGTAGGGAAAGCTATACCATATAATTTTTGGGGGGAAAATTCTTACTGTTAATTAGAAGAAATACTAAATATCACCAACACTGGCATCTGAGACTTTAAGACCTTACAGGTTATCAATACATGTTTTCTACAGAAATGACACTAACAGAAATGCACAAGGAGCAAAACAAGCAAAGATACTCATATATTCATGCAGTTTATATGTAAATACAATTGAAAGTATATATGCTCTGTCAGGACATCTGACAAACATCAGACTTACCACATCAGCTGTAATTTTCATTAGTGAGAAGTCATTCTGAGGCAAATGCAAGATAATTCAATTTAGCTTCATCTGCAACAGGACAGTCTGAATCCTGTATCTGCCTATGCCCCAGTGAAGTTTTCATCTATTCACCGATATAAAGTTAAAATACTTATGAAGAACCATCAAGAAAACTGCTACATTTATATGTATACATACGTGTATACACATGTATATTAACGGCTTGGTTTTACCTGTAAAAAATTGTCCTTATGGAAACAGAAATGCTAAACCAATATATTTAATATTAAGCCTAACACATGAATTAGAGCAAGTTTTTAATGTGGGAAAATGGAAAGAACTACATATTAAATACACTGTGCTTTTCTTATGCTTATTACATTAACTGCAATTAAACATTTGAAGGTCACAACCAAATTATGATTTACTAATAACTATAGTGGTGTCAGAAATACACCTAAGAAGGTCATCCAGCACCGAGTTCTTCAACAATAATTAGTGGTTTATACTGAAATTTCTTACTGCTATCTACCAAAATTAGATTTGTATGTTTTACAACAAATATTTAATAATTAAACACCCAAACCATCGGAATTTAATAAGTCCATTAACTTCTCCTAAAATAGTAAATGCCTGTCTATAAACAAACCATTTTTCTTTTACATTTGGTGCAGCCAAAGATGTGGGGTAACTTTTTAAAATTTTATTTTAAAACAGGATAATCATGGGACTTACAAGAACTGTATCATCAATGCAAAGGACACACACAATGGACCTTTAAAAAGGCAGTAAAGAAATACCATCTCTGGAGATTCAAAATAGTACACTGAAAAACTATTAGCCATTACAAGGTCTACTCTGTGATGGAAAACAGATGATGAATGCAAGCCCTATACATTATTTTCTCCTACAGTTTCTAGATTCTCTTGTCCAAAAGCATCAGATGCAAGTAAACAGTTTTAATAACTACCTTCTAATATGAAAACTGGGGAAAAGTAGTAGTTGGATAGCAATTATTTTAGACCTAAATGCTTCCAAAACTTCTAAGATGAAGCTCACTATATAAGATACAAATACCTTAATTTAGTTGCTAAAATTTTTAAGCAAGGTAGGCAGTGTCATCTTTTGGTAAAGAAGTGCTAACAAAAATGTTTCTACAAATTACAACTGCTTTCACTACATTCATCAGTCTCTATGAAATAATACAGCAAAGAAGCTTCCCATTGGGATATATACGTCACTAAAATAAAAAGGTCTTTATTGTACTTTCTGCAATGATAGCAAGTAATATATAGTCAAAGAGAGCCCACCAACACTTGGTAAAAAACAAACAACAACAACAACAACAAAAAACACCCACAGAGTTTGAACAAAAACATTCTTAAACCCAACATTCAAGTAGAACAAAAGAAAATGGTGACTGGATAAAAAAAATAAATAAACCAGCCAAATAACTGGTTAGTAACTTTGCAGCCCCCTGAACCACAGCAATTCAACTATTGTCACAGTAGAAACCAAGCTAGTACATACACCTGACCTACACCAACACTTTATTCACAACTTACCTATGAGCCCTGAAACCTATTTACATGGCTGCTAAGATGAAAAGGAAAAGAGTTCGCTTTCCATACATTTTTCAGTAGTTGCAGAATTCAACTATAGATAATCTCACTTTCTTCCTGCTGGGGGCTTGCTTATTTCTTCAGTTTTAGGACATATCTGCTCTTCAATACAATGGCAAATTCAACAGTCCCGTGTTCCATGGTAGTGTGCATGATCCTTGGGTAGCTCAGTACATTTCAAAGTTTGGATAAAATAATTTGCACCTACAAATGGATTGTTTTAGATGCTAAGCCCTGCAGCTACCCCCAACAAACACCTCACAATGAGTTTTAGCATTTGCACAGGCAGATTATCGCAGTATGCTCCTTGACACAGAAGAGCTCACAGCGATAAAAAAACAAAACGTGCCTTCCCCTTCTCCCTAGGGGTGTGCTGGATCCTGAAACATTAGCAAATACAACTCCATTATACGGGAAGGAAGTGGGAAATGGTTGTGCTCTGCAGGTGTTCAAAAATACATTTTCAGTAAGGGAGCAGATGCTTGAAAAGAAACAATTCAAGTAAGCACATGGCACCATAATCAGTCTTACTACTGTATTTGAAAGACACTGTCTTCCTCTCAAACATACAAGTTACTTGGTTTTGGCATCACATGTATTTATTGCACCTGCAAGTGCTTGAATATATTACATTTTCACAGCATTTCAATGCACTGTTTTTTAAAGCAACAGGACACAACAGATCACAAACAATGGTGAACAAATTACTCTCCTGCTCTGAATAAACCTCGACTCTTCACTTGGCACAGGGAGGTGCCTAAAATACAATAGCCTGAAGGATTAAAATAAATATGTAAAATGAAATAAAACGTGATTAGCTTCATTTTAGATGATTATAGACCTTATATGGGCAATATAGACCTTATATTGCCAAACAATGGTTTCTTGTGAACATAGTCTGAGTATGTGAAAGGTCCAGCATTACAGAACATGTTTCATCTTGAGAAAGCAACGAACATAGACAGAGCCAAAGTGTACTCCTTCATAAACAACTCAGAGGAAAATGAGGTCTTTCTCTGAAACTGGAAACTCAGCAAAAACAGTATTATTAAAAAGGTGCTCAATAAAAAATATCCATCTCAAGTAGAGAATCTGAAACAAAATTGTAGATTAAGTGGCTTAATTTTCTCACCAGCTTAACATATCAGTGTGTTTTTCTTTTACACATATGCAGGATTGAAGGTTTTACAAGAGAGCACTATGCATGACCACTACCTTTAATAGAGTTTTATCTTCTGAGTACTAGAATTCAAGGACTTCTCAGTAAAGCACTATCTGCAAAGCTATGACCAGGCATGTAAGGCATATAAAATCTGTTAATTAATGAAGACTAGGAACTAATACTGAGTCAGCAGTTCCAGCAGGCGCATCAAGAACAAGGTGGCCTTTGCAGGACAGGAAAGAACCAGACCAAGTCTGCCCCTTGTCACAACATCTGAATCCATGCTGAAGGAGAGATTACAGTCTCCAACTGATGATACCTCTCATGAATATTGGATCTTTTTTTTGTTTGTTTGTTTGTTTCTGTTATTGTGTGGTTTTTTGTTTGTTTTTATCTGCTTAATGACTTGCATAAGAAGCAATTATTAAAATCTGCTTAATATTTTACTCTTTGTACAAACAAAACATTTTGTGTGCCTGCATATACAGCTTCTTTACATTAAAAAAAAAAAAAAAAAAAAAAAGGAAAAAAGGCATTTTTTCTTCCCTCAGACAATACATACTATCTGGGCATGTACTATACACACTTGCCTTTGCACTCATAAAAATAAATTTCAACCTTAATCAGTTCTTCCCTCCTTTTTTACTTGGACTAAGCAACCCCAAATGGAAAAATGGAAAGTTCAACTTCCTTATCCTTCCCTTTTTCTTTTCTTCTTTTAAGAATCCTCTGGGGACTCTGACACTCTCTCCATCATGGCTGTTTCCTAGAGTAAAAATCAATTGAAGAGCAGCTGTTTCTTTCATTTATTTGAATCTCTCAAACATCCTAAACCATTTTTACTATACACTGATTGTTCAGCTCTATTTCCAATAGGCTTACAGACAAGACTATTAACTTTGAGAGCAACTACTGCACTCTTTTCCAATGTGTTAGGCTATTAAAGGGATGTTGTGAGACCTAATCCAATTTTCAGCAAGTTCCAACCACACTTCAGCAATGGCAACATTTTGCTAGATCCATGCTCCATTTCAAGAACTTCTGTTTCAAAAGTCGGGACAGCAGTTTGATTTTCCAGCTGACTGTTCTGATCTGTCTAGGTTCTCACTTGCATCTGCCACTAGCACTTACTCTACCCAGGCTCGCAACCTCCCTCAGATTTTATTTGCATCCTGAGGAAGATCCTAACAAAAACACTATGCAGGTTTAATAATCCAAGCTGCTCGCTGCTGGATGCTTTAAAATTATCTGTTTACAGTGCTCACAGAAGTTCAAGGAAGCTCAAGAAAGTTTATTTTCACTTTCATTTATTCTTGCTAATTACAGTTATAGCTCTTTTACCACATTAATTATGTGCAAAAAATACGGAGTCACAACAATAATGAAGATTAGAAGGCTGAAGCATAACAAGTTCTCCTGTGGTTTATCTGCTCCCTTCTCTTGACTCTTCCCTAAACAGTACCATTTATATATAAACACTTTGTACACAACTATGCCTTCAAAAAAAAAGTTGTAGAAGGAGGGTGCCCTTTAAAAGTAAACATTTACTATGCCATGGTACTGACCCACAGTGGTATTTCCTATGCTTAGTACACATACTGCAGCGATATATTTGTATCTTAAATTTTCCACTGTAAATGTTTATCATTAATGTACTTCTGTTTCATAAAGGGAGGTAACAGCAAGGAAGTCTCTTTCCATAATCCAGTATCGATAACACAGCGATCCCAGTCCTTTATTAAAACAATAAAGCACCATTACTTTTTATTCTATTCTCTTTACCCTTCAACTTATTGCTACACTGCCGCACACTACACAAAGAAGTTAATGTTTTCTAAGTTAAACAACGGGCTGTCTGCTTATCTCAAAACTTAAATGTGGTGCAACTTCCAGCTACCTTAGAGCAGGCACAGTGCCTAGCAACCCTTCGAAATGCGAGGGCTCCGGGTCCAAGTCGTGCTGCATGCATTAACGTGAGCGTTTCCAGTCTGAGTCGGCGCCGCCAGCACCCTTCTCCCTGCTGCCTGCTCACGCTGCAAACTGTGGCTCAAAACAGCGATTAGAGCCAAGCTGCAGAAGGAGAAGGGGGAAAAAAAAGAAAACAGAAAAAAAAAAAAAGCACATATTTGGGCCCAGTCCAGGAGGCCCACCTACCGGATAATCCCAGTTTACGTCCGACAGCTGTTTATACTTACCTGAGGTGCAGCAGGTGCAGGACAAAAGGCTCGCGCAGCCCCGCACCTGCCGCCTCCACCCCTGCCCGGGCAGCACCCGGCTCGGCGGCAGATGCTCGGCAGCAGATGCTCGGCGGCAGGCCCCAGGGAGCAGAGGGGCCGCGCGGGGAGCACCCACTGCCCTGGGCTCCTCCGGGGCGGCTGAGGAAGCAGCTGGTGCTCGGCAGGCTTTGCTGGCTCCTGCTGCTGTGTTTGGGATGGGGCACAAGTCGCCTGCACCTGCGGCTTCTGCCCCTGTCCCTCACAGGCACAGGTCACGCTGCTGGCCCTGCTGCCCCTGACACGCGCTCACCTTTGCTCCCTTCGGAACACCGGTTGGTGTTCATGCACCTCCTTTGACTCTATTTTAAAAGGCTCATGAGGCTTTGGGCCTTACTGTGCCCAAGGAGCACAACTTTGTGAACAAGTCCTCTAGGAAAAAAACACTGTGACACTCAGAGGCCTGGAGATCCTGCCGTTCCTCATTCCGAGCCAGCCATTTCATCATCGCCATCGCGATGGCATTCTGCTTGCTTTGGTGGCCTCTTACTGCACCGTCTGCCCAAACATTTATTTTTACATCAAGTATTACTGGTAGTACTACTTTAGAGCCAATAATGCTTTCAAACATTTTCTGGAGAGCCATGATAGAGCCCTTGATGCACACAGCTCTCAGTCTTTGTCCTTTTACAAGGAAAAACAAGCGGAGAGAAGGAAGGAGCTAGGAGGAAGAAAACAGAGAAGTGAATGACCAGGCCTAAACACGACATGGTACAGAACTGTCTAAGGCAATTACACAGGTGTAGGAAGCAAAAAAATTAAAAAATGATAGTGACAATATGGGCCACAACTGCTACTTCTGTGTAGCTCCATTGGATGATGTTTTCATTTACATTATTTAATGAACTAAATTGACTTCACACATGGATATAAATGCTGGTTAGGCTTTCTTTTTTACTTTTTTTTCCTGAAAGTACATGCGCTTATTTCTTGTGCAGGTCACCGAACAAAGACACACAACCAGTAAAAAATGAAGCTCATAAAAATCCCTTCCACCCTCTGAACCATGTATAAGTTTTACGATGGGGCACAGTAATTATTTACATCCGCAGTTCATGCAGTACAGCAGTACATGTCTGAAAGGCAGTCAGGCAAAGTGGTAAAGGCAGAGACCCTTAACCCTAGCCCAGCCTGAAGTGCATTTGGTCAACTTGGAAGGTATGTTACTTATAAACTGTTATAAATCATCTTGGTTAGTCCCCTGACCCAAAATACACAAGAGTATCATTACATAATTGATACACTGGGGGAAAAAATAAACCTACAAAAAGAAAGAAGACAAAAGAATATGAAAGAACAAGATCCCTGTGGAAAAATGAAAAAGAAAAGCCTCTCAAAAGCACCCAGAAAGGCTTCTGCTGTTACAAGAATCCTATTAATCAAACCCTATATAAACACACTGAACACAAGGGGAGAGAGCTTTTATAATGTGGTGTTAGAAATATGACAACTACCTAGTTCAAGAAGACACCTTAGTCCAAAACTGGGTAATCAGTAATAATGCAAAATTAGCAATCCAACTATTTTAATATTGCATATAAGACTCAGTTTTCATGCAATATATTAGATGCATGCGTAGCAATAACAATTACATTAACCATTGTTAACCAAAATCAGCTGATGGGACACATTCTAATCAAACTAAAACCAAATTACATTTGACACAGAGCACTTTAAATAATAAACCAAAATTTATCCATGACTGCAGTGAGAAAAGGAAAAGATAGTAAAAATGTCCAGCAATATTTGATATAGAAACTATAAAATGCCAAAGAGCACAATACATAATATTTGAAAAGAAATCCAGAAGTCATCTTCCGATTAAACCTGAATATTACATTCAGTTATTCATCAAATTTGGTTTACATTTATGCATTTCACATATTAGTAACGTATACTGTTTGCTTAACACTATCATAATGCAATACAGAGAAACATAATTCCTCCTCCCTCTTAATAATATTAAATTAACTGTAATTTATACACTTATAGCAATAAATTGGTCAGGGTTAGGTGGCTGTAGCCTACCAGGTGCCTCTTAACAACTGAAAAATTTGGCATGCTCTGCTGTCTGAACTGAAGGTAAAAAAAAAAAAAAAAAAAAAAAAAAAAAGGGACACCTGTTAGATTAGACCAACAAACAATAAAAAAAATCCCTCCACAGAAAGACCTTCACAAATCTTGCCCTGCTTGAGCAGCAGGGTTGGACAAGGTGACCTCCAGAGGTTCCCTTCCAACTTCACCCAGTCTGTGAAATAAAATTCTTCCAGTTTCCAGATAAGAAAACATCAGCTCGGGTGTTAGTTGCAATTTGGCAGGATGCTACAAAGGGAGCATTATATACTTTAATCTATAAACTATGCTAGAGAATTTTCCGACTACTTTGGGGAAAACAGATGTATTGATTTTAGGTATCTCATTTAGGTATCTAAACAAGGAGATTAAATTCCTGTATAGTCAACAGAGACCAGACTTTTAACTCTTAATTCCTGTACATCTTGGGTAGGTGACCCAAGTGCATAGCATGCAAAGTGAAGGTAGGAAGTAATTCTCTCCTTTCTCGGAACAAACTGTCTCTTAAAGAAAATTAAAACTATAAAAAAATAAAGAAACAACTTCCAGCGTGTTTGAAATCCTGTTTTCATGTGCCATTTTGTGTCAGTTTGCCTAAAAGCTTAAAAAAATCTGCAAGATACAGACATGCCAATCAAGACAAAGTTGCTGACTTATACATAAATCTATCTTTAAAACAGAAGTCCACAGAATTACATGCAGCCTACTTATATTATCTTGCATTCCCAGATTCATTTAATGGCAAGAATTCTAACTTACACCTTTACATTCAGAATAAAGAAAAATGCTGCTTTCAGTGGAGAAGTAAGATTCAGGAAATAGAAGAAACATTTATTCAAGTCTTGCTGGGATTTAATTAAAGGCTGTAAGATAGTTATGGATATGTCTTTTTAAAAGAATTCATGCCTTTAGCATGTAGTAATAAATGAGATTTCAGCCACTCAATTCCTTGTATTAGTGCCCAGTTTGTCTTACTGTGCATACATTATGGTTAATATTAAATGATTTCATCTTTAATATTGGGTTGGGCCGGAGGCGGCAGCAGGCTTGCCCACTGGAAGGAGCTTTTGTGCCATCCTAGTGTACACTCCTGCCTTGTTCACACTGGAAATTCAGAATGAGAAATTCCCTTTAGGTTACCACAAGAATGGCTGTAATGTAAGTACCACAGCTCATGCACTCTTAAACGATGTCGTCATCTTGATATCTTCAAAGATTTCTAAACTTCCCCTTAGTCACGTCTTAGTCAAGGTTGACACATGGCTTTAGGACACATCTAACCAGGAACAACCACTGATATTTATACATACCCAGACAATAGCTGGCTGAGTTTTCACTCGTTTCTAGTGGGCATACCCAACAGCAACCTGGATGTATGGTGATACTTAACAATGACATGTTAATAGGCATTGTGCACCACAATCAGGAAACTATCAAGCATACTAATCAGTACACAGACTAGTTTAAAATTAACATCTTAGGAGAAGCCCTCCAGTGTGTTCAGACAGTGAGTCAGCTTCCAAAACCAGGACAGAAGCAGCTAATACAAATGAAATGCTAATTCTTTCCCAGATGGTGAAGTAACACCCTCTGTGTATTCCAGTTCTTTTGTAGCATGTGAACATTTGGATTTATTCTCTCAGACTACTGACCAGTGAGGACCCTTGAACAGTTTTTGGCTATTTCTCTCCTGTCTAAATCAGCACTGTGAAAAAAGAAGGTTCAAACCTTACATTTCCACAGGATGTAATGGTACACAAGATGTACGTTTCCACAACTCTTATTATGCACACATTGCCAATGCCATAAAAATAGCTCCAGTTATTCTTCAGATATTGTCTCAGTACCAAAATAAGCAATGCAGACTTGTTTGTCTATCTCCTCTTCCCCCTCACTTACAGAATATATCAGCACTTTTGAGTGCCAAGGAGTAGCTCTGTTCTATAATAAGAATATGTGGGACATCACCTTCCTTAGCAGACCTACTTTCCTATACTTATGGAGAATACAAGAGAAACCTTTCTCCTCTTGTGCTGCCTGCTAGAACGCACACCAAAGAGAAGACATCACTTGCTTCCTACAACTGATGTGTCCTAAAGAAACAACTAAATGCTAGTCCTTCCTATTTAGGGACTAAATATGGTCCCCGCTACAGTTTACATGCAAGTATTTAATACTGCATTTAATATGCTCTGGTGTATTTGTGCAATGTGCTAGTGATTCTGAAGTCACATCCCAATTACAGTACAATTGTTAAAATACAACACAATATACTGTGCCAGTACAATTGACTGCTTACAACATGCAAATCAAGAAGTACCCAGCTTGATATTCAATCCCCTAAAATAAATATGATAGTGACAGCCAGGAAACGAGAGACTTTCTCAAGAATTGTACATGGACAGACACAATAAAAACTGAAATCACCATAACATCATAAAATTAATTTTCATACTGGAAATATACCAATAATAATAACAATAATAATAATAAATCTGCAGACACACTATATGTGATGTTTCAGGTTAATACCTTTTGGCAGGAAGAAGCCATTCAAAGAAATACTACTGAAATAATAATTAGTGCAATGGACAGAGTGAGTCTGTAACAGACTTCTTTTTATGCTACTTATCTTAAAGTCTGTCCAAGAAATTAGCAGAGCACACACATGTGACTTACTGGCAAAACAAAAAAAAATAAAGGAAGATAATAAAGCCAAAACTATTTTTCATAGCATTGCTGCCCTCTTCTGGTTTAAAGTTTCTCATCCTCCATACTTCATATATTAACTCTTTCATCTCAACTAACTATATTACATTACATTCACATAGAACATGCTCAGAATTAATAAATTTAGTCTAATTCACATGCAATTCTTGTATGCTGAAACTCTAATATATAATTAAGCGTTTTAATTTGAGAACTGTGGATTAAAATATATTATTGAAATTGATTGCTAGTAACATTTAAAAAAACAACTGATGATCTAAAGTATAGGAGGCAGCTTTAATGTCATAACAATTGTCAAGTTAAGGATACTAAGAAAACAGAAGAAGAACAGAAAACTTGGAAGTGATTATTTAAAAAAGGTATGAGGAGAAGATGGAACCACATCCTGTAACTATCGGGGCATATGGTTTTCACTTCTGTTTCAAAAACATATTCAACAAAAGCAGTCAACATACACACTGTAATCCGCAATTAAAAGACCACTCTTTTATTGTGACCTAAGCACTTCTCATATTGCCAAGATCCAGGCAGACATAAATAAGATCTATCCTTTTTTCCCTGCCAAAATACCAAACATCTCAATACAAAATTCCAAAATAAAATCAGTGAGTAGAAGTTCATGTACCGTTCAAGGGCTCAAGCAATTCAGCATGTCTTCTCTTCATGATGCACTTAGTATCGACCATTCCTTCCCCTGCTCGCACATCCATCTTGCCTCCCCCTAACTTGGCAAACACTCTGCAGGCTCTCAGCCTGCAATGATGAAGACTATGCTCCAACAGCCGGTTTCAAGACAGTCATATCACAACAGTTCATCTTAATTTCATGTCTCGGTCCAAACTCAAGAGATCCTTACATGCCATCTTTCTAAGTACTTCTTCTCTTCTAAAACGGATAACAAAGGTTTTGCTTGGTATTGTCAGATCATTTCACGGCCTTTGTCTGTACTGTTCATGTAACTGAAAACCACAAAATGTAAATATATTATCAGACCACTGTAAATCGTAACTTTTGTTGCTGACACCAAGTATTTGTAGCAATCAAGCTAAGGCTCACACAGGGAAATTGCACAGTAATGTCTGTTTCACCTGCGATGACCTACAGGTTTGAGGCAAAAATAAATCTCCTTTCCATTGCTGTATGCAAGTTAAATTTCTCATGTTGAAAGCTTTCAACTTAACAGCTGTTTTTTTGCTAAGAATAAAAAATGATACAAGTGGAAGTCACTACAGTTTAAACTAGAAGTTTGCCTATGATCGACTGACTGTCTTTTGAAGCTATGCTATTGTTTGTTTGTTTTTGTTGGCTCTTTTATCAACTGTTGTAGAATTAAAGGATTCGTCTTGATCCTGGAGAATGTAGTGTGAATATTTTGGAGGATGGAGAAGGGGAAGACAGTTCCCTGGAGTTTGAGAGCTGCTGCTTGTGTTTAACTTGGAAACACTACTGCTACTGACAGTTGCCACCTCGTATCACAAGCAAAGAAAAGGCCAACAGAAACAATACCAAAGGCTTATGCCTGCAAGGACAAAACAAGCTCTTTTTGCAAGAGTGAGACACATCTATCTAGGCAAGTATGTCAGAGAGACTTAGAAGCATAAACTATGTTTAACAGATAAACAAAACAAATACCAAGATCTTGCAAACTTTTTGCCTAAGATGAATTGATGTGCTTTTATTTGTTTTTCCTGTCCAATCAAAATTGATTGAATAAAACTAAATTCCCCATGATTTGGGTCAGAAACACTTAGGATATTTCCTGCCTACTTACAAGTGCTTCATTAGTAAAGCTTTCTAAAAAAAAAAGTGAAACATTTTACATTTTAATTTCTGGTTAAAACTATGCCAAGCATACTAACACCCTTCCTCAGTCTAACTCTCAAATTATACTTGATGGACAGGTTAGGCCTCCATCATCGGAACGTGGGCAGGAGGACCACAGAAGGCTCTCAGAAATGCAAACTGCACATATGACAACTTCATTTTAGCTACAGGATTTGGGTTATTTGTTAACAGGATTGACCTAGATGATGTAGCATACTTACATCAGATCAGGGCGAGCACAGAGATGTTGGTATGTGCTCTGTAAATGTCATACTATGGAATAATTTTGGAACATATGTGGTCAGAGGAGTGTCTAGCAGAAGGTACATGACCTCTGTAAGTGTTAGCATCTGCCATGTTTCAGTCTTTCCTGATAACAAAATATATCAAAAGCAATAAATACAAAGGAGGAAGACCTTTTTATTGTGTTCAGCAACACACAAGAAGAGAACAAGACCTACTGCTCCTGGATGCATTCCTAAACACAATGTACTTGGCCTTTCTCAATGTGTATAAAAACAGAAAAGAGGAGGAAGAGCTGACTGAACACTAAGTCCACACTGGGCATTAAAATTTATTACTTCAGGGGTAGCTTATGGGAACAGCTAAAATGTCACCATCGTTCTAAGTCAATGAAGTCATGACCATCAAAACTGTAACGATGTAGGTAAGCTAAGTTGGTAAATGGAATCCAGTTTTCCTACAACCATGGGGTACACACTTGTATATTAAGTAACATCAGCTCTAGTGCCTCTGTAAAAGATAAATTCATAGAAGTGGGGTATCCATCTTTTAGTTGCTGTCTGAGAAAGAAACATGAACATGAGAATCATCTTGGACCCCACACTGAGAGAAGGGAGTACATGTTAGAAAGACAAAACAACATTGAAAGTTCAACGCTTTCCTTGAGTGTTAATAAATGTTCCACCATAGTAAGATCAAGAGGATAATCACCATACACCAGTATTCAAATCAGAAGAACTATTTCAAGCATATCAAGAGCAGTATGTTCAAGAGCTGTACAGCTTCCCAGGCCACAGGCTGCCGAGTTAATTTATCCACCAGGCCAGGAGGTGTTGATGCATTCCTCTGATAAAAGACTGTCACCAATTTCATTCTGAAAAATGGATCATTCATGCTTTCATTCTGCAGGGGTTCCCAGAAGTGACATAAAGGTCTTAATAATGTTCCGAATTGACTGTCTTTTGTCAAGCTGACAAAATTGAATGGCTTTGCCATCCATAAATAATTTTTTCATTCAAAGTTTACAGTGATTAGACTTTAATGCTCTCAGTACATGCAGCACAGGTTATCATCCCAGTTGCGTGCACATCCTTTTTAAAGTTTCCATTATTTCTCTTACTAAAATAATCCTTTTAAAATTAAATGGTTTTGTTTGTTTGTTTACCTCTGTAAATCAGTATTAATTTACAAAATCTGAGTTTCTGTGGTAACCGATGCTAAATATCTAACAGGATCCACAGACATATATAATTGTTTTTATACCACTACTGATCTCACTTTTTTTTTTCTCTTTTTTTTTTTTTTTTTTTTTTAAATTCTGTAGCATGACAGGTTTCAGACAAAATTTGGCTGCCTTAATAAACCTTGGGTGAAATTTATCCCACATATTATTTCACTGACTTCCCTGCAGTTACATGAAGTATGAGCCTGACCCTGACACACGCTACACGCTATAAAAAAAAAAACAAAAAGGAAAAAAGTCAGTTTCAGCAATGTTCTTTTTTTATTAGGGAACAAACAGTGCAAGTTATGTAATGAATTACATTCAGTGGGGAAAAGCTGAGGTTAATAAAAATGTCAAAGATAAACAAAAGACGTACCATAACAACAACAAAAAAGAAATATATAAATTACAAAGTATTTCACAGTAATATAATCTGTGGCTATTGTTCTTGAAACTGCTTTGAAAAGACTGGTTTTTGTAGCAAATTCCCAGACAAGTAAACGCACGTGCACAGATTAGCTATCACCAAGTGTAGATGAATGTAAGACATCAGAGATGCATTGAGCCTACTCTACATGAGATGTGCGACCAAACTGCACGTGTACAGTATCTACCACATTTGGGGCATTTAGTGTGCCTGGAGGCACCATGTTCCTTTTCCTTTTTTTAAAACTGAAAATATACGCTCTGATTTTCCATAGTAATTACCACAAATTAAAACAAAACTGCATGTTGAGTCATTGTTTTTACTGGTTGGTTGTTTTTGGGTTTTGTTTTTGTTTTTTGATTTAACTTGCAATGGGTATCTGTAGTGTTTTCAACTACCAAGCATTTATTCCTACTACTTACGTAGAATAAATGCAAGATTTACAGATTTCCACTAAAATAAACAGGAGATGCAGATGCTCCAGTTTGGGTCTGTCTGGAGGGACTACTTATTATTTTTCATTACACACTTAAGACATATACATATAAGTACACACAACCAATACATGCAGAAAACTTTAAAATACTGGTTCATGCCTTATGGTATCACAGGAGCAGGTTTTACCACAAACCACTTTGAGAGAAGATTAAACAGGAGAAATGCGCAACGTGTCCCTGAGTGCTCTAAAAGAAGGGGGTACTGATACATTTAACTTCCAAGAGTTGCTGTACTTCATCACATCCCCTCCACTGTTTGGGGCTGTACCCTACAGGAAGGAGAGGAGGTCCCGAACAGACAAAGTGCTGTTCAAAACCAGTGCAGTCCAGGCTCGGGGCACAGAAGAATTAATGAGAAAATGAGAAAGTAGCAGATGGTGCTGCAGTGCTTCTTCCTGCATTATCCGCCACCTCAAGCGGTTTCTATACATGCAAAGCCCCAGGGCCCCACCTGGTAGCAATATAATTACCCTAAATGCGCACTTATGTTTCATTACACCTTAACCATTACTATGCACGCTGATTACAAGTATCAATCCCTTTCATTTTCATACACCTCCGCAGTCGTACAGCATTCAGCTGTGAAAATTCAGCACTCTCGTCACTTCTAAAACAAGGCCCATGCTGATAAACAGCAGTGGGCAAATTATTTGTCACCCTGCAGGGTGCCAGGAGGGTTTGATAAGGATGACATCACTCCCATTTTACCAATAACAATGCCACTAACAAGAACATGTAATCAGCAAGCCTCAGTGCTTGGTCTAGCTGTGGCAGGTGCAACTCTTTTTATGCTATAAGTAAGCCAGCATTAGCTTCCAGCACAAGTACAAAACTATTTCTTTTATCACACTGTTAAGCAGAAGTTGGCTTCCATAAGGCACTGCAGCTGCTGTTGCTACTTCTACAGATGCTTTCATTAATTTTATCAAGGACATACTGAAGTAAGTGCTTGATCAGCACAATGGCTATTTAGGAACAGCTGGAGAAATGAAACAATTAACTGAAGAAGACTATACAAACCCAACATGCAAATTAAAATAATTTAAAAAAAGATTAAAATACATTTAATAATTGAGAAAAAAATCCTTATAAAGCAAGAGTTACTGTTCTCTGTAAGGGTAAGGGAGGGGTGAGAAATAAAATTAGAGCTATGAAGCTATCATTTCTTATATGTCTAATTAATACTTATAACCTGTAAAATTACCTATGTCACAGATATTTTAACACTAAAATACATATTCTATGCTCAGATACTTTCAAAATCAAGTTACAATGAAGGACATAGCCAATTGTAATAAATGAGCATGAAAGAGACTTTAAAAACCCATAGAACTTCCATTTTATTATTTGTTGTGGAGATGTTTTTTGCCACAGAATGCCAGAAACGTAAAAACATTTTCTTATATGACAGCATTACTGCTTAGAATATTTAAAGGATCGAGCACAGTACTTTATATAGGTAAGATACAAATTTCATCCATCCTCAAAAAAGAGCTTAGTATTGTGCTCTAACAAAGCATTAAAAAAATCCATTTCCTTGCTTCTCCTTATTCAAACTCTCATGGATAAACAAACACTGGTACCTGGTTGACTAAACCTCAAAGGAAATTTTTATCCCCACGTTTGCAAAGAACTTTCCACCTAACTGGAAGCTGAGTAGCTGAGGAAGATTCATTTCCCTCTGTCTTTGGGTTCATCCACATACCTTTCCTCACAGAATTTTGAAAGAGTGGATAAATTAATGCTAGTTTTATTAGTTTTCTGCTTCTTTTCAGAATCCTAAGGGTTTTCTTCAACATTATTCACACTCATTGCTGCAGCCTGGGAGAAATATGAGCAGATGCAGGTACTAGCATATGTACAGAGGAGGAAAAAGAAACAACCTTGGGGAGCAGCAAAATAACGGAGGGTATCCGTCCCCTCTTCACAGTTAGTAGAAGATCTGTGGCAGAACAGCGTAATTGCTTTTACAGAAATGCACTGGGTAATTTTACAGAGGCAAGTTAGAAGGAGATGCAGCCTGCCTACTACAGACATGGTAGAGTAGCCTATATGCTGTGTGCTGCCTTCAGTCTGGGGTGCATGGTGGGATGCTGCAGTAGATAGGTTGAAAGAAATCACTCCTGTAATGTTTTGAGTAATTTTTTTTCTAGATATACCATCTGAATCTGTCTCCTTACTACACCAAAGAATGGTAAAATGTTTTTCCTAGTACAAAAGGCAGAAAAATCTATTCTACTTGCAGAAAATAGAAAGCAGTGAAGGAAGAATAAAAGATAAGCTTGTTATATCTTTCTGGTAGTTGAGTGCCCTTGACATTTACAGAGTTTAGCAGAAAATGTATTTCTTTCCAGTAATTAACTAAAGAAGTCCAGAAGTACACGTGTTTCCTTCATAGCTTAACCAGAAGCATTACTGAACACCCAGAGGTTCTGAGCAAATTTTGTTTTTCCAGGTACAATGAGAGCCTAAACTGCTCTGCTGATACTGCACAGCAAACTTTCCTGAACTCTCCACTAGCCCTTTCTCTTTCACATCCTGCAGCCAGAAGCTCTATTTATTAAGGTTGGCGATAATCAAATGTGTTATATACAGAATTCCCTCCCTGCCACCAGTGTTTAAATAGCGTTGCTCAGAACAGCTAACAAAAAATCGCACCATTACATAACATTAACTTGTATGAATAATCCCTCCCACACAAATTTTGGTCTGAATACATGCAGAAAGGTGTTATTTATAGGAAGCACTGTTTGAAGAGTATTACATTATACTTGCACTATATAGATCCCTGATAAATAAATGCCACAAGTATCATATTTCTTCCAGGGAGACTCTGCAGGCTAAAAACCACAGTTTTACCTAAGTGCTATTGCTAATTTCAGTTCTTGGTTGGAAAGTATGTCAGCTTATTGCTCACCCCCCTCCCCCCAAATGAAAAGGCCTGTACTGCAACAAGTAGGATTCCTACTGTGCAACCAAAAAGGGTTTTGAAAAAAACGAAGGCTGGGAAAACTGGATTTTCCTGATCTGCAGAGATTAAAAATCATGTATGCTTTGCCCACATACAGGAAATTTTATTTTGAAGCTACTGAGCTAACTGAAATTTAAGCCCTCAAAAAAGACCACTACCTTTGAATGTACAAATCAAACTCCATATAAGCCTGTAAAATAACTGAAAGAAAACAAACACCACCACCCCCAATGTAAAAATAATTAAAAAAAAAATAATAGTAACAGCAGTAGTATTAGTATCAATCTACCTATCCTCTTCTCCCCATGGAAAAAAACAAAAAACATTCAGAAAGCTTGAGTGCTGGAACTCCAAGACACTCCTGTCTTGATACAAGAACCATGCATGGCTATGTGATCTGAGAAACTTGCTTTCTACCCATAGCTGCTGATGAATCTCTTTGACTGATAGTTACCCAGAAAAACACAAGTGCGGGCACACACTCAGAGAAGTGACGCCATAGGAAAAGATGACTTCGTGGTGCAAAACCTGCAGGGCTTAGCGCAGCCTCGCTCAGCTGCTTTCCACATTAGCCCCAAATTGGACATAGACATCATCTTGTCACTGTGCAGAAAAGTTAAAGCCAAATAAAATGGCTTACACCAACAAGACTTCAGACAACCCGATACTTTGGTGTTCTGAGTGATTCGCTAAGGCTTACTGAAACAGCTGAAGAAGCACCAAGAAACGTGTTAAACTTCATGATGCTAACATGAGTCAACTGAACTAATCTGACCCATCTATAACTCTACAAATATACATTAATTAAAATATGTAAGTTGTAACATCAAGTCCTACTGACAGTGTAGTTTTACCAAAAAAGCCAGTAAGCACATAAAGAAAACAATGTAGTTGGATTTTGAAAAAGTTTTTGACAAGATTCCATACAAAAGATCACTAAACAAACTAATCTGTCACAGTGTTGGAAGAAAGGGTTGAAAGCTAGCTAAAGGACAGGAGACTTCATGATTGCTCTCAAAGATAACATCAGGCACCAGTGTTAGAGCCAGTTTTATTCACTATTTTCATCAGTGATATAGCAATGGGAGTGTGCACTGCAATCACCAAGTTTGGTGATGATACCAGTTTCTCTTCAATAGCCACCAAATGCCACACTGACAAGAAAAATCTCCCCAAACTTCATGAATGTGGAAAAAAAAAAACACACAAGATTATGTAGATAAACGTAAAATACTGTACTTAGTCATGCCAACATGATGCTCAGTTACAAAAAGACCTCAAACACTTGTCACCGACAATTCTCTGAATTCCCAGATAATAGATAATATGGCATAGCAAGCAAAAAAAGCCAACAAAATGGTGGGCATCATCAGGAAGGCCACCAAGAACATGACAGAAGCTATCATTTTGCCACCACAAAGTTGAACTCGCATCTTGACTCCTGTGTGTATTTATGAAATTATGTCTGAAAAAGAACATTCAATTTAAGAACGTGCAGAGAAGGATAACTAAAATGATCAAAGGGATGGTGCAGCTACCCTACAAGGGGAACTGAAAAAAGCCATGGCTATTTAGTTTGGAAAGGTGAAGTCCGAGGGGAAAGTGCACCTGAGGTTTATAAACTCGAGCTGTTAGTTAAGCTGAATGTGAAACAATTGCACATCGCATCCGACAACAAAGAATCAAAGGCACCAGGTGCAGCTGGCAGAACAGTTTTTTAAAATGATGAAAAAAAAAAAAAAAAACAACACAGTTTGTATGGAGGTAATTAACTGCTTGAACTTACTGTTGGAGAAGTCACAGAAACAGCAGGTTCAAGAGGCCTTAGACAAATTTGCAGGCAACTGGTCTATAAAAGGATACTAAAATCATCTGGCAGGGATGTAGTCTCCTGCTTTTCTACCTAGTACAATGGGTTTCAGGTTGCAGAAAGAAAAAAGAGGTAAATAATCACTGAAATAAGCCAAGACTGTGTGCCCTCCATGTGAAGTGTCCATCCTTTACTGCAGTCAAGAGACAGTACCACTAGCTACACTGGTCAGACTCAGCAGAGAATTTTATATTTTCTTAAATGAATTTTATACAGATATACTTATCAAGCTTTCCAAATAGCTTATTTTCCTTCTTCATTACTTATTCCTTTCCTTAAGTAATTCAGCAAATAGTCACATCTGTTTTGTTTTGTTGTTGTTTGTTTGATTGATTACCACATAAGTTAAGCAGTCTGGATTCTGGTAAGCTAAGTGCAGACGAAGCCTTCAAAAAATTCTAGTTAAGAAGAACATCTTGTTCGACCACTGGATGTAGGAAAATCCTGACAAAAAAAAATATTCCTCTGCTCCTAGCTAAGCAGTATTACATTGGTGGAGAAGAAAAACTAAAGAAAGGCTGAGTGAGCTGGGGATGTTCAGCCTGGAGAAGAGAAGTCTCCAGGGTGACCTCATTGCAGCTTCTCAATACTTAAAGAGGGGTTTATAAAAAAGATGGAGAGCAACTTTTGGCTCAGTTAGGATAAAGACAGGACAAGGGGGATTGGTTTTAAAACAAAAGAGGGGAGATTTAGATTAGAGGCTAGGAGGAAATTCTTCACTCAGAGGGTGGTGAGGCCCTGTCACAGGCTGCCCAGAGAAGCTGTGGGTGCCCCATCCCTGGAGGTGCTCAAGGCCAGGCTGGATGAGGCTTTGGGCAGCCTGGTCTGGTGGGAGGTGTCCCTGCCCATGGCAGTGGGGTTGGAACTGAATGATTTTCAAGGTCCCTTCCAACCTGAGCCATTCAATAAGTGCTTACTCCAAAGTCCAGGTCTCCAATCACAAAGACCTTTTTCAAAGGTGACACAGACACCACAGACTTGACCTTCAAATTTTACAAATATGCCCTGCAGATCTCTGAGGTCTGGTTTACATAACACAACTATAAAACTCCATTTAGAAGAGATACAAAAGTGCACACTAATTTCCTAAAGTAACTCAAGTGGTACCTTATGCAGCACGGTGTTACAGTCTTGGAACAACAGAAGTGGTCTAACTATCATGAGATCCATTTAGGAAATCAGAGAAGAAGCACGCTTAACTAAAGATGAAAGAAAACATGCTGGGCAATGGCAGCTACAATCATTTCACTATTTAACATCTTGTTAACTTTCAAATCAATGTCCAGTGGCATGCAAAGCCTCCATATTAAGGAAGCCAATATATAACTTGCTGTCTCTTTTGATCATTTCAGGAAACCATACTGTTATACAATGATATTTTGAAAAGTAACATTTGTCATTGCACAAAAAGATGTAATGGAAAAAAAAATAAAAAGAGCCAAACTTTCAGGCTCGGACTGTCTTTTGGCTGGAGGAGGTTCCATCTTTTCTTTTTTTTCCCACCACCTTACTTCACCACAACTTGACAGGAAGCAGACCTGGCAGATTTCACTAAAACTTACTTTCTGAGGAAACCACTAAACCATTTCCTTAAAATATGTGTACAGGTTAAACAAAGACATGCTTTCAAATTTCTTCTTCTTCACTGCAACATCAGAATATACTTCATTTAAGAATTGCTTCAAAGGCTCAAGACAACAGATATAAAGCTGACATATTATTTAGGCTGTTCTTCAAGACAGATTCAGACAGATGAGCTAATACCCATTTCACAGTGAATTCCATTGCTAAAGCACATGAGTTTCTGCACAAGCAAGACAGTAACCCGTATAATTGTAACACATTGGATTCCTGGGGTGTTTCAGTGAAAATGTGCTTGTTACTCATATTATACGTTTCCTTACCCCTTGAACACAAGGATTGAATTGATTTTTAAGCCTAGCTGGATTAGTATTTTTAGCATAATTCTTCCTAATTATGTTTTGAAAGAGAAAAGCAATATTGGAAGACAAAAGAACACCATGTTCATGCACCAAAACATGATTTCAGCTATAACATCCTAGAATTAAGGGCATTTTCCCTGTCCTTTGCACTTGTGTACACCTCATTTTTAAAGCATCAATTTTTTATTTTTATTTTTTTATGAGACTCACCAGCATGACAACTTCAGAGAAACCAGACTCACAGTGAAGTACAAAAATAACATCTCTGCCAAGAAGTCTGCAGTCAAGTGACATACAATGAACTCAGAACTGAAAGTGAATATGAAAAATACTTCCCAGACAATACAAAAAATCTATGTGTACAGAAGCACAGGAGGTTGATAGCTTACTATGCTGTACACAATTTTTCAAAATTCCTTTCAAAATCAAAGGAACAATCCACCTACACCTTCATCACCATCATACATCAATACAGAAGACTGAAAGAGCCATAACAAAATCCATTACTTATTTTTATGAACATAAAGTGCCACATAGTTTTAATAAGAGTCAAGACTTAAAAAAAAAAAAAAAAAAAAACAGTTCAGCGTGGAAATTGAATGAAATGAGTTTCACCTACAAGAGGTTTTGTTGTTGCTGTTTTGTTTTTTTTTAATGCTACATAAAGTCCAAAAAGTTCAAGGTTCTTGAATGTCCTACATTCATTAGATTCTCTCTCCCCTTTTGATCTGCCAAATCTTAGGTTTCTGAAAACAAAAAAAAAAAAAACAAAAAAAAAATTTTTCCAGAATGCCTAGCTGCATGGCCATAGAGTGTAAACACTTTCCACTTTTGAGTACCTCTGATATTTGACAGTTATACGAGCACTTGAACATCATTTATCATGTTTATTTTTAATAGCTCTCCCTGGGCACAGCTGCCTTGGATGCCAATCTTCTTTTCTTTTGCCTCCCGTAAATATTTGAAATAGCTATTCATTAACAGTTGCACATTTATTCAGCACTGTTGTACTGCTTGTGAACTGGAAATAGCTTTTATTTTTCTCTCCATATCTCTTGGCTGATCTGAAAAAAAAAAAACAACAACCTACAGCTTAGGTTGTCTGTCAAGATTTAAATTATGCTCCAGCTGAGACCTAATCAAGGGTATCTGACCTGGTTTACAAATAAGCTAGGTACATGAGTGTTAACTACTCTCCCCCCTCCCCATTTTTCCAAACATTTTTCTTCCTTGGGGCACTGGGCCCACAAATGAAAGCAAACCATGAACAGGATCTAGGGCAACATGCTCAAGGTGTCCCTGCCTGAGCAATGGGGTTGGACCACAGGACCTCCAGTGGTCCCTTCCAACCTCAACCCTTCTGAAATTTGGTGAACTGCTCACAAATACAATTACCCTAACTTAAAGCAGACACAACTGGTCTTCACAGGTAAACCAAGCATCTTTCCTAAGGATTTGGATCCCTCACTGACACCTCTTACACCTACCTTAGATGCAATGTTTCAATTTCAAATTGCAGTACCTTTAACACAATGTACATGACATTAAAGACATAAATGTAATAAGCTATCAAGACACCCTGATGTGTACATCATGAGTCCCATGTATCTGTGCAGGTCATAGCTCTTATTTTCATGAGCCATTAAAGCAGACCAAATTTATCTGTGAGATTTGACGTGATTACTACTAATCTGTTTCCAGACACAACCAAGCTTAGTATAAAAAACATCTCTATTTAAAGTCAGAACTAAGCAAGTTGTACAAAACACTTAGAACATTTGTTTTAAAGACTATTTATTTGGGATTTAGAACAAAGAGGCCACAGAGCTCTGTAATGTGCACGTGCAAATTATGCCTACATTAGCACTTCTCTAACACTCATAACAAGATGAAATTTATGAATATCAGACACATGAGAGTGGGTTCCAAGACAAGAAAAAATGCAGCCATTCCTTGTCCAATGTAAAGAGCCAGTAATGGTTTCATACAATATTACTAGTTTCCCTCAGAAGACTGCTAAAAAGCTACCTAGTACCTTTTTTTTCCTCTTAAAAAACATGCTGACTGACCAGTTGGCTTTGCATTAAATGCTATCAGTAATGCCAGAGCAGCATGAAAGCAACGTTTTCTTCTACCCAGCCTCAAACTGTTATTTCATGAGCAATTGCTACCACTATAGCATTATGTCTAACTTGTGTTGACTTCTGTTTTACCACAGCAGCAAATACCTGAGCAAAGGTAAAATAAGAAGGGACAACAGCTAAGCTTGAAAGGGATCAGGTCTGTGGGACCATGCATGCAGACTTATTTTTTCCTAAAATGCATTCAGTATTCTTTCAGCATTTTCTCACTGTCACAACTGGGCTTGTCACCGCACAGAGTTTAGCTCTCACTATGACTTCAGTGAAGATGGCATGAAAGATTAGACAATTTCTTTTTATAACTTACAGATTGTTTACACTTGACATTTGCTGTGAGTTGTTTGATGTTGAAGTGCCTGCTTCTGTAAATTACAGCTTTTTCACTTAATCACCTAGCACTTTAAAGCACTTTGGGAGAAAGTTAACTCAGACCTGATCAGATGAGCTCTTAGTTTCCTATTAAAAGAACTTTAAAAATTTCCATTTTATGGTAGCATTAGATATGGAGATGGCATGTACTTGACTCACAAGGATACTGCACAACGTAACAGGATTACCCGCACTGCAAAAAACAACAATAACAACAACAACAAAAAAACAATCTATGCACAGCATGTAAGCCTTCATTACAAAAACTGTCAGAGAACAACATTAAAAAGCTAATGCACAATTTATCTAAACTGAAACAGGGGAAAATCAGATATTTGCTGAAATACAACTTCAGAATAATCATTATGACAAAGACCACAAGTTATTTCAGCCCACTGTCCTCTCTCCAAAGCCTGTCTACAGTGGATGCTTAAAGAAGTGTAAATTAATGCTTCATGAATGATTAATGAAGTATAAACATAGGCACCATAAAGTATTTGCTGAGTATTCAGCAAATTCCAACACTCTTCAAGGAGTCTTGATCGTATTTAAAGAAAATGGATTCTTTTTCCATGTATCTGTCCTATCTCTTCCAAACGTGTAAACTTTCACCATGTCCCATGCTGGGGAGTTTCTCAGGTTTAACCATATTATAAGATTAAGTTTTATTTTCTTCTGAACATCATATTTATTTATAGAAATTATTTATATCATATTTATTTAAAGAAATAAAACTCTTCCACATTTAATGCTTTGAATCTCTGTATGGGATAAGGTATCTAACATTACTCTTCATTTTAAGAAGTAAAAGTCACCATGCAATGGAAGGGGTAGTGAGATATGAGTAATTTTGTCCACAACGAGAAATGCAAGTAATGTACAAACTTGATGATGAGAGATTCTAGTTCTGCTAAAACTCATTCTCCAATAAATTAGTGATCTCCTTCACATTCCTGCAGCAAAGAAAGGAAAGTTAGCAGAAAGTTACCATCAAGAGTCGTCTTTTGAACAGAATGTTTCACTGGCATAGAATGACTGATATCTAAGGCTAAACTAACTATCCACGAAAAGACTACTTAGCAGTAGATAAAAAATAAACCATTATTGTATTCTGATAAATTACCTTTGGACATAATAATGATGACCTATACTGTGCTTGGTATGTGACTGGTGCAACACAGTGTGTCTCATTTGTTAACAATATGGATTCTGGTCACCGTATCTGTTTTATGGAAGTAATTGCTTGTCTCATTTTCACAGGAGCAATGGAAAGTGCTAAGTAGTTGCATGCTGCCTAATAGGCAAGGTTGGATGTGATAATAGCATTATAAAGTTTCGAAAGTATTTATGGCCAAGGTTTTACAAAATCAGCAGTAAATACAGGAGAAAAAAAAAAAAGAAAAAAAAAAGAAAAAAAAAACAAGAATTGCCAACAAATTGTCAACAAATAAGTACAAGTTTCAATACCTGAACAAATATTTACAAGTAGCTAGTGGAAAAACTCCAATACCCCTATGGCTAAGAAACAACATAAAATCAAACAGTAATTTTCACACAAAATTAAAGATACTTTTTTTTTTTTTTTTCCTGAAAGCGAGATTAATTAGAAGGTACACTGTACTTTAATTTGAATTGTTTTTAAATTCAACACTAAATACACACAAGGCCAGTTTAATCTGTCCCATAAAGACTTCAACTACTGGCTGTGGCATTACTAAATCTCATGTTTTACAGTCCATTTCAAATAATGCAAACTCAGCAAAAAGATATTTATAAATAAAATTAACAAAAAAGGAATGAATGTTATCCAGCTTTCCTCTCCTACTGTTCCACTGAATAAGTATAGAAAAATATAACATACACTACTTTGGTATAAAATAAACAACAACAAAAAAAATTAAAGCAAACATCAGATAGGATAGCTTTTACTGAGGAAGCTCTAAGCCAGCCAAGCATTCTACTAAAAAGCATGAAGAATCTTCATCTGCTTCACTGCCAAATTTACATAGCATCAAGCTTTTTCTTCCTTTTCTCAGCAGGTCTACTGATCAGTGAGTATTTTCAAGGCATTGCAATTCATAGCAAAAGTCAAAGTGACACAAAACTGGCTGCCAACACTTTAAAGAAATAAAACTCTTCCATGTATAAGCTAAGTGCAAGCTCAAAGTGAAAAACTTCTAGAGAAATACTCACACTGACAATAGGGAGAGTTCAAATAAAACCATGGTACCTACCTACCAATTTGCCTTTATGCGATTTTTAACAACACCAACCTTGGTGGGTGCTGCTTGTTCTAAAAAGACATGGCTATTGATAGTAGCATATACCTTTAAGAATTTACATTCAAAAAAACAATATTTATTGACATGATTCAAAAGTAACTTCAAAGTACTATTTATAGTTGTAAAATTACTAACAGATTTAAATAGCAAGAAGACAACCACAATGCATGTTTCTACCTTGGCCAAAATAAACTGGTGACTATTTTCTTGTTACTGTATACATGGAGTATATTAGTCTTCCTTTGCAGATAAATTGGAGAAGATGCCTTTGTCTTTCCATTTTTTTTTTCAGAAAGACACAAGTAAACTTGCATTTGAACTTCAATTTTGTTTCCAGTATTCTGCTACCACAGCTTCTCATAAGAAGCGTGGCCAGCAGGGCAAAGGGTCTGATTCTCCTCTTCCTCTGCTCTTGTGAGACCCCAGGACCTTCAGCTCTGGGGCCCCCAGCACAAGAAGGACATGGACCGATGAAAGCAAGTCCAGAGAGCAAACCCAGAAAGCAGTGAGAGCAAACCCAGTTGGGGTTGTTCAGCCTGGAGAAGAGAAGGCTCTGGGAAGATCTTATAGCAGCCTTCCAGTGCCTAAGGGGGCCTACAGGAAAGCTGAGGAGGGACTGGGACTCCTTGTCCCTGTGATAGGGGTAGGGTGATAGGACAAGGAGTAATGGTTTTAAACTAAAAAAAGGGAGATTTAGTTTAGGTATAGGACCATCCCAGCACTCCATCTTTAGCAGGTATTTCAAGATTGCAGTAAGAATCACGTCGATTTTCAACAGAGCCACACACCCAGCAGTTAGCAATAATGAATTGCTATCGTGGTATCACTAACTCTAATATTTGCAATATCAAAAAAACACCCCAATTATTAAATCAGAGGTGAGCTCTGTTTCCCTCTCCTTGGTGAGCATCCCTTCTTTTGCTCAAGTGCCAGAGGACACTAACATTGCAGTGCACATGGGCTCCCTGAAATCGGTGGATTCTCAAGGTGTGTTGTGCTGGGACAGGTATCTGATGCCTTTGGAAAATAAGAGAAGGAAGCCCAGCTAGTGCAACATTAGGGGAAGCCTTGTAGAGACAGTTCACCT
The DNA here is from genome assembly GCF_965140915.1 of Aythya marila. Classification (NCBI taxonomy): domain Eukaryota; kingdom Metazoa; phylum Chordata; class Aves; order Anseriformes; family Anatidae; genus Aythya; species Aythya marila. The sequence continues at coordinate 50,809,382 of NC_139043.1, forward strand.
AAACTAGGTAAGTCTGCATAGAAAACAGCAGCTCAGCGATGGGAGAGGAGTTTGGGCAAACCACCATATCTAGGTTTCCTGACATCCCTCCAAATCCCTTTGATTTACTAGCATTGGGACATTGCAGAATTGTGGTATTTCTGTAATGTCAGTATCTTAAAAGCTTCAAATTGTATCATTTATTGCTGTCACACTTTGAAATTTCTGAATATATATGACTAAAAAAAAGCTTAAGTCTCCTTCCAGCTTTCTGTTCTCTTACAATATAACAAAACTATATTCTGAAAAACTGAATTTTCACTGAAACTAGAATGACAGATGCTGCCATCTCTAATGACAAAGGTATATGCAAGATTATAAAAATTTCAAGAGAATACATAGACAAATCTGTACCCCATTCCAGAATGCAAGATCTGATCACTCTTATCCAGTTTCGCTTACACTTTTCAAGCAGCATAAACCAGCTCTGCCGAGCCGGTCTTCCTGTCTCCTCAGTTGCTTATAGTAGCTTATTTCCTACCTTAAATATACACTAGCCTGTTTATTTTTTCCATTGGGATAATCCAAGTGTTTACATGGTCCCTAAGTAAGCCAGACTGGAGAGCTAAGCCAAGTTAAAATGGAGGCATGGACTGGTTTGTTATTGGTTTGTTTAAATTACAGCTGAAACTATAGTGTAAGGATAAAAATGAGGCAGTATTTTTAATTGTATATATCTCTGCCTTGGCTCTTTTATACTAAACCTTTATTTAAAAAAAAAAAAAAAGCATCTTTTTCCACAAAAAAAAATATAAATCTGAAATGATTTCTTGTCATTATAAGAGTTAAGCAGCATAAATGCAAACATTTGCATAAGGTTAAAAAAAAATAAAAATGAGAAGTCTGAGTTATAGAGCAAATGTGACCACTTAAAGAAAATAAATAAAGAAATACAACCTTTGCTAAACAGACTTCTCTGGTTCTTTAAACTGCCAAAGCTAAGAGATTAGAGGAGTTCTCTTGTCTCTATGAGTCTTAGTCGAGCATGCAAAATAAGCATTCGCATACATTTTATATTTTTCTTCCCAACACTGTAGGCTACCACAGCCCGTGCACACTTAGAGAGACTATTGAAAAAGCAGCATTTCTAGGCAGGTTCAACAGAGACAAAAAAGGTAATCTGGTCATGCTACAAGAAATGCTGGCAACAGTGTCAATACATCTGGCAAGCTCTCCTCTGAACAATGCCTTTGACAACAATTTACAGATAAGAGAGCACCCTAAACTAACAAACAGTCTGGATTTTCAGAAAATATGCATTTTATTCCATATCACAGTATTAATGGGATTTATATTTTGGAACAGACAACCATGAAATGAACAACATTTCAGGGCAGCTAAGGAATCCATTTAAAGCCATTCAGACTTCTATAATAATCCCCATAGAGAAGAAATTGCTACTTTAAGAAACACAGCCTAGCACGCACAGACTGACTCCTGATGAAAAATCTTTAAGGGAACATGAATTTTGTGACTTTTAAGGGCATAGCTCCTCCCAGAATGAACAACCACTCCTTGTACTACATTATCTTTCCTAATCTTTCCTAAACAACAACCTTTCCTCTATCACCCCACACAAGACCTTAGTCTCAGCAGTAAATACTGTGAACAACTGATTATTATCTTGAATGTGATTACATTATATTATTCTACTGTATTTCTCCTCTGTTGTTTATATTATAACATTATAAGCTCTTTGGGGCCACCTCCAGCTTTTTAAAATTATTATTATTTTTTTCTTTTAAAGGTACACAGCACTTAGGCATTTTAATTATGCAAACAGTAAACAGTGCCTAAGTGTTTTTCCTTGCAAGGGAAGGGCCTCTAGTTAGAGTTTTGCACGTTACACTGCATACTTGAAAAATCTATTCTGATTCATGTTCTAAATGTGGTATGGATAAGATTTTTTGGCAAATTAACTAACTGTTACAGCACATTTGTTATATGAGGCTGCTACATGGATGATTAAACAGATTGTCTGGACTAAAACCTTTATCAAGGCCAGAGGAAGACATTAACACATGGAGCAAAAGTGAAAAGAGGTTCCCCTTCCTCATTTCTGATGCCTGGTATCACAGCAGACCTGGCAATAAGGAGAAAAAAAAAAAAGAAAGTATGAAATCAGCCTAAAGTGTGGAGCATGCCTACAAAATCTAACAGCCAAAATCTCTTGAATCTCTATTTAAAAAAAAAAAAAATCTGAACTAAGTGCTATATAGCATATTTTATATATATATATATAGCATATTTTACAGCATATTTTATGTAGTATAGTGTATAGAGTATACACACACACTACACAAAATAATATATTTTTTATATTTATTTAAAAGTGACCCAGAAGCAAAAGAATGATCATACTAGTCCTCCTGAACTTGTCAATAAAAGTTTTCTCATTTCTAAAAACTTGTATAAAATAACATCTACGTAATTCTTCCAAATAGTTAAATGATTATAAATAGGAGTATCAATTAAAGTTTGACGTAGTTATAAGCGAATGGAAGCAATATTGTATTAGTGAAAGTTCTTGGTAACTATAAATTTAGAAGATGATATCATCTCCACAATCTATATCCATAATGAAATATTAACATTTTTAACGAACTAAATTTGAGTCTTGTGCTGATTCTTGGCATGCCTCAAAAACAGTGGTATGTTGTGAATCCCAGAGAAGTCCTTGTTGGCTACAGAGCACACAATCAGCACATTTGTGATGGCAGCATCAGACATACCACAAGTGCACTGCAGAGTCATCAGTCTTTGGAAAGCATCAAATATATTCTGCATGAGTCGATCACCTACACAGCATGTGCAACGTGTTTGAGGCTTTCTAAAAGCAGTGGACTGATTACATACGTATTACACTACAAATGCATGAGACCTGGGACACCATGGACAGAAACATTATAGTACTATTGAGCAGACCTGCAATACAGTCTGAAAGACATTAATTGTAGAGGTACTTATTTTCTTCCTGGAAGTGATTCATAAACAGTTCTGTAAAAACATGACAAACAAAAAGCAGTATGAGTGTATCCCAAGATAATTATCAGCTTGAACAGCAGAAAGTGAAGAACCAGCGAAGAGCTACAAAAGTGTATTCTACAAAGTGATAAAAAAATAGAAAATGAAAAAAGAAAACATGAATTAATTTTACATACAATTCAAAATCAGCAAGAGTGAATAAAAATAGAACAAAGCTAATATGTAGTTCGGGTTTTTCCAGATTTAAATCCATATAATTTCAAGTCTTCCACTGAAGCATTAAAAGTAAGTACCATAACTCTAATTTAAATAAAGGTCACATTATCTCCAAAGTACCGAGAATAATTTCAAAGAGAATGTTTTTATGTTAGCACCGTTGCCATTAATTTCAGATCATCTTCCCCCAGGAAAAATAAAATTGCAGTTCAGCCGGCAGCTAAATAAATGTTCAGTGCTTTCAGTGCATTTCTCCTTGCATGATATTTGCCTGTTAAGCAGAACATGCACCGTTACATCAATGCCTGGACATCTGAAGGGCAACATGGAATGTATGAAGTAACTGGAAGCTTCTCCTGACAGCTCAGCCAGCGGACTGCAGGTCCATCTTGGGCAGTAAATTTCATAATGGACTGATCTGGGAAATTTCCATAATGGGTGTGAACTTCTGTGTCTCAGCTCTGCTGATGCAAACATTTGCTTGGTTGCACCATAAAGCATATCACTAAACTGATCTGTGCAACCCTGAAAGACATTCTGTTGTCAAAAATCAAAAAGCATAAAATCTTAGGGATGAAGAGGGCTGGAGTCATTTCATGAGAGCTCCTAGCACACTACTGAAGATTTGTTACTAAAAATCTTTACCTGTAATTCGCTATATAAATAACATCAAAAAAGGGTTTGACTTGTGAGAATGACAAACTAATAAATTTATTTTTCTTTAGCTTAATATTCCATTCTTGCTGGTGTGCTGTTACGTACCAAAGAGCATACTGCTTTCATTCCAATCTAATCTTCATCTTTAGGGCATGATCATCTTTACCTACACCTCAATACAGTGGCAGTTCTCTTCACCCAGAACTTAGTTACCAAACATAACCCCATTCTAAAGCCACATTAAATGATGTTTGATAGCATTGTGCATGAGCTGATATGATAGTCTGAAGGAAAGCTGAATTCAGTCAAAGAACAGCAGTACAGTGGAATGGCTACATGGCTTTTAGATTAAAGTCACCTCACATCTGGGCATCTCAGAGTGAGACTTCAACTCTAACTGCAAAATACCAACCAAAAACATGCAGAATAGTAATATTTTCTTATATGCAATTATTTTTAATAAAATAGATATGTTATATACACTATTATATAGATTATTATATACAATGACATATTATTATATATGTCAAACATATTTAAACAATAATCAAACGGCATTAGTGAAATTAATGGAGGAAATCACCCCTTGACTAAAGCTAGGTGCTCCTGCATGTATCTCAGTGGAAACTCAGTCCTTGTATAGCAAACACAAATGTAAATAGCGTCATCTTTCAGGACTAATGAGCAAATACAAAAGAAAGACTTTTTTAAGATGTGTAAATGAAAAATGTTACTGTTAAAATAATGTCTTAAACTGGGATAAGCTCACTGCTGTTTTTGAGCATTTTTTTGTGCTCAAAACACACAAAATTTTGTGCATTTTTGAGGAGGGGACAGGAGGAGAAAGAACTTCAGTCAGACCAGAAGAAACCGTTCAGCTCAATTATCCAATACAACAGATATGAGTTTCTGTCTTGAATCAGTTGCCTAAGATTCCTATAAATAGGCAGCAAAATGATTGTTTTCCCACATGTAAAATGAATTGCCTCATGTATTCCAATGCATAATTTCAGAATGCAGCAAATTAAACAACCTAGAAACCAATAATCTAATGTAACAGACACTGCACTTATTGAATACGACTGAAAATAACCCAAAGGAACCTTTTCTGCGGACACAGTGAAGATGACAGAAACAACCGTAGCATTTCAGCAAAGATGACCATATAAAAGAAACAAACACAAAAACATAATTGGGAATTTCTTTTTGAGTCAAGTGGAAAGCTCACTAACCTTGTAATTTTGTTTCTCAAATGAAGCTTGAAAATAACTGCAGTATTTTAATATGCTACTGAAAAGACATCTTTTTATTCTCTTAAAAATCTGTATATTACAGGATGTTGCCAATGTGTGTTTAAATTTCTGTAACACAGCAGTTTGTACTTACCTAAAGTCACTGCTTCTAATCATTACTGATGGAATGCCTATTTCTTTCAGCATCATTAGAAAAGATTACACGCAGCCATGAAAAACTAATTCATTATGTTATCCCATGCAACTCTAAGAAGTGACACACTGGTACCAAAATATTTACCTTGGCCTACGTATTCTGTGCATTAGCAAAGTCAGCAGGCAGAACTTAAACATTCATAAAACACAAAAGACAATACAGAAAGAATTTTAATAAACTTAACAACAACAAAAACTAGCTCTTTGGCCAAAGCCAAAAAGCACAGAAGAACAAAGAAAAGCTGTTTATCAAAGTGTCTCGAATACAGCAACCCAAGATCCCTGGAATGCAACTTCAAATTAGACTTCAGGAACAATATTAGAAGGCCTTCTCTGCTCAGAAGTCAGTAAAAAGGCTGACAGAAGAGGTTTATCTTAGAAAAACACTGCAACCATCTTCATCCCCCATCCCCTAACACCCCATACAACCTCTCTCCCCCACCCCCAAAAAAAAATTAAAAAAAATGAAAGCAACCAACAAGCAAACAAAACATGACACTATGCCTAGCAAAGCTGTGTATATACCAGATTTTTGAGAGGAGAGTTTTCCAATCAAATAAACACGATTGGAAAGGAAATGAGAAATTAGATAGGGTTGGGGTTTGTTCATATGTTTTTACGTGGAAAGAGCATTATTAAAAAAAGATTTTCATATGTAATTTTGCTTTCTTATACATCTTATATTCTACATATCAGAACATTCCAATTCATTAAATTGGAAAGCACAGAGGCAAAACAAAATCATTTTGAAAAAGACGATTCACGCATTTCATTATACAATGCTACATAGAACTTATTCAGCTCCTTCTACAGTACAAAATTGAATTGTAGAATTCAATATATTCCATTCAGAAATTCAGCATTTTGAGAATGTCTACTCTGATAGAAAAGTATTCCATAAGACAGTTAACAACCAATTACAATGGATGCAGACTTCATACTCTCATAACATCACTCTTGCTGATAAAAGAGAGCAAGTAGAAGCCAATATACGCTATGCCTTCAACATATTATTTTGCATCAACCAACACTGTTGGTTGGTTGTGTTTTTCTTTTTCCCTGCTGAAGTTTTTATGAGGGTAAATGCATAACGTGACTTAAGTATGGGAGAACTGCAGAAACAGCCAACCAGCAATGAATTTTCATGTTTCCTCCTTAGAGTTACCTTACAAGAAAACATTGTTTGGCTTTTGTAGCCCCTTTTGGAGGTGTTTAAGGGTACTAATGTTTGCTTTTTCACTCTACTGCTTCCTTCAGCATGGATAAAGAAGCAAAGGAGGAATAAAATATGGTCTGCATGTACAGGTGAAGCCTGCCTTTAGCTTTGCTTCCTTTTTGCTATAAAGGACACAGCATGAAAAAATGCTCTGAGCTTAACTTCCTTAATTTTATATGCAGCTTTTTGCTATGCTACCCTAGGCAATTACTGGTAAACAGTACTAAAAAATTTCCTTTTCTAATGCTGTTTTTGCTAAACAGAAACAGACACTTCCCAAAGCACAACTTATAGCTTTTGGGGAATAAGTGTAATTTCCGTATTGAAATCAGCAAGCTTCCATCAGGAAAGAAAATTTAAAATCTAATGAAATTTCAAAATGGTGAATTATTTTACGTGAGGGAAACTGTAATGTTTTAGTGTAAACACCTTCCATGGTAAACCATTCTCATTTTTCACAGTATATAAATAAAAACAAACCCTACTCACAAATGTTGTTTTGTTTCTGAGTTGACCTGTATTTTTAAAGTCTGTGGGTATTCATAGAACCAAACTAAACATTAATTTCTAGTTGATCTAAACACCTAATCCAATCCAAAATTAAACAAAACTCTAAACATAATTAATTTCTGTACAAAGTATATTTCCCAATCTTTCCAAATGACAACTGAATTTTAAAAAATTCCCCAAACCACGTCCATCTAACTCAACCGATAGATTAGCTATATGTCATTAACATGATATTGTTTAGTTATTCTGGGTATATAACAATCACAGAATCATTAAGGTTGGAAAAGTCCTGCAAGATCATCTGGTCCAACCATCACCCTACCACCACTATCGCCTACTAAACCATGTCCCTAAGCACCATGTCCAACCTTTCCTTGAACACCCCCAGAGACAGTGACTCCACCACCTGCCTGGGAAACCCATTCCAATGCCTGACTTCTCTTTCTGAGAAGAAATTTCTGATTTCTAACCTGAACTTCCCCTGGTAGAACTTGATGCCATTCCCTCTTGTTCTATCACTACCTATCTGCTGGAAGAGGCTTTAAGTATCATTGTATGCTTCATTAATATTTGAGTTTCTATGAACAATGGAATATATCAGTTTTTGGGTATAGATGGATAACACTCAGTGCCTTTTTTCATATTCAACTTGATATTAGACATATTCTCAGCCAAGTTTCTTCATCACATGGTTAACATGGAGCAAGAGTTCTTTCTTTTGGGAGTGTTGCAGAAATGGTTGAAAAAAAATTAGTACAAAGAAGTGCTAGAAAATGCTTGACTTCAGCTAATCCTGTTAAGCCACAGAAGACAAGCACCAGTATGAGTACCTATATCACCTATTTGGCGGAACATTGACACTAGAAGGGCAAAAATATTAGTGAGCAAGGAATTCAGACTAGCTCCTCAAGAAAGTTTTGTTGGGGCATGTTTAGAATAAATAGCAAAGGACATGTTTAAACTGCTAAGACCATTTCCTCATTCGTGGGTTTGTGTCCAGCCTCTGAAAAAGCCTTCATCGCACATCAAGGTGAGACCTCAATACACAACACCTACCCTCTCTACAGTGTTGGTTTATTCCCCCATCCCAAAGAAACTAGAGTCTGCAGCCAGGTCTCCATCTGGGTGACCAAGCACCCAGTCCTTCAAAGCACATTCAAAGACCATATCCACCACTCAGAAAGCACAGCCTAAAACATCAAAATTTGGTACCACTTTGACTAATTAACAAGCAACTAAAACCACTGTCAATATTAAATATTTCTCCGTTCAAGAATGGCAGCTGCTCTGAAAACACACACATAGAGAGCTCGGTGGTAGTGCTGCAGAAAGAAAACCAGTTACCGATTAAGAAAGCAGAATGTCCTGACAGCACCTCATCAGAAGTACTAAAACCAGAGATCCTTAGCTAGACTTACATTGATCTGAAAAGCTTTGGAAAATAGTCATGTTATATAAAAAGAAACCTTATCACTATGTGCAAACATCTGTTTATACTTGTAGAGAGAGAAATATTTAACATTAACCTCCTTCAAACTCTCAACACTTTAAAACCTACAAGATAAGGGATAATTGTGAAAGACTACTCATGAAAGAAAGTTGAGGCTCAGCATCATCCTCTAGGTAGCTCCTTTGCTTTGCAATACTACATTTTGTCCAAATTTTCCTGAGCAGAAGTATTATTCAGAATTCAACACCATGCATGCCAGACAACCATCATGTAAATAATGGAATAAAAATAAATTATATTTTGCCACTGCAATTATTCATCCAGAAGCTATTGTTCCACGTAGCTTGAGGATATGAGCATGCTGTTTCCCAACATAACTTGACTTTCCTTTGAGCTTACTGGTTGCTACCATAAAATAAGTTAGTATTGTAGTAATTATACAGTGTATATTTTAATAGCAGCATATTCCCTGTCATTTTTGACAGACATGCAATGCTAAAGAAAAATAATTTCCTACTGGTACATGCAGGAGATTTTCATTGAATGAAGTAACTTCATAGAATGAAGTAACACCTAATTCATAAAACTATTTATATTTTTAAGTCAGTTTGCTGAGCCAGCTAAAATTGTTGGCAATATAAAGTGCTATCTCTGCCCAGAAATTCTCTCTTATAACTGGTTGCATTTACAAACCATCAGGTAGAAATATCAGTTAAGCATTTTTTATGGTCACTAAAATCCATAAAAGAAAATTCTGAAATCAATTAAAAGTCTTGCAATTTAGCCAAAGTTATCCCAGGACATCATTCCACACACTGTTTTAACTTTTGTGTCTCCTTGAGGCACTGTTCACCAATGGCAGCAACTCCTGTCTTCCACTTAATGAACTAAGCAAAAACACATTGTCATACATAGAGTCGTTTTTGGAAGGAAAGAAAGAGCTCTCTCATAACTGCAAATACAATCTCCAGCAAAATACAGCATTGAACATGATATAGTAAATTTTGAAAAAACATACCACTGAACTGATGACACAAAGAAAGTGCTGTACTATCAGCTGTTGAAAAGCTCTTTGCATAAACAACCTTACAGAACACATTTGTTCGCAACGTAAAGGCCACTTTACGACATTTAGCAATATTTTTCTTTTACTAACTGCCCTATAGAAATCTGTTATATAATGTGATTTGACAAGGCTGTCCGTGTTAAAAATAAAAAAACCCCTGCCTATTGAAAGTTGAAATTGAGAGACAAAACAGTCAAGGTAGAACAGCTAAAACCTCAATAGTCTACTTTTAGCTTCAGATGGATCAATTCATTAAAAAAGAATTTTTGTAATTATCAAGCCGATGTCAATCATAACTTCTAAAGCACTATGGAGGTCAGACAGAAGATGTAAATCCATACACAGTACGCAAAAAAAACTCAGCCTCAGGATACCTCTTATAAAAAAAGTGTCAGAAATTTAGTTCAGTGCATTATGAAACTAACAGGAACTTGCAACACACTGGGTTTTTGACTTTACTGAATTTAAAATATATAAAAGCCTGAGAAAATTAAAATAAAAAATCTTTGGAAGTCACGCTGGAGACAAGCATCAAAAATAATTACCACCGTAAGGTACCTTGCATCTGCTGTCACACAGATACATAGTCACACAGATACATTGGTGATTGGTAACAGTACGCTGACAAAGTATTATTAGTAGTCCCAGACTAGATCACTGACTACTTGAAATGACTGGCAGACAAGTAGAGCTGCATATGCTATGGCTCAGAAACACTTCCTACATAGAGATATCCAACCCAGAGGCTGCAGCATGGAAATGGCTGGAGAAAAATTGGGAGCATCTGATCACAACACTAAAGCTCCATTTGCAACTGCTGTTAGAAATAGTGACAAGATGGCAATTGGGATCTAGAAACAAAGAATGATTACCTGAGAAAAACATTTTAGAGAGCTGTTTTAGTTCTGAGACTTAAGGACCTGTATCAAAATATCCTTAAATACAGTTCTAAGCATTTTGGGTGTTAACCATAACTTCCCACCTTCGGGCCTTATCAAGTTGCATACTGTAAGACTACATATCTACAAAGCGCTGCAGATAACATTATTCTCCCTTTTCTTACATGACTTGATCATGTAGTTGTACAAAATCATCAGATACTGTTTTTTGCTGCTGTTCTTCCAAGACACGTCAATTCTCCCATGAATAATTACAAAGTGGAAAAACTTTTCATCACATAGCTGTACCTCTCCATATTTTTCACTAGAGCTTCACCAGTGCATCTTCTGAGAAAACAGAAAATTGTTGAAGAGAGTGCAGTTCAATAACTCAGCAATGACTTCAATGAATTTGAATTGTTCGAGTTTTCGCTGGATTGATGAAGAGTTTCTGCAGCCCAGCTGCAGCAAGCTGGCAGCAATAAATTACTATGAAAAATACACTGCAAACTAAGTATCTAACTATTTCTTGGCTTTTTATAAACACGTGGAAGCTAGAGGTAAAGCCTCTCATTTTACAACTCGGTACTTGCTTCTTTTCTTATTTCCTCTAACAAAGGTACTAGTGTAAGGCCAAATAAGAATAGAACTCCCTGGAGATGCCTGCTGTGAGAAGTGTCATAGCATTTCTCCATGACATTTCAAAACAACAGTTTAAGGGCAACTTTTTCCATTAGAAATCAAGTTATTTGAGGGAGTCAGTAGTTATAGTAAGGGCCGCAGTACAACAGATACATTGAATTACTTAATTTTCAATCTGAATGTACAATCCTCAAAGTTCAAAATACTTTCCAAAATTTCACATTTATTGTCTGCAAAGACAGACTCACGTGGACTTTAGCGCATGTAAATACAACTATAACAAGACAGACAAGTCTGAAGTTTGTTTTTTTTTTTCTTTCCACACAATAATTCTGAATGAAATTAAATGCTAGCCTATGTAAGGCCATAATCCTGACTATAATGCCCATATTTTCTCTTTGCTTTCTTTGGCATATTTCCTTGCTGAAATGTTCAGTTTCTTTAGAACATTTAAATGGGTATTTAGTGCTAACAAAATAATACTATTCTTACACTACTACTACTAATAAAAATGTACTGCAGAGATATACCTGGATGAAAGAAAAAGAATGTAGTGTTCCTTTTCTACCTACATATCATGATATTACCAGGAACGATTACTGCTCAATAACCATAACCATCAAATGGCGGCTTTTAACCTGCACGGTGACTACTTAACAATTTAAAAATCACCTGTCTTGTACTACTGAAAACTTTTAACCTTCTGAAATGGATTGCCTGAACTGTTTCTCCACCAAAGTAGGAAATGCATTTATACATCTTGTATTTCAATTACTGAAGATATCATCAAATTGATACAGGTTTAAGAAACTTCTTTTAAAACAAGAATTCTGACACATGGCAGGATTCCTGTCTATCATAACAGACAATCTAATTCATAGCAACAACTGCATTAATCATACAAACCTAAGCAGTAGGAGAAAATGTATGGCAATTATAGATAAGCTTCATGACAGAAAAAGAGTAGTTTGGCTTGTGGAACGGCAAGATTTTAAGAAAAGCAAAAGATATTTACATTGCTAAGTGGGTAATGTAGAACTCAGGATTTGTAAACATGGACTTTGATTAGGAAAAGGACTTCTCTTTTACATACTGCTGATAGGAATAGCCAGAAGTCCATCACAAACTTGAATAAAGTTAACTGTGGGTCCCTAAATAAGGACAGATTTTTGATTGTGCTGAAGCATTGCAGACCAACTTTTTATTAGAACAGTTGTAACAGTGAGCTGCAAGTGAAACCCAATGATTGCAACATTTGCATGTGCCAAGAAGTGTGACATCCCATACTGTATTTGTTGTTATAATTTTGATTGAAAAGAATTTGATTCAAAGAAGAAAGGAGAAGCTGTACGTGAATTACCTCAGTGTTTTTTTTAGTAAGTGTATAAAGTATTTTTTTAGTAGGCGCATAAACTTTCAACATGGCACACAAACACAGGAAACAATACCTATGCCTTCACAGAGATTGCATCAGAAATAAACAGAAAATATTTGAAAATGTTCATTTTTGCAAGAAAGGCAAAATTCAGATACAAATAACAAATACCAGTTCAGTAAAACTAACATAACTATGAAACACAAGAGTTTTAGGCAAATATTATCAGAGTCCTGTGCTGCATGAAAAACTGATGTTTGGTTGAATCCATGTAAGATCAGTACAAATATTCTATTGAAGTTGAAAGTAGAAGTCCATCAGTACCTGTTTTATTGGAAGCTGTTAATCTTATCTGTTTCAAATTAATCCTCAAAACTTTGTATTGCTCACAGAAACATCCTAGACCTCCTCAAGGAAACCCATTATGGGTAAAAACAATATATCTTAAAAGTGTTTTCAGAATCCTATGAAAGTTTATGAAGTTTACTGTTATTGCTGAGCGAAAAACATTACTGCCTTCCCTTGTAAGAAAATAGCAACAAAGCAAAATGCATAAATCTTACAGAAATTATCTTCATCATGACAAAATGTTTGCGTGGAACTTTATCTATGCAAGCCTAAATTTAAAATGAAATAATCCTTCTGGTAGGACTACATTTTGTAAACAATGGCACCCCAACATAATGACAGCATGGCTTCCTACCACAAATACACCACTAGACACAGCCACAACATACTAGTAACACCAATACTGTAACAGAGCCATATTGTATCACAATCATTACATGTGAAAATAAGACCTGGTACAATTCAAAGGATGACTTTTATTGTAGGAATAAAGCCCCTTACCTTGAAAAGACTGTTTGGCTCTGTCCACTAGTTCTTCAATGGGATAGCTTGCTAGGTCTCCTCTGGCATGCTTAGTTTTGCAGTAAGTACATGCATTGAGACACCTGTTTAGGAGATGAAAATATTCAGTTTCTTCCCAAGAATGCCTTTATGTGCACAACTATCTTTAGAACACCTGAAAGAAAGAGCTTTTATATGTACAACCAAAAAATAATAGTATTCTGTTTTAAAAACAACAAACTAAACTGATTTGAAGAGAGTTTTGATCTCATACTTCCTTAAAATACCTTTCACATTTACAAAGAGGATGAGAAAAATGATCTGTAGAAAACATGTATTCCAGTTCAAAGAGTGGGAACTCACATCTTTTTAGAAAGCTATAATGGGATTAACAGTTGTTCACTCCTAAATCATTACTAAAGACAAATATCCAAACTTTCAGTCCCACTATTACACAAAAATTCTTAGCTGAACAAGGAGGGGAAAATAAAAATTAATAAATCATGAAAACTATGCATATATTTTAACTAGTCTGTATCCTTGAAAACACATTTGAGTTGGATTTTCCTTATTACATTTAGCTTTTATAAGCAAAATAAATAATGTAATAAAGACCAAATCATCAACAGGGACAACAGGTTGGTACAAAAGATCTCGGAGCTTATACAAGTCTCCCATAAGAACCTAGAGGAACGAAGTAAATGCTTTTAATTTACTTGATATGGTAGTAAAGGCAGATTCAAAATAAGAGCAGGGAAGGATAAAACAAACAAACAAACAAAAACCATATCACTCACTGCAGGTTTTTCTTGGCTTAGCCTTTGGATCCTGGTCATACCATGAATGTAATAAACTTGTTAAGATGAGTTCATTGTACTTTTTTTTCCCTCTTCTCCCTCTTTACAGCTGACCTGGGCCTACATTTTTAATAGGTTAAATTGTTTCAAACTTTAAAAAACAACAACAACAAAAAAACCTCTTGTTCATGGCTATTGGATCTTAAATTCTTACAGCTTCAACACAGTAAAGGATTTGGGTGCTGAAAAAAACTAATGCTGGAACTACAGGAGTATTATTATATAACTTTCAAAAGAGTAATGAAGAGGCTTATATAGAACCAGGTGGTTTCTTAAGGATAAGGCACCAGCTACAAGGCTGTTTACCACTTCGATATACTAACTTGTCTTCTCTTAGTGTCTAATAATTCCATGAGTAGGTAATACTGCTTTGCAAACTGTAAAGGTTTTCCTTCCCAAAGATTCCTCTCATGCAGTGGTTGTACCTTAAAAAAGAATTCTAAATCTGAACCTTTACAACCTGCTCATTCCCATCCAAAGACAATTTTTACCTGTCAGATCATTTTTTGTTTCTTGCTTTTCTTTTGCAAATCAAGAACCTTTTACCGTGCAGGATTTAAAGCTTGTTTAATAGAATAGCATTTGAAATCAAGAGTATGAGCAGATAATTATTTTATGCTTGATCTGCGTCCCCTATTTAGGGAACAAAAACATCTTCTACTATGTGCTAAAAGAGGGGAGATTTAGATTAGAGGCTAGTAGGAAATTCTTCACTCAGAGGGTGGTAAGGCACTGGCACAGGCTGCCCAGAGAAATGCCCCATCCCTGGAGATGTTCAAGGCCAGGTTGGATGGGGTTTTGGGCAACCTGGTCTGGTGGAAAGTGTCCCTGTCCATGGCAGGGGGTTGGAACTGGATGATCTTCAAGGTCCCTTCCAACCTGAACCACTCTATGATTCTATTCTATGTCACTGGCCATCTGCAATATGTCACACAGGGCTTTCTTTCCCTTATAGCCCCAGAGGGCACTCATTTCTCCATTTCCCATCCATGATTCTTTCAAACACCTTCAAATTCTTCCAGGCTTGCAAAGACCATCTCCCTGTTCTCCCTCCCCTTCTCTTTTTTTGATGACAACTCTCCATATAACCCAACACTTAATTTCTAAGACAGCTGCCCTCCAGTCATCCCACTGCCACACTCCTTCCTCTCCACATCATCACATCATTCACTTTCTTTCTAAGCCAGCTTTCTTCCCCAAAGCTTTCTTAGCCAGCTTTCTTCCCCAAAAGAAGCATTATGGATTGGTGACGCTGGTGGCCACATCCTCACCATACTGCTACCCTTGCCATCAGCAGCCTGGTGCAGTGATTGGCACTGGCTAACAGCCAGCTTCCACCCGACACTTGCTCACTCCTCCACTCAGGGGCAGAAAACAAGGAAGAATGGCAACCAGAAAGCTTGTGGGTCGAGAAAAAGGTGAGAAGATCACTCACTAATTGCTGTCATGGGAAAACCATGGGGAAAATTAATTTATTGCCAGGTAAATAAAAACTTAATCCCAAACCTTTCCTCTCTCTTTCCCAAGCTTCAATTCACTCCTTCACTCCGGTCCTCAAGACACATCCTGCCCTGAGCAGCCAGGACTAGCACAGGGCAGCCCTGCTAGCACCCGGCCACCCAAACACAGTATGCGGGGCTCCAAAGCGCTGAAAGAAAATGCTGGCATGGGAGAATGCTGCAGGCAAAGCACTATCTATATCTTTACAAGGACACCTTATAAGTAGTCCCATCAAACGCCGTGTTGATCAGTGTTAGCCCACTGATGGAAGATGGGAAGATGTTTGTTACTGCATCCTTACAGCTCAGGCACGCAGCAGGAGCTTGAAAGCCTGTATTCATTACAGCTCCAGCAGGGTAGGCAGAAATCCTCTGCCACTTAAAGAAAAATAATACTGAGTGAATAAAAAAATAAATAGAAACATTTACCTGTTACATATATGCTGACCTACAGGTGTTTTGTTTGTTTGCTTTTGGTATTGATTGTTTTTTTCTTTTTTTTTTTCTTTTGGTTTTCAGTTTAATGTTTTCAGTTCTACTTATATTTCAAGGAAATTCAGAATCTGTTTCATAGAGTGGAAGCGTCTGCTCTTTTGCAACAATACATAATGGTTTGGCTTACACCGGTGATATATGCACTAATCTTTGTTGATTTTTTTTTCCAAAGCAAGTAAAATTGCTGGTTATTTTGACAATTTTCTCAGGTCATTAAGAGCAGACTTAATCTGAAACAATCCTGCCCCATGACCCCAGCCATGCTATCCACTTTAGATTTCTGATCAGTGTCCTAGGAATGTCTGAAAAATCCTAGGTCAGACATCACAACATGCATACGTACACTAACCAGACTTTCCTTCACCTTTCTCTAGTGTCTAGAAGAAATTTTATATTCCCCAAAGCTCACCATTTCCCCCACTGGTACCATAAAACACAAGATTACTTAAACACTGTCCCTTCTATCCAAAAAGGAGAATTTTTTCAGCCATCACTAAAGGGATGTACGAAGGCTTTATTTCTTGGGATGAAGTGAATTTTTAAACTCAAATTTAATTTTACATTTTTCTTCCTTAAACTGGGATTCGGGAAGAAAAAAAAAAAAAAAAAGATACCAATAACTTTTACTATTTACTTCAATTTACAAACTCTAAATACAGATTTATTAGAAAAGTTTGTGTTTCAATTGAAAAATTACTACCAATTCTTTGCCACCTTTAACTGTAACTGCGTGAAAAGGAAACTTTTATGGACCTTCTTCAAGATGGGTTACTTCATCATAAGCTTGATAACAATCTATAATTTCCGCAGCACTGACATTTAAAATAAACTTCTAACTTTATTCCTTGGTGATAGATATAAATAGCACAGAAAGTGAAATCCTAATATTCCAAAATGTTCCCAAGTCTTTGTAAAAGTATCTGGTTCACAGCCTAATTTCAGAAAGGACAAATCAAGTACTGGACAAATGGAATTCAAGTTGGTAAGTCACGCCATCACAAATCACACTGCAACATAATGATATACTTTTAAAACCTAGCACTAAATTAAGTGCAAGAAGACTCCATGAGTATTATTTTTAAGTGATAAAATTACAATTTTGTTATTCATTATATTCATTATTAGGTTCCCCTACTTAATAGCATTTTGTGTCTTTTGTTTTTTAAACTTCTTTACAAATTGTGTTCATGTATATATACACTTTTTTTTTCCTCTAAATAAAATATTAAGGATATGATCACCTTTATCTTGAAAGAAGATACGAACAAGGCAGAAGACACAGAAAAGAAACAATTCATCAAGGTTATTTAGTTTGAATGCAAAGGGCAGAATATGAATAGCATTATCTACTAATCTAATATGAATGGATGAGCCAAAGTCTAAACTAGCATCAGCATACAGTAAAAAGGATTGTTTACGCTATTTACATAGATTTTGTTTCATTGCCATATCGTTCCATTTAGATCATAAAGAAAATAGTATATTACCTCTTGCTCTTTTGCTTATAATTTACACATAAATCATAAATGTATTAGGCACTGTATGTATTTTGCTCTGCATTTGGATAATAGTATTTATTATACAGCAATAGTACTATAGCACCAAGAGAACTAAGTACTACTAAGCGCTAAATAGTGAAGTTATAAGTCTCTGAACCTTGCGAATAAGTTTCATATCTTCAATGTTCTTTTTCTAAAAAACTTAACAGTTTTTGACTCATCTCTTACTGCCTCTTCTCTTGACAACTTGGTATCTAGAAATGTATGAAAAAACACACCTAGCATCCAACCATATTTATAGGAAAGAACAAATACTAGTTTCTCATGCATCCTTAGAGTTGCTTTATAGGAAAATAATTTTTAATGTAAGTCCTGGGCTTGGTTACAGAGAGAGAATGGAAAAGTGCAGCAATAAGTGGGGAAAAAGAAGGGGAAGTTATTCTCCAAATGTTTATGATTGTTTCTAAAAGCTTTATTATTATGCTCTTTGAATATACTTCAGGGGGTCGCTGATTTAATTTTGGGTAGGAGCTGAAAGTTGGGATTTGGAAGCAGACTTTCTACCAAGTCTACACCAATTAATTAAATCCTATTATAAAAATATTGTCTAATATTTTATATTTATAATTTGGTCCATCTTTTTTTGGTAATCAAAGAGGATAATGAAAACAAAATGAAATAATGAAAACAAAATGAAAGATTTTGATGTAATATAGAAGAGGATGGATTTTAGAAAACAAACAAAAAAAGAATACTTCTAAATCCTATTTGTATTATACTTGTTAATTCCAATTTCGAAAATAATTAATCTGTTGGACTGCAGCTGACCAAAAATGCAGAGTTTAAACATTTTTTGTAGGAATGCTGAACTAACCACTTTTCATAGGTCTTAGAATTATCTTCTCCCGAAAGTATAAATGTATAACCCAACCACAAGTATGTGTAGGGTGTTTGTATTTTTCTCCCAATAAACCAACCTCTATTCCAAGTTTCTAGCGTAACAAATTATTCATAAATCCATGCTCCCACATCTTCAGACCACAGTCTATCAGTTGGAAAAGGGTTTTGGGGAACTCTGGACAACCTCACTGCCCTCTAAGATTTTCTTCCTTAATCTGAGTGTTGCGTCTCAGTAAGTGTCAGCAAGTGGATCTTATAAAACCAGCCCAGTAGGTAAAATTTCCTTAAAAATCAGACTTTATCACAGCTGAAAATCAAATATACAGGACTCAAAAGCCAGCAGGCTAGTAGTTGCAAATAAATATT
The DNA here is from genome assembly GCF_965140915.1 of Aythya marila. Lineage (NCBI taxonomy): Eukaryota > Metazoa > Chordata > Aves > Anseriformes > Anatidae > Aythya > Aythya marila. Next base: position 50,828,329 of record NC_139043.1, read on the forward strand.
TGTGTGTGTCTTAAAATGGAAACCTTCTTCAAACAGTTATAGTTGGTTTATAAATATTGCCTTCCATTAATACAGGTCAAAACTTATTGCATAGAGATACCATAGACATTCATGGAAAAAAAATCATTAATGGTCATCAAGTTTGCAATCACCAACTTGTTTTGAATAAAGTTTTTTTAGGGTTTTGTTTTCTGGAATCACTAAATCCTGTTTTTCCAACATCTTGAATTTAATAAAGTAGTTTGAATTATTAACCTTTTGCTTTGAATTATTAACATTTATCCAGCCATGTGCCCAATACACAGAAATATTTCACAACAACATAAATATTATCCACAGACAGATTAATACCATGGGATCGTTAAAAACTTTTTGCACGTTACCAAACTGAACATCATTGACATTTTGGTCAAGTGCCTGAAATTTTGTTGTAGAGACAGGAAACAGTGGTCTTCACATTGTTCATTTAGTACGTGCTCAAGCAGTGCATTAGATTAAGCAGGCTCTTCATTTTCAAAACAGTAATATTCCTTATAAAGCACACATTTCACATTAAAGGCTAGCCCTTACAGATGGAACTAATTAGAAGAATACTCATGACATGGCAGACAAATAAGGACTTCCCTTCAGTGGGACTAATCAGTGGATTTCAACAGCAGATGAGAACGAGAGCATAGACAAGGAGCAAAATCTTGGTTCCTCTTAAATTACTAAGAGCTGTGCCACTATGTTTAGTGAAGACAGGATCCCACCCTCAGATACTGGAAGTATAAAACATCTTTCACTGAAGGATGAGAAAACAGCTCAATTACAGACAGTGGTGTGCAATTAGTGTGCTATTCACTCACATTTAATGTGATTGACCAAGACCAAACATCTGCGAGCAAGATGGGAGAGCTGCAGAGCCGAGACAGTGTCATATGACAGAAGATCCCTGCTGCTCTGCGGGTGGTTAATTTGGGGCAAGGAGGGCAGTACAGCACTCTTCATTTCCTGAATAATCCAGTAAATTCTTGCTTGGTATCAACCTAATGAGCTTGTTAAAAAAAGAAAAAAGAAAAAAAAAAAAAAAAACAAACAAAAAAACACCAGCAGTCCTAAGCTGATGATCTCCCAAATTAGAAATTCAAGGAAGTAAAATATCATTAGCCACAACTGACTCAAAACATTTACTAATATCTGCTTTTATTATATCTGACTAGTTGTATAAATCCAGGGTTTTATGAAGCTTGCTCTAAAAATAAATCAATCTGCCAGTAGTACAGCACCCCTAACAGTATGCTGGAATATCACATCAGTACAAATACAGAAAGATTGCTCCTAACAGTCACCCTCACCAGCTCTCTGTACCTACCACCAGACTTCCTCAGGAAGCCTCAATAATTCTAGCACAAGAGTATTTTGCAGTAACATATAGCAGCTGTCCTGAAAGGGAAGCATGACTTGCTTGTTTCAAAGTATAACTCACAGAAAAGGTTTAGGCTTTTGTAAAATACTTTTAGTTTGTATTAAATGTAGTTTTGATAAAAATGCTCTGTAATGTGAGCAAAGGGAAAACTCCCTTTGCAAGCTTGATTGAGCAAAAGAAATAATGGAATGTATACTCTCAAGAGATGAAAGGGAGATGGAAACTACCCAAAACTTACTTAACAAGAGCTCTATTACTTAACTCTATTTATAGAGTTAAATATTGTGAATATTTGTTATTATTTTATCTCCATAAATGCTACTTTTAAATCTTATCGAGCCTAACTGCAATTGATCAGGACCAAAAAGAAAAAAAAGAAAACAAAACAGTTTATCAAAGAAAATATGCCTACTATGCCTACTACACCTAATTTGTTTTTAGGAAACTGTTATTGCACTTGAAGTTCAGACATTTTACAATAAAGCTTTTCAACCCACTATGGCATGGAAGATATTTGCTGTTAAAAACCTGAGGAGTGGGAAGTTGTTTTCACTTTAAAAAAGATTTGGGATTTAAAATATTTAGAAACAGTGGCAAGCTATTTCTCATCAAGGCTAATCCGTCAAAGCAGCAAACCACATTATTACAGAAATACTGTTTCCACTGTCCTGGTTTGTTCAAAGTGAGCTTGGACATGAGCCATAACAGCTACACCACATAGATACACTCAACATTACAACAAAAGTTCTGTGCTAAAAACAGGACTTCTCTGAAACTATGTTTGTAGCCAACTATTTTAGAAACTGCAAGGTCTACTTAAAAGAAAATGCATCTCAACAAAGCTTTAGCAGAAAATAGGATGGCCCTTCAAGACACTGTGCAGTATATGGGACTGTACATTATTTTCTCAAGGTGTAATGAAACTATCAGATGTTATTTTTTTTTAAATTCTGCAATCTATTCCAAGCACAGCAAGATTCTAAGAAGAAAACACTTCTGGAATTCTACTAGCTCTTGTTTACTAAGTTTTGAGTAGTTGGATCAAGGTGCATTACAATTTAGTTCTTCCAAAGACTTCCGAAGCCAGTGTTTTATTTCGTAACGTCTCACCAGTTCCTAATCAAAAGGAATTTGGAGACAAGGCAGCCCAGTTAGTTTGATAAGCTATAATATGATTTAATTCTGTACTTTAAATATTTGCATTTTGTGAAACTGAATTCCAGCAGTCAAGTGCAGGTAATTCAAAGGGCACAGCTATGTAGTTATACCATCACACATTGAATTTGTTCACTTTTAAGGCCAACGATTTAACGAGCAAAATCGAGTGCATCAATGTCACAGTGTTTATCTAAAGAACTGTTTGATCAATTATTCTGCCTCCAAAGTTCTGCAATTATTTGAATTAATTCAGCGTTCTAGATTGACATTAAAGGGTAAAGCAATCTACCACAAAGCTGCATACACTGGTGTTCCCTTCCCTGATCTACAATTGTGCATTGCTAGGTGTTTACTGGAAACTGCAATGACTTTCTCTGCAGTTCAAACTACAGCTCTGTGATTCACAGAGTCATAAGTTATTTTAGAAGCATTTCCAAATAGCTGCTGGGCTACACAGACCACAACTTTGAGGGCAGATCATGACAGTCACTAATGTAAGAAAGCAACTCAGCTGAAATATCACAGGTAGATAAATGAGGTTCTGTGATTGCACAGAGCAGAATGTGCCACACAACTCTAACTGCCAGTAATTGATTCTTTCAACACTTCATACAGAGCAACAACTTTTGGAGGTCCGTGACTCCTGGTCTCAGTCAAATAGAAGTAATTAAGGCAGTAGAAATAAAGAGTTAGGACAGAAACACCCTAGACAGAAAAGATCGTTTCTTAGAAATCTGCTCACAGCTAATCCTCAAGATGCAGTGGCAGAATACCCCAACATTTCAGCATGCATAAGCAACTGCTATTCTCAGCTCCCTCCTAATAAACAGCAGTAATTGGAAAATGACCTCTGAGGAAAGGATTTTTGGAAGCTTGCTTTAATTTATAAAGTTTGAGAGCTGTGAATTCACAGTTGACTCAGTATTTAAAGCATCAAACAGTATAATTTCATTAAAGAAAAACTCTACTGGGGACAGATAACTCAGCGTAACACATATGGAATGTGCTGAAAAACCTAATTGGCTTAGTAATGAACAATTTCATAAGCTTTCAAAAATTCAGCTTTCAAAGTTTTCTAGAATAGCAACTATGAAAAGAACAACTAGGACCAAGTAGCAGGGGGAGATGATAAGCACATTTAGAGTTCTGTTTCAGGAATAAAGCATCTCAGCTGATCTTCACAAGGGGAAGGAGAAAAACGAGAAGGGGGGATTAGGGTCAAGTGTCTTTTCTACAAGCAATCCACTTTATTTACCATGCATCTTCACAATGTTAGCAGCTCCTGAATCACCCTTGCAGAAAGCAAGGTTGAAAAGTAGACCACTGCCTGTGATAAGAGCTATTGTTTTTACTTCCTGAATGGCTTTTGGGACAGACCCTTTTAGAGTGGTGAAATCCCAGAGGAAACATCAGGCTGCAGTTCATTCTGTAGCATGCAGCAGGTATCACACCAATTCTTGGGGAAAAAAAGGTATTGTTTTCATACTGGTCAAAACATCCTGGAGGGAAAAATTTGTATTTCAACAGCGCTGAGACTACCAGGCTTAATTTAGAAATTATCTGAGATTGCCATCAGACCATTTTCCAAAAAAGTACTTGTACAATGTCTGTGGGAAAGTGGATCTGAATTGTCTGCGTAAAATAATGTCAGAAATAAGAACTTAATAAAAACAAACTCACCATTTATAACCTAGAAAGAATTGCTCCCAATGACTGCGTCTACACAAACCTTTCTGCCCCCAAATGGCCTACCAGTTGTAGCAGTAGAAATGCTAAAAACTCTGACGTGCACAAGAATCTAAGTATTATCTACAATTAACACTATGCTGCTGCTCTTAAATGACATCTCTGTGCCCTGTGATAAACCAGTTAGTCCTAGTGGGAAAAAAAAAAAAAAAAAAAAAGGTATGTGCAGCAGTCAAAAGAGATACATGTTTCAAGTATATAGTCTTTGCTATGTATCACTTTGTCTACTTAAAATGAGAGAAGACCACACATATCAACGTAATTGCCCAATCTGAAATCTGTTTGAGATTTTCTAAGCAGTTTAATGGACTGATTTACACAGTTATATAAATCCAATGACTGATTTATTTTAAAACTAGAAATTTAAACCAGGATCTTATATCTGCATTTAAGAGTCTCCAGGGAGATTTTCAAAAGCAAATGAATCCCTGATACAGAGTCACATAGCTAAGACAGTCTGATTATCTTCATGGACGTATCTTCCCTACTGCCCCAGCACCTTTTAAGGATCTCAAAGAAAATACTGGTTAAGGTACCAGCTATTGAAAAATTAGACAGTCTCACTTAAATATTAGGTTGCCTAATAATTCAAGTGATTTTCTCATTATTTTATAGTTTGAAGTATATTAAAATGTATTTTACTGTAAAAATACAAGTAAAAGCATACTGACAGTGCAGAAAAACAGGAAGCAGTAACCTTTAGTTACCAAATAACTAATCATCCTCAACTGCTCCATCTGCTTTAAATTCTCTAAATTTCTTCCCTTCCAAGGATTCCTCAGTTTTTGTTTGTTTGTTTTTAACTTTTCTTCTTCCATTTTCTTCCTAACTTTTTCCTGTTGTCTTGTGTTCAGTGACCATGGTGCCGGCAACTCTCCTGTGGTGTCCTCATGTCCCAGTGACTGGAACAGTCTGACTTTCTTCCAAACTGGTTGGCTGGTGTTTGTGTGCTTTGATTTCCTCTTTAACCACTCAAGTCTGTGGTGAGTCTGAAACTTTTCCAGTTCAACTGCTGCCAGCTTTGACAGAAACCATAACTTGCAAGCCTGCTTTTATTTTTTATGTTTTTATAAGCACAAAGACATCTAGTTTTTATCTGTTTAGACTTAACTTGAAGAAAATTCTCTTGATTTTTTTTTTTCTTTTCCTTTTTGTAACCTCCATTGCAACTCAGATAGTTATGGTCAGTCATTTAAAAGAAAATCAGAAGTGTCATGAATTAAGCCCCTAATGCATAAATCAGAGCATTCAAAAAAGGCCACAGAGCCCCTTAGGGAGTCAGGATCTAAACAGCCTCCAGACATCACAGGCTGAAAAATACACAAGAGACAGCCCTAGCCATCAAAAGCAAAACTAAAAAAAAAAAAAAAAAAAAAAAAAAAAAAGAGTGGACAGACAAAACACAAATTAGCTAAGCAATTCAGTTGTTTACAGACCCTAGTCAACACTTAAATAAATGGAAGTTTCTTCATATACCCACAGAAGCATTTGGCTACAAGAACATTATCCTTGCAATGGCTGACTTGAAACGATTTTGCAATCTTAACAGCGCTCTTAAAAAAGACCCAGTCTTTAGGATGACAGGAGTTTTGCACTGGCTGCCTTTGAAACTGCATTTCACAGGCTGTTTAACAGACCCTATAAGCCAACACCACTACAAACAGTACTGTTTTGTTCAGTGAGCACTGCAGACCTACTTCCCAGAGCTGCAGCCATCCTTTCACAAATAAATAGGGTCGATGATGTCATACTGTAAGACATTTGTTTGCCTGTATTAGCCTGGGTCAAAATGACATTTTCCTTGTGAGGCAGAATGGGCTGAAGCAGAAGAGGTGACGTGACCTTGCCTTGTACAAGGTGACTGAACCTAGCGGAGGGCAGGAGACGTCATGTACCTTGATTTCAAGCAGGCATCCACCACAGGCCACCCATAGAGCCCTTAAAACCTAATTTATTTCATAGGAACTGAAGAAGTAGGCAACAAAGCGGATGAAAAACTGGCCACACTGCTGGGCTCAAATGGTTGTGGTCAGCAGTACAAAGTCTAACCGGTGGCTGGTTAGGATCGGTGCTCCTCAGGGACTGATGCTGAGGCCAGTGTTATTTCACATCTCACTAACAAGGTGGCTGAAAGGATACAACGTATCTGCAGCAAACTGCAAGCTGGAGGTGGGGGAAACAGTTCATGTGGTGGAGGCCAAGCCTGCTCTTCTGAGGGATCACAGCACCTCGCAGAGATGTGCCAACAGGAACTTCATACAATTCAACAACTGAAGAGGAAAAAGCCCTATGTCTAGGACCGAATAATCCCATGCAGACGTGCAGGAGAGGAAGGAGGCTGACTGTCTAGAAAGCACCTTTGCAGATAAGGACTTCGGCAAAGGATTCAGGCAGACAATGAACTGAACGTGAGTCAGCAGCATGCCCTTACAGTGAAGAAGGTCATTGCTCTGTGCAACTGAGACTACACACACAAGAGTGAAACAAACAGGCTGAAATGATTAGGGCTTGGAGACTGCATCCGTAATGCTGCATCCAGCTCCAATCTCCCTGGACCAAAACAGACAGATACAAGAGTAAGCAAGTAGATAGGAGGGCCACCAGGATGATTTGGAGAATTCTTGTGCATGACACATGAGGAGAAGCTGAGAAAACTGCATTTGTTCAGTGTTAAGAAGATGAGATCTTACTGCAGTCTATGAAGAGCTAATGGGAGGGTACAAAAAGATAGAGCCTGTCTGGTTTTGAAGTTCAAGGTCTGAAGATGAAAAGCAAGGGACAGAAGTTGTACAGAGTGAATGAACTGCAATCAGAAGAAGCACTTTACTATGACAGTGTCCATATACTGGTACAGGCTGTGTCACAGCTGATCTCACCTCTTTGAGAGACTGGGACCCAACACCAGCACTATCCTTTTTTAGAGCCCAAAGACTTGCTCTGCTCCAGCACCAAGTCTGCAAGGACAGGTGAGTGTCCACATATGTGTGTGTGAGGCAAACATCTATAAGAAGCACACACTTCAAACTCCGCCTGAAGCATTCCTTCAGATAGTGGGGTAAGAGAAGCTAGAAGACGAGAAACCCATGCAGAGAAGGGCCAAGTCTGGCCTACACAAGGAGAAACAAAGAAGAGCATTAAATGAAAGGTACTATGAATGGTAACAACAACCAATAACTTTGGTTCCATTTGTTATCACGCTCTTTTAGAATGTGAGATTAACACGATACTCACAAGATACTCGTGATACTTACTTCAAGTATGCTATAGCACTTTCAGATCTAACATTAATAAAGAAACAGGAATGGTCTCCATCTGACAGGTCTGTTGGAGCAAATAGCCAATAGCCACTCATGAACTAGATATTCCCAAGCATGCTATTGAAGCTATTGTCAGCCAAGAGTCCACAGAAAAAAATACAAGAACTCACTGAATGAAGAGATGACAACAAAGATACCAATTCTGCACAAGTTAGTTTTCAGCTTTCATCCAAAGTTTTATGTACTTTATCCATATACTGAACATTAAGAAAGTGCATGTGTGGGCATTTCTTAATGTCTATTCAGTTATGGACTGCCATATAAATCACTTTTTTGTTGGTGGTTGTTGGTGTATTGTTTTTTTTTTTTTGCCTATCCATCACCTTTGAGCAACATTAATCAGTTTGCCTCTAAATTTAATATGGAGTCATACAGAGAGTAACTGTGCAAAGCCCATAACTTATTGTCCTAAGGGAACTGTATCTGTACTTATCCATATTGCTCTGAAGTGTTCTAATCCAACCAAATTGTAAACATCTTACTAAAAAAGAAAGAAAAAAAAAAAAAGCAAAATCTGTCAGTTTTGTTATATCTGGCCACATTTAAACATATGATTTCACTTAACTGTAATTCACTTAAGAATCCTAACCTCTCTTCTGCTAACATACCTGCACCACTAGTGTAAAAGAAATTGATGTGTGGGGGGGAGGAAAACCTGAATGTACCATATAAACAGCAACACACACAACAGCATATTGAGCAACTGTTCATGTATAAGACAGCTTATACAAAGTACAGATTCTGAGTTTCTTGTCTCAGTAGACTTAATAGAGATCGGTCTCTTTCTTTATACTTTGGTTTTCAGAAGAGCATTATTCCTTTTCGAAAACAAAGCCATTTCAGCTGATCTAGACTAACACAAAAAAGCCACTGTTTCTACCAAGTACTTATGGTATTACTTTCACAACTACATTTCAAATGGGGCTATTACTTTTATGCACACATTAATTGTATAAGAATAAAATTCAACATATAATACTAAACAATATTCATAAAATATTCAACCTATAACTAAGATAAAGCCTAGATACTCCTAAAGAAAGTATGGGTGACAGCAGACACCAGAGTTCTAACAGGAGATAGGTATAGAAATGCTGCTTTCATAAGGCATCAATTAACTGTAAGTGCTACCTAAAAGAATATACATAAATCAGGTACCCATCGCTTTACCAAAAGCATTTTCCCAAATTCTTATACCTTTATGTATTGAAATCACATTATTAAAACTATAAAAGAATACCATGTGTTTTTTTCTGCTTTTGCAGAAAGAATCATAAACTAGACCAACCCATGAAGCTGAATAGCCTACAAGGAAAATAGCATTGTAACACCAATGCCAGGAAGTCTCAAGTACAGCTAAAGAAACACAATCAATTCACACTGAAAATCTCCTTCACAGTATTTTAACAGTTGTCAGACAGAGCAAGTCTTATTCTTTCAAAATGATTTCTCCCCACACATACAAGAATAGGGCAAACACGCAGATCTACTTTGGTTGTTGTGTTTCAGCACTGTTTTCATACAATGTACCAGAGAGCTGCAGCCTACACACCATTTCTCAGCAAGAATATCCTTATTTTCATACAATCTGAAAGTCACTTGGCAGATTGAGGGCATTTTTCCAACCACAAACATTTTTGGAACATTTTTTTTGAACAATGTATGTTCAAACAAATGTTTGCAGCTACAGATCCTAAAAAAAATCCTAGTTAGAATGTGCTTATTTTAACCTGCATTAATTGTATACTCACGTGCTCATCTCATCCAGCCATCCTGCCGCCCTCCCCTCCACCCTCAAATAGATGGCATTTTTGATATTAAAGACAGTTTAGATACAAAAAATTGAGGTTAAACTGTATTTAGAGAGCAAGGGAAAAGAAGATGAACTCTAATACACAGCTGTCATGTTCAAAAAAGGTGATATTGTGAAAGAAGAATGGGGAAGCTATAATAAAACAATCCCTCAGACTGCTCCCATTGCCATTAAAGAAATATGGCATCTAAAAAACATACAGCGAGTACCATCACTTCACACCTACATCTCTTTTTAAAGATCATTTGACAGTATATCACAAGGTTTCTGTTATTTTACTTTAGCTAACTGCTACCATTTTATTGAAAGGTATGGCTTCACTCCCATATTTGACTACAAACTGCACTTTCTCATTGTATCTCTCCTCAGAGAAACAAAAATTGTTAAGCACGTAGAGTGGAATGAATCCGTAATCTAGATGGAGGGCCTAGTTTAAGTTTAGTGATCAAAATTCCCATTACAGTCCCTGAGATAAGTTCTGCAGCTGTCCGACTTGCAAAAGAATGGTAGATGAATAGAATATTCATCTAGAACATAAGATGTTAACTGGTTATAAAGCGTCTGGAGAATGCAATTTGCACTAGCTTGGCTTTCAGTATGGAAGCAAGGGATGTATGATTAGCACATGAGGGGCTAAAACATCTTTAGGAAAAGGGAACCTCTAGAAACAAAAAGAACAAAACAGTAAATGGTACATGTTCTTCATTGCTTTGGTTCTTTTACATACAGATACTTCTAACTGACTTGGAGTATCTGGCCTGTTTTCACAAAAAAAAAAAAAAAAAAAAAAAAAAGGATTTTAACATGTCCAAGAAACACTTCTGAAGATCAGCTACAGTTACAGGAAGATTTCCTTGTAAATCTAGCGTTTCCCAACAAATTGCAGATACAAACCACTAAGTGAAACCTAAAATGGCTAAGCCTAGAGGAGACATTAACTACTGACCCTTTAGTCTGAATTCAAACATTATTAAACTGTTTGCAGCATGCATGGTGAATAGATGTCATTATATTACCTTGAATTATAGAACCATAAGTTAATTCATTAAAAAGTGCTGAACTATATAGCTGAACTTTCCTAAAGATGCTGATACTTACATAGTTTAAGCTGTAATAGTGTTTTCCCTCTATTACTTAAAACTTTCTTCCTCATTTAAGTGGTAAAACTAAAAACAAAAGTTAGTGCATTTTACTTTACTAAAGAATTATTCCTAAAGCAAAAAAAAAAAAAAACAAGTTCTAGCATGTGTGAGTACACACAATTCTATTAAAGCACTATACTATTCTACTTTTTTAAGTAGGAGGTATGGGTGCATGATCTGTACTTTTGGAAAGGCAAAGCTTTTCAAGAAAACATAATTCGCAAAAAAAAAAAAGAAAAAAAAAAAAAGAAAAACTCTACACCAATAGTAAAGGGAGTTCTTTAAACTCTTTAGCAAATGATGTAAAACAAACTGATGGAACCCAGGAATGTGGATGACTAAAGAAACCCTTCAGTAAACATTCCTCGAGCTGTAGTATGCAGTGTAATACCAGCTTAAACTGTGGAGACTCAATCTACCTTCTGCAATTTTGAATTAAACTTCAGAAGCTAAGCAACAACGTACGATATACATGACTAACAGCACACTCACTAAAAACAAAAACCACTAGACATTTATCTCTTAAAAACAGAAAAGATATCAAGTCTGGCACCAGTCTGCGATGCAAGAAAGACCATGTGATACTTAGACACTTGTGTATTAGTTTAAAAATAAGTTAGATAAGCATGTGATGAGTGACAATTTTGGACTTGACCTTTGCTTAAAAAGCTGCTTTTCATGAAGTCCACACAAATATCAACAAAGTTCCTCCTAAAAAAAAAAAAAAAGCTAAAAATTCTACTTCTCATCTACTGTCTTGAAAACAAACTCTGAAAACAAAATTCTGCATGATGACTTTAGGAAAAATAGAAAACATATGTTTTGCAGCAGGAATTCAGAAAAAAAGAAAAGAAAAAAAAAGCGGTGAAGTCTTCTTGTAAATCAGACTGATGAAATTCAACATCTTAAGCTACAGAGACAGAAGCTTGGGTGGATATTTCCAGTGGGAATATTTCACTCTGCCTAGCAGGCAAGGAATTTGGAAATAGAGTTCCTCTTTCCGGAGACTGAACGGGCATACAGGATTGCACAGGAAATGCTTTTAAGTCAGGAAATGGGGATGCATTCTGCATGGAATGAGGAACCCAAAGTTAAAAAGAAATACCCTAAACTATAAGTGCCAAATCACAACAACTACCTCTGAGTGGAGGTCTCTACTGGTATTAAACAACTGTATTAACATACACCATGTTTGTCTTTGAATCCTTCTGGGCTTTTCCATTACTATGGGCTTTTATTTACGTATCACAGAATGGCTGAAGTGAGAAGGGACCTCTGGAGCTCATCTGGTCCAGCTGAGGATGCACAAAAATACACATGCACAAAATATATATACATGAATTCCAGTGTGCCAGTATCTCTTGCACTGGGGAGCCCAGAACTGGACCCAGCACTCCAGGTGTGCACCACCAGGGCTGAGCAGATGGGAAGGACTGCCTCCATGACCTGCTGGAGCTGCTCTGCCTAACACAGCCCTGGAGGCTATTGGCATTCGTCACAAGAGCATGGTGCTGGCTTATGTTTACAATGTATACTTATTTGTGAAAACAAGCCTAAAAAATGTGTTTTGCACACTTTAAACAGAAGGTAATGGGATTTATATAATAGCTTCATATTTTCAGGCTAATCCCACAGTAATTTTTGTGATTTACCAAAACAAGTATTATCATGTAAGTATGTGGGCGATATTATTTGGCTTCAGAGGCGTAATATTAACATGTTAATGATACTTCTTGTAGCACAAAGCATTCATTTAGGCATCTTCCTCCATTCAGTGTACTCAAGATACAGAGTGAAGATCTAAATCTGCCAACATTTTACCAGGAATTAAAAGTTTGACTTAAAGTCCCCAATCACTCCTAAAAAAAAAATAAGTAAATAAAACTATAAAAGGAAACAACAAAAAAATAGCAATAATTCTGAAAACAACAACCATAACTACTTGAACAATGTAGGTAGTCATGAATAAAAAAGGTTAAAATGAAAAATTAAATTGTCACTTCTTAACAACGCCTCTCCCCTCATGAGAAACCGTTCTTTTTCCTAAAATCAAAGCCAAATATAGCTATAGCAGAAAAGTTTACCTAAAAAAATCAGACAAGTAGATTTCATTTATAAGAATAAATCCTGTTTTAAGCAATACTGCCACAATCCCACCAACAGGATAACCTGATTTCTAGACTCCCTGGCAATGATATGCAATGCACACAGGGAAGCTTTTGGCCATGCAGTAGTGTCTGCAAGAAAGGAAATTAACAGGAATCATCCCCCCTCCACGCACAGTGAGTTCCAATTTTCATAAAAGAAGCGCATGCTTCTGGGGGCATTTCATGTGGATTCATGTTCTTGCTAAGCAGTGCAACAGGAGTCCCCAAAGAAGGAAATAAAAGGAAACGGATTCAACAGAGGTCTAAGGACCTCTCTCTTTGGCATGATGTTATACAGTAGCTAATACTACCCTGACAACTATAACTGCCATATAGGCTAAATACATAAAGGCCTTTCATGTTTGTAAGGATGTTTTGTGTAACAATGAGTCAGAAGCCCTTTATCAGACTTATGAAAAAAGCTTCAGGGACTGTACTTGAGATACTGACATAGGCAGCTCTTACTTTCACAAATTTTACAGACTATAGTCAAACTACATAGGCATACCTAGAAATACTTAATTTTCTAGACCCAGTAGTCAGTGCATTTGATTGAAGCCTTCTGTACATCTTACACTCTTACTGTGTAAGATGTAACTCTTCCTTAGCAGAGGAGAATACAGAATATTTGTACAAGCCTCACTCTTCAAAGGAACATAACAGGTCCTAGCACTCTGAAGAAACATTTTTTTTTGTTGTTGTTATAGTCTATATATGGATATGCGGTCTTGTTTTACCATTATTTCCTCTCTATTGAGAGTAGACTTAAGAAAAACAGTAATAACAATTTGAATAATAGAATTAGCAAGTAATCTCTGCAAAGAGAGTGGAAATTCATTAAAGATTTTTACTGGGTGCAGTGCATTAATTTGGTTCACTTAGGGATCCTAAATATAACTATGAATCAGTCACAGGGGAACCGTCTCCAGACACTTCTCAAATATTCACTTTTTGGAAAATAAATCATCCTCTAGATAAAACCCTACAAATAGGCATGGCTCTCCATGTCATTCCACAATTGGTATACAGTTGTGGAAGGAAGAAATTACCTTTTCTTTCAGCCTGTCCAGACCTTTTTTTCCCCCATCCATTTAGTGAAGAACTACTGCAAGGTGCTCTACAGTATAAGTGTGTAGACACACCTCAGCATTTTGGGGGGATCTTCTGAGTATCCTCATGTCCTAAAGCAGCAACTTTCAGGCAAATATATTAACCCTGAAGGGACTAGTAACTCATTTGTGATAGCAGATAATTTAGTAAAGCATATATTTAGTTTATTGAATAAGACCAGTCTTGGTGCAAGAGAAAAAAAAAAGTTAAAGCAGCTAGTCAAGTTAAAGCAAGTATTTCAACAGCTTTTTATTAAGCCCCCCTGCTGGAGAAAAAGTTATGTTCCCACAAAAATTTAAAATTTTATTGCCTAAATTCCACAACTGGAGGCAGGGAGCCCTTAAAGTGCCTCTTTCAATCTTACTTGTTCTTGGTTTAAATACTATCTCTTCTCAAATGCAACTTGGAATAAAAGCATAAAGAGCACAAAATCAGCTCTGATTTACATTTTATTAAACTATATGAAGCACAAATTCAGTACAACCTGTTTTTACAATTAGGAATCTGTTTGGTTTTTTTTGTTTTTTTTTTAATATATTGCATTTCAAGAGTGACAGTCAAGAATAATAATGCAGCAAATATGCAAATCATGAGACCTCATTAACACTAGCAGTAAGAATTTTCAGAATTAATACAGAGTAGTTTTATGTTTCTTGTTTTGAGTCGTGTCTATCCCCCCACCATCCGTGCGTGTACTCACCCCCCCACACACACACACAATTAGGAAACCATATGAAAATGATACAAAACACTTGAAATAACATTAGGACTAATAATCAACATGTTACATTGGATTCTGTGCAACCTATTTTACCTGCCAATCACAATTTTAATATTCAGTGTTTCCTTTTTTGTTGTTGTTGTTTGTGTGTTCTGTTTAAAAATCCATTTAATTCCCATTAATTTTTCATTTTTATCACATAATGATGTTTACAGATAAATCACCTTTTTCCTGCCTGTTTTTCAAATCTTAGGAATTCAGACAACTCCATGAGATTACCACAAAAAAATGCCTTTCATGTACTTTGGCATTTAGCAAATAATGCAACATCTCTTTTGGAGCCCACCTGCCAAAATTCAGGGAAAACTTTTCCAGTAAAAATTATCTCTAACTCAAGCCTAAGAACAAATCTAAGCACAAGGTTTTTCCACTACCAGATCACCCAGTTCTGATTCCTCTTTTTAGACATCCCTTGAGGCATTTCCCTGTCAGGTCTCTCAAAAAAAAAAAAAAAAAAAAAAATCCACCTTGACCTATAAGGACACACGAGATACTTCAAACATACTCCAGACAGTCAGACCCTTTGACACGTTTTCATTTTTGTTCACATTTAAGAGTCATACCAACACAAGCAAAAGAGCTTATTAATATTAGGCAACTCAAAGTTATCCAATTCCGCTGTTGAGCGGTAAAGACACAGACACTTAAGTTTAAACACTTAAGTTGTGTAACACTTTAAAAACAGGCCATTAAAAACCCAGAATTATGAGTATGTAAAAGCATAGGCATTTCTTAAACTAACATTCTGAAAGATGGTATTTTTTCAGAACAATTTCTTCTCTTGTGCTTGCCTTGTTTTTCTAGTTTTGATTTTTCTATGTGAAAAGCTGGGACTAAAGGCAACACAATATCAATTATCAGTATGACACGAGGTTATTTTTCAATATTTAACGTAATCTGAGAAACGAATAAAATGTTTCTCAGGATTCTGGCCAGATTTCCCCTTGGAAATACATGTGGGTGTTAAGAGAAGGGATGCAAATGGATGTCTTTCTCAACAAGGAGAAATTTATTTCCAACCTCAGAAAGAATACTGATATCAGAAATAAGGCTGTATGAAATTGCATGCAGCTTCAGAACCATTTTTTCTCACCCAAGCAGACTAGGACATGTAGCTCACTGTGTTATCCAAAAATACTTCTGTGTTTCTGTTTGTATGCACCCACCAAAAAGGCAGGCAGGAAGCCCCCTTACAACATCCTGTGCTAACTTGTTATCAAACTCCTGTATATTAAAGCTGTCTCATTTTCTGGGTCATTGTTTAAGATAATCAAGAAGGTAGTATTGAAAAGAATCATCTGAAACTGCAGGAAACTATACATCATGTCTACACAAAAGGAGATCAAGCTCGTTTCCCTGCACACATCTTTTCCCCTCGCAGTTTTACTCAAAATGTAGGGATTGAGTTAAATTCTGGTGACCTTCCTTTTGGGTTAAGAGAAATACAACTGCGCAGCGTGGGAAGCCACCTAGTGACGAAGGAGCACAAATATGCCTGAAGCTGCCCAGAACTTTAATAAGATGACGCAGTTGTAGCATGTGATTACTGCTGTTTTTCTCACTGACTTGCAAGTTGTGTGGTGTACTGTAGTTCAGAGAATTCCTTAGCAATTTCTGGCAACTTTTATGAGTCTTCCTGAATCTTCTAAATGAACTGTGAAATAGCATACTTACTGAAGATGAGATGCACAAGAGCAAAAGGAAATCTACCAAAATATGTAAGGAGAAGGTTTGATGACAATTTTAAACTCATTATGGTACTACATGCAGAAAAAGTTAAGATTTGTGAGGCTGAAAGGAAATAACATAAGGGAGGTGAATTTGCAAAAATGGAAACAATCAAAACTATTTTCTTCTAACCCAATTCAGAAAACACTCAGTAGACTCAGAAGAGGAAGTTTTCATGAAGCAGAAAAATTAGTTTTAGAACTCGAGCAATCTTGTTCACACGCACACATTTCTCAAAAACTGAGCGCTGAAGAAGTAGTACGAGCACAAAACATTGCGCAGCAAGAAATCAAGGCCAGAAATTCTTGCTGCGTATGAACAGTGTGTCATAATGGTTTTTGCCTACGGCAAAGAACTTCACTTTACCAACACGTACGTCCTGCCTTCACTGAAAAACCTCACTGCATGAGAACAGCATATGACTGGACTACGTAAGGAGCCAAACAGATAATGCAGAGTAGAGGCCAGTGTACTTTGACATATCATCAAATTGCACCATTGAAGAAACAGGAATAAAATTAATCATCATCAAAACAGGGAAATAGCAGTATTAGCAAATAGGATGAAATTGCTAGTACATATCATCTCGAGTACTAAAATAATGCCAAACAAACAACAATTTCTTGGAATAAGTCTTAGGTGTCACATGTCAATAGACTTAATGAAGAATTGGCTGAATGAGTGAACATTTCTTAGAAAAAACAAAAAAAAAAAAAAAAAAAAAAAAAAAAAAAAACTTGTCCTAGATCCACTGAAACAGTATTTAATCCCAGCACTGAAAAAAACAATCAGAGAAAGGACTTCTAGTCTTAAAGTGCTATACCATGAATGATGGCACAGCTCCAGGTATTTGATGTGCTGGCAAAAAAATAATAAAATCTTTTAAGACCTTTGAATTATTAAAAAGCAAAACAAAGTAAACAACAACAAAAGAAACAATCTCAAAATGGCTCCTGGTAGGGATCATGCTCTAGCCCTAAACGGAAAGTAAAGATTCAGGATTACTTTGCCACTGAATTAAGACAGCATGTGATCAAACTTAGGTGATGTAGCTAAAGAGTTTCACAAGTCCTTTACTTAAAACCCTATGGACAGAACTGAAGTTCAACGAATTGTTTTCATACAGTGAAGACACTAAAAATTAGAATGAAGAGGTGTACAAAGCAGACAGATAAATCATAAACCACATGATAAAAAAATATGTTAATTCAGTCAAATAGTAAAAAGTATATACCCTTATTACGTACTGAACACAGCTATATAATAAACTTATTGTGTGTAAACATTTTTCTTTCATTTGCAAAACATCTACATTGTATCCACTGTTCAAAGCAGTCTTGTATAATGCAGACCAGTACAAATGGCAAAACTACCACATAACAACTGTAAGAGAAATTGAAGGCATCATTCCCAGCAGCAGAAGGGGAGTTGGCATACTAACCCCAGGTAGTCCAACAAAGTCGACCAGGACTGATACTAAAGACAAACACAGAGGACTGCAGCTGCCTCCACCAATACAACCAAAGGGGCAACTCCTCAGCTGTTGATTTTGACATATGAGCAATACCCCTAAACAAACACTAGAGACTGGTTTTGTTGTTTGTTTGTTTGTTTTAATTTATACTAAAAGAGGTACAAGCCTACCCTTCAGAACCCAGCTGTGAATGCCTTCAATGTCTGGGGCAATACAGAAGTCAAGCTACGAGCCAGGACAGAGGGAACAATATTTCCCGGCCCCAGTCCGATTGATTTCATTACTATTTTATTAAATTGCTCTTTTACAAAATCAGCTCAAGGGAATTAATGAGAAAAATGGTATTTTTCACTTATTCTGAATCAGAAAGCACAGGTGAGCGGGCGTATCCTCAGCAATGGGAATTCAGAAAAACAGACACGCAGGGAACTGAAAGTTAACCTGGTCTGAGATACTGAAATGACTACAAGCACGACAGTTGGTAAGATGAGAATGCAATCCACACCAATCATCTTCCTGATAAACAATACAGTTTTTCCATGCTCTCGGTGAAATTGTTACCACATAGTATCTACAGAGGCTGTAGCAGACTTGTATTTTATATTCCATTCTTTAAACACGAAATATTGTAATTACAAAATATTAGCAATAATTTAAAAAGTACAATCTTTTAAAGACTGTAATCAATACTCTATTTAAATACCTAATTAGGAAATAATAAGCTTGGATGCAAGTTACAGTAAGTTGCAGTGGAAAGAGACCTTAGGCAATAAAGTGGACTGCTAAAGTTTTCTGTTGTAAACAACTCTTTTTCCTTTTCTCTCTGTTACAGCAGTGTGGTTTCTGCAAGGTTTGAAATACTTGCTTTTTCAGATGTTATGACTAAAATTAAAATGCCTTCCCATATAGATACACACAATTGTGCCACCTATCATTCTCATTATGAAAGTTATTTTGTGAATTGTTCCAGAGTAAAACAGATTGATGCATCGTACATGCACAGTTGAAATACATGGTTAGTGTATAGTACATCTGGTATCTAAATATACGTACATGCAAATATCAATTAAAATAAACCAAAAAAGCTCTAGGGGAGAGGTTTCCTTTCAAAAGTGTATACACCATCTTTTCAAGATTTCTACTTCCTATGTTTTCTGAGGGTAATTGATGTGATAGACTCTGTCATGTCACTGATGGTAAGCTAAACAGTTATGAAAAGTGTCCATTTATATATTCTAGAGTAAGATGGGGCCAAAGTAATCATATCACTATGTTCTCTTGGGAGTTTGCTCCAAGCATTTATCTTGAAGTAAATATGATAGGTGATATTATATGACACATAAGTATCTTGAAGGGTTAAACATTAAAATACATAAAATCTATATGTTACTCATGAACAAACTAAATCAATTAAACTGAAGACATGGAATTCATCCTGTAAATAAGTATTCAGTCAATGATTTTACACAAAATGTGGTTCAGGCTCTCTATTCATTCAAGATGGATGCAGCAGCATTTCAGGAGAATATGGAAATGTTGAAAACATTGTGGGGCTCTTGAATAGACAAAAGAAAAAACAAGTATCAGTGTCAAATATTAGTTAATTCAAATTTTAACATGCCAGGAAGATGTCTGTTTTCCATGTCTCTTTGTATTTTTATCTAGGGAAAATATTGTGCTGAGGAAAAGTTGGAGTTCACATCAGTAAACACAGAAAGCCAAATAAATAGTGGTAGTTCTGAATTTCAGATTATTACTCAAATATCCCACTAACTTCAGCACAAGAGGGCAAAGGTTTCTCAAGCTCTAAGACTTAAGCAACAATATCCTTGCCTGAGCAATCGAAGATATTTTGGTACGGCTTCCAGATAGTGCCTTTAGGAAACTCATTCCAACTATAGAGAAGCCAAAATGCTTTGCGAATTCACATCACGTCTAAGAGGTGGACCCACGGACGCCAATAATGTTTGCTGAGTGCCATAAAAAGATAAAAATCTTGCTCCACTGTTCAATTAGCCAAAAATCTGGACACGCAGAACAGGCAACTGCAAGAAGTCAGGAATCTAACAGTCACAACTAGGGCCCCTCTTTAAGGCCATTACCAAATAGTAATTTGTGACCCTAATCAGAGAAATTCTTCTGTATACTATTTGATCTGTAAACTACTTTGTCAAATAGTCTTTTTAAATAAGAGATGATTGGTCTTCAGCCAGGCTGGACCATGGCAAATTAATCAACAGTAGTTAATCAACACAGAATGACTTTTTTTCTTTTTTTAATAACTCACTCCCACCTGGTTTATGACCACATTCCATTTCTTACAGGGGGCTGCACAGTGCCAAATGACTGTGTAGATCTGCAGTCACTGTGATCATAGAATCATCAAGTACAACCACCCCGCTACCACCAATATCATCCACTAAACCATGTACCTGGGTAAGACTGGTCTCATATAAAAGTAGTATTGTAACAGGAGGGAAGAGCACATGACTTCTGGAGAAGAGCGAAACTCTTGAGCAGAAGAGCAAGATATTGTGGGATCATTACTCTAAGCCCAAGCCACTGTAAGGCAGCTGCTCAGCATCCCAGTCATACAACTGGACAAGAACAACGCGTATAGAACAACCATGAAGGAAAAAAAAATCTCAAAGCCAGTCACTTACTCTAGCTGACAAAAAATGAAAGAGACAATCTAAACTTTGAAGAAAGGTAGATTCATCAGAGCAGTCTCCCAACTCTGTGTTCGCTACAGTTCAATCCTGTGTCATTGTCCCTGAGGCTCTGATCCTGCATCTGAGCCTGGTTAACACTTATTTCAGCACTCTCAGATTAATAACTAGATGAATTTTTCACTGATGAATTTCTTTTTCATGCCTAAGAACCTCAATTTCTGTCACTGGGGAACCTTAGGCTTGCAAAGGAATAAATACTGTTCTAACTGGGATCTACACATCTGCCACTGTACTGACATCAAATGACTCCAAAGCAGTAATTATTCCTCCATCAGAGGAGGCAAACAGAGACACATAATTCATTCCCAATCTTTTTGTTTGTAAGCCCCTTATTTCTGAGATGATGCCACTGCCTCTCTGCCTACTGCCTTATGTGGAAAGCTGCTGATATTTCTTGTCCATGAGATATCAACCATCAACAGTAATTAAAGAAAAGGAATCTGATCCACTTTTAATAATGAAAACAGCCTGAAATGTGCTGATTCAACGACGACCTACAGCAAAATCAATCTACACATACCACCAAAGACTTTCATCTCTTATCAGATTTTTATTTATATATATATATACATATATATATATAAACATTTTTTGTTATCTAATGGCATCACAGATACCCAGACAATAACCATCAATAACAAGGAGAAAAACATGCAGCACTATGAATGTCTAGAATGTGGGAAAAGTTAACTAAATCAAATATATTTCTTTCAGATATCTACATTAAAAATATAGAGCTGAAAGTATTTCACTTTAAGTGTGTTGTTTTGGGGCAGAATTAAAAAAAAAAAAAAAGCAGGATTACTTGATCCTAAACAAATGCTGAAATGCAATATTATAGAGAGAATATTATGTGACCTCATACAAAATTAAAATGCAACTCTTGAAGCAAATTCAATCCTCATATTCCCTAACTCATCATAAAACTGAAAAACTGCTTATGACAGAAAATGATGAAAGCACAAAATTTTAACCTTTCATTATTCATAACCAGTGAAATATTCTTGCCTGTGAATGTCAGGATTGATGACAGTAACTCTACAGCTTATCTGTTTAATGATGAATTTTAGATCACCTGATTCACAAAAGAAACTGTGCTGTAAGCAGAACTGCATATAGATACGTACATAAATTCTTTTGCTACATTGCGATCCATTATCAGCTTAGAAGCATTTTGAATGACCACCAACACAGAACTTCAAAGCACAGCACAGAAAAATACTACAAAACAAGAAGCATCAAGGACTTCTAAAGAAGCTTCTAAGAACATTACTACATATGTTTACTCTCATGTTTGCAAGAAAGGACAGTCTTGAAAAGAAAGTCTGCATTTCTTTAACATTCAGAGTATCCACTGAATAACACAGTACTGTTGGCATCAATGTAGATCTTCTCCTTTTGAGTTATATCAGCCCAGCAATCTGCATTTGTAATGTTAAACAGTTCCCTGCCCTATGAGTAGCTTAATAATTCAGCCAAAAAAAGTGACAAGACCATGAGACTGCAAGGGATTCACAAAGTGCTTTCAGGTGATGGAGAACAATAGGAAACTTGGACAGAGACCTGACTCTTTGGGTATGTCCACAGTGCAACTTATCATGGACTGTAACAGTTCTTAGCTCTCGAGTTAACTAAAACACACACACACTTTGCTATACTCTTTTTGTTTCTGAACATCCTGTAGATGTGCTCAAATTTCTTTTCTAGGCAGCTGTATCAGCAGCACAGTAACTTACCTGCTCTAGAAGAAAAAAGAAAAGAAAAAAAAAAAGACAGAAGCTTGAGAGTACAGAAAGCACTTCAGTGGATGCACGTGCAACCTACCCAACTGTAGCTTCTAGTGTGGGCTCATGTCCAGCTCACAGAACTCATACTGTACTCCCTTCATGCTTCCCAAGGCATAGGATTATAGAACCACAAAATGATTTGGGTCAGAAAAGGACCTTAAAGACCACCCAGTTCCATTCTCCACCCAGCCTGTATTTGTGCTTATGATTGCCCAGGCCCAGGCACAGGACCTTGAACTTGGCCTTCTTGAATTTCATGAGATTCACATAGGCCCACCTCTCAAGCCTGTCTGGGTCCCTCTGGATGGCATCCCTTCCCTTCAGCATGTTGACCATACCACACAGCTTGCTGTCATCAGCAAACTTGCTGAGGGTGCCCTTAATCCCACTGTCCGTGTCACCAACAAAGTTGTTAAACAGGAAAAGGACAAATAAAATCATACTTGAAGTGTACATGGGCAGCAGCAGCAGGATAAAGGGGAGCTAAAGCCATGGTACATCAACACAGGTACATCAATAACTAACAGTCCAAGTTATGAAATAAAGAATACAATACAGAACTACAGGATACAGAACTCCTCAAATAAAAGGTTGAAGACCAAGTTTTCATTCCACTAAAGAGAGTTGTCTGAGTTTTTCTATAGACCAAAATGAACCTGTAAAGCAAAACAGATTTCAGAACATTTCTATTTCTTCCTTCAAAAACTGGCAGAGGGAATTAGTAAACTGGCACATTAGGAAATTAGTAAACATCTTTATGCCTTCTCTCTAAAGAGTATTTAACATGCTATTCTACCATTACCTTGCTTGTTTCAGCAATGTGACCTGCAAAATACATGCTTCGGACATAAACAAAAAAGTGAAGGAGATGCAACTACATATACTTAATTCAAAGCAGAAAATGATTTTGGGGGATGGGCACAAATCACTGTTTCTAGGCTCCAATCCATTAATATCATTGTAGAACTCACTAGATATCAAAACAACTATCCAAGCTCTGCTAGAATTGTGGATTTTCATTAACTGGCTTCTACATAGAAAAAAAAAAATAAAAGAATGATTGGTATGGAAAATATTGAGGTAATTTTTGTAAGCGATAATGGGTAAAAGCAAATAATACAGGAAGAAATGGACACTTTTCATTAGGGAAAGATTATGGAGGTCAACCTAAAGTATATATGGGATACTGGGATAGTAAAGCTTCCTTATGGTATTAGACACATGGAAAAATTAAGATTCACTAATGTGTATTAGTGTTTCAGAGACGCCTGTTAAGTCCTTTGTGCCCCTATTGTGGTACTCACCACAGAGTCTTTGGAAATGCACTCAAGAACTCTGAAACATTGCTCCTGGGATGCAAGGTTTTCTCTAGAGTCACAGTTTATTGACAGAATCACAAACTGCCATGGTAAATTAAACAGATGAAGATAGCTTGGATTTCTAAATGAGATAACAGAAAACCTCAGAGCAACCATAATTAAAAGATAAAATTAATTAAAAAAGTTTAAAAGGACCTGGCCCAACATTTAAGATGCAGCAACATCATTTTAAGGATAAGTGTGTTACTGTGTGAGAACCCTGAGCTGGCTCACACTGGGTGGCACAGCACTTACCTCCACAGATATCCCATATCTAATTTGTGTGTGTTTTGTGTGTCTTTTCTTTGTTTTGTTTTATTATTATTATTACTGACTGCATATTCTAGAGGAGACAATGTCCTTGTCCCTTGGCAGGACAGATGATTCATTAGACAGAACAATTGAGCAGGCTCATATACAGCAGCAGTCCAGGGAAAATTAACATTGAAAGGGATGTATGGGCAAGAAAAATGTTTATGGTTATACAAGGACAGAATCTTTTGGGACAGGATTTTTTTTCTCATGCATGCTTGAGGGAAGAAACAATCAGTAAGTAGAAGCCCCAAGTCAGAATTACTGGGGAGAATTTGACACCATCTTGAGTTAAGAATCAAATATTTGATGGCTTTTCTTTTTTTTTTTCTTTTTTTTTTTTTTTTGTTGTTGTTGTTGTTTTTGTTTTGTTTTGTTTTCTCATTTCAACTGTGCCCATGTTCTCAGACACAGTTTTATTATGATCTCTCTGACTCTTGTAGCCAGCAAGCTTACAGACTCCCAGAAATAAACTGGCCCTCGTGCACTCTCAGAACAGTTCCAGCTGGCAGGTGTCCACATACATAAAGTTATTTGTATTACTGAAGAGGGAAAGGGGTTAGCATGAGGCATCAATGACTCCAGTGTTTTGGGGCTGAAGGATACACACGTCCCAACAAGCCTCTCAGAAAATGCTGAGAGCCCGTTAAGACCCAGACTAAATGGTAACAGACTGCCACCTGTCACAGCCCTAAGGGCACCAACAGGCCTTAACTGCCCCAACCAGCCCCAGCTGCCATCTCCACCAGACCCCTCGGGGCGAGGAGCCCCAGTTAAGCTCAGGCCTGTGTCCCCAGCCCTTCCCTGGATTTAGTGTACCTGCTTCTAGCCCCGTGCCTGTTTCTGGTTAATTGTTTGCCATGTCAGGGACTGTAAATGGCTCCTGCCACCAGTGCAAACACTGCCCGCAGGGCTGAGGTCGCCTGGCAGGGTGTCCTGGTGGTGAGGGCACTGTGGGCTGGTGGCACCCTCCAGCCCCTTCTCATCCTCCTTCACCAAGCAGCCCTGCTCATGTTGACCCCAGACTCTTATCAATCAATGACACCAGACAAACGTATTTCCCAAATGGAAATCACCATTTTTAACTAGGTATTTCTTATTATTTTAAGGCCTTCCGGTCTGATCCAAGTTCATTTCTCAGTAAAGAGCACTGTACTAAAAATCATCAAAAGTAGATTACTAAGGCAAAGCTGACAGAATGAACAGAGTCAGATCACAATAAGTAACACATACTATGCTTTGTTCTTCACTGGTTATATTTTTCCAATTTGAGAAAAGCGAATGCTGCTGCCTTTGTACAGCTACAGTTTAATTTTCAAACCCCACGCTAGCAAGAAAGTCACCTGTAATACACAGGAGGAGAGAGTGGGGAGGGGGAAGAAAGGAAGAGAAGGAAATAAGAAAGTAATAACCTGCATTTCAACGGAGAAAGGATTCCCTGTGCACACTTTGTAATAAAGAATAAGATGCAAGGTAATTCAAGTGCCTTACACAACTGACCTGTGTGTTCACCGTTTTCAAAACTCTGGTCCATATTTGACTTCATTCTCCATGAAATAAATCTATTTTGTGGCTTCTACTATTTTTTAGGTTATTCTACAGTATGAAATAGATATCATATTGACCTAATAACAGCAATAACAGCAGTAATTAGAGTAATAAGGGTTTGTAAACTGTCATGTCCTCAATAAGAGGTCTTCCCAAGTTAACATCTTTGTGAGATGTTAATGGCCTACAGTTTGAACATTTTTAGAATACTTTGTTTGTTGTTTGTCTTAACCAATATGAAAACATGTTTGAGATAAAAACAGATCAAAAAATCTGTAAAATAATAATAATAATAATAAAGGCTGGTATTCATCAGCTGCATAGTATATACATCCTACAGTAGCCTGTTTCTATTAACTTCTATAATTAGGCTAGCAATAACCTAGTAAAACCTATTATTTCCAGTACCATCTTCAATGTACTATTAGAAATCAAAAGACATGTAAGCAAGACCATGGATAAATTAGTTTACAACCTTGACATTTACAACTAGAAATGTATTGTTAAATTATATTGTTATAAGTATCGATGGAAAAGAAAAGCAGGTATCATCTGAAACTTAGACATAACCAAATATAAAAGAATACTTTGCTTATTTTTAATCAAGAAAAGGATTTTGATCACACAGGCACAGAAAAGTCATCTACAGGAACGACAACAGGGAAGGAAAACTTTAGAACGCTTCAAATAACCGTACCAGAAGAGCTCATATGTAGACTTCAAAAGCAATCAATGCATGAGTCTGCAGTTTAAAAAAGTATTACAATATAAAAATATGAAAAAGTCACCCATACATTTATGGTCAGAGGGAGAAAAATAACCACATTAAGTCTTGAACTGATATTCTGTTCTAAACAGAACACTAGCTTTTACATCAAATTATGAAGTAAAGATTATGTAAAGAAAATGAAGAGAAAGGGGATAGTAGCTAAACTGGTTTATGAGACAGTTATGAAACTGTTAGACTAAATTTAAGACGAGCTAAGGTCTACCACTGTTTTTTTGTTTGTTTTTTGTCCTCTAGGCAGTAAGTTCTCACCTACCTGGGATGTCTAGAGTAGCACATTTTATATTCGCCAGCTAGGAAATTACTAAGTAAATTGAAAAAGATGGGAAAAATGGGAAGAGGTGTGTTTTGGTCTGTTTTTAGAGAACTGACCAAATGGTAGATAAGTGGAGAAAAGGAAATGGTAGATAAGTGGAGAAAAGGAAAGCATTAAGGGAAAGGAGATTACAGATGGAATTCCTAAAAGCAGAAATACAGAGCAGAAAAATTCTCATAATCTTATAGAGAAATAGGCATCTACAGTTGCTTGATAGGCAAAGACTAGTTTATTCAAACAGAGCAAAGGCTTAAAGATGAGCATGAAAACCCTTAGAAACATTTTAGAGGGGCAAGAAACAAATACATCTAATTTATCCATTTATACATTTGGGTTGACAAACAGGTGTTTACAGATCTTAGTAAATTACAAATGATATTTCAGAAGAATAAGACAAAAGAGATAAGGGAAAAGAGAAAAAAAAACTATAAAAGCTTTTTGGATTTTTTCTTTTGAGAAACAGTTAGATGAACAATCAGGACTGCGTGACTGAATGCAGCCCTGAACAGCAGAAGTCTTGCACCTAAATAAGCAGAGATTTATTTTCCAGAAAGAATGCCACTTGAAATCATTTACTATTTACAAGTGGTCATCCTTCCTCTTCCTGTGTAACTTATAAGTTATGCACCAGATCTACAGAAAGAGATAAACAGAATTCCTCAGCAGTCCTGAATATTTTATAAGTTCAGAAGATTCTTACCCTGTATTGATGGAAATGATTTCTATCAGTGGATTCTTTCTGATCTTTGGTAAATCCAGTCGTGCTCCACCCAAACGTTTTCCATTATCCTTTTTCTGACCCAGCAGTCTCACAGAATGGCCTTCAAATGAAGCACAAAAATGCAGTCAGTACAAAGTACAATATTTGTTTTGATTTGCTCTTCTTCACAAGCAATGTTTATACTTCAAAAGTTGAAAATGAGAATAAGATATAATATTTTATTTCCACCAGCTGGAGCATTCAAGAAGAGTTAATGACAGCTAAAATAAATCACGTTAAAATGAACAAATTATTTCATCCAGTTATCTTTTCACACTTGCATTTTCTTGTTTATTCCATTAAAATGATCTAAGCAGTTTTGTTTTAAGATTCTCAAACAAATACCAACAGATTAATATTTAAATAAGTAGTATGTCGGGATTAAAATAATTTTTCCACAAATTTAAAGCAAAAACTAAATTAGTAAGAAACAAATGACTCCTAAATGTTTTTAAAGCTTAATATATGAAGAACCTACACATTTGAGTCTAAGTTGCCTGACTATACAAGTTTGTCAGGATGTACTCTGAAGTATATCCTGATAAAGTGTTCATGGCTAAACTGGCAAGCAAGATTTACAGTCAGCATTGGCTTCCCCAGTTAAATTCCAGCAAGTCAGATGGGCTAGAATGAAAAAGGTTTTTTCAGCAGTAGAGAGCTTTGGGAGGGGGTACTTACTGTTTATTTTACCTCTATTCTATAATTATCCAGGATTTTAATTTGCAAATTCTTTGCTATCCAGAGAGAACTTTCCCGTTAACCTCTGTTCTCTTCCTGTGGCATATTACCCTGACAGCCTTGCTCTTTCCCTACAAATCTTGTTTCCTGTAGGACATTGAGAGAGCTCTGCTGCCAGCTGAGTACGCAGACACATGCAGAGCAGCTGTGCTAAGACCCTGCTAAATAACAAATCTACTACATTAGTGACCCTAAGTGAAAGAGGCTAAAACCAATAAACTGAAATGGGGGAAAGAGATCATCCCACTCTTACTGCCCTAGACTTACACAGGTGGTCAGACAGAGGTGATATGCACAGCCCCAGAGCACATTACTCCCACACCAAGGAGACTGCAGTTTGGAAAACCACCCTGCAACTCCTCTCCTGAAAACAGCAATATCCAGAGAGCAAAGTACAGTTACTATCACCAACTGCCTGCAACAGTACCACTTACTTTAAGATACATTTTAAGAGCACAAATGACAGTCTTCACTTTAAAAATAAATAAATAAATAAAAGAAGCAAAATCTAACAGTGAAGAAGAAAAGTAATTGAGTGTATATTATTGCAAGACTTAGGGCAAAATATCCCCAATTGAAAAAAACAGAAAGCTTGCATCAGTTACTTCAAAAAGCCCAAACAGAATAGACCATACCAGACAGCAAGGGAAATCAATGCTAGATAACTAACAAGATGTGGAAAGTGACCACTACTTGGAGTGAAGGAAAGGGAAAAGCATATATCCATTGAAGCTGAAAAACTCTTTAATAATACATGTACCTACAGTTAGAATACGGGATATTCCTTACGTAGAATTTAAGAAAAAAACTATCTTAAAAAGGTCAGGTGGGGAAGATGGATAGAGCAGAAAGCATGTATGAAGTATGAGGTGAACTACATTTAGCACTGCAATCTAGATATCAAACTCAGACCAACTGGGAACCATATCACAGAATCACAGAATTTCTAGGTTGGAAGAGACCTCAAGATCATCGAGTCCAACCTCTGACCTAACACTAACAGTCCCCACTAAACCATATCCCTAAGCTCTACATCTAAACGCCTTTTAAAGACTTCCAGGGATGGTGACTCCACCACTTCCCTGGGCAGCCCATTCCAATACCTAACAACCTTTTCAGTAAAGAAGTTCTTCCTAACATCCAACCTAAAACTCCCCTGGCGCAACTTAAGCCCATTCCCCCTCGTCCAGCTTTCCAACCACTCATCTCCCAGCCTGTAGCTCTGCTTGAGGTTATTGTGCCCCAGGTGCAGGACCCGGCACTTGGCCTTGTTGAACTTCATGCAGTTGACCTCAGCCCATCGGTGCAGCCTATCCAGATCCTCCTGCAGAACCTTCCTACCCTCGAGCAGATCGACACACACACCTAACTTGGTGTCATCTGCGAACTTACTGAGGGTGCACTCGATGCCCTCGTCCAGATCAACGATGAAGATATTAAAGAGGACCGGCCCCAGCACCGAGCCCTGGGGAACGCCACTAGTGACCGGCCTCCAACTGGACTTGACTCCATTCACCACGACTCTTTGGGCCCGGCTATCCAGCCAGTTTCTAACCCAATGAAGCGTGCGCCAGTCCAAGCCAAGAGCAGCCAGTTTCTTGAGGAGAATGCTGTGGGAGACGGTGTCAAAAGCCTTGCTGAAGTCAAGGTAGACCACATCCACAGCCTTTCCCTCATCCACCCAGCGCGTCACTTTGTCATAGAAGGAGATCAGGTTCCTCAAGCAGGATCTGCCTTTCATAAACCCATGCTGACTGAGCCTGATTGCCTGCTTGCCCTGCAAGTGCTGCGTGATGACTCTCAGGAGGATCTGCTCCATGAGCTTCCCTGGCACTGAGGTCAAACTGACAGGTGTGTAGTTTCCTGGGTCTGCCCTCCGGCCCTTCTTGTAGATGGGCGTCACGTTTGCTAGCCGCCAGTCAACTGGAACCTCCCCTGATAGCCAGGACTGTTGATAAATGATGGTAAGCGGCTTGGCCAGCTCCTCTGCCAGTTCTCTCAGTAGCCTCGGGTGGATCCCATCTGGCCCCATCGACTTG
Organism: Aythya marila; assembly: GCF_965140915.1. NCBI lineage: Eukaryota > Metazoa > Chordata > Aves > Anseriformes > Anatidae > Aythya > Aythya marila. The sequence continues at coordinate 50,858,530 of NC_139043.1, forward strand.
CGCACATCCAAGTGCTGTACCAGGTCACCAACCAGTTCTTCATGGATAGTGAGGGCCACATCCTGCTCCCCATCCCCTTCCACCAGCTCAGGGTACTGGGTATCCAGAGAACAACCGGTATTGCTGCTAAAGACTGAGGCAAAGAAGGCATTAAGCACCTCCGCCTTATCCTCATCTTTTGTAACAAGGTTTCCCCCTGCATCCGGTAAAGGATGGAGATTCTCCTTAGTCCTCCTTTTTGTGTTGATGTATTTATGGAAACGTTTTTTGTTATCTTTAATGGCAGTAGCCAGATTGAGCTCCAGAAGAGCTTTGGCCTTTCTAATTTTGTCCCTGCACAGCCTCGTAACATCCTTACAGTCCTCCTCAGTGGCCCGCCCTTTTTTCCAAAGATTATAAACCCTCTTTTTTCTCCTAAGCTCAAGCTGCAACTCTCTGTTGAGCCAGGCTGGTCTTCTTCCCCCACCGGCTCGTCTTTGGGCATGTGGGGACAGACCGTTCCTGCGCCATTAAGATTTCCCTCTTGAAGAGCGCCCAGCCTTCCTGGACTCCTCTGCCCTTCAGAACCGCCTCCCAAGGTGGTTCCGCCACCAACCAGTGTCCTGAGCAGCACAAAGTCAGCCCTCCGGAAGTCCAATATAGCAGTCTTACTGGTCCCCTTCCTGGCCTCGCCAAGAATAGAGAACTCCACCATTTTGTGGTCACTCTGCCCAAGACAAGCTCCTGACAACCACATCCTCCTCCCTGTTTGTGAAGAGAAGGTCTAGTGGGGTGCCACCTCTGGTAGGCTCACTAACCAGCTGCGTCAGGAAGCTATCTTCCACACTCTCCAGAAACCTCCTAGACTGCTTTCTTTGGGCTATGTTGTGCTTCCAGGATATGTCAGGGAAGTTGAAGTCCCCCACGAGAACAAGCGCCATGCTCAACCAAATCTGCTAGCTGGCACTACCAACAGCTATTTACAAAACTAACTTATCCATCAGTTACAGTCTTTCTACATTACCTATTTTGGAGAGATTTTAGTTATTTTTAGTTAATTTATTAATAATACAGCATTCATACCCTGAATTTATTTCTGTGCTATCTCAACAACAGCAACAACAGATAAGCAACTGCTTTTGGTATCCTGTCTTTCTCAGACTTTTTAAGATGCATACAAAATTCTCGATCAGAAGTTTGACCTAATGAAGAAGCAAGCAGAACTGGCTTGCGATCATAATGGTTAATACTAAAAGAAGATGTCAGTAACAGTAAATGAAAGTTGTTTTTTTTTTGCAGATGCATTTGGGAAAAATTTCATTACATCCTGATGTGAACTTAGAAATACACTAACTGTGCTATTAACATTTGCTAAATTATGCATTCCTCTCTTTTCATGACAATACCAGCAATATCATTGTCTCACAATACAATCATTTTCAAATCTAATGCTTCATTAAGGAGTCACAAGCATGACACCATTTTATTTACTTGTATAACAAAAAGAGATTGCATTATCATAGGCATACAAATTGAACTAGAAGCAGAGAACATTCCTTTTTGTATTTCTTAACAGTACAGTTTATTTGGAATAAGGCAGTTTATCCAGTTTTTAAATATTCAATTGTCTTACCATACTAAACAATTGTAGTTGTTGTCTTACCATACTAAAAATGTATTTAGACTTATGGTTGAAAATATTGTTGAACAATTTACACTATTCTTAAATAATCAGGCTTAAAAATAACAACCACACAAAATTCAAAATTCTTACATTTAGAAGTGTGGTCAGACCACCATGCTGAAGTTGAAAAATAAAATAAAAAATAATACAAAAATAATAAAAAAAAAAAAAACCTGCCCTCCCCAACAATTAATATCTCAGCAGAATCAGTGGAGCTTGATCTCCTCTGAATTTGTTCCCTCACAAAGCCCAGTGAATTATTGTTGTCTAGTTAGAATTTAGCTCATGCTCTGCCTTTCCCATGCTGGGAACATTAAACAAGGAAACTTTTTCACAGAACGTCTGGAAAAAGAATATCCTTTAGGCTATGCAACTTGTCTCAAAACTGTTTGAAAATTTATTAAAGGACTAAGAACTGGCAAGGAGAAAGGGAAATGGATATAATGACAAACCTGTTTGGGAAACACAACTTTATAATCCCCATTTCTTTAGGAAAACAGGCCAAATAAAAACAAACACTAAAGTGGTCTAGAAAATCTTGTTAAATCTTTCTTTTAGATGTTCAGTAGGTGACCAGAAATGTTAGAAAAAAAATCCTCTGACATTTTCAAGTAAAATGTAACACACTAGGATCTGTGAGACTCAGACTCTCTTTCCTTCAGAGGCTTTCTTAATCGATGAAAGAAACTACACCTCAGCTACCACCTCCCATCCAATGCACTCAATGGTTCACAGCTCCAGACTGCATGATGCACTCAGGGACTTGGCTTGGTGATGGGACTCAGCAGGTCAGGCGGATGGTTGGACTTAATGACCTTGAAGGTCTTTTCCAATCTAGATTATTCTGTGCTTCTACAAACATCACTTGATGCCCCCTCGCTGGATTAAAACTGGCAAAATCCCATCCCAGCACAGTGCACCAGCTCAGGGTGTCTACAGCCTGGGAACAAAATACAGCAGCTTATTTTCATGGCATGCATGGCTACAGTTTTTCTCATATCCCTTCTGAATGGCACTACATTTCAAGTTAATATGAGGCTGCAAAACTTGTGTGTCATTCAAGTATGGTAGCATCCCCATACTTTTCACTCCGGACACCACAGGATTGAAAACAAAACAAAACAAAACAAAAAACAAAAATAACAGCAGTACTAGGAGATGAGCTTTAGCAGAAAGTTCAGTGCTTCCAGAAAGCAAACAGCACATCCATAACCAACTACAGTAATTTGTATTGCAGACACGCTTAATAATAATAATTAAAAAAAAAAAAAAAAGAAATCCTGGTACAGTGTGTGACCTTAAATCCTTTCTCTTTATTCCATACAAGGACTATTTTGTTTCATCCTAAGTAATCACTAAAGCATCTGTTTACAGCATTGTTGCTATTAATAAAACATAATTTGATAAACATTGAATCATACTTTTTCACATGCTGTAAATCTTTTTTTCCTCCACACTTATTTCAATAAAACTTAAAAATAATATTTTGTCATCTTCAATATGGGAAAGGATAAACAACAACTTTTTTTTTTTTAATTGCCTGACCAGCCTAAATATCACATCAACATCAAGCATCACAGTAAGAGCAGTATCAAATCTCATTTAGGCTCTCTTTTCAAAACTAAGAATGGGGCACAACACTGCAATCAAGGTTTCCTTCTAAAGCACTGTATCTGATTAAGCTTCCTCCTCTTTGACCTAACAGGTTGGATAACAACAAAGCAGGTGTCCCAAACCTAAGACTAATCTCTTCTTCTTTTTTTTTTTTTTTTTCTTTTTCCTTTTTAATGTTTGGTAGAAAACCATTTCTGATTAATCATAGTTCAACTCCAATAACAATGAGTGCTCTATCTCAGATATCAAACAAGCCAATCCTTTTTTGATGTCTCCCTGAAAGCTTTGAAATACAGCTTAATGACAAACAGTTCTCGTCAGGTCATCCAGTCTGCATCTGTTTATAGACCAGAATCTAAACATTTGAGTACCATAAACCTCTTCTGACATAAAGATAACTTCTCTATTTCCACGTAGTGTACCAGCAAATAAATTTATATTAAAAATGGTTAAAGGTTAATTAAAGGTTTAGGTCATGCTCGAGAGCAGGTATTCACTAACTAATAGATAATTAATGCAGGTTACAATTTGAGAATAGTGCTAACTATGCCCAGTGAAGAAGCTTATAGAGCAAAATTACTCACAGGCAGTGTAAATGAAATCAAGCTAGAAAAAAATTTAAATGAATCAGAGCTCTCTAATTTTCAGAGCTCACTTAAAAATGAAATATCTTTACATACAAACCAGTGGACACAATTCACGTTACTTGGCAATGCCACAGGAGACAAGGTTGGAATGAATTAAATCAGGATATTAAATCCTATTGTTAGACTAAATAAAGGCTTTTGAATGTGTCAGATTGATAAACCACTATGCAGAATGCAAGTATTTTCAAGGCATTCATTTTCACTTGTTAAAAAGGATACAAAGAAAGTACCATGATATTAATGTCGTGTACATATACCTTCCTTTGTGGGTGGCGTGTGCTTCAGGAGCACGGTAAGAGAATGCCTGAACTTGAAATACGAGCATGTGAAGGGAACTGGTAATGAAATTTCTTTGCCTTAAGACTGTAACATTAAATGTGCTCTGAACCTTAGACTACTGTCAGACCCCCACGACCTAGACCTGCAGAAGCTAGTGTGATTCCAGCAGACGGATTCAAACTGAACTGGTATTTTGCCAGCTTTGCCAGTCAGTCTGGCTCAGTCTTGGCCTGGCTCAGTCACCTTTAGTTAATTTTAAGAACTGTCTATCAGTGCTGCAAGTATCTGTCAGATATTAATAGACCGACTGTATTTCAAAAATAGCCAGCACCATTCAATGCACAGGCTGGCCCCCCTCAGTAGCTGCTGAGAAATATTTGCCTGAAAGATGGAACAGGGCAGCCAGCGACAGTCCCTCCTCCTTCCCTGCTCACCCCGCTGGAAATACAGTGTGCCACTCACACAGCTCCCGGCCTGATGCAGAGCACTATTTCTTAGCTGTTACCTTCAAAGTTCAGTGCAGATATCTGAGGGAGTTCAAAAACATAAGTTTAAAGAAAATCCTCAAAGATGCAGGAAACCCTAGCCTTGGCAGCAACAATTTCTATTGTTTTCAGCTTCTTCTGTTACTCGTTCTTTCCCTTTCCCAGTTACATCATTATATTTAGAGGTTGTTCACCATTTCCTGAAAGACGCTTTTTTTCCTCACAACAAGGCTGCCAATGTACAATTCTATACCTCCCAGCTGTCTCTCCCCTGTCTGTTTGATCTTCTCCAGCATCTTGAGGGAAAAGGAATAAGTACTATATCATGTACTCTTGCACACATTTCCTTCCACCTTTATTCACTTCTTGATGAATAAAGAGCTTCCTTTCCTTAATGCTAACCTTGGAAAAATGGCACACAGGAGCAGTGTAGCTAAGGAAGGCAAAGCAATTTGAAGGGAAAACAAAGGTGTAAATTTGCCCAAAGAAAAACTAAAGGAAGAAGTATAAGGAAGAACCAAAAGCGGTGATAAAAACTGGAAGATCAGTAAATATAAGAGTTAAACAGAAAATTTTAGTGAAAGTCACAGAAACATGCAAAAGTATGTCAAAGAGAAGGAAGCCTAAGAAAATCAAATACAAAAATAAAGGAAGAAGAGGCAAATCAGGAACTGTTACAAAACTTTTAATACCATATTAAATTAAGTTTTTATTTAGATTGACGTTGGTCCAACCCTGCTGCTACTGGATAGAAACAACCTTCTAAATGAGTTATTTTGGATCTCTGGGAAGGACTAACAAAAACAGCACCTGAGATGCAAGGATGCACCACAAATTGCCTAACACACTGCACAGCTAGCTTAGACCCCAAGCCCTGGTTTACCTTTGTGGAATCAGCCCCCTTGTGCCCATCTTTTCTGCCTGCCCTGGCACACAAATAAGCTGTCCCACAACAGACATGACTGACTGCAAAGGAATCCTCGAGCTCCCCAGAACAATCACATGCTGCCAGACAAGTGCAGAAACAATGACCACGCTAACCCACTTCAGGGCTTTGCTGTGTGAATGCTCCCATCAAGCATCCAAGCTAGCCAACAGCACATCAGCTACGTAGTGGTGACACTGCTGAGCGTCATTCGCGGGATTTCCTGCCTCTTGTAAACGCAGGGAACAGACTCAAAGGAAAAACAAACCCAACTGGAAGACATATGCTCTGCTCCTGGCCACCAATTAACATCTTTTCATCCCCTAGATCAGCAGAAGTGGGAACGTTGTGCAAGTCAAACTCCTCCTTCAACTGGTGTAGGCAGGAACTGAGTAGCTTTACAAGTCAGAGAATTATTCAGACTAATGATGTCAGGATTGCTGATATTTTCCCCAACTGCATGTCCCAGCACCACAGGAAAAAGAATGCTCTTGACAAAATGACTGGTCCCATCAGGTTGCTGATAGCAGGTGGTCTGTTTGGCCCTGTCTCCACAATGCAGAGCTCTTTCATAAAAGGATTATCTTCCACACTATATGGACTTGAAAAGGCTTCAGAGAAAGCTGTAGATATTATTAAGCATGTGGCACACATAATATTAGGCTGAAATATGTGTATTTACTAAGCATTGCACTTGAAATTAGCATCCAAGAACAATTCTGTTTCAGAAAACTCCAGGATACAAGCGCCACGCAGACGAAGATGGGCTTTTTAAAACACATTTAACTTCAAAAACAAGGTATTAAATAGAGTAAGACAGTTCACAAACTTCTGAAAGAGCTGTGCAGGTAGCCCACATTGATGGAATCCATAGATCATTTTCTCTCCATGAAATATAAAAGAACTCTTCTTTCCTGGTATTTCAACAATGTATCATTCAATCAGAAATATTTGTAAGCACTAAAACAGTAGAGTGCAACAAGTGAAACTGCAAAGGAGGTCACTATTAACAAGGAACTAATACTTGTCTAAAACTTTCACATAATTAAATTACGAAGATATAATCTTTTATGTATAATTATTCAAGAAAACAATTTTCATCATATCCACAGTACTTTCCGCTCTCACAGCAAAAGAGCTTGAAATACACGTACACTATTAAGGCACTATATTTTTCAGGATTCAATAGCTCCACTCTATTCTGACATCATGTGATATTTTTGTCTTTCTAAAAAAGTGGCTAAATGTTAAATCTGCTATAAACTCAAAACACTGGCTCCAGGCTTCAATAGCTCAGAGAGACAATGCCAAGAACCAACTGTAGGAAGAGTTCCCCTGACCTTCTCTCCTCACCCCTCTGAAGAAATGCATTTGGTTAGGATCAAGGATGCTGTTCAAAACCTCAGGAGATTGTGGACAGAAGCTCGCAAAGAAAAAAAAATGAATCAGATGAAACAGGCTGTGTGCTAAGGAAAGACAGTACTGAAGGGCACATTGTCAGAGACACTTGCAGTAGTACAATAAACTTACCTAATGTTTTTGGGGTGTGCAGGTTTGAACAGAACAAAATAAATAAGCCTTAGAATGAAACGCTGAGATGAACCTATCACTATACGCAGGAGCAAGCTTTTAGTTTGCTCTCTACTCTTCGGCTATCTATTTATATCCTTCTTATGGTTAATTAAATCGCACTGTTTTGAACATGCTCTGCCTTACATTTACCAGCCAAAGGATTCTCTAATGGAGCTATACAGAGCTAACCACAAGCTGAGTTGAGTCAGCTAACAGAGCTGAACCTATCCAATATAAATAGCATAGAAAAATAGGGATGTTGTAAGAAGATCATTCATTACAAGTGCAGAAAAGAGCACATATGGGTCTGGAAGAAAAGGTATCTTTTCCATGCACATCACAGAGTCATTTAACAACAAACAATCAAAATTTTTCTATTCTGGTTTTCTGTTTGTTCCCTGCCATTGCTTGTTTTCCTGCCCCACTATTTGTCTCCCATTCAGTTTCTGTGAAAAATTCACAGAACAATGTCGTTTTCATAACACAAATAGTCAGTTGCTCTAGTTTTCTATACCAAGTAATTGAAAATTATTACAAAATCTACCTAAAATTCTGGATCATCTCGCATAGCTAATAGTCTCTGTATGCCCAAAAGCATTTGAGCAGGCACAGCAAAAAGGGCAATAAACTTTAGTTTAAGAACAAAAAACAATTGCTGGGAATGGAAACTTCTTGCCTCTGCAAATAAAATTTTATGTTGAGCTCCACAACCATTGATCTTTTACAAAAGCAATTCAAGTGTGTCTTTGCAGAAACTTCTCCATAATTTCTGCATATTCCACATTGTGCTCTACTGTTTCTTTAAATTATGCTCTGCAAAACTAAACTCTCTAAATTGATACTGGTGCAAATAATCATATTATTCCAAACTCGCCTCCTGAAAGGTAGAACTTCTCATCATTCAATATGCCAGACTTCTCCTAAGCTATCAGAAACATGAAATCAAAATTCAAGCCAGTGCTCCTGTTGAAGTGTTCAGGTGAATGAAAAGACCTTCATTTAAAAATTGTACGGCAAGATACATTTGAGTCAGGTTCTTCCTAAGTCAATGCTCATTGTCAAAGTAGTTCTCAAATTAACAGAAGACAAAAATGCTACTGCTTTAGGTAATGACATTCTTCCCACACATAAAGCTGATTTCCTAGATAACAACAATAACAATCTCTAATTATTGGTTTTTTTTACAGGATAAGTCCCAAAATTACTAATCCATGGACAACAAGAAGGGGGGGATGACATTTACCTTATTATGCTGTTAACCTCTGCTATTAATACCTACAAATTGGCGATTCTGAATCTTTTAACCACTGTCTTTCCAACAATGTATCTTAAAGCTATGATGATTCCGTGTATTGCCTACTGAAAACCTGATTTAAATCCCCACCCACCTTTTTTTTTCTTTTTTAGTCTGTCAAACATAGATAACCCCATGCAAAATTTCTGCAGCTAGTACCATGACTTTTCAATAATCTCAGTTCAAAAGGCAATTCTACTGCCTAGAGATAGTGTTAGAGACATAACAGCGTGTACTGGGTGCAGATGCCCGCACATTGGCAGGGGGGGCATCATCTCTGTGAGAAGAGACCACAGGGTGACCCTGCTTGGCCACATGCAGCTCCTCTCAGCCCCAGCAGACCCACACCTCAGGGCACTGCTGAGCCTGGCTGCTCAGCCTGATGCACCTGTGGGAAAGCATTTGCCCAGAATGGGCAAAAGCCACCGCCTAGCAGTTGAGACAGAGGGATGAGGAAAAAAGTGAGAGAAACAGGCCTGCAGACACCGTGGTTGGTGAGGAAGGAGGTGCTCCAGGCAGCCTGTGGTGAGGACCACAGTGAAGCGGCCTGTGGAGGACATTGGGTCCCTGAGGAAAGCTGCAGCCCATGGAGCCAAACCCATGCAGGAGCAGGTCTGCTGGCAAGAGCTCTTGGTCCACAGGGGACCCATGCACAGAGTGCAGTTGATCCTGGTTGGGTTCTGGCAGCCTGCCAAGGTCAGGCCACCACAAAGTGAAATAAATAAAACAACCCCTCCAAAACCACCCCCCTCCCTTTCTATGTCCTTTCAAAGGATACAGAACCAGACACTGGGGCTCGGTGAGGCCGCTACCCTCCCTCTGACCCCTCTCAAGCTGCAACTAGGCACAAACAGCCAGTTTCCTGACTGGGAGCCAAATTACACTTTTACACAAATTTACACTTACTCAGAAAGGAACTCCTAATGCCTACGGTTTTTATTCCTCTTTTGGCTCATCACCAGCTTCTTAAGTCAAGGCCACCCTTCCTACCATCATTGAAATTCAATAGACAGTATTTTATCTACTGTTACTTTATCTATTATCAGCAGATTATAAGAGAAACAAACAGCACATACAAATACTATTTAATATGCTGGCATTCGTATACGTACCTGCATACATGTACCGAAACATACATTTACATACAATCTCTCTAAATTATGCAATCTGGTATGAATTCTGTACTCTATATAAATGCAAACAGGTACTATTCACCTGCTCGTTTTCATAGACTGACACAACTATCAGCAATCCATAATTAACAATTCAACGGTTAGTAAATGCTGGTTAATGTTTAAGTGGGGAATGGATGGGCAACTTCACCAGACAGGTCAACGTGACTGAAATCAAGAAAGGTTATGTGAAGTATAAAAGGCTCAACCCTGAAGTAATTTCCTTTGGCTGTTTTTAACAATCAAGTCTAATGACCCATTGTAAAACTATGTTTTGTGAAAACGTTTGACAGACACAATACAGACTAAACTCAATTCAACCTGTGCCCCTCATCTCCCTAAGGCCTAAGCTAAAAGCAAATTGTATACAAACGCTCCACTTCCATGTTCCCCACCCCCAAAAAGCTTCAACATGAGACAGCTAGCATGTCTAGAAGGGGAGGTGGAAAAAGCCCCAAATCCACATAGACCTGAATTAAAAACCATGGGGAATTTCCACATTAAGCCATTAAAATCTGTCCTTTAAATTACAGACTAAATATATTTTCTTGACCATTTTTACATAAACCATTTCTATCTCAGTTTGTACATACACACACACTGAGCTATTTTTAAAAACAGCTTTCAGAATGGCTCAAAAATGCTGACTTGAGCAATCACCAGTGACATCCTGTGGTTCCCATCAGGAAAAAAAAAAAAAAAAAAAAAAGCTTCATCTTAGTAGAACAGGCTAAAGAGACTGATTAACCTAAACAGCTTTGAAATTTTGTACAGAAATCTTACTTAGTGAAAGAGCATATGTCAAGTATCACCAAGTTTTCTCCTAGTTCAAATAATTCAATTGCTACCTTACTATGTCATTACCAGGAACCTAGGCACGTAAGTGGAGCTAGGGTGCCCCAATGATGTAAAAATAGCTGTGAATTCAGTTGTAAGATTTGGGTAATGTGCAGAAGAAGAAAGTTTTGCTAAACTGTTCAATCAGAGACTTGCATGATGAAACTGTTCTATAAGTCTGTAAGACTGAAACACTCCAGCTACATTTTTGTGGCTGTCACTTTAAGAAACCTAATTCTAAGACTGAGATCAAATCTATTTGTCCAGCTCCTTGAAATCCATGATTATCTTAGATGGAAGTATAGAGGTTTCAAATTTTAGCAATATAAGCTATAGAAAGAGTACTTGAAGATGCCTCTAGTTAAAATACATCTTGGGACACAGTTTAAACCAGACATGACCTGCATACAAACATTGCACACTTTTAAAGATCCCTTTTGGAAATTGCAGTTTCAGAATATACCTGACAATCATGGGGAACCTGAAAGTTGACTTGTGATAAAGCTCAGGGTGATCTCAAAATGAGGCATCATGGGGTCTCTTAAAAATTATGCCCCTTACCACACTAGCAACCAAAAGAAACATGAGCATCCTTCTTTTCCATTTTCCGATGAAGAAGGATAAAAAGGTAAAGGCACATAAAAAGTGTTTATGAGTAAGCACAGAGTTGGGAACTACAATTATGCTGTTTTCAGAAAGGTGAAGTAAAGACCACCATAAACATTTACTTCTTCAAACCATCAATTGAATCAGTACAATGACACTGCTCTGAATAGGGTATTCTAAACTTGACTACAAGACTGAGAAATAAAACTAGAAAAAACACAGTCATATTTCATAGAAAGAGTTTTGAATAACTCCAAAAAAGTAGTTTTTGAGGAGGATACAGTAAGGAAAACAGTAAGTTTTCAAAACAAAAACAAAAACAAAAACAAACAAACAAAAAAAAAACAGGGTAGATATTTTCTTGGTAAATGAGAGAGAAAAACATTGGGGGAAACAAACAAACAAACAAACAAACAGGGGAGGTTTATCTTAGTTAGTTTATTTATTTATTTTAAACAACGTTTCTGTTGTGGTAAATTGTGTACAGCAAAATTCAAGTATCCACCAAAAAATATTTGGTAGCCCTCAAGAAATGGGAACCTAAGGAAAACCAGTCTCTAAACTTAAAACTGGCAACTATGATAATAACTGTGTAATCTGGACAGAAAATCCTGACAACTCAGGCAGACTGATCTACAAAGACAGCTGCCCTGCAGGGTACAGATGCTATGCAGTTTAAACTTAGTTTAAATATTTAGTCAGAACATTTTTTTAAACTTTCAGTATAGACATAGCCGCACTACAAGAGTAAAGCACCCATATAATCTATTGATTTTCTTTTAAAAAGACAGGTGAAGGACATTGCATTGTATAACAACGACAAAAATCCAACAAAAAAAAAAAAAAAAAAAAAAAAAAAAAAAAGAATGTAAACTGGCTCTCAATTGAAAATTTGTATTTAATCCCCTGTCCCATACCATCTCTGCCTCCTCAAGATATTTGGGGCTTCAGAAATTGTAACTAATGTCACAGACTTAAGAAGACAATGCAAACACATTTCATTTGGTTTTAAATACAAGAATTTAAGCTTCTACCACGGATGTGTCTTACAGCATAAAGCATTCTTAACCAACAGTCCTGTTACCTAAAGTATTTTTTCTTTACTTAGTTAATGAAAGTTCACAGTTAGAATCATTTATAAAACACAGGAACAAAGAGTTTCACATTATTCTCTATTTGTGGAAGGTGATTACCAAATCCATAAATCAATGCATTATTTTTAAACAAATTTAAATGGAAAAACAAATTATAAGTAAAATCTCCTAATTTTAATGGTTGGCCTTTGTAAAAGCAAGACTTCATCACACCTTATGACCCCTGTCAATTTGCCAATTGTCTTCCAAAGAGAAATTCTGGTTCTGTTCATTTTTTCCCATAGAACTTATGAAATACTGTGTTCCATTACTTTCTGAGAAATCCCTGAAGGAATTGTCACCATGTATAGAATTCAACAGACCACTTATTTCTTTTTATTCAGATCACTTATTGTAAGCTAGAAAGGAAGCTAATTTTTTCCCCAAATTGATGCTTTTTAAAGCATAAGTGTACATTAATTTTTATATTACATTTTTCCAGAATTACATCCATACGCAAAATGCAATCTTATAATCAGTTCAATAAAAAACATAATTTTAACAATTGCTTCTGGAATGTTTGCCTTCTTTCTAATCACATAATATTCAGTCACAATAACCTGAGTAACTATGTTATCAAAAAAGCAGTAATGTTCTGAGTCAGTATAAATATTACAAAGCACAATTTTGTAAAGGGAGGGCATGCTGACCCAGGTTATCATCTTACTCCGTTAAGAATAAATACACTTCAGGAAAATTAGATAGGGATCTGAAATACTGTGCTGTTGTGAAAATCATGACGTATCCCCATCTTCAACATGTTGTGATAAACACCATGATGTTTCTGGGAAAATAGTTGTGCACATTCAGTAACAAATATGAATACACTGAATATTTCTTCTCTGTTTGCGTAGTACAATAGGTTGTACCAAAAGTGTAGGAACCACAAAATAAGGACAAACTGCAAAAAGTTTGGGTTAGGAGTACATAAGAGTACAGGTTTCATCTCTGAAACTATTCAAAGCAATACACACCTTAAGGCCTTCAAACTGCAAACCCTAAAAACCTTACAATACTACATGGTTTCTTAACATAAACATTTTTCCCCTCTTCTTTTAAGCTTTATTGCACCATTTCTATATTTTCATGTTGTACTTCGAAACCATCAAACTCCAGCATTAAAAGTAAAGGCAACATCTTGTGTACCAGACACTTGTTTATATTGAAAGTACAGCCAATTGAGCTAAAGCTTGTAATTTAAAGCTTCATGGAACAGTAATTTTTATGGCCTGATAAGTAATGGAGACAAACTTAGGTAACCCAGAAGGATCCAGACAAATATATTTATTTAATAGCAAATGTTTACTAGTGAGACTGGAGAAACAATACTGTCTTTGCCCCCCTTCACTGCAAAGTACTGCGTGTACACACACATGAACGCAGCCAGAGAGAACAAGGAACACAATTACAAAAGAACATTAAAGCAGCAGATAATTTATCTGTCCTGCTGAGAAAAGCTCAGGGAAATGAGCCAAAATAGCTGAAAAGAAGAAAACATGAGAGTACTAAACGTAAGAAGGTGGAGATAGAGCAATGAAGTAAGATAGAGCAGAAACTTTAAAAAGCACTCTACATCTACCTACATTGATGCAACTTAAATGGGTTCTTGAAGTCTCCTCAAGATCGTTTACCTATGAATCCAACAGGCCATGGAGCTCCTGCCAGAAAAGATCTCTGAAATTACTCCTTACGCTAAACACACATGGCAAAGTATAGCACTGCCCAAACATTTAGCTAGAGGGGAAAGCAAGAATTAGGTTGGTAAAGAACATGACAGCATTTCTGCTAGCTAATGCTTCTTACATCTCAGAAACCAGCTACATAACCGTGTAATTTCAAGTGTATTGCTTACCTTTAATAGTTTCCTCTACAACTTCTACTACACGATCTATCTGCTGAACCTTAAAAAAAGAAGTCAGAAGGTCAGTATTTAAGCAGTAAACACCTGGATATACTTTACATAACTCTTCTTTCAAAAGTGTGTTCTTCTGGATTAAGGGGAAGCAAACAGCTTGGAGGTACATTTTTATAGCCATTTTTTTTCTGTGCATCTTCATTCTTCCATCATAGTCCCAAAAGTAACTCTAAAAATCATCACTTAATTTAAAACAATTTTTGTCCTCAAAAATAGCAGGTTCCTTAAGTTCAGGAAAAGTCACCAAAGAGATAGGAGAGAGGGATCCTATGGGCTCTTGGTGACAGAAGGACTGTCAGACTTCAGGCCTTAATTGCTGTTTGTGGTCCATTTGGTCACTGAAAGGCAGTGGTCACCCAGGCAGTCAACACCTGGGGAGCTCTACCAGCCCCTGGGGTGCTCGCCTCTTCCCAGCCTCAAGATGAAAATAGCAGATGAGGGAGAACATAACAAGAAGCTGAAGATACTGTGAGGAAGACTATAAGAGAGAAAAATGATGAAAAGTAAGGAGAAAGACACTGGAGCATGGGAAGAAACTAAAATATTGTGGTCAAGGTTAAGAGAACAAGACATTGTTCTAGACTTACTGCAGGGAGTGTTTGGAAATGGAAGGAAAAGCCCTAATATTTAATGGTCATGACATAGCACCTCTAGCAAAGATGACAAATTTATGGTCTGGTGTTACACTTGCCTAAATTCACATAATGTTATAAATAGTTCAGACATTTCTTTAAATATTCTTTATATAAAGTTAATGAGAAATAATATACCAAAGGGTGTATAGTGTAAGGAGAAAGAATCGGTATTAACACTGCAAAATTAAACACTCAAATTCTGAAAGTTAACATTCTTCCTAAAACTTTCATGCAAAGTGCATATTCCGTGTAATGGTTAGTAGGTATGCACATATAAATTTACATAAAATGCAGAAAACCAACATTCGGAAAGCCCTTCTGTGTACATTTAAATTAGTTCAGAATCTTTTCCACCATACTGATTTTTAAACACTGCTTTGGTCAGATGTACATTATAGGCACTTGATTTAGTATGATTTTTACATTCATTTGTTTGGAGGTGTTGTTTTTTTTTTGTTTGTTTGTTGTTTTGTTTCAGAAATGAGCACAAAAACACAAGATGCACAGGCATAAAGAGCTGAACCTGGTCTGCAACAAATGAGCTTGGAACTTGGATCACTTGCATCAAAGCTACTGAATCTATGTGCCCTTAAACCACTGGGTTTGTCATTTCCTGTAAACAAATGTCTGCACAATCATCTCTATTTCATTTTCCAATTGGTCTAATAACAGCTAAAAAAAAAGATCATCTGTAGTTTGGTGTCTGATCTAGAGTTCCCTACTGAAGTCAGTGGGAATCTGTTCTTTTCCTGGCTTGGATTTTGGATCAAGTCCATGTTAAACTTTAAAAAGACAAAAAAAACAACTTTTGAAATAGAGTCTTTTCCAAACACAAATCTCTGCCACTTCTGATTTCTTAATAAAGCATATTAATTATGAACTCTAGAAATTCAGTTATTCAAAGTATCACTAATATTGACATTTTACTAATCTTATAAAAGATATATATTTAAGTCCTTTTCTGGATTCCAAGCATCCATATTATGGACATACTCCTATATTTATAGCAATCTACTCATAAATAAAGCACACGCAAGAACTTATGTGGAATACATGCATATTTACATGCTTGTAAACATATCCATTTCATATAGAGATAAGTTTAAAAAAATATGACCTATGACACTTACACATGGATTTTCTATTTAGATTTTTAAAAAGCAACTTCGTATGTGTATGAATTTAAAATTATAAGCACAGACACAGAACAGTCTCTGCCAAATACATTGCACAAAATATTATTGCTACATATCTCAATATTAAACTGTTTACGTTCATAATAATTTTAAAACAAACAAACAAACAAAAAAAACCTCAGTGGTTCACAACCTGAACCACTTCTATAATTACTTTCTGTATATCTGGGGAATTTTTGCATAGCCCTGAACCCCCTGTTAAATAAAAACAGGGGAGAAAAAAAAAAGTGTATTTTCATTTTATCGGATAAATTAAATCATTCTGAATGTGTCTGTCAAGAAGAAGGTTCATGAAAGTAATTAAAATTATTCATCTTGGAGATAATGAGAACTGCAACCAGAAATGGATGTGTACTTGCCTTTATATGTTAGTTCCTGCACTAAGCATTTTTCATTTGCAATTATTGCAAATTGTTTGGCTAAAGCCCTAAGCCCTGAAAAGGAAAATACTGAATGTTTCCAATCTTCATTTCAAATTTCTCAGTAAAACTGAGCTGAATCTGGTGTAAGATAAAATAAGTGTTTTGGGGATTCGTATTTGGAAAAAAAAAAAAAAAAGGAAAAATAAGAAAAAAAAAAATCACAAACTCAGGGCAATGAAGTTACCTTGGCTGTATGGACGCCTGCAGGATTCCTTTCAGCATATCTCACTGACCTTTTGGACAATTCTGTTCAAGAGTGGTATCAAGAGCATCTGTAAACCTTCTTGACCCAATAATGTCTCCAAGAGGCATTGAGAAGACCCTAAAGCAAGAAGACTTAAAGTTCCTACTGGTACATGAAGGGCAAAGACACCACTCCTCAATATTTCTTTGCAGTGAGCATGAAAAATCAGAACCTTCAGGACTGACAACAGGTACATAGCTGCTGGATATAGCACTATACTTAACTCCACTGATTGTGTGATCTTGTTTCTAGTGTGAGCATCCACGCAGTGGACATTTTATCCATTATAGACGGTTCTCCATTAGGATTTGGGTGGAGCAAAAACTAAGGGCAGACTGGAGCAGACAGCTGAGCAGGAATACAAGGGAACAAAAGAAGGCTGATGTACAAATCTGGGCTGAGATGGATATACAACAGGAGCAGACACAGGGCCCAAGGGATGAGGGGTAGCTAAAGCAGAAAACCAGCTGGAGAAAAAGCAAAGAAAAAGGCAGTTACATCGAAGCATGAAGCCCAAATTGAAACAAAAACCAGGAAAAATCTTTGACTTTCCTGGTGTGATCAGAGCTAGGCATTTAGTACAGCTCAGAAATGACATGCATCCAGCACTTAGATGAGGAAGACATCAGATATCCATGCTGGGGCTGAAACTGTGCTAGAGATCACACCTGAACACACAAGTACAAGTCAGGCACTTTTCAAATCACTCCCTCCCAGGATAGCCTGGGACTCCCTGGGAGACAAGCCCTGAGCGCTCTAACCGAGCCCTAGTAATTAGCTAGAAGACTATACAAATGCACACATGGTCCATTTGTCATCAGAGAAAGTCCCTCAGTTCCCTTTGTACTGTCATTATCACATTCAACAGATGACTGCTGGATGTAAACAGCCCAAAGACATGCTTGCAATGTGCTATGTCTGCAATCTTGCACTAGGTGATTTGTGACTACAGACAGACATGCATGTTTGAGGATGGTCACGCAAATGCTTCCAAGTGCTCAGCCATGATCTGAGTTGTCTCAGAAGCAGTATTAACATCCTGAAATTGTTTTGCAAGGCGAAGTGGAAAAAATACAACCTCTAAGAGTGCCCCGATAACCTCTGAGTACACTGAAGGGGTAGTTAAAAGTGAGAGGTTGCACATTTACCTGGAAATTTTCTACCAGGCAGAACTCAGTAATCTCAGAACAGAGAACACCATCTAGAAAAGTGCACCCATAAATCTCAGAACAAATAATGCTATCTAGATAAGCGCACCCATGTACCTCACATGCAAGTAAGAGAAACTCTTTCCAGCTGTCTCTTCAGGCCAAGTCCAAGGAAAGTGTCAAGACCTTGCAAAGACCCTGCACTGTGTCTGCACTGCAATGTGTGAAGATGAAATGATAGGATGACATCCAAAATTCAGCGAAATAAAGACTTTTTTTTTTTCAGTTTAATGTGCCCATTGAATTAAGGATGGACGTATTTTGTGGGTCAAGAGATTTGAACCAAACTCTCTCTGAAGTGATAGGACCAGCACAAAACAGGAGAGATAGTCTTCAGATGTCCCTTATCAAGCAAAGCTAGATAATAAGGGCTAAACTTCAGAAACGCAAGGATAGCCAACACATTAAGGGTCTTTCCTGAGTGCCTCAGGGTGCTTTCTCAGTGGCTGCAGCTACAGTATGAAAACAAGAGGCTGGTTGTGAAAACCAGCAATTCACAAATGTCGAGTATTTTCTGAAGGACTGTCTTTTAATGGAGTCTGTGACAAGGGCATCCAAGGCACCACAGAAACACAGTTTGGTTCAAGCTGCAGCGCCAAAGAAGCTGAGGAACGATCTGGCCAAACGATGTATTGCAAAAGAGGTGGGAATGCTTAAGGCATCCCTGGCAGGCTACGTAACGAAAGAAAAGGTATTCATTTTCTCTCCTCTTAATACAGCCCAGAGATAATTTTAGATGGAGTCAGCTACCGGAGGCATGTTTACACCAGAGGCACATTGCCCTTTGCCAACTGTTGCAGTGCTCATGATTTCTGGAGTTACGCCACTGCCTGTTACATGGTGACTGTTCTGGTCCCATTTGAAGAGGATTAAATCCTACAAAATGAGCATTTAAACTCCTTCAGAAAACATCAATGAGCCAGAGACAAAGCGTGAGACCTCTGACACTTTTGGCTGAGAAGCTGGTGGTTTCCCCCTCAGATGAGTCCCAGCTCTCAGTGACTGACAAAGTTACACCACTGAAAAATGGTGGCGAGGCTCCCTTTAAAAACAACCTTCTCAAGGATCTTCCTCTGAAGTAAATGTGGGTTCTCCCCACAGACTGCTTCCTTTCAGGCCAATTTTCCTTCAGCCACAGAGGGTCTGAAGGCAGAACTCTGGCATCGACAGGGCAGTGACAACCCCCTTGAGAAAATGCTCCTGGAGTTTCTCCTGACTGTCCTTCCTCTGCCACAGTTGGTGTTTCCCAGAGAAAGAAATTTATCTGAGGTAACAAGCAATGAGAAAGTACGTCAAATATCAGAAAGAGACTATAAAAAAAAAAAAAAAAAAACAACAAAAAAAAAACACACAACAAGTTCTTCAAGCCAGTAAAGGAGGGACAAAAGACAAGAAATGCTGTAGATTAAAATTTTTTGTTGAATGAAAAAAAGGAAAGCCATCTCAGCAAACCAAAAAAATAAACCCCAAAATGGTTAAAGCTGAGGACAGGGCACGAGGGACATGGGGAGGGGGCAGTACCTTGCCTGCACAGCATGAGGCTACTGCTGATGCAGCCACCATCTGGACTCAGCTGCTTGTGCACACCCCGAGACAGAACATACACAGCACAATTGCCTGAAGTAAAACAAGCTTTCTTCTTCAGCTAAGAAAAACCCTACTCATCTTTGATTTTCACTCCCGTATATAAGAAACAAATCAGTTACTAAATAGATAAAATAATCTTAGGTTAATATAGGTTGGTCTTCATTTAAAATAATCTTACAACCCACTCTTCATATTCCTTAAGATTTCTACTCCAATTCACCAGCTCTGTTTCGCCTCACCTTCTTTAGGCAGCTCAGTCAGATGTTGCAGGCTAAAAGCCTGCTCAGCCTATGCCCTCTCTAAAGCCAGTAAAAGGGAAATACCCAGCTTCAAAAGTAACTTCAGATCTTCTAAAATCTAAATTATCTCAGAGATAATTATCTTCACTGACCATAAAGGCAGCCGAGCAAAACAGACTCTCAAATTACAGGATCTCAGTTAGGCAGCATAAATCTTAAGCCTTAATACGTAACTTCAAAAGGCATGTGACTAGACACTTTGACTTCAGAGGGATAACATCTGTGTTTAAAATCTGTGTTTAAAACCTTTGCTGAATCAGAAAAACACTGGCCACACTCATGGGCAAAATTCTGATTTAAGAAGGTATCTTGAGAACAGACTCTACACCGACTTTCAATGGAAGCAGACTACCTCGGAAAAGCATGTCAACAACTGATGATCGTGGCTAAACCCTGAGAGAGCTTAAGTGTTATTTTCATCTAAACTAATTCTTATGCCTTTTAATTCATAGAGCAGTATGTAACTGCTGTGGAAAGGAACAGTACCTATTTCTACGTCGATTTTCAGTTTAAAATGGTGAGCTTCAATGCAATTCCTTCCTGACTCTCCAGGCTCATACCTGAATACCAGCACGGTGAGCCAAAGCCAGCCAGCTGAGTGCTTCTGACTGAGCTTGAAGTTTTGGCCATGAGCTAGAGCAGAACAGTGCGCACCTGTTCCTTGGGCTTGCAGCACACTTTCCAAGAAGTTCTCCTAATGCAAATCACTCAAAATAAAGTTCCATCTAATTTGCCTTTCATGAAGTACACACTGGATCTTTGAATTTATACAGATTTACATATTTATAATAGGCCTGCAGCTAAAGGGCAGCAAACAGAGAGGCTTGCAATCTTTAATGCGGTCAGGTCTTACAAACTCTGCAAGGTATGGAGGTATCATTGTGGCTGTTTGGCAGATATCACAGACTGAACTGTACATCAAAAATACAGTACAGTTATATATATGGTCCTCATTTAGGACACCAAAGCAGTAGTGATACACAGACATTTGGCATCTTAGTAAGATGATGCGGATCTTCTTTCACAATTGCACTTAAAACTGCTCACTGAAGGTTTTTGGTTTGGTTTGATTTTGGTTTTTACAGAGAAGTAAGGGACATTAAATTTAAGTGTATACCAATTATAGATGCACAGCTTAAGAAGTCAAGTGACTTTTTAAAAAATGTATTTCTCATTTTTTGCACCAAACTATTTCATAACAGTGCCACTGCTGTATGTGCTGCTATTAGAATTGCTCAGCATTTGAGTTTTAAACGCTAGTTTTAAAATTAACTAAAGCTTGTCTTACCGAGTACAACCACAGACAAGGGTAATTAGGAGGCCACGGGAATGAAGAGAATCCCTACACAGAGATTTGATGGCTTCTGTGCTTCAGGATCAAATCTGACCTAAAAGCCTGTAGTAAATCTACTGTGCACAGGACCTGCACATTCTGCCTGAAAAGTGTAGCAGCAGAGATGGGATTACCATGTTGGTGACATTGATTTTATCTTGCAGAGATAAGAGAACAGGCTGAAGTTCTTCTTCCCTTGGAAAATGGGTATACAGCAGCAGAACAAGTACAGTTTGTGATGCTAGGTCTTACATTGGGAAAGATAGGGAAGGAAGCAGAATTTGGAATTTGACATTCTTATTCAGCAATTGATACATCTTCAGGGCTATGGTGTGCCTTAAATGGGATACATATGTGCATTAGGCTCCATGCATGCTGATACAGTACACTCATATCCAGTGGGTCTGGCGACCTCAAAGTACAGGTGGCACAGTGATTTTAAAGCATCTCAGATATGCGGTGGGCCCCTAGCAAACTGGTCAGAGCTCCAGCATGATAGCATTATTTCAACATCAAACACCTTACCTCTAGAAAACTGTCGAAGAAACAAAACATCTCATTCCATTCCAGTAGTTCAAATTATCAATGGAAACAAGGATTTTTTGCATGCCCTCTGCATTCAACTCAGGAAATCAGGAAACACTAGTGCTACTTACATCCATCCATAAATACCAGAACATAACCTACCTGCTAAACCTTTCCTTCTCCTTTGTCCCTCCCTTTCCTTCCTCTATAATCCCCACAAAATAGTCAGCCTAGACAAAGTCATATCCTTTTTTCAGGAGCTTACAATGAAAGGTGAGGGACAACTCTATCTATGAAAGGTACTGTTTCTCTGCAATACTACATGTGCACTTGAGTTTGAAGTGGGTACAGTACTCAGAACATAAAGGAGTAGTTTCTGGAAACCACTGAGGTGTAAATGCTTGTGAACCTATTATGTATTTTGTCTACACGGCACATTTGGTGTGTTAATTACTACCTAGAGCTTCCTCCTTCCTGAAAACAGCTCCTTTATCTTAGTCACATTGTGTTATGGCTTACCTTATATACAGTCTATGACAATGCCACAACCCACATTATTTTTAAAAAGTGATAATGGTTTTAAAGAAACACAAAAGGACAGGAACATCAGAAATTATAACACAGATATGAAGTTGCCCTTCCTTCCCTTCTGCCCAAATTGAACAATAAATAAAAAATAGTAAAGTTGAGTACTGTATTTCTAAGGCACAGCTCTAAACAAGCCTTCAGTTACTAGAATTTCACTGGTAATTACATCACAACTCCTTCATCATACCAAGATGAGCAAAAAAGACCTTTGACACATATTGCCTTTAAAAGCCTCCCCAAAGGAGTTATAATTGCCAGTAAATAACCACTTCCTCAGACAACACACACAAAAAAATAAAATAAAAATAAAACAAAATAGCAGAGCTTACATAAGCAACAATTAATCAACTGTATCTCTCAGCCAAGATGAAGATGAGACCAACCTGGTGGCAAAGATTGCCATAACTACGCTCATAAGCTTACAGTTTTAAACTCAGACAATGCGTCCAGCTGCCAACAGAACATTGTCTATTTTTCAATTCTGCCAAAACTGCCTTTCAAGAAATATTTTGCAGTAGTAACATAATTCTTATCCTTTAGATATGGCCATCCCACACACCCTTTGTAAAATGAGAAGAAAGCCTTAAATACACAAACTGAAAACACAGACAACATCTGTTATTGGCTCTGCTTCTGTTAATAGTTATGCCTAAATTTTAAGACCTTTGAGCTTAAGCATCTAAGTAAATTTTATCACATCAATGACAGTTAGAAGACAGCGTCCTTGTTGCATAGATCACGTTTCAGTATTTTCAGGTCTAACTCAGTATTTTGGAAAGCTGCAGTTAACAGCCTAATACAACTCCTAACAGAAGTCTGTCTGAAATAAATACTAAATTGCAAATACTTTCATTAACCACTGGCTCTAGGCATCAAGATTAAAATGAAGAGGCTAATTTTCAGAAATCACATACTACTTCAAAAGGAAAGTGAAAAAATAAAGGAAAAATTATAAAATAAAATCAAACTTTGGGTCCCTCAAACTTCCCAACTCATCAGAACTGAAATATCAGATAACAGCTTTGGCCAAAGGATTGTGACACATTCACTTTATAGCCATGTAATACACTTTTTATCTCTGTCTTCATACATGTAGATATCTTCATATTCATTATACGAACAATCACAGGTCATACAAATCCATGAAATCCATTCACCTTTTTATCCCTATCCTGCTGCACAGAGTAATTTGCACTTAATTAGTTGGAGTCTTAGAGATGACAGAGCACCACAGTTCCCTTGCATGTAATTTTGTAAAGTAAGACTGCACAGTGCAATGGAAAATTTGTTTATTCATTTGAACTGTAACTATCAGTGCATTGTCATCTATACAGATAAGTGTGGTGTTTTACAGCCCCTGAGTATCATTTCTGAGCAATGAGTTAATTTATAGGCATTAGCATGTCACTGAGAATGCATCTGGTAAAAAAAAAAAAAAAAAAAAAAGGAAGATAAAACATTTTGAATGACAGTAGTAATTAAAAAAGTCAATCAAACAGCACAAAGTCTATCTTTACAAAGAATTCCAATAAATCATTTAATGAATTCATCTTCTTCCTAATCGCAAACTACGATTTTACTTCTAAATTACTTTGAACAATTGCATCTGATATGCTCTTCTCCTAATGAAAGTGAAGTCT
The DNA here is from genome assembly GCF_965140915.1 of Aythya marila. Taxonomy (NCBI): domain Eukaryota; kingdom Metazoa; phylum Chordata; class Aves; order Anseriformes; family Anatidae; genus Aythya; species Aythya marila. Next base: position 50,882,349 of record NC_139043.1, read on the forward strand.
TTGGAATATTTTGTTGTTCTTCCTTTATCTTAGTATCAATCTGAATTCATCAAACTGAAGTGGAAACACATTGACCTCTCTACATTTGTAATGTAGGAAAAAGATGCTGTGCAGTCATCTGCTCTGACTTAACATAATAAAGGAAAACTTCACTCTGTAATTCACACATTGAATCCAATGACAGTGTTTCAATTCATACAGGCCATTTCATCCAGTTTTAATCTAAAGCCTTAAACAATGACAAATCTTTTCTAGCTCGTGCTTTGACTCCCAGATTTTCAGGAGGATTTTACAAAGGTGAATCAATTCGACAGTATTGCTTCCTCTCAAAGGATACTGAAAGCACTTCACTAGCTGAATTATGCCAAAAGCTCTCAGGTAAAGCTTTTCAAGGTAAAGCTTGGTAACTGTTTAACTCAGTCACTGGTGGATTTAACTCTTCAGACTGCCTCAGGTTTAATCAAAATGATTGTTGCCTTTTGTCTTAATAGTACAGGGGGGAAAAAACAATACCTAACATCAAACCCTCAGCTGTGTCTGTGTAACATTTTTGTTCTAGTTTTCTATACATCTTTCACTGATTTTAATAAAGGGTGTATTTGTTCATCTTAATGCAGATAAACTGTCATATTTTAAACAATATGGCAATCTTCAACCCTTTAAGGCTATAAATGGCACTTAAAATCATTTCTGCCAACAGTATCCATTTCCTTGTCCCCTCATCCCACAACAAAGGAAATCACTGTGGATGCAAGAAAGCTTAAGTACTGTATAATGCAAGCAGAGTAACATAAGTACCAAGTTTCTCCACTGCTTTTTCCAGGAGGAAGTCAATTGTGCATATATAATGACACTGGCCTATTGAAAACATTCATAAAAAAACAGGTTTCTAATTGATAAAGATACATACCCCTATAATACTTAAGCCTTTCAGGTAGTCCTGACGAGGTTGGGCTTGAGGAACACAGCCTGCTAAAACCACTTTCTTGTTCCCTTCTTGGGCTTTCCTAAAGAAGACAGACAGACAGTGTTAGTATTTTCTAAATCGATCGTTTTCAATTTCAAAGTAGCCATACTATGCATGCAACAAGAGAGCAACCACAATGAAAACATTCCCAAGTCAGAATCAACTTGTACATGTATGAACCTCAGAAACAAAAGAGTTCAGGCTACATGTGCACATGTGGCTCAGTTTGTGAAGTATCTACAGAGAGCATTACCATTGTACATCTTGGATGTAAATACAACTTTGAAAGCCCTAATCAAATGCAGTTAATCTTTATTGTCCACAATGACAGCAATTCACAAAGAATCTCATCAAGAAAGATGGGACAGACAAATTCTGAGTCAAGAAAGGCTATACAGAATGCGGGGGACATCCTATGCAGATAGGACCCACTAGTTCAGAATGTAAGCAGCTATTTAATATGACTTAGAAATGACCAATTGCATCATTTTTCTAAATTTTTATTGAAAAAAAAAATCAGACTGAGCATTTTTAAGCTTTAATTGCTTGTCTTTGGCAGATAAATTTTTGTGTGAATATTGATTTAAAGAATTCCTCAGCTTTGGTACTACCTTAGCACCAAGTGGGAAACTAAAACATTAAGTTCAAATGGATAACACCGTTAATTTCTTTAGTAATATTTTGACTCAGTTTAAATTCAATACTGTGTATTAAGCCATCACTGAATCTTGGAACTATAGGAAGCCCTGAACACAAAACAGTGGGATATAAAACCTTCGTATGTTCATTAAACTTTGAAAATCATTCATTAACGTATCAACCCTTTTAACAATTACTGCATCTTTGCCAACAACCTGGCGAGAATTATATGGAGGGTTTTAATTTAGGTTCAATGTGAGTAGGGGATGGAGATCTGAGCAGCAGCATGACCCAGGCATTGTTGGTGCATTAGAAACCAGAGAAACACCTGAGAAACACCACATAGAAATTAGGGCTTCTTCCCTCAAAAGGGTGACAGGATTAACGGTATGGCTGAAACATTTCTATACCAACGCACATAGCATGGGCAACAAACAGGGGGAGCTGGAAGCCACAATGTAGCTAGAAAACTCTAATATAACTGCTATCCTGGAAATGTGGTGGGATGACTTACACAACTGGAGTGCTGTGATGGATGGCTAAAAGCGACTGGCTATTATGGCTATATGTGTATGGCTACATATATATATATATATATATATGGACGTATATGGCTATAATGACTGGTGAGGGACTCTGTCAGGGAGTGCAGTGATAGGACAAGGAAATATGGGTTTAAATTAAAAGAGTTCAAATTTAGATTAGATATTAGGAAGAAATTATTTCCTCAGAGGGTGCTGAGGCACTGTTGCCCAGAGCAGCTGTGGATGCCCCATCCCTGGAGGTGCTCAAGGCCAGGCTGGATGGGGCTTTGGGCAACCTGATCTAGTGAGAGGTGTCCCTGCCCATGGCAGGGGGTTGGAACTGGGTGGTCTTTAAGGTCTATGGTTCTATGATAATCTGCAAAACAGTAGAGGAGGGAAGCACTGAACAATTTTAGCAGACTTGCTAGGTCTGACATACAAGTTGCTCTAAGAATGCAATATAACATGCATTCACAGTTGCATGTTATATTGCAACCTCATGCCAGACTTCTGTCACACTGGAACCTTCTATGCACTTTTTTTTTTTTTCTCCCAGCAATATATAAGTTAATGAAGTGTTTACTGTTATGTTGAAATAGACTAAGTCATATCATAACATTTTTCATTAAAATTCTCTTTTTTTAAAAAATACTCAATTGTTTATATGACTTTACACTCTTTGGCTTGCTTGAGCTACCTCCCAAACTGAATGAACTAGAGAAAGTAATGTTTGATGAGCACAACAAGGTTGCTAAACTACCTGGAAATCTAGATGCAAAACTCCAGATACAAATTTAATGAAAAAAAACTTACAAAACCAGACTGATACTACAACCAGTTCTGCTACTGAGTCATAATATTCACTTTGTAATTATAGTGTGGACAAATGTATTTGCAAATTATACCTCAAATGAAAATATAATCTCATAAGAACACAGGTATTGTTAAATTACAGAACACAGCCCATCTTGCCAAATAACTTGTGTAGGCAGCAGCATTAGAAATGAGGTATTTTGAAGGAACAAATTAAATATCCTATATACAGACAAGTGTGAATTAACATAAAAATGTATTACACCTATTATCTCATGTCTAATACAAATGCAGTAAATATATCTATAAAGTTTTCCATTTTCTTTTAGTGGAAATTTCAGGAAATCTTCAGATATTCATCACACAGAGTCTCATTGGTCCTCTACTGGCATGCTACAATATTCAATATAAATGTAAATCCTTTCATCTATCCACAAAAATTTTATCAAGGAAGAAAGAACTATGATGAAATGCTAATTTAGTACATTTCTTAGGCTGGGAACCTAGCAACTTGTCTCTAAAATTGGCAATCCGTTTCTTTCAGTGGTAAATATTTAAGGTTTCTGCAAAACTTCTATAGAGGTCACCTACTTCTACTTATCCAAGTCTAAAAGAAGGAAAAAAAAAAAAAAAGAAAAAGAAAAAGAAATATATATCTACTTCATGCATTACCTAAAAATGTCACATACCACCATGTGACACTCCACTAGCTCAAAGGATAAAAATTACTACTTACATGGTCTAACAGACTCAACCTAACGCCTCAAGGCAAGACAATAAGACCTGTCTCCAGCAAACAAAGCACCCATCCCTAGGCAACTGTGCATCTGGTATAATCTGCTGCTAGCAACAGCCTTCTCCATCTACTTGAAAACCTGCAAGCACTACAGAGGAAAAAGCTTTTATTCAAGTCTTTTTATCTGAAGAGAAAAATAAACAAAGTTTCCCTTGACACATTAAATGGCATTTTAATGTTATTTCATAGCTTTAACATTTTGCCATATCTTCTGGGACTATAACTGGAGCTAGGGGGAAGAAAGTTAAACTGAATGTTCTTCCTAATAAGCACTGCCTTCATTTAAATGTTTTTTAAAGTTGTGCAGGTCTCTAAAGAATAAAGAATTTTGTACAATGAAATTTTTTGCTTTAAAATGCAATTAAACAGAAATGTTGGAACTAAATTTTCAATCATAGTTGATATTCATTGCATCCATGTTACACTGTACAGTCCATGAAATCCAGCATAAAGGAAAAACTGTAGTAAGGAAATTATGAAAATTTTTGCCTCATTTATCAAGAAAGCACTTCTGAAAATATGCACTCCAGCACTATATTGTTACCTCCTTTTAATATTGTTTAATGAGCCCTGCTCATACTAACAAAAGCCTACAAAAATTATGCTTTAGAAGTCTAGTTAGCACGGCAACTATATTAGAAAAGCCTTTATCTTTCAGAAAACATGAATAGTAATGAGAATAATACTTTATGGAATCTAGTAGTAGCATGAATAAATACATCTTCCCTTTCAGACATCTTTTGTATTTTTCAATTACATGATCCTTACCTTGAACTTTCAATTTATTTGTATCAGGACACATTTTCTAGAAATGCACTCTTTTCTAAAAATTGAAAGATATATAATCTGAAGAGAAATTTAATTACAGCAATTCATTTTCAAATAAAAGAATTATTCTAGCTACTTTCTAAGTAATGGGTGTGGAATGAAAACAAGTGAGTAAAAACAGGGGTACAGAAAAGATCACTATGCAGCAGAGGACTTTTAAAAGATTAGTAGTGAGTTTGCAGATTATCCTCTGTATCCTCTGCAGATATAGCCGTTGCAACTGTACTTCTGCTATCACATTTAATGAAATGTCTTCAATGTTTTCTGCCTTTTTTGTTTGTTTGTTTGTTTTTGTAATCTAAGATGTAACTAGGATGCGAAGAAATTTCTTCCCTGTCTATGTGGATATCAATTTGCATTGTCAGGAACCTGCAAAACTGGAATATTCTGCTCACAGTTTTACACAACTGAAGAAACAAGGGTTCCTTTTCCATCACTTTTTTTTTTTTGAGCTCCAAGAAAGACATGACATGGATAAAGAAATGACTCCCACCCTTCAAAAAGGGTTACGTCACCCATAACAGCTTGCTTCATCAGCACTGTGTATAGCAACACTGCTGGATACCATAGTAGCTGCTGCTGTTAAGTTGTATGATTTTTTCTTAGCTTATACAGCTATTCAGGTAGAAGCACCACAGGAAAAACAGTTATGGCCCTTTCCTCAATGTTCAAATTTAGGGAAAGCAATTTAAGAAAATAAAAACAGACAAAAAGAAAAAAAAAAAAAAAAAAAAGATGACAAAGTTCAAAGAAAAACAAATCTGTGACATCAGAAGTAATTGCTACCTTGCTTTTTGTGAGACAAGAGAAGCCAAATCATTACAGCCTACCTGATCTTTCCCTTCCATAAGCAGAATTGTCCATAGGACTTCACAGACTCTGTGAATTCACCACAGAATGACACTTAGCTTTCAGGGAGCCACTTACCAAAATACCACAGCTGCACCCTAAAGCATGTCACTTATCTGAAATTTAAAGCAGTATGTTCTGCAGGGTGCAAAGGTGGCCAGCTACAGACTGTTCAGCATGAAACATGCTATCTCTAAACTGCTGCTCTGATACCAGATGTCAAAACAAGGATTATGCTTTCTTAATGTGTTTCTGCAGCACTGAAGTAACAGGACTTACCAAAAATTATAGTTAATCACAGAATCATTCAGGTTGGAAAAGACCTCTCAGATCAAGTCCAGCCATCACCTAGCAGTACAATTCCACTGCTAAACCGTGTCCCAGAGCTTCACACCCACATGGCTCTTAAACACTTCCAGGGGCAGTGAGTCCATCACTTTCCTGGGCAGCCTGTTCCAATGCCCGAGCATTCTTTCTATGAAGAAATTCTTCCCAATATCCAACGTAAACGCCCCTGCACAACTTGAGGCCATTCCCTGTAGTTCATTCACTAGTTACCTGTGAGAAGAGGCCGACCACCAGCTCCCTACAGCTTCCTTTCAGGTAATTGTAGAGAGCAATGACGTCTCCCCTGAGCCTCCTCTTCTCCAGACTAAACAGCCCCAGTTCCCTCAGACGTTCCTCGTAAGTCTTGTTTTCTAGTCCCTTCATCAGCTCTTCTCTGAATGCATTCTAGCATTTCGATGTCCTTCTTGTAGTGAGGGGCCCAAAGCTGAACACAGTACTCAAGGTATGGCCTTATCAGAGCCAAGTACAGGGGGACAATCGCCTCCCTCACCCTGCTGGCCACACAAGCCAGGTTGCAATTGGCCTTCTTGGCCACCTGAGCACATTGTTGGCTGTTGACACCCAAAGGTCTTTTTCTGCCAGGCTACTTTCCAGCCACTCTTCCCCAAGCCTGTGTCGCTGCATGGGGTTGCTCTGACCCCAGCACACCACCTGGCAGTTAGCCTTGTTGAATGCCATACAGCCGGACACAGCCCATTGATCCAGCCTATTCAGCTCCCTCTGCAGGGCCTTCCTACCCTCAGTCAGATGGACAGTCCCACCCAACTTGGTGTCATCTGCACACTTACTGAGGGTGCACTCACTCCCCTTAACAGTATCACCAACAATACCACAAACTACATGCATACAAAAATCAAATAAATACTAACAAACTCCAGTTCTTCTCCACCAAAATCCATTGTTGGTGACACTAAATAATGAAGAACTGTTTTAAGAATGAATAGAAGGCTGCTTGCAGCCTTACTTGTACTAAGTAACACCCAAATGAATACAAGTCGAAAAAGAAGAGAGCAATTTTTCAGCAAAAGCAATACATTAGGGGAAAAACGTGCTTTACAGTGAGCCTATTAAGCTTTGCACTTCATGAACAACTAGTTCATAAAAAAAATTACTAGAAACTATTTCTATGATAAAATACAATGGGAAGTATCATTGTTCTCTGAAACAAAATTGGAAAGGAAGTAGTTCAAACTGAATCCTACTAGGCAGATTACAACTGTACCATCAAGTAAGTTTTTATGTCAATGAGTTGTTTCTACCAAACAAAGTAAACCCCCTTCCCCCCCAAGACCCCACCCCAGTCATTGTACCAACACAAAACTTGTGACTTTCCATTTAGGATGTGTATAGATATATCAAATTGTGCAGCACACTTACATAGTCTGCTCATGTCATTCTCATGACTTTCTGCTACACAAAATCCACAGCACCTCTTATCAGGTATTTCAGAAAGGTGTGAGACTGCAAATCAACAGGTTTGTGTCTACAAACCTTCAAAGAAGCGCATGAAATAAATATATGAGAAGTTTTGCTAACACAGCTCTGTCTGTCTACAGTACGAACAGGGTATATTGTGAGATAAATCTGCCAAAGGTTATAGAAAGTAAAACTGGGCAATACTACTTCCCAGGCTGCAGAAATGATGATGTAGGTCTATGGGGAAAGAGAAATGCTATTTTGCTAAAGATTCATATACGTGAAAGATATTCCAACTGTCTCATCTGCTTAATTAATCAGTAGGAAGCCATATGTTTTAAAAAGAGTGCAACATCACTGGAATGAGAATATGGTGCCTATTTAGTATCTGGGATACATTCCTGAAAATCCGCAAAATCACACTGCTATTCTCAGTTTGAAAAACTACATATGGTATCTGTGATGCTACAGGCTTTGAACCAATCTAATGTCTCATTACTAAAGGCTTGATTCCTATCCTTCCTGTCTGCTACCTTTCTCCAGCTCCAGTGCCTCCTCTTTCTCATTTCTGGCCATTTGGTATCACTCCCTTCCTTTGCTCCAAGTTCTGCAGTTCACTGGATTCTTCCATGGACCCATTTAACTCACTAATATGGGAGAAAGTTATAGGACTGTTGTGTTGTTGTTATTTTATTCACTTACATCAGCTCACACAAGAGGGGCAGCATTAGAGCTAAAACTATCATGAAGTGAAAGCTGTTCAAAAGGAAGCAGAAAGAAAAGGACGTAGGAACTCCTCATTTCATCTACAGCGAGCTTAATGTGTTTTATGAAATGTTCAAGTTGGGTTGCAATATCCTGAGTGGCATAGGTGAATAAAAAACAAGAAAGATGTAATAAACTCTCATACACGTGGTTCTTTCTACATTAAGGGCAACCCCATAATGAAAGACACTTGGAAAATATGATGAAAACTCATCAACATTACGAATTAGGCATTAGAATTATCTTCTCAGAACTGCTCAAGTCTACTTGGCTCTGTCAGCTTCCTTGTACACCTCCACAGCCCCAAAGGAATTACCATGCTTTGTGAAGCATGTGAAGATGTTAAGTTCACTTGAGCTCATTGATGCTAATTACTGAAGTTTCCTAAATTGGTTTTGAGGACCCATCTCTAGCAAAGCAACCCCCTAATTACTGTGCTGCATCCCCTGAACCTGTCTCCTTTGGCAAAAACCATCAGGTAACATATAAATACTCCAGAGGAAAGGTAAGTTGCATGTTATCCTCCTGAGAAATGGGAGCATGTCTTTTCTCAAAATATTTCAAAGACAAATGTTTGCTCCATCAGACTCAAAACCGAGGTTCTTTAAAATATCCATCTACAATGGACGTGAAATATCAGCTCTGAGAAGAATGCCAGGTATGACTCGCATGCTACATACTGCATTATTCCCTAAGTTTCTGAGAGGACACACTTGGGGAAGAAAAAGTGTGTTCTATCTACATTTGGATAATCACCATACCTGCATGAATAGGCTTTACACTTCTCACATCTTTCCCATTCTCAGGAAAAATAAAAAAATAAAAAACTGTCTGAACATACCACTCAGACTACTTCTTTTCACAAGAACAACCAATTCATCCAGCCTTTTATGGCAGACACTTGCTTCCACCACACTCCAAAATTATGGGCTAGCAGCTGCTTCCAACCTACAGCGCGTTTTCTCAGCACAGCTTATTGTATTAGCTCTAATACCTTGGTTTGAATAGAAACTTGTTTTCATCCATCTACTTAGCATTCAGGGGAAGTAACTGCAGGTTTGTCTGCAGAAGGCTGGGAAGCAATCTCATTTTAAACTCCAGACCAAGTCAGATCCATGCCTGAGTTTTACTCAAATTTTCTATAAATGTAACTTTATGGGCAGCAATCAAAGGTGCAACAATTACTCTTGTGCAAGCCTTATTCATGCAAATACTGCATTTTAGTGGCAATAATGGCCTTTTCAGCATGTTTTCTTCTTGCATGGGCTTAAAAGGTAACAGTATGCAAATTTTATCAAATTGAAAAGTCAGACCACAATGTATACAGGAGCACAGTGAGATCAAGGAATAAATCCTACATTCCATCTTGCCCCTGTTGGTAGTTTTTGTAGCCCCACACAATACTGAAATCACCAAAATCACAATGGAAGTCTATTCCCCCCAAAACTATCAGGCTACCTTTTTGACAGTCAAGAACAGGTACAGGCCAACTGCAGCCTCTCCACGTGATTGACTAAGAAAAGCAATTTAACATTATGACTTTAAAGCAACTTTGCAACACCACAACTGAAATTTTTTTATGCTTACTATAAAGCATATTACTTTTTTTCATTATTGCTAAGTAGTCAAGAATTTTTCCATATTTGAGAGATTTACAGACCCTTCCATACAACACAAAAGACTAAAAAATACTAAAAAAGCTAAAAAAAATCAAACCAGGAGTATGCTTTGCTCCATACGTTGTGTTCTTAACCAGAACTTAAAATCCTGATCAGATGTCACAGACTTTGGGCTACCATTATTTAAATTAAAACCCTTCTATCCAAATTATAAGCACTCTTCATCAAGCTTTTCTCACAGCTCAGTCCTAAACCTGTTTGCTGACCTGTAGAAAAGTAGCATTTAATTTTTTAAGCAAGAATGGGTTGGAGGGTTTGGGCTTTGTATTTTGACCATAATCTCACTTGAATCAAACTTTCTTATTTTGTTTGGTGCAGGCAGGCCAGTGCTTTAAGACAACACCAAGTTTAGGAAATTTCATCTGGAAAGCTCTGTGTTTTAGGCTCCAAAACTTAGCTGGCTCCAAAACTTGTCCCTTCAAATGTCACTGCTAACTGCAATTTTTCCAGGATATCTCGATCAATGCACGTAGACAACTATTAAAAGTTAATATCCTCCATTCTTCAAATAAAGTACTCATAACTCTTTAGATCCCTTCCTACTCAATGAAGTAAAATTATTTAAGACCATAATTAGGCACTTGCCTAACAACCTGGCAACTAATAACTAGGCAAATGTCTAATTATGGTCTCAAGTTTGTCTTCCTGTAACAGGCCCTTCTTTACTGATTCTCCATTCAAAATTCATGTATTTCAGTAAAATCTGAAAAACAACAGCAACAAAAATAAGTAGGTATAATTGAGTTTAGCACATTGTCTGGTCTTCTGGTAATACCTGCAAATTTAAATGTGTCACAGAAATAGTATCTGGGAAGGTAATGCTTTCCATAATTAATATTTGATCTATTTGGGGATTGGAGAAGGAGAAAGTATTAACTATGCTTCTATTATTATTACCTTAAAGTACAGAGATCAGGCTCTAAAAATCTGTAACAACAAATCTTGCAAATTCTCCGACATCCTCAGCACTGCATGCCTTTTCTTCCTCCCTAACTGGTTATTAGTTCTCTGCTAACAGCACAATAAATTAACTTTGAATTTCTTGCTTTGAATTTCTAGGCACAGAGTACTAGATATATTGATGTTCTGCTGATTCAGCCTGACCAAAGGAGAGGCTATTGGTAATCACACCACCACGGAAGTGCTGCAGGCAGCAAAAGCTGGAAATATCTTAAAAGGAAAATTGCCTGTTTCTCTATAGCCTTGAAGCTTTATGTCCTTCTGTGCATCTATGACAGGCATTAAGATGTTTCACCATCTCTCTACATCTCCAGTTTCATTTTATCCTTTCTTTAGCAAGGATCTATGGAAATCAGTATTGAGATTGTTTTCAAAAGCAGCAGAAATATTTCCAAACCTACAGCAAGGAGTTTTTCATTTCTTTCTAGTACTACTCTCCTCCTTTGAGTATAATATTATTTCTACTACTTTGAAATAGCAAGATTTCATTCTCCCCTTCAAACTTGAGAACTTAATCTACTACATTGAATTTATTTGTGCATATACAGATTGTAGATTGTCTGTTTAATCAGATATACTTGTCTCAAAACTGGTGAAAGAAAGTCTCCTGTAAAATTGCTTGTAAAAGGGACATTAAAACTTCTGACTCACAGATTAAAGAAGTGGAAATCAACATCATTACAGTGTAGTCTTATATAACCCATTTAAATCTTGCTCAACTTCTCTGTTCTTTCTACAGATATTCCTGTAATACCTACAACACTCTATTTTGGTCTTTGTGCTGTATCTCCTCTTTATGTTTTGTTAAGTGTCTGTTTATTATGCTTTATCTTCCAAACCTCCTACTCTTAGTTTTATTCATCTCTTTCAACATAAGAGAAATGCATTTTAGGGCCTATCATTATTTTAGCCAATGTAGTTATGAAACACGACATTGCCTGTCAGGTTCAAAGTCTATGCAGGCTTCAAGTTACGTGCATGCATGCCCAAGGGTTGTAATATAAAACCTCGCTGATGTAATGGCTAAAAAATGAAATTAGTGATAAATGAAAATTAAATAATCTGTGTCTTTTTTTCCTCTCAGAGGTACAATATGCTTCTCAGAAACAGACTAGCCATGAAATAAATAAAAGAAAGATTAAAGAGAGAAGTTTGAGTATGTTTACTTTAGTTGCAACTAAACAATTTACTGTTCAATAACATGAGCGATTTTATTCCCCCCTCCTCCCTAAGTAGAACACAGCAAGGATTTTTTTTCCCATCAGGTACGAAAGGTGAAGATCCAAAACAATAAAATATAATAAAATAATAAAATAACACTGAAGGTTTCTATGCTGTCTGACATTGGATGTTCTGACATCAGAAATGCTGGAGATAACAGGTGATCTTAAGATTCATCTCCGTCTCTCCTGAATACTGCCTTGGTTTTAGCTGCAACAGAGTTAATTTTCTTTCTAGTAGCTACTATGATGCTGTGGTTTGGATTTAGGATGAGAATAATGCTGATGACACACTGATGTTGTTGCAGGACAGTGCTTACACACAGCGAAGGACTTTTCTGCTTCTCATGCTGCCCAGCCAGCGAGGAGGCTGGGGATGCACAAGAAGCTGGGAGGGGACACAGCCTGGACAGCTGACCCAGACTGACCAAAGGGATATTCCATAATACCTGATGTCATGCAGAGCAATAAAACTGGGGGAGTTGGCTGGGGCAAGGTGCCGCTGCCTGGGGACTGACCGGGCATCATTCATCGGGTGGTGAGCAAGTGCGCTGTGCATCATTTGTTTTGTATACATATTATTATTATTATTATTATCCCTTTCTTTTTTGTTTAAACTGTCTTTATATCAACTCATAGTTCTACTTTTTTGTTGTTTTGTTTTGTTTTTTCATGATTTTTTCCCCCCATTCCAGTGCAGGGAGAGGGGAGAGTTAGCAAAGGCTGTGTGGTGCTCAACTGCCTGCCAGGCTAAACCACACCAGACACCTTCAGGGCAGTGAGGAAGGAAATCAACATACCCGAAAGGTAGCCACAATTCCAGCCATCAAGGCTTTCTGTACTCAACAGCTGGTAACTATGACCACTAAACAGAAGAAAAAATAAAAAAAAAAGAAGAAAAAAAAACACATTCTTGAGACCAACTAAAGGCAGTTTTCATAATATGCGCATAGAACTGTCAGAAGCGATCCATAAAATAAAAAAGGAACCTTCACTCAATCTCATAACAATGCAATACAGTACAATTTAGACTTTTTTTTTATTATAATTCATTAAACTATTTCTAGTAAAGCCAGTAAAGTCTAAGAAGCTCCTTCTAATCTCAAGAGATGAGTACTGTTGTATTAATTCCTATTCATGATCATAGTATCTGAACAGCAATAGAAGTGACAAACTGAGTATACCATCTCTTACCATCTGTGTTAAATCTTGTTTTTATAGAATCAGAGAGATGTAGTTTGGAATGAACTTCTTGAGGTCATCTGGAACCTCCACTCAAAAATGTTGACTACTGACAACATCAGGTGATACCAGCCATGCCTTTACCCTGACAAAGCTAGAAAACTTGCTGTCTTTTGTTATGTTTTCTGGTCCCATGGGGGAAAGTTTGGTTTCATATTCTCTGCAGTTGCCTTTCAAGTACTAACAGACTATAATTACATTATCCACTAACCTCCTATTTGCCAGACTGATGCCAGACTGACCATCTTAGTTGCCCTCTCATGGACCTGTTTCAGTCTCCTTGTATTTCTTTCAACTTCAGCCAAACCACAGTAACCCAGGTGAACAGGAATAAATGCCTTCCCTCAATCTCCTGGTCACATTCCTCCCACTATACAGCTGAATAGATGGTTTGCCTTACACACAGAGAATGACTCATGAGAGTTGGCTTATATTTCATGGTCCCCCCCATATGTCTCATGTTCTTTGCAACAGGAACCCGCTTTGTGAACAGGCTAGTTTGCAGGAGATTATGAAGCACAGCTCTTCATTCATAGTTTTACTTTCTATTTTTTTTTGTGTATTTTTTTGTAACCACACACAAAGTAATGGCAAAGATCCTAACAATTATTCACAGGCTACGTTTTGAAATATACATATGTGGGATAGAAAATGTAGGTGTTCTACCAATACAGAAACTAAGGGCTTCTAAACTCCCACAGACTCATCATATTTCCTGAAAGTAACATATTTCTACATGGCCTTATCTTCCTACTTTAGTAAGGCTTTGCATCATCACATCAATATGCACAAATACAAACTGAAGAGATATTAGCATATGTCTTCTCTAGGAGACTGAAGCTTTGAGTCTATGGTTAAATGTACAGATTTGAAAGTGTATGATGGTATCTTCTAAAGTAAAGCAATATAGTTTGTCTTTTTCTACTCAAGCATTTTTAATTGTATTAGAAAGGGGGGGAGAGGGGGAGAATTCTCACGAGTTGCATGAAGACTGCACTTTGCCTCTGCCTGTACACTGCTTGACAAATTCTCAACCCAGTCGCTGTCATTGATGCTTAAGCATGGAATGGGAGAAAATGCCATTAGAAAGCAGGATGCTCAAAAGTGCATAAAGCAGTGCAAGATGGCTTTAGTGCACTCCCACTGTGAAATGGGACTGATCAGACCAGCTACATCTCCTAAAGTCACTAAAGATTTATGCAGCACTCTTACAACCAGTCTATTTTAGGCTTTTTGATGTATATGATTGGGGAAAACACTGGGAGGAGTGAGGAGGTGGGGAGAGGGGGGAGGGAGAGAAGCCCTCACTGTTCTGAGAAATTAATAGCAGTTTAGTCATTTAAATTTTGTTCAAAATGTACTATTTAAAGAACTAAAAATTGTAACTTTTAGTAAAGCTGAAGGAGTCATTTCTCTGAACGTATTAGATTTCCCAAGAATATCTCCTATATTAACCAAGATATCATTTTAGTGGTTGTGGCAACAGATAATGTACGAGTTTAATGCATTCCCGGGCATTTCGTAGAGATGATAATAAATGCATAGGCTCATGAAAGTTTTAGGTCATGTGCGCGTCTGAAAGGACAGAACAATTTAAAGGACTCCTACTATAAACAGTTGCTCCTATGTGTTGACTCTAAATATTCTTAATAAACAGCAATCCAATGAGGCTTTAATATAAATAAATGAATATGGCAATTTCCTGTTTAATCCAAATGTGTTTGTTTTCTTTCCAATTTCCCATAAACTTTAATTCTCACAGAATAATACCAACATCTTTCTAGAACCTCTTTACCTGTACACATAGAGATGTGACCTAAGGAACATTCTGTTTTTGAAGAATAAAGCACTAAACAGTACTAAATACAAAGTTTGCAGCACATTTAGCATCAGTAACTATTTGAGCACAGAAAACCACACAAGACTCCATCAGGATTTCACAACTGCATGTCCCATCCCATCATGAGGAAGGCCAGGAGAAAGGCCTCATTGCTGAGGGTCATTGAGCAGCGGCTTGTTTAATAATATAGCATAACATGAGAGTAATGAATATTTTGTAAAGTGCAAAATCAGCTAGCTGCTTTACAGATAAAGTTTCTGTGACAAATAATCTCTAATCTTAAGGAAGAAAAAAAAATGATTTTCTGCAGTTCTGCTTCTGCCTTCATTTCTAAAAGCTCACAGGTAAATGTCAACCTTTCCAGACAAGTCTTGCACCAGAAATCCTCTACATTTCAGGACTGATTTCTCAAATGGTCCCTAAACTACCATCAGTCCAGCAGTAGTGTGTGCTTACTCTACACTCATTCCATTGGGATCAAAAGAAGACATCCAGAGAACAGAGGTGCTATTGCTCCAAATTTGACTTCCCTAAAGATCCTGAAAGTCATTTCTGTCTGTAGCCAGTCCTTGGTTACATGTATAATGCACATTTAGTCTCAGTCCAGTTTCTAATGAGTGATCACATACAGGTCTGCATAGGAAATGGAGACAGACTCTGGCTGTGAATTCCAAGAGATCCCAAATATTCCTTGTAAGACAGATTGGTGCACTTATTCATTCTCTACTGAAAAAGGTTTTCAGCATTGAAGCTCCCTCTCTGAACTTCTGACACATTAAATTTATGCAAAAGGTACAACATTCAAGTTTCTCTGTGACACAGAGAGTCCAAATAATAATGGAAATAGTAATAATGATAAATATTAAGTAAATATCAACCTTTAAATACACCTAAGCAATATTAATTGCTGAAGCAACGTTTCCTATGCAACTACTTGGTGTTTTTAACTATTTTCTGGTTTTAATACAACACACATCTCTGCAGACACCTTAAGAGCAGTACATTAAATAATACAATACTCTCTACTAAGTCCACTTAGTGCACCTCAGAATTCTACTGAATATCAGTGTGAATTATCATCCTATTTTGAAACTTCAGAAGAGAAATCCATTTGCTCCTATCATGGTTTTCAAAGAAACTATGTTTTACAATTCATACCTTATGGCCCTGAAATTTGCTTTAAAATATTCTGTTTCATATTTTCAAAATACACTGCAGAAGTACCGAAGTAGAACTTTGAGAAGTTCTGCATTTTTACTACAAGACCCTCAATCCAAGGTGGCTTAGATTTAACAGTATAAAACACTTTAATGTTATAAAACACTTTGGAGAAACTTCAGTTTGCTTATCTGGTGTTAATAATCCATTTCCATAGCACTGTTTATAGGCCTTTCATTTTCTTTTTTTTTCAATAAATTAAAGTGCTTACCCCATTCTGTGCCCTGATCATGGGTCAACTGAAGGCCAGTTGTACTCTGATGATCTTCGGAATACTCAAGAGCCTTCACTCCCGATGCACTCACTTTAACATGCTGTTAGAGCTATATTCTTCCTTCCTGCCCCCATGATTGTACCAAAAATTACTTTCCACCTCTCTTCACACTATGTATCAATTTACTGAATACTAACTTACAGTACAATTCCTGCCATTACTTACCACTTTCTGAAAAAAACTATCAGATGCTGTATGTAAGTGTCTTTCCTCTGACAGGCATTAGGCAGGCTCAGACAAGATCTTGCGTGTAAAGCAATGTTAGCTTAAAGAGATTTTGTACCACTATACTTATTTTCTAAATGATTTCCCTCTCTATGAAAATAGTTGCGTCTAAAATAACACCAAGACAGATAAATTGTGTTTCCACCCTGCCTGAAATGTCTTCGGAATCAGAAAATTACCATGTCATTAATACAGATACCAAATTAGGAAACGCAAAAGTAAAATAGAACTGTCTTACTATAGCAAACTTATCTCGAACTTTGCCTCAAATAACTTTTCCTTTAAAAAGTAACTCAGGAAAAAGTAGGAAGATGCATTTTTACTAGTCATATATTAGCTTTATGAGTTTTAAAGTACAAAAACAGAGCAGGTGGTGCATGTGTGGTATCCTCCATGAATTATAATATTCAATAAGACTACTCAGCTTAATAAAAGTGTATTGCCCAGAGAGGTTGTGGATGCCCCATCCCTGGAGGTGCCCAAGGCCAGATTGGATGAGGCCCTGGGCAACCTGATTGAGCAGGTGGCATCCCTGCCCATGGCAGGAGGGTTGAATCTAGATGATCTTTAAGGTCCCTTCCAACCCAAGCCATTCTATGATTTGATCATATTAATAATTTCAGAGTTTGCAGGTAACTCAGAAGTTATAGATTTAAAAAAGTCAACTCCTTCAATTTCATTTTCTGCAATCTAGACAGCATGAACTTGATTCACAATGCTTTCAACTTAAAAAAATATTACCATAATATACAATTCTAATTAATCATAGAATCGTAGAATATCCCGAGTTGGAAGGGACCCATAAGGATCATAAAGTCCAACTCCTGGCACTGCACAGGTCTGCCCAAAAGTTTAGACCATGTGACTAAGTGCACAGTCCCACCGCTTCTTAAATTCAGACAGGCTCGGTGCAGTGACTGCGTCCCTGGGGAGCCTGTTCCAGTGGGCAGCCACCCTCTCGGTGAAGAACCTCTTCCTGATGTCCAGCCTAAACTTCCCCTGCCTCAGCTTAACACCATTCCTGCGGGTCCTATCACTGGTGTTTACAGAGAATAGGTCACCTGCCTCTCCACACACCCTCACGAGGACGTTGTAGACCATGATGAGGTCTCACGGTCTACAGCCTCAGCCTCCTCTTCTCCAGGCTGAACAGGCCCAGTGACCTCAGCCGCTCCTCATATGTCTTCCCCTCTAGGCCCTTCAGCAGTAGCCCCCCTCTGGACACTCTCCAACAGTTTAATGTCCTTCTTGTACTGTGGTGCCCAGAACTGCACACAGCACTCGAGGTGAGGCCACACCAGCGCAGAGTAGAGCAGGACAATCTCTTCCCTCGACCAACTAGCAATGCTGTGCTTGATGCACCCCAGAATATGGTTGACCTTCCTGGCTGCCAGAGCACACTGCTGGCTCATGTTCAGCTTGCTGTCAACCACAACCCCCAGATCCCTCTGTGGGGCTGCTCTCCAGCGCCTCGTCACCCAGACTCTACATGTAGCCATGGTTGCCCCGTCCCAGGTGCAGGACCCAGCACTTTTCATTGCAATCCATTGCAAACTCTATTCACATTCTTTTTTGTACTCCACATACAGTCCCTGTATTAGAGAGTTTGCAACTCATTAATTATATTTAGTATTGGACAATACAACCCAAAACATCATAATTTTATTATGAATTTTCCTTTTGCAAAGCTGGACAAATACAAAGAATGCATAACATGGGAAGAAAAGTGTACAAAATGCCAACAAGTTTTCCAGACCAGTATTTGCAATATGTTACTACAACAAAAAGTCAGATCATGGTAATTTAGAGAAACCTAACACTAAGGGTTTAAACTACAGCCAATATCTAACCAGCCACCATCTTCCAGAATGTATCCAATCCATACAACACACACTTCAATTTCCTAATCATACCACAGGATGTGTTTTGGAGTTGTCTGAATGTATATATGCTCTTTCACTCTACTTTCAGACTCCACAGCTATACATAAACTTCTTGTATAAATGCAGAACTTCATCTGCCACATGAACACTGACCAAAAATTCAGAAAGTGCCTAAATACTGGACTGGTAATTATACATAAGGCCAAGCAACACTGGATGCTTTAGCCACGACTGTCAACAACTTTTCTCTGTAGACCATAAATCATGATCTCATATCTCTCATCTTGCATAAGTTCCCTCTAGGACAAAGAAAGCCTCTTGTTAAATCAACAGAGTGAAACAACAACTTGATATCAGCATTCTCCTAATCTGAAGGAATTTTCTCAGTATTTCAAAATTTGTCAAATTTAACATCAGTCATCACAAACTATGCAGCTTTAAAAGGGCAGCACATTTATATACTATCTTCTGTGCAACTGAAAAATTTGTAGAATCTACCTGTTTAATTCTAATTTTCATAATCTTCCCTTCATTCTTAGAGCTGCACACCACAGATATGCCCTTAGGAACATTAGTTTCTCTTTGCCAAATACGTGAATTATATAATACTTATTTTGCATACTTTTTTGTTTGTTTTTGTTTTTGTTTTTAACTTTTTCCCTCCATTTGTCACACAGATCTAACAAAAACCTGCCTTAACATCACCTGATTAGACCTTTTTTCATATATTTCCCACCCTTCCCAATTGCAGAATTGCAGACTAACCAAAGAAGTTCTCACGCAAGTCCCAACCCCATGTCTAAATTTTTCTTCCCAGATAATTAACTTTTTCTTTATTTCTTTTGAAATGTTAAACATATTACTCGCTGAGATAATCCACACTGCAGAAGATCAGCTTCATGTAGTCACTAATCCTTATCAAATGATCAGTCTGAAATCCATTTATGAATTACCCAACACAGTCAGTTCAAAAATAAGTATCTCATTTTGGGTGGAACATTTGTGGTAGAAGTATAGAGGCGTTTAAATGTGATGTTTAAAGCTTTCTGAAAGTGCTGTTCAGTTAGGAAACCAGCCAACAAGTCCAAGTGGGTCGCAGGGACACCTAGCTGTGTAGGAAGGCACCTCGTTACACTGCACTTCAATTTGTCAAGCAAAACTCCCTACAGCAGAAGTCGCCCATCTGTTGCGTATAAAAATAGCAAAACCAGTTTGTTTGCATTCCCAGTAAAAGCTAATCAGTCTGGGGGGGCGATGGGACGCGACAATAGATCTCTGTTTCCAAGCAGATTTCCTTGACGAGAGAAGGAGAAGTTAGCATCAACAAGGACTCCTCACCACTGAGGGTGGGAGCAAAGCAGGAATGAGAGTTTCCCAACTTTACTGACAAGCACCAGTTTGTTACAAGAGCAGCAGGAAAATACAGGGTCTTTCAAAATTCAGTGAAAATTTTCAATATGAAAACAAGATCACACAGTCATATGGTACAAATGTAACAAATTCTCATAAAATCATCAGAGATCATGGTTTCACTTGAAGGCAGAAGAAAACCTCTCTTTCCCAGACGTATCATTAGCACAGAGCAATTTAGCTAAAATCTAAGCTAAGCTAAAGGAAACTACTGTTTGTCCACAGGGGAGAAAAAGTATTCTTGCTAAACAAAACTAATGGAATTACAGACTGATAGTTTGGTTACTGCTTTCCAGCTATTTACCAACGGTTTTGCTTTGCAGAAAAATAATAAAAATAATAATAAAAAAAGTTTTAACTTACAAATTATATATCTGAAGCTAAATATTCCCAGCTACTGCACGTCTGACAACCAGCATCACTGTTTAGAAAGTATTGCAAATACACTACACCATTTTATCAGAAATGCCAACACCACTTTATGGTAACACGGATTCCTACACACCATCTGAAGCAACTAACAAAAACAAAGCAAAGTTGCTGATTATATAATTACAAAAATAATAATTAAAAACCAAAGCCAAGCAAAAAATCCTACAGAACTTCACATGGTCACTGGTAGAAAGCCTCAACTGAAGAAGTTCATCTTTGTTACTTCTGTTATCCCAAAGCACAGCATAGATCAATCATCTGACATAACTCAAATAGCCGACAAAACAGTTTTTACTCAGTATCCCAAAGAATCAACAACCTCTTCAAGATGAGGGCAGTTACAATCCAGAACCTACCCAGCTAAACGTTATTAGTTTCCTCTGCTCCTGATTATACCTGCAGGATTTTGGACATCATTACTTCCACAAAAAGTTCTATTAGAAGGAACTCATCTCAAGTCTGACTAATAAAAAAGCCTGACAGCCATTCCACATAACACACAGAACTGTGGCTCTGTACATACGAGCCTCTGGAAACTTCGGGCTCATTTCTGCTAAAGCAGTATTTACCACAAATTGAATATGCTGAATTGGCTGGGGACTAATGACAGACGTAAGATGATTTTGAACTGTTTATAAAATATAAACTCTGCTATTAGAAGACATCCCTATCAAAACAAAAGCTCTTAAGTACCAAAACAGAGATTCACTGATGGCTATTGCTCGCTAAGTAAGAACTCACTCTTAGGAATCTGGGGTGCTGTGATTAACTGCCAGGTTAAACACCGATTCATAGCATATGTCAAGTTCCTTTTGCAGTATCTGATATGTGCACAGGTATGTTTGCTAGTGTAAACAGTGAAAATGTGAGGGGAAATAAAGTAACTTTTTTATACAAAGACATGATCTAGTTTTGAAAAAAAACAAAGTATGCTGTGTACCTGGTTAATACTGCAGGAAGTGCAGCAGAAACTGAAATAGTGACTTCTGGTTTGCCAGAAAAATATCTTAGACAGCCAATCAGTTATCCTGTTATGCAGATTTTCAGCATTTGCATTCCTTTTCCCCCAGACTTACGATACATGAGCACTGCGCTGCTGTAGAAGCTACCAGACATCAATTTGCTTGAGAATCAAGGCCTCAAAGATGAAACTTTCTGTGGGGTCTGGCTGATGGGGTCTCAGCTGAATAATTCACATACACCAATTCAGAAATCCTTACTTCATAGCAAGAAACATCTGTGTTAAGCAGTTTTCCAGTTTACAGTATTAATGTAGGGATGGGACACAACAGTGTACCTTAGCCACAGGGTGGGCAGCTGAGGAAAGCTGCTCACGAGCTCAGTCCTGGAAGTGCTCACATGAAATATACATTGTGAACTGGGAATCCTTTTACCAGACTGCAGATAAACCAAGAATAAACTTACTACTTGGAGTAGAAGAGTACTTTGTAAAATATCACATGAAAACAGAACTAACAGCGTAACATTCGTTAGCCTCAGGAAAAAATTCTGTGATCAGCCTCAACTGGTAAAATCAAAGTAGGAGGACATGGCAGCATACATTTGTGCCTTCAGCATGGTATGTTGAACACACCATAACCTGATCTATTACCTTAAATTCATTAGACAAATTGAAGAGACCTTGAACACTTCTTGTACTAAATGGTCAGGCAGTTGGACTTGAACTTTGCGGGTTCCTTCCAGCTGAACTACTCTATTTTTTATATTTTTTTTTTCGAATTAAGGGCATCTACTTTAATAGAGTTGTGTTTCTTCTCACGTATTCTCCTTCCCCTTAGAGAGGGGTCTTAATTACTCAGCTACAGCTTCAGAAAGGACAGACAAATCACAAACTGGTACTCTGTTAATGAAATGTATCTATAGGAATATAGCTAGTGTACCTACTAAATCCCTTGTGTAACAGTGTATTCGTTTATTTGTACCATCAACATCCTAAAAATGGGAGGTGGAGAAAAACTATGCAAAGACCATTAAAATACTCCTTTTCCAGCAGCAATGGGGTATGTTTAAGTAATATAAAACATCTTTCACTTACACTTTCAAGTACTATTTTAATGTAAAATCTGTTCATACATCTGGTTAGTTATTATCCACACTTTACAATGACATATATCTAGACAGAGACTGAAGTGAAAGTACAGTAATATATATATATATATACATATATATATACACCATTGAATTCTATAATATGGATCTTTTTATCATTATCATCATAGAATGGTTTGGGTTGGAAGGGACCATAAGGATCATCCAGTTCCAACCCTCCCCCACCATGGGCAGGGACACCTTCCACCAGCCCAGGTTGCCCAAAGCCCCATCCAGCCTGGCCTTGAGCACCTCCAGGGATGGGGCACCCACAGCTTCTCTGGGCAGCCTGT
Source organism: Aythya marila (assembly GCF_965140915.1). Lineage (NCBI taxonomy): Eukaryota > Metazoa > Chordata > Aves > Anseriformes > Anatidae > Aythya > Aythya marila. The sequence goes on from NC_139043.1 coordinate 50,905,079, forward strand.
GCCAGGGCCTCACCACCCTCTGAGTGGAGAATTTCTTCCTTATAGATAATCTAAATCTACCCTTTTTTAGTTTAAAACTGTTTTTCCCTGTCCCGTCACTATTTGTCCATGTAAAAAGTCACTCTCCATCTCTTTTTTACACACTGTGAAGTATTGAAAGGCTGCAGTGAGGTCTCCCTCACTGACAGCTAGATGAAAGATCATCTCAGGCACATCTCATTCATATCAATAAAAATATTTGTTACACTGAATTCAATAAAGATAATGCATCTATTAAGCAAAAACTAGAAGTCTGTTTAATTTATTAAACAAAAGTTTAAACTCAGAGGGCACCTCTCACTCAACCATTCTTCATGAAATACCCATTTTTTAAAAGACTTCAGCACTTCAAGTCACTCATTCTACATTGTCTTTCTTCTTTGTTCCCCATTTCCAGAGGCAGAAATTGTAAGAACATTTCCCAACAACACTAAAGAATAGTTTATTCACTTGTACTTTTGCTGCAAGTTGAGCATTCGAATGTTTTACTTCTGACAGTTCAGTAGGCTAGCCAAACCTCACCTAGCTGTTAGCACACCCGGCACAAACAGGAAGATGCTTAGCAAGGAAATCTCCAGTAGGGTATGTTAAAACTGCTGCCCATTTAGTCCAAGCTTGTTGTTGACTATAATTTCCTGAGTGGATTTTTTTTTTTTTTTTTTTGAGGAAGACGAGAGCTGGGAGGAGGGGAACATCATAAAAAATATAAAGAACAAAGAATATGTAAGGCAGGAGTTTGGTCTGCCAGCCACTACCAGCACTGAGGTCTACCAGGCCAAGAAAGGGGAAACAGAGGGTGCTAGGTTGAACCCACGTATGATGGAAACAATGGGTGATTTGGGAACAAGTAGAGCATAAAGGATGCATGGAAGGATAGGCAAGGCAAGGGATGGTGAGTTAAATGGATTACAGGAAGTGTTTAGTGATTTGTCAGTGCATATGAGGTCTGTCGTCCTGCCCTGAAGTTTCACAACTGCTCCTGGAACCCATTCTCCCCTGGTTGACAAATCAGAGCTGACTCAAGATGAACGTGAATTACTACGCTGTATACGCAAACTGCCTAAATGTCTTCCCAAAAGAACCTGGGGCTGTTTTTCCCCCTTACATATTACCACAAGCTTTCAGCTTGGTGCCAAAAGGCAGGAGACCAAGCAGTTGCTATCCTGTTTTAAAAATACACAGGCAGAAAGATCACAAGCCCCTTCTACCTGAAGTAAAATATTTGATGAAACAACATATTTCAATAGGTTGTACATAAAATTATCTACAGGCATATATTAAAAACACTACAGAAGTCAGCAAAGGTATGTGTTGCATTACTATTGATTATCACTGTGGCATTTAGTAATGTAAAATAAGTTTAAAATAAAAGTAGTTCTTCACACTATTTCCTGAACAGCTGTGGGGTCATCCTCAGTACAAAGCAACAATATCAGGCAGCATCACATACATCCATTTAGACTGCTGTCTGATTGATAATTGTATGTAAATAAGCCCCCAAACTTGACAGTTCTCAGAACACACAGGTGCAACTCATAGAATAACAAGTGCTCCACATTTCACAGTTGAAGAGCTATAAAGAACCTGACCTTTATTAAGATTACAGTATTCAGAATTATAATCACCCAAAAATTTTAAGACCACAAAAATAGTAATTCAGAATTGTATGTAATATTTTCTCAGCTTAATTTAAAACATTTTCATTTAGGTTGTTTGAGCTGTGACTAAGTGATTATCTGGTCTGGATCTGTCTGCTATAACTTATCACTGTTTTAATACTGCAATTAACTTCAATCACTAGACAGCATTCTTCCAAGTTACATATCAAATTAAGAAAAAGAATGAAACAAACCAAACCTCAAGAATTAAGTTAAAAAAGAAGACTTCTCCTCCTGTATGCATTAAGGCACTGATACTTCATAGAAACTGTTTACTACATAATAGTACTGTTAGACAATGAACATTGAGCTCTAAGAATTACAAAAATGTCTTAAAAGGATATTAAATTACTATACATAGATTTATCTCTAAGTATAAGGATGCTGTGCAAGTCATCCATTTCTCAAAATGCATTTTTCCTGTAACTGTTAAATAAAGGGACTGCCCAATGGCATTTCTATTCCAATGTTGGACATAGAGCAAGACAACCAAAAGCAGTGCATGCTTCATTCCTGTAATTCGTTACTGTTTCCCGGGGAACACATTGCCTAAATGTGCAGTTGTCTCTGCCTTATTATTTCATTTCCTTCGCTCCAGATTTTTGACTTTCCCTACCTGTGCTTTATTTTGCCAACTAGAAGAACAGTGCAGTCTAAGTGCTTTCTGCTGTTGAACAGAAACATATTTACTCCTTTGATCACTGATAGACAAAATCTGTGAATGCATTTTGTGCTGGAGGTTGCCTTTCTGTACAGGAGCCTGCTCAATCCAGCCCCGGAGCTATAGCTGTCGTCGCACTCTACTCCATCAAGAAAATGATGCAGCTCAGAGCAAAACACAAACAAGTAGAGACTGCGAACAGATGCCTAATGAGGAATTCTACTGAAGGGGGAACAGTGAGCTGTTAAAACTCACAGAAAAAGCGACCAGAGTCATTTCCTTCCAATCCAATGGGCAGACAGATATTTTGTTTGATTTTAACATACTTACAGAGAATACACGCACATAATCTTGACGCAAAAATCACTTAGTCTTGCCTTTCTCTATCCAGTTTGACAGGTCAGCATTAGAGAATGAAAGCATGCTAGTGGAAGTTACAGACTTATTTTGGAGGAGTTAAATTCAAATTAAAATGGCCCGTCAGACAGGCAAACTGCTATGCTAACAAAAAATTGCATTGTTCAAAGGTTGGTTTCTGGCATGATAATAAAAAGACAAATCTGCTGGAAACCATGCCAGAGGCAAGTGGAAATATAATCAAGTCAGTGCCTGAAAAGCCCACTTTATGAAGGCTGTTTTCTCTGTCCCCAAACAGACTATAATTATCTCAACTACCTACAGCATGTGGTTACATTTTATGAATTTCAATGCTTGTAAGAGTTAACTGTTATACAATAAGTAAAAGTTAATATGCTCCTTGTTAAAAATAAAATACAGACAAACCAAGCGTCTTGAAACATCCCTTGATAAGTCACAATATCTGAGAATAACCCAACACCCTTCTGGCTCATTAGGACCCCTACTGGAAGGCTGTACTGCAGCGTCAATGTGCATACATGGAGCTTAGTTTTGTAAGCATGCACAACAGACATCTGTCTGTTGTTTTAGCATGTCATGATATGCTACAGATGACTATCCCACTGTCTACTAGAATAACCTCGTTATTAAAAAAAAAACAAAGCCTCAGAATAATGCTGCTTTGCATTTTACGTATCACCTTTCATCCACAATTTTTTTCATTCACAGTTTTGTTTCTATTGTCCAAGGAAATTTTTTCTAACCTCACAGCCACAAGGTGCATAACCGTCCCTATCTCAATTTTACAAGCCAAAAAGTGAAGATTGACTTGTTTGAAGTTACTCATGTGGAAAACCAAAACCATGTTCCAAAATCCAGACCATCATCCTGTTGTCAAAATTCAGCCAGCCTTGCATGGTGGGAGACAAGAGACAGACTGGCTGCAGCTTTTTTCCAGTTCAGTGGATAAAGCTTTCCCTTTAAGTATGTTACAACACTGGAGCCATTGGAGCCAAATGACTGCCTAACATAAAATGAACCACATCCAGACTTTCACTGTTTGAGTGTTGCACAAACCCTCAATCTCAGAAAGATTGGCAAACATTCAAAGTGATGAGTAAACCAAGCAGCCTTAATGTGTAGTTTCTGATACAGTGTGAAGAGCAAACGAAACTCCCCATGTTTCAGGGGGGAGGGTATCGGTTTTCAGTTTACCTGCCTGACGTGACTGATCTAACTTTACAAGGCCAAATCAAAGAGATCTTTTAGGAAATAACAGCATAAGAGACATTTTCTTTTCCAGAGAAAATACCAGAAATCCACACAGTTTCAAAGTTCAAAGGAGGGGTTGCTAACTGTTTGGGCCCAGTCAGACGGCCGACCCCTATGCCTGAGGCCAGGCCTCAGCATAAATACTCCTGAAAGGTGCTGAGCGTGTATCATATATGCTGTCTTCATATATATACTGCTCCTATGGAAGTGTGGAATTAAGTACAGTGTAGATTTAGGATGAATTGTAGAATCACAGAATGGTTTGGGTTGGAAGGGACCTTCAAGACCACCTAATTCCGACCCCCCTGCCATGGGCAGGGACACCTCCCACTGCACCCAAAAGCCCGAATGCTTGACTGACATTTACAAGGTGACACTATTCAAAAGTAAGAATTTTCACAATTAATTCTTCTTCCTCAAAATAATCAGGTAGACTTTTTTAACTACAGCCATAGCTTTTCATTAGAGAACAGACGCATCTCCGGCCTGTCACCACATTTTTAAAGAATTTGTGTTATCACCTATTTCTAGTGAAAGTAAAGTACATTTGTCTGTCACTACCTCAGAACACTTCAAATGCTTTTGATAGATTTCTCTAACTTATATAACTCTCAGCATACAACTAATTTAAGAAAATTATCAAATTTTCTAACAGAAGTGTTAGCTGCCTCGATCTTAAAATTTCATTAGTTTTTCCATACTGCACCTAACTAAACCTGTGGTGTAGGAAACAAAACAACTAGCACTTTTTTTTTTTTTCTTGCTTGAACATATTCTCAGTTTTCATTTTAAGGAAAACTGATGAGTTCAAGCTGTGAGAAACAGAGTCCAGTTAGGATTTATTTTCACCACAACATTTAGCTGCTTTTAGTACACCCGAGTTCCTAGCATGAAATTCATTGCTCTTCAAAACACTGGAGCTGCAGAGGCCATGCTCTCACGACAGTTATAAAAAGAGAAGCAAGCTAGCTTTAAGGAAGCTACAGCAGGCACTGGAAGCAGTCCAGCCATACCATCAATAAGTTTCACATATGCTAAATTATCTTGAGAAGCAGCGCAGACTTTTCTTACAGCGGAGTGCTTCTAGATCATCAGTCAACTTCTGAAACAAGCCAAGGTGGTACCTTTGCTGCCTTGTCTAACACAAGACAGCCCAATGAAGTTATTTAGTTAGTAGCTGATGAGATGCTATAATTCAAGCATTTCTACTGCAAAAACAGCTGTAACACCACAAGCACTGATATGTTAAAAGCTTAGTTTCACAGGCACTTATTTTACCCACTGCTTTCACAAAAACATTAGGCTGGTTTCCCCCAGGAAAACAGGCAAGGGACAAAATCTGATCTGTAATTTCAACAAACTTAGTACTTCCGAACCTTTAATTGTCAGTTTATAAAATGCCTTGATATCATATGCAAATCTAAAACATTTTCTGTTTCTAGAATCCCTATCCACACCAGAGCTGAAAGCTACTGAAATGTCTACCAGCCCAGTGCAGACAGAAACAACTCAAATTAAGCAGATTGCAGTATGTGTCAAATAACATTGGAAACAAGAACACAACAGGCCAGCATTTGTCATTTAACAAGCTGACACAGGAATGCGTTTTTGATAGTTGCTCAACACATGATTTTTCTTAAGTATCTAATTTTGGTCCCTGTAAGCAACAACTCCTACAAAAAAGTAACACTAGTTTTGCTGCTGATTTTAAAATTAGAGGAGTCAGTCAACAGCATGTATTTTAAAGTCACAAGGAACAAGTGCAAATAAATTTCCAAATTGCAATAGGAGTTGCAATTATACTCTCTTCCTCATTGATTCTGACTGCAATTCCTAAGAAAAGAACATTAGCCTCTATAGTCAAAAATCATTTTGTTTTCATATCCTAAAAGATGTCTAAATGAAGTAGACGCATTTCAAATTATCACGATCTGAATACAGGCTATAAAATACAGCTAGCATATTTAAAAACTAAAAAGATGGCTCAAAATCAGTTGTTGTTTATTGAAATTGAATGATTTCAGGTGTGTATACTTTTCCTTCAGTGCTTATTTTGCAATAAATATTTTCCATACATAAATTGAAACAAAACACACTACAACAGACTATTCTACACCTAGCGGTTCATGATAAGGTTTGCAAGAAATCACCGGATCAATTTCTTCTTCCCATCCATCCTTTGGCTTTCTAACAAGTCCTCATCCCAAAACATCCCAGACTAATTAGTTTAAAAAAAAAAAAAAAGAAAAAAGAAAAAAAAGAAAGAAACAACAACAACAAAAACAGAATGTAATGGTAAGTGAAATACAAGCCTATAGACTGAAATAATCACCACATTTATTTCCCACATTCCTGGGGGCACCAAAACTGTGAAATAACAAAGTGAGAGGAACCTGAGGGATACACCAGCAGAGTGCAGCTGCTGTCTGACAGAACACAAAAACCAGATCTAGGCAGATTTTTCTAGTACACATTTTGCAAGAAAGAAAAGGAAAAAGAAAAAGAAGAGAAAAAAAAATACACTTCATGGAGAACACAGCACTACTTGCTTTCTCTGAAGGGTGTATCATGAGTACTCTGAGAAAAAGAACAGAAACCAAACCCTTGTGTCAAGGAGCCATGTCTTGTCCTCAGCTCAGCCCACTCCTAACATGCAGCAACAGTAGCCAACTGCTTCTATACCTCCCTGTGACCCAGACAACTCAGTTAGAGACGGACTGGGAGGCAGGTGCTGGCACAACATTAGGAATTACATTACCTAAGAGTAGTGTAGCTCTTTTTATTTTAAAGCTTGGCAAAAGGAAATAAGTTACTGATGAAGCTGTAATTTAGCTGTATGTGGTGGCAGCACAGTTAAGCACATTGTGATTTAAATAAAAATCCAAACACCTCCAACTTTAAGTAGTTTGGGGTTTTTGCATTCAAGCAGCTAGCAGCCAAGCACTCCACCAGCCTGTGCTAGATGAGACAGTCTGCAGCTTTCTCCAACTGCTCCAAATAGAGCAGACAAACACAGGCTCCAGAACAGCACAGCCACTTGCCAGATTGCCACAAGAACAAGAGTACAGCAGGTGGCCATCCACAGCTCCAAATTAAAGCATACACTGCTCCGAACTTTATACCAATCCCTGTATAATGGCGTATTTGTTTAATGTTACTCTTCATTTTCAATTTTCGAAATGAAAAGAAAATTGTTTTTAATGACACACAGACCACAGAAAGTGACAATGATCCAAATGGTGTTATTCAGAACTGAATAAAACTGAGGAAAACCCTTGCTTCTCCCCTCCCCACCTTCTTCTTTTCAATATTTATTAAGTAAACCAGTGCTTATCTGGAATAAATCCCTAGGCTCAATGAAACACCAGGTGGTAGACTGGGGCAGCTCTCAAGCAGCAGATGGCCCAGCCATTTTATGACTAAGAGCCACAGGACTGCAGCTAGCACCACCACCATCCCCTTGCTTCTCTACACAAGGCCACCAAGCTGCTCCCGAGGCCCCGAGGCCCTGACACAGCTGCCAGGAGGTGAGTGGCCGCAGGAGGCCAGGCCAGGCCAGCCTCATGGCCCCTTCTCCTGCAGGCTTCACAGCGGAGCCGATAACAGGGCCTGGGAGAAAATCCAGTGCCTGCTGTCTTGGGCAGGCTTCAGCAACCAGCAAGTTTCTTGGGTTCATGCTTAAGCTCCGAAGGGCATCCCTATGCCTCATATGCTAAAATGTGTTTTTTCTTTTTTAACTCCTTTTACCCGCAGATTGCCTTATTTGTCTGAATTCAAAGCTACTGTGATCAGCTACTTTTAATGTTAAACAGGAAAACAGTTTTTTTGGCTTACACATTTTGCTATGAACCACAGAGGAAGATTATTTGGTTTACCTCAAGTGATGAAAAAACACTCTGTTGTTACAATTCTGCTAGTCTTAACAAAAGGTAAGAGGGAACTAAATGAAGAAAAAAAAAGCCTTAATACACCATTATTTTAATGCATTTCTCATTGGTAAACTATTTCCAACAGCCTTGCACCAAAAATGCATGCAGTAATACTCACACCTGCCTGTTAAACGAGATAGCAGCAGCACTGAACTAACACCAGCTCACGCTTCCACACACCCCACTGCTCCTGGGGTTCTCAAACAGTGACTCGGGAAAAAGTCTCATCCTGATATCATTATTTTCATATCTGAAAAAGCATTTTGAATCTTCTTTGCAAAGGTTAATGCTACATTTGTAATATTTTTAGGGATATCACATTGCTGAACTGATGTGACAAAAATCAGATACACAAATACTAATGTCTAAAATAATCTTAATCCATAGTTAAAAGGTACTGTCTGGTCTGTGGTTTTGTTTTCTTGGTGGGCTTTTTTGTTTCTGTTTTTTCCTTTGTTTCTTAAATAAAAGGCAGCACCACCTACAGAAGCAAAAAGGCCATGAACTAAAAAGCTTACTACCTAGTAGAAAGTGCTAAAGGATGGAAAAAGCAACCTGATATTTGATTTTTTTTACATGCTTAAAAAGACTTTTAAAAGAAACTTTAGTAATCTGAGAGCAGAGAAGACCGGCTTCACATGCAGTGATGCTAACAGTATATAAAATTTCATGGTATCAGAAAAATCATTGTTACCATTATTTTGTGTTGGTTTTGATGTCTTCAATCCATTTCTTTATTGTTGCAATACTTTTAATTTCCATACCACGTACTGTAGTAGCTACTTATCTCACTAGAAGAGGCCTCAGCTCAGAAAGATAATTAAAAACAGTTACATAATCTACTTTATATTTACTAAATAGAAATGCATAATACATGAGTGCTATTGAAATAACGAATCACTGTGCTGTGCCAGATAATATTCTTCAATTCTTCACCTGCTCGAGATAAAATATTTATATGCATTTCCATTGTTATTTTACTCAGTAAGAAATGTGCATCCCAGCTTTGGTATCCACACAACAGCACTTTTAGCAGTGCAGTGTAATAAAAGTCAACTTTATAAGTGTTTGTCACATTAAGACACTACCATGATCCTCTGATTGGATACACAAGTCAAGTCCAAATGAAATCATACTTATTTCAACTCAAATCACACTTGAGAAGAAAAAAAAAAAAACAGAAACCTACTGGATGTCCATCTGTTTTTTCTCATCAAGAAATTAAGTATTAATACCTCCATATCACACAGTGCATCTGTGATTGTTACTTATGCAATAGCTTCTGGCAGTTGGCAGAAATTGTATAGGAGTTTATAAAACAAGGACTGCACATGGGAGAAAAAAGGCTGTGTTTCTGCAGCCCTGGCTAGCGTTTCCTCCACACCATTTGGGCTGGCAGTCAGATGAGGAGGACCTATGATGTAGGAAAGGAAGAACCTTTGAAGGCCAACATTGTGAACTTTGTGAAGAATTTGTGAATATTGTGAAGAGGGCTCGCACTTGTAATACTGGGGAAGAAGTAGGAGAGGACAGCCTCACGCGTTCCTGCAGGAACTAGCATTTGTGTGCCCAAGGTGTTCTATGCTCATCCCAGTTTCACTGTTTTAACAATGGAACAGTGAATGATTCAACCTCTGTGAAGCTGACAGGAACAGTTAACAGCAACGCACTTACACATCGAGCATGACCAGCCGTAGCAGTTAACAAGCATTAGCTGCAGGGATGAATGACATAGTTTTTGTTTTTCTTAACCAACTGCAAGGTTACCCTTATTTTTTCTCCAAGACCACTAACCGACATTACAGTTGCAAGACAAAATTCCTGGCAGGATGACATGTAAAAGTGCTTATTCAATGCTGGTTTTGTCAATGTCTGTACGGAGGGGAGACTGGTCTTGCAGGTTAGTTAGCTACAGTTAGGTCTTCCTACCAAAAGGAAACAAAAAAATCATTCCCCTTTTTCTCACAGTGATCAAACAGCCTACTGGCTACATAATATTTAATATGGTGTTACACATGCTACACTGAAATGCAGTTTTCCAATGAAAAGGAATACCTCAGGGAGTGAAGGATTCAGATTGCAGCAAACAGAGTAAGCAAACATTGTGTTTGCACACCTGGGCAGATGCAGCCAACTGGTACCTTTTATCATTTGCAGCTGTAAGGACAGACATACACTAGTTTCACAAAAGCAGGGGGACTCTTGCTTGCAAGATAGAGGGTTTTAAACTGCTTGCCTGAACTGTGGCTTGAGATACATACAAATATCATCTTTATTTGATTCTGAAGGAGTGCGTTTTTTTTTAACTGTATTCGATATGCTGTAAGAAGTTGTACACATGCCCAGAAATATAGCAAGGCATATCCATGCACAAAAGACACAGGTGTGAAATTTGATGGTATCTTTAACAATATTTAGCCCAGACATTAGAAAAGCAAGGGTCTGGATAGCGAGTTGTCTGCCCTTGTCACCCTTTCCCCTGACTTACTGACTCGTATGGCTGCTTCTCTTTGAGGGGAGCATGCACAGCTAATTCCATACATGCTCACTGCAGTATGGGGCACAGCTGCAGGCTGGCGGTGTTTACAAGGAAGCTGAGGTAGGAGGCCAGCTTTCATTTCTCAGCCTTAGGTCAAGCTTGTCAGTCACTCAGCACATTTAAATCATTAAGTGCATGCCAGATCAGATCAGCCACCTGTCCTTGAGGGCTGAACATACAAACACACACCAATGTTTTTCCTTTTAAGCCTTATTATTAATACCAAAAATTGAGGATGAACAGACATGAAAATCTAAGTTATTCTCAGGTAATCCCTTCTTTAACATCAGTCTATAGCAGTGCATTCAATACCAGTAGTTGATTTTATTCCAGACCCCTGGGAGCTTAATTTGAGACAACATTGAAATACAAAACGTCACAAACCTTGACTCAGAAAAGAGAAGGGAAAGGGTATCAGAAAACCCGCTGACTTCATGGACTAAGGGCTTTCTTAGCTGCTACGATTTCAGGAAACAAACTTGCTGCATTATAGAGGGAAACAAGTTTTAAAAAAAGGTTAGATATGTTGAGTACCTTATCTAGTCATCGTCCCCTGATCCCCCCTTACAGCTTGTACCGCCTCTTCATGAAACTGGGATGGAAGGCACATAAACATTCGAGATACAAAAATCTCAAAGCAGTAAATTGAAAAGCTAATGCTTTAAAGATTAATTCCATAAATTAATGATCAAGTAATGCTATTTTAGAAATTGTACTTTACGAAGAAAGTGTCTGCAAACAGTTAATAATTACCCTGTTTACTTATCTTGCTCTTGGTTTCGCTTAACTTTTTTCAGCTTTACTATACTGCCTCCTGGCCAGTGCTATAAACACTAGCCTTACTCTACAATTACAGCATTTGGAATTGTATATACTTCTATCCTACTGCCCTCTCTTCCTAAAAGAGGAAGGAATGATTACAACTATCTGGACTTTTGAACAAAAATAAACAAGAGAACAGCAGTATTTTAGACTAGATTTGTGAGCAAACAACCAGTTTGCCATTGAGAGCATTTCTATTTGTAAATGCATTGTTTTCCAAACCAGTTCTTGTTGGCTCAGCTCTTTGACATCAGAAAAGCCAAAAGAAAACAAAAAATGTTCTCCTATTCAGGCAATTATGCTCTCCCAAAAACTAGCTTGAAATGACATACACAATACTCCACAGCTACGTGGGCACAATCTCTCCTGGCCTCAGAAAACAAGTTTTCCTTTTATGTTCCTTGGCATAAGACAGGTTAATATAGTCATATACAAAGATGTCTTCAAAAATCCTTTATTCACAAGTAAATTCTACATAACCACAAAACTCCAGTTGGAAGGCACCTCTAGGATCCCGTCTAGCTCAAATACCTGCGTAAAGCTGTGCTAACTTCCAAGGTCAATAATCAAACCCGAAATTGCCCAGTTAAGTTTTGTTCAGTCATGAACAAAAGGATTGAGACCCTCCACAGCTGGACACCAGCACCTCTGGGCTGGTCTCTGTTTCTGATACTTTTCTACTCTCACCATGAACATTTTTTCTTTATAACCAGCTAGAATTTCCCTCACTGCAATGAAATCATTGTTCCCATTCCTGCAACAAGATCTTTCTGTGAGATTACTGTCTCCTTTCCTACCACTGGACTCCTCTGAGAAAATGTGGGTTCCGTTTTCTCTGTAGCTCCTCAGTAGACAGTTGCAGACAGCAAGATTATCTCCTCTTAATTAAGGAGAAATCAAACAGAACAGAACAAAACAAGCATTCTCCTTCTCTCCCTGTGTATCACCATCTCCAGCCTTCCTGCCACATTGGTGGCTCTTTGATAGGCACCCTCCAGCTCACTGATCATCCATTTTGTCTTCAGGAATCCAAAACTGCATAGGGTTTCCCAGCACCTTCCAAATGGTAATAAGTAAATGGTAATAATGGTAATTCCCAATGGGAATAAATGAATGCCTCCATCAGTTTGCTGGCTACACTTTGCTCACACACCCTAGCATGCCAGTGGCCTTTCTTGACTTTTTTTTTTTTTGTCTTGTTGCTGTTGTGTTGCTGTTGTTTAAACCAAAACTGCTGCCTAGACAATCAGTTCCCAGCCCACTCTGTTACCTGGGGCTGTTCCGCCCCAGGTCCTTGCTAAATCTTGATGCACTGCACTGCTGCCTTGTTTAGTACAAGCAATCTCGTACAGATTAGTTTAGCACATTATTTATTATTTTTATTATTTATTATATATTATTATTTATTATGTTTAGTACAGAACTAATCAGATAAGTTGGCTTTTATTTTTCCTTTTGTTTAAATAATAAATACTATAAACATCCTAAAATTGCCTGTATTTATCAAGGAAATACAAAACGAGATACACAAGAGCTTAATACTAAAATGAATTATCAGAATAAAGCTCAAGCTGCTGCAACCACATGCCTTAAACTCAGCTTTCAGCCCCACCACACAAATTGCTATCAGTCCTATCATTTTAAGTTTCAGAGTTTCCTTCAGTACTAACATGTTACTACAATTTTTGGTTCTCCAACCGAGGCAGAAACTTCCGGAAATCATTAAAAATTTCTATCTTTAAAATATGCATTGATTAGGACTGAATTAAATTATGAGAAGCATCCAAAATCCAGTGCCCATAATTTTCTGCCTCATTTTAAACTGCTCAACAACAGATTTGTTATATGTAGTAATACGATGTGCCCACACGGCTAATTAATTTCAGCAAAAACAAGGGTGCCAATTGAAGTCTACGAAAATGTTAGCAAGTCGTTCGCTCAATCCTGTTAAATGAGAGTCTAGAAAACATGTATGATCTTCATAACTCGGCTCATGCCTTTGTCCAGAGGCTACACCTTTGACCTGAAGACATAAGCAAGGGAGGGGTATGTGAGGAGTTGAGTGCCTTTTATACGACCAGCTGAGACTGCTGGAAAAACGCTTAAAGCGATATTCAACTCAAATTACGGGTGAGGGCTGAATCTCTTTCACTGCCTCACATTGGAGTGCAAATCCCTGGCGTAACTTGTTTGGCTGTTCCCCGGAGGAGTGCAAACAACACGCCTGTAGCCCATGGTTTCCCTACTGCAGGAGGAATCTAAACTTTGCATACAAAAAGCTCCGTGCACCTCAAACTGCTTGGCCCAGGTTCCTCTATAGTACACCCAACGCATCAAGGTGGGCAGCTGCTGTACAGCTCAGGGCTTGGTAGTTGGGGTGGGGTTTTTTGTTTTGCTTTGGTCTTTAGAAAAGCAACGATTTGCAGCTTTGACAGGTGCAAAGCTATGAAAATCCCCTTTGCTTCTCCCGGTCTGTAAATAGTTAACCCTCCCTGTTTAAACTTTAACTTCTGAAAGATGAGATAGGTTTTCTTTCATTGTTCAGGCTCGGTGAGCCTTCTACACGGACAGGCGAATGAAGTAGAAAAAGACCAAAAACACATAAAGTGTTGTACTTAGCAGTAAGGAGGTAAGTGTATAAAGTAGCAGATAATTTTTCTGATTGAAACTGAGCTGTAAGTGGAACAATTACAAAGTGGCAGAAACGTTAATTTGAAGTATTTTGCAATTTCATTCTTAAAACAATCATAGAAACATAAAACTGTTTTGGTTGGAATGGACCTTAAAGATCACCTGCTTCCAACCCCCCTGCCATGATGTGATGATAGGATGGTTTAAAAAGTTCAGGGTAAAACCTGAAATTCATCAAGGTTTCTTGACCCATTTCATAAACCACAAGGACCACAACAATTTGCTTTGCATGCCTACTTCAAGCTATAGTTTCTCCTGAGCACTGTGAATTAGCTAGTTGCTCATAACCAAGACTTCAAAAACGCAATCTGTTGAACTTTACCTATTCCACAGAATTATGAAACTCCATTCCAAAAGGCACAGGACTATTTCTTTAGGAAACCATTAACATTCAGTAAATAAAGTGTATCTGGTAACCGTATCTCCATCTGCAGGAAAACATATAACCCTGATTATCTTCCTGCACCACCTGTCAAGTGGTTTGGTTCAAAATTCACTTGGGGTGGAGTTAGGAGGCAAGAAAGGAGGCTGGAGGGAAAGCTTTACGTCTCTGCACCGCTCGGTGTTACAGCTGCTGAGCACAGGTACCCTCCTCAGATCTGGCCGCTTCTCACTCGCGGGCACGCCTTCTGCAATTTGCCTGAACACAGTTGGAGCTCGCGACATTAGATAAGCGTAAGCCAACCGTTAGCAGACGGGTCACAAAATTTATTCATTTCTGTAATTCACCCTTTGGATCATTTTACTGAGCCCGAATCATTTAAGAGCAGTTTTGTTCTGTTTTCCTTTGTCAAAATCACTGAACATGCAGTACTACATACCCCAGCATTTTCCTTGTAGGAATATACTTGTTTCATTAGTTGTCACTTTAAAATAACGTTAGGATTGCCAAACTAAAGTCAGGTACTATTCAACAGCTGAATTTCTTAGACTGCTTGCAAAAAGTTTATTCTAACATTTGGCTAGTACCTTATTTTTCTGCCCCCACCATGGGCCGAAGTTTCCAAGTGACTAATTTAATCTGAAAATTTCAACCTGAAATAACAGCTCCCTAGAAACCATAACTCTCCTCCAAGAGTTAGAATGAAGACCTAGTACAATGATATACAGTGTTTTGCCAAAGATTTTTAAAAAGTCATTAAGACCTCGTTTCAGTAGCCAAATTTCAAGACCAGCCACAGAATAGATTTCCATGAGAGAAATGCATTCTTGCCAATGCAGTGAAAAAAGGCTCAAGTTCAGCCAGTGTACAAATGGTTTCTTAAAAACTGCAGGTGCTTTAGCTCAGCAGAAGGCACTGACTTTAATTATTTTCTTCAGGCATCCTGACTGCACTGGGCACATCTAGAAAGGAGAGGTTTTGTCACAAACACAACTTGGGATGTGCAACAGGCTGCACCCAAGGTACCCAGAGAGCCTCTGCCTCTTCTGCGTTCAGTGAATCAGGACCATTTGAGCAATAGATTTCAAGCAGTAGATGAATTTGGACATGCAGGATGAATGCAGCACAGAGGTGAACCAGAAAAGAGCAGTGAAGTAACAGCTGGCTTCAGAGCCCGGAAAAGGGTTCCAGGGATGCACAGCACTGCTAGGACAGCATCACGTAACAAATTGCTGTTGGCTAATTTTCTAACCTAGAAAATGATGCACACAAAACTGTGGTCAAAACATTACATAGGCTGCGAAGTCAAACACTTAAAATGCAAAAATGCCAAAGGTGACATTAGTACTTTCTCCTTAAAGTCTACTCACAATGCATTTCTAACACAACTATATAGGGTCACACATTTTCCCTAGGACTCCAGTCTCACCCAGGGCTCGGGATGGACTTCTCATATTTTTAAAATAAAATATAAAAACCACTGAAACCCACAACTCACTCTGAAGGATGTTTTTATTCCGGAATGCATTTATACATCTAAAATTTCTTACTTTGGCAAAACTCTACCCTCATGGTGTCTGATTTGCAGAAGTAGTTGTCACCAAAAAGCACTGGATATGGAAGCTCACAGCTACAGCTGAATGTTCAGACACATCAAACCTTTGACAATTGCCAGTACGGGATATGTAAATTCACTCTCCGAGTCTTAAGCACACTAAGAAAAAAAGGAATCTCATGAAGCTCTGACCACAAAGAAAACTGTGAAAATAAATTAATCCCTTTGTGTGAAGCAGTTCTGTATTACAGTGACAGGAAGCACAGAAATGCCATAAAGTAATTAAAAATCCAATGCTGAGAGAAGTGCATGCACATGCATGCAACGCTTGCATGTTTTTAAAGCTATCAATTAGAAGTAAAGAGCACCTTAAAGCATGCATTGAAAATTGCATCACAGCACTGAATATGGCAGTAACCTTCTTTGAAAAACAGCAAGTAACCGTTTAATAAGAACTGTCCTAAGGTTAAAAAAAAAAAAAGATAATGCATTCTTCATTTTGATATTTCATTTTGGAGTACTTGATTTTCCAAATTCAGTAATGCGCTTCATAGTTATACACACATAAGGGAAAGTAATTGTTTCTGATTCTAAGCCAAGGCTGTGCAGAGATGGTTGCTGACCAGAGCTTTAGGTTTGAAATTTTAAGACAAGAAGAACTTGAGATACAAAACCTAGCAAATGAACCTAGTCCTTACCTCCTCAAACATAAATTCCCCTTAATTTATTTTGCTGTTTTGTATGGGAGACTAAATAACTAATCGAAATAGAAGAAAACTAAGAAACTTTAATATGGACCTTGGTTCTACAATTTCTGCTGTAGGTGCAATGACATCCAGTACAGAAGCAGTGACTTCTTAAACCAGAGATGTTTTTGACATCCTAGGAGCTAACATAATTCCACTGAAGCCATTAGATTAACAGACTCCAGGCCAAAATGGCTGTGACAACAGCACACTTAAAGAATTAACAAAATCACTTTGGTTTGTTTTTTCTCTCCCCTCAGTCATCCTGTATGTAACAAAGCAGACATTATCACGCCTAGTTCAAATTCACTATCCCATTTTTACATAATGTTTTTAAATGCTGGCTTTCATATTGCTTAAGTAACTCTCCTATGACATAATAATAGGCATGGAATACAAGTACAAAGAAACATTCTTATTAAAATGTTTGTCCACTTTTTTTTTTTTTAATAAATCTGTTAAATATTTAGCTAGGAATCATTTACTGGTAAAACTTGCCTCTGAACACATTTTATGGGAACAGTTACAAGAAAAATCACCTGCTTCCAATTAGAAGCATTTTTGATCCTCAGCACACTTAAATAATATCTTTTATCAACACACCAAGGATCAGAATGGGTTCTCATTCTAATATCCAACATCTGTTTAAATAAAGAAACTGATCCTCAAAGAATGGTATAGAAGTTTACTAATTTACTTTATTTTATATGCAGCAGAAGCCTATCTTTCTTTAAGACTGCCACATATGAAAAAAATAGAAATTGCACCTTTTTTTTCTTTTTTTTTTTTTTTGGGGGGGGGGGGGGGGGGAGAGGAGCAAAAAGTAACAGTATGGGCTTTGAAATACAATTTGATACTTTCCAAAATAAATAGTGCCGCGGAAGATGCTATCAGAAGTTGCTTAGTATTTATTTTAGAATACCTAGCAATATAAAAATAAAAAGCTTTGCTAGCAATACAGATCTGACATTTTCCACATAGAAAAAAACACAGACTTGTTCCCTGTGATCACCTGACATTAACAGGTTGGCACAAGCTAAACACTGATAAACCAGGATGCTTATGTTAACTTCTGCAAACCAGAAATAATTTCTGCATCTAATCTGATGAAATGGTTTAGACTATTTTGCCAATGTTTCTGAATTAGTAACAGTCACAGGAACTTAAGAACTAAGGAACAGACAGTTTGCTATGTTTGCTACGTTGTGGAAATTCTACCTTCAGATCAGAGTTAGGTTCAAAACTCTGGAGATAAGGTAGTTGAATACTTCAGAGCTTTATGCCTTGAAATCACATTACTTCAGCAAGTAAGCTTATATCAGACTTAACAGACCTCTTTATAAACAATTGGATCAAAATTTTGAATATATTTCTTCACGACCTTTTATGAAAAATCTGTAGATTATTTGGGAATTCCTTCTCATAAGTAAGCAAACAGGATGGAGGCAGTTAAATGCTAAAAAATGTCATTAGTGGTTTTCAAACATTAATAATATCAAAGATTAGATCAACACACAGTAACAACTTTGATTTAACAGTAGGACACAGTTGCAGTACTTTCCAGCAGATTTAATGTACACCTTATCAGTATTCCCTCCTCTTTCAATTTTGAACATATTTTCAATTTTGAGAGCCAAGCCAGGATATAAATTTTACAATCTCTCCCAGTGTGGTAACTCCTAACATGAGAAATTGTGCATGTGTTTCTGGGAAAATATTTTGAGAATTAAACTAACCTGTAATTTATGACTTATGCATGACTTCCCCTGGAAATTGCCATAACAAAATGATAATCATAACCACTGACACAGCTGCCTATGCTTTTTAGTGCAGTGATTCCTATCACCCTAATATACAGCTTTGTACAGAAGTTGGCTACGTCCAGGAGGTACAATGGGAAGTTACTTTAATTCTCTATCCTCAGTGATTTGCTACTGAAGACCACATTCAAGATAACATGTGACATTTCATACTGGCTACAGCCAGAGTTACATGGTATAACTCCCACTGAATAAAGTATGTGGAATAAAGCAGGGCGGTGGACACGGGATACAACAGCTTTGTGTAGAAATTCCTTAATTCTTGACAATTATAACACTTTCGATAGTCACATTTTGTTCTCAAAGAGACACCTTAAAACATTCTCTGGTCTCATAAAGCCAGAATGTGTACATACTGAGGTTCGTAACATATATATTGATATATCTGTGTATGTATATATCCATGGATGTATATGTATATACAGATATGTACATATCTATGTTCTCTAAAACAAAAAGGGTTGTTATAACACACAAAGCTGCAGCATCTGACCTACCGGTAGTTGTTTTGATTGCCATATAACAGGTCCAGAAGAAGGGTTATATTTTTTCCCAACTGCCATAAATATCATACATCTCTGTAGAGAACTACTGACATCTCAAATGCACAGATCACCAAGACCAATCTGTGTACATGCAAAGTAAAGCAATGAATAAACAAGGCTACTCAGCCGTCTTCATGGAGAATTAGTACGTTTTGCACATACAAACTGTTGATTCTTACTGCATATAGACACAGGCAGTGTGGACTACCCAGAACTGGGATAATAGTAAAGTCTCCCTGATATCCAAGTATTTATCTTATAAAACATTGGGAATGCTAGGAAACAATATATTAAAAATTATGTTACAATATTCAACAATGTGTATCACCTATACATGGTTGTCTTTGAAATTCATATCTTCTCAGCTCTCCTTTGAACCTTTGAACCTTAAGCACAGGTTATATCAGGCTGAAAGAGAGCATGTCCTTGAAAAGTATCTCAGGAACAGGTCCAGAAGCAGAAGTGGAACTGTTCATCTGCTGACACAGAGAGATGTTTTAAATGAAAATAGCTGCTTAATTTCAAAAGCTGTACCCTACAATGCTTGAATGGTTATTGCGATGTAGGCACACAAACATGCTGTTCTTCACTGACACTGTACTCATGTCCAACAACCCCAATTAATACCTTTTCTTCCCCACCTGCAGAGACATCCTGGAAAATAGCCACACTGATGTTGATTTGAACAAGAGCCGAGGAAAACAAATACAAGCTTAGAAGCATGCCTAAGCAGGAGAGGAGGTGGCACCTAGTGACCCCAGATCAGCATGGTGTATCATGAAAATCCCAGAAGATCCATAGGTACGCCTTTAATGTTGAAACTATGACAGTCTTCAGCAGACGCAATATTTCAAGTAAAAATGGAACCCAAACTCCATAATTGTGACAAAAAGTACAGCTAAAATTTACTTTTCTTTGCTTTTTTAATTGTTAAAAGGAAAAAATGGAAAGTGAAGTTTAATAACACATGCCTCAGAGGCAAACCCGATGGGATTTGATTGAAGGCATTACTCATTATTCCAAAACAAAAATAACAAGTTTTGCTTGTTGACATTTTTGAAAAGAATGAAAAAATACCAGACTGTTATTCTGAAATTCATCTCATGGCAGCAGCAGCAGTCTGTCATTAAAGACAAGCAGGATGACAGGGAAGACAGAATGTAAGCTTCCACCAACTTACTGATGCTTCAGAAGTTACAAGGGATGTACAGAGCTTTGATGTGAAGTCTGACTTGCAAGATATATGCCTTCAGTCAGTACCAACTCAGCTGAAAGAATATACATTATAGTGGAAGTCCACTACAAACCACCTGACCAGGATGACCTAGAAGATGAGGCCCTCTATGTACAGATAGAAGCAGCCTCATATTCGCAAGCCCTGGTTCTCACGGGGAACTTCAACCATGCTGGTATCTGTTGGAGGGACAGCACAGCAGGGCATAGGCAATCCAGGAGGTTCCTGTAATGCGTGGATGACAAATTCCTTCTCCAAGTGACAGGGGAGCCAATGAGGAGAGGTGCTATACTGGACCTCATTCTCACCAACAATTCTCAGGGGTCAGTATTGGGATAGGCACTATTTAACATCTTTGTCAGTGACATGGAATCAACATGGGATGAAGTGCACCCTCAGCAAGTTTGCTGATGACACCAAGCTGTGTGGTGCACCCTTTCACTGGAAGGAAGGGATGCCATCCAGAGGGACCTTGAGAGGTGGACCCACATGAACCTCATGAAGCTCAACAAAGCCAAGTGCAAGGTCCCTACATCTGGGCAAGGGCAATCCCAAGCACAAATACAGGCTGGGAGGAGAATGGATTGAGAGTAGGCCCAAGGAGAAGGACCTGGGGGTGTTGGTCGATGACTCAACACAAGCCAGTAATGTGGTGCTTGCAGCCCAGAAAGCCAACCCCATCCTGGGCTGCATCAAAAGAAGCATGGCCAACAGGGTAAGGGAGGTGATTCTCCCCCTCTACTCTGCTCCTGTAAGAACCCACCCGGAACCCTGAGTTCAGCTCTGGAGACCCCAGGACATGCACACAGAACCATTAGAACAAGTCCAGAGGAGGGCCATGAGGATAATCAGAAGGCTGGAGCACCTCTCCTGTGAAGACAGGCTGAGGTTGTTCAGCCTGGAGAAGAGAAGGCTCCGGTGAGACTTTATAGCGGCCTGCCAGTACCTAAAGGGGGCCTACAGGAAAGCTGGGGACAGACTCTTTGTCAGGGGGTGCAGTGATAGGACAAAGGAAAATGGCTTTAAACTAAAAGAGGGTAGATTTAGATTAGGTATAAGGAAGAAATTCTCTACTCAGAGGGTGGTGAGGCACTGGCACAGGTTGCCCAGAGCAGCTGTGGATGCCCCATCCCTGGAGGTGCTCAAGGCCAGGTTGGATGGGGCTTTGGGCAACCTGGTTTGGTGGGAGGCGTCCCTGCCCATGGCAGGGGGTTGAAACTAAATCATGCTTAAGGGTCCTTCCAACTCAAACCATTCTATAATTTTTTGAAAGCTTTCTCATTTCATCTCAATTCTAGGAGCTTGGTGTGTCCATCAAAGTAAATTTCAAAATAAATAAATAAATGAAAGGTTATACTGAACAAATAACAAGGTTTCTGACTAGATAACTGCAGTGAAATTGATTTCCATGCAGCAACTTCTTTTTTTTCTACTTCAGAAGTAGTTCTGTATTACAGGAAATGTCTGTTTTATTACACAAGATGGATTTAGAATAATTAAAACTACGGGTTTCCAATGTGATAATGTAAAACTCAAAGTATTATAAAAAATACAGCAATTCTTAGCCAAATACCTTTTTATTGTGGTCTATTGTTGAAATTTGTAATAAAAGTGTTAAGACAGTACGTTTGCTGAATAAATTGGGTTGTACAGGTGTGGAACCTTCAGACAGGACAGTAGAAGGGCCATGGAAGGCATGTGTTGACAGCACACAACTCAGCAGATGATCCTGATCACAACACACCTATATCTCAGGACACCATGGCAGAAAAACAAGTGGCAGCCTAGAATAAGGTGCAGTTTATATCCACACTCAAAACAAAAACTCTAACACTAACAGGTGAGAGCAGGAAGACAGAATCACTGCAGCTTTAAGACACCCCAGGAAAACAAACAAAAGTAGCTTGAGTAAACCCTAAATCATGGTCCAGGAAAGAAAATACAAAAGATCCTGATCTGTGAGGTACTCTATGAAACACAACAAAACAAAACAAAACAAAAAAAAAACACAGGGACAACAAAAGCCAACCTAGGAATGAAGGAGATGTTCATCATCTCATAAATACTTCCACTGTGAAACATACACTGTTGTACCTGAATGCTGGACACAACACTTGGATGCATCTTATTGCATGAGAGTATATAGGTATGGGGCTTTGAGTGAGGTTTTTGGTGTTTTTTGTTTTGTTTTGTTTTCCCAAATATAATCACTTTTCCCATAAGGTCTTTCATTAATTTTTGCTGCACATTTACTGCAGTACTGCACCATTCATACTGAAGAGTGTTCAGTGCATTACTGAAAGATAAAGCAGAGACGCTTACCTAATGAGACGTTCTGCAAATATCTTCAACTTCAATCTCAGGTTCATTCAGTTCAGAAACAAGCCCTCCTATCTCTTCAAAGCAAGCACTGAGAAAAATGTACTATGAATGTAAATGGTCAGCTTGTAATATTGACTTGTTGTGCCTCTATTCCACAGGTACTCCTGTATCAATATACATTTCTCCTTCTATAAATACACATCTCATGCTTACAGATCAACAGTGATTTGATCGGTTGTGATCAACTGATCAAATCACAAGCCTTATGCTTGCAGGCTCTAGTACAGATAAATTAAGAGTTTCAAGATCTAAAGACACTAGACTTGTTCCAAGCTCTGCAGTTTCAAGCACATGAGGTGAGTTACAGAAGAAACATACAAATCTACTGAAAACCCATTTGCCTATTCATTGGTATTAAACAGGGTGAGAAGAGTACTGAACATTTTAATTTCAAAGGAGTTTCCAAAACCAGTCAAAGGCAGTACTAATCACAAAACTATTATTTCTTTGTGTCTGATACTGTACCTTCCAGCTCTTACTTGTTTATACCTGGATGTGCTCACTGAGAGGAGTATTGAAATTTCAGTATTAGATTAAGGGAACAGGATACAAGTTCAGCTTTCAGATACACTTATCACTAATACATCTAATTCCTTTCACCTTTCAGGTTCCCCACTCCTGGCCTCATGGCTATTATTAAAAAAAAATAACAATAAAAAGAAGAAAAAAAAAGGAGCTATACTAGTAAAATAAGCCTGGCCTGTCCAAAGTAGGATACCACAGGACAGTGGCCTAAGGAAAAATGAAGCTACTTGTCTACATAGCACCTCAGGTTTTGGGAAATATATTGTTCATACACAGATTGTCTTGTACATGTAGGCAAAGAGTCAGCAGAGTTGAAGTGGAGAACTTGGATATCTCCTGGCAAGAAGAGGTTCAATGTTCACAGGCATGAAACAAAGAGGCATGCAACTGCTCTTCACTCCCCTTCACATCTTTCCTCCTTGTGTAGAAATAAGAATGACTTTCAAATGCTGGAAACAGTAAGAAAGCTCAGCATAATTCTACCACATTAAGTACACTACTGTCACTGAAAATGGAAAATGAAAAATGTAAACATTCTGGTAACAATATGGTAAGCATGATGACACAGAACAAATTGCCTGTCCTAAAAGGAGTACTCTTAAAAGCCCTCAATGTCAGGGCAGGCAGCATATAATACTACTTGAGTCAATGTCTCCATGTGTCCACACGATTGCAAGAGGTAAGATTCCTTACAAACATCAAAAGCAAACAACACCACCATCAGACTTACTGGGGGTCAGTAAGAGGGGATCCTATTGTGCAACTTCAATCTTCAATACTGAGAAAAAAGGTAACCTTACTAAAGCATACTACGAAACAAATTGTCATATTGAGAAGGTTTTGTCTCTCCCTGTTGTAAACATATCAAAATTAGAAAACATGGCAAAATAGAGAGAAAAGCATTTCAAATCTGTGCTGAAGAAGTAAACAAAAGCCACACACACTGCCATCATGATTTCCTCATTCTCTTTCAAACATCTGGCCCAGATACCCCAAATCCTCATGACAGTCAGCAAAGGTTAACAAAAGAGCACAAATGCTGTGTTACTTCAACAGCTTGTCCCTACTGGGGAGGATAAGGGCAGGAAAGGAGTATGTTACGTCACCCACAACTACAGCTACTCGAAACATATTTTGAGAAGATAAAATAAAGCTGCACTCTATCCTGCCACCTGCCATTTGCTCCTGAAGTCACAAAGCAGTGCAGTATCTTTGGCAGATGGTGAAGCTGGTAACAGCTGCACTATCAGGACATTTCCAGTAGAGCTGGGGAAAGAGAAGAGAAATGGGGCAACTTGATCTGTTTTCCTCTCCTCACATGGAAATATTGCACCAAGCAATGGACTCCAGCTGGAAACCTCATTATGTAAGCAACACAAGTCAGGATATTAGAGGAAGTTGGTTACAGCCCATCTACTCAATAAAAACTTATTTTAAGAAAATTGTCAGTGAATATTGACCATGTCATCTTAGCACGTGGTTTCTTAGCAATAGTCACAAGAAATTCAGTCAATGCACACTGCATCATAACCACAGCATCAATAAAGGATGGACAAGAGCAGAGTGTGCAATACCTGTCTTATTCTAATTAAATGTTCTTCCTCCAATAATTGTAAAATATTGAGTAACATTTCACAACAGCCTAACTTAAAAATTTTGCAACAAACATACTTAACTGGCATCTTCTGTGAAACAGAAATGGAAACCACAAGCTGAAGAACATGCACTGATTGCTGTAAAACTATAAACTGTTGACTTAAAAAACATGTTGCTCAAGAGGTATTTTAACACAGTATTTAATTCGTATTATGCCATAAACACTAAAAACCAATATATTTCAAGTATGAAGCAAATAATTCCCTTCTTCATGAGTACATCAGTTAATGGAGCAAAGAAATATAACCAATAAGAATTCAGCTGCTATTTCAATTCCTACATTATAAAGAAAATGAGATTTTAACAACGTTAGATGAGACTGACAAATTGTTGGTTTTCTTTCTTAAATGTCTAACAAAGCCCAGCGCCAGCATCATCTCCTCGTCCCCTGGATCCTTGCAGATCAGTATCTATGTTACATCACTGAGCTGCTATCTTTATGACTCCACAGCATTCCCATAGCAAATGCTAAGAATCTTTTCCCATTCCCACAGCAATAACATTCCATAGATGTTGTTTTTCCCCTCAGTCCCTCATCCAGGCTCTGATGCAAGCAATTGATGTTTGTGAATTATCAGAACACGACAAAAAGACCAAACACTTCACACAGCCACCTGCAAGGGGAATCGGGCTTTTCCCGAGCAGATGAATGTATTTGTGCATGAACAACAAGCACCCCAGTCCCATACTGCCCAAACTGAGACTGTTTTTATCCATATTTAAAACCACCAATTTCAGCATGTCAGTAAATGTAACAAAGTTACAGCATTCTTAAGCTCCAGGTTTGCCGTATATTGGATTTAGGACTAAATCTGAAACAATTCTCCTGAAACATAGAAGGAAGGTCAAAATACTGTCCATGGAAAAGTACATATTTAACTTATTTTCTACAATGTTTCAGTACAGGTATATTAGATTCGTGCACACTTATGTAGTCAAATTCACAGGCCACAAAAGCAATTCCATGCAAGCAGCCATATGACCATCACTTGTAAGGAAATAAAATATCCATAGCTTCTATTTCCCAGGCAGCAATTATTATTTGCATTTCACTAATCCTTACATGTTATGATCTTTGTCTTGAAAGAGCTTCCTGGTTAGGTCAAACAGTTCATGCAAACGTGTCCAACAGCAGCTATACAAGAGACCTTACACTAATAGCAAGAAATGAAATACAAAAAAGGGAAATCTCAGTAAGAATAATTTAAAGCTCAGATATTACAGCTCAGAGTGGCAGCATCTGAAATGAATGACAACAGAAAGTAGAGAATTCAATTTTCTGCTGCCTTCCTTGTATAAAAAAGTTACACATAGAAATATGGATTCAGGTTTCGAGGTAAACATAGTGTTTGTATTCTGAGATGACCTAAAAGAAAAGTATTAATTGTAGTTAGGATATAAACACGGCTGCATCTTTTCTAACTTTGAATAACATTTCTGACTCTCAGCCTTTTTGAGTTGCTTTTTCTTTGTTAGTTTGAGCTACAGGTATATAGCTCAAACAAACTAGTCAACAGCTCCACAGACATATTTCTCATTTGAGGCCTGGTAAATGCATATGAACTAGAATTCTATTACAGAAAGGGGCTATTTTAATGCTATTGTTTTCATGTAAAAGATATAAGAAAAAAAAAATGGACTGGAGATCCATTCAGTTTTTATGAGAAAAGCCATGCCACCCATTATGAGAAGATGTATTCACAAATTACTTCTACAATTAATTTTGCTATATTTTAGACTATTTAATTGAGCACTGATATTTAAAAAAAATAATAAAAAAAGAGCCTCTGCATCTTCACTACTAGATTTCCCTTGACGTCACACTAATAAACTACAATACACCCAAGAAAAACAATATGATTTTCTATATTGAGCAAATGTTTGTTTAGTATTTGTAGCTCATGGCACTAAAAAGGGTCAGTTTCCACTGTTCTTGAGCTGTAAAAATAATATATTAAAAAAGTTTATTATTCATCCTGATGAAAGTACTTATCGGACATTATCTCTTAAGAAAGTTTCAAATTCAAACATATACGATACATACTTTGGGTGAAACAGTTCCACGGTCAATTATTTCTTACTACCGGACTGTGCTTATTTTGTTTCTTTAGGAAAGTTAATGAAACTCTACAAGTGAAATGCTGGATGAGAAGTTAAATCTGAAAGAAATACCTGACCATGAGAACCCCTACTGCCATGTTCATGTACCTTACACATGGGTGTGCATCAAGGGTCAAAGTAGCAACTGAGGTACTCAGTGACAAACGTGAACTTATGCATTTCATTGGCAATAAACTTGCTCTTCTAAAATGCAAGAGTTTTGTTGAACAAAGACAAAAAGAAACCCAACATTATTTCTGCCCTTCTTAAGTTAGCTTCTACCATAACCATGTGACACACTTCAGAAGTATGAGAAAGAATGCTTTTTCCACTTAAGCACACCCAGACAAGCAAGCATTTTCTGTTTTAGGACAAACACTCAGTCGGTACAAGTAGATGGTCTTCTGAACCAAAAACAAACAAAAAAACACACTTGTCAGTGAGGACAAGTTCAGATCATGTTGACTTTTGCATTAATCCTGCTACAGCAAGTTTCTGCATGCTTTCCTGTGTTCCCTCCCTAATAAAAGTCAGGCCTGCTAGGCCAACAGCCAACATGCATTTAATTAGATAAATATTCAAAGCTATCAACCACCTGTTTCCAGCACTCCAGATATTAACCTTTTCTGCTTAGTGCATCTGGCTTGAAATGATAAAAACAAAACACCTATTAACATAGTGTCATATAATATGTAAAACACTGATTTTTGTGAAGTTTATGTAACCCATCTTGAAACTAGCTAGCAAGAGCTTTATTTTACTGAGCTATGTCCTCTTTATACTCTAATATTCATCATGTATATATAATATATAATTACATAGATGCATGCAAAAGATGTTTGTGGGTTTGTGGTCTTTTCTGGTTGCTTGCTTGCTTTTTTGGTCCATTTCTTAATGATGCTCTCAACTGTATATTCTCTCTTCTTACTTTGATAATGGAGTGTTTAAAACAGCAATGGTCACTTGATGTAGAAAATTTTATTTCAAACTTAGCACAGAACCTGTCCCAAGGGAAAGTAAAACATCAGCCTTGCTGGAATGCAAAATCCATTTTAAAAGGGAAACAATGAACTTGCTCTTCTTCAGCAGCATGTTGAAAACATCCTATCTGCTAGAAACACATACAAAAAAAACAAGAAAGAAAACAATGCCAAAAGTTTTTTAACCTCTCATAACTGTATTTCTGTATGCAAGCAAACTAAACCAATGCAAGCTTTATCCTGATTCCGTCCCACATCACTTCCATGGACCTCAGCTAATATCATGTCCCTGTCCAGGGATGATTTTATATTTGGCACAACTCTGTCTCTTACCTGGTTTTTAGTGATGGAGCAATTGATTTGGTAAGCCCTCATGAGAAAGAAAACATAAATCCCATAACAGAACAGGGAGACGTGTCCAGCAGAAGAGGCTGTAAGAATCCCAACTGCACATCCCCAAATGAATTTCAGTTTAAAACATTCAGGTGAAGTAGCCTATCAGTAGCCATAGTCCGTTTTGATAAATCACAAATATTTCTCAGAAGAAACGAAATTACATCTAGCCTACTCTTTGAAGCAATATGAAACAAGCTGTGATGTCTCACACTGCTTTAGTTTCTCATAGCCCTCCATTACCTCCCCACTACAAAAACCACAAACTATTAAAGAATTGTCAACAGCTCTATGCAGCTACACTGAGTTACAAATTGTTAATATTCTAATTCTATTCCACCACTTACTTTCCTCACATTCATACATGCAGAGGTGAATTTTACTAATTTCCACTCCATAACCCAAATAAGTTTGTTAAAGCCCCTATTCAGTAGCCTATTTTCGGAACCACAAACAGAATGCATTTTGATCAGTAAAGACAAACTAGAGGTCGAGCTGCTAATCTAAAGCATGAGTTTAACTGAGAGAGGAACTTTAATGTATTACAAACCTAGCATCAGTGTATTTAGAATAAGGCCATCATTAGTAAAGAGAAATCATTGGTTTCACCCTACTAAAACAGCAAAATATTTTCAAAAATGTTTTAACTTTGCCCAAACTCCTCCTGTCCCTCAAAAAGCCACTTCTTGGAAGCCTTTGATGCAGTAGCAAAGCATAAACCTGAATTTTCTAGCCCCAAATGGTATCTCTATCTTCTTGATTATTGAAATTATACACCTGGTCTATGAAAACAGGCAGCAGCTAGCACTACAAGATCAACAGGGACCTTCGTGTCCCAGAAGCAAGCGCATGGCAGAACAACAAGAAACACGGAGAATACCCGGTACCTACTTCAGCTATTTATTTTTTCTTAAATCATTTTGATTGGAATGGATTCTTGAAATTATGCAATTCTATCAACTTTGAGAAGAAAGGAGAGGAAAAAATGTTTTGTCTTCAAACTCAAGATAACAGCAGTTCAGTCTAAAGAGAATTTGATCCCTTTTACAGTGTTGCTCATTTTCCTAAAACAGCTTTCAGATAGTTACACGCGCATGCAAGTTCTTGTTCTGAAATACTGAAAAAAACAGTACAGCTGTGTCCCCGTTTTGCCTGAGGAGGAGAAAGCTGCAAGTGTTACTCCATAAACTACCCAGAGACCTGTACTTTCCAAATCAGAAGGCTGCCATGTTTACCCATATCACTGAAATTTAATAGCTTTGCATCTGTTTTCAAATAAAAGTGTATATCTGATGCATCACAAATTTAACTGATATTCAAGGTCTTTAAGCAGTGCTTGTAACACACTAGTGCTCCAGGACTGCATAGCTAAGAACCTGTAACTACAGCTCACTCCGAAAGTTCAAGTACAGATATACAAAGTCACGTAACAGGGCTGTATTCTCTTGTCCTGGTAATATTTTCTTCTTTAAAACAGCCATCAAATATACATCAATCCTTCTAAGCCTCAAGGCTTAAAGAATATTAAAAGCTAATTAATTTCCTAAAGCATCCAATGCTTAGCATGTAATGTCAAACTGAGGCCACAGCACTACATAAACTCACAAAGCTCTTTACCTCATCAATAACATGGAGTAATTACAATAGCCCCAAATGCGTTCACGTTAAAATCAAGAGATTTTCAAAAGAGTGTTTTGTTTTGTTTTTTTTTTACCTTGATAAACATTAAACAGAAGTGCACACAAGTTTATAACCCAGGTTTTTGCAAAGTTCCTCTGCAAAATGCTGTCATGTAACATTCAATCAGCCTAAGACAATAAAAGCATGAATGACAATATTCCATGTGTTTGGGGAAAATAAAATGTAAAAAAAAAAGAAAGTTCATGCACAAGTAGCTTTCCAAATACATTGTAACGTATGGCTTCAGCCTCCTGTTGGTGCTGGTCATTTCTCATTTACTTGTTAACACCATTCCCAGCGTTATTCCCAGCACTGTGAGGGGGCTTCATTTTAAATCAGTTAGCATTTGAATGATGACAACCCATTTGGAAAACCTTAAATATACAGTAGTTGCTCCGATCGTAACTATACACACTTCATAGAATTTATCCCCTGCCAAGAAACACCCTGCTTTGCCCATACAGTTGTAGCTTCTTCTCATCTTTCACATACAAACTCCAAGTACATTTTCCTTACATTTTAAAGATTCCAGATCATGATGTTTTAAATGAAAACTTCCAGTTCAACAAAAGGTTTGCTCTAAGCATGTAAAACCCTCTGCTACTAAGCAGGTGACCTTTTTATAGAAGGACATCAAATTATTAAGACACAACTTTTGTTTAATGAGCCCATGTTGACTACACCTGATGATAGCTTTGTTCTTTAGGCACTTTCAACAGCATCCAGGATAATCTCCACAGAGCAGCATTCCTAACTACAGCTCTTACAGCCATCCTGTTAACTCGAGACAAACACTCACAGTCACGGCAACACACTATTTCTAAAAAATGTAATAAACAGCAAGGCAGTGGAAGTGAACATCTTACGTTAAAAGGTCCTATAAAATAACTAGCACTGAAACACTTGTGTTCCCTCTTTCAGAGGTACTTCACAGCTTAATTTTTACTGTATAAACAGTAATAACAAGTATAAATCACAGTCTACCTTTATGCTGGAAATTTATTAGTAGGCTTAAAGCTTTTTTAAAGAAAGTGTTAATGCTATTTTAATTTGGTGAGGAATTCTACAGGTTTTTGGGTTTCTTCTGCTCACAGAAGCAATAGTTTGATTTGCAGAAATGCATCATATAAACTACATACTCAAATGTTAACTAAAGGACAAAAAGCCTTCCTCCAGGGTTATTTTCACCTGCAAAGATGACAAGAAGCAGAAGATTCTTCTTCTATCTAAGGACCCTCCAAGCCCAGTCACTACCCACTTTTCTACTTTTTGAACATCAACCTGCCAGACCATTATGTCCCAACTTGGACACAAGAGTATTGCAGGGGGTGGTGTTAATATCCTTCCTATAATTCAAATAATGACATCCACTGCTCTCCACTCATTCACAGATCTAGTCATTTTATCATACAAGGCAACCACATTGGTCAGGCATGATTTACCCTGGGTTGATCCGTTCTGGCTGTTACTGACAACCTTATCCTCCATGTGACAGAAAAAATGTTTCTGGAGGATTTGCTCTATGATTTCTGTCCACAAACAAAGGAAGGCTGACTGTCCTATACTTCCCTAGATTGTCCTTTTGGCTTTTCCTGAAGATGAGCAACATTTGCTTTCCTCTGTCTGAGGTCTACCTCGATCTCCATGACCATGACTGACAGGCGTCTAGCAAGAACATCAACCACTCATCTCAAAACCCTCAGCTGCAACCACTCCTGTCCAAGTTAGGAGAACAGTAAATTGCATTCATGTAGAGAAATGGAAAAGCTGTTAAAATCTCTTTTGTGTGATACATATCTTATAAGACAAACAACATGCAGTCTGTTTATTACCAAGCTTGTTTTCACTTCAAAATTCCTTGGTTGTAAATTGGTCCCTGTTCAATTGCAAGGTACTGCTGTTTCGGGAAGAAAGAAAACTGCAGGTGTTCATTGAAACCTGCTGAAGTAATCGTAGCTGGCAATGACACCACAGCCCAGAAGATGAAGAAAGACCACTTAAAAAAGAAATAGCCCCTCCCCAAAAACAAAATACACTGTATCTGAGAAAGGCACATCTGTTAAAACACGATGGTAAACAGGTGTCTATCAATTTGAACTTCAGCTGTACTTGAACTGTTTTGAACTGTTTCTTCTCCTACAAAGTAATCAACTACTTTAAAATGCAAACAAAATCAAAAAGAAAATATGTATATGATCTGAAACTTGCGATAACCCAAGAACTTCTCTCCAGTCCTGTTTTTCTGTGAAAAACTGAAATACGTAAAAACTAACCAGAATCACTTCCCTAATCTTCTAACCCTGCTTTCCCCAAGTACAGTTAAGAATACCTAAATGGCTTAAGAACACATAAGCCATTAGTGAAAATCTATGTTCCTAAATGAAAATGTGTATTAAGCAATAGCTATGAAAAAGACAATCTACAGATAACTGCACATTTAAGGTCAAAGGCCTGTTAAATGAGCACTTTGGGCAGTTCTGAAATATATAATGCTCCGTAGAGCAGAAAAGTGAATTCCTACACAGTGTTTATTCATAAATTTGAGAAAAGTAAAGCAAAGAGAGAAGTGGAAGCAACACAATGCTATTTCAGTGCTAACAACCCTTACATTTCTGTCACAACTCAGAATGGGCTTGAATACACACTGTAGCGTGCCTTAAAGTGACTGCAGTAACATTTACATATAACATTCTCTAGTGCATATTTATTAATCAGATTTATTATATATGGTAACGAAGAAGGTTACAGTGGCCAAGCCTACTGCCATAACATGAGACAAGCCATGAACACCTCAACTGCATAACCAGAACGTAATTCTCAAGTGGTGTGATTTCAGCTCTTTCATTTAGACATGCCTCACATTCCTGCCCACGATGGATCAGTATGAAAACTCTGTATGAAGAGTCCCTGAATGCATGGGAACTTATAACAGTATTCAGAAAAGGATCCAACAAGGTGGAAGATGGCTAGTCAGAAACATACAATGGTTTCTCCAAATTTTCCGAGGCCATTAGGAGAGGTCATTTTGCACAGCAGTTGTGCTCTGGAAGGACGCCCCTTCAAGAGAGGGCCATGCCACTGGCCAAGGGGGAGGCTCCAAGTACATTTTAACCCAGCAACTGGGCACCATTCCACAACCATCTGCACAGCTCAAGGGCACTCATCCTACCTGACCCTCAAGGCACTTGTCTGAGAGCAAACACTGCAGCTCTGCCTGTGAGGCCTGCACCGCCTGCCCCAGCAGCAGCTGATGCCTCCACCCAGATGGATCTGCTGAAGGTCAAGGCTGCAGCACAGACCTCAGGCTGCAGAAAGTGCCCAGACCTTCCTCCCGGGGTCCAGACCTGCCTGCAAAAGGTGTGCCCAGCTGGAGGACCTCCTGCACCAGGTGACCGACCTGCAGTATTCTCTACAAGCCAGGCTATGCTGTGAAAGCCCAAGGTTAGATACCTAAGGTGTAGGTATTCACTTTAAAAATAACTCAATGCAAAAATGCAATCTCTAATTGCCAGGCACTACATATCAAATTGGTTCACATGAATCACTAAATTCAGGGGGGAAAAATGTGCATGGCTATTATTCAAAATAGCATTTACCCAAAGCTGATACGTAAACCACCAGACATTTGTTATGCTTGGGATTTCCAGAAAATCTAATTTCTGCCTTAACTTGTTGAACGGAGGCCAGCTGAAAAACACAAGACCAAACACCAATAATCAAACATCCTATCTGGGATTGCAGCCATTCACAGATACTTAAGATTGCAACAAAGGACAAGGGTAGAGAGGTATTTTTTTTTGTGGTAATGAAACAATTTAGCGAGAGTTTAATAGCACTAGAAAAAAAGCTGATCAGAGGGATTCAACTCACCATGATCTTTCCAAAAGCTGCTAATATCCAGCAGACATTTTGCTAGGGCACAATAGGTATATCCATCACCAACAAAACAGAAACCCTTGACACAACAAGAGCTTCTTTTTATTTCAGAACAGAAAGGTATTTCTAAAACCCTACACAACATATCCAAGAATAGTTACATCTTTACAAGGACAAGTAGAACACACGTATAGTAAACGTGTCTTTATAGAGTTTATTTTAATATCAATTTTAATGAAAATAAGATTTTCTTAAACTATTTTAACGTGTACGCCTCACGAAGCTCAACAAATGGAACTACAAAGTCCTGGCCCCAGGGAGGAACAACGCCATGCACCACGACTGGCAGGTGCAACATGCTGGAAAAAGCTTTGCTGAAATGGACCTGGGGCTCCTGGTAAACACCAAGGTGGCCGTGGCCAGCCATGTGTCCTTGCAGCTAATTAGGCCAACAACCTCCTGTGCTGCATCAGGCAGAGCACCTCCAGCAGGCTGAGGAAGAGGGAGGTGACCCTTGCCCTCTGCTCTGTGAGACACAGCTGGAGCGCAGGGTCCAGTTCTGGGCTGAGTCCAGGTGAGACAAAGACACACTGCAGTGGGTACAGCGAAGGGCCACTAAGGTGATCAAAGCTTTGCAGCATGTGACATGTGAGGAGAGGCAGAGAGAGCGGGGACTGTTCAGCCTGGGTATGAGAAGGCTTAGGGGTATCTTATCAGGGTGTATAGATACCTGATGAGGAGGGGAAGAGAGAGGAGAGTGAAGACAACTGAGCCTGGCACGTCACAGTGGTGCCCAGTGACAGGACAAGAAGCAACAAACAAATTAAAAACCAAGATATTATGTTTAAACCTTGCTTGACTGCTGAAGTCTGTCAAAGACAGGAAAGGTCAGGAGTTTAGCAGCGAAGAAGACTTCTGGCCTTCATCAAAAGACCACCAGAGTACACCAGATGACCACCCAAGGACTCCACTATACGTGCGAATAGGGGCAGGAACCTACATTAATGATTCTTCAGAGACCTGATGAATATGCAAGAGCCTTATGGGAAATGAAATTAATATGTACATATCCCACTAAAATAATCACACTGCCAGTAACCCTTGGTGTGTATGTGTGTTAGGCGGAGTGATGCCCCCCACACCCAGCACCCTAATAAAGAATACCTGTTTCATAACTTTGGTTATTGAGTTTTCACTGCCTCAACACTACGTATACTACCCTGTTACACTACAGGCATATACTAAGGAACATAATTTTATTTTTATGTATACCACATGATAAGTAATTGCTTAAAAAACACACAGGTAACATCATATATCCGTACTATCTCACCTGCCCTCCCATCACTCTGCTCTGTGCTCTCACTTTTCTCTGCCAAGAAGCTTAGGTTCATAACTACAAACAGGAGTCATCTAAACAATGGATGAACTCCTTCTATCAAGGTAAAATCCTGCCTAAAATAGTTACTAGCAAGCTTTCCATCACAGGTGCCTTCATCATGAGTGACAAGGTTGTACACATTTGTAGGTTCACTGAAGATGGGGATGGGAATAAGGGACATTCAGTGATACAACAGGGTTCCTACAACAGAACTGAGAGCCACCACACTGAATGTGGACTGTTTCCCTGGGGTGGTCCTCGCCTCGCCTCCCCCTTTCACTGATGGTAGTTTCTTCCTCTAGTCTTGCTTCTTTTTACTTATTCCAGAGATTCTTTTTCTTTGCCTAGCTATTTGCTTTACTCAGTCATCTTAGTCTTCATAAATTGTGTGATAGAAATTACTTGCTTTAGGCTCCTTGGGCTGTAAGGCATCCTTTGATATGCAGTATTAGTGAGGGATCATGATCAGAGATGGTGTGAGCACGCTACCACTTGCTTGAATTTGTAGGTTTTAAGGTTATATATGCAAGGAAAATTACGTAGGAAAAACAGGGACAGAGAATAAACCAAACTGGAATATTTCTCTCGCATGTTACAATGACATTCATAATGCTATGCCACACTTTCAGGCTGAAAACTTTTTTTCATTTGAAAGAAAAATCTTACTGTGCTGAGTACTGATTTTTCTAATAAAAAAAAAAGATCTCCATAGCTACAAACACATACTATGATAGGACACAATGTCAATTAGCTTTGTATCATCCAAACTTCATACATTCAGTTTGCTGCCATTACAAATTAAGATGTATTTGAGAAACATCATATTGGTTAGAGATATAAGGTTTCCTCATGTCATTGTAAAACCCAAATATAGTAAAAGTTGTCATGTTCTGAGATGGAACAGAAAAATTAAACATTGTCCAAACATGAAAGAACACCCACATGTGATTCTTATACCTGCATTTAATGAGAATTGTGAAGAATGGCTTGAAACAAAAGAACAAAGTTGTCCTTCTCCACCATTAGGAAATGCTAGGATCTGAGAGGAGAAAATAAACAATGCATGCTACAGGAAAGGAATGAGTCTCAGCAAAGAGAAGAAATGAAGAATGACCACAGTATCAGTGTGTCAGAAAATAAAAGGAGTATATGGAGAGAAGCAAGGTAAGAGAGGAATAAACCCAGGCTACAAATTGTATCACAAGCATTAATAGAGTGACAACAGAAACATGAAGTTCAAAAAAATATTTTTGGTCATTTGCTTTTAGTTAGACCCTCTTTCTTAACCAACTCTACTCTGCTGGTTAAAGGACACACACCATACCACATCAATTCAGTTCTGGCGTATGATTAGTAAAATAGAAAGATGGCCACAAGAAAAGAAAATATCTTGTCATCAGTTCTGTTGGCCAACACACTAACTGGAAGTGTTCTGGGAAGAGGGTTTTTGGTTGTTTTTTTCTTTTTTGCAACAGATTGGAAAAAAAATGCTAGTCTTACAGTGTGCAATACTAGCAGTCAGGCAAAGAAGCCCCCTGAAGGGTGGAGGAAACTTTAAGTGTGCCACCTACTGTGGGCACACTGTTCCAGGTTACAGCCCTAGGATGCTGTTAGTTATGTTAGCGCTGCAAGCAGCTTCTCTTTCCTCTCTAACCTCCCAAGCATGCCGACTGCTGAGCAAGAACTATGTTCTTCTAACCAAAATGGATTTCAAGAAACAGTCTATCACAGTAAGCAAATGACTGCATAAATATCCACACTTGCTTACTAAAGGTAAAAATTTACAAGTAACATACCATGACATTTATTTATACTGAACAAGCACAGCTGTAAGGTTGTCCAGTTACTTCCACCACAACTACACTAATGCAGAGGTCAGAGGCAGAAAGCACAGCCATGTCATATTTTTCAACATCACTGAAATGCTAGGGAGAAATAAAACACATCCGTCAGAAGACAACTGTTAATTATAAGCAACTCAGTTCACCTTTTAAGAAAACGTATAATAAAACAGACTTAAGTATGTACCAGATAGCCTTTTAGTTAGAAGAGCCTGATTATGTAAAATTAGAGGAGGAAGAAACCATAGTAATTCGCTTTAAAAAAAAAATAAAAAAAACTCTTCAAAAAAATATAATAATGCTACCTTGAAAATTAATACAGAAGCCTTTAATAGATCAGCAGTTCTAAATAAGTGTGTTGATAATCATTTACAAGTTATCAAAGCTAATAAAAATTACACTGCACCTTACAAATCCATTCTAGAGAATTCACTAATTTAACATTCAAATTCATCACACTTTTCTTTGCTCTAAAACAGAGAATTACATCTCTATCAGAAACAGGAAGCCTTTAAAATTAAAATATACTATGATTTCTTTATATTTTAGCAAACATGTTTCAACTTACTTGATTGAGTTTCTGAAATGGTCTTCAGCTGGATTTTTTACTGTACAACTGTTCAGCAACCATAGATCTGCTTCAGCAGAGTTATCTAGAAGAAAGGATAGAAATCTGTATCAAACTGTCAACTCCTACTTTAAAGCATATAAAAAAAGATCAAACTTAGCACTTATCAATAAATTGACTATTCATAAAATGACTCTAACAATTACGTTCTTAGAAAGGCTTTTTGCTTTGTTGGTTTTGCTTGTTTCTTTTTGTTCGTTTGTTTTTAAACCAGAGCACTTCCATTAGCACTTATTTTTTTGCAAAGAATGAACAGTTACCCATTTATCAGCTGAGATGTCAGTAGGCTGCACATCATGGCAAACAAACTAAGGAAAAGGGGTTGCTGCCAAAAAATGAATAATCCCTGGCCTATAAAAAGGCAGAAAGATTACAAAACTGCAAAGGTGCTTTCTGAAAATCAAGTAAGTGGTTAACAAAAGCAGTAACAAAACAGAGTAACTGCTTCCATTTATTGTGAATTATTAACAAATACAAGAGAGACAAACCAGAATAAAGCATGAGTCTCTACTAAAGAGAGAAGCCAAAGCAGTTATTCTGGAAAGAAATATGCCTTTTTCTAGTTTAGATTATATCTTAATTATGGTATAATTACAGTTCAGCTATTTCCAGGTAGAAGATACTCATGCATTGAACATCTGCCTCCACTCAGATAAGCATATAAACTCCTTCCAAAAGCAAACCTTTCTGTATGTTCACACCTCACTGATATCTGAATACATTCACACAACTGAATCCCACTATTACCTGCAGAAGCACATACACATACATGAACTCTAATCCTGTAAAAATATCCCTATCATACAGATTTACTAACATAGCTGTCTTTCTTGTAAAGTCAGAATTTCTCCAAGAAAGGAACGAAGATAATTCATCTCAAAGACTCGAGTGCTCTAGCATTGATCAGAACAGTTTACATCAGTGTGGATAGGAAAACTTGTGCCACTCTTGCTACTGTTCAGCACATCCTGAGTATTGAAGTATTTTCATATAACATAAGCCAATGAATAAAGACACCATCACTTTTAGGTTGCTGTACTTGAACTGACATCCTGCTAAAGCAGAAGAAAGCCTATAATGATTTAAGCATGTTTACATGTGCCCTTGTCTCAGACATATCGACATAAACATGAATATCCTTTCCCCCCCCCCCAACCACATATACTTATCATTCTAAACAATAAAAGAGAAAAACCTCTTTTATTAAATCTTCTGTCTCCACCAGCATCCTCTCCAAAGAAACTACGCTTTTCAATTAACTATCAGTCACTTAACCTAGGAAGCAGTAAAATGAAATTAACCCATAAAATAGCAACTGAAAGGAACTCTTATGCTAGATTACAGAAACCATTAACTTGCATCAAACACTGGTCTCTGCTTAGACAGGCAAAGGCTACAAAGGAGTCAAATATAACATTCAGACCTCCAGCTATTTTAAGTGCAAAGCCAATGTACCAGTATCTGACCCTATCTTTTGACAGGATGGCAAAGAACAAGTTCCATTTCAGTGTATGCCAAGTCAAAAAAAAAAAAAATCTCTCCCCCAACTCAGACAGGATGAAAACAACTCAATGTTTCTAGACTTATGAACTTACCATCACTGTTAGAAAGATAAATATCAGTTTAAAAAATTTGATTAGAAGTGATGTACAAAAAGCAAGGAAAAGTACAGTTTCAAAATCAGAAAGAGGGTGAACTGTTGACCAACTCAGTTTCACCAAGTATGAAAACAAGCACTTTTAACACAAGGTTTTCTAGTAACACTGTCAAACCTTTGTACTTCTTACTATTTCCAGCATGAAATATTTATAAATTCAACTGCACATCCATGATGCACCTACCTGAGAATCACAGGTGGTACCATAGACCCAAAGGCCATGGATACCTTTAGCAGGCTACAGAACAGTTCCAGCATTGTACAACCATACTATTTCAAGCTACAGAGCTGCCATTATTCAGATGAGAGATGGTGTAATGCATGGAACACCAGTTCTGGACTTGCTTTCAGTTCCTCCCTATATAATGGTCTTCATGTGTGGAGCCTATGTGGAATAGGAGGTGACAGCCTCACTACCACAACACCTTTACCCTAAAGTGAGAATAAACAACCTTTCTTTGAAATGGTATTGGAAGAATACATTAAAGTTTAGGAAGACTTAACACACTAACCCAATAGGAACCATTTCACATGATGCTTTGCACTCCAGGCCGCTGATATATTAACTGCTGGGTCGGGATTCTAAGGGACAGCAACAGCATCACCTGCACACATTTTACACTAGGTCTCCCAAATTCATTCCAACTCGTTCCTTCATGGGTTTTACCCTCTGCAGAATAGAGGGTGTAGAATGAAGTCTTCTGCAGAAAGGAATCTTCTGACCAGTTTAGGTAAAATGAGGTCTCAAAAATCTACATACCTAAAAATCATTTAAGAGAACAGAGATGTAGCAGAGGCTTGCCCTCTCCTTAAACTAGTATTATTTAATCGCATCTGGCTGTTCTGTTCCTGTCTTTATTTTTTAATCTTATTAATTCATTCTATTATACTGTTTTGTTTGTTTTGATTTATATACACACACATGTACAATATTAAGTTACAAGATCTATCTACTAATCAAAGTTTGTATCAGTCCTTTAAAATGATAGCTAAATTTTCTTAGATCCTGCTGCACTGTTTGTGCACAAAAGAATTACATGCATTAGTGTAGATTTAACAGAACCTTTTGTATTTTCTCAAATTTCTATTTCAGCATTTTATTTACAAACAGTATTTTTGCATCAGGTCATAGTAAAATATGCTAGTTTACATTGCAGGAGCAACTTGTCAGTGTTCACCTCTGGCTTTCAGAGGATTTGATGCGCTTACACTAAATGTAAGCAAGACTGATGGATATTCTGAACAAACAGAGCAAAACACCAGATCAGACGTGGATGTATAAGCAAGACATCCTGAAGCTTCATAAGCACTAAACATTAAACAACAGTGGGGTGAAGGGTCTTTAGGAGCAGTGTTCTGATGTGACTCACCACTAAGGTTCAGGTGATCATGACAAATAGCTCAGGCCTCTAACAACATACACAGGCAGGATCAGAAAGACCTGAGGTTTCCCTGTACACTCCGAGACAAATTATGTGAACTGTTTTAGGTCTGGATGGTAAACACTGCATGAATGTAGTGCTGCGCCTGCTAAAGCAGCCCGTGCAACATTCCTCGGAGGGCCTCCACCTGCCAACCTTTCCAACTCTGCCACCCACCTCGTCAGATCACAGTGGAGCTGGGACATATTCACTTGGCATCCTCCACCAGACAAACTGCAGCGTAGGAGAGGTTTGTGTTTGGGAACACTCATAGCTCTTACTGAGGAGGACAACCTCACATTTTCAGGTTTCACTAGCAAGCCATACATACTGTGACAGAAAAAAAACACTGAAGTAAGGACCACAAGGGGCACAGTGACCATTGGCTGTGGTAATGAATATGTGATACAGGTGCACTTCTCTACACTCTGCAACAAACTTCTTTTCACTGACAGGATTTTCTTTCTTCACCTTGTTTTTTCTATATATTCAGTCTAATAATCCTGTTTAAATGACCGTATTTTGCAGCTCACCATTTTTTGATGAACTACCAAAACAGAATTTCTTGTATGTTAAGACACCTAAAATCAAGTTACACCACAAATCAGCATTATCTTAAATGCTCAGAAACACGACTCAAAACCATGGCCTTTTTGCTCTGTGACATCTTTTCCGTGAAAGAAAAGCTACACTGGAAATAAGCCACAGAGTCTATCATACTCTCTGCAAAACAACATAGAGTACAAAGAAACCTAAAGGTCATGGAAACTTTTGAACACTCAGCTTAATTGGGAAGCTCTGGAAAACATGAATTGACTGGATTATGCAATACCAAGAGGGTAAAATGGCAAGAGTCTGAAACATCATTATACCTACAGAGGAAAACAGTATTTACAATTCTTTTTTAAATAGCACTTTTGGGTTTGTTATCATTGTAGCAATTGTAAATCAGCAGAATTTAAGGCAACAGTAGTAATACTATCAGTTAAAAGTAATTTGGCTTGGTTTTGCCTTGATGTTCTAACTTCTTCAGTTTTGTTTTGTTTTGTTTTCCAAAACTTTGTTTCCTTCCCATCCACCCACCCCCTCCCACCCCAAACCACATCTATTTAAAAATCAAAACACACACAGAATGCTGAAGTAGAAGGAACATGGGCAGAGAAGCCCTAAAAGAGCAGCCTTTCCTTACTTTCTTTCTTCAGCACATCACTCCTTTCTACACTGAAAGCACTACTGAATTTGCTCAGTACTGCTTGCTCAAAAAATGTGACTCAAAGTTTGCATGATGTCCTTTTAAAACCTGTATATCAATCTGTGTAACCTCAATCTGAAAAAAAGGTATTTCTCTACAATCACAGAAAATTCTCCTGTGGCATTTTCTTCCACCTCTCCTTATCCTGTTCTTAATATGTTCTTTGTGAGTCTTCCTCCTCACCTTCTTGAATTTTCCCTTATTTCCAGCTCTCTTGCACAACATACCCCAAGCTTCTCTGTATTCATAGCTATATTCTAGCCTCTGTTCCCATCCCTGAACCTGCCCACTAATGCTGTGTCCTGTGTGTTCTCAATTCCCAAACAGCTTTGCCCCCTTCCTTTGATCTCCTGCTGGGAATTTTACATCCTGGAGCAAGACCTAGTAATGCCCAAGTTTTATATTTGGAGCATGTACTCACAGTTGGACTCCATGTCAATCATCCCCCACCCAGATTAGGCATTGGTTAATTAATCATCTCTTGGGTCACCGGGCGTCAGGGGACCTCAGCAAGTATTGGGAAAGAAGCTTTCTCATAAATATTAGCTCAGAATTGCTGTGAGTCATCAGAAGGTACATCTTCCTCTAGGGACATGAAGTTGGGTTATTTGTTTCTAGACAATAGGCTTTGTTTGACACTGGAAAAACAGACAAGGTTGAGAAGAACAAAAGAAAATATTTTTTCTTTCCAGACCTTTCCTAAGCACACAAAATATTTAGTTACCATGTTAGCTTTTAATATTTCTTAGCATTTATATAATCAACTATCAAGTTTTATGTGTCCTACAGAAAAGGTTTTAAACTGGCCTCTTCCCTTTGTCTGCTCCCTCAATAGCAAGTAAAAAAAAATAAATTAAAAAAAAATAAAACTGAAAGCCAAAGTTACCATGAACTTCCAGGTGGTATGTTTGAAATTTCAGTAACATCACCAGTTCCTACCTGTGAAGGAACATTTACCTACATTTACCAATCCTACATAATACTCCATAATACTCAGGCAAACACATGCTTTATTTAGAGCTCCACATAAAAAGACTTGCTGCTTATCAAAGAAGATAATACTGACACATGTCTATTAAAAAATAATTCTGCCATCAAGCCTTAATTTAATTTAATATGAAAATAGGCAAAGTTGCTATTTTTATTCTCCACTAACATTTTGATTATTGAACAAATTGTGCAAGTAATCTTCTCTGTTTTCTTTCAGGTAGAACTTAAAAAATACACTAGCTGAACATCTGAACTAACGTTTTCATGTACATTAACAGCACAGACAATCTGTATTTCAGGATGTGCAAGCCAGCAGAACCCTTCAGGTTTGGCAGGTGTATTGAACCCAGGACACAGCACAAAAGAAAATTCAGGTGAAAGAACAAATTTTTACTCCAAATATCAACTAAAATAAACCTGACAGTCCTGTGGCTATCAGCAGATCATCCTCTTTACACAAGCATTTTAAAGAGAATAGTTCATTCTCAAAACACCTTTCTTTCCTGTTCTAGGCACGGCGTAGGCTACAGCCTGGGTCCTAGATGTCCTTTAGAGTAAACCACCTTTTTCTCCCACTTTACTACTCACTCACACCAAACTTCCAGGCTAACCCAGCTACACTCCTGCTTGGAGCAAGGCAGGGTCTGCACTGCCCCACCTGACTCAGAGGGGCTTCAGCCCCTCCGTCCTTAGTGACACTTGAGCTGCACAAAGACACACTTGCAAATGAAGTCATGAATGGAAGAATTAAGCTTACTTTAAAGATTTACCCTGTAGCTGGACTCTGAGCATTGTTATATTAAACTTCCATTTCAAGTCCTCCTCCAATTTGCAGCTGATTTTTCTGTCCATTTACCCATCATCGACAATGGGATTTGACACATCCTTTGCTTTTTTATCTTCTCCCATGTATTAAATTCTCTATGCATTTTTCCACATTCTAGAACTAAGCTTTTTCCAACATGATATGAGCTTCAGGCCACCTTCTTCTGATGGCCCTTCAGTGAAAATCAAAAAGTCAAAGGTGTCTCTACAAATAGTGTTTTATGCCAAATGCAAAAGAGAATGCCTGAATTTTAGCTAAATCCGTCAAAACAAAGGCTTCACTACTTTTTTCTAGATGGATCACCCACTCCTTGAATAAATCAAGAAGGGAGAAATCCCAAGCTAGATAAGAGGTGAGTTGGCAGAAAGTCTAAACGTAACCAGAGTCTGTTCAGCAGAGTACAACACAACACAACATGAAGGCCCCCAAATCACCCTGGGCAGCAGCAGGCACAGGTGCCGCAGCAGCACAGCAGTGGTCCTGGCACTTGGTGGGCACTTGGTCCTGCTTTTGAGCATCCGTGTAATC
The DNA here is from genome assembly GCF_965140915.1 of Aythya marila. Lineage (NCBI taxonomy): Eukaryota > Metazoa > Chordata > Aves > Anseriformes > Anatidae > Aythya > Aythya marila. Next base: position 50,949,445 of record NC_139043.1, read on the forward strand.
ACCATGCAATGCAAGAGCCAACTGCTGCTTTCATTTCACTGCAGACTCATGATCAGTGTTAATATTTTAAAGGTGGAAAGGACTAATGAGTGATATATCAATCTCTCAGGGAAAGCCCCACTACGTGAGAACAAGTTCAAGTAGCCCGCTTTAGCCAGGCTATGTTACAGTGACATACAAATAACTCCAGCAACTCATTCTGATGATTAACAAGGGCAGAATTTGTTTTGTTGACAGAATTTGGAAAAATCCCAGCAACTCCTACTCCTCTAACTCTTAAGCCTACTTGATCTTCCAAAAATAGTACATGGAGTGTGCCCCCTTTATTTTTTTTTTTTTTTGGTCTTTGTACTCCCTACATACAGCTTCATAAGTAAAACAAAGTTATTCAAATCAGCAAATACAGACTGATTGCTTCTATCTTAGTCACTAACAGCCTAGCCATCAACAACAACAAAAAAGGCAAATCTTGCACAATACTGTGCAACTGAAGTTTCAAAACACACTGCAAACATTACCTGATTTACCTCCAACACCCGTATAGTTAACATGCACCCACCTCTACACCAGTTGCTCTTTATCTTATAAATGCAAAAAAGATGTCTAAGAGTTTCAGTAATTTCATCAAGCCTCACAGGATGTCTAGGCAATCAAGCCAAGATTTCAGCCTGATTGCCCCTAATGTCAGGCCTGCTCCTTAAACACAAAGCACATATGCGCAACCTAGCTCAGTCTGTGTCATTTACAAGATCAGTGATATCCCATAGCTTTTTGATAAGCCTTAAAGTATCCACGAAAACCAGCCCTTCAGAAATTTGGGTGGCATAACAAATCAAAAGCAAACACTGAACAGCAGATTAAATTTCTCTGTGTCAAGGAAGGCTTAAAAAAAAGCCACAATAGTTCTACTAACTCCCTGTGAGTGTTCAGACACAGCTCTTGCAGGTATGTTTCCAACCGTCTCAGGGTATATTAAAGCCCAAATGTGTTAAACACTTGTCTTCCTTAGCTGAAGGATGGGTGATGCATGATCTCCAGGAGAATCTCTAATGTTTTCTTATTGTCAGTGCAGTATTTCAGAATAATGCTTTAGAGTTCTCTACTTGCTCATCTATTCTCAGAAGAAAGCTTGCTTAGTAAAAGCAGTTAAGACGATTTTACTGTATTTTACAGACCAGACTTTCTAAACAACTGGTAAAATGTAAGCAATCTGCAAGACAAAGTGTAAATCGGGAATGTTCTCTAAAATATTTACTTGGAGATATCACATACTTTGATGTATTTTAATGTACAAAAAACCGCTACAGTCAAGCATAAGCTGCTAATTTTGTATTCTGACAGTAAAGCCACTAGTGAACAAAAAATGAAAATTTTATGTTTTTTTGTATATGCCGTATTATCCCATATGCATTTGCTGCAAACACTAATAAATATTTCAGAATCGAGAAAGATTGACTGGAATCTGCTCCAGGAAGATCATTTTAACCTCCCTTGGGTGTAACACATTGAGAAGCCTCACTTAAACAAATGCTTCTATCTGCAGACTTAATGAAATGTTAACTGCTCTCCCCCATTATTTCTGTTCTGCCCAGAAGAAAACGTAAATTAAGGATCGTCTCAGTCTTATCATGTACCCAGGTGTACCCCAAACTGCTAACCTAGGTGTGGCAGAGAGAAACCAAAGGCCTTTATGAAAAGCAGCGGCATCACTTGGGAAGCACAGAACAGTTTGGGTTGGAAGGGACCGTAAAGACCAGCTAACTCCCCTGACATGGGCAGGGACACCTCCCACCAGACCAGGTTGCCCAAAGCCCCATCCAGCCTGGCCTTGAACACCTCCAGGGATGGGGCATCCACAGCTTCTCTGGACAACCAGTGCCAGTGCCTCACCACCCTCTGAGTAAATAACTTTTTCCGTATAGATAATTCCATGTCCTTCTTTAATTATGGGACTGTTCAGCCTAAAGAAGAGGAAACTCAGGGGATCCCAGTGTGTATAAGTATCTGAGGGAAGGTTTTCAGCAATGCCTAGTGCCAGGACAAGAGGCAATGGGCACAAACTGGAACACGGGAGGATCTGTCTAACCATCAAGACTTCTTCACTGCGAGGGTGATGAAGCACTGGCACAGAGAGGCTGTGGAGCATGCTTCCTTGGGGATCTTCAAAAGCCGACGGACATGGGCCTGGGCAACCTGCTTTAGGCCCAACCAAATGAGCTGCACAGGTCCCTGCCAACCTCAACCATCCTGTGAGTCTGTGTGCATGCACTTGGTGAAGCCTTACTTCCAGTCCACACAAGCAATAAACATTTCCAAGGAAGCCCAAGGCATTGAAGCAGTAGATTCTCAAGTGCAGCAAAATTCCCGAATTAGAATCTTTTCTCTCCAGATAAATTGGATGGCAAATGCATCATTTTAAAGACATTTAATTAGCTAAGATTTAGGTTATATTATACTTGAAATGATGCAGCTCCGCTCCAAAGACTTAATGCTTTTTCAGTACAACTCTTTCATACAAATGGGCCCATGGCACTTAACTTCCTCATCTCCCTAACTTCCTAATCTCCATTCATCTCCATGAATGTATATTCATTTTCACAACCATCAGGATTAGAGTTTTGCTGTAGCCTGAAAATTAAAGCTACATTTTACTCCTGTATCTTTTTCACAATCTTTTTTCTCTAAATTCTGTCTGCATTAAGTTGTACCTAGAAGCAATTTATTGATTTCAAATGCCTTACTTCCACTTATTTCTCCTGATACCTAATACCACAGGGAATATGGATTTAAATTCCATCTATCACTTTTAAGAGAGTTAAAATATATAAGGTATTTGAGCCAGATATGTCCAAACACTTATTAAATTGTAGCTTCCAGCTATTTATTGACTTTCTCAGAACTACCTTCACACCTCATCTATTTGTTACTTTATCAGTTTTCTGAAAAGCTGGAGATATGGGCTTAAGGTACCATACCCAGAAGCCAGATAAGCTTTTGCTCTGGTTAATTCCCACCCATCATCCCCAGTCCAGATTATCAACAGAATTTAGTGCTTGTGAAGGCTCCAGACTGAGCACACCGGAAATTAAAGTTTACTGTTTACACACAACAGAGCAGGAACCAGCAATGCAATCCCACAAGCAGGCTTTGATTATGTTTTTGCCTACAAACCTCTAGGACAAAATAACAGTTCTGTGTCTCTGCCCATTTGTCCAGGACAGGAAGGAAGCCTACTTACAGGACAAGAGCAAAGATGCACTGGGAAGGAAAAACAAAGACCAGCAGGCAGATGTGGAAACCTGCATTGCAGCCCCATGTGCCCCTCCTGCCCTTTATGCATTATTCATCCTGAACAGACACACCAACCTCTGCAGCTGCTGCAGTGCTTAGAAGTCCATCTGTAGTCTCTCTACCCATTTACTCCATTTCTCCATCATTGTAGTTGCCTATGCAGCTGAAGAGTCTAACTAAACAAATATGCATGGACAGAAGAAAAACAAGGCACTTGTCACTCAAAGCAGTCCCTGAGAGGTTCAGCATTTCTAAACTAACACAGACATATCCAGTACAGCCTCACACTCGTGATTTATCTGTCTTGTCTCTTCCCGATTTTGATTGCGAGTTTAATTAATGCTCTTGTGAGAGAACCAGTTTTGTTAGGTTCTTCCATCACTTGTACAAACAAAAAAACAGAAGATAGTCCTCCGGTACTAGTAAGGCTGCATCCAACATGACAAGCCTATTTTGAAACTTTCAGCAGCATTTGCAGTTGCCAAATGTTTGAGCATGCCAGTTCTGCACAGAGAATTGTGGCTTTATGGCCCCAGAGTGGTCCAATTTCATCAAGCACAAACCAGTCGAATACTAGTTCGAGGCACCATGCACGGATTATTTGATGGAACAGCAGCTCCCAAAAATAAAAAGGAGGTCATCCGACAAACAACAGACCATGTGTGTGAGGATCCACTTTCATCTTATCTGGGAGCAACAACTCACAATTTCAGGCAATGTCACTACGTGGAAGCGATGTCCACACATTATGGCAGAGTGAGCAGCACCTTCAGGCCGCTTAGCGCTGTGGGGCTTTTCTTCATGTCCTTGAACAAAAAGGCAGGAGATCCCATGGACCTGTCACATAGCCCAATGACCTAAGTCTAAATTTTTAGGTTGTCTTCTTCCCTTGCCAGGCTCCACATGGGGAGTGTCTTTCTTTTGGCAGGGTTTACCTCTGTCTTTTTTTACTCTTAAATGTGGGCTGAGGAATAGCAACAGAAAACCTTCATTTTAAGAACACAGCTCAAATTTATTTGGTTGATCTATTGTTCTCTACTGTATGTTACAACTGCAACCACATTAGTACTGCATTTTCTGAGTAGCCAGAAGCTGTTTTCACCTTTCCACTCCCAATAGCTTGAAGATACTTCACTTTCTTACTTTTAACACTTCAGAAGGCCTGTAGTAATCCAAAATTTCCTATTGAGATTCCTCTTTTCCATGTTGATAGTTGAAGTTTAATCCAGTACCTCCCATGATCACTATCACAGTTTGTATATTTTTAACTTACGACTTCACTGCCCTTACAGATGAATTCACTGAGCACACATTCCACCATTTACCTTTTCTTTTGCTTTCAAACACGACTTTTAAAAACAGAGTATCAAGTCCCTGCAAGTTGCACACCCACCCCAGCAGCTCTGACACATTATCCACTCAATTGCTCAGTAGTGACATTATTTGTTTGAAAGCTTTTGGTGAACCCTAGTGGTAAACCTTAAATAATAGTAATATTAATAAGCCAACATAATTTTATAATTCTAATATACAACAATAAAAAATATTTTGGTCATCTACCGGCCTTTGGTAAAGGGTAGTGATTGCTTCCAGAGAAGGTATAAGCTGTTTCTGTTACCATACCTTTGGTCTTTTCAACAGTTCAGAAGCAAAAGGTTTAATGAATGAATACAACACTTAGGTATAAAAGTTAAGTGGCACAGTAACAACAGAGGACACCAGAAGGTCCATAACTACCTGGAAAGCATAGACTACCTACCTTCAATTCATAAATTTACATAGTGTTGGGTTTGTAAATAGCTATTTATTCTTTTGACTAGCCTTAAAACAACCCAAAGAAAGCTATTCAACCTAGAAGTGCATTAACAGATCTCTGCAGGTCAGGAGAAGGATGCCTGGAAGAGACACCTTGTCAGGATACCTCCAACAGGATTCAGAAACACAGGTATCAACACAATTTTAGGGTCATCATCCAAGCTAAGCAATCAGGATGTTTCTAAATTCAAATACAGCTCATAATTCAGCCTACAACATGAAAACACAGATCATGCATCATGCGCAGGTCTCCTAAACACAAAAAAAAAGAAGCCACCTGGTTCTTCTGCAAGCGTAGAAAGAGCAGACAGCTTCCTGTCTTTAAAAGCACCTCATCTGCCATTTTAGGTTCATCCACAAATTCAGCCTCTGTAAAGCACAAAAGCTAACTTCAAACACAGCAAAGTGTTTACCCCCTTGATTTTAACTGAAGATCCTGCTCTAAGCTCTTCCAACTAAAGTTAAACTCAAATGAAAGTATTTAATGCTGTTCTACAGATAAACACAGGAAAGCAAAGGCACTATTAGGCTGTAATGCCAACTTCACATTTTCAGCTTGCCATCCTCCTCGTTCAAACCAGCCTTCCACTAGCATCCCTGTAAAGCTCTGTCAACTCAGATACCTAGTCAACAAGGATGCAATTTGAAGTTAACCTCTGCATATGTAAGCTCTATACAACTAAGATCCTTTTTAATGTTTAGTATGCATGGCGATATAATCGTACCGAATTAGCTAATCTGCTTTTCCCTCCAGTAGCAAAGCAGTGGAGCCTGTTTTTAGTGTAAGCATTCCGCAGAAGGCACCCTGCTTACTGCTCCAATAGTCCTTCTCTTACAGAAAATAAGTGATTACTATAAAATCACGAACACGTCAAAAGTCTAGCAACTCCTCTAACTGTAAAAAAAATATGACTGTGGCATTATTTTCTTTTAAAGGTAAGTGCACGGAATAAAAAAGTAAATATTTGATGTAAACAGAATTTAAAATTAAATTTCTTCAAAATGCCAAACATGAAAAACCTCAACACATTTTGTTTTAACTTAGATTCTTAAAAATACTGTAATGTGAAAACCCTAAAGAGTATCACGGCATTTCATTTGACAGCAAGCAACCTGGGAAGCATTGTAATACTTTGAGATAGATACAGCTCAGATAATTCTCCCCCTCTCCTGGCTGAGGAATCTCAGAGGTGTACGGACAATTCACTCGTACCAACACAGAAAGAAGTGACAGATGGTACTTTAAACACAGTGAAGAGTCTTTCACTGATAAATATTTCAAGTCACTTTTGATAATGTATTTCACAAAGCAAATAAACAGTACAAGCACTGAACTCCACAGTTAAAACTCGTATCACAAGGGAGAGAAAGTGCTTATGTATGGTTGTAGGGAAGAGACAGCTGTGATGAAGAGGGGAAAAAAAGCAATATGCCAGTGGACAGACTCAGAATAAAATTCAGAAAATAAAAATCACTAAAAAAGTCCTAGCACCCCAGGCCAATTTCCAACACTACTGTGGTTTTTAAACAGGAAAAAGTACTTGTTACATCCTGGATATAATCTGTCAGCATTTACTGTTAGAGTCAAGAGACCTTTCATCACACACAAAAGAATTCAGTTGGTTTGAAATTCCTTGGTTTGCATCAAGCATGGATTTATAAAAAATGGGATCTGTATTCCAACTTACATTAACAGTATATTCAAAAAAATACACACCATGGTATTTCATTTGTGCAGGCTTTTAGTAGCTATTAATCATCACTGAGCCTTGCAAACACATGCAAAGTACTTTCTGTTAATCATCTGGCACTTAACTCTGATTGTTGGAAGTGGCTTTAAACAGATATATTTTGTCAAAACTATTATTAGCTGTAAATTGGAGAGGCATTTATTCCTCTGCAGAGGTTCCCATAATTAGCGCATCTAAAGCTACTTTATCAGGTGGCATCACCTGGAATCCAGGAGCTTCGGGGTCCACCACCCTACACCAACTCAACCGTGCCAGAGCTCCCAGACACAAAAACCCACTTCCAGCCCTGAAAGTGTGCGCAGACTCAGATCTCAGGAGCCCTACCATCAGCCCCTCACAGTCTGCAGCTCTCAACTGCCCCGGACATGGCAGGTTCAGGTCTTCCAGATGCTGCAGCCCCTGGCCCCCTGCCCTGCCTGTATCCCCAGCAGCAGGTGAGAGCACCAGCTGGCCTCAAACCCAGAAGCCCCGCACAGCCTGGCACTGTCCATGCAGCCAGAGGGAGTCTTGGGAGCTCTGTCCAAAGAAAGCAACTCCTGATGCAAGTCCCAACACAAGCCTTTATTTCAGATTTACCCCATAGTGCTGTTATCTAAGACAGCACTATTGTTTAAACCTCTGCTTTTACTTCCAGGGGAGAAAAAAAAAAAAAATTGATTCAAACCAAGTAGATCTTTTCCTTTTACCTTTCTCACAAGCAAGAAATAATCGACATCAAGCTCATTTTCAAGTTAGCACAGTACTACAAATGTTCATTTCAGTGAACTGCTACATTTTTAATTAAAATGAATGGAATTTGATTTTCATTCCTCATGCTGACCAACAGATCTTTGTCACCTTCTGTATCAACCTGAGATTCTGAACAGGTACAGCATCAATAAAGTAATTACCAGAGCTGCTGTATTTGATTTTAAACTGCACACACAGTCCAAACTCCCCAACAAATGTTATTACTTACACACATCAAATACAATTAAAGATTTGGACCAAAGCTAACACTCAAGATGATAGGCATCATTCTCTGAAAAATGTCCTGCCTGAAAGCACATAAATTATTCACAGGTTTATCCCATGTTTTGGAGTAGAAACAAGATCATTCTACAGCAGATAGACATAAGAAAACTGTGTTGTTTTTTTTTTCCAACACTGCCAAAAAATCAACTTAAAATGAAATGTTTGCAGCTCCTAACAGTCAAGATTCTCATGTCTGGATGGAATATGCTGTTGCATCTCAATTTCTGCTGAGCAATTTGAGATTGGGATTTACACTTTCTTTCAAAAGAACTATTCATTACTTCAGGTTATGAACAATGTTTAATAATTTACTTGTTGCAACTTCCTCTCTTTCTGTTCCCCACTCTCTTTTTAATGTGTATTTTACTTCCATTTTAAAAAGAATATTAAGGGTAGAGCTTTACTAATCGTATCATTAAATAAAGGGTTAGTTCATTTTTCCCTCATTTTGTGATGTACAGCATTTCTTGCAGTCCTATACAATAACTATTACAGATCTGCCTCTTCTGAATTTTTAAACATTATTTCTAGATGCTTAATGGCTAACTAAAAGATGCAGCTGTTTTTATGACATTTATTGAAAGCTTCTTGGAACCAATTCTGTTTAATATATTTATCAATGATATAGACAGTGGGATCGACTAGGAAAACTTTATTATACCTCTTTCAAGCAGCTGTACATTTAACAGTGCGTTTGAAAAAAATATGTGTATTGTTCCTTTAAAAAAAGTCACTATCCTTGAATTTTACTGTTTCATTCTAATGATAGTACTGCAAATAATTATCCTAGCATATTCTTCCAGTTGCTCGTTTCCCTGTTTATTTGGTAATTACATGTCCAATGTCATTTTGCTATGCATGAAAATATTAAAGGCAATTTTATTAGCAGAAGGAATCCTGATCAGCAATTATTTGATATTTGTTGCTCAGATACTGAATAAATGAAATGATTTGAATACAAATAATTAACACGTGTCAGTCTGGAGCTGAACTCCAATATGAGCTGTAAGACTTTTTTTTTCTTAATCTCCTCAAAGAAACTGACACTCTGACACTGCATTTAAAGAAAAATTCTAGAAGTTCTTTAATCCTCCATTATTTTTATGCATGTATTGCCTCAAAAGAAAGGGTCGTTAGCCAGAGTTTTGTCTTCAGTTTGTTTTATATTCTTTCCTGATGCATTAAATATTCCTGTACACAAAAAAAAAAAAAAAAAAAAAAAGGAAAAGAAAATTCTTCCATCTCACATTTTATGGTACACTGTTTTTTCTCAAAGTGTATCCAAATATGCAATGTTAGCTTTACTGTTCCCAGCCTTAGAACAGAAAGCACTAGCATAAATACTTACATAAATCTATAAAAAGCTACATGACAAATATACAGGCAACTTGGGTCTTCCTGGAGAAATGCATTCCCTCTGTGGTTAAGAACTATAGATGCAAAACTGAAAGTGATAGTGTTTAAACTACAGAAGACCAGCAGTAAATCTGACTTCAGGAATAATGTGTATTTGCAAAAGTGGTACTGCTGTTGAGGACATGTGCAGTAGAGCATGAATAACAGAATCACAGAATATCCTGAACTGCCAGGGAACCACAAGGATCATCAAGTCCAACTCCTGGGTCCCCAAAAGACCACCCAAAAATCAAACCATGTGTCTGAGAGTGTTGTCTAAATGCTTTTTGAACTCCAGAAGGCTCGGAGCTGTGACCACTGCCCTGGGGAGCCTGCTCCAGTGCCCGACCACCCTCTGGATGCAAAACCTTTCCTAACCCCCAGCCTGACCCTCCCCTGTCCCAGCTCCATGCCGTTCCCTCGGGTCCTGTCACTGTCCCCAGAGAGCAGAGCTGGGTGCCTGCCCTCGTGAGGGAGCTGCAGGCCGCCATGAGGCCTTCCCTCAGCCTGCTCTGTTCTGGGCTGAGCAAACCAAGGGACCTCAGCTGCTCCTCATACATCTTACTCTCTAGACCCTTCACCATCTTTGTAGCCCTCCTTTGGACACCCTCTGATAGTTTTGTCCTTATACTGTGGCACCCAAAACTGCACACAGTGCTCAAGGTGGAGCCGCACCAGTGCAGAGCAGGGCAGGACAATCCCTTCCCTTGACTATCTAGCCATGCCGTGCTTGATGCACCCCAGGACATGGTTGAGCATTTTGTCTGCCAGGGCTCGCTACAGGCACACTTTCAACATGCTATTAACCAGAACCCCCGGATCCCTTTCTGCGGGGCTGCTCTCCAGCCTCTCATCCCCCAGTCTGTACGTATAGTCAGGACTGCCCTGTCCCTGGTGCAGAATCCATCCCTTGTTCTTGCTGAACTTCATGCGGTTGGCTATTGCTCAGCCCTCTAATTTGTCAAGACATCTCTGCAAAGGCCTCCCTACTCTCAAGGGAGTCAACAGCTTCTCCCAGTTTAGTGTCATCTGCAAATAATCTGTAAGTAAATGGTAAACTTCACAATGCTTTGCCCAAGTATATGAAGTACTTTATTAGGGGGAATATTACATGGAGGAGTGACAAAATATAATAGATTACTAAAAACATACCCTGCAGAATTTGCAAGAATTCCCTTAGGAAACAAGCGTATTTCCAACATACCTTTAAGAAAGAAAGCAGCTCTACAGACTAGAAGACTCTTCCAAAAGCCCTGGAACTTTGTCAGCACATCAAGCTTCTTAGTGCCCATCAATTTTTCCAGACATTTAAAAACAATGACCAGCAATGCCTACCTAACAATGTATCCTTGCACACATAAGAAAAGTCAAACCAGTCACCCCACTAAACCTCATAATTTCCTATGTGAGACACCTCGTCAGCTTTAGAAGCCAGACCAGACACCATGTCACACCACAGAGAAATGAGCCACCATGCCACCACAGCTTTCACTCCATAATTCAAACCATCATCTAGGAGGAAACAGCTACAGTTTCTCTCTGTCCCCCAAAGACAAACATTTTATCATCCTTATCACCATCCCACTATGAGTACCAGCTCCCCCTCAGAGGCAGCTGATGGATACGTACCTATTAAAACTGAGCAGCAGTTCTCAACTTGTATTTACCTTTGAAGTCAGCTGTTTCTACTTTAGGGCTTAAGTCCGTGCATCCATCTACTTCAATTACACTTGATGATCTAATAAAACAGTATTAGACCTACCTATAAATGTTGTGCAGATTATAAATACTGTTATGGGCTGTATTTTCCAAATCCATTCTTAGCACTTCAAAGGTGACTAACCAGCTTGGAGCCAAAATAAAAATAGGAACAGCCACCAAGACTCCTCAGAGAAGAAGCAGTTTAATCTGGTGTGGCTGAACACATAAACGAGTTCATTCTCTAAGACAACAAGCATCCAAAAAAGATGGAACAACATTTGGATATGTACAAAACATGATTAGATAAAAACAAGTGTTTAGTTACTGTTACTTGAAAACTGTGCATTGTCCTAACAGACATGATGTTTAAACCTTACTCCTGCTCTTACTGATATTTTGTCATTTGAAATAACTATTTAAGATGATTCTGTCCCTGCCCCCCCAAATATCTGACATTACATCACGTTATAATACATACTATAATATGTGACAGAGTCAAGAACCTACAAGCTGCCTGACACTTCACTATTCAACTGAATATTGCTTCTGAAAACATAACTAGGTTCTTGAATCTTAAAACAAATGTTTGCCTTTCACCCACAACAAATAGGAGAGGTGATGGGCATGAAGCAAGAAACATATCCATGGGTTTAAATAAAAGGATTTCTAAATCTCATATACTGAGCTTGTGTCACATAAATGCATAACAACTCTAAAGTAAGCTGCAAAATGGTAAACTCTTAGATTCAGAGCAAAATGACACTGAATACTAAAATTCAAGCTGTGTTTTGCTAGGTAAAGATTCTTCATCGGTCTTGTTTCTTTATTTCCCATAGCAATCATATACTACTACTGTATTCCTGTTTTATAGGATTATCAAAGATCCCAGGATAGACCTACCACACTAACAATGAAGGGAAAAAAAAAAAAAAAAAAAAAAAAAACCACTGGTAGTTAGTTAAAAGCCTCCCTACTGATAAAGATATTTGTGGGAAAAGATGAAAATGTTTCCATGTGCATCCCATTAGAAACATTGCCATTTTACTCAGCATTCCATAACAGTGGATACATCTAAGTCATTAAAGAAAAAAACAACTGTATGTCAGAGAAAACTGATTAACATAGGAAATGAAGATTGTCACTGTCTGGTAAGTGCTGCTCTGGCATAAACTACTCCAAAGTAGCACAGAGACTGCAAAATACATGCTTCAATTGAGTTTGATGCAAACAAGTAGGTGTTTAAGACATATTTAAAACATCACTACAGAACAGAATCAAAAATGCAAAAGTCTGCAGTACTGTCAGAACCTAATAAAAATTACTGATTAGTGCTAAGACTTGAAAGGAAATGGCAAATTGTGAAATTTTGCTGAAGTAAATATTTACTTTTCCCTGTAGAATATAACTGCTGTAGGATTTTTTTTTTGATGCTTTGCAGAACTATTTTCCACTTTACTATAAACATAGCTAAAAGAGTCACATAATTTTTTTCATGATAAGCATGACCAAGGTCATCATGAACCTGACCAGATCCCACATTCTTCTAGGTAAGATTATATACACAAGATGGTACAGACCTCTAAACTAGCAGTAAACCAACCACCACAGAACTCAATTGGAGCTCATTTACCACATTGTACGTGGACTAGTTTAAGACTGTTACTTTGACACAGCCTAAACATATCCTCTAATTTTAATTGTACGTTATGAAGCAATACAAAACTACAAAGCAATACGAAGCAGTGAAAGAACTTCCCACACAGCCAACCTCATGACAAAAATCACCACGGGTTTGAGGTTGGAAGGGACCTCTGGAGGTCATCTATTCCAACCTCCTCACTCATGGTTTCCAGGATTAGCTGCTCCATAACCTTCCCACGGATCAAGTTGAGGCTGATCAGAAGCACGTAGTTTCCTGGAGCCACCTTCTTGTCCCTTCCTCCTTCTTGCCCTTCTGAAAATAAGAGTGACACTTCCCTTCCTCCAGTCCTCAGGTTCCTCTCCCAGTCACTATGATCGTTCAAAGGTGGTTGAGAATGACCTTGCAATGTCATCTGGAAGCTCCCTCAGCATTTGCAGGTGTATCCTATCAGGGCACATAGACTTACATACGTCCAGTCTGTATAAATACTCCCTAACCCAATCCTCTTCCATCAAAGTTAAGTCTTCCTTCCTATCAACAAAAGGCATTCCTGCTGCAAGTGATCATAGCCTTGCCAGAAGACACCATGCCACAGATCCAAGTTAGAAAGCAACTGCAGAAAGAGATGACGTGGCCCAACCAAGGAGACAATAAACCCCTCAGCAAAAACGGATGGAGAGGCACAAGTCCATAGGCCTGCCACCATCAGAACATCAATGTGTAGCTACAGCATTAGCAAACCATAAAACTCTGAAGTTGCAGAATCTTATTTGATCATAGATGAAATTGTTCTAACTTAAGCCAAAAGTTAAAATCCAAGTAAGAAGCTATTTTCAAATGAAGATCACTACCGATAAATTAGAGGGTTATAAGAGTGACTGGTTAAAACAATATTTAAATAACGCTTTCATTTCATCTCCATAATGAAAAACAAGCCTTAAAACCTGTAGCACTGATTAAAAGATAGTTGCAATCCTATACCTATGATAGAAAAAAAAAATGGAACAGATACAGAGTCTCAGGGAACAGATGCTAAACACCACAGAAAAACGTAATCTCAGTCACAGGACTCTGACTCATACAGATAACTTATACTGAGACAGCTTCAAGGGTACTGTTACCCTGTTCCCACAGTCTGAACATCCAAGTTGTTTGTAAAATGGATCCCAGTTAGCTCAATATTTTACATCAAAAACTAACTACAAGTGCAACTTAAGTTGTCCTTGCTCTTGCACCAGAGCTGTCGGCAAAAAAACAGACGCTATTAAGTAGACTGTATGTAACGCTCCCAAAGTTGTTTTGCAGCCATAACAAGAAACAGAAGATTCACTCTGCAGGAGAAATGAGCTGGAACACTGAAATACGCAATAGATGTTTGGTCTAGGCAGTGAAGATGAAGTCACCTACATGATTAACTTAAAATCCCTGCTCAGCTTCTCTTCCAGCAGATTTAAAATTGTACACAGTGAAAGATGATAAAAGCCTTCCACGTTTGCTAAAAGGTCAGAAAAATTTTAATTCCTAGGACAGTAATATTTCAGGTAAGTATATGGGGAAGATTGGAACAGGGTCCTTCTCCATCTTCTGTGGATACTTTGTGCCACCGTAGAATGAGTTTAAAATTCGTGCCGGCATATGCAGGGAAGCATTGAACCACCTCCCCAAAGACCACTTAATTCCAGATGTTGTATCCTAAGACTTTAAAAACAGAAGATGTACAGGCATCTGAGGAGCAGAAATTTAAAGAAAGGGCGATCTGAAAGCACACCCTCACTGCAACTGACAGAAAGGTTTATGTTTATAATAATCCTACTGCTCTCCAATATTGCCTTCAGTGACATCATTCAAACTGCCTCTACTTAAAGGTATTGTGCAAACGTAACTATCCCAAACTAAGCAAATAAATCTATGAAATGCACTTAATCCAACTCTTTGGGGTATGATGGCTCTCTCATGCTAACAGAATGGAAAGCAAAGCAGCTTAGCAAATAAAAACACAAAAGTAGCTGATCTTTCCTTGGTCTTCCTTCCCGTTCTTCTCTCCCCTCCAAACACAACAGAAAGGTGATGTAATATGCTTGTCTCACAGTTCACCCTCTCACTGGAGAGAAAAAAAAATCTGCTGTGCTCAGAAAACAGAAATGTTTGTTTGTTTTTTATCTAAATGTTCCTAACAGGAATCAGTTTAGAAAAACAGAAGAAAGAACACAAAAGTTTGGATGATTTTTAGTCAGCTTTCTCATTCCCTGTTGCAATTACTTTTAGTAAAATCAAGACAATCAAAAGATTTTTAAACACCTTCCTCAAGCAATGTCTCTTATAAACACAAGTGACCAGAAATGCTGCTACCCAAACACTAAAACTAGTTCTTAATCAGTACAAACATACATCCTCAATCTCAGTAGTTACATTTCAGACTTATTCTCAAGATATTTTATTACATATATAAAATCTAATTTTGGCATCATTAACACATTAAATTTGTGTCTAGAAGTATTTATTGGAGAAAATGCATATTTATCTGTTTTGTAATAAGTTTCAAAACACCTCTTCCCTCCAAGGTACACCAAAAGACTACCTAATACACTTCCTTGTTCTACCTGCCTAATCAGATCAACTTCTACCTGCCCGATCAGATCAATTTTGCATTTCTGACATTCATACAACGTTAACATCAATTAATGTGATGAAAAGGTCACTATTCTTCTCTGTTAATCACCAAAAAAGTAATAGAAATACAGAATATTTAAAGATTAATCTGTGCAAAAACAATTTCTGTTGCTTTCTCTGAACTCAAGTGTTATGAACTACAGGTATGCTTTTAAAGCCAAAATGTGCAAGCCATAGGCAGAACTCAGGCTTACAAACACTGCTTGTTGTGCCACCTAGTGCAGCCTGTTAAGTTAAAGAAGTATTAAGCCACCACCAACAGCAGTAAAAATAAAATAAAATAAAATAAAATAAAATAAAATAAAATAAAATAAAATAAAATAAAATAAAATAAAATAAAATAAAATAAAATAAAATAAAATAAAATAAAATAAAATAAAATAAAATAAAATACAGCAATTTTATTAATTACAAAAGTTCCTCAGTCCCATCCTCGTGGCACTGTGGAAGGCCACTGGTGCCAAATAAGTCACAGACAATTACCACGGGTAGCTGCTCTATGCTGCAGCCTTACAAAACACCCCTTTTGTAGCAGCCCAAGCTTCGGCAGCTTTCCTCTCTTGCATGATGCTCTCATTGAAATGATATAACTGGTTGTGCTTGCACAATCAGTCAGAGAAGGAAACTGGCCTGGGATTAAAAAGAAATCTAGCAGACAGTTTCAGTGCTGAACTGATCTGCAGCAGTAAAAGAAAAGCAACACATCTGCACCAGGAGCTGAGGCATGCTGGTGGAGCACAACAAGCTGCGCACACTGGTGCTGTGGCCTATGCTGTGCAGTGACTCAAGTATAACATCAACAAGCCATACAGCTTGAGTTGTCTTGAAACTTCCAGCACAAAGGAGGAAGACCTGCAGAGCTGGCTTTGTTTGGTTTTGTTTTTTCCCTTGGTCTGCTTCTATTGATACTCAAACATCTCCAGATGAAGAAAGCTATCAGGCAGGGTTGAAGAGTGGCACAAAGCTAGCTAATTTTATTTCATTAATAATCAACAGGGGGAGGTATTGTAATGCCTAGTCCCAGAAACTGCAAGGAATTTTATCTTTGCACGGCACCCTTGGGCTCCAATCATGGTAAAAAAGAAGCAGCCAAAATTGTAGAAATCCCTTTCCACTTCCCGAAGACCTCAACGTGCAGGTAAAGGGCATTAGGACTTATGAGAATGTTTAAAAAAAAATCAACTGTAAGATATGAATATGCTAATATGTAAATGAGCTACTGTTTAGCAAATGTACTTGGAATTACCAGAGTAATAACAAACTACCACAGCTTACAATTTACTGAAAGCACTTCCAATTGAAAAACATAACCAGTCATCCACATGCTCCCACTACTTTTACACGTAGACCTGAGGTCTTTCCATGCATCCTGTGGAACTACAGAGCACCTCGCAGTAAATTTTCTTAGTGGCTACTGACAGTCAGGCGTAGAGCACAATTATTCTCCTCTAGTTGTTGAAAAAGTCTAGGACTTGATTAACTTTTCAAGGATTTGAGCAATCTCAATTCAAGCCTGTATATCTGAAAGAACAATGAATATTGATTATGCTTTAGAAGGAAAGCAGATGTAATATACTAGGAGATACACTGAACACAAATGGCAATTTTCTGTCAGTAACACAGCAAATTGACAGCTCATGCTATCAGTCATGAAAGCTGCAACAAATCAGAGCACCAAAAATATGCAGAAGAAGCTGCTGCAACAGACGAGTAAAAGAACTAAGGCAGAAAAAACAATTTATCTGCTATACCTCCTTTTCTGCATCTGCTATGAAGAATAAGCTTCAAATAAGTCTTTTTTAAGGAATAGATGTCATGTAACATTTGAAAACATGCCACCAGCACATACACGTGTCACTGCAAGGTCCGATGGACAGAAACACTCGGTATTCCCCTCCTAAATTTTGTATGTGTTACAAGATACTGAGTAATAGATTTATTTTTTTTCCATGTGCCTTCCAGCCAGTAATAGGTCATGCATAAAAGGAGTTAACACACCGAACTCTGTGTAAAGCTTATTTCACTGAACAGAAAGCAAACCGCATGCAAATTTCTTAACTGCAAGTGTGGTGTGGGGCTAATAAGCGCATGAACGCTCCATTATGCAAAATCCATGCAAATACCTATGAAAGACTAACTGGGGAACATTCAATATGCAAAATGCATGCAAATATCTGTGAAAGATTTTAACCTGGGCACATTGCCTGTCACACCACCCTTTTGTTTTGTGTACATTGTAATACTTTTCATATCCATAACATCTGCACTCCTGACAATACAAAATACTACGTGACTCAAGCGATTAGGCAAATTACAAAAAAAATATTTTGAAAAAAATGAAACAACAATAAGAGGTCACATTTGTATAATACACTGACTGTTTGCAGATAAATCTAAGTTTGCATGGGCTGGGTCAAATGGAAACAATCAAAAAAGACGGTTACTTCATGAAAATGCACTAATACTGAAAACTGAGATAGGTTTGTTAGACTTTTTAATGAACACATCTTTTTTCCTAAAATGAAGCACATGTAATATCACCTCCTGCTGACCTTATAAATAATGCAACTTGAGTACATAGTGCAATGAGAAGCAACAGTGTAGGAAAAATACATATATTCCTAACATTCTGCCAGCCTCAAATTAGGAGGCTTACTGTGGCACCAGATTGCATACCAGCGTTACCGAAATATCAGAGCACTTATTCCATTCTTCAGTTTTGATAGCCAACAGGTCCAAGGATCAATATCCTACTGACTTTCACACCATTCACATAACAACTGTTTGTGCCTCAATAATGAAGTCTCAATAGTGCTATCAAAGAAAATTTTCAATATACCTGTAGAGCCACTTACACTCCACCTCTATCTAATACTTTTCTGATCTGAGAAAAGGCATGAAATGTATAAAGAAAGACATTCCTGTAGAGCAGCTACGTCTCTGCCTGCCAGTCACATCATCGGAAGCATCTTCATCATCATTGGAAGTCATCTACATCTCTACCAGCCACTGCTACATCACCTACTGAGGCAACAATACTCTCACAAAAGTCCTGGTGTGCTAAGTGAGCCTAGTTTAGCCCTCGGAGGGCTTTCTGATGACAAACAAAAAGAGAGGTACAGAATTAAAAACAAATGTTGTCAATAAAGTTGACGTGCTGCTCTTCATATTCTGGGCAATCTGGACTCAGTGCACAAACTGAGCTGCCTAGAAGTCCTAAAACACTCCCAAGAACTGCCATCCTGTAGCTGTCCTTGTTAGCCAAGTGCAGCAGGTGATGCTCCAAGATCAGGTTTATATTCCTGCTTAAAGGACAAATGACTCACCAAGTCCACTAACAGATTTCTGTTACTTCAGCTTCTTCCACTTCACAAGAAGGTATCATTCAAGCCTCAAAGGAGGCTTTATCACTATTGTATAAATCTGCCTATACTTCCTAAGACCTCTGAAACTGCAACAAATCAGTCCAGCTATGCATAACCAGGAGACTGAAATCTGTGAATACGAGAAGATATTTTTATCCTCTAAATGAGGTACATTTGTGGAAGACTAAGGTAAGAGAATAGTTTCCATTACAGCAGCATGAATAGAAGCCTTTCTCTTTAGGCTGGTAACCTGCCAAGTGGAAACTACAACCCCCTATCTCTTAATAAGGAATTGGAGTAAATCCAATGTCTGTTGTAACTCAACCCTGCACTTTTAAACTTTTCCAACTGACTGTGCCCCTCTCTCATAATTACTGATCTACTGAAGGTGCCACCTCACCTTCAGCGCCACCTACAACGAGTAACTGGTGTACAGAACTAGATAATTGGCAATAAAGCCACATGTCAACAGTCAGGAGGGACACGTTGGCTAGCTGGTGCACCATTACAGTTCAAGGCATTGTTTTAAAGTTATTTGCTGCAGGCTAATGTGCAGGCACATTACTGCAGCTCAGCTTGCGATGGTAAGCCATTAAACCGCAGCGATTCCAGCAGACCTCCGAGTACAAGAACCACCTAGTCAAGCCGATGGCAGGATAAGCAACCCAAATTCATTTTTACCAAGCTTGCAACACTGCTGTTTACCTCATGCGCTGTTAGTTTAATTCCTCTTCACTTCAAATACACACACAGACACGCTTAATTTTCCAATTGTTTCATTAACTAACTCAGTGCAATCAATACCAAAGCTCAACAGAAAAGCTACCTTCCATTTGAAAAAAAAATACAGCTACTGAAAACACTTAAAATTTTACTTCACAAAAAGTGAAAAAGATCTGTACAGCATTAGAAACAATACTTTTGTACTAGTTTCTACAAGGAACTTTTTTCCTTTCTATCATACAGTCAATATAAAATGTTTTAAAAAATCCTCTAAATGTCAGTGGAAATGTTTCTACTTACTATTGGATTTTGAAAATAAGTTTGGGGTTTTTTTTTGTTTGTTTTACATCATTCCCAACTGGAACTATGAATGTGGCTATCTCCCATTCCAATCTTAATGTTATATTAATTTGGCACTAGATGCTTGATGAAGCTGAAAAATGGCCCGAAACACATTAAAAACCTAAACCAACACTTCTTTGAAGACGACGGGATATTTTCCATCTTTGATCAAAGCCTTCATTTTTCCACCATCTAAGTTGTAACACTTGATGAAGGCTGTAGTCAGAAGAAAAAAATGCTAAAAATGAAATCAATTTTCCTTTAAACAATTTTAATTGTGAACAGTTGCTTCTGTCAAAATAGAATAATGCAACATGCTGAATTTCATGCCACCATGGAAATAGTAGCAAAATCTTAATTAACCATTACCGTCTTTCAGCAGCACTAGCCGCAAAATGTTACCACTTCAACACTTGCAAACATTTAATGCTATCTTTAGGATGACTCTGATGGTTTGAAACAGCTTGGAACATCATCTTGATTTAAAATGTAAGACAACAAGGATTCAAGGTTAAGCACAGTTATGTAAAGCTACTTGCTTTCTATTTTACTGTAGTGGAGAAGCACAGCTTCACAAAGCTTTTAATTCATGAAATAGCAGGCTGCTTTAAAACTTAAGTCTCAAAATAAGTTAGTACCTCTATATCAAAATCCTTTTTTAATCATAAAATATACTTCTTTATGTTTAAGTAACTGTGCAATTTTTAAACAGACTTCCCCCAATTTTTGGTTTTCACATTTTCATACATTAAAACCATTGCTAACCATTCTTATCTACCAAGCAATTAATCATTAACTTTTCACTTGTCATTTAAGTAAATCTGTATTTTGGACAAAAACCAAAAATGTCACTGAGAAGCAAGCATGAAAATGCCACTACCACCTCCTCCTTTCACCTGGGCAGTTCTAGAAACAGGAACTACCACTGTGCTGTTGGCATCTTTCACTCCTTCAGCTGGCCCACTTTCTCCAAAAAGTATCAACAGATGCTTGTTTGGCATTAACAACTTATTTTAAGGCAGTTTAGAAACTATACATACCATTATTGTTTTTGTGCTAGTTTGCATAGTCCAATTTTCTACGCTAGACTATGCATCAGTTTGAAATAACATCTATACCAAAGAAAAATACACACTCAGAAAATTTGCTACCTTGAATTTTCCTTAATAGCATTTTAATTCAAACAGGTATAGCTATTGGTACAAATAACACAATGAAAAAAAAAAAGTACTGTGTATCTCTTTCTCATGTGTGCTTTGGGATCAGACCATAATCAATATAAGTCTACAGTATTCCATACACAGTTCTATGTTGTAGGAATACAAAAGCCAAAATAGGGTTTCTTTCTAGTCCAACAGTGAACAAAGCATGAAAAAAAACAAAAACAGTATGGCACAGAACAGAGATTTGTATACGGCTTTTAACCTTTAGACATTATGAAGAGCTTTAACTTCTTACTAGCCATGCAGCCATGTGTTGCATCTAAGGAAGTTACAGAAATTACTCTGAAACTGTCCAACGAGGACTTAATTCTCCGTGAAGAAAATACTGTAATTTTCTTTGGAATTTTCACACAGGAAACTATGATATTTTGTTATCTAATATTATTTCTGCTTATTAAAACCCAGTGATTCTATGATTTTATGGTACAGCAGACATTTCTTTGCTCTCCAACAAAACTACAAAAATTACAAGAATATTATGTTGTGCCCACAACTTCCACATTCTGCTTGGACACTCAGCTGAATCAAAACTGGTAGTAGTAGACTAAGCTCTTTTGCTCAGTAATTTCTGTATCACTGACATGCTGGTCACAGTTAGCCTTTTTTATCTAGTGCTATGGCAGAGTGGCACCTAGGCTTCTTTGGAAAAGGTACCAGAAATATAATAGCAAGAGAGTTACAAACCAAGCTGCTTCCGGAGCCACAGGTAGTGCCTCATCTAATTTATTTGGTAGGAAAACAATCTCTCTACAGAGCATTTTAGTGCCTAACACGCCACATGTTTTTGTTATTTACAAACACAGAATTTATTCCTGAATCTTTTGTCTCCAAGATACTTGCAGCAATGAATTTCATAAGCTAAGCTTACGCAGCATACAAAAGCAGCGCATATTACGTGCTAGTTTTTTTGTCTTAGTTACATGCCACAGCACTAAGAATAAGCAATGGCATCAAATTCATATTTCTTCCAATGCTTCTGCTGTAGTATGAGAAGAAAGCTCACTTTTGAGCATTTTCTACAACCACTTCATTTTCACACTCCCCTAATTAACTGTATCTGTCCAATAAATCTGAAAACCCCTGCTCATACCAGCACTTTAATAATAGGGACCGCTAAATTAAAAAGGAGAGCGTTTGTAGGAACGCAAAAGCACCACAAAAGACATCATCATCTCTAGGAGTGAAGCACATGCACTAAACTGAAACAGAAAATAACAAGCTGCAATCAAATTGGAAATGATGACTAGATGAATCACCATACCGATAATACTGATAATTTTCATTATTATTATTTTACAGGGAAGGAAAAATTAGTATTTTAGCTTTCGTAATCCTGTCCCTTGTGATACTATAAGGCAAAAAAAAAAAAAAAAAAAAAAGTAACTTCCAAGCAGCTTTGCTCTTTTTCTTTCACCTTCTTTCAAACAAAAACATGGATTTCACAGGAAAAAAAAAAAAAAGCTTTTTCAAAACTCTTGATCAGTGCAAAGTGAACTCTGCTTTTTAGCATGCTCCTCCTGTCTCTCTCTGCTCCCTCCACACCCCCTCCAAACAACCACGTAACCTTCTTTGAAACGAGCCCTGACATGTTGCCTACGGAGCTGCTGTCTGCACATCCTATCCATCCATCAGCAATAGCATTTGTTTAGAAAAACAAAACACACACCCGAGCTTCACTCTCTTGAGAATTTAGCTAGAGCAAACTGAGGTGTTACTGCCTCCAGCTATTCATTACTGCACCTCAGCTGGAGGCTCCTGTACTCACAGAAAGCCACTGAGTGGCCCATGGGGACTTTTTGTCCCCCCGTTGACTCCTCACCAGTGGGAGGTGAGACCATGACACCTAAGCCACCCTCGCCAATGACCACTCCGGTGCTCTTACCCCCGGTCACACGCAGACACAGCAGAAAGAGCTGGCGCAGGAGCAGAGCATCCTTGGAGAAGCAAAGGGCCAGATCAGGCAAATGGTCCCATAGGCCACCCGTTGGACCGATTTGCCCAAAGATGCAAGAGCTCAGGCCTTGGTCTCAGCACGACACCCAGACGCACCTGGAGAAGCCTTTACACGTGCACAAGTGCAGCCATTTACTTCTGATCGCTAGAACTAAGTGGATGTAGATGAAAAGTGTTATTTCCTTACAGTGTCCCTCCCCAGGGCAGTCTACCCCCTCTCTGAAGGTCAATGTAAACACCACGTATTTAAATTCTTCACATTCTGTATGTTAAACCAGCAGGCACCTGCCCCAGAGAGAGACGCTGGAGCACGCTGTGTGTTTCTGGAGATCGGGGTTCCAAATGCCAGCTTTTCATATCAAAACAAATCAGAGGCATGTCTTTCCTACAACACAAAGCAATGCAATCAAGCAGCTGGCTATCACAGATGGCAAGCAGGGGGGCCAAGAACTCTCTCCTGTTATTACTACTTTGTGTTTGGATGCCTTAACTATGAAGAGAAGACATTTTACCCTGTTACCTCAAGGCTCATTAATCCCAAAGAAAATAAATCAAGTAATACTCCTTCATGCTTAGGATACCTTGCAGGAGAAATCCTACAGATAGATGGCAGAATTTGGAGAAAAACAGCAAACAAACATCACCCACTTATGATAAACAGCGGCAAATTCTTTTTAAGGTACAAGAAATGAATTATTTTAAGATTCAAGTGCTTTAATATAGCAGTAAAACTTTTGTGCCAACTCTTGTCAGACAGCATCTCAGAGTAAAATTTGTAACATAAAGAGTAAATGCTCAAAATTATAGAGGAGATTCGCTATTTAACAATGATCCCTTTGTCCACTTATCTGACATAAACAGAGGACAGACATCTAGCCACAAAAAAAAAAAACAACAAGATGTGTGTATCTCCAAAAAACACTGTATGCTTTCTTCAGAAATTCATAGGATAGGCAGAATTGCATCAGGCACAAATGACCTTGGTAGTTTAACACAACTGAAAACTAGAAATATTCTTTTAATTGGTAGTATATTGGCAAACCAGCTTTTCAATAGTCTATTAAGCTTTATTTGACTAATCCTCAGAAACTGTGTTCAAAATTCACACAAGTCAAATAGCAAATGCTTTCAGAACTGTACACTACAAGACTGAATTTTTCATAAATACAATTGTCATCTGATTTTAGAAGCATTCATTATTTAATTATTCAAAAACAAAAGTTCAGACATCACGCACTAAAAATGAACTCTCCAAAACAACTAAGTTTCCCCCAAGCTGCTTTTTTATTTAAGTGTGGTATTTTTCAAATAAGGAAGTTAATTTACTATACATTTATAAAAAACACATTTAATCCTTTGCATTGCATTGCTAAAAAGACTCCCCACTAAGCTGCCTAAGGCATTAACTGGAAAGAAGCAAATCCTATGGCATAATCTAAGGTTTGGTGCATAATTGATAAAATAAAAAAAGTGCAATTTCAAAAGACACTTGTCATATATTATGCATAAAGACACAAGTACAAGCTCCAGATCTAGAATCTTCCCTCTTAAATAACAGGGCTCAGCTCCTAAAAAAACTGCCCATCTCAGGAAGATCTCAGATCCCAACCACATGTACCAGTGAAGAGGGAAGTAATGGTAGGTTTGGGTGGGTCTTCTGCTTGGTTGGGTGGTGGGGTTTGGTTTGGTTTTGTTGTTGTTTTCTGTAGATGTTGTTTCTTCTGTGGTTTTAGTTGGTTTTTGTTTTGGTTTTGTGTTTTTTGGTTTTGTTTTTGTTTTTTTTGGGGGGGTGTAGGTTTTTTTTTATCTTTTTAAATCCAAGCTAATGCTATGTAAGAGAAAACCATGAGGCACATGTCTCCAAGAGTTAGAAACAGAAGGATGCAAGATGTTGGTATACCCTATCTCTAGAAATAATAATAATAATAATAGTAATAATAATAATAATAAAGCTTAAATAGGTCTCTGCAAGCTTACTTCTATCCAAAAAATAGCTTTATGATCAAAGTCTCACTATTACATCACCAAAAGTTCTTTTTCCCCTGTCTTTTAGTTCACATTCTGGGAGACAAAGCAAGGAAGACTGCACTGAACGACGGTTGTCACAACTTTTGCCCTCCTAAACATGACCAGTAGGCTTAAAAGTGTCTAAGTCAGTGTCCAAAAAATACAGTCGTCTTTTTGTGCCCTGGCCTTAGGAGCTCAGATGAGGCTATGGGGCTTATACTTTGTAAGACTGTTTGATGAATATTAAACATGGAATTGTGCCATTGTGAAGGCCCTGTGGCAAGGTAAGCTGGAGGTGCAAGTTTTTTTTTCACATGGTGTCGTGCATGACAGCATTCAGTCTGGCACTATTGTTAATACCTGGGTACTACTTCCTAATTGCAAGTCATAAAGTTGAATTTCAGAAGACTGTCATGTCATCTGTCTTTAAAACAAGGTGCTGAATAATCTAGTCAAAAGAGCTAGATGATGGGGAGTAAAACACTTAAAGCACTTTTAAATCATTATGCAAGCACTTTTCAGAATTAAATTACAAGTGTGACATATGGCATGAAATGAAGGATCTAGACCACAATGCTGTCAGTGCTGTTAAAACCCTGTATCATTCAAAATGTGAACAAATAAGTTATGCTGCACTTTAAAGAGTGGTACGTTCTGAAATAACAGTACACAAAGCTATGGCTTTGGCATCACGGAGCTCACAGTTGAAGCGAGGTGCTTGCACACTAGCAGAACTGTGCTGGTGAGGCTGGCAACATCAGGCTACCTTTCTCCCCTCCAGGAACCTCTGCCCCATGAGAACAGCCTGCACTAATCCCCTTGCAGAAAAAGCTCTTCCATTCCCTATTCACTGCTACCTTCTTCCCCCTGCTTCTCTCTGTTCTCCAGTTCAGATATACGCTGCTACCCGTGCATAGGGTCTGCCCCCATTTCCTCCACATGGTGGTAGCTGTCACCCCCCCATGGTCCCCACAAACAGCCAGTATAGGGCCACTCTCTGGTTTTGACTGCAAACAGCATTTTTTAAAATAAACTTTCTTCCTTTTTACTTTTTTTTTCTTAAATTCGTGTGTGTGTGTGGTGGTGGTTTGTTTCACAGGTATGAAATTTCCAGTCAAACATCACTAAATTTTGTTTTAGGGAACTGGTTACTGTGGTAGACGGTGAATAAAGGATTGATCATGCCCATTATACTGCTGTTTTCCAGCAAGGTGTTCAGAAGCTCTTCCGTATTTTGTAAGTTAAAGACAAGTGCATGGGAAAAAAGCTGCTCTGAACCTTAAAATGGCAAAGCGGCTTCCATGTGTGTTAATCAAGGTGATGGGACCTCATTTGCCCTGTTGATCTTTCCACCTCAGAAAACACAGGAGACACACACCTATATTCTAGAATATGATGCCAAGCTATTTTCTTTGTATTCTACGAAAGCTGAAGATAGAGGCTCAGCGTTTAAAACTGTGTACCACTTCATAGCTTTCTGGAAAGGCTGGGGAGATGTGAAGCACAGCAGCAGCTAACAGCAAAGCAGCCTCCCCATACGTGGCTGCTGCACAGCCCCAACACTGACCAGAACTCAGCAGTGGCTGTGAGCCAGCCTGCCCCCGCCTACACTACCAATTCCTACATTCTCACTCCCACAGTCCACAAAATTGTGAAATTAATAATAAAAAAACTGAATTGGGGGCCATTACGTGGAACCTCAGTGAAGGAAAGACTGTGACTGTGCATTTTCACTACTTGATAATTTTGTTCCTCTGTTGTCAAAGCTCTCAATATGCTACTTACGTCAGGATACCGTAACCAAGTAACCTAAAATAATTTGGAACTGACTGAAATTCAGTTTGAAATGACTTTTCAGATTGGTAATCATTACTACTATAAAAGTGTTCTACCTGTAAAAGTTTACTCATGCTATATTATTAAAAAAGTACAAATATCATGTTGTGCTAGCTTTCAGACAACAGTTTTGACAGTCAGCACAAATAAAAGATGACTTACAAGGGGAAAGAATATTAAAAAAGGAGCAGTCCTGACAATTATTTCCCCATTGGTCCACATTCCTATTTCCTTCTACACCTCTGCACTGGTCGTCAGGTAAGAATATGGTCTCCCCACCCACATACCCTTTTCTCTTTAAGACAACCTATCCCATCAGAACATTGCAGGTAAACAGCAGATGACAGGCACCATTTATTCAGAACTTACTTTCAATGGAAACTACATTAATCAGATGTAAAAACAACAAAAACATTCTTCAGATTTTAATTAGCTTTATTAGTTGGAGCAGCAAATCTCTGAACTGAAACATTTTCTGTACTATGGAAAAGAGCAAAGGGAAAGCTGAACTAAATGCTGAGACTATTTAAAGGTCTCCAACACATTAAATAATGCCTGGAAAGGTTAACTTTATTGCATCAAGAGAGAAAAGGACAGAAGCTTGAATGCAGGTTTTGGCTAATACATTAATTTCCAGTATTTTGTTCCAAAACATTAGAAGAATACAAAAATCAGGACAGATGTGTTTAGGAAGACACAGGCATCTAGCAGACACTATTGTAGGTAAACAGACTTTTAAGCTCACTATGAAAGCTTAAGAGACCACAGCAGATCAGGTAAAAAAAAAAAAAAAAAAAAGAAAAAAAGAAAAAAAGACCATTACATCTGACTCACAATATTTTCCTGTCACAGAATGCTTTAATACAGCAGGCCAGGGTGAAGGACAGCTTTGAAATATTTTTTCCTGATATCCACATAAAACAGGATCCATTCTTTCATAATGTATGGAATTTCAAGCAAATACAGAAATCTTAAGTGAAAATGAAGTTGTAGAAAAATAAAGTTTTATGGAATACATAGTAGATGAAACAGGCACAATTTTTAAAATAACTCCATAGTTAATTCAGCTTGCAAATACTTTACATCATTCAACCTCACAGTATCACAATAATTAAAACATCATCATTAAATCAATAAAATAAAATAAAACCAATTTATTCATACATATTTACACAAAGTTTGACAGAATCTCAAGAATTTTCAACAATCTCAATAATTTAAAAAAAAAAATTAATATTCTAAGGGGGTGTGAAGGAGTAGTACCATATCACATCTTTGCTGACAATAAAAAAAATATACTAAATCAGTATTTTAAGCAAAATGTAGCAATACATCCACATAATTCACCTTGTTTTTATCACAATCACAGAATGGCTGAGGTTGGAAAGAACTTCTGAAGATCATCTATCTAGTCCAACCCCCCTGCCAAGCAGGATCACCTAGAGCACACTGCACAGGATGGCATCCTGGTGCAGGACCCCGCACTTGTCCTTGTTGAAATTCATGAGGTTCCTCTTGGTCCTACCCTCCAGCCAGCCGAGGTCCCTCTGAATGGCAGCACAGCCCTCTGGGGTATCAGCCACTCCTCCGAGATTTGTGTCATCAGCAGACTTGCTGAGGGTGCACTCAGTTCCATCATCCAGAGGAGTCAGTTGAACAAGACTGGACCCAGGGGGACTGTCCCCTAGGGGACACCGCTAGCTGCAGGTCCAAGAATGTCTCAGGTTGGAAGGGATCTTAAAGATAGCGAAGAATTTCCTCCTCATTCTTAGTCTATCCTCTTTTAGTTTAAGACCATTCCCCCTTGCCCTATGCCTTTTTACGTGTAAGAGGTATAACTGGTATAAAACGGGCCTGATTTTTACCAAAAATTGAGCTCCTTTCATCTGAGAAGCTTCCTGTGCTGCTCTGTGGAGAGCAGCCCATGCTGGAGCAGCCTGTTCCTGAAGGACTGCACCCTGTGGTACGACTCCCAGGCTGGCAGTTCTCAGCCTGGCAGGCATTTCCTTCTGCCCCAGGTTCTTCTGCCCCAGGTTCAGGAGACTTTTTCTGTCAGCCTTTTTCCCGCTAGGGCATGGTCACCTGTATGGCTGCTCCCATCACCCACACTTTCCCATTCCCATGATGATTTCCCATCCCCCAAATGATTTCCAGCTGGGTTGCTTTTTAGGATTTATTTCTTTTCTTTAAATGTGGGGCCCAAACTGGCAGCCAACATGGTCGCCAGCCCCCAGCTCCTCCTGCTGGGCCCTGCGCAGCCACGACGTGTCCCCAGAGTTGGTGTTCAGTGGGGACCAGGACCATCTGCGCCCGTCCTGCTCCCACTGCCAGGAGAAGCTGCGGACGAGCTGTCATGGCGTGGAGGGGCTGCAGTCCCTGTGCCTGGGTGAGACGCTGCGGGACCGGTAGCTGGAGGGGCTCCGCCACCGCTGTTGCTGCCACCACCCTGGCCCTGCATTGTGCTGGGCCCTTCCCTGGCACCAGCGGGCTGAGGCGTTGTGTTGGGTGGGCAGCACCAGCCTCACGATGGCAATGAGGGGCCAGTGGCAGAGCGGGCAGGTGGCTCTGCGGAGGGCCCAGGGCTGGATGCACTCCCTGCAGAAGGAGTGCCCGCAGGGGTCCAGCTGAGCTGCGTCAGCCAGCGGGCCCAGGCAGATGGTGCAGGTCTCTTGTCTGGGGGCCTCTGCTGGCTGCTCCTGGCATGGCTGGCTCACGGTGCCCACCTCTGTCCTGGTGTGGAGATGCTTGTCTTCTGTGGGGCACTGCTCTGATGACAAGCGGGTATTAAGTGCCTCCGGTCCTCAGCAGGTTGCCAAAAAATCTCAAAGATTCGCAGCCCACCAGCAGCACCTTGATACCTTGCGCTCAACCTGGAAGACCTCGATGCCTTGCCCGCAACCATAAGGATCTCAACATCTCACGTGCCACCAGAAGGACATTGACGTCTTGCATTCCACCAGAAGGACCTTGACATCTCAAGTTCCACCAGAAGGACCTCGCATCACTCGTGCCACAGGAAGGACCGTGACGTCTCGCGTGCCACTGGAATGACCTCGATGTCGCGCCTTCCACCAGTAATACATCCAACTCTTCCACTCCAGCAGTAGGTTCTCGACCTCTCAAGTGCCACCGGCTGGACTCAGCACAGGTTGGACGCTCAGGGAACTTATGGCCAGCTGCCTTTTGCGAGGCCGTAGGGTGACAGTGACTCTGGGGCGGCATCACAAGGCACTTGGGGTGCTCCTGATAGCAGCACTTAGGGAATTAACAGGACTGTTGTGAGAAGATGCTGACGTGACATGGCTGCTCCACAATAACAGAAACAATGTCTACCAGGCTGGGGTCGAGGCTGGGAGCTCAGCCTTTGGCCTGGGAACTGCACCTGGGAGCCAGGGACTTGCAGCTGAACACCTGAGCACTGGGGACACCCTGAAGAGACCATCGAGGAGGACACAACAAGAAGCTGAGGAACAACTTATCACCTGGGAAGGTAAAAAAGAGCCTGGGCATGAGGAAGTTGGCCCAAGAAACTGGGAACATGCATGAGAAATCAAGAGTTGTTTAAAGAATATCAGAACATTGTCAGCTATTGGCTGTCCACGGAGGATGGTAAAAATGAACAGCATCTGCTGGTTATCTGAAGTGCTGGTGTCATCATAGAATCATCACAGAACCACAAAATCACAGAATGGGCAGGACTGGAATGGACCTCTGAAGTCCATCTAGTCCAATGCTCCTGTCAAGCAGGATCAACTAGAGCACACTGTGCAGGATGGCATCCAGGCAGGTTTTGAATACCTCCAGAGAAGGAGACTCCACAACTTCTCTGGGCAACCTGTTCCAGTGCCCTGTCACCCTCACAGATAAAGAAGTGCCCTCTCATATTCAGCCAGAACCTCCTGTGCTTCAGTTTGTGCCCATTGCCTGTCATCCCGTCACTGGGCACAACTGAAAAGAGACTGGCTCCATCCTCCTGACACCTGCTCCTCAGATACTTGTACACATTGATGAGGTCTCCCCCCAGTCTTCTCTTTTCCAGGCTAAACAGGCCCAGTTCTCTCAGCCTGTCCTCATACAACAGGTGCTCTGGCCCTCTCATCATCTTCACAGCCCACCTCTGGGCTCGCTCCAGTAGCTCCATGTCCCTCTTGTACTGAGGAGCCCAAATGATAAACAAGATTTAATTTTAGTCACGTTTTCTGCACCCGATCTAATCTTCCTCTTTTTATAGGGATAAGACCAGCAGTGACCTATTTCCTACATCCCCCCTACAACAAAGATGTGCTGTTTATATCTACTGCTTGCAACATCCAAGAAAAGATAGCAAGTTCTACCACCTAGCAAGTATCTCATTAATTTTAGTCAAAGTCCTGTGTGGAGAACCTTACATACAAAACTCTTTCTGCAAAGGATAATATTTCACCAAGCTGAGAATCAATAAAGGTATAACTAAGTTCTGACAATAATAAATGAAGGTTCCTATACCATGAAGGAAAAAAGGCTTTCAGGAAGAAAGGAAAATTGTCACAGAACAATATAAAAGAAACATCAATTGGTTTCATAAAGAGAATGTGTTGCATTCAGAGTCTTGGAAGTTTATTTTTAAGGAGTACTTTATGATCACTTTGAGTTCTTTTCTTGTCCCTCAATAGTATTTTACACATGATCAATATCTGAGCATGAATCAAAAGAGTGAAAAAATTGATGCAACTCTTCCAACCAGTATCTAATTTTTAAGTTTTGATCACAGTTTCCATTATAGGAAATATTAACAGAATTACATTTCACCTTACTATTACTGCAACTTTATCACCCTTTTTTTTTTTAAACTGTTTGAGATGGTAGCACTAAATAAAGAATTAATCTCCATAAGAACTACCTAAAAAGGAATTAGAAAATACTTTTCCTTGGACAGAAGAAAGCAATATTACATTCTCTTCTGTGTTTCCCACCCCCAGACAAAAAAATTCTTCTCCACCCTCTACAACATGTGAAGATAACTTCTCATACCCTAGTAACTTAACTGCAGATCTACAGACAGAAAAACAAGATGCAGAAACATCAATGAATACTTTGACAAGAAGCTAACCAGAAGAAAAACTCAGCAGACCATCCTCCTTTTTCTAAGTATGACCTCTGAAGCTTAGAGTGTTGTGTAAAATCACTTCCATTGACTCAAAGAATGGCTGAGGCAGGAAGGGACCTCTGTAGATCGCCTGGTCCAAACCCTTGCTCAAAGCAGGGCAACTTAAGCAACGTGTTCAGGGCTGTGTCCAGCCTGGTTTTGAGTATCTCCAGGGATGGAGACTCTACAGCCTCTCTGAACATCTTGTTTTAATGCTTGATCATCCTTCTAATTAAGTTTTTCTTCTGTTTAAATGTAATTTATTGTATTTCCATTCATGCATTTTGCCTCTTGGCCTGCCACTGGACACCACTGAGAAGAGCTGCTCATAAATCTTACCATACGCTGACAATATTTACTGGCATGTGCAACAGGAACATCAGTCAAGCCAAGAACAGGAAGGTCTGTTAGCATTCATAACAGAAAGCTGCACATGTATTTTAAACAGCATTATTTTAGATTTGTGGCCAAAGTTCAGAGAATGTTATATATATACTGATAGTGGGTTGTTAATAACCTATATAAGTATTCACATCTTACACAGTCACCAGAAAGCAAACTGTCATATAGGTAGGTCAGCCACACTCAGACTTTTTTCTGGATTTGACATTTCCCTTCTTTTCCACAATGCTTTGACAACCCCTGCCTCCACTTTTTCTTCCCACATACAGAACTCCATCTTCCAGTCTGCTCCAAACTTTGGCACTTCAGGCTTCAGACTCCAAACCTCCTCATCAAGAGTACAGTTCATCACAACTGTTCCTCCCAAAAGGAGCAAATACCACGTACCTTTTGGCCAGCATCCACTCAGGCTAACTCTCCCCAAATGTAGTGTATCGTATTCCAGAAGTTAGCAAGGAGAAGATATTGGCACCTCTTCAGTTTCCTCACATCATCGCTGACTGAAAGAAACCATTACCTTCTCTCTATTGCTACTAGAGGGGATAGTTCATGTAATGGAAAGGGAGTTGCTCATGGGAGAGCAGCAGGAGACTTAGATGCAATTTTCAGGCAGCTTGTCACACCCTTTCTCACTCAGAACATTATTCTAGGCACTATCTTCCCAAAGAGCCCCTAATAGTTGTTATAGATGGCTCCAGGAATCACAACAGGAACCAAAAAAAAAATCCAAGGTGTACATTGATTTCCCCCAAACCATTACCAAGGTAGCCAGAAAGTGACCAGTGAAAATTTCCATTTCTTTGTAAATGCAAACCTCCTCCCCATTTTCCAGTACCTCAGTCACCACAAAACCAGATACATCAGTGACCACGATACAGTAATCTCAGCTGGAAATGGCTACTCAGAGGGGCTGTAGCAGCAGATGTCTGTCTCAGTCCAAAGAGATCTAGGGGCAGTTCATACATGCTGTAACATACTGCACAATAGCAATACCGCAGTTAGACCAGCAGCCAAAGAGACTCCTGCACCCCACAGTGCTGCAATTTACAGCCCATGTGTGACTACCATAAGATGCTCAAGTATCGCCCTTCCTACCTGAGGCAATCTGTTCCTACAGCACATTTTTCCAAAGGTCCAAGACGTGTCCAATTAAGATCTGCTACAGACACCTGTGGTCAGGTGAATAGCCAAAAACTGTATCAGTTTTTGTTCATATGGGCCCGTTTATTCTAGCAATAACTACCTGTTTTCTCCCTCAAAACAAAAACATATAATACCTACACCACTTATTCTTAAAGTCTTCGTCTGTCTTTGTTGATTAACCACTTATTAAAACAGCTAGTGAATGTTTCTACAATAGGAAAAAAGCATCAGTATTTTATAAATCCTTTGCAACTCATGCATATCTTCTGTTTGTACGAGTTCCAACAAATCAGAAGAAAGCTATGGAAGTCAGTCCAACAGCAGACTCAGACTAATAAACTACATCTGGAGTTTCAGATTAAATACATTACTCCTTTGCCTGACAGACTTTAAGTCCCCTGACTTTCCAGGGCTGTTATCAGCCCAAATCCAAGTTGTGCATATGGCCCTCTCCGAACGGGGCCTGCCTTTTTTTGTGGTACCTCTGTTTACACAGCTTATCCCTTATCTCACTGACAACACTGGGAACTACAGCAGATGGTCCCCTCAGACACAACTCTAACAGGTTTTCTCCACTCCCCTCATTCTTTTTTTTTTGTGTGTGTGTGCAAACAACTGATAATGAAGGTTGCTGCAATGATTTACTGATATCCAAAGTTTAAAATTGACAAAATGCAAACTGTTTTTGTCCCCCTCTCATCTCCTACTGTGAACTGCTTAACCTTTTAACTACTAAGCAACATAGACAAAGAGCATTAATAATAACTTTACAGCAAACCATACAGACTGGTGGAGTTGCTTTCAAATACAAGCAGTATTGGTTAATTTAAAGATCATTATTACCTTTAAAAGTTATACCTATTACAGCAACCAGCCTACTACTACTGAAGAAGAAAATATAAGGCAGTCTTCCCTTACTACTAAAAATACACCACAACTGGTTTGGGAAATGCCTTTAAATTACATTTAAAACCACTTCCAACAGTTGAGTGAAAACAGATTCTTAAACAGAATTCAGAATAAAGATTGGACCTTTCACATGTAAAAATAAATTTACACTGGCTTTCATCTAACAACCCAGAGCAACATGAAGTTTGGTGACATGAAAATCAAAATGATGCCAATATTATTATTCAAAATACAAAACAATGTTTAAATCTACGTTCTGGATATATTCTGTTCATTAAGCAGGCTCTATAGTTCTGAAAATCATGAATTTGCAAACCACTATACCAAAATACTGCAAAAAAACCTAGAGGTTGGCAAAAGCATCTCAACTAAACATCTATGAAGAAGCATCTGCAAGTAGACAGTAATGAACCAGACAGACCCAGAGGGCTTTCTTAAATGTAGGTCATGCCTGTCAGACCATAGCAATAGACACACTAACATTTGCTGAAAAGAACCTTGAGATATTACTGCACACACCAATTTACTCTGTACGCAGACAACAAAAATTACGTATTTGTGATGATCGTTATCTGATGCTCAGAAGGGACAACAAAGAAAAGCTGCAGAAAAATAGCTATACTGAACTTAAGAATAAGTCATAGCATGTTACATGAGATGAGAAAGTTAAAAACTTGAATATTATTATTTCAGAAACCTGCAGAGTTCTCTTTCCTTGATTTGCATTTTCAGTCTGTAATTTTATTTTTTTTATTAGAACAAAAATCCTAAAGAAAAATATTGCATAATAACTGAAGGCTTGGATACAGATAGGCAGAACAACATTAGATAGCATAATGGAAACACTCATACCAGTAGCCAAATCCCTGGTTGTTGTTTTTTGTTTTGTTTTACTTGCACAAGTAACATCACAAAAATGACAGAATTTAACAAAAACTCCTAGCAACCAGAAGGGTCAGCAGATAAGAAATGCAGCTGGCTTTTCACCCAAACACCTTTAAATTATGTATTTAAAAAAATAAGTATTTCAAAAAATGAAAAGGACATTAGTCAAAAAATCTTTGGCTCTGTTATCACACATATGCATCTCCTGCTGTAAAATCCTACTGGAGCCAAAGCAGTATTTCTTTCTTTCTAGAGGTTGGTTAGACAAGAGAAAACAAGAAATTAGAAACCTCTTTTTGCCCCACAGAGTGTTTAAAACTAGACTGCCAGTCAACACAACATGACAAAAGTGCTTTAAGATTCTCCATGGCTGAATCTTTCTGGAATGAAGGTATCAGGTGAACCCACAAACACTATAAATAGGATGTAATATAAGACTAGGAGAGATCACTTAATAATAAGCCTCCATATTTAAGATATTCTACTATTAGGCAGTAAAACTCTAATTCAAGCTAGAAAGTTACTTAATGGAAAATTATTAATAAAGTATGAGAACTCTCTTTGCCCATTCTCTATTTAGCTAGCAGTCATCAATTACTAGTGCAG
Source organism: Aythya marila (assembly GCF_965140915.1). Classification (NCBI taxonomy): domain Eukaryota; kingdom Metazoa; phylum Chordata; class Aves; order Anseriformes; family Anatidae; genus Aythya; species Aythya marila. The sequence continues at coordinate 50,985,243 of NC_139043.1, forward strand.
CAGCAGCAAAAAGATTCTTCATTGGTCCACAGCAAAATTCCCCACTCGAAGCTCAGTTATTGCAGACTGTCAGCGTTCACATTCCTTTCTGTGATTTCTTTCTAAGATGACACTGAAAAAACAGTAGTAGGATAAGATGACATCTCTTTCAGACTCAAATACAAACCACACAGCAGATACAGTTACACCAACAGAAACTTTTATATTCATTTATAATTCTACAGAAACTTCCCCCCCCCCCTCAAAATTATGTTCTGGATAAGTCTCAGATTTAAAAACTGTGCACTCACCTGAACTACTTAAGAACTGAACACAGTTCTACAGCTAACAGCTTTGAGCCTAGGTTCATTTTGGTTTCAACACAAGAAATAAGATAAACAGCGCATCATTAGACTTTTCAGTCTTATAATCAGTAAATGCATGGCAGAGGTTTTGATAGGATCCCACACAATGTCTCTAAACCGGAGAGACATGGATTGGATGGATGACTATTATGGATAAGGCATTGGCTGGATGGACGCATCCAGAGAGCTGTGATCGACAGTTCAGTGTCCAGGTGGAGACCAGTGACAAGTGGTATCCCTAAGGGTCCATTACTGGGACCAGTACTATTTAGTATCACAGTGGGACTGAGTGTGCCTTCTGCAAGTCTGCTGGTAACATTAAGCTGAGTAGTGCAGCAAAGGGATGTCCTGTGGTGGGACCCTGACAGGCTTGAGAGCTGGGCCTACACAGCCCTTGTTGAACTTCATGAGGTTAGGTGAGAGGTCCCAGGTCTGGATCAGTGCAGTCCCAAACATCATTACAGAGTGAGTGAGGAACATATTGAGATCAGCCCTGCAGAGAAGGACTTTGGGTGGGTATGGGTGGATGAAAAGTTCAACATGAATTGGCAGTGTGTACTTGCAGCCCAGAAAGCCAACTGTATCCTGGGTGGCATCAAAAGAAGCTTGACCAGTAGGTTGAGGGAGGCGATTCTCCTCCTCTGCTCCACCCTCATGAGACCCCCACCTGTAGTGCTGCATTCAGCTCTGAGGCTCCCAGGTCATGGACATGCAATGGTGGGTCCACAGGAGTGCCACGCAGATGCTCAGAGGGCCTGAACACCTCTCTTATGAGGACAGGCTGAGGAAGTTCATAGAATCAAAGAATGATTTGGGTTGGAAGGGACCTTAAAGACCACCCAGTTCCAACCCCCCTGCCATGGACTGGGACACCTCCCACCAGACCAGGTTGCCCAAGGCCCCATCCAGCCTGGCCTTGAGCACCTCCAGGGATGGGGCACCCACAGCTTCTCTGGGTAACCTGTGCCAGTGCCTCACCACCCTCTGATAAAAAAATATCTCTAAATATCTAATCTAAACTAAATATACCCTTTTCTCACTTAAAACCAGTCCCCCTTGTCCTATCACTCCACTCCATGACAAAGAGTCCCTCCCCAGCTTTCCTGTAGGCCCCCTTTAGGTACTGGAAGGCCGCTATAAGGTCTCCCCAGAGCCTTCTCTTCTCCAGGCTGAACAACTCCAACTCCCTCAGCCCATCTTCCTAGGAGAGGTGCTCCAGCCCTCGATCATCCTCATGGCCCTCCTCTGGACTCACTGTAATGAGTACATGTCCTTCTTATGGTGGGGGCCCCAGAGCTGAACACAGCACTCCAGGTGGGGTCTCACGAGAGCAGGGTAGTGGGGGAGAATCACCTCCCTTCACCTGTTGGCCACACTTCTTTTGATGCAGCCCAGGATAGTGTTGGCTTTCCAGGCTGCAAGCACACGTTGCCAGCTCAGGTTGAGCTTCTAATCCACCACCACCTTGAGGTCCTTCTCCTCAGGGCTGCTCTCAATCCACTCTCCACCCGGCCTGTATTTGTGCTTGGGATTGCCCTCACCCGGATGCAGGAGTTGGGGTTGCTTAGCCTGGAGAACAGAAGGCTCCAGGGAGACTTCATAGCAGCCTTCAGCTAACGGCCTTCCACTAAAGGATGCCTACAGGAAAGATGGGAAGAGACTCTTAACCAGTGCATATAGTGACAGGACAAGAAGTAATGGTTTAAAACTAAAAAAGGGGAGATTTAGATCAGATATTAGGAAGATATTCTTTACTCAAAAAGTGGTGAGTCACTGGAACAGGTTGTCCAGATAATTTCTGGATTCCCCCTCCCTGGAGGTGCTCAAGGCCAGGCTGGATGGGGCTTTGGGCAACCTGGTCTGGTGGGAGGTGTCCCAGTCTACAGCAGCAGGTTGTAACTAGATGATCTTTAAGGTTGCCTCTAGCCCAAACCATTCCACGATTCTATAAAGCATCAGGGTTATTTATTAATTTTTTAACAAATAAAGTAACAGGGAATATTTTCTGTTATGTTATTGCAAAAAGTAGTTGACACAGCAGTAGATCAAAAAATTATCACTTTGTTTTCTTGACTATTATTATTACTGAATATACATTTATAAACCTCAGTATTACTGAATTTTAGAGTTATTTGTCCTAAGCAGCACTCCAATTCTTGAACTTCACTTCTCACAACTTACATCACACTTTTTTCAAATTTGTAGTCAATATTTACTAAGCTAATGCCCAGCAATAACTAGAGGTTTTTCCATGTAAAAAATGCTTCAGTTTAAAAAAAAAATGTACTTGTTACTAAGCAATGTTCAGAACTAGCTCTCTGTAACGCTGCACAACACATCCAGCCTATTTACCAGCCTCACTCCTAGCACCTCATTCCTGCCACTGAGTGAGATCACGTTACAGAAAGCAGGCTGGCTGTGCACAGAAAATTCAGCTTCATGGCAACTGAAGCAAAAGCAACTGAACACAGAAATGCTCGATTCGAATATCCTAAACAACAGGAAATAACACCTGAGTTTATAGAATCATAGAATATCCTCAGTTTGTAGGGAATCACAATGATCGAGCCCAACTCCTGGCTCCACACAGAACCCCCCCAAAAATCAAACCCTATGCCTGAGAGCATTGTCCAAATATATTTGGACTAGCAGGCTTGGTGCCATGACCACTGCCCTGAGAAGCCTGATCCAGTGCCCAGCCAACTTCTCAGTACCTTTTCTTAACAACCAGCCCAATCAGCTCCCCTGTCACAGATCCATGCCGTTCCCTCAGGTCTTGTTATTCCATGTGGCACTGTAGCATTATACTTCCTTTTAACCAAACCGGTTCAGATACTTAAGACATAGGTTTGTCTACTGCAAAGCTGAAAACGTATCTGAATATTGGATTTGCATTTTTCTCCTAACTTAAACTCCTATCACCAACTTCTATTTTAAATCAATGTTTACTGTTAAGAAATAACCATTGCAAAACAGCAAGAAAATCTAAATATAATGGTCATTAACATGTTGCATTGATTTTTTTATTTATTTATTGTAAGACTGCACACTTATCTTTGCCTATTCACATACAGCACTAAAACATCCTTCTGTTAACAAGTCTCCTAAAATACAGGAACATCATTAAGAATATTTGAGACTCATCATATCGTGGAAAAATTAATAGAAACATTCTTTTCACACAACAAAAAAATAGTGAATTGTATTGTATTAAAGTCAGCAATAAACAGAGTACCTGATTATCAAACGTGTTCAGAACTCCCTAGCATAGCATCACACAACACAAGATCAGTGTCACCCTACTGTTTCTTGCATTTTTTGCTTTGTTTTAAAGAAAAGGAAACTACACAGTTTATAGATATTATTACAGAAAGGGACTGAATCTGCCTCTTTCCAGACAAAGACGGTATTTCAAAGAGCAGCTGGCAAAATAAGTAGTTACCACCTATCATCAGAAGCATGGACAGCTTTCCAGCAACGAAGTTTAGAGGAAATGTCAAAGAACAGCGTACCTGCTTATCTGTTTTAATGGTGATCTATAGATACAAAGATAAAATTATCATGAGGCATGTCAGAAAGGCAAAGATAGCAATTACACCTGCTACAACAAAACTGAAACAAGGACCATTTTATCAACCAATTCATGGTTAGCTAAGTACTAGTACTAGTCAACTAGGAGAAGCAATGACATCAAAACTAAATCCTGAGTCCTCCCAAATACAATCTCAACTAACAAAAAATATAAAATTCAAGCGCATCTGAACTTAAAAAAATTTAAAGCTCATCTGAAGTTAAAATTACATCACTAGTCCCACTGTGTGACTTTCTGTTGTAACTTATTAACACATTTCACATGCTTACCTATACACACAAAAAGCCTTCAGAACTCTTATGCTGACCAAACCTTCAAAGGATTTATGCACTTTGCAGAGATAAGGTTAAAAAAAAATGAAAGAGGTTTTATTGCATTAAGAACTCTGGTGGAAGGAAAGAAAGTGTTCATACCAATGACTGCACCTGTCTCTTGGGTGTCCGAGTTAGAAGCAAAACTCCCTGTATAATCAAAGCAAAAAAAGAGCCAACACTACTGAAAATCCTTACCTCCAGGGGGTGCTTCAGGAAAGTATCATTTCATTTAGCTAATTCAACTTAACTTAGGAACATAAACTATATGGTGAAAACAGTTTCTAAATATCTATTTTGACAGCTAAGTTCAGCATTCCTTCAGTAGACTTTTGCTTACCTTTCTGAAGTGGCAGCTAAAATGTATGTTTAAGTATGGAAAGTGCAGTTTTAACAGGTTTTTTACTTGCCAAAGAAGTCTCTTCATTGTTTATTCTGGAATGTCACTTTAAGGACAATATTTTCAAACTGTAACTATGAAAACATTTGTGAAACAATGCTAGAGAAAGTGATGCCAAAAATCATTAGACTTTGTAGAGGTTACAAAGTTGCATTTTAATATATAGAAATAAATATAATTAGTTCTATTTAAAAACAGATCTGAAATCTACCTCAGTCATCAGGCTTCAAATCTTTCCTTTTAGGAATCAGCTTATTGAGAACATGGCTTGCAACATCGATGGCATGTGTTTTAAATCCTGAACCTTCTCTACAGTAACTAGATACAACTTGGTATCAAATGCCACACAATTTGTTTCCTAAGTCACATATTCAATGTTGGCAAGACATTAACTAGCTCCATACTTTCTCAATTTAGATCCTGGTATCTGAAGTTGGTGGTAACAGGAATGGAATCGCTTTTATAAAAAAAGTTAGGCTATGTTAATGAAAAGAAAAATCAGCTATAAAGGTTAAAACAGTCTTATGGGGGCAACCTGCTGATTAGCAGGTACTCCTCAGCATCTTGGATCTCACAAAAACAACAAACCCAACTGTAGTTTATGTAAACTGAGTTGAATGTTTTTGTTTGTTTAAACTGAAGGTTAGAAAAATGTTTCCAGCTTATATTAATTGTCCTACTCTGAGTGTCCATTAACAAGAAACAGCAGGCCTTTAAGTTACACTTTCTTGAATCACATTTTAAATACCGTTATCTATTTAAGAAGTCCTACTGGTTATTCTACTGATGGAATAAGAGCCAATAAATCACTTCCTTTAAAAAATTCTTTTCAATATCAAACCATTCTCTTGCAGAACCAAATTAATGCAGACACAGGAAAAAAATCTTAACTTGAACCAAGTATATGTTACTAAATTACTCTAGAAGCTACCTTACTGCTTCAAACCAAAGGCCATGAAAATCAGCAAAATTAGAAGAAAAGCTACATTAAACTAATTCTTCCACGTTTTAAACTTAAGCATAGTTACTTCAGAGTCATTATACACATTCAGGGATCAGCAGCTACAGTTATTTACACTGCAGTTATGTATTTTTTTTCCTAAACTGAGTAAACTTCACCTATAAAGACAAAGCTTAGCTTCTCCACTGTTCAGACTCCAGAAATCTTGCTTTTGCTATCTAGATTCATGCAATGATTTCAGCTGACTGAAATTTCAGTGTCTTGAAAATTATATATGGCTATAAACCATTTTCTGTTTTCTACTGGTGTACAATCTTTCTAAGAACAGTTCTTCAATGTAAATGAGGTTTCCCCAAAAAAATGAGTGGAAAATGTTTAATAAAGTTCTGCAGCTACAAGAAGGAAAAATAACTGCCCAGTATTTCTTCAGAATCCTCCTACAAGAGCCCCCGTGCCAATATCAGCTCACAGGTTTTGTTTTGTTTTTTTTTGAAAATAATCAAGGGGTACTCCGGATGTCTTACTTTGCTCTTTATTGTGTGCTAGGTAGCACACCTGGAACTCCAGGTACAAATCTGTCAAGTCATTTCAATCAGTGCCAGGAAGGTGAGTCCAATTAAAGACACTGTGTGTATACAATGCAAATAATCACTGGCACACTAGTACAGGTGTGAACAAAGACAGTAACAAGCAAGATATAAGGAAGTAAATGAGGAACATGCTGTAATTAAATAAATTCAGATAATCATTACAGTAACAGAAAACTACAGCATTTGGCAACTGCATATATCCCCCCTCTTCCCAAAAGGGAGTAAAATACACTTAATAATGAAAAAAAAAAAAAAGTCATACATGCACACAGAAACCATGCAGCCGGTAACATGAATGCCAATTTTGCACTGCACAGACCCTTTGGAGTTTTGTTTTGTTTTTAACGATATGTAGCACAAGCTGTAGCTGAGGCAATCTTTTTTCTCTGGGTGGAAGAACTTACATCTCTAAGAGATGCAAGGTTCCCCTATGCACGCACCTGAGAACCATGAAAATCTGCCTTGCCAACATTTCTAAAATGTTTGACTACAGTAAGTGAAACGGACTGCTTAGTATACCGTACTTCCAGCACAGTAAAACCTCTTGCTAACACTGATCATTATGAGAAAAACTTACACCCTTCTGATTGGACACAGCAAACCCTGACTGCATCACATTGCAAGCGCCTTATTACCACACCCGTAAGCTTTATTTGGGTATGATCTTTTTCATGAATGAAATTACTGTGCTTACAGTAACATGGCACAACCACTCAAGTCAAAAATCTAATTTTACTCAAAGAAGTTACAACAATTTTAAGCTTTTCTAGCTAAAAATTTGAAAATCAAGTGTTCAAGTAACTAGGAAAACACTCAAATGACACTCAAACAGAAATCATATAGGTCAATCCAATCTTAAAAGATATTTATACTAATGACTAGCTCATTTCCTTTGTGACCATATTTGAACTGACAATGGATCTAATTTTTTCCAAATAATCTGCTAGGATATTTACACAAGCCTAATGTATGCAGTACTTCTGCATTCACAATTGTGTGGGAAACTCAGGAAAAATTCATTTCACTTGCTAGGGCTGCCTGAACTTTTGAATCCTCTCAAACAACGTAAAATAAGTTCCCAAGCCAAGAGATCATTTGTAGTGGGATCAATTAAGTGACTAAATTGAAAATAGAATTCAATAAAATGCCATTTTTAACCTAAACGTTAAACAGTTCTCAAAAATAGGTTCCAGCAATAGTTTTGGTGAAATCACAGTTACACAGTGCCATCTAGCAATGACTAACAGGACTGCAGTTACTAGGAGACTAAGTTGGGTACTGAGTTTGTAAAGCCCTTACTCATTTAAGCACATTCAAAGAAATAAGAAATCAGTAAAATAAGCCATATAATTGCTGCAAGTGAGCCTAAAGCTAAATCTTTATAGACCAAATCGACACCAGCTGCTACAGCTCTCAACCCAGTGGCCTAAATTCTGGTCTCACAAAAGAGAGGGAGAAGGTGTTAAAAATTTCTTTCTAAATAGGTTACTACCTCCGCCAAAAAGCTTCTTCAAATGTTCTGGAGAAGGGCTTTTTTTTTTTTTTTTTTTTTTTTTTTTTTTAAAGTCAACCTTATTATTATGGAGCCTTGTAGAGCTTTTACATCAAGTCTGATACCAAAATTAAATTTTGATCTAATATTTCTCTTTTCTGTTCATTACATTTAGGCACCTAAGATTTGTTTCTCTGCTTATCATAACTCTTAGCATTGTTGAAATTTGTGAAGCTACACACACCAATAAACCCAAGTTTCCTAGCATACTGATGAAGAAAGAGCCCAAAGGACTGTACCAAGATGGACTCCTTACCAGTTCTAGTTACACAAAATACCTAGAGAAATCAATCACTGCACAAAATGCTAAAATAAAAAGTATTCCAAGCCTAAAGCTCTAGTTTCACAAGCGCATACTTCAAATATTTCCACTCAGCATAAGCAAGCCCTAGTGCTAAAAAGAAAGATGAGCCATCTCTTGCCCACTTGAGACCTATGTTCATGCTCTCCTCTCTTCCTTTCTCAGTGCCTTAGTGCATATTTGGAAGTATTGATACAGATTTGAACTTCTTCCCAGCAAATCAAATCAAGGAACGAATCTGGCTTTAGACTAAAACAGACAAAAAAATAAAATAAAAGAAATGGTGCCAACAGACTATTTGTGAAATGATAGCAGAGAAAAAATAAAGGCAAACAATAGAACTGTGATGACAATCTTTTGCTTACCAATTTAGAGGTTATATTCTTTAATAAAAATTACAAACAGCACTGTCCCTACATGAGCTATGAAATCAAACCTTTACTAAGCCTTTGAAGCTCTATACATTATTAACATTCAGTTCAGATACATTAAACAAAAAGAAAAAAAAAAAGCAAAAAAGCAAGATATTTGTTCAGAATAGTACATAAGCTAGCAAAAAGATTTTGATTTTTCCATCTTGAGCACTTCTTTCCCCTAAACCATCTCCTGAAAACTTGGGGGGTTGGTTTTTTGTTTGTTTTGGTTTTGTTTTAACAGAAGCATGCCTCAGTATTTCCCATTTGACTTTAGAAATGTCAATTATGAAAGTTATTCTCTATTAGACTTTGATCTAGATTTCAGCTGCCCTGGGACCTAAATTTGAGGGTTTCATAAACCATATTTTGAGTAAGGCATCAAAAATCCACCCACTACCCATTTAGCAGAATTGCACACACTAGATGAACAGACTAATGCACTTGAAGATTAATGTAAATCAACTGGAGAATGTCCAGATGAGAGCAACAAAAAGGGTCAGGGATCTAGCAAACGTGACCTATGAGAGAGGCTTTTAGGAATTAGGTCTACTTAGCCTAGGCACAAGAAGCCTACAGGGAGAAGTGAAAACCGCATTCAAGTATTTGAAAGGTTGCTATGCAGAAGAAAAGAATCAGATGTTCTCTATACCCTCTGAAGAAAAGCCATGGGCTTGAACTCTGCTAAAAGATTAAGGTTACACATTCAGAAAACACTTTTCAGCCAGAAAGGTAGTTAATCATCCAAAGTAAGTTATGGATTTCCTATTATTGGAGGTTTTTGACAACCTGCTACAAACAAATGTCAAGTCAACAGACCTATCCTTGGAAAGAAAAGCTTAGCCATGCAGGTGCCTTTTGGCCTGTGACCTGTGAAAGACTGCAGAAGTCCAAGAGGAGCCTCTGCCAGTCAGGAACGCAAGCTTCCAACCTACTCCCTACAGGTGGCCAGGGAAACCATTACTCAAAATTCCTCTCCCAAACCTCCTCTGCATCGGTTTTCACCCCCGAAATAAACTCCACTTCCTGCACCTGCTGTCTCGACTGTCTGCCTGCCGATGAGCAACATCAAGCTGCGATACTTCCACCCGATGAGAATTTCTCCCCAGCTCACTGCACAGCCCAAATGAAGCTTACAGTCACCTCTGTTTAAAAGTATTTTTGCCTCGATATAGTAAGGAACTGCCACCACCACCAAACAGCTACAGCTCGAAGTGAACTGCAGCCACCTACAGAAAAGACCGCTCTGTCTGCATTTGAGAAATCAGGGATAGAACCAAAGACCATGTGGAAAACACATTAGTTTTCCAAGAAGCCGGTTTTTGGCAAGAATACATAAATGTCTCAGCAAAAATGGTTTGTGGAGAAACTCCCCCTTCCTCCCAAATATATATATTTTTAAAACGTTTTATCAACATTTTTCTCCCTTAATGAAAAATTCTACCAGGGTTTTTCATATTCTACTTGTTACAAAGAGTATTTGGATTACTTGGACATATTCATCAAAGTGACTGTCTTAGACAAATTTCCTCATTTTCTATTTTCTGGTTAGTAGACTTGTAAAGCACAGTCAGCTGATGTTCTCCTTTCATCACTACAAGTTATAAGACTTAAACTTCTAGTTAAGTAAACAGTGGATGCTCAAATTTGCTCCCACCTGATGGTCTGAATCTTTACATTCTCAAAGGCAGATTAACATTTACCAATGGTAAGTGATTTTTTCTGAAGTGTGATAATGGCAAACAGAAAAATGCCAACCCATAAACAAGCAACAGAATTTCAAAAGTCAACTATCACTTGGGGAATCAATTACAAACAAGCACACTTTTACCCTTAAAGTCTGGCCAACAAAAGCTGAGGGTCCAAGATGCCTAATAAAATCAGCAGCCAAGTGATCTGTCTTCTATTAAATCGCATGCCAAAAAACTCACTTCTCTATACACCAGTGTCTTGTACCAATCAACAGCAATTCAATTTTGGCACGATTAACTCAAAGCCTATTTATAGCCATCCAAGACAAAGTTTCTGCTTAGTTTCTTTCTGTAAGCAAATTCCAAAGCCAGGGATTTGACACACAAGACAAATGCTAATGTCTTCTGCTCAGATGAAGCCCATTTCTCAGCTCCAACACTCAAAGTGTTAATTCCAACTGGTAGCACATAAATGCTTACAAGATTCACACATATGCATTTCTGCAGACACATCATATTACAGCTAAGCACGGCTATTCTAAAGACCGTACCAGAGAAACCAGCCTAGAGCCCACGTGGAGCTTTAGGTGTCTGGTCACAACATCTATCCCACTGTCCTCAAAATGCTTGAAATGAGCACCAAAAAATCACAGAAGCTGGACAGGATGAGAAGGAAATTTCCTAAGAACTGCAGACGTTTGTTATGACACTACTAATATTCTAAAACACAGCTTTATGATGCAATGTGAAAGGATGCAGAGATGCTCATTACTCCTCTTAGGGTGAAAAGTATCTGATACCTGGAGTGTTCCAGCTAACACCTAATTACTGAGTTTCTGCAGAAGATTAAGAGCCTACGTATACCTTGTTTCATTTCAAAATAAGCTTGTGAGAAATGCCACAGGGAAGAAGAGAACTACTGAAGATGCAATGGTTATTCTGTATCTTCCAAAAGGAGGATACAAATAGCACAAGAATCTGCTCCAGCTTCACACCAGACCATTGTGGCACAATGTAATTCCACTGACACAGATCACCCTCCCTGCAAACCTGGGCACTTTCCAGTACACATCTGGAAAAGCTCCCAACTTGGGAAAGCAAGAGGTTGCTGTTGGCCAGCTTGGTATTCTCTACTATTTTAAACATAATTCACGATAGGAGATTATATATATACATATAAAAAAAAAAAAAAAAAAAACAGTGGGGAAAAAAAGAAAATCTATATAATCATAGATTATATATACATATATATATATTATATATGTATATATTATATATGTATATATTATATAGAGATAGATTTTATATATATATATATAGATTATATATAGAGAGAGAGATTATATATATATACATATACATAGATTATATATACATATAGAAAATCTATACAAGTCAGAAATTCCTGAATTTCACCCATGGCAAATAAAATATATTTGCACTTACCTCAACTGAATTATAACAAAACTCACAAGCTAAGTATTTAGCTAGGCCTCAGATACATTTGACTTAAGATGTTAATTCACAACAAGCAGCACTCTCATTTCAAATAAATAAATAAATCAGATCCTATACATTGTTTAGAATTTGCCTTAACAAATGCAACATATTTTTGAAGCAGAGGACAGCACTGCACTAATGACAATAGTTACCATCTACCTCAAATGCTATTGTTAATAAGCTGTAACATATTTCCTAATCTCCAACCTGAATACCATCTGCTTTTGCCCTCTTAGCTAAACTCATGGTTTTACTTAAGCTGTAGTTGTACATTTCAACAGATATCATTTGTTTAGCAGTCCCTACTGTTTTCAATGTCTTATTGTGATGCTCTAAGACAGATGACATAATATTATTAAAATAAAACAAAAGTTAAAATCATCCCTTAATGAAAATAATTAGAGGGTTAGGTTGATCATTATAAGCAAAATCTTTAATTAATGTTTCAAATAGGGGCCTTTATATAAATTAAACCAATCTCCCTTTATCAAACAAAGCAGAAAGGAGCTTCCAAATGAAAGAGTTCCTCAAAAAGGTGGATTTCGCCATTATGATACTTCACAAATCTCAAACCCATAACATAGACACCTTGGAAAGGGAACTGAGACCAAGTCTAAGCCTAACTTAAACTAACAAGCAGTAACTCTCAGATAAACTAGAGGTACAAAAACTAGACAGACCTTCCTAACGTTCAATAGTGAAGTTACCACAGAAAGGTCAGAATATTGATAGCAAACAAGTCAGAGCAGGTTTAACTAAATGCACAAAACTGCACTTTAAATTTGAATAATCCAATACCCTTAGTTTAAATCAGTAATACAGATCAACAGTAATTAAAAGGCTAACAGTCCAACTTAACTCATAAAAAACATCAAGCGATACCAAGATACAGAAATTAAGAGCAGTGCCCCAGCTCCGTACTATTTATCCAATGCTGCCACCTCTTGGCTCCTAGTGATATAGCACCAAGCCATATCTCAAAAGGTTTAGAGCTTTGTATTTGGATATACACAAATACCAAACTTGCAGTTTGTAAACTACATCGTGCATTATGATATCCTAATTATTGTTGGCTACTGTACAACAGTAAAGCATTTAGATAAAAATTATATGCCTGAACTTCATAGAACCATAGAATGGCTTGGGTTGGAAGGGGCCATAAAGATCTCCCAGTTCCAACCCCCCTGCCATGGGGCAGGGATGCCACCCGCTAGACCAGGTTGCCCAAGGCCCCATGCAGCCTGGCCTGGAGCCCCTCCACGGATGGGGCATCCATAGCTTCTCTGGGCAGCTTGTGCCAGTGCCTCACCACCTCTGAGGAAATAATTTCCACCTAAAATCTAATTTAAATCTTCCCTCTTTTAGTTTAAAACCATTCCCCCTTGTCCTGTCATTATCTGATTGAGCAAAGAGTCGCTCTCCATCTTTTTTTAAAAGTCTCCTTCAAGCACTGAAAGGCCGCAGTGAGGTCACCCTGGAGTCCTCTCTTCTGCAGGCTGAACAGCCCCAGCTCTCTCAGCCTTTCTTCACAGGAGAGGTGCTCCAGCCCTCTGAGCATCTTCAGGGCCCTCCTCTGGCCCTGCTCTAACAGCCCCACATCCTTCTTGTGCTGGGGGCCCCAAACCTGGACGCAGCACTCCAGATGGGGCCTCACGAGGACAGAGCAGAGGGGCACAACCACCTCCCTCCCCTGCTGGCCAATTTAGCAAGAATGCTTCATCCACTGACTCCCCTTGATCGGGCGGCCTGTAGTAAACCCCAACCACAAGCTGTCTTTCATTGACGTGGTCTTGAACTCTCACCCACAAGCTCTCAACCTGTCCATGGCTGTTTCTCAAAGGCACCTCTTCACAGCCAAACCCCTCCATAACATGGAGGGCAACATGCCCTCCCTTTCTTCCCTGTCCACCTCTTCTGAAGCATTTGTAGCCCTCTATTCCAGTGTTCCAGTTATCTGAACTATTCCACCACATTTCCGTGATAGCAATCAGGTCACATTCGTTGAATTGTGTTTCCAACTCCTGCTTGTTTCCCATGCTGTGTGCATTGGTGCAGAGGCACTTCAGCCGGGCAATCAGTCATAGCACATTTCCAGAAGCCTTCCTGATTGCACTGGGACAGTTCACAAGTACCTCCCTATTGTTATTTTGAGCGATAGTGTTTTCAGGTATGCTTTCTTCACTTGGAGGTGCAGCTTATGCCAATTGGACCTGTGGAGACATGCTGTATCACAGAAAAATGTATACACGAATAGCACAGATGAACTAAGACAGCAGCAGATACAGCCCAAGGATGGGACTTAGAGAAGAGGAAACTATACGCAGTTTTACTTGTTTCCTTGGTCACTGGACTCATTTGGTACACCTGGGAACTTTAGAAACACCCATCCAGGCTTACACAAATGTTACCCTACTTTGCAATGAACAGCCAATAGGGAAATACAAGGCTCCATTAGACAGAAAAAAAAAATAAAGAGAAAGAAGGACTTTATTTGCTCCTATCAGTGAGGGGGAAAAAAAAAAAAACGCAATTCATATCTCAAATCTGTTTAGACAGTTTTCACTTGTCTCCAGCCCGTCTTGCAACCCACAGTCTCCATCAGTTTTGGGCTCCTCACTACAAGAAGGGTATTGACTTGCCCAAGCATGTTCAGAGAAGAGCACTGAAGTTGGTAATGGGGCTAGAAGACAAGATTATTGAGGAGAGGCTGAGGGAACTGGAGCTGTTTAGTCTGGAGAAGAGGAGGCTGAGGGGAGACCTCATTCTCTATCACTGCCTGAAAGGAGGTTTCAGCAAGGAGCATGTTGGTCACCTTTCTCAGGTTACAAGCAATAGGATGTGAGGAAACAGTCTCAGGTTGCGCCGGGGGTGGAGGGTTAGATTGCACATTCACAGAAAGGGTGGTCAACACTGGAATGGGCTGCCCAGGGACGCGGTGCAGTCCCCGTCCCCAGTGGAACTGAAGAGGAACGTGGACGTGGCACTAAGGGGCATACGTAGTTTGGTGATGGCAGTCAGTAGGTCAGGCTGATGTTTGGACTCGGTGATGTTGAAGGTCTTTATCAGCCTAGGTGATTCTACGAGCACAGGGCAGCCTGGTCTGTTAATACACCCTCAGGACTGACAGAAAGAACAATATAGGTTAATGTTCTGTACTTGGAGATACAGCACAGTTCAAAATCAGTTCAGCTACATTTCAAATTTTGATAAGCAACAAGCCAGAAATCAACTCACTAGGCTTACCTTGCCTTCACGGAGAAACAAAAAAACAACAGCAACTCACACATGCACAGATGGTAGTACTGCAATTGTCAGGAAAGCATTCCCAAAACATGTTAAAGCCATCTTAACACAGAAGTTGTACAGCAATGACTGACCATAGCAAATTTATAGAACTTTGCCCTAAGCAGTTTCTCAAAAATAATGAGCTCACAGCTAAGCTTCATCTTTCCTAGCAAAGGGAACAGTAGCCAAATTATATAGTAAGAACCTACAATAAGAAGTAGCCCTCTACTATTCACAAGTCACCTAGAATAACAAATCTTTTACAGGTGCTCCTAAAAATGCTATGATTAAAATATGATCTTGTTCATACCTCTGAGAGTACACTGTCAAAAATCTCTCCAATTTATTAAAAAAATACGGTCTGCTCTCCTGCTAGCTTTTGTAAGTCTTCTATAAATAACTACTCATAGCACAAAGAACTGTGAGACATTTGAAACCAACATCTGAGTAGAATGCTCTACAAAGGTCTACATCATTTACATGACTACACTGAACTCACTTCATCACTGCTATTTGTGCTTCAGTTACAGATTCCAACTGCTACAGGGACACATCTCAGCAAAGAGGATGCAAATTACCGGAAGTTCCAATTTACCTTCCATGGTTCAATCCTTTTTAAACTTGGTCTTCTGTACTACAAGAAGCAATGCCAGAACTAAACCCTATTGCACAACCACAACAGCGTGCAGCCAATTTCTTTGCCATTTGAATTAACCCTAAACATGTGTGCATGCTTAAATTTACCTACATAAGTTCTATACAAGTGTTACTGAACACACTGTACACACAGGATTTATTTAGGCCTGCTGGCAACTTTCAGTTGCTAGCACTGTGAAAGAAAATTGAGATAGACTGTAAAAACAGGTGAATCATTTCAGTTTTAAGTGGAATAAGGAGAACAGCACACAGTTGTCAGATCAAGTGATATAGGAAGTCATAATGGCAGTGGTACATGAAGCCATTACAAGGCTGAATGTTCCCCTTGAATAGGGGAACATTTCCCAGTTTGAGAATCAGAGGAGACGTATCCTGTAACAGAAACGACAGCCTCAAAGCTAGATACCCAACGTAACAGAAACTTGCCTAATGGGAATAAGGAGTTGATACTGAGGAAGCTGAGGTAGGAAAAACTCACCACAAAGAGGTCATACATATTGCATTTTGCTACAAGTCAGAAGTGATCGCTAACAGAACTCAGGCCACACACATGCTAAGCAATTTTACTGAGAGCACAGGACCTGAATACACAGCTGCCAAAACCACAATTAGAGATTAGTTTACAGAGTCTTGGGGAACACAGACTGCTGCAGATAAGAATGACTGAACGATGTTGTATTAACTCTGTACTGCAAGAAAGCAATCCAGCAACTCCAGACCCATTATCCCACTCATTGCTTCGTAGGGCACTTTCTACTGCACCAGAAAATACCTGTTTTCTTCCCAAGAAAATCTTGGGTATCTAAATTCTTGTAGTCCTATCTGTTCCAGCCCATGACTGTCACCTTTTATTTTTGTCTGTTTCATTTCATCTTTCCTCATCCTCTTAACCATCTCAGCACAAAAGTTTTACATTTTATCACAACTCTACCAATTATTTCAACAGCACTGAAAAATTGACTGAACAAAACAAAAAGATACAACCAAAACACAAGTGTTCACAAGCTACCTGTGCATGACAGAGAAGGATTTTCAAGCCCAAGACCCACAACCCAAAGCAAGCTTGTGACCATCACCAGCTTAGACCTTCTGAAAGCAAGAGAACGTACTGCCAGAATCACAGGGGTAGAAAGGGACCTTAGAGATGACCCAGTTCCAACCCCTCTGCCATGGACAGCGACACCTCCCAGCAGGCCAGGATGCTCAAAGCCCCATCCAGCCTGGCCTTGAACACCTGCAGGGATGGGGCATCCACAGCTTCTCTGGGCAGCCTGTACCACTGCCATACTACCCTCTTAGTAAAGAATTTCTTCCAAATATCTAATCTAAATCTAATTCTTTTCTAACTTAGAACAATTTCTCTTTGTCCTACCACTCCACCCCCTGACAAAGAGTCCGTCTCCAGATTCCTGTAGGCCCCCTTTAGATACCGGAAGGCCACTAGAAGGTCTCCCCAGAGCCTTCTCTTCTCCAGGCTGAACAACCCCGACTCCCTCAGCCTGTCTTTCTAGGAGAGGTGCTCCAGCCCTCTGATCATCCTCAGGGCTCCCCTCTGGACTTGTTCTAATATGTCCATGTACTTCTTGTGCTGGGGACCCCAGGGATAAACGCAGCATTCTAGATGGGATCTTGCAAGAGCAGAGTAGAGAGGAGGATTACATCCCCCAACCTGCTGGCCACACTCCTCTGTTGATGCAGGATACGGTTGGCTTTCTGGCTGCAAGTGCACACTGCTATCTCATGTTGAGCTTCTCATCCACCACCACCCTGAGGTCCTTCTCCTCATGGCTGCCCTCAATTCATCCTCCTCGCAGGCTGTACTTGTGCTTGGCATTGCCCCAGCCCAGGTCCAGGACCTTGGCATTGCTGAACTTCATGAGGTTCGCATGGGCCCATCTCTCAAGGTCCCTCTGGCTGGCATCCCTTCCCTCCAGCATGTCGATCGCACCACACAGCTTGGTGTCATCAGCAAACTTGCTAAGGATGCTCTCAATCTCACTGTCCGTGTTACCTCACTTCAACAACAGGTACCAAAGCAACTGTACTGCCTCTTTCAGTATCACCAACCAAAAGCTTTTACTTCCATATTATATCAGTCAGTTTGAATCTGAAAAAGAAACAGGTTACATGGGTAGTTAAGCAGGTGTATAAGGTTACCAAGTAATGCAAAAACCAAGCAGGATTTGTGAGCATGCAAATATATGGGTAGAATTCTTTGGCATGGGTATAGAACAACACAGGATTTATACCTCGGCTCACTTTTCCACATTGCTCAGCTGCTTCTGAGAATGACAGTTTAATAAATGCAGTGTTGTCTGAGAAAACTGAAATGCCTGTCATCTCCAGAAAGGTAGTTTGGGTTATTTTGTGTATTCCCTCCACCCACGCAGAAAAGGTTGCAGAGTCTTTTTTTTTTTCCCTGAATTGGCACTACAATCACAACTACTTGAGAAGTACAAATCTAGAAGCAAAGACTGCACTTGAATTCTGTGGTTAATAAAGCTACAGACTGAGCACTTACTGAGCAGCTAATAAGGATTTGTCTCCTAGCTTCTAAAACAAAGTATCTCATAACAAGGATGGCTCATACCACACCAAATCTACCCAGTAATTGCTGTAGTTTGTTTTACATAACACTTGTGAAGGAACAGAGAAGTGTTAATAACAGGGTAGAGAGAGAAAAATGGAAAGACCAACTGCTGACTCTGAGCAACTGAAATCATATACCAGAAGCCAGTAAAAATCTTAGTCAAAATACTTCAATCACCCCGTGGGCCACAGAGAGCTTATTTTAAGTTAACAAATGTAAAGAATACAGTAAGCTATTCAAGAGGAGATTATATATCTACTGTATATCTATGAAATAAATCAAAATCTAAAATGATTAAAATCTGCAATAGGGAAGTACTTTTAAAACGACACTTAAAAATACAACAAGGCATCAAGTTATGAACTGTACTTCATGAATTGAGAGTCAATACCTGAACAGTTGTAGTCATTTTCTTTATTTTCCACTTGGATGAATAAAATGGATGTTGCAGCATACTCTGCTGTGTCTGTATGTGGATGATCAAAGTCCAAGAAAGTCTGGTTTATGCAACACAATTCATACAAGCAATGACTCAGTGCCCAGTTCTGAAACAGCATCCTTCCATCCAGCAAACTCACAAATTGTTCAAGATAACAAAAAGGATACCTTAAAGACTAGTCTGAAATTGCACAAATAAAGCTGAGAGTCTGTAATAGCCTAGTTCCTATGTGCTAAATGAAATCCAACCCCACTGAATTAGCAACAAAACTCCACCTGCTTTTTGTTTCTGAAATCCCACCCTACAGGATGGAAAAAGAGTTCTATGCTAGCATCGATTTCTAAAAAGCGATGTAGTGTGGATAACCAGTTACTGGTTCAGTTTTGCTGAATGTTTATTAACAACACTTTTTGCTTCCTCTTCACAAGAGAAGTTACTGCGCATTCTTCTGGTATTTGTAATGCATTCTTAATTTCTCCCTCCATCTCTCCCCAGAATGTTTTACAATGACTGAGAAGGGAATGCTTTGGACCTACACTGCCTTGAACCAGAAGCAATTATCGCAAAGTAACAAGCATGCCTAACTGCTTGATCCATCAAAATGCATACAAGAATGTCAGGCTAAAAACCATCCATCCCACAAAGAGAGAAACCTACAGATGCCAACTAAATGCTAATACAACCTTCTGCTTCAGAAATCAACCGCTTCCATGTCTGAATACATATGCTCAGCAGCAGTCTTCAGAGAGAAAGTACTGCTGCGTGGCACACATACCACTGAATTCCCTTCCCTAACAATCATCAGGCTCCAAGTAAGGGAGAGCTCCCACCTCACCCTGATCCCCTTTCCCACAATAGGCATTACTTGTCTGTACCATGGATTTCTTCCTTCAGGGACTACCTCAAAGGGAGCACTAGTAGGTACACAGGCATATCTAAACTATACTGTGAGTCATGCTGCCAAGAAACCAAAACCAGTTTTAGAACCAGTAAAGCCACCACAGGCTATAATATTTCCAGAACAGAACACGAGCAAATACCATGGCACAGCCCTTCGCCAACACCAGCTGGTCCTCACACTTTTTGCTCATACCAACACAAAGGAGCTTTGTGTTCTCACAAGATGGTATGCAAGATTTGTTCAGAACACTGCCCACCTTCACACCGTAAAAACAGACAAAAAATAGGTTCAGCTCTTCTTCTGGCTTCCCTTTGCCTTTTGCAAAGCTAATGCAGTTCCTAATTTTCCATCAGTGCTGCTGTTACTGCAATGCCTATACATTGCCGACTCACACCACTCTCTCCCCCAAACAGAGGTTGTCTTTGCTGCACACAAAGATTGCAAATTGCAATCCAAATTGCAGCACAGCCCTCAGTTTTCACCCTTGCATGTAGCCACTACCAAAAGCAATGAGTGCTTGCACAAACAAGAACATTTTCAAAGCAGATGGAAGACAAGAAAAAAGACTCTGGCATCTCCTGAACAGAGTTTAAATCAGGAGCAGGGTAAAATCCACGCAATAAATAGGGATGAGGAATAGTATTGGAAGATTTTCACAAGTCAAAAATTTACTTCTAAAATTAGAAGACATTATTAAATCAATGCTCAGTGTTGACTAAGTCAACTTCTAAAGCAAACAGCATTGTTATAACTTCTAGTTAGTAACAGAAGTCTGTCTGATGTTCCTTTTCTTCCTCCTAGTACTATATAATTGCAAGAATGAAAGAAGACACCAGAGACAGTGCTTGACCATTTCCCTTTCCTTACAAAGAAACAAGAACTGCAAGTAAAGATCACATTTTATTTTCTAGAACCAGAACGTTATTCCAGTATCTCTTCAACTCCTGAAGTGTTGACTCAAAAGCTCAGGAACATGCAAGAAACAGGCTAATGAAGACACTTTTTATTTACAGTCATAAAATGTTTTGGGTTAGAAGGGGCCTTAAAGATCATCTAATGCCTTCTCCATATCCTAGTACACAACTAGGACCTTCTATTAGCCATCACTGAAGAAATCCAAGGCTGAAGAAATCCAATCCCTCCAAGTGTGTGTCTTCATACACTGTGTGCTCCAGCTCCCTCAACATCTTGGCGGCCCTTCACTGGATGCACAACACTGTCCTGGGCAGCCCAAACAGGGCCCACTCTGGAGTACTGCACACAGCTCTCCAATGCTGTCTCAAGCACCAAACAGAGCTGAACAGTAACTTTTCTGGACCTGATGGCTACACTCTTGCTAACAGGTCAAGACATAGTTCTTTTTTGCTGCAAGGGCACACCGATGACATGTTCAGCTTCTTGTCTACCTCAATGCCAAACTCTTCCTCTACAAAGCTGCTTTCCAGACACTCTGCCCATCCCACCCTTACCACCAGCTAGTTACTCCAACCTGAGGATTTGGTATTTGCCTTTGCTCAATCTCATGTGGCTTCTCTTAGCCCTTTCCTCCAGTCTATCAAGGTCCGTCTGAACAGCAGCACGAGCTTCTAGCCTCTCAACCACTTCCTCCAGTTTGACAGTCTGTGAGCTTGCTGAAGGTACACTGCATCCTGTCTTCCATGCCCATTTAAGACATCAAATCAGATCAGTCCTGACATGAAACGCTGAGACATGATCTGCAACCCAAGCAGTAGTAGAGCAAACCCCTTCATACGCACTTGTTGCCAAAAGCATCACTACATTGGGCAGAAAGGCAGGTGCCCTCTTCACCACCTCATTCTCACATACAGCTACTCGCAATACTTGCACTTGGTTCCAGCTTCATTAACATTCTATGAAAGAGAACATTCAACAGATATAGTTGTAAAAATTTACTTTCACCAGAATTTGTAACCAATATTTTCATTCTATTGAACAAAATTGCAATTTCCAGAGCTCCTTAAATATACGTTTAAAAAGAAGTTACCTAATTTTAGTAAAGAATCACACTGAGTAATTTTTGCCTACCACTTCAGCCGGACTTTTTAAACATATTTATGCACACACACAAACTATATTAAGATGTTCAATAACAATCAGAAACTAGTAGTCAATCTCATATGCAATTAACAAAATTACCAAAGGTATTTCTGACCCAGCTACTGCAGTTGCTATTAAATTTTTAGTTCTCAATTTCAGATTCCAAATGTAAAGTTATTTCTATTTCAAAGTTATAAACGGTTCCTTTTTTAAAAAGAAAAAGAATAATTTTTTTTTTTTTTTACAAAGTCTCTTCCTTCACTTTTCCTATGTTGTTTCCAATAAAATTCCAAGAGCACAAGACAGCTCGCCAAATATTAAAAAGCCTACGAAAACAGAAGTAGTTTCTGGAGCACTATGCATTAGAAAAAAATAAGGTAAAGAGAAGCTAAGATTAAGCAAGTCACAAGTTCAAGCTGATACCTCATTTGTAGTCTACAAAAATAGCTGCCACAAATAAGGATTTCTGGACCAGCACTCCACTTGTCTGTGAGAAGAGCATACCTACTTCAGAGCTGAACTGCTAATTAAAGAATCGCATTTTTCCCTAAAATAGTTCACCATTTGAATAATTCAGGTTCCAGTTTCTACTTAGACACATACAGAAAGATCAACCACAAAAAAGAAAGATGTAACTGTTCAAGGATGCCATGAGTTGATCAGGAGAAGAAACAGGCATTTTGTCAAATCAGAAATAAAACAGTTCTGGCAAAATGTCAGGAAAGAAAACCTTGCAGGTTTTCAGCAAAAGCAGGCACCAAGTTTAAATGCAAGACAGACCAAAAAAAACGTGAATTAATAAAATTTACATTTATATTTCAATTTTAACTAGTTATAAGCTATACAAAGGTACTCAGGTAATAATTCGCCATTAAAACATTACAGTCTGTTTTCAGCTTCACACAGCTTTTCATTCGATACTTTTTGCATTAAGGAGATGAAACATGGCCAGTGAACCACAAGTTCGATTGTTTTTTTGTTTTGCTTTGTTTTTCAGTTTTAGGTTGGCATGAAAATGCTTCCTCTTGTCTCATTTCAAGATATTCAAAGGAAGAGGAGAAATAACTCAACAGCTCTTCCAACTCAACACGATCCAATCCTGTAACATTCCACCTCCATTATACTGACTGTCCGTACAGAAACAAGGATCATTCACACAGAATGGTTCAACCCTGCTCCAGCAGCAAACACATATAATGCTAAATATCTAAACACATTTGACAGCAGCTTGACACTTCCCAAATTCACCCACAAATCCTGAATTATGCAACTTTTCTGATATTCTTACCTGTAATTTTGTATCCATATGCGGCTAGCTGTCCAGCCATATATTCACCATCTGAATTATTGTGAGAACATCCCCATGTACGGATCCAGATTTTCTGAACACCAGGAATAATGCTGTCAAGTAGAAATGAATCAAAAAGGCAACTTAAGAGAAACAAGCTTCCCCTTTAAGCCCACTGAACAGACTCAGTTGTAATTCCCCAAAAACACAGTAAGCAACATCAGCTCCAGAACAGCTGCACAAGGACATCATGATCATGCAACTTTCACATAGTGGAGGATCATGTCTGGCTGGGATGCAGTTAGCTTTCTTCATGGCCACCGACATGGTGCTGCGCTTTGGACTGGCAACTAGAACAGTGTTGATAAAATACCCATGTTTTAGCTACTGCTGAGCAGTGCTTGCACAAACTCAAAGCCTTCTTTCTCTCTTTCACACTGCACATTCCCCTGCAAGCACGCTGGGGTTATTCCACACCATGTGACATCACGATCAGCAATAAAAACTGGGAATTTATCTTTCCAAAATAGCCCCTGTTCTGAGACTGGCTGGGCAGTGGTCTGCTGCAGGAGGTGGTGATTCCACACCTTTCCTTCAATTATTAAGCTAGCTTCATCTCAAGCCACAAGTTTGCTAGCTTTTGCTCTTCTGATTCTCTCCCACAGCCTGCTGGGGAAGAATGAAGAAGCATCTGGGTGGGTATTTAGTTGTGGGGCAGGACCAACTCACAAGAGTACCAGATAACATTTTCAGTGCTTCTTTACATTTGAGCTTGAATAAACAGTAAATCTCAGAACTGGCACAAAGCTCTTTTTAAGCAAGACAAGCATTTTTTCTCAACATATGTAAGTTTTTAATGCAGTACAGTTTCAATATTGTTTTGATACCATCCCTTCCACAATTCCCACCTCCACTATCTTCCCAGAGAAACACCTACACTTCTAAAGGGAAAATTGACTTAAAAGTCTATCTTGGGACAGGCATTTTTTAAGCGGAAAGTTGAAACCAGAAAAGTAAAGACATTTGAAGAAAACAGACACACAAAATTATCTAACAATCTTAAAACAGTGGTGGAATTTCTAGACATATTAGAGTTATATCCTTGTCCGTCTCACTGAAAAGTGAAAGAGTGAAAGCTCTTTAATAATTTATGGCTGTCTTCTTCAGAACAGAAAAAAACACGGGTTAGGACTCCTTAAGCCAGCTCTAGAGCCATTCCAAGCACCAGTTCTTGATGCCAATTCAATGACCACAGTAATTTTGATTTGTTTTGGGGTTTTGATTTATTTTTTTTATTTTTAATAGAGTAACATGCAGAAAAGGTTTTCTTGTGCTGTGACAGTTTGCGTGACAGGTTGCCTTTGTTACCTTTATTTGCATTTTACAATTTCCACAATGGATCAGATAAAGAAAGATAAAAAGATAAAACATGATTTGCAACTGGGATTTGAACATCTCACTGTTTTAAAGGTAGGTCTTCCTATATAAGTGAGTTCTGAAGCAGGCTCCTTCACTGCATGTCCTGTGTAAGTTTTTGACTATTCTGGATAACACTTTTACCCAACACAAATAAGAATCATGGGAAATTTCACACACAGAGCACAGGGTTAGATTGTCTGCAACTAACACAGGTTTCACAAAGCAGACTGTAACCCCATATTACATAATTACAAACAGGAATTCCATATTCCACAAAAAACATCTAAAAGGCAGAAGGACAGAAAAAGCATTCAAAGATTTATATGGTTTTGTTTTGTTGTTGCTGTTTTGGTTTTTGTTTTAATTTAACACAGACCCACTTTTAGTATGCCCTTCTCCCCTTGAAAAAAATGACGAATTCAAGGATTACAAATGCACCAGCTGTAAAGAACATCTCTCAGCAATGGCCAATACGTTTGGGTACACCTCCATTGCAGTTAGTAGCTAACAAACTTAATCTCATTCTGACCTATTAAGCATCAGTTTCTCATCATCCTCACAGTTTTGTTTATATTTCCTATTCCAGATGTCAAAAGATTACTCCGGGACTGCATTCTGAAGAGCTCAGCTTCTACTGAAGTAATTAAAAAGAAGCAATTTTTCAGAAATGCTTAAGCAACAGGAACTATTTTTCTACCCCAATTACTTCAGTAATCAATATCTCAATCATAAATGATCTCTACAAAGAGTTGTCTAGGAGAAACTTGCTTAGGGGATTATTATTCGTTATCATTATATCTTATAAACACTATTCATTTTTACACTGTATTCAGATTTTATATTATGAGATAATGGGAACTCCCACCTTATTTTTAGAATCTGACAGTGCACATGAGATATGAAGAAGGAAGAAAGAAAGGGTTTTCCCTGTTTCCCCAGGAAGAATTTACCTGTCACTTGGGGGATCATCATCTGTCTGAGTATTTTGCTGTGAGCTGCGTTTTCGCACTTTTGGAAAAACATTCTTTCTTACAAACTGCCGATCATGGGGCTTCGGATCTTGTGCTGACACAATATCTTCAATGTCTTCAAGCACTGAATCACAGGCAGCAGGCATCTTTGAGAAGCATTAGAGAAGAATGGTATTAGCAAGCACCTGAGTACAACGTCAGGTTCTAACGAAAAGTCAGATATACATGCACGTGCAATATAGCATACATGAAGGACCTTTGGCACACAATTATCCCAAAATATTTCCTGATACTTCTCCTGAAGTATCCCTCTGACAGGCAGGGAGAGGGAGACACAGAAGATACAGGGTTTTTGTTTGTTGAATAACCTGTACCTTACCTTCTATTTCAAAAACCCTGCAGCTCCTTTGGCATCACGTATCTAAGATGCAAGTGCTCTTAATCATGTCAGGCATCATAATGAAATAATGAGTTCACGTTATGTGATAGGTATACTTCTGCTCATATAACATGAGAAGAATTGTGGAGACAGCATTCAAATGCCTGCATAGGAGCCTGTTGTGGACCTTTCATGTGTGTGCTGAAAATAGGTGCACAGTAGTTCAACTTGTCTTCATAGTCCATTAGAATACAAAACAACTGAAACATTCCTAGAATTCCTGACCCCCCAGGCTTTTCATCTGAATTCATTCATTCAGCACGACAGCAAAATCAAAACTCCTGTCCTCAAGTGCAAGATATTAAACAAGCATACCCAGCTAATATAAAATATTATGATCTGACTAGTAAAATTTTAGTGATCTTGTAGCACATTGAGTTCTATTTTCCATAAGAAAGTAAATACTTTTGAACTTTTGCATGCTTCTCATCAGTAAAGGCGTTATGTATGCACACATATCTAAATATGTATATATACGTATCTCCTAGTAAATCTCAAGATCCAGATCAGAAAAAGGTAATTGGCTAAAGTAGCCTACAAAAAAAAAGTTACTGCCTTAGTTACATACCTCACTTAATCCTTAACCAGAATTAACTCTCATTTACCACTACAAACCTGACTTGGCATGTGTCTCAAAAAAAAAAGACACTTCACAAAGTTCACAGAAAAAAATGCAACACTGCCCTAACAGAAAGTGAAGAATGAAACAAACAAGGCTTTAATTTCTGTAAAACACATTTGGGGATCAGAAAATTCAGGCTACTGGTCTACAATATTCTTTTAGATTTTTCTCCTGAATGTAAGAAGTAAAACGCCTGTACATTTTCCCATTATGAGCATTTTTGTCAGCCTTGCAAAATATATTTCTAAGGAAAACTTCACGCAACTTGAACCATTACATTTCTGTGCAACTTTAGCAGGAGCATAATGACATCACGGAGAAGATAAACCTGAAATTGAGACATCTAATTATTCAGCATTCTTCTAGAAGAAAAATGCCAGGATTTTTAAAAAAGAAATGTAAAGAATAAAAAAGCTGTGAGAAGTCTTGCAATAAAGACTCTCGGAATAAGCACCTACTCTAAAAGTTTATTAGAATTCCCACTCAGAAGCACTGTAACTGTGCAGACATTTACTGGCTTAATATTACTGAGTCAGCATTACCATTAAGCTACAGACATCTAGCTCAATAAACGAGTTACTGTTTTGGTCTACATAGACTTTCCACAACAGCAGTTTAAACAACAAAAACTAATGGAGGTAGAGCGAATAATGCAGAAGCTTCAGTTTACATAAAACCTAACTCCAGAGATGAACTGGCTTCCAAATTTAGTCCTCTGTCTTCTCATCTAGGTGCATGCTGACTACATCTCTGAGCAAACACTTAATGATGGTAACATTTATTTCTAAAGAATGGTATTTTTAAAACAAGAAAGCTGAAGTTTTCTGCTTCAATGTCAAATATTAAATTGAACACAAATAGGATTTGACCTTACTAGAGGTCATATCGCTACCTTGTCCTGCAAAGCATGCAAGTATAGGGAAAATGAGATTTTACCCACCAAGCTAAACTTTAATCCTTTAAATTGCTATACAGAAATACAGACACCAGATAAAGATGTCAGTTAAACGCTTTTTAGATGATCTTACAGGAACTGATAATGGGATTGCAGGTAGATTTTTGGTTTCTCAGAAAGTAACAGGACTAGAAAGAACCACTCCTACGCCTTCACTACCAATCTGTTCTGGTGCAAACAAGTGAGGGTAGATTTTCAGTTACCAGCAGGGCTTTATATGGAAATGCAAACACCAAAACACAAAATGAGGCAAGTTTATACAGTACATAACAAACAACATGGCTTAACTGTTCAGGTGCTGGCTCATCCCAAATTCCCCTTTGTGTGCCTACGCCTGCTCTAGCTCACGAAGCTCCACATCGCTCACACTGCAGAATAAAAAAAAGGCAACATCCCCTACGCTGCTTTATACTGCTAACAGAACACAGGAATATGTAATATGCAATAGTAATCAACACAGGAAAGGAAAAAAAAAGCATTTTGGTTTGGGCCCCCCAGTCTCTTCTCAAAACATTTCTGATACAACGGAACAGCTTACAAAACAAATAAGCTTAGTTTATTTCCACGGCCCACAAAAGAAAGAACACAGCCAACTAAATTCATACCTTTTTAAGCACGACTGAAATCCCTTTGGACAATAAACCTGGAGGGAAAAAAAAAAAAAAAAAAAAGATACAGCATGAACTACCAGAACTATCAGACAGAAAATAACGAGTGGAAGTTACCGCCCATTAAGTACTCATCCTGCCATTGCAGAAATCTGTTTTCTACTTCGACATGCTTAAAGCCTCCAGAGGATAAGATGGGGGTACACCTGCTGACTGGCTGACAAGCTGCAACAGTTGCCAAATTTCCCCCCTTCTTCCCCCAGACTGTAATCTTCTTGTCCTTGTTTTACAGAATCATATTTTTGTGAGAGTCTGATGTATCCTTTCAGACTTCTCCTCCTCCAGATTTTTTAAATCTTCAAACAGGAGTTTAAAATTTGGATCATAAGAAGGGAAAGGGACAGACTGACAAGAAGAACACGCTTTCATAAACTTAATTTCCTTCAAGAGTTTGTTTAACAGTAAAATTTAGCTAAAAGCGTTCACAACTTTTTATTATTATGGAATTTCGAAGGGCAGACTTTGAATCGTTCAGGACACTGGTAGAGAGGGTCCCCTGGAAGTCCGTCCTCAAGGGCAGAGGGGTCCAGGAAAGCTGGACATTCTGCAAGTAGGGAGTCTTCAAGGTGCAGGAGCAGGCTGTCTCCCATGTGCCCTAAATTGAGCCAACGAGGAAGAAGACTGGCAAGGCTGAACAGGGAACTTCTGTTGTGTATTTGGGAGAAAAAGAGAGTTTATGTCCTACGAGAGAAAGGACAGGCAGCTCGGGGAAGAGTACAAGGAAGTTGCCAGCATATACAGAGAAAAAATCAGAAAGGCTAAAGCCCACCACAAGCTCAACCTGGCCGCTATGGTCAAGGATAACAAAAAATGTTTTTATAAATATATTAATGGCAAGAGGAGACCCAAGAAGAATCTCCATTCTTTACTGGACACAGAGGGAAACGTGACTACTGAAGATAAGGAAAAGGCTGAGGTTCTTAATGCCTTCTTTATATCTGTCTTTAGTCCAATTATCCTTGGGGTACTCAGCCACTTGACCTGGAAGTCTGGGATGGGGAGCAGAAGAACACCCAGACAGTTCAGATGCAAACAGTTAGAGACCTGCTGCTCCACCTGGGCTGTCACAAGTCCATGGGGTGAGATGGAATCCCCCCAAGGGTGCTAAGGGAGCTGGTGGATGTGATTGCTGGGCCACTTTCCATCATCTACCAGCAGTCATGGTCATGGTCATCCAGAGAGATGCCAGATGACCGGAGACTTGCTAACGTGACACTCATCTGTAAGAAGGGTGGTAAGGAGGACCTGGGGAACTTCAGGCCTGACAGCCTGAGCTTGGTGCTAAGAAAGGTGATGGAACAGGTCATCTTGTGGGCAATCGTGGGCCCAGAGAGCGATGGTGAATGGAGTAAAATCCAGCTGGTGACCGGTCACCAGTGGTGCTCCCCAGGGGTCGGTGCTGGGGCCCATCCTCTTTAACACCTTTACTGATGATTTGGATGAGGGAACTGAGTGCACCCTCGGTTGTCTGCAGTGGACACCAAGCTGGGGGTGAAGTGCCGATGTGCAGGAGGGTAGGGAGGCCCTGCAGAGGGACCCGGACAGGATGGGTGGATGGGCAGAGGCCAAGGGGATGAGCCTCAACACGGCCAAGCGCCGGGTCCTGCAGCGTGGCCACAACGCGGAGGGAAGGACCCGGGGGTGCTGCCTGACGGGGGCCCGAACCGAGCCAGCAGCGTGCCAGGCGGCCAAGGAGGCCAGCGGCACCCCGGCCTGCCAGCAGCCCCGCCGACCTCCCCCTCCCCGTGGGGCTCCCGGCGCTAACGGCCACCAACGGCCGCTAACGGCCGCCAACCGCCCGCGCGCGCCGCTCACCTCAGCCGGGCTCCGCCATCACGGCCCGGCCGCCCCGCCCACACCGCCCGCCGCCGCGCGCACGGGTGGGAGGGGCCGCGACGGCGGCCGGCGGAGGGCAAAAGAGTGCGGCGGGGCGCGGCCGCCCTGAGGGCGCTGGGGTTCCATCACCTTGCAAAGCCTAACGCCGCTTGGGCTTGTGTTTGGTTTCCACTGTACGCTCAAAACCCAACGATATTTGGTCTTTTCCTTTTAAATCAGTTCAGACGACGTTGGTTAACACACTTAACTCTGGATGTCCGAGGTTCCTGGCGCTGTTTTTCCCCAGTCTAGCCCTAGGAACAAACTTCCCCATCCGTATTTTGGAATATGCACATCAGCGTGCATCCACACGTACCACTACATGTGGGACTCCGAGCAGACAGACTAAGTTTGAGATCGAGTTTCCTTGCAGACCAAAGCATTACAATGCCATTTTTCTGTTTTTAATGCGCACAGTTAGCCTAAAAAGTTCCTTTCTATGGCACCTTTATTTTTTGTGGGGTTCTCCCCTGTGTCCTGCTTTGGATTATAAAACCCGCCATCCTTGTAATCATCTTTCACATGTTAAGCTGTTCTCTTTACAAGCCCATCGAACCATTATTTCACTGCAGATAGCAGCTTGTAGGCCCCCTCAACTGGAGGGGAAGGGAATTAAAGCCCCAAGTGTATTCTCTAATAGGCCCATTGGTCTGCTAGTAGATAAAATTTGGCAACTTCTTGCTATGAATATCACTTCCCCTCCTCCTCCTCCTTTTTCTTAAAAATTGTGCTTATTTTATGTCACTCTTATCTGGCAACATTCACAGGCAAGCAAACAATAAAAACAACAACAAAAAAGATAATAACAACAAAGTAATGGGAGACATTTGAAAAGGAAAACTGGGACAGAAAGAAAGAAGCACTTAACTGGAATCAATCTTTACTACCAAATCATTCTAGGCAGGACTAAAGCACTCTTAATATCACCTGTCCTTATGATAAAGTCATGGTTACAGTTTAACATACACTTGCCTTCATGATTGATCTTTGCTTAAACACGCATGTACTTTGCAGATACTCTCTGTGAGACACCGTGATGTCTAACTCATCATTTTTGCAGCATTTTTAGCCCAGAAGATAATTATCTTAAAATCAGTAGATGTGTTAATCTATTTTAGACATCCTCCTTCACAGTACGGTGTAAGTAGTCCTTGGTATGTCAGTATGTAGCAATATATGTATTACCAATCTTTGTATTTTAACTGCTTTCCTAGTGGGTTAGGGATTCTCTTCCCTTTCCAGTTTCCTGTGTTTATTTTTTTTATTTTTTATTTTTTTTTATAGTTATTTCATTTGCAGTCCTTGAATTAAACTTTTCTATTCTGGGATCACTGCCCTACCCCACAGTTATCTTCACTAGCCAAGTGTTAGCCCTGTGGTTAAACAAAACTGGGCAGACATCAGCGCTGTTTTGTGGTCGACGAAAAGAGCAGAGCATAGATAGCCTGAGACACCTATCCAAAATCTCCAGATGGCCAAGATTCACAGGACGGTATTTATTAAGGGGAGGCAGGGAGCTCCCAGAGCAGCTACCGAGAAGGAATAACAGCAGCTCTCTGCGAGTCCCATACCTAGTGACAGAAATAGGCCATGCTGATCAGTTTCAGCATGATCCAGCAGAGCCCTTACTTTGTCCCACTGCCAAGAATTCGTAATATCAAGCAGCCCTTGTGCCAGCACAGTCCTATTCAGTCCTAGGATGTAGCCACAACATGGAAGGAACCCTATAAGTGCTTTTGAAGCTCGCAAGTCTCAATTGCTTTTGTAGCATATTCATAAAAAGCAATCAAGCTGCACAGAGGCTGCTGGTAGTGCCCCAGCAGGTGGCAAGGGAAGCAGATGACTGTGGTTAGAAAGCTTAGCTATAGCCACCTGGGAAAGTTGCTTTTTAAGAGACAGCAGCTGGAAGCCCCAGCAATGACCTTGAGAATACTGGCAATATAGTTTCAGTCCCCGAGTTCCCCAAAAAGAGCTTTAGGAGATGTCCTTCCCAGACGGCCTGCGTAGCTCACTCCCTGCTCCCCAGGGGTGATGGACTCAGACTCCAGCCTCAGCCTTACCATCTAAAGTCATTCTGGGTTTTGCAGAAATAGGCACACATTTTGGAAATACAAAAACTACTAGGAAAATGAAATACAAAACTCAGGTTTAGCTCAGGGTTGGAAGAAGATACACCCTTAGTTGTTCTACAGTACTTCAACTAATGACCTTATGGAAGGGAAGCAGCCAGGGAAGTGAGGGCCCAAAGCTTTTTGATAACCTTTTTCTCTGATCACTATGATTCAGCGCTGGGTGGGGGAGTAAGCAAGAAAGCATGCAGGAATGAAATGGTGACCTCCCCAGGAATAAACTCCTCTATGTGAAGGAATGTATAGGTGCCCTTCAGTCAGTCCAGTTCTGACAGATTTCTCAGAATCCTTTTTCCATCTGCTGGCAGCTAAGAAACGCAGCAGATGTAGGCCACAACAGTGCCTACCTGAAACTAATATTTGTATGCTGAGTAATGTTGAAGCACACTGTGCTAGCTCAGAGGAGCAGAAGGGAGTATTTTGACTGTTTACCCGCAGCTCAACACATCTTAAACTATGTAGAAAGCAGAAGCAAGAGGAAAGAGAAAAGAAAAACAGCAATCAGAAGCTAGGGGCAAATTAAAAAGTGCTTATGGCAGCTATAGATCAGAGAAACAGAATGGGTCAGGGAGCTATGACAGGAAGGACAAAAAGAAGACATTTGTTGTCATCACTGCTATAAACAGCTCAGAGAAAGCAGTCCTCTGGCCCTCTTATTGTTTATTGGGAATACAGAATAACTGAGCATCTTCTCTGTAGTCTTCCCTTCAGTATTGCTATGTGCAGAGTACAGACAAGGGTATAAAGAGGTGAAATTGTTGCTTTCTCCTTGCGTGCAGGAAAGATGAAAAAACACACTTGACTTGCTCAGAAGTATAACACTTAATCAAGGAAACCATGTTACTGTGATTTTTATGATCCTGATACTTTTTTTTTTTTTTTTTTTTTTCCCTCTCAGAATTTATTGGCCATGCATCACCAAGACCAGAAAGACGGAACAAGTAAATGTGCATCTGGTGCGGTACTATTGGAGATGACTCACTAATAAGCAGAACTCTTTTGTTAAAGCTACTAGTAAGCAACACTTCTGGACAACTATCTGGAGGAAAGCTAACATCCTCAACAATTTCTGTCATGTTACTTAATTTAGAAAAATTAAGTCTCTATGAAATTTCCAAGAATAAACCTATACTACCTACCTCAATTTCTGGATCTCCTACTGTTTTTCTTTACACATGTCCTATTTTGTTCTTGTTTCAGTCTGGCTTAAAAACCACAGAACTCATTGTTAGCATGATTTAAAAAAAAAAAAAAAAAAAAGGATTTGAAACATAGCTGGTGTCAAATGTGTGAGCAGCACAAATAATGAAAACACGAACAACTAGATTTCAAGAAAAAGTATGATAGGCACCAAAAGTAGGAATAATTTTTAAAAGTAGTATACAATTCTAAACTCTTTAAAAAATCCTTTTTATTGATTCATTACCATACAAAATTTATTCAAATTACATCCATTTGAAGTGGTAAGATCACAGCTAGAGAACAGGTCATCCTTTAATAAATCTATTTACAAAACTCACCATAAAAGCTTTTTTTGTTCTTTTTTTTTTTTTTTTTTTTTTTTTACAGTATGTTACAGTTTTTTTAAACTAGCATACAATGCAAAGCTAAATTAGATTAGTATTTTGCCCACACACATTGGGACAAGTGTTTAATTTGTACAAAAAAAAAAAAAAAAAAGATGGTCTGCATTAGTCTTCATTTTCTTTTCCCCCTCAAAAGTGCCCCTTTGTCTCACAAATCTTCATGCTCACACAACTTTTACTTTCCTCTTCCACAAGACGAAAACTTTAAATACTACAATTTTATTTACAGATCCACATCTAAAAAAACTCTTAAAAAATTACAAACCAGCTAGAAAATATTCTGGCAGTGTTTACAAATTAATTCTATTATACAAAACTGCTAGATAACTAAAGTGTGAGTTGAAACATATATCAACTTAAATACAACTGCTGAATGATCTATGCACACATTTGTACATATAAACACACACTTAACACTGTTTAACAGTTCTTTATGTGTTGCCCTTTATACATTTGTTATATTCCAAAACTCACACAGTCATACAGTTTTCTTATTAGTACTGTGACTTCTTGCCTTTTCATGTGTGAGCTTTCATAGCAGCAACTCAAATGGTACCAGAAAACCTGCATACATAATATTCTACTACAGTACAAATAGTACTAATTTTCTGAATATGTCAGATAAGCACAACGGTAATGCAAACAAAAAGGATTATATGGGCATCATCTAATCAACATTACATTAATTTAGCCCAGAACATGGCAACATATTTTACACTCAAAAAAAAAATTATTTAAGACTTCTTAGAATTCCTCTCACTTTCAAAAAATAAATATTGGTATAATACTATACTACCAAAGATCTTCAAAAAATAAATGCAATTCAGTTGATGTGGTACTTACAGTTATGTACTTTGGAAAAAAAAAAATTAGTTCCATTTTGCTGGCGAAGAGAATTATAAAAAGCTGTAAGCAGAGGAAGCTAACCCACTGAGATAAATATGATATATTGAACAAACAAAGCTTGGCATAAGTGTTTTCCATAGAGGGAAAAACCCACAGTGCATCTCTAGTAGGCACTTAACACAAAGCCCCACTTAGTACCACAAAAATTTATGTACCAGTTCTAATGCACACTGGGGGCAGTAAAATTGAACTGTGCATCTTCGTTCTAGTTTAAAAAAAACAACCAACAAAAACTACTTCCACACACACACACAAGCATTTTAAAAATCTGTGATTACTATGAGAAGTGGCAGAACTTTATACTTTTCAATATTTGCAATATACACTACATTTACAGTGTATTTTTTATTAAAAGCTTTTAAGGACATAAGTATTTGACCTCATAATGAGACATATACACTGCTCAAAATGAGCATTATGACAGCAATTTAAACATTCCCACAAGTAGCTGAAGAATCCCATTTCACACTTTTGCATTACTTCATATTTATGTTTACTGCAGCTACAATCCATGTTGTGATGCTCAAAAGACATGCATTCTCTGCAGAAGGCACGACCTGAAATACTATTATAAAATTGTTATTTATGACTAAGCCAGTTCATTGAGCCCTTCTCCATAAGCCCACTTGTCATGGGAAGCAGAGACTGGGGGAGTGTGAAAACAAAAACATTTACAGTCACCTGCTTGCCCTCGCTGACTCACAAGGCGCTGGAGCTTAGGGTCAAGAAGAAGACCTTGTAAAAGCCTTCAGTTGTTGTTTGTAGTATTTTAGGGAATATTAAATTAAAATATCAGAAGTGTTCAAGAGCCTAGTTTCTGTAATAATGCTATTTTATGGTAAGTTGGGGACAACTCTGAATGATGGCATGTGTTTTGATTCCATTAAAAACATGATTTAGACACAGGCATCTTTTAAGAGAATCAGCTGTATATAAATTCATCCACCAATGAAGGAAGCTTCTCTAAATCATAAGCATCAAAGAGATCACTGATGCCTTCTTCATCCCCAAGGCTCAGCAAATAATCTTCCTGAAGCAGAGGAGGCAGCAGATTCACAAATGGTCCTTCAAAGTTTGAGGGAATTTGGTCCTCAGTCTGCTGTAGAAGGTTGGCTGGAGAAGCCAGCGGAGAGATTGTTGCCATATTTACTGAGCAGTCACCTTGTCCTGAGTTAGCAGAAGCCACTTCTGTAAGAGAAGGGAGAAGGGGTGTGGGGGGAAAATGATACATTTAATCCTATTAGAACTAATAGACATGAATGACACAAAGTCTAAAGGGCCTTTCATAAAGCATCATTTAAACAAAAAAAATGCCCTTTGGTTCAGATCATTTGTAGCCTGTTTTTATGTGTTACAAAGGTCTTCTCAAAAAATACTCACGGTGCTATCACCACTGACTTCTCTAGTAAAAATATTAGTTTACAAGATCTAAACAACTACTGAATAAAATGAAGCTAGAGATGACATTTTTTTCAGTGGAATTCATACACCTGAAGTACTTCAAAGTACAAACTTTATAAGCAGTAGATGATATCAGTGACACTGTGCAGCCGTATATACCAATACACCAGGATTTCTGCCTGGTGCTGAGACAAATCTTTGCTGCTACTGTCCTATTTGAAAATGTAGCAGGAACAAGATTGTTTTTCTTCAATACTGCATAAACTTCAGTTACAGATGAGACTTATTTTAAATACCTGATGCAGAGGAAAACATTCGTTCCCCTAGTACGCACCGGAAAGACAAAGTGGAAAATGTCTACCTTACCTTTTCACTTCTTAGAAAAATAAAGCCAAAAAATAAGAGCCAGATATCTAAAGTTCAATATGAAATCTTGTACAAAAGTGCAGAGGAAGGCTTTTAGTATTAGAAATAAATCATTTTACCTTTGGAAATGGTTTTTGAGATATTTCCGTTGTGGTCCTGACTATAGGTTTTCATTGGACTGAGAGCATCATTTTCCTCTGGGCACAGATAAACTTCAATAGGTCCTTGAGTACTAGATAAATGTATCAATGCACTCTGCTAACAAAACAAATGCCAGTAAGGTGTTATAGTAATGAACTTGACAGAACTGACAATTCACATTAAGTTTTTAATGGTGTGTGAATGTTTAAACATTTTTTTACTGACCAAAAAAATGTGAAACTCCCCATACATCTTCTGAGGATGACTTGGCTAATGTATCTTGTAAACTGGAAGAGAACGTAAAAGCTTTTCCTCCTGTTTTCAGCCCACAAATCTCAGAAACCCACCATTTTATGTATTTCCTCACAACCAGAGAGAGGTAAAGGATTGAACTCCTGACATTTTCTAACAATCGTAAGAACCTGGAGCATTCTGATGGAACAGAACAATGGTATCCAAGACTCTGGTTTTACTGTTATTCATAACAATAATATCAGATGTACTTGTGTATATTTGCCAGAATCTCCCCACTCCCCAAAAAAACTTTCAGCTCTGATTCAGATTGAATTCAAAGTGCTCTAAGTTCACCTGTTTATCAGGGAAGTTCTTCCAAATAACAACAGCAACAAAAAGCTGTTTTCATCAGCAAAGCTTATTTTATAAATAAGCTTGAGGTCCTTCTGCCCTCTCAAGGAAGTAACTCTAATTTGAAAAGTATTCCTGAATACCAGGAACTTTCAATCCATTTCAGAAAGTCAAGTTTTCTTAGCTTTCACGCTGATGCAATAAAATGAGATGGCATACTACAGACAGATAAAAAAAAATTCTGAAGTTGTTCATAGTGTTAAGAGGGAAAATCATAAATGGTTCTGGTTAAATATAAACCTACTACACCTGTATTATATTAATAGAGTTAAAAAAGCATGAATACAGACATTATATACCTCTTGGCAGACTTCTTCCAAACACGTATCATTATGCCCTTTCACAAAAAGTTCCTCACATTATTTGTGCTTTGGCAGTTAGACAGCATTGCAGACAGCATTTACAGATACAGAGAACAAAAGAACAGGAGTACCCCAGGACACAGAAAATAGCAAGGAGTACTTAGAGCAATGCTATAGGTAATTAGAAAAAAGAAGATGGGGAGAGCAGGAGTTGGAGACAGTACCGAAATATAACTGCAAATGAGAGAAAGAAATAAGACTTCTTACAGCCTGAAGCCGAAAAATCAAATGAGTGAGTTGGGTATATAGGATAAGGGAGGTCTAGTCACTAGTTTTGATGATGACATGCATCTCTCTCTCTCTACCTGTCTGATTTCACTGAATTAAAAATCAAAAAGTGTAATGCCTAGGGGAAAGAATCATGGAAGAAAGCAATGATAATGGTGTGTGTGTATGCGCATCCGTGTATATATATATATATATATATATATATGAATACAGATAAAAAAAAAAATCCTTCCTAAGTGCAGCAAAATGATTTTTTCTTCCAAAACCTACACCTAGGATCAAAGTGTGTGTGTGGGGGGGGGGGGGGGGGGAGGAGGGAAAGCATGAAAACCATAATGGTCCTATGCAAGTGAAGAATCTTGGTAAGAGAAGTCATAGAGCGTGAATATCTGCAGCCTCTGACTGCAGGTAGTTCTGGGCTCAGGAGAACCAGCTAGACATTAAAGACAAAAGAATAAGGTAGAGGCATGAACACAGCATGGAGGATTTTGAGTTTTAGCTTTATCTCTGATTGCACTTTGAGTGAAAAAATAAGGTACACTAAATGCCTCTCTAAAGCTCTGTCTCATGCAAAGCATTTACATTTGTCCAGCATACTTGGGTCTCCATTTTAACCAGGAATTGTAAAACAGCATACTTTCCCCATCAAGAGCTAAAATTCTAGGCGCAGATGAACCATACAGTTCATAAACTAGGAGAGAAATTATATAAAACTACTCCCTGAGGGTATATTCAAAAAAGAATCACCTGAAGCATTTTCTCCATAATTGTAAAATCAGGTAAAGGAAGTGAAAAGCGACTAATTTACCCTAGCCACCTACCTGAAATAAGGAAAAGAAACCAAATGAGGACAAAGGAAGTAGAGCCAGATATCTCACAGACAAAACTGGCAGTGAGAGACTGTGGCTTGAGCAACAAGGGGCAACAGAAGAAGGACAAAGATGCACCCAGGCAGCTTCAGAAACAGAAGGGATTGTAATAAAGAAGAAAAAGAAAACCCCATCCCTACACATTTCACAATAGCGAACAAAACGTGTGCTAGCAGAATGTAGGAAGTTTAATGCAGATGTGTTAAAATCAGTTTCAATGAAGCAGAGATGATGACAGAAGGAAGGTTTAGAACAGATTCTAGGAGAAAAATAAGTTTCTACAATAATTTTAAGACTTCAAAAAGAGAATTCTACATAAAAACATGTCACTTGTAATTAGGATATCAGTAATATGAGTCATCCAGATGTTTAAGCCTTTGAGTTATCCATGAACTTTTTGACCAAAACTACATAAAGCTAGAAAAATAAGAGCTGAATCTCTTAAGAGAAAGATTTTAGAGGCTTATGAATAGGGAATTTTCAGCTGTCAAGGAAAAGCTCTTTTTTTAATATAAAGCGTAAGAAGAGAGAATAATCTGTAAATAGCATGGATTACCCTGGAATTGAGAGAAAAGGAACAAATAACGATTGCCTTATGTAAAATGATTTTTTAAGATTCTCCTTCATTTAAAAAAAATAAATATCCAACTAAAGCTTTTAAGACAGATGAATGTGGTACTGTGTGCTAATATAACCCAGCTTGGGCATCAGTTTCCACAGTAAAACTCACAGCACGCTTGCTCCATGTATAGAAAAATGATAACCTGGCAGGATAAGTCAGGTTCTCCTTACCTCCACTGGGTCAGGCACTTCAAGTCTTGTTTCTGGAGGAGCTTTCACAACTATAACAGTTTGGTCTTTAAGGCCACTAATTTTTCGAATATCTTGGTATGTTACGTAAGCTAATGTAATCACTGTTAAGGAATTTTCCATCCCAGGTTACAATATATTTAGACCACTAGAAAAGGCAAAATTCTGCAAATTATTTTTCCACTTCCTCACAGCTACATTACTCCTAGCCCAAAGTTTCCTATTCTCTACACTGGCTGCAATTGTAATCAAAGTAAGGACTCCCCTTTGATCCAACAGCTGGACCCACTACTGAGAGACAAAAGGAGTTGTCTGTTCTGAGTGCTACCTCTTTTCCTTCACACATGTACATGTAAAGCTCAACAATCAGCAATTACTCACAGACTGCAAGAAGAAAAATTTTTACATGCAAATGAACTGGAAATCACAGAAAAGTATAAAGGAATTTACAGATGCATGTTATAGATGCACATGTACAATATATTTTTGAAGTCATCAATAAAATGAAAATATCAATTTTCACTTGATGGTTTTTGGGTTTGTGTTTTTTTTCTCCTTAGGTAAACATTTATCTAGGTAGCCCAACTATTTTAAAGAACTGTTTAAACAGCTACTTTAAACAACT
The DNA here is from genome assembly GCF_965140915.1 of Aythya marila. Taxonomy (NCBI): domain Eukaryota; kingdom Metazoa; phylum Chordata; class Aves; order Anseriformes; family Anatidae; genus Aythya; species Aythya marila. The sequence continues at coordinate 51,025,133 of NC_139043.1, forward strand.
TCACAGCGTAGAAAGTCGATTTCGAGTTCTGCATAAGCATGCAATGAACATGAATGTTTGGCTGTTCAGCATGGACTTGCTCAATGCAGTGCGAGTGTTTTGGTGGGTTACTGCACAATGGTGCCTCAGTTACTGACCTGTGTGACTGAGTGCTTGGAACAGCAAACAGCCAGCATCATATGCAAGCGCTTCCAGCTCTTTATTTTTGTCATCTGTGAGTTATCTAACATGTTTACCCTGTAGAAACAGGATCTCATTTATCGTTACACTTTCTGGGGCATAAATGTGGAAGATTTTGTTGAACGTGTACTGTTACTGCGCAGCACAACCTGCCCAAGCTCAAAACCCAATACATCTCACATCTAACTTGGATCAAATGCAAAGTGTCAGGTCAGGAGGCAAAATGGCAGGTCAGCTTTCATGCAAATGGCTTTTACCATGACTTATACCACTCCTTTGGGAAGGTACAGCAAGGTTTGCAAATCCAAAGTACAAATTAGAGCAAGTGTCTGATGTGATATGAACAAAGGAAAGGATTCCATGTTTTTCAAATAAAACAACCTTCGATGCCATATCCAAAAGCTCCCCAAAATAATGTTGGTAACATACCAAAACATTTAAGGTTGCAATCATTTTTTTTTTTGACTGTTTTTAAAGAGAGACTAGAAAGTATACAGTCTAGGCACAGTGTTTAGGTCCCACACAATCATGAGGAAAAAGAAAAACCTTCAAAAGCAGAAATTTTGCCTTCAGAGATTAAGAAAAAGAAGAGGCTTCTCAGCTCCTTGAGCATTCAGTGAGCCATCCTATATGAGTCTTCAGTGAGATAAGATAAAGACAGTGCTGGGATGCGATCAGATTCATCCCCAGGTTGAACACTTCAGCTTTACTTCCTCAGTAATCTCTAGTATTATCCGTAAACTTGGAGTCACAAAAGGATTTTGGGACTAAACTCTCCTATGTCTGATAGCACGAGGCCAACAGCTCTACATGTGCCTGACCATGCAGCATACAGCTAACGGTGATTCCTCCTCACCCATCCCCTAGGGAGCCAGCTACCACAGGGCAGGGATCTCTACCACACCAATAGGTGGTAATACAAATAGGGAATCATAATACTCAGCTTTGTCTCCCTTAAACCTCTTCACAGACCAAACTTGAGGACAGTGCTACCCTTACTCTCTGCACCACTCAGCGATCTCGCGTTCAGATGCATTTTGAGATGTAAGCAGTCAGAAGACAGTATTTGCATTACTCACATTACGTTTTACTGACACTCCCATAGTTATTTGCTATCCTTCAAAAACAGAGTTTAAGTTTATTAGATGCCAATTAAGAACTACTGACCATGTAAAGTAATAAAAGTTTTCACATCAGTATTTAATAAAATGCTCTCCTCTGTTGCTAACAGGTGGGAAACCTACTGAAAATGAGAACTAGTTAATTATGAGAGGTTTTAGCAGCCAAAATACCAAAAGTCACACAAACTTTATGTGATCGAGCATTGCTATTACATTAATTTAGTCTAAAATAGACTTTTTGAGGAGCTCATAAAACTATTTAAATATTTTTCTATATTTTATTATAGATTCTCTAACCAAAGAAATTTGAAAATTTGTTGCAAGCTTCAAACTAAACTGACTCCCAACTTTATTTTCCTCTCTGTGTCTGTAATTTATGTACAAAGTTTAATATAAAAAAAAAAGTATTGCATAATGAGTACACACACATACTCCTGTTATCTCACAAAGTCTTTGTCTCCATGCCTTCTGCACATACAAAATGGGGTTTGTTATAGGCTCAAAACAGTCTAAATAGCACAGGGCTTTGGATGCCATTAATCAGCTAAATTCTTGGTTCTACTCTTATGTGAACATTGTTGTTATGGGCTACTTCATGTACCACTTTTTTATTTTTTGTGCATTCCAGGTGCAAGTGGTTTAGGTAACTTTCAGATAAAAATACATCAAAACCAGTTAGTGAATCTCTGGAAGTGTCTGATGCTGCGTATCACATTCCTTGGAAGAATTTTCCTGGTATTACAGGAACAGCAAGGAGACTGACCATCTCTGAGGTTTTGGCAAAAAGGATATCTCTGATTCTCTGAGTCCTCTGTTAGCAACTTGAGGTCCAGGGTGCAGCTTTGGATTAGCTCATCCAGTTTCTTCTCTTCCTGAGTCAGTTCAGTCACCTCCTTTGTGAGGCCTTGACGCTGTGCCATCATGCCACCATCCTCTGACAGACTGCAGCCCCTACAAACCCAAAGAACAAAGACACCTTTTGAACATTTGTAAAGCTGGACACCACGCTAGAGGAAAGCAAAAAGGCAGGGTTTTACACTGCACATCAATTTCTTAGGCCTTTCCTCCTAAACCTGCCCATGGTGTGTCAACATGAACAACACATTCCAGAAAAAAACAACAACAACAAAAAAAAAATTTATCATGACAACACATTTCAAGATAGAAAAGTAGAATATTACTAAGCATTTTCAAAATCTTGCGTCTAACTCCCCTCTACTTTAACTACACCCTGAAAAAGACTGAGGAAGACAGTAGGTAAAGATGCGCACACAAAAACTTCTTCCACCTGCAGAAACAAATTAGTTAATCCAGTAATCAGACAAAACGTGGGATTAATTTCCTTGAGAAACACTATTTATACACTGAAAATATGTCCTAATTAACTGAAAAAGAAAGCTTTGTCCTGATAGAAGGCACTTTGGACGATTGCTTGCAGCAAAACGTTAGAAGGGAAAGTGGGAGAAGAATAATATTGCTACCCTATAAGAGAGTGAAACCAGCCAGGAGGAATGGAAAAGGATAATGAATACTCACATCCACTGAATGTTGTTTTTGGATTTTTTCTTAATGAGATGGATGCCTTCCAGTACATTGGTGATATCGTAAATCCTCCTTTTTTGCACCTTGAGGACCTCTGCCGCTCTGTTCAAATCTAGGACCCCATCAGGAGATTGGCTCAGCAACTGAATGAACTTCTTTGTAAGAAGTCCAAGTGATGTATCATACCGAGTCTTTTCTGAAGGAGATTTTGGAGCTTGGAGAGAGAAGAAGGAAAAAAAAAAAAAAGACAAATCAATTTTCTCATTGGTTCCAAAGGTAGTATCCAGAAATGAAAGGATGCATATTACAGACATTTCTTTCATATTAACTAAAGAAATCTCTCAAACTTCTGCACTGACACAACTTACCACTGGGTATTTATTTGTATTTCAAGATGTACTTTTCCAAAAATCACAGGTACATGAGCAAATACGTGTATTTTTTTAAATGCAAATATTTCCATTAGTCTGACGGTTACATATAGCAATATTCTACTTCGGCTTTCACTATGTGAATTCTTAATAGTATTTTTAGTATCTATTTATCCTGGCAGCAATACCAAAAATCCCCCTATGACTCTCCTTCATCCGGCTGATAGCCAGCTTTCATCAGGGTTTGATTTTCCCCTCTTGTAAGATAAGTGTTTCACATGCAATTGAGCAGGACTTAGGTGTACTTCAGTGGGTGAACAAAATGACAGATTCTGTCAGTGCCAGACTCCACGATTTACAAAATGCTCAAGTGAATTAGATGAGATTGACATGAGATGCAATTTATAATCATAATTTCTCCATAAGCAAACAATGCTCAAACAGGGCAAGAGCATCCATTTCTTTTAAATGAGAAGTCAGCAAACGGCTTCAATCTTATAATTCGCTGCTTTCACAGACAAGTGTAGCATCAATATGTTTAATAGATGAGTTTTTAAGAGTTTAAATATATGGATCAGAATAATTTCTAATTCTGAACGTTCAAGGCCTTTGTGTCAAGGGAAATAAGCCAGACATTATTAGAAGCCTGCTGGGTTAAAAGTTTCCCTGTGGTATGATCATCACTGTTAGCAAAACCTTTATTGTACTTCTCAAACCTTTCACTTGCTTTAGGTTAAGTGAAATACTGCACAGGATGGGTCTTAGGCTGATCTGGTGGTCATTTCCATATTTTCAAGATTCAGGTCTCACACTTAATTGAGAAAGTCAGTCTAAACTGAAATCCCACCTGAAAGTAAAATTTTAGACTGCCACGAAATATTTTTAAGAATATGATGGCTTTTCAGTGAAAACCAATTCATTGCCTGCTTGCAAAGAAAGCCACCTGTACCACGTTCTTTGGGAGATTCAAGGCTTGTTTGTACTGGGAAATGGAGGAAGTCATCTCAGTTAAGTGGCATTGTGCATTTAGAGCACAGTGTGGGTTTTGTTGTTGTTGGTTTTGGTTGGTTGGTTTCTAAATTTGGGGGTTAGGGAAAAATAAGAGGATCAGCATAAGAATGGCAAGAGGCTACTTGACCCCCCACCTCAAATGGCATGTGTTCCTGCTCACGCAGCAACAAAGTCCTCTACACAGCCTTATCAACACTGCAGCAGTATCCTGTGATCTGAATGGTATATTGAGCTTCTGTGAGAATGCACTTCAATTTAAAACAGACACTAAACAGTGGCAGCAATAATCTAGCTGTATTGCAGGGAGAGAAGACAGATCAGAGGCCACAGACAGCACTGAACATTTAACATTGCTGAAGCACAACTACCGTTCTTTGCAAATCCCTGCCTGGGGAAATGAGCCCTGCCAATCACCTGCCATAACTTTAGTCATTGAAGAAGTGACTTCCCTGATTAGCCTTGCCTCATAACTGATTTGATCCCATCATAATACTCTGATTCTTCAGTATCTACCTCTCCTAAGAGTACCCAGCTAGATGCCCTTGGCTGAAGATGGTTCCTGGACCAAAGAAGCAGGACAAATCCAGCAGCCAGGAGCCTCTGCAGCCTCTCAGCAGCTCTCCACCGACCACGCAGCATGTTGCCTGGCTGCGTGCTTGAGTTTGCTGCACGTGCATCCAGTTGAGGACAGCAACACACACTCTCTTTTACCTGGGTGATGCAGCACCTTGTACTGGTTTGCTTTGATCTCAAGCTAGGAAAATTGAAAACCCTGTGCCATATAGCGTATTACAAATTCCCTTACTTTTTGGACTATCTGGACTTCTTGTTGCCGCTCTTCCTTTCCCCTTTGGAGTCTTTAGTCCTTCAGCAAGGTACTGGTGGCCACTTTCTCCTAGCTCCAGCCTTCGTTTTGCCTGTTAAAGAAACAAGAAGTGTTAAGTAGTGTATTTCACATTATCTAACAGCATACTGGGGCAACGGGAAAGGCAGAGAGCAGTGACCTTTTCAGAGCAAGGCACTATTTCCACACAGGTTCTTAACTCTCATTCATCATGAGGGAATCTGACTATTTACTGTAATCCTAAAATGGATTCATTTCACTGACAAAGGCTAGACTGACAGATTCGTTCGGAAAATTCAGCAGATTTTTAGATTTTAAAAGCTACGTAACTGTCCAGTACAGACTTTCTTAAATACATATGAAACATTTCTACCTTCACGAGTTGAGAATGTTTCAGTAAGAAAACCAAAGACAATCTCTCAAGCACGTGTATACATATATATATATATATATATATATATATATATATATATGTATATACACACAGAGCTACACTTTTACTGAAGTATTAGTAGTATTGCAAGCTAAGTTCTTTCTCCATTTGAAAGGATGGCTTTGAGTGGACCGGTTCCAGTAAGTCCCAACATTATCAATCTTCCATCTATTAAATTCTACACATAACAAGAGCAGCATTGGACAACTGTTCTCTGCATGTCAGCAATTTTTGTCTTTGTTGAAAGCACAACTGCTACATTTATTTCACATTAACTTGCAGGTTTGCATTAAAGCTACCTACAGAAAAGCCAGGTGGAGCATGAGCAGTATCAGAAAGATGATGCCTGAAGATCAGCTGAATGTTCATACAGCTCAAAGGCAAGCTGTATACGACACTTTGAATTAAACAACAACAAAAGAAGAAACTACTGAACTATGTAACACACAGACAAACTGCAATGAAAACTACTACCAATATGAATTCTGTTCCTAGACAGAAATCCAATCTGCTATCTTTGGAAACAATTCAGTATTCTGCCATATGCCTCAAGTTACTGAAATTTAATCTGCGGATGTTTGTTATCCTAACAATAGAAAGAACATTACCTGGGAAGATAGAGAAGAAAAGAAGAAAAAGAAGTTCTATGTCAAACAAAATTTAAACAAATAACTGTTTCTAAAGAATGCTGTTTATCCAATTAGGTTGAATAATTCAGAGTATTTTATTTGCTTGCTCTTTAGACTTGTTGCAGAGTTGCATCATATTCCTCAGCGAAACAAAAATAATACATTTTGTTATGGATTTGTAGCCAGCTATTTCTGTACTGGACAGTTAGTTTCCGCATTTTCCTTTGGATCTGTGACCTACAGAAGGCTCTAAATACTTTACATGCATTTGGTTTCGGATAGCTGGCATCTTTTTGCTGGACTCCATTTGCAAACCTCAAACTTATTAAAAGGCGAGTTAAAGCAGATGAAGCTCTTATAAACCCACAGGATAACAGCATGTGCAGGGCGCTCAAGCCACTCTGTTTTGTGCAAAAGGGTGAGGGACCAAATCATCAATGACAGGGCTAAACTGAGCTACCTGCATCCTTCCAGCCAGCACAGGCACCATGCTCCTGCCCTCAGGTGGCCCATCAGCGGCCAGCTTCTAAAGGCATGAAACAGCTCTGTTTGTCTCCGTAAGACATCAGCTCTGTAATCCAAGGACACAGATTTTAAAAAGGTCAATTGCCGACAAATGCATCCAGCTAATATGTTAGATGATGTAATTGGATTAAATTAAGATTACAGCTATTCCACAGGGAAAAATACTTTTCACGCTTTAAAAAAAAAAAAAAAAAAAAGTGTTTTTCCAGTCTGAGAACTCAGAGAAAAGGAAGGAGGGGTGAAAATGGAACAATTCAGGGCGTGGGAATACCAGGCCAAAGGGATACAATTAAAGATAAAAGAGAATCTCAAAACCAGGTGTGAGAAGGAGGGGAAATGCTAAAGACTAAAAATTCAGAGATTTGTAGCAACTCTATCCATCAGAATTAAAACTCAGGTTTGGACTACACATCAAAACTTTCTGTCTGAACTTGTTTTGCAACACATTAGCAGTATTTTGCCCCTGCTTTTGTGGTTAAGCACAACTTTCTTCTGTGAACTTCAAATAATCAGGTTTAGCAGTCGGAGAACATAAACAGCATCCTTTGGGCTTGTGCTGCTGTGCACAACCGTCTGTGTATGTTTGGGGGTGTTGCAAACAACATGATCCTGATGGTCTCACTATAGAGAGAGATACAGAGCAAAACATTGTAGAAGAATTTAAAATAGCGTAGTGAAGTTACCAAGAAGCAATTTTAGGAAACATTTTGGAACGTTTAATTTCTGGCCAGATGTTGCACGTCACTCAGCAAGTACTTTCTTCCCCTTCCTGTTTTACAAACTTCATAATTGATAAGATCCAGGACTGAAATGGTACAGTCTCTCGCTTTCTTTTTCCCCCATTTACAGACCAAAGATTTTCTAGTGCCTTTTTGTTGCCCTAGAGTTTCTGGGTGACTCGCATTTTTTCCCTCCCATCTCAAAAATTATTCATAGCACTTTCTGATACCAGAATTCCCCCCTGAGAAATCTCAAGATCTACGTTCAGCAAGCAGAAGAATCAATAACCCTTTTAAAAATCTCAATTAGCATAACTTATTTCTCCTAGAGCACTATACTCATTATTTGCATTATTTGCACAAATTTGCATTATTTGTATTCATTTGTGCTGCTTGATCAATTGTAGCACGCAAAATCTTCTGATGCAGTATGTGGGACCTGATCAGAAGTACCAAGCCAAGCAACACCAGCACAAAGCATCGCAATGAGAGAGAAAGATAGGAAGCACAGGCACCAAGAACTTTCCAGTGACAGAAAACTTGAATGCAACAAATGGAAGTCAGATTACTCAGGAGGACTGTAAAAGGATCATAAAGTACAGAGGGCAATGAGCCAGGTAAAGCCAGAAATTGAAACATCCAGCAAGAGATGTGAAAGTACAAGAAAGCATGCTATTCCTCTGAACCAAACACCTACCTAACCCCTTGGTAGGGATACAGAAAGTTTCCATCAACTGTTTTGACACCATTTCTTCTTCCAGTACTACAAGCAACTGCTGCTATGGATACAACTATGGATCCACTGCTCAGTGGAGACTGCTAGAAACAGGTGGCACCTCAAGTCTACCTGTTACGCTCTTTTAGCTTCAGTCCTTAAAAGAAACAACCAAACCAAACCAGATAACTACCACAATTAACCTCTGAGACAAATTGCAAGGTCCTCAAAGGAACACTTGTCCTTATAAGAAAATGGAAGCTTACTCAGATAAGTTGAGTATTTTCAAGTAGGCAGTCCCTGATACAATTCACTTCACAATACTGAGACAGTCTGAGAGATTAACTTGTAGGAAAAGGCTGGAGGCAGGTATGCTTACAAAAGACCAGAAAAAGTGTAATTTATCGTAAATTGAAAAAAAGGGGTGGAGAAAAGGTGCAATCAGGTGCAATCCATACCCCATCCCCTTCACGGGCCGCTCTGACTCAGAGCCAGCTGGCTGTAAGGGGCCACTGCCTGCAGACCACCTCTTCGTCTGCGCCCTCCCTCCATCCCTGCAGACTCCTGGTGCCATCAGCACCCGACTGCAGGGCCCTCCTCAGCCTCCACGGGGAGCTGGCTCAAGGGGTCACAACCAGCAGAACTGTAACGCTCCTCCAAAATGCAGCAAAGAGTTTTCGCTTGGCCCTGGTAGGTGACTTGGTGCAGGGCTGAGTGGGAGCAACGGGCACCTCTTGTCCCTCTTGGCATTTCAGTGGCTTCGTTTTCACGTCGCAGGGCAATCTACTTCAGTTCTTGGGGAAAGAAACTGGCACCGATTTTAAGAAGTCGGAGTGCTGGTTACCTTGTGAGAGCAGAAGAGAGAGCAAAGTGCTAAGCATTAGGGAACAGCCAGCACGGGGTTTTGTGAAGACAGCAGAGGAGGAAGCGCAGTGCTGGGTAACAGCTAGCATTGGCTTTTGGAGGCTGAGCTGTGTGAAACCAAAGCCTCATTTTCTTAGAGAGGGTTTGTGGGGAGAAGCAGTAAAATGTCATCTTATTCTTTCCAGTGATAACACCATGAGGCGTAACTTTGCCAAACTATGCAAGTTGAATTTTTTCCTGCTAGATGTCTCCCTCAGCTTTATTACTGGACACCAAAGAGTTGCACAGTCTACAGGAGACAGACCTAAGGAAAATTACATCACTTGCATTACCCTCTGGAAACCCTTTGTCTGAAATATTCCTACACCCATTATGCTTTTGAGCAGGTGCATGACATTTCACAGAAGGATGATCTCAGTCAGACGTATGGCTTTCTATTCCCTGAAAATCCCAAATTTACAAACACTTGGAAAAGTGCAGTCAATACCCTTTCAAAATAAACATGAACGGTCCAATTTCATTTCAGACTACGAGTGCCACAGCTCTTGGTCCTGACCAGGACATCTCCCAGGAGGTCCCATCCAAGGCAGGATGTATCTAATTCCCCTTCTTTAATATATCCTAGCAGGCCATCAGGATATATTAAGGAAGCAGCAGTCTCATTTCATTACAAAAGGACAAAAGTTGAACCCAGAACAAGAGGAAAATTAAACTGGGACAAAGTCTGCTGAGATGGGGGCAGAAGATTAAATAACTTACTCCAAGAAACCAGGATTAGGAGCTGCAAAGCAATGCCAGTTTGGGGTTGTCTGGGTAGGGTAAAGAGGAAGATTAGGAATGACCAAGCATGGTGAGGAGTAAGCTGCGTGCACTACGCGATTGCTGCTGGTGAGCTTGGAAGCAAGTCAGAGAAATGTGTCTGAGTGCTCAGCTGGGTCTCTGCTGGTGTCTCAGAGCGAGGACTACAGCGAGCAGGTTAAGTTAGGGCAGACGACTAAGCCTCGTGTCATTTCTAGGAGATATTACAATTGCTAAGGGCAGATAAAATGGCAGCTGTTCTGGATGTTACCACAATGCTGATATTAGCGGGGAGGGGATCCAAGCCTATCCAGAGAGCACAGATAAATTTTGGCTGCAGTGAGAAAGCCTAAGCACAGCCACTTTAACAATCCTCATGCACTTTCCATAGGCATTCTTTCACAATTTCAGAATTAAGCAATCACTTAAAACACATTTTAAAAGCAGAGGTTCTGAGGCATGAATTCGAGAAAGTTGTTCCAGAGGTTAGGAGCTGCAAAGAAGAAAGCAAGCATCTTACTTGAGAGGGTAAATTAAGCAGGAGCTTGAAGAGGAAGGAATATAAGAGAAGAATCAGAGAAAAAAGACACCTCAGGGTAAACGCACAGAAATATTCATAAGCTAAGAAAATTTCTCTTCCACTGAATGAAGAGATGCAGAGTGTGCTTTTTGAACATGTTCAAATTAACCTACTGTGGTATGCAGAGAGCCCTGAGTGCCTGCCAGAGGCCGTACCAAGCTAAGGGCATAGCAAACAGTATGCTTTAATACCAGGAGAGACCAAAAAATGAGAAAAGGGGCAAAAAGGAAAGCAGAAGAGCTCTCAGCAGGAAAGTGGCTGAGCTCTGCAGAGCAGCTCACAAGTGAGGTCAGCAAAAAGATGCAAGAGGACTATCAGAGTGCTGCCTTCAGGCTCCTAGTGACAACTCCTTGGTTTGGACCTATTTTTGTTGAGCAACAATCAGCTAAGTTTGCAATCCAAGCCCCTGGAAGGGAGAGGGATTTCAGTTATCCATGAAGAAATATTTACCCCAAAGGTCTACACAGTTACCATTAATTTGTACCATGCTACCCTTAGTTTCCAGAGCAAATTCTGACAGTGTAAAACCATAAAAGGGCATTTAAGAAAAGAACTGGGAAGAAAAAGGAATAGATTGAAATTAAACTAACTGAATGTAAAAAAAAAAAAAATCACAAACAACAAAACCCACAACCCTTAAATTATGCTCTTAAAAAGGAGATTCTGAAAGTCCTTTCAAATCCCTCCCAAAATATTCCTTCTCTGTCAAAAGTATGCATTCCCATCTTACCCTACACAGAAGAGCAAGAACAAGAACGGCGCTTTAATGAAAATATAACATCAAAATTACATTTCATACATTGCCCATTCACTGGGCTGAGGTAAAAAGCATATAGAAAGATACATAAAAATAGTGCCTTTAAAATCGAATACATTATAAAACCAACATAAGGAAGAACAGTAGTTTGCAATATTGCTACTTATTTAACTGTATTACTAGTTGAGTGACAAGCAGCTGGTATTTAAAGTAACATTAAAAAAAAAAAATCTTAAATCAAGTGAATGTGGTTTTAAAAATTGCCCTAATAAATCTATTCTAACACAAAAGCCTCAAATTTTCTTATTGGAAAATAGCAACTGGAATAAAAAAGAAAAGAATCCCTTCCACAACTCCAATTTTTGTTTCCTAAACTATCAGCCTATTGGGTATCACGTTTTATAGTTTTGACTGAGATAAATACTAAGGGGACTTTCTTCTAATATTCATCTACATTAAAAACCAAAACAAAAGAAATGACTGTGAAGCTGAATAAATGTTTGCTTTTAATATAGATAAGCACTAGGAGAAAGTCTCCTATGTATGTCTTAATTAGGTTTACAATTCAGTAAGAGGCACCTCACATAATTATCAAACTACATTCATCTGCAGTCCATACTCACTATGCATTTGACCCTGAGAGCTGAAGGCTGATAGTGTTACACACTGGTGAAGCTTCTTCCAAAGGCCTTAATAAGCCATCCTACTTCCATCGATTTTCAATTTTCGTGATTCCCAGAGAAGTATCAGGGGTATCAAGGAAGCCACGAACTATAAGCACTTAAACACCAAACCATAAGACTTATATTTAGCTCAAAAAATTCAAATGTGGGTGGCTAAGTTTCAGCTGCAGATCCTTGTTTGAAAGTAGGATACAAGCCAGGAGAACCTAGCAATGGCTTTCAGTTCTCAGGTTGAATTATGCAGAGGTTGCTGCCAGAGAAAAAGTATGCAAGTATCATGACTGCCTCCCAGTTATTACTGCAGAACATCATACAATGCCATTTTAACACCCACTGAAATGAATACATTAGCTCTCAGATATGCTCAGCAGTTGCAGCACAGACAGCTCATGCCTGCAGTAGCTGCAGCGTGCAGTAACACCCTGCACCTCGTCCTGATGTGGTAGCTCACGCTGCTCACCTCTTGGTCTTGTCTGAACAGAAGAACATTTTCAACCACTTGTAAATGAAACAAAATGACTTTAACCAAACCAAAAAAGTAGTGAAACATAGCAATGAAAAGTAGCATTCTTCCCCTAGACCTACAGCTGGTCATTTTTCCTGAAGGAGGATTATAATCTCGGGGCACTACTGAGTTTTGATTCTCACTTTGATGCCTTGTAGGCAGCTGACCTACCATAAGGTCAAGGTATCTTGCATTCACCACTGTTAATAAAACTAAGTTAAGTGAGCAACCCATCTGAAGTTGTTCATTTTCTGCTTACTCATCAGTCTTTAGTGCCACAGGATCAGGCTATGCAGTGTCAGGCTTGCGCTCAGTATATTAGCCACTGCTAAAACGTTCATCACCTTCCCCCACAGTGGTGCAGCACTTTGTATCTTCTTTGCACGAAATTGGGAAGGACAATACAGTGATTAAGCAAGAAATAAACCAAAGCGTAAACCATGTTTCATGCCTCAGACCAACAGAATTACACCTATGCTGCATAGGAAATGAATCATCTGAAATCTTTCTATTGCAAATTTTTTCCGCCAAATATGAAACAATTACTTGTGACTGGAAGCAATGGCTTTGCACTGCGCTGAGCTTGAAGACTTCAGTTACGAACTCATGTTGAAATGAGAAAAGTTATTTTCAGGAAACTGCACCCAGTTTTCATCTCAACTGCTTAACTGCCCAAGGTGAGGAGCTCACAAGTCTCTGAGTAATCCTGAAAATGGCCCGATGTGAAAGCTACTCCTTCATCCCAACAGCTGCTAGAGACCCAGCTGCACTCGCTTGGTTGACGTGGAAGCTCTAGAGACAAAACTTCCAGAAAATGTACTGATGGACAGCCATGACTTATTGCAGACACAGAACAGACAGACCAGGGTCTCGTGGGGGAATCCTGACTATAGGCTTTGGGGTGGGTGGGTGCAGCCGGACACCCACCACTGCTCCCATGGCTAGGCTGTTGTGGCAAGGCCGGCCCTTGGCCTCCAGCAAGCTTTAACGTCAACACAGCCCTACAAACTGGTGTCAAAGCTGCCAGCCGCTTGTGGGTCTTTGTTCCTAGAAACACACCTTCAGCAAGACTGCTGCCTTCAGGCCTCAACCTGGCCCTACAAACTGGTGTCAAAGCTGCCGGCCGCTTGTGGGCCCTGTTCCCAGAAACACACCTTCAGCAAGGCTGCTGCCTTCCAGACCAGAGCTGAGGGGTTTTCAGTTGCAGATCATGTCAGTAATTTCTCACCACAGACATCCTTTGAAGAAAAACAAGTCTGTCATAAAACAGGCCTGCCACTAAACTTTAAAACTGACAGCAAGCAGGTGGGGGGGCCGGACATGACTGACGACAGAGCAGCAGCAAGAGAGCCGGTGTAATTTCTTTTGATTACGTATCTGTGCAACAATTACACTGACATACTCTTATGGTTTCCACATTAGCCAGCAAGATAAAAGTAAACCAAGTAGGAAATTGTTAGTTCAGATTCACACAGTGTGTGGATGTGGCACCAGCTCTACAGTCGTCTGAAGAGCTGCTTGCAGTATTTCAGCCCATCACATTACTTTGAACTTTGACTGGTGAGACCAGAACTGAAGTGGAACAAGGGAAATACATCTTCAGTATCACTCTAAAGCTGGCCCAGAGAAAAATAATTGTGAAGCAATTGGCATTAAAATATACTCTGCAGAGATTGTGATATCTTTTGTATTTAAGGTCATTTAAAAGTATTTTTTCTCTGTTAAAAGTCATTAACTTCAAAGTGAGACTGTGATTGGATTAGTTCCATCAAGTGGCTTCCACCCTTCTTGCAGAAATTAGCACAGCTACTTCGAAAAGAAAACTTTTCAAACACTATCAGTTGTCTAATCAAATTGTCTCCTGAACAAACAAGCCCTGGGAGTGGTTAGAAAGGACATTAAGAGTTAGATAATAAGGTAGGATGAACTTCCTTGGAGGAAATTCCAGGAAATGCTATAAAGTATCAGGTATATAAGTAAAAACTAATGTAGTTCTGAAATACTGGGCATATATGTTAACATAGTGATCAGGAGAAGACTTAGCCCTTAGTTACAGAACACTGATGTAGAATACAGTCATAAAAGTCTCTAGGATGACAGATTTAATGAGATTTAACACTTACAAAGTGAAGATGCTCACTACACTCCACAGGAAAGAGGAAGGAGCATTCCCCTAGCCACAGCAGTGCTAACTCTGTGTAGATGCACTGTAATGATGCAAGACTGGGCTTGCATCACAAAGTTTGCTTGCTAAATTGCCAGCCTAAGCCACAGCATCTCAAGCTTTGTTTTCCTTGGATACAAGATGCATAAAGGAAAGGATTGTGTCTGTGGAATTGTACCAATGAAGTTTTTGGAGTGCAAGTTTCCTTGCCCACACAGGTCTGCAGCTCGAGAGTTCCCCACCCCAACACCCCAAACCTTCCTGCACTCCATACCAAACACGCTGAGCTCCAAAGGACAGCACTGCTTTACCTACTGACAGGTGACTCACAGGGACCCAACTAATTTTGTCATTCATTTATGAAAGAACACCCGATAGGAGCCATATGCAAATGCTTCAGAAACTATAGCAGAAACCTGCAAACTAGAAGGCAGTAAGTTTTAAATACTCGGATGCGTATCAAGTTCAGTATTGGGAATTTATGTCCCCAAAGGAGAAACCTTTCTAAAAAAAAAAATATATATATATATATTTTTTAAATCGACACCAACTCACAAACCTTGACTCCATATTTTTAACTCTCTGTCTCAGGAATGACAGGTCTTACATTTAACTACTTGTTCAGTTAATATAATTAGTTATGTGAGGTCAGATCTAAAGCAGTAAAATCTTTTATTTTGAAGTACTTCCTTAACCTAGTTCTATACAAGTGTAAAAACATACAGCTGGATTTCTCAAAAGTAATAAATGTACTTTGAAACAATTTAGGGTGATAAAGGTATTATATAGATTCCAAAGGACATTGGGAAAGTTGACAGAACTTTCAGGATACAACCTGACCTAGATGGGATGCAATTATTTGCACTGTATAGTCAGACGTTGAGAAGTGACAGAGTCCTAAGCATGGACTGTAATACAGGATAGTTGTGCAAATTATGTAAACTGTGAGGGTATTTTTTCAGCTCACTTCAAGTCCCAACATTGTCCTAACAAACAGTGAGAAGTTATATTTGCATCTACAAGTAACTATAATGCAGAGTTTGCATGGAGAGATTGATAAGCCGTTCTCAAAGTTTTTATTAGGTACAGTTTTGAAAATG
Organism: Aythya marila; assembly: GCF_965140915.1. NCBI lineage: Eukaryota > Metazoa > Chordata > Aves > Anseriformes > Anatidae > Aythya > Aythya marila. The sequence continues at coordinate 51,040,674 of NC_139043.1, forward strand.
AAGTGACTAGTATCACATCAAAACAAAAACCAACATTAAGTAACCTTGAAGAAGTTAACACAATAAGCTCCCCCACATACCAAACATCAGAGTAACAAAAATAAATAACAAGTGCCATGCAACACAGTTTACATATCCAAAAAGAAACTATGCCTAGAAGCAATCACAAAGAAGGGCCCAAATCGGCAGAAGGTCACAGAAATGGTCAGTAGCATACAAAGAGAAAAGGTAAGAATCACAGACAGCAGAACCTGGAGACTCCAGTTGTGGTTGACATCTTAGATCAGGAGCAAATAATGCCATCAGAAGATTTCTTCACAGTACATTTCTTTGCCTACACACTTAATTGATTTCCACACAGCCTGGGTGGCTAAACTCTAAGAACTGATGATCTTCCCCAACACCATGTCCAAGCAGACAGCTGTTCTATATATCCTTATTACACTAGCCAGTTTGGCAGTAGACAGCTTACATGCCACAAAGATAGCAGAATTCTTCATGTTTTAAATTCTGTGTAATGTCACAAAGAACAGCTAATCCACATCCTACCTCAGCAGTATTTTATACCTATCAGCCACAGCAAGGAACAGAACAACTTAAGAGTGCTGGCAAAATGAAGATAAATTATGTGGTTCAAATGATAAGATTTACTTATTCCCAGTGACAGAGAGAGAGAAAAAAAAAAATGACAAACAACAGTTCATGAGAAAAGAGAACAAGTGTTGGTAGACTAAGCAATTTTCACATCTTTTCTCACATCTGGACAAATTCTCTCATGCCATGGACAGGGCAATCTAAAAAGCTGATGTGATAGCCTAATTTATAAGATGACATTCAAAGCAGATGTGCTAACACAGGGAATAAATTTATTGTGGGAAAGAAGTGAACATTGCTGTTCTTTTGCATATTATGAAGTGTATTTCATAAAATAACCCCCTTTTGGTTCTGGTGAAGGAGAATATATCAGGTCATAGAGTTGAGTCAAGCAAGGACATATAAAAAATTGAACCAGTCATGATCATTCCACTCCATTTTGTCTTCTTTACTGTATATTTCCTAAGGTAAACACCTTGAGATGACTTCTCCAGAAAAAAAAAAATTACTCCCTTTAAATCTGAACTTTTAAAAAAAAAAAAAGCATTTTCTCTCTAACACAGCCTTTGATCAAAGAAAATAATCTGACTTTCTAACACGACTTCCTACGTACCACAGACCACTAGATTACTAGATTTCCCCTAGTTGCTATGCAGTTAGTAACATTAAACTACCTTCTAACCAAGGACAGGAAGAAATTACCAGGCAATGTCAGAATTTGTGCTAGGAGAAAGCTAAATGAACAAGCACCTGTCAGGAAGGACCATGCACACAGTTGCTCTCACTGAAGAGTGAATAGATGCACTTGCTGACCTCAAGTCTATTTAATATGAAATTATAGAGTGTAACTCTTAGCAAGACATTCATTCTGTCACAGCTTGAGAGTTTCAACTCATGATTATTTTCCCCTCATTTAAAAAAAGTTCAATTTCCACTTCAGTTTTGTACTGTTTCAGTTTCCAGCAGTAAGTTCTCGATGTGCTCAAATTCAATAATTATTTAAAAAAAAAAAAAAAAAACTTTTTATACTACAGCCATCTGACAGAAGAGCTGAGGCAGGAAGGGACCTGTGGAGTCCACCTAGTTTACCTCCACTGCTCAAAGCAGGGGCAGCTACAGCAGGTTGCTCTGGGCTGTGTCCAGTTGGGTTTTGAGTATCTCCAAGGATGGAGATGAACAGTCCCAGCTCTCCTCGCGTGTCAGATGCTTCAGAGCCCTAATCACTTTTGTAGTCCTTCATTGGACTCACCCCAGTGTGTCCAAGTCTCTCCTGTACTGGTAAGTCCAGAACTGGACCCAGCACACCAGGTGTGTCTCACCAGGGCTGTGCAGAAGGGAAGGATCTTCTCCCTCACTAGCGATACAACACCTAGTTCAGCCTGGGAGGCTGTTGGTTTTCTTTGTTGTGAGGGCTCATCTCTGGCTCTTGGTGAACCTGGTATCCACCAGGACCCTCAGGGCTTTTTCTGCAAAGCTTTTTTTCAGCAGGTCCTGGTAGATGGGGTTATTCCTCCCCAGGGACTGGACTTTGTACATCCCTTCGCTGAACTTCTCAGGTTCCTGTCAGCCCCTTTCTCGGCCTGTCAAGGTCCTTCTGAAAAGCAGCACAATCATCACCTGTATCAACCACTCCTCACAATTCCATATCCTGTGTATCAATCAAGTTATCACTTAATATTTAATAAGCAAAGTACTGCTCAAGTTGCACAGTAAAGCATTTCTTTCAGAACTCAAATAATTTTTGCTGCACTATTTAATATTTAACATCATCTTCTATTTTCAACATTTTCCTTTATGAAGAGTAGCACTGAATTGTGTATGTTATTCTAGTACCAGCTCCACCGTTCGCAGAGGCAAAAACACCCCTTTTTATGTGCCTTTTCTTGCGCATCCCAGGATGCAAGCCTCAGAGCCACCATCCCTCAGCACTGCACTGGAAGCTTGTGCAGTTGCTTGTCAACTCCTGACTCCTCAGAAGTGCTGCTTTCCAGGATACAGGCCCTCTTTCATAAAGCATAGCTTGCATTCCCTGTTCTCTGGCATACAACTTTGCCTTTGGCTGTATTAAAGACACAGTGTGTTTGAATGAGCCTACAGAGCAAGTTGTAAGAGTCCCATTATCATTTACTATTCTACAAGCAATTACTATCAGTAACAGTTTTTTGTTTACTTTTGGGACAAAGATGAAAGCCTACCACAGCATTGAGATTAGTGCGAATACTCACTGGAATCAACCAAAAGGACCCTTTTCCTCCTCCGATGTGTAGCCATTTTTTAAGCCAATGCCATACTGGCAGTGTTATATTTTTTTAAACCAAAATGATTCATAAAAATCAAACATCCTTCTTATCAATCTCATTTAAATGTCAGATATCTATGTCTTCATTATCTTTTAACTTTCAGTTGGTGATGAAGAATATTAGGAAAATAAGAAGGGTGAGCTGGAAAGAACTGGCTGTTGAGAATTTCTGGTAAACATTTTAAGAAACAGAACAAGCACTTTTTGCAGTTCTGTGTACAGAAGAACTCCAGTCTTCTAATTGCATGCTACTTAAACCCTACAGAAAGGCTTATTTCAAGACTGTTGGGTATCCCCAGGTTTTAGGGATGCCAGAACAAATCTGAAAGAGCAGAACACGAGCAGAGAGGTGAAAGAGACAACGCTTAGGAAAAAAGCAGAAACTCAGGTATCTATTCATAAGCTTTAGTTTCTATTCATTGCAGCCTAAAGTTCAGAGAAAGCCCATTTGGCTTCTTGCACTGCTGCCTTCATCTTCTTTCCCTTCCTACTACCTGCTTTGCTGTATAACCATGCAGTTATTAGAACCATCCATAGGCAATGGACAGCTAAATGGGATTTTCCAGAAGCCTGCAGAAGTCTTCCAGTGGAATCTAGCACATAAATATCACCTATTAAAGACTGCACTAAAATTCCTTTCTTTAAATAGATTTCCTTCTTCAAAATTATCTGTTCAATTCAGGCTTGTAGGTTGTTCCACAAATGTACCTTAATGTATTCAGAAGATAAATGACCACATGATTTAATTGTGCCTTCTTCACAGGAGAAAAAAGAAAAAAAAAAAAAAAAAAGAACTTTTTTTCTTATGATCAGTACACCTTGATCCTTTTCATTTTCAAATGCAGTTTCATTTATGAGTCATCATTCCCTTCTCACACATACACTTTTCAGTCTCTCTTCTTTATTTCATCTTTCTCCTCTTGTTTTAGTAAAAGCTGTAGGTAGGACAAATTAAAATAGCAAGTTTCACAACTGGACATGAGACATCCTTAAATTTAGATCAAATGAGCCCTCCCAAAGTATACAGGCTCTTTCCAACCAGACAGATTTATAAAAGTTCCATATAATTATAGAAAGGAATAGGATCAAAAATAGCCTGTATATGATAGCTTTTCTCAACAGTATGTGGAGAGGGAGATGGACAGCCTTATTCTCTTAGCAGCAGGAAGAGGGGGTAAGACAACTCTGGACAGCCATTGAGAGACCCCATAGGCTTCTGCAGGCTTCCTAGGTTATTAAAAAGCCTGGAGTTTGGTAGATTCTCAAAACAAACAAGCAAACAAACACACCTCATTTCCGACACTAATTATTATCCCAAACATAATTCCAAACGATATCAAACTATAAAACTAAGATTACTCGAGAAAACTTGACATTTCGCTACCTGGTGTTTCAAATTCCTATTTAAGGTTAAAGAAAAGAACTTTCAAGACAGTCTTGGCAGAATCCTGCCTTGCCAGCCATCAGTCTGTCGGAGAAGCATAAAACAATAACAGAAAAAAAAAAAAAAAGAAAAAAAAACACTACCGTCTTGCCCTGACATCAGTAACTTCTACCCGTTCAATGAGCGCCTGTTGACAATAGCAGTAAGAGTCTTCTTACTCATGACTTCCCTCCTACACTTCGCACTGGCAAGCCCTCACATTCTCTGTGCGCACTTGGAACAAGTTCTGCAGCACAGCCCCATGCTTTCCACAGCAAACTGGAAATTTTGTGTCCACTTGAGGTAAATATATTTTATTGAATTGAATATAAAAAGTAAATATGGCAGAGTTACAGTGTTCCTTGTGTAAAAAAAAAAAAAACGAATTCCAAAATAAATAAAATGTGAAAGCTATGTAGCAATCTTACTATCCCGCAAATGTTTAAATACACAATGGCGCTAAAGAAAGTACCGGGAGAAAGATGGAAATTTTGGCAGCTGCTCTGGAGAGAGCTGAGGCTCTTGGCTGTGGGCAATGTGCAGAAGGATTGTGAGATAAACATATCTGAATTTTTTTGCTGAGGTAATCAATAACAAAATAGTTGTTTGAAGTTAGGCTACAGATTAAAGGGATAACTCCTATTGTGCAGCCCTATTGTTTCCGGCTGTCTCTAGGGTTGGTTAGTTTGTTAACTCCACGCTAGTTGACTTTGAACCACTAGTTGTAAGTTGATTTCCTTACAACCACAAAGATACACCTCCTTTTACTGCTAAGCTGAAGGTGAAATTCTGCAGCGCATGTTGGTTATAAGAGCTGAACTCTGCAGTGGCTTGCAATAAACCAGGTCATGGGTGCAGACCGGCTCCATCTCTCCGCTTGAGGGAAGAGGAGGGACTTTGCCATGAGGGCAGCCACAAAACTCAACCTTCCTTGACAAACTTTCCATATGACTGGCATTTGTTACAACTAATCTGACCAGAAGCTCTTGGAGCCTTCCCACGTTTACAATCCATGCGAGATAAGCCCCTCAGCTGCAGCTGGGGCTATGGGCAGTAAAAACCATCCTAATTGATATCTCCACAGATTCTGTAACCTCCCATGCAAGACCACAATGCCTTTTCTTTCCTCTGTTAAAAATCAGTCACTTAAAGCCCTGCTTGGGGAGACTGTACCTGTCAAGGCAGCACAGCCAGTCCTTCATCAGAAGGTACTTCCTGAGAGCAATGATGCCAGAAAAGGTCTCCAGTATTATAAGCTCACCCTACGTACATAACTTCTAGGCACCAGTTACATTTATATCTTCACCTATTTCAATGCCAGCCATCACACTGTAATTAAATTAAATGTAGCCTGGGAGCCTCAGTCAAGGACTGGAAGCCGAGCGTACAAGACGCAGCATGAACACACGGCTAAGGAAACAGATTCTCATTTTAAGCAGCTACTGGCTTCCTCTGTGAATCGAGATTGTGAGCAACATTTTCTCCGTGTGCTCACAAGCTCCTAAACTGCTCCCAAACCTGTAAAAGCTGAAAAGTGGAGATGGGGAATGTGTGTGAGACAGCTTCAGTCCTTGGGCATTGCTGGCAAGGCACCGACAGCTGCACGTGCCCTTACTGCTTAGGTTCCTGAGCACAAATAATTTTGTGCCTATTTTTTTGGAGAATCATCTGTTGGATTGTCATTACACACAACTCCGCATGCTTCTAGGAGGTGCTAGGGTCACACATGAGGCAGAGTTCTTGGTCTGCTGCAGCAAGTGAGGCATCGCACATGGCACCACGGCAGCACTGAGCTCAGACACATCCCAGCACTCGCAACTGAGGGTGCAGCTGGGCACCAGCTCCCCAGCCAGCCCACCTGGGCAGCTCGGTGGGCTGAAAACCAAGGGCTCATCCTGTGTTAGCTTTCAGCTGGAGCAGGTCCCCCATCTGGCAGGGAGGTGGTGGGAACCCCCAATCAGAGAGGGAGGGCAGGATGACCCCCTTGGTGACGGCTGTGTGCTTTACCTTATGGTGTGAAACTGCGTCCCTGGATTCTCTCTTCATAAAATGACAGAATCATTAAGGTTGGAAGAGGCCTTCAAGTCCATCTGGTCCAACCACCACCCTACTACCAATGTCACCCACTAAACCATGTCCCTATACACTACATCCAAACTTTCCTTGAACACCCCCAGGGACGGTGACTCCACAACTTCCCTGGGCAACCCGTTGCAATGCCTGACTGCTCTTTCTGAGAAGAAATGTCTCCTCATTTCCAACCTGAACCTCCCCTGGCACAACCTGAGGCCATTCCCTCTCGTCCTACCACTAGTTACCTGCGAGAAGAGCCCGACCCCCAGCTCCCCACACCTTCTTTTCAGGTAGTTGTAGACAGCAATGAGGTCTCCCCTGAGCATCTTCTTCTCCAGACTAAACACCCCCAGCTCCCTCAGCCGCTCCTCACAGGACCTGTGCTCCAGGCCCTTCACCAGCTTTGCAGCCCTTCTCAGGACATGCTCCAGGGCCTCGATGTCCTTCTTGTAGTGAGGGGCCCAAAGCTGAACACAGTACTCGAGGTGCGGCCTCACCTGAGCAGAGTACAGGGGAATGATCACCTCCCTGGTCCTGCTGGCTACACTATTCCTGATCCAAGCCAGGATGCCGTTGGCCTTCTTGGCTGCCTGGCACACTGCCAGATCATGTTCAAGCAAGCATTGATTAGCACTCCCAAATCCAGGAAACCCTTTCCATCATGGACGGGCTCCCAGTGGCACTGGTCCCATTCTCATTTCATCTTTCCCTTCTTATCCCAGCAAGCAATTACACTTACCCTGACTATGAGAGGATTATATTTCACTTCCTAGAACATGGAGATAGGAAGCAGAAGGATATTTTAGTTTCCAAGACAAACGGCCATGTCCCTGCTGCTGAACTGAATGGAACTAATATGTTGGTCTGGGGTGAGATGGTGAGGAACAACGTGAAGACCTTTGACACCCACCCACGTACTGCAGATCCCTGTCCCGACTGGGTGACTTTGTGTCTCAGTCCCAGCATGAAACTAGATCACCAGAAGGATCTCAATATGGTAATTAATGCTTGCCTGTATGTTATTTTGTTCAGTAACACTGAATAGTTTACCAAGCAGCACAAGTGTTTAATCATATCGCCCAACTATTGAATTTAGTATGCTGAAAACAAGGCTTGCTATTTCTACACTACTTTCAAAGTGTAACAACGAAGAAATGGGAAACATTTGTCAATAATATTACTCTGTTCTCATAGACAGAGTTTCATCTGTCAAATATACTACAGAAAACAAGGAGAATAAGGCTAATCAAATGCTACCACCTTTCTTCCTCTCTCTTATTGCCTCTCCTAAGATTGACCACATTTGTGGTTAAATGCAGGGAGTCGAACTTCCTATAAGCAGTGTCGTTAAGGTTCCAGATTTCCACTGTGGTTCAGCCATATCACAGCTCTGGAAATGCATACTGGTTCACGTTCAAACCGCTACGTTAGGTCTTAAAGGTTAAAAAAAAAAAAAAGAAAAAAAAAGATTCCATGCTGCAACTGTGGCAAGTTCTTACCAGGACAACCTTACTGACATAACTGCCTAAAGGAAAGGGATCTTAATATCAAGCTTTAAAATGTATAAATATATATCTACTTATTGAGATATATGCATCTCAATATATATATTGATATATAATTATACAAACACACCCACATATATATAATCAATAAATCAATAAATATCTGTATCTATATATCAATCACTTTGTTGAAATTGCTAGTCTGAATGAAAATGCTTAGTGAAAAGACTGACATGAATTCATCCTGCCAGGGGAGCTACAAACAGCTAACTGAACAGAAGCAATACTAGCACCTCAGGATCCCCAGCAGGGACTAGAAGGACTCCAATTTGTCCCCTCAGAGGCTCTCAGCAAGTGAGTCTTGAGAAGATGCAAACTCCACAAACTCCAAGCATCTGCATGATATGCAGGTCCCTCTGGAGAAGAGAAGCACCTAAGTTTATCTTTGTCAACAGATCTGCTCATTACAAAAGGGACGTTGAAGCATGCTGCTGTTGGGCCATTTTTCTGAAGAGAAAAAAATCAGATCAGGATACCACAACCACGTGACGGTAGTCAACGTAGATCTAAGAAATTCAGTTTCAACTCTGCCTCTGACAGCAAGAGCAAACTAAGTGGAGGCTGAAGTTTCTCTACTCTATACACAAGAAGAAGGAAGTGACTACTCATGGCCCTGATTGATATTACTATCAAAAAGAATCCAGTCATGCATGGCGTGCACATGCATGAACAGAGAGACCTAGTGACACGTGCACAAAGATCTCCCCCACACAAAGTGCTGCTGCGTGAGTCCTGACCTGCATTACTCCTTCAGCTCAGGCTAATACATTGACTAAGTTACACTCCACTTTTTTTTTACTCAGAGAAGAGCAGACCATGGAGCTTCACTTTTCATTCATTCACTCTTAATTCCAGATTCTAACTCAGAAGAATATTGCATTTGTTCTGTGCTGGGGCTCATGCCGTGCAAGCCCATGCAACCATGGAAGGCACTCAAACGTAAGACATAAAAACAGAAAACAGCATCTCCGACATTCAGGGAGAGGTGAAATACTTGCAGGTGTTTAGTGCTACTTTGCAGGGGGAAAAAAAAAAAAAAGATACATTTGCATACTATTTTTGCATCATTCAAAGAGTTTGGGGCTGAATCTGGACAATGTACCTCACAGGAGCTCTTCAAGAGGAAAACAAGCCTCCCAGATGCTGGCATTCAGGTTGTGCCTGATCTTCTAAGCATGCCACAATTGCAAGACACAAGTGGGAAAGCCTGGGATGCACTGGTGGGCAAGTACATTCGTTTGGATCTTTATGTCAAAATTCCTGTGGTATTGTACTTTTATGAGAAGTTCAAGAAGTTTGAAGCAATTCAAGATCCGTTCACGTCTACCATTTCAACAAGGCACCACTATTGAACAGTTCAATAACCAAGCTCAAGTATCTGATATTTTTAGCTAGATATACTATAACATCTCACAGATGCCTGGAGTTTTCTCCCTGCAAGGTCTGAAGGAGATTCCTTCCTTCTCAACTACCAGTTCAGCAGAATTTGGGGGCTGCTTTTCACATGCTCAGACAATCGAACTCTTCAAGTGGCTGGGAAAGCCACATTTCTCCACTTCAAATGAAGTGTTAGCAACAGATATAATGCTTGCCTGGTACAACTGGTGCTGCTTCCCCCCCAGAAGAATTAGGAACATGTGTTCAAAATGTCACTGAGGCCATCAAAAGAGCTAAAGGGTAGTCAAGAAAACAAAAACTGGACAAATCTGAAAGGGGGGGGGGAGGCTGAAATTTTAATCCCTTCTTACTATACACTGAATGATTCAGTAATTCCCAATTCACTTTGAGGCAAAAATACCTGATTTGGGCCTTAAAGAAAGAGTGTGTCTTAGTCTCTGCATTGCAGATGAGAACAATCACATTTTGCTTGCTCTGACTTATTGCTAAATTGATTATTCTCCAGGACTGGGAAAGAGGGAGAAAGGAAGGAGATGGTAATTGTCCCTATAAAATTCTTTAAGAAGATGAAAGAATTGAATGCATCTTACTTTTCCTAGCAACCCTCTTTCCTAATTCAGAAGCAAGTAAATCACACTCAGGATAGTATCCTGAACATATGGCTTTCTCTGAATAAGGGGAATTTGCCTGCCTACAAGCTTGCTTTTCTTTTCTTCTCTCTCTCTCTCTTTTTTAAATATGTCAGTCTCTGGAATCCCTATTCACACATTCCCCTTCACAGCACAGTGGATTTCTGCCTAGGAAAAAAAAAAAAACAAACTTTATAAATATTAACATTTCTGTCTACAGAAAGCTGTACCTGAGCTTAACATCTAGACAACTGCATGCAACCTGTTCACTACTGTTGCATTTACTTCCCACATACTCAGCTTAAGCATGATGTAACTAAGATAATAAAAGGTAAGGACTTCAGTGCCCCAAGGCATGCGACAACATGAAAAGCTTCCTTTAGAGAACAGATCTCAAGCAGACAATATTGGAGGTCTCCAAATGATCTTGCACCTTTCTTTACCATATTTCCTGCAAACACCTCTGAAGCCCATGGCTCCAAGAGTGGCAACTTACGGAACATGTTTTTACTTCTTCTTTTCCTTCTCCATGCACAAGACGACTTATTTTGCATGGTCTGTGTTTTGAATGCTCCCCTCATCGTAATGTAAAGCAGCAAAAAGGGAGGACCATTGGAGGGACAGTACTAACCCCTTGATCTGAAAGATGCTTCCTACAGAGGTCTTGCAGGCTCATGGTTGCAAAATGGTGGTTGTGAGGGCCCTGAGAAGGGGGAAGATACCTGCTGAAGCTTCTCACCCTCCTGTCTGCAATCTCAGAGGGAACTGGTTGCAAAGTGCAGAAGATGACCGCAGAGAAAGCTGCCAACAGGAATAAAAGGACAGTGAGGATGCCAAAATGCAATGGTCTGCTTTTTTTTTTTTAATTAACAAATAAAAAGACAAGCAAGAAAAATGTGACTAGAAACTGAAATCAGAAATGAAATTGAAACAATTTTATACAAAGCATGAACCAAAGTCATACCAAAACCCACCTGATTTTTTTCTATGAACATCATTCGCAATTCCCCATGTTCATTTATGTCATCTTCGTGGTGTCAGTTTTCGAGAGAACAATTCTCAGCTCAGCACGACAGAACAGTGATACTGACGGGCATGTAGAACATTAGCATGTTATAAATAAACTGCTAATTTGAGGTGGGAAAAATCATCTAGGCGGCTCTTATGATTAAGAACCAGAGGAAGAAAAAGAGCAACTTGCTTATGCTTCCAGGACACTGCTTTTTACAAAATGAACTTTTTCTAACCCTCAATTCCTATGAAAACAACAACAAAAAAAAATGAATCCTAGCACCAGTGAAACACCCACTGGTTAGACAAAGCAGCCAGTGAAAATGCTATTATAATTTTAAAGCCCTCCCTGCCCTTGCCTTGAGTAGCAAGCTGTCTTTTCTACTGTTTCAAGAGGTTTGTTCTTAAAAAGAGTACTACAGAGTTGTGAAGTTTCAGCTTCCTCTCATCTGACTTGCAGTTTTACATGACTCGTAAGAGACGTTTTTAGGCTATAGATACTGCGTATCCGAGAAGAGAACAATGTGCAGAACTATTATACAGCAATTTGTGTCTGGGTTACTTGCAGCTGTTTGATAAAAGCCTTACTATGAAAAGCAAAACTTTATTCTGCTGAACTGACACCCAGGATTATTCGTGTTTCTGATAGGCCTGATCGCCACCCTCCTTCTGTCCTGAGCTAGGATCCCTTCCCACCCTTCCCCAGTGTGCAATTGCAGATAACGCCCTGCTGCTGCGTGGCTGCCATCGCTGGTATTATTTCTGTATCACTTGGGCATTGTCGCTCTTTAGCAGAATGCCACTTACTAAGCAATATTATAAAAATGCCTGCGAATATCTATGTTCCCCATAAGTGAGGATAATGGCCTCATTGCAAAAGTCTCGATAAAAGCGGCATGTTCCAGCAAGACAGCTTTCAGATATCGCTAAACAAAAGCCTACTGTGAGAGCCGTAACCAACATCAATTCCCACTATGTGAAGACATTAGACAAAGTGTGAACTAGCTTACTGTATGGGGACAAAAAACTGACTGTCAATGTGTGGGACCAACACTGCCTAAAACACTACATTGGCAAGTCAAAATACAACCAGCATATATGCATGGTAATTGTCATTTAATTCCAGAGTTAGCAGTAGAACAAAACAAGTACCGAAGGCAATACTAGGTTACTAGCATCACTCAAGACATTATAATTCCGTATCTTTCCATTTCTAGTGTCTTTGATTAGGAAAAATGACTTTAAAACCAGCAGACATTAAAAGAAACACAATATAAATCCCAGGTTCCATCACAGAAATAGAGAGCACAGCAAAAGCTTAAGACCTGCTCCCAAAAATATGTATTTTCCACTGTAGAGTAGACAACCTCATACATGGGAACCACCATTCCACATAAGGCACAAGACAAGACCCTTTCTGCCTGGGCATCATTTTACATTTTTACGTATTTATCTATTTACACTGTGGTAGCACCCAAAAAGACAAAAGCCTCCAGTCAAAATAAGCATACTATACCAATAGAAATGCCAGGCCAAGAGGTTACTTCTTAACTTCCAGACCTGAAATTTCCCTGATTATATACCTTAAATGAATGTCCAGGAAGGAGGGACATAGGCAAGCCTACTTGCCAGTTTCACATGAAAGGCACATTTGAAAGCTTTAAAATTTGTAGAGAGCAGTACAGTTGCTCTACGGAGAAGTATTTCACGAAAAAGTTACATCTGCACTTTAAGATGTGTAAAAATCACAAAATCCTACAGCATAGATTCAGTGATTTGCAGAAAAAAAAGGTGATATCCATTACTTAACTCCAATTTTAGTTTAGATTTTGTAACTAACTGTTAGAACCAAAATTAAGAAAGTCACATTAAGAAAGAACTAATAGAGTACATCGATGAGACTGACACGTTATGTAAGAATTCAACTCTTGCACTGCATGGTGACAGCCACCATTGAGTCCTAAACCAGAGACTTTTAATGTCACCTTAATTAACAAGGAAGGAAGTTTGCCAATGAGTTTACTTCCACCCCTTTCCTAGCAGCAAGTTATGCAATATGCAAGAACCTTTGAACCAACAGCTCTACAACAACACCCCCCGCCCCAAAAACCACACACATACCCATCCCAGCACCCCACTCCAAAAAATTAATGACAGTGCAAAGAGGACAAAATCTTTCAAGGAGTTCATTGATGAAAATTACTTCTAGAATCTTTACTTATATTAACCACCACACATACAGCTTTGGAGTAGAAATGTTGAAGCTGAAGCAGCCAAGGCTAAGCAGAAACCTCTCGTTATCTAGTTTCTCTATACAATTTATTTTCACTGAAAATAGTTGTTTAGGTATTTTCTGTGGGTTTTCACGGACCTTTCCAAAATAATTAGTGGCTTGCAATCTATACATAACCTGACTATAAAATCCCATTTTAAAGTTATAAATGTGAAAGCGAAAATAATAGCAACCTCTGCTGTTAATTAGCAGCTTGTTCATACACAGAGATACCAAGGATATACTATATACTGCAGTAATGTAACTGAATGTCACAGGAAACACCCAATATTTTCCTAAAAATCAGGTCCTAGACCTTTGAAGTGGGGCACCTGAAAATGCATTCTTAGCTAGTGGATACTTCTGAGCTTAGATGCAGACATATACAAGTTGAACAAAATATTGAAAGCAGATGCAAGTGGTCAAATTAAGTCTCATACTTAAAAAAGCGAAGAAACAGGGTTTTATTTCTGAAGGTAGGTTACGGACATTCTCATGGAAAAAAACAAAAGCCACAATTACCAACCTAGCTCAGCACAGTAGAAAAAAATACCCGTCTGATTATAAAAAGGCGATCTTCATTGCTGGAGATTTCTTTCCCAATTTGGTTCAAGCAAAAGACCTTCAGCACACAAGGTTGAAAGACACAGGACACACGTGCAGTGGTGACAGCCACTGCTTTAGTAGACACACTACAACAGGTCACATCAAAAACTGTTCATGCTCGTAAGTAGGATAGAAGACACAAAACACATTCTATTTAACCTTAATCGAGTTCTGTTTGTAAACAATTACCAACACAATTGACATGTACTTATAACTGTACAAAAGAAAGGCTAAAATGCCTGAAGTAGTATGCTCCTACCAGATAGCAGAGGCCATTTTTAGTACATGCTTTATCAACGTCTAGTCAAACTCTTGTCTTCTCTCTTTATGGGACTTGCAAACGGAAATATTTCCCACAGTTCACGATGAACCCAAAAGGCATTAAGAACTCCATGCATGCCATGAGATCCAGCAAATAATAGCAGCATCCAAGTAGAAAGCATAGTACTTCAGAAGACATCCATGCCAGGTATAGCACTTCCAAGTGTGGTTTTGGACCAGCTTACTTGAGGGAAACAGAAGTGAAATAGTTCCCTTTTAAAGATGTGATAAATTGGGCAACTTTGCCAAGTCTGCCTTCAAACAGAAGACAGAACTGAAATTAAAACCAAGTCCAAATACTTCATCAGTAGCACCTCGTGCACTGGGACAGCCCAGTCCTAGAAGCACAGGCAGTCTCCCCCCTATCACACACCACTGCCCCCAACAAATGAAGGGGGGTTTCTTCTCCCCAAGGGAGCAAACAGTTCTGCTCTTGAAAAATAATGCAGGAAGTGAATAACTCTGCCAGCCAAAACAAAGCCTGAAGTCAAACTTAGTCATTTGTAAGTATGATAGTTGCCACCACATATACATGCTCAGCACTGCCAGCTGTAAATGAGATTATTTGCAGAGACTGTAAAAACCCAAAGATTTAGTTACGCTAACAAGGGCTTTCCATTTTTTTGAAACCTCACTCTGGGCAGGGCTGGGCCTAAGTTACCACCAACACCACAAGAAGCCTATCTGACCCAAAGTCATGGTCTATGATCCATCCTTAGAGGGTATCTTCCCCAAAACCCCTGGCGGAGCCCATACAGAATTAAAGCCCAAGCCACCCTCCCACCCCTCCATGCTGGCACCAAGATGGATGGGCAGAAGGAAGCCGCCACTGCTCCTTCTCTTCAGGGCTACCTGGCTGTTTGTGACAGTAAATTAAGATCATCCACAGAGGCCACTACATTAACTTATTATTCAGTTTGTCCTGTCCTGCCAGCATCCAGACTAGCAGATGATGGCCATTTCTACGTAGTAACTGAAGACTCCTTTACGTGGGCAAACCAACCAGCACAGCAAAACAACCCTGCCACCAGATTTCCAGCAATCAGCCCAACACACTTCTTCAGAAGTGAAATATGAAGGTTTGAAAGGTGTTGTATTTGAAGTCTGCTGCTACCAGAAGAACCTCACATCTTCATTTCTTACCCCATTTCTCTCTTTGTGCTCTGGACAGGAGGGGAGGGTCAAATTCCACCCCACCCCCCCCGGCCTATTGAGAAAACAAATCTGGGGCTACAAAGAGGAAAGGTGCTACTTCATTTTCCTTTCTCCAACCTTTCTAATGAGCCAGTTACCATAGTCATCAGGCCCAGCGAGGCCCCTCTGCTCCACACCTCACCTTCCTCCCCTAGGGAGAGGTTAAGGCCTTGTGAGACAACCTGACTCTGAAAGGGTCTCTAGCTCCTGCTAGGCCTGCAAGTCACTCTGTCATGTCTTAAAAACTTCTTTCAAAGCCACCAATCCACAAAAACATTACAAGTAGAAACCTGTAATTAATGGACACGTTTGTTTTCACAGCCATGTGATTCTTTTATAAACGGACACCTCTATTTTAGTACGTATGGCTTTCGCTTCAGGAGAGATTAAACAGTCTAGAACTCTTCAGCTTGGCGAAGGTGACTGTGGACAGAAAACAGTGCTTTATCATAAGCTGTGTAGAGAAATACACACAGGGAAATCATTTTCCCCTACCACAACATCTAGGATCATCCATGAACGCTATAGGCAGCAAGTTCAAAATGAAAAAATGTCCAAAGCAATGAAAATTATTTCTTTTCCATATAAGACAACTGAATCATGTAACTTGTTGCTACGTAAGGCTAGAACCAATAAGTATAAAACCCACTGTAACCTCTGACTAAGAAGACACTCTAGAAAAAAGCAGAAGGGCTGTTCAGCGCATTCATGTGCTCTTGTCTTAAAGATTTGCCACAGTTGTAGTCAGAGAAGTAGTAGGAGAACTTTTTATCTTGCAAAATGCAGCAATTCCTAAGTTTAAGGATTTTTTTAAAATGCTAACATACTAACAAGCATGCTGTAAAAATTAACAGAGCAGCACCAAAGTACCTGGGATAAAATGAAGGAAAAGAAAATGCCTTTAATTGCTCAATCAGTGGGCCCTAATGTGACCCATATCCAGTCTTTGGCAAACTGACTGGTGGCACAAGGAAGAGATCCTTTGAACAGGAAAGACCAATTCCTGAAAAGTGATGTCCAGTGAGCAGATTTAACACCCTAACACTACTGAAAGAAAAAGCTCTCATCTCCCTCCCTCATCTCATTTGTCCCATCTTGGGTCACGTATTCCCAGTACGTACCTCATGCCAGAACTAAAGCTCATCAGACGCAGCTACTTTACCATGTTAAAGCAGGAGACCACCAACCCACAGGCACATCGAGATGCTCCCCAAGTGCAGAGGGGAGGGGAAAAGTACTGGCTGGCCAAGGGCAGGACAATGATAGGCTACAGTGGTGATGGGAGAAGCGAGACTATTTTTCCAGCAACAGTAAGGCCTTTTGAGTGGCTCAGCTGCTCATGGAAACCTGCCAGAAGTTCTTATCATTGCAAGGAAATAAACCTGCTGTACTTCAGCAGTTCTGGTGCAGACAGAGCCACACCAACATAGCCGGACTCTGCATGAGGAGAGCACATCCACGACCAGCAAGCACAAGCTACACAAGCTATTCCTGTGCAGATTTATTTGGGTGCCTGCTTTCCCCTAGGTACTCGTTGCACAGTTAGAGCAATCAGGATTTGAGCTCTCTTTGAGCTCTCCTCACACATTTGTACCAAAGGACCATGTGGTATCTTGGTATCTCCTTGGGCTCAGAAGCTGTCTGTCCCTGGAGAAGATGCGTTTAAACCAGACAGTCCCATACATTTTATTCCAAAACCAAAGGCCTCAGGCTCATGCTAGCATTCATTAACAGAAACTAACAGGCAAAGAAATATGAAAATTGGTCTGAATTTGAAAATACCCATGGCTTCTTCACAGACAAAGCTTTTTATTCCCACAAACTAAAAATAAGCTACTAATTATTTAACTGCCCGCTTCCTTTATGCCACTTCCAGGTTTTTCTCCCATACCTTAAGTCGCTGTTCAGTATTTATGTCCTATTTAGTCTGCTCCTATACCCAACATCTAGATTATGTATTACCCCCTTGTTCTCCTATTCCAGCTGTGACTTGCTGAGAAGGAGGCAGGAAGAGGTGCTTTCTAAACCACCAGAAAAGGAGAGAGGTGCTAAGTATTCAGTTTGGAAATGTAAATCCTCCCGCCCCCTTCTGAAGTATGCCGAACCAGCCTCTCCAGAGCTCATGTCATCTAAAGGCCACAGGAGTTCTCTAAAGATATTCTTGTTAAGAGGATTTAGCCCCTTTTAAAAAGGACTTAACATGTGGGTGGTGTCTCCATTTAAGCATTTTCTCATGGCTAAGAAAATGGCCCTCTTCTTAAAGGCTTATCTTTATAACCCAAAGACAGTAAGAAATTCTCCACTATTTGAATTAGAAACATTTTGAGCAGCTTTCACTTAGAGTAGCTCCATTTTTAAATACCGCGATTTGCAAATGGTAGTGACTTTCTCATACAAAGCGGGAAGCCAACAGCAGCCTGAATGTTGCGGGCCACCTCGCCAAACAATAATTTCTCCTACGTAGGCCTTGCTTTCATGATTTGATTGACAAATCCAATCATGAGCTGAGTTGATTGACAAATTTGCTGCCATCAAAGTGGCGTGGTGTCAGCTCCCCTGCTTCCTTTCCTTCCACCCTGTGCCCTCTTCCCAGCCATCTCCTTCCCGTGACGGTCCCTGACACTTACCAGACCATCCATTAGCTGGTTCAACCTGCTTGCCCAGCAGAAAACTTTTATTTACGTATTTTGGTTGGGGTTAGCTTTTCTACCAGGCTGGCAAGTTGAACTGCCCCGGGAAGGTGGAGGAGCCCTGGGGCTGGCAGAAGGGAAGCAGCATCAGCTCCTGGCAGGGAAGGGAGCAGGACCCGTGCCCCTAACTGCAGCACTGACCTGTCACTTGGGCTCACCTGGTCTCCACAGGCAGGGACTCAGACTTGCCCCAGGACCTTAGGAGCATGAGCTGATGCTTACTTTGCAAGGGTTAGTTTGTCATCACTGCTGGTGAAGCTGTGGCAGCAGCTCAGTCCTGCCAAGTAACAATTTCCATTAACTCCGCAGGAATCGTGAAAAAGTCTCTCATGTCAAAGGGCCGGGCAGCCCAGGCTCGCTGGGGTGCAGAAGCCTGGTTAATGACACTCTGCCAGGAGCCGCCACGACAGGCAGCAACACACGCAGCCAGGAGCAGGTTTGGGACAGTATCGAGATGCCTGCTTGGGAGACGGAGGAGCGTGTTGAGTTTACACCTCTCCTGGGCTGAAGCCGCTTGCTGTTATGGGCTAGGCTACCTTTCCAGGCTTTTCCAGCACGGTTACACTTACACAAGCGTAGATAAAGTAACTAACATATTCCCAGTGGGGAAGCAGCTTACTTTGGCAAAATAAACTTTCTTTTGCTGGTATAAATGGCTCCCTGAGCAGCCTAAACTACATACTGCCATACTAACTCTTTTCCACTTATACCATAGTTTATATTTGGAAGCGATGGGTGGGTTGCCAGTGCAGCTACATCTGCAAAGACAGAGTATTTTCATAACCCTAACCAGCGCAGGTGTGCTGGCCAAATTTCTGAGTTACCCTCTCAGTCTTTTGCATAACAGGGCCATAATTTCAGCTGGGGGTCTCCGTGTACTATTTGTAACTCAACTAATCAAGCGCTAAATTTATATTGATGCTGCTTGCCAGGGCTCGCTGCCTCAATTACCCAGCAGTTTCTCACTCCTCTCACCAGTCTTTGCTATCAGTTTCTCAAATCGGATCAGCTAGGAACTACCAGGAAAATACCCTCGCCTCCCGGTCCCAGACAATCTTTCGCAAGATTTGGTGAAAAATGGATGGGAGTCAGAGAAGTGCTAAATGGCTGCGTCGTCGTCCTGCCAAGACGACGAAAGCGCTTTGGCCATTCCTTGCAGAGCAGCCAGAAGAGGCAGAGCACTGGGATGCTTCAGCCTTGCCTCCTGACAGGCAGGTGTGCGGCAAACCAGCGCGGTTCCAAGAGGGGCACTGACGTGAGCACGGCTGTCAGGGCGGGGAGGGATGCACAGCCTGCTTCCTGGCGTGTGCTAGGGATTGCTTTATCGCCCTGGGAGGGTGCCAGCCCCACACTAAGGATGCCGCCAGCCAGACCAGTCTCTTCCTCCCCCATCCCACATCTCCCCCCTGAGTAAACACGGGGTCTGAGGATATGCAGCACAGACTGCCAGGGACTTCTGGCAGGCAGAGCTTGAAATCACCTTCTTGTGTCCAAACCTTTAAGCGGGGCAGAAACCTTCCTAGGTTTCACGGCAGGGAGTTCTTCCCATTAAAGAGGTGAACGCTATAACACAAAATAATAATAATAATGATAATAATTAATAATACACTACGCTTGTGCTTACGGTCTTGTAGCACCCATTGAGGAGAAATGTCAGAAGTCCCCTCCGACACCAACACCCCCCCCACGACGCAGAAAAGCCCGTCCAATTGCTCCCCCCCAGAATCACCCCGTTACATGCGCTCCTCTTCGTACCGGCTTAACGCCACCTTCTAGGAATCAAGCTGTTGCACAGGACGGACAAATATTTACAGAGCAGCCTGAACCGGCCCGTTTGACACCACGCACCCTCCCGACACGCCGAGCAGCGGGACACCGATCGCCCTGCCCAGCCTAGACCCTTCATCCTCGCCCCGGCTGAGACTTGTCAACCACCCCCAAACTCCCCTCCCGACCTCGGCAGCCAACACCTGCAAAAAGCCTCGGCGAGAAGAGCCTCGTGGCACCCCCGTGGGCTGCGGGACGAGCGAGCCGCGCCGGCTCCGAGCTCCCCAAGGGGGTTTTGGGGACCGCTGGCACCGGCTGCGGTGCGCACCGGGACCCCCCTCGGGGGCCGGGCGGTGGGGGGGAGCCAACAGGTGAGCGCCCCGCGCCGCCTCCGCCAGGGAAAACGCCTCGGCCCGGCCCTAGCGGGCACCAGCCCGCATGGCAGCCCTCCGGCCGAGCCCGCCGGGACCCCCGGGCCGGGCAGCCCCCTCCCCGGGGCCGGGCAGGTGAACCGGGATCCGAGGCACGGACCCCGCTGTGACAGCCCGGCGAGTGGGGGGGTGAAATGGGGGTAAATGGGGGGTCGGGGGGGCGCACGGGGGGGGCAGGGGGTTCACCGTGGGGGGGTCGGGGAGCACCGTGGGGAGGGGACGGGAGGCACCCGCCGGGGGGATTTGGGGTGCCCCCGGTCCTGGCCGCCCCCTCCTCCCCCCCCGTAACTTGGCGGAGCCCACGAGGGCCAGGCGCGCCCCCGAAAAGGGCGAGGACAAAGGAAGCCCCCGAGCGGGGGGCAGCGGGCACCGGGGGCTGGGGGAGGGGGGGGGGGACCCGGGGAAAAAAGAGGGGTGGGGGGCGGTGGCGGCACCGGGCTGGGGGGGGGGCGCCGCGGGGGGGGCTGCGGGGGTCGCCGCCGCCCCGCGAGGCACTGACCTGCTGCAGGGGCATTTCCGAGGGCGGCGGCGGCGGCGGGCGGCGGCGGGCCGGGGGCGGCCGGGGCCGGGGCCGGGGCTCGGGCTGTCCCAGGCCGGCGGCAGGAGGAGGAAGCGGCGTCCCCCTCCCCCCGCTCGGCTCGGCTCGGCTCGGCTCGGCCCCCCCCGCCCGCCCGGCTCCCAGTCACAGCCGCGGCCTCGGCGCACGTGTGCGAGACGTCACCGGCGGCTCCGGGGGCGAAGCGGAGACACCGGCGGGGCACGGCGCGGCCCGGCCCCCCCCGGGCCCCCCGCCCGCCGCCCCCCGGCCCGGCCCCGGCGGGGGAAAGGGGGGCTCCGGCCCCGGGCAGCGGGGTCCCCCCCGCCGCCGGCTGCTCGCTCGCTGCGCCCGGGGCTGCGGGACGTGGCTTGGAGGGGGTGGGGGGGGGGGGACACGGTTCTTTTCTTTTCTCTTTTTTTTTCTTTTCTTTTTTTTTTTTTTTTGCAATAAGACCCGGCGGCCCGGGCCGGAGCGGGGTGGGGGGTGGGGGTTAGGAAGGAGCCAGGAAAGTTTATTGCAACAAAGCGCCGTCTCCGCCTTTCCTGCCCCCCGCCCCGGGCCCGGACGGCGGCGGGGAGAGCCGTGGGCAGGAAGAGGGCCTGCCTGGCGCCGATCCCCACCGTCCCCTTCACCCTCCCGCGGGGCCGGGGGAAAATTACCGGGGGGCGGCCTCCGCCTCCGCCGAGAGCGGGCTGCAGCAGCGCCGTCCTGCCGGCGGGTCCGTGGGGGGTGCAGTACAGCGAGCTGCCAGCGGGCTGGCCCCCATCCGCCGCCGGGGCAAAGGCACCGGGAGCCTGGGCAGCGACGGCGGCGGCGGCGGCGGCGGAGGAGGAGGAGACAACACAGGGCGCCCCCGCCGCCGCGCCGGTGCTGCGGATCTGGATGAAGGTGCCGGCGGCAAAGCGGGCTGGGAAGCCGGCGGGGGCCACTCTGCAGTCCGAGGGCGGTGCGGGCGGCTGCGCTGCCGGGGCCGGCGGCTGGAGTCCCCTTCTCATCCTTCCCTCCGGCTCTGTCCCCGCAGCCGCGTCGCCTCCTCCCCCCGTCCCTCCCCCCCCGGCCTTCCCGGCCGCTTTCCTCCTCGATGCCGGGGCCCCGCGCAAAATACTGGGGGGCGCGGGTGCCGGGGGGGCCCCGGCTGCAGGATGCGGGGCGCCGGGGGGGGACGGAGGCGGCGGGGCGGGCAGATGCGGCGGATGGAGCGGGGCCGCTCCCGCTGTGTGGGGCCGGCTGGAAAATGGCTCCAGGAAGCGGCGGCTGCTGACAATGAATGAAGGGAAGGGAGACGGGTTACGCGCCAAGGGCCTCCCGCGAAACTCGGATTTCCCGCCCTCTTTTCAAACCAAATTTGCATAGCCCCGCCCCCGGGGCGCGCCCCGCCCGCTCCGCCGCCCCATTGGCCGCCGCCGCCGCCCCCGCCGGCCAACCGGCCGCCGCCGCCACGCCCCGCCCGCTCCCCACTGGCCCGGCCGCCGCCGCGATTTGCATGCGGCCCGCGGATTGGCCGCGGGGGCGAGGCTGGGGATTCCCCCTCGGACGGGCCGGGATCCCGGTTCGCCGCCCGCCTGACACTGACAGCTGCGGCGGCGCCCGCCGCAACGTGCCCGGGGGGCGGGGCCACACAAAGCCACGCCTCCTCCCCCTCCGCGCCACGCCCCCTGGCGCGCCACGCCGGGTTTGGCGCGCCCGCGCCGGACCCGGTCTCGATCCGGATCCCGATCCCGATCCCGATCCCGATCCCGATCCCGGTCCCGATCCCGGTGCTGGGTTCCCAGGCGCTGCCCCTGCACCGTGGGTCCCGGGCGTGTTTGTGGTCAGAGGGGGGTGTGCTGCTGCGTGTGGCGCGGGAGAGACCCTGCTGGTGCTGCCGCACGCTGCTGCTGGCGCTGCACGTGGGGAAAGGCGCAGGCTGGAGAGGATCCAGGGGGAACGAGGAGGAGCGGAACGCGGTCCGAAAAAACCTGCGCTGCCTCAAGGGTTGGTTATCCGAGGGCTTGGTTATCCAGGGCTTGGTTATCCGAGGGTTGGTTATCCAAGGGATACTGGAGGTTTTCAAACAGATGCGGCAGGTTTCTTTTAGGGATAATGCAGCCTTGGTCTGTTCACTCAGGACCTTCCCAAGTCTTCATACGGGCCTTTCAGCGCAGGCAGGAGCAGGGCTTGGCTGAAACATGTCACGTTATTCTGCAGAACTGTAGCACTGCTTAAAATTTTAGGTAAATCTGCGGTTCTGCTATTGTGGATCACTCTAGGTGCCAGCCAGCAATGCCTAGCTTTGTGCCTGTGCAGCTGAGAGATGTGCTCAGCGTGCCTTGGCCACGGCGGGCATAGCAGCACCTTGCTGGCTGGGGAACGTGCATCCCTGAGCCTCAGCAGGAGGGGGGAGTGGCACCAATCTCTCCGTGCTGCAGAGTTTTTCCATTCCAGTCATGTTGCTCCATTTTCTCACCTTCATTCATCAACTCCAGAACCATTAGACCCAAACCTATGAAAAAAGAAAAGTCCTTTGGAGCAGCAAGACAAAGCAGAAAAATGTTGCTTCCTTCGTATTCTCTCCACACTGAGGTACACTGCCTCCTGGAAAACAGGATTACTTCTCACCCTGTGCATTTTACATCTGTAATCCCTTTCACAGTCTTGTTTTCCTTACCGCAGGAGGCACAGGCTCCAACCACAAACCCATCTTCATTCTTCTTCTGGGTTGTCTTTTATTGTCTTCCTCTGTGGTGCTCTCTTACACCTTCAGGTAGCCATCCGTCCTGTGGCAGAGTCCTGTGCCAGGACTGGCTGCCTTTTTGCAGGAGTTTACAGGGGCACATCCACGGGCCGAAGCAGGGCCGATGCAGAGGAGTGAGAGCAGCGGGTGAGTGGGGATGGAAAAGTCCAGCTATAGAGAAACGTGAATGCATTCAGGCAGTAAGCTTGCTTAAGAGTTAAAAATAAAGCTGTTTTCCTTTGTTGTTGTTGTTTTGTTTTGTTTTATTTCCCCATGTGTGGAAATGGTAACACTGCATAACTTCTGCATATCGTAGAGGAAAGGGAATGGCAATAATAGGAAAGGCTATTAACCATGGTCAGCAATTAAAAGAGTAATGGGGACAATTCAGGAAAAAGATGGAAAAAGACATCTAGGAAACAATGTGGATAGAGACAACAGTCAGAGAGAGGGATGGAGAGGGAGAGAGAAGGAGGGAGGGAGGGATGGAGGAAGAGAAAGGGAGGAAGGGAGGGAGGAAGGAAGGAGGAAAGGAGAGAAGGAGGGAAAAAGTGGAGGGAGGAAGGGGAGAAAAAAGGAAATAACCAAGGATCCTGCAAGATGATGAGAAGAAATATGGGCTGTGCCATTACATGATAATGAAAGAAAAGTGGTAAGGAAGAAAGTAACAGGGCACAAACATAACAAAGTGACAACAGCAAAAGAGAGAGTCCTTGAAACGGACTTTTAAAGAGAAAGAACAGAGAAAGACTGATGTATAAAAATAGCCACGTAGACATAGTAGGAGTAGCTAGAACCCCTGAAGCAGAAGCTAAACATAGTTAAACAGGGGGACAAAAAGAGGCAGTGAATAGACTGAGGCAGAGCACAGTTCAGAATTCAGTGTCATGTATCAGGTCTGCCATTATCAAAGTTTCTCGTAGCTTATTACTCTGTAAGCTGAGAGGCTGAAATAAAAGTAAAGCTAAACTATTAACAGTTAAATCCCATGTTGTTTCTTTGAATGCTCTTTTTCAGTTGCAACTGTGAAGGACAAGGGTCTGGCTTAGTGCATAAGAACGGTTAAAGGCTTTCAAGAATGAAGCAAAGCCCTGCTATATTCAGAAGGACAGATTAGGACACTTTAACTGATCTGCAATAAACCCAGGAACATTTAATCTATTTTTACATAAGAAAAATAATAGGAAATAAATCCTCACCCCAGCAGGGGAAGAAACTCTGCTAGGTAGCAAGGCTGTGTAGCCAGACTTAAGAGTCTCATCCCAGAAATATGCACCCACAAATGGGGTGTTCAGGGGATGGGGCCTGTAAGATGTGAAAGGGGAGGTAGTTTGTTCCTGTCTTTTAGAGAATTAGAGTTGTGCTGAGACTGTGCTGGGGCTGGTGGAGAAACTTGAAGAAAAACACGGGGTTCATCTGAAAAGTAACTTTGCTCTCAGTGAACTGACTTGTGCAGAAAACACTCCAGGAGAAGAGGTGCATTTTTGTTTCCTTTTTAAAACAGAATCCTGTGGCAAATATTTCATTTTGCAGTGGGACCTATTAAATATATAATTTGCCTACTAATGGACAGAACCTAAAGGAAGGGGAAGGTAGGACAAACATAATAAGTGTAGAGAGATCTACATCAAGCAAGCTACTTGTAGGTCCACAAACCTGTGTTGGTCTATAAAAAATAGATTGCTCTCTCCTGGGATGTTATCATCCAGGTACATAGTGCAGAGAAAATACCCTGCAGACCTCAAGGGATTAGGAAATACTATAACTGAGACTGATGTGCAGCTGTGATTTATCTTTCCTTGTGAGTATTTACTGTAATCCCATCTTTACCTCTATGATGCTATGCAATTTTCCCTACACAGTGGGATTTAGGTAAAAGGCTCTATTTGTCCTAAAATGGATGGACCTGTGTAATGAAAATT
Organism: Aythya marila; assembly: GCF_965140915.1. Taxonomy (NCBI): domain Eukaryota; kingdom Metazoa; phylum Chordata; class Aves; order Anseriformes; family Anatidae; genus Aythya; species Aythya marila. The sequence goes on from NC_139043.1 coordinate 51,066,120, forward strand.
GCTTCCTTTGGGATTCTGACCGATGTTACGGATAGTGAAAGCAACAGCAGAGATTAAAATTTGCCTCAATGTTAAAATGTTTAGAAGCTGCCCTTGAAACCTGGATTCTCATGTGACCTCCCATGAAGAAGATTGTGCACAACGTAGAAATGAAGACTGAAATAAAAAATTCTGATTAAAAAACTGTCTTTAATAAAAGTTTGTATAATAAAAAGCAAATAAATGTATAGTCCTGCATATGGAAGAATTATGAAGACACAAAATATTGAACAGCTACTTACTGAGACCTTCCCATCCTACAAATCAAATGGAGTATTGTGTAGCAGCAATGCATATTGTGTAGCAATAACATACATTCAAGTGGCAGAGCTGAGATTGTAGAAAACAAACAAGCCAACAAAAAGTAATGCCATTTCTTAAACTTTGGAGGTCAGCATCACAGCCAGGCAAGGAAGAGTTGAAAAAGGAGGGAAGGGATTATGTGCTGTGATCACATGTCTGGAACACAGGTTGCATGACAGCAAGTGGACATCCAGAGGGAGTGTAAGAGTGGTAGGATATGTGGTTCCTTCTATCGCTGAAAGTGTGACATCCCGTCATCCAGGTTATTAATAAAATTATTAAACATTGTGGGCCCCAGTATTGACCCCTACCAGTCACCACTATAGGTTGACCTCCAGCTGGACGTTGTGCTGTTGATGACAAACTTCTGGGCCTCACAGTTCAGCCAGTTCTCAGTCCACCTCACCGTCCACTTACATTGCCCATACTTTATCCATTTTTCTGTGAGGATGCTATGGAGCCTTACTGAAGTCAAAATAAGCAACATTGACTGTTCTCCCCTCATTCACTGAACCAGTGATCTCCCTGTAGAAGGCTACCGGTTTGGTCAAGCATGACTCCCTCTTCATAAATCCATGCTGACTACACCCAATTACCTTTCTGTCCTCTGTATGTCTGGAAATGGTCTCCCGGATAATTTGATCCATTAATTTCTTGGGCATTAGGATGAAGCTGACAGGTCTACAATTTCCTGATCATTCTTGAAGACAGTATTGACATTTCTTTTCTTCCAGTTGTGAGGAACCTTTCCCAGTCACCATGACCTTTCACAGATTATAAAGAGTGTCCTCACAGTGATTTTGGCCAGCTCCCTCACCACTCATGGGTGCATACTGTCAGGTTTCATGAACTTGTGTATATCCAGTTTGATATGAGTTTGGCTGAGGCAAGGAAGGTAGTCTTCCTCAGCCTCTACCATGTCCTTTGTCACCAAATCACTTGCCCCAGCCAGCAGTGGGCCCACATTTCACCTCATCTTCCTTTTGCTGCTGATGTACCTAAGGAAGCTCTTCTTGTTGCCCTTTACATCTCCCCAAAGAGAGAAACAAACTAAACAAAAAATAAACTGACTTTCTTATTCTGTAATTTCTACTAGGAATTTGATCTAAGAATTTAGGAGTGGAATGGCTCCTATGAGAAGCATGTGATCTAGTTTCTGGATGTATTTACTTAATGGTTTCTGGAAACATTTACAGGACCATCGTCCCTTATTTTTTGAAAGGCATTGACTTTGAAATGTCACTTTGATGTAAAAAAAAAAAATATAAGTATAGGTGCAGCCTTTTTTACCAGTGAGCCATCCCTCCCGTTTCAATGGTTTCAAGAAAAGCAGCAGAAAGCCTTACTGGAGAGGGGGTGTATTGTAAATCTATATCATTTAAAGATTACTTATTCCAGAGGTGAGAGAAGTATAGTTCTATGTGTAGAAGTGAATAGCAGGGGAAAATTGTCAGAGCTCCCTTTGGTGGTATCTTCTCAGTAAAAATGATTTTCTGGTTCATGAGAGTTTATTTTTTAGGATTAATGATTATTATTTTTTTAAACTGTTGGCAGGTTCATCAAAGGCTGCTGATAATAGTCTTCTTCAATAAGAATCTCAGTTCTTTGCATGTAGTCATGCATTTATGTTAAAAAAACCTATTCTCTATATATATATAAACTTGTGAATGCCTTCCATTTCTACACTTCATCACCTAGATCCAGTGGTAGAAATAGAATTTTTATTTGCAGCACAAAATTTAAGAAAATACAATTAAAATAATGCACACATTATAGATTCTCGATGTCAGCACATTTCTGCATTATGGAGAATTTTAGTGAGGAACATTGACTCTTGAGTATCTGTTTGAAGAGATGGAGGGGAGCTATGCCCCTATCATGGAAAGACAGAAACATATGCTTGACTTTTCATGCCGGCAAGTTATCACAAGGTGACTTTATGCGTCTGGGTACTGCAGGATTAGTCTTCTTGCTGGACTGTTCATCTTTCTGTTGCAACTTTCTGCTCTTTTTTTTTAATGGGATTAGAGCAAATGTTGCAGTTCTCAGTCATTGAGAATATGACTCAGTACAAGGGGTTTCACTAGGAAGGAGAACAGACATGGGGTCCGCTCCTCTGTGGGGGGTTCCAAGCCTTTTGGTCAATTCAAGTTATTTATGGACTTTCTAGGTGGAAGCCAGTTCCAGTTCTAGTGACACTGGCGCTAGTGAATGAGAATGAACAGAAAACCCCTGAGAGCACTACACGATGCTTGGCAGTCCCAGCAAGCAGGTCATGCATAGAGTAGCCATTGCCTGTTCCTACGGGCAGAGTTAGCTTACAAAGTATTTCCCTACTCTATCTTAGCCACCTGATCCTTTGTTTTTTCACCTTGAAACACCCAGGCACAAATCCTTCTAAACTTCTGCAGATGCCTGAACTTCCCCTGAGAAAGTGTCGCATTCTCATGCAAAAAAGGAAAAGAAAAGGGTTTTTCAACTGCCTTACACTCTAGTGCTTAAAGCATGCAGCTGGCATGAGCTATGCAGATTAACGCCACTTTACTGCTTTACACCACTTTACTGCTTTATACATAACAAAAATGTGCATATGCATCCCCCAGAAGACCCTCATGGGGCATTCTGGTAGGAATCCGTGTCAATTCCATCTTTGTGAGTTTTCTGCATTTTCTTCACTGGAGTGAGGGCTGGAATCCAGGTCTTTTAATCAGATTGATAACTTGAAATCACTTGCTGAGGAGCCACTGTCATGGTGGTTTGGCGGGCTGTGGAACAGCTCTGTCTGAGAGCACCCACAGTCTGGGCACTCTCCTAGCGCAGAGACATCTGTTTGGGACAAAGCATCCAGAAGACAAAATCGAACCCAGTTCTCCATTAGCCTCACAAGTGTTCTTGCTGTTGTGGGCAAACGGAGAGAAAACTCCAACTTATTTGTGAGTAATTTGCTGTGAAGATCCAGGTGAAGACGCTACCTCTGTCCTCACCATCCCTCGCTGACAAGCTCCTCACTCATTTTTGCCTTTTTGCAGGAGGATAGACAGAGGCAGTTCTTAATCCTGTGTGCTTGTTTCTCTCCATGCATTGGGCAGGAAGAGCTTGGGTGTTCGGTTCAGATCTGCAGATTTCTGTAAGCAGCACAGGAACAGCTCCTAAGGGTGCAGTTACTTTGCAGGAGCCTGGGCTGGTGATGAAGTTATGCAGGTGGCAGAAAGTGAGGAAGAGAATCAATGGCTGAGTGGCTGGCAGAACTCTTTCCTTCTTTGGGACAGAGCCTACAAGACAGGCACCACAGTGCTGATCTTATGTCCCCTCTGCGAATCCATTTTGAAATTACCTCGTATTACAAGAGACAGGGGCAAGACTCTCTCTTCTGTAACTCAAAGATTTTCATCTCCATGTAGACAAGGTCTCCTTTATCCTTCTTTAACTAGTGGGCTTGTTGTAGAAAAGTTATACTAGTGGAATTTCTTAATTCAATCCAGGTTTGTTATGTTTCTTTTCTACATTCATCCAGATCAGATAAACCTCATGCTGTATTTACTTTTTTGAATGCTTGCCTAAAGAGTCTATGCACTGAGGCTGTTTCTCATAATGTGCTGACTTTTGGAACTGGCTCTTTATTTACAGGCTTTGGCAAAATGGTTAGATTTATTATTAATTAACCAGAAAACCAACAGCCCTTTGTTTTAGAAAGGTACAGAGTTGCACAAAGGAATACTGTGTTACTGAAATTACAAATTTCCTTCTGATTTTTTTTAGTAATTCCTATTATCTGTGGTTTGATAGTATAGCCATTACCATTTTTGGAGGGATAAATTATTTTCTTCCTTCTCTTTTACTTCTGAACCTCCCTAGCATTTCATGAACCCTCATTGTCTCAAGTTTTTTTTGTAAGGATTGTTGAGACAATAGTTAAAACGTTGAGTGCCTTGTGAAGAGGCATTCCTTTATTGTGCTCTTTTTTTTTTTTTTTTTAAATAATTAAATAAATCCAAGTTTGCAAACTTTCACTTCCCAGCATGTAAATGTAGCATCAATTATAATTTTTCTTTACTTTGAGTTGTTTCCTAGCAGAAGTATGGTCTTACTTTTCCAATACCTAGCAGCTTGTCCAAAATGTCATACTTCATCATCACAGGAGTGTTACTGTGAGACACGAATTTTGGAGGCATCAAAAATATGTAAATCAAATAATACTCTCAGATAATGCTTGAATGTTATTTCCACATAGAAAGGCTTCAGAACCCCATTATTTTTAGACTGTAGTGGAAATGAGGTTAGCAAAATCCCATGGTTTCCACACTGGGTCAGAACTATCCCTGTGGGACTATCTTCTACCTACCCTGTTGGAAGTGGGGTGTTAATGGAGCATGATGCTAATGAAGACATTTAGGGAATTCCTTTTTTTCTGACTTCCAGCTTTCTGTTTTGTCCAGAGCTGTTCAAATTAGGCACCTCCTGGAGTCACATAACCATGGGGTACAGGAAGAGCGTTCCAAAATCATCCATAGCTGATTCAGCCGTAAGCATTGACCCAAAGAGCCTCTGCCCTTAGGCTGTAGCTGCCAGCTGACAAGTTGACAACTTGGGCAGAAGCTGTCACTGCCACCAGAAGCAGAAGACCTGTTTTTCACTTATCGTTTGTTCCTGTCCCTGTGCTACCCCTCCCTTAGCCGGTGGCTGGGGAACTGATCTGAGTTAAAGCCAACTACTGTTTGGGCTGGGTTAGTCCTAACTTGTACCACTTTCCTGTTGTTGTACCTGTTTTGCAGCAGGGCCACATATTTTTTTTTGCTGCCGATACAAGGAAGGGGGCAGCATGGAGAGAGGGATGGTCAGGTAGGTGCTTAGAAAAAAGGAACTGAGACACCACCAGCTCAAAGCATCCATGAAATTCCAGCCTTTGTCTTGGCTGTGTCTTGGAGAAGTGCACTTAATGCTGTCCCTTGAATTTTTGGTATGCTTTACCATGCTTTGACTGTTTCTTATTCATGTCAGCATGATAACACTCTGCTTCCCCCTCCTCTGGGCTTTTCTTAGCACTCCTGCTTTCCAAGCTGTTATCCTAGGAGCATGGAGCTCATTGAAGACGTGGCTGTGTCAGCTACCTACAACACAGGCAGGACAGTGGAGTCTGGTGGCCAAAGAGAAAATTGCATCCACCATGATCACCCCTTCCACTGGTGGGATTTTCAGCAAGCAGCTTTGGCCTTATAGCTTCTGTTCCATGGGTACAACAGCCCCATACAGGCTTCCTTGTGGCTGGAGCCCAGAGGGACATAATGCTTAGCACTGCAAGCTCAGGATAGCAGTCCCTGTATTGTATTGACTCTGGAAATGTTTTTAACAGTATCAATGTTTTCTCTTGTTGCTGTGGCTCCGGGCTGTGCTTGGTTTGTTGGGGTGCAGATGCAGAGCCGTTTCCTCAGATGTAGAGCTAAGGGTTGGTATGAGTAAGGTAAAGGTTGGGAAACTGGGAAAGTGCCAGTTGTCCACTCTCCAGGACCCGTCTGTACAAAATGCATGCAGAGGTGATACCATCTGTCCCCCAAATTAGCGGAAGAACCATCTGCAGATGCAGCTGGAGCAGACAGCTACAGGAACAGCTGCTGATCAGTCTCTTGATCTCAGTTTTAATGTACACCAAGGTCCCTTTTGTCTGCTTTTCTTATTATTTACGTAGGTTGGCCTTTCTCAGAACCTCCTCCCACCAAACCATGACATTTCCTGCAATGACTTCATAGCACCTGATTTTGCTTTGGTATCACCAGTCTTTGTCTCTTTAAAGTAAAAAGCATTCTCTTTGCAACTCCATGGGCATCACCACAAAGATAGGGATTGCAAACACTAGAATAGTTGGTTGGTGAGGTTGTGAGAGGTGGTGGTGAGATGGGAGGGACTCTGAGTAATATTACAAAGGTGAGCAAATCTTTCTCCCTTCTTCTGGAGAACTTCCATATGCAAAAGCTGAGATGCCATGGTATGGCTGTCAAAGTTTTAGAACATGATCAAGTTTGTGAAAGGGATAGGTGCAAAATAAGACACTCATGTAAATTGATCTGTACTTCTATTAGAGAATAACGTCTGTTGTGATGCAATCCTTGCCTGAAAGGAAAATCTCTTGTCAAGTTTTCTGGTCCTGCTCTGTCCCCAGGCTTGGACACAATCCATGCGTAAAGATTTTAGGATTTGGTTCTCAATATCATCAGTCTGGTTAGGCAACCTTTACAAAAACAGAGATTCAAGCCCATGAAAATCCTCAGTAGCTAAATATCGACATTTAGAAACTAATGAGAGTAGCTGCTGCAAGAAGCATATACTTTCAAAGTGTAACATTATTTATCAAAATTAACAGAACAGAAAATCTCCACTAGTACTAGCTTTTTAAAAATTTTATTTTGTGTAAAATATCTGTCTTACAATCAGAACAAAGATAATTCATATTTCAGATTTGAATTCTAAACATAGCAGACTATAAAATAGAGTTTTGTACCCTGTTTTCCATAAACAATTTAGCATTTCAATTTCAGAAAATGTATGATGCAAGTAGGGTTAGCTGTGCGGGGGTACAAATGAGTTCTTGTTTTAGTCCTCAATTCATTTTTAAGTGTGACTCATCTGGGAAGATCTTGTCATTCTGGGAAAAAGACAGCAATAAATCAGTTGGGAAACAGCAGATTTCTTCAGATCTAACATGTATATGAATTTGCAGTAAGCCATTTCTAAGCTTGTGAGACACTGGTAACTTTAGGACCATGGAAACTTTGGAGACTGTTGTACTGAGATTAGGGAGGTGTTCATGAACTAGTCAACTACTTCATCAATGTTGTATCAAATGTTATGTCTCTCTGCATTCCAGGAAAGATTGTGGGTAAGTATTCAATCTCTCAGAAACACAAGAAATCTCATATTTTGAGCTAAAGGACACCAAAGACCATAGGATAGTTGTGTACTTCTGATTTACCCAGTGGAGCAGCACTACTGACATACAGACAAGGTCCAAGGAGAGGTATAAAATGAGCTGCCTGATGATTCCTTTCTAGATCTAAGAGAGGCAAGAAGCCTCTGAAAGGGTGTCATGCTGCAGAACAAAGAGCCAAACATTGTGTGCATGTACTTGGCACGCACACATGTTGCTGATGGAAGATACTGGAGTTAACTTAGCAGAGAGCTATAGAAGCAGAAAAAAGTTGGCTGCCAAGACCTCCGGTGGGTATACAGGTCAGGGTCCCACTTGAAGCAGAATTATTGCTTGACTAGATCACAGCAGATGTGACTTTGAGATGGAAACATCGTGATAGACAGCATGAACAATCTTCTGATTATAAGCTCAGTGATAACAAAATATAGATATTTTTTTCCCAGATGCAATGGTCATAACCTTATACATACACTTCAGTTCACTGTCACTTCTCTTTCAAGTCACAAAAGCATTAGTCACCTACCAGAACAACTGTGCAAAACAACAACAAGCAAATGAAAAGATACATATCCAATTCTTCTCAGCTGTGCCTTAGAAACCCTCTACATCCACTGTCATTGTTATGTATTAAAGCACGTATTGCCACTGAAAAAATACTTACAAATGGAATAACTAAGCGCAGTCAAGCTTTTTGAATAGCTAGCTTTCCTTGCTGTTGCCTACTTATGCTGTTTGTATTTTAGGTTTTAAAAAAATTGTTTGTGCTAGCACAAGTACAAGGTCAGTGAGTAATTCAGTGAGTACTGATTTCACAGGAATGCTAGCAGAATATGTTGATGCTGAGCAATATAGCTTGCTACAACCTACCAGCAAAATCTCAAGTAAGGTTATCTGTCCAGAGATTTATGTGTTACAGAGAAAGTAACAGTATCTAGGAACACTTCTGCACACCTTCACCATTCTCTCTAAAGGTTTCTGGGCATGGTTCAGGAATCATTCTGGGTGCAGGCCCCTTCCTGGTAAAGCATCTGAATCATAACCACTGTTTTGCAGGATATTATGGACTCCTAATTTCACTGACATGTCCACCCAATGGCTTGTGCTTTAACAGAATGCAAAACTGCAGTTCCTGGAAAGGAATTTAAACTTGATTTTAAAATCAAAAGAGATGGAACATTCCCCATACAGGAGAGGGGTGGAAGGTGAGGAGGTGCGAAGGGGGGAGTTGGGATTGAATTTATTTATCTGGAAGGGAACCATTTGAGTTTACTGCTTTGGAGTACATGGCTGCAAGTTCCAGTCACTGATTTTTTATTTATTTATTTATTTATTTATTTATTTATTTATTTATTCCTGCTAGTCCATGGTGATTCAGTTCTTTCTGCTTCACAAGATACTTATACACTGTAATCAAGCTTAGTTTTTATAACATTGTATTTTCCAGTTCTCTGTTCATAAGGCATAATAATGCTGTTCTTTTCTGCATCAACACCCATTTTCAACATCCTTTTAAATAAGGATAGCTTAATGCAGTTATGTGGACTTCTGTTGTAGTCTTAGTTCTCAGTTCCCTCCCTCTTACCTTTTTTCTCTGCACTAATTTCCAGCTCATACCAAGTCTCAGCATCACACTTGAAAACTTTGTTCACCTTTGTGCAGCCTACATTCTAGTCTCTCATGTTGTAGGCAGAGCCTGTGTTTCTTGTTTCAGTACTATGTTTTGCTATTGTTTGTTTGAAAAGGTCCAGGTCACCCCAGAATGACTAAGATCACTCTGTACAAGTGCCCTGTCCTTGCAAGTAATTCTAGTCAGGCAAATCTGTGCTGTCCACACACATTACAAGAAGTGACTTCTTATTTACAAACTTGTAATAATTCTACTATCTTCATTTAATAATAACCCAAAATATAATAATTTCAGAATGTCAAACTAACAAAGGTCTGCATAAATATCTTTCTTTTTGTAAATAGCAAAAGAATGACCTTAATTTCCTAACATTTTTGTATGTTTTAATCTTTTTTTTTTTTTTAATTCTATATTGTATTGCTATCCCTTTATTATTTTTCCATTTTTTTAACTTTTTTTTTTTTTTTTTTCTCTCCAAGTACTCTCCATTTTGTAGTTAATATAGCATTCTTTTTCTTAAATATATACATGTATTCTCCAGCATATAATTACAGAGCTGCTATGGATCAGACACTTAATGGTGACATTCAGGCTTCAGTATCTTATTCTTTAGGGCAGGTTTCTTTGAGTTTGGAGGGTTTCCCAAGATCAAAAAAGCCTTAATAAGGGAATATCCTGAGCCAGTTCACTATAAACTACAAAGGGGCAATGTCAAGATGGAGCTATCTGGCAGTGAAAACAGCACTTGAAAATGCATAGTATTATGCAGAAGCTTTGCCTAGTCAATTCTGTATTTTCAGCAAAGTCTTCCATGAAATATCCATCTAATTCTAAAAACAATTTATGAGAGAGAAATAGAACAGTTTAACCTAAGTAGCAGTATATATATATAAATACATACTGTATATATATATGAGTAGCAGAATATGATGACTAGTTTGGAGTAAAGCAGAAGTAAAACTTTTGTCCTCATCTGTTCTATTAAACACACATCAGAGCCCTTCCTGAAGCTCAAGGATCTCGTGTTTCCATAGGCCAAAGGCATGTACATAGTTTATACAGTCAACATAAACAATCAGTGCAGCTTTTAAAAAAACAGCTAATCTGTTAGTAGCCCATCTGGTCAATCATTTGCTTCTCAGGAAGTCTGCTAACCATCTGGAAGTTTCTACTCTTGTGACCATGTATAACATACAACATTCACTTACAACAATTTAAAATTTACTTTCCTCTTTACACTCTAGCTGTTAAATGGCTCTTGAAATATTTGCTTGGAGCAACAAGCATTTCCAAGTATGTAGTTTCCTGCTTTTCCCATTTACAGTCTTGAATTCAGACATGAATTTCAAGCACTGAAAGGTTTCCAGCTTTATTTTTCGGCAGAAATATTTCCATTCTCCCCCCTTTATCACATTAGAAGAAACAGAGGACAAAAGCAGTCAACTGAATTCTTGATATTTTGAGATGAAGCAGTGTGGGGAGAATAACCATCTTTTTTAGATCTAACCAAATAGAGAAAGTTAAAATTGGGATTCCCGATTTTGACTCATTCTTTCCTGTATGTCTCCACGTTTCTGGAAAGCATTTTTTTGCTGCAGTGTTGAATGGAGTGGGCTCTGAAAAGAAACAGCGTACTCAAGGTAGGTGAAGCAGTTTTGAAATGAAAGTAGCATGGGCACATGTTGCACTGTTTCCAAGAAGAGACCGTCAGTTAACAATTCTCATTGTTTTAGACTATCTGTCTCCTTTGTTACAGAATTTCACACTGTGTAAAAAAATAAGTCAAACACAATCTTTAACTATAGTCACACACTTCATCATTTATGGATTTTCACTTCTTGTTTTCTTTCCATTGTGTCCTTTGGAAATATAAAGGTTATCTCTGCATTTTGTGCTCTTCACCGTACACGAAAATGGATATTATATCTGCAGGGATCTTAATACAACTAATGTGGACTTTGGAAAAGAATTTTTAATTTCAAGATTCCAGCACGTGTGAGGAACCAAAGCAACAGTTTGAGCAAGGAGTCAGCTCATAATCTATCTGCACACCCAACATGAGCTGAATTGAGCAAACTAGAATAGGCATTGTAGCATTAGGTTGTGCTTTACCATCCCGTACAGCACAGGATAGTTTTAGTGTTCCAAAAGCCTGATGTAAAACCCTGGGATGCTGTTACCAACCCACCCTTCCACTCCCATGCCCAGAAATACCTTGCAGTAGGAAAAATCACTGTGCAGATCCATGGCTTGCCAATGTGGAAAGGACAAAAAGCCTTGCTCTTCTTTACCTCTCTGTTAAATCTACAGTGCAGGGACATGTGGAAACTATTGGCAAATCCAATAGAAAGGGGAAATAGGGACTATTGAGCAGGGATACCCAGAGTAACAAAGTTTCAGCAATATTAATTCTGCATGGCACACTATTGTGTTCTCTGCACATCACAGGAGACAGAGTGCTTTGTGGGTACAGCCAGGCAATGACAGCACAGCCACTGAATAAGCTCCTCTGCGGTGGCTGAGGGAAGGGCTTTGCCTGCAAACATGGGGATTTGGGACTGGATTATGGAGTATTGCTCTTATTCAGATACTATCCCACTGCCTTTTCATTTTTCTGGTCCCATATATGCCACCCATAGTGGCTGTCAGCAAAGAGCTAGATCAGCAATGCATAAGATGTATCTGCAATGTAACTAAATAAGATAAATTCAGATTAAATCAGGAGCCTTTAAGTCTTTCTTAGAGGGAGAACTCAGGCAAGCTGCAGACTGCAATGGGAACTCCAGGAGTTCAATAACTATGTAATGGTAATCACCAGTATTGCCAACCTTGGCTATGCATGGTTTGAAAAAGGAGATTTTTTCATTAAGTGTACAGGATGCTGTCACTATGACAGATCTGTATCATATTCTGTCAGGTAGAATGCAGTTTGTCAGTTCCTGTGTAGCAAATTATAATATCTGTTTAAAACCATATTTGCAAGCAGTCAGCTGGCAAGTGCATTGCACACTCGCCCATCTGCCGCCGCAGTAATTGGGTCATCCACAGGAGAAGCTGGTTTGCCCCTGCAGTGACCTTATATGAAGAAACCCTATATCTGGCCAGGGATTTTAACAGTAGTATAGAGGAAAGGAAACTTTTCTATGGAACCAACTGGAACTGACAGACTCCTGTTACCCATGTTTTCAACTCAGACTTTGGAGCAGGTCTAATTGTACCTCAGAAATGATGGTGAAAGAGAACAAGGAGAGATGTTCTGAAAGTTGTCATTACAATAAGGACTGCAGTCTGTCTAAAGAGATGATTGCCAGGACTAGCTGTCTTCCTGTATAGCTCAGAAGAACACCAGCTTTAGCACCCTTCTGTTAAAACCAGTTACTGTTCACGTGAAAAATGGTAATGGTAAGGCAATGCATTTTAATTTCTTAGGGTGGCAGCTTTAACCTGGAGCTTCCTTTCTAAGAAGAATTAACAATAGAGTTGAATTCTGACTTCAAGATAATCAGGTTTTTCATTACAAAATTACAAAGGTGTCACTCCTGTTCTTCCTGTTTATGACAGAAGATTCAGGCTTTCTTGTAAACTAAGTATTCATGTTCTGTTCTTTGTCTCTCAGGGCAATTATCCATTAGGATAACTTTTCTAGGAGTAGAACTTCATAGAGTCATAGAATCATAGAATGGTTTGGGTTGGAAGGGACCTGAAAGATCATCTATCTCCAACTGCTCCACCCCTCCCTCCAGCCCCCCTGCCATGGGCAGGGACACCTTCCACTGCACCAGGTTGCCCAAAGCCTCATCCAGCCTGGCCTTGAACACCTCCAGGGATGGGGCATCCACACCTGCTCTGGGCAACCTGTTCCCACTGGAAACTTTCTTAAAGTTAGGCTCTAGTCTGAACAACAAATAAGTATTACAAAAACCTGATGTTACCTCATCAGAGTGAACATTATTTTTTAACTCTTTTACCCCTGAAACTTTTTCCTCTTCTGAGACGTTACTGTGTGTACAGAATAAGTTTCTGAGATGTCGATGATGTCTTGGCCATCTCTGCAGTACAAAATCAGGTGGATTTTGTGGTGAAACTCAACAGCTTCTCATTGACATAGAGAAATGGTTAATATGTAAAACATGCTAAGAAACTAAACAATGCTTCCCCTCAAATGTAAGAGAACCACCTTATAGCTTAGCTGGAGATTGAGCACTAAAAATGAATGCATATTCTCTGAATGAAGTCCAAGACAGATAGAGTAGAAAGTTAAAGTAGGGAGAAAAAAATAAAGTTGAATACTTCTAAAATAATACTTCATACATTGTACTATCCCACTAGTTCAGACTTAGTGACCACCATGGCTGTTTCTGGCCTCGCAGCCAGTGAATCTCCAGTGCCAGCAATGTGTGAGCAGAATTTTCAGATACATCAGCCATTTCCATCACTTCCTCTTTCACACCAGACTTTCACATTCCCTAGGGTATTTAACAGTCATCGCTTGAACAAGACAACAGTTGCCAAAACTCGCTATACTTTTGACTTAGTCTAGAAGACTGCATCACTGCTGATTGTCCATTTCTCAGATATGTCTATGAAATATGCAGTGAACAACATTCAGCAAAGACAAGCTCATCACGTTTCTTCCAGCTTGGGCAAAGGGAAAGGTCCTTTGTTGCCAGAGGTGAGGGAGCTGACTTTCGAAAGAGCAGCTAAGTGGTAGGATTGAGGCAGACAGAGTAATATTCAAACATCTTTTCAATATGTGGCTTATCTATATAGCATCAAGGCACTCAGTGCAAACAATCTTTGTGTACTCTTCTGTCACATTGTCCTGATTGCACTAGGAAACCTGGTTTTGTAGGCATCCACCCCTGACTTAGCCTTATGGGAAGGAAATACATGCTGTATACTATGAGATTGGTTTAGTTGGACTACTGATAAAACTAAATATATGGATGTTCACATTTATTGTAGGGCAGACTTTTATTTTTTTCCCTTCTGCATTGTTAATAAACCTGGAATTTGCTTAGGTACAGCCACTTATTACTATAGGCATGGTATTCTCCCTAAGCAGCTGCTTAAGAAGGCTGCTCAACTTCATCTAAATTGTTTTCCTGAACCAAAGATCCTTTTTCCTACAGAAGTGACCTCATGTTTAGGGGACAGCCAAAAGGTGTGCCAACATCCACGGTAAGTCTATCAGATGCATGCTGATGCATGTGATTGACAGTAGACTTTGAAGTCGAAGGTCTCAGTTTTTCTTTCTTGTAGTATTCACAAAGTTTCTTTGATGATACTGGCTTGAGGCAGCGACGCGAATTGATCCACGCAGGAGGGTCGGTTAAGTGGCTCCTGTTAAAACAAACATCATCAATGTTTTACAGATCAGCCAGCAGGGGTCCTGCCTTTGCCAATGATGAAAATACACTTAAAGGTCTCTCTGTTAATTGGGTCGTGTTCTTTCTGGTGGACCTTTTTGGGCATTGAATTCATTCCTTTCCCCCATGCATATAAACATTACAGTCATAATAATACTCACAGCAGTCAAACATTTATTATCGTTATTATCATTGGGCCTACCGCCTTGATGCATGGAGGAAGACCCCATTTTGCTGGATGTTACACAAGCAAAGAATAATGCAGGCATCCTTGTCTGAAAGGGCTAATGATCTAAGTAGGAGGCAGGATTCAAAGCTGGATACAGACCAGCTGGCATAAGAGGCCAAAGAAACAATAAGACAGCACTAATCAGTGAAAATGCTGTGATCCCAGCGTAACAACTCTGTTGACAAGCTTCCAGTAGAAAAGCTTATTTCTCCCCCCTTGAAACAATAAGAAAAAATAAGTTTTAAGAACTAATTAAAAAGAAGATAGTATATTAATCTTGAATGCTTATTAGGGTCAACTCTTCATTATAAAAGGGCAAGTTCAGAAGAAACCCCAGGAGTGCTTGTTTGAAAATCTAATATAAGAGCCAATGCTTATCTTAGGATAGATGTACAGACAATGCAGAACCTAGAAAAAGAATGAAACAAGACAGAGCAAAAGAAAATACACAAAAATGGGAATGAAGTTCAAAGTGGTGAGTGCAGGAAATACTTGTCGTGGGAGCATTCTGATCAGACAAAGGTAAATTTACCAAAGCTACAGAAAAAAAAATGTTTCAGTAATCAAAGTGGGATAATGAGAGCATGTATAAGATTTTATTTGAGCGTGTGTTCATTTAGACCGCTACAGGTATTCACTCAAATAGAATAATGAGGAACCAATTTCCAACAGAAAAAGGCAATTTCTATCAGACTAGAAAATCTTTACAATCCAGAAATTCTTGTAGTTCCATAATTAATATATTGCTCAACTTAAATAACACTCATCAGCTTCAAATCATACTTATATTTTTTTATTTTCCCCCTTTGCACATTATTTGAAAAGGTCACGACTGTCCACAACTAGAACAGCAATACAAACAATTACAGCTCTTTAACAGTGTACTGTAGAACAAAGGCTTCAGTTAACACTGGTGTTGCTAGCTCTCTAATTCAGGCAATACATGTTGTGGAGCAGTCATTTTAGCTAACAGTGTTATTTGATAGCATTACTGGGCATAAAAATGTTGTAGATTTTGGCTCTCTAAATCCACACACCAGTACTAAATGTTTTCTTCAATGTTATTTAATCTTTTCCATAAGATTTGTAACTATAAGTGAAAGGGCTTGATTGCTTATAGAAGTTTAAGTTCTCTTTAAATGAAATTATAGAGTAATGCCTACAGATTTAAAAACACCATAACTTTCTGCTAACAGTGAGTCCTGACTGGTTTCAACATCTTTTTTTTTTTTTTCTTTCCTTTTTTTTTTTTTTTTTTTCCCCCCACTTATTAGTTCTGGTGCAGAAAAGACCCATGTAAAACAATATTAAAAACAAAAACAAACAGATATTGATTGACACTGTAAATTGCCTAACTCTTATGGGAACACTATTAGCAATTCTCTCTCTCTCTCTCTCTCTCTTTTTTTTTTTTTTTTTCCTAAATAAAAATAGTATAAGGAATTGGAACTATTTCTCTCTCTAACTTTTTGGCAAAGCTAAAATAATTTTTCTACTTGTTGTACAGTTTCCCCTCTAGATGGTAGAAGAGAACAAACTCTGTTACTTCTGCTGTGAAGACTGAGATGATTACTAGAGAAAAACAATGTTATCTGTGAAAGTACAAGGCAAAAAAGCTGAAAAGTCAGGCTATATTAAATTAACTTTGTGTTCTGTTTTAATTTGATATGGGTAAAAAGAGTTCTGCTGGATGTGCTGATGGTTGCTTATAAATTTACAATTGGAATTGTGAAGGACTGCTAATATGAAAAACTTTCATGCACTAAGATTTGCCTTTGTGTGAGTGTATGGAAGTACTTTCTTAAGAATACTACCATATGATTTTTAGGAGAAAAATATTTTTTTAAAGAAAACATTATTTCAGTAGCTCTAGACATCATCTGTTTTCTTTATAAAATTATTCTCTTGATTTCCCTAAATGTATTTGAACAGAAATCAGCATTTTTCCAATAGTTATTGCTTGGAACCTGAAGTATTTCCATGAACTCTTGCCTTTTTCATATTAGTCATAAGTAATTCTTACTTAACTTTTTCAGCTTCTTATTCTGCAAATCACAAAATGTCCTTCCAGGTTTTTAGTTTCAAGCTGTATTACAAATAGACTCTGTTACATCTCAAATTGCTCCTGAATAAACTGTAGTAGAGTTCACAAAAAATGTGATATAAACAAATACAAACCACCTCCTTTTCAAGTAACTAGTAAACTGAAAAAACGAATCCTTCTAGATTTATGTCTGCTTGCCTTGTGACCACTGGCTGTATTAAAGGTCAAGGGATCCCTTTCAGCAGCAGGAAAAGAAATGAGCCTGCAAAATTATCTCAAGTGTAGACACAGAGAGCCTCATGTTGGTAGAGACAGTCACAAATCATTAAGTAAGTGTAAACCTCCGTTCATTGTTTTCTTTAATTTTGTATCAGTAGATCCTGATTCCAATTCACCATTATCTGAAAATAATAAAAATAATCATTCTACCATCTCTGAAGGAGGATAAATGCACAGATAACATTCTCTTTTGGTAATGCTGAAAGCCATCAGTGCTATGAGTTCATGGCCACATGCATGTTACCAAGAAAAACAAACAATCCCTTCCTCTCTCAGGTGCTCAGCTTTGTTTCATGCAGCATTGCTTGTCATCCAGACCTGTGGTTCATCCATGGCCCCTATGCCGGAGATTCTGACTTGTCAAAAGGAATCAGGATTTGAAAACAAAACAATTTCCTTTTATACTGATGCAAAAGGATCACAGGAGTAATTTCTGGATGAGTTTCACTTCCAGAAGATACCTTATGGGTACTTTCACATTACAATTTCCTTAACCATGGAATAAAACCCTTGGTTTCTCCCCACCACCACACACTTCCAAATTTGTCCATATTCTCCCAACTTACTGTTTGCAAGGCTAAAGTTTAAAACAGCTGTGAGAAGATAGAAGGGAATTTTAGTGGCGGACTAACATTTCTATTGATGAGGTTGTTCTAGGTATCTCACAGTGTCACTACTCTGTGCTTGCCTGCTATGCTGGCAGCCTTCATCCTGCCTTCCCTGTTAAATGGCTGTCCTTGCAACTTCTCTACATTCTCCAGCGAACTGTCTTTTCCTGTTGAGGCATAAAAGAAAATCTTCCACTGAAAGGTCAAATTCACCGTATCAGTCAGGCAGGGTCAGAGAATTACAGAGCGGCACTCCTCACTCCCCCGTGCAAACTGTAGAACAAAAGACAAAATGAGTAGGCACCCAGGTAAATATGATGTAATGGGGGAAATACAGCCACTGTAAAGAAGTTACACTTCACAAACCTGTTAGTGTTCTCTGAAGAATATGTGTCTAAAGGTGATCCTGTCAGGAAAGTATATTTCTATTTCCAGAGCTTTGGGGTAAGGTTTTTCACCAACAACAATTAAATAATTCGAGAATAGTAGGAACTATCCCTTCATGGATTTCCAGCTGCTTGAAAGGTAATAAACACAGGGTGAGAAATTAAATATCGAGTTGGGAATTAATACAAAGGGATCTATCCTGTTGAACACATTAAAAAGGTTTTGGAAAAGGAGATGAGATGACAGACTTAGAAAGGATATGAAATAATTCAGGATAATCAAAGCTTGATTATAGAGTTGTAACAGATTTTACAATATTGTGTTGCAGGGCAATTTAAGGATTGTTAAAATTTAATATTGATAAATCTTAACAGGAAAAAAACAACTCGATTATACATATGCATGTTGGTTTTTAAACTACCTTTGAGAAAACAGACTTTGAAGTCATTGGGGATGATGTTGGGAATTCTTGGTGAAGGAATATAGAACAAAATATTGCTACTACGTACATCTATAGTCTCTTAATTTCAAAAATAGATGCAGAAAAGCTTGGAAAGGAAGAACAAAGAGATCAGTAAGGTCCATATAATGAGAGATTAAATAGACAACTGAGGATACATAAAGATATGAATAGCACAGGGGAGGTGATTAAGCAGTGATTATTCACTTCTCACAGCACAAGCACAACACAGCACCCAATGAAATTACAAGGCAGCTGCTTTAAAACAAACACAAGGAAGTACTTTTTCATACAGCACATAATTAAATAGCAGAATTCACAGGATACTGTGGAGGCCACAAATATGACTAAATTCAAAAGACATGAGGCATGTAACATAGGCCCACCAGCGGCTATTAAACATCATATGCCAGATGAAATTTCCATCTCAGGCATCTGATGGCTAGGAGCTGGGAGAGTACAATGTGAGAGGATTGCTCTGTGCTTGGCATGTTTCTTGGATGCCTTGTCCAAGCACCCACAGTTGTTCCTGTCAGTGACAAGAGACCTCACCAGCCTGCTGGGCTGACCGGTCACAGCTATTCCACATCTGGTGGTCCTGCCAGCAGAGAGGGGGTGACAGACAGCGACACACAATTCCCACGTGCAAATAGGTTTATAACAAATATATGGCAGTGGTGCAAAGATACTTCAGCTGGATCCATTCAAGCTTCTTTGGGTGTAGGAGAGCTTTCTAGTCTAAGCACAGTGTATCATAAACATGTCTTTGCTGAGACAGGAGCGTGCTCTCTCTTGGACTTTGCCAGAACTGCCACCTCTCTAATTCTGGTGCTTTCACTTCTGGCTTTCTCTACCTACCCGTTTCTCCTTCCAGCTGCTTCTGTCTCTGTTCCACACCCCATGAGGTGGCTGAGTACTGCCCATGAGAGGCAGGCACACACTCCTCAGTTCCTGCACTTGGAGTCCTGTAGTGTCCTGCTCTGCTCCTTCAGGGGCAGGCAGACAGGGAGCCTGCTCACACAGAGGAACTGATGAAGAATGCTTATGGCCTTCAGAGAAGCTATACACTGAGTTCCCAGTTATCCATATACATGATGTGTGTATTTTTCCCCAGGACTCCCTCGGCTGGTCACTGCTGAATAGTCTCACAAGGCCAGAGAAAGGCACTTCCTTGCTCCCAGGACAACTACCATACCTAAACTTGAAGTCATTGCCCCAGAGTAGTGTGTGTAATACATCACTTGTATTCTGTTCTCAAAATCAGGTTAACGATTTTAGCCAAAGTTCAACAAGCAATCCCTTTGTGGCAGACATGGCCCACGGAAAGTTCCATCCAGACATTTTCAGGCTGGGAAATTTTACACTGGAAAGAGGGACTTCTACTGGAAAATGTTAGGCAGCCTTACACATGGCTACCCAGTCCTTCCAAATGGCTCTCTTGTCCTGCTTTGAGCATATGTGTGCAGGCATGTGTGTATGTACGTATGTATGTATGTATTAAGCAACAGGGAATGTCACTGCTGTAAAACTTCTCTACAGAATAGTTTTTGCCTGGATTTTCCAGCCCAGCACTCACTTGCACAGTATAAGCAGGGCACTTTCAGTAGGGCTTGCTTGGACAATAACTTGGAGAAAACGATGGCCTCTGAAAGAGCCTGGTGCTGAGCCTGCAGAGGACTCTTGGGACACTTAAGGCCCTAAACACGTCAGCAGCACAGCTGAACAGCAAGCTTTGCAGCGCTGCCCAACTTCTCCCTGCGACACAATACTGCATTGTCCAGGGAAGGTGCACCAACACTCCTGCAGATAGGCAAGCGGGGCAGAAAAAAAGGGCACCTTTATAACCGTATCTCACTCGTAAGCTAATCGCACCAGATAAAACCCTCACTCCTTCCTCATTTTTTCCCCTATCGGGAAAAAAAAAGTCACTGCATCTGGGTTTCCAAAAGCGCTGAGCGCTCGGCAATCCTCCCTTACAACCTCCGGCGGCACCAGCATGGGGCAAGGGACGCCCGGCTGAGGATGCTCGGCTGGCAAAGCCGAGATGCAGAGGATCTCAGCCCAGGACACGGGCACGAGCACGGACACGGGCACGAGCACGGCCGGGAGCCCCTCCCCGGCCCGCTGTCCCCGCCCTGCCGTGCGCCCCCCCGCGGCCCGGCGGCAGCGCTGGGTGCCGGGCGCTGGGCGTTGGGTGCTGGGTGCCGGGTCCTGGGTGCTGGGTGCTGGGTGCCGGGTGCGGAGCGGAGGTGCCCCGGCGGGGATGCAGCATGGCCGAGGTGCCCGCAGCCCCGCACCGCACCACCGGCTCCACGCTGCTGCACCCGCTGAGCGCGCTGCTGGGCATCCCGCTGGACCAGGTGAGCTGCAGCCCCCCCGGGGGGACCGGGTGGGGAGCCGGGGTGAGCCGAGCTGGGCTTGGCTGGGCTATATGCAGGGCTGTGCAGCCCCCCCCCGGGGCGAGCTGGAGGCGCTGGTGGCTGGGTTTGCCGGCTGCCTGGGTGGGAAGCTGTTGTTTTTTTCCGGCAGCGCCCTGGCAGAAGCCCCTGGTGCTGAGGATGCTGCAGGTCGCAGCAGCGGGGGATTTGTAACGCCTCCGGTTGCTCAGCCTGCACGGTTCCGGGCCGTGCCGTGCCGTGCCGGGTTGTGCACGGGGGAGAGAGCACGGGCACGGCTCCTCCAGCACCCTGCAAGCGAAATGCAAAGCGCCCGTCCGGAGAAGCGTGGAAAGCAGCCTCGCAGCAGAGCGAGCTGCACAAAGCCCTTCCCGGAGTAATGCGCTCCGGCCAGCGGCGTTGCCGGGTTGCTTACAGCCTCCCGGTTACGCTGACCTCCAGCAGAAAATGCTGATTCTCCCCACCCTGCACACACACACACACCTCCTTTTGTTGTTTCAAGCCTGCATGCACCTGCTGCCTTTTTTCCTGCACTCTTCCAGCAACGAGGAAGTGCGCTCTGGAAGTTTGTGGAGCTTGAACTGTGCTCCGAGAAAGCTGGGCACCTGGGACAGCTTGCTAGAAGTCAGCAGAAGATGGGCAGTTACCTGCTTTCTCTTCTGTTCAGAGCAGCCGGTGCTACGTATCATTTTTTGCTGCTGTTTGTTTTTAAAGTTGGGCAAGAAATACAGCATTTCATAGATTAAAGCCCCAAACACGCTAATCCCCCCCCCCTTTTTTTTTTTTTTAATAGAAAGTTTTTGCTATGAAAGAGAGATCTGTTGCTCAATGCAACAACTTGGAAGCAACAAAGGCTTATGATTATCAATCAGCTAATACCACAGTTCAGGAGAAGGAACACGAAAGGTGATTGCCTCCCGTTCGAGGTGCTGTGCACTGTGACTGATGAGTAGGGAAGGAGGGAAGGGGCCCAGAGCAGTGTGCGTTTGCCGCTCCAGCTTGTTTGCAGCAGTGTGGAGCACACCAAGATTGGGCTGGCTGGGTCACTGAGCCATGCCACTGGGTGGCCTGCAGCTTTTCCTTCGAAGCTTTCAGCACCCTGGTATGAAGATGATGCTGGCAGTGGGAAAATCCTCCCCATGCTTCTCCTGGCCAGAGGATGCGCCGCTGCAGCTGGTTGTGTGCCCTGCCTGTCCCAGGACTCCAGGACAGTTTGAGCCAGTTGCTGATGACAGGCAGCGGGTGCATGCCTGCTGGGTTTTCTTGTCCCTGCTCCTCCAAAAACAGGAGAGCACAGTGCCAGGTGTGCAGGTGAAGCGAGCACAGAGCTGCAGGAAAGCTGGATGTGGCCGCCTCAACACAGAGGGCTTGTCACTTCTTTTGCACAGACCTCTTTCTGTGAGGTCTGTGCTCTGAGAGAGGTTCCAGCCGATGAGAAAAATCAGAAAAAGTGTTGAGCTGAAGGTCGGGCAAATGAAAGTAGTGATTGTTAGCCTTTCATTGCCGAGGTCAGAAAAGCTACAGCCGTGGTAGGCGGAAAATGTTTTGTCATCTAGTAAGCAGCCAGTGTGTCACTAACCATAGGAAGCAGGGATGAACCTGAGAATGTCATTTTTCACATTGTTTTTTTTTTTTTTTTTTTTTTTTTTTCTTCATTTTGCAAACTGTGACATAGGTTTAAAAGCCAGAGGGTGTAATTCCTAGCTGCACGATGTACCTGGCAGGCTGTTCATTTTTTATTTACTAGACAGTGTATCACATGAGAACATAGCAATGTTTTCTGCTTTAGATGCTAAAATAGCCCCAAAGTCTCAGACTGTATTTACATGGCTCTTTAATGGATGATTTATCTTTGAATTTAACCTTGAAATATCATTTTTTTTAAGGAGGAGCTATATTCGGTAACAAGATTAATGAGCTTGAAAGAGGATGAAAAGACTCGTTGTGTTCAATTCATCCTCATATCCCAGGAAAGCAGACTTTGAAGTTTAGCTGACTTGTGTTCTAAAAATATCTTGCTAGGTCAATGACACACCTCCAACAGCATTTGGAAAAAGAGGGGGTTGTTTTGATTGTTTGTTTGTTTTTTGTTTTTTTGTCACTCATGCTACAAATCACTAATTCTGGAGCACTATCCCCTCCAGTAGGTTTATACAGTGACATTTGGCAAAATATAATTTTTCTTCTTTATTTTTGGTCATTTGCACCCTAAATCACTGACTTTTAGGACATCTTCCTCTAGCATAAATCAGTGAGATGTGATAACTTTAGGATTAAACTTTTAATAGTGTAATTTCTGAAAGCAAAATGCATTTGTATATAAATACAGCAAAGAAATAAGTGCACAATCTAGAGGTATATAAAAGTATGTTTAATGGCATCATTTATCCATACGGCGTTTTTACCATGCCTTCTTCAGCTCTGGGCATCTCTAGAAGTCAGATGGTCAGGTTCAAGGGGTTAAAACACATGACTGAAAAAAGTTTCACTTGACAGGGTCATTTTGCAGTACAGCTTCCTTGGTGCCCTGGGTTGCCTTGGAAGCAGCTGCCCAGGTGCCATACCTCAGCTGCCCCACAACAAACCATGTCATTTAGCAGGCCTGACCCTGACCTGCCTCTGACAGTACCACGTTTGTTGACTTTCAAGGAAATGTGTCGTGTTCAAGGAGCATCCCGCAAAAAAGCAGTGTATGAGAATCTTCTCGTGTTTATATCAGAGGGTTTTTGACTGGAGGGTTTTCATTGATGGGGCCTGCTGCATTGCCCCCGAGGGGAAAAATATACATTTACACCTAATACGGGATGCTTTGGCTGCTAGTTGTGCACCTTATCTTTTAATCCTTTCGCTACAGCTGACCTGCATATTCATGTTTTGGCAACAGTTTGAATCAAACGCTAACTCTGTGAGGGACTGAAGGGCGTGCATCTGGGCCCTGCAGTAGCTGAAGTATTAGAGAAGTGTTCATGCCCTTACTTCAGTAAGAACAGTTCAAAGCATGCTCATGAACTGTGGTGGTATTGTCGTTGTTGATAAATATGCACTTTTTTTTTCTTTATCAAACATCAACACAAATTCTGATCTCAAAATTGGGGGGTTGTTAAATGCAACGGTTTTTCAACTTACTGTTTTGCTCTCACTCCAGTGTTGCTTCCCCATTTCCTGGTTTTAGCTTGTCAGAAGACTCATTAGTCCTCAACTGATTTGCATAAATTTTCTAATTTGTTTTTTGGGGTCAAAAAAGACAAATAAAAATTTAGTTGTCTAGGAACTTGACAGACTTAAGCAGGGAGCCTGATGGTTTTTTTACCTGTCTTTAACATAAGCATTAGAAGACGTAGTGCTGATGGGGGAAAAAAAAAAAAAAAAAAGCAATTTTTTACAGATTGAGGCAAGATAACTGAAGATAGAAGTTGACTGAAAAGAAAAGTGAAGTTAATGTCTGATTTTTACCTGAAAAATGCTGCTTGAAGATGAAGCAGCAACTGGTCAGGTTTGGTATGAACTTGGCTTTATTCTAATTCCCTAATGCCAGTCACCCTGCAATTGAAAATTCAGTGTTTTCGCTTTGAATTGCGGCAGCTCTGTCAGATTTACTGCCTCCCTGCCTGACATGCCCTCAGCTGGAAAAAAGAAAGCTGTGCAACCTGCAGTTATTTGAGAAACAGTAATGAAAAATGGAATATGAAATCAATGTATTAATACATATTTACAAAGAGATGTTACTTACGTTGCTAAAAGCAGCTTTAATTTTGATTTTTTTTGTCTTTTCGGTACCCAGATTCTGAAAAACTGTAGTCTGTAAAGGAAATCATTAGCTTTTTACAATAACGGCCTGAAGGACACAGCAATCTGTTAAAGAATGGAGGCACTGTGTGGCTGACCCTGCTTTGGGTCCCCAGCAGAGCACAGTTCGTAGTGCTCGTGGTTCTGCACGTCTTTTCTGTGCGTGTAGAGCAAAGCCACTCTTCTGCTTGTGCAGGGTCTGGGATGCTGTATGTTACCGAGACAGCCCTGAGGTGGAGGCATAGCTCTTCCCAAGGATTAAGGCTGTCTCCAAAGTGTTTCTTTTTGTTCAGGTCAGTTATTATTAACAATTGCAACGATACACATTTTCCTCTGCCTTGGAAACATGCATTGCCTTTTTCAACATGTTCTCCCTCAGTTTGGCATCAGAGTCTTTGACCTCATGGCTGATGTCTTGATACTATGCATGTAAATATTTCCATATCCCTTCGTTCCTTGAAAACAAAGTCTGTCCTAGTAAGTTTTTCATTTGGCAGGGGACAAGAGTGCAATGGGAATCAGCCGCTTGCAATTTTCCCCCTTTTAAGCACTTTCCTTCTCATTTGTGTTAAGCGAGACCTGGAAAAATAAGCATTAGAGTGCTGCATAAAGTTTCCTGTAACCTTCCCCATGAATTAATCACATCAGGAGTGATTTACCAGTGCTCTGCAGCTATTCTGTGACAGTTTAAAGTAGTGATGAAGCTTGGGCACCAGCACTGGGGTCTAGGCACCGAGCACAGAGCTGGCTCTGTGCTTTCAGGGGAGCCCCTGATGCTTAGGATTTATGCGTGTTGGCTGGCCTGGCATGGTATTTAATGCCCTGGCTGCTCCTTGGCTGCTGTTACAGGTGAGAACAGACAGCTCTTGGGGCTTGCCAAGCTGAAAATGGTGCTGGTACTCCCTGGGCAGGGGAAGCTGCAGCACTGGGCTTGGCATCAGTGCAGAGGTGAATTTGACCTCCTGTATTTGTCTAAAACCAAGTAAAGGGTCTGAGGTCAGCAGGCTTTGTTTCTCTCAGAGTAAAAAAATCCCATATGTCACTTAGTAGTTGCAGGTGTCCTTGAGGGTATGAAACTTGGTCTTCTGGATCCTCAGGTAGTCTAGTGAGAGGGCAGAGGGCTTCCAGAAAGTCAGGCTTGCTTTTAGACTTACAGTCTGATGCACAGATTTCTGCCATCCTCCACTAATAGCGGGAGCATTTCTGTTAATGTGCAGCTAATATAACAATTTGGGAATGAATCTCCTGACTGTCCCCACTTGGCACACTGAGTAATCTGAGCATGGGGTCCTTGGCATTACCTGCTTCTCTCTCCAGATCTGCTCTTTCTGGGCCACACTACTTGCTAACGTAGGCACAGCCAATTCCCCTGACATGAATTTGGTGGTTTCTTCAGAGCACAGCACTGGTCAGGCTCGTTTGGTTACTTTGATAAGGTGGAATCCAGCCCGCTCTGTATCGGGTTCAGCTTGGTCACCCTGTTGCAGCTCTGCAGGCAGGGAGAACTGCACTTGGAGAGAAAGGGCTGAGGGAAAATCCTTTGGCTTGTCACTCCCCAGAGCAAGATGGGATTTGATAATTCTCCCTCCTTATGGCCTTGGTTTGAAAGTTAATTTTCACAATATTTTATTTTTATTTTTATTTTTATTTTATTTTATTTTATTTTATTTTATTTTATTTTATTTTATTTTATTTTATTTTATTTTTATTTTTCTTCCTGGCTTAAAGCATTTTAAACAGCTTTGCAGAACTATAGGTGAGTACGAAGAAAAAAGAAAAACACAAACCATAGTTTCAGATGTGATTTTTTTTTTTTTTTTAAATTTCCTTTGTCTGCTTACAGTATGTTGCATCCTTAGCGGAGTTGGGTGGAAACAATATTTAGTGTTTCAGACTTCCCCCATGATAAGAAATTTTCAGGTAAAAAAACAGTAATCTTAACAATGTGAGTACACAAAACTTCTAAGTGGATTTCTGAACCAGATAAATTTATTTTTAAACATTTCAAAATTCCCAAATAGTTTGCTCTCCATCATTCCTCTATTAATAAAATATCCAAAAGAAAAATAATTTTTAAAGCCAAACTTGAAACATTAACCATTAACTAGACAGCTTTACCAGCTTGAAGCATTCTGCCGTCTGTATTTTCTAAATAGCAGGAATAATGCTCCCAACAACTAGAAGGAAAGTTAGTCGATCCGCTGATAGCAGTACTGTCTGGTCGTAGAGAAAACAAATACTAAATATTAGAATGATTATTCCTCCATGGTTTCTAGTACATAACCTGCCTCTTTCTGGATGTTTTTTTGCAAATGGTATTTGAGGACTCTAAACACTTACTGGGTGTTTCTGTGTGATGGGGTTGCTGGATGACAGGGATTTTGCCTACAACTGCTGTGTGTGTCCTGTGTGCTGTAAGTTACGCTAAAGTGAGTGGGGTGCCTTCTGGAAGCATTTGAGCTACTTATTTAGATGACATGTACAAAGGGCAGATACACCTGAGTGCATGTATCTGCCTAATAAATCCTAGACAAAAATCTGGCGATCCTGTGGACTCGCAACTTCAAAATTTGTGGTTCAGTATCAGATTAAATTCTGCAGCCTTCCAGTTCAGCAAGTGAGTCAGGCTGGAGACCTCTGGGAGGAAAAAAAGGGGAAAGGAAACAAGTCCAAAGGACTGATCCTTTAGATCAGTCTTTTGGATAACATGCAGAACAATGAATAAATAAATAAATACCTATCTCAAGCCAAGAAAGCATCTTCAGCTTCTGGCTTTCATGCACAGGGTGATTGCTTGCTCCTTCTACAGGCCCTGATCTTGTGACAACAGCTCTAGGTCAACTTGAGCAATTTCTTCATCTGTGTGGTTTCTTGTTCAAGTGGCTTTCAGCACTGTTGTGCAGATAGGGCAGGAATGGGGAAGGCAGGATGACAGGGCAAAAAAACAAGGCATTTGAGGACCCCCCACTCCCAACATTTCTCAGATAACTTCAGTGCTTGTTTTCATGCTCATACATACCAATTTTATTTTGAACTTTTTTTTTTTCCCAAGTACTGTTGAGTAGAAGAGATTTAATTATTAACTCTTACACCCAGCTTAAGTGGCATTATAAACTAGTGAAAGTAGGTTTTTTTCTTCCTGTTATCAGAGTATGGCAGTGTTAAAGAATGGTATGGTGTTGACTTTGTTTATCTCATGAGTTCAGGGAGAAGGTAGTTTCAATCACTGGCTCTTTAGCTTTGCAGCATTTGCACCAACAAATTCCAGCTGATCAATGATTTATCTGGTTGCAGGAGAGACATTTTTAGAATTACTTTGCTCACTCACAAATACTGGTGTTTCTTAGTTTAAGTTACTTTGCATTTATACCTCTTCTGCTGTAGCATTTCTGGGAAAGTTTTACAAAGTATGCTGTGTCGAAGACAAGGAAAAAACAGAGCAGACAAATGGTTTGAATACTGTGACTGGGAAGTTAAAGGAGTTGTTCTTTGAATTGCATCGTTTTTGATGGCATGGTGTTTTACATCCACAGTGAGTTATAGGCACCGCTAGCACCCACAGCTGTTTGTACCTTTGTGTCTGTGTTTGTGTTCACGCATATTCTCTTGAGGCAAGAATTTGTGGTCTCTGGTTGCCACAGCAACAATAACACTCCATTCTGGTGGTGTTTTTTTTTTTTTTTTTTTTTTTTTTTTTTTTTTTTTTTGTGTGTGTGTGTGTGGTGGTTTTTTTTTTTTTGGTCTGTTTTATACCACTAAGTTGAAAGCGTAGGCATAAAACTGTGGTACGTTGTGGGATATGATAGAGTCCTAAGAGAGTGATCTTACTAGTATTTCATTCAGAGTATGTAACTTTATTGTAGTGTTACCTGTACTGCTGCTTCTCTGCTAGGGTACTACTTCCTGATTGCAAACCTGCAATTGCAGAGAAAAAAATGGGCTCAGCAATTGGGAAAAAGAAAGTTTTAGAGAGGGTCTGCTCGTGCTAAACAGCAAATAAAATCAGAACAAAGAAAGGTCCAGAGTAGAAGGCGAATGGTGACATAATCGTGTTTTTGTCTGGTTGCAGTTGCACCAGTCGGCTGAAGGATAACTATGGGTATTTTTTGCCATGAAACCAGAACGAAAACATGAACAAGGTAAAAGACAAAAAATTACAAGTTAGACTTATTTTCTTAAATATGCAAAAGCGAAGTGGGCTGTCTGCTTTAGAAAACTAACTTCTAAGGGTGATCATGGTGAAAGAATATGTGAGCAGTATAAAGGAAGTATAGGGCTTCTTCTCTTCAATCTCCTAGTGCTTGTTCACATGAAGAGAAAGATGTGATAACACTGAAGGCTGCAGATTCAACAGTGATGCAAATGATTTTGCATACAGTCCAGAACTGGGCTGTGAAACTCATTTCAACAGGATGCTGCTAAGGCCAAGGACTTGCCCAAAGCCAGTGAGGACTTGGATGTTTATAGAAAAAACACGAGTATCCAGAGTGAAATACTTAACAGCTTAAAAGGGAAAGCTTTTGGAAGTACATATTATTTTGCTGGCTCCTTTCAGGGTTTGTCCCCTCTGCAGTAAGCGGCTTCTGGCAGCTCTTCCTCTGGTATTGCTGATGCTTTTGGGATCCCGAGCCACTGCTGGCAGCCCGGAGCACGGCTGCTCTCATTACAGGCGAGTGGCTCTGCCAGAGTCATGTTCCCCTCCCAGGGCTCGACTTGACACTGTGTTTATCGCTTGAGTTTCTTCACACTGTTAAAACAGGGAGAAGAAGATCTCTGTAGGAAAGGTAGTTGACACTCAAGAAGGCTCACCTGTCCATCGCCCTGCATTTGGGGAGCCCAGCCTACAGCTATCCTGTCATTTTATATAGAAAGTCACTGTCCACTTAAATGCTTTGCAATGTTTTCTCCTCTTGTGTATCCTTTTATATGTCTCTTCTGATTTTAATAGGTTATTTTATCCGCATGGTGAACATCTCCTGTCAGCTCAGTTCATGCTGCAGATCTCTTCCACTGTATTTGGGAGTTTTGTGATCCGCACATTCATTCTCTCTGATGTGGTGCAGCAGGTGTCTGGTGTAGTCTTCCTTCATCCTTTGATGGGGTTCTGACATGCTGATCATTAGTCTGTCATCTAACAGTTAATCAACCATACATTTTACGTGTGCCATTACCTGAATTGCCTAGCTATCTCAGTTGGACTTCCTGTTTTTCTGGCTTGGATAGAGTTGAGTCAGGCTTTAAATTAGATGAATTTCAGGGCTCAAGTAATTATTGGGAGGAAATTGATTCAATTTCTGCCTCCTCTTTTTTCTTTTTCTTTGACACTTCAGTCT
Organism: Aythya marila; assembly: GCF_965140915.1. Classification (NCBI taxonomy): domain Eukaryota; kingdom Metazoa; phylum Chordata; class Aves; order Anseriformes; family Anatidae; genus Aythya; species Aythya marila. The sequence goes on from NC_139043.1 coordinate 51,095,902, forward strand.
TTCAGCACAACTGCTAATGAGGACAATGTACCAGGCAGGTTTGGAAGACCCTAAGTGGCAGGTGTGACTCCACTACCCACATCTGGGATCAGCTATTTGCCATCTCCTCGGCTATTTCTGCATGCTGGCTGGCCAATGGCCACGTTTATTTGCTGGCAGGTGGAACTAACTGTGTCCTCGAGAGGCATCAAGCAGTCAGTGGGGATCCCTGTCTCTTTCATCCCCTTCTGAGACCCCTTTACCTCGTCTGGTACAAAGTACATACTACCTGTTGTTTGGGTGCCTTCCAGCATCAGGGAGACTGATACAGCAGTGGGAGAAACTTCATCTGTATTTTAAGATAGCTTAGGTTTGCTTAAATAAATAAATAATTGAAACCTGAAATACTTTCTCAAAGTGCTTCTGAAGTAGCTAGATGTTACTAGGAAAAAATGCTGTAGTAGAAAGAGAGGTTAAAATAAATTTTCCAAGCTAGCCGTGCAGGTCATGCACTGTACTAGTTTTTTCAAAGCTTTTTTTTTTTTTTTTTTAGGCTTTATGCATAAAGAGCTTGTTTGAAGAAGTTATAATTATTTATGCAACTTAAATGATTGTTGAATTTCTTTCCCCCACCTGTTTTCATGTTTGTAATGTAGATTGAGAAGAGCTGGTTTGGAGTTTCTGGACATTTGTTGCTGTGCTTTTTTTTTTTTTTTTTTTTCATCTTTTTTTTTGACATTGAGTCGCTTGTCACTGCATAGCTCACTTTAATAATATGAAGATATAAGGGCATTCTTTTCTTTCCTCCAAACTGCTAAAGGGGAAAAAAAAAAAAAAAAAGAGACATACTCATGTTGCCTAGTGGTTGCTCTCCTTTGCAGAGGAAACCAAGTTAGATTTCTGCTATTGCTGACTCATAAGCATGGCAAAAGTACTTCTGGGGAAAAGCGTTAATACTGTGACTAACTAATGCAAAAGTGGGTGTGTTTTCTTTTCCCCTTCCTGATGTAGCAATTATCTTTGGAAAATGTCGGTGTTAGAACCCAAAAGATCTGCTGAATGATATACAGTATGGACCTCTGGGGGGGTATACAAAAAAGGCGGCATGTTTGAGGGAAGGTAAAAAAAAAATATTTTTTTCCCTTAAATGTAGTATATTGTAAGTGAAGCCTAATTTGTAGCAAAATCAAAGTTTCTTTCTTTCTTTTTTTTTTTTTTTTTTAATTGTTTACATTTCTTATTGAGCAATTGACACTTACGCTGTGTGTTTTCCTGTAGTTTTTGTTTTGTTTTGTTTTGGTTGCTAAGTTTGAAAACTAGGAAACTTTTTTTTTTTTTTGCTTCGCTTTTTGTGTGGGAGAGAGGGAGAAGCCCCTGGAATTCATTCAGGGCACAACTTTTTGGCAAAGTACTAATGATTTCCAGATAGTTTAGTTTAGTGACACTGAGATGTTCGACTTGCAGGAAGTCCTCAGTGGTTGTCACTTTTAAGTTATTCTTTTTCAGTCAATGTCTGAAGTTAGGCACCTAAAATTAGACAAGTTCCAAACTCCAGCTTCCAGAGATATTTGCTGTAGATGTAAGGTGCTTGTAACACAGGCATAACTCAACAGCTGGCTACATTCTTATCCTCTTGCATGGTTCAAGATCCAAAATAAATGAGTGTAATGCTGGAGTATGCTGCAAATTCTGAGAAGAGAAGAAAAAAAAAAAGGGAAAGGAAGAACAGTCACAACAGGATATTGTAGCTGTACATGTTTTATTGGTGGCTTCTCTTCCTGCCACGGTTCTGAAGGGATTAAAAATAAGTCTGCAGCCCGCATAAATGAAGGTTAGATAAACACATTTTACGTTAAATACCACAGAGCAATAATTTTACCTTTTAAACTGTAGAATAATAAGGAAGAGTAGTATTTTATGACTGAAACCTCATGGTTGTAAAAACAAATATCAGCTGTTGGCAGTTTACTGAGGCTTGCTGATTCTACACAGTCACCAGTATAGCAAAGGAATAGGAGAAATATGATTGTCCCTTTTAATAATAATAATAATAATAAAGAAAACGTGGTCTTCTGGAAAAAGGATAAAAAAGTGAAGAAAAAGGTTATCTGGAAAAATGTATTTGCCAGTAGAAGCAAAGTATGGGGTGAGAATGGGAGACTCTGCATGCAACTCTAGAAAATAGAAACAAAGAAAGAGTTACTAGTTGTTATGTTTGCAAAGATAATTGCCTAAATAGAAATTGAAAATGTGATTTCCCAATCAAATGAATGGTTATGACTAGAGGTTACTACAAAAAAGGTGGCTCAGCATATACACCCCTCCCCTGGTATCATGTTCCTTTTTCCTCTCTCGTGGAAAAACCTGTCAGTTGCCTTTACTGATGGCTTCCCAAAATCTTTGTGTATCCTCTTTTGCCAGCAGGATATCCATGCTGGAAGGTAGCTGGGAATATTTTCAGTACCTTTCAGTAAATGCTGTGGCTCTGCAGTGTCAGAGAGGGTTTGGTGGCACCCTGAGGTCTGTGCCCCATGTCTTGCTAGGCTGGACTGTGAGCAGAAGAACATAGATCTTCACCTGTCTGTGTTGGTGTGCCCTGAAGGGATTGTTTTTAAGCTCAGCTTGAAACGTTTTCTTCAGTGCTCACCAGTTTTCATTCCCTTCTTCTGCAGGTGTTGTTACTGGGCGTTTCAGAGATGCACAGCTACTTAGGGAAGAGTTGAGGTTTGCAACATCTGCCTGCAGAAGCAGGAAGCTGGTGGTGTTTGACAACACCTGGGACAGAGGAGCATTGTTACCTGTGTCTCTTCCACACGTACTGGGCAGTAAATACACGGGCACATTATTTTCTGATATTTTTTTTTTCCTAACTCTATTTCAAGCACTTGAAGTGGGCTTGGTTTATTGCAGAACACCTGCTCCTGATATGTTATGCTATTTTAAATTGGCTTTAAATGGTAAACCAAAAAGTGGAGTGAGCACCAGGAATTGTAGGTCATTTTTGGCAATCCCACCTCTTACAATGAAATGGAAGTCCTGTATCATGGTCCGGAGACTCTTTCCTCTTTCTGTTAATGCATGGAGTATTGCTGCTCTTCATCTTCCTAAGTCTGCAGTGTACATTTCTGTGGCTAAGTTTATTCATCTCCATTCCTTTTATTGGCAGTAGAAGGACCTGGTTCAGACTTATGTTTTAGGAGTAGATTAATTGCAGCCTGGAATTCCCCATTAACAATAAAGAAATTCTGATGGGCTGGCTCTGATACTGACATCAGTGTTTGGAAAGAAAAATTCTACACCTTCCTTTAGCAAAGTCCTTTCATACAGTTTTAAATCATAGCCTAATATGCTACTTTTTTTACAGTGCCTTTGTCTTAAGTTACTAAGAGAATGATTTAAAGTTTAATACACGATGTTCCAGATTTAGATGTGTAAGGGCCTAATAAATTCTAACGTAATACCACTGATATGTCTGAAAGTCTTAGTCTTTGATCAAGGCACTTTATTCCAAGGACAATGGGTTTAAATTTATCACAGTGCTGACAGTTCCTTCGGGATTTTGGGGGGACAGGACAATAACTTTCTTTTCACGTAGAATAACTCATGAAGTTGGCGCTTTTTTTCCCTTGCGGATGTTTGTTTCTTTCATAGCATTCACTCACTGGGATATCATTGTGAATAAAACTGCTCGGTTTGTTGGTGTGTACTTCTATGGTGTGACATATTTTTCTATAGAAAAGGAACTGAAAATAGAATTGCACAGACATTGCAACAACAAAAATGGGGCAAACTATTTTAGATTTGCCAGTTCCCATTCTAGTGCAGGATTGCACTTGAAGCCTTCTGCTTTATTTTTAAACTGGTGGATATGTATGGGCACTAGGTTTTCATCTGGCCTGAAAGTTAAGCATGCTCCTGAGCTGGGACTTGAGAAGCATTTCTCTAAGCGTTGTACCATTCCTATATTCATGCAGCTTCCATTGGTAGTTGGGGAATATAATTTGCATTGAAGCCACAGACAGACATGCCAGCAGGATGGCTGGGTATACATATATGCCTAAGTATTGTCTTCCTCCTCTGTATTCTGAATAAATCACGTCTATTACACAGACAAGGCAGAAAGGTACTTGACTTGCTGTGCTGCGTTCTAAGTTTTTAAAAATCAAACCTCTGAATCTGGGGAAAAAATGCAGATCTGTGTTGATGATATCTTAGCAGTGTTACTGTCAAGTTGTTTACTATAGAATACAAAAACTCAAATTAGATGCCTGAACCCTGCAACTGGCAGAGGAAGGAGGGAAGCAATGCTGTGATGTCTCTACCATGGGTGATACCCAGTGCTGTGGGGACTTTCAGAGGAAGCTTCACAGGCACCAATGTCTCTGCTTTGTTGTGTTTTACTCTTCTGGAGTTGTTCTTTTCCTTGTTTCCATTCATTTTCACTTCAGCATCTCTCTTCTACCTTGAAGTATGCTTAAATTGGGTCTTCTGAGTGGATCCTCTGAGAAGAGCTGGAGTGCTGGAATAACGTGATGCCAAAGCAGATCTGTTCCCTCCACTTTAGTATGAATCTGGTGCTTAAGCAAGGAAGGTAGAAAATAGAAGATGCCATTTTTCCTATGGGAAGTGTAAGATCCTAGTGACTTACTACTTCCTCTAGAAGCTTTTGTAAAAAAACACAAGGCTGGTGGTCGTAGTTCTTTTTGCTGTTAAAATTCTTGTTTGGATAACTACATTTAACTCATCTTTCTTTTTTTTCTTTTCTGATTAAAATATCCTCCATACTTCGACCTGATGGCTGTAGTTTTCCTTTTAGACATCTGCCATATTATATCATGCAATGCAGTAGCTGCACAGAGGTGTGTCAAGTTGTTCTGTTTAAAGTACGCTTTTTGGGTAAAAGGTGCTGTAATTACAGTGTTGCCTCACTGCTGCGTAGCCTGAAGAAATGAAGCAGCTCTCATAACAGCCTGAAGGTCTTCTGAGTTGTTTTTATTTTATTTTATTTTAATTCCTGAATGAGTAAAAGTTCCAGCTTGCTTGATTTTACTGCTGCTTCTATTATAAGTAGAATTTAGTGCTGGCTATCTCAGGTACAAAGGAATTTCATCACACTATGTTTTGGCATTAGTCACTGAGAGAACAGTAATTACCGACTTGCAGGTAGTGGCAGAACATCACTGCACATAAATGATCACTACTTAAACATCTGTTCAACATACAGAGTCAATACAGTTCAGTGCAAGAGTTGTTGACAGCAAGCTAAAGGCTGCCTTTGGATCTGGTTCACGTGTTAAATGTATCAGCCATTGAAACTGTATGTATGAATGTCTAACTCTGCACTATGATGTAGGCTTGACTTACCAGACTTTTTACTTATCTGTTTTTTCTTTTTAAATTTCTGATGTCACAGAATTTAATCTGTTCTGTAGCTCTATTTGTGTGTCCTGCTAGTGATTATTCTGCTGGTGGCTTTGTAGAGGTAATCCAGAAAGAACATCTGTTTCAAGTTTATAGTCTAAATCACGGAAGGATATTTGACGGTGTAAGTAGGGAAACAGCAGAATTCATCCATGAAAACAGCACAACAGGCCAAAATGCAGTCGATTTGGCATATTCAACTTTACCAATTCCATATTCAGCATACATCAGCAGCAAAAAGGCCAGGGCTATAAGAACTTAGTGCTACTGCCGAAGAGGCCTGTAATCTGAAATGAATCATGCATGTACTCTTCCTTCCCTCAGGAGAGGTATTTCTCAGATTACTGTTTGCTTTGCTTCAAAATCTTCCACAGGGCTCCTACAACACAAATTCAGAGAAATGAGAAACCTGACATGATTTCTGTGATACTGCCCTTCTTTTTGGGGTGTTTGCCACTTCCCTGCATAGTAAAGTGATCTCTGCAGAGAATATTTGTCCTTAGGGTTCATAAAAATAGTCTGGAAGATCAAAATATTTTGAAAAAAAATCACAAAGTATCGCATATCTTTGAGAAAATCTTGACACACCCATTTCAAATATCACAATTTGGATGTTACGAAATGCTATCAGAACAGCAGGTCTATTTTTCAACATCAAAGTAGAAGCATCTCCAACAAAATGAACTTAAACATGTTGTTTGCCAGCTGTCCTTGGTTTTGTGAAAAATAATTTTTTAAAAAGAGAAAAACAAGTTACTGCGTTTCTCTAATGCTCGTTTTTTCTTTGCAAGCATGATACCTTACTGGAAGATGAGGCTGATCTCCAGTGAAGAGGAATGTTTTATTATAGCATTCCCCATTAAAAATATTTTTTTTCAATTCATTTTTTCAATTGTTCAAAAAAGACTACCACTATTGGACTCCACAGGCAGTGGTATGACTTGAGAAGAAGTTGATGTTGCCGTCAGTAGTTTCTATTAATATGCTTCCTTATGCTTTTCCAAGTACTGAAAACAGCTGTTTGGTGTTCTGTGGTAAGTTGGTTAATGAGTAGAGAAGAGATGCTAATTTACAAGATATAAAAAAAAAAACAACCTTGTAGCAGTCTCTTAAACTATTGCTCAGTACCTCACTAGTAGACAGCAGCAAATACTTAGTATCTTGACCATGGGCTATGATGTCATTTTTAAACTGCACACTTTCTTTGTGCAATGGATTTAAAGTCTTATTCTCCAGTTCTGCTGGTGAATGGTAGACTTAAAGCCTTATTCTTCAGTTTGCTGGTAAGCTCAAGGCCTAGAAGAGCAGAGGTATCTTCTGTGCTATCTATATTCTGAGGACAATCTGCATTATCTGTTGTCCAATGAAGCTGGCATGGACCTGAATGCCAGCTGGGAATATTTTGTCTGTCTGTGCAGAACTCACTTGCACCTCTGTCTGTGAGCATGTATGAACATGCATCAAGCCTGCTTTTGCGCAAGGGCTATATGTTGCAGGGGATGCATCAACACCATGTCATCAAACAAGTGACAAGTTAGCAGGGTGACTTATTGTATTGATTTTCACAGTGAATGAGAAGTAACTCAAATTAATAGCATTAATAAGATTTTTGCATACAGAGGACTGTCCGTTTTGAGTAATGAACTTAATTGCCATTTGGAGTTTGGAGAGAACTCTGTGGTCAATTTGTTATATCGTCCTAGATTTCTGGAAAATGAGATCAGATTTTCTGCTAGTATAATGCAGGAAGAAAGCAGTAAAGGAAAAGCAAAGTATTTTTGTGGTCAGAACAGAATGTAGGGCGTTTCTTCCTGATACTTAAGGAAAATGTTAAAAGCATTAAAATAAAAGACTACTTGCTTAAGCTTATTGTCTCTTCCGCAAGTATGATCTAGCAATCCTCAAATGTCTATTACCATTTTTTTAAATAGGGAGATTTGCAGATGCAAGGATTGTGGGATGAGTGGAATGAAGCTTCCCAAAGTGGATGATTAGTAGCCTACCCTGAACTGTGGTGAGCAGTAGCCAAGACTATTTGTCATGACTTGGTGAAAGGATGTAAAGCCAGGTTTTGCCTCCTGCCATGTTTTCTGTTTTCCATCTCAAGAACTTCAACCTAAGAAAAGGACTTTCCTTTTTATCCTTGTAAGATTTCTGGTTTTCATTGTTGTTGGTGTTTGTTTGTTTGTTTGTTTTCCACAATCATTTTCCAGTACACCAAACTACATATTCACCTGTCTTTTTCTGGAAGTGAAGTGTGGCAAATTGCTATTCCCCCAAGCCAGTTTTCCTCCAGAACAAAAGGTGATCTTTGTTCCCATTCAGCGTTGTTGGCAGGGGGTTCATTTCTTCCAGATGCTGACATTTTTAGAGACAGGTATCTAAGGCCAGATATTTGGAACTTTGATGTTGTGACTTGCCAACTGGCCCATAAAAGTGTCCCACTGCAGATGGTTAATGAGACCCAGTAAAAGATAAGACAAGAATTTTTTTGTTTTATTTCATTTTTTTTTTTCTGAGAAAGGTTAGGAAGTTGGAGGTGACTTCCCCATGTAATGCACCCTGCATGTTGATAGAGATAACTGAGAAGGTAACTGAAGGAGTTAGTGTTTCCCCTTTCTACAGTACCAGCTCAATATTTGCCAAGTTGGTTTTACCCTGTTAAAAATGGGAGAAGCTCCAAATGTTTGATGAATTTGGAATGAACCTTTTATGTCCTTCAAGGGATTTGATTTTAGTGTGAAGAACTGTATGGGGATCTTGAAGTCATGTTATGTTTAGTTATTCTTGTGTCAACATCATCCATGCTTATTCTATTGTTTTGACCAGAGTGATAGTTTTGTGTAAAATTCAGATTTGCAGACTGAACATCATTTTGTGTTAATGCTATTAGAGAATTTGAATGGATAAAAGGATGGAACAAAGATTTATTTTTCTTCCTTGTTCATACCTGGTGTTTACATGCTCTGGAGCCACCTGAATTTTTAAAGTCAAGACTATTAGATATTAAAGAATTCATTAACCGGACGACAATAACTATCAATTCAGTTGGGCTGTATCTGTTCCAGTTTTTCTCTCTCTTCAAAATTACAGATATCTTGTTTCTGCATTGTAAGGCTGCCTTCAGCTGGCTGTGACTCAGATGCAGGTCTTCCAGATGTCAGTGCAGGATACTGTGATGAGATAGGCTTTACATCCTCCAAAGTTTAATCATGGAAAATGAAGATAGTATCTTGTTTTGGCAATGTACCATGGGCTCTGATTTATTACATCTTACTTGCTGGACCATGGAAGAAAATGACTGTGTAAAAAAGAAAGGTGTTTCTTTTCTGCTAGCAAAATTGATGTGGAAAAAAAAATTAAGAACAACACTGAATATATGTGACTAGCATAAAAAAACAAGGGTTAAATGACTTATAATGATGCGTCATGATGAGAGATAATTGAAGGAATAATTCCCATATAATTTCTTTTCTGTTTCCATGTCATTTTTATGTGGACACCATCCATCCAAGTTCAGAAGCCCTCAATTTACTGTCAACAAATTGTTTTTAGCAACAGTGGAAATAACAAAAAAGGAGTAATATGAACTCTTTCCCCTTTAGGTAGCACAGGAAAGTGTGACTCTTACTTTGCTTGTGATCCAGTACAGCGTTTCTTAAACTCTCAGGGATATGTTCACTTCAGCACCTTAAATATGCATCGTGAAGGATAAGAGGCATGTTAAATGGAATGTAGTAAAATCACTGTCAAATGAATTGGCAGTGTTAGTGTGTGAGTGCATGTGTTTAAAACGGTTAGGTATAAATAATTAAATAGAGGTGGCAGTCATACAAAAAGCTATCACATCACTCTGTTATTCTGTAGAGTAATAGACCAGGTCTGGTGGCAGAGGCACTGCTCAGTTTTAAACAAGGAATTCAGCCTTCCAGGCAGATTGAATTCTCACAGCACTTGGAATGGAGTTCCCCAGTTTTGCTGGTACTTTTGCATTTGTCTTACGTTCCCCAAACCCAAGAAACAAACAACTGCCCCCCCTCTTTGTGACATGGTGGAGTTAAGAAGAGATTTGGTTTGGTTTATCTGTGCTTTCAGCTTGGCTCAAGTAAACTCATTAGAGACTGATCACTAGAAGTATTCTGCAGTTACTCAGCATCTCTAAAAGCCAGTCTTGCAGTAAATTGTGTTTTAGATCTTTCAGGGTGCTCTGTTCAGCTAAACCACACAGAAATCAGATGCCGTGTTTGAATTCCAAGTGCAAATGTCCAGTGGGAAAGGTACAAGAAATATTCCTCAGTACTCAAGCTTGTTCCCTTTTTTTTTTTTTTCCCAACAAGTACCAGATAGCTGATGGGTGACAGAAAGGTTTTATCAGTAATTGTTATATTTACCTGGCTTATGTGTTTATTAGTGTTTTGTTCCCCCTGTTGATGAATCTTTTATAACCAATCATGTTGTTTGTAATGTGTATGTGTTACTATAAACATGTATCTTGTGCACAGTGTTCATGTTGTTTTCTCCAGAAGCATTATGACCTTCCAGCATACCCTGTGTGCTTCTACCACAGATGTTTGAAGAGGTGGAGCTGGTATCTTGATATTAGGCATCCTGTTGCATGCTGTACAAATTGAAGGTGCTACAAACCAAACTGTGGATGATAGTTATTTTGTGGGAGAGAATCCAAGACTATAGTTTATAAGACAAACCAAAGCATAAAGGGTGTGCTTTTGCTTTTATCCCGGTACAAGTATTTACCCCAACTTCTGCAAAAGCAGCATAAGGAAGAAATTGTCTTGGTGAATCTGTGCAACAAAGTGTAGATGTAATAGTGACATGGCTGGTGTGCCCCTGCTACCTTTAATCCCAGTAGCACAGTTAATGCATGCTCTGAAGAAGCAATGGTGTGGGCTAGCGACAGGATATGTACACAAGGCTGCTGTGCTGTTATATACTGTGTGTTAGCTTGTGATGAAGTCGCTGCTGCTTGCTTTCTGCTGCTGCTATGGTTACCTGTCTTAGCCACATAAATGCTGTTATGAGTGTGTCTGCTGTGGGACCTTGCACTTTAATTTTGCTGATGTCCCATCATTAACATCTCAGACTGAACATATAGTGAGTAGATGAAAGTTTAAAAAAAAAAAAAAAAAAAAAAAAAAAAAAAGATTGCTTACTTTAACATTCTTTAGTGGTGTAAAACATCCATGAATAATGCTGCACAGAAGGGGATATTGTCTTTTAAACAACTGGTTTCTTGGACTGTTTGCTCTTTCCTTCTTTCTGTACACTGAATGAGAGAGGCTCTGCATACCGCAAAATTGAGCTTCCCTGGATGTACAAATATGACCATAAGTGGGAACAGGTTGAGGTGGCCTTAAGGTTCACTGAATAGTCATTTCCGTGCATTCATTGTTTGTGGAAGCATGTGTAGGGAGCATGAAGTCAGAACAGCCCAATAGTGATGTGCTCCCTTCAGCCTTTATGCTGTGGAAGGGGGAGAGAGAGGATGTGGATGTAGTGTTTTGAGTGTAACTGTATTGCAACAGGCCAAATGAGTATTTGGAATTTATGCTGCAGAATTTTGGTTTTGTGAGACCGGTGCCATTGTGTTCCTTTATTTTCTGTGTAAGATTTAAAAAGTAAGAACTGTTATATTCAAAGAAAGCATAAAGTACTGTCATGATAAGACACGCCCAACTCCTTGCTTTTAGGTGTAGTTCTGTAATATCTTCTATTTGCAAATGCTGGTAATTTACAGGAACGGTAAATAAGTAGATAAATAATATTTATAGGTGTTCCTGCTCCAAAGAACTAAAATTAAGTGAATCCAAGTATTTAAATAATTGCATTATTGTATTGCATTGCTGCAGTTCCTTGATTTCAGTGGTGCAGGCAGTAATATAGCCAACTAACCTTTAATAAAAGTGTTTGAACAGCACCATCTTGGATGTAGTCCACCAGAATAAAATCCATATGGGGCTCTACCATCTCATTAAACACATTGTAAATGTATTTTGACAAGAATGGTTGAAGCCAACAACCTCTGGACAGCCAGTGTGTCCAAGAGTAATATATCCTCCTCTCCTGGATTGATAGTTTCAGATAATCCTCTAATCCAAGTGATTGCTAATATGTTGTAGACTATTTAGCTTTGTGTGGTCTAGGATGACACGCTGCTGGAGAGCTCAGAGTGAATTAAAAATAATAATAAAGGATGGCGGATGAATAAATTAAATTAACTCCATCTGTCTAGGGCCCAGGCTGGTCTGCTTCCTGGCCTCTGCCTTGCACCAGGAGGGCAGAGAGGGGTGGAGAGTCACCACTTGGGCTCACAAATGAGAGTTCAGAGAAACAAAGAAAAATTAGTTTCTCTCTTTTTTTTTTTTCCCTTTCCTACCTCTGTTCTTTATTGTTCTGAGAATGGAGAGACTTCTCCTCCTCCACCTCCAAGAATTAAAATTTTTTTTTTTGTTTTTCTCTTCTCTTACAGATCAATTTTGTAGCCTGTCAACTGTTTGCCCTTTTGGCTGCCTTTTGGTTTCGCATTTACTTGGGTCCCAGTCATGCCAGCTCTGCTGTTCGCCATGCATTTGCCACCCTCTTTGGAATATACTTTGCTGTCTTCTGCTTTGGGTGGTGAGTATTTAATCACCAAGTAGACAAGGCTTGTGTGAAAATATTTTTAAACTCCATATCAGCTTTTCTGGATATTTTTTTTATTAGTCTTAAGACACTTTCTATTTCACAATCCTTTAAAATTAAAAAAAAAAAAGGGGGGGGAGGAGGGATGGGAGAGGTGGTGGAAATTCCTACCAGCATAACCACCCCAAGCCCTCAGAGTAAAATGAGCCATGAAAACATTTGTGAGTGAGGTATTTAATCTGTGATGTATTTGTTCTGGCAGTTAAAGCCATAGTAGTATGCTGTGAAGATAGCTTGTTTGGGAAAGATGCATCCAGTTTGAAAGTACACTTTGAGCTAGGCAGCTTTTTCTCTGAATCAAACACACTGACATCTTGTCAATAAGTGTTAATTTTTATTGGATATTCAGGCTATAAAAATGCCATTGTGATAATCCATGATTACTGCATCAACACACATTTATGTCATTCACATGAGAAAATATTCCCTCGCTCTGAACTGCCAACCCCTGAAGGTCACAAAGAAATCACCTAAATATTCACTTTGTTGTCTTCAAGGTATTCCATTCATCTTTTTGTCCTGGTGATGATGAACTATGGCATTATGAATACGGCGAGTATTCCCAACATCCACAGGTGAGCGTTTGTGGCCACAAGACTGGAGCTGCTCCTCTGGGCTTCTCTCCTTTCATCGAGAAGCATGAGGTTTTTTTCCAGTACCACTTTATCTTATTTCCTTACTTTCTTTCCCAGTTACTTGTAGGGGCTTTGTCCTTTTAGTTACAGAAGCAGCTGTAATTCCAGTTTGTGATTTTTGCCTTGATATATTGCATTTCCCTATGAAATTGCTGGCCCCAAAAGTAGTCTTTTGCAGGCTTAGCATTTTATGCCCAATCCCGTGGTTTCTTGAACATAATGAAGTCATTTTCTCCTTGGTATTGTGTCCTTGAGGATTGCTTTAAATAATCATTTTTAATGGGTTTTCCCCCTCGCTGCTTGACCTTTAAGTATTTTCCACTTATTCTTGAGTTAGGTAGTTCAGTTAGGGTCATTGTGGCAGCTTAACTTAGTGATCTGTGAAATAAGTCTTGTATTAGCTGCTGGGCTTGGAGCTTGAAAAAGTAGAAAGTTCCACATGCGTTATTACTTTGAAGCAGAAGCTTACAGCAGCATCATGAGAAGTTCTCGACTATGGGATCTTTCCTTTCCCTGCACAGATGTCTTGGAGGAAGACACATAAGCCACATAAAGGGCTCTATCAAGTGAGTGCCTTCCCAGCTGAAAGACAGAAAGCACTCTTATGAAAATGAAAACTATGTGGAAGTTACGTGTGCTTCTTTCACTGAATAAGAGGAAATTCTTGTGAAGGAACTCCTCTGCTCAGTCATTTAGCCTTCTCATGTGGGTGCCATACTCTTATAGCAAGCAAGAATTTTAAAAATTGTGTAGGCAGAGTTATTTGCTTCCCATCAATTTGCATAATTGGGAAATTTTATTTGTAAAACTGCTACTTTATAGCAGGCTAGAGGGATGAGCTGGCAGTTCTTACCACTACTTTACTTTTGTGCTGGCATCCCTAAGAGTACGTGGTTCACCCTGTGGTTTGGTTTGGGTGTGTTACAGGTGGTTTCTCTCTGTGGCTCTTTCTGCAGCTGCTGATTAATTCAGCATGCTGAATTCACATCAGTCTGAACTGGGGATCTGAAACTCTTTCTTCACTTGTCTTCAGGGTCATGGCTGTCTGAGGATCTAATGCTCAGATCTCCCCTTCTTCTTTACCACTTCTCGAGGCAACCCCTCTCTGATATCCAAATGGGAAGCATAATTTATGATTTGTCGAGGACTGCTTAGAAATGTGAATGATAAGCAACAGGCCTGTCTTACAGCAGTTACTAGCATTTTGCACTAGCACAATAATGTTAATGAAGAAGGTTTATTTTATTTATTTATTTATTTTTTCCCCCAGCCCATCACAGAGTATGAAGGCAAAGCCCAGAAGTCCAGAGATAATTAATATATTTTTTCAAAGTAATTGGACAATGTTTGTGACAGAAATGCCATCCAGAGGCCAGAAGGAAAAGTTGTTAAAAATGTGTACTATTTGTCTTCCAGTCATTATCCCTGCCCATCTCTTGAAGAAATGCAGGAGTAACTCGTAACTGTGAGAGAGATGAACTGTAGGAACCAAGACTACGCAGGGAATCATCTAATGCTTGTATCTTCCTAGACAAGTTGGAGTGGTAGTAGGAAATTGTCATGGTTTCATCAGGAAACCCCCTCACTCTTGCTGTTCAGCCACTTAGTCACAATGGGAAAAACACCTATACATAGGAATAGAAACTAAGCCAGTTTGCATAATGTCATCTACTACAGCAAGATAGTCATGTGTGTACTTGAGTAAATGTGAAATAGCAATTCAACATGCTGAAAAACCTTAGGAGGGCTGGGAAGATTGGGTTAGGTCTTTTCTACTGTATTTCACTATACTTGAAGCACATACACATTACTAATTTTAACAAAATAACTGTATTCAAGTGGCTTGAGAAACTTGAAAAAATCAAGTGTAACAGCTGGACCCGTGCATGCAGAAGGCCTCTGAGAATGCTGGGACCTGTGTAGTGGGAGTCCAAGAGTTGCTCTCACCCCCTCTTCTCTCCCCAAATACAAGTGGGAGTGAACAAAAAAAATAAAGCAACAACATAGTTTAACCTGCATGCACCTTCCCATGGTTATTTTCAGCTGGTATGGTCTCGTGTGAGGCTGCCAGCTTTCAAGACCTATAAACTGACAAATTAATATAGCATCAGAAACACTCCCAGCTGCAGCAGCAACTCTGTGTGTCTCTTTCTGCACACCCCCATTTCAATCTAGGTGCTTTACATTTATGCACTGAGGCTTATTTTAGACACTTCATCCCATCTATCACAGTTATGTATCTTGGCTGGGTGACTTGCCATTCTCAGTCGATGAGAGGGAGCCCGAGGACCTCACTGGACTGGATGTCTGACTGAGATAAAGTAAGATAGATTCTGCTCTGAATCGCCTGAAGAAGCTGTCATGTCCCCTCAGCCTGCCTTTCATCCTGCTGTTTGCTACGACCACGTGCACTGCAGGTTGTCTTGTGATCCTTGGCTTCAAACACATCACTGTCACTCGCACTACAGTTTATTAGTCCCCAGGGAGGAAAAAAAAAAACTAATTTCTTTTAAAGCCAGCCATAATTTGAGAAAGGCCTGGCTCATTTTCAGTCATCTGCCGACTGTGGTTCTTGTTTGATTTCATCCTTAGTTCCCTGCTCTGCCCCATCCTATTCTGTGTCTGGTGGGGGAGGATACTGCCTGTGGCTAGGCTCTGCTGGGTGTGCAGGATGGGCAGTCTCTTTCCTCTGTAGGTCTTTGTGTCTTCTTCTTTTGCTAGCCTCTCCTGATGCAGGGAACTCCAGCAGGCCTGGTCATGGCCAATCTCAAGTCCATGGGATATAAGCCTTTCATTCTGGTGTCCCAGCTCACCATTGCACTGTCTGGTTTGCTTCATTTGCCAGTCTTGTTTCCAGATATCCACCTGCTTCTCACCTTCCTGGTGTCCTCTCTCTTGCTTGGGTAAACAGAGGGAGAAGTTAGTTGTGAGAAGTGCAACACCTGGCCCACCTGGGTGCTGCAATGCTTCCAGACCTCAGACCACGCAAGTCATATGGTAGACAGTGTCATGCTGCTCTCCTGCCCGCCAATTTTGGGGTCATCTTGGAAAATGGAGAGTGAATTTGTCAAACTCCACGTAAGGAATGCTTCTTCTGGAAAGTGGCATAATTTGGTATTTAGAACTGAAAAGATTAGGCTATGCATCATTATCTGCCTTTACACAGAATCAGAAGAGAGAAAATATCTTAAACTTGAAATAATATAGTTTTTCGTAGGTCAGTAAGAGTTGTATGTGTAAATAAAGGGCATGTACAGATAAAAAAGGCAATGGATAACTTCAACACATGCAACATCATCTGGTTTCAATACATCAAATATATGAGTGAGACAAATTTCAAAATAGCATGCTAGAGGGGGAGCTCTAAAATTGGAATGCCCAACTTGAAGTGATCATATATATATATATTTTTTTTTTTTAATTTATTTTTTTCCTACCCACAGTGTGAGGAGGCATCTCTGTAATTTTTCAGCTGGGTTGAAATCCTTAGAAATCCTCTTGTAAATTTTGTGAGATCTTGAATTATAGACTGGGACTTGTAAACAACATAATTTGCAAAAACGAAGCCACACTCCTAAACAAGCCCAAGCCCAGTCTGAGTGATTCCTTTTCTTGTTGGTACTTGTGTCGGTAACTATGTGTTCTGTATGTTATGTTTTTAGGTACTCCTTTGTCGTAGCTATGGGATACCTCACGTTGTGCCACATAAGCCGAATATACATATTCCACTATGGTATTCTCACTACAGATTTTTCCGGGTGAGTGAGTCTGCAGGCTGGGTCCTGCATCAATTAATATTAGATGAATTTAGCACATTTTATGAATAATATTGATGTTATCTGGGGAGCGCCCACAATTCTGTTTGGCTTACGCTTTCTCTAAGACCTTTTTAAAGGAGGAAGGAACAAACACTGTGTTTTTTTTTAGTGACTCATTGCTTCTGCTGTTTCCCTGCTAGGTGCTACCTGGTTAGGAAGGTAGGTGGTGGTTCCCCCTCTAGCAGCCTGTGAGGGCAGCTCTGCACAGTCTCTTGCAGGTGCTGGAGGAGCGAGCCAGTGAGGCTGGTGCTCTGGGTCCCTGGTGCTCAGTCCTGAGAGGTGGCGTGGGCTGGGGTGGGCTTCCCTCCTCCCACTTTTGTGGGCATGGCCATTGGCTTGGAGCTGTCCTTTCCCCTGTTCCCATTTATCCACATCTGGGAAGGAGGCCAGGGGTGGCATTGGGAGGGTGTTTCCCACCCCAGGGGCTCTAGCTGCTGGGAAGGGAGGCTTGGGGGGCGACTGGCTGGAGGAGCTGGGTAAGCAGAGAAGAGATCAGCTGTCCATCTTTGTGCCCGTGGTATGGATTCTGTCCTTGGAGCAGGCTGTGGCTGCTGTTAAACAGCGCAGCTTCTCAATATGCCATGCATTTCTGTGGAACGGTGATGTTTATATGAACTGTTGGCTCTCTGTTTGATTTCCCTGACGCCGTAGAGGATGCTTTGCAAAAATATAGGCAGCTAATGTTGTATATTTATTTTATGAGAGGAAGGCATATTTTCTGCATGAATTAAAAACTGTGCTAATCCATATTCCACTTGTTTAATTGAATGTCTGAGTACAGAGTAATTTTTAACATACCATGAAAAATCTCTGTAAACTGTCACAGTAAGTTATAGATGACTCTTCCAAGTCTCTGTTGTCTTACAGGCATAGAGTAGGAAACTACTGTGTGTGCATGTGTCTCTGTGTGAGGTGGTGCTGGGTTTAACTGTTTAATTACATTTCTGGAAAAAAAATATGTCATTTTGGTACTCTTGAACTTTTTTTTAGAGGATGGGGTAGGAAACAGAACTCACACATTTAGAGAAATTTAGTTCTCTAATTTTTCTGTGGTTCTTGTAATACACAAAAGCATGTCCTGAATGAGTGTGGCATACCAAGAAGCCTATAAATGGGACTGGAATGTTATAGCTCTGTGTGTGTATGAGACAGAGAAAGCAATGTGAGAGAGCGTGCTTTTCTGAATAGCATGTTCAGAAATGCACTGTGAGGCATGTTAGCTGTCTCTTTCTGAAGACATTTAGTAAGGATCCAGCTGAGACTGGGGATGGCAGAAGAGGAATGGTAGTTGTTTTTATAAACTAGGTAGCATTTTCTTCCCTCATGGTGAAAAGGGAGCTACTCATCTAATGATGACCTTTCAGATAACAGTAGTGAAAGAATAATACCCGAACTTTTACTATTTGTTTTAGTCCTGATCCTTAAGATACAAACCAATTCTTAAACCAATCAAATACAAAACTGCCAAATAGGAAACAACTGGCAACTGTAGTACAGATGGCAACTACATCTTCATGTAACATTTTGAAAACAAAGAATGAAAATGAAATATTGTAGTGGTATTAATAAAAACTTGCCATCTAAAGTGCTCAAACTGAGATCAGCCCCATAAATCTCTTCCAACCTGTTTTCCTGAGTTGTGAACAATACATGCCCTCTGAAGCTTTGTGCACATGCCTAGAGATGTTATGACTGAAAGAGAGAAAATATTCTCCTTGACCACAGTTTTGCCATGTATGAGCAGAATTTGAACCTCTTCTTCCCCATTCTTGCATGTTTGATGGTTCCACATATATTGTGTGCAACAGTTGGGAAGCATTCAAACAGGCTTCTGGCTGGATGATCTTAAAAATCTCTGTCAGAACTTGAGAAACTACTAAAACAGAATCCATGTAGCAATGCCAATCTCCCTTCAGCCTCCCAGCCTTTTGTTTGAACATAATGGGGGAAACAATAAAGAAGCACACCCCTGGATTTAGGGGAATTGTTAAGAATGAACAAAAAGCCTGTCATCTGCTAATTTGTATTTGAGCTCTCAGTATCCCTTAAGTCTCTGGTGATACCTGATTACAAGGAAGAAGTTTTAATCCACATCAGATAGGCACGTAACCTATTCTAGTGTCATCAGCTTTCTAGTGTTGATTCCTTGAGGTGACAAGCCAGATGTTAAGTGGATGTTTCTCAATGTCAGTGCTGCAAGTTGGTATACCTTGTTTGCTCTTGCGACCTGCTTTGTGCACTTAACAGTTTGCATGCATAACCCTTTCTATGTGTGTTTCAAAATATATGTTTTTGGTCCCTTAGTAATTGTTGGTTGTTCTTTTTGTTTGGTCTTCCCCTTTCCTTTCTGTGAACACAGCTTGTAAAATGTGAGTAGAGATGGACAGAGAACAAGGTGTAACTTTTGAGTCATATCTTAAGTAAAGGAAAATGAAAGATCAAGCTGTGACTCATCACTTCAAGTTTAAGGAGTAAGGGAACTTGTTCTCTACTGGTGACTAGTTAATTCTTCTAAGTCCAGCAAAGGGTAGGTCCTGACTCCCACAATCAAAATGATGCTCAAGCTTCTTGCAGCAACTTCTTAAATTAAGAGTTTTCATGTATTGCATTGTACTTAGATGAAAAGTCCTCTTCTATAAACTACATGACAGGTTTTAATGAAGACAAAATCCAGCTTGCTATCCTTTAATTTTGATTATATATAAATACATATTTAAATTTAATCAAAGTTCTTTCATTTATCTTATTTCACAAAAATGTTTTGACACAACCTAGGAAATTTCTCCTGACATCTTTCTCAAAGAAAACCCAATTTCTTTTTTTCAGCACTAATTGTAAGATATGTGAATGCTGTGCTTCCCCCCTTAACTCATAATCAGTCTTTGAGAGAAACATGCATATTTTATTTTGCTTGGTTTGCATGGCATTTATACATTGTACCAAGGAAAACTAAATCCTAACTCTTTCTCTCTTTTTCTCTTTCTTATTTCTTCTTTATGCTAAGAGGATTATGCTGGTAAGTTGCCTGGTTTCTATACAATGTTATAAAAATGGTAATACTAACATACATTTTTGTTCATTGTGTCAGGCTTAGACTGAGTATAGTAATACTCTGGCTTTAGGGAGAAATAAGTTTAAAATAAAATCAAGGGATTTTGGATGGGATTTCTGAGAACTAGTAATAGATATGGCTTCAATCTAGCAAGCTACATGAGCAAATACCATATGCATATGATCATCTGGACAGAATTCAGGGGAACTCCTCATCCATGTGAAGTTTTGTGTCTGCTTTAATCCTTTGCTTGATTAAGACCATAAAGGTTTTTCCTCTTTGAATTCATGCACTGTCTGAGCAAAATTTCATAATATTGCAGCTCCTTCTGTCAGGAAATGGTCAGCCATGCATATGTGAGCTTATTGGTGCCATTCCTTACAGAAAAAAGCTCAGTTTGTGAAAATCACCGTATATACTGGCATTGGTTTCAGCCTGCTGACCGTCTTGGGGACACCAGAGCCTTGATCACCAGGGAGGTGCAAGCAGTTTTCCTCCCTACAGAAACCCCTTACATTCGTGTTAATGTGGACATCGCTCCCAAGAACTAGTGGATATCTTAACCTGTTAGCTATATTCTACGTGCCAAACAGCAGCGTTATTAGCAAACTGATCTGAAAAGGATGGTCATTGAAAGAGCTCTCCAGAAAAGCCATACAACCAGATACTTCAGTAATGAGTGTCGCTTCAGGCAGTGAATTCTTGTGAAGGTTCATGTTTTTCTACTGTTTTTCCCCTCTCAATGGCTTAGTGTCAACCACAAAAGAAAAGAACAAAGGTACAACAGCCAGCTTTTACAAAGGAAATACATTTGCTGATGGAAACAGACATAGAACTACTCTGTTCCCCTAATGCTGCGTTGAACCACAGTGCAGAAATACTATCTGGTCCTGTGAGTTTAGTTGGTTATTTTTATTTTCTTCTCCTTAAAATATATTAAGTGCAGTGTGTTGTTTGCAGTGTTTGTTCCAGAACCTCTGGATCGCTCTGGTGCGCAGCAAGTCTCTAGAGGCAGTATTAGCAGAGCAGGTGCAGGGCAAACAGTGCAAGCTTGGGGCTGGTTTCTGCTGTTAAAACTGCCCTATAAAGGGCTGCTTTTCTTTTTTCTGTGCCTGGTCACTGCTTGGCTATTTTGCCAGGCCTTTGTGCCCTTGACACTACACTGAGATCACTTACCATGGTTGCACAGAAGCCCTGAAGGAGCTGCAACATGGGAACTACCAAGCCAAGATTCAAGCAGTCAGTCGACACCAGAAAGTTCCACATATCTAGTGTGCCCTGGGATGCTTTTCTAGAAGTAAATACTATATTAAGTGAAATATTTCTGTTATGAAGGTGTGAAATACTGTTTGGGATCTTTCACCAAAAAACAACAAGAAGCAAATTGGAAATTGCTTTGGAGGCATGAGCATGTTCAGTGAAATGTTCTTCCTCTGTGTATGCTTCAGCAGTTCTTCATTTTTCTGTCGAAAGGGGAAGTCTGAGCCTGTTGCTATTGAAGCTGTTGTGGTGTCCCTGGCTTAGTGATCGCTTTGCCAGCACAGTTAATGTCATAGTGGAGTGTGTCTCTGTGAACTCCTCATACTTGTTTCCACGTTAAAGAGACAAACCTGAAATAAATGTTTGCTTTTTTTTTTTCTTCCTGCAATGAGCCCTTTGACTCCACCTACTCTCTTAGTGAAATCAGGTCAGTGGAAACTATTTCTAGCTAGTGTGTGCCAGACTTCTCCATGGGATTACCTAAGGTCAAGCAGAGTCTGCTTGGTAAACGTAAACGTCTTCTCTCATAAGCACTGAAGGTTGCTTGGTGCAGAAGCCTGTCTGTGATATGGGGAGGATCCCCATAGCAGACCACAAACTAATGCAGACATCCTGAGTTTCCCTGGCCTGTGCTGCTGGACAAATTTTGGTGGGACAAGTCATGTTTGAAAATGACATTAACTGAAATGTTTGTTTGGAAGGTTTACTCAGGGGAGCAAAACCTTGTCTTTATTCAGCATCCTCTGTAAACTGTTGCATCTTTATTTTGTTATTTTTCAATGCATTTTAATTCAGGTAGAAACGGAGATTTTTTACTTATTGAAATAAATTATTTCATATTAATAAAAAATTTCATGCTAATAATTTATTTAAAGAAATTCACTAAAAACTTATTTAATGAAATAAATTGTCTTTACTATTTCGTATTAAATGCTTGGGACAGTTTAAAAAATAATTAAAGGTTGTCCAATATGTTTCGTGTGTAGGTGGCGCAATGCAGCTACAACTTATCATGGCGGGGGTTTGTAACTAGATGGTCTTGAAGGTCCCTTCCAACCCAAACCGTTTTGTGATTCTATGCAATGTTCTGTCCTGGGGTAGATCTTTGTGCTTCATCTGTAAATGCAAGTCTAGATTTTCTTTTTTAATTCAATCTAACAGTTTGTCCCAATCCCAATAATCTGCCCATCTCTCTCAGAATCTGGGAGAAAGAAAAGATTATTTGAAGTTTTATAGTTTTGCAAACTCCCTTTCTTATCTGTAGCACTTCTAACTTTTTTTTTTTTTTTCCAGTTGAGTCTAAGGTCTAAAATATTATCATGTTAGAAACACTTGACTATATGTGATATGATATTAGGGCTACTAAGATGATGAGATGGCTGGAGCACCTCTCATATGAGGACAGGCTGAGTGAGTTGGGCCTGTTTAGCCTGGAAAAGAGAGGACTGAGGGGAGACCTTATCAATGTGTATAAATATCTGAGGACAGGGTGTTGAGAGAATGGAGCCAGTCTCTTTCCAATTGTGCCCAGCAACAGAACGAGGCAACGGGCACAAACTGAAGCACAGGAGGTTCCTGCTGAATATGAGAGGGCATGTCTTTACTGTGAGGGTGACAGAGCACTGGAACAGGTTGCCCAGAGAGGTTGTGGAGTCTCCTTCTCTGGAGATATTCAAAACCCTCCTGGATGCCATCCTGAGCAATGTTTTCTAGGTGAGCCTGCTTGGTTAGATGGTCTTCAGAGGTCTCTTCCTACACCACCCATTCTGTGATTTTGTGGTTCTGTGATTCTGTATTTTACATGTTAACATATTAACATTTTACATATTAACTTATTCAGTATATTATTACTATTTAAAATTAGAGGTTACCATAAAGGCTGAACAGAAATGACAATTCATTACGCTGGTATAGCCAAATTTTAATAATCAAAGTTCATGTGCATATTTAGTAAATGATGTTACTTTTTTTTCCCCCTTGAATAAATTTATTTTTCTTGTCTGATTTTTAATATTGATTCAAGACTTGTACTGCCATGCATTACTCTAGAAATATGTAGAAGGGTGTATTTTTTTATTTCATTCTGAAGAAACAAAAGCAAGTTTAGACTTGCTCTGTGTGTGTGTGTGTGTGTGTGTGTGTGTGTGTGATGAGAAGAGATGCATGAGTCTGCTGGGAGGAATAGAACAGGGAGTGGGTGTGCAGAAGGGGTTGTCCCACATCCCAAGAGGGTGTCAGGAGAAGGGAGAGCTCCAGTGCTGCTATTGCCTTCTTGTGCTGTGCCCTCTCCTGCAGCCAAGGCTTGGGCTGCCAGTGACATCGAGTTAATGGGGGAATGGTAGACAGGTGAGGGGGGGAGGAAGGTGGTCCCTGTTCACCTGAAACCTTGCTCACCTGTTGTGCGAAACATTTGATGATACCTGATGCTGACCTTGTGAAAGATTTAGTGGGTGTCATCCATTGCTCCCATACAGGAGGTTTCTACCTTCCCAAACAGGGTGTAGAATAGATAGGTAGACCTGCAATGTGAAGGTGGCAGGAGAGAGAACTAAAGATGCTTCAGATGCATTTTGTGGGTTAACCTCCCACCCATGGGTCAGTGGTGTCACATTTGATGACGTGTCTTCTCTGGCCTTCGGGCTTGATGGAAGCAGACTGTATGTCCTTTCTGATAAAAGTGCACGTGAGACTCATCTGTTTTGCTGGGGTACAATGTGCTATGAATTAGACTATGAATTCCTAATATAGATGAAAATGACCTCTCTCTTCTCCGTGTTTAGATGTTGTACAGTGGGGGGCCCAATCTTCTAAGTCAAGTGTCTAAATTTAGGCACTTAAAGGCATACAGTTTTGGCTCTGAGCCTGAGGTTTAAAGTTACCCACTTCGATGTTAGCATAAAGTGCTTGCCGTAAGACACACACTACGAATTGAAGTAATTTTAAACAAGTGTTAGTGTTCAACCATAAAGCTAAAGGGTCAAGCACTGACAAAATAAAAAGCTGTTTATTGCATTAGAACTGCTGGTTCACTGAAAGACTCTGTCTCTCCTAAGGATTAAAAAAAAAACAAAACAAAAACAAACAAACGCTTTTTATATAGGCTTAAAGGAGTGGGATTTCTGTATCTTTGAAAGCAAAGTTATAGACTTTGTCTGAACGGGAAAACATACTTTGAGAAATAGGATGTGTAAGGTAATGCTGAAAACAGCTTATAAGGAACTTTTCATAAAATGGAAGGATTAATTGGAATAAAATTTAGAATGACTGTTTCACATTACTGGAGCTGTCTGGAAGATGAAGAAAAGCCATTATTGGATTTGGCCATTCTTTAGCTGTAACCAGTGATCTGGGTAACCAGGTGAGAGATGCTGCACATACCCTTGTGTTACAGTTGTATTCCAGATCTTTGTATACCAAAGCTTGTTCTGGATTTTACGTGCAAGTATTTTTACCAACATTTCAAGTGGAGACTATTGAAACCATAAAAATAGTTTCTGATTAAGAAATTGATTTTGCATGTTCTGTGTCTTTGGGCAGAAAATGCAGGTTACCCACATGAAATTCCATGTGTACTCTTGAAACAGATTAGCCATATTTAATATATAAAAAAAGAGACCTCTTCTGAATAAAAATGTCTTTTTTCCAGTATTCTTGTTTACCATGCTCAACATATTAATTACCTTGAAAATCAGTTTGATTTATCACAGCAGGATAACCAGATTGCAAGCAGTTTATCTTAGCTATTGGGTTTACATTTGATTATAGCAAGTGGGTTGGTTTAGAGAAGGATGGTTTGAAATCTCTTGAAAACCTCTGCAGACAACTAATATTTTAGATACAGAGATCACTGAATGTAATTTTTTTTTCCCTTACCTTGAGAAATTGATGGGGAAAATCCATTGCTTGAAGTAAGGAAAAGCCTTCAACTTTTGTTGCTTCACTGGATCCCAGAAAATATATTACAGTGTTTAAAATAAATAGTTGTACAGTTTGGAGTGATCATCTACATCTCTTTAAAAAAAATTCCCCATAGCAGTGGAAGTCTATAAATAGCAGGTACACAATCTCCTGTTCTAACTTAAGTGTTGAAGACATCATTAATGTTCAAAGCTGAAACCTCTGTATGACTTAGACTGATAATTTAGGACCAAACTGAGAAACAATCTATTGTATTAATCCTCAGAGACAAAATATCTCCTCTGTGGAACTGGTTTTACATGTAATCATCGTAAATTACTCTTTTAAAGTAAATATATATCCTTATCACCCTTTACAACTTCAGGGCTGTAGACAGCAGCATATCTGGGCATCCTATGCTGGTGTCTCCAGCAGCAGAGAGATGGGGAGAGGCAAGGTCAGCAGGTACTCGTCACTCACTTTTCCTGGCATAGAAAATTACTTGGCTCTTCCAAAATTACAAATTTCCTGGCTCTTCCAAATTACAGTTGCTCAATGCCGGATTTGGTGTTTAGGCCTCCTCAGCCCTTGAAAGCTCTATATGGACAGCAATTAGCTGTGGAGTCTTTCCCTGTGAAGGACTGATTAGTTTTCCCCATAGTTCCCCCCTTCTTTCTACTTAGGTACCTCTGAATGCTCCTAGCTGGTCTCTCCTGGGCACTGGCTCCTGCTGCCTTTTTTTTCTATTTCTCAGCTGTGGTGGCTCATGTTTACCCACAGAGCTAAGAAGCTCTGTAAAGCCAGATACTGGTAATATAAGCAACACAACTGCATATAATGGCTGTTCCTCACTGTGTGTTTGTCCCCAGAGCTGCTGGTGCTGTAGCCTGGTGCTGTATCTGTAGCCCAGATAGAGCTAGCCAGTTTTTCGGAAACTCCAGATCCCATGTGCCAAACACTCCCAGTTGGATGGTACATCATGGGCAAGCTGTCCACATAGCAGTTGCACAGCCAAAAAGTGGGGGGAAACTGCGCTGTGCTGACAGCTGTTCTGGTATTTGCACTTTATCAACAGGACTATTCACATGTGGAAATAAGCAAGTGTATTTGCAGAGTCAACATTTGTTTAGGGCACTGAGGAGACAGCTGATAGGAGAGTAACAGCAAGGAAATGCAGAGCTACATTACAGCAGCATTGCTCTATTCTGTTCTACTGTTGCATCCTACAGGTCTTTGCATGGTGCGGAGCACAGTGGACTGCAGAAGCCGCTATTCCTTAGCAGTGTGATTTCTTCTGAATTACAATTTGCAGTGAGGCAGAGTGGGGAGAAATAAAATAAGGCTTTGTGTGTATTTAGCAATTAAAAATTCCAGTGCAAGTAACTGTGGGGTTGTTTTGAACCCAGGCAATTGTCTTATGCCTGAGTTCCTCCTTCAGTTTTAATTGGATATTTTCCACTTGTTGCTAACACAGTTATGCCTTTTAAAGGGATAAAGACATTCAGAAAGAAAGTTGAGAATAATTTGTATTACAAGATGTGTAACTGTTGTTTCTGTCTTTGTTACAGTCCACTGATGATAATTACACAGAAGATCACAACACTTGCATGCCAACTACATGACGGTAAGGAAGGGAATTTTTTCACATATCCTGAAGACAGCATTTTTATTCCAGAGCATTTTGTGGTTGATTTACAGAGAGGATGAGTGTAGTACAGTGAGTTGCTCCAAGTGAAGAGGAAAAACAAGAAATTCCAAGTTTTGATCAGTTTTCTAGGATCAAACTGTCCTTGCAGTAATGAAGACAACTGTTTTCCCCTATGGGAGTTCTGCTTCCTTGGTGCCCAGTTTGGATTTTATCTAGTATCTGTATTCACTGTTTAGATGTTGAAGTGCAACTCTATTAAGCTTTCTGAATCAGTTCTTGATTCTCAAGAATCAAAAGTTGTATCTGATACATAGGTTCAGCTATTAACATTAATGTAACAAATCTGTGCATGATAGCATTAGGATAGATAGGTTATATTCAGTTATATGATGCTGCATAAATTGTGAGAGGTGGAATTCAATAGCATTTTCCCAGTGCTGGGAAAAGCACAGTTGCAGGCAAAATAATGTTGTCTTCATTCTTGCATTGTGCTGTGACAAAGAGTGTTGTTATTTTCTAGTAAAATGCTTGCGTCTAGTACAGTGCAAAGACTAGAAATGCCGGTTGTCATCAGTACTGTTATTGCTTGTCTGCTGATGGTGCATTGTGAACTTCCAATGCCCACTGAATTATAGGCTGTGGGTGACTAAATGAGTCACCTGATCCAGAATTGCTATGATCTAGGATGTAGGTGATGGCCACAAACAAACTGCAGGGTTTGGCATTGTTTTCAAGCCAAGTGTACATGAATGGGTCTGTGTGTTGTTTTCACACTGATGGGCAGCTGAACTCCACCACAACTGGTCTCTCACTCCCCCTCCTCAAAGGAAAAAGGGGAGAAAATACAATGGAAGGGGCTCAAGGACAAGGACACAGAGATCACTCAACCATTACTATCCTGGGCAAAACACATGCAGCATAGAGAGGTTAATATTTATTGCTTATTACTAACAGACTAGAGCAGTGAGAACTAAAAGCAAACTAAGAATACTTTCCCTCCCATGCCCCCTCTTCTACCTCCTGCCCCAGAGCAGTGCAGTGGTATGGAGGCTGTGGTCAGTCCCTGACACTTTGTCATCGGTTGCTCCTTCATGGTCTCTCTCTGCCCCTGCTTCTTGTGGGGTCCCTCCCATGGGATGCCGTCCTTTCCAAAATGATCCTGCAGGGGCTGCCCACATGCAGCAGCTCTTCAAGCACTGCTCCCACATGGCTCCGTACCACAGGGTCCATCCATCCCCCAGGAGCAAACTGCTCCAGCACAGGTCCCCCACGGGTGGGTGGCAGCTCCCCCCAGCCCCCTGCTCCTGCGTGGGCTCCTCTCCACGGGCTGCAGCTCTGGCCCAGGGCCTGCTCCTGCGGGGGCTCTCCATGGGCCGCAGCCTCCTCCAGGCCACATCCACCTGCTCCACCGGGGGCTCCTCCACCCGTGGGGGGGCTGCAGCGTGGAGATCTGCTCCATGTGGGACCCATGGGCTGCAGGGGGACAGCCTGCTCCACCAGGGGCCTCTCCACAGGCCGCAGGGGAACTGCCCTCATGCTGCACTGATCTTGGGGCTGCAAAGCTGCTTCTCACTCCTCGCTCTCCCAGTTGCTTTTTGCCCAGCCATTTTTTTCCCTTCCTTAAATCTGTTCTCACAGAGGTGCAAAGAGTGTTGCTCCCTCTGAATCTGGTTCTGGCCAGCAGTGGATCCCTTTCGGAGCTGGCTGGAGTTGACTCTGATCTCATGAGGGGCAGCTGCTGGGCTCTGCTCACAGAAGCCACCCCTACAGCTTCCCTGCTACCAGACCCTTGTCACATACGCCCAATACAGTCTGTTATTTCTAGCTGGCTATAAGCAAGTGCAGCTTGAAGCTCTGCGTGGGCTAATTGACCTTGTTAACCTTCACAACAAAGTCTCTGGGGCTTCTCTGCCCTTATTATTCAAGCCAGCTAGCTCAGGTATCCCTGTGTGCCACAGTGGTGTGCTGCCTACACGTACCCCTAGAATCCTGAAGGTAAATGAACAGTCAGAAGGGAACAGATAGCAGTGCCAAGCTTGTCTTAAACCAGAAATCCTACAGATTAATTATAGTGGAAAAGGCTCATTACATTGTGAATGTCCATACATGGAGCAGTTGTTCAAAGGGAGGCAGCGTGCAGTTCAAGCATGGGTGACAAATCTCCATTTGTAAAAATTTAATGCAGCTGCCTTAAATGGAAACGGACAAAAAAAATATCCATCCCTTTAAGTAACTAAGTGCTTAATAGTTCTGTGGAGCTCATGCCCTTCCCAGTATTTAGGAACTGAAACAGTGAAGAGATAATGCATAAGAGTAGCTTATAAGCAGTCTTTTCAGAAAATGGGCCATGTGGATGTGCCTTGGTAATTATGGCCGGTGCATTGAGAACAGTAATGTAGAGTGATTCCAAGCCCCCGATCTTGTGAAAATGTATATATATGCATGCTCAGTGTCAAGTGGTGTGACTCATCTTGTGGTCAGTTTTGCTGAAACCAGTGGGATTTCTCACAGTAAGCACAGCTAAGGCTTCAGAGTGAAGGTTTTAAGATATTTGCTATAAGTGACATCTGTTTACACACTGGCCATCATACAAGACTTTTATATAGTTCTCTTGGGCAGTGACTCTGTGCTCTGCCCCTGGCCCCAAAAGTCACATGAACTCAACAGGAGGTTGCCCTTCCAGACTGGACCTTGTAAAATTCCAGATTATTACTGATATGTGTGTTTTGGTTTGCTCCAGCAGCAGGCAGCCAGGCTGCTAGTTCACACTAGTGAAGCTTCTGTTTCTTGAGAGCCCATTTCTCTTCCACTGATCCTCCTGCTGTGAAATGCTCCATTTCTCACCAAGGAGCCAGCAGGAGGCTGGAGCTTAAATGAGGCAGCAGCTTCTGGGAACAGAGGTTTTTCCAGCACCAGACCGTTAGAAGAGGCTGCTGGGGGTTGCTGCCAGTTGGTGGCATTGCGAGTTGCATTGTGTGTGTGGGAATACTACGACTACTCCCGAAAGCCTAGCAAGGGTAAGAAAGGGGGGATGAGGTAAGGAACCGTGATAGAGGGAACGTGAATATACTTGACCTAAAAGTTGGGAATTGAGCTATCTGAAAATTGCTTGTGACAAAGAGATATTGAAGCCTATGGATTTAGGAACTTCCTATCTATGGGATGCAAACATAAAGCTTTGGGGGTGGCTTTCAGTGTTCAGCTTTTGAAAAGATCTAATGTGACTTTTCTGTTCAGGAATAGGGCGACAAGCTGAGGAACTCACTGCTGAGCAAAATCGGCTTGCTGTAAAGTAAGAATTTAATTCACCCATTGATATATGTTTAATTTCATCTGAAGAAGTTTAGTTTTTGTTGTTTAGTTTGTTTATAGTTTGTTGTGTGTTTTTTTTTTTTTTCCTTTTGCAATGTCAGAGGTAACAAGTGGTCCAAACCATGAAAATGCTCCCTGCCTCTTCCCAGTTCATAAAAGGATAAAAGTGTTTCCTGTTTTTTCTATTTGCTTGAGGAATTTTGTTTTTGTAATAGCATTGTTAGTGCCCTCCTTACACAAACTTCTTTGCTCTATTCTCTATTTCTTTGGCCTAGGGCTTCTGCCTTTATCACCCTGTGCTAGTCAATACCACACTTAAGGTCATGGCAAGGTCTCACTGACTTAAATGTATCCTCCATGTGAAACAAAAGCAGTCTTTGGTGAAATCAAATTCTTTATATTCTGGCTAAGGTTGTATTGTGCAGACTTTTTGTCTGTTGTCTTCATTTTACCTCTGATATGCTATTTTTCCGCAAGAGAATACTCTTCCTCTGCTGGCAAACTACTGCATACCAGAAGTCCATTTTTGTTTGACACTTTAAGTACTGCTTTTCTTCACCAAAATTCCCAGTGAAATTTTATTTTTCCTATCTCCCTCCATAATATTAGTACTTCAAGTATTAGTCTTTCAAGTTATGTGACTAATCTTCTCCTTTTTCACAGGGAGACAGCATATTAATCACGTGTTCAAGCATCTTTTTTCCTTTCTTGTCTCTTGATACAGATGAATTTTTTTTTTCAGAAGAACTAGGATTACTCTCATAACTACTTTTCACCATGAAGTGAATGTTTAGGGCCAAGGAAATTGTTTCTAAGGCAGAAGATAGAGCCCTCAGAAAATCTGCCTATGAGCTTCTAAAAGGAAGAAGAGAGTAGTTTCTTGAAAAGCAAAAATTCTGTAGGGAGACTTATATAACTTTTGCTGTGGCCCATATGTTTTTGCTTGTTTTTCAAGCTCACAGCAATAATGTTCAACTGCAGTGGGCCCTTGTGGCCATATGATTAATTCTAGTCAAATTCTCACCAAACAGGCTGGTCCTTTTTTTTTTTTTTTTTTTGTACAGTAGATGAGCTCACAATATAGAAGTGTATGCCAATAGCTCAAGTGTTGGTGGCAGACAAATCATAACTGAGGAGTTCTAAATCCCCTTTGGTAATGCAGCCTTTTGTCTTCCCTCTGTTCTTGGTCTGTTTTTGTTTCTTACTCATCCTCTGTACATTCCTTCGTGCACTGCTCATGTCTCCCCACCCACCCACGTGCACAATCTAAGCTGAAACTAATGACTTTATTTTTACTCTTATTTTTATCTTACTCTCAGAAGCCCAAATCACCATCACAATTTTACAGAACAGAAAGATGAGCCTTACCCCAAATTGTTTGCTGCATCTTTCTGTGAAATGTTTTCACCAGACAATGTATCATTCAGACACTAGCATCCACAATGACCAGCAGAGTGAATGCAGAAAATCCTGGCTAAGCTAACTGTTTATTCAAACTAATTCCACTTCAGAATAAAAGTAGACAACAGCAGTTGCTTAACTGTTGCTTAATTTTTCTGCTAGAAAACATAGAAATTTATGTTTTAGTCTGAAAGAATTTTAAGTAGGTTTTGGTTTATGCATGTCCACCTGTATCTTGGACGGGAGAGTCCTAAAGCATTGTGCCTTAGTTCCTGTTCTCATTTTTGGGGAGTCCTTATTTACTTTGGTGACTATTAGCACATTAATGGAGAGCACTGTGTATCTCACTGCTGAGTATAGATATTGGTGTTTTTCTGTCATGTAAATAAAGCAAGCTCAGCACTTTAGAAACTACACTAGCAGTGAGAGGCCTGCACATCTTTCTTTTCTGTTCTACTAATCTGTTGCAATGACAGTGAATCCTCATTTTACATCTAATGGTAAAACTCCCACAGGAACTTGTGGGTTATACACTTGCAAAATAGAAATAGCAACCAAGATGGACTTCGACTTTCTTCTTCAGATGTCTTTTGATTTATGTGTGTTTTTTTTTTTTTTTTTTTTCCCCCCCCATACTTCCTTTTCCTGTCCATGATGCAATACACACGATTACTTCCTTTATTTGCACAGAAGGACGGAGTGCCTCTTCATTCTGTTCCTGTGTGTCTCACATTGCACTTCCCATTTTTCAGAAGGCTGAACTGTGCTGGCAGCTGCTTTGAGAAGGGTGGCTGAGAGCTCCTCTCAGGCCTGGCAGTCGGTGTCTCAAAAGCTCCCTGCCCTATAGTTTGCATAACAACACAAAGTATTGCATTGAACAGCTTGGCTAGGCTGGTGTTACTCAGCCTGTGGTCTGCCAGCCGTTACTGGTCCATGACTTACCAGGCAGGTGTCCAAAACAGCTACCAGATTCTTGCTGTTGTTA
This sequence comes from Aythya marila, assembly GCF_965140915.1. Taxonomy (NCBI): domain Eukaryota; kingdom Metazoa; phylum Chordata; class Aves; order Anseriformes; family Anatidae; genus Aythya; species Aythya marila. Next base: position 51,128,009 of record NC_139043.1, read on the forward strand.
CTGCTGGCCTGGCCAAAACGTGCAAGTCAATTTGCTTGAGAGTAGATACTTAGATTTATGACTAATTTAAAACTGCAATGCTTTTAGTAATAAGACTACAGCTTTTCAGATTGGTAGCGTTTGTTCACCTGTAGTTTGCGCACTTCCACGTTGCCCTTGTTCAGACTGCCATCTGCCAGACATCACTGGGATATGTGAGAGGCTGTGATTCATCTTTACCCCCCAAAAAGATAAAGTAAGCTTTCATCTGGGGGGGAGGTGGTAGGAGAGAGTTGAGGACTGAAGCAGGCAGTACAACAAAAAGTGTTTACTGAAGCCTTTGCTGTGTTTAACGTGTGTTTTTTTTTTTGTTTTGTTTTGTTTTGTTTTTGTTGTGCGTGGATGATTTCCCCAGGACAAGACCGTCTTTACTGGAGTATTTAAGCTATCTCCTCAATTTTATGAGCATCATAGCTGGGCCTTGCAGCAATTATAAGGATTATATAGCCTTCATTGAAGGGAGGCATGTGCATATGAAACTATTAGAAGTGAACTGGAAGCAGAAGGGTTATGACAGACTTCCTGATCCTTCTCCAACTGTAAGTTTTAAAATGACAAAGATTGATTGCAAAGGGCAGGAGAGTACAGCTTTGTACAGGATTCTCATAATTAAAAATGAAGAGGAAAACCCATTTTTGGATTATCTTGCCAGTAAATGTTAGTAGTGGTTTTTGTTGTTGTTGTGTTTTTTTTTTTTCCTCTGTGAAGTGGCTGCTGTTTTTATCACAGGGTCGGGGTGAAGGGACTGGTGTCTTCCCTTGAATTCCCCAAATGTATTTGGCTTGCAGAATGGGTCACTGGTCAATGGGTGTCCTTTGTGCAGCAGTGGGAACATTCTGCAGGTTCTAATAACTATCAATTGCAGTTCAGCTCCAGACAGAAGAAGAAAACAGCACATCTGTCAGAAAGAAAAGTCAAATCCTGCCTGTAATGCAGAATACATTGGGCGTACAGGAATTATTGCCCATCAGAAACTGTAGTGTGCCCAGGTGCTTTGCAAGGCAATTTCACTCTTTAAAATTACTTGGGGGTCATTTTTCATGTACAAGGTTAATAAGTGCAATACTTTTGTTTTATTTTTCAATACTATGTAAGACCTTCTTATAAATTACCTTATTGTAAGACAGGGTAACAGTGTGAGAACCAGATTCTTCTCTCTTGTCTTAAAGTGACACTGAGCGCATAGTTTTGTGAGTGAGTGCAGTATGTCTTTTCTGAGGTTGAGCATCTGCTGCTACATATCTGATTCCTGTTTGCATACAGTTGTATTTCTACTGACTTCAGTGGTGTTACTTCTGATTTACATTAGTATTACTGAGGTCAGAATAAGGCCCATCTTGTGTTAGATGCAAGTCTGCAGAGAATATTAAAATTTGCATTGTACCCATTTTAAAATAATCACATGTTAGTTTATTACTGAACGTGGAAAAGGTATAAAAAGAGTACTTGGGATCCAAAAGTTCATTGTTGTTTCAATAACGTATTGCACTTTTACTGATCTTCTGAGAATGCACGAGTCAATTTTTACATGGTATCCAAGTGTCAGATTTACCTTTTTAATTATGCCTGTATCAAGGAATGTTTACTCCTGATGCTTATTTGAAATGAAGCTTTTAACTACTGACATGACTGGTGATAATTTTGATATATAAAAAGCTAGAGAGCAGCAATAGAAGTGAACATGGTGCTGCAGATACCCTATATCACGGGAAGTTACACATGTTGTGTATGCTTTTTTGGCAAGTGTTTTTTAGCAAGGCACCTGGATGGCAGCTGAACAATAAGGCCCACTGTTGTACTGAATACCGAAGCTTTTGGCTTCTACGAGGAGCCCAGTCTTCAGTTCCAAGAGATGACAGTACATATAGGAAAGCTTTCTCCTTTCCATTTTGCTTTTGTTTGTTAGTTTGTTTCCTTTCTCATTTTAGGACCTCCACTAACTGCTGTAGGAATCTGGGGAAGATCATGGCCAATTTTGACTATAAATTCTCACTTGCAGCCAACTATAGTTAGTTCAATAAACTACATTAGACATAAGGTTATACTGTGGCCTTTTCTTTGTCACCCTTTCTAAATTAATTATTGTCAACTTTGTCACTAGCTTTATTGGTTCTTGAATCACATACTTTTTGTATGCCATGAGCACTGGTATTTTCCTTTCCCTTAAGCAAATGCTTCTAATGAATATTTCACTGTCATTTGTCTTTTTCAGGGAGCAGTGATGTACAAGCTGTGTATCACACTAGTATCTCTTGTTTTATTCTTGACACTTACCAAGAACTTTCCTATGGCATATATTATTGATAATGAATTTCTTGATAAAACACCCTTCTTATCAAGACTTGGTTACCTGTACGTTGTTACACAGGCAGCAAAACCTAAGTATTACTTCGCGTGGACGTTAGGTAAGTCTGGCTGCTTTACTTATTTTTGTGAGTAACAAATCAGTTCATAAATGGGGAGGGGGTTTGGGGCTGAAGTAGTGGGAAGTAAATGAAATAAAATAGTCCCTAGACCTGTAGTTCATCCAGGAGATAAACACGTCTTCCTGTAGGCAGTGTATGTAGACAAGTATGTTATGATGTACAGACCTCTCTCTTGTTATGAGACATCTTTAGCACATGCATCTATATTAGAAAGTTGTGGTTCTTGTGGAGAACTAAAATTAGGCTTTGCCTCAGAGGCACTCTGTGGTCTTGTGGAGGGGCTAGCCTTGAGTGACCAAGAGAGAGGACTGGAGAACCACAGGGCAGGTGGGCAATGAAGAAGGCTATGGGATGGACCCAAGAATCTCTGCAAGGAAAAGGAGCAGAGATAGAAGAATGTTCATTAGAAAGAGAAATTAAAAAAATAATAATAAATAATATTTGATATTGGAAGCCAGTTAGACTGGTGGTCAGAATAATCTTTTAATATTTGCCTACTTCATTTTAGCAGTCACTTCTCCTGTCTATGTGTGAGGAGTCAAACCCTTCTAGCCTAGGTTGAAAATTGAGTGACTGTTTTTTTTTTTGTTTTTTTGTTTTTTTTTTTTGGTGCGTGTACAAGACTTTGCATGTAGGGAGATCCTACAGTGATATATACACCCAAAACTGAGAAGGGTGTCATTGGGATGGGATGGAAAGAACCAGGAAAATTTGTTGTGAGGCTGTAATTGAACTGCAGGGAGTAAATCAAGATGGATCAAGAAAAGAACACTGAGGACTGGCATCTGTAGGATGGGAAGGGCTTTGGGATAAAGAATTGTTTGCTCAGGAAGTTTTTTTAGAGGGATCCAATATTAATTTGTAACTTACAAGTTTTCCAGTGTCATAGTTAACTAAAAGACCATTATCAAAGAGATATCTGAGTTTGGATTTGGGACAGGAGTGAGCGAGCCTTAGGGGCTGCAAAAATATCTTAGAGATGAGGGGTTTCAGGAAAAGCATACATTGCATGCTGGTGGGTAAGGTCTCTGTTCCTCATGTTACAAATCCAGGCAACAAAACAGCAGATGTTTTATCCTTTTACTGTTTAGCTCCCTGTGGCATGGCACAAGGCACTGTAAAAGTGCCTGCTGAAACTGCTGATAAGCACTTCCTGCTCTCAGAAGAGGACAGTCATGCCATTGTGCGAGAGCCGTGCTGCTGAATTCCTCCAGATCCGTGGAAAGACAGAAAATTCAGCTTCTCCTTGCAGTAGCAATAGTCATGGGAGCATAGCTGCAAACTTGACTCAGAGCTACTGTTGAAAGCAATTTGGAATTGAGCACCTGCATCCAAGGGTTTGTGCAGAGCAAAAGCAATAAGAGCTGTTCAAGTCAACAGGGGAACCTCTGGTGGACTTTGTGGAGGTTGGGGTTTTGCAATTAATTTGAGGGCAGGAAAGTTGAGATGCTTTTATGCCCAAATCATGCTGTTCTGTAGATGTCCGTGTGTGAAGCAAGAGGCCAACAGGTCTGCAGTGTTGCTGTGCCCCTGGATTTCTCATTTCTTGCATTTACCAGAGAAACACTAAGCAGTCCCTGCTACCCTTTGAGCAAGGAGGAGCAAACCTAGGAGTCCTCTGCTCTGGTGTGACAGTCTCTTTCCAGGCATAGTCCTGTGGGTCTTGCAGCTTGCTGCTGCTCTCATAGCAAGACACTGTCAGGCCATACAGTAAATTTTAGACAGGTTTCTTTTTTCAAATAAAAAATACATGGCGTGATCTGAAAAATGGGAGACCATTCTTTCCATCAGTAAAATCTAGCTCATTTAGTAAAGTGGAAAGTAAATGGGAAGTTTCAGATTACAGAAGGCTGCTTATTAATTTATTTATTTATTGCTATTGCTGTTAATTAGGTTCTCTCTGTGATGTTCTGCTTTGGGGTTTCTCCATGCAGTTGTGCCTAAATTTGTAGCACTTACAAAGCAAAATCAGTTTCCAGTCTCTGGAAATAAATTCTGACCTTTTTAGAGCTTGGCTTATTCCAGGCTTGTATTTTGTAATCAATCTAGAAGGATAAGCTTTACCTACCTACCTGTATTTTGGCTTTCCTTTTTCTTCCCATCTCCTCAGTGGCGTCTGCATCTAGAGATAATGAACCCTTCCTGTTTTCTTGGTATACAGGGAGAGAATTTCTGGCAGGGGCACATTAAAAGCATTATTTAAGACCTGATGACCAGATGGCTCCCAGCCAAGGCTGAGAGGGGAAATAGTTGCCCAAGTACCCTGAGGAAGAGCAAGAAATTCATTCAGCCTGTGGAGTTGTGCTGTGCTTCATTGCAACAGCAAGTGGGAGCACAGCATGTGAAATGCCTACTGTTACCCAGGCTTTTATTTGCACATGTAGTAGTTAAGTCTGTAACTGCAGTTGCTCAATATTTGATTTGTAGAGATGGTTGGGTACTTTAGTGAGGCACTGAACAATGGGTTTAAGACAAAGGCTTTATCTACCAAAGTATGAATAAAAGTCCCAATTAAAACAATCATGATGTAACCCTTAGTCAAAATGGTGATCGTGTTGTGGAGACATTACAGCTTTTCTGAATTCTGGGAAGTGCTGGGACATCCTGATATCCTTTTGAGGAAAATACTAATTACGTATTAATAAATATGACAACTCTTTTACATCTATCTCCAGTGTAATATAGGTATGGCGAGAATAATAGGAAAAATGATTTCTATTCATTATTATTTTTATTTTATTTTATTATTTCTTCTGTTAAAGGAGTAGCTCATCTTTCCTTTTCAGGAAGTGATTCTCCTGTGTTGCCATATAGCAATGCCCCTTTACTAAGAGGAAGCTTCTTTTTGAAAGAGAAGTTGCTAATTACTATACAGATGGCTTGAATGTGTGTTCAGTGACATACAGACTTGTAAGAGACGACGGCTCCTCCATCAGTTTGATTTGACCCATTTTGCTTTGATATTGCAGCAGATGCAGTCAACAATGCAGCTGGTTATGGATTCAGTGGAGTTGATGAGAGAGGTGCTTTCCGCTGGGACCTGTTGTCCAATTTGAATATCTGGAACATTGAGGTGAGTTAAAAGAGTGGCTACATTAGCATAACAGGCACAGAGAAATTGCCGTGATAACGGGGAGACTGCTAGAAGGAAAGTAAGTCCATGCCACCAGGCTGCTTCTCTTTAATTTGAGAGGTTTTGTGTTTTATCTATTGGGCAGATAAATAGCGTCTGTCACACAGCCTTTGTCATGCTCTGTATTCAGGTTGCATTTGTAAATAGTTTATAGAAGGCTAATAAATGATTAATCAGATGTTTAATAAATGAGCAGTCAATTACTGTAGATTGTGGCTGAGTTCAGCGGGTCAATAAATTGCTCGCAGCTATGATTCTTCACCATCTGCAGTGTATTGCATCTATCTGCTTCTTGCAGCGTTCCCCTTTCGTAACCCAGCTGAAATATGTGCTGGTAGTGAAAGAGGCCATCACATCGATAGGCATTGCACAAACACGTGAAAGAGTTTGGGTCTCTGTGTATAGCTGGAGGGCCTCTTGTAAGTGGAAACAAGCTGGGGTGCAAGAGGTAACAGGTACAAACCGAGTAACCTGAACAGGATTGGCAGGGCCATGTAGATCTTACGGGGTGGCTGATCTGGAGCTCTGTTCAGCAAACCACATGATTTCTCAAACCTTTGTCACACATATTTCTTGTGACTGCAGCATGCTTTTAACATCCATTAGTCTTTTGTAAACTATGTTAGTGTTTTTTTTTGTTTGTTTTTTTTCTGAAGCAAGAGATGGCCAGTATGGTTATTTGTTTGCTCTGAAGAATATTCTCTGAGTGCAAGGGGGATGTAAAAATGTTTACATGTCTAAAACTGCTTTCTAAAGGCTTATTTCCTTTAGAAATAAGAGGAACTTTCCCCAGTAATTCGGTAGTTATCCTTTTAAAAGGAAAAGCAGATGAAAATAACAAGTTAACTGCTTTATTGCTGAATGACCTGTGATGAAGCAAGTGTGCTTCAATAGCTCTTCTCAAAAATGAAAGGGCCCCTGTAATTATTAGTTGAAAAATGTTGAAAGATGCGAAAGCTGAAAGTATATATGTTCTCACTTTCTCAACATCCTTTCTCTGTTTTTTATCTTAATCCTCATTATACATCTCTCCTTGAGTAGTACATAATACACATCCCAAAAATGCTTTTACTCCTCGATAGCAATAGCATGCAAGGTTCCACTCAGAGATCTTGAATAAATACCTAATTCAGTTTCAGGGCAGGAAACAATTCCTGCCTAGATGGGCTAGGGCAATTCCTGTATGAATGAGGATAGTAAAGTGTAGGCAGTGCTCTTCAGTAAAGGCAAACAAAGGAAACAGGAGCCTTTGCTGTCCTCTACCTGCTGAACTGTGGGCTCTACAGAATTTTTTCCTTCAGATGAGCAACAGAGATCAGGGTGGAGAAATTGTTTCCAGGAGCATAAAGCAGAAGGGTCATACTGGCCTCAGAAGTCCTGCCAGGAGGGATGATGTACTGTGGCTTTCCAAATTGCCCAGTCTTATCTGAAAGAGCATCTGAGTCAGCAGGGAAAAAAAAACAAAAAACAAAACAAACCAAAACACCAGGCCTCCATTGATTTGGTCATGTGTGCAATAAGAAGAGAGACTACAGAGCTTCATGTAAGCCTTGAACTGTTCCTGTATGCACCAACAATTCTGGGACTTAAGGGAGAAGTGTGATTGTGCAGTGCATTTTGAGCAGGATAGCCACTTTCATGTGTAAAACTGCTAAGGGTTGGGAAGTGGAGTGCTAAGTGTGCCTACAGTCTAACCTGGACTGTAGGGGTTGGATGAAGACAAGCATGTGTCAGGAGTTCTGAGGACATTAAAAGGACATGGGTGGCTAAATGTGTGGGGGAGGGCTTGAAGAAAACCTTGTCGGTGTGCATATTCTGACAGCCAGTGACCAGTTTCTCTCTTGGTAGAGTAATGGGAACTTAAAGAAGGCCAAAAGAGAGTGACAATATTAGTTGGAAGAGAAATTATATTTTTCTTGGCTTCTCTTGGTGCAATCGTGCAGTAATGCTATTAAAATGTGGCAGTGCTGCATTGGGAATTGCTAATCGTTTTTAACTTTTTAAACAGAGGATGCAGTGCCAATCATCAGTGTTCTCTGTGAAAAGGCAAAAGTATCTGAATATTCCCCTTGGAAACTGTTCTCTTTATTCTTTCTGGTTGGTGTGCCCATGCCTTCAGCTGATAGCACAAAATAATGTGGTTTCATTGAATCAGTGGAGACCAGTTATTTATTCCTGCTTGATGAAAACACCCTGGGAAGTTTCTGTCAGCAAGCAAGGAGCAAGGGGGAGCGGGAACAGGGAACTGCCAGAGGTGGAGTTGGCCAGGATTAGGGGAATTGATGCTTGACAGGATTGAGCAGTCTCCTCAAGCTGAGGGAACTGATTCTGTGAGGAGGTACAGGTAGTTTCCCCAGGGCCCTGGAGTCCACTCCAGTTTCTCAAGCTGGATAGTGAGCTGAAAGTTAGCTTCTAAATTTAGTCCTGAATTTATTTTTGTCCATGTTTTTGCAATTTTCCTCCTTCCTTCTCCAAATAATAACGCATATCTTTTAGTTTTTATAACGCTTTGTTTTAATAGCACTCTAGGGAATCCCAGACTGTGTAATGGGTGGCAAGATTTCTCTTCCAGAAATGAAGCTGTTTATGAACTGTGGGAAGGCCAAACGTTTAAAACAAGAAAGCTCTTCAGATTTTCCGTAATTTGAAAAATAACCAAACATTGTGTTTAATTTTACAAAACAAAGCAAGTGCCGAGTGCTGGCAGTGAGCAATCAACCTAGTTAATGTCCCTCCCAAAATATATTAGTGTAATGATGGACTGTGGCACAATCTTCACAATAGTTAGCTACTAGAATAAATATCTCCCTTGTATTCATTCAGCTTCTCTAACTTAAAATGCAAGTGTTATTTTACAGGTTTCAGTGCTAACGTTTCATGTGAACTTCTTTCTTAGACTGCAACAAGTTTTAAAATGTACATTGAAAACTGGAACATTCAGACAGCTGCCTGGCTAAAACGGTAAGTGGGATGAAACAGCAATTTGCTTGTGAGACCCAAAAACTTTAGATGGCCTGAAAAAATGCTGATGGTGAGTCTTATCAATGTATAGTCTTTTGTTCTCTCTAAAGGTTGGTGGAACACAGTGGGTTTTGATGCTATGAAGTTTTGTTGTTGCAAATGTTAAAATGTCCACATTTTATATACGAGCAGAAAAGCCAGAAATGAACCATTCAAATCTTCCAAAAGGAAAAGTAACAGCATTTTGATGGCATTTTTTAGGCTGGTGTCTGCCTCCATTGTGTTTGCTGTAATGTTTCATGGTGCTGTATTATGTTTCCCATGCATATTATGACCGGAGGCAAGCCTTGTTGTGTCGCTAGGATCCATTTCATTTAGAACTGGGGAGAAGTCCGAATCTTAAGAGCTTTGGTGTAGTCCAGTTTGGTGTTATCACAAGAAGCTTTCTACTGAGTCCTTGTTTAGGATATGGAGAAGAGAGTTGTTATAGCATTGAGATGATCCGATTTTAATCTGTCTGATAAGGCTTATGTAAATATTAGCTTAAGTTCAGTTTTTTTAAATGGAACTGTGTCCTGTTACTTGTTACACTTTTTGGCATGATTAAAGCTCAGTGTACAGTCAGTTAATGCAGTGTCTGAAGTGTAGGCACAAATATATCATGGTTATTGTGACTATTTTTGTTGTTAAATGTTATCTTATTATCCCCTATTTTTCATAATTCAATTGATGTTCCTGGTAAGAAATACATTTTCTCAACTATTGTCTTTGGAACACAGCATCTCTGCTAAAACTCAGATATCCAAATAGACCTGATAATGTATTCTTGAACTGGTATCATTCATTTCCGTCTTTGGAGTAAGATTTTGGGCTGCAAAACTTAGCAGGAATCCCCTGCTTTGCAATAGCTAAAGGCACTCCCTGTTGATCCCAGCATCTCTCAGATAACAGTGCCTAAAAATACTTCTGTTCACCACTAAGGGGTGTGGTGGTGTCTGTTGGTCCTTCTACTTGCTCTTGATTTACCATCAGGGTTTTGAAGAGTAGTGTGCAATTCCAGATTAGAAGTCTAAACTTGAATGGGAAGTCTTCCCTGCTCTTTGCCATTCTATTTATTTGACTGCTGAGAGCAGTGGGAATATTTGTGCAGGCACTCTTTGGATACTCAGTGCATAAAAGCTTGCTAACTCTTTCCATCTAACCTTCCATGTTATCAAAGGGAGAGCACCTTACACCCCAGACTGTAACCGAGGCAAGATGAGACCTGTAAGAAAACAGAATAAGATGTTAACAGCTGAGAAGGATTTGCAGTTTCAATTGTTCTGCTGTATTCAGCTTCTTGTTTTGTTTTCCTCTTCACAGTGTTTGCTATGACAGAGCTCCTTGGTACCCTACAGCCTTAACATTTATCCTGTCGGCCCTGTGGCATGGTATCTATCCTGGATATTATTTTACATTTCTCACTGGAATCCTTATCACACTCGCAGCCAGAGCAGTATGTACCTTTCATTGTTCTCTTCCAAGGCCCTTTCTAGACGTTATCGAGCTATCAGCTGCAGGGACCACCCTGGCACAGTCAAGCAGCTTGTCCCTGCTGCGAGCTCTCTTTCATGCCTTTGCGGGGTTGATGTTCACTGAAATTTTGTTCTGCATTAATGCTAATTAGAAAGAACCCCCAACAGTTAAAGCCAGCACTAATTCTCTGCGTGCTGCAATACTGCCCCTGGCTGTCAGAGAAAACATTGCTTGTGAGTGTATCGTTAGGTAGGAGTTTGGGAGTACTACTGGCTGTGTCTGTGCAGTCAAATTAGCATGGTGTTCAAGGTTAAGCTAGAGACCAGACTTCTGCTAGTTCATGTTGCATGGATGCTGACTTGTAATTAGCTCTGGGTCCACTTTTTCACAGTAACTGTTATGGGCTGAGCATTAGCCCTAGCTGGAATGCTGTCATGTGGATGCAGTTGATGGGGTGAACTGGGCTCTGTGTTTATGGAACTGGTCTTGGGTAGAGCCACCAAAGGCAAAACAGCTTTCATGTCACACTGAGGCTGCATTTATCACTTGTGCAATTTATCCTTCAGGCTGAACCAGCTAGTTGGTCAGGGCTGGGAAGCCCCTCTGTTCTCTTTCAGCATTTGAATATGGATTAATAACCAGGTCTATCTGAAAGGTGAATTAAGCTAATGGTCAGTGTTAGCCCCTATGGCCACAGCAAGTTGCTGAGCATGCTGTTTTAACACGTGCTTTACCTCCTTTTGTGAGGATCCATTTCACAGATGTGAAGTTAAACCTAAATCTGTAGAGAACTGACCAGCTATAAACACATACTTGTTCATATAAAGTAACTTTGTTTCACAGTTGAAAAGCAGTAATAAATAAAAAAAATCAAAAAATAAAAATGGGAGGGAGGAAGATCAGATCATAACAACTTCCCTCCTCGAGGTTATTGTCCAAGATTCCTGCATGAGAGTCTGCTCTGCTGATTATGGCAGAGGAAATTGGGCCACTTCTCTGTTTACCACTGATTAACTGTGGGATCTTAGATATGACAGTTAATGCACTTCTGCCTGCCTTCCGACTCTCAGTGCTTTCAAAAGGGTATGTAAACTTTTTGGTGATAACGCTGATAATAAGTGCAATACATATGCTGCAGTATGCTTGCGTGACTTTGCCTAAGAAGTGAATTTATGTAATTTTCTGTTTACTTTTCCTTGACATGCAGATAAGAAGCAATTGCAGACATTACTTCCTCTCATCGGTGCCTCTCAAGATAGCCTATGACGTTGCTACCTGGGTTGTCACTCAACTAGCAGTTTGCTATACAGTTGCACCCTTTGTAATGCTGGCTGTTGAGCCCACAGTTAAGTTTTACAAGTAAGTTCTCTCCTGGTTATGGCACCTCAGACCAGTGTGGCTTTGTTAAATAATGCAAGGCATGCTGAAAGGCAATTGGCATTTCATCAGATCTGAAAGGAATTCAAACAGGATATTTGATAACGTAAGGAGCGATTTCTGTACTCCTGTAACTTAATTAGCTAGTAGTGCCAAGTAGGAGCCCTTCTCTCTTACTTCTCAGTCTTTTTGCGTTGTTATTTAATCTGACTTTTCACATACTCAGCTTCCTTTTTCAAAGCAGTCAAGTCTCAGCCTTTAGCAGTGGTGAAGGCTGGAGAGGTTAAGAACAATGTGAGTTGACAGTAGGAAGGACTCAGTGAGACAAGAACAGGTTTCCAGCTGCTGACTGCACGGAGCAGGAGAGGTGACTGATCAGCAGGAGATAAGAGGGTACCTGACAGATTATTACCTCTTGAAATCATTATGTTTTTCTTTTTGTGTGTGAATATTTCCATAGGTCCCTCAAAAATAAGTGCAAATAAGCACTGGGTTTGCAGAGTATATTGAATATACTCTAGTAAACATAACTTGAAATAGAGAAATTCAGAAATAATTTAAAAAGGGAGACTACTCTATATGGCTTTACTTTTCTTTGATTCTACAGTGAACTGTCAGAATAACGGGTTTTGGTCAAGAAAAAAGATGATTCATTCCTCTAAAATAAAAACATTAATCTGATAGTCAAGACAGCTGCTGTCAGTAAGTCTGTTTGAAAGGTTTTTAATTTTGACCTTTTCTTTCCTTTTTCTTAAAACATTGGACTTCAACACAGAAAACTTACCATATAGAAATGACTCCAAATCTTTCCCAGTTCTAGTAAAATGCTTTCCCAGTTACTACATTAATATCTATTTTTCTTCTTTCAAGGCAAAAGTAGTAAAGAGCAATCAGAACCAAAAGGGAGAGAAAAGACTAAAATACTAAACTCATTTATAAATTTGCCATGTGTGTAAATTTGTTCCCTTTGTGCTACAAGAGACAGTTCCATGTTTCCATGTGTATATATAAATGTAAGATTACATTGCTAACTTTAAAACAAAAGAAACAAATATGTGTAAAGAACTTGGTATTACTATGCCAGTGTCTAAGAAGGGAGAACTGTTACTTTTACCCAGATTTTGAGCAGAGAAAATGATTTTCCACCCTTGCCCAAAGCTGGATCATCACCTTAGTATTTTTTTTGCCCTAGTGAATTTGAACTTAACACCTAAATGTAGATAATGTTAAGCAAGGAAATTGTAGGCTTCTGGACCAGGGAACACTTTCAGAGCACCAAGCACCTTGCAAAGAAATTAAGAGCTACGGTAAAAAGTATAAATGAGACCATACAAAAGTGCATTTCTGTAGTTAATAGTTGGACCTTACTGTATCCAAACCGGGTCCTCAACAAGTTGCCTCATGTGGCTAGGTTAAGTATTTTTGGTTTCTGTTCAATCCTGTGTATACCAAATTATTTGAAATAAAAATATTTGATATCTAATATGATATCAAATTAAAGTGTCCCTGAGTAGTAGCCTTCAAAAACAAGATTCTTCTGTAGTTGCCATTATCTAACCTTCCTCAGATAAGAGGTGAACTTTTGGTTTATTTCAGATTTCAGCATTTGAAATGATTTCTTTCTTTCCCATTCAGTTGCTTATTGTTGCTTTTTGTTTTTAACTGATACAATTTTACGTCCTAAGTTTGAAGAATTTTTCTTCAGAATGCAGCCTTGTATACTCTAATGTTAAAAGAGAGATGAACTGAATTAAGTCTAGAGTTAAATTATGTGAGTTTATCCAAGCTGTCAGACTTTGGATTCTAGTGTTTGCTGATTGATTCCTTGCCTCATTAACATCCATGGCAACATTTTCATTGACGCATAGGCTGCGTGAGAATCAAGGGTTTATTTTGGTCCTTACTAGGTCATGTTCATACTTTCTGCATTCATCCCTTAGCACTAGATTCTGCATGGGCTTATTAAGGCTGTACAGTTCATCTTATTACCAATAAAAATGTAATATTCTCTTTCTGCTTTTTTCTAGGTCCATGTATTTTCACATGCACATTCTAAGCATCCTGGTGTTGCTCGTGTTACCAATCAGACCTCAAGCCCGGTCCGTAAGAAAGCCTCAAAATGAGGCCATACAGAACTCTGCTAAAAGCAAAGACAAATGATATCTCCAAAATTGCCGACGCTGGGAAACAGTCATATTGGAAACAAAGAAGAAAAAAGGGAGCAATGGGAGTAGAAGTACAAGACAAGTGGCATTTCTATCGGTTATCTTAAAATCTTATTGGATAGGGCAGTTAAGAGCCTGAAAGACTGCATTTCAAATGACTACGGTTAACAGAGATTTACAGGCTATGTTTACAGGCTCATGGGGCATTTTGATTTTTTTAATAAATATTTTTATGAAGTGTTTTTATATATTTAAACTTTTTCACATGGAGAGGCATTTTTGCCCTTTTACAGAAATATACAATTATTAATCAAAGAATCTGGTGATTAAAGGGACAGGAAGCAGCAAGCAAAGAGCTAGATCAGCTGCCTGATAGTCTGGTGCTGTGGGTGGCTGGCAGGAGGGTTTTTTTATATCTTGGTTGAGGAGAGAGATGGTATGAGTAGAAAACCATAGAAAAGAGGTTGCTCAACATGCTGGTGCTGCCTTCTGCCTGCTTTGTGCACAGGGTTTTCCCCAGCAAACCCCAGAGCAGGGACTGCAGCCTGAGCTTGGCAGCAAAGGTATTTCACATTCCTCGGAGTCGCATCTGCTGGTATGAGGGCAAGACAAGTCCCTTGGGAATAGGTGTCTGGGAACACTGTCAACTGCCTTGGCCAAAAGCTAAAGCCAAGTAAAAGCAAAACAAAAGGGGGGAAGAAAAAGTAGTAAAAAAAAGGGACATACACCCTGTGGTCTGTAGAGCTGTGCTTCTGTAATGACACAGTGCTCATTGCTGCGTCAGCCTTTGCAGTTTTAGAGTGATGCAGCACTTCCATCCCAGTATGAAAATAACTGAGGAGGTTTAGAGTGTTACAGGTTACAGTTATGAGTTAAATCTGAAAAAGGTTTGTAATGCATCAGACTTTTTGGTACTCCAAAGCATCCTATCTTGTGAAGGGATAACTTTCCAGCAGGATAACACTAAAATGAAACCTGAACAGTAATTATGATAGCCATAATAAATAATTCTGTACAAAATAAAGATTGTGATGGGCTATGAACACAAGAGTCACAACTGAGTCCTTGTGCAATCTTGACTGGTGATTTAGTCTTTCAATGCAAGTTTTTCTGCTTGTAAAGTCCCTAGCTTACAGGGATGTTGGGAGTTTTAATTTCTAAGGACTTGTAGTATTTTGAGATAACTTGCTGCAAAGTACTGTCGTTAAAAAAAAAAAAATAAATTGTTTATTTGTTTTAATCCACTCACCCCAGGAAAACAGACAGATGGGACACATCAACAAAACTAAATAATTAAAAACAAAAAACTCTCACCCTTCTCCAGGAATGTTTTTCTCAGGATTTTGTAGCAGCAATTCTTTTGTTAAGGTACTGGTATTTTTTGATTCTATAACTGATGTGTGATTGATCAAAGAATCTGCTGTTTACTGCACTCTGATTTTCATGTCAGATAAAATTTTGCAGAATCCTAATGTTTTGGGAGGAAAAAAATCAGCAAAACCAAAACAAGTTTAAAAAATGTTTGATTTTATTTTCTGTGGTGGGAAGACTTTGTCCTGTGACCACCTCATGATTTAGAGTATTGCTCATGGAAGAGTTTATTTGGTAATTTATTTTGAAGGCAAGATGGGATTAAAAGATTGTTCTGAATAAACAAACCGCTCTGCGTCACTGCCTGGCATTATTAATGAAAGTCAAATGTGAAAATGGGTGAATGAATCTGCGCCTCATAGAAAAGGAGCTGTTTAGGTCTGCTAGATTTTACGGGATAGATGTGCTCTAGACCATGCTCCTGTTGAAAGAAAGACAAGAAAACACCCATATGTGTCTGTGAAAGAAGGACCTGTCCCTAACTTGGCCTGTCTCCGGTTTATCCCTGTGTGTTTTTTTCTTCCTTGATGTACCTGAGTTGCATCTTAGGCACCTAACAATTAATTCGGAGAGTGGCTGTGAGAGCTGTGTTGCCCAATGGAGCTGTTCCCTTCCCACTGGGCTAGATCAAACCTTGGCTGCTCCTTGGGTGAGAAAGGAGATTAAAAGCATTGGCAAAACTCCCTCGGATACTGGCATATTCATATACTCCAGCCTTCAGCAAGTCTGCAGAAGGCAAACGTTTCCATCAGGTCATCTTTTTAGCACCTGCATCGGAAAATAAATGCACTTTAAGGGGTTGCTGGTTTGTATCTGGTGCTCTGTGCCCTGTGATCTGTATGTACAGTGCTCATGCCATGGCCTGCAACCTCTCCTGAGCTGAGTGCCTAGGGAAGGCCAGGCATTGCCAGTGGGGCATCTTCTGCAGGGTTTCATGAGAGGTGAAGTTGCTGACTCTAATGCCACCTACTTCTGCTGCAGGTTTCAGCTTCTACAGTGTGATGAAGGCAGGGTTAGGGAGCAAACCCTTATTCTCCCATAAGGTTGTGTTCTCAGTCTGCAACTGCCTGAAAACAGAAGCCCTGGGCTTCAAGGAGAACTGTTAGTGTGGGTTTTATGTGATATGCTAAATGAATTAAATTTTTTTTTTTTTTTTGGAACATTACATCTCAAGGAAACTTGCTAGTCGGGCTAATCTTAAAGCTGAAAGAAATGATCTAAAATCGTTGCTGTACTTTGTTTTTGTAGACTAGGCAGCTTTCATAGACAAGCCAGTCTTGCAAAAGTAACACCGATTTAAATTACTGTAAAAAAAAAAAAAAAAAAAAAAAAGCTATCAGGAACTATTAGGCTATTTAGAACTATCTTTATAAATCCACTGTGCTGAATTTCCCTGTCCTTGTTATCTCTCAGAGGGAGAAGCTTCTGCCTTATAGAAAGACTGTAAATGGACACTACTAGTTAGAGGAGACTCCTCGTTTACTAACAGTAACTTACTCTAAGAGCCAAAGTAGAAATTCAGGTTATGGATGTGTGTTGTTGGGATCCCATGTACTGGCCTGGCATTACTGGTCTTTACTTGGAAAACCGTGAATACTTTGAAGGTGTGTTTCAGCAACTGAAAGACAGGATTATGATTACCAATATGATGTTAGTTTCTAATCATGCTCTGACTGATGCAAAAACCTGGGGAGCTGAGATCATAGAGAGACAAAACCAATCCTGATGTTTTATAAGAGAGAAATACGGCACCATCAGACAGAAATGAAAAATGCAGATTGCATTACATTTCTTTTAACAAAGTTTCTATTTTAGATGCAGGAATATAAAAATTAGACAACCTCCACATTCTTTGGACTGAAGACGAATTCCAGCTGTTATTTTTCAACATATTTGACAGCATTAAAACTGAACTAGAAATTGAAGTCCACTTGGGTGAGAGGCCTAAATGAAGAATAGAGCTTTTCAGCTTAGCTCTGGGGCCGGTATTTAAAGAAGCAAAAACTCAGCAACTTCCTTGGTGGGCTGGGAGCACAAAGCACTTTCCGTTACTGTCGTGTAAGCTGCCCCCCTCCCTGAGTACATTCCTGCATGTCCCCTTGGAGCATGCCAAGCAAAGGAGGCAGTACAAACGTGGGATACAGGGTAGGCAGATATTTTTCCTCACTTTCTGGCTGCCCTGCATGTATACGTAGCACATAGTTGGGATTTTTGCATTGCTTGAAATGAGGTAGGTGGGTAAGAAGGCCATGGATTTTTACCCCATTGGTGGGGATATTGGTAGGATCTGTGAACCTGCACTTACCTCTCTGTATATGCAAAAGCAGGCTTAGCAAACTAGATCTAGCTCTCGTCTTCAGCACATCGCCAGCCTGCTGCTCCCTTTCTTCATAGAGACGACAGTAATGATGTGCATGAAGCATCTGGATTTGCTCCTGGGTGGAAGCTGCAGCCTGCCGACGGAGTGCTGGTGTGACACGAAGTGGAAATGCATCTGCTCGGTTACGTTTACAGCTAGTGCCCTCTGTGGGTGAGCAGGCTTTCAGTGCAGGTTCAAGCGCGCCGGCTGGGTGGTTTTGCAGCAGTACAGCCAGGCTAGCTGCGGGGAGATGCTGCTTTTCAGCTGTGCCACAACGAATGGGCTCTGATTTGGACCCAGAAAGAAAAGACTTAGTTAGAAGGAAAAAAAAAATGCTACAGGAGGAAATGCTGCCTTATTGGGAGCAAAGATGCTTAAAAACTTGGGTTACTCTCTTTCACCTGACTTAATTATTGCCTGTGGAAGGGAACCACAGGGTGGGGGAAAAACAGTTCTGAGAAGTGCCCCGAGGCTGCCCTCAAGACCTCATTTACTATCCATTCACAGAGCAGTTCTGAAAGTGAGACCCAAGGCTTGCCTGGAGGCTTTTCTGCTGTAGCGTGGTTCCCTGCACATCTGGATTAGGAGTGCTGCAGCTTGCCTGTGAGGGCCTGGCATGAATGGTGGCAGCAGGTCTGGGAGCATTTTTGGATCGTTGTTGGATGCAGCACGAGACCACCGTGCCCTGCAGTATTGGGAAAAGAGCTTGGGGCACACTAAGGCTAAGCCAGCAACTGTGGGACAGGGTGGAAGGAAACACAACCAGCACCCCGACATGCTGAGCATCCCTTGCCCTGTCCAGTGGTGGAAGCTGGTGCCCCTCTTCTTCAGGAATGTTTTAACTTGGTGACGTTGTCACTGCTTTGACACGTGGATTTCTCTTTGTTCATAATGGTGCCTATTTATTCCTGCCTTGGTGGCTTCAGTACTAGCGTGCTTTGTTTGTTTGCTTTCATTTTTTTGTTTTTGTTTCAGAAAGACGGATGGTTTATATTTGATCAGCAAGATAGACAATTCAAGGCAAACTCAAAAGATCTGCTGAATAACATGAATACTTTTTAAGTGTACTAATTTGTTTACCTTTCTCTGTCTCTGAAGCATTCTTTTTTCATTGTTACTCTTAAATGACACCTCCCAATGCACAGCAGGTGGCGCAGTTTTTGCTTAGAGATGATTTTTTATAGACTGAGTCACAGAAACACTAAGCTCTCTTCTTGGGGCTGAGTGCCCACTGGCACAAGGAAGTGGACACAAGGCGAGGAGATGCATCCACTACGAATCTGGAGCACCTGTGTCTTTCTGCTCCCGCCACGTGCACCTCTGTACCGTGGTCACCTCGAGTCACCACTGAGTCACCTCGATGCTTCCCCCCTGCCCTCCCAAGGTTTGGGTCAATCCCACTCCTCCAAGACTCTACCTCTGCCTGCTCTTTCTTCAGAAAGTGACCCCTGTGAGTTAATTTAGATGCAGCAAGTAGCCCACCCTCATACTTGCTGTGCAGTGCCAAGCCACTTGGGTATGTGGAATGAGGTACAATCCTCAGTGAGGACAATGGGGAGCAGAAAGGCAGATGCCTTTAGGAGGCAGACAGCAGAAATAACAGGGGAGGTGGGAACTGGAAGTGCAGAGAGGTTGTGACAAGGGACAGTGAGCAGGGAGCTTCTCCCCTCACGTTTTTTTCACGATGATGTGAAGCCAGGATGGGAAAGGGAGTGCCCTGCTCCCCTCTCCCCTTCCTGACTGGGGGTTAGGTGGGCACGGAGGATGGTGCTGGGAACTGCCTGCAGGAGAGCAAGTGGCATTATCTGAGGCTTTCCCAGCTGCCTTTTGTGGAGGGGTTTTGTTTGCAGACAGCCACATGGTCCCAGTGGCGTGCTATTGGCCTGCTTCAATTAGACGTCTTGACTGATGGCCAGTTTAATGAGCCTGTGTACAGAGGGTCATTCAACATGGCAATTATACCTATAAATCTATTTGCAGCAGGGCTCAAATAACCTTTTGCGCACAGTTCTTCATAAAATGACTGTCTGATTAATTAACATTAATTTATCCACTGTATGGAACCAGATGCAGTCTGTATGAAAGCCTCTGCTCTGATGTACAGGCACTGTGTGAACTGGGAGGATTTGGGGATGGGAATGGCTCTGATGTTGTTTCAAGCCTCTCTTTTAGATTTTTTTTCTTCTCTTTCTTCCTCACTCTCTCTCTTTGGTCCCAGTTGATTAACATTCCAGGGCAGCATCATATAACAGGGGGCAAAATTCAATTAATTGAATATGAAATATTTATAACCCTACTCTATGTGTCTATCAGAGAAAGGTCCTTAATAGATCTTCTCATTAGCATGGACTGGTGACTCACTTCTCTGCTTTCACAGTCATTTGGAATTAAAATCCAATTAATCTAATGTCCCTGTGAATATTATTAAACTATTTGAAAAACTGCATTGAAGAGATATGAGGTGGGGGGTGAGGGGCTAAGAGAAGAAGAGGGAATATGTCTGAAGCTCATGAAGATTCATTTCTTCTCTGCTAAACACATAGTCTGGAAAGACTAATTCCCTGTTTTCTGGAAAGTGAATAGCTAATTCTTAATACCAAAAGTCTGAGAATGGAGAAATAACTTGTTTCCTACTGTCACTGTGAAGAGCTCTGTCATTTCTGACCAGGCCAAGAAAAGTCCTTCCTTCCTCCTGCCTTTCAGGTTGCTCCTAGCTCTTACCCTGAAGCGATGGACAGGACCTTACAAAAGATATTCAGGCACTGTGAGGTAATTCTGGGGGCTCGTTCCCAGCTCTCCAGCAGCATTCAGCTGCCCTAGGGCTGGCTTTGTGGCCAAAGACCCCCACTGTCCACATGGGGGACCAGCAGCGTGCCTCCCCATGGGGAGAGACCACCCCTGCCTGGAAGGAAAGCAGCCAGGGCACGTGGATCCCAGGGCTGGAGAGTGCTCCAGGCTCCGTGGCATAGGCAGAGCCTAGCAGACTGTTTAATTGTTAAATGTCTGTCTCTTGAGCGGGTAGGGCACTGACCTGAATCATGGTGAGGAGGGATCTGAACCATGAATTTCACATGCGAACTTTAAGCAGGAGGCAAATTTCTAAATTGAATATTCCCCTAATGGGAATGACTTGAGGACAAAATCCCTTAATGACTCTAAGGAATTCAGAGACACTGCCACAAGAGCATGTAAGTGAGTAGATAAATATTTCTGAGCTGGATGAATATTCTGGATATTCAGATACGAAATGTTCCTCTTCTACTTTAAAAACAATCAGCTAAAAGATCTATCTATAAAATTTAGTTCTGCCTTTGTTTGTTTGCTCTTGGATATAGGTGGAAGTAGCCTATTTCTTTATATGTTGCCCCTTTCTTTATTCTTTCTGTCAGAAGCCTTGTCCAAACATTATCACAGAACATAAACATGCATTGAGATACACTACTACACATTTCAATGTCTTTATGAAGCCTTATAAAGCTGGATTTCAGAGAGACAGAGCATACTTCTTCTGTCACAGAGGCACAACCCATGGGAGAAACCTAGCCGAATGGTGATGTACAGACTGTAAATCAGAATCGAGGAACACTTGTGTGTAACTGAGGTTGTGTGGGGAAAAGCTGTGTGGTTACAGCATACCAGGAGAGCAAGAGGCACCGGGACTCTATGTTTGGTGGCTTATGAAGCTTATAGAAGGGGTCTTGTGTTCCAGCTTTTAAAAATAGAATGGTGTAGGATGCTCAGGCATTGGTGGGAGGAAGTCAGGTTCAGTCAATCCTTTCCTTCACCACATGTCCAGAGATTTTGTCATCCCTGTATAGGCCAGTTCTGATTTATTTATTGTAAGCAGTGAAACAGCAGGCTGCAGTTGTGATGTACAGTGAAGTGCAACATGCAAACCTCAGCTTCTTTGGGCATCATGCAGCAAATAAATCACTGGCAAACCTATGTGTTTTTAACTTACTGAGGGAATTATATGCCTAATGAGCCCCCTTTCCCATCATTTTAACCCTTTTTAAAAGCTACTTAATTAAATATTAATGAAAACTCCTTCAGCATTTTGGTTTGATGATCATCTGAACCAAGGCTCTGCGGTTAGACCTGGCAAGAACATTATCCCACCCACAGCAAATCTGAGTGAGAAGCCTATTAATTCACACCACAGCTTTTCAGAGCACAAAGCAGGAGCTGAACTCATAGCCCTCCTCATTCTGGAGAAGCCCCATTACCAGAACCATGGTGGCATCTCATGGTTCTTGGTGGTGTGCTGTTTGTCAGCTGAAATCTGGTCCCACTCCAAACAGCTGATATTTGGGATTGGTAGTGTTTTATAACTGTTTTGTCTGTCTATTTGTATTTATTGCTGGTGACCTGCTATGAAGGATACAGGAAGGTGGCAGAATCTGAACTGCAGCCTTAAAACTTTATTATCTAAGGCTCTAATTGGGTTTGCTTTGACATGAGAAGAGATTGACTGATCATAGTAAAACTCTCGACTCTGATCAAATTAAGAGAAGAAATTAGTTTGTATCTTCTAAAACTGTGCTTTTTCCTGCAGCTGGTCAATGGATGTTGCTCCCAGTTTATTCTCATGCCAAGCCTTCTTCCATCCTACCCAAAGACAGACGTGGTAGCTGCTCTCGGTGCCTTCCCTCTCCCCTGATGCCTTTGTCTGTTTATGGTCTATGTCCTAGCACAGACTCTGATTCCCAGTGATCAGGGACAAGCGGTCTTGATTGCTCCTTTCCCTGGGATCCAGGCAGCAGGAAAATTGAGAGAAAAGCAATGTAAAATGCACTTGTTCTGTGCTGGTAAGATTGCTCTCCCACTTTGCGCTGGTACAAAATGACTGCTGCTGATGAAGAGCAGTGGAAAATCAAATCCGGGACCTTTTTTCAATCTTCTGCAGTCCCCTGCACACTTCAGGCACTGTATTAATCATTATAATTTCTTCCACATTGCCACTCTGTCTGCGAGCTTCCTTTGAGCAGTGTTTTCTGTTTTGTGCTTTCCTCCAGCAGGCTCCAGCTTTTCTGGAAACGGCTGCCTGAGCTCTTTCCCAGGGCACGGGTATGCCAGCCAGTGCATCAATCCACTTTTGTTTCCATAATGCCAGCTTCCTGTGAAGTTTCAAATTAATTTTAATGCTTCCCTCCATTTCAAGGCCTATAAAAAGACCTCGGTTCTGCCTACCTTGGTGAGCTGGGACCTGTTCAGGAATCTGGAGGATGCGGTTGTGATGGTGCTGGGGGTTTCCATTTCCTCCGCCTGCATCCAGCTGCTTTCTGGCAGGGGATGGGGGCATGCACCCTGCCCCATGCTCTGCTGGGTCGGGTGATCCCAGCAGGGCTGGTCCCGAGCCTCGTGCCCGCTGCTGGCTCTGAATTAGCCATCTCTGCAGCAGCACAGACCTCAGGGCTGGCAGCGGCGATGGTGGTTAGGACAACCTCGTGCCCCTGAAAGCTGTTCCTGTGGCCTGCTAGGGGGCTATATGGGGCTATACACCACGGATGCTCACGGGTCTGCTGAAAAGTGCTAAGAACTCTGAGAGAAAAAGGCAAAGCTGATGGCAGGAGATTTACAATTACAATTTTTGCATCTCCACTGCCAGTGGAAAAATGTTTAGTGACCCACAGATTTAAAAAATGATGATGATAATAATAATAATAATAATAATAATAATAATAATAATAATAATAATAATAATAATAATAATAAAATCTAACCATGGGGTGAGATGCCAGATTGCACTGGGTAATCCCTTTTCCACTTTTCACCATTGACACTTCTAAGCTTTCTGCTAATCATCTTCAGTATCTCTTGTTTCTGATGAAAGAACAGGATGTGCATGGTAAAACAGTCTGGAAAGAGACTGGAGGAGAGACTCCCAGCTTTCCAGTGCTCCCAGGTACCTTTCTAAGTTCAGGTGTTTTAAACAAAAGAAAGGGAGGAAACTTCCCCAAACTTCCTATTCATAGCAAAGAAGGAGCAGCCCGTTTTCCTGCTTGCTAAAGCCTCATGGCCTTGATGCAGATGCTACCTGGTGCCTTGGGAGGTTTTCCCCAGCCTGGTGGAGGAGCTCCTAGGCCAGCGCCCACCCGTTGCTCCAGAGCTTCCAGACAGGCTGAACCCTGCGTGGCTGACTTTTTGCTTTGTTTTGCCTTTCTTCCCAGCATCAGGGCTGCAAATGAAAATACCTTTTCAGCCCCACTGTCATTACCCATAGGGATGGCACCTTTAGTGTGTACTGTTCATCGCTGTAATAGCTGCACCTGCGTGCAGCACACAGCTGTGGGCTGTAATTGCAAAGCATTATTTTCTGTATCTCCCTGAAAGCTTTTTTTTTTTTTTTTTTTTTTCCCCTGTTGTTCTTGCTGCGAAGGTCCGTTTGTAATGACTGCAGACCTCTTTCTTTCCACAGGGCTCCCTCCTCCTGTTACACCCCTCTCTAAGCAGTGCATTTCTTGGAGCACATGTGCTGGCTCATGCATGTCCTGCAGGCAGGTGGGCAGCAGAGGGGCTGTGCTGCTCCCTGTATTGCTGCTGGGCTGGCACCAAGGCCCTGGGGTGATGAATTCATTTGTTCCTTGAATCTTCTGCCCCTGTGTGCCCGCCTTACAGTGAATCAATTTGGCGCTTTTGGGCCTGGATTAATGCAAGTGCCAATGGAGCATGCATAGGGAGGAAGGCAGGGGAAGGAGTGGGGGGATCAGGGGGATGCCCAGAACCCAGCAGGCAACTCTTAAAAATTATTGTAAATAAATAAATAAATAAAATTAAAAACAGAGTGCTTAAAAACAAAACAAACAAACATTTATTTATTTATTTATTTTTCAGTCCTCTCAGCTCTCCTGCTACGTGCAGTTAGTTCCCTGGAAGGCAAGCAGCTCCTCAGTGTTTCAGGTTGTGCCTTGTAAATCAAGGACGTAGCAAGGAATTTGAAATGTATACTGACGCTGGCTGTTCTCCTACCTCCTGCTGTAATGAATTCATGTCTGCAGACAACAGACACAATTATTATGTAAATTGCACACACACAAACACGCAGAGGAAAACATTTTTTTTTTTTTTTTCCAGGGCTCCTGCTTTCCTGCTCCTAGTCCAGGCCTCCAGCACCCGATGGGGTGGAGGTGTGCTGGGGGCAGGAGCAGGGCCCTGCCCACCACCCCAGGAGGGACAACCCCGCTGTCCCCCCCGTGCTTCCCAAAGGCAGAAATATGAAAGTTGGTTGTTTGGCTCAGGGTTGAAGAGCAGGGCAGCAGCACAGAAGGCAGCGTAGAAAAATCAGCTGGTCACTCTGAGAAGATTGCTGTAATTAAATTAAAAATCTCGCTAAGTGCTCAGTCACAAAATGTGACAATATGGTGCGCAGCAGTGAGGAGGATCAGTGAGTGACCTGGACTGATTTGCTGAAAATTTGAGCAACCCATCCACCTCTCCACTGCGTTTTCTGTAGGACTGCAGTCTCGCAGTAAAATCCTACTTGTTCAGTCAATAAATAAATAAATAAAATGAAAAGCAAGCCTGAACTCACAGACATAGTGACCTCTCCCCCCCACACACACCCCCCCGCCCCAGCAGTGATGGGTGGTGCAGAGGCTGGTGCTGCTGGTCTGTGCCCCCACTAGCTGGTAGGGCACCCAAGGATGTCCAAGTGCTGTGCTACCAGCCCACCCGTGCTGCCACCAATCCCAGGGGGGTGACCCTTTTCGGGAAATACCGGCACCCCATCCTGGTCAGAGGGCTCCTTCTGAGGCTCTCGCCATTTGCCCTTGGAATAAGAGCCCCCAGTTAACACCCCGGGATGTCAGGGGGCCGAGGTCCCCCCACGGGCAGGGGCGGCCACCGAGCCCCCCCGGCAGCCCCGGGCACGGCCCGGTAGGTGGCAGTGCTCGCCCAGGAATTTGAGAGTTCCCTTAGTAAATAAATAAATAAATAAACAAACAGATAAATAAATAAATAGATAGGTAGATAAATAAATAAATAAAGCAGCCCAGGAAAACAGCAATTTCTTTGCAGATATATTTAGAAAAACAAATACAAATGAGGGCAGAGCGCTGGAACCCTCTTTTTATTTTATTTTATTTTATTTTATTTTATTTTATTTTATTTTATTTTATTTTATTTTATTTTATTTTATTTTATTTTATTTTATTTTATTTTATTTTATTTTTAATGTAATTGATAAAGTATTCAGCTTTTCTCTTACCATGTGTTTAAAAAAGACTTCCTTTCTGTGACTAAAAGTGAAAATGAACAGACCTGCAGCTTGCTGACAGGTTAGATTCAAGAAGGTACGTACATCGTTCCAGCATTGCCAACAGCTAACACTATGCAATAGCCACAATATTTTGCAGGGAAAAAGGAAAGGGCACTGATGGCAAAAATACTGCAGCTTACGCATAGATGGATTTAATACTCACTAATCCAAACCAAATGCGTTTGTTTCTCCTCCAGCCCTGAAGACAGGTTATGCAGCTTTTTGCAAAACCTCAGGTCGTGTTTTGTTTGTTTTTTCTTCCTTTTGCATAACTGATTTTTTATCTCTTATTTCCACAACATTACAGGCTCCTTGTAGCTCATTCTTTGTTAATGCCCCAAAGGTTAAGGCAGAGGAAGGAGCACAGTGGAGGTGTTTGAATGGGCAGAAAATAAATAAATAAATAAATAAATAAAAACACACACACACAAGAAGAATTGTCCAGATAAAGATGCATCAGAGTGCTGCATGCAAACCCTGCCTGAATGCCACAGCTACATGAGAGTCACTGTACTGGGGGCTAGAAAGTGTTAGTGTATTAAGTTGTGCTTTTTGGGGGTAGTTTCTGTGGAAGTTTCTTGAATTCAAACTTTTCCTGGGCTGTGTGCGTACGTGAAGGCTGTTCTGCCTGGTGGTGGCATTGAATAGTGGCACGGTGTGATGAGTGCTTTGTCACATCATGTGCCTTTTGCAAGTACCTGCACTTCTGACTATTTCCCAGGTCTCTTGTGAGTGGCACCTGAAGCCCACTCTAGAAATTCTCCTGAAGGGGACAAACACCTGTGAGGGAAAAGGCTGGGCACGCAGCCAGCTAACCTCCCTCTAGCCCATTTACTTTCTTCCCCCCGGGTGATTTTGGTGTGTATGAAGGAGGAGGAGGAAGGAGTGAGAGCCCCAGGAGCGCAGCCGTCTCTGCACAAAGCCAGGGCAGCAGCAGAGGCAGCTTCCCCATGCACATCAGTTTGCCAGGCTGAAACCAGAATGTGGGGTGCAGACATGATGAGTTCCCACATCGTCTTGTTCCTCACCACTCCCCTCAGCCTTCCTGGCTTGCTTGCTTTGAAATAAATGTTTTTATAAACTGTCAGGACAAAGCTGAGAAATCTTCTCTGTGATGAGGAACAGCTTAATCTGGATTTCAGAAACTATACCACGTCTTTCAACTCTCCCTTATTTCTTCTCATCTTTTTTCTGTGTGCCATGTTAGGTGGGAGACATGAACAGAGAATTCAATTTCCCTTGATTTTTTTTGTTTTTAAAGATTTCCTAATTAAGAAGTTAATTAGGAGACAGAGCAAAGCATTGGGTGCAAGCCGATTTTACACTGACCCTTTTGCTCAGCAGTTTTTATACATGAAAAGTGAGGACTGCTGCTAGGGAGGAGAGACAGGCAGCTACCAGTTGAACAACAACAGTTTGCTAAGTCAAAAGGATTTTGTTAGGTGACAGCACAATGGGACACTGTTTTATGTGTCTCTCAGATACTTCCTGATTTTTCTGCTGAGCCTGGATTAAAGGCTGGAGCAATGCTATCAGCCTGTGACACAGCATCATGCTGGAGGAAATCACTGCAATGAGCTCACCCTGCTGCACTGGGATGGGGACGAGCCCTGTGCCACCTGCAGCCTGCCCCAGGGCCCATGCACACCTTCTCTTGTTGGACAGGGAAAGTAGCAACAAGATGTGGTTGGTTTACACGCGTTGATTCGAAGTTTCAAGTGGCGTGATAAAATGTTAAAGAGGCACTCCATGTTTAACATCCCCATCTGCAGAAAGATGTGTCATGAATGGGAGCTGCCCTCAGTCCCTGCTTTCAGAGAAGGATGCTCCCTACATCTGAAGGATGCCCTGCTCTGGCATCTTACTTCAAAATCGGACCACAGAAATTTTGGAGAGGAAATGTTAAAAAAATGGATGAAGCAGAGAGAATTTGATCGTGATACAGCAATTTTTACCTCCACGTCGCTGGCTAAAACCAGCTGAGGGCTGCTTATATAGCTGTTACCATCTGTTGGTTGTGAAATGATTTGATGGTTTCAAGTTCTGTTTCTATGGGACGGGTTTCCATTTAACAAGAAAACACCAGCGAAACAGCACTTTTGTTAATCGTTAGAGAGGCCAGAGACTGAATGGATGATGGAAACTGAATTTTGTTCTCATCTAGCTCTTGTCAACACTACATGAAAAATAGAACAGGCCTCAAATCGGGAAAACAGTTTCATCAAATTTTGAACTTTTAAAGTTATTTTCATTGTGCAGGGACCAGAATGGACTTTTTTGTTTCTTGTGAAATAGGCCACAGCATCCTTTAATGCAATTTGTTAACAAAATAATTCTTCAGCTATTTAATGTCCTGAAAGTAATTATTTTTTTAAGGGAGTAAAAGTACTCAGTAGTAGCTTCAATGCTTATTTTGTTATAAATGATGACTATTTTTTTGGAAAATCCTGAAAAGTGTATTTTTTTCAGCTAAAGCATAATTAATGCAAAAATTCTATATTTTTCTATTTTTACTGAATGAAAAATTTATCCCAGCCATTCTGAATGATCATTCAAAGCCAGGTTTGGATCTTCTAAACTATTTTTTTCATACATAATAATTAGTAGCAACACTGGAAATGAGATCTTCAGCTGACATTCATTTGAATTTCCTTCAGTTGCCCATCTTTGAGTATTTTTCCAGATTTCAAAGTGAGTACACCTTCCTTATTTATTATTATTATAGTTCTTTTGCATTGCAGCAACACTGGCAGACTTGAGTCAAGCTGAGGATCCTGTTGTGAGCGGTGCTGCACAAGCACATCGCAGGAGCCAGTTACTGCTTCGAAGAGCTTTCTAATCTACATAATGAAGGCAGACAGCATTTGGGAGTGGAAGCAGGCTAATGGAGACACAGGAGCTTGTCCAAGGTCAAGGCTGGGAGGAAATCCAGGTTTCCAGCATCCTTGTCCAGGGCCTGACTCACGGCTAGCTCAGACTTTCCCACTATGACCCCTTGTCTCACCTTCCTTGTTCAGCATTTTGCTGCTGCATGGACCTCTCATCCGTCCCCACCCGTTGCATGTCGCAGCATCTTTTGGGGAGCCACCTCCTCCACTGCCATCCCTGAGCCTCAGAGCTTCATCCCTGGGCTTCAGAGGAAAGGCTCCAGTGGCTCGGCTGCCGCCGTGCTGAGCCCTGAGCCCCATCACGAACAGTTGCTGCAGCCAGCTGCTTCGGGGGGATAGGGAAGGAGCCCTCAGCAGGCAGTTATGAAATGCCTTACCCCTGGGAAAGTTTCCTTTGAACTGCTGTCAATTAAAGGATGACTTGAGGCCTCAAGCACTACTTTTTTATTTTTTTTTTATTTTTTTTAATATTTACTATTTAAATTCTAGATGTTCTTGTTACGCAGACTTGTTTATGCTTGGTCTGCCTAATTTAAGCTAAAACAGCTCCTCAGGGCAGAACTCTGGTCTTGTTACATTTGTAAATTACCATGTCCCCCCTAGAACTGTGAAGATTGTAATAAATAAAATAGCAGTGCTCTGTCCTTCTGGATTTAACCAGCCATTTCCAACCTTTCTTTCTTTTATCAGTGTTGGTCAGGGTCTGCTTGGCTTGAGAACCTCTTTGTCCCACATTTTAAAGCAAACTAAAATCATATTCAAAGAGAATCTGTGAGGACCATATATGGGCTGTCCATATCCTTGCTTCTGCAGCCTTTTTGGTTTGAGCTCTTGAGTCACCAAAAATTCATTGCCAGTGAAATTCAGCATGATTTGTGTTCTTTATCAAGCTGGTATCTTGGAAGACTTTGAGCAGTGGAGGGCACTGGGCATCAGCTATGCTGGAACCTGCAGGGCTTTCCCCTACATTCTGTTAACAGCTCTGGAAAATGCTGGTACAGGTGATTTGTTCAAGTACTTACAGCAAACTGCATGGGAAACACAGTCTTTATGCTTTGCTCGAACACTGAGGAGGTGTGAGTGCTGAGAGCTAGAGCAGCCTCAGCTGCTCTAGCAGGTGATGCCACTGCAGGTGGTAATGCCACTGCACCCAGGAAACCTATGGTCCTGAAGCAAGGTGTACTCTGCACCAAGAAGGTTTTGGAATCTTTATCACAGCCCCTTTGGGATTGTGTGGATCATATTTGCTTAGAACATGTAAAAGATGATTTTGCAGGGCAAAATTAGTCTATTTGTGAGTAAAAATTCACAATGCACACAAAATCTTATGCAAACTTTGGCCCAACATTTGCACCCAGGTCTGGTGGAGACTGAAGATGAGCCCTTTACTGTGGCACAATAGTATATAGGAGCATCTGGCCTGGTTTTTCTAGTACACAAAAAGCAGCACTATGGTCCTGCATGCCCATGTAGGAAGAAATGCTGGTATTTAACAGGCAGATTTCTGGGGCTTTTATCCATCTTCCTGCAGCCCTTCCCTCCTCCTATAGCCACATGGACCAAACTGGGAGAGGTCAGGCAGGGGACCTACTGCCCCAGCACGTGCAAGTCTGCATCGTCAGAGAGAAGTGAGCACACTGCCAGCCTGGCTGGGAGCAGTGCTCAGATGTACGCCTTCACCACAGATGGTTGAAACTTGAATTTTCAGTTCATTGGGTGTATTATTTCTACCCTGTTTGAACCAGAAATATGTTTGTTTAAATATTTTCTCTGGAATTTCACTTTTGGAAATTTGCCCTGTAGCATTTAAGAACTAGTTCATTTGGTGATTTATTTAATTTGGGAGTTAATTATTGCAATTTTATAATATTCCTTCATGTCAGTTATCAGAACTATCCTGATGTAATCGGTAAGTAGTACAAACAATACAAAAACTGAAAAGAACCACCTAAAAACATTTTGACATTACATTCTCAAATTTCATTTGAAAACTCCAAAAATCTGACCTCAAAATGCTAACATGTTCTGAGATGAAAAAGTCTCACCCAGTTTTATTTAATTTAAATGTCTTTTATAATGGAGCTCCTACTGAGATATGTACTAAAAGTATTGAATTGGGTAGGACCTTTGGTTTTTCATTAGAAATTCACTCTAAATTTCTGTCTCCACTAACCTGTACCTGCAGAAGAGCCTCTTATGTGAGTTATGTGTCTCCATCAAGTCTAGATGAGAGGCTTTTGCCTGGGTGTTTGAGAAATGTTAAAGAGAGCATCCTCTTAAGAACCTGGCTGTGAAAATGCTACAGTGAATTTATCTTATCATGTCTTTATTTCCTCAGGCATATCTAGGCTCCAGCGTTTCTCATTAGGGGTAAATGCTCAGAAACTCTCTAAGTTGCCACCTGCTTAAATGTTATACCTGCCTGAGCCAAACCAAAAGGGGCTTATGATTTTGACATTAAAAATTATATGAAGTATTAACAGGTAGATATGGTGACAGAGTGGACCAAAAGAGAGCTCTGTCCATGTTACCACATCCCTTCCATCATTCCTTCTGAGAACTGTACAGAAAGACCTTAAGGAGGGGACAGAAGAAGACAAGGTTAGGAGACACAGCTGCAAGAGTTTACAATTGAACACGGAGAATTGAGGTCACTTCCTTGTGGCAACAAGCTCCACACCACAAAAATCATAAGTCTGTGGGGGCAAAGCTGGTTGCTGCTGTGGGAAGGAGATGGTTATCTGGTGGGGAGAGGTGGTCTCCCAGGCTGATCCCGGTGTAAGTGCAACAGACATCTTAAACTGCCAAGCAGAGGTGCTGCTGTGCTTTGCACCAGCTGCATGGCTTTCTTTTACATATAACAGCAGGAAGCATCAACAGTGTGCCCACCTGGCTCCCCTGGGGGTTAGCAATAAGCCATCCCTGGCACAGAAGCACTCTGTGCGGCACCTGGTGTCTTTAACCTTCTAGTGCTGGATCCAGTCTCCAGGGCTACAAAGGCTGACCCCAAGATCCTGAGTGGGTACTCCATGGAGAAGATGAAAGAACGCCAAATAAGCCTCCCTAGCGAAATGACAACACAAAACCACTTGCAACCCATCCCTCTGGAGATCTGCCATTTCTCCTGCCAGCCCAGCATCCAGAAAACCTTTTCCTGATCATACCAAAATCTGGGACAAACCCTGGAACAGATGGGACAAATCCTGGGAAAAACCCTGAGATTTTCAGATGGCCCATGTGGCTCGCATGGTTAGCAGAGAGCTCTGTTGCTAGCCCTTTGCCTGAGTCTCCTTGTCAGGGGACAAGATCAGGGTGACAGGGCTGTACTTCACAGTGTCACACCCCAGGTTGTCTCCTCCTATCTCCGTGCTCTGTGCCCTGTGCTGAGCAGAATTGCAGAGTGAAGATAATGATCCTCATTTATAACAGTTACGGTCTCAGCCCACTCTGGAATTTACTTCATTAGGACTGTAGGCTGAATTTATTTTCATTTCTCCTACACTAGTGCCTTGCTGCAGTGTAACTGAGGCATCTCTTCTCACTGTGTTGAAGCACCAGAGTTGTCTCTTCTCATTTTCTTTACTTTTCTTTAGCTTCCCCTTCCTCTCTACCCTTCCTACTTCCCCTCCTTGCTCTCCCTCCTTGCAGGCTGTCCACCCATGATAGCAAGCCAGAAGACACACGTCAGCCTACCCGGGGTAAGAGGTACTGTAGGGGCGACACAGGCAGAACACCTGAAGCAGATGTCACAGTCCGTTCCCTGTCACTGGGAGAAGCAAAGTACATCATGGTGCAATGTGGCTGTGCACGTCCTACCCTGGTTGTGTCAGAAGTGGTAGGCCGTATCCCGCCAGGGTTCCCTTTCTGACGAAACTCTGAGCTGGGACTGCCCTTTGAGAATATGTCCCATTTTAAGGAGATTGGGTCCTCTCCTTCCCTCTTACAGAATCACAGAATGGTTGAGGTGGGAAGGGACCTCTGGAGGTCGCCTGGTCCAACCCCCTGCTCAAGCAGGGACACCTCGAGCAGGCTGCCCAGGACCATGTCCAGGCAGCTTCTGAAGATCTCCAAGGAGGAAGACTCCACAGCCTCTCTGGGCAGCCTGTGGCAGTGCTGTCACCTGCTTCCTGATGCTTCCTGATGTTTAGATGGAAGTCATCTTATTCCCATTTGTGCCTTTGAAGCAAGAAAAAGAGGAAAAGGAAACCTTGTAGGAGGCCTGCTGAGGTGACCTGGCTCCCAGAGCTTTGGCCTCTCTGCATGGGGGTAAAGGCTGATGTGGGGCTGTGTTTCTTCAGTCACACTGCAGAGCCCCTCTGCACCACTGGCAGCGCAGGGATGAGTGCCCTGGCAGTGGGACTTGTTTTCAGGGGAGGGACACTGTGCACAGGTTAAGGCCGATCCTAGAGTTTTTTCTGACTTCTGCCATGAGGGCACTATCTCCTTCCCTTCTTTTCATCTAAACCCAGATGCTCCCTCTGCTGGGAAAAGTAAAGAGGTGAGAACCAACATAAAATAGGCAGAAATAGCTTGAAAGTTGCTAACATGATATTTCACTTCCCACTCCATGGCACAGTTGCGTGGCTGCAGCTGCAATAAGGTCAAGACCGCTGTGGACATACACAGCCAGTGTTTTATAGGCTCTCCTCTGAGTCTGTGCTTTGAAAGAAATATAAGACCTCCCTTAATGACTACCTGGCTTTTGCAGCGCTGGCTGGCCCCTCTGTTTGCCCTCAACATGGGATTTTTTTTTCAAAGCCTTCCCCTAAACTCTGCTGGGGATGTATGGCTTAGCACACCCATTACTTCTTGCATTTACACCTGATGTAAGACCCTTAGAAAGTTCCTGGAGGAAAA
This sequence comes from Aythya marila, assembly GCF_965140915.1. NCBI lineage: Eukaryota > Metazoa > Chordata > Aves > Anseriformes > Anatidae > Aythya > Aythya marila. The sequence continues at coordinate 51,161,357 of NC_139043.1, forward strand.
AGATTCCTTTGCTGGGGTTTATCCCATAGTACAGATTGCCCTTTTCACATAGCATTACATTATAATTGCATTATAACACTGGAAATACTTTTATTGAAAAAGGGAAATGATAGGGTTTAAGGGTGTGTGTGTGTGCTTGTGTGTGTGTGCTGGTGTAGTATACAAGTGTGTGTCTGCATGTGTGCTACCAATGCATGCGGAGAAAATGCCCGCCAAGCTTTTCATCCGCTTTGGAGGTGGTAGCAACACATTTGCTTCTATAGAGAGGTTTATAGACTTGTTTCCTATCAATGGGCAGCCCTGACTGCATTAATTCTTTCCATTGAAACAAATGAGTCTGTGGCTGGAACTGACTGCATGGCTTTCAAGGGAATTCATTCGGTATCTTTCATGTTAGCGATATCTGTGAAAAACAGGAAACTGTTTTCCCATCTCATTCACATAATAGATAAGATGAGAAATTAGCTGCTGGATGAGCATCCTGGGGGCTGTTCATTTTGTCACAATAAATAAGGCTCTGCTGCTGCCTCGTGTGTGCATGCACCATGCACATGCACAAACACACATGTGCACACACACATGCACACACACTGTCTCAGGACCACCTCCCCAGAGAGCAGCTCTGTATCATTTCTACAGACCCTCTGGTTTGGACAGGTTTTCCTTCCTTAACCTTTTTCTCCCTTGCTTCCTCCCACAGCTGCTGCCTGTGCAGTGCCCGGGCTCCCCAGGGCTGGCTGTGTGCACCCTGAGACAAGTAAGGTTTGGGCAGGGACTGGGGGTTCACCATCCCCTCAGGGAGGATGTCCCATGGGCTTTCCTGCAGGTGATGCTCTGATTGCTCCAGAGGCTCAGGAGAAACCTCTCCTGGGTCCATGCTTTACTTGGTTGTCCAAGGCTGCCTGTGGTGAGGTCCTTGGCTGTGTCTGTCACAGGAGCATCACGCACCTCCCTGCTCCTCAGCCTGCGTATGGCCTGGCTATGACTTGCTGGGACATGGCATGGTAAATAACCCCTCCTGGTCTCCTCTCTTCCCACTTGCATGTCCATACGAAGGGAACAAAGGCAGGGACCAGGTAGACATCTGCACTGAGCTGATGGTCAGCCTCAGCTACCACCTTTATAGATGGCTCCCATGGCTTGCATTTTCTCCAGGACAATGAGAACTGCAGCCCTCTTGCACCGCACCACCTAGATCTAGTACCATACTAACACACAGATGATGTGCAGCGTGGGGTTCCTTTTGAAGTTTTCCACCACCTCACATTTTACCCATTTTTGGATAGCAAAATGAAGCCAATGCCAGGCAGAATTAATCATGCTCAAGAGTTGCAGCTACTGCTGAGGACGAAACAAAAGTATTCCCGGGAGGATTCTGGAGAAAGAGTGTGTGCTTTTGCCCTCAGAGTTATCTCTCTGCAGACCTGGCTTGGAGGGAAGCTCACAGCCTTGGAGCAAATTTGAAAAAAGGGAAGTGTAGTCAAAGCAGAGGGTTTTTTTGTTTTGTTTAATGTTTAGAAAACTAAAGAAAAGGAAATCAATTATGAGGCCTACCTGAATTTTATTTCCTCACCAAAAACCAAATTACTCAGCAAACTTATCGCTTGCTATTGCAGGCCTTGGTATTAAAGAAAACAATCAGGCCAGCAGGATTAATCTCTGACAGCTGCCTTATCTTTAACTTGCACCTTTGTTATTTTCTGATGAGCTTCTCTTTTTTTGCTGCCACGTTGTACCATACCTCACTGGTTCCTTTCATTTTATCATCAGGCAGGAGCGGAGGACCTTTCAGTTTATTAAAAAACCTTTATTTGTGAAGAACAAAGAGGGGGGAAAAAAGGCAAACAATGAGGTCAGACAATCTCCTTCTTGCCAGGAGTCACTCACCTGTTATTTAGAGTGTTATCAGTTAGAGGAGACTTGCATCATTGAAAATCGGTCCCTGACAGAATGCTCTGCTAATGTGCACACGCGCACACGTACGTGCACGCACACAAAAGCCCCTTATGATTGACTCATACCAACCTACAGACAAGGTCCTCTCCTGCCAAGGCTATAATATTTTCACCAGGGGAAGTTCATTTTTGTTCTCGCTCCGGTGCAGCAGCCAGGGTCTGTCAGGCAGGAGCACAGCTTTGACGAGTTCAGCTACACAAGGCTACTTGCACTGCAGATAGCATCCTCTGCCCCCAGGAAGGCCTCCTGTCCTAATCGGCTTGGTGCTCTCTTGGCAGCTGGTGGCACACACCGTGACTTTGAGATTTGCTCTTAAACAATAACCTTTCTCTTCTGCTGGCTGCATGTGCCACCACAATTGAGCTTTGCTAATGAGGTTGACTCAGGTAGCATCCAAAATGACTTTGTCAGGTGTGAATATGTCTTTCCTCACCTGCAGTCCTCAATGTAGTGCAGATACTGACCCCCTTGCAGAGGAAATGACTCCTGCCTGTATCCTGGTGGTGGGTTTTGCTGTGGAAGTCTTCACAGAAGCTTGTAGGGCCAAGATGAGGTCTGTCTGCAAAATACAGAACTAGTAGCTCTTGAGAGAACAAGTATTTGCTTCCCTTTCTTCACATTTTCAATTGCAAAACCACAGAACTGTCAACCTGAAGTTCCTACAACACTCCCATTCCTTCTCCTTCCCAACTGCATCCCTTGGGCAGAATTTTGGCTCCCAACTTCTTTGACTAAACTGACCCCACTGAGTTCTGGACTTGCAGGACTTCTGCTCTGTAATGCCAACTCATTTCTGAGTGAATTTGAGTTAGTGGCATTGCATTGGTCCCACAGGTCTGAGAGCTGCTCCTATAAAAACAGTTATAAAAATAGACATCTATTCTGGGAGTTTAAAGAGCAAAACAGCACTGAAGCCGTCTGTAAAGAGTAATTTGTTTAAGACATTGGGATAATTGGTGATGACTTTATGACATTGGTAATGGAATAAGTGAATAGTAAGTTTGTTGTACTCGTAGCTCATCTTGATGTTTGCTTTACAGATATACATCAGTCCTATACATCTGCTTTATGCAGTGTAATGAGCTTGGAGTCCTTGCTAAATGGATGCATTTTCTATGGGCTTATGTTCATTGTGCAGAAAGTCTCTCATGGATGAAGGAACAGATCTATTTTGGGATGGGCAGACATAATGAACTGTCAACAGGTAGAAGAAATGGGAACTCAGTTTCAGATGTGTCATGATACAGAGTTTTAACAAGACTCAGAGCCAGACAGGTGATTTTTAGAGTCTTTTTAAACCTCCTCTGTATGGCTGAAGGCCATCCAAAGACTATGTGCATGTTGCAAGAGTGATGAATATGAAGCCACTGAGAAAGTTTTCAGTATTTAAAAAAAGCTAACAAGAATCAAGGGAAAAGCTAACAAATGAAATCAGGGAAGAAAAAACAACAACAACTGAAATGTAGGTAATCATACTAAAATGGAGTTATTCAACCCCAACAAAGATTAAGAATGCCTGGAATGCAAACACACAAACCTACTGGATGCACATCTTTAACTTGCTGCATCAATGTGATCCCACACTTAGTCATGTACATGGTGGTAGAAGACATGATGATCTAGCGGTATAAATGCTTTACTGACAGGAGTTTAAATTGGCCTGCTGTAAATCATGCTGCCAAGTGTGGTGCATGGCATTCTTGTCCTTTGCCTCTCCTCTGAACCAGAGGGGGAAGCAGATGGTATGAAACTGTTTCTTCCAGCTCTAAGCCAATGCCCACCCTAGGAAAAAAAAAAAAAAGCCTTCTGCTGTCTCTTTGAGGCAGCTTTCAGTCCCCTTCACACGACTGGGGAGCAAAAATCCATCAGCAAAGCTTTCCTACAGGTAAAGAAAGCACAGTTTCAAAGGTCTGCTCTCTCCTGTCCTTTCCTGGTTTGATGCTTTGGGGAACTGGGTTTCTCTCCTTTCTTGGGTCTTAGGGTGAGTTCTGTGGTGTGTTTTTCCCACAGCTTTGCCCTATGAACTCTAGGCAAGAAGTCTTTTTGGCCACACACAACTACAGAAATTAAATATCTACATTTAACATTGCATACCCAAAAGCAACCATGAATTTTGACTGTTTTATTCAGTAGAAATATGCACATCTCTGGCTAGGAGGGATATAACTCTCTATCAAAGGAGTAGTTGTGTTTCCAAACTATGGATTTACACAAAGAAATGATTTTTGCATGCATTATATATATATTTATATGTCTGTACATATGTACATACATGTGCTTTTGAGAGAGAATCAGCTGGGACTCTTGGTTATTTTCAACAGTCTACCTCTCTTCTTTCTAGGTGTTTTCATTTCTTCTCCAGAAGCATTATTCAGTTTGACGGCTCAGTTCAAATCCATAATGTACTAACCCAGCTGAAAAGAACCTGAAAAAATGAGCAGAGACAGCCACACAAAGGGACCATGGCAGAGACTAAAATCAGAAGAAAAAGAAAGGTAGGATAATTCTTTGACAAAGGGGTCTTTGGGATCTACTGCTATTGTGACTTGTACTCCATGCTTGGTTTTCTTTGTTGTTTGTTTGTTTTTTTTGTTTGTTTGTTTGTTTTGTTTTGTTTCTGGTTTGTTGGTTGGTTGTGTATTTATTTATATATATATATACATTATTATTTTTTCTGGGCAATGTATATTGGTCAGCATCTCTGTCCTTTCTTCTCTAGACCAACAGCAGTTACATATTGCAGTGAGCTGTCAATAAGAGCTTGAAGGAAATTTCAGTCCCCAGGAATCCACTAGCAAAGAAACAAGTCAGTGGCATCCTGTAGCATGAGCACACAGAAATAACCTGGCTAACTCCCTTTAGTTTGACCACGTCTACTTAATTCTTTCCAGTACAGCTATACCCTACTTGTCTTTCCTTCCCAGGCTCTCCAGTAAACAACATTGGCCTCAAGCAATTGTAATTATTTATTTGATTTCACTTATGCTGTGCACAATCTCAGATTGCATTAGCTACAGTTAAAATAAAAACAAATCAAAACTCATATCCCCTACTGAATTATACTGCCATGACAACAATGAAAGTAAAAGTATCCTCATCAAAACCTCCCTTCTTAGCCCACCCGAATATATTAAACTAAAGCTTAACAAAAAAAGACAAGTTTTGCAATGTGCCCTGAAGGTTCACCACACAAGGAAGCAAATTCAAGAGCTGCAGGCCTTCTGCTAAGAAAAAAGCCCTTCCCAAATGTTCTTCTCCAGGGACTGTCAGTTCAAATGCCTCAGCTCATCTCAGTGGTGGACCTAACGTTCACAAACAGAGGTAATCTCTGGGGGACAGCAGGTTGAAATTACAAGGAGATTTAGAAACTAAGGCCTGAATTGCACCTGGAAATGAACTGAAAATTGGCGCAGCCTGTGTACCATCTGCGCTCTATGGTTTGTGTCTGAAATGTGGATATGTAAGCAGGCAGCTGCATGCTGCAATTAGCTGAAGTTTCTGAGTGGTCCTCAGACGTAGTGCTGAGCAGACCACATGGCAGCGATCCAGTCTGGAGATGAGAAAAGCACAGACAATGGCGACACAGTCCAACAGGACAAGAGGTTGAAATCTCCTCACCAAGCGGACAGGAGAAGGGGAAATAAACACTCATAGCTCCTGCTGCCACTGGAGCATTCAAAAGCATCTGGAAATCCAGGAGGCCTTCTCCAGCCTGGTAAAAAAGGGCAAGGCTTTCCTCCATCCAGACGGCAAGCATCACTTTTGCCATCTCCCCAATTATTTCCTGCCACCATTATCACTTTGATTTCATGTGCAGTCAGCTCTTGTCTTCCAAGCCCTGGGTTTGGATTGAGCCTGAGAAAGCCAAATGTCTGTAAAACCTGAAGTCCCATGAAATAGGAGTCACAGAGCTGAACATCATGAGCATTTTGATGGCAATGTTTTCCAGCACTGTGATGGTACCTTTGTGAGTATCACAAGCCATCTATGGAAAAAGCAATGAAATAATTTTCTAATACACCAAAATACATGCCATTTTTTGTTCACATGCCAGAAATACTTAACAATAAATTGTATGGTTGCAGAATAAATATACAATAATGTGCAGAATAAATGCACAAACCTTGTTATGGAAGACTCTCTAAAGTTTGCTTCCAAGGCCCTGATCTCCTTGCTGCAGCGAACAAAACCTATTTGTGGCCTGCTAGGGTAATTGCATCCAGGAATCCAAAGTGCAGAGAATTTTAGCCCTAGTTTTAGAAACAGAAAAGTTTTCAGAGACTTTTCTAAGGGATTTTTTTTGGCGGGGAGGAAGTGTTGGCTTGAAGTGGGAAGCTGAGGTTGGAGCTTTACTGTTGGCCAAGAGTTGTACAGGTCTGAGAACCCAAAAACATGGTACCATGCATGTGCAAGGTAAGGTAAGGAACTGATTGAATTACAAGATGACAACTACAGTATCACAGACCCAACAGGTCTGATTTGCCCCTGTGCTGCTCTGGTTTCAGGCTGCTGTAACTCTCCTGAAATGACTTCTCTTGGCTGAGGGATTCTGGAGCAGTGCCTTGTCGTGGAGGTGTGCAGCCCGTGATGTTTCTTCAGGCACAGAGAGCCACAAGTGTAAGTAGCACAGTGGAATCTAATGACAGTCATTCATTAGCTAAAGGGGGTTCTACCAGTAAAACAACAGACATGGGGAAACTCAGTGAAAAAAATTCACATGGGGAAACAGATTCCATTTTTTTAGAGAATTAATATGTATCAAGAATGATGTAGAAATCCACCTTATTATACTGCCCACGTGTGAAAGGTTCTGTTTAAAGTTATATTTGCTCCCTGTGCTAACAGAAATGGAAGGTCTACTTCTTTGGTCCAGTAAACCTTGAATAACCACCCCAGAATGGGACCCCCTGCATGATTTTGTTCCGACACACCCAGCATCCCAAGGACTGGCAGCTCATTTCAAATTGGACAGCTTTGCTTGTTAATGGTGTGTAAGACAGAAGGGCAGCACAGGCTGAGGCTGTTGCTGACAGATAAAATAATGGTCTTTTTACTAGTGAACTGTGTGCAGTTGATTCTGACTCACTGAGAGAAAAGAGCATGGAGAGAGCTCCAGAAGGAAGCTTGCAGAGTACCCTCTGTAGTACTATAGGGAAGAAGTGCACTTTAGACTTCTGCTCACTTGATGCCGACTTTAATTTGGTTCTTGACACAAGCTGCCCTTCAGTTCAGATCTGCTGGTTCATTTTTATACCTGGGAGATGCAATGCAACTGTGTGAGTGCAATCATCTGCACCACAAATCTGGCAGTCTTGACTGTAAAATACTGTTTTGGAGCTGCGTGACCTTCTGAAATTTTGTGGCCATGCTGTCTATCAGAACGTCTACATACCCAGACATCCCAGCACATCAAATCTCTCAATCATCACTATGCATGCTTTGTATAGCTTGTTGCATCAGCCGTGTCATTCTGTGTTGAGGGATTCCCTCTACTTGCTTGACTTCCTGCACTGCAACAAGCATAAGTTGCATGTCTTCATTTTTGAAGTCACTACTGATTCCCCAGCTAGCCTATCACTGGGTCACTACCATCTCTCGTGTACTCATAAAATATCTGCTTCCACCTACAGTCAGGCACTTTTCTGGTCTCTATTGCTCATCTGTTAAATTTTTGAACAAGTGCCTCTGTGTTTTCTTCCCCGTTGCCTTGTTAAAGTTACAAACAAGTGTCTCTCTGTTTTCTTTCCTGCTGCCTCTTGTGTTCAAGATGCATCCCCTGCAGCCATACCAAATTTGGCTTATTATCTCTATCCAACCCGCCTTGAAACTATCTTTTATAAGGGTATCTATAAAAGCCTGGACAAGTGTTTGTGGGCGTGCTGGAAAGATATCCTGCTTGTCCAGCTCACTGGTATTTTCCTGTTATTTCCTTGTATTTCCTTCCTGTCCACATTTGCCTGAGGTCTTTTTTTCTCTCACTAAGCCTCATTTCTTTGGAGTTGGGACTCTTTTCTTGCACTGTGCTTTTACAGTGCTCTCCACAATGTGATCCATCACAGTGGGATGTCTTTAATTTTTATTTCTTCTCAGAAAGAGTAATCAGGCATTGGAATGAGTTGCCCAGGAAGGTGGTGAAGTCACCATCCCTGGGGGTGTTCAAGGAAAGATTGGACCTGGTGCTTAGGGACATGGTTTAGTGGGTGACATTGGTGGTAGGGGGATGGTTGGACCAGATGATCTTGGATGTCTCTTCTAACCTTAATGATTCTGTGATTCTATGATTCTCTAATTCTATGCTTGCCTGTGACTAAGTGCCTCTGCTTCGGGTCTGAACTAGTCCATGGGGGGCTCATGGCTTTGGTGGAGAATTTGGGTGAGTCATGCCAGGTTAGCAATAGGAAGAGGAGAGGAGAGGAGAGGAGAGGAGAGGAGAGGAGAGGAGAGGAGAGGAGAGGAGAGGAGAGGAGAGGAGAGGAGAGGAGAGGAGAGGAGAGGAGAGGAGAGGAGAGGAGAGGAGAGGAGAGGAGAGGAGAGGAGAGGAGAGGAGAGGAGAGGAGAGGAGAGGAGAGGAAAAAACAAAAGGCATTCTTTGGAGCTATTGGCCAAATATGTTTTAAAAATATAATTGCATTTTTTCACCTCAATAGAATATGGAAATTCTGTAAAAGTATTTTAAAGATAAGTACTGGTTAAGTAGCCCCCAAATAATCATATTTTTCTTTGAGCTTTATATTTCTCTTAAGTTAAATCCATTAGTAGATTAGGTTTTGCCAGCTCTATTCATGGATATTTGATCCTCGAATCCTTTCAAGAAAAAAAAAAAAAAAGGAAAAATCAATGCGTGGCTTTCCAGCTAATTAGCATACCGCTAACAAACCGCGCAGGGCCGGCAGATTACCGACAGCCCCACTCCGCCTCGGGAGCGCTTGTGGGCGCAGGCGGGGGCGCACCGGGTTTTGGGGAGGGCAGGGGCGGCCGCCCCCTCCCCACCACCCTCGTCCCCCCTCTTCCCCGTGTTTTTTCCACCACCCCCCATCGCTTTCTTCTGCAAATCAAAGCCGCCATCTGCTGTGACAAGTGTTCCCATTCACCTTTTCCCTCTTATCTGCCCCCGCGCAGGGATGCGCAGTGCAGGGGGAGCAGCGCTCCGGCCTCCCCCCTCCCCCGCAGCTCTCTGCTCTCCTTCTCGGGTGTCTGCCCCCTGCCAAACCTCTGCAGTTTGCCGGACGGGTGCTGGGGGGCTAGGGGTGCATTGGGGGGGGAAGCATCCTTGCTTGTTTTCCCCTTCGCCGTCTTTCCTGAGAACTTGCACAACACGCTGTTTCTCGTTTGCTGAGAGGGCATCATCTGGGTGACTGAGAGGCTGAAGCTAAAATATGTAACGGGCCCTGATAAATCACGGCCGCAATGGCAATGCAGCAGATCGCAGAAATGCTGGGGGTAAATATTTTTTTTTCTTTTCCACCCAGTCAGCTCATGCTGACACGTCTGTGGCTGCAGAGGTGTCAACAGACAGAGAATTATTCCCCTGCACGAAAGAAACCTGAGAGGGGAAAAAAATGACAGAGGAAGAGATAAGAAGCTCCTGTGAGTACTTTCTTCCTGCTGTAAGGGAAAAAAAAATCCCCTTCGTTTTGTTCTTTTGTCTGGATGTGACATTTTACACCATCTCCCTTCTACTCTTCCATACCCAATTTTAAAGGCTACGGCTATCTCACACCAGCATTTCCATGGCAGGCTGTTAGCTGTGCTGAGGGTGCCGGTGTGCACAGCTCCAGCGGCTCTGTCCTCAGGGCTTTGCCCTTGCAGTCCCAGGAGGGTACCGAGTGGCTGCTGCCTGTTTCTTGGGAGTTAATGCTGGTTTTTGAGGGTTGACTCCACAGTGCCAGAAGCCTGCATATCCTGGTCAGGGACCCTTTATTCTTCTTTTTTTTTTTTTTTTTTTTTTTTTGGTAGATAATTCATCAGGTGAGTGGAGCTGATCCTGGTCCTAGTGACTCCCTACAGAGCAGAGCCTTTTCGTTCATATAAACCATTGGAAGGTAAAATAACTTTACTAGTTCAGTAAATGGGAACAGCAAAATAACTCTAGTTAGAGGCAAAGTTACTAGTTACAGATATTTGATACAGCAATATCACTGGACTGGTTTGCAGGCACTGTAGACACTGGAAGGTAAATGAAATTCAGTGGGAAGCCTTCCTTTGCCACTGATAAACTTGCCTTGAGACTGAATATAGGTTTTGCTGCCTTTTGGTTTTCATAGTTGCTTCATCACTGAGAATGATGAACTCTGGGGGACTTGATGGTTTTGTGCTTTTTTTCTCGAGAGCTGATATTTAACATTTTCATCAACCATCTAATAATATTTAAGCTGTTGCAAAGACATCAAGGTTCTCTTCAACATTGTCTCCTCCTGAAGCCTGTGGGGAACTTCAGAGCACCTTATAAATTCAGCCTGGAGAAGAGAAGGCTCCGGGGAGACCTTATAGCAGCCTTCCAGTACCTAAGGGGGCCTACAAGAAAGCTGGGGAGGGACTCTTTCTCAGGGAGTGTAGTGAAAGGACAAGGGGTAATGGTTTTAAAATAAGAGAGGGTAGGTTTAGAGGTTATCCCCATGGCAGGGGATGTGGGATTTTAAAAAATCAACCCCTCTTGTGTAATTTTGGTGCCCTGAAACAGAGAAGGAAAAAGTTGTCCTTGCAGAACTTTTCAGTTCATCTAATTAAAAAAAAAAAAAAAAAGCTAAGGATGAAAAATGAAAGGATCTGGAATATAAAAAGATTGAAGTTGGCTATTGAAGTTGTTAGAGATATGGGAAGATAACCTTGGAGACAGAGGAGAAAATGAGTGAAATCTAGTGTAGACCAGAGATCTGAGGTATGTGACCTGGAGAGAGGATGCCTAAAGGAGAAGGAAGGGGAGCTGCACTCCTCACTGTATTAGAGATGATTTAATCTACCAGTGATATGAACCCTAATGCTCCATGACATAACTCAGAGGCCCACTGTCTAGCTTCAGAAGTAATTTTTCAAGTTATTCTATAACTGCCTACTATAAATTGCTTTTGCAACTATAAATTTGTGACTGCACATACCAGCCACTTGTAGAGGCCCGTGGAGCTTGCCTCCACTGCTAATCTGCTAGAGGAAATAATACATTTTCTGTCCTAGACCCTTATTGGTTGCCAATGAATAAATCCCTTAAAAGAGTTTTCTAATGTCCTGTCAAGTAAATGTCCTTGAAAATTGCATCAAGAACTTATGGCCACAAACTTGGCACTTTCTCCCAGTGCACCATGTTGATGTGGTCATAGCTATGAGCCCTGATGGAGTGAGATGGGCATCCTGTGTGGGAGTCAAATACAGGGGACACAGATCTGGATCTAGCGAGTGATTTTAAATTAAGGAACTTTTTGCCATAAAATAAAATGTGTCTAGTGCAGTGTCAAAGCGCTGAGCAGTACAGTTTCTGAGCATGAAACATATTGACAAAAAAATCCCATCTTGCTAGATGGAATTATGATAAAGTGCTGCGGCTTCATCACTATTACTGCTGCTCTGGGTTTCGGTTTGTTGGTTTGTTTAGGTTAACATTTGTAACATTACTAAAAAGCAATTCTCTGCTTGTTCCTGATCCAGCTGTTCTTGTTGTGTGTGCTGGAAAATGCAAAACTGGAAGGAAGCAGGGTGGGAATTCAGTGTGCTCTGGCTTGTGTGGCTCAGCCAAAGGCTACGGCACAGGACTGAAATGTGTCCGTGCTGCACTGCAAAGCATGTGTGTGCTTCGCAGCATGCTGGGGACGTTGCCAGAAACCAAGAGCTTTGGCTTTTGATTTTCTTGTGTGACAGGTGCAGGCTGCTGTTCAGCTGGGCTTGGTGGGTACCAGCGCATGGTGGTGGCTTTGCAGGGCCAGCCTTCTGGTTTGGCACAGTAGGAAGGACAGGAAGGTGCAGGAAGGTCTGACCTAGCCCTTACGCTAGAGTAGGGTTAGCTGCTTGGCTTCGTCAAGAACCGCCAGAGGCATTTCTGTGGTCTTTCAGGAAGCTTCACTGCCTTGAACCAACTGACAAAGGTCAGACTGAGCTTTTTGTTCTGATTAATAAAACCTCTGTGGAAAACATTCAAGCTGAACTCCTGAGCAGTCCCTATCTCTGTATTTCAGTTTGTTGCAGCATTTACATTAACTTGTAGGTAATGTGCTCATAAAGCATTAATTTAATACTCTGAATTATGAAGGAGTTGCAGTTGAATTAATGTCTTTTTGTAATCAAGTCTTATTTTGATACCCCTTATGTTCAATTTCCTGAAAAAGTCTTTCTACCTAAAATTTGCATATGTGTTTTTTAACAAATCTAGTAGAACTGCTTGACAGAAAGTATGAGGTAGATTAGCGAAGGTATTTTGCAGGCTTAGGCATGTAAAATGAGCTGCAGTATGTATTTTGCAATAGCTTCCTCCATTTTTAACCCCTATCTTGAAGCTGTGTTTTGGGAAACACAAGCCTGAAGTTAGATGCATATTGCAGAAGAAGCATCCTGTAGACTTTGAATTTTAATCAGTTAGTCATGCAGTAGCTCACCTTGTGAATTTAACAATAAGTCAGTTCAAGGGTGGAAGTAAGTTTGGCACCCATTTGCAATGATGAAACTGCAAGACCTATCAACCAAACACCTTATTAGAAAGACAAGTTAAACTCTACTGGAAACTCCTAAACTGTGGTGGCACTGGAGTCAGCATCCAACACGGAATGTATTTGGGCTCACTTCTGCTTTCTGGTGTCAGCAAAGCAGACCAGGACCTCCACCTTTCTCTGTTGAACCTCACTCCACTCATTTTTCCCATGTGCAGAAAATGCCTAGTATTTATTCATGAGAATGAACTAAACCTCAGAAAACATAGGTTAAAATCTTTGTAGACAAGGAGTAGACTGCCTGGCCATACTTTCAGGTAAGCCAGATGAGACAGGACAGCAGGATCATTTGAACCTTGGTCTTCTTTCAGAAGGCCCAAATTATACTTTGTAATAAATTGAGAAAATCTGTGGTAAGATGTAGCTTGATATGTCTGTTAAATGATCATAATGTAAATATACTTCAAAAACCTAAAATATCTTTTCATGAAATAAAAAAAAAAATAATGCACTTTTTTTTTATTATTTTGTTTTGTTTTTATTGTACCAAGGGATTGTAAGAGCAAAGTTTAGAGTAGAAAAACAATAGAGTATTTGTCAACCAATTATTTTCTCAGTCTGTCTTGTTTGTCATCTGATTATTTGATTCATATGATCAATAACGTGGACTTATAAGACGTGAAATGTTGTATGATTGTGATTTTTCAGTTATTTTCAATGAATCCTTTTAAATCTTCAGTCTGACTATAATAAAATATTGCTGGAATACTCAACAGTGTTGTTGGTAGTGTTCACTGCTGACTGCAGGAGAAATAACCTACAGCTTGGTGGGTTAGTTTTGTAATGGCACGTATTCTTAATATCCAGATAAACTCCTAATCATACTGTGTAGTTGTCGTTTTTTTTCTTCCTTCAGTCATATCTGTTGACAGTTAGCTACAAAAGTTATTTGTCCATTGTATACAAATAAATATATCCTTTTATCATTTTCAACTGAATGCCTTTTTTCTTTTTTTTTTTAATCTATTGCTTGTTCTTTCATTATTAGAAACAGTAGATAGCACAAAAGTAGATTTTTCCTCTTTTGTGTGTGTGTCACGTAGGCTAGAGAGGCCCTGTTTTTGTTACTTCTCTAAGCTAGAAGCCCTGTTCTTTTCAATTTCTCTTCCTATGGAAACTTTCCTCATATCTCTAATAATATAGCATTGAATTGCACAATGATGAACTGAAACAGGATGTTTCCTGTTGTGTAATTAGCTTCAATGAGTGGGTCAGCCAATACTATTGACTATCAATTGTCACTTTATATCAAGTACTTAGGGTTCAGGGTTCATGGATGCGGTAGACTGACACTCTTCCTGGTGGGACAAGGCCAGGAGGGATTTGCTTATCTAATTTTGGAGCAGATTGTAAGAGGCACTGTTGCAGGGGCGAGGTGCCAGCTTTCTTCAAAGGAGTAATTGTTGGACACTTTCTCAATAAATCATCTCTTGTTTCTGATAAACTCACCAGTGTTTGTTCTGCCTCTTCTTTTCCTGGCAGGAGGATCTGGGTAAGCAGCACCAGCATTATCTTAGTCTTTACCATTCTTAACCCTAATGAGCTTGGTGCGTGCTGTGGGAACCATACGGGAGCAGCGTGGGCCAAGTGCTTTGATAATACTACAGAATGTCTCTTATATTCTGCTCACTCTCCAGAGTCTGGTGTGGCTGGGCACACCAGGTTTGCCCAGTGCAGAAGTGCACACACTTGCCAAGAGAGCACAAACTTGGTGAGCATGGTCTTACTCTGAACTCCATGCTAGGGTGCAGCTGCCCAAGACGTTCCCCAGGATTGCCTACCACTTTGGTGGGCCTGGCTTCTGTTCCTGTCATCTTTAGAAATACAGTACTTCTAAACTACCCACATCTCAAGCCAGATCTCAGCAGAGGTTCTCCCAGGTGTTTCCTCCTGCACCCACCTTTCCCCCTCAGCCTGTGCTAGTGGTCCGGCATGCCTCCAACTCCTGTCCCTTGTCCAGGCACTACCCTCATGGCAATGTCCTTTCCCAATGCTCATGACTCCCTATGACACCTTGCTTCTCCACTGAGTCCCTCAGCAACTCTTTATGTGCCTTGAACAGGGGCATTCAGATATGCAGAACCAGCACGGAGAAAATGTGTTTCTCAAGAGTGTGTAGATATTGTCTGGGCTTTTTTTATAAGACAACCCCAGCTGTTGCTCTGCCTGTTGAAAATTCTCCTATGTGCAGCTGTGTGCGAACTATGAAAACCTGTTTCCCCCAAACCCTTCGTGCCTGTAAAATTGGTGACGAGACTGTTCCTGTTGCCCATTTACTGCTCTGCTGCTCTGAGAAATGTCATAAGCAGTCCTGTCTAGAAATTAACAGAGCCAGATCTGTGGCAGGGTAGTATTAATGAAATGAGATTTCATCTGGTATAACTTCCAAAGCCTCAGTTTTCATGCAGAACCTTAGCTCTGGATGTGTTTAATTTGTATGGAACAGGATGCTTGGGAGATACAGTTTGCTTTGTGATAAACTGATTTTAGGCTTAATACGGTCATTGACTTGTATCATAACAACAATAAATTTCCATTATCCAGATCCAGTTTCTCAAACTTTTGATGTGACATGACTAAAATGGTGCTACTTAATTGAATTAAAACCATGGTTTCTGGTTGCTATGTTGTATGTGTGAAAAAATATTTCAAAATGTATTTTTTTCCTATAGACATAGAGAAATTTGTGTTTTCTAGATTTTCCTCTGAGTGTATGGTCTTAAATGCAGCAGACAGAAAAGTATAAGGGCCAGAAAAGAAATATAAAAATATCACTATCGACCCCTGTATGATCCTGGTAGAAGTAGCTACAGGAGTGCCCTTCAATGTGTAGTCACAGGTTTCCTAGCTGTGAGAGTATGTTCTTCTAATCAAAACCGGGAAGTTTTTGGACAAAAAATAAGTGTGTGAAAGAGAGAACATAAGAGAGATAGGCAGGCAGGCAGAGAAAGTTTTTTTTTTTTTTTTTTTTCAAAATTAGTGTTTTAAGTCTTCTATAATTTGCAGCACATCAAAACACATTATCGTATGAATAATGTGTAAAGAGATAATAGTATAAATGCATACTACACTCAAAGAAAGAAAATTTGATTCACTCTTGTAGTTTTCTCATCCAATTGCTTAAAAAATCTCCCTTCTCTCACATGTCATTATAGTATCTAAATATGAATATATATCCACACAGTAGTATCTAGGTAGACCTCAGAGAGGTTTCTGCTCTTCCCTGTTCTGCAGCAAAAACAGGTCTTCAACAAAATTGGAAAAAAATTACCACTGCTTTTGCTTTCACAGTTTTCCATTGTTACTTTACTGGGAAGTGTTTTGATAATTTTATTTTTTTGTTGTTGTTTCTTTTTTTCACCTCAACTTGTTATTCCCATAAAGAATGGAGAAAAGCTGTGGGGAAGAGCAAAAGGAAGCACAGAAAAATGCAGGTTTGACTCACCCGTAATTTTTACATAAATTTTCAGAGAAAACAGTGAATGAATGAAAAAGCTTGTCCCAGAGTTGTCAAAGAAAAATATTACTGGAAGCTGTTAACATTTTTGAGGACTTTTAGTTGTCACTGTGGACATGGGCGCAATCAGCTGTGATCACTTATCAGTACAGTGAACCAAGATTTTTTTCCCTGACTGTTGATGTTGAAATATCGGCTTAGATCAATTACTTTCTGAAATACTCCATTCCTCAGGCATGACTTTTTGTGGGATCCTAAATGCAGTGATGATTTTCTTATAATAGATTTATTTCTAATCCCCTAGTGGGGCTCAGT
The DNA here is from genome assembly GCF_965140915.1 of Aythya marila. Classification (NCBI taxonomy): domain Eukaryota; kingdom Metazoa; phylum Chordata; class Aves; order Anseriformes; family Anatidae; genus Aythya; species Aythya marila. Next base: position 51,177,776 of record NC_139043.1, read on the forward strand.
GTGTTGGTGTGGAGGTCTCATCCAGTGGCTGGTTTCAGCATACACATTCCACAGCCGAGAAGCCCATTGTTCTGCCTTAAACCAGTGAGGACACAGATCAAACCATCGAAAACAAAACACTAGAAAGGGAGTATCCTTCAAAACATTCATGCATGTGTTTGTATTTGTGGAGGTGCCTGTATTTTGTGCAAACCAAATCATTATTTTATAGAGAAGAGAAGAGAAGGGGTGAGAATCATTATTTCTGAAAAGAGAGGATGAAGGGGATTGTGATATTACATTGTTCCCTTTGCACCACAGGCAGCATTGTTGCTTATAAGGATCTTTGTAAAAGTACATGACCCAGGGATTTCATTGTCCTCAGTGTCACCAATATGTGGATGCTACAGACAGATGTGTATGTCTGCAAGTGGATTTTTAATGTTTAGTTATTTCTGTTTAAGAGCATGTGATTTTATAGACAGCATACATTTAAAATGCTTTTGCATATTTTTGCTTGGTGAATAAAAATGTCAGAATCAGAAGTGTCCATTGCAAGACACAATAGGGAACATCAAAATGAAGACTAAAAACTGTTATTATCAAGTACGTTTACTGCTTAAAGTGCAATGCCAGATGATAAATTTTCCTTATGCTTCCCATGTCCTCTGATGTTCTGTTTATAGCAAGACACATCCTGCTTATAGATGTCCCTTTTATAGCAGTCCTTACCTTCCCTAATTCTGGAGTTACCTTTGACATCAAATACTTCCATCCTCAGGTGGATTCTTGATGGTATCTAATATGGCAAAATGATTTGGGCTTCCTGTCATCCAGTTCAAATCACTTTTCTGCCACACATAAAAAAAAATAAAAATAAAAATAAAATAAAAAAAAATTTGGAGCACAGCTCCATCACAATCCTTGATGTCCACAAGCAAAACACTGCCAGTCCCAGTTTGAGCCTCAGCTTCACTGCACTGCATTGTCATCATAATTTGACTTGATAGATTTTCACCCTGCCTTACTTAAATTTTGCTTGTGATTAAATGAATGTGCCACTAGCAGTTGAAAATAAATGCTGTTAAAAATTAGCCCTGAGCAACAGCAGCATGACTGTTTTTAAAAAGTGTGTGTTTTATGTACGTATATGTGCATCTATATCTGTATAGGCACATACACATATATAAAATGGCAAGGGTGTGTGAACAGGTCAAGTGCTTAGCTAAGATTGGAAGAAAATACCCTTTATTGCTAAATGGCACACTGCACTCCATTTTATAGAAAAGTGCTGTACATCCCCCCGCCAGAGAGGGTAAAAATATTAAAACAGTACTACAGACTGCAGTGGGGGAGGGCTTTCTTCCTAACACTTTCTACTTCTGTCAAGCTACCTGAGAAGTTGATGAGAAGGGCATTTTAGAATAAAGACATTGCTCTGACAGCAAATACAAATGAAATAAAATTGGCCTAAGGCTTTGATGCCAGAACCTGAACGGAGAGCTGAGACTTGGCAATGCACTAGTTTAATACACCAGAGAAATAGAACTAGAATAATTTGCAATGCAGTATGATGAAAGAAGAAAATATAACAAACCCAGAGATTAAAATAGACTTTCTAGGCTGTGTATATTCTCTTTTTTTCACTGAAGTTGACCCATAAACATAGCAAGAGAAGTAAATGGACGCTCCTCCTCTCTTTTGGAGCAAACCCATTGAATGTGGGGTGATAGCACATTAGGAGATTGACCCTAGGACTCTAGAGGGAAGGAATTGAGACTCTCACAATTCATGGAAGAAGTCTTCTCCATGGGCATCTCCTGACTCTGGAGGTAGCCACCATCAGCCTCATTAAGCCATCACTCTGGTCACTGAGCAGAAAAGTAGGCCTTGTGGTGGAAGATAAGGAACAAGGGAAGGAAGGATCTCTTATTAGAACATCTTGTGCACTCCACTATTTTTTTTTCTTTTATTGTGCATATGCACTCATATCCCCAGCTTCCTCCTGCTCCAAATACTTATTTAATGTAAACACATTTGAGGTAAGGATTATTTGGGGTTTCATGATTGTACAGCATTTATACCCAGAAGTGTCTGAGTCCATGAAGGGGAATCCTAAGTATTACCACAATGCAAAGAGGGGAAAAAAACACACTACACAGATGGATTAAAGATTGAGATGGTTCATATGACATGCAAGTCTGTTTATTTTCATATCCTCCAGAAGACATCATTTATTGAGCTCTAATGTTTTTCAGGTTTGCATGACCCAAATATGAATTGTTTGACTTTTTTTTGTAATAGGCATTTTGGCAAGTACTGAATCCATTTTATGGTATTAAGTCAGCTGTAGAGAAAAATAAATAAATTGTTGAAGTATCAGAGCCAATTATGGGCACTGGTTCATGTGTTGGATTCTGCATTTCTCCTTTAGATATTTAAATGATTTCAGTGCACAGACCCAGTCATTCCAAGTCTTTGACTATTTAAAGCAGTTGAAAATCCCTTTTCAGTGCAAAAGTCAAATATTGTTGCAGTCCCTTTAACAAATACTAATAGTTACCTTAACACTGTAGTAGGATATAAACTCTAGTATGAAATTCCACTTGCTGATAAGGTAGTGTTCAAGCTTCATATGAAAAGTGCCACAAACTAAAAGTATTAATAATATTTACTTTTTTAATTTTAAAAAGCTGGTTCAAAGACTGCACCATGCTCACTGACCGATATAAATCACTTCAATTTCTTCAGGTGTAGAGTGCAATTGAACTAAGGGCAATTTGCAGCATGTGAATGTAAGACATAATTGTATATCATTTCCCTAAATGGAAGAATTTGCTATCAGATCTGACATACAAACTGTCCTTAGAAAGGAAATCAACAATTCAAACACACCAGTTCCTAGCTTGTATCTAACTTGTAAGTTTGAATCCTCCAAATCATTTGTTTTGGGTGGGAAAAACAGGAATGTAGTTATTGTCTGATTCTGTCTGTAGAGTAAGAAAAAGGAGACACATGGTGCTCTCTAATTCATTGGGATTTATGTGTGTTAGAAAAACTGTATCTTTGTTACAAAGATACCAGCTATCACAAGTAAAAAGCTGCTTCTGCCCTAGTGGAAGAAAACTCCAGCACATTGCAACAGATGTGCATTTGTGTATTATCATATATAGTTTAACCTATTATTTCACTAACTGGCTGGTTTTCTGCTTTTCTCCCAGATAAAAAGTTCCTAGGTTAGGATGTAAAGGAAGGCAAAGCTTGTAAGAAAGAGCTGGCCAGCTGGTGATGGAGGTTATTAACTAAGGACAAAGCAGACATTTACAACAGTGGGGCAGAAAAGGGAAAATGAAACAGAGATCTTTGGTTATATTTTTCTCCTTCAGAAATATCACTTTGTCTATGGCAGTTCAAACACTTGGGAAAAAAAAAAAAAAAAAAAAAAGTAATAACATGAATGTTTAGGCCTCCCCTAGGCATTTTCCATGCTCTAGATATCCCCAGAATGCAATGGAGCATCCGAGCTCACCACTGAATAATGTCTCAAATACACCATTCCCCTCTCTGGCTGGAGGGACTAATTTATGAAGAGAGATTAAAAGAATTAAATATAGATAGCTTAGCTAAGTGAAGACTACAGTGGGACAAAAGAATGGCCTACAAATAATTGGAGGGGTAAATTCCTGAGGGAGGTGAATTATTTAGGACAATGGGAGTGGGTTTAACTAAGAGCAATGAGATGAAATTAAGAATAGGAAAAATTAGGCTGAATAGATAAAAGAAATCTTCTTGACAGTGAGATCTATTTGGTTGTGGACGACTGTCCCTTGGGAAGTGACGGAAGACCCATCGTTCAGTTCATTTAGAGGCAGGCTTGACAAAACCTCAGTTAATGCACTGGGGGAAAAACAACTTCCAGGAAAATACGTGAAAGGAGTTGATAGGTATTTCCAGTCTGCTTCATCTTTCTGCAATACATCTCATCAAATCAGCCCACCAGCTCAGTGCACTACCTTTGCTACCACCACACTTGTACCACATGGATCCAGCAGACGCTGTGCAAGAACCACACAATTACCATCCCCTTGTGCTGGTGGAGGCTGGTGAGCCTGGAGGTGACTTCTCTTGGCTAGCTTGGGAGGTCAGGATGCAAAAGATGGCTACTTCTAGCACATGGCTCCTTCCTTACCCTCATATGCTGAATTATCCTTTCCCTCCCACTTATTTTACACAACTCTATGGAGATACTGCCATGATTTTTTATTTAAAATCCTTTAACACAGTTTTACATTGCAAGCTCCGTGAACTTGCAAATGCTTGAAATGCCTCCCTCTCTTTCAGATGTGTGTTGGCAAGAGAGTTCCTGCTACTACCAGCGACAGCAGTATGCACTGCAGCTTAAGAATCACACTGTATTTGTCATTTGTTATAACAAGGTGGTGATGGCTTCATCTTCATTTAAGCAACAGCAGAGGTTTGGTTTATGTAGCCAGCCACAGGATTCTCTGCCCTTTCCTATGCCTGTGCACAAGAAAAAGCTGCAGTACAATAATATTTGCACACACACATATATATTTTTTTCTGATTAAAACTGCATTAAATAAAGAGATATGAACTCCATTGCTTTTAAATAGGAGATAGACAGAACTACACTCAACATGGCTCTACCAGTTATTCAGACCCTTAAATCAGGAATAACATATTGTGACAAAAAGGTGTGACTTTCTAGACACATCTGATTTCTATTACATGAAGAGCTCTATTTTGACACCTTTAAATCACTAATGCTTCCTGGATGAGACTTAGGATGTTTCTGCACATTTCTTACCCAAAGACAGTGTGACCCAGTCCATTTTGAGGACTGCACCACCACCAAGGGACAAACACCCCATGAAAAGGGGGCTGGAGAAGGAGCAGTATCACAGCAGATGAATTCAACAACTCCAGTTTGTCATTTTGCCCTTCTTTTGATAGCAAAAAAAAAAAAAAAAAAAAAAAAAAAAAAAAAACCACACCACCACCACCAGAAAAAAAAAAAAAAAAAGGAAAAGAAAAAAAAAACAACTCAACACGCTAGTGATTTCTTTTGACTTAAACTGGGCATTCAAAAAAGCTGTTTTTATTAATGAATCATATTAAGCCATCAGTGAAAGGCTCCCTGACTCTGTTTAAATAACAGGCTATGATTCCTCCCTCCCGCACCCCCCTTCCCTTTGGCTCCACTGCTATTAATTGAGGAGTTTCTTTGTTTCTTTTCTAATGAAGCTAACAGAACACATCTGTCAGGTGCTTGTATTCTTCACCCGTCTATAGTATGTAATAGCCCAGCTGGAGGCTATAATGCTACACAATACCCCTGGCCGTTACAGCAACTATTTATTCCTGGGCTTTTCCTCAGATAGGGATTTGAAAAAAGTCTGAAATTTGGGCCTAATTGCTATTTACACAGCGATAGACACCTGTTCTAGCTGAGACACTGGCTCATGAATCCCACACCTGAGACCTTAGGGAAAGCGAAGGGGAAAATTTCAGCAGCTGCCAGTCCAGTTCAGAAACGAAGAGCTTTTCTGTGCGATATGTACGTACAGTACATAAATTCATGCCTGCGTATTGCCATAGCTACTGTTCCCGTGGCCAAATGTTCATTTAAAGGCTTAACGTATGCCGGTTGTGTGGACACACGCACGCGAGCGCGAGGAGGGAGCTTTCTGCATTTACGTCTGCATTTTTATCGGGCTCTTCTAAATCCCTCGTGCCAGGATTTCTTTCTCCAAAGGCCGGTGGCTGCGGGTTGCTGCCAGCTGCTGAACTTCCCCCTCGCCTCACGCCGTGCGGCACAATCGCTCCATTTTCCCCGTGTTTATGCACAGGATCCTGCTCTTCCTCTTTGTTTTTGTTCTGCCAAGGTCTCCTTGCCCACCCGCTCCTCAGGAGCAATAGCCCTCGTTGATGGTAGCAGCGGAAGATTTGTTATAATAAAGCTGCTGTTGGTGAGGATTCGGTGTAAAACCGGGCATGAATCTAATATAAGTTAGCAGCCTCTCCAATGCAGTTAAGAGCTCAAATTGATTAAAATGCAATTAGCTCATAAAACTCCCTGTTTATTACCTCAGATGTTTGTCAAAGACAGAGCTGAAGAAAAGGTTTTCTTCCCTTTCTCTCCTCCCTCAGTCCCCCTGCGCAGCCCTGTTTATTTCTGTTCAGTGCCAAACAGCCCCATTAGTTAGGTACGGGACAGAAATAAAATGTTATTGCCCTGCCGTGCTGTCAGATGACAACACCCTCCACCACTGCCAGGGGAGGGAGGTGGGCTGTCTGCTTTTTAAAAAACTTTTCCTGCAGCTGGTGGGGCCTCCGCACTTTTTGGTGGAACCCTTTCTTTTGTGGGAAAAGCTTTAACACACTCTGTTTCTTTAATCTGGCAATGCTCTGCCATCCCAAGCACACCTTTGGAACACTCTTGTTTTGTGAGAGGGGGAACATGTGAAGAACTTGAATGATTAACTGGAAAAATTGGTTCTTGTGTCGTGCAAAAGACATATGAGCACTACCAAATGTCAAATGAAGGAAGGGAAGGTGGGGAAAAGGAAGATTACTGGATGGAATTAAAAAATAAAAATAAAAAAAGAGAAAAGCTCATACAAGGGATGAACCAACACTACTGAGCCAAGTTGAATATTCTAGGGGTTTTTGAAAACACATATAGCAGAAACAGAAAGATGAATCAAGAAACCAGCAGAGCTTTTAAGACAGAGTGGGGCACCCAGACTGGTGAGAGATGAAGGGAACACTGCTGATATTAATTATTTGCCGCTGGGCTCAGAAAAGCAGTTCAGTAGCTGAGGACAGAAACAGAAATTCATTTCCCAGAGGAGAAAGAAAGAAATAGTGAGTGATCTGAGGGTCACTCCAGGACAGGTGATAATGAAATTAGAGTTAATGAAGATTAGGAAGACACCAGCCCCAGATGAGCCTCCATCCCAAGATTATGAAGATGATGCTGGTAATAAATGTTCCCTGCACATGAAGAGGGGCCTTAAAGGTGAAGGAAAACCATGACTGCATCTAATTTAACAGAAGCTCTGGGATAATCATAGACCTTACCCTTATTCTTCTTAAGATTGCAGTTTTAATAGCCTCTGAGTACCTAGGATCACAGGCTCACCCTGTTTGCTGGTAATGCACCTTCTCTATCTCTAGAATAGCCTCCAGATTAAAGGGAGCTGATAACAAGCACGATAGATTAGATGTCATTTCCTTGCTAGTTGGCCCTGTATGGCATCAGGACAACTTTCTTTCTGGTGAAACCAATTCTTGATTTCCAGCAGAAAACAAACAACTCTATCTTGTCTTCACTGCAGGACCTGTACTTTACATGCTTTTGTATATTAAACACAGGAAACAAAGTGAAAGCAAACACAGCTAGAAGTGGAGCCCCCCTTGCAGAGTCAAGAAGGTGACTAGGTGGCTGCTTTGCCCTACCACTGGCTCATGCCAGGGTGATTTAGAAGGGCACTGTCTCAAGCTATATCTTAGCCAATGGGCAAGGGTCCAGTGGCTGGTTATCTGCTACAGCGATGCTGACTTCCATTGCCTGTCATATAATTTAATATTCAACAAAGGGTAGCTCTGGTGACGTACTGTCTATTCTCTCACTTGTGTAGTCCCCCTGGCAATGGGTGTGCGGGTATTTAAAGTCCAGGAAGAGGACCCTATGGAACTGTGGTCCTTGCTAAGCACAACTGATTTACATCCCATGTCTTGCAGGATACAGAGTTTTTCAATTTTTAAGCTTTGTGATGGGAAGATACTGTTCTACCCACCTTGCCTGTGACCAGCATTGTGCTTTGAAGGGTCTGTTTTAGACATGTCGTTTTGCTCTCAGTATCATGCTCATTCACTGCACCTCTCCATTAAAATCTATATATTCCTTATTTGACCTGTTTTCATATATATGAACTGTTTCTTAAAATTTGGTTCTTAAACACTCCTTCTGCATGTTGAGGATCCAATCACTGTCCTCCCCAGTTATTGCAGATATCTTCACCTGAGCTACACTAAACTGGACTCAGCGGAAATCCCAATGGCACTCCTTGAAATGTCTTTCTACTCGGAACGTTTTGCAGGAGAAAACCTCTATGTCATTTTATAATCAATAAATTACTTCCCAATTAAGAATGAAAGCATCATGCTTTAGAGCAAATTGTAGTAATCCTCTCATATAAATCAGCCTTTTGTATGATGCTGTCTCAAAAACTTCCTTGTTGTCTAGGTAAATAAGATTCAGCTTACTCCTGTTGATTCTGGGTGTTACACCTGTGACGATTTCTTCCAGCTCTGTTGACCATAGTATTTCTTGGCAAAGATGCACCATCTACCCCTGACTGGACTAGGCCCCACCAAATACTGCGTCACTCCCGCTCTGTGTGGTTGATGTCTTCTCTGTTATGGAAATCAAACTTATACTGTGAAGGTTCTTTTTAATCATTAGCTCTGCATTTGAGTTTCTGCTGCTCACCTCGCTTTTTTTTTTGTTCTCTCTCAAACCAAAACATCTATCTTAGAACAACTTACTTGTGTGATTGACTTTCCCAGCTCTGTTTTCTTCATCATAAGTTAAGCCCTTCAGTGTCATGTATTCAAAGTGTAGGGTGAGTAACACTGGCCTCAGCAAATGTCAAGAATTTTTGAAAGGCATTAGATAAGTACTACAAGTTCATGGTGACAAGACAGTCTATGCCGTAGCATAAATAACTGTTTAACTGTTTTGTTTTGACTCTTTATGAATGGGTGAAGTTCTAGGAACAAGAAAAAGAAGTAGTTCATAGATTCTTAACAGCTAGCTTTATATGAAGGCTCTCAGTTTCGTCAGAAAAATCAGAAATACTGGTATATTTCTAGCTTCATCTGGTTTTCAGATTTCTGTCTACATGGTTAAACCTGAATCACAGGTTACTTCCAACATTTCCACAATATTCCTTTTATGAAAATGTGTATAAAAGGTCATTTTCTCATTTAGGAGATTTTAAGTTAAGTGAAACAGTTTGAGAGGCTTAATCACAGTTCAAAAACCAGCCCATTTGGGTCATTCTTGAAGTATTATCCTGCTACCTTTATTCACATTGACAAACACAGCCTTTGAGAAGTCCTGCTTATTTTCAGCAGCACTATACACAAGATAAAGCATGGTTAATTTTGAGGAGAGAGAATTTAATACTGTTTGCTCTGTTCTTCCTCTGGGAAGTAGTCTCCAGAGCAACATATTTATGTCTGTATATAATCTGAAATACAGGGTATACATGTGTACTCAAGCGTATGTATACATGTGCCTAAAAAAGCATATAAATCTAAAAAACAGGTTTAAATCTATAAATCTATAAACTAAAAGGAAAAAAAAAGGCATTGTTCAATACACAGATTTCACAGCTTTTAAACCCAGCTCTAGAAATCAACTGAAAGAATTAAATATAGATGGTAAGGCAGTGACACGGACTTCTTGGGCTTCAAACTCTTTGGAGCGATGGCCTCACACAAATGTATGCTAGTGCAGTGCCTTACACTGCAGGGTTTCATTTTTGGCTGACTCTTAGGCACAGTGGTAATGAAAATGATTAACAGTGACAACACACTTTAGCGAGGCTCGTGGGGTCGTTCCTTCCCATGTGCGAACGTCTGGCCACACAGACCAGTTCCTTCTTACCAGGAACTGCAAAACATCCTTGCGGCCAGCACAGTAATTGCTTACAGAGGAAATTAATGTTGGGAGAGCATTTAATGTCTTTTAAGCTGCCTTTTAATGCTATTTAGCAGGTGGAAACAAGGAAGAGATTTAGCAGCATGTGAGCAGCTCGTTCTCAGCGGACCACAAAAAGGCTGGAGCAGCTGAGATGGGCTATCAGGGACACGCACAGATGTTGGCCGATAGCATCCGTTTGACCGATTATGTCGAGTAATAGTGGAGTCCAGATGTGATTGAGCTACATCTGAGTTCTCAGGGAAGGAAACACACCCGTCCATGATACAGATATTATACCGTTGTTTGGCATAGTCTAGGAGTTTATTTTATATCTAGCGTTTAACCTCCTTTCCCCCCAAGGTACAAATGTCAATATTGGATTTTCTCTGGTTGAATGAATGCGTTGCAGTGGAGATTAACCACTGGCAGCAATAAAGGACTTCAACTTGCCAAAACTCAATTTCTCACAAATGGATCAAAACAGTCTGAGGTACAGAAAAGAAGCAAGGCAGGAAATCTTGCCAAATTTAGTCATGATGGTTCATTACACCTATCTTAAGACCTTGGCATAGGTACTTTGTCCAGGAACTTTCAGCTGGGGAAAAAGCAACAGGGAAATAGCTAACGAGAGAGACAAACCCAGTGCTTATTACAGCAGAGGTCTGAATCCCACCTACTCTTCTTGCAGTGATGTTACTGTCGCTGCACCTTTTATCTCTGTGTTTTGTTCATCTCGGAGTGGCTTTGGGAGGACCAGCTCTCTGTTGGCTGTGGTTCTCTGGGGTATGCAAGCTCCTGAAAATATAGAGCTCCTACTCCCACCCTGTAAACCTGAGCAGCATCTGTTATTTCTGTGTAAGGAACTTCTTGGTTCGTTTACATCATAACATAGGTTGTTTAAGTTAGCTCAGCTCACCTCTGATTTAGATCTTACTGGAAAGCTGACCTGCCCTTGTTATTTATTATTCTTTCAATTTTTGTGCTGTCTGCAAAGCTTAACAGCAATAACTTTATGTGTTCTTCTGGTTCACTGAATCTTTTTTTTTTTTTCCTTGGTATCATTTCAGAGGCCTTTATCAGTTTTCCACTTCTGTGATTTTTAAGTTTTACGTGTTTATTGCCTTGTTAATTATCCTGAAAAGGGGAGGGGAGGAGAGGGGAGAGGAGGGGAGTGGAAAAGAGGAGAGAAAGAGGAGAAAAAATAGGATACACATGCATGTGTTATTAATATATAATGAGTACAGTAATGTCCCAATTGTTCACCACCAAATGTTAGCATTCACAACAGTGACTTGCAAGGCAATGTGTTACTGAATTGTGGTGAGTGAAAGATTCAAAGCACAGATCTGCTTTCTGTTTCCTTTGACTTTACTTGACTCTGCTCACTCAGAGATAATTGCAAACACAGACATTCAGTGAATGGAAAAGGATGTACCAAAGAGATGTGCATCTAATTTTTTGGGGCTGTTGGGTTACAAAAGTAAGGTCAGAAGTAGTGTTATTCAATGTTAAAAAGCACCAAAAAATGATTAAATATTTTAAAACTAGCAGTTTCACATAGCCTGAACTGAAGAGTTTTTAAGGGTTTGGCTGAGCCTCTCATGTCTAAACAACAGGGAGTCTGCAGTAAAGTGGGAGCAGTTCAGTATTAAAAGAGACTCCTCATCCCAAATGAGTAACTAAAATTACCTTTCGCTTGAAGAAGATTCCGCAGTGATAATAACAGGATTGTTACTAACATCAATACAGATTAAAATGGCTATCTGTGAAACATGTAATGGCTGATTATTAGTTTCTGAAGAAACTTGGTATCTTTTAGAGGTGGGATTTCGAGAGTGATGAACAAAGGTACCCTCAGCACCATAGTAGGCATCTATAGAGTGTTTGATTTAATGCTTGATCCATTTTGATCAACTTGGAGGACTGCCACCCTGCAGATGCCCATGGCTATCCAGCTGGATGTGCAGCAGAGCAGGAGCCATGTACCTTGCACAGCTTCTTACTGTAACCAGAGCACGATTTGGAGGGTATCGTCCTGCCTTACCTGAAGAATATGCACTGACCTAAAATCAGCATGGTACAAGTAAAATGGATTCAGTTTTTCTGTTCTAAATAGCTTAAAAACAACCATATTATTAACGTGTTAGATAGTCGTTAGTATGAATTATTGGTATGAATAATACATTGTAATGATATTTTTATTACAATAATAAAAACTGTAGTAAAAGAATAGTAACATAAGAAAGTAAAATGGCCTGACAGATCCAAAAGTTTCATGGAGAATCAACATTGAATTGATCCTAAAAGGTCGCAGTGAGGACATCCCTGCCCTTGAAGGGACAGAAAGTAGTAAAAAATGCAGTCTGACCTTGGTGGGCTGGGGCTGGGTCAAAAGCTGCCTGCAGCCTTGCAAGCCTTGCATTGGGTATTGAGGAGCACAAGGTAAGTGTTGGAGCACCACCACTTCCAGTTAGGTTCCTTTTTTGTTGTTGTTGATTTTTTTTTTTTTTTTAATCTGCTGTTTTTACAGATCACTTTCCCTCTCTGTGTCAGGCTGACAGCAAGCAGACAACTGTGAGGCTGATACGTTGTTTGAGTTGCACCCATTCCTCAGGATCTGTGATTTACAAAGTTTTACCAAAGTCACAAGAACAGCATAAGCAGGAAATACCACCCTGAAAGGTAGGAGCAGCGTATTTATTAGTGAATGCAAATGAACATGTAAATTAAAAGGAGAAGGAGACAAAGCCAATAACCAGGAGCTCTGGGCTGCCCCAGGAGAGAGTGTGGGAGGATGGGTAGCCATCACACATGAGACAAGGGAGAACCTGGTATCACTTGACACAAGCTGTGTGGCTCTAGGCAGTGGTGATGTGCTCTCCAGTGGGCTGCCAAAACAGCGTGGGGGAGCCACTCCTTGCAGACATGAGGCAGCATCTCTTCAGCAATGCCTCTGTTTTTAGGGTTGAGATATGGCTTGGAGAATATCTTGGGCTTGCTGGCGCAGGCCAGGCTTATAGAAACAGTCAGGAGGGTTTGGCTTCGGTCAGCAGTGGCTGCCAGCGAGGCAGGTGTGATGGTCAAAAAGCTGCTGGACAAGAAGTTCTGGTCTGGCAGTGTGGTGAGCCAGCCCTGGAGAAGAGTTCAGTCACCCTCCTACAAGCAAAGAAGTGCCGAGCACCATTCCCCTGAGAGGAGCTCCCCGCTGGGGCACGTGGGGAGGTTTGCTCTGGTTGCTGAGCCGGGTCTTCAGGAAAGATTCTCCCTCTCTTCAGGACGTTGCCTGAGCAATTCCATCAGCACTGAGCTTGCATGCAAAAAATGTGTACTGATAACTTAAAAAGACAACATCAATGATTGGAGTCACAGCAATAAAAGTGAAGTGCATGGCTGCTGCCAGGCTTCTTTCTCGCTCCTTGGTGTTCTGGCTCCAGCATTCAAGCAATAGATTTAAATATAAAACAGATCATTAACGGCTGGCTCAACATCTGCTAATATTATTTTCCTTGCATTGTCTGCGTGTCTTTGTTTATCTCAGTGTGCTACTTTGTTTTTCCCCTTTTATAATAAGGATCATTCCTTTATTTTAAAGCGCCACATCAATTTTCAATTGCTTGGGCTCTTGGAGCCTCCCACGCTTTGCCCACATGCTTGCACCGCACGAAGAGGTGGAGAAACAAAGCAAATGCGAAGCGTGGGATGATTGTTGCTTCAAAAAACAGTAATTAAGAATCTGTTAGAAAAATAACAACTGAGTTTAATAAGAGCTTAACTTAGCTGCGTGAGCTGGACAGAGAGAGACTCCTGGGCTGTTTCATAGAAACTAAACAGCTCGACTCTTCAGGAGACTTTCAAGTGACATTGAAGTGGATTCATAAAACTCCAGTAAGAGGCATTGTTCTTATTTCTATTGCAGAGATGGTTTGCTTTTTTTTTTTTTTTTTTTTTTTTTTTTTTTTTTTTTTAAGATTTTAAAAAGGTTAAAAAAAAAAAAGAAAAAAAAGAAGAAATTATAATAATCAGCTTTGTAATGAAAATTCAAATGCAAAAAGTGAAAAATTCAGTATAAGATCCTCCCTTACACTAAGATAGCTGATTTATATCAACAAAATCCTGGGCAATTCTCACTTAAGCCCCAAAGCCTGTTGTTATTATACATATCCTTCTATCTCCATACCATTGTGCAGATGATACAATATGCAAAATCACCAGCTGTTCAGATATTCATGGAGTACTTAAGCTAAGTGAATTGAGGATGGAGTGTACATTTTTACCTTGAAATTCATCTATATTTCTTTTGTCCCTACTCTCCCAACTTCATACTTCTTAAAGTTCATCACATTTATCCTGATGAAAAACAACTAAAGCAAGAAATTAGATTTGTAAATACCTACTGAACATAACTTTCTGTGAAGCAGATGGACTTATAATATGGTATTGTATGACTACAACTGTCTTTTGCTTAAGGCTGCTCAAGAGGATTTCTTTGCTTTCCAGAGACAAGCAAAGAGTCTCTTTTAAGTAGTCTTTCCTTTTCTCTTCTCACAAACAGAACCAAAAATCCCATTTCCCCTTGCTAGACCTCAAGAAGTCTTAAACCACACAAGAGAGCTTCTGGTTGTTCGTTGTCCACAGGAGTCCTCACCTCTAAATGAGCAGAGACAGGTCTTGTGGTGCTAACATGCTTGCTCCCCCCATCTCGGAGAAAAATGCCAGAAGACAACTGTAAAACATGTCTAAATTCCCTCACTGTATCCTCTGTTTCTTCAAAAGTCTCCCTCTCCCATGCCTGTTTTCATCTCTGGTGCTTGTGGGGATTTCACTGGGACTGGTAGCAATTACTGCACATCTGCCCTAGGAGAAGGCTCCCACCAGTGCAATTTAGACATGGGCTGCTTAGTGTCACCCAGAGAGATCTGAGCAGTGTTTCTCTATGGTAACATCTCAGTTGCCACTGCTTTTAGGGACCTTATGTTTGCAATATAGGTGAGAGGTGACCATAATATGTTCACGGTGACTGTAAGTAAAAAACAAAACTGCTCTGCCCAGGCAGAGTTATTTCTTCTCTGTCAAATCTGTTGTGCTGAGGTTTTGCTTGGGAATATCAAATTTCCAGAAGGTTTGATCAATAAATGTTGCCCCATGTTTTATGACAGCTGGTAGCCAGTTTATACCAGAGAAAAATGTAAGTTATATCACCCAGTATCTCAGGATGTGGACTCAAGGAGAAATGGACCTCTTGCAAAATCCATCCCTGGAGTGACAAAATCTGGAACCATCTTGGGTGCTCACCCACACTTTGGCTTAAGGATGTATTGCAAGATTCTCCTTGGTGGTAACTTAAATATTACTTCATTAGCGTGAAATGTTAACACAGATTTAATGATAGTAGTTGCAGTAGTTCAGCAATGATAACTCAGTAGTCTGAAAATTTCCTTTGGGTATCTCACATGAAACACTGTAAAAGCTGAGGCACGTCATTCTCAGTATGAAGCAATAATTTGAAATACTGCAGATCCAGATGCTGACTTCCCACTGAATTTGTTGTAAATCACATGCATTTGTACTGTCTAAGTCTGGGCAAACAGCTCTCACCCGAGGAAATGAGTTATGCTTAAATCTGCATAAACAAACCCACACACCACGCTTATTTCACTACATAGGCGTCCACTCCTATGGTGAGGACGATCAGATTGCCAGTTTCCCCACACAAAGACTAGAAAAAGACACCTTGCATCACTGCGGAAAGGCAGGACTTCTCCACTGTGGTCCTTCAGCTGTCACCCATCTGTTTGGTGTTTCATCATTTGCATTCACACAGAAAATTCTTTTGTGTCAGGAACACTGGCTTTCTGCAAGCAACTTACAAAGCACCTAGCATGCATTTGGACAATGAATAGAATTGTAGGATGAGATTCATTCTTCCATAAAGGGGGTGTTGGAGAAAGGTCTTTGGAGAGAAGGTAGATCTCAAGCTGTCAGAGCCCATTGCTCACATGAGCAGACCCCATGAAATAACATCAGAAGCTGAGGTCTACCACACTCTCCCCTCTGTTCCAGGTCTGGCAGATGCTTCAACACATGGCAAAACCAAGGACAAGAAACCATTTTGCTTCTGCACATCTTCAGCGCTTCTCTCATGTTTTAAATCAACTTTTGACTTCTGTCCAAATGCAGATAACTGGGAGAAAAAGCAAACCTTGAACTGCTTCACAAACACATGGATAAAGGTGATTAATAAACACAGTCTGTGTGATATTATATGGCAACTGAGCTTACATAATTCACAAATTTTCAATCTTTTTTTAAACTAATGGGATTGAGTTTTGAGATAAACATTATTATTGTTGTTGTTGTTAATATTATTATTATTATTATTATTTTAAGAAGGCTAATAATAGTTTAGCTACATCATCCACACCAAATTCATTCTGGCTTAGCACAGCCCAACTTCTCATGTCCCAGCTGTTGATAATTTTTCAGCAACCAACTTGGAATACTACCTGAACTTCAAAAAAGTAATCTGTTTCAAAAATGTGAAAGGCTTCAGCATGCAAATAATTGAGAGCTCCCAGAAGAAGAAATTCAAAGGTCCTTGTTCTTCCTGCTGCTTTGAACTGAGGTTGTGTGTTCCAGACTGTTGGATCTGTGGGCCTTCTTGAAGGAGCTCCCATGAAGCAGGTGCCTGTCAAGTTTTTCTGGCTTTACATAAATGTATCATTTGTCATTGTAGCAAAGAATTTTAGAAAAAAAAAAAAGTTGTATGAAAATAAACTTCATTACTTTTGCCACCAGCCAGGTAGATGGAGAAGGTTAAGTCTAAAACCCCACAGAGGTTTCCTGAAAACCTGAGTCTGTTATGTCTACAGGCCACTTTTGCAGGGAGGCACAGACTTGTTCTGATGTATCACTGTTCTCACATACATTTTTTTTTTCTCATTTGGGTTGATTCTCTGGTGTTTGGCACACACTAGTGTGACCACATGGTTCCTGACTGGCTTGGAGTGCAGTCAGATCGAGCTCCAGTCTGCCTGCAAAATGCTGTGTAGACATAGCCTTTGATGTGTTCCTGAGCCAGATGTAGCACTTTCTAGCATAAGGAATGTGGAATAACAAGTTTTATGACATCTGGCAGTGCAAATGTTACCCCAGATTGAATATTGGTTCCTATCCAAAATGATAATCTCTCTCTTCGTGGGCTGCACATATTTAGGGTCTATATCTCAAATGCCCAAGTGTTTCCCTCACAGCTTGTGCTTGCCCATGAAAAATAGATGGTGCCTTGCATGTATGTGCATGCAAAAGTTTGATGTGCAGGTGGAAATGAACTATTCCTAATAGGTGCAAAAAGTTAGAAAAATGAAGAACCACAGAGAATCTGCTATTCTCATGTTAAAGGTCTTATAAATAAAACAAAGGAAAGAAGTGACAGCATATGCAATAGGGGTGTTTATTGTCCCCAAGTTAAGGAATGTTTTCTTGACTGAACAATGTCTCTGCCAAATGACTCATGAAGAGCTTTGTTGTGGCATAAGTTGAAGTCAAGGAAAATCTGTATTGTTACAGGCATTTTGATCTGTCATGGACTATTTCTGCAGTGACTGGACTTTGTGCTCTACAGTGAAGTACATATGTCAACGCTTGCTAGTTGATGCAGGCTAGGGAAGCAGAAAGATAATAGCAGAGCTGTGAAAGCTTTGGGGAAGGAAGTTGAGTGAGGAGAATCTGTACGTGATGTCTGTGGGACTTGTGGGCACACAACAGCTCCAAAAAAACAGACACTGATGGTGGTACTTCTATACTGAGTCAGCTGCTGAGCTGCAGGCACAAAAACCAGAGTTTTGGAGGGATCTGGCCGTCTGTTCTCATTTGTCCTCCATGAATGTGTGACAGGAGACATCTAAGCACATGCTTATCGTACTGTAATACTGGTCAGAAGGCAAAGCTGAGGCATGCAGAATTTGCTAGTATCTCCAGTGTAACTTTTCTGTTCTCAGACATTTGTGCAAAAGCCCACCAGCTTTCAGCAGGAAGTGGTGCAGGATGCTTGGGAGCTGACATAAAAGGGGTGATGCCAAAAATCAAGTCAGTCAGGAAACGCTACTCTTGCTGTCTTGGATTTTCCTGGAAAACTGCAATCATCCAGATGTAGAAATGACAATGTAGACACCACTGGGATAGGTACCCAGGAAAATCTGGGAATCGATCAGATGTGGCATCTTGTCCTGAAAGTGCTGTGTCATGTGAGCACTGATAACTCTCATCCTGCTGATTTAAGTGCACAGGCACAAAGGGTACCCCGCTGCCCCTCCCAAACTCAACAGCTGCTACTTGGAAGAGGCTTTTTTCCCCCCATAATTGGTATTAGATGATGATGGTGCCATGGGCTTTGAAATATTGGAAGCCAGCACTGATCAGGCTTACAGATAGCTGAACAATGCAGTGCAATGTAAACTAGGCAAACAAATCCATCTGGGTTGCCAGAGAAGGCAGAGAAAAGCTCTAATCTTCTAGAAGCAGCTGTTGGCCAAGCTGACATTGAAAGGCATTATTTTTAAAATGAAAGCTTCTGTGTGGGTGATGAAAGCTGCTGGATTTCTTGCTTTGGACTGGAAGCACTTGTCAGTAGCCCAGACAGAGATCAAAATCTTTGAATGCTGCAGAGCAAGAGTGATAAGCAGGACCCTCCCCAGTGGGTAATGGATTCCTGTCCGTGCTGGGACATGGCAGGGTTTGCCAGGAATAGTTGCTTTCTGACAGCAGCAGAGTGCCCACCCAGGTGAGCAGCCGCTGACAGCTCTTTACTTCAGAAGTGCTTGGTGAGCCTCAGCCCTCCTTTTCTTGACATGCCCTTTGGTGTTGAGTGGGTGCAGGAGCCAGTGAACCCCAATGGGTCAGAGGTGATGGCTCAGTGGCACCGAGGGGACAGCCTGGAGCAGGGGGCAGCATCCCAGAGCTGGGGCAGGACAGACAACAGTCCTGTGCTCAGTGCTGGTGTAGGTCTTGTCAAGATGCTTAGGTGAGCAAAATCTTCCTGGGGGAGATACAGCCTGTGGCATCAAACAAGCGGTGCATGTTCTGCTCATGTAAACCAAGCTACGTCAGTGAAGGCAGCTTTATTCTAAGACAAGTGAGTCAAACCTAAGACTTTTGCCAGTATAATAAAAGTTCCAGGAAAAAGCCCACAACCTTAAATTACGAGATCATTCTGGCAAGTGTTTTTAGAGTCCTAATCTTAGTGTTTGAAAAGTTCAGGAGAGAGAGAGAGAGAGAGAGAATGATTTCATTTATGAGGATAACATTATAACACTATTAACATCAATAACCACATGGTTTTCATCCAGGATGAGGTGATACAGTTCAAAAATGAAAGCATAAAAACAAGATTTCCCATGTGTACGATGCTCTCGGGAGGTCAGTGGTAGATTACCGAACTGCAGTGGCAGCAGGTAAAGAGTTGTGATTTGTATTGGTTTTAACGGTCTGTGGTGCCTGAGGGAAGCTACAAGGATCCGTATTTTTCTTTCGTCCACTGTGACTGCCAGAAAAATAAAAGCCACCCCTACCAGGATAAGTAGCATTATTACCCATTCTTCAGACAGGGATGCTGAAGCACAGAGGGGTTTGCTCGTAGTCACGGCAGGGTCACCAAGTGCTAGCAGAGGCAGGGCCAGGAGCAGCAAGCAGACGTGATGCTGGAGGGTGTCGGGGCTGTCGTGAGCAGCTAGCAGTCATTCAGGCACATTGCAACTGATGGAACAGCAAATTTGGCTTAAGGCTTCCAGACTTGGAGGCTAGAAGAAGAAGAATATCCAGGGCTAGGGCTATGCCTACTCTCTGAAACCAAGCTGTCCGTTGGGCACTGGTGTTGGTGGGTTGCCTAGTAGAGCAAACAAGAGCAGAGGAGTGAGGAAAAAGTTTCATTATCTTTGCCAGAAAGTTGAAAGAATCTGACAGGAGACTTTTTTTGCTGCAAAGCCGTATATACCATATTGCCTAAATATATTTTGTTTTCCTGTTAAACTCCATTTATAAGAGTGACAAGGAAACTAATAAAATCTACTGAGAACAACGATGAAGCACTCAGAGAACACAAGAGAGAGGAGCTATACCTGAGGATTTTGTGTACTGCTGTAACTTCTTCAAGGCTTGCCTGAAGTAGAGACACTTCTTCTGATGAGCTATAAGCCTGCACTGAAGGGTGTTTTTTCTACCACCTTTTTCTTCTGGACAACAGCTACTGCCTGTCTTCTAAGGCTTTCCATACAAAGCTGCTGCCAGCCAGCTTTAAGGAGAGAAGTTAAAAGGCTCAGCAGGTAACGTAATGTTCTGTGAGATAAAACGAACCACCCCAGACTCCGTCACAGGTTACTTTTAAATGAGGTCTTTCCTTGATTTGCACTGGGGTGTTGTGACTTCCATCACAACCTTGTCAAGCAAATAAGATCTGTCAAGTTTTTTAGAACTGCGTCTCTCAACAGACATGTGTGGGTCTAACGTGTCAGTCAATGCACTACACTTCCAGATGAACCTGAACAGAGTGCCAAAGCATTAACATAACAAAACTTTCAACAGCTTTGTTCTTTCCTACTTGCTTTGGCCTCTTAAATTTTCCACAAATTTTTTGAAAAAGAGTACATTTTTAATGAACATTTGTAGAACAAAACCAATATTCTAATAGGAACATAGTGTAAATGGTGAAAAACAGGAAGAAGAAAAAAAAAAAAAAGGAAAGAAATGAAAACCAAAAACCAATCTAGTGTTGTGGAATGACTGTGTCCAGAATTGAGATTTCTATAGTTATATTTTGTTTTTCAGTGATCACCCTTTATCCTAATAGTCCCTGCCCAATGCTGCTGTGAGGTCAGGTTATACATGGTTAAACAGCTGCTGTACTCCGACCAGAGGTGGAAGCATTTCCATGAAGGTCTGAAAAGAACTGGTGTACAGCATTTGTACAGCTCTTTGGGGATCTTCCTGGATGAAAGGCACTATTATGCGGGTAAGATCATTATCATTATCATGAAAAACCTTCTCAAGGAAGCAATTCCACCTTTTGCTTCTGACACCTCATTTCTCTGTTGTCTCAGGAGCCTCTTTTGTATCTCCTAGGAGTGTCAGTTCACATCTTAATCTCTTTGTATGTAATCTCATTACAGATAATCCCATTTGCTGGAGATGTCAGTACTTCTCCACTATGTGAGGAAGGATTTCCACTCGGCTCATTTTGTAACTGATCCTGGCTACATTCACTGTACAAAATAGAATATCTGTAGCTGGAATCTCCCTTATGTGAAGTTTACTGTGGGCAGAGAAATTCAAGGGGGCAGAGAAAGAAAGAAAAGAAAAAAGAAAAGGAAGGAAGGAAGGAAGGAAGGAAGGAAGGAAGGAAGGAAGGAAGGAAGGAAGGAAGGAGGGAGAGAAAAAAAATAAAGAAAAGAAGAGAGCCCTTTCTGCCAATAAAGCCTAGTGCATTTTTCCCTCCATCTCATTGTTTACATGAGACAGGATTTTTCCCTTCAACAACAAAAAAAAAGAGCAGAAAAGTTTATAAAAGATAATTATTAATATGATAAGTTTGGAAATGACTTTCACAGCCATTCGCTTTCAGTCATGTCTGCTTGGTAAAGGCAGATGCACTGTGATCTTTCCTCACTTAGGTTTCTTGCCTTTTAGTAACTCTTGTCAATTAGGGAGGATATAGTCTACTCTCAATTCATTAAGTGCACCACAATTGTCAGTTAGTGACAGGCTCGGGGGAGGCCAGGACTAAGCAAACATGGAAGATAAATTATACTAGAAGAGCACTGTTTGAAGAATAATGGGACCTTCTTTATATAACACATTTGCTCGTAAAATCTTGAGTAAGGTACTCTTGTTGATAAAAGTCCAAAACCTCATATTCTTAAAGAGAGGAGTGGAGGAAAAAAAAAAAAAGCAGTCACTCTCCTTTGACGGTTTGAAAAAAGAAAAGATGTTTGTACCACTCACTGACTGGCTAATGAATAATCAGATTTCACAGCTTGAGTGCTGGGGTGGTAATTTGGTTGCACGCCATGCTCCAAATCCATGGAATAGTGCTTCATTAATGTGAAGACCTGTATAATCAAACAATTAGCAGTCTCTCTGCTGCTAAAGCAGCTTTTCATCAGCATATATACTTCGTTGTAAGATGAGTCTCAAATTACTGGATCTGACAGCAACTAGTCTTTTACTAAATCACAGCAGTAGTAAAGTAGGGTGGACAGACATTCATTTTTAATCCATTTCTACATTTGCAAGAGGTTCATTCTGTTCATGCCGCATGACATGTCTTACTGTTATGGACAAGGTGAGGGTGTTATAGGTGAACTGAAATTTCATTTAAATAAGTAAATCACAGATTAGATTTTTATTAAAACAAAACAAAACAAAACAAAACAAACAAAAAAAACCGGAATGTGCAAGTGTTGTAAATCACCAGTGATATGTTGCTACTTCTCACTTCACTTATCTTTCAGAAAGTAGGAAGAGACTTCTATCTGTATTCTACTGCATGAATGTCACCCTCTTCCCTTCCATGTACAGGATTTAGCTGTACAGGCAGAAAGAAGTGCCACAGATTTCAACTCTTTTTCTACAAATTAATATTTGATGCTGCTGAGGTCCAAGGGCAGCTACTGTTTGCTCCCCCTTTCATTTGAAAACATCAGAGCTGGGGCAGTGGAGACAGAAAAAGATGAGTCCATACTGCAACAATCATCTTCATACACAGGTATGAGTCTCCCACTTGTGTCAAGCTCAGAAAGCCCTGGTGCGCAGTGTGCCTTATTGCACTCAGGACCACACCAGCTTGGACCTGGTTGGCACCTTCCAGGGGACAAGAGCATCAATATGGGCCTGAGATAAATTCTCCTGTGCCTGCTGTCACCAGACTGGTGGGCAATGGTGGCATTCACTGGGTGGATGGGGTAATGCATAGTATCATACTAATCTGGCAAAATATACAGAAGGATTAAATGTTTTGTCTGTTCTGTGGGAAAATACCCATTCCCATGCTTTAATTATAGACACTTTCCGTCATATTAGCAAATAAGGCTTAGCATTATTTATCTATTTACACGGTACAAGGCTTTTTTGTTTCTTTGCATTATTGCCTTCATTATTCTGGAAATCAGTGGAACATCAGTGGTATTTTTCCTTCTGTGGATCAGCAAATGATTGATGTTAAGTGTACTGGAAACATCTAGTGGGAGCTAAAGAGCTTGGTAGCTCAAAGTTCTTGTTAGTCTATCCTGCCTGAATATGTGTTTTCTAAATATCAGAGGTAGAAGTGATGGGGAGTTGAGTTCAACCAAGAGAAGGTTTTCTCCAAGAGCAATCATAAAAGCTGACCAGTTCAGACAAGGTGAAAGAAGAGGTTTCCTGGATTCAATAGCACTATCAGTCTAATAGTATCAGCTCGAGAAGAATATGCTGCAGAAATCATCTTGTTTGCTATATCAGAAACAGAGAGATGAAAACTACCCAGTTTTCAACAAGAGCTATGACATACTAGCATGTCATCACCTTTAATACAGATGGTGCCCACCAGCATTTTCACTGAGGCTGTGCTCTCCTTTGGGTGCCCAAAGACTCTGCAGTCACTGAATGGTCCTGCACTGAAGGTCTGTAGTGTTTTAGTGGGTATTTTTTGACTGGGGACTTACCCTTACTGCCAAGTGCCCGAGCAAACAAAGGTCAGGATCCAGCAAATGGTCCGGTTCCTACCCTTTGCCTGTACGTGCTGTCACAGAGTCAGCCCTTGGGTCAAAATAGGCACAGTTTCTACAGAAATGAAAACTTAAACCAAACAGACAGTTGCTTATTTTTTGTTTGTTTGCTTTTAATAGTACAATGTATCTTAATGCCTCTCTCTTTTTCAGTGCCCACCAAAGAGCTCTCCAACACAGGCTGTGCCTCTGCCATTTTATGCACCCAAACATACGGCATCTATAAAGAAATGCACAAGTAAAGATACATTTCATGTCACTGGGTTGGCTGGTGTGAGAGACCTAAAATCCAGATTTCAAAATAAAATCAAATAAGCCTTCTCCAGCTGTATGGCACTGTGGAGCCCACATAGTCACCTCCCTTTCAGAGCTGCCATCCTCTCTATGCCTACTGCTCTCCAATGCTTTTGTAATCTTACTCTTAAGACATTTACTTGATCTCAAGGTTCCCCCTAACTCTCTGCAAATCCTCAGGGGAACAAAATATTAAAAAAAATTGAAACCCACAGAGAGAAATAGGTAGGAATTCACTAAGAGCAGCGAGGCAGTGACTTACCTTCTTTTAGCTTTTGGAAATAGCAGGTGGCCCACTGTAACAGGAGACACAACCCCTGTGTGATGCACACGCTGTCATCATTTCTACTTCAGGCTTTGCCTTTCCTTCAGATATCAACATACACTGCACGTGTGAGACCCTGTGTATATTCAAGTAATACATCTATGAATTTATAGTGTAATATTACACACACAGAGCTACCATTTTTAACTACACATTTCTATCATAATGGGTATTTTTCAGCTATGAATTCTTTAGCTGTAAAACTCCTTTACTTGCATGATAAACCTGCCTCTGTGATATCTCAGGACCCAGTCCCTCAGACTCTGTTGTGTGCATTCGAATACAAGCATCTGTGCTGGTGGAACTGTTGGAATGAGAAAAACAAAATTCAATAGCAGTATAGAGGCAAATAGGATTAAATAAAAAATGTAGGTTTTGCAGAAATAGGGCCAAAAGAGATGGAAATATTAGTACAGCAATACAAAAGATATGGTTATATGAAACTTGGATTGTAAATATGTAAATGTATATAAGTAAAGAAAAATCAGTCACAGTCTATTGTAGACTAATCACAATAAACACAACAGCTCTAAATAAATGTGGTCCGATACTCATATTAAATGAATTTCATTTGTTTTTGATTTATAAGCAATGTTGTTATTTTCAGGACTAATTATTTAAACTCTGCCAATTCAAACTAAAAAAAAAAATAATAAAATTCATATAAAGATATTTATTTTACTCTATTTTTTGAAAACAGTTTAGTTTTCCTTTTTTTTTTTTTTTTTTTTTTTTTTTTCTGTAGCATAAAACTTGTGTTTTAACAAATCACTGCCATGAGCTAACCCAGATCTGAATCCAGAAAATGCTCTCAACATTATCCTTCTCTGTTCACATATATTTGAAGTAAATTACATCAAATTGTATTTGAAATACCAAACTGGCATTAATGGAAGCTTTTTTTGCTCCAGGCACCATTTTAAAATAGATGAGCATAAAAATGCAGTCTGCATCATTAAGTTTATATGAAACTAGTGAGAATAAAAATCACCATGTAAGTTCTAATAAGATGTGTTTTTCATTCCAGTTTAATAACCCAAGACTATATTCATCTTCCAGTATAATAAATACACTGAAAGGAATTCATTCTTTTGTGGTTTTTAACATGTTGAGGGTTTCAGAAGATGGAGTTTTCTGGGAAGCTGGGTGAAGAAAATTCTTTAATATGGCAGTGCAGAGTATTATTATCATAAATAATTAATGTGCACAGCAGAAGAAAGCCTAGCTTCATTAATAATTCTTATTTTTAGTTGGCATAAGCTAGAGGTGCTGTATCTTCTTTCATCCGATCTATGTCAATTTCCCTGATTTTAATTTACTAGATGTTAAAATTTTAAAGGTATGCTACATTTTGCAATGGATTTTTGTTTGTGACTTTGCATTAATATCCTACTGCTAATTCTTACCCATTGAGATATTTTTAGTAACAAGTGAAAAAGGAAGAAAAAAAAATACTAGTAACCAGGCAAGGTAGAGTGGGCATCAGTGTCAGCTCCTTTCATCTTTCATTTCCCTTTGGGACCAGTTAAGATGCTTCTTTGATTAGGACCTCAGGAAATATTAAAAAGCTCTTCTGTGAATTTAAACTCATCAAACTTGTCTGTGTTTATTTTTTTGAATGCAGAGATAATTCACCTCCCACATTTCAAGAACACAGGTTCCCTCCAACCCCACCACACTCCTCTGATCAGCTAAGTCACTTGTCAACATCGCTGAATATCTCCTAACAAATGTTAGTGCTTCATTAATGCAGCATCTGAGCAGGAGCAGCTCCTAAACGCTCCTTATTAGCACAAATGAGGAAATAAAGATGACACTATAGATGGCACCCAGGCTGCATGCCGCAAGACAAGTACAGGTAGTGCTGGATTAAGACAAAGGAGAATGATGTGACACCTGAAGAGAAAACACAGAGCAGAGGAAACCATTTTGTCTTGTTGCAAAATGCACGAGGGAGAGAGACTGGGACTCTGATTTAAACTTTGGAAACATCAAAACCAGGGAGATGCAATGTTAAACGCCTTTTAAATACATTTGCAAATCTTGTTAATCAAATGTTAAAGCTGCTTGAGAAGTTGTGGTTGTTTTTTTTTTTTTTTTTCCCGCTTTAAGCATTTTAAAGATAAAGGTGTGGGGTTTTTGTTTGTTTGTTTGTTTGTTTTGTTTTCTGAACTGTATTCTGCTTGTTAGGAAAAAGTAAGTAACAAGCACCTTTTTCCTGTTTTGTACTCTTTACCCCATTTTAACAGTTTATCTTATTTTATTTTTCTTGAGACCAAAAGAAGAAAAAAAAATAAATGGGGAGGTGAGGAAAACTAAGAAAATATACACTGCAGAAAACAGGGGAGAGCGCCCTGTGAAAGTAATAACCTTGAGCTGAGGGGAGAAGGAAGATGTCGAAATGCAAAATGCATCAACTTGCTCTTGAGGAATAGGTCGTTTTAACCTTGTTTATTTTTGGATGAAAGTTTTCAGCTAGTAGCAATACTTCTAGCATCTAAAGTAGCCCAGGTCATCATTTCAGCCCTGTATCATGGCATCTTCCATCAGGCATTGATATTGTTTAGACAATCAACATTTCTTTAAGAGTTCCACAGCTTTTTCCTATGTTGGTTCATCTTATTTATCTTCAAGTTGTGCTGTTGCTCACCCACCTGTGTCCCATTGTGTCTTGGAGAGCCAGTCTGGGTGAACCTGAGGTGTTATGTTCCCATCAGGGTATTGCTGGTGCCACTGTGCATATGTACGCATACATACATGTATACACACACAGACATCAAAAACTCATGATGTTATTTAACCTGTATACATGAATTTTGAAGATGGTAGAAAGATTAATTTAGGCATGGCCTGAAAAACTCTTCCCTCTATTGCTTGGGCATGACTTCCTAGGTGGCCTTCAGGAGATCCGTGCCAAGGTCTGCAGCAGCTGGCCACCAAGAGCTGGGGGCTGGGCACTCCTGGTGTGGCAGGAGGTGACACAGAGTCATTGAAAAGCCCCTGGGAAGACCAAGCTAGAAGAGGTCATTCATGTCTATTGTGAATAAGGTCAAAGACCTACTACCCATAAGGGTGCTGCTTTTGCTAGACTTCAAATCTATCTTTAAATCACTCAGTTAAAAATTATTTGTTTATTTGTATTTATATTTGTATTTTATTTATTTATTATTGTTTATTATTTATTTATTTTTCCCCAGTCCTCTCTCCTTTCAGGCAAACAGTCTGGTTGTACCATTTCATAATGGCATTGTTTATGTGGCATCTTTCTTCCTTAGATTTCAGGGTACTTCAGAAACCTGATGGGCTGTGATTTTGCTGCAATTTTGTTTTTGTGGGAAGGACTGTTAAGAGGTGACATTCCTATATTTTCTTTGTGCATTTTCTATGAAAAGAGAGGAAAGTGGCAAGACTTTGTGTTCCAAGAACTGCATACTTAAAAATCAGCAAATGCAGACCAGCTGTACATTAGGTGAAAAACATGGGCTTGCATGCTAAAATCTGCACTAAAAGAGGTGTTTTCTAGATTTCCTTATTTCCTGTTAATCCTCTGTGACAATAGTTTATTTTGCAGGAAAATATGCAAATACCTTAATCTGGTAAACCAGTATGACTAAGTGTGCTTCTCTTTGCTGTATGTTGACAAACACTTGTTTAGGAGGAACAGTACTAGCAAGATGATAAATTTCTGAGTGAAAAGTCAGAATCTCTGCAGAAGATTCTGATGTGTAGCCCTTTGACATAAACAGAAGTATGGACAGTGAGCACCAGTCTCTCAGAATAATACATTTTCACCTCCCCTGAAATGTGGTTTATTAGTAGATGAGTAGGTGAAGGAATTGGGGATCTTTTCATGCTTTTTTTCTGTACCCACATCATGAAAAAAAGACCTAATTTCAGAGGTCTGTTGTCACTTTGCTTTATTTTATACATTAATTATATAGCATCAGCTGTTGGAACAATACTTCTGAAATACTCCTGTAAATGTTGAAACTGTATCTGTAGAGATTCTTTTGATTTTTTTTGTAACATCCTAATTTGAAGAGTGATTTAAGAACTGATTGGCAGTTGGCAAAAAATGAATGATAATGAACTCATTTTGATAGAGATGGACCAGATACGATGCCGGCTGTCGAAACTTTTCAAAGCTGGTTTCTCTCCAGCAAATGTGATCCTGCAGGCTCTGTCCATCTGCCTGCAAGAAACGAGACATTCACATTCTGTGGGAAATGTTTTTGAGAAAACAGCACTGAGAATTATTGATTTTGCCTTTGCTCATCACCCTCAGTGAGGAAACTGGACATTGTTAAACACAACTGCACAGCAACAGTGCTGAACAAGTTTGCTTCCTTTCCTTTCCTTTCCTTTCCTTTCCTTTCCTTTCCTTTCCTTTCCTTTCCTTTCCTTTCCTTTCCTTTCCTTTCCTTTCCTTTCCTTTCCTTTCCTTTCCTTTCCTTTCCTTTCCTTTCCTTTCCTTTCCTTTCCTTTCCTTTCCTTTCCTTTCCTTTCCTTTCCTTTCCTTTCCTTTCCTTTCCTTTCCTTCTGAATTTTTTCAGAGCAATGAGGAGTATATGTTTGTGAAGCAGAGCAGCTCCTTGGGCAGGGAGAAGATTTCCCTGTGGCAGAGCTTCTTGGGGTGACCTGGAGATACTGCTTACAAGGACAGTTTGATTCTGGCCTCACCCAAATTTTCAACAGTGCAAACTGAGCCACAGCCACTGCATGAAACAGCTGAAGTGAAAAACTACACCAGCTGTTCAGCCTCTCCAGTTGCTCTCCTGTTGTAGGAAATCAAAATTGTTCTGAGACTTGATGAAAACAATGTGAATTCACCCAAGACGCAACTTCTGGGGATAGGCTCTTCCTCACCCAAAGCACTCTGGCCACCCTCAGTAAAGTCCAACCTCAGTCTTGAAGGATATTCTCAGATGAATTGCCCACCTTTGCACAGCCTTGCTGATAAATTTTTAATCAGTGGCATTGAAACAAAGGCAATAAGGCAACCCTCTCCGTATTTACCAAACAATGTGTGGCTAACCCCCCTGCCTTATCCAGACTCATAGACATGATGAGAGTTGCAAATACCTACTGTAGAAGCATTTAACTCCCTGGGAGGTTTTACTCTGGTGTGTATTACTGCGGTCATGCCATCCTCATTAGTAATACATGGTGTTACGGTTGCACGTGTACAAAACAAAGCAGAGGGGAAGTACCTCTTCATATAATGCAGAATTCAGGGCTACTTCAGGCATTAATTAAAAAACTTGGCTCATTTCTGTCTCTTTACATGATCAGAATGATGTAAATAAGAATCTTATAGAAAAGCTTTTAAAATTAACTTTTAAAAGAGGCTACATTTTCACAGTAGAACAAAGCAGGGAATACCTAAATCTTCAGCTTCACATTTCAATATGCAGCCACTGAGATCTTCCCATTGCAGTGAAGGACCACGCATGTTTCTCATGTGTTTGTAAAGCAGGATGCCAGCAGAAGACTCAGACCTGCCTTTATGCAGAGTGTTATCAGCCCTGCAAGAAGCAGCAGTCTGTGTGGAGGGTTGTGGGCTGATTCTTCTGAGCGTGTTCAGTGGGCCAAATTCTCTCAATTAGGCCCATGTAAGAAATAGAGAAAGGATATTTCTGTGAGTCGACTAACAGTCTACACCTCAGCATGCCTGGCTTGCAGTCCTGCTCCAGCCTGTGCGGCCTTGGGGCATGTCTTGAATAGGAGATGCTTAATGTGATTCAGTTCATAGCACTGAGGGCAGAGCTCTGCTCCTTGCTCATTCCCAAGACCATGAAAATGAGACCCTACCTCCTCAATCTCTATATTTTGTTCCAAACACTTTATTGCCTGTGAAACTCTCTGAGTCGTGCCACAGATAGAGATAAAGGAGTTTAAGTCAACCAGCAGCTTTTGAAGCAGAGGCTGTGAAGCTAAAACCACCCAATTACAACCAAAAAGCTAGGGTATGATATCATGATTTATTACTCATATTTGTAGTAGCTCCTCAAGGACTCAGCAAATGGTTGGGCCTCTTTGTGTTTTAGTCACATGTGGGTGTCCTAAAAGTTATTGGAAGACACATTGCTTGTCCCAAGGAATTAACTGGGCTGTTGCTAACACTTTCATTCCTGTGTTCCTACTGCTCACATGTGCATGGAAAAAGCACTCAGGCTTTATTTCACCATGCCTTTGAGGGGCAATACCTGCTCAGGAGTTTTCCAGAGTGTCAGTTTAATGTGAGCAAAAACATAGCATGGTCCCACAAAATATTCTTCATCACTGCAAAGTGCTAGCCCTCAGCACAGAAGGCACCATGCTGTGCAGGGGCAAGTGTGCTCCCATCTCAGGGGCTGCCTCTTCAAAGGTATTTCCACCACCCCATCACCTCCCGCTTCTTCAGTGCCTGTTTTAGCGCAGAATGTGCTCTAGTCACTAACTGGGCTACAGATCAGCACCCTGCTAATTTTTTTTATTATTATTATAGTTTATACAAGAGAGAATATAATATCAATGCTTTCCAGGGAAAATCTTTTTCCCCACCTCTTTTCCAACCACGTGTAAACTGGTGGCTTTTTATCATTGTCAGAGAGAGCCAGGGCCAGCACTGGAGACAGAGAGGGGAATCACTGTAGTGTGGATTCATTAAAGCCATCTCAGCCCATCTCTTTTTTATTTTTTGGTGTTAAAGGAATATGGAGTAAAGCAGGGCAGAACGAAGTGTTCTGGGAAACTGATAATCAAATGGCCTAAAGCTAATGTTTACTTTTTTGAATGTTTTACAGCAGCATTACTTGGAGTTGTATTAAAACCAGGGAGTGAGAGGGAGGGAGGAAGAGAGCCTAATAATAGCCTTCCAGTTACAAAAATAGAGAAGCAGCATAGATATGATAATTGAATTTGGTTTGGATGGGTGATAATCCGCCTTTATGCTACAGCTGTAGTTCTCAGATTTGAGCCTCGCTGGTGGCAGGTGTTGGGCAGCCTCCACAGCCACAGGAAGGCTCCAGCACCTCATGCTGCTCACCGCCTCCGTCTCTTCCCGCTGCTTGTGCAGGCTGGAGGCTTTGGGGTTGGCTTTTTTACCTTTGTTTTCTTTCCCCACTCCTGTATTTGCAGGGGTTGTCCTGAAGGTGACCTGGAGCCTTCCTGGCCAGAAAAAGTCACCAGTGAAGGCAGAGGGGAGCTCTTCTCCTCCCCAGCAAGCTCTGTGCTCAGCCCCTCTCAATTCCTCCTCTGTCCTAAATTATTCAGCTCCACACTTGGGAAGCTGACACTGCTAGTAAACCAAGGAGTTATATATTTTTGGTTGCACTTGGAGATTAAGTAACACTTAAGTTACAGTGTCTAGATTCCCAAATATTTGTGTAATTTTAGATCATGAATTCTCATTCCTGACTATGTTTAGTATAAATATTTATTCAAAAAGCTCTCTCTGTTAGATACCAGGGCAGAAGCTGGGGGGTGGGGAGGTGTCTCTGTGCTGGCTCCATCATACGTATGATTCCTGTTTTTGTCTCATTTCCTGAGGCAAACACTGATCTACCTTCACTCACTCCCAGTCCCTCTGTCATACAAGATGTCCTGGAAAACATGGGGTGGGAAGCAGTAGGTGGGATAACTGGGCTGCAGTGGGTGGGCAACAGGGACACTCATTTTCACAAGGTAAACCTAAAATTTGGTGCAAGAGACCTGTGGCTGGCTACACACTGGTGTCCTGCTAGCAAGAGGAGTGAAAAGACTGCAGCAGAAGGAAATGTGTGTCCTTCCCGGGTAGTGGGAAGACTCCCTGTGACCCCTGCTGCCTTCTGGCCTCCTAGCAAAATCCTCCAAGTATCTTTATCCATCTCTTTTCTAGTCTTGGTTTATTTCAGAAAAGTACTTCTGAAGGAAAAGCATTAATTAATTTCCTCTTCCTAAAAAGATATAAGAAGACTCTGGTTTCTCCAGGCACTGAATTAAATCCTGACTGCACAGGAGCCTGCATTTTTAATGAAACTGTTTTGCAGGTCACCAAAATTGTTCCCCATTCAGCCACTCTCATCATCTGGGTCATTACCACCGATAGCCACAGCTGATGCCTGGATCAGACTCCCGCAGCACTCAGCTGGCACTCAAATGCCACCTCTAATGATAACGAAGAGCATGATGGCCAATATAGCACCTTTCCTCCAAATATCTCAGAAGAGCTTTATAGCTGTGGTTAAATTACCCTCGTAATGTCATTGTGAGGCAGACAGGTAATACGCAAGCTTTACAGGTGAATAAACAGAGGAAGGAAGCACTGCCTTGCTTAAGCCTTGTGGTCAGAGAACCTGGGTGATGAATAGGGGACATGGGCTCTGCCTATGGGGCTTGGCAACCAGCTCAACTGTAAGCTGGTCCTGTGGCTGGCACAGAAATTAGTCAAGCTTATCCCAGTTTCCAAGGATTTTTTAGATGACGCTGGCTTGCCACACAAGCATTTTTTTGACTGAGCTGTTCATGTGGCCTCCTCAGGGAGCATTCTCATCATGGTTAGTGTACCAGTGTTGGCCAAACCCTCTGTTTTTCTTTTCTTTCTTTCTTTCTTTCTTTCTTTCTTTCTTTCTTTCTTTCTTTCTTTCTTTCTTTCTTTCTTTCTTTCTTTCTTTCTTTCCTTCTTTCCTTCTTTCCTTCTTTCCTTCTTTCCTTCTTTCCTTCTTTCCTTCTTTCCTTCTTTCTTTCCTTCTTTCTTTCCTTCTTTCTTTCCTTCTTCTTTCCTTTCTTTCTTTCTTTCTTTCTTTCTTTCTTTCTTTCTTTCTTTCTTTCTTTCTTTCTTCTTTCTTTCTTTCTTTCTTTCTTTCTTTCTTTCTTTCTTTCCTTCTTTCCTTCTTTCCTTCTTTCCTTCTTTCCTTCTTTCCTTCTTTCCTTCTTTCCTTCTTTCCTTCTTTCCTTCTTTCCTTCTTTCTTTCCTTCTTTCTTTCCTTCTTTCTTTCTTTCTTTCTTTCTTTCTTTCTTTCTTTCTTTCTTTCTTTCTTTCTTTCTTTCTTTCTTTCTTTCTTTCTTTCTTTCTTTCTTTCTTTCTTTCTTTCTTTCTTTCTTTCTTTCTTTCTTTCTTTCTTTCTTTCTTTCTTTCTTTCTTTCTTTCCCTTCCTTCCTTCCTTCCTTCCTTCCTTCCTTCCTTCCTTCCTTCCTTCCTTCCTTCCTTCCTTCCTTCCTTCCTTCCTTCCTTCCTTCCTTCCTTATTTATTTTTTCCTTCCACACATAAAAATTACATATTGTCCAAAGTGCATAGTATGGACTTGAGAGGGCAAACTTCTGGAGACATAAATATCAGCTCATAGTGTCTGTTCTACACTGTTTGCTTGTACTGTTCGTTAATAGCTAGCCAGTTGGGAAATACCCACTATATCCTAACAGCAGATATCTGTGACTATGCCACTGTCAAAGATGGAATGGAAAATACAAAGCACATCTACAGACCCTTCTTCCAGTACTCAGAAAGTGTCAGACTCTTTTTTGTCCAAATTCCAACTTTGCTTTCCTAGGAGAGAAAAAAAACACAAATGTGTTTTCTCCAAAACAGTGCCTAGCAATATAAACTGCAAACCACCCATTTCAGTCTCTTGCTTTGATGGATGTCTTTGGATTCTGAAAAGGACCATAGTAGATGCCTTATTAGAATAATATTCCAGAGTCTTGACAAGCAGCTTCAGATTTATATGGCAGCTTTCATTTTTATGCCAACAGCTATGTAATACCAAAGAACTGCAAAAGGCACCATACACTGTTTGGATTTTTATTTTTATTTCTAATAGAAAGGCTGTTCCAATCCAAGAATCCTTGTTTTGTCTTTCCTGTTGTTTTCTGGCACCCTTGCCACTTTACGTTCTTCCATCTGCAGTTGTTCCCCACAGTGCACGCACTATCTTTTCCAAAAGCAGGGGAAAAATGACATAAGAACATTCTCCTTGTAGGCCTACAATTTGTGTGCCCCTCCTTAGCCATTGCCTTGGCCAAGTCCCCTATGTTCTCTGAAGAAATACTTTAAGAACTGTTAATAACCAGCTTTTATGGTAGCAGAAAACACATAAATACTTCAGGTAAAGTAAATTTTCTGGAGTTACTGCTAACCCTTCCATCTCTGTATGTGTAGCCTGGTATGTCTCAAATTATGTATCATTCTTGACTGTTGGTGGGAAAAAACACATAGCACTGCAGTTAGCATTTTCACTATTCATTCAAAAGAATGAGGAAGCATCCTAAATAAATACTGCCTTCAAATGATTTGGAGTGGAAGTTCTGTTTCAGCTAACCTGTCCCTTTCCTCTCTGCTTTCCTTGCTCCTCTGGACAAATCGCAAACCTCTTTCTACAGACTGTGAGAGACCAGAAGTGCCTGTGGATCTACAGTTTTGGCAGACAGAAGATAAAAATCCTGAGCTGTGCCTGGAAGGAAGTGCCATTTCACCAGAAATGAAGAGTAACTCTGAGAGAGACCACACTGAAACCTCTCCTGCTTGTGCAGAAGCCAAAGAGCAGAAGGTTCCTACTCCTGGTCCCAGAAGACCACCCAGACATCCTGTCTTAATGAGGGAGCTTTTCCATTGGTTTGAATGAGCTTTCAAACAGTTTCTTCTTTTTTTCTGGGTCCAGCCAGTCTCTGGCATGCTAAATGCCAGTCTCACTTAGCTGAAATGCCAGAATTATTGTTACCAGGGACTTAAATTAAAACTTTTATGCCATAGAAAATCCCAAGGTGTTGTTGGGTCCCTGCAAATGAACAAATAGTTACCAGAAGCTGCAAGAAAACATGACTTACCGACAGGGGAGAAAACACCAGGGGAATGAATAGGTCTCTTTCTCCACCTCTCTTGTCTCAGGACACCCCATACTGACCTACAAAGAGACTTTTTCCCCTCTAGTTTATTGGAGTAACCACCAAAAAAGTATTCCTAACACTCACCCTCAAAAGCCTGCTTTTGTTTATTGCCTAGAAAGAGACCGTGTTATTGGTTTTTAATCTTTATTGGAATAATTATTTTTTGAAAGGGAATCCACCGTTCAAGTACAGAAACAAATTAAGGTCAGAGAGAAGCACCTAGCTTTGTGTAAGTGTTTAGTCTCTTCTTGTGAAGTGGCTGGTTCTGCATGAATTACCATTAATAATAAAATGTATGTAAGATAGCGACATTCAGTCTTAGTTCCCCATTAAGCTGTGTTCCCTAAAAAGGTTTCCAGGTTTATTTAAACATGCAAAAAAGAATTTAATATTAAACAGAAATAAGATGTAATAGAATTATGTCAAAACACCTGAGGGAATTTTGGGTACCTTTAAGGAATGAGCTCTGAAGTGATTCATAGCTAGGGCAAGTGATAATTTAGCTACTATATTGAGAAAAGGGAAAAAAAAAAAAAAGAAAAAAAAAAAAAGAGAAAAAAGAAAAATGAGTTAATTTTTCCACAACTATGAAATCTACTGCTATGAAATGTTGTAGTCCACAGACTCATCAAGAGTCTTGCCTCAGTACAGGTATTATTTTACTTTCTGATGTTGAAAATTAGTGTAGTGATCTCGCTAGCACTTTTGCAAGTGCTTGACATAAGTGGGTGACTATCTGCCTGGGGACTGGTGCAACTGCCCTTGTGAGTGGAGCTAACACTTAATAGAAGTGTTCAGAGGCTTGTATCCTATCCTACAGACTCTGGACTCAAATGTGAAATTCAGACGTAAACTAAATTAGAGATTTCATTGCATCATTCTTCAGTGTTTAAGACAACAGAATTGCATCAGATCCTTTAATGGGATAAAAACTTTAACCCATATCATTCTGGGGCTTTGGACACAAAACAGACCTTCTGGTTAGTACCAAAAAGAACCCAAAGTGTAGCTCACAGAAACTAGACTTTTTTTGTTTGTTTTTACCTTTTTTTTTTTTTTTTTTTTTTTTTTTTCTGTCGTTGTAACACAGACTCAACCTAGGATATTTCTATTTAACTTAATATTTTCAGTGTCAGTTCAGCAATATCAGCACACTGCTAATGATCTCCATATCCATTAAGAACAGTTCAAATGCACCTCAGCATAGCTTTCTCACTCTGTACTCCTGATGGTATTTTTTTAATCTGATATGTAGCTTATTATTTTTATTATTCACAAATGTCACAGGCCTTTTCTCTCCCTTTTGGGATTGTTCTTCTCCTATTTTAGGTCTTTTCCTTTCTTCTAATGTTGCTTTGGGAAAGCTCTGGGGATATATAAAACAAAATAGACAGATGCCTTCACCTACCAGATTGTTGTGAATAATAATAATCACCTCTTATATATCCCTTTTCATTTTCAAAGCACTTTGCAGCAATTAACTAATTTGTCTTTACAACAATCTCTGGTAGATAGGTAGAGGCATTTGCATAGTGGCTATATATTTATTTATTTATTTCATTCTGCATAAAATTGTGGGTTTCATTTTCTTTTCCTTTCTTTCTTTTTGTTCTTTTGCTGGATATTTTTGCCACCATTATTTTTCTGAAAGGTTATATTTCCATGGATTGTTATACCCACAAGCGCTCCTAATCACTGAAACTAATTAGATTCTTGTAGAAATTAAAGTGTATACTACCAAAAAATGAACAAAAAATTCCTTCAAGAACACAAGTCCTGTTTCTAAGGCAGTCAGGTATGGCTGGGGAACAGGTAGCCAACCTGCACCTGAGCCACCCTTAAGACAGCTACAAGAGAAATGATGGTGGTACAGCTACTCTTGTACAAACCACCAGCATGTCCAGCTGGTGGAATACATTAACCTACAAATATGGGAAGTTAGAAATGTAAAAAACATGCTTTTATGGATTAACAGCACAGAAATGTCAGAAAATCTCCTGTTCAAACTGCAAATCTACCATTGAATTGCACACCTCTTTGGATCAACAGAAAATGTATCCAAGAAAGGATCTTGGTCATTGGTACAGCCCAGTTCTCCAAAGACAAGACACTGAATAAGCAGGGTAGGCTGGAAAATGCTTCCTCTTGCCCTACATTTTCAACTTAGCACACACTAGTCTGTAGTTAACACTACCCTGGTCCTTTGCCAGAGTGAAGCAAAGGGTCTGATCATCCATATTTTAGTCTAAAATATGAACTACCACAACATAACCTAGCAGGCTACCATGATGTGATGCTGACTGCAGCCTCCTGTGGCCTCCACAGCCCAGGCAATAGGAAGCAGGGCTCTGCCAGCACATTGTGTCCCGTATGCTGCTGTGGGAAGGGAGCACTTGTCAGGATAACCTGGACAGCCACCTGCTAACATCTCACCAGGGTTACTCTGTGCACCAACTGCTGCTTCACTATTTGTACCACTGCCTGCCTTGGCTTGAAACCTTGGCGCTGCTTCCTGCCTGTTCCTCTGCCTCTTTCCCATCCCTAAATTACTTCAGGCTCTTTCTCCCCGTACCTTCTGTGCATAAGAACAGGCAATTAATGACTTTGTCCAGAAAAGGGCAGGGTATTGGTACAAACACTAACACCAGACACAGTCTCTGGGGACAATATCTTTAATGTGTGTTTTAAAACTAACAGTGCTAATGGCTTTTGTAGTAACAAAGCTGAAGGCTTTATGGAGAAATCCAGCTCACTTGCATGGAAAAGAGCAAGGCAGCCCCCCCGTACGGTCTTTGTGAAGTGTTAATGCAACAGGGATCCCCTGTACTTTGGAATAATTGAACCATAAAATAGTTCAGCTTTATCTATAAACTCTCAAGCACAATACTTCAAGTGTGTAACCATTTACATTATTCCCAGAAAATTAGGTCAGCTTTTCACAGAGAAAATGTCAAATAAAAAAAATAATAAAATATAATAAAATAAAATAAAAAAGGAAAATAAAAGAAAAAGAAAAGAAAAAGAAAAAGAAAGAAAAAAATGCTTCCTCCAGAAGAACTTTTCCACCCAAGATAGGAAAATGTCACCATATCCTCTGCACAGCAGCACACTGCACAGTCCCACTGCTGAGCCAAGGAGCAAAGAGGGATGGAGGAACACTGGGCAACATTTGCTCTCGCTCCTTTGAGCTGGAGCACAGCTGTGTTATGGCTGTGTCATCATTGCTAACGAATTAAAAGAAATGGAAACATTAACTCTGTGGAATCTTTTCAGAAGCTGCTGGTGACTAAACTGGGAGACTCTGACAAAGGAAAGCTTTCAGCAAGTGTTTGGCATTTAGAGTGCAGCACGCTCTTTCCATTAGGCTGTTGTGAGGGTTAAAATTAATCCGCATTGTACAGGGAGAAGGCCATACAATGGATGTTTATTGTGGAGTGAGGCACCTGGAGATGTGCTATGTTGTCAGAACATTTAAATAGTTTGATTCCAAAATTTCACAGCCTATTAAAAGAACTGCTAAAGTCTGGCAGGGAATATCCCTGAGATCTTGAACATCTTTACAAATCAGCAGAAAACACTTGGAAAGCAGCAGTGTCCCTGCCAGCAGACTTGCAGATTCAATCACTGGTCCAGTCCGGTTTGCGGAAATGAAGCCTCCTCAACCCACAGTTTCTTTTGCAAGCAAATCGTGCCTGCAAACCAGGAGGCGGGCACTGAGCCCATCAGGAAGCAGAGCAGCTATCTACTCTTTGCTGCACAAGAGCACTGCCCTGTTTGCCCTCAAATCTCTTGAGTACCTTCCCTTTGGAGGGGGAAAGCACAGTCCTGGAGGAAAGAGGTCAGGGGAGCAGGATACTGCAGCACCCAGCAAATGGCCACACCACCTGAGGTTTCCAACAGCAGCCACAGTGCATTTATAATTTCCAGAATTTTCAGGTTGCATGTGCTCTGGTGTGCAAGAGCTGAAGGATGCTGACAAAGGGGATGGACAAATTCCAGGTGGTGCACATTACACACTATCTATATAGGGGGTGGATGGTTCCCATGCATGTCAGGCTCTGGAGGACTATCCCAGCCACAAAACTGGGGCTACCCTACAAGCATTACTACCAAAGCAGCTCTTGCAGGAAGCATGCAGGTTGCTGCGGCTGAACCTAGGCTTGCCATCCAGCAGCTCCCCAGCTGCCCCGTCTTGCTATTTGGTGTTTTGGCAGAACTGGGTATGGTAACCACACACTCACCAATGGCTTTTTCTGTGCTGGATAGGAGCTGGTTGTGGCAGAGGCATCGCATTCAGGCGGCCACCACGGCACGTTGCTATGGGCACTGATGCAGAGGCAAAATACAGGCTAAGCCATCGCTTGATTTTCTATTCAGGCAACTCTTGAGTACTAAAGGAATGGCCATCTGCCAGTGTTTGTAATAGAAGGTCAGTATACACTGACATTCAGCAAATTGGTATTATATGCATTAGATCTGTGCTTTATGAGGTTTTGCTCCATTTCTGAAATATGAAAATTGAGTGAAATCACGACTAAAATTTTAGAGGTGCCAATCTGCATCTGCAGGCATGCTTACAGTGGCCCAAATACCCATACAAGCAGCAGGTCCAGTTATTGAAAAAGGTGCAGAAATATCCCAGAAGAAGGCTGTCTGCTGCAAAGTTGCCACCAGCAGCAAAGCAGGCAGGTGGAGGGGCTGACATGCATCCAGGCTCGGGCTTTGCGTAGGCCAGTGAGGTGGAGGAGGAGGCTGCAAGAGCTCAGCACCCTCACCTGTGGGACTCTGCAGGTGCCTGGTGCTCCAAATTGCTGCTGTCCCCAGGTGGGACCCCTAGGGTGGGGGCCACGCTCTGGGAATGGACATTGCCCCCGGCTCAGCTGGTTGCAACTGCTGCCTGGTGGCAGGGAAAGTAAGGCTGGGACAGCAAAGGCTGCTCCCTTGGGACCCTTGTGCACAACATAGAGGCAGTGCCAGCTATGGCATGAGTTGCATTTCCCCCAGTGTCCAGAAAAAACATTTTTCTGGGAGAAGGAGGCAAGCTAGGCTGGACTGAGTGCTATCCCAGTCCAGCAGTGCCCCAGCGTGCATTATCCCTCACCAGGTACAGCACACAGCTCATGGTCTGCACTGCCGTCAGCATGTGGGACAGTGGATTAGCTATTTTCCTCCTATATTATGCCCCATTAACTTAAAGTCAGGCCTGATTGCTGATTGTCTTTCCTTATTTTGTGTACGTTCATAAGAAGAGTTCTCCAAAGCTCCTGTTGGCTGTTGGAGCAGGGTTTGGGGATGCCATTCCTCCGTAGGATGAAAGCAAGCTGAGAAGTGGAACACTGAATGTGGTCCTTTTCTGAAAGCTGCTGTAAAGAAAAGGTTGAAAGGCACTGGCGTGACACGAGTCAAGGTTATGTTTGTCTGCCGTTCTCTCTATATACCATGATGAATTGCATATTATTTCCTTCATTAGCTTTAGGCTTCAACCACTTTGCAGCGCAGACATGAATAAAAAAACAAGCAGTTTCAGTCTGGTGACGATTTTATTCATTGGTGCTACATGTTAGATAATAGTTGTATTCCACTGCTTTGCTCTGTGAGCTTTTCATGTGTTTTACAGGCTGAGTGTTTCATTAGGTATCCTCATACAAAGTCCTGAGCCTCGTCTTCTGAAAGGCAATTGTTTAACTAGATTAGTAGCTTTTCCTTCAGATGGGAAGGGAGTGTCATAAAAGAGCAATACAACTGCAACACTCTCATTTTGACCTTAGGAATATACCCAGAGCGTTGCTAAGATCATAGGCTGCTTCAATTATTGTCAAGGGA
Organism: Aythya marila; assembly: GCF_965140915.1. NCBI lineage: Eukaryota > Metazoa > Chordata > Aves > Anseriformes > Anatidae > Aythya > Aythya marila. Next base: position 51,218,527 of record NC_139043.1, read on the forward strand.
AATTAATATCGCATTTTATTCCAGCTAATACTCATTGGTCAGGCTGGGGAAAATGCTGTAGTACAAAATTTTCTTCTAAAACAGCCAAAAAAGAAAAAAAGAAAAAAAAAAAAAAAAAAAAACACTACTGAAAATTTTACATCTTACGGTATTTACTCCTGTTCTTTACAGAAATATTTTTCATGTGATGTTTCATATCATCATAACTCCAGGTTAATTAGCCTCACCTCACCCTAGGTCCCCAGAAGAATTGTGTAATAGGAGGATGTACAATCCCCATATCAAGGAGCTTGCAGCTTTAATGGGGCAAACCCATTGAATAGGTAAACTGAAAATTAAGATAGGGGTATCCACAGGCTAGAGAAGCTAGATATGGGGTTTGTCTCTCTTCATCTCCTGTCCATACTGCTTGTAGTGAAGGCAGTAACATTTTAAAACATCCTCTTTACTACTTCCTTCTGTTCCAAGACAAAAGATGGACTAAAGGCTGAGGCTGCTAGTAACTAAAGGGTGAAGAGCAGCTGTTACTCCTAAATCAGGTGTTTTACTCTGTGGTCATTCCGAAGATCAAATGATGTTTTTAAAACCACACTGAGTTTTTTAACCCTGCTTCCCCTCACCTCTAGTGAGATGTCGTCCAGGGAAGGGCAGTGCAGACCCAAGCACCTCTGCAGTGTTTGGTGTTTGGAGCTTGGGCTGGATGGCAATACCATTACTGCAGGGCAAGCGGCTGCAGGGGAGAGGTGTGCCAGGGCTGAGCAGTAAAAATGTGAGCAGGGAGTCCAACAACTAAGCAAAGGTGTGCACAGGTTGGTGTGGTAGGTATGGCAATGAGTGCCCTTAATAAATATTTGCAAAGATTTCATCTGTCTCAAAAATGTTTGATATTGAGGATGGTTTTTAATTTAGGAATTTAATTTATGAGTTCATTAGTGTTTATCAAAAATTGATAGGGTGGCTATTTCTCCTGCTAAAGTTGAACATTTAACATCTAGTATTAAAGCAGTGACAAGGAAATGTCTTTCCATTTGAATTTTGAACATAAAGCATGTGTTCACTTCTATCTCTTTTGCTGCATTGATTTATTCCTGGTGTTGTGCAGCCCTCACCCCACGCAGATGCTCTTTAACCCACTGCCCATTTGTGCTTCACCAGGTCCTTCAGAGATCAGCATATTGTATTTCATTTTCTCATTTTTTCCCCTTATCCTGCTATTCTTCTGCTTCTGTTTGTCCCTGTTTGCTTTCCTGCTGTTCTCCCTGCTTAGTCCTCTTTGCTGTAGCTTAAAGATATGAGCACAGCAGTTCTGCCTGTGCCAGGTCCTAGGGCACAGGGTAACATTTGCAAGGAACCTAGTTCATACGGAGCGTCAATCTGCTTTTCGTCTCTTTGTGTAGACACAGTTTCAAAAAAAGCACATGTGTTCTCAGGCAGAAATATAATCTCTTTCTTCTGAGGTTTGAGGGGAAGAAAAAAATGCTTCATGGTCAACCTCAACAGATGCTCACGTCCTACAGATAAAACCACAACATTTCACAAACAGCAACAAGAGACGATCTGAGCATCTTCAGCTTCTTCAGGAAAAGATGCTTTGAGTCAAAGAGCTCATTTTCCCAGACTTATGACTGAGTTTTGCACCTGGGATGAAGCAGAGGTGCTCCCTCATCTGTGCACCCTTCTGGGCTAAGTGCACAGAAGTGCTGGTGGGGCTTCTCTTGTGCCAGTCTCCCCTTTGGGATGTTTGCTCTGCTAATGTTGTGGGGGAGAAGCAGGACTGTGAAAATAAGCAGAAATTGCTCTGCTTGCTGAAAGCAGTGATGCCTCCTTTGTTCTCCTGGTAACTTAGCCCAGTAGGCACTTCTGTGTGGTGTGACCCATGATATCCCTGGCGATCAATGGGCCATTTTGCCTTGGTTGTCACCTTGCAGGTGTGCTGAGGCTGCCCAGCTATCTGCTGAGCTCTTTCTGATGGTTTTGAATATGTCTCTTAAAGACTGTTGTGGTACTTTTGGAGTAGGGCAGGCTATGCTGGAGTTTCAGTCATACAAGAAAAGAGACACAGTTTCCCCACGTACCTCAGGATGGATTCAAGCACATGTTGATGTTTGGAGCTGGTGTTCTCTCTCTTATACTGTAATTTATTACATTTACAATGCCAGACTCTGAATCTCAGGGGATTAAAACGGCATTAATACCGTGGGGGTTTCATTGTGTCTTTGGTGCTTAAGCAGAACTCGCCATGTGTTGCAATAGGGACTTTCACGGGTGGCAGGCTCTGGCCCATGGAAATTAATCTTGTATTCTTTTAAGTTTCCTGGACTGCAAGGGGAGGACGAAGTGTCACCTTTCCCGATTGTTTGTGACACATTAATGTGTCCCTCTCATGGGCATTGGCAGGTTGTGTGGTACCAAAGGCAGGGAAACCTAGCAGCATCTGCATAGCTCACTGCTTATCAGGAGTACACACTGGCAGCCATACTGTAGGGCAGCAGAAAAAAAAAACAAAGCAACAATCAAGGGAGCCCTTTGTGATGGATTAAAAGGGTTTAGAAATGTCTGAGCCATGCAGTTTTCAAGCACTGATGCTGCCAATGGCTTCTTGACTGAAAACGAGAAAATGTGCTTACTGAGTGCACAGCCTGAGTTTTGCTTGTTTTCCCAAAGCCTGCCTTTTGTTAGTGGCCCTTTATCTGGATCAAGTTTAGACACAGTCTCTTCATAAAATGACCCTTCCCTTGAAATAAATCAGGTTAATAATATGAGAGTACCGCAGCCTGTGAACCGAGGGAAAGGCCTGTGTGTTTCTCTATTATCAGAGCATAATTTTCTTTTACAGCCCACTCTGCAGCTCTCTCATCCTCCACGCAGACCTCCTCTGCATGTCCCACACTGACTCTGTTCCCCAACACAGGAGCAGGGTGGGGGAGGCACAGGACCTGGAGTAGGGGCAGGCACCGAGGGGGAGCCCCCTCTTCCCACCACTTTTTCTCTTACCTGGTAAAAAAAAAGAAAAAAAAAAAAAAAAAAAAAAGTGCTCTCACCCATTTCTGAAGGTTTAAAACCAACCTTGTCATCACCCTAAAATTTTATTGAGTCCAAGCTGATGTTGCTGAGGTATCTTTAACCACTCAGGAGGGGAAGATAATCTGAGCAGGATGATTCACCTATGATATCATCCTCCCCTCTCCTGCCCTGAGGGGATGTCAGTAGAGATGCTCTTCACACAGTCTCTGGGAGTCCTAGCTGATGCAGAGGGGGGTCAGTGGGGCTGGGGGGGTGCATTCAGTGCTTGGACCCGGACAAAGCAGGTCTTGTAGTTGTGGGGCACTGCCCCAGTACCCAGTGCCCATTTTGATGGCTGTTGCTTGTAGGAATGCAGCTGGAGAGGGTATCCCCACAAACAGAGAGATTCCCTAGCCACAGAAACCCTTAACAGGATGAGGGACCATACTCAGAAACCCTTGAAGGTGTCTCTCTGGATTCAGGCTTTCAGCCCCTGTGGTACTCAATTACAAAAGAGCTATGGGTGACCCACAATATCTGTTGTCCAGGATTTCCTGCACAATCAACAGACAGAAGTGGTTGCAGTGCTCATGATGAATGGTCTGAATATATGGTCTGTGCCCTTATACTTGACTCAGCATTTAGTCAGGAGCTGGAGGAATGAACACAGAAACTGTCGGCTTGTGCTTGCAGTCACCCGTGCTGCTGAGCTGGTCAGCTGCTGGGCTACAGGCATATTTTTGGATTTTCCAGGGAAGCTCTTTTGTTATCACATCAAACTCTTCACTCAGCTGGCAGAAGGCATTCAAGCAGCTGTGAGTCTGGAAGGATCCAGCATCCGAGAGATGACTGCAAAGTTTATTTTTTCTATATTTTCTTCCAGTTCCTGAAAGATTTGTACATAGTTTTGCTTTGCTTTTTTTTTGAAAGCATATGTTTAATGTGTGTTTCTAAAATAAGTCAATTAGATAGCATTAATAGGGATACTGGCTACAAACTGGCAAAATATATTAATTCTCTGAGCAGAGATTATAATTCATATAGCAGAAATTCTTCAAAGGGAGAGACATTTCATTGGGGCAGGAAAAAGCAAAGAGAATATCTGGGCTCCAGGTGACACACTGAAAAGCAGAAAAAGATTAAACAAATTTTCTCCTTTTACTGCAAGCCTCACAATATGGAGCTTGCATTCAGAACAAGCTGGTTAGGCAGCCTGTATTCTACTTGGCTGGACAGGCAAAATGCAGTTCATACAAACAGATTGCCTAGATTATTTTCAATTTCAATTTCTAACAGAATTGCTATGGTCTTCTTGGATAATGTGGACAGAATAATGGTCCATTTCCTTGGGGACCTAAAAAACCAAGAGTGAAGAAGACGTGACTTCAATTACCTCTGAGATGGGCAGAGCTGGCTTTCTCAACTTACTGCCTTGGGAGCAATAGCAAGATGGAATGGAAAGAAATGGGTCTGTCACTGGAAATTAATGTAGGGGTGATAAGTTCATATTAATCCCTATATGTTTTCTTCCAGGTTTTGACCCAGATCATTTTCAAAATAAAAAGGATCCTTTAATTATGCTTGTGTAAATCTTCCGTAACACCACTTAAAGCAGTGGGAGTTTCTGCAGCTATGCTTGTGCACTTGGAATCAGATGCCAGGCATCAGAGGAAGCCCCCTGGCATATCTTGAGGGCAAACAGGAGTAAGTTAGACTTAAGTAAACCTTTATCCCCTGTTCCCCAAATCCTAAAAACTTCTGAACTGGAACTTGAAAAACCACCAGAGAAAACTAGAGGCAGTGCCCTTGCTTTGAACGAATGAGTGCTTCCAAGGGCATGCTATAAAGTGAGAGCTCAATGCATGAACTAATGATTCTGAATGCCCTGCATCCGAATCCCGCTGAACAGCATGGGGACATCGCTGCCCAAACAAAGGTATGGTCATGAAGCTGCAGGAATATGTGTGATGAGGCTGTTAGCTTATAGACTTGCCTCAGCTACCTTTGTCCACTATGTGAGCATATGTTTTATCTATGGTAGTGTTACCTATGGTTGCCTTAGTGTGCATTATCCAAAATTATCCTGTGGGAGGATGGATACAGTGGTATAAGTAGAAATAGGAATGTAAGGTAATGCTGTGTATTTAATACAAATGCCTTTTGCCATATTTTAGCTTGAAAGAGATCATCTATTGGAATTTCCATCTTGTTACTCTGACATCCACACTCATGTGTTTAGAACAAGGTTTTTTCCCTGCATCTGGAAAAGGGACATTTTTTTTAGAAACCTTTCCCCACAACTTGTCCCTTGCTTAATTTCAAAACAGAAATGTGCAACAGATCCAACATTTGTAACTGGACATAAAAGCTCTTCAAAATTCCCAGTGAAAACGAAAGGATTTTTTTATCATTATTCTCTGTCTTTTTGTTATTCTCTGTCTTACAACCAATAAGCGATGAGGTATAGTATATTGTGAACCTGGAGATATTGTCTGTGCAGCGTATATTGTCAGTGTGTCCCTGAAGTATGAGCTCTAGGCTGGCCCTCTGGTATGCCCCAGCTGAGAAGTCGCCTGTACCCATCCCATGGAAACCATCTGGGCCATCTGACTTGTCCTGCCAAAGGGAGTGAAAGAAGGCACTTTGGCAGGGTAAAGTTGATGGAGGCTTTTAGGAGCAACACTGGGTTATTACCTGGGAGACATGGCTTGTGGGGATGGTACCAGGGGGTGGTGAAGGTCTGCTGGAGGGGCAGGCTGGGCAGCTGTAAGTGGTATAGGGGAGCCTGTGCTCCCCCTGCATTTAGGTTTCCTTTTCTCTGGAAGCAGACGTTGCCAGTAGCAGGGAATATCTCGCTCCCAGACCAGGAATCTAGGAAGTGTTCCCAGATCCCAGAGTATTATAGGATTTGACTCATTTATGGCTGAGGAGACTGAATTCAATGACACAGGTGATGCTTTCTGGTCCTGTGTCCCCCTGCATATACCTCACCTGTTTTGACATTTTTTTTTTCTGGTCAAAGAGGATTATTGTTGTCTTATTTGGGTTGAGCCTTACCCAGTTTTCTTGCAACCAAATATTTCTTTCAGTTGGGTACCTCTAAGTGAACAAGTGTTTTGTAAGACTCACACTGTAGACCTTTGTTGCAAAAGGTATAGGGAACTGCAAGCTGTCCGTACAGCAATGAAGATGTCGGCATCACTACCTTTCTGCTGTCCCTGTTTTCACTCTCAGTTAACACGTCTTCCTGTAATTTTCTTTAGTTTAAAAAAGGTCTCCCCTCACCACTACCGCCACCCGAATGCCTGGAAAAAGAGCAATACAGAAAAATAGATTTAGATAATCCCCTATCTAAATAGAAGAGAGGTGCATTCATGAACAAGTATTTATGTAAACATGCTATCCTCTTCCTCCTGTGTATGTGAATTTGCAGCACCTACATGGGAGTTAGGTACTTATCTTTGCCCAGAAGTGGTTTTGCAAAGAAACCAGGCTTATAGTTTAAGATCACCATCATCATCAAGTCAAAGGATATAACGACACACATTCAGACATGGACAATTTCCTCATGTAGTTCCCTTGGATTTACCATTCAGTACCTCCCTCTGCTGCTACTGAACCCAATGACTTCTAGTTATCCGGGATATTACCATATATGTGTTTATGCAAAAATCATTGCACAGTCAGGTATAACCTATTTATAGGCCTATCTCTTCCATGCACTGTTGAATAATTAGAGGGAAGATATCCATAGCTGTTGGGCAAAGGATGAGCTTCAAGCCCCTCCACCACTTCCTCAGTTCTTCTAACACATGCTAGAAGAGTTTTTCTATTCTGTGTCCTGCTGGGATTAGGTTTTTCTAAAAGTGAGGTTTTAGAATTGGGTTTAAAAGTTCGAGCATCATGAGCATCTGAAAGTTTGCTTTTAATGTTTAGATAATCCCAATCTTTCTGATCACTGTTTCAACCCCCACCCTGGCCCCAAACTCTTAAGACTTTTGCCTTTGTACAAGGACATCTGGGGAGTGTCAGCCCAGAGGATGAACGCAGGAGTGATGTGGAAACAACCAAAAGTACACTGCCTATTGTAGCGAGTGCTTTTACAAGAACCTGGGAAGAAAAAAAAAAAAAAAGCTATGTGGGATTGTTTCCTTAAGCCAGATCAAATCTTAAGTATACCAGAGTAATGTCTGTAATTGCTATAAACTTTTAGGAAACAGTCCAAGAAATCAATTTGGATAAAAATTCTGGAAAGATTTTCCTGAATTATTTTTTCCAGTTCATCCCAGTTAGAAAAATCTTAACTATATTTATTTGAATGTCATTAGGTGGGACATTGAAGGAAGTTTCCCTTTTTACTGACTGTGGGCTTCCAGAAAAGTGTGTAGCCCCTGGGATCCATAACATTTCCAAGAGGTGGGGATATACTGAAAATGCTAAGACCATATGAGTGCATATTTTTATTTTATTTTATTTATTATTTTTAATAGCCCTTCAAACTGCAATTCCTTTGGCAGCATTTCTCACAGGGCCTTCAAAACAAGGTTTCCACCTGCTTTTCATGCTGTCATTGGTCTGTTTGTGCTTCTAGATAATGTAGATTCTGCATTTTTGTTATATGGTCCAGAAAACTCCGCATTACTGAATGCCATGATAAAGGGACAACATACATACTTTCTGATGGATTCGTTTTCTGTCCCATAGCTCAGCAGGGATCCTGGAGCACTTGAGTAACCCCTACAAAACCTAGAGGAGAAACAGTGGAGTTGGGAAGATTCAGATCCTGTATGATGAGTAAAATGGCTTTACTCACCCTGAATGAGGGAGTGAGGCTGTAAAAATGAGTCCACCTTCTGTTTCTGCCTCCTTTTTTATCACTCACCCATGCACATAAAGAGAGGGAGAACCTATACGCACACAACTACCCAAGCACCCTTTTGGCAGAGAGGTTGATTCAATGTCTCTCACAACATACACATCTGCAGACCTGTCCTGCTTCCACTGACATCCCCTATAGTGTCCTTTCAATGCACAAGCTCACCTGATGTAACTAAAAAGAAATGGGAAATGTTTTGAATCTCCAAATTTCTTTCAGGTGATCTCACATGTGAAATCTGACAAGTTAATAAAGTAGAAGCCTGTATCCATTTTTCTTCACTGACACACACTGATTGGCTTCAGCATAAGTGAGAGCTGTTTAAACGTGTTGTTTCAGTGATCCCCTGGGCCACCAGAAGATATATGCCCCGCTCAGGTCCTTCACAAGCTTCAGGGAGGACTGTGCATTTTGCTGGACCTCCCCACACAAATGAATTTTCCTTCTTCGGAGGGAGAAAACAAACCAGCCCCTTTAAAAGAGTGGAGCTGTGCTGCACTACTGCGGGACCCGTTCTGCTAATGTGTTCTCATCCGAATGCAGCACTCCCTGTCTGATGCTCTCCTTTAGCACTAGCATATGCACACAGTCAGCAAAGGCACTGGTGCTGCTCTCCTTTCCTTCACACAGGGGCTGAGGACAACCTAAGTACTGATTGTGTATATGACGAGCTAATTTTGCTCCTGTCTCAGCACCTCTCCCTGGTTTGTCTCACCAAGCGGCAGCTGCAGCAGTCAGGACGGGTATCTAAAGTGCGGTGGTGCTTAGTGTAAGTTCTCACTCTGATCTGGATTCACAATCAGCACAGAGAGCCCTGCTCAGTAATCTGCCTGTAAAGGCTGCCTCTCCACCTTCTCATCCCCGGTCCAGGAGCCTATTAAATTAATGAGACAGAAGTCAGTGCAACAGCAGTCAACACGTTATTGGTGCACAGCACTGGTGCTGTTACAATGTGCCTGTTTTTTCTCCTGGGACATTTAATTTCCGCTTCTCAAATGAGCTGCAAAGCTGTGAAGCCTGGCAGTGTTCTTTCTAGACACTCTGTGATGCAGATAATGAGGGTACTGATAGGTGCCTAGGAGACTGTGATGGCTCTAAGCACAGCTATGGTCTGATAATGCTTTATGCCAGTAGTGTCACAGCGGAACCACTATCATCCCTCAAGGAATGGTTCATCTTTATGTGTAATACAGCAGCTGTCACCTAAACGGCTAATGGGGAAGCAAAGTAGAACCTTAGTGCCAGTAATCTTTGTCACTTAATAATTTTAAAGGTATCAGACTTCAGTAGCTCCCGCAAGTTCCAATAAAAAGTGTGCTTGCCATTTTTTTTATTTTGTTTGCCATGGATTAAATGTAAATTGAGAAATCCGTGATGCAGCTCCGTGCAGATCTAATTTAGTATAATTTGAATAGCCAAGTAATTAAAATGTATTATAGGTATAAGATGCCGGGATGGTGGAGTGTCTGCATTTAAGAGGAAGATTTATTGGGCTCACTACATCCACAGTGAACCTTCTACAACCACATTAGCTAACATCTGTCGGAAAATGTCGAGATGCAGGGCATAAGACGTATCCTCTCGGAGTGTATGCTTGCATGTATTTGAACAACAGGCTAAGAATACAGAGCAACATTTGCAAAATAAGCTCCTCGGGAAGACAGCGTGTCCCTGTGTGTGTGCTGTATTTGACTAATTTAGGAGGTTGGACAGAATGTGTGTGTGTACATATAAGATATACGTGTGTCTACATACATGCATGCAAGGCGGCATAGGTGAATGGGTACCTTTTGTGCTGTGTGTGTACACAGGGAGAGAGGGGAGACACGCAAATACACAAACGTGCTTCTGTAGTCTTTTTCCCAATTAACGCTGGTTTTCCACAGTGCTAGAACTGCAGTTTCATTCAATTCCTGAAGGCAGGTAATGATAATAATTAATAGGACAGTTGACACACGACGTGAGTATTGACATTGCACTATTAGTGTTTCCTGGAAGATTATTTTGTTTGTTTTTGTGTAAGTGCTTGAGATTATAGCTGGTGATTTAGTAGGATAGGGGAACAGCTCCTCGAGAGGAGCTGAGCTCCTTTCAGTCACACCTCCAGACAGACTGATAATCTTTGGGGAGTTAGCACACTTATGCTGGGGAAGGTTAAGAGGAGAGCAGTGTGGAGACGTGGCTGTCCAGTAATTGTCTGGGGGATGAGTTGCAGATCCTGACAGCCCCCAGTTCAAACTGCCCTGGTGCTACACACTCTGTGTGGATAAATCAGAGGATGTTTTTCTGGAATTTGAGAATCACATTTGATGGGAAGAACACTGTGATTGGAGTTACAGAGCTGCTTTCTCAGTGACTGAGAAGCAGCAGGATTGCTAAAGCAACATCAGGCAAAAACGAGTGGTAGGAGAGACCATAATGGCACAGATTACCATGACCCATGCCGAATATTTAAAGGAATGCACAGACTGGAAAATATCTGCCATTTGGAGCACTTTGGCAAGCGTCGAGCTGAATTTCCTGCCTGCCATGCTGCTTGCCTGTATTTGTTATTATCCTTTTGTCTGCTGTGGAGGGCCCACAGTCAGCTCCGAGCAGGCATGCGTTCGCTCTGTGCTGACCCACAGGAACAGCACCAGTGGAGGTGCTGAGCCTTTTGCCTGGGAGTTAAATGTGGCTGAGGAAGGTAAGCATGTAGGGCTGGTGTCTCCTTCCTCTGTCTTTATGCAGCACTTGCAGCAAGGAGGACCTGGACCACAACAGATCCCTTAGGCATGATACAGGACATGCAGAAAGACAGAGTAGTGGTGATGGAGAAAGTAGCAAAATACTGGCTACCACCTAGACTAAGGGAAATGTTGAATGACTTCAGAGGGGACACAGCAAGCAGGCAGATCCATGGCACACCAAATCCAGTTTTAAAGAGTGCAGAGAAATACACTTTAAAAGAACTACTGTTTGAACTACTTGTGTGCATTGCTGGGTTGTAAATTAGCCTTGATAACCTAGGAAAGAGATTTTGTTTTGGGAGAGTCTGAGGAATGGGTGCACAGCATGTCTTCACTCACAGTGTAAAGTGTCAGGGAGGGAAAGAGACAATAATGAAGACCCTGGACTACCTCGGACACTGTCACCTTTCCTCCGGACTAGGAGGTGGGTTACAATACAATTTTATTTTAAAAATTATTGAAAGTATTCAACTAACATATTTCCTCTAAAATACAGGACTACACATGGAGTTCTCCATAGGAAGGTGATTGCCGTTGTTAGGATGTTTACCTTATGGAGAAACTGATGAGGCTATGTTCACAGAAAAACAAACGATCTTAAAAAGGTGCGGTTACCAACACTTCTCCATAAATTACAAACATGACTATACTTGGTTTTGTAAGAAGACTGTATGATTACAAATGATAGAGGTAAATCTATTTCCTTCTCATTTCCTTCTCAGTGCATAACTAGTACTTGGAGCTCCCTGCCCCAGGATGTCTCTGAAGGAAGGATCTAAGAGACCTGACAGAGGTCTGGTCCTGTGAGTGGAAATCAAGAGCATCTACAGGGCTCCTACCTGAGGTGGGAGGGTAACACTCTTGGTATGGCTCTCCACATGCCCATGTCATGGACATTGGGATGCCTGTTCACACCTGCTCCTTTCTGGTGAATTTCTTGTTCTTATGAGGTGTGTATGGATATAACAACATATAACTACAAAGTTCAGGGTTAGGAAACAACAGAGATGAGAAGAAGTGTGGATTGCAACAGGTTCTTGACAGTGATAGGCAAGCTGGCAAACAAAGAAACTTGGAGGACAACTGTGTGCCTAGGACAGGGGATGTCCAGGGCTTGATAAAATGGGAGAACACCTTGGCACCAGTGCCATTTACAGGTCACATCCTGCTGCAGAGGGAAAATATCCCACCTAGTTTCTAAATCTAGCTGAAGACCACTTTATGTCACCCCCCCTTAGCTGGCCCATCTGATCCCTATGCTGCAAAGAGACACCAGTCACACTCTACCTCTCTATGCACCCAGGCTGGGCAGTTCGGAGATTTCTGTGCCGCGTCCCTTCTTTATGCCTTCTTTCTTGAAAAGAGTGAGTTTGCAGCCTCTGGGGAGTTGCCAGCTCTATTATCCATGCTTGGCAGATAGAAGAACGCAAATACAATACAGCAGCAGGTGCTTGGTTTTCCTACTAAATTGGAGGTATGAACTTGTGTTTTCAAAACCACTGGGTAACTATGTGCCTGGAGCATATCTTCAGAAATGTGAATCACTGCAGTCCATTCTCTTGGATCTTTCTGTCTTCACCAGCAGGCAGCAGAGCAAGCAGGGGAAGGAAGCTGGGCTGCTGTTACCTGGGCAGCCAGCACATCTGGATTTTAGCCCAGTCTGTCTCCGCTTCTCCCTTCCAGCATCTTGAAGCAGAGATGATAATACTTTCCACCCTTCTAAAATATGAAGGGAGAGGTAGTGGTTTTTATTAGTTTGACTGATTTAACTGGAAAAATTTTCAGGCACAGGGTTTTTCTTCAGGCCTGACATGGACTTTTTCATCCTTTGCCTCAAACCTGAGAAAACGATTGTGCACCCAGAACCTTGTCTGCATTTTCCAGCTGCATTGATTGCTCTCATAAAAGATACTGCCCCTCCCTACAGACCTTGCCTCACTTGTGTCCTTACTTACTCCATCATAACTATGCCAGCACTTCTGCAACTAGAATTGGTGGATTTCCATCAGACTGAAATGCTATCATTAAGATAGTGAAGAAATGCAGGTGTAAGCCTTACACTTAAGAATAGGAAGAAAAAAATATAAGGAATGCATTTCCCCTTCCCCCTGTTCTTCCACATGTAAATCCAGGCTATTCACTGGAACATCATTAATCATGCTGAATTGTTGTGGTATGCATACATATGTAAAACATAAACTCCTGATGAGTACTCCTGCAATTTAGCATTTATTAATGTCCACTTAGTATAAAATGTGACATCATATTTTAGGTTAGCACTTCATTGTTCATGTAAACTATAAACATTGTGCACTGAAAAAAACAGAGGATATGATTTTCCTGCAGTATCTCTTTGACATGTTTACATAAAATATAAAGCTAATATATCACTGGGCATTGGTGGAGGTTTGATTTTTTTTTTTTTTTGAACTGTGTGTATTGTGCAACACATATAGCTCTGCGATAATATTTTTAGGGCATCTATTTCTACAGTGGAGTAAACTTTGTGAGTAATTGCTACCTGCAATTCAACAAAGTATATTTCAAATGTTTTCACTGTGCCAAATATCAGCTGATGCACCTCTTATTAGTATAAATGGCATAGATTAGTGTCAGGCATTTTCAACAGTGAAGAAATTACAGAAGCCTGCATGGCTCATTAGGCTCTTGTTGCATGTTAAAGAGGGCCAGACCTTATTAATAAGAGGAAAAGGGAAAAAAGACAGTATAATGGGAAAAGTATAAAACAGCTTTTAAGAAAAGAAAGCTTTCTGGTTTGGAGAAAAATAAAAGCATCAATTAACCTTTTCCAGTCTCTGAACACTTTCTAAAGTCATCTTAGCTTTGTTTCCACTGCATATATAGATTATATATAAAGATTTCAAGCTGAGAAATACTGCTCACAATCACACTGCACCAGCGAGAACTATTTTTGATGACTGAATGCGTTACACTGTTTATGTGGGTCACAGTTTACATCCTGCTTCAGGAAAGTATCACTGTTTAAGTTAGGACATGCACCCACGTTTGACTTGAGGCTCTTGCTTATATCCCACTGAAGTGAATATGATTTAAGCACTTATTCCCAGTTAAGCACCTGGTGCAAGCAAAAGCTATGGAGGAGAAGGATGGATTTACAATAAATTTCAGAGCTCACCATAATTAAGGCCTCAGCCACATGGGTCCTGAACCCGCAAGCGACACATCAGCACTGTGCACATAGTCATATCAGTGTCTTGTAGGCTACATGTAAGGAAAAGACAGGTGTGGGCAGAAACACATCTTCATGAGATGAAGGCCTTCATAGCACCACTCAGCCCAGCCGGCAGTAGGCATGGGGCAGCTCTTGCTCACAGTTTTGCTTTCTTTGCCTGTGATTTCCTTGGGCACTGAAAGTGTTATTGCTTAGGAAAGGAGAAAGAGGGTGTGGAAGGATAACCACAAACACGGTTGCCAAAAACCTACTCTCATTGGGGCAGTGAAGGAGAGCTTGTCCTCTCTTTGATGCAACAAAATTGAGTCTTGCTGTTGATGCCAAGAAACCTTGAGCCTTGACCCCTTCATATGCACTCAGGGGTTGGCACTGCAGAAGAACATGGCTAAACCCAGTCACCCACTGGTGTTGCACAAGCAGAGAGGGGTTTCCAGTTTCTTTAGGCTTGTATCTCTGGGTTTAATCTGTTTTTCCAAGCCAGCCTGCTATTTAGTGTCACAGCTGTTAGATCATACACATGTATGACAGGGACTTCCTAAGGAGGAAACATGTAGTGGACACCATTTTGGCAGAAAATAGATACATATAAAAGAGTTTGAAAATCACAGTTCTAAGCAAATTAAGCTAAACATAAAAAAAATCTAGCCTTTCTCACTTGGGATTTGCATACCCCATGATGTGACCACAAATGGGAACACGTTGTGCATTTTGGCCAAAGAGGTCCAGGTTTTCAGGCACCACATGAGTGGAGTGGAGCTGCTCCCAATTTGAAATATAAATCGGGGGTGAGTTAGTGAGCTACTTCCCATGCCAGGCACCACAGATCAGCGTATTGAATTTCTTACATTTTTTTCCCTGTGTGATTAGCATTTTACTTGAGTCTGAGACATTAATCAATAAAAGCAATACCCTGTAAACAGAGTAAAATGAAAAAGCAAGTGCTGCATTTTAATAATATAAATAGAAGACAGGGTGGCATGAGGGGCCAAGGCAAAGCCTGCAATCTGAATACCATCAAAGGTAAAAGAATTGAAGGCAAAGGAAATTTTCAAGGCTGATTGCACACAGATGAAGAAAAAAAAAAAAAAAAAGGAAAGAAAGATAAAATATTGAACACTGGTTAGTGTGGGGGATGTGCCTGAAATATTTTATTTCACTGTGTTTTAAAAAATTTGTCCTTGCTACAGCCTATTTTCAGGGCAGAGAAGAACAGAGAGGGGAGGGGGAACCCAACCCCTGGACTCAATAAATTAAGTAGAACAACATAGAAAAATATTTCAAACATCGCCATTAAAGCAGAGCCAAGTTCTTAATAATAAGTCCACTTCACAGTTTTTGTTCTTCAAAGAACACTGTCACAGCAGTTACTTAACAAAAAATAATTTAAAATTTATCTCATTGTATGTGGTACAAAATATCATGCTGGAAGCCTGAAAATAATAGCCAGCTGCTGTTTAGTGCTCTCCATCCAGGGAGCTCAAGTGCTCAGGGAAGCTGGCAAGTATTGCCTTGTGGGCAGGACACACTGAGGACTTGCCCCACCACCACCACCCAGGCAGAGAGGAAGCCCATGGAAGAGCTGACATTGCCTGCCTGCTTGTTCTGCTTGGTACCCAGCAGGTACTTCCTCGGTTTTGCCCTTTTGACTTTGCTTCCTCCCCCTCTCCATCCCAGTATTCTCAGTGGTAACAGGTGTCATTCGTGGGTTGCTTTATTAAGTTTCTATGGAGCCACAGCAATTAGCAAGGTGAGCTCCCCAGGTTTATCTTCTGCAGGCTCCTCACAAAGACTCACCAGATAGTTACGCTTTTTCATTACAGCAAAAGACAGGATTTAGATTTCAGAAGATATTTAGAATAAAAAAGTCAGGGAGAGAAATATCTGAGGTTCAGAAACTCCACAGAAGTCTCCTCTTAACAGGAAAGAGTCAGAGTGCCCAAATTTGTTTCAGGAGGTTTCTGTCCCAACTGTTGAAGGTTGCTGCTACTTACTTTTCACCTCTTCTCCTGGCATGGAGTCCTGGATCAAAATCCTTCCCATCACAGGCTGAGAGGTGTTTATTCCCATATGAGATAGCCTAGGTAGTTTTTAACAGTTTTTAACCTCTAGATTCCTATAAAAATAATCTAGTGGAGATCTGGTCTATCCTGTAGTAAACAGGTTCCCAAACAGCAGGCTTTGTCTTCTTTTGGTGGACCCTTTGGTAGCAACATGTGGACCCCAAGAGGTCTGCAGAAGACGATACTAAATACTGTCAAGTTAGGGAGGTAGCAATGAAAAAGACTGATATCTGAGAACCCCCTGAGTAACTGGCTTACTACATGGCAAAGTGTGGGTGCTTGTTGATCCCTCTCTCAGAAACACAAGGATGCAACCATGGGACTTGGGCTCACTGCCTGATGGACTGCCTTCCTGCTTCTCTGCTTGCTCAAAGCTTTACCTCAAGGTTGCATGTCCCTTAGAAAATGTTTCTGCTGCTTGTTACTTAAGCAGGATCAAAATGTTTGCTGGTGTACCAAAATGTTAGGGATGGTAGACAATGGCTTGCCTACACAAAGTGGCAAGCTACTAGTCTGATCTTACAACATGGGGGTAAGGATGCAGCTGCAGCTCAGACTGTAGGACTGAGGTGAAAAACAATAGCAGAGCAGATGTTTCCTTGCACAGCGTGGAATAAAAAGAAACATCTGGCCCTTGGCCCCTAAAGGATATTTCTCACAGCGAAGAGTAAATTAAGGGTGCATTGAGGATGCAGGGACTCGGCTAAAAGGAACTGCTGCCTCAGTAACCATCTCTAGCCCAGCTTCTATCTTCTGAAGCATAATGCCACTTAAAATATAGGTCAGAAATAACTCCTGTAAGACACAGGCAATGAAGTACAGACATCAAAGTATCCACAAAATATATTCTACTATTTTGTCCAAACAAATAAGTAAACAAACAAAGGAAATATTTTTAAACATACATCAGTTATACGCTGCAGGATAAAACATGGTTTTTTTTTTTTTTTTTTTTTTTTTTTTTTTTTTTTAATCTATTGAGTCATAAATCTCTGTATTTCCCTTTGTGTTTGATCTCATATATTACTTTGAGTTTCTAAAATGATAACAAGGCATGCATTAAAAATATTTCTCTTATTGTTACATTTCAAGCACGTTTACTGTTAGCTGCTTAGCTTCATTATGTATCATAGTCTGAATCTACAAATCAAGTATAATTAGACTTAGAGAACTGATTGGATTTCTAATTAAGCTACATTGGAAACAACAATGCACAATCAGTAAATATTCTGACTAGGTACATTTTAAAGAGCAACTCTTGGGCTTTTTGCTGATGACTAGACACCAGTGTCATTAAATTTGTTGGTGGCAAGCAAATTTTAAAGCTAAAATAGAGGCAATTAGTAAAGATCTTGAAATATTTAATCACGTTTGTCCAATTAGTGTGCAATTAGGCAATGGTGTGGCGTGGGACAAACATTCTGCTTCAGTGTTTGGTAGAGAAGGATCCCTTTGAAATTTTGCTATTTAGTTTATTGATATATAAAAAGGAAGTTATGGTTGTAATTTCCAATTTAAAAAAATACTGTGCAGATGGTCTGACTATATATTTAACAATGTTAAACAAAACTAAACAAGGGAAGCATGTTACCTGAAATTACACAGCTGTGATCAGTGAATAAGCTCCAGATCACATTAGATTACAGCTGTGGGCGTCTTGATCACAGAAGGTGCCAGGTAGTTACGCTGGTAAAACCCAAGCTATGTAAGCTGGCCTGTCACATCTCGAGATGACATGATAATTTTGTCCTTGACTGAAGACACGCTTTCTCTTTGGGCTTTGCCTTGTTGTTTTGCATTCCTTTCAAGAAGCCTTATGTTGGCAAGTTCATTGTGCAAGGTAAAGTGGTAGCTTCCCGTGAACAAGCCAGTTAATCATTATCCTGACTTGCCTTCATCCTGGGGATCTGACTTCCTTTTGGCAAATTTTAGGCTCTCTTTTAAAAACAATCCCTATATGCATTGGTTGTTTTACAAAACTTCAATGAACCGTTTTGGCCAGCGCATTTAAAGTGCCTGTTGTAATGCATTTTAACATATAACCCTGCATTGAAAATGTCATCATATCGGTATTTTATCAAATCCGTTTCCTCTGTGTGGCTACGTGCAGATAATAAAGGGAACGGTGCCAGGGAATGTCCCCAGGTGCTGGAGCTCAATTACGTGGATTGTTAAATTGTTGGAGAGGTCCTTGGCATGGTTTTGGCTTGGGTCAAGCACAGCTCTCCCAAGCCATCCCTGGACACAGCTCAGGTGTTAACTCTGGCCAGAGACTGTTCCCAACAGGCGTTTTTGGAGGGGAGGAGGATTAGGAGAATGGAGTGGGTCATTTTGTGCCAGCTGGCCTCCACGTCAAAGTACATTTAACCTTCTAATATTGATAGTCCCCGTGGGTTCACAAGGAATTCATTTGAGGAAAGATATCTAACACAACTAACTCAGAATGACGTGGATACCGGCCCAGATCCCTGACTTGTTCTCCTCTGAAATGCTCATCTTATTTCCACCTCCTATTCAGCATAGACTAAAAAGCATGGGAATACTCTTTTTTTTTTTTTTTTTTTTTTTTTTTTTCCCCTCAGTGATCAAAAAAGAAAGAGATTTGGTTTAGCTGTTGTTTGGATTTGTTTTTCAGATTTTTTTTATTATTATTTTTTATTTATTTTCTGAGAAGAGAATAATAGGTGATCAAATTTTAAAATATCTTTCTATATATTTCTGGTAAATACTCTCACTTTCACAGTGCTGTTTAGTTATTGTGCATTTAAGCATTGTCAACTTTATTTTCACATATGAAAAAAATGTGTTTGATTTCAGTGTTAAAAAAAATACTGAAATAAAGCAAAGAATGCTTCCTAGAAATGCTGTGCTTTGTTTTCTTTGATAGGTACAGACCCAGAAATTTGAAGTAGAGAGTTTTGCCTTGCAATCAGGTTGGTGTGGGAGGAAATTTTATGAGCACAGTTGTATTAATTTCTTGAGCAACGTTAACTCAAAACAAAATATAGTTGAACCAAAAACAAAAATGATGCCAAGAGGAGCACTACGTGGGAGAGGTATGAGACAAGGTAACACAGTGGAAAATAAAGAATTAGACATTAATCTATTCCTCAACCACACTCAAAAGCCACCTGGATCAAAGGCTAAATTTTGACCCTTGGCTATTCAAAGGTTAAAAGCAAAACCTCTCAGATTTGCTGTTTCCTACATCTTAGGAAGGGTTTACATCATGTTTTCCTGGGTGTCTTCTCTGGGAAGAAGAAAGGCCAGCACTCTCCTAGAGGGCTGGAACTCCATCAGCTTTCCCTGCCTCACTTTGAATCTCCTGAATGGTGATTTGGAGCCCTGCTGGGAGGTGAACCTTGTGGTACATGAACCACTCAATCTTTTAATTATGATTATGTCACAAATAAAAATAACTGATAATAACATTTGCTGATATTGTTTTAATAGAAACATGCATGATGTCCTTAATTATGTTTTCTCAAGTTTCTAATGTAAAAAATACGAGCAGCAGGTCTTCAATATGTTGGCAAATTGACCGCCAAATCCTATATGAAAACAAGACATGAAAGTGGTATTTCACGGCCTCTGCATCACCATGCCTTTGTTCAAGTAAGAGATCAGGAAACCTAATCAATAGGCTACATGCCAGAAGATTGAATAGCCAGCTGGAGAGGCAGCGCTACGGAGGATGTAAGTCTTACAGTTAATGCCTTGTACAAATCACACAGGGCCTGGGAGGGGTTAATCAAACATGTATTGCTCTGAGTTACAATGGTCTTTCTTCTGCCTGAAGAAAACGCTACCTTTCACAGCTTTTTAACATCTAGAAAAAGAAAGGGACTGCTTCTCCAGTTACAGAAAGTTAGTAAACCATGCAGCTTTGAGCTGCACTTCGATCTAAGTACTTGTGTGTTTGTATCCAGGATTATGTACTGAACCTTCATGAACTGGAACCTTAACCCTCAGACATGCATATAAGTTGTAAATATATATATGTGTGTGTGTGTATGTATGTACATGAGCATTACTATATGTGTAAGACACTGTGCGTGTAAATGAATTGTGAACTTTGAAGAGAAAAAGAATGTTTCAGAAATTCAGAAAAGGAAAAACTTGTTTATTTGATAATGGAAACAAACCCAGCACTTGTAGGACTTGCTACTCATACACCACTGTCAAAACAGCTCTGGGTGGATGCACAGACCAGCAGATCCTCTGTAGCTGCTGAATTCCTTGCAGTGTTGTCTTTATCAAAGAGGTAAACGTAGATTTGAAAAATGGCTTTGATGTGCAAGACATCATAGAGCAGCAGCTCCATTCATTGCAGAGAGAGTCCATTATTTAAGTCTCTCAGGCAACTGTACAGACTCCCCATAAAAGGAAAAATATCGGGACTGTGGAAAAGAACCCCCCAACAGCATGTGTGATGCTGGCTTTGTGGAGGCTTTCCCTCCAGTTTTGGTACCTTGGTCCCGTGACACAGCATGGTGTGTGATGGAGGGATGGGGCACTGGGGTGCTATGGGCTGAGCAGGGGGCAGCATCCCCCATGGGCTGTTTGTATATGGGAAGGGGACAGGCAGGCAGGAGCAGGGGCAGAAGGGGAGCCCACCACCCATCTAGTGGCACAGCTGTCCCCAGAGCTACCAGGTGACGTGACATCCAGGCTCTGCTGTATGGCACTGGGGGACAAGGTCTTCCCGCCTCCCCTCTTTATTGTCATAAACTGTGTGAATGCGCAAGAAAGGGTCTGTGAAATTAATTATACTGTGAGTGCTTGGTAACCAAATGAATTGTAAATTGTACATTATTAAAACAGCATCAGAGCACTGACTGATCTATTATTCTTTAGGGAAATGTACGAAGATAAGAGCTTTATGTGCTTTAGGGGTCTTTCCAGCTACCACTGCACAGCCAGCTTTGTAAGAAAAAATGTGGCAATATTTTGCTAGTCTGAGTTGCAACTGACACAATACTGTACTATTTATTTTTATTACATTGTCTCATATTTAATATATTCAAAATAGTGTACACTACCAGTGATATAAGCATGCCCAGTCCCTTTCTGTTTATCCTATTTCAGATGATATTTGGGACTAATCACCCTCACTATTGTGTCAAAATATCTGTAGGTTCAGAAAAAAAAAAAAAAAAGAAAGAAAAAAAAGAGAGACATTTTAAGAAGCATGCCCTTTTGCACAGATCATGTAACTAACAGGATGTACAGCTATTGTTAGTCTGATCATTTTGCCTGCATATTGCTCCTTGCTGCCTACCTTTGTCTTTCAGCTTTAGCGAAGCTAGGCAGAGAGATACATGTTCTTACAGCACCCAGAAAAATCCTGTTAAAAAATACAAGGGAAGGAAAAGACAGCGGGTTTATATGTGTATGCGTGTTTTCCTTTCTTTCTTCCCTCTTCGCACTCCTCTCATGCAGTGTCTGATGTCCAGGAGACCTGGTTCCCACGTGTGCCATGGCATCGTTGGGAGCGCTACGGACCAAAAGCCATGCTACCTCCTGCTGCGGGTGCTGGGTTTCCGTACGGCTCCATCTAGGCACAGCCCCTGACACATGACCAGATGGCCCCTTTCACCCGATGCCTCCAGAAGACAGACATGTTCAACAGGGGTGTGTATGGGAGGAAGAGAGGAGCTTTTGTCAATGCCACTATTGAAGAAAAGGAAAAAAAGGAAAAGCGGTGGCTACTCTGGGATAGTTTTTCCCACAAGATCTCCTTTATATTCCCTCCTTGAAGAAAGATGCACAACAGTGTGTCCTTACAGCTGCTTGACACTGGAGAGGAGAAACAGCTGGAGAAACAATCTCTCTCCAGCTGGAGACACATCTCCCAAACAAGCTGTTCAAGGCAGACATGCAGTGGTTTCTACAGCCACCATGACAGTGGCCTCAAACCAATGGGTGAACATTTTGGGTTATTATACACTAGAGTAACCCTAAGTAAAAAAAAAAAAAAAAAAAGTTTCCCTCCAGCTGCAAGACCTAGATAGGCATTCAGCAAAACTCATCACTCAAATGGTCAAAGAAATGATTGCAACTTGAGTGAAGACCCATGTAAATTAAAGCACAGAATTTCAGGACTTGATTTCCCCCCCCCCCCCATTCAGGCACTGAAGACAATGAAATTTCCCTAGGTAAGCTATTTCCAAAACAGAGTAGGGCATCTTCGCCTGTTTTCCAATTTATCAACATAAAGAGGAGAATTGATAGTTTTGAGAATATGCATTCTTTCTAGCAACTCTCCTAACTCTATTTAAGAGTATAAAATACGGTGCTGCCTTTCTCCTCGTTCATCAGCCCCGCAGGAGTCAGTAGCATCTTTCGGGCGGCCTGTGCCAGGAGGTGCACTGCGTCCTTACACTCAAAAGAGGGCAGCATTTTACTGAGGCTGCCTGAAAGGACGGGGACGGCTCCAAGGATGTAGAAGAATGTCAGCGAAGGAAAATCACCGGTTACAAAACGTACACGTCGTCGTGTTCTGAGAGATTAAACTTAATGGACGAAATGCAGTGTTCCTACGACTTCGTATTGATGAAAAAAAAAAAAAAAAAAAAAAAAAAGAAGTTATATTAATTGATCGATGTTATTAATGAGCACACCCTATGTATATTCAAGGAATTATTTGTATGGTCTGTCGTGCACCTATAAGGTTCCATTTCTGCAGCACATTGCAGTGACTTTGCCTCCAACTTTTGCACTGCAATAGCCAACTAATAATAGATGGATGCATCATGGATAAATACCTTACATGAACAAAGGGATAAACTGTGCCTGAGGCAATTAAAGAATTCACTTCTCCCTCATCAAAGTCCTGATTCAATGAATTTCTTCAAAATGTGCCTAAAACGTTACTAGGCCATTCTTTTCAATTACTTAAGTACCTGCTTAATGACTGGCAAATCCCATCCAAAATGAAGAGTAAGAGCTTTATGATTTGACCCTAAAGGACGTGTCTTCTAGTGTGAAATAATCAAGCCTGCAAAGAAAGATCAAAATGCCACTACTCACTTTAAACTATAAATTTGGACCTTTCTGATCACGTGTCCTCCCTCCAGCTGCCCACAGCTTGCCTCCTCTTTGCGAAGAGCCTGTCCCGTGTTTGTTCTGCCTACACATCAGCATATTATTAACTTGTACAAGGAAATTCTAAGGAACAACATATATTTAAAGTATATCCTGGATCCTTGGAATATTAGAGAGTACCCAAATGTAAGACAACGCTTTTTGGTTCCCCCTCCCTATTCCACATTTAGTGAAATGTTGCTCTTCTGAAAAAAAAATATACTGTTCGTGTTATTTGATGTGCTCCGCCAGGCTGTGTGAATCGTGGAAGATCCCCAGCCAGAGCAAATGCCCACCTTCCTTTCCTGTTTGCATACAGCAAACAACAGCTGTTGCAGTACTGAAGAAGCACACCTGATGTGCCTAACAAGAGATTTCTAAAATATTTGTCCCAAGATGACAGCCACCCTGCTACTAAGCATTTATTTCATGGAATCTGTAAATGGGGAGGTGCTGAAGTTGTGGCAGTTCAGTTTATCAGAGGCAGCAAGGTACTTGAAACTTTATTCTGTGACTTCAGGCTAAACCTGCATTACCAGAAGGATACAGACCCATGCCTGGGGATAGCTGTTTCCCACCCACCTTAAATACTCACTGAAGAATCCCTGATGGAGCCTGCTGAGCCCAGGTTTGCGTGCTGCTGTCCCACAGCCACTTGCCCTGCTTTCCCCGCGGGGCTGTCCCTCCGGTCCCCGAAACATGCCAGCTGAATGCCTTTGCATCAGCCCTGGGGAATCTGGCACAGCATCTCCAAGCAAACCTGCCAGGAAGCAGGGTCAGCCCTTTGCAAATAAGCCCTGCCTGATCTGAGTAATACAAACGGACGCCTGGAAGATTAATTCATCCCTATAATAATACAACCACTGTTTGCACAAACCAGTGGCATGCAAGAGTTTCTTATTAAAATACTCAGGATATGCATTAAGATCTCACTCAACAAAATAGGTCTTAAGGAGAGAGGAGGGAGAGAGAACGAGTGCAAAATTTTCTTGCTTACAGTTTCCCACTCTTTCATCAGATTTGATATAAAACTACAAGCGGCGTTGTAAATGGACTGACGAGTTGTCTAATTGTCTAGAACAGCCTCACGTAATTTATAGTGTCTCCTGATTTCTCTTTTGTAACCTCCAGAGCCGTCTGCAGTGAATCATAGCATCTCTTCCTACTCTGAGAGCATACCAGGGTATGATTTTCCCTTTGTTTCCCACTTCCCCCAGTATGGAAGCATGCACATTTCCACCAGGTTTGTTCCTACTGTATCAATCCTTTCACAAGTGATTCCAGTCAGCCCTTTAGAAGTGGAATCCAAAAGATTATTTTTACTATTTCCATTCTCCACTGTGGTGTATAGTTTTCTTGCAGAAAGGGTATCTAACCCTATATGCACATATATGAATATACATTTGCATCAGGGATGCATATCGACACAACACTTGTCACAGAATGCAAATATGCTATTAAAACTAACCGTAGGAGAGAGAACACATATATAGACCAAATCTCCAAGACACTTGAATCGCCCTTCAAGATGCCCTACCACTAGCCACAGACCTGACATCTCTTTGTAATGCAGTCCTGAGACACTTAATCTGCTTGCTCTCTTACCCAATGTAAATCAGCAGTGAAGTTGTCCACGGAGGAGCAGGGGCTGGGGAATGACTCTGGCCTGATGGGCTGTCTCTTTCTAGCTGCATGCACAGTGGGGCTGCTCACTGAGTTTTCAGTGTGCCTATTTTCTCGGGCTCTTTTCCAGCAGGGAGTAGGAAAGCAAGAAACAACAGAACTGGTGTAATGCACAGGGTAAATCAGACCAGCTCATTGTGAAATCTATCGCTGTGCATGATTGTTATGATAATAAACGCGGGTGAGCTCTGGTTATTACATGCACAGCCCTGTACTAACTGCTCCCTACCGTTCGCCCGTTCTCTCACTTTAGCAACACCCCACACACCTGTTCAAATAATATTACTATTACCTTGTGTTGACACCACATCCACCCTTTCCTTTCATATAATAAGAGCTCCTGGTGAACTGTAAATGGAAAGCTTGTGGTAGCAGAAGCCGATTGTTTACCTGTCTCCAGTTTGTTGCCACAGATACTTGGTAGGCAGAAGTGAACAAAGATCAGTTTGACATCCTTGTTAAGCAGGATTTGCCCCCCACCTCACCCACAAAAGGTTACTAGTTGCTATTCAAGCCTGAGCTCCGCAGGTGTGCCATCACACCTGTCTGAAAGAAAACAAAATACAGTTTGTTTCATTACGGCTATTGCCCTAGCAAAAGAAAGAAGACCTTGCCCTGCAACACAGGCACAAGCATTTGTTTTAATATTTCAGTGAATCCGAACAAACACGGGCGGATATCTCTGTTTATATTTAGCGTTCAAGCCGAACGCAATGAAAGCGCTCCCAGCAATCGATGGCAGCGAGCATCAGCTCCACTGTTCCTGTGAAGCTCGAGGCCAAGTGCAAAGCTCAGCTCCAAACCCATCTTGCAGTGTCAAAGGGGGTTTTGTAACTTCCCAAGCTTTTCTGCCAGCCACGTGTTGCAGTGGGAGCTGTGGACAGCAAGTGCTGGGGCAGGAGCAGGGGTGGGCTTGCCATTTGCCATTTTCTGTTGGCATTGAGACACTGCTGAAGGTGATGGAAAGACTTCAGTAGGTATATGATCAAGAGCTGAGTCACTGGAGTTCCCAATGTTTTCGGTAGAAGCACCCCCACCCCCCAAAAAAAGAATTCTAACAGCAACAATTTGCCCATTTTCCACTTAGAGTAATGCTCTGCGTTGCTTTACATCCTTATTAAACTGCTCCTGTTCTGGTTTAAAGGGTGATGTTTGCACTCAGCTGTAAGGTGTTTCTGCCTTTAGAATAGGAAGTATAGTGGATGCATAGAACCAGCTGGTTTGGAAAGGGTTTATATACTGGGCTGCAACCTGTGTAGAGAAATGTCCTTGAGGCAGGAAGCATATTTTATTTATTGTTTTATTTATTGCATATGTCAAGTAAATGGAATCCCAAATTATGAAGATGCAAAACACAGTGTGGGTATTTATCAGCACTGAATGTTTTTATGTGCTCCAAGACAACTTGGGGTTTCCCTGCTGACTGTGAGCAGCTTGCTGGTTTTGAAGATCTAGCACCTTTGGAACTGAAGGGATATGCTGAATTTTAAGTACTTGGAAAGAGAATTAATTGCATGGACAGCAACATTTTCCTTTTTGTTGTTGTTGTTGTTGTATGCTCATCAATAGCAAATGATGAAGCCTCTGGGGGATATTAACATGAGTAAACTAAACACAGGAGTGGGACTGTTTAAACAAGGTGAGACAAAAGCCTTCGTACTACAAGCAAATGACTTTGATAGCTTTTTTTTTTTTTTTTTTTTTTTTTTTTTAATATTTCCACCTCTATTGTTGCAGATGTCTGCATTTAAATAGGAACTTTAACTTTCTCCTCCCAGGTTCTCTTCCTTCATTAGCCTGCATAATTTCACAGGCCCTCTTATCTCTTGGGCTATTTCTACTAGGGCCTGGGAGCTCTGCTGGGTTCCCCGTGTAGCTGTCTATTGAGGTGGAACCTCCTGCCAGGAGCCTCCTGCCTTCTTCCCCACTGTCCATGAACAGGAAAGGATTTGCCCCAGCTAATAGTTTCAGAGGCATAAAATCATCTGTGTGCATGCCTCCATGCCCATTTGCCCTGCACCTTCACACCTACCCCTGGCTATGCTCACTGCCTGGCAAGGAGCCCCCTGAGTTGCACCCCCAAAAAAGCCCAACCCCAACAAAACATCTTGCTGGCACTTGAAGTCCCGGGGCATCTCACAAACGAGGGAGGCAAAGCGAGTGCTGGTACATCAGCTCCTGCTTACATGGTGAGCCTGTCCTACACATGGAGCGACGCACCGCTTCCTCACTCATGCTAGAGAAGGCAATGCCTTTCTGCACCATTATTTTCCCAGCACAGCACAGCTCCTGTAGGGGTTCCCCAATTTCTGGGCAGTCAAAAGGAGCTTCTTTCCATGTGGCACCCTCTCCTCCTGTCCCTCTAGGACCAGGTACTGCTGCCCTCCCAAGTCTTTCTGCCTGTTCCCAGGCTGTTAGAAAAGACAAGGAAGCAGTGGAAGGAGGTTTAAATATCCAGTCCTAAATGTGTGTAAGCTAGTCCCATTTGTCTGAACAATTCTTTTTCTGTTTCCACATTTTCATGGGGACCTTTCCAACCTGCTGAAAAGGCTGAGCAATATTAATTTTGAACTGTTCTGAACTGCATGCATAAATGCTAGACTGCTACAAATAGAGACGCCAGCATCTCTAAATGAAGAGATGAATAAATAATAATACATATTAAAAAATGTCTGAATAGGAACTTACAGGATAAACAGTAACAGCTTCAAAGGAGCCATTGATCTATGGAGTACATAATGTGTGTGTTAAAATGGTTGTAATATTTATTTACATGACACAGCTCAGAAGAAGCCATTAGGGTCCTTAAGTAAATTATACATGTTGTGAAAATTGTCAAAGTGTTTCTTCTACCAGAGACAAGTGTATCCTGTCAGTTGATAAACATTATCTTTGGGGAAAAAAAAAAAAAAAAAAAAAAAAAAAAAGGCAAGCAAACCCAAGGCTAAAAGAAGGTTAAAGCAGGGGAAAAAAAAAAAAAAAAGAAAAAAAAAAAAGAGGAGGGAGGGGGGAATAAAAATCAACCCTCATACCATGTCAAAGTGTGCTCCATGTCCATCAAAGGAAGAAAAGTTAGAGCTGCTCTACCCCGCGGCTCTTGCAGAGGGACTGCGAGTGTCTGTGTGCGAGTCCTGGGCACCAGCTCTTTTCCCTACAGGCCAAGCAGTGACAAATGGGGACTAACTCATTCCAGCCACCACTGCATCCTCTGTGGGGAAACGAGCTGCCCGCAGAAGGCTCCACTCTCCCCATGGCACGGGACAGGCAGGGTACCGCTGGCTGCAGGGGAGATGCTGCCTGCAGTGCTTGCGAGACCTCGAGGGGCAAAACAGGGGAAACGCTGCTGTGTGACACCCCATGAGGTTGGCACTCAGGCCCAGCACTCACCCAACACTTTTCTGATGGAGAAGGGCACTTGAGGAGGCATGGCCAGCACAAGGTGCCCGCCCTGCCCCACAGGCTGCATCCCCAGGGCGCCTGGTGCCCAGCTCTGCAGACTGCTCCTCTGAGGGCTGGTCCCTGCACGCCTGCTTGCCGCATTTGGGAAAGCAGCCTCCCCTGGTAGGCACAGCGTGCGAGTTTTCTCTGACATGGGAGCAAGAGTAAAGGATGGATGGATTTTCTAATGCAAGCGGTTGCAAAGGGGGGGAATATATTTAGCCTGTGTTTTCAGATCACATGTTCTGGGACTAGAGAGCACAACGCTTTCAATAGTGTTTGGGAAGCACGCTATTTAGCACTGCAAGCCTCACTATTAGAGAAGCCAGCAAATTGCATTGCATCTAAGACAATTACTTGAATTGCTCGTACTGTGGTTTCTTCTTTCTGACTGCAAAGGTTTTAAAGGAATGTGACTTGTACAGCTAGAAAGTGTTAAAAATACAAATAATAAAGTGCTGCTCTGCATCTGCATAAACCTGTTTATCCTATACATGGCTTATTTATTAACTCAGAACAACCTGCAGGACAGCTATGGCATTCCTCATGACCATTTCTCATGGAGCTGAAAACGCGGCAACTGCTTAAAAGCAATACGACATGGTTGAGAAAGTGAAAATAAATACCATCCCCATGTGAAACAGCGGGGAAAACGCATCTCCCACTGTAAGAGCTCAAATTTGGCTTTCATATGGAATCAACACCTCCAATCATTTGGAAATTTAAGAGGGGTCTCAGCATCAGTAAGGACTGGAAGCTCAGCACTGCAGCTCACTGAAATGCAGTATTAATCGCTGCTCTCTGTTGAAAGCATACAAGTTTGGGATAGAAAAGACCTCAGTCCCTCCCTCTTCTACTCCTTTTTGAGAACATTTTCTAGTCCTTTACAATTCCAGCGTCCCAAGCAACAGAGTTCTCACTGCCGCTGCTAGGAATGTGCTCCTGAATAAGCTTCCCTTACGAAGGTTTCCTAATAACCTCAGCTCTTCTTACACTATCTTTATTATCCAAAACATAATCCCCCTAGCAAAAATGAAGTAAAAAACATGACTACATTTTGTCTGTTTCATCTCTGCTTCTACAAACCAGAGCACATGTCATCATTGCGAATGGAAAGCGGGATGTTAGTTTGACAGCTGGTGACTTGCTCAAGGTCACAACAGAGTCTCAGTAGCAGAGCTGGGAACAGAATTTGGTATCCTAATTCCTAATCTGGCAGCCTCACCACAACTCTCATCACGCAATCAAATAGCTCCTTTTAAGGAATGCTTTTGTGACTAAGAGAAAATCCAAGGCGCTAGAAGAAAGAGTCCTTTTAATTCGCCTTTGTTCAAACATTTACGTCTTCTGCTGTATGGAAAACATGATTTAAACAAAATATGGGATTAAAGTATTTTGAAAGATTCTAGAACCTTTGAAAAACAAAAATAAATATGGCTGTATTTAGGGCTGTACTGACTGCAGCCATTAGTGAGCGATTAGACACTCCTTGCTTACGGTTTCACACATAGCATAAGGAATAAATCAAGACCAGCCTCTCCTATGCTTTAATAGAGCTTTTTCTTTTTGCATGCTTGTCAGGAATCCTATATAATGTGAAAATTTTCACAGCTCTTTTAGTAAGATTTCAGTTTTCTAAAGGCTGTAACTTGTTGCACCACAGTTGCTTTTTTAAGCAAACAAACAAAACAACAACGAAATCCTCAAACCGCTAAACTCTATGGGAAATTGCCCCGATTTGAAACAATCCACAAATTGGTCTGTTCTCCGTGGAAGGGCAGTCCAGCGATTTATCAGGTCTCCCAGGATACACCAGCTTTGATATCTGGAATCTCGACAAGGTAAGTTCATATTTTAGGATAGCACATTTTACTTGCTTCCTCTTCTGTGTAACAGAATACTGTAATTTGGCAACAGCGGAGAGAAACAAATGAGGGCATTGAGAACTAATGTTACTGAAAAACCTGTATACAAAATAAGCTGAGCTATAGAGCTCAGCTAAGCTGAGGACTACAAATATTAACAGGATAAACAAGGAAAATGAGTGGAAATGTAAGCCATTCCTGAGGAAAAAAAAAGTTGTTTAAATAAACAATGCAAAAATTCCCAGACTGCAGTAGAGAAAAAAATCCCATTAATAGCATTCTTACTGTCATTGAATTAGCTGGAGACACAGAACAATAGGTTCATGACTTAATTCTACAAGAACGTGTGTTTCACTCATTAAACTACTATAACATGTGAGTTGGGGGGAGAAAAATTGGGGACCCACTCCCTGTCCCTTGAGCCAGGGACAAGCCTGTGAAATGCCACTGCCTTCAAAGCATTTGAAGTGACAGGAGGCCTCATGTTTGCAGACATGCAAGCCAGTTTTTGATTTGATCTTTATGCAATTATTTTGATTAAGAAAATGTTCATCTTGTTGACATTATCACTGTAGTCAATAGCTAATGACCCCAGCAGTTCATTACCTTATAAATATTTAACTTAATAGAAGAAGTCCCTTGGGTTATGGTACTTTTGACATTCGTATAATCTGAAACAAATCCTCTCTTTTTTAGTCAAACAGACCATGTTACACACAGTTGGCTAGCTATTTACAAAGCACCCAATTAAATCCTACTTAATTCTCCCACTCTGAAAATCCCATCTCACAAGCGCGCAGGCTACTGATCACACAAAATGAGCATCTTGCACCAAGCCCGGGCATTAGTTTACAGGCTGTAGAACTCGGAGCTTACAAAAGCCTGCCATAAAATGTACTTGCCCATCAAATAGTAAGAACAAAAAAAAAAAAAGAGGCAAGGAGAACGAACATGCAAATTAGGAGAATTGAAGAAATAAGCTGAAGAATCACAGTTAAAGACAGGTAAATCTAGTTTAATGTTCACATGTAGTAGTTACACATCACAGAGATTAAACAGGATTTTAACTGTAACATAGCTGCAGTGAAATGAAAGTCATCTTGTACTAGAAAAATAATCTTGACGCAGTTATCTGATTTTTGGTCTACTTAAGTTCATTTTAAGATGAGTTTACACCACTGATCATAATGACTTTGCCCATATGCCTTTCCGCAGTCCCCTATTAATACTCTTTGGACGAAGGAAACAGTAACTGTTTTTGTTAATGGTTTGCCCTTTGGTTGCAAGCAGAGAACTGTTTTCGCTTTTTAAGCAATTAATAAGACCGTAGGAATGCAGGTTTGCAGTTAAACCTTTTGGTACTAAATGAAGTTCCAGAACAAATTTCTTGATCTGATGCAACAGCAGATTTTTAAAAAGCTGATTAAAGATCTAAAGCATCACCCCATAATGCAAAAAGTAGATAGAGTTTGTCTATTTTCAGTAAAAAAAGCACTACATCTTACCGCTACTTTTATAGAACGCACTAAAAACCCCTGTGCCTAAATGACAAAAGTGTAGTCTCAAAATGTATAATACACTTACAAACATTTTTAGTCTAGATTGAGGAAAAACACGTTTGTATGGACTCCAAACAAGTTCATTTGCAATTAGACATCTCATGCAATCATGCAGGACCACTAGGTATAGCTGTAGGTTCCGAGTCTAAAGGATATTTGGGGACAATTGGGGACAAAAAAGCCCTACACATTCAAGGTATTTCCATATAAGCAGCTCCGTACTTGAGCTGCAGTTGCCTAAAGAGATTCCCACAGATTTAAAAAAAACATACACACCTTTATAATATTTACAAAAAATATTTAATTAAAAATATTTTATAATTACAGTAGTCTATTAAAGCATATACTTTTCTCACACTCATAGAACATCTCTATATATACACAGTATGAAATGCCACGCGTTTTTTATCTATACAATATGTAACACTCCTGCAGGGAGAAGAAAGTTCCCTGGGCCCCAATAAAACCATCTATTTGAAACAATAGATGTCAAATATATCTACAAATGCTCTGGTAGATTAGTAAAGCTTCAAGGATCGGCTGCTGGCTCCCTCAGTTACGCTCCTAGGGGCTCGGCTGGAGCTCGCTCCTCTGTCCCGGGGCAGGGGCGCAACTTTTGCCGCTGGGGGGGTCCGGCACCCTGCTGCCCCCGCCGCTCGCATCCTGCTGCCAGGCGGAGAGAAGAGGCGGCGGGTGGGGGGCTAGGGGGGGGAAAAAAACCGCTCCGGGGGGCGGCTGGCTCTGCCGGGCGGAGCACGGGGGGGTCGGCTCGCTCTTTTTCTTTTTTTCCGCCGGGCCCCCCCTTCCCCGCCGCCCGCCCCCCGCGGTGCCTCTGCGCGGCGCCGCCGCACACCTGTGGGAGAGGAATGAATAGAGGGGGTGTGTGAACCGCTCCGCTCCAGACCGACTGGCGCCACCGACAAAACACAAGACATGCTTGATCAACAACCCAAAACAAACCAGGTCAAACAACAAGCGCGGCTCCCAGGCTGGGCCAGGCGGAGGGATGCGCAGCTGCACGCCGCAGCCAGAAGCGCTCCGGGCAGGGAGGTGGGGGGGTGAAAAAGGGAGGGGGGAGATGAGGGGGTGTTGGAAAAACGGTAATTAAAAGGAATAAAATAACCGCCCGGTAATTAAAGCTAACCCCCCGGAGCCTGCTGCGAATGCTTGCGGCCGCGCTCAACCCCCCCCCTTCGCGACCACCGGGCTGGGGGGGGCTCCCGGCGACCCGGCACTCACCTGGGGAGCGGCGGTCAGCGGCAGAGGATGCTGTCCCCCGGCTTGTTAACAGAGCCAGCCTGCACAGCAACGAGACGGCGCCGAGTTACGGGGGGAGGAACAGGAAGGGGAGACCCCCACACGCACCGCCACCCAGTCCCCGAGACACGCCGCTCCCCGTGCCACCGGCAGGAGATGCTCCCCGTCCCCCGCTGCCCCCCAAAAAACGCCGCACCGGGGCGGTTCGGGTGCCGGAGCCCCCAAATCCGCCGTGCTCGGCGGAGGGCCGGGAAGCGCTAGGAGCAGCGCCGGGAGCCGTGTGTGCAAACACGCTGATTGCGGCGGCTCCCTCGAGAGGCTGCAATTACACCGGGAGCACCGGGCGGCTGCCGGGGGGATGGAGGCGCCCACCGCGCCCCTACGGGGGGCTCCGCGCCCACCCCGGGGGCTGCAAGCGGGCTCGGAGGGGTGCCCAGACGGCGGCGACCACCGCGGCCCGGCGTGGCACGCACCTCTTACCGGGTCGGTGTTGAGGGCCGTCAGCGGGGTCCGGGGGGTGGCCGCGGGGCAGCCGGCCGGGTGCTGCTGCTGCCGGAGCAGCGCCGGGTGCGTCTCCAGAGCCAGCTGCAGGTCGAGGATGTAGTCGATGACATGCTGCAGGATCTCCACTTTGCTGACCCGCTTGTTGGGCGGGATGGTGGGCACCAGCTTCCTGAGGCGGCTGTAGCAGTCGTTCATATCGCACTGCAGGCACAGCGCCGCCGGCTCCTCGCCCCCCTTGCAGCCGCTGTGCTCGGCCAGGCACCGCAGGGCCGGGGGGCCGCCGCCGCCCGCCCCCCCGGGCTGCGCCTTGCGGCTGCTGGGGGGCCGGCCGGGACTCACGGCTTTCATGCTGCCGCGGGGACGGAACGACGGAGGGGGGGACAGCGGGACGCCCCCCTCCTGCTGCGACCACCGCCCGCCCCTCTCCGCGCACCGGGCTCCTCCCGTCCCGCTGCTGCCCTGCCCGGCCGCTCTCAGCACGGCCCCCGCCGCCTGTGCCGCCGCCGCCGGCCGCGCCGCCCGCTATATGGGACCGGCGGGCGGGGGGGGCTCCGCGGCGGCGCGTCGCAGCCAATCAGAGCGCCCAGGCCCCCCGTGGAACGCGGCGCTGGCCAATGGCGGCGGGCCCGGGGGGGCGGGGGCGCTGCTGGAGGGGGCCGGGCCCCGAGGAGGAGGAGGAGAGGAGGAGGAGGAGGACGAATGGGGGGGGGGGGCGGTCCGGGGGAGGAAGGTCCGGGGAATGCGGGCGGCCCCCGCCTCGCAGCGGCCCCCGGAGCCGTGCCCCGCCGGGGGGAGCAGGGGGCAGCGCTGCCCTGCCTCCCCGGGGGGCGTTTTTTGTGTCCCCCCCCCCTCGCTGCCCCGCATCGTCCTACCGCGGGTTTTGGGGGATGCCAGCAGGGAAAATCCCAAGGAAAACTTGAGGGGGGGTTAGGGAGCCGAGCAAAGCAGCGCCTGGGAACGTTAAATTAGAGCGCATAACGATTAAAAATGCATGGGGATGGGGTATTTAAAATTCCTCCATGGCATATAATATTAATCCGTTTTATGTAAAATTCATACCTGTAACTTAATTTGCTCCATTAACGCGCGAGATCACGTATTAGTCGATGTACCATGTTTTAAATATGATGCTGCGAATGTCCGGCGTTCTGCGCTCTGAGGCAGCATTAAAATTAACAGGCGCGTCCTCCAGAGCCCGGCTTAAGCCGTCCCGTGGCAGATCCCAACCTTTTAATTCAATATCGCGGTGCGCAAACTTTCTGTTAATTCCTGAGCAACCAGTGCATATTTCTACGGGACACCGGTACGAGACACACCGCGCCCGGCCCTACAGCTGCTGCGATGCTCCCAGCTCGTGGTGAGTGAAGTAGGTCTGCCCGCTGGGGAAAGGGCTGCAGGAAGGAGTAAAGGCTGCAGGATCTGCCCCTGGGCTTTTAACTCAAGCCCGGCAGAAGGGGAGAAATTCATAATGGTGATTAATGATCCCCTCAATGCTTAGTCACAACGGGTGATATAGGAAGGGTACGGTGGGAAGCTGTCAAACCCAGAACGTGAATGAGCAGTGAGGCTGGATCGTCTGAAGAGTATAATGAAGCACACTTTCATTCTCTCTCACCCCTCAAAAACATATGTTTTGAGGCTGTGCTTACAAATATTCAGACTCTTGTTTTGCTTATTTTGTCCCACATTACCAGTGCCACTGATGGCAGTTGGGATCCTCCAGGCGCGAAAACTAGGTGCATGGTGTAAATCTTTGTCTGACTGAGGCGTAAATTTGCATGCTACATGATGACAATATGATGGGAAGACTTATTTCCATTAGCTACAGGCTGGATGATCCCAATTATGCTGCCGTCATTGCTTTTATTCTGTGAAACTCCACTCTCTGCCATCGCTGGCTCTCATGAGGTGGAAATATAAATGGGCCCTAAAGCATTCGGTATGGTTACACTTTATCTCTTTCCCAGAGTCCTTATAATATGGACAGACTCAACGTGCTGTCTAAAAAAACTCCCACCATCTTTAAGTCATGGTGAACACGCAGATTCAAACCTTGCTGATCCTATTTAATTAAAATCTTTGTGAAAGTAGGCACACTGTAACGTTGCACTGTGCTGTTTGCACAGAAACCCTCCTAGAAGCTTGTGCGATCTCACTGGAAATCTCTGGGAAACCCCAGTCTGTAACTGGTTCCCCTTTAGCACTCGCAAAGCCAGTTTGGACAGATGATACACGCAGGCTGGAGTGGCACAGTGAGAATCCCCTGACACTACACTGGCTCTTGAAAATGAGTCGGTATTTCTGGAAACGCGTGAAGAATCGTGATACGCCGCCAAGCTCTTTTTCCATCGGGCTACTTCCACAGAAGAGGCTCTGCAGGGAAACCCGGGGCCCTGTATGCATTGCTCCAGTTGCGAGAAGATCGTGTGTGTTCCCATAGCTAGCGTATCTCGGTAGAGATACGTGGGAAAGGGAAAAACAGCCCTCCCCTCTGACTATCGCATAAATATTCAGGGGATTTCCTCTAGTAACTCCCTTTGATGCTCGTGGAGTTGATACATGCTAGCCCGACATGCTCCGGTGAACAATAGGCACCAATTCCCTGTTAACAACCCGTCTGCTTGTGCTCTCCTTGAAGTCAATGGGAGTTTTGTCATTGACTTAAGTGGGAGCAGGTTGGGTCGGCTGCTTTTTCAAAATTTAGATTGGATGTGCACCAGATGCTAAGGAAATTGCTCTAGAAATGGGTTGGAAAGCCCAGTATGCTAGCAGTGGAGGTAGGCATAGTGAAACTCTTCATCCCTGAAGATGTATACAAAAGAGAGGGGCAGTGGCTGCTGCTTGTGCTTTTGTCCTGTTAATGGGCAATATTTTTCATGACGTGAGCATATAGGGATTAATGTTCCTGTTTTTCACCAGGCCAAGTCTGGATTTTCTAAATAAATTCTGTGCATCTTTAGGCATGTGGTCCCTTGCTGGCTGGCTGGAGGAGCTCATCTGTCTTGGCTCTGTATTTCTGTGCTTTCTTTCCACATCCAGAGTAGAAATTCATTTCCTTTGTAACCGATTATTGCAATATCATCAACAGTATTCAACAATATTATCAACAAGATCCTCAATAGTGGACTAGTTTAGCTGAGACTTGATGGGCTGCGACAGCATCACAGATGCTCTCTGGAACTTTAAAAAGTTGCTTTTCATACAAAATCAAAGTAAAACAAGTGAAAATGAAAACAATTACTGGCCTTACATCTCCTTCATCATGGGGTTAATCCCACTTAACTTGATGAGAGTACTCTCATGAGTAAAGGAGGCTGGATTTGTCAGTGCAGGTCTGAGTAGATGAATATGTCATTGACTCCAACTGGAAAAATAAACCTGAGACATTCACATTGCCCCTGGGTCACAGCACCTTAGGACCGGATAGAGAGTCAGGGAGGGGGAACAGACCTCCCCAGTACTCAGCACAGGGGACATCTCCTCTGGCAGCACTCCAGATCCACGGGTGTTTGTGCATGATACAATGCCACCGAACCAACTGGTGCATTGGATAGCACCGCATTAGTTAAAATGGTCTCAGGACAGATGAAATACAAAGGCAACGCATTTAGATATGCAGAAGGAAATAAGCAGTCGACATGGTTTCTTCCACAAGGTTACTTGCCATACCTACCTTAAGAGGGCATGAAATGCACACAAATGCACAATGCATTTTTATTCTTAAACAGGTTATGAAACAGTGGTTGAGTCAAGCATCCCCATTTTGGGGTTTGGGGCACACCGGCAGAGCAGCATGGTAAAATCCCAAGCTTTCCTTTGCTTGCAGCTGATAACTGGTGTTTTATCCTCGGGCACAAAAATGTGACACCGAGACACCCCCCATTCCTATTGACTTCAGCAGGCATCCAGAAGACTCAGGAGCTGCTCAACACCTAGAAGGGCTGGTCATTAAAAAAGCATTATAAATCTCTGAATGGTTTATGGTTTATGAGGGAAATAGCAATTGATTCCTCAGTAGTGCCATTACTCTCCACTATTGCTATCATTCAAATGGCAATAATGTTGGTTATTTACCTTCAATTAAAATATCTAGTTAGTTGTGATGTCATTTAAAATAGCACTATAATGTGTTTAGTACTCCCTTACCAAACACCATAGATAAACTCCTCTTGGCAACAGGGGACAGCAATATGAAATGAAAAATGGGGTGGGGGAGGGAGGTAGAGGAAAGAATATGTAAATCCTTTATTGGTTTATTATTCCTACATGCCTGTATCTGCCTGGTTGTGGCCGTGCTGGAGGTGAGACTGTGGGCTCCTTTGCAGTCTACTCAGAATGGATCAGGGAAGATCCAGAGCATGGAGAAGTCATCTCACTCTATAGACTACCAATGGACCAAAATCCATCCATCTTCTGCTACCTCTCCTCACCAGGGATGGTTCATTGGCAGTACTCCCTAAAACTCTTTTTATCACAAGACTTTTCCCCAAAGAGTGTGAACTATTCTATTTTCTGAAATCCAAAATCTAAATACAACCCACAACCTTAATTTTTTTTCCCCTATTTTTTTTTCTGAGAATTTTCAGGTGAATGAGAAAGATGGAAATTCTCGAGAACTTCACCTGTGTTCTTTGCAGCTGCCTCCCCATTGCTCCTGTGCATGAAGTTTATTAGAAAATAAAGAGAAAAATGTTTGTTGACAGGCCACAAGAGCTCTTCACAGACAAAGGAGTTTTTGTTTCTTTCTTTCTTTGTTTGTTTTTCATGTTCATGTAGTTGTCCAGTTTAGAGCATTAGAGCTCATGACAGGAGCATACTTCTACTTAACTCTATGCTTTCCTTCAGCTTGAAAAAATCATGAGAACAAAAAATTTGGAGAATGAGAAACGGATTAACAAAAAAACAAACAAGCAAGCAAAACAACTTATGCTGATGTAGACTCTTTTTTATGCAAACATGGAAATCAATACCTAAAGAAATATATTTTATCTTCATTAGTTGAGAGGACAACTGAAAAAGTCTGTAACAGGGGTTTGTAACGAAGAGCTATTCTTGCTGTGCAGCCTCCAGCATGGAAATAGATATTTAAAGTTATAGAAATTTGTGCAAACCCATCTACTGCTTTCAAGAGGCTGCGGCAGCAGACAACACTGGTATGTCACTGACAGATGCCCTGGCATTTTGCTGCTGGTTGTTAAGTTGGCTGAAGGCTAATGTCATTTAAGAAGGTTGCTTTGTTCAGGTGACCAAAAACACTGGGTTTGTTGGGTAATGTCAGATTTCTGTGTTGACTGAAGCAAGCTTGTGGCAAGAAAGATAACTCACGTTGACAGCCTTCTGCAGTGTGGTCCAAATATAAGCAGTCAGGATGCTTATTCTGGGGAAGGGGAAAATAAGTTAGGAGTATTTGGAGCAGCTTCCTGAAGAGCACTATATTAAACTGAGTTACATAGTAACAGATTGAATTTGGAGTCTTAACTTTAACTTTAATTTTATTTTGTGTAGATTTAGATCAGATTTATGTGCAGTGTCATGCCCTTTGTTTACAGACAGAAATCCTCAGCTAATCTGCCTGAAACTGATGGTATGATATGGCCTCATATTATTTTCATGTTTGTTATGAGTTTGCATTAAGAGCTCTATAATCACACAAATAATACAGCCTACAGGGACAACGAGCAAATCGACCTAAATTAAATAAGTATCTGGATGTGTACATGCTCATCTGCATATGTTATCATTACACCAATGATACTGGTATTTATTTGCAGGGGACCTGAACAGCTTCATCAGCAAAAACAGTCTAAGTTCAGGCCACAAAAAAACCCTGCAGAAACAACAGTAATACTTTGCACTGATACAACATTTTACATTTTGAAAGCTAACGCTAACGCGTTTGTTACTTGATCTCTGTGAGTGTTTTAAGGAATTCTTCAAAATCTTTGTGGCTTTTCTTTGGTTTGGTTTTGTTGTAGGATTAAAATGAGAATCACTTTCTTTGGGTGAGAAGAGACCAACTTTCTCACAGCAGAGGGACATTCAAGGTAGGCGGAGAGACCTTTGATTTCTCTGCTCTGGTGCAAATGTTCTGATGTTTCTTGTGAGTGGTCAGTTGTTTGTCAAAGTACTTTTAAGGGTCAGCATCACTTTCAGATATCACCTGCTTGCCAAATATTAATTTACAATTCTGCATTGTGCTGTTGTGACAGCCTGACCAATATTTAAAGCACTTCAGAAAACATTTGCTGCTTGGATTCAAGTTGCATTGGTGGCATTATTGGGAACAGAAGCTAAAAAGAACTAAGAGTTCAGGTATGGTGGTGGTGGTGGTGGGGAAGCTTTTCAAGTTGTCTTCAAATCCCCTTACCACAGTTGTTTATGGGCCACCCCCATGCACTTCAGAGAAAAGCAGAACTCTGTGTAACCTTATTTTCTATTTACCTGCTGCGGTGCTCCTGTTGCCATAACATGTGAGGATCTAACAAGTGCATAGTAACAGAAGAGAAAAGCTCTTCCTCATTCTTCTCTTCTATCCATCAGAAGAAATTGTAGAATAGTAGGAGATTATTTCAAAGGTTGTAGCTGAGTTTTTCTTTGCTTATGTACTAGTGTTTGAAAAAGTGCTCTGCTAAAAAATGAGGTTTGTATTAATTTCTGATAGGATGCTTTGTGATCATTCTTTATAGCCTACACTGCTTCTGAAAAAAAATGTCACTTCGGTTGACAGAATACAGCTCTTGCTGGATGTCACATTTAGAGTGGAAGAAAGAAAGTGAGAGTGACCTTGTCTCCTTTTGGTAGTTAGGGTCACACACTTAGGTCTTAATTCCAATAATACTTTGTACTAAAATGACCTCAGGTGTTAATTAGGACCACAGGACTGTGTAATGAAAACCACTGTGTACCACAGTGAATTAAAATCAAGATACACGTTGCAGAGTGCAAATGGCTGGAGATGCAGATAAAATGAAAGATGGATGTAAGGAGAATATCGGACAATGATCCATGAACTGCAATTCTTCACAGTTAAGTATATTCTGTGACTTACTAATTTTCTCTTATAAGAAATGGGAATGAATGTTATTTTCCATTCGAGAGTAATTGTATAGCAATTCTTCATGTTTTTCCTACTTGTGCAGAGGGCAAACTGTGTGAAAGTCAAGACAGGTTCAAAATTGCTTTTAAAAATGCTTCAACGTGCACATTTTCTTACAGTTTTTACTTTGTTTTCTTAAAGTTAAATGAGTTAAATTAAATGTAAGAATATTTTTGGTAATCACACAGCTTATGCTAAGTAACTATTTCAAGTTGTCTTCAATACCAGTATGTTTCCACATACTTACCTTGAAGTGTTAATGACATTTATTTTGGTAATTTTAACTCCACTAGCATGCTCTTTCAACACTTTAAAGAACTGATATATGTTATTCAAGCAAATCTCTTAACTTACCTCAGTGGGGAAATTGACTTGAAAAGCAGCACAAATCCTTGCTCATATAGGAAGTTTGTCTTGAAGTTAATGAGCTTATTTGCCTGAGTAAGGATGTCGTATCAGGCCTGCTCAAGTGAGCAGAAGTTTCACAACTGGATGCAAAGTCATTAGCTTATTTCAGATTGACCTCTTGAAATAGCTACTCTGATTCAATCTCTGGAAAAGTGTTTCTCAAAACTCTATTTTTTTAAAACGTGAAAATGCAAATGCAAAATAATTTAATATATATACATATATTAAATACAGAACTCTAATTAAAAGAGATTGTGTTTAGTGGCAAAGATTATTCAAAGCAAATTCTGTAAAGAAACAGGTAAAACCAAATGTTTGGTCCCCACTGGATTGCATCCAGTGTCCATTGCAGTCTTTTTCCACTGGGAATACGAGACTCAGCATAGACAGAAAGAGCTTTCTTTTGCCTCCAGAAACTCCTTTCCACACACAATGCATCAATCTTCTTTGCAGTATGACATAGATTATGATCAGCAATACATTAATAGAATATTACATACTTATAACCTTAACACAAGGTATAATTTACAACCTTGCATCTCAGCTACTCCTTTTTTTTCCTCCCGACTTCCCTGTATCTTCTTTCTTCTGAATGGTCTTACACTTGCTGCACTGGGATTGTCTGTGGTGTTTAATGTTTTAGTGAGGTGCACAGTCTCTCCTTTCACTCCTTAGGGTATTGTTTCATCCTGCTGTGCTGAGAGATGCACATCTTCCTCCAACGCTGGAAGACCTTGTTGCTCCAGACAGGAACTAAGATGGTTACAGCCTGTTAAAAACTATGCCAGATGAAACTTAAGCTGGCATTGCATAAACAGGACACACAATGGGCAGGCACTGGACACATTTATTTTCAGTTGTTATTGATGACCTTTCATAAGTTGCTCGTGGCTCTACTTTGGCCTGTCACTTGGGAGCTAAAGGGTCATCAATAACTTATGGAAATGACTGTCATTGATAGTCTGGCCACTGCATATCCAGTATTTTGTCTCATGTATAGACACACTGACACACAAAATACAAATCACAGGAAAAAAAAGCACTTTTGATGTTAGCCCTTGTCCTTTTATCTTTTTTTTTTTTTTTTTTTTTTTTAAGTGAATCTGGATTTTTTCCTTTTTTCTTTTCCTTCTTTCCTTCTCTTTTTCTCTCTTCTTTCCTTTCTTACATCCTTTCTCCCTTTCTTTTTCTTCCTTCCTTTCATTCTCTCTCTCTCTTACTTTCTTTTCTTTCTCTCTCTCTACTGGTATTTCATAAAGATATGCCCCTAATTTATTTATAAGGGTAAGCCTCCAGGACAAGGTAGTATTACCGAGCTGGCTTACCAGTTCCTCTATACACATGAGTACATTTATAATTGATGAAATGGTCTATAGTGTTGTGGCTAGAATAAACTTAAGGTCAAATCTCTGGGAGAGCAAATCTTGCCATTATTCCTGATGAGAAATAAATACGTGCAGGAACTAAAAAGTGCGGAGCTGAAAGGGAATAAAACTCAATGTATAAGGGCATTTTGAACAATTCATTCCAAAGTGAAAGTGCTTTTTCTTAGTTTTTCTTCATTGCCTTGATCTTCCTAAAACTGTTGTCGGGGCAGGTTAATGACTGACCTTTGAGGGAACCACATACCAGCCTTTGTTCCCTAGCAGTCAGGATCTTGCAGAGGCTTGAAACCTTTGAGGGAGAGAATAGGATTAAACTGCTGTGTGAAGTCCAGCGCAGGTGATGATCAATGGGAGCGGAGGAGCGAGTTTCTCAGGACGCTCGCTCCCTTCCCCCACCAGAAGGCATTTATTTCGTTTCCTTCGAAGCTACCTGATGGAGGCGGCTGCTGTCAAGGATTGTTCTCCGGTTCACTTCGCTTAAGCAGTCAGCAAAAGCACGCGCTGTTAAAATCCCACTAAGATCTTGGAGGTTACAGGTCACTTAAACACCATGCTGTGCAGGTAGTAAATAAATAAATAAATAAACAAATAAATAAATCAGACAACCTGAGCCACGCACTGCAATCATATTTACATACACTTAGCTTACTTGCCGTCCTCCCAAACGAGAGGAAGACGGGTGTTTGAGCCTGCAGCTCTCTGGCCAAAGCAGTGCTTGCCAGGTGAGCCCTCCACACGCTCTGTCCACCTGCGAGGGGTCCCGCTGTGTGTCCCCCAGCACAAGGTGCTCTAGGGCACAGACTTTAGTAGGATCCAGCCTTCACCTTGCCCACAGACCGCATCAGCGCTGCCTGAAGCCATCTGAAAGACAGAAAACGGAAAAAATCTCTGCCTCAGCAACGCTTTCTGCTGCCTTTGAGGGCGAGTGGTGGTCAATACTCCTTCTCTTCCCGAGAACTTGTGCCCCGAACCCCTTTATTAGCAGAAGAGTTACAATAATGGGACACCTGGGCGAGAATTTGGCTGCCTTTCGGCGATATAAGCTGGCTTTGCTGCTTCACCCGCACCTCCTGCCGGGTCACAAAACACCCAGCCAGCTCGTGCCGGGCGGACTTTGCCCTAAACCCGCCGAAAACACCCCAAAATGCGGATTTGGGCGCGCAGCTTGAACGTGAGGGGACCGCCTCCCGCTCCCCCCCCCCACCTCCCCTCCCCGCACCCCCGCCCCGCGCCTCAGCCGCGGGCGGCCCAGACCGGCCGGCGCCGGGCGCGTGACATCACCCGCTCGCGCTGCGGCCCGGCTGGCGCCGCCGGGGCGGTCGCCGTGGCAACGCGGACGCCAATCGGCGGGCAACGACTTCCAGCTGCCCGCGCGCCGCCAACCGCCCCAACCAACGGCCCCAACGGCCCGCCGCGTGAGGGGGCCGTGTGTATGTGTATGTGTGTGTGCGTGTGCGGGGCGCTTCTTGTGTCCCCCCCAACCCCACCCAGCACCTGGAAACCTGCAGCAGAACTTTCTGGAAGCGTAAAGGCCCCGCACACTGAACGTGCTGGGCACGCAGGTGCGGTGCCATCTTTGGGCGCTGAGGTGGAAAAGTTGGCTGAGACTTGAAGTAGAAACACCAGGACACAAAAAAAAAAAAAAACCAACCTACAGCCTAACGTTAAAAAACCTGATGGCTTTCCAAGCACAGCCTGCGATTCTTTATTTTCCCATTTCCCCCCACAACTAACTGTGATTCAGAAACCTCTCCTGTTCGATCCTGCTGCAGCCTGGTCCTACAAAACACCCCAAAGTCCCAACCCAAATGAAGGGTTAGAAGTGAGGGGACCTCCCGGCCTGTGCTGCGGTCCTCGGGCAGGGAGCTCACGCTGCTTCCTTTGGGAATGAGCGCTTCCTACCTGTTGTCTTGCAGTTTGCTGATTCACACTTCAGATGCGAAACCATCTGTAAATATTAGCCTATATAATTTGTAGTGATATTAAACAAAGTGGTGAGAATCCTGCTTAAGGAAAAAAAAAATAAAATAATGGCTTTCCATATGGTTCAGAAAAGCTTAACACATACTAGTTAGCATAGTGTAG
Source organism: Aythya marila (assembly GCF_965140915.1). Taxonomy (NCBI): domain Eukaryota; kingdom Metazoa; phylum Chordata; class Aves; order Anseriformes; family Anatidae; genus Aythya; species Aythya marila. Next base: position 51,262,775 of record NC_139043.1, read on the forward strand.
GAACAACACAGTTCTGACTCAATTTAGCTGTAAAAATGAAGACTTAGTGAAACATTAATTTTCCAAAATTACGGAGTGTTTTAATGTGATTGTAATTGCCCCTTTGTGCTTTTAATTTATTAACATTGTTATAATAAATTATAACTCATTGTAACCAAATGCTTTAGACGTTAAAGAACAAGGCTGGTATGCTGGCATCTCGATATAAAGGCGGTCTCTGTATAATGCAATCACAGAGTATCTGTTCTGATTTACTTGGAGTAACTTACACTAATTCTAATATTCCTTCTGCATAGGTATTGTTACACTTCTGTGTCTCAGGCTGTATTTTGTGCGTTCACGTACTAGCTTTGTGTGATGTGTTTCCTAGGGGAGCTGCACCTAGGCTCAGGACAGCCAGAAGATCTGGATCGGGTACAAAGCAGGCACAGCAAACTAGTGTAAGTGATGCTGGGGAGGGGAGCCCTGTGGAAACTCTGACGATGAGAGCTAAAGAGTGTGTTGCAACGATGTCTGATTAGTTCGTCAGGAGCCAGCATGAGTCTGGAACATCTAGCACTGAGTATGAGCCTGGATGCAGTCCAGCTGCTTCCTTGCCCTATAGAGCTGAAGCACTAAGTCTTGCTGAACCAGACCTGTGCCTGCTTGGGTGTGCCTATTGCATGTTCCTGTTATCAGGACTGCTGAGGAGCCCAGCACAGCCAGTGACCACACAGGAACATAACTCTGAATCAGCGTGAATTGTGCTCAGCTGGAGGTACTGAGCTAGCCTGAGTTCTGCAGCGCCATTTGGAGCCTGTGTGCCGTGCCCCAGAGTGAAGTAAACTCAGTTGCTGTCCTAGGTCCAGGCTGGTTTTGTGCTGTGCCCAACCAAGGGCTTAGACTGAGTTCAGCTTAGGGTTAGTGGCATTAACTCGGTCCCAGAGCCATTCAGCCTGGACTTTGCTGTCCTGGGAGCACAGCATCAGGATAACTGGGCGAGCTCTACAAGATGTATTCATAGCCCATGCTACACCAAAGTACTTGCATGGATGTGAATTTGCAGTGCCATGGGATGCAGCCTGACCTAATGAACTCAATCAGACCCAAACTGGCTCTGCGTGGAGCTTCCCCTGGTGCCTCTGTCCCGTCAGCTTTCTTGATTTGCTGCTCATCACCTATGGTGTAACTGCAGGTTGACTTTATCTAGTGTTGTCCTTGTAGACACATAAGCTAAAATGTGGTGATTGGGCAGAAAATCGCTAAAAGCACTAGGAGCAAAGTTTACAGAGGGAGTCGGTAGCACAAGGAGATGTTGTTTAAGACTAGGGCTGTACCCTGACACTTTGCCATTAATTTTTCTTAAGGGTAAGAAAAATTACCGGGGCAGATCCATGGGAACGTGGAATTGACTATTGTAAAAAATGAGTATAGTGCTAAACTTCAACTGTGCTTATGTGTTCCCTTTTTCAGTATTTGTACTAGTCAGATATTTGTGTTCTTTCATAGCACATTACAGTTTTGATGTAGCAAAGTGTTTAAATTATGTTCTTTAGAGCTTTACTGGATCAGGGCCACTGTCAGTACTTCCAAAGACTAAAGCCTAAAACATTCTCTGAAATCTTTGGCTAGAGATTGTCTAGCTTTATTCTTCACCCAGAAGGATCTTATCTGGACCCTCCCATAGGAACTGAAATAGCAAATGTCATGTATGCAGCCTTGGCAGTCAGTTTTGAACTTGGAGGACTTCTCTTTGTGAAATAGCATGGGCCAACATGCCTATGAGACATGTTCAAAGCTTTTTATAATTTTCTTATCCATTTGAAACACAAACAATTCCCATTTTCCAAATCAGGCCTAGCTGTATATTACGGTGGTGGTGGCAACTTGATAAGGAAATATGGGAAGCATAGTCTTCAGTTGCCTATGGGATGTGCTTTGTCCAAGAAGGAAAGAACCTCTCATTCTAAAATTAAAGTAAATCATTATATTAAAAGCTTATAACGTGCAAGAAACTATTTACTGATTTGTAAACAGTCTTCAATATGCTTTCATTGTCAGTAGTGCAAAACACATACCTGGATACACCAATGACAGCTGTCTAAGTTAGACAGCTCAGAGATTTCAGCTAAGTTAGACTCAGAGATTTCTTTTCATCTTTGAAGTTTGTTTGCATTATTGGGGCTTTGTAGCTTATGCTTCTGATAAACTGAATAAATTCAAACATATGGCCTTATTCTGAACTTTTTTCATTTTTGCTTAGGTGCCAAGGGATGCTGGGTTCCAGTAAGTCAAAATTTTCTATCTTTTTATGTGGAATTATATTATCACGAGCCCACTATGCCCATTCAAGAAGGCAGAGGGCTAAAGGATACATTTTCAGGCAGCCTATGCTATGAGCTAGAATGTGGGGGAAGAAGATCTAGTGGAGCATTCACGGAGAAAATGCAACTCTACCGGGTGTGTGTGTTGAGGACTTCACTGTACTTCCCAGAGAGAGAAGGGGGTGCTGGAGAGAATCAGTGAAACAGGTAGGATTTGGGATATCTCTCTATTGTTGACTGGGAATAAGGAGATGAAAGGAGGCCTATGACTGGTGATTATTTTCCAGGCTTTAGACTGGAATAAAAAGTGGCAAATAGCACATTTTTGTTATGACATTGCATCCCTAGAACTGTCCAATGAGCAGACTTGGTCCTGAGAGGGTTCATACTAAATTTATGAACTATGGTAACTGTATGAAAACTTGTTTTGTGTTTGGTGTGTGCATGCATGTATGCATAACATTTTTTAATTGATTTCTAATGGTGTAATTAAAGCAAACTAATTTATGGAAAAATCCTGCTATAATAAAGTACATTTTCTTGGAATGAACAGAAAAAAAGAAAATTAAGCATGCAAGCCTTGAAATTCCAGTCTACCATAACAGTGTTAACAGTAGTTGGACTGCACTGTTCTATTTATGTAAACCTATTTCCATGTGAATTAAAAAAGAAGGGGAGGGGGGGGAGAAGCTTTGTTGGTTTAGGGCAAAAGAACAAGTAAGTTGTTGACCAAATTTGACCTGACAGTTGCCCTTTATATTTTCATAATTAATAAAGTAAAAGAAGTATTTGCATGGATTGTAACATGTTTTGTTAATTACCGCTATTCATCTTATTCATATTGTCAAATGGAAGGTTCATGTTTTTGATCAGCCAGGCTCTTAGCTGTGGTAAATTCAACTGTACTTCTGGCTGCCTCATGGCATCTGCTCTGTGCTTGTGCTGCAAAGTCTGTTCATTTATGCTGCCAGTGCTCTATGTTTTTCTTGTGGAAGAGTAAGGGTGGCTTTTATGCCTAGGTTAAAGAGGCTATTTGTACTGCAATTAAAATGTAGTGCCTTTGAGTTAGATTCATCCACTCAAAATGCAGTATTTCAGTGTTCAGTAATGCAGCCCGACATGCTAGACAGTTGAAATCTGCAGAGGTTATATCTAGAATTATGCGGCTCTGAATCCGGGCCATGAGGTAAGAGTGTGTCTTAACTCTCTGATGTAATTTGGGTTTATTATTCCCACCAGGGTATACTTACAAAAAGGATCATGGTATTGTGAAGGAGACCTACTGCTCTTGACTGAAGCTCTTATATGCAGGCAACTCCTCATGGCTCTTCCTTGTGTGAGCTTTAAATGTGATTCTACCAGATACCTGAAATGTTATTTTAAACCTAATCAGATTTTAATCTGTAATTCTACAGTGCTTCTGAAACCTAAGCAGATGTGGAGATCTGAGTACAGAATGTGCTGAGGTGGGACTTCACTGTGGCACATTTACTCATCTTGTATTTGCTTTGTATGGATTTATGGGGTGGAGCTCCTGACTGCCCTACTAAGAGCTGTGTGGTGCCCTGAGTGCTCCTTTGTGATGTGCCAGATTTGTGGCTATTTGTCCCCTGTGTGGAGGTGCGAGGTGTATTTGTTCCAGGTACTGGGAAGATAAGTCATTGGTAATCTTGTTCAGAGAATAATGATGTGTCGTCCTGTTTGTATCTGTTTGTATTGGGATATATTGTGTTTCTGAGAAGTTTTATTGTAGCAGTTCTTAAAGATTTTAATTATCCACAGAAAATGGACAGCCTGGGCAGCAACATCACTCACTTTCCCACACCAGAGCACCCATTTTGGACACAGAATGAAGGGAGCATATTCAGCCTTTATGACGCTGAGACCACTAACAGTGTTGCTATTTGAGGGAGGAAGGACAACAGGTAAATGTTTCAGAATAAAGCTATCGCACTATATTTTATTCAATAGGATTTTGTTTGTTTTTGTAAACATTTTTGTTCTCCCTTCAGGAGAGAAAATGTGTACTTTTCTTTAGTCCCACAGGGATCTAGCATGTATTTGGAATATTTTTGTTGTTTCTCCTTTCCTGTTGGTAACTCCTTCATAAGGGTGGTTAGGGTAGATAGTTTGAGATTAGTAACAGTTGAGAAAGTAGATATACCCATAGTGCTTAATTTTAAATTAATTTGTCCTTAAATGTGGGCACAAGTCAATTTACAGGACTGCATCCCTCATGTGGAACTTGCTTTTGATTTTCAGAAAGTTTCCAACAATCTGAAGTCAAGCTGATTTTATTTTTCTAGCTGTTAGGCTAAAAACTGTATTTAACATTTTAAAGTAGCTTGTTTGACTTGCCCAAACTTTCTGTAGAAAATCAGCAGTGCTGTCTTTCTCTGTCTTCCTTTCACATGTGGCAGCTGTGATTTCAGAGTCTGACACAAGTCTAGACAATATAGCGGGTCACTTGATCCTAGCTATAAACTCTCAGAAAAAGACAAGACTTTAGCTAATCATGGGGTGTTCCAGGAGGCATTTCAGACTTTACTCTGGCTCTTGTGCAGACTTCTCCAAGCTAGTTTGCTCCCAAGACTGCAGCAAGAGCAGAGGATTCATCCCTTTACTAGAAGCTGTAATGAGGCACAGTTTGTTAAAGACTTTCCATCTGGCCAGGCTGCTGTCTTCAAATACTTATTTGATAAAGGAGAAGTTGTTCTCTGCTGCAATGACTTTTTATTTCCTAAGGAGTTGACAACATTCTTACTTAGGTTGATGGTAAAATTTTTGTGCTGCAATTAATTTTTTATTTCCTAAGGAGTTGACAACATTTTTACTTAGGTTGATGGTAAAATTTTGGTAAGGTCACTGGGATAGGGCAATAGCCTAGAACTATGTTTTTGTTTAGAAACTCTTCCTCCTATAGCCGAGCCTTCTTAATAGCTAATTAACTGCAATCTGAAGTTGCAAAGAAGATAAAACTCAGAATTAGTGTGTCTATACATACATAAATATCTTTCTGAATGCCAATTTACGATCTTTCTCACTAATTTCCTGAAAAGACTTTTAACCTGTTTGTTTATACTGTATTGGTCTCTGTTCCAAAGAGCGTATTTTGACATGCTCATCCTTGTATTCTAGATCAGCTAACCTTTTCTTGTAATTATAAATGGTTTGAATACCAGTTCCTACTCTGTTTGATTATGATTTATTAGATCTTAATCTAAGATAGAAATTGGTAATCTTTAATGACTTCTTTCTAAAGCTTGTGGGAAAATAGCTTCACTTAAGTACTAGCAGAAAGTAATTCAGAAGTTAGATTTACTCAGAAGATGGTATTTACAGATTAATCGTCTATGTGCTTTTGGCACAAGTTCAGTGGAAAACTCCTGAGAATCTGCAAGTTGGGGTCACCTGGGGGTTGTTTTAAAAGTAGAGTATGCAGTTGTGATCTGTGGTCACTGTTCTATTCAGTGCTATCAAGTCTGTCCTAATAACAGAATATCAATGACTGGTGAAGATATCAGAGATAGTCTGCATTTAGTACTCTATTTGCACTCTTTCAGACTTCAGAATTTAAACATAAATAGTGTGTTTGTATGAGTTATACACATGAATGTGCACTGTACATGTGTGCATATATGCATGTATATGCATATATACATGTATATATATACATGTATATATACACATGTATATAGTAAAGGTACAGTAGCATACTGAAAGTATTTATTTTCATGTGATTGACCCTTTTATCGTCATATAGCTTTTGTGCACAGGTCCAACAAGCCCAAATCACTTGATCTAAATTCTTAATAATTTTAAGCAGATGGATGTCTGCTAAGTGCTATTTGGATAACTATAATGAAAGAACTCCTTTGTTTATTTGTTAATCACATGCAAATATCTCCCAGAAGCTTTTCCAGTGTCCTCAGGAATCACAGCTTTTTACTAGAGTAACCATTCATAAAGTATTCATTTGAACAGTAAAACATTTTCCCCTCTCCCACCTCCAGTTTAACCATAGCCACATTATATTTCTAATTATTCCTTTTTACTGTGTTCCTTTCCCACAATTTCTGTTTGTACTAATTTGGTCTGTAAGTGCCCCTGGTCTAAGATCTGTGATGGACAGCCTGACAATTTGCAGTTTTAATTGTTGTTCTCTTTGACCTCTAAGAAGATGGACTATGAAATGCTATAAATATTGGAAGGGGAAATGGTAAATCAGCTCTAATCCTGCTGCTGAGCTGAAAGCAACTATAACAGTAACTATAACAGCAACTACATCAGTAAATGTGAAATGCGTGACTTCATTACGTGAGATACACTGCTTCATGTCAGGATTTACTGACTATGTGATGGGTTCCATTTCTTTTATTCTGAGAACTGGAAACTTTAACTACTAGTAACTACAGCATCTAGCTTCGCAAGTGGTGAGGTATGAGAAGCACTCTGAATGCAGAGCTGAAAAGCTCTGGAAGTTTTATATCTGTTTTGCCCCTATAATGTTTATAATACAGGAGTAGTACCTGATGATATGCTGTTTGTACTTGCTTGGACTAAAACTGAATGGCTTGTTCACATTTGTTTTCTTCTTTGTATAAAATACCTGTTTCACATTTAACCTATTTCCCCAGCCATTTCACACCACACTATTACAAATTGAGATGCATACCTAGATGTCTACAAATATGGTTAACCTGTATTCCTACATAAGTAGTCACATGTGAAAAGTGGGTGAGTGTTAATCAAGAAGATGGGTGTCATTCAGTGCCATTGTGTATGAATGGTCAATCTCTAAGGACTGTATTGATGACCTTTAAATAAAAGGAGAATTCATTATGGTTAGCAACCATGATTTTCAGGAAAAACGAAATGTGGTGTTGCCGTTGAGTTTATTAACCCCTTTAGAGGCTTGACAGAGTGCATAAACCAGAAAAAACCTCTTGTTGTTTGGCATACTAGTAAATCTCAGTGACTGTACTTTCTTAAAGCAAGCTCAAGAAGATATCCCCAAATCTTATGATTCCCTTGCATACCTCTTTATTCTGTTCTGTGTTGATAGAGAGTTTTCTTTAAATCCTTGCATGTAAAACTGTAAATTCAGACAAAGGATTTGTATACTAAATATAAGATATAAATATTTATAATTGCATGTAATGCTTTCGATAGTGCATGGATCAAACTACTGACAGGCTCCAGAACTCTTGATTGCTTTACCCAGTGCAGATATTAATTGTCTCAGGGCATTAATCAATAACAGCAATATGGGAAATACCTACCAGCCTGAACTCAGGAATGATTTTTCATTGGGAGAATTAGTTCAGCATGCTGTAGTGGTTATAAATTGACTGTGTGGGTGTGGTGCAGTGCTATAGCTTCTGATTTTTATACAGATGTGTTACTGCTTTTAGACTCTGGCTTGTTTTTGCATCACTCACTTTAGGGAATTGATGCTTATATATATGCACAAATTGAAGGGAAGTTGTCCTAGGTGCTCAACAGTTATGAGGATAGAGCATAAAATGAATCACACTGGAGTTTGACTGTTATTTATATTAACTTGTCAAAACATTGGATTGTAATACAAAGCTTGGAAGAATATTTTCTACGCATGTAGAATGTACTTTTCTTTTAGTTAATTTTCAAAGAAGTGGAAGAAAAAAGATGGACACAGTCATTTTAATTTTTTCTTTAGATCAGACAATGTAATATTTTGTTTAAGCATTTTAATAGAACTATTATTCTTTTGTTTTTAAATATAATTTTCAAGTGAATTAACTGCTTGTGACAGTTGCTGTTTTGACAGTTGTGGAGAATTAAGTCCTCTTTTCCAATCATAAATGTGTCAGTCAAAGATTTCTTTATCTGTTGTCCTTAGACATTCCAGCTTTCTCTTGGAGTGACCATTCCCAAAAGCAAGAGGACAGAAGTGATTCCAGACCACTTTTTCTGCTGACGTCAGTTACTGTCTGCTAGGATGATTGATGTTTCTTTGCTTTGAACTAAGCTGAGATTTCTGGGTCATTTATTGTCTCCGAAGAGCATGAAGGTAAGAACTTTCAACCTGGATGAGGTCTTGAAGTGATGATCTTTAAATGGAGGACCAATATCAAGATGCCATTCCCCCGTTCTTTTATTGCAACTGGAACCTAAAATATTAAATAAACATTATTCTCTAATTCTTTTCCTCCTGTGTCTGTCATTACTGTGTACAACAGTTTAGTGCAATCTTGTTTAATAACAGGAGTAGAAAAAGGAAGGAATAGCTACACACTCATTAGAAACAAAATCAATTATTACTTTTAAAAACTACCTGCTTTCAATTAAGCAGGAAATTATCTAACCGGTTACTTAATTTGCTCTGGCTGGCAGTCTCTCAACTGCTTTATGCTGAGTGGAGCATGAAATTAAATATGTAACAACTATCCTAATGGTTATGTTTTTAGAAAACCAGCATTTAGAAATGGAGGTATTTTGCATAGTATCAAAAGAAATAATGACATAAAAATAAATGACTGCTGCTTCAATGCATTTGGTATTTAAAAGAAAGAACTCTACTTCATTTTATATTCTTTTACTCTATGATTAATAATGAAACAATCTTTGGTTTGACTGATATAGATCTGTACATGGGAATTGGGTTATTTGTTTAGGTGGTTGTTTCCCCTCCCCCTTGCCTCAGATGATGTATAACGTGTGAAAGTATTGGTGCTAATCTCTTGCTGCTTCAAGTGTTATGCTCCACTCCATGAGCATGTATTTTATACACACTGTGCATTTTGGTGAAATTACTGTAGGAATCTTTAAAGGATTTTATTATTATTATTTATTTTTATTTTTTATTGCATGCTGTTTGCTGGATGTATATCTTCTTCTTTCTCAGAGTACATTTTCTGTATCCGAGCTGGTCCCTTTGCTTTTCTTATTGCTTAAGAGAGACTATCAGAGTCACATGGCAGGTCATTGTCTGATTTTCAGAGGTATCCCACTGGAATTCAGTACTGGCTTAGAAACATATAAATAATAATAATAAAAATGATACAGAGTACTTCTGATTGTGCATTTGGAGAGAGGTCAAGACTTTGTTCAAGCTTAGGTTTGTAAATGTGCTTGAATCATCCTGTTCCCTTTACGTATTACCATCACACCTCTCCCAGCCTTCTCCCTGCTCTAAAAATCTACAAGCATTTACAACGGCAGAATGATCCACAAAATTGCACCGTGTGAACTTGGCTATGCTGCCATTCAGAAGAATATATTTTGACTTAAACGTAACACATTGGATTTAATTAACTTGGTGACACAAATCCATACACTTCATTGTATTTATCTCTTTCAGTTTTATTTATATTTATTTAACAACGGAGAAATAATTTACATTGAGATGCAAAGTTAGTGAGTCTCTGAAATACGCAAACATATCAAGCAGCTGTATGGATCACTACAGTTTTTGTTATTTTAATAATCATTTCCATTATCATAATTATAATTTGAGATGCAGTAACTCATCACAGTCCCTAATACCCAGATATAGGCTATTTTGTTCTTCAGTTGAATTTTAAATGCTACCTGGCATACAAAGATAAGTGTCATTTTGTAGATTCTTTAATGAATACACTTCTGTTCTCTATGAACTTGTGAATTTGTGCAACTGAAGCAGTAAATGCATCCATCTTTGCCTTGGGTCTTGACTCAGACATTCGTCTTCTGCCACAACTTTTGAAAATGCTTTGAAATGACGGAGCCAGTGTCTTTTCAGTTGTGCCCAGTGACAGGATGAGAGGCAACAGGCACAAACTGAAGCACAGGAGGTTCTGGCTGAATTTGAGGTGCTGCTTCTTTCCTGTGAGGGTGACAGAGCACTGGAACAGGTTGCCCAGAGAGGCTGTGGAGTCTCTTCTCTGTAGATTTTCAAAACTCGCCTGGATGCCATCCTGCGCAATGTGCGCTGGGTGATCCTGCTTGGCAGAGGGGTTGGACTAGATGGTCTTCAGAGATTCCTGCCAACCTCGACCATTCTGTAATTATGTGAAATTTGGTAGAAAGTGTCAGTTCTTCCACAAAGGTAGTCCCATCCTTACACTACAGAAGTAATGTTTGTGGTAGCAGCTATCTGCATCTTAAGAAAAAGATTTGGTATTGTCACCTGGCCATTAGTCTTTGCAAGGCTATTCTATTTTGCTTCTTGAATGGGACCAATGATCCAAATAATAAAAAATAATAAAGGCAAGCTCCACTTAACTTTGATCAGAACTGAAAATGAATGTCTGACTTTTCTTTCATGAAAATGAAAAGGGGGGCCCCCCTCTCTGATATGTAATTTAGAAGCAGGCTCCAAATCTTCAAGAATGTAAACTGACTTCTATGTTTCAGTGACAGTTTTAATGAAGAAAGTGGTAGTAAGGAAAACCACTTGGGGACATCAGCTCAGATATTCAGAGTATGTAGAAGAACATCCCTGTGTGAGACACCCCAATTTCCTCAAACTTCTCTGGTCACAGTCCTGAAGAAAGTCACCTTTCCTTATTCCAGCCATTGGCATCATTTTTTTTTTTCCTCCATAGCCTGCAATCAGAGCCACTGAGCTGAAAAAATGCTGTCTCTCTCTCAGCGATGCCTTCCATCGAAGCTGATGGTGTCCTGTCAGCAGCTTATCCAGACAGAACCACCGGCGCCATCTTCATTAGGGTAGAAGCTAATATAAACAAATAAAGGCGTTAGTGTAGATAGCAGAGTGAGAGTATTACTGAAAAATGTTTTGCAGAGTCAGTGCTACGCCTTTAGTTTTAAAAATATATAAATGTTATATGAATCTCAAATCCGCTTTTATTTACATAAAATATTTATACATCAAGCAAGACAATTTCACAACTTTAAAACGTATTTTCCTGTTAGATTAATCTTTTCATATGCTAACCACATTACAAGTAAACATTTTCATAGTCTCCACTACATGAATGTGGCTAAAAGCTTCCTTGTTATTTTATAGTTACAGCATTTCAAATGTATCCCTTTTTGACATGGTTAGGCAGCCTGCCAGTTTTACCACTAAATTATAGCAGAGAAAACACTCAGTAGAATTTGATTAGATTTCTTCCTTCTCCCCATGAGTAAGGCAAAGCAAATTTATGTTCAAAATGCAAGCTGGGTTCTAAAGAATTGAGTAGAGATCCATATTTGTAGTCTTAAAAATGTATGCAAGTTTTGTGGTTGGAAATTCATCTTGTTTATAGTGCTGCTTTGTATTATTGTTGTATTTTGTTCTGTTTTGTCACTATCATCTCTAGAAAGGTTGAAAAGAGACTATATTGAAGTTAGCGTGTGTATTTCAGAGAATTAGTGATGAGGATGTCTCAATCTCTTCTATTAATAAGCAAATGTATTAATAAATACCTAGCAAGACTGGATTCATCCAACCAATTGCAAGCATTTGCCTATGAGATCTAATTTAGAAATGTGTTATCTATAGGCTGTGCTTTTAAGGAGAATGGCTGCATCTGTCTGACCTCTGAATATATGGTGAATATTAAGTCATAAGATAAGCCAAATTAGGGATCTAGCTGGAGCATAGTGTGGTGCTTCTCTGGCCAAGAAAGATGGGTTTCCTTTTGGTAGTGATCTGGGCAGAGGGGGAAGAAAATATTGTGCATACCTGATTTTGAGCTGATACAGAGTTGAAACATGGGATAAGACATCATCTGAAACTTGGACTTAGGAAGCACTCCCAAATATACAGACTCTTGTCCAAAGATCTTCCGTGGCTGAGTTATCCACATGTTCATCTTTTTCCATGAACTAGAAAGAGTCTTGATCACCTAAAACTTGTTCTCTCTCAGGTGCTAACTCAAACTCCTAGGTTGGCTGGTTTGTCAGGAGTGCTAGTGACCAACCCGCCTTGAGAGGCTTCTGAAAGACCATACACAATATCATCGTGATCGACATCTATTACATATTTGATAGATATCTGCATGAACAAACACCTGTGTATGATCATTATAATGACAAGAAAAAAAACTTGTTTATCTTATAGCTGTTACTAAGTAGCACTCCTTTGATAATGTATTTATGTCCTTTAAGGACAGAAGGAGAGATCGTTGTGAGCAGCTATTAAATAACATAAACCAAGAACTTATGGTCACTGATTTCTGAAGAAGCCCATTCTGATGATCTGTTGAGTAGAAACATATGTTACAGAAAACATAGTAAAACTGCTAAGGTACATATAAATGCTTATTTAGTTTCCATCCAAAGAGGCAAATATGATAGCTGGGTAGGAGTCTTTTATATTCTGTAAGTCTACTATGTAGGAACAGAAGGATTCAGAATCTGGCATTACACACCCAGAACATTTCACAAGTGATCCTTATAAATGTACACTTGTTGCTGTTTGCAATATATGCTTTTAGTATTAAAGTGAACTGAAACATGTATTCATAGCTCTCTCCTACAGCCAGACAAAGGAATTAAATGAATAACTTTAATGAATATAAATATGGTCTAATGGTGGACTTGACAGTGCCAGGTTAAAGGTTAGACTGGATGATCTTAGAGGTCTTTTCCAACCTAAATGATTCTATGATTGTATGTAATTATCTACAATATATAGATATGACATTAAACAAATCTTTAAAATCTTATGTGCCAGAACGTACCTAATAGTTAACAAAATTTAATAAATATGATTGATGTATATGATTAAATTAATTAGGGAAAAAACTTCTGTAAAATATGAGTAGTTGATGTAAAGATGTTTCATCAGGTTAAGCTTGGCTCATAGGTTAACAGAAACTAGTGTAGGAGGAAGGAGGTCCCACTTTTATTTATTATTTTTTTTTTGAAATAAGACCCATGAAATCCAAAGATTTTCAAGTTTAAAAAGATTTTAGCTTTGTTTAAAAAAAAGAAAAAAAAAAAAAAAAACAAAGAAAAAGAAAAATCACCTTGACACCTAGTGGCTGTGCAAATGGTAAAAACAGTGAGTCAATAATCCACACTAGCCGCATTATTCTGAGTACAGAGGTAGTGCATATAGCACACTGCGGATTACTTATTCTTGTAAAGAGCTTTCATAATAATGGGCCAATTTAAAGCCTACTGGCATCAGTCAGTATACTCCTATTATTATCATCAACTTCCATTCCAACTCCGATCCTGATCCAAAACCTATTGAAGTTAATGAAAATGTTGCAGCTGAGGTGGTTTAAGGACTTAAACAAGCTGTTCTGAAATCAAATATACTACCTCTTTTTACAGCCCTTTTCTTGATTCTTCTAATTTTGATGGCACCCAGCTCTTGCTGGTTTTACATCTAAATAGGGGTTATTCTACTGAATGTTCAAAACCCAGCCTGTAAATAAGAAAAAATATGACATTGTCAGAGGAAGGAGCACAAAAGGTGTTGTGTGTGTTCATAGATAATTACATTTAAGTAGGGCAGCAGAACATCCATTTAACTTGTAATTTGTGTACAAATAAAAGATGTAATTGATTTAATTTATATCACCATGGATCATTGGGAAATGTGACCTGAAAGGATCTATATTTTGATCTGAAGTTCAATGTGATTTTATTCCTTTTGAAGGGAATAATAGTAATTAACCTCTGGTAGCCTTTGGAGAGTGAGGAACTGTCCCCTCAAGACTACATTTTTTCAAGCATATATTCATACTGATATTCCAATTGAAATAAATTGGGTTGTTCTGGGGCTGGAAGTTAATATTTCTCTTACCTGTAAGAGTTTTTTTGCAAAGACATGTAGACATTATTTATTGATCCATTAAAAATATCAATGCCCCACAAATATGACATGGGCAGTCCAAATACACTGGAAAGGGAAAGAATGAAATAGAAAAGTAATCCCTTTTTGCTGCTTCTGTGAGACTGATATAAAATGACACTGCAAGAGGACAGAGTTATTCACTGAAGATGCAGTTGAGATAGATGATCTTCAGATTGTTTATTAGTATATTTGTATGTCATCTTGCAGAGTGGGTGAACACAGTAGATATGAGTTAGTGTTAGCTGTAGTTAGGTATATCCTGATTGATGGTCATGTTCTTAGAAATTCTGGTTCTAGGGTGGAGATACTCAAGAAAGATTAATTTATTTTTGTCCATAAGATGCTATATCATACAAATGTCACTTCCTATCTTCAGCAAAACAGGTTTCCAAACTATCTTTTTGCTGTAACAAAATTAAACATAAAAGTTGTGTTTTTATTCTTTTGTGAACTCCGTGCACAAACTTTGATCATCCTCTGCTAATATGGGCTTGAGGTTGGGACTGCACCAGCTGTTTCACTGGGTGGGGGAAAATACAAGACTAGGGGTTGACACTCTCCCTTGATCTCTGCTCCTACTAACGGCAAGCATGTTGTTCTAGCCACATGATCCTATGATTCTTGTATGCCTCTGAAACTTGGTTGCAGTGTACTAGGTTGACCCTGGTGCTTTTCCTTCTCGGGCTACGTGTTGTAACATCTCCTTGGTACTTTCCCACTTTAAAAGCAGCAGTAATAAGAATATAAGCCCCATTGTATGCTCTAGAACTGCAAAGAAAAGAGTCCCCATGAGTTTAACAGCAGTGGAATTGCAAACAGATTTGTATAATTTCATAAAGTATACAAGCTATAAATATTATGTGTGTATTGTAAGAAGAAATATGAAATGCAGTCACCAGACAAAACATTTATGATTTCTGTTTACATGCATTTCTCATCCTTTTGTGACCTCAGTATATAATTTCTGAATAGTTTGTTCTAAGCCATAAGACATGCTGTGTGAAGAGGCAGGACCAGGAGTATTCACACCATGCCAGGATCTTGACTGGTTGATCATCTCTTGCTACTTATGATTAAGCAATAAAGAGAGAGGTGCAGGGTATTTCCTGGGGATTAATAACTGGTAGGGAGGAGTTAATGACCTGAGGTGCAGCCGAGGGCCATTAACCCCAGCTGGTCATTAATCCTCATTAAAAACCTCTGCAACTCAGTTCACCAAACACAGTGAAGGGCAAACCAATGTTTTAAGCACCTTTGTGATTCCCCTCTCTGTTTGTCTCTTTAAATGAGTTCTATTTTAATTTATATTACTTCCTGGGATGGATTTTGCTTTTCTCACCCCAGCTGAAGTTTTATTCCGTCAAAGGTTTATCGGAGCAGTAGTTGTGCAAAAACTGTAGTTTTGACCTTTATGGTCAGATGGGAGTCCTCAGTACTATAATAGCAGAATAATGGGCATTTTAAAGAGAAAGATACAGCATTTTAGATATTCCAGCATTTAATTAAATAAAAGGGAGATAAGGAATAAACTTAATAAAATACTGTTTTGCAAAACATATTTTTCTTAATACTGTAGCACAGCTTAATCTGTTGCTACATGGAAAATTTTTTAACTGAAGGGCCCCTGGCTCTTTCAGCATTAAAGCTGTTAGATTTTGTTTTACAGTGTTTCTAAAAATTGTTCCTTTAATTTTGGCAGTATTTGGTGTATGAAACGCTGCCTCATTCTGTAATCCATATACTTAAAAAGCCATATATAGAAGATCTTTGTTTCATTTTAGCTGATAAACATTAGGAATACATGTCTCTTGTAACTGATTTGAGGCTTACTTAAGTTTTGAAATGTGTATCGTTCTGTGTTATACTAGATATTTCGAGAAAGTTAGCTAGGGAGACATTGTAGTTGTCAGCATAATATTTAGCATATAGTAACTTTGTAGATATTCTTTTATTCCAGTTTATTCCAAATTTAGATTATGGAAGTCAAATATGAAGCTATAAGAATATTTCTGAAGGTGTTTTTGCAAAACTCATAAATTTGGTAGAATGCAAAAATCTCTTTCCCAGGCCCTAGCCCTGCTCCTGGTGGTAACAATACAATACCTCAGCAATATCGGAGAGTTCAATTGGCTGAATCCAAGAATAACAGATTGTCTGTGTACATTGCGAAGGTCTATCTGAAAATCAGCAAGAAAGTCTCTGCATCCTTACAACTTTGTAGAGATGCTATCAATTGTGATTGGCAGAGTTCCGGGTATTGGAGGCAGACAGCTGACTGAAAGGGTGTAATCTGGCATCAACGCAGTGAAATCAATGATGATTTTTATTCTTGATTCAAGTGAGAGGATAATTAGTGTTTAGGACTTTATTTATTTATTTTTTTAAATGTGATTTTGCCTTATGCCCACTGATTAACTCTGGGTCCAGAGCATGGGCTCATAAAATTAGACACCCTCTCATTCTGGAGATAGACACATACCTGAGAGATGAGTGATCTGAATGTTTGAACCAAGAAGCGAATGGGACACTCCATCTTAAGAAATGCTGCTTATGTTAAACCCTTTCCTGCTACTGTAGGAAACAAGAGCAAGACCTGGTTTGGTTTCTTTGCAGAGGAGAGCGAGTGGGGAAGAATGCTACTGTGATCTGCTACCTTGACAAGTTCATCTGAGACTGACGTGTTAAGGGACTGCCCTGTTTCTGTGCATCACAAGAACACATGAGGAACTTGGATATGCAAGAAACAGTGAAGAAGAATATGGGAGAGGCTTGGATTACAGCAGCAGTTCTTTGAATGTAGTTGTAAAAGCTATGTTTGAGCACAGCTTTGCCATTTTTTCAAAAGACTTGAGGCAAGTAAATATGGTGATTGTAGGAAGTGTACTTACTGTGTATGGTTCAAAAAAGAAATAAAAACATATGTTCCTGTGTTACAGGTCTTCACTGAGACTATTTATTTGAGTGAAGGTAGGCAATTCACAGGCTCATTTGCAGAATCGTCCCACTGAAATAGGTAGACTGACAGTTACTCATATTCCATGGAAAGCTCAAAAATGTTACCCAGGCAACATTACCATGTTGCATTATAGTGGTTGAAAAGAAAGCATCTGGGACTTTCTTAAGGATTCTTAACCAGCCCAAGAGTCCAAAGAAATTTCAGATGAAAAATATTTATACTGCTTTTAAAGAAAAAAACAAGAAGCTCACTTACACAATCAAAAATAGTTCACTGTCTACAGTTTTGATTAAGGGAGGCTTCTGAATGCTGATTTGCTATATGGCATTACTTGGGCTCCACTACTAATATTTCAGGTTGCATATTAGATACTTTTATTCTGCTAGAACACTAGCCCCCTCTTCTACACTATGTTCTTATGTCTGTAAGTCTCACAGTGGCTTGTATCTTAAATTCCAGGTACCAGCAGTAGAATACCATTTATAGGGTCTGCCAGTTACTGAAACCAGCAAACTTGCTTTAGACATACATTTTGAGACTAATTTTGTCCTGTAGTTCTTTTTGTGCAAACCTACATACTGTGTAAGGCAAAATATCTGCCTTTCTGTGACTTCCACATAAATTAGAAAATCTGCTTTTTTTTTTTTTTTTTTTTTTTTTTTTTTTCCTTGTGTCTGTGTGTGCTTCAGGTGCTTACCTTGCTTACCTTTAATTAAGCTTCAGAAATACAGGTTTTAGGGTATGCCTTGATGATCCAGCCATCTTTATAGATATTTCATATTAAAAGCATTTTAATTCGTTCTCTAGATTCTAGAGAGAAGTCACTATCTGTTGAAAGGAGTGGAGTGTGGCACTTTATTCCACTGGGAGTCTGGATTGTTCACTTGTGGCTCTGCTTCCTGGAAATATGTTTTGAAGTATCAAATACAGGGCAGTAAGAGTGACATATGAATGTTGTATGTGAAGAGCTATGCTTGTGCGTAGGGAATACCTGATGAACATGGAAAACTGTAGCATCCTGAAAACTGAGCATGACTACCAAGTGAGGTTATACTGGTTAGCTTAAATTGCTCTGACAACCCGGCTGACAGATGTCAGCGTGGGTTAAGGTAAGGACACAAATTGGAGATGGGAGGTTTCAAGGAGAACGCAAAAGAGACATCAAAGTTGTCAAAGCATATTGGTCTGCAAAGAATTCAATCCTTCTTCATTCTTATATATCCTTTGGCATCTCTCTCCAAGTTTGCAAGTCATGTGAAAGGTTCCAGTTTATGCCTCCATGGCCTTTGCTTCACTAATCATTCATTGGTCTGTATTCTAGGAATTTTTATTTTTTTTTTTAATCCCTATTTTGTTGTACCTAGACTATAGCCTTCAGCCTTATCCTTCAAAAGGCCTTCACCTTAGCTGATGTCTCGGCAATTTATTTATGACCGTACAGTGTCAAATGTTTTTTTTCCTTCTGCTGAATGCCAATGATTGTGTTATAAAGTCTTCTTTTTAAGGACAAGGCATCTTGATGTTTTGTATTGCCATTCACTTTTAAAATGGCTAGCTACCAAGTTAGATTTTTTCCCTTTTCCCACTAAATCTTTTACTTAAAGAAGAGGGTATTTCACTTGGCTTATGGCTTAACAGCTTCTGTATTTTTCTGATTGAGTGACCTTCTATGTTTATTTTAATAATTTTTTTCAGCATTTTTATATTCATCCTGTTGCAGACTGGCCAGGGCTTTGCTGAAAAGTCTTCTTTAAAAGCAGAAATATTTACTTGTTCTTCAACTTGTCCCCTGAGTGTGAAATGGATTTTCTGGGTTGCCTTATGGCTTATCATCCTCTACTTCTATCTTGTTGATCTCTTCCTTGACAGTAATTGTAACTATGTTTTTTCTGCTATTGTGTCCCCACACTGAGTCATTCTTACTCTTCATGTTCTCATGTTCTGACCATAAAACCTTGACATCATCAAGGATTTCAATCTTGTTTTTTTTTTTTTTTTTTTTTTTTTTTCAACTGTAGTTTTCAACTCAGAAAAAAAGTAAAGAATTTTCATAAGATCATGATAATCTTTCCCTGTGCTCTCTTGGCACTGCTATGCAGAAGATCTGATTCTATAAATGTAGAGTATTTTCACTGCTTATAGTAACAAGAGAAACAGAGCCAATATGACTTTCTCTTGCTAAATATTTCAATATGATATTTCAGTAGCCTAGACAATATCACCACTAGTAGTAGAATAAACATATTTCGAGTTTGGAATATATGGTTCTGCTATACTTTTCATACTTGTGAATCTCTTTATTATTCCATTGAGTCAAAGGACTCTTCTGTGGAGGTTAGAATGCTTCCCTCCACTGCTGGTTTCCATAATAGTGTGTTGCATTGGCAGTCTTAACAAGAATCTGATTCACTGTCAATTAGTTTAATGGGTGACATACATTGGCTTTATTATAATCCTCAAATAACTTTGAATGGTGGTGTTCCTTTTCTCCCAGCTGTATGTAATAATCAGTTTTATACTTGACAGCTTTGTTCAGAACTGAGTTAAACAGGGTGTATGTAGCTCAGCTTACTGAGTGTATTTTGTATGAAGACTTCTTTCTTGTTTGCAAAGATTTATTTCCTTCTCTCATCTGTTCAGGATGGAGGATCAGTGTACAGAAAAACACACATTGAGACTAGATGCTGCTGAGTGTGGCCTAATATTTAGGGAGACAGAACTGGATGTGATAAGAATGTCACCTCATTAAGCCTGGAATAATTTCAGTTCAGCAAGATTTCAGTTCTGCTGGACCTGAGATAGGGTCAACATGAACTCCTCTGGTGTTAGGGTCAAAATTGTCCATGTCCTAGTTCTACTTTTGAGCTAGAGCCTTGTATCTTCAGTCCTGTTGCACTCTGCTTGCTAGGACTCCAGATCTTGTTGCAGTGTAGTAAACAGGCTGCCTTAGGAAAGGTAAACCTTTGCAGAGCTGTGGAATTAGATAGCTACAGTAGCAATTCTATGCTTTATGCTTCCATGCCAGAAACCAAATGAGATTGTCTATCACATAGGCTTGACCTTGTCTCTTTTAAAATATTCTTGGATGTCCAGGGCTCTCAGCGTCAGGATTTGAGGAATGGCAAACCTGAGAAGTGTTCCCAAGTTCAGTGATACTGGGACACTATGCCCAGTGGGGCTGATTTAAAACAGCAGGCCTTGGGAGTGTAAGTAGCTGATCATGAAAGCTGACAAGAATATTTAAGATATTAATATAATAGAAGATATTTAAGTAGGAGAAGGTAAAAATAACAAAGCTTAATTTCACTGAGACTGCAGAGTGCAGTCCATCTTCATTGGGCAGTGTGACTGCCTTTTTTTGTTTGTTTGTTTCTGGTTTGTGAAAAGGTTAATACTTCCAGATTTTAATCTCCCTCTTGATGAAATCTGGCATTTCCTGTGAATGTGCTGCATGTGAGACAATTTGTTTCCCCCTAAATTTCTGTAGGGATACAGATTTTGTAGAAGTTATTTCTCATTACATTTACAGAATTCTAGATATAATATTCCTGCATCTTGAGATGTAAACAGAGAATGCACCTGATCTATATGGCAGAAAATTTCCATAGGTACCTGTGCATTAAGGTAGCTTTGATGTGCTGTATATAGTTAGGAATGTTGGTAGTAACAGTAGTGAGTACAAAAAGTTACTTTTCTGGTTTTGAGGTGTGCCTTATAGAATGCAAATAGATATTAGTTTGTGCCTTAAAAACATGTTTGAGACCTGTAATGTTTCATATAAAATCACACGCTGTTCTAACCTATCCCAGAATCAGTCATGAACTTGTGGAAGATGAGCAGTTACTGTTGTATGAAACTAGGATGAGATCAAAACAGGGTCCAAAACATTGGAAATATTTGAAGACACTAATAAATATTGTTGGTTATAATTCTGGTCACTGGTTATAAACCTCATGGTATAAACACCCTAATTTATAATGCGTACCATGGGAAAACATCTAATTTGGTGACAAGCATAGAGTCTAGCAAAGATTCCAAAAAAAAAAAAGGCAGTCACACTTAAACGACTACTTTTTCATCTAATTGAACATGTTTTCTAAACATTTATTATTTAATATGCCTTTTATTAAATTGAATTTCATACCTTCAAAATATTCTGGTAAATAAATGCCCTTTTCTCTGTGAGATGCAAGGTTCGTGTTTATTTTAAGTTAAGACTGTTTTTCTGAGAAAGATAAGAAAATCAACATATGCTGTTATCACTCCTCACTTTTGAAGAAACAAAGTGAGGACTATCCTTGGAAAGTAATTGATATTCCTGTACAGGTTGAAACTGATATACAACAGATAAGCAGAATGCTTCTAGTCTATGTTCTAGCTGAAAAAACAAACAAACATGACAACGATTATTTTATATGGCCTCTTTATATGGCCAGATCTTTGACCTCTTGGACCATTTTACTGATTTACCCAGGCCATTTTAAACACCTTAGACATATGTAACTTCCAGTCACATAAGTAGAATATAAAACTATTGAAGTAATGCTAAGTTAATGTTGTCTACTAAATGATCATAAGGATAAATGTGTAACTAAGGGTTCAATTGCATGTAATCGTTTTGCACTAAAAGTGTCATCTATATCTTGGACAACATGCAGCAAAGAAGTGCACTAAAATTGCATTGCTTATCTAGGTAAGCTTGTTAACAGTTCCACAGTCTGATGGAGGAACTTGTAATGAAATCTGGTCTTCACAGATCACTATTGCTATGACTATCATAGATCACTATGACTAGTCAGAAAGAATATAAAGAACATTTTAATATCATTGGGAGGTAATATAGTGAATATTGTCTGAAGTAAAGGCAGTAAAAATATAGTTCTGTTAAGTTTCATACTGAGGTTTTCAGAAATTAGTTCTGGTCATGACCAGATTTGATATAAAATCTGTGACCAGATTTGGTATAAAATTACAAGATCCATCTTCTGGTATAAAATGACAATTTTAAACTCAACTCATCATGGTTAGTGGTGGCAGCGGCAATGTGAGGTATCCATTAATGTTCTGGCTATAGCTTCAGTGCTAAATGTGACCGTGGTGGAGTTAACTATGGGATTCACTCCCTGTTTCCATCAGCAGAGTGTTTATTCTGTTCCAGTCTGTTTTACACGTGGAAATGCATTAGACAAAATGATTATATTGGTTTTATCTCAAAAATATTTTGAAAATAATGGGGCTGTTGAGGTGTGACAAACATGATTTTGTCTATTTTTTATTTTATTTTTTTCCAAGATAGATGTACAAGGCTTGGGACTTGAACAGCAAATGCTAAAAACTTATTCATATCAGGGAGTCTAATATTACCGATCTTACAGTGTCACTCGTCAGGTGACATTTGTGCATGCCTTTGGAAGCTGTAAATATTTTGTCTTACTTTGTCTCACTAAGTGAGTAAATCGTTTCATCCTTTGAGCTCCTCATGCACATATCAAGTCCTTTTTTAAAAAAAAAAATACACAACAACAACAACAACAAAAACTTGCATTAAGGGTTTTTTTTTGCATTAATTGTTTGCTTATTTTGTCATTTTCAGTGTTCTGGAATCCTCTCCCAAAGCTCTGCAATTCAGTACCCACATAGCCTAATGCTGTAGTTACAGAGCAGGTACAGTGCCCTTGGAAATAGGGGAGGGATGTCACCTTCCTTCAGGGGAGGTGTCAGAGATGTTTGAGCCTCAAACATGTTTCTGCACAAAGGGAATAAGAAAGGTGACAATTGTTGGAGAACATCTCCTGTGTGGGGCACTGGCATCCATCTAACAAACTGACCTGAAGTTCCATGGGTTTCGCCGCTAACTAGGTGCTCAGTCTCAGGATGTTGTGGGAAGACTGTTGAGGGTTGTCTGGACTTTGGACCATCACCTCCTGTTGCTCTTCCTTGTGGGCACCTATGATACTGCCAGGAAGATGCTGAGCCTACCAGGAGTGACCACAGGGCTCTGGGGCTCAGGTGGAGTTTGTGGAGCACCAGATGGTGTAGTCTGTGAAGATCAAAGGCTTGAGAAAGAGTAAATGGATCCTGTAAGTCAACACCTGCCTGGTTGTGAAGTTGGTGTTTTTGAGAGGGATTTAGCTTTTGCATTCATGGAAACCTCTGAGGATTGGTGACTGCTGGGAAAATATGTGATCCACTCAACTATGCAGAAAAAGCACCTCTGCCAATAGGCTGGGCAACCTACTGAAGAGAACTGTAAACTAGGAATGATAGGGGAAGGAGACTACAACCCTCAGTTAATGGAAGAAACAGTGAACAGGGCTGAGAAGCAAATGGTGTAAGGTAATGGGTACAGTAGAGATCTCAGGAATAAGGAGCTCAGGATACAGGGTAAACGGAGGACATGTGGTGTGGCAGCTACAATGCTTGGAATAACTTAGACATGGTGGGAGAGCTTGTGTTACTGGGGTGCAGGAGTCAACAGGTGTAGGCTCTTCAGGACAGATAGGAAAGGAAAGTAAGGACTGAGGGAGTTCTTCAAGTGAAGGAGCATTTTAAATATATGGAGCTCTTCTGAAGGACAGATGACGGGAAAGCTAAGAGTTTGTGTGTCATGATAAGGGGAGAGGCCAGTAAGGGAATGCAGACATCATGGTGGGATTTTGTTATAGATCATCTGATGATGATGAAAAAACAAAGCCTGTAGACAACCTGAGGAAATGTCTGACTCATAAGCTGCAGTTCTTATGGGTGAATTGAACCTATCTGAAATCTGCTTGAAAAAATATTATCAGGATTAATTTCTTGATACAAGCATTGGAGGGGTCAGTTACATGTGACACAGAATTGTATCTGCTGTTCACAAAGAAGGCAAGAGTGGTTGAAAGTGTAATAATTAACAGCTGCCTTGGCTGTAGTGACCTTCAGAGTGACTATGAAATAGGGGAATTCAAGGTCTTTAGGGAGTGAGAGAGGCAACTAACAGCCTAACAGGCCCTGGACTTTAAGCAAGCAGACTTTGACTTATTCAGGCAACTGGTATGTAGGATCACACTGCAGCTCTAATGGGTAAGAACTTGTGAAAGCTGGCAGGTTTTGAAAGGATAATTCCTCCCAAATGCAGAAGCAGTCCATAATCAGGAAAGCAAGCAACAGCATCAGGAGACCAGGCTGGCTAAGCAGGAAGCACGTGGTGGAGCTCCAATGCAAAAACAGTGTAAAGCAGGGACAGACTACAAAGGAGGAATTTAAAAAAGTTGTCCAAGTATGCAGGACTGAGGCTATGAAAGCCAAAGCTCAAACAGAATTGATATGTGCAAGAGATGTTAAGGATAAGAGGGAATGCTTCTACCACTGCACTGGCAGGAGGAGGCTGAACAAGGAAATTGTGGGCTTGTTGATGAGTGAGGTGTGTGATTTAGTGGCAGTGGGCACAGATAAGGCTGAGGTGATCATGCCTTCTGTGCCTTGGTCTTCACCAGTAAGGCCTCACAGGCCTCTGTACTTAGTGAAAGTGCTCAAGGAAGAGAAGTCCCAGCAGGGGACAAGGACTGGGTCAGGGATTACTTGAGAGGACATGACCCATGGAAGGTGGTGGGACAAAGTGGGCTGCATCTGAGGCTGTTGGAAGAGTTGACTTATGTTTATACAAGAACGCTACCTACCTTCTTTTGTCATGGAGACTGGGGAAGAGCTCAGAAGCTGGAGAAAGGCAAGTGTTGCACCAGTCTTCAGGAAAGGGCAATACAGGGAATTGCAGACTCATCAGACTCACTTTGCTCTATGGGAGAAGCATGGAGGGAGTCCTCTTGAAACACTTCTCAGCACAAATGGAGAAGGCCATTAGGAACAGTCAACATGGACTGGCTATAAAGAAAATAATTTCCTGGATAGAACAACCAGGAAGTGGGACAGGTTGTCTGAAAGAATGTGCAGTCTCTATCCTTGAAAGTTTTCAAGACTCAACTGGAAAAAGCCTTGAGTAAACTGGTCTGATCCTAGCTGACCCTTCTTTGAACAGGTAGTTGGACTAGAGGCTTCCTGAGGTCCCTTCCCATCTGAAGGATTATACAATTCCATGATACTATAATTTACAAGGTGTCATAGATGGGCAGATTAATCCCATTTCTATGTTATTTATATATATGGGTTGGCAGACTAAATAAGCATAGTGGAGGCATTACCTTTATTGCATAAAGAAGTAAGCCTGATGGTCTGCATTCAACTGCTCTTTGAGTTGGGCAGTTATTCAAGTGCTGCTAGGAAAAGTAAACTGCAGGTGATGCTGACGAACACAAGTCTTGTTGCAGGGTGTCTCATCTAAGACTTTTATCTGTGTGATATGTAATTTTTCTGGTACTTGGAATTTTTTATTTAAAGAATATACCATGGGTCATAGTAGAAATATAAATGCAGGCAGAAAGACAACAGATAAATCTATGTGGGATTTTTAAATGGAGAAAGTGACATTAATGAACATATGACATGTCCATTTGTTAGAGTTGGGAAGGAGGAAGACAAATCACAGATTTGTAACTTATAAATTAATGCAGTCATACAAAACTTCTCTTATGTGGACTCTAAGGATCTATCTACATTTGAATTTTTATACTGTGATTGGCATTACACAGATGGGAAAAGGGGATAATATGATGAGAGAAGTGTCAGGGCATGAAAGCATTAAAAAGTGTGCTAGTGGGTTTTCTCTTTTTTGTGCTTTTCACAAATGGTGCTATTCATGGGTCATCTGCATGGAGGATTGCAGACTGCAGAAAATGTTTTCTGCATTCAGTGTAAGAATGTTGTCTAACTGCTAGGTGATAGCAGTTTTGTCCATAATGCAATGTTGATAATTTAATTGTTTACCTAGTATGAGTCTTATATGTGAAACTCAAGTGAAGACAGCTTGAACGGAAAATAGTGTCGCTAGTTTCTTAGATGAGAGAGTTGCTTTTTGAGAAGTATAGATGGGACTACAAAGCAGCTTTCAGTTTGCACTCCTCAGTGAAGATTCTGAAAAGGCTATTCATATTAGCCCAGTGCTGAGCAAAAAAGGATTCCTTTTAAATTAGGATTTATAAATAATCTGGAGTTCAGTCCTTGCAGTGACTCTGTGGAATGAAGTTGTTTGCCAAGTTACTTGGGGAAAGAGTGCCTTTTTTTTTTTTTTTTTTTTTTTTTTTTTCCCTCTCCTGGAAAGATGTGTGTGCTGCAGTTAGGCTCTGCACGTAGGAACTTAAATACCCTATGCAGTGGGTAACAATGTAAACTTGGAATATATCACACTCGTTACATTTGTCTGTTTACTCCCTGTTCTCAGAGTAGTTATTTTAAAAAGAACTACCTCTTACCCAGAAGCCTGTCACTCCAGTAATCCTTTCAGATAGTTAATCACTTCCCTCTACTTGAGAGAAGAAGTATGCTTGGACTATTTCATTGATCTATCTTCTGAACCACAATAAAAGTATAGTAGGCTTACAAAATTGTGCCACAGGACAGAGGGAAGGGGCTTGCATATTGTGTAATTTGGTGGCTGCAGCTCTGAGGAAACTGACTGATCATCTCTCCAAGTGCAAACACCTTTTGTGGAGTGGTGTTGGTGGGATAGCTGGAAGAGGTCCTACTGTTGCTAAAAAATGGAATATTTGATAGAAGGCATGTGTTTGCAGGCAGAGGGAAATTTCTGGGGGAAAAAAAAAAAGGGGTGGGGATCCAGATTTCTTCAAGGTGTAGTTAAAGAAAATTAATGCAAGTTCTGATTTTGGTTCTGTATTGACACACAATGTTGAGTTTCTTGGAAGCTCCAATTACTGCTGTTTCTGAGGATCCTTAAGCTCTGTCACATGAAGACACCACACTAAGATAACCTGCATTATGCCTTTTAGAGAGCTAGAGCAAGGGCTGTAGAAATGACTAGCTTGTGGTAGTGTGAGGTCTATTGTGGAAAAGGAAAACAGTCTCTTAGTTACTACCCTAACTGCCTATTTATTTATTTATTTATTTTCCCATGGAAAAAATCTTTAATCTCATCTTATTAATACTCTGTTGGCAGAAATAAATGCTCTTTTGTAGCCACATGGATATTTTTCTGATGTTAAATTAAATCTAGTGGCATTGTGTGTTTGGATTTGTTCAGTATAGCCCTTCTTCAGGTGTGAGCTCTACTGAAATGTTTTCCATACTGGAAGGTGAACAAGAACAGGAGATTAGTTGAGATAGTAGTAACATAGTTGCTGCTGTGGTCCGTGACTGTACAATCAGCTCGTGCAGTGCCTTATGGCAGTGGTATCAGAGTGGCCTCATAAATGCAGGACCAACAGGGTATGTCTTTAAGCTGCCTTTAAGTCATACTATCAACTACTTTTATTGTTGCACATGATTTCTTAATTGCATAGGTATTAAATCAATGGTGGGGGTGTATACACAGATAGCATCTGGGTAACTAACACCTAGATTTCTGTTTTCTGCTTGTAGTGTTTGAAAAAATGTTCTTTTTAGCCCTGGGGATCGTTCCTTTCTCTCTCTCTGGATCTTCATCTACAGTTTTAGAGGGAGGGATTAAAAAAAAATAAAAAAAAAGGTAATTATCTCCGTTAATAGTCTGTCTGCTTGTGCTTGATTGAAATGCAGGCAGGCTCTTCTGTATCACTGATTTATTCCCAAAGAGAAGTTCCAGTTGTCTACAAAGCCAACACCTTTGGACAGGCACCATCTGGCCAGCTGCTTATTAACTCCCATGGTCCCGTCTGATTCTACCAGTACAGAGCCCAGTTTCAGAGAAAGCAAACGAGAGGGATGCTGCCAGAGCCCCAAGATCTCTCTTCCCTGAAGAAAGATGAATTCCAATGCAGCCTCCCTAGTGGGTGCCATGTAAAAATAATTAAAAGGGTATGGAAGAAAAACAGATAATTAAAAAGACTAACCATGGAGCCCTCTGATTCCTTAGGCTGGGCAGGTTTTTCCTGTAGGGAGGCCAGAAGTCAGTTGTGTCTTTATTCTGTCATTTCAGTTTCTGTTTTGAACCTTCAAAGCTCCTTTGAATCCAAGTACAAGTCAGAGCACCTTGGGGCTGCCATGGCTCTCTATGTACCTGCATGGGATTTGTTGCCTGGCCAGGTTGGCTTTACGCTCTCTAGTGGCTTTACTCTCCTGTAAAGCAACAGAGATGGACTCCAGTGAACGGTTTCTCATAGGTTAAGTTTTTACTATGAGATGCTATGAGGACAGAACAGATTATGCAAAGTGTAGTACAGGTCTGAAATCTCTTGTTCCATTGATGCCATGTGTTTGAAAGGAAGCATACAAAACAAACAAAAGCAAGAAAACAGTCAAACAACAACAACAAAAACCCACAAAACTTACAGGTAATACACTATAAGGTTTTATTTTAAAATTATATACTTAGGTATATAAAATTGTTGCGAGCTGGAAGATGTCCATTCATAGTGATCTATAAACATGTACATGGAGCTTTAGTTTCTATTAGAAGTTCTTTTGCATGAAATAACAGAAAAGTCAGCTCAGTATGCTATGCCTGTCACTGTAGGGATCCTACTGCATTTTTAAATCGAAGGAAAGTGATTGATTGGCTTTAGGAAGGCAGTAGAGGGCACTTGCAAGCTCACAAATGGCAATATACATGTATTCTCTGATTTTTTTCCTTTCACAGAAACTTCTGAAAATGTGGACTCTAACAAAATACAAGAAATAAAATATATATATATATATTTTAAAGTAAGCTCTTTAAAACTTATGTGAAAAGTAAAATAGATAAATTACATGATTACTGCTTTACTTTGATTAAAAATATATATTTTTTCATTGTTGGTTGCTAGGTAGTTTCATTACTAGACAATATGGTCCAAATATGTTTTATTTTATTGAAATTTTGAGCAAAATTAAAAAAAAAAAATAAATCCAAAACTTTGTCTGATATAAAAGCATGTTTTGTTTGTTTTCTAATCTAATGTTCAAGTATTTTAAAGACTGAGAAAAACAACAACAAGAACAACAAAAAACACCAGAAATGTTGTCTGTCAGCTTGTTTTAGTTATGCCAAAGCGCAGTGTATGGCCAAAGTTAAACCTTCCTTTTCTGTTTTAAAATTAGGACTATACAGGACTTGTTTTCACCTGCTTGCTCTTGGAAATTTTTCTGGACAAGGACAAATAATGTCACACGATCAAATACCTACTTTTCTTTCCACTTTCTTTCCCTTTTGTTTTTCCAAGGGGATTTCTATTTTCTGTCAAGCAAAGCATACAGCAGAATTTCTGGCACTGTTTTTCCTGCTGGGGAATGAATGGTACAACTCGTAAACACTAACATTGTGCACAGATGCTTGGAGAGATGATAGAAATGGAAAACTGACCACAAAACAGCTGCATTTTGGTGTGATTCCCCTAGTGCAGGGTACTCAGAAGTTTTCTATTTTCAGTAATTAAACCAGGGAATAAATCAAGGAGAAGGTGATGGCTAAAATAACTATCAGTAAGTTTTCTTCAAAAAGGTGTATGTATATGAAATTTTATTCTGCAGGTGTGATAATTCTCTCTCTTATCAGTGGAACCACTTTTATCTTTTGAGAAACAAAAAATGTTAACAGATAAAGGTGGATAGAATTTTCTTCCTTTTTAGCTTATGCCCTTTGCAACTTCATTTTTACCATATTGCACCTTGTTGTGCTTTCAAGGACCTTAACATCCTTTTTATACTGTGGAGTCCAGAACTCCACACAGTATTCAAGGTGAGGCTGCACCAATGCTAAAATACAGTGGGAGAATCACCTCTTTTAACCATCTGATTATGCTGTGTTTAATGCACTCCAAAATGCAATTTGCTTCTTGGCTGCCAGGGCATGCTGCTGGCTTGTGTTGAGCCAGCACCCCCAAGTCCCTCTCTGCAGAGCTGCTCTTTAGCCACCCATCTCCCAGTCTGTAGTTGTATCCAGAATTACTCTACCCCAGGCACAGAACCCAGCATTTTCCTTTGTTGAATTTCATGTTGCTGCTGATTGTCCAGTACTTCAATCTATCTAGATCCCTCTGGAAGACTTCTCATTCCTCCAGGGAGTCAACAACAACTCCCCGTTTAGTGTCATTGGCAAACTTGCTGAGGATGCATTCCAGTCATGCATCCAGATCATTGATAAAAATGTTGAACAGGACTGGCCCTAGAATTGAGCCCTGGGGAACACTGCTAGTGACTGGCTGCCAGCCAGACATAGCCATATTCACTGTGACTCTCTGAGCCAATATTAAGGGCTGATCTTGAAAAAAGAGTCTTCAGTCATACAGCTGGGATTTCAATCTCCTTGCTCCGTGTTCATTCCTCCATTTATACTAAAGATCAGAATATCTTTTGATGGGTAAACCTTAAGAGATTTGACTCAGTTAGAGTCTATATATTGTAAAGCTTGAAACTTCTTAGTTAATTCATTTAATTGCTGTATTGCTAATAGACATTGGGACCTTAGTGGCTACGTGTGGCCATTCCCCAATCCTGTGTTTTGCTAGATGCTCAAACCCACCTAAAAAAAACCATCCTGCTCTTTTCCAATTTGACCAGCGAATCAGGAACATCACGTAATCACCTCTTGAAGCTCATTCCTAATGTTCTCAGGAAAGTAATGAGTCTTGGTTAGTTCTGCTCCAGGCTTAAGCTGCAAGACAAGGCACAAATGTTTGAGACCTAAAATGCAACTTTTATCTAGTTTCTTACACAAAGAAAACATTCTCTTAATTCCAACCAAATCAAAGACAAACACTGTTAACTGTCCAGTTTTCGTAATCTCCATGTTAGTGTCAGGACCAGGCTTCCAGTGGCTGATCCAAAACGTAATTGAAACATCCCTGAGATGTGTTAGGCCAACAGGTGTTGCAGTTGCTTTTATAATTCAAAGCTGAAAAAAACAATTGTATATGAAACAATTGTTCTGACATGAAATTCTGCTTCCCATCTTCAAATACCCTGTTTTGGAAAACATCACAAAACATTGCAGAATGTCTTTGGGTGACAATTATTTAGAGAAGTTACTGCCCTCATAATGCAATTTCCCAGTGCCAGTATATAATTAGGCAGGATGAATAAAGGAGAGTCCCCATTGTGAAATACTGAGAAGCTGCTGTGCCCCTCCCAGCCCTATGCTGCTGAATAAATCAAATTTAACTTCCAGTTGTGCAACTTCTAGCTTTCTGATCTTTGAAGCCTGTACTGAGTGTGCTGTACAACTGGTCCAGCTGACTTCTGCCTTTAATCTTCAAGGATGCCTAAGAAACCTTATCTACATGTTTTAAAATCCTTCTTCTCTCTCTCTCCCTCTTTTTTTTTTTTTTTTTTTCCCCCTACATCTTTTTCTGCGTTTTGTTTAATCTGACTGTTGTGCTCATAAAATGTCACCTTCATAGTTCTGGAAGACAAATTTTCCAACAATATCACCTGCGCAAGCTGATCACTTCTGACGTGTCTCAGACTCAATGTTCTCCTCATTGAGGAATGTCAGAGTCTTTGTTACATCAAGTTTTCTTAGATGATGGAAATTCTTGGTGTTTATGTTGTTTTTAAGAGGCAGACTATCAAGCAGCTATAATATTTGTCAAAGAGTAATTCAGGACTGTATAATCAGTATGCTTCTATGGGTGAAATTAAAAGCTTCAATTTGGCAACACCAATTGCTATTGAGCTCTGCCAGTTTTGAACCATGACCTGTAGTGAAAAGCTTCATATTCTATTGCTCTTCTTCTGAGAGGTCAAATTTACATGATGCGGATGGATTTATTTAAACGTGCTTAAGAACACTCTCTTTGTTTGCTATCTGTTTTTGTGAGTTTGTGTAACGAGTCCCTCAGCAGATTACAGGGATTTGCTAATCACAGACCTTGGTAGAAGTTTTAGTAATAGAGTTCCTGGATGGGAAGAAAGATTATTTGGAGATAATCTCTTTTTTGCTAAATGGGTAGGTATATCAAATACTTCTTTGTATGAGACAAAAATGTTCTACAACTACTGTCTATGATATAAAGAACAAGAATTGTATTTTCTATGAGATCAGTTCAATGGAGGAAAAACCATCAGCTCAGGCTCCATGCTATTGAATGTGGTGTGGAAAAATGAACAAACAAGAAGAGTGCACCTTAAACAGGAGGGCCCTTTGCAACTGGATGGTCAGAAGATACCTGAGGACTCCTATGGTTGGTACAGATTCTCAATGCCTCTGAAGACTAGCCTGCAGATGAGAGGCTTGTTTATCAAACAGAAGCGGTCCATTGTATTCATGTTCTTCTGCAAAGGGAAGGCCAAACGACTGAACAACCACAGAACTCGGCTGCTTTACAAAGCTCTGTGAACAAGGTTTGTAATTTTAGTCTGTGGTAAGCCTGTTAGATGTGGCAGTGACAATGGTGGCCAAGATGACAATCCTAAACTATATCAAAAAAAAAAAAAAAAAAAAAAAAAAAGAAAAAAAAAAGGCAGTCTTGATATTGCCAGAGCATAATGTGGACCACTGATATGAGCTCTTAAGGCTGGTTTTATAGTGCCAGTATGTGGTGTTCTGTTACAGCAGGACTGTTGTTGGCAGCCCCTCAGCTACTTAATGTTAAGCTCGCTTAGATGGAAGTGTCTTGAGCTGTGATGTAGAGCACTGTAGATGTGGCAGTTCTTCTGTCTTCAGTTGTTTAAAAGTCTGTAAATACTCAACAGGATGGCCCCCTTCCTGGTCAGCAGAAAGTGATCATACTTTCCAGGTACCTGTGCAGGTCCCCCTCCCCCTATTTAAAATATGAATTTTAGGGTGAGATGAATCACTGTCTGGAGATGCTTCTCTCTCTTTTGAGGCAGCCTAGATGTCTAGTTTAGATTAGATGCCTGACTTTTAGACAGCAAAAGATATCAAGATGAATGAAATTCTCTGGGCTATTTCCTCATTGTCTTTAGAGAAAGTATGCCCACATGCCACAGGGGATCTTGTTCCTACAGGATTGTGATAAATAAGAGGTGAGGGAAGATCTTTCCCTTTTGGGTAAGATCCTGAATCAAGGTGGAAAAGATCCTGTATATAACACTTTCTTCTAGAACATGCTTCCATTTTTAATTCCAAACCTTTGCCTTCATGTTGAGAGAGGATCATACGCTTGCAGCTAGATTGTTATAGAGGTGCTGCAAAAAAATTGAATGATGTCTTCTGTGTAACATGCTTGATTGAATTAGTCTTTTGTGGCAAAGTCTCAACATTTTTTCTAATGTTCTGAGAGTTGTGTTTTTTTTTTTGTTTTTTTTTTTTTCTACATATTTTTTTAAAATTGTGCAAGGTATTACGATTTTCAAGAAGGCTCTATACACTTGGAACCAGCAGAGACACACCTCTGAGACCTGCCTTGTATAAGCAGAGCTGCACTGTAATCTACAAATAGGTACAATGTACGTAATTTCTAATTCTAAAATCAACTTTACTGAGTTTAAGTAGCTTGCATTGGGAGGATACATGCCCTGTCTGAAGTGCAAGAGTTCTTGTTATCTATCAGCCCTGTTGGCCAAGATACTCTTGGAAAGAACAAGCACTTGTTACAGAACTTAAAAGTATGTTTGAGTTCTGCTTAAACTTTTATAAATGGTAGGATTTACCTTATGAGAAATCTCATGTGATAAAAGACCAGATGTAAAGATGTAAAGGACTGCATTGATTCCTTCAGTGGGGGGGAGGGAGGGGAGACCCTTAATTAGAGCAGAATTTAACCCAGCTCAGTGGTTTGAGAACAAATTATCCATATTATCCAAGCTATCACAATATCAGAGCTTAAAAATTAAATGCTCAAGAATCAAACACCAACAACTACGAGCAGCCCTGCAAACACAGTCACAGTTGCTTTTGCCAAGCACAGCTTTTGAAGCTCCTTGTTCTCTACAAAAATTCCAGTCTACCATCTTCTCTTTGTATACATAATAGTGTGCAAGCACTCCAAGACTTGAGTATGTTTTGGTATGTTTGCTGTTTGTGTATCTCCACTCAGTCATTCTGAATCAAAGCAATGTGTTGCATTCAGTGTTTTGTAGTAATACACAACTGTGACATATTGAGGGTACTATATATAGGGAGACCTGTTAATCCATTTTACACTTTAATAACTGGAGTCAACTTTTACCGCTAGAACTAAACATGTAATGAACAGACTTACATATCAAAATACATGCCTATGTGTGCTTATGTATGAAATATTTGCATACCTTGCTTTTTTTTCCCCCCACCAGCCTCAGATGAGGAAATCTGAGAAATGAGAATGTAATGTTTTATTTTGTAGGCTGCTAATTCATGAGTGGCAATAAGAATGAAGCCTATATACTCCAAAATGCAGTTATGGCAACAGCTTTGCTTTAGAAAAACTTATTTTTCCAATTTTCCATACCTGTTGGAATTTCTCTAGGGCTTGTTTCTCCATTTTAAGGGATTTTTTTTTTAATTATTATTTTTTTTGATATTGCTTGCTTGATATTGCAGTGTGAGAAAACATGATTTGGAAAACAAGAGGATGTTTAAGACAAGAAAAATGGCATAGTAGATTGGCTTGTGTTATAATTTTCATTACAGAAAACAGCTGGGATGTGTTCACTGACA
Source organism: Aythya marila (assembly GCF_965140915.1). Classification (NCBI taxonomy): domain Eukaryota; kingdom Metazoa; phylum Chordata; class Aves; order Anseriformes; family Anatidae; genus Aythya; species Aythya marila. The sequence continues at coordinate 51,297,418 of NC_139043.1, forward strand.
TCCTGGTTTGCCATCATAGGGAGAGGGCTGGTGGAACTCTGAGGTTGTGGAAGGTAGGAGTCCCACTTATCAGAAACATCGAAATGCTCTGAGTTATTTTATCTTACAGAATCCCAGACAGAAGTACCAGGCCTTCTCTGCTCTTGCTGACTTTTTCAGAAACTCACAGTTTGAACTTCTGTTCCTTGGATCATATTGAAGGTGTTTGTATGCACAAAAGAGAAAATAGTTGACTGGAGGACTGAGTGCTGGTGTTAAGTTGAACAGTGGAGAAGAATCTCTATGTTGTTTTTACAGGTTTGCTCATGTCTCATGGGACCACCCCACATTTCTTAGAATGCTTAATATAGCAACAGATATCTTCTCCCTGTCAGATTCCTTGGGGGTTCTTAGAGGTGTCTTGAAAGTCAAAGTAATGGTTGCAGGGTCTAAATCTAAGAGAGGCGAGTAACTTAAAAGCAGCCTCCAAATGGCACTGGTGTCATGAATGTCTAAACTGGAAGTGCAATCCTGAATGTGTTTTATGGGGAACTATAAGAGATTCCTGCTGAACTCCTTATGATTTATGCACAGGTGGCAAAGCCAATCAACATTTTTTTTTTAAATTGTTATTTTATTTAATGTTATTGTATTGATTTTTATTTTAATTTTCATATAGACTCTGTGGTTTGAAGAAAACTTTCTGCTCTGCCCACAACCTAACAAGATGTTTTGGGGGAGTCAACTGACATTTGGGGTTTGCCAGAGGGGATGGTTCTGAGCAGAATTTAACATGTAAGAACTTTGCAAAGAAAGAATGAGGAGCAACATTATGGTGACCTGTGCAAAACACTAGCTGTGAATTCTTTGGAATTAAGGAGTCTGAACCTTCTTGTGCAGCAACAGTGTCCACAGGCCACACACTGAAATGAGTGTGTGTGTATGTGTGTGTGTGTGTGTGTGTGTATGACAGAGTTGTGTATAAGAGATAACTGAAAATCTGTTTTGCCTGTATTTTTGTTATGTGTCACACCAGGATAATGCAGTGTTGTGCAGAGAGGTCTGGTCTAACTTCAGAAAAGAGAGCTTGAGCATTGCAAGCAATAGAGTGGCATTACTGACGTGTTCTGCTCAGGCTAATTAGCCCATCTAGGAACTGGCTTTTCATAATATCACCGTTGTTCCAGTTCCTTAGTCAGTGACACTTCAAGTCACCTGTTGAGTGAAGGACCATGGCTGCAAAGGGATGCCAAGCTGGAAGGCTGTACCAGATCAGAATTCACAGAAGCTCTTGAAGCCTGAAACACTACTGGATAATGGGTGTTGAGCTGTGGAGTGGCTCTGCTGCCTTTATCTTGTTATCAAACCTGGTGTGCCAAAAAAAGCTAGATCAAAGATCAGTTTTATCATCCAGCTGTATGTCTGGGAGGTGAGATCAACAGCAACGCAAGTTGTTGCATATTTCTTGCTTCTGAGGGAATGAGCTGGAAGCCCACAGTATGACTTGTTCTGTATGGGTTTATCTGTGAGAATCTCTCTTGGTGACAAACTGAGCAAAACAATGGCAGATCCCCTGACACCATATGCCTGCAAAAACATTAACTTCGAGGCCAGCAGGAGGCAGTGAAAACCTGTAGATCTATTCATTGTTCTAGGTTATTTTTCTACCTTTTCAAGGGCAAGATGTCAATAAATCTTGTCTTTTTAATCATCTCTTCATAATAGCATGCTATGGAATTTTAGTCAGACTCGGTATGGGAAGAATGGTGAAGTTCACTACAAAAACCCTTACATTTCCAACGACCCTTTTCAGCATGTTTTTTTGACGGAAAATATTCTATGGTTCTGGAATAAAGTAGCCCACACACCCATTTTCACCATCAGACTGGGTGCACAAGTATGCAAGGCCTATCAATGTTTCTGTAGACCCCATACATTGTGTATTGAGGGAGTCGTTTGATTTTGTTAAATGTTCATCATGTTCTGAGGTGGAAAAGCCTGGTCTGGTGTCTTCAGTTAGGATATGGTATGCCCAAGAAACAGTAAGAATGACGTTATGATTGTAGATACTCTTTTTTTTATTTTTATTTTTTCTTTTCGATCTGTGAAAGGAAGAGGCTGATGGCCTGTCAGTAAATGCAAAGAACTAACTGGAGCTAACTGTCCTTAAGGTATTCATGGCAGGGGTTAGAACAATGGATGAAAGGTGCAAATTCTTTCCTAAGAAATGTAAATCATTTGTTAGGGGGTTGATAAATTTCTAATATGCTAGTGTATTGAAAGAAGGGGAAGGTTGTTATCACACAACTTGTATATAATTTAAAGCCAGAAGAGACCAATAGAATCCTATTGCTGCTGTATAAAGGAAACTATAGAGTTTCACTCCAATATTTCCTCAGTGAGTCAGTATCTTTGAGAGAAGCTAGGCATATGGTTTTGGAGACGTAGTCTTCTGTTAACAGAGAATTGTCTATATCCCTGAGTGAGGTGTTGCACTGATTAATTTAGCAGATTAGTGCCATAGCTCCTTGATCTGTATTATATGGCATAATTTAATGTGGCTGCTGAAAAGGACATTCCCCCTGTCATCTAGTTGCTTTGCTTATTCTTGCCTCTCCCATGTGCTAGCTCTATTATTTGTGCTTTCTGTGTGAAACTGAGGTAGCTTGTTGCCAAATGAATTTCCTAACCTGCAGAAACCAGAATAATTTGGTTTTCAGCTTACTCAGGTTTCTGGTTTGATTCTTCACACAAATTATAGTACTGATGCAAGGGAGGCAGTGGGAATAAATGGACACAATATGGAGAAGGAAGATGGGACTGGCCCTTTAATAAGCAGCACTGAGCAATGACAGATTAAATGGATTATGGAAGTATGATGTGAAACATAAGCAAGTAGCTAACAGCTGACACTAGATGAATTCAGATGCGCAAAAGGTACTCATATGGCCAATGAAGATAAAAGAATCCTTTTCTATCTGACACTTTCAGTTGGAAAAATTTATTGCAGAGGTAGAGGATTTTGTGTACCTGACGAAGCATGTGGCATGTCTTTTCTGCAGGCTGCACAGAATTTAGAAATCAGAAGGACTCCTAATATTCCTACACAGAGAGTAGGTGCTTAAAAATTCAAGGGTACCCCACAGAGAAAACAAAAGACTGCAGGTTCTTGAATCATCATCTGTGCTGTGAAAATTTTACCCTAGAGAGAACCAGACTGTTGCTTCAGCAGTTCAGTTTCATGTACCTCCTAATTCTGTTGAGAAGTGTTTTGCTGGGTTTTACACCTAAATTTCTTGCTTCTTTACTTTGAACCTTGTTCACATGAAAAGCTTCTGATGGGGTTCTTGGCAAGCAGGTGCAACACAGACTGGGTTGAAGATCTGACGGTGTGAAACAGGCATTTGCAAGGAGATGCCTTCCTGCAGGTTTTGTTGCTGTTGTTGTTGTTGTTGTTATTATTATTATTATTATTCTGTCCTTGTTAAAATAGAAAACAAGGTGCACAAGTGCTGACAATTGGAAGAAGTCAGCCAAGTTCTTCCTTCTTTATTTTAACTGTTCATACCTTTGAAGTAGAATTGGATGAGACTTGCTTCCTTCTGAAGTATTGTTGGCAGATGACCAACACTTTACCGAAGAGCTCTGATGAATTCTATTTTCATCAAACCCATTGTTTTCCAGCAGGGTCAACCTCCTATTAATATCAAAGCTATTAGGTTAATCCTCACATAATAATATGGTTTATACCTTTTGTACTGCACCTGTATTGGGCTTGAGGCATAAAATTAGTGTGACAATGGGCAGATTCTGTTCCAAGGACTTGTTAGTTATACATCTGCAACTCTAATTTAAATGCCCTTCAGTCTTAGGGAACTGGATTTTGCAGCTTTCTTTAAAAATCTAGCTATAACTTCAGCATGAAATTTTGGACTCTGAAGTTACTCTTAAACCATTTGTTGATTTAAATGAGGCTATGATTTCTCCAAGACTTAGCAGACAAAAGTTGCAAGAGGCTCATGCAATGAGAGCCTTGGTTTAAACTTTATGACTCTATATAAACATTCTCTATGAATCTGTAAGAGTATACCTTCTGTCATAAGTAGTTGTTTGGCACCATTTCATGCAAGTCAATGGAAGACATTACTAACTAAATCTAAACTTGTATTGTCTTGGAGGGGATGAAAGATAATGCCTTAAAGAAACTTAGGCACTGAGCTCACAGGGCACTTTGCCAGTGTAGCACAGCTATTTTTGCAGCTCTCTGTGTTTCTAACATGTTTCAGTACCAGCAATGGCAATTCTAGAGTAGAAAGGTTTGCACGTGTATGCTTTCTGTGGTATATTTTCTTTTTTTCCCTAGTTCCTGAAGTCAGCTTAGACTTCAACTACATTTTGATCACTTATACTCTGAGTCAAGTCATTGGCTCTAACAGGGCTCTTACACCTACCTAGCAGTTGCTTTGAGAAAGATGCTTATATATTTTAAATTTTACTAAAGAGGGCAGGTTTCAACCTTATTTATTTTTTAAAGAATTGGTAATTTCAAAAATAAATGCACAGAGAGACAATATCAAAGATACTGGAAAGTAAGAGCCCCATGGTGTATATGCACAGTGACACAAGATAAAAACAAAATTTACATCTTTAGTTCCCTTGAAAGAAAGTAGCTTAGCAGATAGCACATTCAGATGTGCTGCTTGTGGGATGCTGCTTCTTTGGGGAAGGTAAGACAAAATTTGTTGTTTTCTATCTGGTAAGGACAGACTTGGAGAGATGGAAACAATACCTTGGAGTTCTTACTGCTGCTCTACTGAAGTGGTGGCAGGTTGCAGCATGCTCTGATTTGGCTTTTGGTTTCCTTTTCTCTCTGTCTACCTGGGAGTGGAGTTATTTCTTTGCTGAAGGACTTGTTCAAGTGGTGTGCAAAAACCCCAGCTGCTTTGCAGGGATGCTCTCTGAGAGCTGTGACACAGTATATGACACTGGTAACAGGAGTTAATTTTAAAGTATCAGGTTTTTCAGTAGCCTGAGCAAGCATACTTTTAGAATTAAAACAAAACAAAACAAAAACTCCAAGCCTTCCTTTCTCCCAAAAGTCCTATCCCTTATTCTCATGTTGATATGCATGGTTTGGCATTTGCTGGTGAGTTTTGGAGAACCTCATTATTTGTAGTTTTTTACACTTTGCATGTATTCCTGTTCTATACTTTTTACGCCTCTTGAACAGTAAGCCAGTGCTTAAGTTTTCAGAGCTTGCCTGTAGGCCCTTTTAGTATTGGTCATGCTTTTTAGTCAACAGGTAAACAGGGACAATTTACTAAGGTTTTCCTAACTGAATCTTAGCAGTGTAGCCTGATATGAAGAACTGTTTTTCCAGTTTCACATCCATATTTGTGAGAGAGAAAATTATGCAAGAATTCTGGGTCAGCAGTTCAGTCCTTAACTCTGAAATGGATATATCTAGAATACCTGTGAAAATATTCCTGAACACCGGATGTCCAAGGTTTTAGTTCCATCTTTCCTACAGTTTATGATCTGTGTCTTTCAGCTGATTCTGGAGAAAAGGTTAAACTGCAATCACCTACATTATGTTTAGAGGTTTAGGAATTTGATTTTTGCTGTTACTTAGTATTTCTCTCCCTCCTCCTCTTCTACAGACTGGTTTCAATTGAAAAGAACTGCTGAGAGCTGGATATCGCTAGTGTTTCTAGACGAGACATTTACATGCTGTTAAAAATGCACCAAAACTTAGAGAGCTTACAAGTACTTAATGTGAGTGGTATGCAGGCAACAGATCATTCTGTTGCCAAGGATTTTGGTGCTGAATGCTTTTATGGCTTGATTTATATGTTCAAGCCGAACAGTGTATTTTGATATGTTCTGGTTAGACTATCTGATCTTGCAAGCTATATTAGAAAAAAATAAACAACCACCACCACCAACAAAAAACACAACCTAACCCCAGGTAATGTGAACTTGAAGCATAATATCATTCTCCCATTTATTTTCTATTTAAAGTTAATGTTGGAAGCAATAATGAAGTGTTCTTTTGGAAGGACCTGTGTGTAATCTGAGGTCAGTTACTTGAATCAAAGAGTAGATTGGGGCTGGTGTGTTTGCAGCAAAACTTATTTTGCATTTTGTCTGTTGTGTCAGGTAGTGTCCAGAACTTCTAAAAGAAGTTGAACTGTGAGCAGTTATATTGTGAAGTGGCTGTGTGCCATTTCTTGGTCCTGTGGCATAGTGTTGTGCCCTAATCAGAGTTTAGCTCTTGGCAATGGAATGGTGGTTTGTCTCCTGAATCAAGTGCTCAGACACCCTGGAGCTCGCTGAAGTGTCTCCTCATTTACACAAAGAGGTTCTCTGCTTTCAGATTCAAACTGATTCACTTTCCTTGGCTGAAAGTAATCCATATTTCTAATTGTGTGTTAGGTATGTTCCCATGTAATGGAAAAGTGCTATTACAGATGTGCTAATTAAAAAGAACCTGCACATAAATAAAGAACAGGAACTCTCCATAAAGGAAAGTCATTTAAACTTTTTGGAGATTATTAATATATATATCAAATATTTATTTTTTAAGAGATCCAAGATGTACTTTTTTGAACTCCTAAAATCAAAGAAAAAAGACTCATAAATGGTCAAATTTGAGTTAGTATGAGAACTTCCTGCCTTAACAGTGGCCTGAAATTCAGTATGTGTTGTTGTGACTTTAAGGAGAGCTCCTACATATGTGATAATTTTGGAAAGCTGTCCATGTAGGTGCATACTGAACTGGAAAAAATTCCAAAACCTACAAATCTATCCTTGAATGCTGAGGAATGCAGGCTCCATGGACACATGCCCAATGGGTTTCCCCTACTAAACCTCTGCTCCAGTGTTATACAGTATAGTTATACTTGTACTGCTAGATCAGCACCATGGGTGTGTACAATTGTAAGGGATATTTTCAATTCATAGGTCTCTAAAATATGCTTTATCTATACTGAATAAATTTGGCTGTGACACGACAGGCAGAATTACTTCAATTTACTATGGGGGAGCTAATGATTTCAGCTGTCTTTGTTGCAAACTGTGATTATAATCTTTGTTGGGAGCAAAATGAGTAGATTTTATTACCTGCATTTTGGGAGGGTTGTGGCAAGGGGGAGGATCAGTGGATTCTCTTGTAGAGTGAGTAATTGTTGAATTACTGACCACGTTTCTTTATCCATTACAAACATTATGGAATTTGGGGTGTCTTGATGGAGAGGAGATGAGCCAAGGTGTCCTGGGCCTCTGCCCCTCCATTTAATCACTTTCTTGAACTGTGGGAGGATGCTTGGTGGAGCAAGCATGTGTGTAAGCAATAGAGCACTATGACCAGCAAAGAGTCAGTCACATAGTAAGTTCACAGGTAGCAGGTGACATGAAATTTCACATGTCCTCTGATCTATGTGGGTTGGAGGTTGTACCCAAAGGGAAAAAAGACTTCTTCCCATACATCTTGCAAAGTCCTCAGTAGAACAGATCAGAAAAGATTTACATAATTCATAATTTGATGATGTGCTTTCTGAATTGAACCCAATGACAGGATGAGGTTTTCTGATCTGCTTTCGTTTTAGATGTGCATCAAATCAAGCCATGCAACCAGCAATTGATGAGCAATTGAATTGATTCCTTGTGGAATCCTTTCCAACTCAGGATATGCTGTTCTGTTCAGCTTAGAACCTGGTGGATGTACACTTTTGGTAGTGTGCTCCCTTTCCCTCAGATCATCAAACCAAGAAACAACAACCCTGTATGGGAAAGTGTGAATGTTTTCTCTAAAGACAAAAAACAAATGATCCTCCTGGACTCATATTCTAATATGACTAATAATTAAAAAAGATACAGCCAAAATTTTATCCAAAACATCAAAGTGTGTGCTACTGAGGAAGAAACTGACATGTATACCTATGAGGTGATCAACTAGTGATACAAATTCCTTCTTACTCCCAGAGCTACTGTGTGCCACTCTTCCTCTATACAAAGACAATTTGCTTTTCATGTAGTGATGAAGAACAATGTTTTAACAGACAAAGGCACTTCTAGTGTATTATTGTGCTGTCTTTTGACTAGCACAAGATGCTGGGAAAAATGGTAATTCACAGTGTGAATGCTTCTTGCCAGCAATGTGGGTTAGAACTGAGCATGTACAATCTATGTTGCACAAGGTACAATGGTGAACATTGTGAGAGGGAGAAAAGCCCAAATTATAGCGGTTGCTGATGGCCAAGAAACTAGTCTTTTGTATTTTTTTTTTAAGACAAAGGCAGCCCAAACAAAATCCAAAATATTGTCCTCCAAACTGTGTGTGTGTGGCTGAATTTAGTAACAATATGTTCACTTTTAGTGTTTGTAAATTCATGTAAAAATACATAGCTATATTGCTGAAACACCTGTGCTCCTGTTTTTCTTGTAAACTGATAAAAGGCACAGGTGGCTTTGCATTAACTTATTTCATGCAAATATAAATTTGCTGCAGAGTTTCTCTTGCTGTAACTATATAATCCAAGAAACATGATTGCTACTGATTTAATGTAATCAGTGTTGTGAGGGGAACATTCTGAGCCCTTTGTGAATGTCTCTATTCTGAGGGGATTTACACCCCATGTAAATCTGATTTAAATGAGAGAGTGGTGGAATGTGGCTTTCCTATTTAACCTATGCAAAAATCTATATTCTCCCACCTACATTTCTCACTATGTGATGGGATACTCAGCTGGTACATAGGGGGAGGGGAGGAGCAGAAGTCCAATAAGGACAGAGAAAGTAGGTAAGGGACTATCTCAAACAGGCAAGTTACACATTTTGATTCAATATTCTGATATTCTTATCAAGGCTTTCCAGAATGTGACACTGACTCAAACTGCAAACAATAAGGAGAAAACAGAAAACATGTATCAATGTCTTGGGTGTTCTGCAATGGTTTCTTTTTTTTTTTTTTTTTAGGACCAATGTTACAGCAGAAATAAAAAACAAGAAGGGAAAATAGTGAGCCATCTTAACAAGCAAAAGCAAATGTGTTTTTAAAAATGATTTTAGTAGTTTAAAGATATCTTTCTGTTTAAATTTATTGAACTATAGCCAGATTTATTCAATTAAGATAATACACTTCAAGGTTAACTACCATTTGCTGTTCACTTAGGCAAGCTATTGTACAGTTATGTAAATTTCATGAACAGAGACACGACTTGAGTGTCTTAATTACAAGCAAAAAGTGTCATTTAAATATGAATAAGTGAATAGTTGCCTGTATTTCCTGTTCACTTTCTGCTGTCATTTTTAAGACCAAGAGCTAACTAGGCACCTATATTGTGCTCTCGGTTTTTCCATCTCTAAAATAGGAGGAAAAAAAAAAAAAGAAAGAAATCTGTCATATAAATGCATGTAAAGCAGATGATGCGGGAATGTCCCAGTCTTACAGTTGTTATTAGCACACTGAATTTTAATTCACTCAGATCACAATGAACAGCAGTAAATATGCAGTATTTCTGTGGATTTCTCTGCATTTCAATTTGATATCTATATTTAAATTGTACCATCTATTATTTGTGTGTAAAATCCTTTGGTAGTAACTTTCTAACAAGTCTGCTAAGGGCTTATTCTGCATGCTTCTATTTTCAGTGCTAAGAGCTATTATGAATCCCTCTCATTTATTTATATACACATAGCTGTGTTCAAAACAGTCTGTTTCCTTATTAATTTATAGTCAGTTTAAATTAAATTTTATGTAACAAAAAGTTTTATAGCAGTATTCCCTCATCATCTTTAGGACCGGATTCCCTGTGTTCCTATCCTGTTGATAGTTCAGGATTTTTTTTTCCCATTGTTGTGAATTGTTTGTCTCTCCAAAAATGACCTAGAAAGAAATCTGTTGTTAATCACATATCAACGAGGGAGGGATGATTAGTTAATAAAAACCATGTCTTGTTTCTGTGGACCAAATGGCTAACTCTGGTTCTCAGTATGTGCAGAGACTCTTGAAAGACTGTTCCCATCCTTCAGTGATGTAGCTGCAGCTCTCCCTGAGGAATGAGAAGTTCACTATTCACTCTGTGCTTGCATCACCCTTTCCAACATGTTCCCACTGATACATTAAAGGAATTAATTGCTCATAATGATCTCACCATCTGTTAACAGAGGTTCATACCTACAGGCTGGTGGCATGTGGTGGTCCTATTCAGAAATCAATAGGCAATGCTGGGGGAACGCTTTCCCACATTGCCTTCCATTGCGCTCTGAAAAGGGGAGGAGAGCTCAGTGTTGGCCATCTGCTCCTTGTCTTTCTGTGCGAGAGACCTTGATGCAGTCCAGCCCGGCTCTGATCTGACTCCAGTCTGATTGGAATGTGGCTGATCTGAGAGCCTCTCAAAGCTGTGAAAGTGAGTCAAAAGGAGATCCCCATTGTCCGGCAGGGCTGAAAGAAAATGATCACTTTAAAATTCATAACTCCCAGGTGCCCGCCATCTATTCATGGGAAAAACTCTCTGAACTTCTCTTCATTAAAAAGAGAGGGAGTCCAGCTAAAAAGAGAGAAAAGGAAGTAGTTTGTGGGAAATGTGCAAGGGATTTCAGGCTAAACAAATGAGGAATTTGGAATTTTTACTTGTATTAAAGGAACCATGTAAGGAAAGGGAAGCATTTGTAAAAGCAGGGCCTCTGCATCAGGGGCCCTTCCCTGGGGTCCTTTAGCAAAATAAAAAGGCTTTTTTTTTTTTTTTCTTCTTCTTTTTTTTTTTTTTTTTTCCCTCTCAGGAGTTTTTCCTCCCTTTTCCTCTTTCTTACCTGTGTGAATGAGGATAGGAATAGTACAAGAATGAGTCTGTCCCTGATTTATGTGATAAATCAGAATGCATTCAGTCTGCCCTCCTCCCCCTCTCCTGCATGTATTTTATTGTTTAGGCTGCATATAAAGCTGACCTGATAACAAATGTAAACTGAAGCTGAGTATCCTCATGGAGAATTAGAGTTTTGAGGGGGTGGAAGGGCTGTTCTGTCAGCTTAGTGCCTAAACTATTCCCTGCCCCCATGTCTATAAATGTGAGGATTTGCCATATCACAGGAGTGATTTTGGTTTTCTTCCCCACCCCCACTTTCTCCATCTTTTGCCTCCTCTGAATGTGAGGTAGTGCCAAGTCCTTCCTTGTTCCTCAAGCACATTATGTGTGCTCCTCAGTTCTGTGCTTTTTCACAGGGCTTCACAACACTGAGTGGATTTATGCTTCCTCCTGCAGTGTGAACAGTATATTTCCCCAGATACTGTTTGTGTGGCCAGAGGTGAGGTCCATCACAGAGAATAACATGTAGTAGACTTTAAGGCAAGAACAGACTATTTTTACCAGTTAGTCCAACTAATTTTGCAGCAGAGGCTGTTGAATCCAGTGCCTGCTCCTCGTAATTCCTGTTCAAAGTCTTTAACTGTAGGCTAACTACCGAGTGGTTTCAGAAATTCATTTTCAATGTAATGATTTCCAGGGAATTTATCCATTGGTAAACTGTATAGATAAATATCTGTGACCTCTTTCTAATCTAGGGGGTATCCATTGTCCGTTGTGACTACTGGAGTTAGACACATCTGATGCCTGATGGCACAAAGTAAACCACACAGTGTGTCTGATTACATGTGTATTCACCATCATGTTGTAGTCACTTATCTCCCAACGCACCCATCTCCTTCATCGTCCCCCTAAATCATTCGGTAAGAAAAGTAGTGGGGTACAGCATCTCTTTTCCTGAGGTATTTTAATTGGAAGTGGTTGTGGGCCTTCCCAATTATATGTTGTTCTCTCTACCCCAACTTGCCTTTTAGATACCTTTGAGATAGAACCAGCTGCCTTTGGTCAGCATTTCTTTTTTGTTTATTCAACAGTGTGGGAGGCTGGTAAGCATTATTTAGTCCCCCCCCATTCTCCTAAAATTGCTGAGGATGTAGGCAACCATCACCAAATTACTGAGAAGCAGTGTCCCAGCAGACAACAATGTTTGTTTTGTAATTTCAGGATAACATGTTGCATCTCTATTCTCCACTATTAATCAGTACTCTAGCTCTTATTATAATTGTCAGTTTCAAAAATATTGTTTATGTCTTTTCTCTCTACATCTTCTGTCTCACTGCATGTACCTCCATTAGGTCAAGTGTTCCTCTTACCATAACCAGAGTCAGCATTTGCATAGTAACTTTTGGAACCAACTGAGGAGCATCTGACTCTGGCTTACCTTGTGATGTTGGGAGGTTATGTTGCAATTTGCACTTAACAGTCCATTCATTTCAAAAATAAAAAATAAATAAAATAAATAAAAGCATTAAGAGAAAAATACAAATTGCAAAGTTACATGCTCCACATTCAGACCTTGTTTGTTAAAATGGAATACTTACTCTGAATTATGCATGCTGTTGTGTGTCTAGGACTACATTCCTTAATTTTTGTGATCTATTTCTGTTCTTGAATAGACTGTCTTGTTTCTGGAAACTTTAGATGTATTTGTGTAATATCTTGTAATATTTCATTAATAAAAAGTATTTCATAGTTGGTAATGAAATATACAATAATTACTATAGTTATCTGAATGATAACCATCTTTTTTTCAGAGATGTGTTTATTGGTCTGTTTGTCTGCAGTGAACATTTTGGTTCCAACTAGTCTCTCTTACCTGAAATTCATGACTAGTATCAGAGCTAACTGAGAAGTAAACTTTAGTGACCTAAACAAACCAGCAGATTTTCATTTCAAGTAAGTGGAAATCCGAAACCGAACATATTATTGAATCTTATTACTTCTTTACCTTGAGGATCGGTGAAAAGTGGGAGCCTCCAGTGCTCTACATACTGTATGAACACTGTGTGTAAATGGTGCCCGACCAACTGAGTTTATAGTCCAGATCAACAAGGCAGATAATCAACATTTGGGAAGAGCTATGATGGCACTTAGGCAGATCATCTAAACTGAGCTCAGAGAACATATGCCAAAACTACCAAAAAAAAAAAAAATTAAATTAAATTAATTACTTCTTTAGTTCTCGGATGTTGGGTAGTCTCATTGAGTTACAGTAAAGCTGCACGTGAATAATGTTTGAAAAGTGCAGTGTTAAAGAACTGTATGAGAATTTGCATGTTCAAACACAATTTAAAGCTAGAAGAAGGGACCAAGGAGGATTTGGGCAGGAAGAATTCATGATGATCACAGATGGAGAGGAAAAAGCAAAAGGTTATAATATCATGGTTATGGTTTTATGCTAATGGTTTGTTCAGTACCAGATACAGTATAGAGATTACACAATGTACTATTGTTCAGTTTTGCTCTGTTCCAGCAGTTGCTTTCTTTCTGTTGCTCAATTCAAGTGTTTACACTGTGATACTTCAAGGAAGATCTGTAATGATCTGTTTAATAAATAAATAAATAAATTATTTTTTCATTTTATTTTTATAACATTAACAGGATCCTAACAAATACACTTCTACGTAAACATTTGAGTCAGCACAACACAAGGAAAGTAGCCCTCAGTAGGAGTACAAACCTCAAAAGTAAAGGATATACAAACTTAAACCAGATCTGTCATTGATGGTATAGTAATGTGCAGTCACACCTAAAGATTGTTTGGCTGTTAAGGAAGGTAGGAAAACATACAGCTAGCTCTGGTAACTTAAGATTGAGTGCATAAGATTTATTTATTTATTTATTTATTTATTTTTATTTTTAGCTAATGCATCGGTAAGGAATATGAGGAGGTTTTTGAACGAGATAGCTTCGAGTGTGTGGGGAGGAGGGGCATAATATACCATCTTGCTCTTAAACTTTCATCCTAAATACTTTATTTAAGAAGCAGAATAATCATTTGTGATGTAAAATTTGAGAATTGAATGTACCATAGAAGTGTTTCAGCATAAAATCATATGAAAGGAGTTTTCTAACACTGTTTAAAGTGAATGACTTGTGGAGAGGAGAGGGAGAGAACTCCCAGGAATGCTATTACCAGAATTTGAGGCACCTACCACTTTGCGGAAATGCCATGCTGTAATGCTATATAGTCAGTGAGCACTCTACAGGTGGATTTGGAGAATCTGCTTGCTGTTTTCTCCGCTCTGCCAGAGACATACTTTTCTGTTTCTCTAGTTTATAGACCTATACAAGGCACTCATATTAGGTTGTCAAGAGTGGAAAGACACATCAGGATAGGCACTCATGGGGATTTTTCAAGGGCACTGAAGTGGTTTAAGTGTTGTTGAATTCTCTTTGACTTCAGACTCAGCTTGTAAAGCCAGTACGACTGCTATCTACAACTTTAGGTCTCCATCTAACTGATCTGAATATGCTGACCTTTTGTATCGATTTCTTTCAGCTAGGTTGGATGAAGGGAGCACAATATTGTAGAAGAGTCCTTGGTCAAGAAGCTGATTTAAGACATGGGATTTGTCATGTTTAGTGCCTCCCATAGTCATAGAAAGTGGCCAAACCTACTGCTTTTTTCCCCCCTTTTTGCAGTATGTTGCCTGTTATTAGTATAAGGTGGAACAGCTCCAATGAGTACTTGAAAGGGAAGATACCTTGGTGGTTAGTTCTTGTCATTCCTGTGAAGCAGCTAGCCTGGGGACTTGAATTTGGAAATCTACCCCAGGTAAATTTCCTAATCTTTTGGCTCTTGTTAAACTGGGGAAGGAGGGAATATCACTGACTAGGAATTGCACTGGGGTACATAATACCTTCCAGACTACTTTCTTTTTTTTTTTTTTTTTTTTTTCTGAAAGAAAAATATGACTTTAGTAAGAAGAAAATTTCACACAAGCTCTGTCCCAAGTCAGTTCATGATAAAACTGTACATACTATACAACTTAAAAGTAAGAACAGCAGTCAGGCTTCAGTTCCATTCTCATTCTTCCTTAGCTATGCACTTTGAATAGCACAGAGGGGGAAAATGATGAAAATGTGCTTCTCAGTATTTGGTATTTCAAAGGTTGTTAATTTGCTCAAATCGAAGCAAATTTCTGTAGGAATATACAGAGGCCATTCCTGTATTACTTTTCAGTTTTAAATCTCTGCAATTTTCAGTGCTGCTGTTTCTCATTTTATTTTATTATTTATTTTATGATGTATTTGAGAACAACCTTTCCTCCTTGTTTCACCTGCTCTTATAGTGTCCGCACTCACATGATGGAGCCCAAGGGTTTTTTGCTCTAAAATAAAAAGGATTTATTTATTATTTATTTTTTTAAGAAAAAACAAACAAACAAAACAAACAAACAAACAAAAAAACTTAAAATAGTAATGTTAAAGTTTTAAGTGTGGGAACACTTGCAGTAATTCATATGTATTATTATTTTTAAAATCTTAGGACACTTTACACTAATTTCCCTTGGATTTTGATGTCTGAAGGTGGTTTTAATCTTTATTTTTTTTTGTGTGTGTGCTACATTCTGGATGTTTATAGCAATTGACCACTATTGCTTTAATCTGCAATACAACACTTCATTGACAGTTGCCAGTAACTTTGTGAAAAAATTGAGGTGTTTATGATGACTTGATGGATGATCATAGAAGTGTGATAGGTTAGTTCAAAGTCAGAATTATTGCTTAGAGAAAGAGAGGCTATAGGCTGAGTTGTTCTAAAAGAGAATTCTTGGAGTGAGTAAACAAACGAGGTTGCAAAATATTTGGGATTTTTTTGCTCAAACCAAATCTGCGGCAGGGAATGACTTTATACACTTGTGTATTATATTGTTGTGGAAGTACAATCTAGAACATGTACATATATAAATAAAATGTGTGAATATTTACATGATTTTTATCTAGGTATATTTATTTCAAGAACATTTTTATTGAGGAAATAATTTATTATTTTGAACTTTTTGTTTCATATATAAATATAGCTACCTTCTTTTGTTTGTAGTTGATAGGAAACTTTTTTCTCTGTCTACCATCTGTATTGAACCCAGCTAAATTCACCTGGTAGTGTCAACATTTTATTAAAGATATTTGCATTTCCTCAACTTATGTGAGCATAGAAAGTTTGGATGCTGCCATGCTGGGAGCTCCATAAGCATTTGGAATTGATGTTTTCTCCATTGCAGAATTCTGCCATAAGAGTGGCTGAAGGTTTGTCTTTCATATGGCTTGGTCTTCAGCAGTGACAAGCTGCAGATGCCCGAGGATCAGTATAACAGGGCAGATGTGCAGTGATACTTTCCCAGAACACTCTCTTAGCTCTCAGTGATTTCATGCTCTGGATAGTTCCTGTGCTGGGGGTGATATCTTTCTGTTTAGTAGGCCTCACTGAAGTTTTCTTCCAGAGGCAACCTAAGTCATGCACTGTTGTTGTTCCTCTTATTTTGGGGAAAAGTGCAATGAAGTGAGCCATTTCAGATGGTAAATACATGAATGGAAGATTATTAGGCCTCACTGGGTATTTGTGTGTGGAGTTAATATGTGGGCTAATTCTGCTTGTAATCCAAGTTCATTTTCATTTAATGCCCATGTTTATTCGTAGCCTGTATTGTGCTAGTTTTTATATTATTTAAACATATAGCCATATTTATGGCCTGTTTATACCACAGGAGGACTCAGTCCCATAGAGAGTGATCCTTTTCAGCTTGTGCTCCAGTCTGAGTAACAGAGCATGTACAACAGCAATCTTTTCTGGACTGCTGCTGCTCCGCTTCTGCAGACAGGCAAGAAATACTGAATGATGATGATGATGATAATGATGATTATTATTATTAATAACAATATCCACAGTTCACTGTTACTGTTTGTCTTAGCACAGCACAGAAAGCAATTCATGCCAAGTGTGAATAATTTTTCTTCTTTTTCTACTTCTCTTAAAATTCTAAAGTACAGATAAGGTATCTGAATCCCAGGTTTCCAGTCTTGCAATTTTGTCAGGCCATGGACAGCTTGTGTAAATGTGGAGGAAGTTGCAACCAGGTGCTCAAAGCTTCTGGAGTCTTTGGGACAGAGTCATTTCCAAATAGATGTTCATCAGTGTCTGTCTTTGACTTCCAAAATGAAGGGGATGAGAGTTCTGCTAACTTACCATCAGCAAACGTTGTTTATGGGCAGAGCAGAAACCATCTGTTTCTGAGAAGACTTTGCATCAGTACAGAATATGGCTGTCCATGCATTTCACCCTGCATGGCGTACCAATAGATCCCGTTTCTTTTTTTCAGAAGTGGGTACTACTTTTTAGAGGTAACCAGTGCAAAGCAGGAATGTATGAAGATGCTCATAAAGTGTTTAAAAAGGAATGAACTGGACTTTATGCAGCTTACTTGGTTGAATATGTTAAAGAAAAGGAAATGTTTTGTCCAGGCACAACTCTGCATGCTGAAGAAAGGGGTAGTTTGGGAGGAAGTGAGAAAAAAATTCTGGATGCAATGGACAAGAAGGATGTGGCTGGCAGGACAAGACCAAAATGTGGGAATTAGTGAGTTTCAGGTACATTAAATGCCAAATTTATGCATTACAGTGAAGAATTAAGGCTGAATTGTCAAGGTTTTTTTTTTTTTTTTTTTTTTTTTTTTTTTTTTTTTTCTGTTTAGAATAAGGATTAAATGCTTGGCAGGTCCTTAGGTCCTTTCTCCTGACAGGTCCTTTCTCCTGTTTGCCTGCAGATCTTTCCTCTATCAGGGTGATTTTTATATCAACCTTGCTGATATAAACTTTCAGATGTGCTTCCTTGCAAAGGCCTTTTTTTAATTATTTTTTATTTTATTTTAATTTTTATTGTTAAATTAGTGTGATTGTATTCAGTGATTTTGGGGGTATAAGCCCTGATAGAAATCAATACATGGAAATTATAAAAGCCCTATAGTAAATCTTGGCAGAAAGGTTGTTAAGGTGGAATAGACTGCAAATCAGGAAGGTATGTATGCTGTGTTCTCTAAGCAAAATGATCAGAACTTCATTTGTAATAATTCTTTGCTAAAAGTTACTTCATTAAGATTTGTAATACTAAAATAAAATAAAATAATGATAATCATTGGGCTTGATGTTTCTTGGGGAGAGATATAAGAGGGAAAACCCGTGCTTTAGCCTGTCATAATAAATGCTTTACTAATTTCTAGTAAAATATTTTAGCATAACAAGCATAAAAAATGAGAAGTGCAATATCTGTCTTGAGTGAACACTATGTTTTCTTGCAAATGAAAGATTAAATTTATAGTTGGATTCCTTCTTTTTGCATACAGACTTCCTAAATGTTATAAATGTACTCAAAAACCTCCATACTCTATTCTACTTATTTATACTATATATTTGTGCAATATTGTGTAGGGAAAACAAACAAACAAACAAACCACACTGATGAATTCGAGTTATTTTCATTTTTAAATTTCTGAAGGTTTTTCAGGTTTGCTTTTTAAAAATAAAAGTGAGGAACCAAAGTGCAAAGCAGAGAAGCATTTTGACTCCAAGCAATTATAGGCGTATTGCAAAATCAATGTTACGTTTAAGATGCTGGAGATACTATTTAGTCAGACATTTCTTTAAGATCTCATTCCATCTCTGATTATAAAGTCTTAATGGTTATAGCAATAGCCAGCTAGGCCTGAAGTAATAAAGCTGAAGAATTGTCCTATCCATTGACCATATATTCACCACAGAGAAGGGGGTTTGTGGCAGGTTCTGGGGTTAAACAAGTTTGCTTTATTTTGACCTGGTAGGAGGAATAAAATCCTAAATGGAGGGATGTCCAGCTTCTAGTTACCTTTCTAATGATCTCTGTTGCTGTGTGTGTGTGAATGTGTGCTAATTAGCTGGTAATGGTGAAAGCAAAATGCATTGGAATACCTGTCTGCTCTATAAAATGTAATTTTAAATGGGCTCACTTTGGAGCAATATCTGAGAGGGTACCCATGGCAAAACATAATACTTGCTGATTGCTAAATGTATTTCAGATTTTGCATCTAACTTGTGTTAGACTTGTTGATTGTTCTTTAGCCATTTGGAATTTCCTTAAATCATATGTATCGCCTGAAATGAACAAGCAACGCCCCCCTCTCCACAAATATTCAGAGACAGAACTTGATCTTCCAGGTTTATTATTTTCTTTGCTTGAGAAACCATAGTTTAAAATGTTTCTCTATGAAATATTAATTTCCTTTGTAAAAGTTAATACATAATTTTTAGTTCTAATTTACCAGCCTGTGCTTATTGATATCTTTCTCTACAGAGCAGTGACTGCATTTTAGTACCCAAAACTTTTAGAATAAAGGCTTGTTTTCAATAGTTTTGTTGGCGTCATGCTTCCTCCTTTATAGCATACATAGAAGGTGAGGAATTATCAAAGAACCCATTTCAAATGTGTATTTTTAATTTAAATGCAGTCTGGCATTGCTTGTATTTTCAAAGAAGACAAGGTAATAATTATCAATGCCTTAGCTGGGATGTGAGTTAACATTTGCACCAGCCATAGATTTTTCAATTAGCACTGCCATAGAAAACCCGTTCCCCCAGCTTTTGTCAATGTGCTGTAGGAGAAGAAGAGCAAATAGATTGGAAATGTTCTGCAGCTCAGGCTCCTGGGAAAATGTAACAGGTGTTACAGCTCAGCTGGGTATGAGCTTTATGAAAAAGACCCTCTCAGACTTTGCCCATAGAATTCCCTTTCCTAGCTAGAGCTTCAAGTAGGAAGAAACTAATGACTTCATTACCATCTCAATTCTGGGAAATGCTTGGTCCAGACCTGAATCATTAAAGGAAAGGTATAGCACTCTGTGTGACCTTACAAGATCAAAATGTTATTTAGAGCAATTCCATTAGTCAAGGCTATAAACCTGAAAGAACACACCCTTTTACGTTGGCTTTAAGGCCATAAAATGTATGTCTGTATGTCATGGGAAGGAGGATGGGAGGTGGAGGGGGGGAGGAGAGAAACATATTCTGCACTCATTGTGCAGCACAATTTCCTCTGCTTTCTTTGAAAAGCCTCCACTTCCAGCACTTCTTCCCTTCACCCTGTGTTGTGACACGTTTAATGGCTCTTGTCATTCCCACTCTTCTGGGGGTTTCTAATTGGGGATGATACTGCAGCCAAGAATGATGTCAAAATTTTAAGCCATACAAAATGAAATATATTTTTTTCAAAGCTGCATTAATTAAAAGCAACATTTTTTTTTTTTTTTAAATTTGTTGCATCTTTTGTCAGTTTAAAAAAATAAAGAAAGAAAAAAGGAAAGAGAACTGTGTGACATGTAGAAGACTGTGGTGTTATTTTGCTTTTCTCTATTACTGCTTATTCAATTGTAAGGGAAAGAAACCTTGCTTGGTGGAAGTATATTCTTGGCAGCCATCTAGAATTTCTTCACCCTAGATACCCTAGATTTGAAACTCTGACTCAACAATCTTTCAGCAATAAAATGAAATATGTACTTTTTGGATGAACTTGATCAATAAAGAAAACCTAGATACATTTTTTCACACAAGTTGCCATGAAATCTTCTGTCTTCCTGCACAAACATACCTCTACTAATGCCTGCCTGAGGCAAAGATTTGCTGACAGGGAATAGAAGCAAGGTGAAGTGTTTTGTAGAAAGTTCAAAGCCTCTGTGATAAATAGGCATTTGCAATGCCTGTTGCTGCTGCCCAGATGGAAACTGTATGTCTTGTACTCTGTGCCAGTTATATGAGTCAGTCGATCTGCTACTAATGGGCATATGAAGAATGCTTCTTTTAGTGGACCTGCATCTGTGTTGGTATTTCTTGATAGTGAAGAGTCTTTAAAAGGCAAGACTCGACCATGCATGCAGTACAGGGCAGTTCATTGGTGCTGGTTGTGTCATAGATTAACCTCACCCTGATGTGTCCCTTTGAGGTTGTTGCAATGGTTTCCAATGCATTCTGACCGCTTTCTCAACATGTTCTAGCTTTATAGAACTCTATTTCTATAGTGAAATTTCTACATCTTGTTGCCATGTTTAATTTATTTTAACTCTCTTTTCTCAAACAGATAAAATCGGAGATTGGACTTTAGAGTTTGAGATGAGGTTTCACCAATTTTACATTAAAATCAGAAGACCCTGGGATTTCATTTCCTCATATCTGCTCTGTGATACTGGTCACTTATTTCTGTCTAGTGATTATCAAGTTTTCATAGGTTGTCCTCACTGTCCTTTTCTAGTGATAAACCTGTATTCTCAAGAATGGCATTAGTCCTTACAGGTACAACATGTCATTTCATACTGTTGAGTTTTGCTTCTTGTCGGCCCCTTTAATCCTCAGAGGATCCCATTTAGTCCACCTGAAGAATCATGAACAAATGCAACAGAAACCTTTTACTTCCCAGTGAGAGCAGCGTGTCACATTTCTGCAGCCTCTGGTGTGTGTGCTTTTTAGGCTGAAGTTCTTAGGCAGCTAAATTGGAAAATAACGGATATTTATTAATGACAATGACGATTTTGATAAAATGAAATAAGTCTATGAGCCTGACACTTCCATAGGAGTATCATGTAACATGTTAGTTTAGCCTGCGTATAGGAAAGGAGTAGTTGCATTAACAGGACATTTTCTCTGTTATCTACTATGGCACCGCATTTTGATATTCTGCTCTAACCTTAGTGTGTGTGTCTGTGTGACTTTGCTTACAGTCCCTTGTCGTTCTGTAGGTACGATTCTTTGCTTTATCTCTTGGGTTGCTGTAATGGGTGGCAGGCAGTTTTGTTGAGTTCTGAGAGAAGGATGAGAGGGCATACAAACTTACATCTATCATCGCCTTGAAATATGCTGATGTGATTGCTTCTTGGACTGAAAATGCACACTTCTGTTAGACTGTGTACTCCTAGAAATCTTCTGACAGTCAGGAAAAGCAAGCAATTTAAACAACACAAAATGTGACTTTGTGAATGTTGATCTGAATGATTTATTTAAGAAAAAAAAAAAAAAAGTGGATAGGTTATTTTGCACAAATGCTATGGGGTCTGCATGCTGCTGTTTGCAACCCAGAACACAAAATCTATTTATAGTTTAGCATTTAAAACCCAGAAGTACCCTTAAAAATCCACACTTGCAAAGATTTGTTGTTTAAAGCTCTTCTGAAATGAAATATTCAAGGTGCAAGAGAATGAGAAAATTGCAATATACCCATTAAGAAGAAAATATTGGTAGAGCCTCAATTATAGAATGTCTATTGACACCTCTGTGCTAGTTTGTACTTCACAGTACCCTTTATCCAAGCACCTGGGAGGACTATTCTAACATGAATTGCTTAACCCTCCTAGTGCCTCTCCTTTGCAGGTTGTGTTTAGAGCAGTTCTTTTGGTAGTTCAAACCCAGACACTCATTCAGGCATTTTCCAGTAAATCAGTTTTGTACAGCTAAACAAAAGTAATTTACTCCCCTTTATCTTCATCATAGTTGTATGTTTTGAATATATCCACTTTGTGCAGCCTAGATGTGTTTAGTCAGTTTTGCAGATGATGTGCCTTAAAGGTGAAGGTGAAATTTTAGTTTTTGTGTTATTCATGTGAGTTATGTTGTAATGACTGAAGGCCTAGTATGAGAGACATAAAAATAATAATAATAAGAAGAAATAAACTGGCATTGACAGTTTTGTCTGGATGTGTGACAGCTGAGAGAGATTTAAAACAAAACAAAACAAACAAAAAAAAAAAAACAACAAACAAAAAAACATTCAGTAATTCTTACCTGTATTTTAGAAAGCGGATTATTTTCTGAGAACCTTATAAAAATTACATCTTATAATTGAGCAACATGATGTAATATTTCAGACATGATTGGGGTTTTCACCACTTTGTCTGTATATTTATTAATTCTTTCTGTAACTCTTCTGATGGACTTCTTATGGATTCCACTCTGTGCCCCTTGTATGGTATCTTGCAAGGACAGGTAAGTAAGTGTCCTTGCAAGGCATGGGCCAACTGGAACTGTTCAGAAAGCATTCAGCAGCCTTCTGTACTTTGTACAGAAGTAATGAACAGAATAGACTGCTCATTCAATGCCACCCTGGATTTTGGTATTCCTATTGTTGCATGTTAAAATATTGGTGTATCATATCTCAGACCATATCACTGAAAGGCCCAAAACACCTGCAAAAAAGGCTAGTGTTAGAGTGCTTTGAAGGATTTGTTTCACATTCTAGTTTTGGGATGAAGTCAGGATTTGCTTAATAGCTTCTTTTTTCCACTTGTGTAAAGACGGCAACAGCCTTGTCTATATCAATATATTGTGATATATATAAAAATATCTGGTAAAAACTAACAACTCAGGTTAGGTGAGTCTAAGTATTGACAGATTTTTTTCTAATCAGGAGAAATTTATGTAGCAGAGTGTTTAGGATCGTTAAAGTAGCCATTTTCCCTTCACCTGATGGTGCTTGCAGTTTGTATTTCCTGACACCAGAAGTTCATTGTATTTAATAAGCAACTTCCTATTGCATTAGCAAATTTCCATCTGGTTGGAAAGCTACCTGATTCTATTACTATATTTGTCTTCACGGTTATGATGCAAAACATAATTTGCTTATAGCTTCGTAAATACAGCTAATGTAATGATATGTACATCATATTACCCACAAAAAGGTTTTGTGTTGTGCAGGGTACTTTGGAATTTATGAATGAACAGGGAACATGGACGAAGAGGGGAGACAGCTGCTTCTATTATAAGTCTGGTGATGTCCTAGTACTTTACAAAGGCTTTCGAAGGAAAGTTTGAGAAAAAAGTAAGGAAGAAAAAAGCCCAGTATTATTGCCCCAAAATGTGAATGCTTTTTGTATGTGCATGTGAGAGAGGGAGAGAGAAGTATAAAATTTTGTATATGAGCAAAATTTTGGAGAGGTATCTGCCCTCTGGAAAATCAGAGAATGCATGGTATGGTAGGATGTCTAAAATCTAACTCCACTGGAACTTTATAATGTAGTTGAAGAAGCAGAAACCTATAAATTTGTAACATCATAAAAATCTGATATGAAACTTTGGAAAGGCCTGTGGAGGACCTATTGAATAAAACATTAATACAAATGGGGTTTAATGACCTGAATTTTACCAGCTTCCAAGGAATCTCAGCAAACAAGTCATCTTTGTGAATTCTGTTAGCAATGGGCAAATATGCACAGCATTACTTTGTGTCCATTTTAGGGTTGTACGAAGGAGGTGTGGATGGCTTTGCTGGCTTATCTGCTGTCACAAAGAAGTCTGCAGCAGGCAAGGAAATGAAGCCAGGAGTTCAGAGCTGGCATCCTGACAAGCACTTACAGCCAAATCTCTTGTCAGAAGTGCTGTATAGAAACATTCCTGCTCCAAAGAATGTACAGACTAGATGTGAGGGGAAGAGAGAAGCATGGGTGAAACGCCTTGCCCAAGGAAAGTCAGTAGCGGAGTTTATTTAAAAACAAGAGAAACTAAACTGAACAAAAGGATACTTGCACTCACATCAGTATGTACTTCATTTTCTGGTGGTAAACAGCACAGGTATTGCAAGATAGTATTCTGGCAGGAGGAGGCTGCTAAGGAGTAGGTGGTCTTCCTTGGCATCCATCGCCTTTTGCTTCTTTCAGCGTTTCCCATAGCTGATGTTGCTCTTGCTGCAGAGCTACAGGCTACCTAATACTATCTGCATTGGGACCACTCTGGGACTCTGGCATATTGATTTCCAAGTGGCATTTCCCCATTTAACACAGCCAGGAGAGGAGTCTCTTTTGGTACATTACCTCTAGTTTTGAATGGAACTCAGTGCCATGTTGAAGGGTCTAGAGAACAAGTCTTATGAGGAGTGGCTGAGGGAGCTGGGGTTGTTTAGCCTGGAGAAAGGAAGGCTCACAGGAGACTTTATTGTATTTTACAATTACCTTAAAGGAGGTTGTAGTGAGGTGGGGTTCTGGCTCTTTTCCCAAGCACCAAGTGGCAAGACGAGGGAAAATGGCCTCAAGTTGTGCCAGGGGATATTTATGTTAGATATTAGGAGGAAATTATTTATGGAAAGGGTTGGAACAGGCATTGGAAGGCTGCCCAGGGAAATGGTTGAGTCACCAGCTCTTGAGGTCTTCAACAAATGTGTAGATGTAGAACTTAGTAGCATGGTTTAGTGGTGGAATTGTTGCTACTAGGTTAAAGATTGAATTAGGTGATTTTGGAGGTTTTCTTCCAACTGAATGATTTAATGGTTCTATGATTTTATGTTGCAAACTAGTTGCCCTGTCACTTACGCTGATACCATGTATTTCTGTTCCAAGGGGTACATGGCTGCTTTTAACCATGATGTGCAGAAGACAAAGCAGATTAAGCTATATGATAACATGCCACATCGGCCCTTGCTATCAACAGGTAATGTAGGGATAACTCTAGGCTTTACCCAGTATATGGAAAGATCACAGAAATTCTGATACTATGTGTTTTGCTACCATGCTCATTAGTGTATTGAAAATGTGATTTGGTAAAACAGTGTTTGTCTTTGTGAAGATGTGCAAGTATGTTTACCAGTGAGTACTAGTGAAGTGTGCTTTTGAGGAAAATAAAGCTTTGAGTGTGTGTAATTTTGTACCTTTCCTTCTGTGTTAGCTGCCAAAATCTTGATGACAAGAGTCGGTCACCTATAGCAGTAATAGGGATTTTGTCCATTATCTGCCGTTTGTTCTGTATAATAAGAACCCTTTAGGAAGCCTCTCTGTAAGAGATGGTGGAAGTCAGGCTTAGATTTAGAAGTGCTTCCATGTTGTTTTCAGAAACTGATGTGTAAGTTTAAAGAGCCTAAGTCTTCTTGGGTGCATCTGGTATCAACAGTCTCATCTGAAAGCTCCTAAATACTTTCAAAAGACTGTTGCTAATTCCATTCTTAATTAGCATCTATGTGAGATTGACTATTATACTCCGACTGCTTAAAACTGGTATTATAAAAGAACTATGTGACAGAATCATTTATCTTCTCTGGAAAGTGCATGTCCATTTCAGATGTCAAAATAAAGAGCTTGTAACCTAACTTGAGCTATAAATATTTGACAGATTTAGCTAGAGTTTCCCCATTTCGTGGACTGTTTTGTGGAATAGCCTAACTCTATACACTGATGAAATTCTGTAAGGAGTTAAGTTGCAACTTTACAACATAATGAGGTAAAAATAAAAGAGTTATGTGGGAAAGCAAATGACGCTAGATTTTATAATTTGTACAAATAACTTCATGTGTTGGCTGAACTTTGATGCTCTGAAAGGAAATAAGGTCTAAAAATGGAGTAATGTTCTTTGACTCTTTGTTAGCAAGTACATACTACATCAAGGATATAGCCATGCAGTAAAAATCAATGATCTATATGAAATAACTAAACAGATAGCCTTCCTTTCCTGATGAGGCTTTTTTTTTTTTTTTTTTTTTTTTTTTTTTTTTTTTCTCTCTGAGGGAAATGATACTTCTGTTGTTCTTGGGAGGAAAAGGACAAGGTAGTTTTGAAAATGAGAAAACTTTAAGCCCCTTGCAAATTCAGGTTTCAACTATACGTAATCCTGTGGGCTCAACTTCAGTGTTTATTTAAGTTTGGGAGTGCAGTTGTGTTCAAGTTGTGTTTTTGTTAAATCACCACTAATTATATCTTTTGGGTTAAAACTAGTCAAATTGAGCATCTGTTATGTTTGTGAGCAGCTGGCTATTGCATAAGCGAAAAACTATCCCTGGGTATGCAGGGAGGTGGGGAACGGAATAGTTAACTGCCTGAGGAAGAGCTCGCTGCCACTGGAGAAAATGGTCTCTGTCCAAACCTGTACTGTGGTGGGTCTGGTAAGAAGGATGATGGGCACAAAAAGGACAGTATAAAGTTACTATGATGCTCATTGCCAGAGATGCTGCAGAAGCATCTGGTTTTGGAGCCAATGGCCTTGCATTTGAGCCAGTGACCATAGCTTATGTATATACATATACATGTATAGTGTTGAATTCCTTACAGAACCTCCAATGAAATAGTACTTTTCCATAATGGGTACAGAAGATGAAGAATTTCCATTTTGTCTAGAGTTAGACACCAACAAGTACCAGAAAGGCTTTATTAATAACCAAATGGGCAGTGAACTGCCAGCCCCTCAATCTGGAACTAGCAAGAACCATCAGAAACAGGGTCAGGTGAAATGGGAATTGAGAACAACTGACAGAAAGTGAATTATTAACCTTCTTCCTCTTGGGCTTGTGGCGTTTTAATAGTTTGAGAGCCAAAACTTCACGCATTCCACTAACAAATCTTTGAATTAATTATATCTGGTTTATAAGCTATTGTCAAAAGTGGATAATATTTGTTAGCTTCTTTGGAACGTTTACATTTTTGGAGATGTTGCTAGGGTTTGTGTCAGTCTGAAAGAAAGGGATCTTCTGTGAAGGAAAAGAACAAAAAGCTCATGTCATCCCCATAAATCTTCAAGCTCAGGTGTATCAGAGTTAGGAATTGGTGTATGGTGGATCCAAACTGTTATGATATGCATATATTGTCTTGCTCCATCCCCTACTTCACCTGGTAATAGGTTTGTGAAACATGAATGAGATAGAGCTGATTTTGCATTCCTGCCCTACCTAAGAAAATAGAGGCTCTGCAGAGTACATACAGTATGGTTAGAAAAAAGGTAGTTTGGGTGCATTTGTACTGCTCAGTATAAACACTGCTTAATCTATTTAAGTGCAAAGAATATTTCTACATTCTGCTATTACTGTGAGTAAAATGTATATAGAAAATCAGGGATTAAATATAGTTTCTGATAAATTGTAAAAATTACTGCTAGAATATAATGCTTACAGTAAAAATATTAAAGGTGTTATAATCAATCCCATGGTGAAGAAAAGTTGGGAGTTCATTATCACCTTCTTCAATATGCCAGTAGAGAAAACATAGATGACAATTTAATCTAATGTCTTCTTTTCTATTTTGTTCTTTTTACTGGGAGGGAGTCAAACATATTCTTTTTTTTTTTTTTTTTTTCTCTTTCCCTTTCCCAAAAGAGGAATTACCCCAAAGCCTAGCAAATATGTCTTTTTAAATTTAATTTATTTATTTATTTATTTTTGTTCTTGTTTGTGTTATTTTCATTTAGGAAACATGATTCTTAGTTTTCCTTATATCTGTCCACCTTTCTTCTGCCTGAAGTTTTGTGGGGGACTTTAGGTAGGTAGCCAATAACTGTCCAGATGATAGCAAGGCCTGGTCTTACCTGCTTTTTGTATCCTAACTGACCGCTCTAATTGGAAGTGAATTGAGTTTAAAGCCATTTCACTTTGTGTACTAAAGTGTGAAGACGATGCTTATGAATGCAGTGCTACTGTTTTGGTGGCTCTTTATTTCCTCTTGGGCTGCACGGGAATTTACAAGGATTCCTGGTATTTTCAGGAAATTTCTGTGGGGTCCTCCTGGTAATTAGATTCCTTGCTTGGTACTGTGGGCCTCAGGAATGAAATATGATAGAATTACTTTTACTGACAGTAAAGTGGGCAAACAATATTCCATAATTATGCTCTCTAGAAACTGAAATCTTTACTCAAATGCAATCCTAAATGTTCATGTTAAATGGAAGATATCGAGGAAATTGAGTCTGTTTCTCACCGAGACATGGTGAATCTGACTTGCTGGTTCAAACATCAATTTATTTATGATATTAACAGAAAATGCAATGAGAATGTTGATCCATTGCTCTGCAGAGAAGTGGATGAAGAATAGGCAGAAACCAGTAGCACAGCTAACGCAACTGGCTTTTGTTAGCTGATCTGCCAGTTGTGTTAGTTGTTCTGGCTGATGATAATCTGGTAATTCTTGTTCAATTTGCTTCCACTACAATCAATTATTTATGTTTGTTTTGGTTATGAGGAAACGTGTTGTGATAACTTCCTTTAGCTGCTCAAAATGTAATACCAAACTCCCTGCTGGCATGACTTCAAAAGCAGAGTTGTGCCAGCAGATAATTTGGCCTAGATTATTTTTAAGAAGGTTGTCAGTCTTGTTTTTCTCTATTACATGCTTACTGTGGTTATATTCAACACTTATTCTCCTGATTGCAGCTCTAACTCTGAATGAATACCGTGGAGAAATCATTTGACCTGTGCTGAGACAGAGGCAGCCCCCCTCACAGAGCTGGTTGAAAACAAGAATGATTCATTTATCTAGACTGTACTAACAGACATCTCAAAATGGTGTGCTTTCCATGCAAGTTTTGTCCTTTTTGGCCTTGCAGAAATACTTGATGAAACTCCCTCATCACAAACCTTGGACTGAAATCCATGGCTCTTCTCTCTTTTCTGGATTTAATTGTGCTTACTCGCCCATATGGGTACACACAAGTATGCATGTGCATGCACATACTGTCAAATACTCCCTGTAATCTTCAGAAGAGTGAAAGAGGAAACATTAACATCCTATTAGCTGCAGGGTTCGTGTACAGGGTCTATAAAGAAATCTGGTTTTGGGTTCCAGAACATGTTGAGAGCAAAACATGATAAAACAGGTGCTTCTGACATCACTCACTAGCTCAGTGATGTATTTGTGTCTGTGTTCCCTCCCCACTGCCTTCAACCTCTTACATCTCCTTGGATTACAGACTCCCCTTCCCTATAGGAAGTCTCATTCAGGTTTTGAAGGAATTTCTTAATTCTCTTTCAGCAAGATTACCGCCATCCGTGCCCCTTTTCCTTCTCTCTGCCTTTACCAGAGAGAGAGAGAGAGGAGCAGGGCCTGCCCAGATGGTTGAGGACCAAAAAGAAGGAACATTTTCTCATGCTTTTAAAAAGACCACTTTCTTTCCTGCCTAATATTTAGCTCCTTCAAATGCAAATGGAGAGGTTTCACTCCAAGGTTAGCATAACAATTATGGGAAAGCTTTAAATCTGAAGCATTTGTTTACACGATGAATGGAGTCCACAGTCCAAAAGCTCTGAGGCCAGGGCTTTTCAGTAGCTATTTTCTGACTAAGTAGTGAACTGCAAGTCAATTTTAGACCACAAAGAAAACCAATTTATATCAGTGTGTAAGCTAATTTTGGAGGGAGTTCTACGTTATAAGCGATTTTTTTTTTTTTTAAAGTGACTGTTACTGAAATAAACTCCTGATTTCCCCCCTCCTCCACTCTTTTGCATCTTGCTGTTTAATGAGCCCCCAGATGTGTTGGATGCTAATGACCATTCCCTAGTGCTCTGAGAAGGGACAGGCAGGATCTGGGGAATCAGTTTTCTTAATATACAGGTGGGTTGTTGTCCAAAAACTGTTGCTGATGCTCAGGAGTGAATTCCAGGTGGGCAAAACTCATATCAAATACATATATACCTACCTTCTTTCCTGTTTAACCTGCTTCCCTGGTTTCTCACTTTGAGCTCAAATTATTTTTGGTGGAATCTTCTTTGTGATGAACTTGGTAACATGCTCTGGAGTGACAACTCTTGTGTTACAATCAACCACTGGAAGCTGTAAAATACTTCTATCATGAACAGATTCATATTTCTCCAGTGCTATTCTTCTAGAGTGCTATGGTCCTGAAATAATACTATTACTGTGCAGTATTTCTTGACAACTAGATGTTTCCATTACTGTTGATTAGAATTTTCCCTAAAAAAACCTCTTTTGTCACAGTTCACAATGACTTTCAGTAGTATGAATGTACCTGTAAGTCTCTCAGGCATTTTCTAAATTTCTCTTTTATAAGATATGTATAGCAGCAATGTGACATTGTTGTTTCTCATACCACACAAAATTGCAGTTAAATAATATGCAGAAGAACTGGTAAGTCTAGAGGTAGTTTTGGCCTGTGATGATAAGGGAAGAGTGTATTCTACCCTAAATGCCAGGGCAATATCAGCTAAAAACAAAGCCTCATTTTTCAAGGTATATTACCAACTGTAACCTCTGTCTGAAGTTCATTCATATGAAGAAGAAGGGGAAGAGGCTTCCAAATATTTGGGGGATTTAGCCTGTTCATGCTGGGAGAATTTCTCCAATTCCACACTGGGAGAATTTTTCCAGTTTCACACTGGGAGAAGTTTTGCCACACGAAGATTTTTCACAATGTGGCTGTGTCCTGAGTAAGGTGACTGCTTTCTTTCACAAGAAACTTTGTATAAATGTCACAAAATTCTGCATTGCTGTTCTTAATGCCATAAGCTATGTACCAAGAAGGAAGTACTTGTTGGTTTATCCTCCCTGAGCTTTTAGAAAGATAGAAAATAAAGAACCCTAGAAAACATAGCTGGAGGGGCCCTCAAGAGTCTATGTTGTCGATCTCCCTACCCTCAGGCAAGATCACCTATAGTGATTTCTTGCCTGACAGATGGTTGTCTAACCTGTCCTCTGAACCCATGAAATATTTGGTAACTGTAGACTCTGATTCCTAAAGGATTGCTGACTTGTCCACTGTCGTGGAAACAGACCTCACAAAAATAAGAATTTCCCTTGATTTGACTAGAATTAATGTAACAGTATGCATCTTGTATTTGTTGAGTTCATGAATTGCTTTGAAAACATTGTTTGAAACTGCAGCAAATACAGCAAGATTGATTGGTAGAAACAAAGTGAAAGAAGTAAGTGCAAAGCAGCAAACTGGGCTAAGTGAACCTCAGTGGAATCTCCCACTGAAAACCTGCAAAATATGGAATTATCACTGGGGCATGAAAACCCTTGTTTTTTGTGAGGCCATGTCTGCATGGTTCCGTGTCTGTACTTAGTCTAATAAATCTTTTAACACATTATACATATATGTTGTTTAACAGTAGAGTATGTATTTGTCTTCCAATACCACTTATCTTCTGTTGGAAAAAAAAAAAGTGTTGGTATTGTATTGTAATGTTGGTGACAGCTGAAGCTTACTATTAGAATGATTGGTACTGGTTAAATAACCACAAGACTGTTGTGCATCAAATTATCTAATTATGTTTCTTGGGTAGCTGAAATGGGTATGGTTTGTTGTTTGTTAATAGCTAGTTAATTTCTGTGCGAGGGAACTTTTTCTTCTGATTCCCATTAACATAAGATCACTTCAGTATGTGTCAAGGAATACCTTGACTTAGAGCTTGTAAAAGCAGGGAATGGGACCAGGTTGGCAGATGGCAGAGGCTGGCCCATCTACCCCAAAGTCTGTAATGCTAACAGGTATTTATTTCTGCACATAAAAGAAACAATTGATGTATACTCTAAACACCATGTCAGTTGGTTGTATGTGAGTGAACTAGGATTTGGAAACAATAAATCTTCATTAATGCAGTACCATGCTGAAGCTTTTGTAATGGATTCTCCAAAATACTGGGAAGCAGTAAAGAGAAAGGGAACAGAGAAAGCCAATGTTTTATGGATATGTGTTTAATCTATTTTAAGGTCTTTGCCCCTGAATCCACAAGACTGCTTAAAAGATGTGCCCTTAACTTCAGCAAATATGTTGGTTAACCTACCGAGCAGCTCAATTGTTAAGCATATGCTCAAAGTGGTTTGCTTGGCAGGAATGTTTAATGGTTGATGATATTACAACCAGTAGCACTGTCGTCTTTTCGGTACTGTAGATTTTAAAACAAGTTGTAATACTGCTACATATCATTTTTTTTCCTTGAACATAACTTTGCAGGGAGTCATAGTCCCATCATGTGGGTCTCCCTGCATCTTGGTAGCAGTTATGGAAGAAAGAAAAATGATATGTGACAATAAGCCCCAATCTCAGGGACGGAAGGTTTTCCAGAGTTCTTAAAGGTTGGAAATGTTTAATTCCATGGGCTCAAAAGCCTTACTACTTCACATGAATGACTTTGGAAGGAGAATTGCAAGGTATTCATAGCTTTCCAACTGGCATTAGAAAAGGTAGTCTAACCTGCTGTTCTTGATATATGGTCTTAGTTTTTGTATCCCTTGTACACCACAGGTCTTAGTCAGCAAGGCAGATAACACCTTCTCCTGGTTTTCTGTAATTACACTCTCCAATTTAGTTCATGAATACAATTTTGTTTTTTCATGCAGAAAATTATGGTCCACAGCCCTGATAAGGAAAAAACAAACAAACAAACAAACAAAAAAACCTACTCATTCAAAACAATTGTAAATCTGACTTCTTGAGAAAAATCATACATATTTTAAGATTTTCTTTGAAGTTATTTAAGTCCAATGGACAAAAAGTAGGTAAACTCAAAAAAAAAAAAAAAAAAGAAAGAAAAAGAAAAAAAAAATCACTATGATGTATGAAATTCAAAGAAGCTATTTTATATTAACATAGTACAATACATTGCACAAAGCTTACTCTCTCAAAGAATGATTGGATTAACCAAACAATCTCTCATGCAGCTAATAACAACTAATAATGTACACTGTCTCATTTGTATTAACATTTCTGTCTTTTCCCTTGCTTTTCTTCCCTTAATTCATTTACTGGGCATCTACCTCCTAATACACGAGGTATGCTTTAACTCTGCTGTGGATAGAGTCACTACTTTGGCCCATGGCTGGTGTGGTTGTGGTATATCTACAATGTAAATGGCAAAAATTCTGCAAGAACTAAGGTCATATGCTCCTAAACTCTTTAAGACTACTTTTTCCCACTTGTTGCAGTAGGTAAGATCCTCTTTCTTTTTAGTGCATTCGGTAGGTCCCTTCTGGATCTTCTCCAAGGTTTGCAGATTGTAATGACCCAGTAGGAGCCATTGTAACTTGTCATAATGGCAATTTCTCTTGTCAAGTGTTAGTATTTGTGCTAGTTTGTTATGGACCTGAAGGTCCTAAAGATTCTGTAAGTTTTATTGTGATCTTTTTATTTTTATTTTTGCCAAATGACAGCTTAAAAAACAAACAAACAGACAAAACAAGCAAACAAGAACAATGAAATAGCCCCACACTTCGAAGCCAAGAAGTGCTAGTCTACTGACCATGCTTTAAAGAAATACTTACAAAAGTAAAAAAGAGCTTTAGTGTCATTATAATGCACAAAGTCTGGTCCTCTAGATTTTTCTTTGTAGTAATGTGTAGGTTATACCGCTATTTTTTAGCCTTTTAACCTTTTGACCTTCTGGGTTAAAAAGTAAGACTAGTATGAAAGCTTTCACTATGAAAGTGGCTATAAGAGAGCCATTTGCTTTAATGCAGGTTCTGTATATTAATTCTCTAGCAATGTAATCAAGAAAGTGCTGGCATTCAGAACCAGCAAGTACCTAGTACTCACTTCACCCCCTGACCATAATGAATGTAAAATGCTAGTAGTAATAGATTGAAATGAAAAAACTCCTTCATCTTGGCATGCAAGAGATTTGCAATCACATTTTGATTCTCAGAGTGCCGCTTGATTGGAGATTAGTGCGTGGGTAGATTGACCTCTTTTGCAGGAACGGTTGTTTTTGTACTAACTGTGTGAAAAACAAATTTCAAATAGGTGGCCTGTTGCACTTTTCTTGCAGTTCCGTATCATCACCCATTTGATTTCTTGATAGTAATACCCGCTCTAAACTCTTCAAGGCTTTTCCTTCTTTTTGTGTCTTGCACAGAAGAGGGTAAATTTTAGTGTCAACAGAAAGATCAGTTTCCTTTTGGTTGCTTTACTGTCATCAAATATGACCTCCCCTAATTGACTTGGCTAATTTTAAAAATGGTATTTTTTGTGCTTTTCAAAATAAAATGAAGCTGTTTCTGTATTTTCTAACTGTTCCTTCCTGAAACAAACAAACAAACAAACAAACAAAAAACTTATGATGTATACATTGTATACAAAAAATTGATTTTTTTCTGC
Source organism: Aythya marila (assembly GCF_965140915.1). Taxonomy (NCBI): domain Eukaryota; kingdom Metazoa; phylum Chordata; class Aves; order Anseriformes; family Anatidae; genus Aythya; species Aythya marila. The sequence goes on from NC_139043.1 coordinate 51,332,061, forward strand.
AACATTTCCTTAATGATATTTTCTCATTAATTAGACTAGCCTTACCAGTTTTCTGATCTATAAGCACCAGTGCATAGGTGGTCATCTGAATTTATGACACTTCAGGAAAAGCTTTAAGCTATTTTAAGTGAAACTAAAACAGCCTAAAAGTCTAAAAACATTTCTGTTCAGATTAGGTTTATATTCATTCTCCTGTTTTTGAAACATTACCTACATTTAATTTCTGTTATGGGCTTTATCGCAAGAATATTGCTTGGGCTGTATTTTTCAGGGTTGTCTAGGCAATAGTAATGTGAGCTTGTATACTGCAGTATTTGCCTGAGAGATAAGAATACGAGCCAAATACTTAATCTCATCCTGGTTTATTAAATAAAAAAAAAAAAAATGTGCTTGGTCTGCTCAGGTGATGCTTTTGTCTTCATGCTTAGTACTAGGTAACCAAAAAAAAACCAACAAAAACAACAACAACAACAACAACAACAAATTACAAAAAATACCCCCCAAAAAACAACAACAACAATAAAACAAAACAACAACAACAAAAACAAAACAGCAACAAACCAAAATACCAACAAAAACAAACAAACAAGGAGTAACAAGCTCAGGCCTATGTTTTGGCTGCATTCATTTAGAAATTCCACAGCAGAATTTTGAATTTGCACTTCTGCAGTCTTAGGCAAAGTACAGACGTGTTTCAGAAGATAGTGATCCCAGCCCATTTTTCACTAGCTGAGGATTACAAATAAATCAGAAAACACGGTGTCCTTTCTCATTGCCTACATTTCTCTGTCAGTTTTGTGTATACGGATTAGCTTACACTAACACTTTTACTAACTGTTCTGTGTTTTATGTCCTTCCTTTCATTTGTTTTGATTGTACGGTTATTAATTTGGGAAAATTTTATCAATAAAGAGGTGAGTTTGGAATACTTTGAAAACCAGGTTATATACATTTAAAGTTATAATTGATGATAATGGCTTTACAGATACTTTGTGCAGTCCAAAATGATTTTAATGTGACTGAGATTTTAATGTGACTGGTCTTAAACTGTTAAACTGGAAGATTGGACAGGAGTATCCTGCTTGTTTTGAGATAGGTGGGTTTCATCTGACTGATCCTTAAGATATTTTTGCAATATAGTGTGGTGGTTTTACCGTGCTGGGCAGCTAAACCCCACAACCGCTCTCTCACTCCCCCTCCTTTAGATGAGGAGGGGGAGAAGTAAAGCAAAGAACAACTCACGGGTTGAGATAAGGATAATTTAATTAAAGGGAAATAATTATAATAATTAAATAAAGACTACCATGAACTAAACAATTTAACTAAGGGGAAATAAAAGGGAAAGGGGAAAAAGGGAGGAAAACAAACAAACAAAATAAATGAAAGCTATATGGAAGTGCAGAGGAAAGAAATTACTCTCTACTTCCCACAAATGAGCGATGATTGACCACGTCCTTGAAGCAAGGCCTCAACGCACGCAGCCGGTGTTCGAGAGGAGGACCGACGTCTTCTCAACGAGAGCCCACCCCTCCCCTCTTCTTCCTGTTTCCACCTTTTATTGCTGAGTGTGACACCACATGGTATGGAATATCCCTTTGATTGGTTTAGGTCAGCTGCCCTAGTGATGTTTCTCTCCTCACTTTTTGCCCACCCCCTAGGAGGGTTAGAGAAAGGCCCAGTGCTGTGCCACTGCTGCTCAGCAGTAGACACAACACTGGTGTGATAACACTGCTGTTCCAGCTACAAGTACAGAGTACGGCACTGTATGGGCTGCTGCTGGGAAAGTTAACATTCCAGCCAGACCCAGTACAACCTCCACCCCTTATTCCATAACATTTGTGTCACACTCAGATCCCCATACTTTAGCATACAAGCATTCTCATCATTATCCCTTGTCCTTTAACAGGACAAGGATTTAACAGGACAGGATTAATAGGCAGGTGTATCTTTTCATTCCATAGGTCTTTCTTGGAAAATGTTCATAAGAACTGTTGATGATTAGGTCTTCATCTGCCAAAGTGGCCACTCAAGGCAGGCGGAGTTGGATGTCTGGACACCAGCACCAGCTTAGCTCAAGTCCTTGTTGCACTGCCCGGCTCCTTGCAAAGTTGACCTGTCGTTGATCCTACAGCATCTTCCTACAACATATAACTTAGATTATAGATTAGTTTTTTCTCAATGTCAAATCTCCTTGAGGCACACACTTGATATCCCCATTCTTTTGCATGACCCACCAGGTGTACCCTGGTCCTTGGGCGAAGACAATCCCACGAGTGGGTTTGCCTTTTCCTGAGGCAGGAGCAACCCACACTGCCTTCCCCATCCACCTTCCTATACGCACTACGGGAACCTTAGCTCCTTTCACAGTGTGTAGGGGTTTTGTTTTGGCAGGACCAGCATGGCTGTCAGACCCCCTATTGTTAACTAGCCAAGTGGCTTCTGGTAGATTTGTGTCCCATTGTTTCCACGTCCCAGCACCTAATGCTCGTAACATAGTCTTTAACAGTCCATTGTACCTCTCAATCTTCCCAGAGGCTTGTGGGTGATAAGGGATGTGGTACACCCACTCAATACCATGCCTCTTTGCCCAGGAGGTAACAAGATTGTTTCGGAAATGACTCCCATTGTCAGACTCAATTCTCTCTGGTGTACCATGACGCCACAATACTTGTCTTTCCAGGCCCAAGATAGTGTTTCGGGCTGTGGCATGGTTTACAGGGTATGTTTCCAGCCACCCAGTAGTTGCTTCTACCATGGTGAGTATGTACCGTTTGCCTTGGCGAGTTTTTGGGAGTGGTCCGATATAGTCAATTTGCCAGGCCTCACCATATTGAAACCCTAGCCATCTCCCCTTGTTCCAGGGAGATTTTACCTTCATGGCTTTCTTGATTGCAGCACAGGTCTCACACTCATGGGTAACCTGTGTGATGGCCTCAATGGTCAAGTCCACCCCTCGATCACGAGCCCATCTGTAAGTGGCATCCCTCCCCAGATGTCCTGATGTTTCATGGGCCCATCGAGCTACAAACAGCTCACCCTTACGTTCCCAGTCTAGGTCCACCTGAGCCACTTCAATTTTTGAAGCTCGATCCACTTCTTTGTTGTTCTGATGTTCTTCAGTGGTGCGACTCTTGGGCATGTGGGCATCTACATGACGTACTTTAACATCCAGGTTTTCTACCCGGGCAGCAATATCTTGCCACAGGGTAGCAGCCCAGATAGGTTTACCTCTGTGCTGCCAGTTGCTCTCTTTCCATTGCTGCAGCCACCCCCACAGAGCATTTGCCACCATCCATGAGTCAGTATAAAGATACAATACTGGCCAATTTTCTCTTTCGGCGATATCTAGGGCTAGTTGTATGGCTTTTAATTCTGCATACTGACTCGACTCACCTTCCCCTTCCATGGCTTCCACAACTTGTCGTATGGGATTCCACACGGCAGCTTTCCATTTCCGATGGCTCCCTATCACACGGCAGGATCCGTCAGTAAACAACGCATACTGCTTTCTGTCTTCTGGCAACTCATTGTATGGTGGTGCCTCTTCAGCACGGGTTACCTCTTCTGTTGGCACTCCGAAATCTCTGCCTTCCGGCCAGTCCATAATCTCTTCCAGGATTCCTGGGCGATTGGCTTCCCAAGAACCTGCTATTATAGACAAATGCTATCTGGAGTCAAGAAAAAACTTGGGTTTACTTTGTGATAGTACAAACAGCAAGCATAAGCATCTGTTTCTTTTATATCTTTTGCTATGTTAGAATAGTGGGAAATAGCTCTGTGATCCCTAATGGCCACATTAAAATTGCGTAGACCTCTTTGGCGCAGTAAGGTGTTTGGATCATGTTTCCTCCTACCCCAGCAAAAACTGTTGTGATGACTTTAGCAAATGCCTATCTTATTGGCAGATTAAGTACTGTTCAGAAGTGTTTAGGAGTTATCTATATTGAAGGCTCTCCAAAACTCCATTTGTTCTGACTGTAGTTGTGGAGTTTTACGGTATGTGTAGTAGTGTTTGAATCTTTTCAGTCTTTAATGTATTCCTGTAATTATCTAGGTTTCCTTTAATTATCAGCACTTGAACTTTCTCTGCATTTAGTACTTTTAGTTCTTTTAACCCTGGCCTACCAGTCCTTCCTGTAGCAGTTATGGTGTAGTCATTAAAAAACATGTTCTGCAGTATGCCACATCTCTTGGCACAGGGGTACCAGAAAGCTACCAGGTCTGAGCCTGAGTTGCATAACGGGTTTCTTTTGGTAGGGATACTGTAAAATTCTGTGTCTGGAGCACTGTGGCTGTACCAGTTCTTCTGCCTATTCTACTGCTCCATGCCAGAGGCTGTTCCCAGGTTAGAAATTAAGGAATGATGCTTCTCACTTTTGAGACTTGTGTGGAGTCCAGCAAGATGTAAAATGAGGTCTCTAAAATGAATCCTAAGATGTGCTAGGGTCTGATCTGAAAACTCACTCCTATAAATTTGTTCTCTGTTTCCTATTACAGGAAGTACTGGCAGCAAATCGTCAATTTTTGATGTCTAACCTCCTTCTGGCAGCTGTAGGACAGGTAGTCTTGTTCCGTAGTTTAAAAAGCTTTAAGAGATATCTATTCAGATGTTTACCTACCAATGCTGTCCTATGGTAATGTTTTGGGCTATTTGTCTATGTATTTCAAAACTGAAATGCATTTTTAGAGAGACATGAAAAATGATTACACGTAACCCCTCTATATCTGGCCATTTAGTTAATGCTACAGAAAATGTTCTTACCTTATCAGCTCCCACCTTTTAAGATGCACAAAACACCCTTTAAGACGCACAATTCCCCCAAGTCCTACTTCTGTTTAGATGAAGGAAAAAAATAAAAGCTTAATCACATTATTCAAATTGCAAAATGATTTTCATAAAAAGTGAATTCCGGTTAGGGAAGATTTGGGTGACAAATTCTGTTAAACATTTTTCAATGATAAGGGAAATGTTGACACACAGAGGAAAAATGAAAAGAAAAAAGAATCATAGCATATACTGTACAACAGGTCAAAGGGGAAACATCTATCACTGAAGATGATTTCCCTTCACTTACAGTAGTCTTTAATTGCTGATCTGGCCAAATCTAAAAGTGAAGTGAAACTTGCAGAGGTTGGGATGCTCACTAACATTTTAAAATGACATGAGAAGCATTCATGTTGGTGCAGTAAGTATATCTGCTTGCTTCAGGAAGAGATCAGCTACTATGGTGTAACTTTGTACAGATTTAACTCCTTGCCTTGTACTTGGTCAATTTGACAAAATGTCTGTGGAGACTCAGGACAATGCACTGTCTTGATGAGAGAGGTGAGAGCCTAGTTTCCTTATTTGCATAAGGTGAGGCAGCATTCATTCTTTGTACTGAAGCCACTAATCTTCCATCAAAGATCTGAATGTTTATATTACAGTGTAGTCAACACAGCTAGTTCATGAATTTGTATTGTCTACCTGGAATGAAAGATTAATTTGCTCCCCTAACTATTTTTGATAACTCATGAAAATGGGCAATGACATAATCCTTTATAAAGCCCTCTGCCCACAAAATGCATGCAATAATATCATGGACCTGGACACTGCAACTGGCAGTTTGTCTCTGTGTTGGGCTCTGATCTGAGATAATTACTGCTTTTAGTCTTGAAGTCCAGGTTTATCTGTGAGTTTTGCAATGTCCTTCAAAAAATAAGAGAAGTTCTTGGCAAATTAATCATTGTGACAATTTTTAAATATTCTGTAACACATATTACCATCTACTGTGGCTTATTTGAAGTTAGTAGAGTATGATGCTGGTGTTAAACTGACCTCTAGTCAGAACGATCGTAAAATAAATAGATCAGGGACGCATGAGTGAAGTAGTACTATCTTAACTTTTGCATAAGTAAGCTATCCAGTATCATTTTCCTTGCATCAGTCCATTTCTTCCAATCATCTATTCAAACATCTCTGTCAAATACTGTATTATTAATCTTCTTGCCTGCCTGCTCTTATATTCAGTTGTTTAACAAAATATAATTGTTGCTACTTGTATTTATTTTTTTATCTTTTCAGCATCTTACAAACTGATTTTCCCTTTGTAGACTCTTATGTTCTGAGGAATTTCAATATTCTTGTCTCCTGTTTTATGCCTGTAGATGAAAGGTAACAGATTGAGGGACTCAGGGTGACAACGAATTGTCATCAGAGGAAGAATTAATCTTCAAGATTTCAAACAGGAGAGGGTGATGATTTTTTTTTCTGGTACTTTGAGTGTAATTTAGCAATATACTGAGGACTATCAGGTGGAAGAAGTAAATTTCAGTATCTTGGAGTACTCTGTTCTTATTTTTGTATTTTAACTTTTTTTTTTTAATTATTATTATTATTATTATTTTAAATTCCCATATATGTATGTACGAGAAAAAGAGCCTATCACCCTTTTTTGTTGAAGCTATGCATATTTAGGCTGTTCTAAATATTATCGGATATGGAAAGAAAGGAAAACAATCCCAGCATCTGTGCAACCTGGATTCCCACGGTGGTATTCAAAGTAGCATAAGGATCTTCCCCTGTTCTCATTTGGTACTGTTATTGTTTTTTAAAGGTGAATCTGGCAGGTTGTCTGCATTCCAAGTGAAAGAGAGCCCCTGGAGACAAGTGGCTTGTTTTGAGAAAGGAACTTCATGAAAGAGCTAGCTCCTTTCATAGCACTGCAACTTGTCTACAGCTTATTTATCTAAATAGGAACTTATGCATTAAAAAAGAAAAAAAAAAAAAACAAAAACAAAAACAAACAAACAAACAAACAAAATCTGCTTACAGCAGGGTGCAAAGTTTGTTTTCTGGTTTCCTCCTGCAGAGATATTTTGATGTCTATGTCTTCTCTGCCCTGTTCTCTTCCCCCCACTATTTTTGAAAGCAACCTTTTACTTTCTGCTTGCATAGCAACATCTCTGATTCTTGGCCTTTCTCACTGAATTGGGACTTTGGTTTCATCCTGTCAGCAGGTAAATGGCCTTAAACCCTTCATGGTTTTGTCAGGGTAAAGTGGAGCTGAAAGGCATTACATATGTTCCAAGTTGAGAGGCAGCTCTTTTGCCATGTTCAAGTGGGTCTTTCCCTTTCTCTCTCCTCTCCCCCCTGTATTAAAGAGCTCAGTCACAATGAAGCTTTAATCAGCTTCATTGATTTAAAGCTAATTTGCACTTGGCGTCAAGGCTAAGGTCTGTAGCACAAGCTGAAGACCTTTAAATCAGAAGTTGGAATGAAAAGCCTTAGGTATATCATATTGTCTGCTGTGAAAAAGAATAGCAGCTTCTGAAGACTGCAAATTAACTGTAAGAAAAAAAGCACAAAGCAGTGTTTTCTTCTCTGTTAACGTAACCTCAGCTTGATGACTTACACAAGCTCTGCTATCAACATTTCTGCTTCATCATATAAATTAATAGAGTCGGTTGAATATGTTTTAGCTCTGTGATGTTTTCAGCACTTCGATTCTGGTTGGTTTCAGTTGGATTTAATGTAATTGCCAAACTGATTCCCATCAGTAATAACTTTTAACATTTATTTTTCCCAAAGGGAAAAAACTGTCTTGTCTGTATTCTGCAATTAAGAAGGTGATGAAATATTCAGTGTATGCCTCCACTCTGACTTAAATTCTTTTGTTAACTTTATCAGATAAACTATAAAATATTAACCAGCCTACTGTCTGAGCATGTGTGAGCTGTATACTGTTTATGAGACGTTTTAAGATACTTATAATTTTTAACATTGACTGTATTACAGGAGAGACTGCATTATCTTCCATTTTCAGTATTGATACTTTTGGTTGGGCTTGGCATACCAGAATATGTTTCCATTCTCTTTACAGTATGGTCAGAACACACAGGAAAGTATCATTTCTACAGGTCTTTATTAACATTTAAACTGGTGGGGCAGAAATAAGGTCTTTCCTTGATTTGTCCTTTCACATTTTCACATTTTCTGAGCACGTTGGACTCTATTATATTATGTTGCTTACTGGAATTTTGGGGCCAGTTGCAAGGCTAGGACAGTCTAAGTATAATATCATGTTGCATGCACTTAATATATTCAGATAGGTGCAAACTGGGCAACGAGATTAAAGCATGGTTACGTAGGTTCTTCTTTGGGAGCAATGGCAAAAAAATACCTTGTTTTCTGCATTTACATGTAAACTTTTTCAAGTCTGACCTAAATGCAAATAGATAAGCAGGATAAACTTGGATTTGTGTCTGCTTGCAGTTGCTGTTTTATTATATCTATTAAGAAACAGAACACAATTTTCTGAAAGGTCCTGGCCTCTCCTGTGTGCATGGTTTTGAAGCAATTCATGAGCTCATTGTAGTGATGGAAGAATTTCAATGCATTCATTTAAAAAGTGACTCTGCTTTCTTCTCAGGTCTGTGAAATGAGGGCAAGCCTAAGCTAGGACAATAAAGTCATAACAGTTTCTCAATAGAAAATAAATATGTTTGCTTTTTTTTTTTTAATTTTTATTTATTTATTTATTTATTTATTTATTTAACTTATCTAATAAGTTTTGTTATCCAAATCTGTGTTTTGATATTGGAAGCATGGCAAATTAGCAGTATTTAAAAACTGCTGGGCATGGATATAGTAAGAAGAGGAAAAAATGGAATGTGTGGAACTCTGTGGGAGTGTTTCACACTGCCTGCTTAGGTATCTGTAGCAGGGAGGCGTAGCATTCCTCACCTACCCTGCACATTTACATGTGCCTGATGGAGCTGGATATAGGCCTCTCAGGACTTTTCTTACCTGACATGTGAAGCTCTGAGTGCTGACTCATGTAACTACAAGAGGTCTTTCTCTATCCTGTCCTTTTCTCCCTGTTCCTTCTGCACCAGATTATGTGACTTGCCAAGTGCTGTTAGGAGGCTTGTGTTCCCTGGTACACCCTGGTACAGCATCTTACTGGAAATGCTGTGCCAAACATAACTGCCCTGAGAGCCACCCAGCTGTGTCCAGCTGCCTGATTTCTGGAGTGAGACATTGTGCTGCCAGCCTAAGAGCTGTTGGAGGTAAAGCTGCGAGGTGTGTGATGGAGATGATAAGAGTCTCATATGTAAGGAGTGAAACTAGATATGTCTGTGTCTAGAATACATGATGTTGTGGGTGTTTAGAAAGCTTTTCATTGCCAGAAATTTGAGACCTCAGTTGCACAGGGAATAACAGGGGTCTGAGTGACAAGCATTTCTTTCTAGGCAAGTGGTAATAGACACTCTGTGTCAGACTAAATTTGTTTAAAATACGAATACCTGTAACACTTGGCAAGGCATTTTGAGGTTGTCTTCCTCTGTGAATGAAAGGCAGTACATATGCCCTTGTTTTTGACAGTCTAGCAAATATTATTTTTTTTGCCTCAAATTGTATGATAAAAATTAGTTTTCTTAATAACAAATGTTTTTCACTATGAATTGTTTTGGGACCGGTCTTATTGGATAGGCTTTTCAAATTACAAAATATTTTGTGTATATGAGAGGAAGCTTTTGAACCGCCAGAACATCTCATATTGACATTTTCAAAACAGAAAGTTCCAGCTTTAAGTTTAGAAATATGCCCCTTGGCACTGGAAGGCCACAATGAGGTCTCCCTGGGGCCTTCTCTTCTTCAGGCTGAACAACTCCAACTCCCTCAGCCTGTGTTCCTAGGAGAGGTGCTCCAACCCCTTGATCATCCTCAGGGTCCTCCTCTGGACTTGCTCTGACAAGTACATGTCCTTCTTGTGCTGGGGGCCCCAGAGCTGAACACAGTACTCCAGGTGGGGACTCATGATCTCAGTAGAGGTATAAAAAGAGTTAGAATGGTCAAAATGAAAATAAAATGTGTTGCTTTGATGTCAGTCTGTATTTTTTTTTTTTTTCATGATTCAAACTTCTAGTGACTTTTATCTTTACTGAATTTAGGAGTATGTATTTGTAATTCTCAAGTTTTCCTAGAGCAGATCCTCTTTTGTTACTTGCTATAGATATAACAAAGGTCAAAGTTTATCCTGAATGTGTATATAGAGTTTATTTTTATTTTTCTTTTCTTTTTTTTTTTTTTTTTTTTTTTTTCCAAAGCAAATTGTGAAGTTATACAAGACAGCTTAAAATAATGGATATACAGAATGGATAAACAGATAATAATGGGTAAACAGAATTGACTGAGACAGAAATACCATTCTGGAATGTCAGAAGAGTAGAGTAGACCACCAAGAAGTCCAAAAATATTGAATGGGCTTTAAATAAGTATTGGAAGCCTTCCTGCCTGAAATTTATGCTGAAAATATCCTGGTTAAGATGCTTTCTTTTTCATTTCATTTTCTTCACTCTTCTAGTCATCTTTTCATTGGAATAACTGCTATGTAATAATATGTTATAAATTCTTTTCTTTTTCTTTCTTTCCTTCTTTCTTTCTTTCTGTCTGTCTGTCTGTCTTAATATGCTTCAGAGGCAGTTGTTCCATTTGTAAGATAAGTAATATAATATGGACTTACTAAAATCTATTGTTTACTACAAGACAACAAATGTGTTACTGGAAAGCCATTAGAAGAGCAGTTTAAAACTGTGAATTCACTTAGGACTTTAACATGGTCGAATGCCAATACATTACCAGATTTTTTTTCTTTTGGTCTTAGAGAAAATGGACCAAATGCTGCAAACAGATGCATACCCAATGAGCCTCAATGCCTCCTCTATTATGCCTTCTGGGAGCAGCATAACTCATATAAGTTAAGTTTTCACCTATTGATCTTAAACGTTACAAATTTAACATGGGTTAAACTTCTTTGGCAATTTCCTGTAAAATTACATTTGGTTCAAATGATCTGTCTCCTTCACAAAATACCTAATAAACTTCATGGTATCATTAAAAAAAAAAAAAAAAAAAAAAAGAGAGGAGGAGGAATAATAGCTCCAAGAGTTTAGTTTTAGTTAGCTGATTAGTAGCCTGAGGTACTGTTTTGTTTTTTGATGCTCATGAATGTGCATCCTTTCCTGTGTGTGAATTTTGCCCCAGCTATAATAATATCACACACGAAAGCTGAGAAAGAGAAACAGAGACAGACTGGCAAACTGACTTCTAAGCTTGATGTTAAAGATCTTCAAGAAGGTAATGTTAACTTCTGGTTATGTATGGCTGCCACTGCTTGTGAAGTTGTAGGGAAAGCTTTATTTTTTTTTTTCTTTCTTTTTTATATCACTGAGAATGACTGCAAAATGTGGAAGAAGAAGATAATATACGCTTTGGAAAAGTTCTTTTTTATAACTTGTGAATGTCTGCAACTTGTTATGGCTCTTGACTCCAGCAAGCAGTACTCAGTTAGGACAGGAGTGTTTACGAACCCGTGTCATATAGCAGCTACAGCATATATTCCAGTAGGATGAAGGAGCTGCAACTGACAAAGAACAAATGTTAGGACACAGTTATCTCTTTTGGCCACATTGTTGGAGTAAATAATTATTTCCTTTATTTTAATACATATCAAATGCAAATTAGAAAATCATCTGCTTTAAGGCTATTTTCGGTAGTTAACTTTAGCCTAAGAGACAATTGTTTTGTTTCTGTAGTTGATGAACTGCTTTCAGGTTAAATCTGGACACCTGGGTTAAGCTTCTGCTCAGCATTTCACTCTAAAGCAAAGGATCACACCTCTCCTTCCACTGTCTGTAGATGGACTGCAGGGAAAATACTATCGAAGGGCTGGTGATAGCGTTTGTGAATATCCCAGTGTTTGCTCAGATATGATGGACATGGTCTTGCAGGCTGTGGAAGACCTGTTACTGAAAGAGCTAAGAGGCTGAATCCCTTGCTACAAGACTGAGTGCATGACCAGAAGTAAGTGAAAATTATGGCGCTGTATTTAGTTAAATAAAATTTTGAAACTGGTACTGGTCTAGATTTACCTCACTTTAAGCATATAGGATTTTGTGACAGAAGTACAACTAAATTGTCATTGTTATTGCTTCTTCATCACCAATTCTAAGTTATTCAAATCATATGAACATTGCAATTTACAGAGAAACATCTTGTGGTGGCCTTCTGGATCAGTAAAAGGATTGCTTCTTTTTGCTGGTATGAAATGAGTGGGTTAGCTACCACATTTCTAACACATTATTGCTCTTACAATTTAGCCAGGGCACAATGACTGAAATGATGTGTATTTTAACTGAAGATACAGTAAGTCTTCTCATCATTAATGACTTGAAACAAAACCATTGAAATTAATGAGAGAAATTCCAGCTTACAACAGTGTTTGTTGACAAAAGGGTGGAATCCTTAGCTCTGCTTTGCAAATTCCATTTTGCAAGGAGTGAATGCTTTTGGCACTGATGTAGAACTCAGAGTAAAAAAAAAAAAAAAAAAGAAAAAAAAAGGGCAACAGCATGGCATTCCTTGACCCTGAGTACAACAAAAGTTGTTTGTATTAGTTATACATAGGTAGGCCAATGTACTTCATGCATATTGATTCACCTTGTTGATAATTGCAGTGTGCTGCCAATAAATGAATTTGCTGAAAACTAATCCACCTATATTGTATCTGCATAGTTATGTTCATTGGTGTCTGTTAAGTTCAAATGGCACAGAAAATCAGTTTTATTTCTTGAATGTTTATGATCCTTAATATGTGCAGAGGGATGATAATCAAAAGACTTGACCTACTTTCTTACATTCATTCACCTTCTTCAGTATATATTACTCACTTCCTTGTTTTTTGCTTCATATGAGAAAATTATGTGGGAATAGGAGGGGCAGAAGAGTGAAAGACTTTCAATTTTATTAATTTCCCTTTTACTGGACTGTTTTGATTCAGCATACAGGTTGTTATTGATAACTGTTCCTTTTTATTGGTAATACCATGTTAATGCTTTCATGCTATTTGTTGCAATCATACTGTGAAAAGTTTTCTTTGGTTTCATGATTTGCTATTTCATTTGGAAAAAAAAAAAGCTCTGTACAGTTTGTTTTTTTTTTTTATATTAAAGAATCAGGGGTTGGACTTTTTCAGATATGTTCAAAGTTTAAGTAACTGTAAGAGGGGTTTAAAACCTGAGGTGTTCCACCCACAGCTGCTCAGTCACACCCCCAAACCATATCCTCTTGCTTTGTTGTCAGTTGTGGTGATAAAACTATCTGCAGGGCCATGAACTCTTAATTTGCTCAGTGAACTGGTTTAAGTAGTCCTCTGAAAGTGAGTGTTTATTTTTAACCCTGATCTGCCTTGCAACACAAGTCTACAAGTAATTTGTCAGAACAACAGCTGGCCAGTAACTGCTACTTCAGTGGGCCTGTGACTTCCAGAGCTTGAAACACAAAGCAGTTGGGTCTCCAGATTTTGAAGATTTCGAAGTCATCTGTGCGGTGCTGGGAAATACAACACTGTATACATGAGATACATGTGCTATTTGGGAGAGGTAGGTGAAAGACAGGTAAAATATTTTACAGCATCTACAGTATCACTAGACACCTGTGTTCAGGCAGTTGAATGACACCCTGTGTGACTTGTGCTTAAGGTGTGAGAGACCTCTAAATCCCATTAGGTGATCTCAAGACAAAGTGATTTCCGTCACTTGTTCTTAGTTTCAAACTTTCAATTCGCCTCAGAAGAGGCAAGTCTTGGAACATGCTCATATGAGTCACTGCTCCTTGGTCTTTTTACCAGCAACTGAAAAAAAAAAAAAGTGTGTAAAGGTGTAAAAAGATGTGTCTAGGGATAAGTGAATGGCTCAGTAACCTTAGTAAAATGAGGGTAATTCTTCTGACCCTCTTTATAAAGCATGTGCTCTTTCATTTCTAAAATGTTGAAAGACTGTTTCAGGCCTCATTTTTCCCTCTTTGTAAAATTATAACATATTTCTCACTCTTATTGCAATGGAGAAAGGCTTCGTTAGCCAGCACTTATGGAGAGGATTCGGGTTCTCAGAGAAAAGGAGTACAGTATTCATGAGGGTCTATCATGAAGTTCTGTGGTCCAAACTCAACTCTAGGGTGATTGTCTTGACTCCTGCCAGAACACTGCAAGTAGTCAATTATTACAGGGATGGCCCGTAGTTTATCCACCCTTTTCAGTGAACCTTTTTCACAGGGAGCAGATTACATTTACCAATAAGTGGCATAAAACATCTTAAAGCCATAAAAACAGCAACTGTTCTTCTGAGAGCAAAATATGCCTACATGTGAAAGTCTATATGCATATGCTGAGTAAATATACAAAAGCTAAAAAGGCAGTGTGTATATTGTAACATTTGTGTTTTACCTCATTCTGTATGAATACTTTTGGTGCCTGGATATAATGAGATGAGTTTTCTCAAACTCTGTTACCTGCTTATCAGGCCAGCTACTAAGTAGGTTTGATAACTCCTGTTGGGTGTTACCACTAGATTGTTCCTTGGTGTTTCCGACTCTTTCATTGTTTTCTTCTTGTACAACATGTCATGGCTCTAATAACAGGAGTTTCTTTGTGAAATCTCTGTCCCTTATACTGTGAAGATGGGGGAGAGAGGTTATTTGTGCGCAGCTATTCTTATTACTACTAACTAGTGAGATTAATGTTTCCTGCTGTGGCTGCTGTCTCATTCAGGCCTTGTAAAAGGGAAATGGGAGGAAAGCACGGAATTTGATGAGGAGTACTAGTTTCTGTACTTTCTGATGGATGCTGATCTGGCTGATTATTGGGAACTACACTGCTGATTACTTGCCCTCTCTCTCATTCAGTCTCTCAGCAGATACCACTGAATCATGTGTAATTTGTAGCAGTAAATTAGAGGTGATGAATGGAAACCCTTTGCATCCAGTGCTCTCAGAACTTGGGGAAATGAATTTAAATGTAATGGAACAGTGGTCACTTCCCCTAAATGTTGTCTTTGCATTTGTTTTGTTTGTTGTTGTTTGTTTTAAGTCTTTACCCCATGGTTAATTTTCTCAAAGGGTAAATTGAAAATTTGCTGATGATAAGACAGAACCTTTATGCTGTGCTACAAAAGGAATTTACTTATGTATCAGATGCAAATACTAATATAATGTCAACTATTATATAGATGACTTTCCTATCTAAATGAAGCAAATGAATCAACAATGGGCTGTCTACATGGTTATGGTCCAAAGAAGGAGGCAGGCAGCTCAAGAAAAACAGCTTTCCTATGAGAGAGCATTTGGCTATTCTTAGTTGAGGAATTCCTGCTGGTTTTGGTATGTCAGCATCTGTTTTGATAACAGACATCTTGTACAGCAGAAGCATTGCTGTTTTGTAGGAACCTAAGGCTTGCCAGACCCATAAAAGTAGCCTAATGGATATTGCAAACTGACGGAAACCTGAAGGGTTCAAATTCAGTCTGAGGAAAAGTTTCTGATGATAGTAAACTGTTCATCCTTAAATTACTTCAGTCATTTCAGCTTTAAAACTGGTGAGATAAGAAGACCACTCTGAAAAAAGAGCTTCTGTATGTAAGGTTGAGAGCTATCTTGCTTAAGCAATTTATATAAAGCTATTTACTGTTTTTATGTTTTAAGTTTTTTAGAAGCATTTCCCATGTGCAGCAGAAAAATGACAAAGTGTAGGTTTTGAACTAGGAAAATAATAAAAGAAGGAAAAAAAAAAAAAAAAAGGTTAGCTCCTGTTGGAAAAACTTTTGGTAAAATAAGATTTGCCTTGACTTTGGAATGGCGAGGATAAAAGGGAAAGGACAAACTCATGTTGTGGCCTGTGTTTGTGTACTGTTTTCTGCTCACTTACTCTATGTTGTGCATAAGCAAGCTTAAGGAGACCAGTATGGTTCCATCAGCACTCTTAATGCTTGGGGCATCAGTTACTGCCAAGCAGAATGCCTCAAACTCTCTTGCAGGCTGTGTGTTACAATAACATTAAAAGCAAAGGTGCTATTTTTTTGGATCAAAGCATAGAGGCTCCATATTGATTGAAGCATAGAGGCTCCATATGCCACCTTATAGTTTAGAACTTCCGTAAAGCCACCTGAATTTCTGGCATGGAAAAATCTCCAGAAAAGTGCTCTCTTTGTTTATGGCTTTGAAAAAGCCTTGGAGTTCATCAATGGTGGAGGCTGTGAGAGCTGGGAATTAACTGAGGCCATCTTCATCTGGACTTGTACTTGCGAAGGTGGAAAACCAGGGTACTCCATGGTTTTTGCACTGTTCATTTGAACTGCAGATTTAATCACTAATTCAAAAAGGTTAAATGAATTTTAGTATGAATGTTTGATAACTGGTTCAGTAAACTGTCTCAGATGCTTCAAAATATTAATTGGGGGAGAGGGACACAAAATAAAAAACAAAAAGGCTGTAGTATAAATCAAGCCTTTTCTAGACTCTGTGGGGTGCTTTGAAACTTTCTACTGTTTGTTTTGATAATATCTTTGACACCTAATTCTTAGCAGTAATTCACTAGGTGAATTGATTTTGTTTTGCTGAATGTGTTTGAGATATTGTGATTGACTTTGCGTGGTGGCAGGTTGAGATCACCCGCCCAACAGTGCTTTGGGCTAAAAATGATTGGAGAGATTATATTCCACTATTATATATAACCTATGTTTTTGTGCCTGCAACAAAAGTTTAACAAAGTCCATAAGTGGTTCTTAGAATATTGGCCAATATGGTAGAAGAGTAGGATTGATTTCTCTGACTTGGTACATACAGTGGATGTAAAATATTCATAGTCTTCAGCCTGCTGTACAGTAACTTAATAACACACTATTTTGAAGAGAGATAGATGCTGCAAATCTTGTGGTACCGCTAATGGATTTGAAGAGTATGCTAATGCATTGTACCAGGAAGTGAATTGAGCTCTCGTGTGTAAAGGGGGATTAGAGAATATAATTATGAAAAGCAACAGTCACAGGCTTGAAGTTTCATTGATGTGTGGCTGCTACAAACAACGTTTTGTTGATGAGCAAGATGACTTTGATGGGTGTATGCTGCAATAATAATCTTCTTTATGAAGTAACATGGAATGAATTATAGAAATAGCCATTTTGTGAACTGTGAGGAGAAAATTAAATATAGAGTCTGATATTTACAAAAGTCCATGCAGCTTTTCATTTGAAATAAAAGCTGTGTACGGAAAGCTTAAGCTTTCACATCAAGAACAGCATGAAAGCTTTGAGAAAGAAAAATACAGCATGATATAACTGTCAAACCAAACGAAAACTAGTGCCCCCCCGCCACCTCCCAACACACAAAGGGAACCAAGAAATTAAATAATTCATGGTCTCCAGCTGAGTATGGGAGGAGGATCTGAGCTTTTTTGAATATAATTCTCTAGTTCAGAAGAATGAATGGCATGTTGTTTTGAGTTATGAGTTGATTTGGATGTCACAAATCAGTAGTCTCATGCATAAATACTGCTGCTGAGTTCTGATGACCCTATATATTAGCCTTTTTCACACTTGCTGCTTCAGGTATTTATTTTGTTATTCATATCTGGTGCACTCATTCCTGTGTGTGTTAGTTGTGGTTCTGGCCTTCCACAAACAATTGTTAAAGCATCTTTGAACAAGTTCGTCTTGTGACTGGGGTGTCCTGGTATTGGGAAGTGTACAAATAACTGAACTTTCAGATTTACTGGGAGAGCCCAGAATGCCTGACTACTCTCAATTTTTAAAGTGAATTTGACTGCAATATGTTTGAAATCAGAAGCCATTAAGACATTGGCTGCATCCACACCCTTTTTCAGGGGCTTGAGGCAGAAACCGAGAAATCAGTTGATGGTAAGTCCCTTTTTCCTGTTGAGAGGAACTAATGTCCCTACCGGTGCATGGTCCTGTGCTTGGAATCTGAAGCATTTCTGACTCAGCACTGGCTGCATTTAGCAATGTAGACAGAAATGTTGTGGGTCTTGGGCCATGGCGTACTTCCAGTTTTGAAATCTCTTTTTAATGCTGAGAGTAGCTGTGCTACCACATAGTCCCTTTCCATGGCAAAGACGTTTTGATTTCTGAAACTGGTTACCTTAGGTGTATATGGCCTCAAATGCTTCCTTAAATACATAAATGTATTTAAACAAATAAAATTAGCTTACTGTCATTACTCTTTTTTTTTTCAACATGTAACAATAGATGTGAATTACGCTGAAAGTTGTTTATTCAGAGAAGTGCATTGACATACTAAACTATATATTTTTTTCTTTTTCCATTGATATAAAACAGTTTGTCTCTTGTAGCTTTGCCAATGCAAGTAGTGTATAAAAACAATATGATCCCACTGTTTATTTTAGAAACCATAGAGTATGCATTTATACTGGGGAAAGAGACAGCAGGAATACTGACTGTTGTTTCAGCCATGGTATTATACAATTTTCCATGTGATACAAGTATCTGGAGACAGTCAGATTCAGAAGCAAAGAAAAATATTGCAAATTGGACCCCTTCTAGGTTTGGGTGCACTGACCTTCAGTCAGAATGTTTTGGACTTACACAGAAATATGTGAATAACTGTGTTTCTTTCTGTTTCTTCACTGTTCCAGAATTTTTGGAAAGGGGAAATTATTTTAGGCTAATTCAAACAAGTTTTTTATTTAAGTTCAAAAAGACTCGTTTCGAATACATTTTTTCAACTAGTGACAGAATGTGGAGTAATGGTTTTAAACTAAAAGATGGCAGACTTAGGTTCAGTATTCAGAAGAATTTATTTAGTGAGGGTGATGAGGCACTGAAACAGGTTGTCCAGAGAAGCTGTAGATGCCCCATCCCTGGGAGCATTCAAGGCCAGGTTGGATGGGCTTTTGAGCAACCTGGTCTAATGGAAGGTGTCCCTGCATGTGTCAGGGGGTTGGAATTAGATGATCTTTAAGGTTCCTTCCAGCCCAAAGCATTTCATGAACTAACTGGAAATAAAACCTTCAATTTAGTTTTGAGGAAATTTAAAGTGTTTATAAAAGACTAAAACTGGTGAAAAATCATGTACTTTTAGGTCTTATGGTATTTTTAGTATAAAAACAAAAGCATCCATGTGAAATATGAGCAAGCCTTTAAAATTTCTTGTTGTGCAACTCGGACTGATTTTACTGAAAATATGTATACTTACTTGCAATACCACTGGTAAGGTAAAAAAGCATAAAGGCTATTCCAGCTTCCATCAAAATATGCAGGACAAGATTCCCCATCGCAGTTACCCATACTTTGTTCACAGCATTATACAGTCTACTTTTCCTCTACTTTTTTTTTTTTTTCCCACACCTTCCTTTCTCAGAGACCAGAAATATGTGTTTACAGGTGGCAGTAGTGTCAGAGGTAATGGTGACCATTTCACATGGAAAAGCTTAATTATCTAAAATATAAAAAGCCTATTACCTGCTGCAGTTTCTCTTGTTTAGAAACTTGTATGCAACAGTAAAATACAGTTATTTGTGCTTTTTAATTTTAAATTACTCCAAAACATAATGTGAGGTTGGTTATGGGAAGTGAACTACAATTACTGCTCATTACAATATGACTCATTAGTTTCAGAAGGTTGAATTTTTAATATCAGAGTTCAGATACAGTTGCTTGACCAAGCTATTGACTGAAACTCTTAAAGTTCCATATATTGTACCTCTGAAGAGCATGAATGAAGGACCTCATTCATGAAAGAAATTGGAGCCACTTCTGCTCATTCCTCATGTTGCTTAAACAAAGGAAAAATGAGGCATGGACGGTAAAGATTTTGGGAGTGGGGAGGGGAAGGAAAGAATTTGAATGAAGAAGCATCTGTCTTCATTTACCCCCCATTTCTCTGTTAGAAATTGAGAATGTTAAGCATTGAAAAACACACATTTACAAAAATAAATTGTGGAATTTTTCATAATGGAGGGAACATAAATACATGCAGCCGTGTGCTTTCTTCTTCTAGAGTACTTTTAAAATTAAAACTCTGACTCAACAAGTAAAAGGTAACGGTAAATTTAACACATACATAATAAAACGTATTATGCAAGAAAACATAATCTGAAAAACAATCTACTTGAATTCACCCAAAATATTTAGATGAAAAACACTTTGCTACCCTGTAGTTTTGTCCAACTCATTCCTCTTTCCATATCTTTCTGCTGGCTCTCATTTTCCTATAGCTGTTTGTCTTCATTTCCAAGGCATTTTGGGTTTCTGCCAGTTTAACTACCTCTTACTCACTACTGAAATATGACTTTTGCTTTTCTATGGCTACAATGTCAGCTTCTGCATCTTTCATATTAAAGGTTCAATAAATAACCATGTTTCCTTCCACACTGAAATCTGGGGAGTTCTTCATAAACATATCCACTGTTTGTCACCATACTTTCCTCTTTCATAATGCTCATTGAAAACAAATAATCAAAACAAGCAAAGAAAAACAAAAAAAATAACATCAACAACGATAACAACAAACAAACGTTGAAAAAAACAACTTGTCAGCTGCTAGTCTGCTGGTGTCCTGACCTCTATTTCTCATTATTTACTGGAGTTATCTCTTGGTCCCTTCGTTTTCATCTCCTGGTTATTGTCTCTCTTGTTTGTTTAGGAAGAAAGTTCTTTGAGCTGAAGATCATCTTTTTTTCCCAGTATGTTTGTATATTGTTCCATTTCAGCAGAGCTGCTCTTAGAACTAAAATTCTGAAATCCATGCAGTAGCTTCTGTAAAATTATTACCTTTGCAGTTTGTTATCTAAAATAATCTCTTAACTTTTGTAGTCAGGGTGCTCATAGTAGTGTTTCTTCAGTTTTAAGAAATGACCACTGATGATTGTAGCCTTCACTACCTGATAGCTAAAGAGCTTGTGCATATGCCATTAGGGTTCATCATAAGTACATAGTGGCAAGTGACCTTGGGTTGCAAGGAAAACTAAAAGAGAAGGCAGGATCATCTAATGAGGTATATTCTAGTGCGATTGCTTCTATTCATGCATCTGTTTGTTACCAGAATTTTGTTCTTGCATCTGATTTAGCTGGGTGCTTGAGGATTCTGTGTCCTTTTTTATTTTATTTTATTTTTTTTTTCCTCACTAAAAGTCCATTACTCTATCTCTGTTAATTCTCTGAGGATTGTTTCCATGAATTTCTTTGGGAGTTGTGTCTGTTAGGCCATTCTTCAAATTTGTCTGATGCTAGGGGTCAAAGGTATACCTCTCGATTCTTCATGGAACAGATCTATATATAGGGTACTCTGTTATGTTTCACAAAGTGAATACAGCATGTGGATGAAAAGGTACTTGTTCTTGCTTGGATGTAATGCTACTTGTACGTATGTAGTTTAATTTGTGTAAAAGAAGGTGCCATGCATGATTCTACAGGATTTTAATTCTTTCGTATGCATCCTATATTGCTCAGGGCTTTGGGGGTCATATGTTCTTTTGGCAGAATAAAGAGAATGGAAACAAACTTTTTCAGCTTGGTATCTTTTCTGCTGAGCTACCAAGGGTTGGTCAAGGGAATGTACAAAAGGAACATGTTTTTTTTATACTTCCCTCTGATTTCTCAAGGCTGCGGAAATAATTTGAAAAGCTGATTCCTAGTTTATTTTAGGGCTTAATCCAATTTTCCATTGGAATTAATGAGAGAACATGCCTTTGTTTTCACTGGGAATTGGATAGCATTCATAAGAAATAGGATACTTCAGAACTGCAAGATCTATCTCCCTTTGCTGAGTATTATTTGGTGTTCACCCCAAAGGCTACTTCACTAGCTTGAAAAACTTGTCAGCTTTTAATTCACAAAAAGAAAATAGGCTTATTGCTTCTCCCTCTCTTCTTTCTAAATCTTCTTCTTTCTAAACCTTTTCCCCCTTTTTTCTTCCTACCTTCCTCCCTGCCTTTTTTTTTTTCTTTTTTTTCCTTCTTCACTGAACATTATAAACTAGTCTAGTGCACGGATGTAGTCGTTCAGGGCTTGTTCCAGTGATAGCAATGAAAGTATTATTCTGTCTATGCAGTGTTTTTCCTCTTGTCTTACATTACCAAGGATTTAGTTCAGTTTAGGTTTTGATGTTCCAGTGTTAATGAGCTCATTACAGTGATACCTGAGCAAAAATGTTGCAGGTAATGGGGTTCTGCTTCAGTTTCTTAGAAAGATTATTTCACCATGATTGGACCTCATTGTCAGGACATTTATTGTTTATTTGGCCTGATTGTACTCTGCTCCCTCTCTATTTCACGCCTTTTCTCCTAGCTGTGCTTTTCAAAATGGTTCATTTCCCTACCCTCACTTATTTTCTTCCTCTTTTCTTTCACACCTTCCTAACTTCGTATGACTTTTTCTGTGTTACTGAGGAGTTAAATCTCTATATTTTGAATATTCTCTGGTCATTCCAATTTAAGTGGTTATTTGTCTCAGGATGGTTTGCCAAATTTTCTTGTCTTTAACACTAGGAGGAAGCCACAATTATTGTTTGTTCTTTTGTGATGACTATTTCTGGAATAAAACTTTTTATAATATACATAATGTGTCTACTACGTGTATTCACTCCTTTCTCTTCCAGGAGGAGATTGATACCTGTAAATGTTTAAGTAGAGTTCACAGAGAACTAAGTCTGGTTGGGACCCCTGTGGTAGAGAGGCATTTTAGAGGTATTCTTATGGCACTGATAGTGTGACAGACAGTATTTCGTTAGTTGAAGATTTGAATCAGTGCCTTTAGTGAACCATCAATACAGAGATTCTCATGAAGCACTCAACTGCAACCCTTCTTGAAAAAAGGGGAATCATCACCTTAAAGTTGTACTGGAGGGGAAAAAGTCTGAGGAATTAAGATCCTTGTCTTTTGAAAGCTGGCTGAATTATCTGTAGTTTACCTTGATTTGGGAGTCCTCATAGCTGAAGGGAATTATGTGGGAACATTCTTGAGCAGATGACAGGTTAAGGTACAATATTTTACTTCTCACTGTCTCCAGATTTTGTAATTGATTTCCATCATCTGCATCTCAGTGGAAGTGGTTGTTTCATTTTAGAGTTTGTTGCCTATTGAAAAGTGTTTTCAAGGTGTTGGAAAATGCCAGCTATTCCTTTCCTATTGTGGTGGGGATCTTGAAACTGTGGAATTGGTTTGTTTCCACGGTGTCCCCACCTGAAATGCCTATGAACAGGGCTCATGAACTCTGAGCTGAAAGACCCAATTTTGAATCTTACAAGGGAGAAACTAGGGAAAGGAGCCTGCGGGTGGATGAAGTCCTAGCCAGGGCATGGGTGTCAAGCAGGATGATAAGGGGAATATCTTTTAAATGTGGGAGTCCTCTCAGCCCACTCCTATCCGCTACGCATCAAATCTCTCCATTGGGGTGGACTTGGTAAGATTTCCTGAACATGACAAGGGAACCTCTTGGGGATTATCAGCTACAATTTTGCTAAATCTGGGAAGTCATCTGCTATGTGTGACTCCAGAAATCATTCCAAAAGCATCATTTGTCCAAAAAATTTGTTTGAGATTTTCCCTCTTTGGTCCCTTTTTCTTCTAATCCTGGGTTTCAACAAAAGGAAGGAGAGGAGTCCCCTGAATATTGGAACATCAAACTCTGCTACTGAGACTGCATGCCTTTCCATGGCTTTCTAGAAGAGAGGTCTTGTGCTGATGAGGACTCAGAGGAGATTACTCAGACCAGATGTGTTGCTTAATTACAGTGATGAGGCCAGCAGATTGTGAGGGAGACTAGGTGAGAGCTAGAAAAATTGCTTGTCTGTATTGGTTCTGCAAGAGAGCTTGTTAGATGCAAAGGCAGTGGGTTACTTCCAATGTATGGGTGGCCCGAGATATGAATTGGAGTTGTTCTGGATCATTAGTGTAGGCTTAACTGGGATACTTCTTGACTTTTGTGATTTGCATTTTAACATATCTGGTTGGCCTTTACTGAAGACTTATTTTCTTTCCTTAGTGTTGAAGAAGATGAAGGAAGGAGAGAGATAACAGGACTGAGATCAAGAACTGTAGTTATTTTCAATTTATTTGTTAATTAAAGATGGATTATAGCACAGTAGCATAACACAATTTATAAAGTGTTACAAAATGACACACTAGTGCCCATAAAATGCTTTGCATCCCCAAATGTCACACATAACAATATGAATGGACAGCAAAACACATTGATGGGCATATAGAACAGGAATAGAAAAAGAAACCACATCACTCTATTCATATTTTACAATGAATTCTCCCAGTGACTGAAAACATAAGTCATGATTCTCCTTCATTTGTAGCTATGAGCTGTCTGCCTGTGCTTATGTGCTGAAAGGCATTGATGCACTATTGAAAAAGCGCTGCAGTGCTCATTTAATCAGAGTTGGCAGTGCATTTTACATAGAGCAGATCAAATCTGACTGATTTATCACAGACTTTGAGGTAAATTTTCCTGTCGGTGCAAGCAGATTGCCCATTAATGAGAATGGGACTTAGACCTGTCAGGGAAGAGCGTTCTGTTCTCTGCTTACTGTAATGCTTCTCCAGATGTGGTTCCACCTAAAAAGTCAGGCTGTAGGTAGGGATTTTGGTTTGGAAGATTAAACTGGTGTAGACCTCTACAGAAATAATCAGTGCAAATGAATCCCTGTGTATAACGTTAAGGGGAACTCTCATGCGTGAATTTCAATGTGAGTTTATAAATAATTTATACAACTGTTTATTTCCCATGCCATTTCTTTTATAAAAACTTCCATATATTTTAAAATGTAGAGAAAGAACATCAAAGTTATTTTTCACCATTTAGCTTTCATAAAAATGCACAAGCTTCTCTGAACCACAAGAACACTAAGTACTCTGTCATTTGTCATCACTTTACCACTATGTGCAACATGGTCACTGCATTGCCTAAAATATACTTATGAATAAAACCTGAAAAATCCTGGATGCCAACATGTAGTTTCATTGAAACCTTCAAACTGAATGGTGGCAGTGTGCTTATGTATTCATGAATAATAGTCCATTTGGTCCTCTCATGATTTTTTTTTGTTCAGTTTAGTCTAAACTGTAAAGTCCTGTTAAGGATTTTTTTTGTGTGTGTGTGTGTATTCAATTGTATACATCACCCAAGCAATCTTTAGGATGTGTCTGAATACCCTAAGCCAAGGATGAAGAAGAGTATGTTTCTGGCTTCATTTGAGCATAAGTAGGGGTAAGGTTTCTGATTTCAAAATAAAATTTTTAAACATCCTCTGTCACAGATTTTTTAATCAGTGCTATCTGCATTGTATTGAAGTATTTAAAACACATCAGGGGAAGCTTTGGGTTCTCTTTGGGGCTTTGTTACTGGTCTGCCAACACCTTTAGATCAGTACATTGTGCCTCAGTTTATCTATCTATGAAACTAAAGTAATGTCTGTTACTAGCTTCATTAAAGGTGCTGTGATCAAATGTTTAAAAGAAAACAGTATATGAGAAAGAGTTGTGTGGTAAATGCGTTAATAATTTATTTTTCCAGTTTTATTTTAGTGTAGAGTATGTCTAAAGTTAGGATGGATTTCCTTTTGAAAGACATTTGCATGAATCCCTTATTGCTTCCAGAACTCCCCATAAACTGAGTATTAGTATCAGACTTCGCATGGGTGATTTGCAGAGAAAACATTGGAGCTGTAAGTATTGTGGAGTTAGTGAAATACTACTCTTAATCCAGGTTAGTACTGAATGCATGCTTTAAAAGGCTAATAGTTAGTCTTTAGCAGAAAAGACTAATGAAAGCCAAAGCATCATTAACAGTTATGTAAAAGCCAAGCTGTTACTCTTGGTGTTCTCTTGCGTTCTCTCCTGGGAGACTAAATTCACCACTGTATACTTTGTATATAAATTAATCAGCTAAAACATAGATCTTCACTTTCTGTTCAGAATGACAGTGAAATTAGATGTATACATAGTCTATAAAATATTTTAGAAATATTCTGGATGAAAGGTGTCAGAAAACTGCAAGATGATATGCTTTACATATACAGAATTTCATCACTTAATGTGTTTTAATTACTTAACCATAACTTAAACTGCTGTTGTTATGCAAATTCAGAGAGTCCCAGCAGCTGAGAATTATAAGAAATATCTACTATCACTAGGCAGCAAAGTGATCAGAATTAGGAGTCTGAGTTTGAAGGCTGTACTTTTAGCCAAAGTACACCTGTGCTTCTTGAAGAGTTGTATGCTTGTCTGGTAGAACATCCTGTCCTTAGACACAGTTGCTTTTAGTGTGTTGAGCAGGGGTGTACATAGGTATGTAATTGTGACGTTTAGGTTTATAGCTTTGGGGAGAAACTTCCATTATCTGCCAAACTGTTTTGTAGACCTTTAGTGTGAAAAGCTAAGTAATGGTGCCTTAAAAAGTTCACCAGTGACATACCTCTGGCTGTAGGAAGCCTAGGTAAAAACACATGCAGTAAATGTTACTTTTTTATTATTTTTATTTCCCCAATTTATGAAAAGACAAGATGTAGTTTCTTCAGCAAAATCTGTGGATATTCTACAGTATGTTCACTATTTTTTTTCATAGAAAAAGTTCTTTTAAGTGCTTCTGGACTTGCTTGTCAGTAACATTCACCAAGCTGCACTAATTTTGAAAAATTCAGAATAGAGTTTTGCCACTTTAGAGATAATCCATGAAAGCTCTCTTCCTGCAGACTGCAATAAATCATCCCCTCCACTAAAAGCCTGGATGTCATTTGAAATTTATTGCATGGAGCTGGTAGTGGACTTAAAAGCCATTTCACATGTCTTATTACTCCAGTCATCTAATTTATGGGTTTCAGCCACAATTGTAGTTGGAAAAGTATTTTCCTTCAACTGATTAATATGATTTCTGCTTTTGCATTCATTTCCCTTTTTATATTTTTCTATAATCATTGCAAGAGACTTTGGCATCCAGGTTTTAGATACAAAACTGAAAGAAAGGTGCCAAAAGAGACAGATGCAGATTGACTGAGCTTTACTGGCTCTTAGCAGCACTTGTCAAAAAGTATCTTAGTTATTGTTAGTTGAGCAATCTTGCCCTAGGAGAGAAAAAGCTGTCAGGAGCTTCCTTGTTTAACACGAGAATCTGTAGCTCTGTGGAGGCAGTATGAAAGCAACCTATTAAACACACATGAGGTAAGTATAAGTAACGCACATAACACCAAGAATGATAAGATATTGGAGCTTTTTTCTTTTCACTTGTTAGCGTGAATTTCACTTGTTAGTATGAATTTACTGCCATAGGTAAGGAGTGCCTTTTGATTCTCTTCAGGCTGATCACTGTAAGGAAAGACAGCATGAAAGATGCGTAAAACAAATAAAAAGAAGTACAGACCTTAACCCCAAGATGGACAAAGCTATTCTTTTCAGGAATTTAGTCTTATACTAAATTCCACTGATGTGCATTGTAGATGAATTAGTAGTTCTGCAACACAAATTACAGGAGAATGTGCCATGCATGTATGCTTGCATAAATAATTTATGATGCATGTTATGAAAGTATCAACAATTCTACTGGCTCCTTCCAGAAGAAGAAATACTGCATAATCCTTGCCCTGAATATCTTATGATAATCTTAAATGTGGCCCAGCCTAAATTTGTACTAGTATGTGCGTGATGGTGCATAGCTGGTAAGGAACAGCATCAGTAATACCATGCAGTTACTTGTGTAGTATTAGAACATGGTGCAAGGAGTTAATTTCTCCCTGTATTTACCTCATATGTAAGTCAGTGCAACAGTGACAGATCAGGCACGGACACATCCAGATCTGCTGAAGGATAGTCGTTGAGGCACTGGCTGAAGTTTGTTTGCAGCATGGATATGACTGTCTCTGTCTGACTACGGCTTGAATGCCCAGAGATAGGTAGCTGAGGCCAGAGCCAAGTCATGTGTGATGCTACATTGTCAGCTGGACAGAACTCTGATTACTGGCCAGAGTGGTGACTTTGCCCCTGGAGTGAATGCTGACATGCTACAAAAAGAGGTCTGAAAGCCATGTATAGTATACTACATGCCTGTATAAATACAGAGTCTAATAAGGAGGAGGCAGTCATATAGCTCTGCCTCCCAAATGCCTATTGACTGTGTTTCCTGAGAATTGGAAAAGATTAAAAACAAAAGCAGTGTAAAGAAAATCCTACTGTGGTTTCTACAATGCACATTTTCTGCTAATAACACCTGGGAGGCAGCACAAAATAACAGCTGAGGTGCTTAAGGGCAGCTCTAGTGCCATCTACCTCCTGCGCACATCTGTGGATGTGGGCATGCATCCAAAAAGAGGCTGAGGAGAAAATCAGGCAAGGATGAGACCATTGTGACCAAAGGAGCAGGCAGTCCTCCACTGATGAATCTGTGGATTTTTAGGTGTGATCTGGACACTCCAAGGGTTAGGGCAAATGCCAAGTGTTTGAGTAAGAAGCTGAAATTTCTGCTTGTGCTACCGGGAGGAAATACTGCACATGGGGTGCCTCCTGTTCTCTATGAAACATGCAGCCACTGGTAGACAGACTCCAAAAGCCTCAGTACAGTAGAAATGCTGCTTTCCATATGCCCCCATCTCTGCTGGGTGATGATTTGTGTGGAGCCTCAGCATCCACGTTCAGTACAAATGGATCTGGCAAGTCTAAATGGCAGTTTTGTAGGGAATTTGCTCTCCAGTACCACTGCTGAATAGGAAGCTGGTGCTGTAATAGAGAATACAATGCTGGAAGTCCCAAGATGATGAAAGATTAATGAATAAGGGTTAGGCTTGCAACAGCTGTTTCTTTCTTTCTTTCCAGCACATAGACAGTAATGTTATGCAAAGATAAACATATTAGGCAAATATTAACCTTTTTTTTTTTTTTTTTTTTTTAACACAGCAAAAAGCAGCATGTGACAGGTTCCTACATCTAAAACAGAACAACACAGGTTGCCAGTTTCAAACAGCTCTCGTCTGAGCTGATACTGAAATTTCAAGAGAAGATTGTTTTGTGTAGGGCCATCAGTTTGCATTAGGGTTTAATAATGAAACAAAGACTTGTTTTCCATGCAGAAAAGTTTATCTAGAAACCAAATCTGGAGCAATTAATGCAGTTACTACAGCCGTAAGAACTAAGGTGATTTACCCAATTTGAGGCTTGCAAAGTAAGCACTGCATATTTTCTGTTAATTTTTCACAGTTTATACTTCAGCATAATGATCTGTCTGTAGTTGGACAGTATTTTCGGGAATGTTCAATCTGAAAATTAATTTGCTTCATCTGTAGTGACGTCTTCTTTGTGTTTGCTTCCTGCGAATGTTCCTGCTGTCAAGTTTTGCTGGCACAAATATGTAAAGACACCGATTTTTCAAACTGCATGCACAATTGTTTGTGCTGGAAGTGCATGTGTGCTCTTTCATTCGGGAAACAGAAAAAATGTGTAAATGCTCTCAATTAACCAACAGAGCTTGAAAAGAAAATATTGAACTGTCTGTGCTTGCAGAGAGTTGAAATAGAGATTTGCCCTCAACTCAATTGGATGTTTTCAAATGAATTTTAATCTGCTGGGGGGGGGGGGGGGGGGGAGGAAGGGAAATAAAAATCTAATAAATTCCATATAGTGAATTATTTGTTTAACTGCTTAATAGTAATTTAACATGTTACTTGTTAGTTATTTGCTATTTCTGTTCAGCTTTTGCTTTTCAAAGCAACATGGTCTTTTTATGAAATCAACGGTTTTCATTATCTGGTCCCTTTTTCATCTTTTACTGTTAGATGGCAGGTATCAAAGGCAAATCTATAATCACTGTGTTATTTCTTTACCTTGCGATACTGAAGGAGTCTTCTGTACATTACTTTCTATGAGACAGAGACAAAAAAGACCAATTGGGAAGTGAGGCCCCAGAGCAGTGCAGCTCAGCAGACAGCAGATTGCTAATGGCACCTGTATTTCAGTTTACAGTACCGAGTGCTAACAACAGCACACACACAGTGCTCTCTGCTTGATTTCCACCCCCCTTCCCGTTCTTTCCCCCACTCCCACATGCTTAATTAGAAAATCTGATGTAGCCAGAGACTTTATCTGCCATACCGTTTGTGTTAGCGAGGAATGCATTCTTTGATGTTGCTGATAAGGTTTTCTGTGTTGTGGGTAGTTAATTGGTAGTGGAAAGGAAATGTCTGGACTAGTGCAAAAGGAAGCTTCCTAACTGTCTCTCATGCAGCTGGTCTCACTAGTTGATGAGCCAAGGTGTGGTATTGATGTAGCAGTGGCGAGAAGGTCCTGCCAATATTGCCCACCCCCCAGCAGAACTGTGCAGAGCACCTGCACCTTTGGAACTAGTTCTGAATTCTTCTTGTCTTTCATCTTTGTAAGAGAACAAAAATAGGAATAAAACACAGTGCTTCCCAAAACCTGGAGGGCCAAATTTCTTGCTGGTATAAATCAACATGTGCATGTGCACTGTGATCTCTCCTCAGGTCATACTAGTCCATCAGCCTTCAGAGTGCAGGGAATGTGGATGGAGAAGCTTTGTAAGCTAGTGAAACTAGCTGGTAGGTTAGATTCTTGCAAAACTCAAAATAAGAATATCAGTTTTATTTATTTATTTATGTTTACTTCAGCTTTCAACCTTTGTATCCTATTTTGCTTTTACTGAATAGAATAGTTTTCTACTAAATTCTCACTCCCATTTACAGTCTTAAAAACTAGAGTCAAATCTGTATTCTTTTATTTAAACTAGACAGTAAAAGGATCATGATATTTCATTGGAGCACAGCACATATTTTGAGATTTTGTTTGTAGTTTGCTTAGGGGTATTAGATCATCTAGATTTTCCTTTTGTTTCTGTCTTTTTTACATTCTTGCTAACAAGACCA
Organism: Aythya marila; assembly: GCF_965140915.1. Classification (NCBI taxonomy): domain Eukaryota; kingdom Metazoa; phylum Chordata; class Aves; order Anseriformes; family Anatidae; genus Aythya; species Aythya marila. Next base: position 51,362,780 of record NC_139043.1, read on the forward strand.
CTGTCTCCAGCCAGTAATAGATTACTGTCACTGCGAAAGGTCCTTCAGTTCCTAATGTCCTTTAAAATATTAGTCCTGGTTCTTTGGACCTGTTGGCTATTGGTATGTTATGTCATTTGCTTCCCTTCTCCTTTTTCTGCAAGGTCTACTTTGTTTTATACTCATCACTTTCACCTTTCTCGTTCTTCCATTTGTTACATACATTTGAAAAATTACAGCCACTTTCGCTTCCATTTTAAGCTCTGATGCATTTCTGTAACCAGTGTGATTCTTTTTCTGAATCATTATGCTGCAGCTTTCTGGGTGCCTAATAGGATATTCTTAAACTCTTGGCAATCACTGTAATCTTTCCATCCTATATATTTTTTTTTTCTCCTGGCTGAATAGGTCTGTTACTTGTTTCCACCTTATATAAAATGGGCATTGAAAAGCATCAAGTAGAAAGGTAAATGGTTAGAACTTTATGTTGTGTGAAAGTAAACACCTAATGGAGCCACACCTACTTGTACCAAAGCAACACCAGTTTTTGTGAATCTATTCCTCCACGTCTGCCAAAATGTTAAGTAGTATAGGTTTAAGGTCCCTTGTGAGACCCAGACACCTCCCTTCCCCCCCTTATTCTATCTCAGTTATTATGATTATCATTGATCGTTTTCCTTCCCAACCACTCCAACATGAAATTGACAAAATCAACTAATATTTAATGCTTATCTCGCTGGGAGTTCTGCAGTCACTTTGGTTAGTTGAAGGCTACTGGCAGGCCGAGTACTGACCCTCCTTGCTGCTCACTGTGTGTCGGTAATACATATGGTACACAGAGTGCCTCTTTCTCAGCTACTTCAGTGCAGTAAATGGAGAGGAATCTCACAAGAGTCCAGGTATTTAAAAGAGATTCAGACCAGATTTCCTGTGTTAAACAATTAGCTGGGTACTGAGATATTAACCAGATGCACTACCCCTTGGGCCAATTTTTGTAGTCTGGTTCAAAAACGTGTGGTAAGAGAGGAGATTCAACACATATTCCTTCCTCATACAATAGCAAGTGAAAATCCTGGCAGTGAGAATGCCAATGGAGAGAGCCAGATGGTTAGCTATTCCTGGTCATGTGCCTTTCACAGTATTATGCTGCCCTTCTTGCTTTGTTCCCATCCGCATCTGCAGTGCTATGTACCATGTTGAAGAGATGCTGAAACACCTAGAAACCATGGGAGCACAACAGAGAAGAAACAAATGGTGTTGTCCAAAATACTAGATTTGGAATCAAGGTTGAAGAGGATTTAACTTCAGTGTTGTCTTGGAGGTTATAGCATCTGGGTGAAGCGCATGATTTTGCTTCCCACTGGCAGTAAGGCCGCTTGAGAGGTCCCCAAACTCCCAGGCTCTGCCAAAGGGTGATAGAACTTGTTTAAAAAAAAAAAAAAAAAAAAAAAAGGTTCATCTCAATTTATCTGAGAAGAGAGTCTGAGGAAGAGCTTCACAGGGAAGGTCTTGTAAAGGGAAAAGTAGAAGATAACATACGAACTATCTTATCCTTTCCAAGTCATTTGGCTGCTCTCTAGCTCAGTAGGTGCTGGTGGAAGGGTGCTCCAGTGCTGATGAGTGTGAATGTCCAATGAACTGCGTCTGGATCTGTTTTCACTCCCGTTTGCTGTGACACAGGAGACTAGGCAGCTGTTTCTAAGCTGTGAGGGAAATGTGTTCCAGCCTAACTTGCAATCAAACCCAAACTTTCCTGTCATGAGAAAATTTGAGGTCAGTGCCTGCATCCATAGTATATCAGGCCACACAACTTGTAGGGGAGCTAGTTACTGTCAATCCTGGTTGCATTTGTGTGTGGGATGATGAATTTTAGTATTTTATGCGATGCACAATTTAGCAATTTGAAATACTATGCATATTGTAGTGGCGCGCATATACCACAGATTGTAGCTGCTGTTGCTATTTGAAAAATCCCAACTCTTACAGGTTTTACAGTCACTTGGGAGGACATTCAGAGGTCTGAGTGGCATTGCAAGCCCTGGCTGTGTATCAGGAGGATTTTTGTATTTTATATGTTTTCTTTCCTGCTGCTACTGACTCATCCATTCTTTTTGCTGTTTGTTTATGCTCATTTATATGCACTTACTCAGCTGACTGGTTAAGTTCCACCACCCACTTACAACTGCAATGAATAATGTTTTAGGCCCAGTGTCTTACAAGTGCAGGCCCCTCACATATCAATGTCATTACTGGAATTGTTTTTGCTGATAGCAGCCACGTGGCAGGTGTACAGAGAGCAGCCTGCAGAACGAACAACATGAAGAGCGTCATTCATCAGGTTTGCTCACAAAAAGCCACTTTGTCTGTAAGCAAGAAAATGCTGTGGTCCCCTTCCTTCCCTATGCCCGCCCCCCCCCCCCCCCCATCCTCCTTCCACTGCCCATGATAGCACCATGTTTTTCTCACTATCTTGGTTTTCAGATAATGGTTTCAAGTCAGGACTCCAGATGGGACTAGGAGTCTTGCCAGTGCATTGAGCCTTTGAAGGGGAGCCTCTCGTGCTTTTGGAGGAAGATTCATTAGTGTCACCATGCACTAGTGCCCACACCACTCTGATTCACCTTTAGTCAAAGATGTACTTGTCCGTGTACTTGATGCCAGTTGCTTGACATAAGCCCTTGCTTAAATCTAAGCACATGCTTAAGTTTTGCCTGAGCTGGAGCGAGCTCAGAAAAGGCCCTCACAGGAACAATCAGCAACAGGTTCACAGACCCGTTCCTGCATAGCTACTCACTGAAGGATGCAGTCTACTACTTAAAAGTACAGGGTAGCAATAGCTTTGCTTTGCAGGAGAGACTCAGAAAAGGTACAATTTATTCTCAAGTGTATCATTTGTTTTTCTCTGAGGAAGGCGCCTGTACCACGTGTGCTATTGTACCCAGAGACTTAGCTGGGATGCAACTTCTTGGACCCACTCTGCACTAGCTTTTTCTATATGTCTTTAAGTTCCTTCTTAGTATTTATGATTTATTTGGATTTTTGTTTTGTTTTATTTTAACAAAATGCCTCATCCTGCCTGGAACAATCACCACAATGAATCCGGTGAGCTTTTGCAACCTTAAAAAGGGTAACTGAACATTGGCATTAGATTTAAAGGAGGTGTGTGGGGGGGGGGGGAGGTTGATTAACCTTAAGGTTGATTCTTAATTTGATCTGAAAGACAAAAAGTACTTTAAAGTGTTGGCATATGAAAGAATGCCCTCTTCTTGTTCTAGGTTGCATTGTCTCATTAAGAATGCCCTCTTTCCTGTAATCACTATTTCACAGTTCAGCCATCTCCAGATACTGTGAAACAGCTGTGCAAAGGTCAAGTACAAGAGGGCAATGGGAAAAGAAAATGACACCACAGCTCCCAGGGTTTCCAACCACCCTGTTAACAAATTTACTGACACAGGGCATAATTTTTACTGACGCTGCCCATTTTTTACTGACACTGACTCTTAAGACTCCATAGGGAGCAGATGCTGACATCTCCCTTGACTTTGAAAAGCTCATTGCTGAAACAAAATGGTTTTATGCAAAGATTTACATACAGTGTCTAAACATTAAGCAGGGGATCAATAGTTCTTCAAGTCTGAGTAATGATCCCACATGGCAAAGCTACATTTTAATTAATAAGAATGCATCCATACTTCATCTTTTTACTTTTTTTTTTTTCTTTTTTTTTTTTTTTTTTTTTTTTCCCTATCCTGGAGGGAGCCAGTGCATCCCAAGAGTTTGCTCAAGCACATCCTTGTTTCTTATCATCACATACTAGCCTGAGTCTCCTTGGGCTCTGATTCTGCTTTGAGACTTGTACAGGCAGATCTGGCACCTTTATGACTTTTCTAGTGAGGCCAGCACAGCTTGGTGCAGGTATCTGTATATCCTTGCAGACAACATTATAAGATCAAGCCCTTGATTAGGAGATAAGGGTGGCTGGTAGATCTCAAAGAGCTTGTCACCTCCTGGATAGATTTCATTTGAAACAGACTTAGTTTGGAAATAACAGTTGTCTGCTTTAGCACCACGCTTATCTTTTGTTTCTTTAGTCTCTCCAGTTGTTTGCTGTTAACCTTTCAGTCCTACATAAGCCTGGTTTTGTGTAGTTCATCTTTTAAACCTGACCACTAAGCTGTGCTCTGTGTGATGTTATTACATTTTTTTCCCCTTTGCTGCTTGTGTTTCCTCTCAGTTGTTGACTATGACTGGAAAATAGGCGTACAAAGCATTTTGCATTCTCTGAATGTACCACACAGTAATTCTGCTGTCTGAAAACTCTGTAATGTCAATAATTGATGCACTTGAGAAGTGGTAATTAAATTAGTTAATTATGCTGGTAAAATTACATGCAATTATGTGACTGCAGGGTATGTTTAGTAAATTAGGCTTTCCCATACTCACTACATATTGTGGTGCCAATTTTGTTCCTCGATGATTAGGTAGCTTTTGATACTTCTTAATTGATTTAATACCTGGATCTTCATTAGCCCTCGATTGCTATGCAATGTATGTCTGACATTTTTCTCTCTGATATTTCAGAGTATCGTTCATCAAAAAAAATCAATCTATACATATATACATATTCCTGTCAGATGTTAAAGCATCAAGACTTCAGGGAAAATGCTCTCTTCCACAAGTGTCTTGCAGTGACTTGCCCACTACTGTGAGATGCCAATCAACTAACTGTCCCTGGGAACCCTCTGATGTAGAATGACTGATTTCATTTATTTTTCTCTTGAAAGATCCAAATAAATAAGTGTTTCAAGGAAGATTGGCACGGTGACAACTGTTTTAATGACACCTGTTACCTTTGCAGAGAGCAGTGAAAGGTTATTAAAAGGTAACATTAATTCAAATAAAAATTTCTTGGGGATCAGATCTGATTGTGTCTGGTGCATGGGTGGGGTTTGCTGTTCTTCATTCATGCTTGCTGAATATCGTACGTGTCAGAATCACCTCCCAGCAGATGGTTACCTTCATGCTGGCTGTGTTTACTATCACAAACCTTTACCAGCTCTGCTTGTCTCCACACCTCATGTTCCCCTCCATCAGCACATACTCATCTGTTAAAAAAATTATGTTTCCACATGTGACTATTGGGCTTACTCCATTTAGGATGCTAGTGACAAACTACCAAAAGCTAAAAGCCAGATCAGGTGGTTTGATCTACAGTCTTTTATTTCTGTTCATGGGGTACAATCTCTGTGGGAGAAAGGAAAAGGCAGGGTAGAGCAATAGCTTGTTCTTTGGCTCTGAAGTCATGAAGTATATAACATCATCTCTGCATGAGCCCGGTTCAGCGATGGGTCAGTATTAAAAGCAGTGGTATCTGAATGACTGAGCAGTTAAGCAACTGAACTGAACGTGAAATAAGGTCCCACTAGTAGGATGACTTAGTACTAGAAAATGATGGATGATTTTATGGCCCATGCTAATGACATACTAGGAGTGAACTAAGCATACGCTGCTTGAAATAACACCTAAGGAAAGACTTCTGGAGGCATGATGGAAATCTTGACTAATCCCCATATACAGTGGCTCTTCAGACTTGTTGGTCTCAAGGACTGAGGCTGTGTAGTTGGTACAAGGAAACTTCCAAAAACAGATTTTGTATTTCTCCAGACTTCTCCTAGATAGTATTTATAAGAAAGTTCCTCTCTTTATGAATACAAAAATGTCACAGATTTTTGAGCTGGTTCTGTAATTTTCAAGCTCATGGTAAAACTCAAGTTGACTGAGTACTAGTGAATGTGAAGGGTTTCCTGTACACATGCTCTAGCAGGAAGAACTGTAGTTCTATTTAAGAGGTTAAATACCTATTTAAATAGATCTTTTGAAAAGCTATAGTTTTGTTCTATGAGAAAAGGTGTTCTTCAAATATGAAGCAGTAGAGTCAGTTAGAAGGAAAACAGTGAAAAAAAATACTGCATAGAAATGTGCAGACTTAGATGGGAAACTGGCCACCTAAAGATACTAGGAAGAGAGAGAATCTCCTGCAGACATTTAATGGTCTTACCAGTAAGTCTTTTAAAATACCGCCTTCTTTGCCTGGCAGTCCCTGATATTCATTAACTTTGTTCAGATTTCCGTGTTTGGGAAGGTGCTTTAATATTGAAAATGAAGGGGAGATCAAACCTAAAGTAACTGTAGAAAAACTGAGACTGTGCAAAAGTTTCTTGCTCTCTCTCTTTTTTTTTTTTTCTTTAGTGGAGACGATTTCTACCTGGCACTTGCAGTCTTCTGAAAGCAATGCATTCAAAACAACCTATCTTTATTTGGCACATTTGTGCTAGTGAAGCTGGCATGCTACCTTGTTAGCTGGCGTAGTGCCATCCCAACAGATGGACAGGAGTATAGACAGCCAGGAGACCATGTACAAGCATCAGTATGTGTGTTGAGGGCAAGATCCCTAGCCAGGAGTGTTGAAATGATAGTTTGTCCTGTGCTTCTGTGCTTGTGGATAAGATGGTGTACCAGTCCTGAGTGGAATTAACTGCATTGGCGTAAACTATTCCTTCACCTCCAAGGCAGGGGCTGCTCTGGCCACACATACTTTGGGTTACAATTCCACCAGGTATTCCTGTGGGAGCTACAGAGATTTCTGAAAAGACACTAGCAAATAGTTTAAAAGGTGGTGGAACAACTTTTAAAGGCTTGTGTGCAAGGTCATAAGTCACAGTCATAACAGTCTCAGAGAACAAATAGAGCTGTATCAATGGTGGCAAAATCTGAGGTGTAGGTGGTTGAGGTCAGTTCCATGCAAGTCATTGCAACAAGATTTCTGCTCAACTTGGAAAGAAGGCACAGCTTGCCTTCTGAGCTTGCCTGCCACAGAAAATCATTGTTTGACTAATCTGGAATTCTTGCACACTGTCTTTACCAAAAGAGGGTAGAATTTTCCCTGTGGGACACACAAAGACATATCTGCTAACATTAGGTGCTTCTGTAAATTCAAGTAACTACTTTACTATGTTTACAAAATCAAAGAGTAAGAAAGAATTATGTAAAGTGTAGTCTAAAGGGCTGAAGGAAAGCCAACCCTCCATTCGAAAATGCCACTTTTTGAACTCTAATCAGCTTTAAGTTTGGGGTTCAGGTAGTGGTTTTTTGGTTTGAGAATGCCCACTTTTGCTTTAGTTCAAATTGTCTTCAGTGTGATATAGGGTAAACAGAAAAAACTCTGCTCATAAATGAAAAAAGCACTTGTTTGTAAATGTCTTTCTGACTAAATTGGTTTAATTTTACTAGGGTTAAACTGTAATCAAACTCTAAATATAGACTCTTTCCAGACTCCTGCTTGAATTTACTTCAGTGAAAGGACTGGCAACCATTTCAAAAGAGTTGAATGGTATTTTCAAAACCATACTGAAGACACTGATAGAAAGCAATGAGGCAGCCTGCCAGGAGTTGAGATCTGCAGTTCAGAAGCCTGCACAATTGTGAGTAAAGGCAGACTGTGATATTAGCAATAGATTTATGAAGCCAGTGTTGTACAAGTTATTTTCTGGAAACCTATAAGCGCAGTTTGCTTAGATTTTCTCTTTACCAACAAAGTCTTAGATTCAGCTTTTAGTTGAAATGTCACATGGAAAATTCTGTCTTGCTACAGGTAGGACAAACCATGTTTGTCTCAGGCCTGTCAGAGTCAAAGTCTGCTTTTGTACTTAGTCATTGCGTGATATCTTTTCCTCATCATATATTGACAGATATTTTAGGATAACTTTGCATGAATGTCCTGGAACTATATTCTGCTGATTTTTGCAAGAAGGTCAAATGTTGAACTGGCAATACTTGCTTTTACACATAAGCAATCCAAGAGTTGGTTATATTCCCTTTAAATATGTTTAATTATAACACCCAATATCTACAGTATTTAGTAGCCACTGGCAGTCTGATTTGCAAAGGATCCTGCAGATAAGCCAGTGAAGTCACTGGTCTGGGTCAGGATCATCTCTGTTGGATGAAATATTAAATGAATTGGTCCTAGTTCATTTCCAAATAGGTATGTGTCTCTGTAGCAGAAATGTCTGTTGGCTTACACCCAGTCTTGCTTTTCTTGGAAGAAAGATTGTTGAGACATCTGTTAGACTGGAGAAGAGAAGGCTCAGGGGAATCTTACTGATGTATATAAATACCTGAAGGGAAGGTGCAAAGAAGACAGGAGGCAGTCTCTTTTTAACTGATGCCCAATGCCAGGACAAGAGGCAATGGCCACAAATTGAGACACAGAAGGCTTCATGTGAACATCAGGAAACACTATTCTGCTGTCATGGTAACTGTGTCCTGTCACAGGTTTCCCAGAGAGGCTGTGGAGTCTCCCTCCTTAGAGATCTTCAAAATCTGCCTGGACATGGTCCTGGGCAACGTGCTCTAGGTCTCCTTGCCTGAGCAGGAGAGTTGGACCAGATGACCACCAGATGTCCCTTCCCACCTTGGCTATTCTGTGACATGAAGCTCATTGCTGTTGAGATATGAATTCAGGTCATATGTACCAGACCACTCAGCTGAAGGGACTTTAGTTCTCTCTTTCCATACATCTTTTGTTTTTCTGCAGAAGGTAGTGAGCGGTATCTGTATTTACCTTAGCATACTTTGTCCTTTTTTTCTGGAGGAAGTGCTCTGGTTCAGAGCACTGAAAACCAGCTGAAATGTAGTCAGCAGGTCCTTGGTTCTCCATTATTGTCATTAGCAATTTTTGTAAAGTAGGTGATTATGTGAAGACACAGGAGAAAGCTGCACCTGTGATCTCTCCGGTCACTCTTCCCAAGTGTCCCAGCTCCCAATATGGGGCTGTTGAGGTGCACCCAAGTGAGAGGTTTGGATCTTTGGGTGATAATAGCGTCCATTCTAGTCTTTCCCTATGGAGAAAAGAGTGCCTTGTTCCCTATTCCACAGTCCCCTAGTGTGCACGTATCCATATGGACTTCTCTACTTGCACTCTTTGGGCAGAGCTTCAAGTTCTCCATACCACATGGGCTAATCACTCTTCTTCCTTCCCTCCCTCCCTTGTCGCATGACCATTCACAGCTGAGTTACAGTGACAGACTTAACAGTCTATTAGTTAAGCTAATGGAAAAACTGGAATGGAAAAGCAGCATGAAAAGCTGCTAGAAGCTTTCCATGGGAGCCTGCAATGTGTGCCTGATTAGATTTATAAGGACATGGTAGTGGTCATACGGGCTGAAAGAAAAGGTCTTCCTATCTCAATAGCCTCTCTTGCATGGCTGCAGTGTTGTGTGTAACAAAGAGTAAGAAGAGAGCAAATGTGTGTATGTGTGATAACATTCCCACATCTCAGTCTGGCTCTCCTTTAGCTAGAAGTGGTGGTTCCTTTGGCCTTGGTGATCCTCAGGGGATTTATCTTCCAGAAACATATCGAGTTTTGCCTCCAGATTTTAGCATCTGCAGAATCCTTTGGCAGAGGGTTACATGTGTTTGATCCCCATGGTGTGGAAAACCACACTTTAGTCCATTGAACTGGCTTTTATTAACTTTGTGGTATTTTTTTCCACCTGTATTTTCTAATGAGATGGAATGAGAGAGAATGAGAAAACTAGGAGGAGAGAGAACATCAGTGATTCCTGTTCCTTCTGTAGTGCTTGTGATTTTACAGGCCTGTGTTACTTTATCCTCCCTCAGTTGTATTTTTTTCTAGATTGAAATATCTCAATAGCACTTTCCAAACAGTACTGTCGTCTCTTTGTCAAGGTTCCTGAGAAGGATGGTTAGAAAAAAGGTTGGAACTATGTAAGCCTGTATAGTTGTTTGAGTACTACTTCAAGGTTAACGTATCCAGGAATCAGGCATGTCTGAAGAGTGTTAGTTATCTCTCCTCATGCAAGTGAACACTCTTCTTGCTCCTCTTGTTTTCCCTACTCCCTCTTCCTCTTCTTCAGGAGGTCTTACAATGCCTTGAATAACTTCTCTGTGTGTAACTTCTGAGTGAGACTTGGAAAGAGCATCTTCCCAATTAATGACATAGCAACTATTCTCCTAACTGCTTTTGTGTTGTTAATACAAATATCTTACCCCTGGCTGTAATTTGGTTTCCCACTGAGTCTTTCGACTGGGAGGTTCAACTTTGAATTTCTAGTTCAAGTAGCTGGATAGAACAACATACTGCAAATAAATTTGAGGTGTAAATAGAAAGGCAACACACTTCTTTTTTACAGACTTTCCCTTTTCTGGGTACATGATTTAGCATGCTGATGAACTAGGTAGGAATATTCTGCTTACAGCATACTCTACACTGTCACTTGCAGTGAGAATATGATCAATTGCTCATCCTTATACCAAAAAGAGAAACCACTTAATTAAGTATGATCTTCTGTATAGACCAGTGGGGTACCAATTTAATTTCTCTGACTTATCCCAAGTTCACTTAGATTCGTAAAGGTCCACACACACTGCAACTGAATGAAAACTATCTTAACAGTAGGCTTTCCACCAATATATTCTTGTCTTTTTCATTTTTCATTTTAAATTATAATTAGTAGCAACAGATGCAGACTAGATTCTCCTTGCAGGAAAAAAAATACAGTTGGATAGCTAGAAGGGAAAAGGAATGCAAATATCAGAAAGGTAAATGGAGCAGCTACAATACAGTTGCTTGCTGGGTTTGCTGATTCCTGAGTCATCACAGTGTGTCCATTATTTGTATCAAGTTCAAAGATGGTTCCATTAGGTGGAGTGCACGTCCTCCACACAGGGCGAAGATGCTTATTTACTCTTATAGCTCTCCTTTCATCTCTGTTACTTAATGATTCTTGGCTTTTTCCTCCTTGCTGTCTTCAGTGTCATGTTAATCTAGCTGATAGTGAATGCTGTCCTTATTCTAACCCCAATCAGTTTAGGTTTTGGTTGTCAAGCACCCAACTCAGAGCGACTCCAGGATCAGACATTTAGCTATTCAGTAGTGTGTGGGTGTGGTGAAGTAGTTTTGATGCACTGCTTGATTGTTTAGTGATTTAGATAACCTTTCCTCTGCTTGCCGCTGCTCTAATATTAGTGTTTAGCCTGCTGGACACCTGTAAATATGCTTTACTTCACTTTAGTGTGAGATTTGGCACAACTCTCATATTCCTTATGTGTCATATGTCACATGTCATAGTGTGTCATATTCCTTATGTCCTGTCTGCTGATTTCTGATGAGATGTACAGCAAGGAAGTCTATGCAGAAAGTTATGAGTAGATTGAGATTATCCACTTCAGGATAACTATTATATCTCAGTTTGCCAGTGCAGTGTATCAAATGGCAGAACTGTCAGCATGAAGTTACGGCATCTAGGGCATCTATATATTTGAGGCTTAATCTGGTGCTATCCCAAAGGCTTTGGAAAATGGAATTTGAATGATGCCACTATGCCAATGCATTGTAATGATACTTGTGTAAATTGGTTGGCACAGCTTACAAGCACTTTGGCTTCTTGCTGGCTTTGACAGGGAGAAAGGAAAGATGGAAATGTTGCAGGGCGAGATCTCTGGGTAGTCACTGGGCTTGTGTTTAATCTCTTGTTTGGGTACTGATTCCACCAGTCGCAGACATTTAAAAGATTTGAAGGTAATTCTCCAAAAGGTGCGTGTTATTGGCTTTGAGTCATGAGATGAAGAAAAAACAAACCAAATTATTAATATTAATTAAGGAGGCTTTATATTCTCTTTTAAATTCTCTTCTGATTTCTGAGTTTCAACATTCATCTGGGGTCATAATTTTAAGGTTTTGTACATGACTGTTAGTTTTAAAAGGAAAGTTTTGTATTTCATGTACCACAGATTTTTGGGAGCTGGGACTTTCACCATAGTATCAAATATTTTAACATTTATGATTAGAATTGTGGGAGCTAAAATGACTGAGCTTTGTCTCTGATTTTCAGTTTATTTTATAGGCGTGATTGATTGCACTAGGTCATCTAAAACGCTGTAAAAAATAAAATGAAATAATATATCCTACAGTCAGTTACAAGGTAGTTGAGAACATGCTGTCAATCAGCTGTACAGATCCAGCATGCACAGCCAAACTCCAAATATGTTATGCATGTTAATCTTTTTGTACTTGTAAAGAGAGTTTATATATACGGATTATTACAGCGTGAGCTCTCTGTGCATATTTGAAGAGAAAAGATTTTTGTTTCTTTGCGTAAGGAATACTTTTATTTTACAGTGCATCTAAAGTAACTCTAACTAAGCCATATAAAGGCATATCACATCCTTCGACTTTGTGACTCACTTATTTCTTGATTATACGCCAAACGCAAATTCCAGTTCCTTGTGTTTTACTTACAATAACATTAGTGTTTAATACCACAGATTCAATCAAAGCTACACTTAATATAAAGAAAATAAATTCTCCATTTTATAGCTGCATTAAATACTTTCCCCTGAAATGGTTTAAGGAAGTGGGGGGGTTATTTATTTATTTTATTTATGGATTTTTTTTTTTTTCCACAAAGCTTGGGACTTTATTTTGGTTTTAGCACTCTGTATTTATAGTTGTGGAGTGATCATTTTCTGGTTGATTTCACACTGAGCTCTCTCAAAACTAGTTGTAATAGTTACATTCTCATTAAATCCGTTTCTTTCTATTACTGCTGTTACAATATATTATACTTTATATTCTTAAGCTATTAACTCTGAGCTCAGTTAATGATTTGTTGCTTTTTTTTTTTTTTTTTCTTGAGAGACTATCTGGATTGTTTATGTTGGTGAAAAAAATAGCAAAAGTTTTTTCATCGGGGTTGGATAAGATGGGCTACCTCAATATAGTTATTTTGACCTATTTTTGAATGTTTTCTAACTTTTTAAACTTTTTTTTTTTTTTTCTTCCAAATGCTCACATAGGAGTTTGGCAGTTGATTATATATATATTTTTTTTCTTTCTGGACCAGAAGCAAAGAATACATTTCTATTTTTTATTTTCTTTTTTCTTTCCCGTTATCAGGACTCCAGTGTCTAAGAAAGTTTGCAAGTTATTTGCAGGCTGTTTTTATTTCTCTTTCACCCAATTTACTTTTAGGGTGCAAAATCACAGATTGTGAACATCCCTGCAGGCTGGGAATGTGGGGTCTGCTTTCCTGCAGGTAATATAATATGTTAAGTCCCCAGTCATCACAGGAACAACTGTGCAAGCCAGACATCCTGTTGCAGAAGCGGAGTGCTTTTATACTCGTGGCATAAGAATAGGAGGATAGGAGAAAGAAACCTGGCTCCTCTCAATAACTGAAACCCTAGATTATATTTTGTATCAATCTTTGAAGAGCAGGGGTTAGAAGTTGCATCTATCCTTCAGCCTTCCTTTCCCAAACATGCACACACACATGCGCACTGACTTGTTGGAATGGGGAGCTGACAGAAACTGTGCTTCTGTAACATATCAGGGAGTGTGGGCATGATTGTACTAGAGCACCAATTGAATTTGGTCAGTGAGATGACCTCTATTCATAGCAGATGACGGAGAGACCGTAAAATAAGGCTGGAATGGGAAAATAGGGAATGTAAAGAAGACTGCTATCCCATCCTCATATTGTGCTTGTTTGTGAAGCTTCACTTTGTAAGGAGTAATCTCTTATTAGTAGACTCCCAACATGACATCATGTATGACAACATCACAATTCAAATCTATGGCTGTTTAACACCAACAGGTAGCTTAATTCCACTGTACTGCTCTCTCATGTCATCTCCTCAAAAGAACAGGGGGAGAAAATATGATGAAAAAAGGCTCATGGGTTGAGATAAGGAAGGTGAGATCACTCACCAATTATCGTCACAGGCAAAACAGACTCAGCATAGGGAGATTAATGTAATTTATTGCTTATTGCTAACATACTAGAGCACTGAGAGTTAAAAGGAAATTAAGAATACTTTCTGCCATGCCATCCACCCTCTTTTTCCTCCTCTCCCTAATCCCTCTCTCTAAGTAATGCAGGGCAATGGGGCTGTGGTCAGTCCCTGATGCTTCATCTCCACCACTCCCTCATGATCCCTCTCTGCCCCTGCTCCATGTGGGGCCCCTCCCACTGGATGCTGTCCTTCCCAAACTGATCAAGACCTGATCAAGGCCATGAGCAACCTGATCTAGCAGGTGGCATCCCTTCCCATGGCAGGGGGGTTGGAACTTGATGATCTTTAAGGTCCCTTCCAAGCCAAGCCATTCTATGATCTATGATTCTGTGAACTTTTGGAAGAAGAGAAAATTTGGATAGATGAAACTGAGGCCAGAGCTGAAGACCTGTCTTCACTTTCTGCTTGAACAGTTGGACATGTAGGGTCTTGTTCAGGCTTGTGATAATTGATATTTGCTGAATAAGTGCTTTCATGAAACAAAATAACCAGAATAGTTATATTTACAGGATATTCCTACTTATTATAGTTCGTCAAATTGGTCTGCATGTGAAATTCGTATAAGAGCATGGGTGATCATATTAAAGAGTTTGTCTCAGACACTTTGTAGTTGAAGATATTATCCTGAGGAGGGTGGTCTGAAGGACGAACTCCTGAGTCATTGCACAAACTGGGGAAGATTTTACAGTGAAAGGTCAGAGGAGCATACCACAAGAAGATGAAGTCAGAGGGTAGAATGGGCTGTTGAAAGGGCTGATTTTTGGCTGATGGATTTACAAGCAGGCAGAACAAGTGAGTAAAACCTCACAGAGCAAGAGAAAGGAGACAGTGTCCTTTTCTGCAGCCTGTGTCTTAGCTCTTTCTCATTACCAGAAATGAAATGAAAGTCTGCATTTCATGCAGGCTTTCTGAAACATGTCTACAGGATTTGTATCTAAGTACATTCGTGTAGGAATCTTTCCATCTCCTACTATATCCTGCTTCTTTAGAAGACATGCTCTTCCTCTTCACTTGCTATAAGTAACCTATATGTGATAAACATGCATCTGGAATACCTATATTGAATTACTGTCTGTTGGCTTCCCACTGTAGGCAACCCAAGGGAAAGTTATAGCTTTTTACCCCTATGGATTATTTTCTATCCTTCAGGTGGATACTGAGGTGATGTTGGCACAGATCTTTCTTTGACTCAAAACCTGTCAACTCAATTTTTTTTTTTTTTTTGAACTCCATTGCACTCAAGGGCCTTTGCATTAAACGTTTTTATCTGGAAAACGCTTGAGATATCTGACCCAGTCTTCCAAAGTTATGAAAGTTACTTTCAGAATAGAAATATGTAGATATGGATTTGGTCCTTACTGTGCTTTTCTAGAGCATTGTTAAACTGTTAAACATAAGTGTGCTGAGGGAGGATTTAGTCCAGTGCTGTATCCAAACAGAGCCAACAAAAATTTACAACTTCTATAGAAGAACATCACTGTTGATGTTTTGTCAATGGAAAAAAATATTACAGTGATGTTTCCTGGAAGTACTGAAATGTATTTTGGTACCATACTTTCCCCTCTCTAGCTGTTTCTAGTCTTAGCACCATGTCATTTTATGCTATCTTCTTATTAATTCTAGATGATTTCTCATATTTTTTAAACATCCTTCGTGTAGTAACCCCCATTACTCCAGGGTTAAATAGGATAGCATATGTAGTCTGGGATAGGTGTTAGAGGTAACTACAATGAGTAGAAAAGTGTAGTGGAAGTGGAGTACTTCATGCTCCCATGTCTGAGTAGTCTTTTGCAGTCAGAGCATCAGCAGAAGTACCAAAGCAAATAGAAAACAATTGTAGATGGAGAGAGAAAGCAAGGGCAAAGCAAGGTGGAAAATCTTGAGGGTGTAGCTTTTCTTTGTTGCTGTTGTTGAATTCTGTTTGTATGGGTGGAATTGGTGCACTAGTGAATCACAAAATGGATGTTAGGGAGTGGAGGGAGAGAGAGAGTTTTTGCACTCCTAGAAGTGAGAATGTGTGAAAGGATGGAAAGAAAGCCAGAACTTGCTAAACACAGGGGCCACAGTCTGCAGGTTGGCAAGAGTAAACCCGTGGGGGGTTTTAAAACAAGAAAGTCTATTTTGATCTGAATCCTATGACATACTGAAAGCCAGTTGAATCATCCAGCACTGCCAAATCCAGGTGTTCAGAGCTCATGAGCTTTCTCTCTCCATTCTTTTGTGCTATCTTAAAAATTGTCTATATGTCACAAAACTTTCAAAAATAACATTGATTTTTGTATTTTTATTTTTTACTTAATTCTTTCTTCTCCCCCAGATTTGTTAGATTTCATCTTCCTCTGAGATCTTGCAGAGCACTAGAGCAAGCAGAAATCCTTATGCACACATAGGCAGGCTATGGTTCTGTGGTGTCTTAATTCAGTTGGGTGAATTCAGCTCAGATATTACTGATGACTTTCTAAATCTGTCATGTCATAAATTATTTGACAAAAGTATTACTTTTGTTTCTCTCTTCAACTTAGACAGATTTTTTCATCACTTTGGATGAAAGAATATGATTTATTAAATTTATTGAGAGAATCTTCAACAGCACAAATTTGTTCAAGGTCTATTTTTAAAACTCAGTCTCTCCAGTTTCAGAGCAAGACTATTAAAGTGTACGATGGCCCAACAGTTCCTGAGCTATCATCAATAATGTTGATCTATGCTTGGTTTATTTTTTTATAATGTTAGCACAAGCAGCATGCTGACAAAGTATAGGCTCTTTCACAGGCAGTCCAGGTAGAGAATATTTTTATAAATGGTATTGGCACATGGTTATAGAGTTCTGTAGTGACATGTCTGGAGAGAGGAGTCATTCAAATGCAAAACAATTCTGATTTTTTTTTTCTTTTCAGCAAAGATATCTCTGTGCAGTGCATCAGACTCTGCAGCAAGCTTTTAGCTAGCACGTCAAAGCAGACTTGCTGCTTTTAACTCTCTGAGACAGTAGTGATAACAAATCAAAATGAGAATAAACCTTTTCCTCTGCTTGTGTTACACTACACAGAATCTGTTTTCCCTAGCTTCTTATTGTGACCTGTATTTGATAGAAAACCTCCTAAAAATCCACATACAACAATGTGGATGTAGTTGCATTTCTTAAGGCAAGCTGTGTATGCCTTTCACTGGTCCTGCATTGACTGCAGTAATGACTGCATGAATTCCAGATGTATGTTTGTCTTAGATGACTGTGATTGTGAACAGTTTAAACTGTTGTTCCTTTTTAAAATATAAACAAATAAAAATGAAAATGATGAAATTTTATTTGGCCACTTGAAGATTAAATGTTTTGCTCTTGTTTTGCTCTAATTCTGCTTTGAAATAAAGCTTTGGAGCCCGAGCTGCAAGGCTTCTGCTGCAGCAGCAGCTCTTATTTCTCAAACGCAGGCTGCTTGCCAGTCTTGAAAACTAAGGAGGATTTGGGAACCCAGAAGTCCTGGATCATCTGTGCCAGTTGTGAGGTTTCACAGAGCTTTTGGGTTTCCACTGCACAGCCAAGAATGGGATGGAAATATACTGATATGCAGGGCAGGCAGAAAACTAGCTTTGATTAAATTAATTTGGGGACTACAAGCCAATATCTGCCTTGGTTTTTGCACCTTGCTTCTCGGAAGAGCTGGTGAGACTGCATTGCTTCTGGTACTTCGTTGTGCCCTGTAGGCAGAGTCCTAGTGAGTGCTGAGCCTCCTCTGCACTCCTGACCAGCTCCATGGCAGGAAGCCTGCAAGCTCTGAAGTCCCTGGCTGTGGATGTGATATGACTGTGAAAAAGGTTGCCATAAGGCATTTCTGAGGCCAGAGAAATTAGCAGGATTAAACAAGGGATTGGACATTTATATAAAAATAACTAGAATATAAAGAATTATAGTTGTTAATGCTAACAAACATTCTAGGTAGACATAAAAGCCTCACACTTCAGGGTTTAACTTTTAGGGATGAGGAGAGAAAACCCTTCAAAGGGGTGACATATCCTAAATCTTACCACTTACAAGTCTACTCGTGTCTTTTTCTAAAACACCAGGTACACGGCTTAGGCCAGAGGCAGGATTTTGGAATAGAGGGGTCACAGGTAAGATTGTGGGTCAGTGTTTATCAGTCTGCAATGGTTTCCTCTGCTCTTACTCAGAATGAAGACTAAGAAATGATTTTGATACGCTTATTTATTTGAAAAAATTATCCAACATTACTAAGTAGATGTGTATGTGAGTAAAGGGTACGTTAGCATGAGCCCCTCTTGTTAGATGGACAGCAAAAGTGGGTGCTCACTGGCTTTACTTGTTGTTCTAGTAATTGGGCATCTTCACAGAACCATGTCAAAGGGTGGCAAGGAAAAGAAAAATATCACCTTTCATTAGGTTTGCTTCTATGGACTGAAGTTATGACTTAGCTTTCAGGCATGAGAAACACACGTAGTACCACACCTCCCTGGCAAAGCCAGGTGCATGAGCACTCCAGAGGCTTATTCTTGAGGGAAACAGTGATGGAACACTCATTCTCTATGCCTCAATAACATTTATTGTTGTTACCTCAGGCATTTTTCTGTCCAGCCCTGTTAGTAAAGAAGTGTCTTACAGAACTGTTGCTTTGCTTGCAACAGCATTGCAGCACATAAAGATCAGGAGTTATGACCTAAAGAGCTTAACAGGAGAATGCACAGATTTTGAAAGCAAATGGTCTGTAGTTGGAGTAATGCCTAGTTCTTATTTCTTTGGTGTAAGTGAAAACTTTCCTTAGTCCCTTTACCAGTTTTTGAGTGGGAAAGTGAGTGTATCCACTGCTGAATTTTCCTGAGTAGATGGGAAGTGGAGCTGCTTTTAGAGTTGTGCTTGTTATATCCTGTTGGCCTTAAAAGAAACCATCAGCATAGCTCAGGATATTTTCTTCATTATTTATTTGTTTATGATGATCCTCTTTTTGAGCTAGGGTTCGTTGTGGACATACTAAAGCATCATGAAAACATGCATTTTATAGGATTGCCAGACAGCTTCTGTGCTTTTAGTCAGTTGAAGTTAACTTGAAAGAGAGAGTTCTAACAGTTCCTGAGCTGTGAGCATGGGCCAAATGTGCTCAAACTACATGGAAAAAGAGTAACAGAAGGCAGAATTAATGGGATCCTGTAGTCTAAGCAATGCTCATTGGCTTGCCAGACCCTACATAACTGATGATTTAAACAGCATGAATTACAGAGGGTCTATCAGTGCAAGCTGCAACTATTTTCAGCAGGGCAGAAAAACGTCCAAACTGAACAGGGAGCTCATTCTGGAACTGAGGCAGCAGAAGAAAATATATGACCTCTGGAAGCAAGGTCTGGCTTCACAGGGAGACTACAGAGCTGCATTTTGCATGTGCAGGGTGAAAACAAGAAAAGCCAATGCTCAACTTGAGTTGACACTGGCCACTGTGGTGTCAGACAACAAAAACAAAAAGGCTTTTTCAAGTACATCACCAGCAAGAAGAGGAAAAGGAAAGCATTGGACTTCTATTTGAAGTCACTTAACAAGTCAGGATAAGGAAAAGGCAGAGGCATTTAATGCCTTTTTTGCCTTAGTATTTAATAGCAATGACAGATCTCAGGCTTCCTGGATGCCAGAGTTGGAGGACCACGACTGGGGGAGCAGTGACTTTCCATCCATAGTCACTGAAATTGTAAGGGAAAAGCTGTATCAGCTCCACATTGATAAGTCCATGGGGCCTGACGGGATTCACTAAGAGTACTGAGGGAGTTAGTGGACATCATAGATGAACCCCTCTCGACAGCTTATCAAAGGCTGGGGGAGTCTGGGGAGGTCTCTGCTGACTGGAAGCTAGCCAGCATTATAGCCATCTACAAAAAGGGCATGAGAGGAGACCCAGGAAACTACAGACCTGTGAGTCTAACCTCAGTCCCTGGAAAAGTTGTGGAGAAGATTGTCCTGGGGAATATCCAAAGGCATGTGAAGAGCAAAGCTATTGCCTGGAAGAGTCAACATAGCAAATTCTTTCCTTAGTAATTTGATCTCCTTCTATGATAAGGTCACCTGCTTGGTGGATGAAGGGGAGGCAACAAATGTAAACTTTCTGGATTTTAGTAAGGTCTTTGATACTCCTTCATAACATCCTTTTGGGCTGAGGAGGCTTGTTTATTCTGGTCTGGAGAAAAGGAGGCTGAGAGATGACCTCATAGATCTCTAATCCTTCCTGTGGAGGGGAAGTGGAGGAGGATCTCCCTGGTAAATGAAGACAGGACATGAGAGAACAGCACAAAGCTGTGCCAGGGGAAGTTCAGACTGAACATAAGGAAAAATTTCTTTAATGTGTGAGTGGTCAAACCCTGGAACAGGTTTCCTACTGAGATGTTTGATGCTGCATACCTGTCAGTGTTCAAGAGGCATTTGGACAGTGCCTTCAAAAATATGCTTTAACTTCTGGTTAGCCCTGAAGTGGTCAGATAGTTGGACTAGGTGATATTTCAAGATTTCTTCCTACCAAACTACTCTGTTCTGTTCTGTTGTATTTTTACTAAACCTGGTTTGAGTTACTGCATTTCTTCTTCCTTAATTTAATGACTGAGCTTTGGGGTTGGAAAGTGCTAAGTTAGTGAAATGCCTAGATTCTTGATAAAACTCTGATTTCAATTAAAGCTTTGTGTTTGAAAGACAGAAAAATGAATCCAAGCATTTTTTTTCTTCTGAACAAGAGAGCAAGGATATTGCAATGGTTCTACCTACCTGCAAGAGTAGGGAGATGACTCTTGCTGCTGCTTGTTGTGCTACACCACAACTGCATATGTCATGCTTCTTTCTTTGTCTTTGTCTACTGAGATCTGTGGTTAGGTGTCCATGACAGCTGCATAGTTCAGTGACACTCGGAAAAAAAAGAAGCTCTTTCCAAAGCAAAGTCTTCTTTTTATTGTATTTCATTTAGCTGTCCCTGCTCACAGCAAAGATTTGGGGAAATCATGCAACTATACATCAGAGTATATTTTCAGTGCCAAAATGGACATTCATTGAGGCCTAAGCATATTTCCTTTAATGTGACTCCTTTATATACGTATCTACTTATTTCTGTCAGTTTTATCTACTCCCTCTGCATGGGAAAGGAATGCCTACTTCCCTGCTTTTACAGGTCAGGAATTTTAAACCCTCTGGGGTAGCTAATGACTTTGTTCTGTTGCTCACGTGGAAAGCTGTTTTGCCTTGATTTCAGCCTTTGTTCTAGGAGATGTTCATTCTAGTAAAAGTGGCAAATAATGGAAACATCTTTCTTTTGTGCAGATTCATTAATGGGCCTCTCAGTTACTTCCATTGCTGGAAGTAAAGGGAGTATCCCACTGGCTGGAATACTGGGGTCAGTAGCTGAGAGATAACCCCAAGTAGAGAATTGAACAGACAATTCTTCTGTCTAGTCAAAGTGCTTCTGAAGGATGAAATCAAGTGTTGACTTGCATGTTTCACATGCAAACATGTGTAGGGGGACTCAAGGTAGAGCATATTTTGTATATGTTCTAATAGTCTGTCCGTGTAGTTGATTGAGTGATTTTAGCCAATTACAGTGTAAAATTATTTTCCTAATCAGGCAGTTGGACTTCAATGCATCAGTCATGTTTTGTCTCTGTTGTTAATATCCAATGTCATTCTCAGTTTCAGGTCCATTTCACAGGATGCAGCTTTCCAACAGTCTTTCTCTTGTTCAGAAGTATCTGTAGGAGCTCTGCGAAGAGTTTGATTCGCTGGGTCCAGGTGATGCAGGTATAACATGTCTGTGTTTATGGACATCCAAAAGAACCCCTGCATCAAAGTGTTGCACACAGATGAGAGTCTAGGAGGCAGCTCCTTTGACCTATCTCCTGTGTGAACCATCCTGTCTAGTATGGACATGGTTCAGTGTGACCTGGCTATCATTCTTCCAGTTTCAGAACTCATTGAATCATTTAGGTTGGAAAAGACCTTCAAAATCATCAAGTGCAATCACTGACCTGACCTACTGAGTCCCATCAGTAAATCATGTTCCTTAGTGCCACGTCCTCACACCTTTTAAATATCTCCAGGGATGGGGAGTGCAGTCCATTACAACTATTTGCTCATCTGACTACATGGTGTCTGTTTAACAACCTTATGTGTCTAATAAAGCCGTTTGCCTTGTTCTTCCACCTGCATGGATCTCTGTCCTGGTCTTCATTGTTCCAGCGTGGGTGTAACCTAAGACACTGAAGTTGGTTAGGTTAGGGCTACAAATGACCAACAGATCTTTTATTATAGAACACGATAAGTCCATTCGCCAGTTTTATGCTTTTACAACCATTAGATTTTGTAATAAGTAATAAAATTCCCTGCTCAATTGAATACTTAGGCAGAATACTTAAGCAGATACTTAAGCAAAATAATAATAATAATTGTTTTTGATGCTAAAATTGCTAACCAGTTTTCATCCTCCATATCAAATATAAAATATAATGAAATATATAATCAAAGTTCTCTGGGTAGCATTCTGTATTTCAGATATAATGGTATGTATGGCATTTCAAGGTGCATGAATGTGTTCTTTTCTTTCCTGTTCTCTTCTCTACTTTGAAAATATATGTGCAGCTATAACATCTTTGACTGTTATTACTAAGTGAAGCAGACTAAGACTGCACCACCCATTTGTGCAGGATACAATCAGCAATAGAACTGGAATTCTAAGGGCTAGATTCTTAATTGTTGTGGTGTATTCCAATTCAAAATATCTTGATTAATTTAGGTGGGGACTTAAGACAGACATATCAAAACTGAATTTAAGTCTTTGAAGGATTAGAAGAAGTAATTATAATCAGACAAAAATTTAATTGTATGCAACTTAAAAGAACTCCTATGTACTTTAGCTTGCAGTATATTAAATCTGGTATACTATGCCAGTTCAGAACAAATCTTCTGCTTCCTGAAGTTTAACGATATTCACTCTCTTAGGATCTTCTATCTCTTAAAACATTTTGAATGTGAATTTTTGGCTTTGTTGACATCCTGTTTGTGAACTCCAAAACTTCTTTTTATCTGCCTTGCATCCACCCTTATGTAGGTTTCAAAATTGTTTAGAATTTAAATTCCCAAATAAGAGTTGCTATGGGAATACCAGTGTTGAAAATTAACAGACACTAAAAGGATTCAGGGCAAAAACTCTGAGCAGGGACATCATCAAATAACTCTGAGTTCACTTAAATGCAAGTAATGAAAATAAAAAATAAGAAAGAAAATGATTCTATGAAAGTCCATCCCCCCCCCTATATATAACTGCAACATCAAAAATAAGCCGTGTTCAACATCTTTTTCTGATGTACTATTCTGTAATTTTTCGGGTTCTTTTATGCTTGCCTACCCATAGTTTTACAACTTCTTGCAAATGTTTTCTTCCCTTCTAAATATCAAATCCAAATCTAGATTTTCAAACATTCAAGGCTTCAAATTTAAAATTCAGAGCTTCCTACAACCTTCTTTTTGTGAATGGTCCTGTGAAGGTTGTGATGACAAATAGTAGTTTGTAGTTAATTCTTCATAAATTGGTATGCAAAACATAAGCCTGACTAGGAAAAACCATGAATGCAGTGCTATCAAACTTCCTTGAAAGCCTGCTGGACATATAATGTGCCTTCCAATATCTCTGTGTTACCATGATTGCTAACCTACAGGGTGAAAAAGGGGTAGGAAGGAAGGACATGCTTAGTGAGAAAGTCCTCAGAACTGATCACTCGAAGTCATTAAGAAAGTGGACAGCACAATTTGCTGTGGGAACTTTTTTCCAAGGTTCTTGACCAAGGTAGTGTTTGATAGCTGGGCCAACTATAGTACTGCACATTGCAAGTAGGTACAGGAAAAGAAAAAGCTAAAAAAAAAAAAAAAAAAAAAAAAAAGTCTTTTAGGTGGCTTTAATGTATAATAGGCTTTGTAGAATGGAGGCAAATTTAGCATGCTAAATTTGCAGAGATGACACTTGAGAAGCATATAGCCACAGAAATTGTAACCTTGCCATCATGACATCCAACAGAATTGCAGTCTTTTGCCCCAGCAAGTAGTACTTTGGCCCAATTTCTTTTCCTTTTGGTCCCAATATTAAAGGAAGAGAACAAGAAGGAAGCTTGTAGTTGTCATCTTCCATTTATTGGTGTGTCTAAAGGTTGTAGAGGTGAGTGCCTGGAGGCTGGACAGCTGGAGATTGAAGTAGACAATATTTTTTTTGCTGCTGCCCCTTGGGCATGTCTCATTCTGCATGTCTGTGCCTCACTGGTCTGCCAATACCTTTTTGCTTTATCTGCATTACAGAAGCCTGCCATGGAGGCATGCTCCTTTATAGTGCATCTTACATGATAGTTTGGTGGGTGTCAAAAGAGGTTTGAATGTAAAGATTTTTCTACATTTTGGAAGGTATTAGGGTTTTTTGGGACTGCCATATATCTGACTTAATCTTTTCCCTTATTTTCCAGCCTGTCTTCTTTTCCCCTGTGTCAAAGGAAGATTTTAATCCATGACATTTCTTATGGGTATCTGTAGTCCAGAGGAGTATATCTGGGATGCTCTGAGTTAAATGATTTGCAAATAATTTGTAGTTAGACTTTAAGAAAAATATTTTCCTGTTCAAAAATATGTTTTTTGGGAGGAGTCTTCTACAATAAGTAATACCTTTTGCTCTTAGGTCTAGCCATATTTACCATAAATTCTCCTCTTGAACATTCCTCTTCACTTCTGATCGCTTTCCAAATGTAGCCCTGAAACACCGCTGTCAAGGTATAGTTCATTTCTTCATCTCACTGCCTTATTCATGACTTAACAGTTTGTGAAGATATATCTAAATGGGGGATTTACTTCTGGTCTCCTCTATTTATGGAAGGAGAGAGCTTTCAGGTGCTTACACTCACCCTGCTTGTAACAGAGTCTCAGAGGTCAGTGACTCATCTGATATGATGGAGGAGACTGTAAAAATGTGATGTATAATCTCTTCATCTTACCATTGAGTTTAGACCCTATCTTTTACACTGGCAAGAGAAAACCACTCATCCATTAATCACAATGCTGATAAATATGAGAGGCTTTGCAAGGATGGTGGGTTTAAATGTTAAGGGCCTGCCCTAAATTATTTGCTCTGATAATTAAGTTTTCTCTGCTGTTTGAAGCATGTATCCAGAAGACATTATCATTTGACTCAAGACTGCATACTTGGAGTTTATCTACAAGCCAGATATATTAAAAATGTGGAACTGGCTGAATGCTTCCAACTCAAGTTGGAGGTCTGGTAAGATGTGGCTGTATTTACATTAAAAGATAAAAGTGTTATGGGAACATTAAGTTTATATTGATTATGTTTCTAGTGATCACATATTTCAAGGATTTTATCAGATTTTATTAGTATTTTAGAGTCATTATCATGTTGGAAAGTAATTTTTAAGAACCATGTAGGATGCTTTTACCCTCATTTTTCTATTCTTAAATGATGTCTGAATAGTGTAGTGTTTTCATAAATTTATTCAGCATTTGAAATTATGTCTTGATCTGTAGATTGTTCTCAAGCAGCTTGTTATGACTAAACAGGATACAAATTTGATCTGTATTGGTTACTCTGATTGGATTAAACTAGTGCTTGGAATCCGAATTTGGGTGCAGATACTGAAAATTTCAAGTCCCAAGTCTGATTTCCAGAAACATTTCCTAACACTCAGATTGCTCCTGCCAATGTGTTTGCTTGCTAGACTTCTCACAGAAGCAGCTCAAAATATTTGCTAGTTGTTACTACTGTAGTTATTTTGGACATATTATACTATTTTGGTTAATCATAGTCCTATTTTTTACATGAATAGCCAAAAAAAAAAAAAAAAAAGACTATACCTGGTCAAATCCATGAAGTACATTGAGAACCCTCTTTTGGGGAATAGAAAAATAAATAGTAAATGGAAGATAACACTGTTTTAGTGTCATTGCAGCAAACACTCTCATTCACATGAGTATGGATTTCTAGAAAAAATAATCTTATACATAAGGTGATTAAGACAAGTAAACTCAGCATTGCTTCTTTGTTGTTAAACAAAGATGTTATTCTCGCACTTGTAAGTTTTAGTAAGACATTAAGCATGTGTGCATGATGTCAAGATATTGGCTCTAGCATGTGTTCTTACAGCCTTTATAGTTTGTGATGACATAATTAGGTACATTCTGTGAAAGTAACTTAAAATGTTACTGTCTGTTTCAATGAATTGAACGTGTTTGGTCCAGGATATCTTGCTGGAACATTTGCACAGCCTTTTATCTGGAAGCTCACAGAGTTCAGAAGTGAAACCATCTTTCTTTTGTTCAGTACAGTCATGTGTCTGCAGGTTTCCATATGTTTCCAGCGTCCAGAGATGCTGTCACCACTGAGTGCCTAATAAAAATCCAAGATCCCTGGCCAGAATCATTCTTTGGATTTCCTGGCCCAGTGAGCAGCTGCACCTCATTGCAGTTCGCAGGCAAACTGGTGCTCTGCCTGGAACTGAAACCACTGGCTTAATGTTCAGAGGTACAGATCACCCCGCGGCACTTAGCTTGCTAAGTCCAACCTCTCGTTGTTTTTCCCATTTGTCCCCTCATGCAGATGTCTGTGCAACTCTTCTAATTAGCTAGTCCTTCCATTTCTGGCTCCTGGTTATTAAATACTTTGCACCTGGTACATTACCATTCTTCTCAGGATCTCAAAGTGCTCAGAGGCCTTACTTCACAATGCCTTCTGAAATGGATACTTGGGGCAACTATTTTATGAATAGCTCAGCTGGTGAGCAGCAGCCTAGCTCACCCAAGGTGAGACAAGCCTGTCAGTGCACAGCCCAGAGTAGACTACAAGTATCCAAAGTCCAACTTCTGCTATCATATCATTATTCCTTGGTATTCTAATATTATGTACTACAAATGTATTCTAACTTCCATGAATGAGCTGTTATTAAATTGCTGGTGCTCACTGTCCAGTGCCACCAGGAAAAATACGTGAGTCAGGTTTTGTTTTGAAATCCAAGCTGTTTGTGTATGTGTATTACATCATGCTGAGGCATATAGAAAAAGCACTCTTTCCCCAAATGCTGTCTTAGAGATGCATTTCTGAAAAGTAGCAGTTTTTAAGACAGAGTGGACTAAACAGTAGTAATTTGTATCTGAGGGCCTTCATCAGTCTGGAACTATTCTAGCTGTATCAACTCCTTTGTAGCCATAAATCGGTTCTTCCAACTCTTGCTCTGTGGTTGTGCTCAAAATGAGTAAGACTAGTTGTAAATATTTTTGTTTTTTAATCTCAGACTTGGGACTCAGCAGGATCTTGACACTGCACTATTTATAAAAAAAGAAAAGTAATTGTGGTTAGATTTCATAATATAAGAGCTTGTGTTGGGAGGGGAACTAAAGTGAGGTATGTGTGTGGTGCTCTCTGGATCCCAGAATAACGGCTGGTTCAAGCTGCTTTTTTTTCAAATGTGTTGCCACTCAGCTGAGAATGGAAGAGGAGGAAAAAAAAAAAAAAAAGAAAAAAAAAGGAAGAAAAAAAAAAAGAAAAAGAAAAAGAAAAAACAGAACGTGCTCCAGTCTGGACACTTGGCCACAGTGTTTCTCCCTGGGGAACTCATCTGGCCTTACACGTGTCTTCAGGGTGGAGACTTAAAGCTTTGCTGGACTCTCTAAAAAGCTACAGCGGGATTGTGTTTTTGTGGGTTTTTAAAAACACAGTGGTTGTTGTATTGAAGCAGCAGGGCCCTGCACACAGAAGTTTCGATGTCAAGCACTGAGCTGATCTGTTCAGAGCTGTGCAGATGAATCACTGCCTGCTGGCTCAGGTAGGGGAGGAGCTCACAGATCTGAACTTGAGTCATCCAAGGTGGGTGATCACATTTGGAGGGTGGTCTCTTTATATGGGTTGTGATAAGAGAGAGAGAAAGTCAGGCCACTGTTTCAAATCATCTGCTGGAAGAACTGCCCCTTTTTTCTAGATTGAGCCTATGTATTTGATCACCAAGCTAGGCCACTAACATAACTCATGTGGGTATTGCTCCTTGAGCTTGTTTGAAAATTGGCAGTATTCAGTGTAGATGTCCAGTTTTCAGATGCATGGAGCCAGATAAAGAATCAGTCAAAATTTGGACATGGTCCTGCAAGCTATGGTAATAAACAGATGTACAAAGAGGAACTTAATTTTTTGGGTAGTGAGAACAATGGGTGAGTAGTATCATGTGGCTGCCCCGAGAGACAGACACAAACCCTTCCAGTGTGCTGGTGTTTAATTCCCTTCCAAATAACAGCTGTAATTCAGCTTGTAAAAGGCAAGGGAGTAAAAAAAGTGCTCCAGGAGGGTCATGCCACAAACTCTACCTGCCCACAGTCAGCCTTTCTTCATCTTCTGAAGAAGTTTACCAAACATGGGGCAGCTTCTAGATCCTTCTCACAGAAACCACCCCTATGGCCCCCAGCTGCCAAAACCTTGCCACATAAACCCACTACAACCTGTTGTGCTGAACTCAAAACAGTTTGTTTGCTTCATTGACTGCAGTACATTTACTGTCTGAGGACCTGGCCTTGGATCCAGAGAGAGGTTCAGAAAAGTTTACATCTGGATGTCTGTGGCTTGGGGTCATCTCTAATTTTAAGTAATTACTCTTCTTTCTGATCCTCAGCTGCAGTAGAAAACTGATTTAAACTATGTTATGGCAGAAAATAGATTCTAAAGTACCTCCTTTTCTCTACTACTTGCAGTGGGGTCAGCACGTGCCTGACTGCTTGATGAATGTGTGACTTTTTCCCTTCCTTGACAGCTATAAAACACAGTTGAGTTTATTGTTGTTCTTCCCCAAGCCATATAGGCAAGAAGAAAATATCAGAGAAGGACCCATGGGTCAGCAGAAATAATCGGAGGATGAGGAGGGAAATTTCTCCATCTTGTGAGAATCTCTGACACAGAGTTCCCTCCTACTGGCAGACCTGTACCTTAACAACCTGTCTGAGCTCAGCATGGATTATTTTTTCCTTGAACGGGTATCTACTCCCTGCTTACTTGAATGATAAATAATGGTTGTGCAGGAAGGAAAGTTCTGGTATCTTAACATAGCATGGCATCAAATTCTATTTTTATAAAAGACAGGTAGAGAGAAGAGGAGGGGCAGCTGTAGCATCTTGGAAGTTAAGAACTTGCATGCAGCTGATGTGTTTATATTTGTGCAAGGAGCTATTCCCTGAGGTGCCTGCCTTGTCTGACTGTATGTCTAATATAATTCCCTTAAGGCTGACCTCTGCTTTCAGCACAGAACACAGTGGGATTACTGCTGTAGCTGAAATATTCCATGCATCCAAGTGTCCCACTTGCAGAGAAATTTGCTAAGCATGTTCTCACTGTGGGAACGTTCCCAACTCTTTCAATTGTTAAAAAGATATATTGCTTCCCTCATCCTTAGATCATCCTTTGGCCCACGTAGAACTGCTATTACTTAACTTTCTAAATTTAGCAACTTTAGACACCTCGGTTATGAATTTAGTGCCCAACAAAACTGCCACTCAGAAGGAGAAAAAAAATATTTTTCTCTCCTTCATAATAGATCCTGTTCAAAGTGCTTTCATTTAATGAAAAATATGTTTTCTTTAAACCATTAAAAAGAATGGAGAAGTATGCCAGACAGCCTCACTAAGACATGTTGGCATGGAACTGGACATGAAGAGAGGAAGGAAAAAAACCATGTGGAGCATTACTACTACTGGGCTGAGAAACAGTACCACTTCACACCAAGAAACTAATTGGACCTTGACCAAGGACACAGAAAATTGGCAGTATTTTAAGTCTTAATACAGAGCTGGTGCATTAGTGATGGCTGACTGAAACCTGAGCATTGATGTAGAGATGATATATGAGCAGGACCTGTTTGGGTCTACTTTTAATTTAAAAATAATAAAGCTTTATATCTAAAACCAAGGATGAAACAGCATAGGCATTTAAGCTACCATCTTTTCCTTTGTAACTAGAAGATGATGTGAAGAGTGTGTATACTTCAACTTGTGTATTGGTAAGCAAGTTTCATGTCTATCTTGCTAAGAAAATACTTCACGTGTGAGATGCAATGACATTACTTCACTATCTTCATCCTTTGCTTTGAATGTACAGAACAATAGCCTATAGAACTATGATACATGTTTTTCTACTTTGGTACCCACCTCTGCTCTGTCTGCTAGGCTCTTGGCATGCCCTGGAAACCTTCTGCCATGCAAAATGTAGTAGGATAAACATGAATCATTTCCTCTGTAGTGGTTTCCTGATACTTTGTGTAAATCTACAGACTCTGGTCTTGAGATCTTTCTGGTAGACATTGTCTACCATATTATTTTGGAGTTTGTGTCTGACCGTAATTATTGTCCTGAGAGACTGCTCTAGATTTTTATTTATTTTTTTTCTTAATCCACTGGTTATCTACATTGTATATGAGTTGGTAGGTGCCATGGCTCCCATTTGGAGCACCTGTTTTCTTCTCTTCACATGAAATGCTGGGCATTGACGATGGAGACATGCATGTGTTGGCTGTGCTCTTCCCTGCACTGTGGGTGCAAGTGATGTGTGCAAGGGGCTGTTGTCCATATAGTATGGATGCAGCAGGGTTGTGCCCTCAGGCTGGGGAACTGATATATGTTATGTGTGTCCTTGTGCCAGAAATTTATTCTTTCCTGGAAAGGCACCTCCTTTTCTGAATATGTATATATATGTTTTCCTCTAATTACCCCTCAGCTCTTTCAACTACACTGCTGGAAGCCTTTCCTTGCCTTTGGATCTGCACTTAGCACTGAAGCAATTTAATCCATCCAAGCATGAGATGCAGCGTAATCATCATCTGCTCTCTCCCATTTTGCCACCTGCAATGCATCTGTGTTAGCCCAAGGGTCTGCGTTCACATAGCCATGCTGTGGTGGGGGAAGACCTGTTCTCCTTTACATGGTTGTCCACATACATCTCACACATTCTTTTCCCAGTGGCAATGTTCCAGTGTGACTTCCAGCTACCCTCTTCCAACCCAGCTCCTGGAAATTTATTTGGCTTCTTTTAGTGTTTCTAGTCCTGGAGTTGAGTCTTCAAATTGTGGCACTTCAATTTGCTACATGGCCTGGATTGTAATCCCACTTTTGTCACCTGTCCTTGCTAGGGTCTTGAATTTAACATGAAAATAATATGTGACTCCTACAGTGCCTTTCATTTTTTAGAGTTCAAATATGTTAGAAAAGAAGATGATGTTTAGATAGCACACTTAGCATGTGAAGTGCTATGAATTGTTATTAAATAGGACTATACTGCTTAGCTATGGATAAATAATCATTTCCATGTGATTCTTCAGAAGATTCCAGTTATGAATGCAAGAGTTTAAGAGGTGCCTGAGATGGTGGAGTTGAGTGGCTTGGATTTCTCTGTATGGGAGATCTCAGCTTGATGAGGACATGCAAATGGTTAATTCCAAATTGCCAGTAGGTGGCTCCCAAGAGTATTGTCTATAGGTTGTTTTCCAAAGCACGTGAACCCAAGTTTTGGTGCACTGATAACCTCCAGTGCTCCATGATGTATCAAATGAAGCTTGCATGGCATCAGGACTTCTGTTACCAGGCTTGTGGCACTGTTGCGTGGCCAGTAGGTAATACAGATGGTGTGTGCTGTCTGGTAAGGTATCTCATGTCCCAGGTATGTGGTGATGGTGGTGTGAAAGAGTTGCCCTAAAGCATATGAACGAGGCAACAGGTGGAGATGTTGAAACAGCAGCTATGTTGTGCAATGACTCAGCTGGTTGTACATGGGTAATGCTGACTGGGTGGAGGGGATACGGGCGAGTGTGATCCCTTCAGAGTGTTTCTGTGCTGGCAAGCAGAACCTGACTATTTGTTACGTCGGTTGAATGCCTCCAAGAATGAGGCCCTGGTTTCTCTTATAGAAATAGAGATGATAAATAATTGTTATAACTGCCTCCAAATGATTTTTTTTTTCCCAAAGATTCTAATTAAGTTTTACATTAATTATAAGTGTGCAGCATCCTTTTACCAGCAGAAGGGCCTTCTGGGAATTTCCATTGAGTTGTGGTTTTGAAGGCCTGGTTTTAGTCTGTTTGCTGAGACCTGTACTCCTTGGGGCTACTATTCTGTTTGGCTCCTTGGTTAAATATTCTGAGAACTCCTTCTCCAGGATTTAAAATCCTTAAAAAGGTTTATATTTTCTAAGGCAAATATTGTTTCCCAGGAAAGCTAGGGAGATATTCTCTTTTGGCATTAGGGGAATTCTCCACCAACTGAAATCAATCAGCAATACTGGCAGAAGAGGTTTTATTTGTGTGTGGAAACTCTGCCATTATTAAGAGAGCAGTGAGAGGCTGAGATTCATGAACAAGAGAACAGTTTTCTCAAGGATGGCTCTCCTTCCGTCTGACTCCTGTGTCAAAAACTGCCACAGAAATGCCATCTCAGAGTATAGGGATACTTGGTCAGAATGAACAGAGGGAACAAGGAAATAAGTTGAGGGTGAAGCACAGCCAGTTCATGGCAGGAACACAGTGGCTGTGATTTGTGGAGGAAGAATTTTCAATTTGTTCTGAAATTACGGGTAAATTGGCAAGTACAAGCTGCTTGAGGCAGTTTTAGTTCTGCACGATGTTTGGTTTGCACAATGTTTTGAACAGTAGGGTTCTTCTCTTTGCCTGGGGTTCCTAGACATTATGATAACGTGATGAACATCTGAAAATGGCATGGGGATGAAGAGCGGGCCCAGAAATGAGCCCTTCTTGGAGAACTCCAGGCTCTTATTGTAGTTTTCCCTCAGAAGACATCATAGCCGTGCTGATGTGCCTGTTCTGCTGCTTTTTTTCTTTTGCATCATCCTTTTGGAGTGTGTTACCAGGAAGGAGCATCATGAGGCCATGTTGCACTGCACACACATTTTTATTATGGTGTTATAAGATACATATATCTCTCTGCAGCTTAAGCAATGCTGTATTAGGTGAGAAAACTTCTGGAATATGTTGGTGATGAACAGGTGTGTGTGCACAGCAGTACTTTAAAGTTAGGTGTACAGTGCATGTGGGTGGAGATCGGTGGCCCGTTTTATGGAGACTGTTGGTTTATAAACTCTCAGATCTCCCTCTGGCCTTCTAAGTGAGGAATTTCTCTACTCTTCTGATTTGTGGTTGGGTAGGGGGTATATTTATATTTGTTGTTCTTGTCTGTGCATTTGTACATGCATCTATCTTGGGTATTTAAAGAATACAGACAATGCAGCTGATGTGGGGAGGCATTATTTGCCTTTCCAAGCAAGGAGCTGGATGAATAAAAGTCATTGCCTACCTTTGTTCAGTGGTAAGTAATGGCTGGAAATCTGACACGTTTATGTGACAGTTTAATTCATTAGTCTTCAGCAGAAGTTTGGCTGCTGCTGACTAACAAGACTGCAGTGCAAAATATGCTTTAGGTATATTATTTCTGAAATAAACCAGCCACCTGAGGGTAATTTTCATGTATGCAGTGTCTTTTTACATAACGGCATTTTAACCAGGACATGGGCAGTGAAACCAAAGATAGGAGTTAAAGAGAAATAATAGTAAGTGCTAGGTAAACCAGCACCTATGTATTCTTCCTCAAAGTGGTTTACTTGCTTTTCAGTATGCCTGAATAGCCTCCTGGTGGTTGTAGCTCTTCCCTTTGGCAAGTAGTCTAGTCCCAAGGAGTGAAGCAGTCTTCAGGCTTCCTGCCAACTTCTCTCACTGCCAAGAGTTGTGGGATAGACTATGAATGCTGTTGTTTTGGGATCCACAGGAAGGCTAAGAAATTCACTGTAGGTCCAGCAGTTTAACTCTATATTCTTGTTTGGATGCATCTGCAGCATATTTAGCATTCAGTAACAAGTATAGGGTCAAGGGATCTTGCTGAATTGCTCTGCGTGCTTTGCAATTGACAATGTCATATTCTCAAGGTCAGTGATGGCACTGCCTGTGATAAAGGAGTTCTGTTTGTAAACTGTACTGAAGTGGTGAGGGCATTAGTAAGGGTCTTACTTGTAGTCCTCATATACCTCCACTAGAGCATGGTGCATGAAAACCCAGCCTCTCCTATACTGGAACACCTGCTTGTTTGGTAGCAGTGTAACACTGTAATTGAGAGTGTTGCCATAATTGAGTGGAAAGGATATTTTTACATAGAGATACAGCAGTGATACCTCTGCTCATTTAATAAATAAACTCACCACAGGTACATAGAAATACAGCAGTGATACCTCTGCTCATTTAAATAAATAAACTCACCACAGGTAATACTCACTGGGTTTCAGATTATTAATTCAACATCTCATCTCATCAGAAAAAAATGATCTCCCACAGCAGGGGTTTATATTAACAAATGAGTTTTGTGGCCATCTTCAAGACAGGCTTGTAAGTAAGTTGGTTTAGTTTGTGGTCATAATGGCTGATTGATTTGGTAAGCATAGTGTATGCATCTACATTTTTGTCGGTTCTTTTGGCTTTGAGGTAAGCTGTTTTGAAAGTTCTTTGCAGATGTGGAGATGGCACAAGATAAATGAATATTTCAATTATTTATCTGCCAAGCGGACAAGCTGTAAATAATACTTATTTCTGACTTAACATATCTGAAATCAACTCTAAACAAAACCAGACCAATCTAGATGTTTGAGAAACTGTTTTGATGAATAGCTCAAGATATAATCATAAAACCATCAGGCTTGATGTACTACTCTTTATTATATAAATCATTTAGTTGCTATAGTGAAAAGGTTATGGTTGATTGCTAGCTCTTGCAGATCATTGAATTAATGACCTGTGTCCAAGTCCACCTGACTGGGTGAGATCTAAGATTATAAAAATACAGTTCAGTCATATATTCATTGCCACATGTATGAATTTGATGCATTAATGGGAGACTGAGCCCATAAAGTATAAGTCAGTGCTAATGTTGCCCAGGTGAGGACTTTGGACCTCATGGTGTTCTTTGCCGAGTTAAAACATGAACATCTAATTTCTAATTTTTTATTTATTTATTTATTTATTTTGATCAAATTGTTTTGATTAAACCATTTGTTTGAACTCTTGCATTGAAATAGTATGTCTGTATGTATAAATGAAACTTATGTCCTAATGCAGATCTCAAAATGATAATTTCTGTAATCCTGTGATTCTGCAAGTCTGGGATATGTTGCCAAAGGAAATTCTTGCAGAGGAAGGCGCTACTCAGTGCAAGACAGGGTCAAGGATAGATCTGGAGAGCAGGCTGAAACGTTATTCTTCATCTGAGATGCAGAGATTTCTGGGGATAACCCTGTTGGGGGAAGAGTAACCTGCTAGTTTAAGCACACATGCACAGCTCCCAGAGAGGAGAGCAGCACTAATAGAAGATTTTGTTAGGGGAAAATCAGGATAAGTCCTCTCCATACAGCACTGCTCCAAGTTATCATTGTCATATTAATGAACAAGTAGTCTGAATTTGGTTAGAGTCATTATTTTTATGGATTTTTTGTTTGGATTGTATCCTTATTAGGTGGAGAGAGAAGTTAATGGGTAGAGAAAAAGCAGTTTAGATAAATCACAGTTTTGATGTGAAATCCAGTAATTTCTGAAGATTCCTGTGAAAGAACTGGGAGAACTGGGAAAGGGTTGAAATATGGCTGATAAGTATTTTTAAAATTTTGTGGGCCTGCATTATTTTAACAGAAATGGTCTCTGTAATGCAAGATTAAAAAAAAAATAAGTGATTGTAATTACCCTGATTGACCTTAGGCTGGAAGAATCTTCCTAAATCTGATTCTCATTCATTAATACCAGGTCACCAAGCAGCATAAATATGATCTGAATCAAGTGTCAAATTAAGCAGAACACACAGTGTGGAAATTTATGCTGGATTTGTGCCAGCTGTAGGAGTACAGGCAATACCTAATCCAGCATAAAGTATGCTAGAAATGAGATACCCCTTCATTTTTTATTTTTATTTTTTCTTTTTGAACATGGTTGTGTAGACAAACTGACTTTGCAACAGCTCAGCACTTTGCTGATGGGTTTGATCCAGCACAGATGGCCTTAAAAGCAAGTTTTCTGTTTTACAAAGGAGTGGCCTGACCAAGTCTTGCTAGTCATAGGAATTGAAGCTTGCAGGAAGAGCTGTACTCTTCAATCTTCTTTCAGTTTTAAAAGGGGTTTTCCACTTCCCTTGCCAGTTGTGTAAGTGTAGGAAGTCAGGGTTTTTTGCAAGCAAGGTGGCACCACCAGTCATCTTTAAACTGGGTTTCTTGCAGTTAGCTATGGTTGGTTCCATTTCCTGTGCAAGGGTGCTAGGAAGGCATTGCCATGGCTTCTTTTGTATATGGTGGTAGTACTAGCCTGTGATCTTGCCAGCAGGTGCTTACAGGAACCATGTATGCAGTTCTTTTGTCGTCGCCTCCCCAACCCACCCCCAAGCATGTTTTTTACAGTGAGAGTATGTCTACATTTAATAAATGAAATCAAATGTCAGCCTTGCAAACTAGAAGTTGGAGGTTAGGGAGTACTGAAAAAGAACTAAATGATGTTACAAGTACTTGGCATCATCATATGCTCCTTGGCTCCTGTGTGAACATAAAACAGAAAGCCACTGATCTATGCTGCTGGCCTTATCCTCACAAGTTGTAACCCTGGGGTGTAGATCCTGGGTTTACTGTTGCTCCTCAAACGGAAAACAAGAGGCTGGGCCTGCCTCTTTCTTAGTTTAGAGACAAAAGTCCTCTCAAATTAATAATCTCTTGAAAATGTGTATTGTGCAACCTTACGAATCTGAGCTGTGCTTATCATGCCCTGTTTTCTGAAGCCTTCAATGTCATTACCAAAAAATATATTTTGGGTAATAATATTTACCAAATGGATCAAATGGAATAGATCAATATTTTTTAAAGTCAAAAGCACCCTGAAAACAAGATGCTATAATTCTACCATGAGATAAGTTTACAAAACAACAGCTTCAGACAGGCTTGAAACGTTGAATTTGCTTTATGTTAGAGTAAAAATAAAAATGCTTTTTTTCCCTAAGTTTTTATCTGAGGGATAGCTTCTTCATCCTAGTTTCCGCAAGGTTAAAATTACTACTCATCTATGCAGTGAAGACAAACTCTAAATCTAATGATAGAAGGGCATTTTATGTTGCTTTTGTTTCTCGCAAGCTTGTCGTTTTCCAAGTTTCAGGAATACACACATTGCTGAAGTTCAGCTTCCAAAATAGGCTCTTGTCTTACATTTGGAGAGATGAAGTTTGGCTGGGAGCAAGGAGAGAACTATATGCTGTTTCTATGGGAGGTATTTATAGCTGTTTATGAATGCAACTGCATTCCAATAGCTTAAAAAAGGCATGCTGAACAGGATATACAATGTATCTCCTTATTTGAACTAGCTTTGAAAAAACTACCACCATATTTTTTAGCCTGTTTTCCTGAGGAAACTTGGCTTAAAAGATCATGCTCTCTGTATATGTACACACATGTCTCTTTTAGCTCCCAACCTCTCAGTGCTTTGACCAGTTTTAACCAAATTTGACAGAACTTCTAAGGATAATTATTTCCTACACAGCTTACAAAATTGTGTGACACTTGAAAGTAAGTAGAGGAGATATCTTGTTGATGCCCATGCTGACATAAAAGCAGCAACATAAGTGGATTACTGGACAGTGGAGAATCAGCAGAGAAGAATGATGTTTTGAATGTCCCAAATGTGCAGGAAAAACTGTGCCTGGAGCATGAATGTTATTAGACATAAAGAGTCCAGTTGTGGAATCCCAATTGATAGGAAACCAACTAGTTTTCAGAAGTTCAGCTTCTCAAGAAACTTCTGTACTCTTGAGAGGTAGTGATAGAAATATGTCAACAGATCCCATAACCACCTATTCAGCATGTTAATGATTTTATGTCTGCAGAGCTCTGGAAAAAAATAATAACTGCATTTTAAAATACATTTTTATTTGAAGTTATTTTATTTGTAGTTATTTTATTTTATTTTATTTTATTTTATTTTATTTTATTTTATTTTATTTTATTTTATTTTATTTTATTATATTTTATTTTATTTTATTTTATTTTATTTTATTTTATTTTTTCTGAAGAAGTTCATTATGTTTGTCCTTAAAAAAGAGCTAAATAGATCCCTAGGTAAAAGTACAACATATATGACTTTCCAGAATTACACACATTACACACATTAGATAAAGTCTGTTATCAAACAAACAAACAAAAAGGCAGGAAACTTTTATAAACAAACAAACAAACAAAAAAAAAAAAAACAAAAAAAAAACAAAAGCATTTCAAAGTCTCATTTTTTTTCCTCTGGAAAATCGTATAATGAAAAAAAAAATCTGAATTGGCTCTAATTTTCTCAGTACAATTCCATATAGAGCAGACAGATATGTTCAGACTTTCACTTTGGTAGTAAGTTTCTGTGACCCATGTATGTGTTTGCTGTGGGTTAATTCTTCCCTTCCCATGGAAGGGAATAACTTCAGATAAAACCAAACATCACATCTACCCTGTAGATCCAAAGATCTAGGCTTTTAAATAAAAATCAGATACCGTGAGACCAAGGATTATATTGTGAGAACTGGATAGGCTATATGGCAGACAACTCATTTTCTAGTTTCCTCCTGTGATTTGGCAAAGTCAACACAGAGACATAAGAATTGGGGATTATTCACCCAGTCTGTTCTGTTCAGTACCACAACTGAAATTATACAGTTACTTTACTGCTAATTTGGGCAACATGGAATTTAATTGCTTCTCACTGACCAAGTAACCTGGAATTTTTTACCATGTTTTTAGACTTACTACAACATCAGTGAGGTTCTACCATAGTTTGTCCTTTTATAACTAGAAAGATAAAGACTTGGTACTGAAACACAAATCTGACAGTGCGGAAGTCTACCTCCAACTGAACTCCCCAGCCTTTCCTATTTCCATTTCCTTAGATTCCTTTAATATGAAAGTCTTTCCTTCTTTGCACACACAATGTCATCCCATTTTCATCTCACTGGGTGCTGACACTGCATTCCTGACTGTCTGCTGAGTTATTGTCTGGATTAATGTTCATTAATTACGTTGGTTCAATGAGGCCATGCTTGGTAAACAGCTTCTCGAGGACATTACACATTTTCCTGTAAGTGGTGTTTAGCATCCAGAAGATTAAAGTGTAAAACTGTGGGTATAATCCTAATCCAACAAAGACTGTCCTTTCATAGGGTATTTTAGGGCAGAGGGGCTAGATAAGGGGCAGGGGAGTAGAAGAAGGGAGGAAGAAACTATTAAATTTATTTTACATCGATAGCAGGGGCTGCCCTATTGTGTCGAATGGTGAATGCCAACAAGCCCCCAGTATCTGGTATTGCTCATCTTCTGATAAAGGAAAGCATACTAAGCCAACCTTTTCCTGCTACAATTCAGAACACTAAGATATGTTTCTTAATGCTATTCATCTTAATTTGCATAATCAGTTTTTCTGAAAATGATTCAGACATTAAGATGCATCTGAACAGGCCTCTTTCCTGCCTGCAAAGGTAAATCCCTCTGGTGAGCTAAGCATTATAAATTTAAATCCAGGATGTGGGCTTGGTTGATGTACGGTACTTAGCAAGACAGGTACAAATGATTAGGAAGAAAAACTTGCTCTAAGTCTCTCTGTGCTCCTATACCCAAAGGGTTTTGCTTTAAAGAAGATTACTAATGTTTTAAG
Organism: Aythya marila; assembly: GCF_965140915.1. NCBI lineage: Eukaryota > Metazoa > Chordata > Aves > Anseriformes > Anatidae > Aythya > Aythya marila. The sequence continues at coordinate 51,402,374 of NC_139043.1, forward strand.
ATTATCTTAAGGTAATATGTAAGTAATTAAGGAACGATGAGCAGAGGAAAGTTTTTGGGCACAAACACAGCTCAACAATAATCTTTTCAAAGAATAAAGGGTCATGAGGATGATGAAAGTTCACACAAACTGAATTACTTCCTTCTCAAATAGAAGCTAATCCAGCAGCCAGCACTTGTTGGTGTGAGTATGACATAAAAGTTAAGGTGACAGTAAAAGTAAACTTTGGAGCAACTGAAATCCATAGATTTAAATATCTACTAATAGTCCAAAGATTGTTAGAGGTACATTACCTATGCTGCTTTTTGAGAGGGATTTGTGCCTATATCTTGCCTGGTTAAACTGACTTTGTCTACTCAGCAACAGGGCTTTATTTTCTCTTTTGGTTTTTAAACTAGCTTAGTTAGCTCTGAGTTCAACTACACTTTAAAATTTTTTTCCAAATGCATCTATTTTTAAACACAGTTACTGCTGGGAGGCTGCAGCTCTCACTCTTTTACAAAAATTAATATCTTAGTCTGTTTGAACAAAAATGGTTTATTACTTGATCCTGTGCTAGCTAGCCACTTTCCGCAAACTGATAGTCATAACTCTGTAAAATTCATGGATGGTAAGCAAACATTTTGAGCTACTTTCAGGGATTCTGTATTGCCATTAGTTGTATTTGACTCTTCAAGTGTGGTAAAAGGATGATTATGTCTGGTGCAAACCCTTTGCTTATAGGTGGCCTGAGGAAATGTTACCATATGAAAAAGAATCTTCAAAACAGGCAACATTCTTTAATGCACATTGCTTCTGGGTAAGAATGTTTAGATAGTAAGAAAGTACTCTGCTTCCTCTGAAGAAGAAAGAGCTAATTCAACTATAAATCTTCACTTTATATAGTATATACTTGCAGTATTATGTGCATACAAAATTTATAAGTAAGCACCGTCACATTTGAGCATTGTCCTATGGAACATTGCATGTTTTACTGTGTAACCTTTCTTTGTGTTCTGATTTTAGGAAAAAATACTAATCTCTTTCACCTCAACTATGAAAGAGATGCTCAGCAGAATGCAGGCTAACCTGACTTAACAACTAGGAGATTCATGTTTTAATTAGGCTTTAAGGAAATGAGATAAGGTAAGTAGGGTCCCAGGTAAAGTTTATGCTGGTCAGTAGGCCTTCTGAAAGAGAGGCAGCTTCTGGAGAATGTGAGTCTTCATAAAAAACAAACAAACAAACAAACAAACAAAAAAACACCTGGCACTGGGGAAAACCCACCTTTGGTCAATTAGCCTGTATATGCAATAGACGAATTTTTTTGATAGGCACCACTGTACATTTTTCCATAGGTGCTGAAAAAATCTTCACCATTTTTATACCACTGGGATTTTTAAAAGGAAATGCTGTTGCTCCATAGTCTTATTCATTCATCACACTTCCTAGCAGACAGAGTGGAATATTACACGTTGTTGTATGTGGTTTCCTGGTTTCCCTAAATATTTTTGTTTACTTCATTTTAAAACCCCTTCTCCAGTTTCTTTCATATTCCCATATCTCTTGGGAACTTGGTGAATGAAGTAGAGTGTCTAGAAAAATAACCTAAAAGTTTCACTTTGTTTTTTTTTTTTAAACCTGGAAGTGAGTCATGCTTTAGATGGAGCTTTGCAGAGGAAAGTTACTGAAGAGGAACTTAATGTGTCCACTTAACAGACTGAAGTCTTTTTGCCTGTGGAACCCTGGCGTGGTTATTACTCCTGATTGTTTTATGTTTCATAGATATTAGAAGGCCTGATAGAAATGGCCAATCTAAGATTTAAGTAAAGAAAAGGTATGGTTATTGTTCTTTTTAGGTGAACAGCTAAATCCCTCAGGGAACTGTGAGCTTAATTACTGTTTGTTTGTTTATTTATTGTTAAGTTCTTTTTATTAGTAACAAATTATTGAACTTTTTGTTAAAGATTTATTTTAGTTCATTTCTTTATATATTTCTATTTATTTTGGTTTGATCAATCAAATAAAAATATGCCATTATGAGAAGGCCAGTGACAGTTGGGAAATGGCAGCAGGAACCTAAGCTACAATTTTGCTGAAACTAATGTTCATAGTCTTTTTTTTTTTTTCCCTTTCTTTTTTAAACTGCATTTGTGAGCTCATCATGACAGGAACTTGTTATCCATGTGTTAATCTTCAGAAGAAGTAATGTTTACATAGCTAGGATGTTTCGTGGTTTAGGCAAACAATGCTAGGGATCTTTTTGCTGCCACAATTTGGCATACAGCAACTCTTCACAGTTTTTTGTTTGAAGTGGCTAAAGCTATTTAGCTTTAGTGGGCAGATCCATTAACCCACACACAGTTCTGCTGAAGTAACAACTTCTGTAACTAAAAGTTTCCTTTGACAACAATTTTTTTTTTTGTCCTATGCAAGTAAAACAAACCCATTTATAAATAATATGAATGTAATCAAGCAAAAATATTAAATATTCTGTACAGTAGTCCACACACTTGATCATAAACTATAGAGAAAATTAATGAACACCAGTTGCTAATGATGCTGTTGTATAGTTGCATATATTATTCTGCTTGTAACTCGTTTCGCTGATATTCAGATCTCAGTTCAATTAGACTATCAAGATAAGAGTCTATCTGGGTAATCTTGTCTTCTCAAAACATTGCAGAGGAAAGGCTTAAGTAATAGTGAGGGTGGAGGCGTGCATCCGTAGGGATTCTTTTGAAAATAAAAATTCATTACTTTTTGCCTTTGAATAGAACTTCCGTAATGAGCATTAATCTTCAGTAACAGTGTGAGTGCCTGTGCAGAGTAAGCATTGGAAGATAACCGAGTCCATGGCTGAAGCAGATGGAACCTTTTACAACATCAGCTGAGACAATGTGGGAGCTGAGGGTAGTGCTGCTTTCTCAGGCCCTGAAAGAAGGAAAGCTCTCTTTTGCTTCTGCAGAAGAGAGAGCATTGTACTCCTTGCCATGTCCCTCTCAGTCTCCACTCAAACCAGCAAAGGACTGTTCGGCAGTGCAGAAGCTTTGGTTTATTTAATACAGAAGGAGCTTTCTTTTTCTTCACTAATAATGTTTAGATGTTAGCTGGGAATGAGAAGTGCTTCACTTATTAAGACTATTTGGCAGTGACATAAAGGCATCCAGTGTTTAGCAGGTCCTCTGAATGTACACTGCTTGGAAAGAAAGCTGAGCTGCTTCGTGTGTAAACATCTGTCTCTTAGTCCCATAACATATGGAGTACTGCAAAACATGCACTGTATTGTAAGTGTGCTCAAAATTTCATCCCTTAATATATCTCTTCCCTAAACTAAAATCTTTCCACTTTTTGAGAGTAGAATTGATTTTCTTTAACCCTAACACTTGAAGAGCACTTGTTGTGTGTGTTCGACAGGCCTGGCTCCTGTAATGTTTTGTTCTATTTTTTTCTGTTTGTGATGGTATCAAATATTGCTGATGGCACTGAGAACAATGAGGAATACATCTCACGTGGTTCCTAGCTTTAGTGCAGAGCTCAGTGGTGCAGACTATTTTTGGGAAGGTCCACTAAGCATTTAGTCTATTTGGGCTGTGGTCTAAAATGACTTACGGTCTGTGAAGAAAAATAAAAAGCATGATGGGGGGTGTATATGTGTGTGTTTTGTTTTCACATGTAGCGAGGCAGAGCTATGTAGTAGCACTGTTGGCTTTTGTCAGTCTAGGCAATAGCATGTTTGTACATCTATTACTCTCTGCATTATGCTGTGGGTACTTCACAATAACACAGAAGCAGGTATCAAATAGCCCAAATACTACTATCAAGGGGACTGAATTTCTGGAGAACTTTGTGCATCCTTGTTCAGTGCTTGTTGAAGGTTAAAAGTCATTATGGACATAAATTAGCCATGTCATCTCATGGGGAAGCTGCAGTTATTTGTTGTTGCTGAGTTGTGCATCCTGGCAATGTGCATTGTCTCTCACGTCCAGTTCAACTGATACTGGCAGTTCTCAATCGTCCTAAACATCAAGGACTTGTTTGAGCCTAGTCCCGTAATGGGATTACAAAATTGAGTATTGTGATTTTCTTCCCTGCATTTGCTGGAACATATGTATTGGACCGGCCATTTGTGACTTACAAATGAATGAAAATAATTTATTTGTCATATATCTTCTAAGATATATTGCATTTAATGTGAGTGGAATTGTAGGTCTAACCCAGGAGTAAGCATGATATGTTGTCTTTTCCAATAGTATGACATGCAATTACTTGGAGGTTGCTTGTGCAAGTAGCTGCAGGAAGCACTGCTCTCTGCTTCCTGGCAAGGGCATGCACCTTTGGGGTGTGGAGCTCCACCCTGAAAGGTGCCTGATCTTGAGGATACATAGGTGGATTTTCATCACACCTGCATGTTTGTACATTTCAAAGGGCTTGGGTGTCCTTGTGTTTAATTTCTAGACCATACTTGGCAGTTGTGAGTTGTAAGATGGAGAATACTGTCAGCCTAGGTAACTAGACAGTGAAGTATTCGATCGGCATAGACAGCAGCACAACAGTGGTTCTTGGAGCACAGCTTGATTGCGGGTGCTTAAAAAAGGATGTGGGTATCTTGGGTGCCTGAAGTCTGCTGTCCTTGTATGGAATTCTAGCTAAATCTTGTCTACTATTTTCCAGCTTCTTAAGCCATACTCGAGACTAAAGGTTTTTCTCTTCCTCCTTAGCATCCCTAGTGTAGCATTTTATTTTGGAAAAATTAGAGATTAAATGGCATTTCTTTGAATTTGATGGTTCTAAAATAGTAGATATTTCCTTGGAAGGAATGATGCTAGGATGTTTGACAGAAATTGGTAAATCTTATGACCTTTGATTAAAGCCTGCAGCTGCATGATAATGTAGACAGAGACAACTTTGAAGACAGATTCAGAAGCCAGGAATTTAGAAACCGTTTTCAACATTTCAGCCTACACAGATTACTAAATAAAGGATTTCAACAACTGAGGCAATGTTTTTGTTTGTAAAAGTGGGTGCTTAGTACAGTCAAATGATGAATTAAGGACAGACGGAATATATCAGAATATACTTTCCCACAAATCCATTGCTATTGAGCATTAATACATTTTCATCCCTTTGTAATTATTTTCTCTTTGCAGCTATTTCCAGATTGTTACCATCTGTAATTGTGACATTTTTACAAGAAAATTGATTTAGTCAATCCAGTTTTTGTGACTTTTATTATTGTTGTCATTGTTTCAAATCCAGAACCTTCTAACTTGGCTTGAACTCTTCAGACCTCTTTTATATTGTGCAACCAATAACCAGCTTATTTCTTGTCAGAAACCTGTTTTTCTGTTGTTGTCTGTTTGCTCTTTTAACTTCAGGTAGAGACTCTCTGACAGACAATGGTCAAGTGCTCTGTTGACATTTCCGAAAAGAGATGAGCAGTTTTGCAAATTAAAGAGATTGTGAACTACAGAGGCAGCCATTTAATAGCTGTTTTTGAAAGTTGTGCAGGGGACAATGGGAGAAGTAGCTTTATTGTAAACATGCATTGTATGAACGAGACAGGTTTCGGGGCTGATTAAATTGAATTCTTTCAGGACAAAAGTAGTTTGAGAAACTGTGTCCTTTGAAAATCTAGTCATGTGGTGCCAGTTACCTCCTGTGAGATGCTGAAGTGTGTTGCTCCCATTGCGGTCAACGGAATTGAAGTCCATTAGCACATTCAGGAGCTCTTGACTTATTAAATTATCATAGGTTTAATGATACAATCAGAAAGTATGGGAAAGATTTTTGTGTGTTTTAAACAACTCAAAATGCATCATTTGAAATGGATCCATCTTCAACCAGCTTTTCTGGACTGTGTTTTACTGAAAGGTAGATTAAAAACAATTTTTGTTTGTTTGTTATGTTAAAAACAATAACTTTTGAAGATCCCAACTCACTGAAAACAGCAGGGGTTGCATTTTTGTTTAGCAAAGGCTAAGAAAAGAGTGTTTGCTTCTGGTGAAATAAAAATGTCAGTGATTTTGAGAATTGCTTCAAAGTGATGTGAACATTTTAAATAAAATAATGGGGAAAGGTTTCTTCTGAAAGATGAAAAAAGAATTAGTGACAATTCTCCAGTAATGCTGGTTCAGTGACAAAAATGTTGTGGGGACAATTTAAATGATAAATGTAGTGCATGTGTGGGGAGAGAAAATGTACTCTGTGACACAGAGTTGAATTGTGTGATTGCTTGGCTTGCTGATGTTTGTAGCATAAAACCTTTAAAGAATTATGCTTGCATATCTGAGTTGCATGGATGTAGCTGCCGATTATCCGGTTGTTTTCCAAGTCTGTCTAAGCCACTATCCCTGATAAATCGTGTACAAACTCTGGATTGTAGTAAACCACAGGCTTTTGTGAATTTCTAGATTTGCTGTGGACCTCATTGTCCTGTGTTAGGACACCTGGCATTGGGATCTTCAATAGACAGAAATGACATCAAAGTCCGATTCTCCAGCAAATGAAGATCTGCAGTGTGGCAGGGAGCTTGTTCTGTTCTGCCTCATGGCTGAGACTGATCCCTCTGCTGTATGCTTTGTCTTGGATTTCTGCACTGTGCTTCTGGCTGCGATAGCCAACAGTTCCTACTTTTTATGCCATCACCACAGTTAGACTTTTGCAGGCCAGGTCTTAGTGTACATTCCAGCACTGTACACTCTGCATTGATTAACGAGTATTTCTAGATGCTTGCGGATTTGCAATTTCCCTCCAGAGCTTTTCTGTACAAACTGGTGCCTGTTGGAGGAGGTAATGGTCGATTGACCCTTATTCCAGCAGCAAGGTATGAGCACCAGAAGCTTTTCAGCCTCTAAAATCAGCAGTCAGACAGCTAAAGCAATGCAAGATGTTCTCTTACATAAAGATATGACATAGCAGATGTCATCTGCTATGATGACAGATAGGTGATGTATTTTATGTATTGCCTATTATGTACTATCCTTCTGCTAAGTAGGCTTCCTGGTGGAAGAGCGTGTTATTTTTACTCTGCTGCACTAACCAAAGTAGTGATTTTACTGGCAGATGAACATAAAATGCATATGTTTAAATCAGACCTTACATATGTAGTGGCTGCACATGTGAAAGTCAAATGTAAGAGCAAAGAATGAGGTGATTTACACACAAAAGCTTTACAATGTTCTCAGCAGCTTCAGTGATGAAACAATAGCTATATGTTAAAACTCTAAAAATGGGGAGCATTTCATCATGTCATGATGAAAAAGCAAATAGGAAAGAGGCCTAAGAGGTAATTTATTTAGAAATAGACTAAATACAACAGGATAGTTCTTCAGCTGACACAAAGGGGCATATATATGTGGCAAAAAGAGTAGGGTTTGTGTAAAAGTGGAATTCGTTGTCTGGTTGAATTCAGAGGGAAGAAAGATCAGCCCCAATTAACTTTGGTACCAAAAATGGTTTGAATGATGAGTCTTCCTGTAAGTGATGAATATAGAATAGCTTGCTAATGATTAATGCACATATAATATTAATAAATCATATTAATTGTTTTCTTCCTCTTTCCCCTTGCATTTTATTTCTCCCTGGGCATAAAAAGGGTTTGAAAACAAAAAGATATCGAAGAAGAGATGGCCGTTCTTGGGTCCATACAATGCTAAAGAGTATTTAAACCAAAATCTCATATTCCGTGTAAAACTACCAATCTGAATTAGGATAGATGTTTGAGAATGTGAGAATATTGTTGTTTTACTGAAAGCTGGCTGTTTCCAAGTGCAGTTTTCTTACGCGTGGTTTTCATATCTTCCTCTTGTTACATGACATTGCATTATTCAAAGCCTTTAATTGTTATGGGTGTGACCCATATATCCTGAGGGTATATGACATAGAGGTAAATACAGAAAACCGGACTTCAAAAAAATCTAAAAATGTGTAGAAAATAAGCACATTTTCTTTTTTTTTTCTTTTTTTTTTTTCCCCTGAAACTGAGAAAGGCTAACAGAAGAAGCTAGGCAAAAGGTAAAATAGGTACTTATAAGCAGATAATGTAAAGCATAATGTACGTGATATGATTCAAGGCACTGAGTACTTTGAAGTCAGAGCAGAGTAGTAAGATTTGAAAAAAAGTTTGAAGATCTGTCTATCCATCTAAGCCCTAAGTCAGGGAAATGTTTTAGCATGTCCTTGTCCTCTCACTTTCTAGGTTTCCATGTGAGCACACCCTTGATCTAAACCTTTATCTGGGAAGTTCTGCACCTGCTGAGTACAATTCTGAATACATTTATATGAGAATGAACTTGTAAAGGCACAAAGGACACTTGAGAAAAAGGAGGTTGAAGTAATTGTAGTGCTAGCCTGCAGTGACCTAAGATTAGTTTTTCAATTTGTCCATAACTTCCTGAAGGAGGTTTTTCCTTGTATATAAGACTGGGTGAATCGCCCTGACGTGGTCCATCAAATATTTTTGGATGATTGTAGAGCACTAGGCATTAACCTGCTATTTCTGTCCTTGAAAAGGATTCCCCTTTATTAACCAAAATGAAAAAGCCCAGAAGAGTGTTTTGCTGATTAATTTTCCCTACATTTTCAGAATCCTTACAATTTTAGAAGTGAGGAGTGATGTTGATTTTAGTCAGAAAACATTCCATAGTATTGCAAAATATGAAAAAAGTCTTGCAAGCTGTTTCTCATGTGAAATTTCACAAGAAGTTAAGATACATTCTTATGAACTGCTAACCAGAACAGGATGTCGCAGGATTGTCTACAGTCCTCTCCTAACATTCACCTGCTTGTTTTCACTTCAGTACACCTCTCTTTAGTGGCCCTCCCTTAACCATCAATGAGTTGAAGATGCAAAAATTTGTAAAATTTTGTATTGATATTTTGTTGAAATTGAATTTTGAATTGAGATACTAAGAAATACAGAGAGAAGCAGATTAGAAATGTCTAATTTGGAACATATTTCAACAATGTTTTTGACTCCTTTTATTAAGAAAATTGTGTGCAATATGAAGTCCAGACCATATTGTAGATTCTGAGTGTTTTGTCATCTCCTAGGCAAAGTCTCCAGCTACTCTGTTAATTCCAACTGTAAAAAATTAAGAAAACATTGTAAAGAGGTAGTTAATGATAAAGCAGATAAAAATAAGCAAACAATAGCCATTTTCTAGGCCACATTAAGGAGATCATTAAGAACAGACCTAGATTTGGAAGTTCAAATGGAAAAATTTCAAAGGGTTATCAGAATTCTGCTGAGAAACAATGTTTGAATCTTCTACCCTGTGTCCTTCAAGTTCTTATTTCTCAGTGGGAGTCCCCAGTTCAAAGACCAATGACACTTAATTTTGATTATATTTTACCTTTTGAGTAAATTGCAATTGGAGGTGTCAAAAATACATCCTTAGAAGAGTAAAGCCCTGTTTTGTTCACAGTAATAAAGCATTATTGGATTTTTTTAATGCCTTGTTTTACCTAATACCATCTCCTGACATGTTATCTACTGAAATGCTTACCCACGGTAGTACTCAAGATGGTTGTTTCCATGTAGCAAAGTGTCAGATGATGTCCGAGGTCAAGGACTGAGATTTTTATTTTTTTTTTGGTCAGCAATGATAATTATGTTCTCAACAAATTTATGAGTTTATTGACACTGGTGAAAATGACTTCTCCATCATCCAGAATAAGGGGGAACATAGAATCTATGATTCTATCACACTTTTTTCCATGTTAGCTCTGAAGTAAACCTTCAAATTCTGAATTGTTTTAAAATATATTTGATTTATTATATCTATGTGCTTATTTTTTAATGTTTTGGCTATTATCAAAATAGTTATTATTTTAAATTTCTTTCAGGAAAGAGCTTAGTACCCTGAAATTTTTGTTGCAAATAAATTATGCAGTAAATAACCTACTTTTTACTATTTCCAGATCAAGCCTATTTTCTGTGACTGTTGGTTTTAAGCATTAAGTGCATCTATTTTGGTCTATGGGTTGTTCATGATAGGTTCATTTTATCTAGACAATGTTTGAGATATATGATTTTCCAGTTCACAAGTTGTTTTTTGTTTGTTTGTATGTTTTTTGTTTTGTTTCTTCATTGGGTGCCTGAAGAAAGGAATAATAGTTAAAATTTGTGAAATCACCAGGAGCTAAAAGTGTTTTGCAAATGGCCTGGCTATTCTCTGCATAAAATGAATAATAAAAGTCAGTGAATAACAGCAGAGCTAAGTCATTTAATGACTGAATTTTGAATTACTTAGTTCACTGTTTGGCCAGCTCTCCTTCATTTACCCAGATAGCCCAGGATGCAGGTTTGTTCTCTTCCTTTCTTTGGCTATATGTTGGTCTGAACCTACGAATTCTAATTGCCATGCAGAGTTGTAAATGATGAAAGTTTGACAACTTCATACAAAGAGCATGCCTCTAATACAGCTAGACTCCATACTGGGTACTGTGTTTATACTACTCTAGAGCAGTAATGACAGTTGAGACTGGCTCAAATCTTGTCCTAATATCACAGTGATATTCCAGATCTCAGTTAAGTAGGATGGCTTGCATGCAATGTTGGTGTAAAAGAACACAAACAAATATCCCAAATGTTTTTGGTCTATTAGGTACTACTTCGTACTGACTAGGGTGGTGATGTGGCACAAGGATGACCTGCTAGATTCTGTTTGACCCAACAATTAACACTTGAGATTTGGAAGAATTTGAAGTCTTATACTTTCTTGGCAATTACCCACAAGACTGAGATTTGAGAAAGCTTCTTGACAAGAAAAACGTAAGCAGTGGTTATATGAGAACTGCCTGTCATGAAAAATCTTAGAGATTTTGGCTCGTTGGTCAGAAAACAAACCCATTTCCTGTGAGTTTAGCAACTCTGTCATGAATTATCTCAGTTTGTTTAACACAGTTTTCAAAGGTGTGTTTTTTGTTAAGACTGTGTATGGTAAGTGCTACAATTTTCGTGACAGCTTGGATAACAAGTGATGAACACAGTGAATAAGCTCCACCAAATAGGGCCAGGAATTATATCTGTTCTAGTAATGTCAGTTCATCTTCATACTGCATTACTTGGCACTAAAACTTTGTCACATTTTATAGCTTATATTTTCTCTCTCCCTTCCCTCTCCAATCCCCACCCCGTTCCACCCTCCAAAAAAAGAAAAAGGGTCATGTTGTCTTCTGAAGCTTACATTTGTGTTAGTTTCTGTATTCCTCTTGGTACAATCCAAAGGAACAGCAGAACTCAGATCTGGGATAGATGATCAAGTTACAGTGTTTCTCAAGGTTGTTCTTTGACAAAGCTTCATCATTTGGCTATTTGCAATGGATTTGTCTTTTTTTTTTTTTTTTTAATTTGTCATTTCTTGGCAAGTTATTTGTTTTCCAGTGAAAACTGTTGCTTTTACTGTAAATGACCATTCAGAACTTTGAACACAGCAATAATAATGTGTCTGTTTGGCTAAAAGACGTGAGCTTAGGGATTATCTACCTCTTCTTGTACAAAGAGATCTGTTAATGAGCCAGCACATTACTCAGATGCTGGCAGCAGACAGCATGCATTTTACAATAAGATCTAACTTTAAAAATATCCATCAATTTGATAATATATCAGGTAACTCTGCACCTTATTGTAAATAAAAACCCATTTTTCTAGGTTCTAAAGATTTAGTTTTTTAAACATAAATTGTTCTGAACTTTCAACAACCATTTTTTTTTTTCCTAAACACAAAGTAAAATTTCTTCTACTATTTGTAGAAGGGAAAAACTCAGTTTTGTTCTAACTTCAGTGAACTAAGATATAACTGTTTTATCCTACAAATGGATGAAGTCTGGAGGTCTGGATATTAGCAGAATCGGGTATGGTTCACTACTAGCTTTACTACTTATTTTCTTGTGTGTGTGTGTGTGTCAGGGGTAGGGAAATATGACGTAAAACTGAAGTAACTTTCCACAGTCTTTCCCTTTTTCCTTTTTGTTTGTATGTTTGTATGAATAGTAAAACTTCATTGGAAAGTTTCACTTTTATCTGTGAGCTAATTTCACAGTCTAGTTTTCATATGCTCATGCTGAGCTGTTTTAAGGTCCCTGTCAGTGCAGGGAGCTGCTTAAATAAATACAACTATTTGTTTAGGCAAATCACAGATCACTAGTGGCTTGTACAACTTAGTATATATTTCAGAAGTAGGCTCTTCATTTGATTCATATCCACTGTTGCACATGAAGATAACTCTTCTATGTGGCTGTCCCTGGTGATTGGGGAGGATGATGATAAAGAAGTCTGCAGGAATTGCAGTGGTTGTCTTTGGGAATTTGGGGAAAATTGTACCCATTTAAGTAAACTACCTTCATTTTTGCTGTTTTTAGTAATGAGTATCATATGCCACGTACACTGCCTAGTTCAGTTGCAGTTATATCTAGAAAGCAGGATACTAGGAGCATTTTCCTTTTGCCAGAAATCATGTTAGGTATAGCTCTTCTTTACCTAACATGGAGGGATGCTCACCAAAGGGGATGGTCTTCAACCATCATTCATCTGTTTCAGTTCTGAGTGCACAGGGGTGTAGCTGTGCTGAAAATGGCTCAGGTAAATTTTCATTTTCAGATAAGGTACTGAATGTGATGGTACTCTCATGAAGGTGCTAAGTGAGATGGTAGTCCAGGCAAGGCTGAGAGAAGCAGTCCCAGAAATCATGAAGCACTTTCGTTTTGTTGAAAGCACGTTGTGCAGCTTTACCTTCAGTTTTACCCCATTGCTCCTTTTAGGAAGATAAAGATAACAAGTATTTTTGTAACAGATAACAAAAGTTCCTCTTCCTCTGTCCCCATGCTGTAGGTAGCATGACCATATAGCAGAGATCCTGTCACCCCAGAAAGATTTGACATTTGTGTCAGCTGCTGGAGAGAGTGCAGACTTCCACAGACAATTCAAATGGCTCTTCTGGTTGGAGATCCTCCACACAGAGCCAAAAAAGTTGTCTTTTGTCTTAGCTGAAGTCCAATTCTCTTTGAATGGGACTGTTCTCTGACTGCTACAAGGTCATTACTGTTTTGGCATTTTTCCTGATGTTTTTATGATCCTCATTTTAATGTACTGCATATTTTTCATTTTAGGACAGTGCTCAAAAATTTGCCCATAAATGCCACTTCAGCTGGGTGAATGCTGCTTTCTATTAGTGCATTGCTAAAGGCATTTCTGGTGTTTTCCCAGAACACTGCTTTGGTTCATTGATGTTGAAACCAGTTTCAGCATGGGCACAATGGGTTAACATTTTTCTGCTTGTTTGCATAGTGATTGCAGCTCTGAGACCAACCTCTAGCAGGCAACAAAATACAAATATTTTACAGCAGCTGCACATAAAGATATGCACATATTTTGAGAGGAAAATTTTGGGGACAGAAGAAATCAAGATGGAAGGAAGAAAAAACTATGGACAGTATCTGATTAAATACAGTGGCTTTGGGAACACTGAGAAATGTTATTTTTTTCTTTTACAAACCTTTTTTTCCCCTGTGCAGCTTCTTATTATGTGGGAAAGACCTCCTCATTTCAGAATGCCCTGGTGAGGATTTGTGCACAACCCCTGTAGGACCCTGTAGGACTGATGGAGTACACAACCAGGCAGCCTTGAAAGGAGGGGGTGGTAGGACAGGGGGCAGTGCACAACCATGTTGTCCCATGAAGGGAGTAGCACTGAGCCATGGCATCTGTTTTTCCAAATGGCATTTAAGTTACCACAGTCTCCTCTTTGGTCCATCTAATTTCATCTCCTTGCTGTGTTAGCTGTACGAGGGAAAGGAGACAATATTTTCCTCCTCTGACCCACCTCTGACAGAAGTTTATGTGGGTAGCACAGATATTAATTTCCTTTCTTTGCTGTGGGAGCCTGTCAGTGAGATTAGGAACAGCAAGACTAGCCCCTGACTATTTTGGTCTTTGCTGAGGTTGCTGAGGTTGAACCCGAGGGCCACTGAGATTTTCTTTACAAGTTTCTGCATAAAAAACCTCACCGCAAAAATCCCTCTTTGTTTTTCAGATGAGCTTGAGTAGATATTTTAATTAAAAACTACCAGTGGCAGTAGGTAGCAGGGCATTGGAAACCCTTTCTCTGTGGCAGTTTCTCAGCACAAATACTTGTGTGTGGCTGCGGTCACATGTTTGATTGACTTGGTTCCCAAGCTGATGTTCACAGTGCTGTATTCATCTTGTTCAGATGACTGTGACATGCAGCCCAAATGCACTGATGCTGACAGTGAATGTGAGGAGAACCAGACAGCTGACAGCATCTCCATTTTTCAGAGCTGATGTAGGATGATCTGTCACATGATGCTAGGCCACAGCCTGTCATTTATTTAGCTACAGCTGTAATGTGGGTGAAATGAGCAGAAATGAGAGAGAAGTGACAAGAGGCAAAAGGAAGAAAGAAAGAAAGAAAAGAAAGAAGAAGATGGAGGGGAGATGCTATACCCACCTTCTCTCACAAAATTGCACAAGCGTTGTTTATCTTAATAAATGCAATATTGATCCCATACCTCACCTCTACTTGCTGTTTCTACAGTTTGGAACACTGGCAATTCAAGCTCATCCATGCTACTGTTGTTCAGGGTAATGTGTCTTCTCAGGGCTGCTTTAAGGCAGTGTCGGAGGTGCTTTGGGGCTGATCCTATCCCACATCTGTTATGAGTGTTGAGGATGCCTATCTCATAATGGCTAGGAGTGCATTAGCAATGTCTGCCAAAGTCTTGGGAGATTAAAAAGAAAAAAAAAAAAAGTACAACTTGGTCTTGAGGTAAATAACCAGACTCTCAAGGTGGGTGTAGGAGGTGCAGAGGAAGAAGATTCCACTAAGTGTGTATTCAATGCTGCTAAGCTACAGCACCTAAACCAGAAAGAACCTTTTTCTGGCAGACTAGTAGATGATACAAACCACCCTTCCAGGTCAGCCAGGTTGGTCTCTATACAGGGATCAAGCAATTCTTTGTATACTGTACTTTCTCTGGATTATTCCCTGTGAATCAATGCATCCTGTTCCTTGTTTGGCTGGCCTCCCCTGTAATTTGGGAGTAATAGCCTTGGAACACTGCATTGTTCAGAGCTGGGTAAGGGAAACGCAGCTAATCATAAGAGCAATATTCAGAAATGTGTCTTCTACTTGCCTTCTTCTTGTTTCCCCAGCTGTTCCCATATTGACCCCAATATCAGAGGCTGGATGCAGTGACGGAGGAGTAGAGGCATGAGCTGTACTATCACAGGCTTTGTGCTAGGGGTCGTGAGACAGTGATGTCTTGTGATCCCAGTTGCCTCCCTAATTATTTTTTTCTCTAGGACTTTTGAAATAAATTGTTAGTGGCCTAAATGTGCAGAAAACAATGATATGCACTGGCTGCCACGCTGCAGACTTAGAGAAGAAACAGAACAAGACTCTTGCCCATTTCTCTCATTCTCTGTTCATCATCTCAAAGGGAATAGAAAGTCAATGTCTCTCAGCTCACTTCTCTAGTTGCAAGGGTCAACCTACTTGTACAGGGATGTGTATGCAAGGGAAGTTGTTCTTAAAGTATCTGTAAAAATCTCACTTGATTGTAAATCAAGCTGCTGTAGGAGGAGATGAATCATTGCCTGGAGTAGTTCTCTGTGGAGGACACAGGGAGCGTAAGATGGCCAGCTCAGATGCTTATCTGGGTCTACAGTTTGCATTTAGACATGCAGTTTGGAACAATATTTTTTTCAGAGTAGAGTTAAATTTCCCAAGCCATGTAGAATCACAAAATCATACAACCCCATGCAATGCTACAGGCCTGGGGCAGAGTGGCTTGAAAGCTATGCAGAGGAACAGGATCTGGGGGTGTTGGTTGATGCTCACCTGAACATGAGCCAGCATTGTGCCCAGGTGGCCCAGAAGACAAACAATGACATCCTGGCTTGTATCAGGAATAGTGTGGCCAGCAGGGCCAGGGAGGTGATCGTACCCCTGTACTGAACTCTGGTGAGGCCGCACCTTGAGTACTATGTTCAGTTTTGGGCCCCTCACTACATGAAGGACATGGAGGCCCTGGAACACAACCAGAGCAGGGCTACGAAGCTGGTGAAGGGCCTGGAGCACAAGACCTGTGAGGAGCAGCTGAGGGAGCTGGGATTGTTTCTTCTGGAGAAGAGGAGGCTCAGGGGAGACCTTATTGCTCTCTACAGCTACATGAAAGGAAAGTGTGGGGAGCTGGAGGTTGGCCTCTTCTCACAGGTAACTAGTGATAGTACTAGAGGGAATGGCCTTAAGTTGCAGCAGGGGAGGTTCGGGCTGGAAAATAAGAGATTTTTTTTTCTCAGAAAGAGTAGTCAGGAAGGTGCTGGAGACCCTGACCCTGGGGGAGTTCAAGGAAAGTTTGGATGTGATGCTTAGGAAAATGGTTTAGTGGGTGATAGTGGTGGTAGGGTGATGGTTGGACCAGATGATCTTGGAGGTCTTTTCCAACCTTAATGATTCTATGTTTCTAAATTGTGTTCCTGTGCTTAACCTGGGTTAAAAAGAAAACCCCGTGATGTCTGTGGTATTTCTGTGACAAACGTTACATTTTTCTTACTATCATATGCTTCTGTTGAGATGACTGGGGCACCATACTTGACAATGATGAATCATTTACAGTAGATTGACAGACATTTATCCTGTGGTACCATCTGCCATAAAGATCACATTTTGTTTTTTCAGTTTCCTTCCTTTGTTATTCTCTGACACAATATTTGAAGACATGGAAGCAGTGAGGAAGGGACAACAACCTCTGGTCCAAGGCTTCAGTGGTATGTTCAGATGTTCCTGGACAACAGTGTTAAAGGTTAAATGCTCTTGGCATTTGATGGGAAAAACTATAACAAAGGTGGAGTGAATGATGCAAACCTAGCATGAGCTTTAACTGTTTAGGATGTTTCCCATGTGCATCCTTTGCTGGTCTCCTTGGTATAAGGGTCATGTTGTGGGCAAGGAGGAGGTGTGATTGGAGCAGAACTGGCAGATGGTCCCTTGAAGGTCGTTTCTTGTTGCTGTCTCCTGTAGTGATGCCATATGCTGTGCAGGGGGATGTTTCCTTCCTCTTCATGGAGTGTAAACTCATCAAAACAGTAAGTACAGCATACTATCAACTCTCAGCTTTTGAAGTTTCTGACTGGGTCTGTGGCTTTAAGACAGTTTTTTTTTGTTTTTTTTTTAGTACATTGTCAAACAGTATATAGAATAAGTATGTTTGAAAGAGATTAAAAAAAAAAAAACCTGTTCATGGTGGTAGATGGAAATTTTTTCTTTAGTGATTTAGCATTTGCTTCCTGAAATTCTGTCTCTGCATGTAAGATTTTTTTTTTCCCCTAAGATCTTTCTGATCTGTGAACATCCAGAGCATGGACAGTACCCTGTAAGAGATTTGGTTGAACTGAATGCCATCACTGCTTCTGGAATCATAGCTACTCCTCTTAGCTGTTGGTAATGGCAAATATTTCCAACAAAAAATACCTGAAGCACAAGTTAAATTACCCCAGCAACTGGAAGGTGAGCAGTGTATCAGTCAGATGTTGTCTGTTTCTTGAGTGCAGTTAGTGTTTCTCAGCTGCTTGTGGATATTTTACTGTTACAGTCAACTCTTTCTAAAACCAAGTCCCAGTGTAAAAGCGCATGAAAAACATTGTTGCTCTTTATAATACATGAACATTTAGAAAGGTCTGCCTCCTCCCCCCCCCCCCCCCCTTTTTTTCTTTTTTTTGGTAATTGTTTGTGATTAATAACCTCAATAGTGAGAAGATTTTTATCCTTAAAAAGTAAATGGAGGCATAAATGATTTTAGAGAGGTCCAAATCCTGGTATACTTTTTCAGGCATATTTGTCATCAAAGCCTGAGTAAAGCAGTAGAGCAGAAAGTGACCATTCAAATGATTTGAGTTTTGGAAAAAGCTTTGACTATTTTAGCATTATATCACCTTATGCCACTGTCATTGGTGTTTAATACCATTCACTCACTGGTGCTGGCTATGACCTGGTTGGCCCAGACAATGGCTATCACCCTGAGCTTGACAGATCATTAGAGGGAGGAAAAGTTTTTGTAAGATTAGGGCTAAGATAAAGATCCAAGAGTTTCTAGTAGACAGGCTGCCAAAGCTCAAAGTGATACAAATTTTCTTTGTTTTACTTGTCTCTTTTGCTCTTTAGGTTTCATTGACATATCTCTGTCAGCCTGTTTACAATTTGTTATTAAAGTTATTCTTCGAACACAATATTTCATGGGCTATGTAGCCAATTTGGAGATTAGGATTGCAAGGACTGCATCATGTTAATAAATCAGCTATAAAAAACGATGTTTTTATATTTTAGATTACTAAATAGATTACTATTTAAATTCTTTAATATTTACCTGTGAGTAAAAAATGTGTACTGGCAGTGTGTATAATTAGACAAGTTTTCTCAACATTATGTTTATAGTGTGTTTTGTTTGTTTTTATTTGTTTGTTTCATATTTGATCTGGTGATATATATTGTCTAATTTTGCCTCATTGTTTTGCTACATTATTAATGGATACATAGCTAAATATCTACGTTTTGGGCGGTGGGAGGGATATATTTAGCAAAATACACAGGTTACATTACCTAATTGACCTTTTCTCCATCAGTTTTTTCTTGTTTGTATTCTAAAAAGCATATCAAATGCAGCTTCCTTGGTCATTTCTGCTTCTGTTTGGAGCAGGCCAATACTTTTGTACCTTGATAAGATCAGATGTGAAAACAGCAAAGATTAATAGAAAACAGTGATCAAATTAAGTGTAGCTTTTTCTTTCTTTCTTTCTTCCTTTCTTTTTTTTTTTATTTTTTTTTTTCCTTTTGGCCTTGAAAGATGATTATCAGGCAGATGCAGTGGGACAAAAACATATAAGGTGTGGAAATTCAGATATCCTAGTCTGACTTCTATTTATTCAATTTTCCCCCTGTAGAAAGGCAATTTGAAGTAACGATGTGCTGGCATTCCTGACCACTAAAGTACTATTTCAGTCACTAAATAGGTGAAGAATAGGCGGGTAGTAGTGCCAACATTCCTGAACATTGCCTGGTTACTGGCTATCCTGGGCTCCAAAACTGCTTCCATAGACAGAGGCTTTTCAAAGTTTGGACAGGAAGCTGTTTTGAAAGAGAAAGGAAGGGTGAATAGGACATTTTTGCAGGAAGAAAGATGAGATTGGTAAATTAATGCTGTCATCATAATGGTTAGATTGCAGGAAGCAAAGTTACTAGCTTATACCTGCAGTGGATTCAACACTGTCGTGCTGGGCTTGTATAACATGTCTTGAAAGATGTTTCATCTTAAATTAGCAACAAACAAACAAATAATCCAAAACCAAACAAATGATAACAACAAAACAAACATACAAAACAAAACAAAAAGAAGAAAACAGCAACAACAACAACCCCACCACCATCAAAAACATCCCATGTTTAAAATGCCCTTTTCACATTTCTCCTAATCCAAGTGAGCCTTACTCTTATCTTTTGTGAATGTGTACAGTGAATGGTTTGTATATTTAACTACTTACATTGGGGATGAGTTCAATTCAGTTTAATTACTATTTTGTATGGGCTGATGCAGAGCTCTAATACTTTGTTGTACTGATTTTCAAGTGATACTGGATATAGAGATATAGAAATGTCAGAGGAAGAATCAGCAAGATTGTGTCTAAATAACAACATAATTAATCTCCTATTATGTAGCACCTTCATCTCATCCTGCAGGATGCAAAAATAATTTAAAGAGCTGGTATAAGAGCAATGAAAAGGGAGGGGTGAAACATGCATGGTGACTGTAGGACAGAGTGTGGCAACTGTATAACATCATATGTCACTAGTGCACAGCAGTAAAAACTGATTTATCCAACAGAATCAGCAGAAAGATTTTTTTTTTTTTTATTTCATGGCAGAATACCTAAATTGGTATTTGGCTCATATACTGGATGTATAAATTCTGGACTGAACATTATTGTTTGATATCCTGATCCCGCTGATCAAACCTTTGATAACTCATCTAAAAAGTGAGTGAGGTATTTTTCAGTACAGCATTTACTCCTGACATAGCTTGCTTTGTAGCGTTTCTGCTGAAGGAAAAACGGTCCCCTTCCTATGAAGGAAATATGATATGGACTAGCCTTCCTCTCTTTAGGGAATAGGGAGGGTTATAGCCAATGGTTTAAGATATGTTGCTGAGCTTTTCTTAGGTTTTAGATTTTTTATTTTTTTTTTTTTTTAACTTGTTGGAAGCAACTCCTGTGTTTAGCTTGGCTGGGAATGTAGTAAGTAGTGGAATAGGCATGGAATGATAGGTTGGCAGTGGAGAAAGGTGTTAGAAAGATGCAGAACACCCAGGTGCTAAGCTCCATGTGGAAGACAGGTGCTGAGAGGTTGGGAGATGCAATTCATCTGCAGTAGAAACACTGCTTCCCTGAGTGTGCATGTTGGTGGCGTGCCTCAATGTCAAAAGGCAACTGATAGCATCTGCTCCCTGTCCTCATCTTCCAGAACAGCTACTTTCTTCATGAAACGAAGGTCTTTGTGTTAGTGGGAATGTATGACAATGTAATGTGACTTTTGGAAGGGTTACAGCAAGTTCTGAATGATGTATGAAATGAAAAATCCCTGCCTGGTTCAGAGAAAGCATGTACAGCACTGGATGATACACTGCCAACAGTTCTAACAAGGGGCTCCTTCACAGATTTTCCACCTCAATCAGCAGTGCAGTTGACATCCCCTGAGCAAAATCTCTCCTCTACTTTTTTTTTTTCTCTCTGTACGAGCAAAGAAAAATTATCCAGTTTTATAGCTTACCCACTGCCTAAAATACTCGTTCAATAATCTTTCTCTGCTTCCAGTTGTGACAGTCACTATCGGCATGCATCTTCTCCCTGTAATTCATTCAGGCTCTTTTATTGTAAATTTATTCCCAACACACTGGGAGGGGGGAACAGGCAAATCTTGATCAGTGATCTAGTCAGTGATGTGTATTATCTTCTGGTCAAGTCCAATGCAAAAAATAGTGAGGAGATAAACAATAAGGCCAGGTAAAGAGCGATCACCTAGATTAATCTTTCCATTGCAACAAACAAGTGTGTTTTAATACAGCCAGACCCTAGCTGGTATATATTGGAATACAGTATGGTTTAAATTGTATTTTGGAAAGCAATGGCTTGCAGAAGGACTTAGGTGGCATCACAGATAATTCCTGTAACTTGAATTTTTGCTGCTGTGCTGTAGCAAAAAATAAGAGCTGACATGATCCATGAAAATAGAAATACTTAGCACTATTTGTAAGTTTCCCCTTGGATGGTGTGTCCTGTTCTGCACAAGCTGAACTATAAAATAGGTTACAGCACTTTATAAAGCAAGCATCAGGAGCTTAAGGAATTCAGAGTATTCAGTTAATTGAGGAGCAGGCTGAGAGGCCATCTGAGTAAGATGAGTAAGATACCTGGTAGCAGAGGCTTATCCACCTGGCTGTCAGAAGCTGAAGTTCATCTAATTTGGTCTTGAAAGGAGAAGCTGTTTTCTGGCTGCAGGATCTATTCAACAACAGAATTGACCCTCTAGGAAAGACACAGAGAGAATTGTGATCACTTCAAACCTTTAGATGAGCCTGGGCTGAATGGCTCTGGCCCTGTACAGCTATCCTTGCTCGTTCCCTTCCTTTAGGGCAGAGTATTGCACTGAAAAGCTTATAGCCAGTGACTCCCCATGAAGACAATTAGCAGACCTGAATGAATGTCATGGCTCAGAGTTTCCATGAGTTGTCTGAAGAAGATCAGGGTTGATTTTTCATCTCCTTCCCTTGCACAAGGAGAAAAGATTTCTGGATGTTCTTCTTTTTGTTGTTATTAGCTACTTTCCTCTGCAGAATCAGAGATTGGCTGCAGCAGGATATCTCTTCGTAGGTGGTATAGTGAGTGATTATATATTGCCTTAGTAGGCCTGGGAGGGAATTTTCCCTGGGTCAGGTTGGCAGGCTGTGTGGATCTTTCACCTCATATAGCATGAGGTGTGGTTCATCTGCTAGGATCATTTGTGTACATCTCACATGATTAATCCCTTGCCATTGCAGGGCTTCCTCTGGTCTTGCCAATTCTATGTCTGTGGCAGATAGTTTCCTAAGCACAGGAGTGCTTTGCCCTCACTAAAGTCTTTGGGCATCAGCTAGGATATCTCAGTTAAATTTAATGATCTGTGAATACACAGTAGGTGCATCTGGTATCCTTTTTGGCCAAAATTTTTAGGGAATTATATATATACATATGCTGTCTGATTGGTTAAGGCTGGGGAGGTTATTTAGGAAAGGATGCTTCTCTGTTCTGAAAAAATGGCCTGACTCCTTCAAAGGGCTTATCTTGGCAGTCTGAGAAAAGCTTGGTCTCTACTGAGCAGAAGTCCAGCTTTCTTCAGTTTAATTGTAAGGATCAACCAATAAATAGCCATCAGATTCTATGTTTCCATATGTAAAAACACGTAGTTGTGCAGATTTATCTCAACTAGGAGTATGTGCTGTCTGGAAGGACATCCCCTTCAACTAACTTTTTGGCTCTGTACAGAAGCAACCTATGTGAAAGAAAAGATAACTCATTTAAAGTATTATTCTTGCAGCTAAAGTAACCAGGTAGCAAATGAATTCCTGTCTTCTGTGTGTCAGTACAATAGGAGTATCATTTCTACAGTGACTTTTCAATGTCAGTGAAGTCAGCAAGTAATTGCCGAGTTTAAATCCTGTTTTACAAAAGCATGTAAGTTACCTCTTAAGCCTGTATACTTCAGCAAAACAACAAAGCCTGTCCTCATGATGCAGAACCTAACCTGCCGTATAGGCAGACAAGTATTTGTGAATGTTCATGTATATGATATTATGGTATAATTTGCATTGCAAGAAAACAGTGGTTTTGCTGGAGCTAGGATTTTACAATACAGGTATATGCAGGTGTGCAAAGACAATGTATACATGAAATACTAAGCTGAAGTTCTGCTATTTATAGAATGTGTATCAGCAAAATAGAAACAGACATCATATAAGCAGCACTGTCTTTCGATTCCCAATCAAAGAGAGACAGAGATTTGTATTTTTCATGAAATGGCCTTTGCAGGAATGCCGTAAGCAATCAAGATTCACTCTGTGCATATCAGGAAAAACCATGCCATTTGCACATGTTTGGCTTCATCCCATAAAGCAGAAAACAGCAGCAACTGTGTGATTTCATTCAAATGCTATCTGTTGTTCTACATCTTTCTTCTTTGCACCCCAAACTAAAAACTTAAAAAAATAATAATTGAAAAACAGAATAAAGTATTTCTAAGCTGAGTTGTCCTTAAAAATTCGAATGAGTCATTTAGATAACATTCACAATACCAGCAGCTTCAGGGCACTTTAGAGAATACGTTTCAGCACAGAGACATTTGAAACAAAAATTGTAATGTTCTAAATGGAATTAGATGAGCGAAACCGTGTCATACAGAGATGAAATATAAATAAGTGCTTTAGGCCCACTCCATGAAAAATGTATGTGTTTTTTTTAAAAGCATTTTTCTTCTGCGATGGTTTCATTTCTGTAGAAACCAGTGGTTGATGTTTTGTGTTTTGTTTTGTTTTGTTTTGTTTTTTCTCCCCTCTTCTTAGTGCATTCTCCTAGAATGTGCTTTTGCCACTCAATAAACCCTTCTTTCCACTAAATGTCTGTCTCTGTATTAAGCCCCCAAGGAACTGTACAAGCCAAAGGCAGATGGAAACAATAGGCATTCCGTGTTCAAACGTACAACCTACAGAAAGTTCATCTGTCAAAAGTCTGAGGAACATTTCCAAGGAGGCTGCTTCATAAACAACATCCACATGGGGCAAATCTGACTTGTGCTACTGCTTTTCATGCATATATTCCATAAGAATTTAATATACTGTTTACTCCTCGATTAATAGTTAAAGCAACATTTACAGAAACTTGTTCCAAATCCCAGTCCCAGTTCTTCTCTCCTTTCCCTCCTTAAATCTGTTCATCTTTTAGGCACCCTGACTACTTCCTTACTTTGTACAGAAATGTTATCCTAACATCTCTATTAGACCAAAATACTCAGACCTTTATGAACTCCTTATTTTTGTACCTGCTGGAGTTCTCTCCTTCACTGGTAAGCATGCAAACTCTACCATTGTACCAGTCCTTGAGATATCAATCATTAATACCAATATAGTAGTGCTGAAAGTTAATCTAAACATTTGACTCATGTCTGTAAGACAGAAGTCATCCTGGTTGGTACTGTCTGGCAGATAGCATGCTTGGTTTTTAAAGCTCTGATTATTTATGGTCAATGTTTGCCTTCATTCCTTGGCTTTGTATTAATGAAATATTTTAAATATGATTAAGATGCTGATTCTGTGATGTTGTGAAATCACCTTGGCTCCCATGGACTTCAACACCTCCTCAGATCAGACCCCAGATTAGTGGCAAGGAAAACAGGGAAGACTGTCAGTACTTGGATGCTGCAGGAGTCATTCTGAGCTTGTTCTAGTGTAATCCAGGGCTGAGAACAGCAGAACTGGAAAGCTATAAGCCACCTGCTCATAGGTCATATATGTGTGTAGAACACGTGTTCTTACATCAGGTCATGTGTGTGCATGTTCTATCCCCAAATCTTCTGAACATACGGACTCTCAAAATAAGCAGCTGACTCAGAGTGCTCTCATCATACAAATGGAAGCAGCTAGCTTCTGGATTAGGCCAATCACAATTTACCTAGGCACACAAATCTCATATCTGCTACTTAAAATCCCAGGTAGAAGTTTCTGGTGCTCGAAAAAGATGATTAAATAGTGTCATTAAAAAAAATAGCTCCCATTTTGTGTGCCTTAGTCACCCACAAATGCAAGATTTGTGTTTGATCGGTGGTTATCAAAATTATAAGATGTTGGAGGGTGACTTGAAACCAGAGATGTATTACATACAAAATCTCCTAGCACTGAAAGTATAACCAATTCTTAGCTTCTGACTGGACTTCAAAGCTGTCATTTGCAAATAATTGATGCAGAAGAGTTAAAAACCACCCCAGAGGAGTGAAAACTACAGAATGACATTTTGTCATGAGCCTAAAGAATGTTATAATTTCCTGCCAGGTGGCATCAAATGTATCTGAATGAGCCATTTCCTGGGTGGCAGGGCGCTGTCCGAACTCCTTTCCTGAGCTGCACGGAGATGCAGGGATGTGGATGACAATGGGACCAGCTGCTTGTTGACAGTCTTGGGTAGGGTTCTCTAGCGGTTCAGGCTCTGAGGTCACCAATAAATTGTTGTCTGTTACAGCTATGGAAGCTGCTAACTTCTCAAGGTTTGACCAGCGTTAGGAACAAAATTGCAGTCTCACCCTCTTCATGTAAGGTTGAGAAGGAGCACAGGCTGGATCTGATCTTAAAACAGATCCGGGCCGCCTCATGGCAGGTGCTAAGTGTGTTTATGGCTAACTAATGACAGCAGTTTTTCATCTCCCAGACTCGGGGCCAAAAAGCTCCATTAGTAAGATGCTGACATAGTCCGTGTGTTTCATTGCCCTCTGGCGGCTAGACCACTGGAGTATAAGGCTATTACTGTTCCCAGTTGCAGGACTATGTGCTGTTTGCATAAAATAAGCAGACACTAGAGGAAGCAGAAAATTGTGCAAATACCGGTCAGGGCCTTATTCTGTATGAACTGTTGTCTGCCATTGCTTTATTTTATCATGAAATTAGTAAAACAAATGGGCCAATGTCTGCTATCAGTTATTCCTGTGTAAATCCAGAGATTTCTGCTGGAGTCAAACTCATCACTCTGGATTTATCCTTGTGCAAAGAGAGGTGGAAAGTGGCTCAGAGTGAATGGAGAACCTTTAAATTGCCTGACCATTAATCTGTAGTAAAGAAACAAGTTTGTCTTTATAGCATGTGGGCAGTTTTCATGGAGCACATACAAGAAAAATTTTTCTGTGAAAATCCAAGAGCATTTGGTACAATATAGTCACTAATGTCAAAATGCCAGTGGGCTGAAATGAGATCCCTTTCCTATAACAGACCCTTCTTATGAAAGCAACTTGCTTGCTGATGTTGGGCACCTTACCTCCCAAGTGCTGTAGCCTTAAATCACTGACAACCCTTCACGTGTTATATTGGATTTTAGCAGATGAGGTCAGCTTCTGCTTTAAGTTATTCTGGTACTAGTAGAGTAAATGTGGATTTACATCCATGGGCTGCTGTCTGAGATGTGTAAGAATATGAATATTTTAGCATAAGTGACCTACTGTAAAGGATTCTCCTTCGTTCTTGCTAGAAATGTTTCCCAGGAGAAAGATACTGCAAAAGGGAGTTGACAGCCTTGGAATCCAGTCTTTTCATTTTTATTTATGCTAGTTTGTTTACTTCAGTAGCTGTCTACATATATGTTAATGATCATTTGCATGTCTGTGGTATTTTTATAGGTGGGGAAGAAGTCAAATATATTTAACAGTTTACTACCAAGAATAGGTCTTTACAAGTCATGACAAAAGCACGGTAGGAAGTAAGCCACAGAAGCAATGCTTTTCCCATTTATGCTGTAACAGTTTTGACTTTGCAAGGTTATCTACTATCACAAAGAAGTCCAAATCAGGAGAGCCAATAGTGAATTTTCTTTGTGGATTGTTTGCATCCCAGCTACTTTGGCTTGCATTTGTCATGGAATATATTAAAATAGTCATATTCCACAGTCCACACAGCATGTCAGCTTTGAGACAAGTACTCTGAAATGTGCTCACAGATGATAAATTGCACACTATGTCAACTACATCTTTGTCATGAGATTCTATTTTCTATTTATAGTTGAAATGAAACACTTGAGAAAAATTCTAAACCAAAGCAATTTCACAGAAATCTCATAAGTTTTTCCTTATGTGTATATCAGTGAAAAGACCCTCCTGTGCTATTTGTCTGCTCTGTGGGGGCTCCAACAATCAACTTCTGAGATCAAAGTAGGATGATCTCAAGATTGCGAAACTTATATGGGTCCATGTAATCTAGCTAGTGTGCCTTTGGAGTATGTTCCCTTTCAAACATTAAGGGGAAAGAACATTTAAACACAACACAGTGAAAATACATACAAAATTTGATACAGTTTTGGGGAATCAAAACCAATTATCTCCATAACAGATGAGATTATTTAGTTACTTCTTTGGCTTGTCGTACTAGTTTTGTTTGAAGCTGTCATTGGTGTCAGTGATGTATTTTGCAGATCTGTGCATTATTTTTTTTTTTTTCCCTAGGAAGACTTCCCTTCCATTTATGCATCTTAAACACGTAATCTGCTGCAATGAAATTGTGGGCAGCAGAAACTGGAAAAGAATACATGTTTGGAGATAGCACTAGTTTGGCTTTGAAGCTAGAAATGCAGCTGTGTTTTTTCTCAGATTACAGCAGCCTACTTTAGGAAGAGCGTGTCTGGATAGCAGTGACGATACACTATGACTGGAGATCTCCTAGATAACACTGGCCTAGACACAACCGGATGTTCTGCAACGTGATGAATGATTACCTAAGATAAATACCCCTTCTAATGGCATCCTCCTGCCACCCTGGTCTTCCTGGGATGCACAAGGAATGTTTCTTGCCTCAGAGAGAATCATCCAAGCAAGGACCTAAGATTAGTGAAGGGTGAAGTACACACTGGAGAGAAGCACTGCTGTAACCTTAGCTATCCATTGAGTGCCAAGATCTAGCATAGGAATGTATATGCAGGGCATTAACAGCAAAAGAAACCATTGTAATGTCAATATACTGCTGAGCTAAAAGGTTGAGATGGTTAGTAAAACTAGTTGCACTAGCAAGGCCATTGATCATATTTAGCAGCTGTTTTACAAATAGTGATTTATTAACTTGTGCCCAGTCTTGTAAGATATCTGCATCTACTGCCTTTTATTTGTTTGTTTGTTTGTTTATTTTTGCCTGTAGATTTTTGCCATTGACATTACTGAGGTTTTGCATAATAGATAGGGAAAAAGGAATATTTTAAGAAAATTGTTTTATGGAAGAAGGGGCCTTTAAAAGCTACATATAAGAAAAAATCTGATGTTCTTTCAGTTATCAGGCCACCAAAAAGCACATGAAATCCACTCTCCTTGTTTGGAGACAGCACCATAGAAACAGTTTGCTTTTTTTCCCTCCTCTCTTCCATCTCTCCTTAGTCATCATCTCCAGCTCTTCCCTTTTGTTCCCATTCAATGAGCTTGTTCAGTGCACCTACCAAATTTTGGATGACCTTAGAAAGCAAACCTCCCTGTGCTGCAAGTTTGGTCTGCTCATAGTGCCAGCTTTCTGACAGTATTGTGCTTAATCAGACAGCTTCCTCCTCTGTAACTTGTCTGTCCTGTTGAACCAAATCTTCCACTCAGAGCAACAGTGCTGTTTTGCTTAACTGGTGTGATGGCAGAGATTAGTGAAGATATCTGTCTGGATGCTGATGTGAGATGCACTTTGGTCAAGTATCTTTAACTTTTACTGCACTACTTTGTTGTTTGCTTATTTGTTTAAAATGCTCTTCTGTTAGATTTGCAGTGATGAAAAATAAATTAGCTGGCATCCAGCTCTGAAATCATGATGTTGGTGGGGGAGGGCTGCCCACTTGAAAACAAGCAAGAAGTCTTATAAATATTTGGACTGATTAATTCACCAGCTTTTCTTTACAGAATTCTTTTGTGGTATAAAGCCATTCATTGACCAAGAGAGTACATTGTCCATTTAGTTACTGTTTTGTATCTCATGTCAAACAAAAGCCACCGCCTCCTACAACAGGAACAGCTGAGTATTTTCACTGCTTATGCAGTCTCCTCTTCTAGCTGCTAGATCATCAAAAATTCTAATCAACTCTGATCTAACACAAAGTATTATGTGGCATTCATCATCTGTTTTAGCCTTTAATGCACCATGCAGGTTTTAATCAAAGGTATGCAACCATTAGCAAAAAAGAATGACAAGAATTATGATGGTGTCCTAAACAGAGCTCTTAAGCCGACATCACAGGCAGCAGATAAGTTCACCTCCCCCTGCCGAGTACAAATACAGGCAAATAAGATGGGCCTTGTCTGAAATAATTGGAGGAGTGCACTACTGAGGTTTCAGGGCCATGACTTCCATTGTTTTGTTTTAGTACTAAGTGCTAAGGCTTATTTGCTTGGCTTTCCTGAATATTGAAAACAAATGTTGGCACAGTTGTCTTGGTTTGTGGGGGCTGCTGGATCATCTTCTTGGTTGGGTGGGTGCCCATATCTTCCACCATTGTCAGAGGGAGCCAAGGCAGGGAGTGGCAAAATTAAGCCCAGCACCTTCCTTATGGCAGACAGGTCTTTTGGTCTCTCACTTCTTCCTAAGTGAATTCCGTTAGTCATCCCTTGTGTTTTTCTTCAGGACAGGACTAAGCTAGGTTGTTGCTGGCTTGTGGGTAAAAGAGAACAGAATAATTAGTTGGGACCTTCAAAGATCACCTTGCCCAACTACCTGACCAATTCAGGGCTAACCGAAAGTTAAAGCGTGTTATTAAGGGCATTGTCCAAATTAGTATTGTCAGCTGTTAGGTCCCTGTGCTCTGATTGCATGTAGGCAGCAAGCTTATCCTGTGTCTCCTGTGTCTGGCCTCTGCTCCAGCACCTCTTGCTTCTCTGCCTACTTCATCAGAGACATCCATCCCCAACGGGATGGAAGCAGTCACCTCCTGCCTTTCTCTGATTCACTGCTCATAGAGCACCAGGGTTTGCATTTGACTGTATATTACACATTCAATACCAGGTCAAGAAGTTCCTCCTTCTGCCTCTCCACTGATCTCAGTCCAGTAAATCAAAGAAAAATAGTGAAAACCTGATAGGTACTGGTTTACAACATGCCAGGTTTGGACTGAGATTTGCTCTTTGCATACAGCCCTGGGTTTTCCCTTTGCTTATATCGTGGCAGGTTGCAGCCAGTGACTGCCAGTCTGCAGATACTGTGGCCTTTGTTTCTTGCTTTAGGTGGCTGAGCATGTTATCAAGCTCCGGATCAGTTTGGCATGGGAAGGAGACACTGTTTTGTGCTGCAGAATCGCTTCATTTCTGCCTAGTTGAGGGAAGGCTGAAGGTCATCTTTACAGAGAGGGGAGCAGACTGTGAATAAAGTAGTGTAGTATTTCTCCTGTCATGTGAACTCATGAGTGTGACTTGCTGGGGGGGGGGGGTGGGTGGGGACAGACGGACTGGTGTGAGGGTGAAGGACCTCATGCTCACTTGTGTGTCCTTGGGGAAAGCTACCCTTCATTGGGGTAGAGGGCTAGTGATCCCTAAGACATCTGAAGTTCTTCCTTCTCCTTTGCTCAGTTCTCGTGTTGGCAGAGCTGTTTCAGCTCCCAGCTTAAAAATAGGTGTTTGAGACTTGTTCTAGCTTGCAGCATTTCCTTGAAGCCATGATAGCAGCAGGGAATTAAGCCATGTATTGCTCTTTGGCTGTGCCTCACACAGCTGCTACAGGCAGGGTGGGGAGCTGACAGTCACCCAGGGAGCCTTTTGTGAGCGGGAAGTCACCATTTAAATGAGTGATCTAGAGGCCTTTGGGCTTGTGAAGCCATGCAAATGGTTGTGTGGGTGGATTTCCTCCTCAGGCTTGCTCACACAGTTTATGAACTTGGTGAAATATGTTTGTTGATTTGGAGGTATTCAGCAGAATTTCCCCACACCATGGTAAATGTAGAGGACAGTGTTGTGGGCTCAATTCCCTCTTATAAATCATTACCACGAGTGGGAGCTGGTCCTGGAAAGACATTAGAATTGGTCTTTTTCATGTGTTGTCTGGGGGCTGTGACCTGATTTTCCTCAGGAGCTTTGTTCAGTGAATAACCTCAAGTGGGGGCTGGTGTTCAATAGGACTGCATGTGTACTTGCCTACATCCAGCTCCTGTGTTCAGCCCTCTGCCGGACCGAAGTCCCAGGCATGCCTGGGCTTTCTCACTGCACTCGTTGCTCTTGCAGAAGAAATCCTATATAAATTGCTCTCTTTTATTTTGATGTGGCCTTTAACGTGCAACATGTGGCTCTTTTAATGACCATTTCTAGCAAAAGGTTAATTTGGCTGGGGGTGGGGAGAATAGATGCTTTAAATCTACCTGTGCTTCCTGTGTCTGGCCTGTGCCCAGCTGTGCATGGAAGTCAGAGATTTTCCACAACACCTATGGCTCAAACAGTGGGATTATATTTTCAATTTTCTATTTAAAAAGGCTAAAAAAAAAATAAACAAATTTCTGTTGTTTTAACCCAGGTAGGTCATTCGCTTTACTCCATTTGTAGGTATTGGTTCATCATTGTGGTGTATTGTTTTGGGTTCCAGAGGTGGGTAATCAGCAATACAGTATTGCAGAGATTTAGTTCCAGGTCACAGACAAGTAATGAAAAAACAGCAGTCACTGAGGATTTGATTTACACACTGCAATGACTGTGTGATAGCCCCTTTTGTGAGAAGGAAAGTCTCCCTCTGGAGACCACATTCTAACCAGTAGCAAACATTCAAGCTCCCTGGTGCTTCAGATGTCAATTATACCAAAGCCTCTTATTGTATAATGCAGGTCTGTTATAATAATAATGTCTGGAACAGAAATAATAATGTGAATGAATTTCCAAACAGTGGAGATGGGAGGGGGAGACTGATCAATACCGCACTAATGATGGCCTTGTCTTTCACTGAAATAATTGTGATAGGGTTTATAGCACTTCCTTCCTACTCCATGCTGTGCAGCAGTGTTGGTTTACTACCTGCTGTTATTGCTTTTGTATAAAAAGGTGTTAAAAAGAAACGTCTGTCAAGTTTTAAGGCTGCAAGTCTTTTTTAATGCAGTGGGGTTGTTCTAGTCAAGATGGTCTGAGGATATGAGAGATGCAAGGTTTACAAGGAGAAATGAAATCTTTTATTAGACAAGCTGATACAGTTGCGGGGGGGGGGGGGGGGGGGAAGAAGCCTTTGGGCTCAGAAATCAGTAGTAGGGTCCCCCATTTTTATAGGGAATTACTCATTCTTTATCACAAAGATGCCATTTAAAGGCCAGATTTTCCAAGTGATCTCATCCTGCTTGTTTGGACGTAGAAAGGTTACTGCTTTGAGAGAGTGTGAGCACTTGAACACATAAGAGTTCAAAGGAAAAGCTCTCTTGCACGCTAACTGTGTTTTCCATTTATGTGACCCTGTTCCTTTTCTGATAGTCACGTGGGGTTTTCTCTGTTATTCCATCAAATGTATTTCTCTGTTGTTCCACCAAATGCACACTGAGACCCATTGGAAGAAATATCCATTGAATCTTCTGATTCAAAAAGAGATGATTTCTTTGTTTAAGAGTGTCATGTTTTTGCCTCAATATTTGTATTCACTCAGTGGGAAGCTATATCCTCACAATGTGTTTCTGAATTTTGGCGGAGAAAGTAGGAAGGTAACAACATATTGGAAGTTATTTGTTTGTTATATAATAAGTCCTAACATCTTCTGCAGTGTCTCAGAGTTACTTTATTTCTCAGTATGCTGGAATGATGGATTCCATACATTTTGTTTTGCGAAGTGAGAGAAATTGAAAGAAATCATAGCCCGAGTCTAATGATAAAAATCCCCTCTGTTGAAGCTCTTCATTACAGCACTTTTCAGAACAGAAAAGACGAACTGCTTTTGCAGTGGCACAGGTCCAATCTCAAAGTAGAATCAATTGCTTTGCCAATGCTGAACACAAAGGATGTTCATTGTTTGCAAACTGAATTTTTCTTAGTGCGTGCAAAACTGATGATCAGATTTTTTTATTTTTTTTTTTCTTCAGAGAAACCCCTGCAGTGAAAAAACTGCAGCTGATTCTGTAGTTCCCATCCTGGTTTGCAGGAAGGCTTCTTGCTTCACAGTATGATTTCTTCATAATAGCTGCATGACAACAGCATGCCAATGTTTTGAAAAAGCAACAGCCAATGTTATAATGCAGTTGCTTATGTTAGTGAATCTCTGTTGGTTTTTTATTTTTCCGTGAGAAAATAAATTTGCCTTTGTGATTTTACTCTCCTGAGGTTCACCTTGCTATATATAACAAACCTGTATCTACATCTGTCTCTTTATGTATATAAGGTTTGGCAGGTGTCAAGGGACCTTCCTGGGCTGTCCCTTCCTGTCACAAGTACTGCATTGTATCATGCTTGGCATCAACCAATGAAGTTCTATATGAAAAATAATAAAAGGCTTCCCACCTCCCCCCTTTCATTTTTTTCCCATGCAAAACATGCCTCAGAAACACTTCAGATGTGACCTTTTTTTCTGTTATCTAAACATACTTCTGGCTGATTCCTGTGCCAACACTGTTTTTACATTCTTCTTTCCTTCCCTCTTATTCTTCCTCCTTGGTATATTTGTTGAGAGTAATCACATCCCTTTGCATGTCTTTTGATGCTAAGCCAGAATCCAACAACACAAATTCATTACGGGGTGGCAAAATCTCACCCAGGTATTAGTGGGAGATATATCCCACGTATCCCCTGGGAGATGCTCCCCAGGTATCCCTTGGGAGATATAAGATAGGGAATCTACCTATCGACTCATCCTGACTGTGACTGCAGTATTTTGTGCCTTCAGGGCTGGTTTCCTAGAGGAAGCTGATGATGCTAATGTTGTAAAGTATTTATTTATTGACTGTATCAACTGCAGAGGATTCCCTGATGCAGAAAGCTCCTCTGTGCCAGAGCTTGGGCTGTACATGTTCCATGGGAAACATTCCCGCTTGCTGACAAGAAAGTGAAAGTAATCTAGATGCTTCATTAACAGTATGTATCAAAGCTGAATCAATTGGTTATTTGGGTTTCACTGTATGTCTCTTTATGCAACAGCTCCCAGTTGGCTGCAGTTTCCTCAAAAGTCTTTGCAGCTTAATGACATGTTGTAAATTACTGTGGTTTGTGGAGGTGTTCAATATTGGAAATTCAAGTTGTGCTGCCTGTTTGTTATTGGTCACATGTGGCACAGTTTTTCTTCCCTTACTGAGCTTAGTACATCAGGATTTTCTATTGAATCCTCAAGTTACTTCAAGAAAGTTATTTGAAAACTTTCTGCCAAGTATGCAGGGTTAAAGATTCACTTACCCTTGTGCTTTAGCACTGATTTAACATAACCACAGAGACAGTGGTAGAAAGCTTAAGAAGGCTGTGTATATAGTAGCCCTGATTTGTTTTTGAGTCCTGCAGAAACATGTTTGCAGTATTCCTGAGCAATCATGTCAGTGTATTAGCATAAAATCTCACTAATTTGTCATTTGCTGATATGCATCTCAAAATGACACAGGTCTCATCTGAGAACCTTTGCTAAACATTTAACAAACTGCTGTGGTGAAAATTTTTTCCTACATGTATATGCTGCGTATTTTCCAATATAGAGTACAATAGGATGAATGTTCATTTGTCCTCTTGGTAAGATGCTATATGGCACCAGTTATGACTTTTTCTCAGATAAAAGAAATGGCATGCATTTTGTGAAGCATTCTACTTTACTTCTATTTTTTTTTTCCTGCTTGTTCACTAATTGGCAGCACTGAGTAATTTGTAATCTGCCTTCCCACTGAACCAGTGAGTGTTCTCTGTGTGTATGCATGTGTTTATTAAGTCTTAGTGTTCGTCTATGTTGTAACTAAAATGAAAAGAAACAACTACATTTTAATTCATAATATTTTGATTGAGGTCTGTTTGTAGACCCTAGTTTTGATGTAATTTAAGCTGATAAAAGAATTGTCATTAAGTTACACTGAAATGGCTCTGAAATCTGTGTCTTATGCTAACTACTGCTGAAATGCTAAGGGTGTGATTTACAACTGATTTAATTGGATTGGTTCCATTTACCATCTAAACAAGCCCTTAAATGTTGGAGTGTTTACCACCTGTTGTGACTCTTACCTTGCAGAGATCTTTGTTCACAGGCAGGAGGGCATGCACTGTAATAAGAGAGGAAAAAAGAGTGCTATAAATGTGCATCTCAGTCTGTGCATGCTGTTAAGCTTGCCTCTGGAAAAATGTGAAGTTTTTTTCTAAAACTTACAATAAATTTCTTTAGTATATTGATGATGATGATTTTTGCCAAACTTCTGACAAGTGATAAATTTTCTGCTCATCAGTTGGGATAGTTAATGTGGGAAAAGTTTTCTTCATTGTAGTTACTCTAGTATATCATGTTAGCTCCTCTTATGCTGCTGTTGTGTAAGTCTAGGTCTTATAAAAGTTTTTGAACAGCAAGTCTGATAAAACAACAGAAAAATATGAATGTCTTTAAAATTTAATTACGATGTTGTTTTTTGGAGCTGAGGCTTTAAAACAGTCAGTAGGAAATATATGTTTAAGACAGAATGGTCTACACTGGAGAAACCCTGCAAGATATTTTGATGTTACCTGGATGAACTGTTGACACAACATGGTCTCCCTACTCCCCTCATAGTCTTCCCTGAAAATGTAAAGGGCCAAGCCTTCCTTCAATGATTTTCTGAAATGGTTCTGTGTTAACTTCTCCACTGGGGAAGGGATGGTAATAAGAGTTTGAAAAGAAAAGTTTTGACGGGACCCTTGTTGAAGATCAAGGACTGCTAGGAGGAGATGGAATGTGACTAAAAACATCCTTGCCAACAGGCTGGCTAACTTGGTGAGGAGAGCTAAAAGCTAGGAACAACACGGAAGGTAGATAACGACCCAATAGTCAAGTGAAGAAGTGGTGATCTGGGCTGGTAAGCAAAAGGTGCAAGATGATGTGGATGAGACAGCCCTGCTGAAACCAATAAAACAGTGTTAAAGGAAGCCCACCCCAAGTGTATGCACACAAATAAGAAAGTGCCTGCAGTACGGCATAATGGGAAAACCACTGGCACCTTTATATCAAACAAACAAAAAAAATTGTACAACTCTGTGCCTCTCTGAAGTGTCTCTACAGTAATGCACAAAGCCAGGAAAATGAACAGAAAGAATTACAGGTCTGCATCCATTTACAGGTTAATGATCTCTTTGGAACCATAAAGGTGGGATAACTCACACAAGTGCTATGGCTGGATTAAAGGCTTTTTAGGAAGGATGGTCCGGGACAGCAAGGAGGGAGAGTTGTTGTTTCCTTATATGTGGGAGAACAGCAAGAACGTATGGAGCTATGCCTAGGAATGGACAAAGGATCTCCTGACTTAAATATACAAAGGAAGAATATAAGAAGTGGAAGCAGATACATGTGACCCAGGGGGAATGTAGACACACTGGCCAAGCATGCAAGGATGGGTTTGGGAAAGCTAAATCCTGCCCATTGTTGAATCTGGTAAGGCATGTGAGGGACAAAAAGAAGAGCTTGTATGTGTACATCAGCTGCAAAAGGAAGACTAAGGAAAATATTTTCCTTTTCTAAGGGAAGGTCTTGTGTAGCCACCTTTTCTGCTTTGTTTAATTTAACTAATTTTCACATAGTTCAGCTGAAATTTTAGCATCCTGAAGTAGATTATGATTTTTAAGTATTTGATTATTACAGAATATTATAAGCATGTATCTTAACCTCTGCAGGGTCCTAAATATATTTTGCAATGACTTGTTTGTCAGGGAGAGTCCAAAACAAGAGATACAGACAAAAAACATGAACCTAAGTCTAAAATAAGATAGGACTCACTTGTTTAACCTTGTTGTTATAAATTTTACATTCACAATTCTGCATTAATAATATGAGAGGGGAGGGGGAAAGAGAAAGAGAAAGAGAGAGGGGAAAAAAAAGTATGTTTTGACTTTTGAGGGAAGTTGGGTTTGACTTCAATTTTCTTTGACCACCAGCTTGTGTTTTCCACTACATCAATGTTTATTTACTAAAACTAAAGATAAAAAAATATTCTGGGTTTAAACTGGGATAGTTCAGGCCATCAAAAGGCCAACAGATTGGGGAAATACATTCAAAGAAATAACCACCCAAAAGCAGGAAGTCACCCTCCTATCACAGAATCACAGAGTTGTAGAGGTTGGAAGGGACCTCAAGAGATCATTGGGTTCAACACCCCTGCCAAAGCAGGTTCCCTAGAGCAGGTTGCCCAGGTAGGCGTCCAGACGGGCCTTGAATATCTCCAGAGAAGGAGACCCAGCAACCACCCTGGGCAGCCCGTCCCAGTGCTCTGTCACCCTCACTGTGAAGAAGTTCTTTTGCATGTTGGTGTGGAACTTCCTGTGCTCCATTTTGTGGCCATTGACCCTTGTCCTATCCCCACAGACCACTGAAAAGAGGTTGGCCAAATCCCACCATCTCCAACACAAGATATTTGTAAACATTGATAAGATCCTCTCTCAGTCTTCTCTTTCCCTTCAAGGGATGTTTACCCCTACTTATACCAGCAATTTCCTTCCTCTTTGACCCCAGGTAACCCATTACTTTGACGCTTCTTGTCCTTTTCAGTGTTCCACAATGCCCTGTCTCTATTCCATGGTTTAACTTAAATATTACCAGTCCATTGGGCTCACTGTTTCCTGCTAGCCCAGCAATCACAATTAGAATGTCCCACACCAGTCTGGTTCAGGCAGAAAGCCCTACTGGGACATGAGCTCAGTGGCAAAATAATAATCTAAAATAATAATAATAAAATAAAATCTAAGTTTCAATAGGATTTTCTCTGTGCCTTGTTGGTTTCTTGAGATACTGAGAAATTGAATGCCTTTAGGCACCAAATTCTGGCATCTTATTCATTCAGTTTTCCACTATTTTTTTTTCTTGTCAATTTTCCCCACTGTTTAGACCCAAATTCCTGTGATATATAAGATGCTATAATCTAGAAACCACTTTTTCATGATTTCCCAGAGTCTATCAGAATTAAAGATCTCTCTGCTTACAGGTTGTGGGGATCATTAGTGTTCAGCTCTCAGCGACCTCCTCATTTCACCCAGCTTAATGATGTAAAAATAGAACACATTATTTGGGTGGAGGTCTATGTTGCTCCTATGCAGCCATCATTGAACATTTCGAGTTGCTTCATTGGCTTTCATAGCATTCTTCTTTAATGGCTTCAGCATCTCTGTTTTCAACCTTTAGTGAATTCAAAATGCTGGATTAAATTAGTAAATGAGTCTCTAAGACCCATGTGTTTGTTGACTTTCATGTGCTCCCTCTCATTAAGGCTATTTGTTGTCTTCCTTTGCTACTCAGAAGTGTTCTAATTCATGTCTAAGGTGAAGAGTAACCTAGAATGTATCTACCCACCTTGTACACATTCTCTGTTCTCCCAGTCTAGCTCTTCTCTCCTTTTCCATTTTTTTTCTAACCCAGGGTGTATATATATACATAATGTGTGCGTGTATATATATATAATATATATATTATGTATATATGTGTATATATATACATATATATGTATGTATACATTATGTATATATACATATGTATATATTTTCATTTACAATTTATTTACATTTCTGTTTTATTGTTCTATATTGTCAATATCTGACAGCCTCTTTAAAATGGTTCTTTTTTCCCCAGAAGTGACCTTAAGCATTTCAAAAAATCAGGCACAGATTTTAGGATGCCAAATGGAGTTTTTAGCTGGATTCCCAATTTGTGTCTTCAAGTAAGCATGAAATTCTCTGCCTAGGTGGGTACCTGTCTTAAATGTGAAGCTTGCCAAAGCATTCATAGTATTATTCAGCATTCTCATTTTCTCGCTGGTCAACAACCTTAAGCAACAAACAAATTCAACTTATAAATATATCATTAATTCAACTGAAAGCAGGCCCAAATCCTCTTCATTCTCAGCACATTTACATTTTGTATTGTATACAAATTAATTACTTCCCTAAACTTTTGGGGAGGAAGATCACATTATGTTTGTGATGTAGTAGTGTGTGTGTGTGCTGCTGGCTTGCAGTATTGTCTAGGGTGCTCAAAGCAGTGTGCTCCTTCTATAAGAGAACACGTTCTTATTTGCATGTTTTTAGAAGTTTTAATATTAGATCGGATATTATGCCTGACAGTATTGTCTCTATGTGTAGAGACAACATGAATCTAGCAAACACCAGAGTTCCTGGACTGTTCTCATTGCTGCTGGCTTCCTGCTACAGCAAAAGCCCTGTCACAACAGACTCCCTTTACCATGAGTTCTCTACAGCCATATAGAAATGAACATATAAATTTTGCGAAGATTTTACTGTCATAGCTCAAGCTCTAGATTTGAGCCAAAAAAACCACCTCTGCCTATCAAGGTAATAATCTCCTAACTTAACCAGGAAGAGGTTGGGTTTTTTTTTTTTTGTTTTGTTTTGTTTTTTTTTTTTTTTTGTTTTGTTTTGTTTGTTTGTTTGTTTTTGTTTTTTTTTGTTTGTTTGTTTGGTTGGTTGTTTTTTTTTTTTTTTTTTTTTTTTCTCCCCTATTTCTAGAAACTAAAAGTGACTTATTTCATGTAGGGTGGCTAGGACCTCAGCTTCTAAAAGTTATATTGTGGGGGCCACACCCTCTGACTGAATTCAAGTTAAATCTGTATCTCTTCCTGGATTAGGTTTTGATACAGTAAATCATGTAGTTGGAAGTCACAGACAGTCATCTCATCTCAGAGCCTCAGGTATAGTGCATAGGTATTAGGATACTGGAGGTAGGCACTATGATAAAAGAAATCTTAGTGCTAAAGCTCACTGAAATAAAGGATCTTTTGTTGTTGTTGTAGTAGGCTTCTGATAGCAATTATATATTGGACACCTACCACGTTATGGCAGATTAATCCACTATTTTTCTTTTTGTTGGGAGGAGCAGTGAACAGAATTGAAATCAAATACTGCAACTCTCAATACTACTGATGACCCTGGAGACAGAAAACCACAATTATGGTATGGCATAGGTAGTTAAGTAAACTTGTTCTTTCCCCAGGCATCTTACTCAAATCCCTCTCGGCTTTTAGTTCTCCTCTACAGGAAGCTTGTAAACACTTCATCAGAGATTGTGCTGCAGAGAATCTCTTTCAAATTAAGTCTGATTTCTCTAAGCTAAATTCTGCTTCCAATATTCTTTTGGATACAGGACAATTAATTGCAGTAATGATAAAATCAAGGGAAGTTACATACAGAATGGGAATACGATACAAACGGGAATAATGAATGGTAATAAGATACGAGTATTACTGCAAATATTGGGGGAAATAATTGCCTGGAATATGTAGTCAAAGCTCTTGTGGACTAGAATCTATCTTGAGCAACATACTAAACTTTCCTAAATCTGTTTTAAATCCACACATTTTGAAATTGCAGGAGGATTTGAATGTTCATGCTATCTTTGTAATTTACTTGATTGTAACTGACACTCCTCAGAAACAAAACAAAACATGTTATATCCCTCCAAAAACTTCTCCCTTTCACAGAACACTTGTAATTCTATTGTTGTTGAAACTAATCATTATTTACAAAATCAACTTACATGAATGAGGCATGTGAATGGAAAACTGACTTACTGGGATCTAATATATACAGAATGTTTTTAAAGACATATTATTTGTCTTCTGCCTTTTTTCCTCTGTTAAAAAAAAAAAGAAAAAAATACTCATATAAAATTTATTTCAAAAGCTGAATAGAAATAAGATAACAAAAATAACCATGGCATGGTTCTATTTGCTTGTCTCATAGCATCATTACCTGAATTTTAGTAAACATTTACCCAGTGCTGAAAGTATCTTAAGTACAC
This sequence comes from Aythya marila, assembly GCF_965140915.1. Lineage (NCBI taxonomy): Eukaryota > Metazoa > Chordata > Aves > Anseriformes > Anatidae > Aythya > Aythya marila. Next base: position 51,443,054 of record NC_139043.1, read on the forward strand.
AGACCAAACACAAATCTAATAAATATACAGGAAAAATTGCATTATCCAAGGTATAACTATAGTTTGTGATTTTAATACCATGTTAAAAGGAACAGGTGAAAAACTGCCTCTTCAGATGTCTGTATGGCTGGCGGTGATTTTTCTGTTGATATCTCCTGCAAAAGCTGTCACTGCATTGACATGTCACAGAGGAACAAGGGTACATGAGGTCCTGCAAAGAGAAGGTTTTTTTTTTTTTTTTTTCCTTTCTTCTTTTTTTCTCTTTTTTTTTTTTTTATTTTTATTTTTTTTTCTGCAAGCTATCTTCTACCAAGTCTTCGCTATGGTTGTTGATTTGGGTTGATGGTGTTGAAAACCTCAGAAAAATCTTTCCCATGGCTCCACTTTTTTCACTTTTTTCCTTTTTTCCTTCTACCTTCAAATCCAACCAAATCACTCATGTCACTATCTGGAGAGAGGACTTATAGTTAAACAATGTCTCAGGCTGGAATTTGGCATATTAGACTCCCATCCAATTGCATATGGACTAAAATGAAGAACTGCCTTAATACAAGGTGGTCTTTGGGCTTCCAAAGGTCTACAAAACAAACCCAAACTGATTGTTGAATCTACTGAAATTTTGGGTGATAAGGCTCTAGATTTTCTTAATGTTGCTCTTACAGGAGGTAGTTGTGGCTGGGTAAAGAAATACTATTCCTTCAGTAGTACTTTTACTTTTAAATAATTACTTTTAGTAATTTTTATTACTTTTAGTAATTTTTTAAATTACTTTAAAATAATCTGCTTCTCTATGGAAGCTGACAATCGCTTAATCTTGCACTTTTTTTGTTTGTTTGTTTGTTTGTTTTTTACTTGGGCAAAAGAAGGAAACTGTCCCAGTTGTATTAATGCATTCCTGATGATTTTGATGGAAGATCTAAATGTATAAAGAACACAAGATCCTGCCTACTAGCACCCAAAAGGATAAAATTTCACACTCATTACTCCAGGGAATCAGGGAAATAAAAATCACTAAGAGCATGCTTCTGAAGTTAGGAAGAAATAAAAGAAAAGCTGTGGGTAAACTGAGAGCCATGTGTTGGAACAGGCCTTCCCATCTTCTCATACAGGGAGGCATTCTGTTTCTGCATACACTGTAACAGGAGAGCCGAGTAGTGCTTCCTAGCTTGCCTCATCAGATTGCCGTGTTGGTGGCTTTCAATCTGATTGTTAATTATTCTTTTTTATTGCATGTTTTTATATTAGACACTTAGCTCTTCTTTGTAATTAGATGTAGCGATTATAGTATCTTTTTATATTACACTGGAGTGTTCCTTTAATGCAGACATCAAATGAAACAAAACACATAAAGCACAAAAAAAGGGATCACAACAATAATGCTTGGGTCCGAAGGAGTGAAGAAGTGGGAAAAAGTGAGTTGCAGTTATTGTTTTTGGCTCCAGCAACCCTGTTCATTTTTTTTTTTTAATTCTTCTCCAAATTATGGTTATTCATTTATTACAATTCACTGAATGAATTAAATATAAAACCAATCCAGATTTTTAAAGACAGACATTCTGTGTTGTATTTAAATACAACTTTTTTCTTGTTGTTCAGTTGCTGGGAAACATTTTTCTTTTTAGCGTAAATTTTTCCTTGAGGAAAGGGTTATGTGGGGTGAGAAGAGAATACTCGGAGTGGAAGAAGATGAAGTAGAGTATCTAACAACACAGAGCAGATCCATGCTGTTCTTTCATGGCAGCCTTCACACAGTGAACAGCAGTCTAACAGCTTCACTTTATCTAAGGAACAACACGTATTCCACAAGTACCATTGCACATGGCTGCATCTAGGAGTTTGAGAACAGAATTACCATGTCCCTGATAAAAATCATTAGCTGAGGAATTATTCTGAAAAAAGGCCATCTTCGGGGGTGGTTGGTGTGGGGGGTAGGGTTAGTGTACCATATACTATAGGATTTCATTCCAAGAAATACTGAAGTTTGAATGAGATCTCTTATTTTACATTATTTAAACAAAAAAAAACCCTGATTTGATTCCCTCAGTTGCTTATAGAAGTGCAAATCAGGAGTAAATTATGGAGTGCCTCCAGAGGAAGGTCAGCAAAGGAAATAAATTCTCTACTTTGTTGGAGATCTGGTTGGAGGAGTACAACCATCCTTTGTAAGAGCTGTGTTTGAAAATGCACAAAAGATAAGATACAGCAGACATTAAAACAAGACATTTTGATCTCAGGCATACACCCTGCAATTCTACTTCTTAATTCCTGGCTAGTCACACTGCTGGAATCTTATTCATCCATTGAGTAAAATATATGTTTGTCTTGAAATTTATGTAAATAAGGTAAACGTTTAAGATTTAGATCTGGAATAATAATGTTAACACCATTGTCCCTTCAATAAACATCAAGGTTAGTTTTGCTATATATGTTCTATGCCACATAGACATGACATAGAGATGATGTGGTATTCTGCTTGTATTTGAAACAACATTTAGAGAGGGTAGCTACTACTGCCATTACGTGTGTTTGAAAGTAAGCCCCGTTTCATCAATGGGAATGTGTCAGAATTTTGTAATAAAGCATGCTGTGCAATATATTTAAACACAGTCCAAATTAATTAAAGTGTAGTGGACGTGAAAGATACATGCTCAATGTGACATTTCAAATAGGGAGAAAATATGATAATGAGCTATTTCCATGTGTTGCCATCCTTCTGGTTAAATAATACTTCTGTTTTCAATGAAGCCACTGAGCAATAACATTCATTTTTGGAGTTCCACAGTGGTTAAAGCTGATTGTATACAGGCTGTAATCATTATTCTAATTCTGCCCAGGAAACCCTCTCTCCCCACCATGGAGAAATTTGGAATAAAATGTCTCGTTCCAGGAAAAAGAATTTCCAAATAATCCTGGGCACCAGATCAAAATATGAGCTCCAAATCCCTTCCTTTTTCTTAATAAGAATCAGCACTTTGAAAAATGCTGCTTTGCAAGGAAATAATTGCATTAGTCAGCCTCTTGGCACTGGTGTGGACTGGAGCCTTCTCTTAAAATGAGGCCCAACCTCACCCTGTAGTGCATCCAAATCCCCCAAAGATGCAAATAGCCCCAAGACCCTTCTTTAACAAGGCTGTTTTTTCACTGCTGGAATTCCCATAGCTCTGCTGCTGCAAACAGCTATTTTCTCACAGGCAGAAACATATAGTATGGGACAACAGGAGAGAGAGGCATCTGGAGAGATAGCCTGTCCACACTGATGCTTGAGGTAACCTCAGGTAAGCCATTACTTAGGTGCTGAAGAGTAGAGGCCAAAAAAAGAAGTAAGAAATAAGGGATGAATATTTTCATCCTGTCCTTTGCTTACACAGGATGTGATCATCAGATATCACATTCAGCTCTGCCTTTGATGCCTTTGGCAAACCATACAGTCAATTATTACGTATTTGTCATTTGCTAGGTATGTTCTTCAGGTTTTAGTGCTTAGGATCACGATGGCATTAATGCTTAGGATATACACCCTATCCTGACAAGTGCTAGGAAAATGTCTCTTCAACATTCTATATGACTGCTTTGATTGCTCCAGGCTGGAGAGATCTTCAATTTACTCCAGGGAGTAAAGCCACGTGCCTTTTACTTGAGTGATTTTTAGAACCAAGACAAAATTTTCATTTTTATTAAGCACCCAATTTTCTAATTTTCAACAGTGAAACGGTTGTACATCACTGGCAAAGGATGAAAGGCAAGCAGGGCCCATTATTGGAAATCAGAATGTAATGCTGGAGTGTTGGTTTGCAGGAACAGAAACAAGCCTTGCCTAGCACCAAGATCTTAAACCATCCAAGGAACCATTTAAGCTGCATGACACCGCTGACTTCAGTGCTGAAGTACTTTTCCTGTTTGTGCCTTATGTTGTCCTTATGTTGATCTAGCTCATCCTTTTGAGCTCTCCATCCCATCACCAACATAACTATTTCTTTCATAGCTGCCCTTCAATTAGATAAATAATGAATACCTGTTTTAAGTAACATAGTAGAGCCCATACTGGAAACTATTAAGATTAGTGTGGAATAATATGGGACACATCTCTTTTGTTAACAGACTACTAAGAAAGGGATCTACTTCCTCAAGTTTAGGCTGCTGGAAGAGTAATTTATTTTTCCTGATAGCTTTACGCACAATTTTGTACACTGGCACTACTGAATCTATTGAATATATAGGAACTGAGTACTAGTGAGGTTAATGAACGGGACAGGTAGCGAGGTACCCAACCCATCTCTGCAGATGCTCTTTGTTAGCAGTATGTTTCAGGTGCTCAGAGTTACTTACTCTGTGCACCAATATCCTACCAGTTGTTAGTTGTTCCTCTTCAGTTAAATAACCAGTAGCAAGTGCTCTTGTGTTAACTGCCATTAACCTAACGGGAAAACACTATGCAGATGTAGCTTTCAGTCATGAATTTGAATACAACCAGGTAAAGAATGCATCATTAACCTGTTCATGTTAAAACTAAGCACAGGAATGCGCATGCGTCAGTAGGAAAAGCATATAAAACTAACTGTGCCTATCAGAGCTTGCCAAAATCCTCAGCACCTGGTAAAGTGATGGATGGAGCCAGACTCCATCCACGTGTGGTAGGTACAGCTTTACCCCTGTGTTGCAGAAAGCACTGGGGCACAGGAGAGAGAAAACTTTCAAAAGCACCAATGCAGAATAGTTGCAACCCTTTTATAGGCTTTTATGTGACTGTGGGAATGAGAAATGTAGTGGATAGTTTACCTTGTTGCCTTGGCGAGGTTCTACAGAAATGCAAAGGCAACATAGGAATACAGACTGTGTACTCTCTGCTGTAAACAGGTCATGCTGGTGTTTCTTCATTCAGGTTTTGCCCTTCTGTTTCTGGAATATTTAAGCTTTGAGGTCTCGGTGTACCATGAGGTGTCTGAACAAAGAGAATCTTCCTCTGCCTAGGAGGTGGTAGTCTGAAAGATATAAAGTTCAGAGCTAGAAGATATTTTGTGTGTGTGTGTGTTTGGGAGGAAACGATGGGAGAATAAACCAGTAACAAAGCCACTGTCTTCAAACACTGGAGAAACAGTAAGTTGGGAAGAATTTAGAAGCGAACAGTGACATTACACCTGTTGTGTGGGGGATGTTTATAGCTTAGTACTGATCAGATTTTTTTTTACTGAAATGTTTTTTTCCTAGGGGAGATTGTGCTCTAATCTTAACAGAGATTGGGTTTTGTGCAAAAGAGACCGTCATTCTAATAGTCAGTGTGCAAAGCGTGAGAAGGGCATGTGTCTATCTATGTACCTGTCCATCCCAGGGTCTTCCTGCTTCCCAGTACCTGGTGCATAAATCTGAGATTTAAGTGTTACAGTCTTCCCCTTTGCCAGCTTCAGACATTGGTAATTCAGTCCAGCATCTCCTAGGTTAGAGACATAATGAATGGGAGATTCACTTTCTTAGCCTGAACAAGGAGAGTTGTTCCTCTGGCTTTCCTAGTCCAGAAATCTCTGTTCTTCACTAAATGGAGAATATGAAAAAATTGCAAAGATGATAAATCTGTTTTGGGGTATAAGGAAAACCAGACTTGTTTGTGATCAATGCAGTTATCACTGGCAGAGGGATGGTGGGAGTTGATTGTCTGAACAGCAAGGAGAGCAGATAGTGGGCTGGAAGGCAAAAACAAGAAACCCATTTGATACAGTGAAGGAGGAAGAGCTGTCAGAATGATGCATGGAGGGACTAGTGTGCAAGAGTAAAAAGAAATAGTTGGGCAGCAACACCATCAGTAGATTGGTGGGAAGCATGTAAGTGGCAACTTTACAGATCAATAACTTGGACAAATTAGAGAAACTGATCCAAGATAGGTTTAAACAGAAATGGCCAAGCTCTTTTGCCTCATGCTCCCAGACTGTAAGAACGGTACCGGACTGAGTATGCCCTGCGAGAGCCCAGGGGGCAGTCACTGATTAAAACCTGCACATAACAGAGAAAAGGACTAAGGCTGGGTTTGGAAAAGGGAGAGCTGAGGAAGGGTGCAAGAGGATCAGTCTATCTAGAGCATTTGGCACACAGGGTAGCTTAGAGAGACCATTGCAAATGCATAAAAGGAGAGAGGTTGCAACAAAGTAAATCTAGTCTGGAAGGGAATGGAAAGGAATTAGCACATGACCCCTGGTAAATAAGGGAGTGGGAGGACATGATATCCAGTGATCAAGCAGCAAGGAGACAGAAGGAGGGGGATTGCCTTTCTAATTACGGGTATCTGTAACTTTCCTGAGATATAATGGGCAAAGGATGACTAACAAATGGCTGAGTCACGGAAACCGTGTGACTGAAAGTCTAAATTCAGCTGCTGAGGAGCCTGAATACTCACATGAACCTTGGAAATTTTCCTCTAATGCTGATCTGGTGCAGGTGATCCTAATCTGCCTATAGCCAAAAATATTCCAACTGCTGTTTGGAAACATGCAGCTTGGTAAATAGGTCAATATTCATGCTGGCAGGCCAGTTCATTACCCAATTCACCCATTCCTAGTAACAAAGGACACTTTTGGACAACTAAACAATTGTTTGTCCATTTTCTACCCATAGGGGCATTTGCATGGAAATTTAATCAAATGCTCTTTGAGCCTTCACTTTAACAATTTGGGGAATGATTTTGCTTAGAACAGGAATAATGGTTTGCCACTCTTTTTAACTCTATTACTACCACTCACCATCTACTACTTGCAGAGCTTTCAGATACTTGATGCTTCAGGAAATAAGGGGAATATGTGCCCTCCCTTTCAACTATTGAAAGCCTTTGTTTCATGCATCATCAATGCTGACCTAAAATGGTACTGCAACCAAAAGAAGTGACCCCTGCCTTCCCCTCCCCTTCTTCTGTGACGTGGTTTGGGGAACTGATGTAGGTTAAAGTTTTCTTTTCCTTGACACCAGCTGATTAACCAGGTACCATCACTGCTGTCAGGTATTTCAGGCAGTATCTTTATGGAAAAGATATAAAGGTAAAATCTCCCCTGCTCCCCAAGAGTGGGGTAGTAAGTTTTCCTGATAGCAATTACTGAAGAACTGCAGGCTGATAGAAACTGGGATTAATGTTCCTCCCCAGCTGAGCTGCAGTTTCCTGTGTGTTCACTGGAAACATTTGGACAGCAGTGGGCTTTTGTGGATAGTGTGGATTAATGGAGTTTGCCTTTTTCTGACTTGGTGATCTGTATCTTATGTGAGGCTGGTGAGTCGACCCACTTCTCCCTTACCTTTTTATCATGGGGAAATGGCAATAAAGCAGACAAGCTGGCTACTGAGGACAAATCTAGAATAGACAGGTTTTTAGCCTCAGGCCTCAGACATTAGTCACATGCAAATCAGTGACAAATCAGTGCCTAGGAAATCACCAACTGAAAATATTTGTTAAAAGTACACAACAAATCCTTCTCTGTATAAAGAAACAGATCTAACGTCCCTGTCCAGCATCACTTTTCAGAGCAGTAACTGGACTTTTTTTGCAAAGTTCATGGAAGTTCTACATTGGGAGAAGGAAAGCAAGGTGTTACCTGACTCCTAATTCCTCCTCGTTGGTCTTCCATCCCTTCTTTTTTTGCCAGAGGGTCTCAGCAGCTGATGCTTTTATGAAACAGCTCAGAGAAGGTGGCCTTGTTTTAGTTTCTTTGTGGAAAGTTTCACTGTCACAATTCCCTGGATGGTACACAGTACTCTGAGCTTCTTTCTGCCTGCACAATAGCTAGTTTTAAACATTTGTGTTTAATCAAGAGTGAAGTAAATGTCAGAGATTCAATGTTCTAGATCAGCAGTTTCCAACACTGATACATCTTAATCAAGCAATTAGGTGCCTTGCAATTAGGTGCCTTTTTTTTTTTTTTTTAATGTTATTGTTTGGTGTTTTCCGCATTGGAGAAGGGAACAGATTTGCTGCTTTGCTCTGATGACTGCTAGCAGCAGTGTTTGTTGTTAACAGAGACATTTACACCTAACCACCAGTTGGCAGGTGTTAACACTTTGTTACTTGCTATTCCCACATGCTGAGGATTGTGGGAAAGCTGTCAAGCTCTCTTGTCTTGTGTAACGCTTCTGTTTTACAATAACAACAACAACAACAAGAAGCCCCGAGCAAGTGCAGAAGCTCTGCAGGAATGCAGTGCTAGCAAGGGAAACAACAGGATGGATTCTGATGCCTCCTGGCTTCGAGCAGAGGTAGTATGGGCTTTGTGGAAAGTTTGAGACATTTCCTTATCTTGTTTGGAAGTGGGCAGATAGATGTTGACTTATTTATTTTGTTATAAGGTCTGATCTCTAGAAGAAGAAACTCAGTGTCCCGTGTTTGCCCCAACAGTTCTAGTCTGCCTCTGATGTTTTTGCATTCTTTTGTATTCAGGAAAAATTTCTGTTTATAAATACAACGTATAGTGAGAGAATAGCGTGAAAAGAGGATAGCAATGTTTTGATTTATCCCACTCTGGCAAGTGGGAAAGGAGAATTTCTATCAGTGCAGCCATTTTGCAGAGTGCAGATGTGTTCAGAACCAAAAAGACCTGCTATGAACTATAGCAGATACATACCTAAAATACTTATTTGTCTTTTTTACTTTCTGTCATCCATATACTTGCGTATTCTGAGCCTTTGCAACCACAAGGTCATGGTTTGATAGTCAGGTGATCCAAGCAATTGAGTTATTACTGTTGAAATGAGGTTTGATTGATTTTTTCATTTACATGAAGACAGAAAATTAAAGGAGGAGTGGGAGGTACAAGGCAGCTGCAGCCGCGTACAAAGGGATCAGTATCTATGAAACTGAGTAGAGAAATTGGGCCAAAAAGTTACCATGACTTACATCAGTTTATATGGCTGATTTTAATAGGGCTTCACTGGCTAATTGTACCCCTTCAGATTAAGTCATTATTTCCTTAATCTGCAGAATTATGCCCTCAGTGAGGAGGACTGCCTCAGAAGAAAGGGACATGAGAAAAGGAGTGATGGGGACTGTGCATGTGGGCTATGGTTGGGCTGCCTTTCGAGCATAGTTCCAAGTTTGGATTCTGTCTCCAATTCAATTCATATCTATACAAACACTAGCTCTGGACCACCTATACGGAAATTATACCATTGTGTGGGAAAAACTCACACAATGAATAAAATGGATTTAGGATAGGGTATTTCTTGAGATACACCCATGTTGGCTTGAATTCATCAATGCCTATCCTGTCAACCTGAAGCAATGTGCCCTGACAGATGGATTGGCCAAGGTTTTTTCCTGAAAAGGCTCCTACTGTATGACATGAGGAGGTAGTTGAGCAGCATGTTGCTAGCAATATGGATGTATAGTCATGCTGTAGTGGCCTGCCCCATGTCTGTGTTATGCAAGCTAGTGTTGACATAGCCTTGAAGTCTGTGAAGTTAAGTTGCTTTTCATTCTGGAAGACATGCTGGAGATTAGCCAAAAGTTAGGGTCTTAATGAAGAAATCACTGGAAGAAATCCCCTGGGCTGTTTTGCAGAATGGCAGGGTGGAATCTGAGTGGTCTATTCAGACTTCACAGGTCTGTGAACAACTGCAGTAAGCAGTTTATTTTACGGAGTTAGCCTTATTTTCTTGACATGAAAATCATCCCTGTACCTGTGCATCACTTTAAAAAGCCTACATGTTTGCAGAGCCACCTCCTGCAAGCTGGTTCTGAAATATCTGCCTGCTAAACTTGGGTATGTGGGGGAGGTACTGGCTTGCATACATCTGCATGATGTACTTCAGACTTCTCTTAAGAAATTATTTGCCCTTGTTTGGCCACAGGAACCAAGTCAGAGGAGTCAGTAATATTGACATAATCAATACATGGAAGAAATATTTGCAAACATGTTGTGTGTAGGCATGATCCTGAATTTGTTCTTGTGCATATTCAGTGATTTTTGTGTATTTTGAAAACCCTAGGCACTAAAATCATGTAGCTTAGGGAAGCCCAAGTGAAAGTGAGAAGAGAGAAAACTGGTCATTTCATGAATGGGACTCAGAAAGTGGGTTTGGCTTCTGCCACGCACCCTCCATTGACTTAATTTGTTTGAGCACTGCTAGTTTTTTGTAAGTAGCAGCATGATTTCTAGGTCTTGAAAAACATGCATTTTTTGAGGTGCTCAGGTGAAAAAATAAGTGGTTTAATGTTAGCAGGCAATAAAAATGTCCCTTCATAAGACTGGAAGTCCTTCCTTCCATCTGAAGGTCAGGAATGGCTGTGAACACAGACTCATCCACTGCAGCAATAAGTAAAGTAGGTTATCCTGTGTCCATAATGGCTTATGCCATTTCACTTTGCAGTGCAACAGATTTGGAAAAATCATAGAATCATTAAGGTTGGAATAGACCTCCAAGATCATCTGGTCCAGCTACCCTACTACCAATGCCACCCACTAAACCATGTCTCTAAGCACCATATCCAACCTTTCCTTGAACACCCCCAAGGACAGTGACACCACCACCTCCCTGGGCACCATGTTCCAATGCCTGACTGCTCTTTCTGAGGAGAAATGTCTCCTAATTTCCAACCTGAACCTCCCCTGGCACAATTTGAGACCATTCTCTCTAGTCCTATCACTGGTTATCTGTGAGAAGAGGCCGACCCCCAGCTTCCCACAATCTCCTTTCAGGTACTTGTAGAGAGCAGTAAGGTCTCCCCTGAGCCTCGTCTTCTCCAGACTAAACAACCCCAGTTCTCTCAGCCACCTCTCACAGGACTTGTGTTCCAGGCCCTTCACCAGCTTTGTAGCCCTTCTCTAAATGCTAGCAGTCCTCTGTGTCTTCCTTTGTTGAAGGACAAGATCTCTCTGAACTGTGGCAGCAGCTTTGGTGTGATCATATCTTATCCACAGCTGCTTTTTTCTACCTGTACTGTAGAGGAGCCTGGAGGTCTACAGTGAGACCTTGGATATCCCTGCTTTGGCTGTAGGCATACACAGGTCGGTTCCTCCTTAAGGGACTGTCTATATGGAATGCTGATCCTGCAGACACAAGACCTATCAAATAAGCTACTTGCTTATATGAGTATCTGAAGGACTGGAGCTCAGCTTTGTGAGTTTTAGTGCCATCAGTACCCTAGTTTAAGTAGAGTCCTCAGTATTTTGCAAGAGGATTCATGTTTAATTTGGATTATTTGATCTCCATAAATGAAACAAGGAAGTAAAGATTTCCTGAATTCCTGCCATGATTTCTGTTCCTTTTCTTTTTCTCTTCTTTATAAGATTCACTTTTCTCTCTCTCTCTCTCTCTCTCTCTCTTTTTTTTTTTTTTTTTTTCCCACCCCACCCAGGCTCAAACAGTGCCGGGAAATTCTGTACTTACCCAGCTGTACTATAGGAGGAAAGCCAAGTTGTTGTGTTTTTTTTTTTTTTTTTTCCATGCATCAAAACATAACAGCTCAAAATGACTTATTAACTTGCTGAGTTTCCCAGAGAGAAGACGTATCAGATACTTTACTTATATGCCCTTTGTACTTAGCTAGAAGGCCAAATAGAGGTTAGGACGAGTGGATACGCATGACTTCATTATCCAGGTCCTCGAGGATTTCCTATTAGTTAAGTCAGAGATTCTTTCTTTCTTTCTTTCTTTCTTTCTTTCTTTCTTTCTTTCTTTCTTTCTTTCTTTCTTTCTTTCTTTCTTTCTTTCTTTCTTTCTTTCTTTCTTTCTTTCTTTCTTTCTTTCCTCCCTTCTTTCCTCCCTTCTTTCCTCCCTTCTTTCCTCCCTTCTTTCCTCCCTTCTTTCCTCCCTTCTTTCCTCCCTTCTTTCCTCCCTTCTTTCCTCCCTTCTTTCCTCCCTTCTTTCCTCCCTTCTTTCCTCCCTTCTTTCCTCCCTTCTTTCCTCCCTTCTTTCCTCCCTTCTTCCCTTCTTTCTTCCTTTCTTTTTTCTTTTCTTTTTTTTTCTTCAAGAAAAAATAATTAACATAGGTAAAGTAAAAGAGGTTAATTTATTTTGATTGAAGTCCACCCCTTCACTCAAACAGTGAATCCTGTGGACTGAAGTGCCATCATTTGTTCCTTACATGGCTCTCTTGCCTGAAAAAAAATACAGTGATCACCTTAAATAGCTCACATCAAAATGGTTCATTATTTGGAAATATGTATTATGGAATGGTTTTATAGATCAACTTGCGTATTAGCAATGGGATACAGTAAACATTTCCTTGTATGTATATATCCACTACTTCTGTGTTGATGATGAAATTGGGCTAATGCATATTGCACAGATCAGTGTGACTTTTTTTCTTGCTGCTAATAAATGAAGTCCTAAAACACTAGAGTTCTGTCAGTTAGTACTGTCTTGCTGTGCTAGCAATAGAAAAAATGTTTGTTTGGACTGGCAAGGAACACTTATTTAATTTACTGCACTTTTTACTGGGTTCATTATATGTTCTGGGCCATGACAAATGATTACATAGTATATTATCCTTCAGTGTTCCCTTACATGAACATTCGCACCCAAATCAGAAGTGTGGTGAAACCTCTATCAGCAAAACCACTGTGACTTAGAACTAAATGTTATCTGTGGCTAGAGTTCCCAAAATGTCCCAGGTATTTTCATGCAACAAGAAATGTTGCACCAAAATAGAACCCTGCATGAGAAAGCCTCTAGGCTGCAATAATATTTCCTCAGCCGTGCCCACTGTTAGGTCCTTCCTGGCAGAGCTGGACTACATCCACAGGTCATGTTGACTTTGTCTAGATGGATGGGGTTTCAGCAGCTGTCCTCTGATGCTTTCAGGAAGTCAGGTTGGGAGCTACTAGGTGAAACAGCCCTGTAAGATCAGGAAATTTGTGCCTGAAAGAATAGTACCCAGCAATAAGCATCATGTTCATATCCATGTCTGTGTATCCCAGAGTACTCCATAGGAAGAAACCTGAAACCTGAAATTTGTGTCATCAAAGCTCCCTTCCTCTCCTGACCCTTAGGGAGCACCAGCTGATGGGGTAAGATAGCTCCTGTGTTATTGCCCAAGTGATCGTGGGGGTCCCCTGCTGTGATAAGATCCATGTCCACCCTTGCTAACTCTGGTGGCACAAAAGCTGTCCTCCCTAAAGCAGTTTTCAACACTGTAGGTTTCAGGAAATCATCAGAGAAGAAGCAATAGGAAAGGGGTCTGGATATTTCCCAAATAAGCAAATGAGCAATACCTGCTTAACATACAATAATGACTAAGAATTCTCTCACTTTTCCTTGGGTTTGTTTTCATCTTGCCTGCAATTCACTGCTAGACTGGTGGAGCTTGGAGCTGATGAGAGGCTTTTCATGGAAAATATTTTCAAGTAGGTAGTCTGAACTCTAGGATTCAGGGAGTCAACAAATGGTCTTATCTCATCAAAAGCTCACAACAAATGTTTTAAGGACAATATGTGGAGCTGTGATGCTGTTCCTTCAGTTTGATTTGGTGCCAATTAATTATCTGGATTTTGAATAGTTTGGTCCTGGTTGGCAAATGGCAACTAATTGGCAACTAATACAGACAGCAGAAAGTGAATAGCAACTTTGATTTTTTTATTATTATTTTTTATTTTAAACTTGGGAACTTAAAATTCCAATCTTGCTGCATTAGACTAAGTAATGAAAAATGATCCAGCTGTTCTTTGCATTCAGGATTTTGATGGGTTTTCTTCCTTTGTTTTTTAGAGATCAGTTGTGGAACTACTTAACTGTTAGGTAACAGCATCTTACTTGTATTCTTGCTCCAGTTATTTGGATTTTCCTTGCTATCCTATTTAAACTGGACTCCTTCCACCTCATCGTGTTAAATATCAAGATCACCAGGAGTCAAACCAGTTGGCCTTCTTTGGAAATTGGATATCTAGCGGTTCTGGTGAACTATTAGCACTTTAGACTCCCTGTTCTCTTTCACTGAGTGTTCTGGAGACAGCTGAACACAGAGAAATTTTGTTTGAAAGTAGTAGAACAAATCAACATTGCTGTGGTTTGTTTTCTTTTTTGTTTGTTTTGTTTTGTTTTTTAAACAAGAGCTTTATTTGCTATGATGTGCGGTGAACTTTTCTCAGCTTCCTCCATTTGCTTGAAGAGGCAGTCCTCTTAATATTCCTGAGGGAGAACTGATGGAAGACTTGTTTTTTTTTTTTTTTTTTTCCCTTTTCAAAAGTAAAATTTGTGTTATATTTTTTCCTAGTAATTTTTAGGCATGAGCTCTCTCTGAAATGTAGATGATCTTCATCATGGTGTTTTAATAAAGACCTGTAGTCCATGTGCAGCAGTGAGTTGCCTGTCCTCACTTCACATTCAGTGTGTGGAAGAACAGGAATGCTGAGTTTGGGAACACTGAATCCACAACATTCATCCCTAGAGCAATGGGACCCTTGCCCAGTTTGGGATGCTGATAGTATATAAGTGAGCATTTCAGAGCCCTGCTTGTGACCTTCTGCTTATGTTGTGGTTTCTGGATGCCCAATCCAGAAACCACATGTACATGTAGCATGTACTATTTAGGAAAACAGTAAATGCTACATCCATCAACTTGTGCCTGAGCAGCTCCAGGGTCTGATCTGGATGTTGGGTAAACTCATGCTTACATGCAACATGGTATTGTCCCAGTCCTCAAGGAAGCATGGACCTTCAATGCTCAGATTCTTCTGGTTTAATGGAGATGAAAATAACATGTGTGCTTCCAGCCTTTTCCACAGGACTTGTAATTTCAAAATTGTTCCTTTTGCTGTTGTTTTCAGTGAAGCTGTTTGAGGATTTCCAATGTTACTAATATTTTTAATCTAAGCATTTTTAACTTGAAAAGTAGTCAGCTCTCACAGAATCACAGAATCACAGAATCACAGAATTTTCTAGGTTGGAAGAGACCTCAAGGTCATCGAGTCCAACCTCCAACCTAACGCTAACAGCCCTCCACTAAACCATATCCCTAAGCTCTACATCTAAACGTCTTTTGAAGACTTCCTCTCATAAAGCTAGAGCCAGGAGTCTGATGAACGTCATGACAAAGTGACAAGTGCTTTGTTAACTAGCCTGTTATTAGTGATTGCACCAGGTCCATAGAAATATACCTGGCCATATGACAGCACAGTAGCTGTTTTGATCTTCATTTTCTCCCTTTAATTGTGTGTCCTTTCTTGTGTCTCTCCCTGCCTATAGCCTTGTTAACTCCTGAGAGAGGAATGGACTGGCCAGGAAATCAAAAGACTGGGTACATTATATGAACAAAACCCATACAACAGTTTATAGTAATTCAAAGGATATGGAAGCATTTGCACTTCTGATATCACCTGCTTTGTGTGCTAAATACTATCAGGAATAAAAATGTAAATAAAAATGTATAGGGTTCAGGAAAAGGAAGCCTTTCTTTGGGAAAACAAAAAAAAAAATAAAAAAAAATGGGCAATAGACATCTTGGGATGTGAGCAAAGCAGAAACATTTGTCAGGAACTGGGTGAATGAGGTGGATCTAATTACTGTGTAACAAAACAAAGGAAGATGGTTTAGCAGCCTTTTAAATTTCAGACACTTAGTGCTACAGCAGTGCTACAGATTTGACAGCTGTAGAAAAACATGGAAAATGTCAGTCCAGTCCTTTTTCTGGGGCTTGCCAGGATTGCAGAAGTACTCAATACAGAAATTCATCAAATACTATTACCTCCATATATGTGTTAATAATATTCTTAATCTTTATTACATTTTCTCTTGGGCCTATATGCTGCATGAATATTTCTTGGCATGCCTACAGATCTCTAATTGTTTGTGTATTTGGCTTGCCTCAGGCCAACTTTAAATGAACGTGTATGGGAATCTTTGCTGTGTATGAGGTTATTTAAGTACCATTACTATACCTTGGCAGTATTGTTGATCATGTGTCATCCCATTCAAAAACAAAACAAAGCAAAATCAAATTAAATAAATGAATAAATAGATAAAATGCAGAAGGAGAATCCTTATGAGTTTTTGATCAAAGTGGTATACTGGAGAATACAGTCAGTGATGTTCCAAGGTGTTAGGGCTACTTCTGGACATGTCAGACTTCTGTTGGTAGAAGTAATTGTTCATACTTTCTCAGGATACCTTAGAGAGGATAAGCCTGTGCTTGCCACTCATCTAGAAATGCCTGAGGTAGCTCTAAGCTACCTTGTCTGATAGCACAGAGTTCAGTGCAGGCAGAAGTCTTGCCTCTGACAACAGATAAGTACAAAGGGGACATTTCCTCCTTGCAGGTGAGCATGCTTCTTAGTCTGAACCAGAACTGAGCTATCATTTTTTTTGTTTTGTTTTGTTTTGTTTTTTTATTATTATTATTTTTGTCTCCCTCAGCAGCCCTTCCTTTGGATCCCAGCATTTGGCATGGTACATGAAGCCCTCTGTTTTCTGTGCGTTGGAGTGATCTAGGTGCCTCTGGGGATAAGCAGCCAGTGACCTGAATACATCACCAGCAGTGGAGACTGAGAGTTTCTGAGTAAATGCCAATGAATGGGGAGGCAGAGGCAGGGGAGAGATCAGGAAGTTGGTCCCACAAGATAACAAAAGAAACTATGAAATATGGTGCTATAAAAATTCTTCTGTGGGGTCTTCAAACCACTGGCAGGTCTCTGTTGTGGTTTATGACATTTCTGGCACCTCTGGGGAGAATGACAGCCCTGTCATCCAGTATTCAGGGTTATTTATTGTGTGTCATTGACTTTGAGCCAGCTGCTCCAGACAGGTACTCTCACACCCTTTCCCTGTTCCTACACTGTTGCTAAGCTTTGCTGTCTCTGTTTGGTGTTATCAGCCACTCTGGGGGAAAAAAAAAAAGAGGGCGAGGAAAATGCAGTGGTGTATTTGCTTGAATAGCGCACTGTAGGGGCTCAATTGCTCAGGGAACTTTTGTGTCTAACAATGGTCTTGACAGTGTTGGGGTTGAGGCTGTGGCAAAAAAAAGTACTGGTCTGCATGGATTTGTCCCACAGACCATATGTTGCCCTTGGACCACCAGCCAAACCCCCGACTCTCTTCCTATTGTACATTCTCTCTGGTGGTCCAATTTGGACAGACTTCCAAGCTTTTCAAAGGGGTTTAAGTGTCATGACGTGAATTGCCTGGTCTGAGTCATGCTGTAGGTTTTTTGGAGTTTGGTCCTTCTGTAAATAGGACAGAGTGTCCAGCCCTAAAGCGATGAGCAGACTTCCCTAAAGGCAGGGAGGCAAACTAGAAGAGTGGCTGCTCACAACCAAGCCTGAATGAAGTAAAGTTTTTCTTTGGTTCATTCAGGTTCAAAAATCAGCCTTGCATGTGGAGAAAGAGTAAAGGCCTCTGTTGGCTGCCTTACAGGAGACTTGCACCTTCTTTTTCCTAACTTCCGCAGAAGGGAGTTGTGATTTCTCTTCCCTTTTATATATCCTTGCCTGATTACAGACCTACCCTGTCTCTAGAGCTATCACAAGGAACATAAGAAACATGTCATGTCTCTCTGCCCTGACCCCAGCATCTTCATCCGCCCTCCCTGTGTTCCCTCACTTTCTGTTTTCCTCATGTCTCTCTCCATTTCATCTCCTGTTAGGCAAAATCTCCCCCATAGAGCTGTGCTGGAACAGAGGCTGCATGTGGGCTGAGAGAGTAAAAAGGATTTAGACACTTCTGAGCATAGTGCATCTTCTTGAAAAATATTCTGGTTGTTCTGGGTGAGGTAAGAGGAACAGATCTGATCCTCAGCCATCACCACCAAAGCCTGTGCTGCTGCTACACCCCAGGCAGCACTGAGTTCCCGTAAGAGAAGCAGGTCGATGGGAAGTTTTCTGCGGCTGAGCTCCAACACGCTCCCCAAGAGTCGCTGGGAGTGTCGGCAGATTTCTAACCCAAGCCAAGAGAAGGGCCTCAGCGCATCGTCTGTCTGGCTGACAGCACCTCCGAACTATGCATAGGATTAGCCCTTGTCACACGCACAGCCTTCCTGTAAACTTGGGGTGTCAGCACCATCCACTCCCTCCAAACCCTGCAGAGGATTGAGCTGCGGAGGTGCTGGAGGAGGTGCAGGAGGCTGGTGCAGCGCGCTGGGTAACGCAGTGGCTGCCGGTGGTGAAAGAGAAGGGGAGGAGTTGTGACAGAGGCTTTTAGATTTCATGACTTTCTTCCCTTACTGTGCATCCTGCCTGCAGAGAGCACTTAGCAGATTCATGGACCTGGACTGCCGTGTTAGTTGGAAAAAAAAAAAAAAAAAAAAAGGAAAAGTGAGGGAGAGTGAGAGAAAACCAAGGGAATCCATTAAAAATTGCCTCTGCTACCTCATTAATCTTTTGCAGCAAATAATACATGCAAACCTTGGGCTAGCAAGGTCTCCAAAGAATAACATTTTTTTTGGTGAGGTTTTAACAAATTAAAGAAATAAATTAAGTCACCAGCACAGCAGGAAAGTGCTTGAGGCCTCTAGGATTTGTATGTTTTACCATTGTTCTAAAAATAAACCAGGGAAAAAAAAAAAAAAAAGTCTTTCAGTTGAAAAATAATATTTGCTTTAAGTGGCCGCACTTGGGTTTTGCTCCCTCATGCTGCTACACCACCTTCCCCTGCCCTGCAGCTGGGTTTTGGAAACAGAGGGTGGAAAATGGCCGGCGCAGAAGCAGCAAAGCCTGGCGGTGAAGGGAGAGGCACGCTGGGCGTTAGCGGGAAGGCTGCAAGCGAAAATTAGAGCCCCTGTGCCTCACCCCGCTGCGACTGCTGAGACAACGCATGTGTTAGAGATTAGCAGTTGGCTTTCTGGCCTCACTAGGCCCAAACCAGTGGAAAAACGTCTGGCAACTTTGGCAGGTTTTGAGAACAGGGTGCCTCATGCCCGAAATAAACAGCCAAGCTCCGTCCCTTCTTTTCTCTATGCTATAGACCGATTGTTTTTCTAATGGGTGGAACAAGGCTTCCTGGGTTGCCAGGAGTCAGAGCAACAAGAGCTGCCTTCTGATTTCCCTCTTCCATACCCCCTTTTGTAATTTGCCTAGAGAGAACAGTTATCTAGTTTCTCTTCTCCCCCAGCACTGACCGCTTCCCCTCTCACCCCAGCTGCTGCCTCAGTTCTTGCTCACACCGCCTCCCCTCCCCAGGCTACCTCCACTTCCCATTCATTGCCTGCCTCATTTCTTGCAGCTCCACCCAGGCCTTGCCTTGGGGAAGAATGACTACACTCACCCTCCTTCTGGCCTGTCCCAGAAACTGGAGAAACTGTTTTTTGTCAAAGTCAACTGAACTGCGGGATCTGCAGGCAAACAGTGTTTTGGAGGAGGTTTTTTAAAGGTATAAATGATGGGTAGGTGTCTATCTTCCCACTGAAGATTATCACTCAAATTTAGGCATCATGAATTCCTCCTACTCCAGCCATTGTTCACACTAAAGCTGAATATGTGCACGTTAAAAGAGAAATTATTTAAAGGATGCATTCAGAGTCACAAAGGCAAGGCTACCGTTTTCCAGCAGGTAACCTGCAATTTGCTTGTACCTTCTCCCCACTCACCTTAATTCTGCATTAGTGAGAATTATATATATGCATGAGCAATATAAGGAAAAGTTTACTCTGACTTTCTGCATAGCTTCTTGCTGCTAAAACTCTGTCACTTGTTCCTCCAGCCTCAGTTCCCTTCCCTGTGGAAGCCTCTCTATGAACTTGGCCACTGATTTTGTGTAAGATTGGTGTAACTGCATGTGCACAGCATGCATACACACACACACATTCATACAAACACGTGCATGTTACTTTCAGGTCAGGGAATGCCAGAATGGTTACCCATGGTATCTCAGTTAGTCCCCTTGTGACTCTCTTTCTCTCCTGTAGCCTTTAATTACATGCACTTCTACTATTTTTCCCCTCTCATCCCTGCCTTGTTTCATGCACAGAATGGGCTGTGATCAATTACTGAGCAGCAACTTAATGTTTAGTTTTCTCCTTTCTGCTCAGTGTGTGGCCCCTAGCCATATTTACTGCACAATATTCAAGCCCTTCTCTGTTGACAAAATGGTTGATTTCCTTATGGGCTTCTCTGCATCCTCATCATTTTTGTATCTGTGGCTTTGCAAGTGATTTATGGTGGAGCTTGTTCTCGTGCTTGTCCCCAGCCTCCTGAGGGTGCCCACTTATTGGTTTCATTCTTGGGGTGGTTTTAGAGTGGAAAAATATGCCAGGAAAAGCTGTATAATTTGCTCTGAAGGGAGGTAGCTACTTTATTTGTTTGCAGCTTGTGCGTGTTTTATTTTGTTATAAAAACCATGGGTGAGAAGCAAAGAAGGGTATTTTATTCTGCCTGCTTCAGTTTTGAAGAGAGGGGGAAAATGTCCCTTCTTTAAGGGCTATAAGGGAGGGCAGAAGATCTTTTTCAGGGTGTAGTATAGGGCATCCTGTTCTCCCCCAATGCCCCTACCCAAACATAGATCAGAGCTCATGGGAAACCCCTGAGCATGACAGTTGGCTGTGACATCCCTGCATGGCCTTCACAGAGGGTCTCCTGGGAGCCAGCAGGAATGGGTCAGGGCTGGAAGCTGAGCAGAAAGCACTGAAAGCTCTGGGACTGAAAGAATTGGGAGCTCCCTAATGTGTGAGCACCCAGCAGATGTGGAAGGTGCAGGGGAAGGGGCGGAGGAACTGTTTTTCTTCTTCTGTTCAAAGACATGTTTTCTCTTTTTTGAGTAGCCCAGCTTCACATCTGTGCAGATCCACACCCCTTTGGCATGTTTTTGCTGATCACAATAAAGAAAAGGTGTGGGAAGACCGCCTCAAAGCACTAGTCAACTTGAGACCAAGTTGAACCCAAAATCCAACTGGCTTGGCAGCAGCTGGATTTTTCTGGTCATGCTTGCATGTATTTTACACTGTTAAATCCCACTGGCAGTCCCTCCTCTGGGGCTCTGTTAAAAGCTTCTGGGTCTTGTTGACTGCTGTGCTACCTCCTGAGTAATTTGCGAAGATGGGCTCCTTTGTGGTGCTTTCATTCTCCTCTGTGGGGAGAGGGAATGCATTTGTTCTCTATATGACTGCACCTATAGGGAAGGCCTTAGACATTGTGTGGTGTTTGCCTGGGCTGAGGATGACAAGGAATAACCCCCCCCCTTTCCCTGCCATTCACAAGCCAACAAGGTGTTTGAGGATATTGATGGTTCAATAGGATTAAGACTAGATCAGTAGTTGGCCTAAGCTTCCAGCAGGCTGAGGGGAAGCTCTCTAAGACAATGGATTGTTACAAGTGCTGGGCTCATGTGTGAGGAGGGGTGAACCTAGTGGGGAGGCTGCTGTATGCTCACTGAAGGAGGAGGAGAAATGCTTTTCCATCTATTTGATGTTTTATTGAGGTTCTCCTTTACATAACCTTAGGAGGACTTTGCTTTGAGTTTTAAAGGCCAGCAGGGGTATCTGAACAAAGAGGTTGCTGGAGGTACATCACTTGAGTTTTCCAGAGCAAGTGGCTAGACAAAGAGGTTCTCTCAAGTATTACATTTGCTGTAAGTGTGTGGGTCATCCTTTAACAGCCATCGTTTAAAACACAGGGAAACATATATACATGAATGATGTCTTGATTCTACTACTGTGGGAAAAAAATAATAATCTTTAGTCATTGCCCCAGTTGCTGTAGTGTGAGGCCCCAGCTTGGCAGTAACCATGGTTCAGTCTCCTCTGAACTGCCAGCTTTCTAAACAAACTGTATGTTATCAAAACGGAAGAATCTGTTTCCCACTGGGACTTCATGTGACTTGTATTGAGCCCTGGGAGTTTCCAAGATACCAAATTTTGAAATTGTCATGGATAAAAATGGTCACGGTTAAAACAGGAAAGGCATCCTAGAGCACAGAGATTTTGAGTCAGTGGTCTGTATCTGCATCATGAGAGCAAAGGGGAGATCTGCAACCAGTTTCAATGTCTGTACAGCCACGTTTATCAAGGCAGGGGCAGTGGTGCTGGTAGCCTCCCCTTAAGGACTTCCCATGTGAGCAAAGAGCAGCTGTGTTGCTGCATGGTGCCCTCACCACTCTGTCAGCTCCAGCCTTGACCTTGAAACATCTGTAAGATGTAAGGCTTCTGGACTTACAGGGAGAAAGGGGAAGAGATGGGATGCAAGAAATGTACTCAATATGCTTGTAAGGCATTGTCATGCTAGTAAACAAGTGTTTTCTTTTGCTTCCTGAACAGCACATACTAATGCTAAGAGGCAAAAAGTATGGGGCAATAAGACAAGTTCTCTTCAATTGACTATCAGTTGACCTACAGGGAAACAGACTAAATTGAAGCAGAGGAATGCTTTATGAGCAGCAGAGCAGCAATTTTAGAGATATATTTCTTCTTATTAATAATTAATTAATTTTAAGAGGGCATCTTGGAAGTTCTGGCGCAGTTCTGAACCAGGGCTTATATGCTGTAATGGGCAGGCATGGGGTTAAAAGGGGTTGACTCAGGTAGAGGATGTTCCAAATCTAGCCCTGGATTTGAGACAGATATCTGTGATAAGATCCATCTTTAATGTAAAGCTGAAAAGATAGTTTGAAGATGAAACAGGTTGAAATAAAGAAAGTATGGCCATTTACATGGCCTATGTGAACCTCACTCTCACACTGTAGTTACTTAACTATTTTTATTTTCTTTGCTTCCCAGAGGCAAAAGTTAAAACTCCATGTCAAAAAGGCAAAATTTAACAAAAGGCAATATTTAACAAAAACAAAACAAAACAAACAAACAAACAAACAAACAAAAACCAGCCTGAATTCCTGAATGGCCAATGTCACAGAATTTGGTTTAAAATTGTAGAGTTGTGTAAGAATTGATATTATGGACAGAAAGGGGCTAACTAGACCTCAGGCAAGGGGCTTAAGGCCTTGGCTAAGATTGTATCTTTATACACACTTGATCATCATTTTGATCAAGGCTCCTCTCTGCTTGATGTCTTTCCAAGATTTCCCTGTACTCGTTTTATCCTTGACAGGCTAGTGAACATCTACCAGCACTTCTATCAGAAGTTTTGGAAGGGGGAGAGTTGAACACAATCTTCAGATAAATGCATACCAGGACCACAGAAAAATGGTTTCATGAACAGAAAAGTCAGGCCTGTAGCTCTGAAAAGCTCTTGATAGACTCCTCTCTAGAGAATAGTAAAGATGTTATCGCAGAGCTGTGATTCTGTAGCATGGTGTGAAAACTCTCCCATGGCTGTGGTGTGGAAACTCTCAGGTTTGTATCTGCAGCTCAGCTACCCAGCTGCATTTTGTGGCTTGGGCCAGGAATGCCCTCTAAGGTGTTATACTGCAAGGGCTTAGCAGTATGAGTCCTCCCCAAATTTGTCAAAGAGAAGAAACAAACTGCATATTCTACCCCTGATGCAGTAGAAATATACAAATAAATGTATACATCTCTGCTGGGCCACATTCACATGCACGTGTTGGTCTCTCATTGCCAGATCCTGCTATGAACTTCAGCTCTGTGTGCTGTTAGAAATGGCAGAAAGAGATAGATATCTTTATCTCTGCACATGCACATACATATTTTTGACCAGTAGCATATGGTGATGTTTGCTTAATCCATGGGAAACTCACATACCCATACATGATGTGACATGTATTTTCTCCACAAAATTCAAACCATACTTTTATACTGGGCTATATTTGTTACTGAATCCTCAAGTCCATTTCTGCTACATAGCTGGATAGGTATGTTTGGTATTCTTTTAATTTTTTCTGTTTTTTTGCTCCATAAAAAAAAAAAAAAAAGAGAGAGAGAGAGAGAGAGAGAGAGAGAGAAAACAACATAAATAATTCAGAACACGTGTTTTATATCAACTGTTTCCCTGTTACTATTTTATCTCTATAAACAGGGCAGAGGCAAACCCTATCCAAACAAGGAAAGGGAGGAAGATGCATTGCAAAACTGTGGATGGGTCACGTGATTCAAAAATACATGCATAGATATATTTTTGTCTGGAAGGCCCAGCTCAGAAGTGTGATGCACTTTAGTGCTTTGCGCAGTGAGTTGGTGAGTGCACATACAGTAAGTTGAATGCATTCTGGCTGCATCTGACTTTTCGCCTGTATGCACTTTGCTGTTTGTCTAGGACTTTGAATGCTCAGGCTTCCAGATGTTCAGAAATCCCCTGCTAATATGCTGTAATAAGAGACTCCATTGGAGGGTGCTAAACTTGTTGATATTCCCTAGGAATTCAGTCCTTTATAAAATACAAAGTTTGTGACACTTTTTATAAAGAGTAAGTCCAAGCTCCCTAAGTCATACGTAAGTTCTCTGCTGAGCTAAAAAAGGAGTTGGGCTACGCCCATGAAAAATCCTTTCTCCTGTGAAGATGTGGCAGTTTCATTTGCCTGTTTGTCTTATAGGTTCAAATGATCAGCTGCTGTAATTTTAGCACACATTACTTGCTATCTATGGTCTGTGCCAAAGACCAAATCTCTGTATGGTGGCGTTCCTTCACACTCTACTTGTTATGGTTAAACATTGCTAAGAGCCTGTACTCCGTCCTTTTTCATCTGCTTTATTTTTTTCAGTATCATGAGGAGGTATATTATTGTGTATATCTTCTGACACACTAGAATTAGACCTATCCCTATTTCACTATGGTGATAATAAATGTCACCATTACTTGTCTACACTCAAATTCTGATATGCAGTGCAAAGCTAATGATGGCATAACATACTAGGTAATATCCTACACTGATGTCTCCAAGAACATAACAGGTCACGTTAATCGTTCAAAAGACCCATTCCTGAGCCCTTAAAAACAACAACAACAAACAGAACAAAACAAAAACAAAACCCCACAACAATATGAAGTATGTGCTACATCATTGCCACGAATATCCTGTCCCAGTACCTCATTTCTTTTCATCCTTCAAAGTGATGTTATGAGGGTAAGTTCACTGATGTTTCAGGGGTGTTCAGATACTGTACTAACAGTGGCTGCATAGGTGAGCAGAGAGAGACAGCAGATGTGCATTTATGAATCTGGTAAAGGATGGATATTTAACGTAGCAGTGCTCCCAAACAAATGTCAAAGACTTTGTTATCAGCATGTCTCTTATCTCTGGAATTTTGTTTTGTACTGTGCTACTTTGCTTCTTGGTTTATGATTTGTTTTGCAGCTTCCCAGAAAAAAAAAAAAAAAAAAAAAAAAAAAAAGATAACATTAAAACACGAACAGCAAAAGCCTGGTAAAAGTTGTAACCAGCTCTGACTGTCCATGGTATGACAGCCAACAAATATCACCTGCTGATGATTTACAGATTCCTGGGAGATGTGGTGTTGAGTCTCAAAGAACTGGAATGAGAACAACTCACTCAACGTGCTTCTCAGGAAACAATGTAATGTATCCACCCGTTTCATGCTCTCCTAATTTAGGACATGTGTAGTGTGAAATGATGAATAGGCCAACTGGTTATGTTGCTGTAAATCTCATCCTCCACCTTACTAAGCACCCTTGATTGACCCCATCTTTTGTGAAAGCTCGGCCCAGGGTTTTCATTTCACCTCTTGGGAAGGAGAAATCACACTAGCTGTTTGCAAACATGCTTCTGCAGAGAGAAAAAATGCAATGTTTTGTTGTTTTTATTTCATTGGGCAGCCTTTTCAAGTGCTGTGACCCACTTTTGCCTCCCTTTAAACTGTGACCAGTATTTATTTATCCCTTTTTAAACACAGTAATTTAATTAAGAAACTAATCAGCAGTGTTGAAATGATCTTTGAACTACACCTTTATCACTGAAAGAAATTTATGAATGCATAATACAAGAAAGATTCTATTACCTAAAAAGCTCTCTACTAAAATGATTTGGCATCTGAAAAGCAAGGCTTGAAATTCTGCACTAAATTTACAATATGGAGATGTGAAAATTATTTATAGACTCTGAAAGATGTTCCAACTGAATCTGACAAGATTGTCTGGATTGTTTATTAAGAATAAAACTGTTTCAAGTTCAAAGGATTTTGGAAGTGAGTTGAGTTTTAAGGAGTCCAAGGGACAGACTGTAAAGGTAGGTACCTGTGTAACAGGTAGAGATCTAACGGCATCTTGCAGTTATGTTCCAATTTTATAGATATTTATCTTTGTTTGTGAATATAATAATAGAGCTCTTCTTAGGGCTCTCTTTTGTTAAGAGCACTACAATTCTTTCCTGTACTGCTTCCTTACTTTCTCAGTATTTGCGGAAATTCATCTTTCATTGCTTAGTCTTCTAGCAAGCTGACTTGAAATATGCCAACAGGTTCAAAAGACTTTGTTATGGAGTGGGACGATAGATAGAGACAGGATGACATCACGTGCTTTCTTGAGAAAAGTAAAATAAAAGGGGCATAGTGTCTGTCCCGGGAAGCATACTGTATCTCTAAAGGATGGGTAAAAGACAATAATATATGGACTAAGAGGAGCAAAGTTTATTAAGGACTCATGTCTAAAAGACTGGGGAATTCTTTTAGCAAATTGATAAGGCTCCCGAGTTAAGTTTGTCACTGCATTCCTGGGGTGCATTGACATGAGCTTGCTCAGAGGTATGATGCAGGAATTAATATCTTCACACACTTTCCATTGCCTTATTTTCTTTGTTATGTATTATACACTCCACATGGGCTGTGCAGAGAAAAGAAAAATAATGATGAGAATAAAGATAAGAGAAGAGGATTGCCATTTTTTTTCCATAAAGAGCAGATTGCTAGAGTGTGGCATTTTTCCCACACATCTTGAATAGTTTTGAGTTTGGGCTTTTTGAAGAGTTTTTAATTAATTTATTGTTTAAGTATCTGTAATGAGAAGAAGAGCCCCTGCCACACTGATTCTAATGAGGATTGCATGTGCTCTATGTCTTTATCATTGTGGCCTGTATCATTTAAATATCTCAACCAACATGTGCTGTGGCAGATTTCACTTATAACTGCTTAAATTAAAGCTTGTCAGTTTAAGAGTTAGGAACCATGCAAATATTTGAGAGAAATTTGACATTCACTGCTGAAATCATTGCACTAAATATCTGGCACCAATGAGATTATTTGAGAAGGGTTAGAAATTCTTGCTGTGTTGCACAGGCTGGACATTCTGGACTTAAAGGAAAAAAAACATATTTCAACTTCTGTGCTCGTAATTAGGGTCTCCACCAGAATTTCAGCTTGTTTTTCTTTTGTATTTTCTTTGAGCAGTATGTGACTGTTCAAGTTCCTCAAAGTTGCTGCTAGGAGAACAAACAGTACCAGTATCTCAGGAGTAGCTGGAGTAATAGCACGGTTTAGCTGTAAAAGGAATGGCATTTCCTTATGTTCTCATCCTGCAGAAATGCAAGGGGAGATGGTGCTGAGCTGGAAGAGTGTGATGGAACTTTGGATATTTGAACAGGAGATGAAGCCTAATTTCCCACGTGTATGTACTTTTCTTCTTGCAGTTCACTATAGCAGAACATCATACCGTGTGTAGTATGTACAGCAGTATACAGAGGCAAACACTTTTATGCTAGAAACTACTTGCTGCACTGAAGACAAAATAGGGTATTGATACAGAGATATTACACATCTGATTTTAATCTCAATTGGCCATTACAAAAGGGACCAGAACCCAAATATTTCAATACCAAGACAGAGTCTGCTACCAAATACGGAGTTGCTTTCTTTTATCATGTAGGGCCAATGAATAGGGAATAGACAAGAAAAATCAATGCTGGTAGGATCATAGGATAATTCATGTTGGAAGTCACCTTAGGAGGTCTCTAGTCCAATGTTTTACTCCAAGCAGGATCAGTGGTGAGATGAGTTTCAGGGCTTTATCCAGATGGGCCTTGAAAACCTCCAAACTTCCGAGGAAGACACACAACCTCTAGTTTCCAGTACTTGACTCCTCATATCATTCCTTAAATAAGGAATATAAATGTTCCTTTAAATAAGGAATATAAATGTTCCTTATAGCCAATCTGAACTTCTCTTCTGTTGTCTCTTTTCTTCTCACCATCCGCCACTATGTAGAGCTTGGCTCTCTATTCTTGGTGACCTCCCCATTCAAAAATAGGGTGCTCTGTTGACTCCTGAGTTCTGGTAACTCAAATGCAGAGAGAAGGCCCAGCTGGTGTTTTGATGTCTAAGGTGACATAAAAGCAAGTAAGAGGTGTTAAACATAGAGTTTCTTCTTCCAAAGTCTTGTATACTGGCCTACTCCCTGAAGCCATGGCCTGCTCCCTTAGCTGCATCTCTCTTTCTAAAGCTTTTTTTTTTTTTTTAACTTCAGACCAATGGCTTCCCTACTGTTCAAATATTCTAACAGTTGTGGGAAGGGAACATTTTTCTGATCTGCATCAATTTATCTTGTTTGCAATTAATCACAGGAAAAAACATTTTTAAGGTCAGACTCCTAGCCATAATCATCTATAGATAAAACTTTGCTGTTTTAGGCTGTATTCTTTTAATATATCTTATCTATTGTCAAACTTCACGTAAGTGGTGCTACAAGACCTGAGCACAGTCTGCACAGCATAGTCTCACCAGAGCCATTGGAGAAGAGTCATGAACTCTGGGTACTGTCCCTGCTGCCTGTGCACTCTCAGTTGTGTTAGCTTCAGTTGTTGTCCCTTGCAACTGATTTATAGCCCCTTGTCATGTTCAGCTCACTAGTTTTAGAGTAATAGTAACCTGCCCCTCCTCTTACTAAACTCAGTATATGTGAAGGTTAACTCTGTTGAGCAGAGTTAATTTGAGTGAAGGTGCAAAGGAAGAGTTGGGTATAACAATGATGGGGACGCTGGAGTTGACAGAGCTGACCCAAGTTTTGTATCCCTTGAGCTTTCTTAACAGGGAATTTTGGTTGGTGTTCAAACTCAGGACAGCTCCAAGTGGATCCAACAGAAACTATATGGAGGAGTGGGTTCATAGAATCATAGAAATATTTAGGCTAGAACAGACCTCCAAGATCATCGGGTTCATCTGTTAACCTAGGACTTCCAACTCTACCACTTCCCTGAGCAGCTTGTTCCAACACTTCACAACCCTTTCAGCAAATAAATATTTGCTAATATTCAACCTAAACCTCCCCTGGCACAACTTGAGGCCATTTCCTCTTGTTCTATCACTTGTTGCTTGGGAGAAGAAACCAACCCCCACCTCGCTACAACCTCCTTTGAGGCAGCTGTCGAGAGCGATAAGGTCTTCCCTGAGCCTCCTTTTCTCTAGCTAAATAACCACAGCTCCCTCAGCCACTCCTCATAAGACTTGTTCTCTACAATCTTCACCAGCTTTGCTGCCCTTCATTGGATATGTTTCAGCACCTTCATGTCCTTCTTGTAGTGAGGGGCCCAAAACTGAACAAAATATACACAGGAACACTGGGTTTCTTCACCTTGAAACATTGTGCAACTCATCTCAACATCTGACTACACTCTTTCATGCTGTAGATTCAAATCCACCATCTCCCTTTCCTGTTTCCTACAGCTCACCCTATTTTAGGCCTGGAATCCTTGCTGTCAACCTCCTATAGCACTGGAGTGCTAAGTGTTTCAGGCAGACAGGTAAATCTTTACATTTAGGTTAAGAAAACAGAAAAAAGAGAGATGAAAGGACATGATACTGCCCACTGTGCTTTGAAGAACTGCTATTTACTGTTTGCTAGGCCCCTGATAATAGAAAACCATTGGAGGGGCTCAGGAAATTCATACACTCAGTGTTCCTCTGCATTTTGTTCTCAATGTCTGTATGCTATTAATTTGTGTCCTCTGGAGTTGGACACGCTTTCTTCAGCTTTGATGCACATTAATTCTTATGCATAACGTGGCTTAAAGAAAAGACAAATTGTTGGGTAGTATGGAAACCTGAGGCATATTGCCCTTTCAAGTAGTGATTCTACATATGGAAGGAGGAGGAAAACATTGCTGTTAGGGCCTCTGTGACCTGTTCGAGGGTAAATAATTATTTTGAAAACCATATTTGATTTGGAATGAAAAGTCAGTTCAGAGTCCTGATGGTTGCACAGCAATCCACTGGGTTAGTCTGGGAAGCTTGTGAGTCACAAACCAAATTCATCCCTCAACAAAACTGCCTTGATAAAGATTTTGTTTTGGAAAATAGAGAGCAAAGCAAAGCCATGTTAATTGCTGTAGGTGGATAAAAACATCCTCCAGGCTTGTGACATTTTAAAGAAACAAAATCTTGTACATCAGATGGATCGCGCATGATGCTCTATTTATTCACATGAACAATGTCTTTTTGAGAGATTTGTATGTAAGTTCCACTAGAGTTCCCAGCACATGAAAAACTGCTTAAAATGGACTTGTCTAAGGTTTTATGGCATGCTGTGTAAGCCAGCAACTTGAGGTTGGAAAATCAAGAGAGGAACCTGGGGAAGCAGAGGTCACCTGGAAATTTTTATTATCTTGGATCCCCCCTTCCTGGTCTTTTGTTTCCCAATTGCAAAATGAGGATAATGCCAAGATGTGATGGACAGTGTCTGCTTTATTCATCCTCAGCTGATATGTTAGATTTCTGTTTCTTCGACAAGAAGAAGCTCCATAAGGACCAGAAGAGGCTGTGCTTGCTGTGGTATAAATGTTGCCTGAATTGAATATAAGCAGGGTTGAAGGCAAAGACTTGACCTGTGAGGATGTGAGGAACTGGGAAAAAAATTAATTTGTGTTATCAATTTTATGGTGATTGTGCTTGATCTAGTCAGTCCAGTTTACAATGCTTTGGGAAGTGAAGAATTTCTAATTTATATTTTAGTAAAATCCAGTTGTTTGGTGTTCAAGCCCCTTTATCCTCTCTTTTAAGGGGCTATGGATAAAGGAGGTTTACCTGTCATATTGGGGTCTCATGGCACAGTGGTGCTCTTTATTTGAAATATAATTTGGGGCTCTTGGAGTGAAAAAGAATGAATTCATGATTACTTAACTGCTGAATCCTTAGTTGGGCCAAGAAGTCCATTTCATGCATTCACGTGGAATTTCTCCCTGCTGGTGAGAGCCTTGATGAATTCTGCAAAGATTATAAGTTAGTCCTTGAAAGTATGCTATTCTTCTCTGCTGATACCTCATATAAGCTGAAGTGGAAACATCCCCAGCCAATGAAACACTTATAATTATCTTTCTTTGATCCTTTCTTGCTCTAGTATGTTCCTTTGTTATATACTTTCTGATGTTGAAGTGAAAGGTTTTTGGAAAAAAGGCCACCTCTGCTTTTGTGTCTCTAGAGTGAGCAGATCCATGTTCAGTGCTGCTAAGGAACAATTCCCAGGAGCTCCAGGTCCCGGCAAGGCATATAATTATGTAAACATAAACAGAGAGGCTTCCCAGGCTTTACCCAAAAGAAACACACAAAGCAAAATATGTGATATATGCCTTTCTGGTTTTTGTTTGTTTGTTTGTTTGCTTGTTTTGTTTTGTTTTTGATCCCTTTTCTGCAGATAGCACACGTCATATTTAACTTAAATAGTCCCAGTTTATTAGCTCTATTAATTTATATGTCTTATAAATGGAAATGTCACTTCTTGCCCGTTGTTACAAAAGTCACTATACTAAGTTCCCAAAATATAGTGGGAGCCTACTCAGACATCAAGATCCCAGTAACTTGAATATGTTGACAAGGGGAATTCTGGAGGCATCTTATCACCCAAAGCCGGCTATTAATTATGAGTAATAATATTCATTTTTATTAATTACAGCTATAGAATTAGGTTGGAAGCTCTCCATGTTTTAATGTTTTAGGCAATGTTCCATGGCACTGTGACCAACATTTAGAGAAGTGGCCTGTACCTCAGAGCAAATAATTTTTATGAAATGGAAGTGCAGGGTAGAACTGAATAAGCTAGTTGCAATGGAAATACAGTCTTTCAAAACACTGGAAAAGTTAGACACTTGCAATAGCATGTAGTCTAATTTCCTGAACCTGTGAGAAAGGACATGAGTTATTATATAGCTTACTCCTGAACATATGCTTGCTTCCTCATGTATGTAGAAGGCAAGGGTGGAATATGAGTTAGGTTCAGCATGTCTCATCCCATCTCTTACAAGTTCAAAGTCAAAGCAGACACTGGGAATGACAAGCAGCATGCCAAGAAGTGAGCAGGAGCAACTTAGAATATGCTAGATGGTTTTAATCTAGACTGGACAAAAGCAAAAGTCACTTTTGCTAATAGATAACTTTCTAATTGGTCGGTAGCTTTTATTTCATTAAAATATTCTTGCTGGAAGCTTTGGAGGTTATATTTTTTATACTATGAACCAAAATTATTGATTTTGTGTAAGAACCATATTCATCCACTGCTCCTCTGACACGGCAGTCTTTCTTCAATTTTCCTGCATTCTCTTCACAATATTACCAAATAATTGACATTTACCTAAGCTTGAAGTAGGGGTGGGCACAAGTAGAGTTCAGTGTTTTTTATTATTATTATTTTAATGTTTTTTTAAGAAAGAAACATATCGCTAGGTTTAAAACTGGGGAGGAATCTTGGCTCATTTAAAGCAGCATCGAGGTGGGATACTGCAAACAAGGTTTGTTTGCCACCTAGAAAATGTAGTGTATTCACAATTCATATTCAATTTCCTGCCTGTACATGAAAGGATTCTGGATTTCAGAGGCTGATGGTGGGGTGACATTGAATACAAGATTGTGTGGCACTTTATAAAACTTTTCTTTTATTAGCAGCTCTATAATCACATTAAGTTAGACTGAAAATTTGAACTAATTCTTTCCCTTGAGGCCCAGGCTGTAATAATGGTAAAAATCTGTGAAATAGGATAAATACAATTCAATAATTATATTGATAAATAAAATGAAAATCAACTAATTGTGTCATTCACTCAGTTGCCTGCCTCCGTTGTTGCTGCCTTTCTGCATCAGCGACTGCTAAACTTTTTCTGTCACACTTCAATAAATTTAATTGTGCAGAATAAATGAGCTAATTTTTGAAGTCACAGGCTCTGTTTGCAAGATAAGGTTGGTGATTTATTGACCTCCTCTAACTCTGTAAGAGTGTCATCCTCCTTTTTACTTTGACAACCATAGGAAGGGTTTTTGTCCCCCTTCACCTACAGCCTTGCTAAATACTACTTTGTATATTTACCTTCCAAGCTCATTTTCTTGAAGTCACATGATACACCACAATAGACCAAAGATCCCTGTTTAAGTTGGTGGCTACACAGACTATTCCAAGTGATTAGTGGAGCTGTGGATTTTTCATCTTTCTTTCTAGTGCTATTTTTTTTTCTGATGATTCAGAGATTTCATTTTCTGAGTTTTCAAATAGGTAGTTTCTAAGGGGAAGTACAAGAAAAGGGGCATAGATTAACATAGATTAATTTCCTTTTTTTTCAAAAGGTGTGGTCTAATGTCATTCACGAATCATGAGTGCAAGGATGCACACTTATTTCAGTGCTCATTCACAACGATTGTTTGACCATGAACACAGGCCAATATTAGGCATTAGACATGTCTTATTAAAGTATGGCTTGCTTTTTTGACTTTTGTTTCTGTGTCTTGGATTTTGTTTTTAGGTCCTGGCCATCTCATCTGTTGTGTACTGCTGCAATTGTGGCAGCAATGAGCTCACTAAACTGACATAAAATTGTAGGAGTTAGTAGTCTGCACCCCTTCTCCACCTCTTGTATTTACTTTGATTGTGAGTTGTTTTTTGTTAGGTTGTTTTTTTGTTTGTTTGTTTTGTGTTTTTTTTTTTTTTTTTTTTTTTTTTAGCAAAATGTTTGTATGACAGCCACAACAACCTTTTTCCATAAATCTGGATCTTTTACTCTGTACTTTAAATTATAGCTATGAAACAACCTGTATGCATACAAAAAGGGTTGATTAGGTATTGTGGTACAACACTATCTCTGTTATAGCAGACAAACCAGTTGTCATACTGTAGCAATATGATCCATGAATAAAAAATCTTGGTATCCTCTTGAGTAAAAAATACTCTTCACAGAAAAGTGAAATCAGTGTCATCAATTATTGGGGAAAAGAAAAAAAAAAAGTTCTCAAAGTTACGCCTCTCTGGCTCTGGCAAATAAATACTGTAAATGAGAAGGGCAGGGACACCTTCTTTGTTTTATTAAATGACTACCTGTTGAGGTTCATAGGGCCATGCAAACCATTTTTCCATCTCTGAGTACGCTATGTCTGTTGTTCAGAGTGTGATTAAACCTACTCTTCTCTGACTATGATGCCAGTAATATAGCAAATCAAATATATATGAAAACTATCTAGACTTCGGCAAGTTTGGCCTCCTAGAAGCACACAGCAGAAGACTTTTTATGGAGCCAGGATTTCAGTCGGGTACCTAGAACACAAACTGTAAAAAGCCTTTTTCTCGTGTTCTATTTGTTATATGTTTCTGCTGTAATTTTCTTCTAAAGAAGACTTATAACCTCTTAAATATTTCCTGTCAGGTGTTGGCTAGGTGAAATGCATCCCAGGGAATTGCAGCTGGAGGAATCACAACATCCCACGTACAGAGCAGTCCAAATTTCTGCCAAACTCTTCACTGCATCTTTAACTCAAACCACTTGTACTCTTTGTGATTGATGCTTATAAAAAAAGGCAGGCCTAACCCAGGAAAGTCTTCTGCAACCTGGCTCTGACTTCCTTCAAACAAAAACTTATGTACAGTCATACAGTTTAACAGCCTGCCCTGAGAGTTCCACATGGACCTAACACAGCATTTGATGAGGTGGTAATTGTTACTCCTCCCCATTTTCACTGTGTAGTTGGTGTTTGTGCCTTGTTTGCTGTGGGTCATTTAATTTAGACTGTCTTAGGAACCTGTGAACCTGCACCTGAGCAATTACATTGATGTGGGGGTGGGAGGGGAGATGAAATTAAATTAGACCTGAACCAAACTTATTCTTTGGGGAAGAAACCTTTGCCAACTTTAACAGGATAAAATTCCACCAGAATGTAATGCTTTATTGGGCTGTAGTGAAGTGTTGTATTGGGCCGTAGTGAATCTTTGGAGAAAGATTTCCATTTCATACAATACTTTCAAAACATGGATTGACCTTATGTTTTGTGGGCCATTATCCTTTTTCTCCTTGTCAAGCAAGTTCTAATTGCTCTGCAGATTCCTTGTGCAAAGAACTAGAAGATAAATTTCATATTGAGAAGCTGGACCTTGTGAGAGGTACACAAGATTTCTGAGAATGCTAAGTCTGATTCAGACCAGCATTTTTTTAATGAGGACTTCCCCTGAAGGACTGTATATTTCCTCTGAAAGAGGAAGTCAGAAAACCCTTACAGTAAAAGTAAAGCTCATTTTCCAATTCAAATTTTTTCTGATGTGACCTTCACCAGATCTTACATTTTAAATAGAGGAGTAGAGCATACTTTCTAATTAATCCAGATTGTACACATTCACCATGCTATGTAAATTATAATGCAGTTCTGCTTTTATTTATCTTTTGTTGCTGGTGGTGGTGCTCTGGTTATGTGGGTATGACTGAAAGTTGGTCTGATCTGGAAGTGACTTGGCAAAATGCCACCTGCCTGTCACTTCAAGTCTGATTTACAGAAAAACTGAAGGGTACAAGCTCTGGTGAAATATGCAGTTGGTAGTTGGAGCCAACATTGGTCAAATTAGGGCTCTTCGTGCAGGAAACCTATATTCTCCATTGCTGAATGTAAAGCTAAGCTGCCCAGGTGAGGAGATAAATCAGGACAGAGTGCAGAATGGGTCCGCACAAAATCTGATCAAATTTAGGTATCTTCCCCAAATACCAGGCTTTTGGTTCATTCTGCTGAAGAAGTAGAAGCCAGTCCCATTACTGGGGCTGGGCATAGCTAAGGGTTGAGATTTGAGATCTTTCTGTGTTCTTGTGTTCTTTGATATTTGAAAGCTAAGGTGGCAATAATAAAACCATGAAGCCCAAGTGAAAACAAATGGAAAACCACATCTGGAGAGAGGAGCCATTCTCTGTCCATGTTTCACTTGGGTTCTTGTATTGCCAGACATCTTCCAGTCCCCAGGACAGACCTGGTATGATTAGATCAGAGCATCTCCCAGTTCACAAAACGTGCTTACTGCAAGGCAGTTGTTTCCTTTTTTGTTGTTGTGGGTGATGATTTTTTTATTTTTTTTTAGTGTTGTAGTTACTTGGAATATTTTATATAACATCAGCCACTGTGCAGATTTGTGTATTGTACTGTAATTACTTAAATAAGGGATTTTGTATGCTACAGCCAGTGATTCATGAACTGCAGGGTATCTGCAAAAACAGGCTTTCATTGGGATTATGGGATGTAAAATGCCTGAAGGTTTTTGCCTTTGATAGCAGACCTGCCGTTGCATCCGCACAGGGTTTGTCTAATAAATTGTATTAGTGCTTTCCAGCATCCTGATAACTTCCCTCCCCCAACTCCTTGTTATTCTGAAGTGTTTTGAAAGGAAACTGGTTCTCTGAATTATTGCTGTGGCAATCACTAAAACGTATGTTCTGCATGCTTGGTGTTGACCATGCAGTATAACAGAGAAGAAAGTTGAAAAAGCTTCTTCAGGAAGGACTTAATTCTGTTATATATGCAGTGACATAATTTTGATCTAGAAATAAGGTAGTTGTGGAGGGTGGAGGGAAAAGACTACAAATGGATGTTCTCAGTGTCTTCAAGGCAATACAGTCACTTAACTTTTTTCAGCTTAGGGTTATGTAGTTAATCCCCTACCTGCTTTTGGAAATAGTCTCAGCCACTGAAAATAAAATAAAAGTTGAGCTATTGTTTGATTTAAAGAATTGTTTAACTTGGCATGTCAAATAATTTTAAGCCTGTGAGGAGGAAGAGCTAAAGACAGGATATTTATACCTGTGTATCCAATGTGTAAGTCTAAAGCTTCTTCCTTCTGACATCCAGCAGGAACTAGAAAAGGAGAATCATCAATATCTTGCTATGTGTTTTTTTTTTTTTTCCCTGATAAAAACAACAACAACAACAAATAACCCTAATTCATTCAGGGTATAGCAAGTTTCTGTCCTCGGTGACTTTTCTGTCATCCCATTTAGAAATGTCTGCAAGTTTTGCCATGAACATAGCAACAAAGTTGTTTTGTAGTTGCTTGTGAGTTTTAATTACAACAGGTACAGTATTTCAGACATGCTGACACTTGTTGGTATGTTGGGATCCACATGGCTGCATTTTATTTCTACAGGTTGGGAAAAATCCTTTTCTTATTCATATTTTTCTCAGATCTAGAGCTGTGCAGATAAAAGCAAAAGCAACAACAAAAAACTATTGCTACCAGCTCCCTTCCCTCTGAAGTCATCACAATTCAGGTTAGGAAGATCAGTAAGTAAAAAGTACAAGTCAAGGTACGTAAAATTACAGTGCATGTTTGGTGCCCATCAGATCCTTCACTGACTTTCGTTCCCATGCATGCAGCGTTATGTCAGCCATTATCAGCAAGAAAATCCAAAGCCTCCCAATCTCCACCCTTGTTCACTTTTGGCTGCACCTGTTTTGCCTAGTGTGCAGTGAGTTGTTTTCTGCTTTAAAAACTTGCTAAAAATTTGAGGGCAGCAAGCAGGGTGCAGCTGTGTATATGGTGTTACCGAATACCACGGACAAAGCTGTATGTTTCCAGCTGAAATTCTCTGTTCAGCGAAGCTTTTTTCAGGTTAGGTGCTTTGTAAAGGTTTGGTTTGGGTTTAAAAGCCCTGCTTGCTTCCATTCTTGCTGTTCTCAGCTCTCTTTTACAGCACTTGGCCATGCAAAGTGGCATGCCAAAATTGGGCGCTGGGGGGGGAGCAGAACTCACTGCCACAGTTTTCCGTATGTTCCTCCCTGTGGAGGCCAGGCTGGGTGACAACCTGAGGAAGAAGCAGAATAGAAACTTATTGGAGAAGCGAGTCCCACCCCCAGGTACATGAATCTGCTGAGCTCTTTTATTCTAGTTCTCCCAGGTTTAATCATGTTTCTGTCTGTGGGGAGATACTAAAGTGGGCATGTTCTTCCCTTGTTCTGCCTAAGCCCACAACAATATCTCCTAGTGCTCAACCTGAATTTGCAGCATTCAAAAGAGCCTTTCCCCATTTCCTCTTTTTTGTTATTTTTTTTCTTTAAGTCAGTTCACATTGATTAATCATTTTATAAATGTTTAGGGCTGGGATTGTGAAACCTTTGCTGGCAAGAATTTTTCCCCTGGAGTCAAGGAGACTACTCATTAGCATGACTACTTGCCAGCGTGAGGGAGGGATTCACAATCTGGACATTTGTAGTTTTAAAAATATGTCTCTATCTAGCTGATTTGGGTAGAACAGGGCTGGTTATGGAAATCAGACTAACAGGCTATCACACTGTCGTACTTCAGAATGTATCTATGGTAAATTAATGTATTTTGACTTAACACACTCGTTTAAACAGTACATCAGGTGTCTGACTGGTGTCTTTCTCCTTACGTGCAACATTACATGAGACCTTTTCAGCATAAACCAAACCAAACTCTATCTTATTAACACTCCCCCCCCCCCCCCCCCCCCCCCCCAAACCCCCAAACTCCCACTTAGCTTACACACAGTATTATAATGTATATGGGCCAGTTTTGACAAGAAAGCTGGTATGGGCCACTTACACAAACATGTCAGAAGCAGCGAGTGTTTGCAGGACACCTGTTTTTGAGTCCAGTGGGTGGAGAGGATAGAAGGTGAGGAGCTGTGTAAGTCTGTGTCTGCAGGACATGGAGGTGGCATGGCTACACCTCTTGTTCCTGCTTGCAAGTAACAGAACTCTGAGGAAAGAAGTCTGGCTTCCTGACAGAAAACCCTGTGCTTTATATCACTCCAGTTCCCTGCTGTGAGTCGGTCACTCCCTCCCTTTTTTTCCTAAGGACGAGGGAAACAATTCTGCCTGTGCTCTGCATGGCTAACAGCAGCAGTGACCTTCAGGCTCGCCACTTTAAACTGCTATGGGATCATCTCAGTGAAAAATCAAAACAATGCTATCTTTCCCTTACCCCCACACTCCTCCGCCCCACTGCATGGCATTTATTCCCCTGCATGCAGCCTTGCTATCCAGCCTGGATGCTGGGCTGCTGGAGCACAGGAGTTCCCTCCTCTGTCTGTATCTCTCTCCACCTAGCACAAAGCTGACAGGGGGATTTTTCACCTCCTTACTTTCCTCTTTCCTCTTTGATTAACTTTGGACCAGATGGCCAGTCCCCAATCTCTCAGCATGCATTTGACTGACAGGAGCCTTTGATAAACCTCATAAGAATGAAGTCATCTTCAGGTCACCTCCTCTGCCTGGCCTTTAGCATCCCGCACATACCACCATTATCTGCTGAATAGGAGACAAAGGAAATTAGCTCCAATTCCCTATCATCCCCATTATTTCCACACTGATTTAAACAATGAGGCAATGAGATGCCCTTCACTTTCCTTCGAAAGGTACAAATGTCAGCTGTTAAGAAATGCAAACAAGAGGGTTCCCATGTTAATGGATGGGCTTCTTTGTAAAGCCATGAAGTGGTAAAGTGGATTTATTCACCGCCTGCCTGGAAAATGCTTAACACACTTTTAAACAAATTCTTTAACCACTTTTATTTTATACACACTACATAGTGCCAGAGAAGCCTCATTGTTTTGGTCTGGAGATATATAATGAGGTGATATAGGCCTTCCCTTCCCTTCCCTTCCCTTCCCTTCCCTTCCCTTCCCTTCCCTTCCCTTCCCTTCCCTTCCCTTCCCTTCCCTTCCCTTCCCTTCCCTTCCCTTCCCTTCCCTTCCCTTCCCTTCCCTTCCCTTCCCTTCCCTTCCCTTCCCTTCCCTTCCCTTCCCTTCCCTTCCCTTCCCTTCCCTTCCCTTCCCTTCCCATACGTAGTTGTCGGATCTTCATTTGAGATAGTCCTGAACTGAAGTCTGAGATACAAAAAGGTTTAGCTGCATATGAATCCAAATACTGAGATGTAGGAAACTATCTCCAAGCTCAAGTGAGAAAACAAATTTGGATACTGTGGACAGAGGAAATGAGCATGAATCAGATCAGAATCTCTCCAGAGATTTGTAAGTTGTTACCTCACATTCACTTGGCTATTGACTTTTTACCTTTTATCTGAGAAAAGAAACAATAAGATGCCATAAGAAGTGTTGCCCCAGGGGTATGTAAGGCCAGGCATGCTAGAAAATATCTTTAAAAATATTTATTTTGATAAGATTTCTTTCCCAAGATTGCAGTCTTCCACTCGAGTTGGTTTGACTGGCAGTTAATTCTGTTCTTTTGGCAACTGAAAGTATCTGAATGTTTGGTCGCATGCATGAAACCATTCTCCAGATCACTGGCACACCCACATACATTGCAGGAGATTAAAACAGCAAAGATTTCCAAATTAACTCTTAGGAAAACTCGTCCATAAAGCGTGCTGTGCATTAAAATATAAGTTGCTTTTCCTTGATTACTAGTGTCTTCCTTCTAAAGTAGTCAGAATCTTGCCTCCAAAACAGTGCTCACGACAAAGTCACCTCCTGATATACAGTTGAAAAGCATTGCACAAGAATATATCTTTTTATTCCATAGAGCAAGCAATAGGCTGGGAGCTAGGAACTGTGAGCTGTATTCTAGTTGCTTGCTATGAAGCATGGGAGAAATGACAAAGTGTCAGGTCAAGAGACTGATGAGCAATTCTGTCCACCTGTTATGCCACGTTGCTAGACCTTGGCTTCCTGTGTAGTCAGTGGAAAAAAAGTCATCTTGCTACCCAACTCAGGCAAGTAGAGAGGTCAGTCATGCCTACTTGATGTGTTGTGACTGCTGCTCAGGAAGGTAGGAGTCTGAATCACTCCTTCCTTTTTGACCTTAGATGCCATTGTGGATGTGATTTCTAAGTTAAGCTCTTATGTTGGGCAGTCTGAACATGGTACTGCAACTCTCAGTCTCTGAAGGCCTTTCTGTTGCTTTAGAGTCACATGCAGTGTTTGCCACAGACCTCTAACCACTAATAAGCCTGACCTCTTTCTTTATAATTTTATCATACATACATACATACATACATACATACATACATTTCAGCAGTGTCAGAGAGAATTCTGGTGATGATCTAGGCCAATTTATGCCTCTGGCCACAGCCTGGCGAGACTCCACCATGAACTCCATGACTGGATAGTGGTGGCAGAACTGGAGTGTAAGAGGACACCTAAGTTTTAGATAAAGACATACTCTGTGAATTCAGATATACTACTGTTGCTGGAGGAGGACATTAATACATGTAAAGCCTTTCTTCTTTTGCTGTGGGGAGGGAAGCCTTTTTGTGCACGGCTTCCCTTACTACTACAAGAAGATCCAATTGTGGTCCTGCAGTAAAGGATTCCCATTCAGAGCTGAGCATATAACTCCGCAGAAGTGCATTAGCTGAAAGAGTGCTTAAGCAAGGTAAATTAAACCTAATTAATGAAAGTATTCATTCTTCGACCATTCATGAAAAAAAAAAAAAAATCAAAATAAATGTTTTGTTTCTTTTTTCTTTACAGTTGAAAAGCTTCTAGTGTGGCCTGCACCATGAAAGGACTCCACAGCTTTGCAATTATACCTTGTTCCTCCTCATTCCTCTGTATTCCATCTTGGAGTTGTGAATCTTCAATCATCACAATTTTGTTGGGGCTGACAAAAAAAGGACAGTCTTCTGACAGCTCTGGAGAACCTGTAATTCATGTTACTTCTTGAAGTATTTCACTAGCTAGCACCAAAGGTCAGATGCTTGCTTTCCTTTACTAAGCCTCTCCTTTTCAAGGCTGGTGTTTTTATCTTGATAATGACCAACTTTGTCACCAAGCTGCCTTTTTTCTGACCTGACATCAAACTCACCATCTGACTGAAGATGATTCCTAGGCTTATCTGCTTAGAACATGGCCTAGTCTTGGGTGCAACAGGAATAGAGGGCTTCTCCCTGCAGTCAGCAGTCTCAGTTGTATTTTTAAGTCATCTGAAAGCACCTTTTCACTGGTAAGGGTGGGAAGGTCAACACATTTCCTTGCATCCTGCGTGTTTTCTGATTGAAACGTAGAGCTAGAGGAGGAATTGAGCTTCTGGCAGTGGATGTCAGTCTGGCAATCACAAAGCTTCTCTTACAGACTAAGCTGTGTCAGGGTGCACATCAAGGACCAAAAATATTCCTATGAAGACCTTGCTTTCCTTAGATAGAGAAGACTGAGTTATATGGAGTTACTGTGTGACAGGGATTGAGAGCTGTCTGCACTACCAAGTATGGTGGTTGTTTTGTTTGATTGTTTATTTATTTATTTATTTACTTTAAGCAGAGTTCTCTCCCAGAATTTGTTTTTCACATACAGACTGTCACTACTTGAGATGTTTGGCTTTCTGTCTGTGTAGATAAATAGACACACCAAAATACTGTCACCAAGAGGGTTTGACTTAGGTCACTTTACAGTAGATACTCAAGTCCCTCTGAAGAAGCAAGAGCATTGCAAAAACTGTAATCCCAAGGTTTTGATTTTGATTTATTTATTTTTTTTAAGCAGAAGTATCAGCTATCTGCAATTCAAAGTGAGGGTTTGAGGGTGGGGGGCTTATGCTTCCCATTTTGCTTTTAAGAAGGTCACAGCAAAAGCATGTGATTGAATATTTTGCATGGAACTGCCTATGACAAAGACAAAGACAAGGGGTTTGTCATAGTGCTATGAAAAGAAAGTGAGAGAAAGCGAGAAAAAGATCTGTGTTAGATTTTTGAGGTATATTTGAAAGAATGAAATAAAAAAAAAAGCTTTCAAATCCTCAGGGACTTTCCAATTTATCAAGAAAGACACATTCTTCCTAATGAAAGGTTACTGACCTTCATGAATGTGACAGTTCAATTACAGCCCATTCATATGCAGAGCAGCCGTTGATAAAGGATTTAGGAAATGTGACTAGCATAGCAAAAAAAAAAAAAAAAGGCGGGGGGAATGTCTACAAAATTATTTTTTATTGTGGTGCAAGAAATATAAATAAGATTCAGTCAGGTAGTAGAACCTTTTCTTCTCTGGCCGAGCAACCCATTAGATTTGCTTCAGTGAATGCATTGACTTTTTTCCTCTTCTTTTTCTACTAATATTTCTGTCTTTTTAATCCTCTGAACTACTAAACCTAACAAATCATAAAGCCCTTGGGGTGCTGAGATGCAAGGTTTCAAACATTTTTTCCTTCTGACTGGCAGAGAAAGCTGGAATGTGTCCTAATGTTATTTTAAGTGCTTGACTAGTATTTAAACTCTTAAATGGATGGAAAGTTAAAGCAGCAGCAAATGCACGCACACATACATGTACCCCCCTTCCTTTTCCTTCCACCTTCTCCTCCCCCCTGCTTCCCCCCACACACTGAGCTTGGCCTCTCCAAGGCTGTTAATAGCCAAAGCAGATATTGGCTAGACTCTCTGGAGCCAGCCTTCAGCCAATGGAGGGTGACACCTGTGAGTTGATGTTTGTTGAACTCCTCCAGGTGTAGGAAAGATGCTTAAATTGACATAAGGCAGGAGCTGTAAAAACAGGCAAGTATGTCACTCATACATAGAGCTCCCTGGAAGATCCCAAGGCGAAGTCATTGTGAAACAGCTAGACAGAAGAATGTCTCAATTGCTTTGAAATAATTCCAGATTATCTGTTTATCTATCTGCATGCACACACACATTCAGGGATCTAGGCTTATGTGCACTGTGTGCACATGAGGTGTTCCTACAAAATAACATGAGGCTTATGTCCCTACATACACACGTACAAACCCATTCTGTGTTTCAAGGTGATGGCAGGCCGACAATTGTAGAATTAGATGAGGGCAATCCTCTGCTTAGTGTAAGCTCTCACAGGTGGTCTCAGGTGGAGTGGCAGTGGAGGAAGTTTAGTGCTGACCTGTATTTGTGTTAGGTCATGATTGTATGGAAGGCATTGTCTTCCACAGAGCAGCAAACCCTACTCTTGATTTGAGGCAAGTCCTCAAATCCAAGTGCAATCAAATGGGTGTAAAGAAGTGCTAAAACTGTTTGTGGAAGGCAGAGCCAAAAGACATTTCCTTGGCCTCTGCTCACTATCTGTGAAATGGCATGCAAGTTTCTGAGAAATGAGAAGCTTGGTGCTACCTCCACCCAGACACAGAGCAGAAATTTTCCACACTGTGTTCAGGCATGGTAGAAGTGCAGGGACTGAGACTGTGATCCTTGTTCTCAGTAGTAAGGCAACTGTGGGAAGAAGATGCCAGTGCATCATATTTTCTGCTTCTGTTATGGCTGATAATGATTTCTGGGAAGTAAAAACCATTTTCGGTACTTCAAGTCAGTGCATTAGATACTTATCTTCCCTGTCTGGTTACCATCTCTGAGTGAATTTCAAGACCTGTCCCTAGTGGATATTTTGAGCACCCTACTGAAAATTGTGTAAGTTCTCAGGAAGGGCTTGAGGGGCCTGTTCTTGAGTTCATGGGGCTTTCCATCAATAGTCATCCACTGGTACTCACTGCTTTGCAGACTTTCAACCTCTGTTGCCTCACTAAGGTTTAGGTGATCATTGTGGAGGAAAGAACACTTCCTTGTCCTTAGTCTAATTTTAGATCGAGTGCTGGTATGAAATTAGCTTTGACAGTATACTGTCTCACAGTGAGGTATCCAGATAAAGTAATCAATAGGTCTTTATTGGTTCTTTCAGATGGTGTTAAACTGCATAATTGTAAGGTATTGAATTATGGAAATCATGGTAGAAATTACTGGGACCCCTTTGAAATGGTCACATTCTCACTTCTTTTTTAAGCAAAGGTTCATCCGTTCAAAGAGCTTTTTAAGGCAGCTTCCTTTATTATCCCTTTTGTTTAGCACATACCTGAGACATTCAGGAGGGTGTTAGGAAGCACCAGGAGAAATGAATACAATGCAGTCCAAAAAGATCTGTTTAAAAAAATTATATATATATGGAGATGTAGATGCAAACCAGGTGCAAATGTAACAGGAAACCCAGTGTCTGTTTTGGACACCCTGATGTTTTTTATATGCTACTTGCTTCTCCTGGCATTATGCAGCCCAGACTGCTCTAGAAGCTGTGGGCTTCTAGACAAACAAATGACCA
The DNA here is from genome assembly GCF_965140915.1 of Aythya marila. Taxonomy (NCBI): domain Eukaryota; kingdom Metazoa; phylum Chordata; class Aves; order Anseriformes; family Anatidae; genus Aythya; species Aythya marila. The sequence goes on from NC_139043.1 coordinate 51,488,030, forward strand.
TCTTCCCTCTCATAGCCTTCCGCTGCCTCATAGTTCTACAAGATTAGAATCAAGGTCCTTTGACCACTGAAGAGGAGCTTCCTAGTAACATGCTTGCCACTTGTTTTTAATCGTGAGAGGAAAAACAAGATAAAGGAATTGAAAATACTGCCATTTTAAAGACCAGAAAACCTGTTTGGAGTCTTTCTGTGTAGTTGGATTCTTTGTAGGTAGAGTCCCAATCTAGCAGAGCATTTAAAACACTGAGACATTACATTTTCTGAACTGAGGACTGAATCAATTATATTTAAAATTGAGAGAGTACAAGAACTAATCCAAGTACATTGTATAAAATTCCGTATGTCATCCCTCAAATATGTTTTCTGCAACCTGCTGTAGTATATTTGGACTATGATGTGATACAAAGAGTTTACCGGAATTCATCTGGGATAACCTTTCCACAATGTTTTGTCTTTGCCTCTTGTAGATAACGCATGCCATCTAGACTTTTTTTTTTTTTTTAACCTCATAAGATTCACAAAACAAAACTGTAAAAATTTGGCTCAGAAAATCTTTACTGTCTTTCAGAATTAAGCTTACTTTTCACCACTAGTAAAATATATTTATTTTACTTCCGTTGGACTGTGGACAATTTGATCAACTCTAATTTTTAGACAGCTTAATTTTCATTAAGATTTTAATATTCAAATTCAATTAAAAGCCATCTTTACTGAATGCAAAATAATAAAAATAATGCTCGTTACCAGCATCACAAGAACATTTCTGATCGCATTTGCCCTGGTTAAAAATGCTGTCTTTGTTTTCTGCTTACATTTAATTGGCAGAGTTCCTTTAAAGTTTACTCTTGGCCCTGAGACTTGAGAGTGCAGTCAGGCATGTGACTGAGAGCAGTCCTAATAGGCAGGCTGCATAACCTCACCAGCTAAAGCTCACAGGCTATGAAGGGGGTTGTTCACCAGGGGAAAAACACAGTCCACTGCCGCTCAAGCTAGCATGAACTTTATATACTACATGCCTTGCTGATTGATTAAAAATGTAGTCATCCTTAAAGGCAAATCACCTAAGGGCTTACAATAAGTTACAAATATAAAGATGGTTTTATGGAGTGTACTTTTACGTAACAGACTCTTTCAGGATGAGGACTTTGTTTGCAAAGTCAGTGCAAGTTGGTTGGTGACTCCTGTTAGCTTGCTGGTTAAGGCAGGTTCTCATGAATCAGTTCATGTGGAAACCAAACTGCACCTGAGCAAACATAGGAAGGTGGAGAACGAATTGCTTTCAGTTTTCAGCCACAAAAGTTAGAGTGACTTATGCATGTTCCAGTAGGGAAAACTTTCTCTCATGGCAGATTATTTGATAAGATATGGCAGAAATTAATTTTATTGGGGCTAGTAAATGTTAGTTATTGTATGGCTGCCCCCCTTCTAGCTAGATTTAAAGATTTATCTGGAGTAATAAAATGAATTTGACCCTCTGTCTCTGTTACTCTGATGCCCTCAGTGAACTGGTATGAGATGGCACACAGGAAAGTATGACACATTTGCGTATGTATTCTCTAGATACCAAAAAGAATAAGTAAAACAAGGTATCTGACAGTCCATGTGCTTTTTATGGTAGGCTTAACAGTATGTAGCCACAGCTTCAGCTCAGCCTTAAGAGCATTGGGAACAGAAGAGCAGGTGACTGTGCAAAAGCACATTGTGTTGAGGCCAACAAAATGGCCTCTGAAAGAGTATTCATTCCATTCCATTGATAGGCAGTTACTGCGTCAAACTCTTGACAGATTTTTTCTTGCATATAGTAAGAACAAATATATATATTTATATATTTATATATATATATATATAATTCATTTTCTAAGCAGATGTGTTGCTCTACCAGTGTGTACTAGTAACCCCTTTTCATATAGGCAGCTTTCAATGTGGGCATAAATTCTTTCATGTGCAGCTAATTAAAACTGTGCTGAAGAAGATAAAGGCACAGCAAGTGCATGTATTATCTGTCTGGCATGGTGTATACTCAACATGTTAGGGTAGAGACCACTCTGTCTATTGTCTTACAACATATCAATACTAAGAACTGGATCCAGACAGGCAATGTTGGCTCATATCCAGAATATGTTACAACTGTATGTGTATATATCACAAGCCTGAAGTATTTAAACAGACCCCAACTCCGGTGTATCAAAGTGTCTAGAAAACACATTTCTTCAAAAGAGCCTTTTCTACTTTGGAATAAGCAAGAAAAATAGTAACAGGCAAGATATATTACAAAATCTGGGCCCCCATCCAGGAAAAGCACAAGTTTCCAAGATCCTCACATTTTTACATTATGGCCTATATTGAGGTCAAACCTTTTTAAGGTGCAGATTTTTCTGCTGGGTACTTGAGGAGGAAACAATGTGGGTTCATTTCCATTTTGATTCTTTATGATGCATAAAGGAATCCTGTGAAATTTGATTTTTAAAAGGTTGTGGCTTCTTTTTTCCTTCTCAGTTCTATTCCTGACTTGTCACCTGATTTTCTATGTTTTTTGGGGCTGTTAGTGCTGAGGATTGTGGATCCCTCCTTGAAGAGGGAAGATGCTGAAGCTTTAACAGACTTTCTCCAACAAGCTTGAAACTTCTGAATCTTTGTTCATTTAAAAGAGGTTTTGCTTTCATTGTATCTCTTAACTTTACTGGTTTTCCACAGAGTCTCACTATGGCAATGAGATAATGAAAGCATGAATTTATACTGTCCAGAAAGAAAAAGACACTGGAGAAAAAAAAAATCCATTAAAAAATTATCAATACTAATAATGACAACGACAACAATAATAATAAAGCCGGAAAACATCCTGTCTATTCGTATGCCATTGGGATAGCCCTAAAAGATTTTTTTCTAGGATAGAGAAAAATCCCCTCAGTGGGTTCAGCAGTTCATTTCTTCTGGCCACAGAGAGGGAGGGTGTAGCATTGGCACAGCTTGGGATTGAAGGCTGATTCCCGGTTCCCCTCTTGGGTTCTCCTGAGGGCCGTGGTTGGTGACGCCAGATCAGGACTGTGTTCAGCCTGCCAGGTGGCCAGTGCTGTCCTACTGGTTTGTTCCAGGTGAGAGTTATTGCATATAAATTACATACTGCTGTCTGCCCTTGGCCTCACGCTGTAGACACTGATGAAAATACTTTCCACTCATCCCCTTGTCTGCCACAGTTAATCCTGTGCAGCCATTCTTTTTAATACTGCATGTAGATACATGCAAAATTCATTACTAAGATGCCTTGTTCAGGTTTATCTTACTTTCTATTTGCCTTTGATTATAAGGAGCCCCAGGGATTTCATCTTGTGGCATATACTGACCATTCAGTGGAGCTATTAAGAAAAGAGGTAAGATAGGGTGATGTATCATTTCTTGCTAGCCAGTCAGATACATAGTTTAACAATGATGCTATGACTTTTTTCCTTACTTGATTCATGTTTTTTGTGAATCGCTGACAGAGTCAGTATCAATCTTCCAAAAGATGGGAACACTTTCCAGTGGCTGCTTTATTATACACGGATGGTATGCACATCCACTGCACAGGCTTTGCCTGGACAGAGCAAAGTTGAACATTTGCACGTACTGACAGTCTGACAGATGGAGAGCACATTAGATCTACCATGTATGTGCTGTGCAGATGCCCCTAAGTCTGTCCTGAGTTCATTTAACCTGCTGTCTATGTGGGTTGGCTGTTGGCTCAGTGCAGCTGTGTTGGCCAGATTTGTCATGACAAGTGCTGAGCTGTGCTCCTTGGTTTGCTCAGGGTGGTTGGACATCTGCAGCCTAGTGAGAACCATGTCACTGCTCCTGCTTGGACCTGTCTGTAGGGCAGCCAGCAAGACCAGGCAAACATCCCAATGCTTCTTTTCACTCAGATTTCTGGACAGATAAAAGACGACGTGTTTGGTGAAACTGGCATCTAGAGTGACTGCAGTAATCTATCAGTTCTTGGCCTCCTGTAACCTCTTCAGGGAGTATTGTCCTATGCAGTTCTGGAGTGCCACTAACCTTTGCTTTCTGCATCTCCTCTCCTGCAAGTAAGGCCAACAGAATGGGTAAAGCTAAAAGAAAATGATGCTGTCTGATAAGCCACAGTGACTGGAATAGCCCTGCAACTTTGCTAGAGACATCATAATATACTGTGAAAGCTTAAGTACTACACAGTCATTAGGTTTGGGCCCTAGGCATTTTCTGGGGTGAATTTTTTGCATTTCCACAGGAGGGGTTTGCAGAACCTTTTCATTTCCATGTTTTCTGTCCTGATCTTGAGTTAAGTGGTAGCCACTAATCTCAATGTTTCATATTAAGAAATCTGGGAAGTCTATGCCTTCCACTACTGCCTCACAGAAAAGCTTGCTTCACATACAATGAAAGATAAGGGGTTTGTTTTTTTGCTAGAGATTGTGTGGGTAAGAAGGCATCCAATCTGTCAAACTCTTCATGACTAATAAATATTAACTGCTTCAAGTCTTCTAATTATTATTATTATTTTTTATTATTTTTTTTTTTAATGTGTGGCCAACTACTTAAATATTTAACCATCTGCCAAAAACACACTTGGAGGTTTATTCTACAACATACAGACAATATTGTAGACAATGGAAACTTTTAATATAATCTCTAGATGAATATAACATTATTTTTTTTTTCCTCAAGTCAATAAAGATAAAATGTAGTGTGTTAAATGTTGTCAGGGTCTCCGCATAATGACACCCCCAGTCTCCTCTAATCACTCCTCTGTTCCAACATGTTGGAGGATCATATTGTCACAGAAAGGTTGAAAAACTCCCTGTGTTAAGATACTGAACAGTTAGTTAGCCCATGTTGGACACAACGGAGCTAGCCACAGGATATGCCCATGCCTCTTCTATGTGATGCAATAGCTGAACACAGTAGGATGCATACAGACCAAGAATAATGATACTCATTTTCAATTCAAGCTTAGCAAAGCAGATGTATACCAGCTGGGCTTCCACCTCATGGTCTTCTCACTTTCACTTTCTTTTGCATTCTTTGCTTCTCTTGATCTAGCAATGTCTGTAAGACTGATGCCTTGGGGGGGAAAAAGGGAGAGAGAGAGACTTTGAAATGCCAGGCAGCAAGCAGGAACAATCCAGACAGCAGGTGATATTTCAAAGCTTCAGGTCAAGATGAATCATCAAGCCCTGAGGCCCTATATTACTTCAGATCCCCAGAAGCCGCCTAAATTCCAGAAGCTAACTGACCTCTTTAAAGGTGGTAATGAATAATCAATACTATATTTGATCCCTTGCATGAAGGTATTACAACAAATGGCACCATGGCTTTTGAAAGGAAGAATAACATTTTGATCTTACATGGTAAAATTGCCATGCTCAAGACTACCTCCTGGCTCATATGCTTAATTATGTAATGATATCCAGCTGTACTACAAAGGTGTCTTGCAGAAAGCCAGGCTCCACTAAGAATAAAGGGTCTGATAGGAAATGTTTAGACTCTGAGATACTCTGACACAAAATTATGTTTCTGAAGAGAATCCCTGGTTGTGTGTTTTTATGGTGTTCTGCTCAGGACCAGGCAACCAAAACAAGACCACGCTCAATAAAAAAAGGCTTATAATTTTAACTGGGGAGACAAAGCAGACTTTGGGTCTAGTTTCACCAACAGATGAATAAAATGTCATTCAGTGAGATCTAAAAGGCTATAGAAGAGATAAATTATTCCTATCCTTACCCATTGTTCTTCCCCTCCCATCAGTTGTACTTTCCCTGCAATGCAACATTAGAACTGTCTTATGAGATAGAAGTGTGAGGAACATCAGCTCGAGCTGTGTCCTCACTGGTCAGGTATATAGAAATGTGTTTTGGATATGGATTAAGCTGTGTTGTGTGTTACAGATGTCTGAGTACACATGGACTTAAGAAGCTGCATTTTCTATCCAAGCAAGGCAAGGAGCCCTGCTGAATTCAAGTAGTCCTGGAGAGGTGACTTCCTCCGTTTGAGTTGTTGGAATAGTATTTATTTATGTATTTCTGAAAGCTCTGAAAGGCTTTTTTTTTTTTTTTTAATATAAATTAGGATCCTGGGATGCCTGCCACATTGGCTAATGTTTCAGTCTGAATTACATGTGGGACTTGTACATCTTTCTTTTCTTCTGGGATGGTATATGTACGTCTTTATTGGTTTATATAGTAGTTGTCTCTTGTTCATAATGAAGTGCTGAAAGAAACAGTATATACAGCCTTGGGTTTGGAGCATGAGATTATAACACTGTCACTAACAGTGTACCAAGGACGTACTACAACACAAAACCTCTAGCATTAATCCTGAAGTGGACTTTACACCATCCATGCCAGTGGTAACAAAGTCCATTAGTGGAGCCTTGCTTTTGGTTATATGTTGTATTAATGACTGAAAGCTCTTAATTCAGTGAAGAGACAGATTAGATTCACTTCCCATATTTTTTGGCTGTTGAGGATGAAAGCTCAAATGATGCTTTACATGTAGGAACTTCACAGGTTCTCCAGATGAAGAGTCTTCTTCTTTTCATCTTGAATGTGACTGATGATACTGTGCTCTGTTTACAAGGTACAACATTTACTTGCAGGTGACTTTCTTAATTTTATATTCATTCTGTTTAGCATTGAATAGGTGAAATAGAAAATGTGTTGTTATTATTGTTGTAGAGATTTCTGAATTTAAATCAAGAGAGAAGAATCTTTGGAGATGACCTGAGCCCTACCACTAAGTTTCAGGGGTGGGAGGGTTGGCACCAACCCACAATATGGTGGAGGCCTGTTAAATCCATTTTCAAGAATGCTCTCCTCCCCTAGTCCTACGTCTCACTTGAGTGAAATTTGTATCCACATTGGTATTAGAAGCAATTGTATATGGAGAGAGGTATTTCACAATACTACAGCTCAGCAGGAAGTTCTGATCTTGAACCAACAAGGCTCCTTGGATTTGGTGGGGATGTGTACAATGACTTAAGTAAATTGCCAGTGTTTAAGCACTGTTAGCTTGAACCTATTTGTACTTTTCAGCTCCTGCTCCAAGACAAAGTCTCAGTAGCTACTACCACTCCTCACTGACTGTGCTATAATCTAACTTTTTCTTTAGCCTGGCTCTTTTCAATCACTTGATTCCAAAGTTACTCCTTCCCTCTATACAAACTAGTCAGATCATTTTCTGTGAGTATTCCAATTTAATGAGTTTTTCCAAAAGCCTGTGTTGCTGAGGCACAAGTGTGCAAGAAGAAAACATCACAATCCTAGAAACAGAATTATGGAGGAAGAAGAAAATTTGAAAGATATTAGATATCTAAGATGTAGGACTTCATAACCAAGTGTTAGTTCTCTCCTCTTTATGAATTATGATAGTTTTTCCTTACTTTTTAGTAAATTCTGCTGTTCACAATTGGGGTGTGTGTATATATGCACGCGCGTGTGTGTGTATATGCAAGTGAGAGTATAGATGTATATATAGAGATATATGCCACAGTTTGCTTCAAGGTGAATTTATGACAATTATTCATAGCTGAAGCAACAAAAAGAGGGAAATTAATATATAAAGGAAAAGAGTTCCTAATGGTTCTATAAGATAACAATAAAGGAGTTTGTATTGTCTTTCTATTTCATAGGAAATTCCATGACTGTGCATATAATAAGCCCATGAAAGGTGGGACACCAGAGTGGTGGAATGCATTGACAATGAATGCAATCTTCTTTCAACTGCTGATGGATTTTCTGTAGATTGTATCAGTAGGAACAGCAGAAATGAGATGCAGTGTATTCCTTCCCTACAAGAGAGCTGTGACTGGAATCTTTGACTCTTTTTTCACTTGTTTAGCTAGCCTGGTAATGCTATCAACTTCAGGAGAGCTTTTGTTTAGGGTTGATTTTATTTTTTTCTTTCTCTGTATTTTACCTTCATCTCCCTACCCAAACCTCTGTATTTCTTTTCATGTTTTCACTGAATGTAAACAAATTCTCTGACAGCCAGGAGCAAACCTATAAGTAAACAGAAGCACAACACCACTTAATTTAAATGTTAAACAAAAGCTGTTCTAACCCTAACTCAGTCATGCTCTCTGGGGTTGTTAAATTAGTGGCAGTGTGCTACCATTTTCCCACAAGTGGCTACCACAGTGACAGCAGTCTGGTACAAAAACATCCAGAAAGGTTTAAATTACTTGAAATGCAGGTAGCAGTCAAGTTACGGCAACACGGTACTCAGCACAAACTAGTTAACCCTGCCTTTTCATGTAGGTTTACTGAAGTCTGTGCTGACACGATGACTGTCAGTTCCCAGAGAGTTTTTAAGTCTAGCTAGTGGTATGCAGTAGCCTGCACTACCTACCAGCCACCATGTGACTGCAATTTAGATATACACTTCATGTCAGCAGTCTTGTACTGAAAGGGCCTTGCTTTTCTTCCATCTCCCAGGGAAGATCAATGAAAAGGAGGTGAGGTCACAAAATGGAAGCATCTTGGGCTCTGACCAGGAAGGATGTATACTGCAGTCCAGTTCAAACAAGCTTCCTTGTAGAGAACATTTAAAATCTCTATAAATCTAGATTCAAGGACTCAGTTATGTTCACGGCACTCATCTACTGTCTGTAATGATTTCCATTAACCAAGTGGGCAGATGGAAGATTCTGGAGGGCAAGAGTCTACAAGCAAATAGTACTTTTCAATGGATGATAACTTTGATTTCAATATTCATATCCTAAATCATTATTCAATGTAACATTTGCAGGCTCTGACCCAGGTGGCTCTGCCTGGTTTGAAGGACTCTTTCCTGTGAGATAACCTTTTTCTTCTCTGTGATTAACTGTCAAAAAACGTATTAGTCTTTACACCCATGTTTGTATTGCTTAGTCATCTCTCCAAAATTTTATTTGGCCTTAAAAAAACAACCAACCAACCAAAAAAAAAAAAAAAAAAAAAAAAAAAAAAAACCACTACTGAAGACAAGGTTTGTTAGTAAATAAAAATGTATGTTATAAGGAAAGTCTTGAAAGAGTTAAAAAAAAAAAAAAAGAGTCCATTTCAAGCCTTTACATTTTGAAAACATTGATGAAATTAGTTTTTCACTGTTTTACCACCACTACTTTCAAGCTTCCTTCCCACGCTGCTGTGCGAGTTACTTGCAGAATACTCGGGGATACAAATCTTCACCAAGCTTGACTCTTAGTTTCTCTGACAAATGCTCATGCTGTGAAAGAAGAGACATTCTGCTGCCCTGGATTGAGCAGGCTGTCAGACTTCCCCAGAGAAGTTACCATGGAAAGAAGCTTCTTCGAAACCTTGTTTAAAGTGAGGGCTGTTAATCAAGGCCTTGGTGCTCTCATTAGAGAGGGAGGGAACCATTTAAAGTCAGGAAGCTGCAGTATATGAAAGTCATGAAATTGAAATGAATGCATCTTTTGCCAGCTGGTTTCACACCCCCAGTTGGCAATCCACAAAGGTTTAGAGGGGGAATTAAATCCATTTTTCAGCAGAAATAACTATTTTTGTGATTATCATATAGATTCCATGAGCTACACTTTGGTCCTATCAAGACAGGCAGGCAGCTGCATGAGAGGTGGAAAGAGAGAAAATGATTGAGATGAAATCACCACCAACAACTATTGCAGGCAGGAAGGCAGTTTTGGATCCCAGCCACAATACTTCTGCAACCTGGTTTGAATGGGCCTGACGGGATGCCATAATGGAACCTACACTGAACAAGGTACGTGGAAAGCTGTCTGACATGGGCTCTATTTCAAAGAAAAAATACAGTTTCCATCCAGGCTTTAATTGCTTTTATTTTACTTGTTTTGCTCTTGGGGCTAAGATTGCTTTCAATAAAATGAGATTTAAAAAGTAGAGTAAAATAACACTCTAAAACAGAGTCAAATGAGAAGAGCTTGGAGAAGAAAGGGTTTGTCCTAATGTCAGTCTTTAAACCAGCTGAAAGGCCTGAACAAAATGGATGACTGAAGTTTATTATCGCTGTTTGGGGTACAGTTCTGCTCTTACACGTTTTTCTGAAAAGCCACTAGCCTTCAAAGTCCAATACGTTTTACGAGAGCAGAAGTGGAGCGGCATCTGATTTTGGTCTGTTTTTGTTTGTTTGTTTGTTTTGTTTTGTTTTTTTGTTTTGTTTTGTTTTGTTTTGTTTTGTTTGTCTGACCATTACCTTACTGCAGAACTGATGACACAGCTCCCACCTTTATCAGCTCTGGACACAATCTTAGCTTCCAAGTACAAATGCTACAACTGAGTTTCAGTTGCAGAGCAAATCTGTTTTGTGTATCAAAGGTCAGGATCAAGTCCTTAGCTGTGAATTGCAGGAGTATAAATACTTTCTGGCAATCAAACTTTCGTTGTCTGGTGTATCTTCAGAGTCAACAATTGTGGCGCCTGCTGTTTCTGATGGCAATTTCCCCATCCCCTTTTGGATTACTGGAAATTCATCCCTGTGCAAAGAGCACTTGTATCTCTTGAAGTCCCAATTTGTGTCCCATTGTGATTATTTAAGAAGTGTCTGGGAGCCTTGTAGGAACTGAGCCCTGGGATAAACTAGAGATTAGTTTCTATTTACTGCAAAGTACCAGAAAGCATGCTAGCCAAACATCCCTGGCAGAAAGGCAGAGAACATCAAACTGTAGCACTCCAGCGCCCTTGCCACTGGTGTGACTTGAGTGCTCATAGCAGCTCTTGCTGCGCACACAGGTAGAAGGTCAGTGTATTTCTGTGTTAAAACAGAGAAAAGGGAGGTTGAGAAGAAGAGAATAAAAATGTGTGGCCTTTCTGAGCTCCCATAAAAACAGCAACAATTTAGATAAGATAAAATAAGAACTATCCATTATCTCTAGGCATTACTGTAATGATTACTAAATATTAGAGAGAAAAAAAATATTTTCTATCTAGAAGATGGCATAGCAGTTCTTGAGGGCTTACTAGCAAGACACCCTTGTACTGTTCCATTCCCCCAGAGAACCCACCTTTTAATATTTCTTCTGTTGTGAAATAGAATAAATATGGGTGGATCATTGTTTTAGAGACTGGTACTTTGTAGCTTTGTCTAGAAGACTCCACTGATTTATCCAGCAAAAGAGAAGGGAAATATCCACAGTCTCCATGTTGCTGGTTTGCCAGTTATTGAATACTGCAGATCAGTAGTACACAACCTTTTCAGAACCCATGTGTCATTCTGACAACTTTCCAGGACCAAGGGGGGCAGACTTAATCTGCATGTATATTAACATAAATTTACATAGGAATTGAATCAGAGATGAATGTGCACAGTTGTTATTATTGTGTATTTACAATAAACTGCACTGTAAGTGTTGACAGCGCTTCACAAAACAGAGAGGAAGACAAAACATTCTTTGAGAGTTGAAGAGTAAGTGAAGCACCATTTTCCTGAAAATGGTTCTTCATGTCTTCCCAAAAAATTGATATGGCCACAGGCATAGACGAATGCAGTGTTGAGGCTGTTAGGTGGCTACCGTATTTGTATGAATAGCAGATTAAATCTGATCTTCCACAGAGAGAAACTTGCTGTGGTCTGAAGTTTGGAGGAACCCTGACTTTCAGGGATGGAGATAAGGATTTGGGAATTTGTGTGCCCTGATCCAAACTTGTATCTCAACTCCCACTTTTTTTACTGAATTACGCAAGTTCCACTTCTCTGTATAACAAGAGGAAAAGTTTCACTTATCTTACATTTCTGCCTACTTGCTATTTAACACGGAAGCAGACATTTCTAAGCTTGTGATGAAAGAAGAGTTGCAACAGTGCTGCGTATTTGAAGACAAGACAAGGAAAATTTGCTGTCTCCTGGTATGGGAAAGTCAGTGGTGCACAGTAGGGTTACAAGTAAAACCCTTTCACATGCTATTTCACTGCTAAAGAAAGGATCCCCTCTGAAAAGACCTTTAAATAGATGTGCTTTTGATGTGATGCAGAAGAAAAAAAAATATTCTAATGTTGATTTTTTTTTCTTTTTTGAAAATTAATCAGCAGTGGGCACTGACATTTAATAAACTGGCCTGTAGCATCCCTGGCCATAGAACACCCTGGGAAAAACTCCAAACTGCCAACACAATTGCTGGATAAGCCAGCCTAAGGGGCCTGGAGGGCACTGCCAGAAGAAATATCCCCTTTAACTTTCAGCCATGGTGAAGCTGTGCATTCATTACCAAAGAAGTGGAAGAACACCGTGATGTGCTATGACTACATTGTTTAATATACTTGCTTAGATCTTGGAATTAACTCTTATTTGACCATTATTTTTGATGTCTTTTCTCTTGAGAAAGTAAAGAATAATAAAGAAAAGGATGTATGTGTTCAGCACATCTCTTTCTGTACTTTGCTTTTGGGAATTGTGTAGTTCAAGACAGGGTGGAAAATGAATGAAACCTTAAAACAATACACCTGTTAGTTCAAATAAATCAGATTAGACCCTGGGTTGAATGTGTCAGCTTTGGGAAACATCTTATTTAGAACTATGTGGATGCTAGCAAAGCTTTGAGGGTCAGATTGTGGTACAGGTGTAAATCAGAGTAAGCCCTGCAACCTTTGCTGTAAATGCACCACAGTAGGGGCAGGGTGTTCAGAATGTCTTCTGACAGATATCTGACCTCCTTTAGGACCTTAAGAATGAGAGGGAAGTGGCAGTGAGTTGGCTCTCAGACTTCCAGGCGGTTTCCCATGGCAGCTTAACTGGTCCCCCTTCATCAGTTACTGCTTATATATGTGAGCTCTTATTCTTTGGCAAGTATGATGTAATGCAATTTATCCTCATCTTTTTTTCAATCCAGGTTATCCTTGTGAGCCTAGGTCTAAAAAACAAAGAGAAACGATGACCTTTTTGGATTCTTTTTCAGAGGGCCTGGTCTCAGGGTATAACTGCATCTATGAGAATAGGAGATTGATATGGTAGCACATGCCTCTTTGTCAAATTTTTCTTGGCCGTTTGGTTCAAAACCTTGTCTTTCATGCTGTGTGAGTCACTTTTCTATTGGCAGTCTAAAACAGGCGAATGAAGCAATCCTACTGCAAATCTTGGGACAATTATTGGCCATCCTAAAACATGTACGTGCCTTTTGTCTGAACAAAAAAAAAAAGTCATAAATAATGTTATCCCTGTGAATCAGAGTAACCCAACTCAGGGCTTTTGCTTACAAATCATCTCATAAATTATTCAGCCAGTTCCAATTTTTAGGTGACTTGCTGAACGGAATCTAGGTCATAAATTGACATATCCTAAATTGGGCCAGTGACAGGATGGATTACATAAGGACTTTCACTGCAGAGCCCCAGGTCCTAGCCCCTGCTGCAATAAATAATTAAGTATTTTATGGAGCATGGGATAAATCCAAGAGACTGGGGAAGCTTTGATTTAAAATACACTATAGCCTAGTGGTTAGAAGCAATTCCTGGGAGACTCAAGCTCTGTTCTGTGGTCTAAATCAGGCAAAAGAAGGAGTTGAGGCCAGTTCTAGCCTCACAAGGGACAAGTCTGGCTGGCAATAGGTGGGAAGGTGGTCATGTTCCCTCCAGGTGCTTTTTGTGAGGCATCCACCTGGGAGGCATGTTGTGAGAACCTGAAAGCCAAGCGGAGGAATGTTTAATTTTTGAAAGTGCAGATCAAGCCTCAAGCTCCTTACAGACAGTGTAATGCTTGTCTCCAGCAGCTGAAACATAAGGTACTTTTGTTATGTAACATTAAGCATCTGTAAATTTAGTTGACCAAATGGGAGATGTCTTGTAGATCCAAATTTGAGTTCAGGTGCCTAACATGGCAGCTCATTACTTTAGGCTATTTATGAGTTGGGTATCATGTGCTTTTATGTTTACTATAATATTTTCAATTCTTTCCCCACACTGCTATTTTGAGCTAACCTCAGTACCCACAGAGGGCTCCATGACCCATCCACTGACTGCTGAGTTTGCTATGAGACTAACTGTAACTCTGTGCCTGGTTTTCCCTCCCATCTGGCAGCAAAAATGAACTGCTGCTGACTGAATGACCACTGATTCTCTTGGAAGCGGAGCTATGCTAACAGCAACAGCCAACTCTGTCACCATTTGTGAGGATTTGTAGCTTGGGCTCTGAGACATCTGGCTGAGATATTTACGCAGTCCCGTATTGCACTCACTGAGGCTCTGCTTTCACATCTGGAGTCTAGACTGAGTGACTCTATGGGCTGGCCTTCAAGCCTCCAAGCAGCTCATGTCCCTCTTGTTCTCGCACTTTGTCTTTTTATTGCTTTATTGGTTTATTTATTTGCTGTAGGTGCTCCTATCATATCTCCTCAGACATTCCTGTAATGGTCACTTGAGAGCTTCAGTGAGGAACAGCAGCAACTGAAAGAAACCGGGCAAAGGCAGACAGGATGTACAGGGAAAAAGGGCTGTGTTGAGGCAAGGCTTTGATTGCGTGGTTGTGGTAATGGGGAATGCCTGGTGCTTGATTATGCTGTTTCTTCTGACTTGTACAGCTGTGACTGTGGGAAATGACAGTGCTCAGCTGCGCACAGCTTGCATTCAACACATGTGACAGGGAGCGGGGGTTTCTGTAAGCTGCTAGAGTTGGCCAAGTGGTTGAGCCAGGCAGGGAAATGTGGTTGAGCCAGGCAGGGAAATGAATCACCCACTACCCTGAGTCAGATCCATCAGTAGAACGCAGGTACAACCTGGGTCTTCACAGAGCTGTTCAACTTCAACCTGGTTAGAGTTGTCCTCTGGATGGAGACCATTCATTGTCCCCAGGGATAAGGCAGGGGCCCAAGGGCTAAAACATGGCATGGTGGTTAGAAGTTATAGCCAAAATGTAGAGATCTGAGGTACCTGAGACATTGGTATAGGGCTGGTAAATGCAGCACAGGTCCCATGGGAGAGACCTAGAGCATCTAAAAGAGACATTTAGGTTTAGGAAAATAATTCCTTCATATGTTCTGCCTTTGTGCTTAATAGTGTATACAGAATCACAGAATTGTCTAGGTTGGAAGAGACCTCAAGATCATCGAGTCCAACCTCTGACCTAACACTAAGAAGTCCTCCACTAAACCATATCGCTACAGGCTGCAGCCCCATGCTGGTGCTGTACTTCTGCAACAGGAATCCTTCTTGATCTGAGTACTGGCCCCAACGATATCAGCTGTTGCTGCTTCCTGCACTAGGAGCAAATCTTCCTGTCTATTGCTGTCCTTATTCTCAACCTCTCCTAATTTCTTTCCTTTGGCCTTTAGTCTATTAGCTCCCCTCGGTCATCTGTCTGTCCCATATTCTCCTTGTAACAGTTTTCCTTTGCAAAAAGGGAAAGAAATGGTTAGGCGACCATTTCCTGGTTGCCTAACAGACCTGTTTGCCGCTGCTGGAGAAATACTGCTAGGGTATGAAAGGCTAAGTATTGTTGACAACAGAGGTGTTATGATCTGGAAACACAGTGGAGAAACTGAATAGTCTAATAGGGGAAATGTATGTAGTGCTTGAAAAGACGGGTACTGTGAATGTACCTGTTTGTGTAGGTAGGTCTGTATATATTTGGATATAGATAAGCCAGAATCTACATTAAGAGAATGTCACAAACTCTAGAAATTCAAGCACTGAAATACAGTTCAATTCATCCTTTAAAGAAGGGTAAAAAGGGATTTCAGATATTCTCTGTGCACTTAAAGTAGCCAGCAACAGCATGATGGCAGTTCTAAGTAAAGGGCCTTAATCAGAGTATATAAAAAGACTGGAGTGGTGTTTGAACAGCATGTCCAGCTCCCAAGCATTGTCTCTTTCCTGCTATCAATGACACCCATTGTGCAATAACAACATTTGCACAGAGATACGTCCTGTTTTGCGCACAGAGAATATATTGAAGCAACCATAGGGCTGCACTAGCCTTGACTAGAAAAGTCCCCAAGGGCCCGTCTGCCAGCTGCTGACTGATGTAGAGCTGCTGCTACTGATAATAGGGTACATGTGCTGGCTTTGAGCTGAACTAGGCAATCTGGGGCACAGTCAGATGTGCTCAACAAGGATCAAGTTCAAACCTGTTTAAGAAGTTAGTTCCCGTCAGCAGTGATTTAAGCTAAGTAGTTTTGCTGTGGATTGGAAAGGACAAGGAATGCTCACACAGTCAGCTATTTCATCTTGGCTGTCACAGTGGTGATTTCAACACAGCCAGAGGAGTCGGAAAGAAAACAAAGAGCTAAGATCTGTAACTTCCTAAACCATAAAGACACGAGCTGCTAAAGGTGTATTTCCATTAGATGTTTGCCTGTTTGTATGTACCAGAATTATGCTACCTACTTTGCTCTTTGCAAGTAATTGAAATCAAGAGATGCCTAAACTTCTTTGAAGATGTAGGTCATTGTTCAAGACTGGAGGTGGCTGCCATTGGTTGAATGCTGCTGATCCTTTCAGGACTTCAACCACAACAGGAAGAATGTAAGTGTGTGTGAGGCTAGAAAACACAGGTTTTTGCTTTAGAGATTGAAGTACCATTGCTGGAGAGCAGGCATAATTTTCCCCACTTTATGCTGTCACAGGAGAGGAAATTGAGAAATGACCACTGCAAGATTTAAGAATCATAAATACACTAATAATTAGGCAACAGAACATTGTACATGACATCTGCATTAATGTCACCCAAATTCATCACTAACCATGCTCCTTCTAGGGATATCCCACATGTGGTAAGCAGGATATACTTTTGTGTGAATAGTGTTTCACACCATCCCATATCAGTGAGGTCGGCTATGCTGGCTTCCAGGCTTGGGAGCTAGAGTTGGCCTTGTATCAGAACAGTCATACTGTGAAGCTACTGAGCAGAGCTCCTCTGTATTTCCCCAAATTATTCAGTTCCTTTATCAGAAAAGTACATCTTATTCAGCAGGAAATGAAGCAAAAGGTCTTCTTAGTGATTATTGCCTCCTGGAAATATTACTGCCATATACTTGTGGAGTTCTGGAGCAGCTGTAACTGTTCTGGAGTTCAGCTGTAACTATTCATCTTTTTCCTGAGAGGATTCCTAGTGAAGGCACCTTCAGGCGGATCTAGAAAAATAGCTCTGTGTTCAAGCCCTAGGTAGGCTCTGAGCTGTGAGTAAATGCCAATGATGAGATTTCTGTTGATAGTGAGAACAGGAGTTAAGATCTTAAAAAAAAAAAAAAAAAAAAAAAAAAAGCACTGTAAATAACTACTACTCTGGCTTGGATAAACGATGGTAAAACAAAGGTGACTGGAATAAAATGTTATGTCCGCTAAGTGATCATTATCTTATAATGAAATATAAGGTGAAAATACACACATAAACACAGAAAACAAAAAAAATAAAAAAAAATGACTTAAATCTTGTTACTCTGGCAAAGATCCCACTGACCACAATAGTATTTTACCTTTGCAAGGATTAAGAGAACAGCAGGATCTGAACAGCTGGTTGCTTAGTTGGGTTGTTGGTGTTTCTAAACCTATAATAAGGCAGTGCTGAATGCAAATATCTTATAATCTGAATACAGAGATCTTATACCATCACTCAAGACCTCTTGAAGGCAATGCATACAACATACAAATAGAAGCTGTAATCTATAATGCCACAAATCCTTTAGGAGGATTATCTCTGTTATCTCATCTGGCATCAGAGAATTACATGTAATATAGACACATAAATGGCTTAGTCACAGAAAGATCCTTTAGAAAAGGGTAGTAGAGAGGAAGTTTTGTTTGCTTCTAAGCTGGACAGAAGAAGAAAAGCTCTTCAAATGACAAATGGATCGGAGCTGAAGTCCTCTTTGGGTTCACAGCAAATCTTTTTCACTTGGGAGAATTAGCCAAGGGAGCTGGACCCCCACTATCTTGATTTTCATGTAGTCATTTACAGCTATGCAAAGGGTTGGTGTCACACATGCTTGTGCCTCCATTTCCCTTTTACTAGGTTCAGTCAATCTGCATCAGTGCAAGGGGCTATGGAAAGTGGAAGACAATCGATGACTAAACTCTGTAGCTCCCTATCAGCCCAACAGAAGCCCTAGATTTGAATAACTTGAGCTGAGGATAGGATTGCTTGACTTGAGGCTCAGTCTCATAGCTAAACTGATGATTTACTAATTGCAGGGCCTGCCTAGATTCATCTTGCATAGTTTTCTCCGACTACCTTCACTTATTTCTCCTTATAGAACCCTGCCAGTTTCTTAAGAAAATGAAAAACTGATGCAGTATGATAAAATTTCCCCATTGGCTATGGCTGTTCTTATGTCTCCTACCTACCTTGTATCTTTTTCCATCCAGATGAATGGGATTTTAACCTAGTCTTGTGTGCTTGCTCCAGTCACCTTATTTCCTTCTCACCTATGTATCACCCTGTTTTTCCTCTCAAAATCTCGCTCTGTCTCTCCTTTACTAATAAAAGGAGAGTTGTTCTGTGCCTTCTTAAAAATACTTATTTATCAGAATCCCTTCCCTCACCAGTTACCAACCAATTACCAACTCTTTCATTCCTTTCATCTCTAATTGCATCTCAGACAGCACTGAATGTGTTGTTTATTGCCCATAAGCCAGTGTCAGAGGTGCTGTCCCAGATCCTCCCCAGTCCAGCCTCTACACTTCTCATTCATCTCAAACCACCCTCTCCAAGTTCTTTAATGATGGTAGGATAAAAAGAAAATAAGGGAAAGGACATGTTGGCATACCTTGTAATTTTAAATACCTATTTTATGTTCTGATGTTTTGGGAACTGATTAAAAACCCACTAAATTAAAATTAACTCTAAATTAACTCTTTCCATAGATGTAATGATCTTTAGACAAGAACTAGCAAATTTATAATTTGTGAGAGTCAGGGTTCAAAAAGGAATTTCAGTATTTTTGTTCAAAGATGGGTCATTTCCTGTAGCTTTCACAGTGTCCTTTCCACTCTACTGACCTCTGCCTTATCATATACAATCTCCTTTATATTCACTTTTACAGGATAAGTAGTTGGATGTGCATAGAAGAATGTTCCATTTTCTGAGAGCATTTCTTGGATTCCCTGAAGAGATTAGTACAAAATTTTAATTAGGGGCATTGGCAGAGTTCCCACATGCTGGTGTATTAGGCTGTGGTTTTCATTTTCATTCCCCATTTTGGTTCCTATACAATGCATAGGATTTCAGTGGAACCATGAGACTTATGGCTGGTTTACGATGCACGCCTTGTCCCTTCAGTTTTTGTCCCTGCCATTGATACAGATGAGTCATGATTAGCAGCTGTCTCGTCTTTTTCTTCCAAAGACTGGGGCAGTTGCCCAACATTTTGAGGACAATTGTCCAAAAGATGTCAGAGTCTGAAGTGACCAGTACAATTTCCACTAAAACTCTGGAAGGCGTACAGGATGCAAGTGTCATTAATTAAGTTTTAAGAACCTACAGTGCTGTGGGAACCTGGCAGAAAATACACAAGCTGAATTTTGTTTGCAACTTCCTTCTATTTAGGAATTCATTAAAGGGCTGGAGCATTTGCAGGGATTTCAGGACCCAGTGCTAGAATGGCTAATTGCTGGCTTGGTCTTTTGTATACAGTGTAGCACATAAAAGGACTGTGATCAAAGAATGCAGGTGCTGCTGAGGGCAATGAGAATGCAAGTATGGTGATTGCTTGCCGGATACAATATATAACGTTTCATTTAGCTGTGCTTTGCTTTGGTCCATGATTGGATTTTGCAGGGATTGGTGAATGATTTTGACTGAAGCGATTTAATAAATATATTGTTTAAGTAGAGTGAGAAGTTTATACCTCTTCTTTCATCTTCCTGTTTTTTCCCCTTTTAGCACCCAAGGGAAACATAACCACCACTATAGATCTAACTTTGATGAAGGCATTAGTAAGTTTAAGTTGCTTTCACCTTCCTCAGTGTGTTAGAGGTGGCTGTCACAGTTTTAGCTGGATCTGTGGTCATGTATTACAGTAGAGCCAAGTTACACAGTACAGTTTAGTTTACGTACCTTCACAGTGAGAGCTTAAGAAATTACCAATAATTTTATGGCTACATTTATCATACATACCTTGATTTTCTTCGGTTGCATTCTCATCTTGCCAGTCTTTTCTTATATCATTCTCATTGAATGTCAAAGAGAAATCTATAATGAAGCTTTCTCCTTTTTTAACAACCATCCGATTTGATGACTCCCCCCAAACAAAACAAAACAAAACAAAAAAACAAACACAAACCATATGAAACAAGTAAAGCTGTGGCCCCTGTTTTGGAGAACATGCATGAGTAATTAAATAATATGCCCTTCTGTCACCATTTTTGCAAGGAGAGGGATTAAAATCTGTGTTCACAGGCTGAGAGCAGGTGTCTGTGATGAGATCCCATGCTGTGACATGCATGCAGCACATTCTTACATGAAAAGCCCTGGCTGATGAAATGACCACAGGAAGACAACATGGAACCCTTCCGGCAGGATCAGAAGAAGCTTAATTAAGCTCTGTGGTCAATTTTGAAGTGAGTGTGTGCCTACTTTAGAAGAGCATTAAGAAAACTGAAAGCATGGCTATATTTTAATTATGTTCTGGTTTTTCTGACATTCCTTAAGTAAACTGTATTGCCTCTTGCGTGGTCAAATGATACAGTGACTCAGAAGTGAACACACACATCTTTACGTAGATGGGATTTGGTAATTGATCCAATGTGGTTTTAGAGTTTGTTAGTTGTGGACTTTTTTTTTTTTTTTCTTTCTGACAGAAGGCAACACTGAACCCACAGTTTCTGCATTTATACTAGACACTGTTGTTTCAGTTGTAATTATATTACTGAAATCATGGACTACAAGTTCCCTGTAATCTTGTTAGAACTTTCATTAGAAAAGGTTAAAAAAAAAAAAAGTAAAAAAGTAAAAAATAAAAAGGCAAGACTCAGAGAAAAGATGAATGTTTATGTTAAGATAGTAAATAATAATGATAAAAATGACGGTAGTACTGGTGGCAGCAATCATTTGCTTTGTATTACTGTGCTTTTCCACTACAGGACTTAATATTCTTTCCTGATTTCCCTGAAGCAGCATGAGAAATTCTTTACATGTGCATGACTATGGCTATTGCAGTGGTGGTGAAGCAGAGATTTGACAAGTGAAGTGTTCTAACAGCGCAGGAAGTCAGTGATGAAACTGCAAAGGCAAGACTAAAGTACCCATGTCTATCTTAATGCAGAATATGTGGTGAAAAACTGTAGCCTGGCTGTATGTGGATTGATGGAGTGACAAAGAAAAGCTTAAGGCTTCATAAACACCTTTGCTTTTCTCAACGTAAGAATATGTTCTCTCTTCCCTGTCTTTTTTTTTTGTTTTTTTTTTAACAGAGTAGTCTAGGTCCTTGTCAAACATGAAAGAAGGCTCTGTCTGTGAAATTCATTAACGGAATTAGGCATAAAATAATGAGAGGATGAGAAGAAGGCAGCCAGGAATGGGGGGGCAATGGGGGGAAGCATGGACAAGAATAGCTAGAGACAGTTTTCTGCAAGGGTAGCTGACTGAAACAATGGTATGGTACCTTGACTAATGCAGAGCTAATTAAAACTGTATAGGACAATGCACTATCAAACATACTATAGGGAACAATCTTTCTATGGTAAATCCATCCCCGATGAAATTCCATTGACTTCAATAGGTTTTCTTCTGGGATGAATTTGGCCTGATAACCTAATAAGTCTTTTCTGCCTCTAATTTCTAAGGTCCTTTTGTCAGAAGCATAGCAAGAAACTTCAGTCTGGCTTTCAAAAGTGCTGAACACCCAAAACTCCTACAAAGGTCTCCATGAATCACAGGTACTCAATACCACCACAAATTAAAATTGAATGAACTGTTTCATGTTTGCTGTGAGTTTGCTCTCTGTACAGTCACATCTGCACAAAGACCCTAAGTTAACCCCCTAAGCCTTTTGAGGCAGAAACTTCCTATGCATAGGTACAACACCTCACACAGTGCAACACAGAGCTTAGCAACGACCTTCAGGCATTAATGAAATAGAATTAATTAGTATCAACAACAGTAAATTATAATTTTACAGTATTTGTATTTGCGGGGCAATGGGTAATGTGTATTTGGGCTGGCTATGTATAGATGGACCTACTTTTGTTACCCAGTTTTCAACTAACTGTCCATGGTCTAATTTTTCAGATAAATTACTTTCAGTGTGTTCATGGTATTTGTGATCTTAGAAAAACTATCTTTTTGTAAGTCTGTAAAAGCCATGTTGGGAGACAGTCAAAAGTAAAAACAACTGCATCTTCTTATGTCTGCAGCACAGAACAAGTGACTCTTCCCTTCACTCTTCAAGCACCACAAATTCATGTGCTTCTGATAAAACCTCTATTTGTACATTAAGTTTACACTGCATGTTGCAGTAAGCATCTGTGAGGTGACCAGGACTGTCATGTAAAATACAGGTCAGACTTGTTTTGAAAGGTCCAGATCAAGCACAGAACATTCTCTTTGGAATCACAGAATCACAGAATATCCTGAGTTGGAAGGGACCCACAAGGATCATTGAGTCCAAATCCTGGCTCCACACAGGACCAGCCAGGTGTCTGAGAGCGTTGTCCAAAGTCTTCTTCAACTCCAGGAGGCTCAGTGCTGTGACTACTTTTCTGGGGAACCTGTCCCAGTGCCCAACCACCCTCTGGGTGCAGACCCTTTCCCTAACCCCCATCCTGACCCTCCCCTGTCCCAGCTCCATGCCGTTCCCTCGGGTCCTGTTGCTGTCCCCAGAGAGCAGAGCTCAGCGCCTGCCCCTCCGCTCCCCTCGTGAGGGAGCTGCAGGCCGCCATGAGGCCTCCCCTCAGCCTGCTCTGCTCGGGGCTGAACAAACCAAGGGACCTCAGCTGCTCCTCATATATCTTGTTCTCTAGACCCTTCACCATCTTTGTAGTCCTCCTTTGGACACTCTTTAAAAGTTTTCCCTTTTATTGCTATGCTATTGTAGTCTGCTCATCTTTTGCTTCCACTCCATGGAAGACATACATTGTATAGACAGATTTTTTTGTTTGTTTGTTTGTTTCTAAGAAAAAAACAAAAACAAAAAGAAGTCCCCAAAACAGAAAACCCCACTGTTGAACAACAAGTTGTGCTCCAATTTTATTCTCAGGGCTGCTTCCAAGAGGAGGATTACTAGTTTAAATCTGTTACTTAAAAAAATAGATCTGTTTGATTACTCGGTGCTTGGTTTTCAAAAGGACAGCTCCTGGGGATCTTAAAAAATATCCGTAATGCAACAGGGAAGGAATATAATAGACTAGTTTGGGAAAAAAAAAAAAAAAAAAGTACGATGAGGGGAAAACATAACATACAATACATTTGGTGTGAACTTTTCCCAGAAGATTGCTTGAGCCTCATAGTTCACTTACAAGCAGAGTACAGTGATGTTGGGCAGCCTGCCAGTGCTTGTTATTGTAGTACTGTGTGAGCCAGTTCCCTAGTGAAGAAGGAAAAAAAGAGAGACATTTCTTTGCCTTTCATAGGTGTCCCACACTTTCCTCTCTGCTCTCTCTGAACACCGTCCTGTTCTTCTCTACATCAAGGTGCTTTGGTGTGTGCTACACTGTGCAGATGTCACACTAATAGTTTCACATGTGGTGCTTTCACAGTTCAGGAGGACTGACACAGAGCTGTATCACCTCGCTGCACTGGAGGTTTCAGCTAACAGCTCTCACCTGATAGTCTAGCAGTAAGGCACCCTCTAATACACATAGTGAGGATGAGCAACACCTTGTCTCACAACCAAAGTGTCTCGGAAGGGAAGCATTCCTAGGAGCGAGTGCCAGGCTAAGTTGCATGTCTACACTGAATTTTGCAGTCAGATGTGAGCCAGGATAGCTTCAGCTTAGTACCATGCTACAGATACCACGAGGTTTCCAGCGGCTTAGAGTACTGGCAGAGCTTCTTCATGTCAGCCTGAAAAACAGTGTACAGGCATGGGTGAGTTAAAGGCTGACAGTCTGGCCACAAATGTA
Source organism: Aythya marila (assembly GCF_965140915.1). NCBI lineage: Eukaryota > Metazoa > Chordata > Aves > Anseriformes > Anatidae > Aythya > Aythya marila. The sequence continues at coordinate 51,511,998 of NC_139043.1, forward strand.
TAGCAAAACTGAGTATGGATGAAGGAGGCTTCCTACTTTCTTGTATCTATATTCTACCTGGAAATCCATCCAATAACCTTTCAAAATCAGCAAACATGGCATGGGGTTGTTTTTATTCCCCTTCTCTCCACATCCACACACCTCCTCTTCATGCCGGTATGTTGTCTTGAACTACAGCACTCTCTGGGAAGTACTTGCACAGCCTTCATCAGAAGCATGCTGGGCTCCCAAATGTGATAAGAAGCTGATAAAAATGATCTGGGCCTGGGTTAAAACAGCCTTAGTGGAAGAATGTTTAGCTAAATAGATACCATCTGTCCCTCAAAGTGAGCATGTCCTTGTTCTGCCCTGGCCTGACCAGTATGAGCTGTTGCTTTTGTGGTGCGGTCCATGTGTGGACTGGCTCTTGTTCCCAGGACCTGGGGCAATTGTTTATGCAATGTGGACTTTATGAGAAACAGTTTCAGTTGCAGAGAGGGCTTTCTTTTTTTTTTTTTTTTCCTTTTTTTTTTTTTTTTTTTTTTTTTTTTAAGGATTAAAGATTGGTAATGAAAACAACATTTCAGCTTAATACAGAAAAGTGCTGAAGCTGGAGCTCAGCTGAACAGGCATGTTCGCCTGTACAGCACATTTCTTTAGGGAAGCCAAAGAGGAAAAGAATCCTGAAGAGCTAAAAGTAGTTTACAAATTACCAAGAGTTTTCATGTCAATAATGCATGGTGCAAATATTTTCTAAGGGACACAGGCAGTTAGCACACAGCACTGATTTTACAGTTTTTAAATGCATTTTCTTTACCTCCTCACAGACGTAGATAGTGGAACAGAGCTTGGAGAGGGCTGCTACTACAGACCATTCATGCAGATACATGGAAAAGGGGTTAAAGACAAGAATCAGAGCTGCAGACATGCTCTGAGAATGCCTTAACAAACTTTCAGACTCACAGTACTAAAACAAGAGTGTGGTCTGCCTAGAGCAGGGTCCTGCACACCATTAGAAGCCCAAGAGCAGAGGAACTGCCACACTTCCCCAGGGAGGATCAGGTGAGGACACCTGCAGTGGGACAGTTACGCTGTTTAGCTAACCTGAGCATATTCATGTTACCTAGTCAAAGTGAAGCTGAATATCTGAAGGCTCTGATCTATGTTATAGGTATATCTGTCTCTAATGCTGTCTCTGGTGCTGGCTCCTGGCTGGAACTTGAAGTTGTGTTGTAGGTGGCTTGTTTTCTGGTTGCTGAGCCCTAGACCTGTATCAGTACTTGCCACGTCTGGGGCTGTTGACCTTATTACCAGCTCGCAGCTCTGTCCACTGTGGTTGGGCCTTGCTGGTGAGAGTGCTGCCGTTGTGGGGCTACCCTCAGTAGCCCCACAACGGGGCTACTACGTAAGCTTACCTTCCCTCAGGGAGCAACCCTGCACTTGATGCTTCCTCAACAGTGTCTAAACCTCCACAGTCATAGGATAGTGTCATGAGAACTGTAGCAAGCAGTCACACAGTCTGAAGGGGTGTTATCCTGTTGTTCATAGGCTAGTTGGCAATGGAAGAGACTGTAGGTCTTGAAGTAGGCAGCAAGAGTGTCTTCTCCACTATCCATTGTAGCAGCCATAATGTACAACACCTGCTTCTTGGCAGGGCAAAGGCTTCTCACCATCTTGTTATTGTTCATGCTGATTGTCAGGAGACAATCACAAGGAAGATGAGGGGCAACTCTTTGCCTGTGGAATGAAATAGAGGTTCCTGGTATTTCCTGTGCAGTTACTGTTGCCTGTGATTTAGCTGAGGGAGTGGGAAGGTGCAGTAGCTTCAGTGCTCTGAGACTCTGGACCAGCAGCAAACGACCAAACATGGCCTCAAGTACATCTGCAGGAGTGATGCTTACACATTTGTGTACGGTGGTGATTATACTTAAAATTTCACATGGCACCACACCATCACGGCCACTGTGGGAGTCAGCAGTAGTATTTCTCAGAGCAAAAGAAAAAGAAGTTAAAGAGGGTAACATCTAGCAAAGAGGTCCAAGGGAGCTAGTTCTTGTTCATCTCCAGTGAGGTTTGGGCTTTAATTACCTGAAGACACAGGGGAGGAGGGCAGCTAGTATAAAAAATTGAGATCTCAGGAAAAGGACAGGTTTTCTTTCATTCCTGCCTCAACATCTGTAGAGGCAAGGAGGTCCCTTGGATTCCCAAGAAGAGATGGCACTGCAGGGAATTCTGAAGGCTTTTAGTGCTTTACTTGAAGACCTGCAACTTTTGTGTGGTTTGAAAGTGAGGTCAATTCATAAATCTGTGTTCCTTTTTCTCCTAATTACTTTTGCTTCAAAAGTGAATCCATCACCCTGGAGATGTGTGCTTTTGAATAGGTTATTCAGGCCTGAGTGGTCTCAGCAGTGCTTGTAAGGCTGGAGCAGTAGCACTGCAGAGGTCTGCATACGGGGAAGAGAGGCAGAAAAGGGGATATTCACATGCAAGTGCATCCTGTGGTCCTACAGTTCAAAAAACTTCCATGGATGGACCCATACCTAGGAGGCTTGGAAACATGTGACATCCTCATTTGGGTCAATTATGACAGACAAGAGAAACCCAACAATATGTGTAAAAGCTGTGGAAATTATAAGGTTGTACTACAGAGGCATGTGTTCTGGGAATATCTTCCAGGAAGCAAAGGATATTTTTGTATTTCTGAATCAGATATGTTTCTGGTATATGGAACACAACAAGAAAGTTCAGAAGTCAAACTGTTGGGATTTCTTGTTTGTTTTGATTTTTCCGTCCCACCTCAATGACAGAAGACAGCATATGCAAATAGTTTACAAATAACTTAAAGGAAAATTACCACTGATTTTTGCACAAAGGACTGCAATGTTAGAAGAGTGGATCTCTGAAAGGTGTTTCTGGGTGGCTGCAGAGTAGTACTAAAAGGTTGTGCTTTATAAAGAGCATGTATAACAGTGATGTTATTCAGAACACTACTTGCTATAGGACTTGCTATGATATTTTGTGATTAAATCTCAGAAGCACAAGTCTTGGGGTAGAGAGTAGAAGCTGAAGCCCATGAGGCAGTTGACTGTTCATACAGGAAACTATTAAAATTTTCATACTTACAGTGACAGTCAGATAAGAGGCAAAATTCTATTCTGTTGTTTGAAATTTTCAACATCAGACCCTAGTAAGCACACTAGGATGCTTGATTCTTCTTCTCGTAGTAGGGTGAAATGAAACTTCTTTTTGATGGCTGTTTCAGCTCAGCCTTTATGAGTTAGAAGGGCTGATCCTTGGACCTGGTCTATTTTCATTGCATGTGTTACACAGATTTCCTTAAAAAGGAATCTTGTGCCTTAGCCAGGAAGATAAATAATGAGAAAACATCTGCTATTTAAGCTCTGGACTGACCTATAAATCTTCATGACGAATGCAATCCCAGAAGCAGAAATCATCTACAGATTGCAAAATTCTCTCACTCTCTCTTTTTGGTTTCCTTTTATTCTTTGTTGTTGTTGTTCCTCTAATCCCTTTAATTCCTGGTAATTTGGAAGCCCAAATATATTTTTCTTCTAACTGTTTCATTATAACTGATAGAAGCTGCTGAGAGGAGGGCATGGCAACCATAATAACACAAGAGTGATGGAACAGACAGACCCTATAAGGAGCTGACAGGCAGACAATAATGACAAAGTAGAGGTTGGATAACTAATAGTTTGGATGATTTACTCTTGAGGAGCTCTGGAGGGTGGGATGCTTCTTTGCCTGTTTATTTCAACCTCACATGCTGAAGAAAGGGTTTGCTTAGCCACTTTAATCCTTTGCTGCATTTTCTCCTACCAGGGAATGGGAATCTGCTTCTTTCTTCAGTGATTCTTTGTGGCCTGCCTCCCAAAGACAAGATTGTTCATAAGAATAAGAAGAGGTTTATTTCTTCTTTTGCCTCTAGACCTGCAACAGAAAGAGTCCAGCAAACTTTTAAAACATCTGCACCCGTGAGGACTGAAGAGCTAAGGAGCTAAAATGCAAATTTCTGTGGACAATCTGAGGTTCAGAATTCAACGAAGGATTTTTGCATGGGCCATGGCATGCCTACAGCATAAGCAAAGACAAGGAAACTCTCATCTTGAATTTGCTTGAGGTGCTTAATAGAACTGGAGGGCCTCTCACACAGCAAGTCATTCTGTTATCTGTTTATTGCAAGGTCAGGCTAATTTTATTCTGCATTTCACATTGCTTTAATCTGAACAACGGAAGAGTTGATGTTGAGGTAAAAATCTTAGGAGATTGTCAGCATCATATGGACATTTCTCCTGATAAATCATAAAACCATCCCCTTGCAAATGCACAATGTTGGAGTACGTCTTCTTCTGAAGCTGTTAAGTGATCTTTGCATCCAATGAGTCAGTGTCTTTGGTCTGTAATTTCACAGACAGGTCAGTGGGTAAGAATTCTGTGGAAACCAATTCACCTACTTGTCCCAGGCTGGGACAGGAGGGACACATAAGTTGAGCTGGAAATTCAGCTCTCTTCTCAGATTGGTACTCCCTGGGCAGAAATTACCCCATTCTGAATTGCTTTAGAGAGACACAGCTGTAGTTCCAGAGTGGCCGGGCTGGCACTTTTCAGGCACACAAGCAGACTGAAAATAAGATAGCATTTGTTGGTTGAGACGGGAATCGAGGGAGCGAGAGCTAAAATTAAACACATGGTGATACTCTGTTTTGTTCTTTCTTGTGCCCTGAATACCATCTGCTTGAAAATCAGGTGAATCCAAGTGTTATTCTGAAAGGCTCTCCTTATTAGATTGAGATTTTCATAAAGTGGAGCAAAGTATTTCGTCTAAAAGAGGAAATAAATAGGAGTCTAATAAGTGAATGCAGAAGAGACTGCAAACTGATCAGTGATCAGAAGAGGGTGAATGGGTTTGACTGACATCTGGAGAAAAGCAGTGCTGTGCTCTTTCAATTACAGGTTTAAGACTGCCACAATTGACAGATTAAAGGTGTTCACCCTAATCCAAAATTATACTTTCTCCAGTCAAATTGACCATTGTGTCAACTTCAATTTGTTCAGATACGTTACCCACAGTCACTGATTGGACTGATTCACGTGCACACTCTTTGACAAGGTCCCTGTTTTGTGTTCACTCCTTACTCTTGCTATTTCCCTTGTCAGACAGATACTCTAGAGGCATTTCCATTATCTCCCATGTAGCTGTACCTCAGAAATGTAGTGGACTGGAAAGAAAAATCCTCGGGCCAATTATTCTGACATAAACTCTATTTATCAGAAAGCACAAGAATATGAAGTGTAAGTTAAAATAGCTCAAAAATAGGATGCATACATGCACATATACATACACCCTAGGCGTACACCTAAGTAATGCTGTGCTCAGAGCTATTACTGTGACTGAGAATGGATGAGCACTTTTAAATAAGAAACTACTCGAACCTTGCCTCGAAGTTCAGACTGAAACAGTGTCTCTGAGAATGGAAGTGCTTAAATTTAAAGCAAAACTAACAAATTGTTTGCACAGTTCTGCCCTGTAGCATTTCTGTTAGAAGCAAAAGCACCAAATTGCTTGGAGAACAGTTACCCTGTAATCTTTCTGAGTCTTTGAAAAAGGAACTGAAGTAAAAAATATTTGCACAATTCTGAGAGCCATGCTGGTGCTGATTCACCAACACCTCCTTGGATGAGGAGGTGAAGAAGAAGAGACAAGTTGCATTTCCTTTTCCTTCACAAACTGAAAGAAGTGGAGGTAGTTGTCTCATAAGCATAAAAACATTAAGTGACATTCAGGTTTGTGCTTTTTAGTTTTAGCCAAATGCATCACATGGGCTCTCCCTTGAGAGCCAGATTGAAAGCATTGGCATCCCACTGAAGAATGTTTCCACGGGGAGATTTTGGAGTCTGGAGAGACCTTGGTGGTGTATCCTAACCTTCCTCAAGGTGTGGGCAATCCTGCAGGGAACGTGTTAATCTCTAACACATTAGAGAGGGGATGGCAGGGTGCAGCCATGTAGGCTGTGAAGGTGTGAAGGTGTGGCAGTTCCACTGGAGCAGTCAAACTCAAGGCAGTACAAAAGGGATTAATCTGTTTGATCTCATCTCCCTTGAGCTTCATATCTATCTATCTATCTATCTATCTATATTAAAAAAAAAAAAATCACTTGTTAACTCTACATGCCATCTGTACATGGTGGTGTGGTGACTGGTGCTCAAGCACCAGTATCATCCTAGTTGAAATTTCAATTGAATGTTACTTCAAACTGATGCGAGTGCATGTGTAATTAATTTCATTGTCTTCTCAGACTTTTTTGCATCTCTGCTTATGCTTTGTTTTTGTTGTGTTTCCCGTCCCGTCCCCCCCCCCCCTGTTTTTTCACTCTTTGAAGTTATCCATTAGAATAAAAATGAAATATTTTGATCAGGTTACAAGTATATAAAAATGTCCAGTATTATCTATCTTTGTAATCCATCTGTTACAGTTTCTCACACAGCCATTAATGAAGTTTCCAGGCACTCCAACATATAACATTTAAAAGAGATACTACAGCCAGAACAAACATTACTTACCTGTACACCAAAAAAGGTTTGGGGCTGACTTTTCATCCACTAATGCTGAAGGATTTTTTTTAACTCTGCTTGCAGTAGCAGTTTTGAGTGGGGTGCAGGCACAGGTTCTGTGTAGCTAGCAGGACCGTGGCATGCTACGGAGGCTTATGAAGCAGGACATTAAGGACTGAGTAGGGTGCCTCTTGTCAGTACTAGAAAATCCTTTGCTTTACATTCTGGAAAAGCTGATAGTTAAAATACTTCTATTTTATACAATATTTGCAGAATGTTTATAATTCTGTCAACATTTTACCCAAAATTTTATATATCCCTTGAAAGACACAAACTGAAGCTGATGGATTTTGGTTTGTGTTTAAGTTTTGACTTACAGAGAACAGGGAAAGAATGCACTCTTTTTGTTATGGCTTGTAAGCAACTCTAACACATTGGGTAATTTGTGTAGATGTTTGAACTTTGGCTTGTGTGTTACCTCCAACCACAACTATGCCTTTGGGTTTTCTGAGTAAAGTTAATATGAAAGATAAGCAAAAGGAAGCATAAGAGCAGAGCAGTACTTAGCACTGTCTATTTGGCTAACATCAGTTTCCTCTGTGAGGTCTAAAGCACATGCCTCATACACACCCTTCAGTAAATTCTGAAGGTACAGCAGCAGAATTTGGTTTTACTTACTGATTTTCCAGTTTTCCATAGTCGTGGCTCATGTTCCGTGAAGGTAGGGTGGGAACCATTCCTTCTGTCTGCAGCTCTTTGAGTATGCTTGCAAACTTTGTGCAGAAGCAGGCTGGGCAGACACTTTTCGTTAAGATATATGTGATGCAGTCTGCAAAGAAAAGTCTTGGAGTAGCTACCTTTTATGTTTGTTGACTGTAAAATGAAAAAGTACCACTGGGACTGTTTATGTGACTCAGGGTTCAGTTTTCATGGAGATGAGCTGTAGCTGTCACTCCCACTTTAATCTAGAATTGAATGATTTTTTTGTAAGCTGCTATGCCATGCAAGGCAAGAAGGCACAAACAAAGAGGGACCACAGAGGTGAGCTTGTTGAGTCAGTACCACTTAGTAACAGTTTGTAGCAGAGAAGTAGAGGCATCAGAGATTCAGAAGGGAAAGAAAGCAGAAAACCGTCATTGACTTGACAAGATCTGAAAACCCTAAGAGAAGAGGCAGAGAGGAGGAAGGCAGTGCATCAGCAGGGCTGGGGATCAGCCTGTTCTAAGGAGAAACAGAGGTTGACAGGTTTCTCCTTGATTGACAGCACCTTGGCCAGCAGAGACTCACAAGGTGACTGCCCTGTGGATACTGAGCATATGAATGCTTAGCCTAATAATGTTAGTCCTGGCCCACTGCTGCTTGTGTTAGCAATAAATAAGACTACTTTTATGTATCTATAATCCTGCTTTTGGGCCTCTATGCCCAATAAAAGATGGTCAGACCTTAAGGGTTATATTTAGTGTGGTCTCTTGCATTGTGCAGACTGCAATACTGGCCTCAATTAATTCCTCCTCAAAAGAGAACATATATGTTTGGGGGAAAAAAAAAATCTGTCTTGTTTGAAAAGTCTTCCAATGATGTATACTCTATTAGTCCTTGGGAAATAATTCAACTGGTTAATTATCCTGAATGTTAAAAATCTGTATGTCAGTTTTACTCTGAGTTTGTTTTTAAATTCCAACCACAGAATAATATTATGTATTTTCTGAACTGAAAAGCCCACTCATCATGAGGCGTATGCTGCCTGTTTTGATGGTGCATGCGTCTTTTACCATCTCCTTGATGATCATTATCTACCCGACCCTCTCACCTTCAGGTCTGTGCCCTAATCATGTGTCCTGGGACTGTCATTCCCCTAAATGGATCTTTTCTGAATGCTCTCCAGAGCTCTGATATCCAGGAACAGACACAGTACTACAGGTATCACATTGCTAACAAATACATAGGAGACCTAGTGGTGGCAGGAGAAACAGTATTTCTTGTTAATACAACTGAGCATTGCAATGGCTGGAGCACCGCCATGAGAATTTATGCCACCAGGAAGCCACCTACTTTGTCATTTACAACACTTTTGAGCACTGGCTGTTCGAATAACCTGTGCTCCCTTTCAGTGTGAAGAATCCTCTGTTGGTATATACAGATCTGTATCCACAGGCATGTCATTTGCTTGTGCCTAATTTAGCAAGTGCTCCAGACTGGTGATTTGTGATTTTATCACTCCCATTGACTCTTTTTGCCAGGGTGGACTTAGTCTGTAATGCAGTTATGTTTCCATCCGTGACATTGATAAAAGTGTTTGATAGCAAAGAGGCAAGAAATAATTTGATGGGGAGCTCACTCAAGTCTCACCTCTTTGACTGATGTCACTCTGCTCTAATTCTTCCTCGACTGACTCTTGTAGCAAGCTGTACTCTGCTTAACTGGTGTTCACAGGGACCTGGACACCTGCTCCAGCAAACATGGAGCCATGACAGTGCCCAAATAGGATCGCCCAGGCTATGCAATGCACCAGGTTATAAGCCAAGTGAAGTCCTGCCCACCTATCTACTACTAGACCAAGATGCTTTTACTGGATCTGCTGCTTCTCATCTCTTTGATGCTGCTGCTCCAACCCTTATATCAAAACAGAACCAAGAACTGATCCTTGAAGACTGGCACTTGTAATTCATCACCCAAGGGACCCCAGCTGTTCTTATGTTTGCTGGTGCCAACTGACTCAATTCAAGGTTGCCTACTTGTGTGCATGGGGCAAATGGCAACTTAAAGTTTAACATCTCCTGACTTCCCACTGCCTCTTCTTGCAACATCTATGTTGTTACAACATGTAATACAAAACCAGAATAATATATAAATGTGAAAATGACTCCTTTAAATAAACAAAGAATATGGCAGACAATGAAGAAAAGTGCAGAGGATTAAATGTGTATCATAGAGGGAATACATTGTATTAACTAAATGCAAACATATTTTCTTGGGTTTTGTGTTTTGGAATGAGAATGAATGGGACAGATCAGCAGAACAGGGATACCCCTGGTGAAACTTCACTTAAGTCAGTAGAGTTACACCAGGGATACATTTGGCTGATTCTTTTGCTAACGGCTGTACAAAAACTTTAATATAGAGTTTCTGCATGTGTGAAGTGTATGCCAAGACAAATGCAACATGCTAAATGGAACCTCCTGATTTATTTAAATTAAAAATGCATTACAAAAAAACTGTGGATAAGTGGAGTGGAATGGATCCAGACTAGAATCGTCTGTCTCATGTCTCCAGAGTGTCTGAGGGAGGAGCAGTGAGGAATATCTTACTTGTAAACCTAAGCAATGAAGAATATGCAGATAGCAGATAATTTCTTGAAACTGCTAAGATCCAGCAAGGGACTCAGAGCTCTTTAAAAGACAAAGGTTGTAATCAGATGTAAAATAGCAGTTTTGGCTGCAGCTGATATGGACTAATAGATTACTAAATTCAGCCTGTTCTCAGCTGTTCATCAGTTAACTTTCTCATTGTCATTTGCCTCCATCTTCCCTTCCAGTTCAGTTCTGTCAGTATTGTTGTCACTCCCCAAGTGGCCAAAATGTTCTAGGTATAAAAATAAACCTATCAAAAATGTTGAACCTGAACAAGCTTGTTTTGCCTTTGCTGTGTTGGAATTTAAGCCTGGAGATGTGACAGAGATTGGCTAGCTACCAGTCACGACAAACACCTAGGGTTGGGCTAGGAAAGGCAATATCTTGGTGTGGATAATCAGCAGCCTGAACAGAATCTCTGAGCACAGTCTGACTTCAGTATCTGAACAACATAGACCTTCTTCCGATAACACCAATTGCCCACTAACTATGGTGTAACCCAAAGCCCTCCAGCGGCCACCTTTCTCTTTGTGCTGACCTGCACAACTATTTAAGCTGTGTAACTGTTGAGCTGCTCAGAGATGTAACTCACATTGAAGGTCTGGAGGGTTTCTCAAGCTCTGGGTTTCCTCTGCCATGCCCAACCTAACAGACACTCCCAGAGCATACCTAACTTGCACTTGACGTGTTTATGTACCCAGTAACTTCAGACATGAAAGACCCAATTCTGAAGGGACACTAGAAGGAAAACTAATGCTTCTATGTGACTGTTAGAAGTGGTGCAAAGTTTCCTTGACACATGGAGAAGCTGTTCTACTTAGCATAAAATAATTACGTAAATGCCTCTAGGACGAGGTCAGAGTAATCATGAAAGCCAATGCCCATGTTAACAGTGCATCAGATACATGGAGTGTCAACAGCCCTCATGAAGGAGTGTGATGGAATAAAAGTCCTCAGCAAAGTTCTCAGCCTAGATGGGTCACTATCAAGAAAAACAGGTCAACTTTGTGTTCATATACATACTCAGAGCCAGTGGCAGACTCTTTTAATTTCAAGAGACCGTCTGTGATAAGAAACAACCAGCAAGAGGAGGGAGAGAAACTGGAGAGAAGCTAAAGCACTCCAGAAAATTCTGTCAGGTCCCTGATACAGGTTGTCTCATATGTTGAGAAGTGTGATGTTGCAGCATATATTTCAGTGGAGGAGTTATGTGATTGTTGCAGTTTTCCTATGTATGGTGGAAGTACCTATTAAAAGAGCAAGATGGAGTGACAGTTCTTGCATAAATGTATCGGGGTGGAAAAATATTGATGTACTGCCCATAAAAAGAATTAAAAGCGAGATTTTCAAAACTACTTCCAGAAAGTTGACACTCAGTTGTCTTTCATTTCTAATGGGAAAAGAACTGGACAGCTTTGAAAATGCCCTCTTTTTTCAAATGGTCTTAAATTCATTTTAATTTGTTTGAACTCTTCAAATGTTCAAGCACTTTAGAAAATGTTACCATGAATCAACAAAAATGTGCTAATCTATTACTTCAGAATGTTTAACATTAGTATCTCAACGTTAAGTTAATTCATCAAGGTTTAGTATATGGCTTTAAAAAGAAATTGTCTCCTATTAGACTGGGTAGAATAAGGTATAAGAAGAATAGTAGATAACCTTAGTACTATCAAATCTGAGCAGTGTAAATAGCCTAACTTTGACATCCTAAAGTTTGAATACTGAAATGTGAAATCAAAATGTTCTTTCACAGCTCCATCCAGTGACCACAGAAGTCAGACCGAAAATTTCTGATGAATCCAACAGGCTTTTAATATTGCTTTTTCCACCCTGTTTAATGTCTGACCTCTTACAGCTCTCTTCCTGTAACAAAACTCCTAGGGAATCTCATTCTGGGCAGTACCTGACTTCTGCCTAAGTTCTAAGAAATAGCAAGGTCATTTGGTAGCGCTGTTGAACTCAAAGCAAAGCCTAAAGACTAGGGAATATGTACCTTCTGCAAATGTATACAAGTCTAGACAATAAGCTTCTATAAAGTATAGTGTTCATTGTTTTTTCTCTAATTCTAAGCAACTGTGGTGACAGTTCCACTTACTGTTTGTGAGATACAAGAATTTTGCACATCTTAAAACACGACATGCATGTCATGCAGACTCAGGCCTGTAATAATGTCCAATGTCAGGAGTCCATCCTGCAGCCAGGCTCATCCACTGGAAAGGACAACATCGCACTCCAGCAGTTAATGTGCTAGACCGGGCCCTTTGAGCTGTGTACTTGATTTCATTCCTGGCCTGCAAACTACATTTCATGAATTACTACAACTCTGCCAGCCTGGATTTCCTTCTGTTTAAAGGAAGAGGATGATAATTTCTTCACAAAACTTTTTGGTAGGTGGTTGCTTTGTTTTATTAAGACCAGCTTGCTTATTATTGCCCAGACAGCAAGAAAAAAAATCAGAGAAACAAGATTTTTTTTAGACGGTGTCATTAATTTGTTTATGGCATGTCTTGCATTGGTAGTATAACAAACTGAAAACCACAGCTCTCTTTGAACCTCACTTTCTTCCTGCACACTGTTTTTCAATTTCACAGCACACCACTGATTCCGGGGGATGGGGTGGGGGGAGAGGGGGAGAAGAGAAGTGATGACTTAGGCAGTGGCACCGTTTTCATTTGCTAAAATAGCATCTTGGCAAATCTGGTTTCTCAAATTTCTCATGTTTTGTTAATTACTGACAGCTTTGTTTTTAACTGAACGTGAAACAATGTGGAGAAATGGGCAGGCATGGCCCCTGACTCACCAGTGCCCGGCTGAGCTCGGCAGGTGGGAGCAAGCTGTCTCCAAGAAGGGGCCCGAGCAGCAATCACTGCCCCAGTTCGTCTGACACATGGCTGAGCAGATAGATGCAAGTGAAGAGGTGCTGGGACCCAGCTATGGGGTGCCCAAAAGGGCCTCTTCCCAATCTGGGCTTTCTGGGCCAGCAGAAGCATGGAAATCTTGCCAAAAAAAAAGGGATGTGAAGCGGGGTGGTCAGCCCTTGGGGGTTTCCTGGTGAGGTACCCTTTTCCCTAGCCATGGTTTGTTATGGGCAAAGATGAAGTGCCCATAACGCTTGGGGGAACTGTTGGCCTCAGTTCTGTCCCATGAGAAGAAATGGGAAGGTCTAGTAGCTCTAGAACACCAGTGACTGGAAGCACCCATTGCATTTACATGGAAATACATCTTTGGGGGTGGGTGGAGCCAGGTCACTCTGATCACGTTTATTTCATATGAGGGACCACATCTCATGCAAAGCAGCCAAGTGTAAGCCAGATTTCTGATGTGAGCGTGGGAAGTGGAGCCGGAGTAAATGCACTCCTTGCAGTTGGCATTCCCTGGCCACCTGGAAGTCCATGTGGAGCAGTATCTCTGCATACTTTGATACCCACACACTTTGAGTGATGTTCAGCCTACTGGGGTCTATCAACACAGGGCATGTACAAAGCAGGGGCAAGCATGAGAGCTGCTTTTTGGGATGGTGTCTCCCGTACAGAAACATGGCACCTTTGTAAGAGCAGGTATATGTTCTGCAGCTCTTGCCTTCACTGATCCTTTTCTAGTGAACATGATGAGTCCCCATTACCAGAACATGGGGAAATTCAAAGACATAGGAAAGTGGAAAATTCAAAGCTAATGAAAAAAGATGATTTTGTATGCATGCATTCAGGTAACTAAGATATTCACTGCTCCAGGAGATGTCAGGAGCCCAGAACATAGTAGATACTTTTTTAAGGACTTGATACTTGGCCAGATAACAAAAAGTTCCAGCCAGGTTAATAAATCTGACAAAAAAAAAAAAAAAAAAAAAAAAAAAAAACTCTTCAATTTTGGGTTTTAGACCTATTTTTAGTGAAAGAGTACTAGGATTAAATTATTTCTGGGAACCAGGGTTCCTAAGAGTGCTTGTGTGGTGACAAGATACTGGACTAGCGAGACTGTTGGCCATGTAAAACGATTCCTTTTGTAAATGTGCTCCTAATAATCCCGTGGCAACTTAGTTTTGACCTGTGTTTATTGCACTGGGTAAATGTCACGTCCACTTTTTGTCTCTTTATTACCATTAGCTCACCAGGCTCTTTGTGTGTATTTGTATATTCATAACACATAGACATAATTACACGTAAGTCCTTTGGTGTCACTTTTCCCAGAACAGTGTAACACTTCGCATATGAAATGAATTTTTATAGAAATAAAGCTACAGTGATTTTTTTTTTCCCAACCATTTTTTCCTTTTTTACTAATACATAAGAGAAATGGAAATAGCAAGTCAGAATATATCTGTAATCACATGGCATGAAAAGAAATGCAATTTCAGAAAAAAGCTGTGCTTTGTATCTGAGTGCAGGATAAAGCCTGAAAAGTTGGGCTGCACAGCACACATCACAGACCCGGCATTTATGGCTGATAAACTGTTTTGAGAATCAGCAGCACCTCAGCCCCAATTTGTCAAAGCTATTTTGCAACTGTCCTCTCAGTGAAGTTAACTGGAGCTAAGGACATGCTCTGGGAAATCAAGGCTGTACCATGAAAGCAGAGTGCTGGGAATACAGGCTTCTAACTTTGGCTCTTCCGCTAACTCTTTGCTTGACCTTGAGCACATCAGAAGAAGGACAGGAGTCCAAGAGTGATTTTGGGCTGCTTTTCCATCATCTGGCTGTCCTTTTTTAACTAGCACTTGTCTGTCTTGTTATCCATCAGGATCTCATTTCCGCAGCCTAAAACAAAGGGCAAAGAAGAAGAAAAAAAAAAAAAAAAAAAAAAAAAAAGGATCCTGAGTTACAAATTCCAAGCCACAGTCCAAGAAAACCTTGCTGAAAGGTTTCTCCTTTCTTACAAAATGAAGAGGAGGAAGCATGACTCTCTGAACTAAGATCTTGCTGGATAAAGCCCTAAATAACGTTTCTATTTCCAGCATCCCCCCTCCACACCACACCCGCTACCTCCTGCCCCCCTGCCCTTTTGTAGGACTGAGAGGCAGCTTTCCTGCCCCACAGATGGAGAAGCCTCCTTGGTCAGACCGCATGGTGTGCCTCCAGGTCCAGCCTCTGCCCATTGCTGCTCCCAGGCACTGCGTGCGCAGGCGCTCACCATTGCTTCCTGTGGCGGGTCATTGCCTTGGCCTCTACACAATGAAATTGTATTTGAAGAAGGAAAGGATAAAAAAAAAAAAAAAAAAAAAAAGGAAAGAAAAGAAAATAAAAGAAAAGAACCAAAATGATGGCTGGGATTAAAGCAAAGAAAAAAAAATACAGGAGTGCAAAGTACAAAGGGGGTAAAAAAGGAAAGAGAAAGAGAGACATGAATAGCATTGAATATTTGAATTTCTTTTGTCTGAGAGAGTTTTTTTTAAGTCTCTTGGAAATGTGTTTTTTTTTTTTTTATTTTTTTTTTTAATACAAGTGTTGTGTATACATTTTTCCAATTAGAAGAATCTTCTTTATATATTTAGCACTATTTAGAGAGGAATGGGAAGATAAGGCTGCTGAGGAATGCTTCAGGCTAAAGCTAGGTTCTCCAAACTGGCTTTTGTTGCGCCAATGTGAATCACTTAATAATTCATATTTCAGAATACATTAATGCAAATGGTAATTTTAGCTTGCTATTGAATTTTTAAATATGCAATACAAGCAATTTATGTTTCTGTTCATTTTCCCAGGTAAAACTGTTTAGACATTTTTAACATACGCTTGGTTTCACTCATCATATATCATCCCGTTGTTTTAATTTGGGGTAATTAAAAATTAGGAGCATTGCAAATAATACATAGAGCACTGTGTTCATGGAAAAATAACATGGAACTGATATTTAGCCTTGCACGTTGAATGGGACAGATTTTTCAGTGATGCCTCAGTAACAAATACTGGTGTGCTGTGCTTATGAAGATAATCTATATCTAAATAGTAATTGCTGCGATTAATCTGTATCTATCTCTTTCTTTAACCCATTCAGGTTTGTTTTTTGTTTGTTTTGTTTTGTTTCTTCTTGAAAGTTTCTTAGATTTACAAAGAATATTTGGTGTCAGAGGGACAAACAACATGCACTTTGTCTCCTGCTGGGCTATTTAGATAATTAGAAGACTGTAAATCAGAGGTTATTGAGGATTTGCTTTCTTTATTTGCTTCTGGAAAATTAAGGTCAAGTCTTGCGCTACTTCTCAGAAACATGATAGACAGACAAGTTGCTAGACCCAGAGAACCCAAGCCATGGGCTTTGTCCAAGGAAGAATAAGAAGCTCTGTGGCTCCCAAATTGCCCCTCAGCCCCCCAGGATCCATAAGGGCAGAAGGAAGGGCAGGAACCAGTCCTACCTGGCCAAATGGCAATGGTCCAGGATCATGTCACTTGGTGGGGAAGTATTTAAAGAAGTGGGTGGCAACAGGGGACACGGTATCTTGCAGTGTCTTGCTCTCCAAACAATATGTCTTGCTCTCCCAACAATAGTGCATGCACCATTTGGGATTGTTGGTAAGAAATGAAATGTCTGTACAGAGGGCCACAGGGTAAAGAGGACATTCTGAAGCCTATCTATCCCTTTACTCTTCCTCCACCCCCTCTTCCTCATCTTCCTGGTAGTGACTGGTTCTGGTGTGCTTGTGGGGATGATAGCTTGGCCCTTGTGGTGTTCAAAGGGTCACGTAACTTCTCTTCCCCTCAGCCAGGAACAGACAAGACCTGATTTCCAGACTTCAATACCCTCTTCCACTCCTAGAAGAGTCACTCCCCCCACCCTTCCTAGTGTTCTCTCCAGGGCAACACAAATTAAAAAATGTTGTTTTCCGTCTCTTTTCAGGAATGAAAACCCATCCTTTACCACTGATAATGTCAGAATGCTTTCCACAAACACCTACTAGCCCCTGGCTTCCACTTGGCCATGACTGCTCAACTGTGATAAAGTGGTAGCATTTTCCAGATACGAGATCTACAGACAGATATGACCCACCTAACTGCTGGACTTATCCCTGAGCTCCCATATGCAAATCTCATCCTGTACTTAATCAAATATCATCCATCTGGGGTTGGGGGGGTGTGGGGGGAAGGGAGTTGGGGTGGAGAAAAAAATGAAGGCACTATTAGAAAGGAAATGGTAATGAGAAGAAAAGAGATATCAAGCAACCAAAATAATTTGTTACAAATTAATATTACAACCTGGGGGTATAAATATGTCTGGTTATTGGAACACACATTCTCCCCCTTAAACCATTGCTAGAAGCATAAAACTTCCCACGACATGCTGTATTGGTCAATGTATCTCCGTAAGAAGGTGCTTTGTATCTCAGAGGTAGCATAAGAGCCATTAGATGTGGGTGTTGCTATGGTAACTGCTCTTTTTTTTTAATTGAATAGCATAGTAAGTAGTCTTGTAAAACCCACCAACCCGTAACTTGCTGGTGCCCTGAGGCAGCATTAATGCAAGCACCTTTTCTTTGTCTTATTTCCTTCCTAGATAGATGCAGGTATCCGAGCATAAGCTACATCCTTGCAAGGATAATAACTGTGCCAGGAGAATATGTCCAGCTGCCTCTTAAGAAAAGGATGATAAACAGAAGGTCAGGTAAGATATACCAGACTTATTCCAGGCCACTTTAGGTACCACACTGTCAGGTAGACAGAAGATTCCCCTTCTTTTGCAGCTGGGAGGGCTATCCAAAATCGTTTGCTACTGTTCTTCATTTCTTTCACTAACAAAGACTGCCCCTCTTGTGCCACCTGTCCCAAGCAATGGTGCTGTGTTGGAGCTAATTAACAAACCATCAAAATGAATCCTTCTAGCACACCAGCCAGGTTGGATGAGCTGACTACTGGTTGATTGATGTAGGATTTATTGATTTTTTCTTAACTTGTGTTAAGTGTGACCCCCCTCTAAATCTCCCAAGATTTTCTGCTTATATAGTCCTGATCTTTTCAGGAAAGCAGGGGGCTCTTTGACTGCAGAGCAGGATCTTGGAACCTGCCCCTTCTTGCTGGTCTTCACATTTTAAGTCAGTAGCAGAGTATTTTTATAAGCACAAGATTATTGGTATTCCTCTGAGTAGGGTGCTATCTCCCTGATTGAAATACGATGTACAATGTGGTCAAAAACATGAATTTTTGAGCTTCAGCACCCAAACTTCCCATGCCACTGCTGGTGGGCCTGCCCTGTCACTGCTTTGCTATGGGATGCTTTGTACTGGCTGTATTTCCATTTTCAGCTCCCACCTCCCTGTGATGAATGAGAGGTAAGCTAGCTTTGATGCTGAAAGAATAACTAACCTTAAGGATTCATTAGCTTGGGAATTTCATTTACATGTTATCTCACATAGCATAATCCATAACTGAGATCTTGGGAATCCCCATGTAGGTGCTGCAATATGAGGGTGGCATTGACACAGATTTTGGAGATGCACATGGGATTTTTTTTACCTTAAAGGTTTCCTGGTCATTTAAAAGTTCTGTTTCAAATTTTGCAGTTCTAGTTTTGACAGGGCTCAAAGTGATCAGACCCAGAACCATGGATCTCCTGCCTAAATCTCCCAAGATGTTCACAAAACACCTTACACATGCCGGCAGGCTTGAGCTGCCCACAATGCTGCCTTCTGAAGTGCTGGTGAGGGAGTAGGCACTCTTCCACCCCCTCAGCCCAGGCAGTGTCCCAGGCCCTGCTGGGCACCCTTCAGTTCTCCCAGCATGGTTGTGGTTCCATGGTTGGAAAAAACAGTCAGTACATATTAGGGTAAATGTTACTCCCAGGCTCCCAACGAGGTATTTTGTTCATTTTGATGTCAAACTAAAAGAGGGTAGAGAGAAATGATGTCAAATAGAAATCTCAGCTTCAGACAGCTGCTAACTTTGGGTACAGTAGAGATAGGAACTGAGCAGTATGGCCAGAGCCCATGGTGTATTAATTAACCAAAATTGTGCAAAGTCACCCTGGTTCAGAGAATTGAAGTGAACTTTGGGTGGCACATGAGCCTGGTGTTGCTCTGCCATTTGGGAAGTTAATTTCCTCCTGGGAGGAAGTTATGGTCTTTTAATCAAAGGCAGATCATTTTCTTTTGAAAAGTGACTCATTTTACCAGGGTGGCAAAGGCTTCTAACTTGTTTTGATATTTTTTTGTCCTATATACAAAATGTCCTTTAACGGAAAAGATAGATTTTAAAAGTAGATTAAAAAAAAAAAAAAAAAAAAAAGAGGAGGAAATGCTTGATTTGCAGTTGAGGAGCCTGGATTTGTTCAAGTACAAGCATGGCAAGTCTGAGTGATCTTCACATTCAGATCACAACTTTGCTGCAAAGGAAAGGTCGCTTTTGCTTGTGTTCTGGGTCAGCTTTTTCTCTTTCGTCCCCTTGGTAAGATCTCTCCTTTTGTGTTATTATGGATGTACCTTGGGTTTGAACTTTTCCTTTTTAGTTTCTTTTGTGTGTGCGTGTGTGTCTGTGTGGAGAGAACTGATATTTCATCTTTTAAAAGATTTACAAGAAAAAGAAATAATATATGCACCACTGTGGAAAAGCATGTCTCTGTTCATACCTTTGCATTTTACAGGAAAATATGTCATTCCTTTCAGATCCATGAATTAAGATGCACTATTTTTTGCTGAAGGCTATTTTAAATTAGGCTAATAAATTGCTGCTCTCTGCCTTGCGTGATAATGCATTACATTATCTACTGATGTACACGTATTGTTTGACTCTAATGGTGTGGAAATTAAATGTTAGACATGGGCCAGATGTTCCTATAGATGAATATGAAGTATGACTCTGTCGTAGCCAAGTCTCAATGGGACAGAAGGTAGACTATGAGGTTTTCTGAACAACAGCAACAAAATCCTTAAGTGGGTCACTCGCATCCTCACCCAGGATCCAGCCCTAACACTGAGCTGTTGAGGAGAATTATCACCTTCAGCATTCTTACTACTCTTCAGGAAGAACCAGTGCCTTTTTAATTTCAAATGCTTCAGTGCTTGTAAAGCCACAGACACTGGCTCGCAGAGATGGCAAATGTTTGCCATCCCTGCCAGGCTGGCAGAAACAGCTCGGAGTGCATCACTGGGACTCTGCCTTAGCCGCAAATGTTTTGAAGCCCTCTGCCCTCCCCCTCTCCCTGTGTATTTTCATGCAGTGGCTGAGGGGGCAAACAGATGTACATTGCAGTGAATATTAATGAAGGTCCCCCACTGGCATCTCCTCTCTAGAAAAGGGGGGTGGGAGGGGGTTGGGGGCAGGCTTACAATCTCCCTTGCAGAGCTAAATTACCCAGTGACTCATAATCTAAGTACCGGCCGAATGTTGCTGAACACGGGTATTCAGGATATTTGATAATGATGGATAGGGGTATTTTCAAAATTGGCAATAAAGCTGCTTTGCTTTGGGAATCTTAGGACTCGCTATAGCTCACTAGCAACTAAAATAATAATAATAAAAAAAAGTCATAACCATGAGCTTAACTAAAAATTTCTATTTGAGTGTGTGTGCATGTATGTTCATATTATGTTTGAGATGGAAAGAAAGGACAATTTTTACATCATCAGAAGAGGTCTGTGAGCAAACCAGGACTTTTAGAAGCTTGAGTGTGCTGAGTATGTGTGTTTTTGTGTGCCCAAGTTCACCAAAGACCAGGCGTATAAGGTGTTATATCATTCCCCCTACTGAATGCGGCAATCACCGCCAAGAAAATCACATCCCAGTGAAGAGCTTTGGGCCAGTCACGTCAGAATCTTCCAGCAGCTCTTTGAGAGAGGTGTGGGGTGGTGGAGGGAGGCTGAGCACCTGGTATATCCTAGGATAGCACAGAGAGAGGCTTGGAGGCACTGCTGCCCATGTGACAACTGTGGAAATCACCAAAAGGACCATGGTGTCAGCCAGAGTCCCTGCTGGGGGTGATGCACCAGCACTGACCCCAGGTGTAAGTCAGCATCAGGTCTTCAGTGTATGATTTTTAGAAAGCCAGGCTCATTCTCCATCTATTTTCAGTGTTTCTCAGGCTCTTCAGTGGCAGGCACCATCAGAGATGCTGGAGAATGTTTTCATCACAGCTAACAGAGGGCTATCCAGATTGCTCGTAACTGTTTTTAGCACAGTAAACATGTAAACTGAGTGCCTGGGGAAAAAAAAAAAAAAAAAAAAAAAAAAAAAAAAAAAAAAAAAAAGCTTGTCCTTGCAGTAGCTGATCATTTTTAATTAAATCTCGATCTATCAATCTGGTTATTTTGTGAGGGAGAGAGAACCAGCCCTGAGAGGTTTGGGATGTGGGTACTTCAAGATGGCTGCTAGCTCCATGCCCCCACACAGCAGCTTAACACAACCCTGCTGTTGGCATGAGTACACAGGGACAGGACGGTTCCACTTGCCTGGACTCCATCACAGGTCTCATGAGCTGAGACAGTCCATCGGAGAGGGTTTTGTCAGGAGATTTGCCCTTTCCAGTGGAATTGGGCCCAAATACTTTAAAATGTGAATGTAGCGAAAAGGAGGAGGGTTCCTTTGAAAAAATGTGATATTTACTATCTTCTCATCTATTCTCTCCCTGAGCCAATATTAGCCATATTGTTCATGAATGGAGAACAAAAAAGGTGTCATGACAGTTGCCAGTTTTGATACCAGTTTTGGGTCTGCGCGGAGGCGGGAGGGGGAGAGAATAGCATGCGTTCATCTGCATTCCAGGAACAAAGAACGTCAAACCTGGAATTGTTCCCTATTTGACAATAATGCTTAGATAGATTTTTATTGGCAGAGCCTCTTTAGTTCACAGTATAGTCCCCTGCATCTAAGGTCTGGTAAATCACCTGCAACCTTCCCCTTTTAGAATCACAGAACCACAGAATCATTCAGGTTGGACTCAGCCACTTCCCTGGGCAGCCTATTCCAATACCTCACCTTTTAGTAAACAAATTTCTCCTACTATCCAGCCTAAACCTCCCCTGGTGCAACTTGGGGCTGTTTCCCCTTGTCTTATCACTTGGTGTTTGGGAGAACAGCCTGATTTCCACCTTGCTACCAGCTCCTTTAACATAATTGTAAAGTAAAATAAGGTCTCCCCTGAGCCTTCCTTTCTCCAAGCTAAACAGCCCCAGCTCCCTCAGCCGCTTCTCATAAGAGCACTTGCTCTGCTTCTCCAGCACTTGCTCAATAGTGAATATTGTATTTCACATTTAACTGAAGCTGGTCACCCAGTAGGCACAGGGACTAAAAATGTGCAAAAATGTGAAAGAAAGAAAACCATACAAACATGAAACTGTACAAATCTTTCTTTTTATCTATCATATGTATATGGATGTGTTGATTTAGATAGCAAAGACTACATAAATCAGGCTACATAAATCAGCATATTCGTAAACATATGCTCACATGTATTCTCACACATGTATTCACAAAAACAAACAAACAAACAAACAAAAAATAGGGACAACTCGAAGCAGACAGTCATCCTCCCCACCATGGAGGGTGTTAGGAAAGATGTTCCTGCTTTTTCAGCTTTACAGTCCCTGGTGCTTGGTGATTACCTGGTGGTGATCTCAAAGCTGCTACAAAAGGTGAGTGAATTAAGCCTCCAATATCCTGTTTTATTAAGAGCTGTGCTGTTACAACAGGGAAACAAGGCATGTAGTCATGTATCCAGGTACACAGTGGGTTGGTTGCTGTGCTGAAAAGCACAAACAGGATGACTTCACGTGCAGCCTTGTTCTCTTAAACAAACAGCCAGGACTTGTCATCTAGCTTTTGGTCAGAAGAAGGGTAGTGACAGCCCTATGTGGACCATCTATAAGAGTGTCTGAAGTAGTCTTGACTGCCTATTGAAGTATCTAAGTTCAAGAGAGCAAGTCTCTTATCCATCCCATAACACCTCCCTTGGTTATAACATGGCATTTGCCATATGTATTAATTAGCAGTTTTCCTGTAACTCACATTTCAAAGGGCGGTAGATCTTCAGTGGGAGGAAACCACAGCAAGCCAATAGAAGCTGTTCAGATAACATGTCTGAAGAAATTCGCACTAGCAGGAATTTTGGCAACAGTACATTCTATTTACTGCAATGGAAAAAATACATTTGATTCTTAATTCAGTGGAAAGTACTAAATTAAAAATCCTTAAAATATCTGGATACAGGGGAATTTAGGGCTTGATTCTGCACTTATCAACTGAATGGGCATATTGCTCTTGTGCATCGTGGGAGCAAGACTAGCCCCTGGCTAACGGAACTTCAAGCTAGATATAAAGCAGTTTGTAGTGATAGGAATAAAAGCAACAACAACAAAACCCAAGCCAATCCTTTTCCTTCTCATATAAAGATGGGTTGTTATTCTGGAAACCTTCACTTTGTTACAGGTCTTTATACTCAGCTTTCCCTGAGGGAGATGGATGATTTTTTTCCTATATATTTGCCTCCAAATTCTGCATCATTGCTGGCGACATAAATAAAGTGATATGATCACTGTCCCTTGTTATAGTGACTTCTTGCAGCACAATGGGACTCCCACAGAAGCCAAGCAGTAATAGCATGTGAATGTCAGGCATTTTCTTTCCCTTCACCAGAAGAAGGTGCCTAAAGATCCTGCACAGAAGGATCCCTTGTTTCTCTGACAGGTCTGAGATGGGTTTGGCTGTGATGACAGGGCTTGCTTTGTGAGTGGCAAGTTGTCCACTTCATAGGATTTTCTCCTTTATATCTGTGCTTTCCTGGTCTCTGCAAAGACTTCCAAGGAAACTCTTAAATGAGGGCTTGTCTTTCTCATGATGTGGTCCTGTGGCCAAGGAAAACCGTGCCAAGATTTCCAAACTCACACAGCTCACCACCACAACATCTGATTGGAACAACTCCTACCATACAAAGCTGAGCCCATCTGAACTGGTGAACCCTCTGACTGATCACTGCTCATGTAAGCCAGCCACCCCTCTTATTACTAACAGCTTTAGCTGGAACAGTTACCCAATTAAATATGCCTTGACCAGTCCCATCAATGCAGGAAGCCAAGACCAAGTAGATTTTATAAGAAAAGTCATTGTGAATCCAAATGCAAACCCTGCCCTGTCTTCTTTTGCTCTTCAGTTCCCACTGCAGATTCACTTCCTGGTGAGTCATGACATATGCACAGCACATATGTATGAAATAAGTTGTATCTTCTGCCCTTCCCCTGCTACAGCTGCTTCCTCACCCCCACACCTCATCCTTGTTTCTCAGAACTTACTCACCAAAAACTTTCTAATAAAAATCATCATAAAAAAAAAAGGGGAAAGAAATAAAGAACCTCCCCATGTCCACTGGTGCTGCTATAATAGTATGAGCATTTCTTGTGGACTTAACCTACAGCTTCATCCCAGGACTGTGAGCCTGAGCTCTGACTAGTGGTATGAGCAACTTTGCTGCCACAACGAGCTAATCACAACAAACCAACTTGAAGTGTCAGTGCAAGATGGACAAATGCTAAATGGCAAAACAGATGGGAAGTAATAAGTCCTTATTTTACACTGTGAGCTGACCAAGAATTATTTGCTAATGATGAAATCACCAGCAAACGCATTCCTGCAGATAGCTTGAATATGGCCTCATTTCAGATCTGCTAAGTGAAATACTGAACAGTGGTTTCATCTTTGCAAATACCTTTTTGGTAAAAAAAAAAAAAAAAAAAAAAAAAAAAAAAAAAAAAAAGTTGAGGTTAAACTTTTCAAGAGTACTAAGAAGTGCTTCACATTGTATTCCTGGCCCCAGATACTGGAATTTTGTCCCATTGGAAGTGACTTTGACAAAATGCTCCTAAGCATCCTTCTCTCAGACCACAGAGAGGGCAGCCATGGGTACACAAAGAAGGAATAGTTGCATCTGAAGGAGAAAGCTCAGTGAGCTGGTGTAAGAAATGCTACCAGAGCTTGTTTGTTATGTAAAGAGTGAGGGCTTACTTCTGTCCAAGGAAGTAAACAGAGTTTGTCTGCAAGCTTGTCCTCCTACAGTGCTAAAATACTTCCTCTCTGGACTCTTTCTTCTCTTTATTTTTCATTAAATGCCTTGCCTCTGCTGTCTTGCTGCTGTCTGCTGCTCCCTTCTCCAATGGTTCTCTTTTATTCCAGCTTCTCTTTCCAATTTTTTCATCACTCATTTGTTTTCCTCTTGGACGTTTTGTGCAACATGCCGTCATGTACCATCATGTTTTATCCTCTCTCAACTCTGAGGACTCCAGATAGTACTTGTAACGTTCCTTGGCAATTGTCCTGGAGCAGTATTTCCATACTAGCACTTCCTTCATCCTTTGCCCCCAGCCAGTTATGGGCATTTGTTTTCATTTGCACAAGGCACAGACACATTCTTTTTTAAAGATCTTATCCCACAGCTATGTAAAGTTCTTAGCGCCATTTGCATCATCTAAAGTGTTGCATTCTTCATGGACAAAATGAAAGTCTGCTGGCAGTTTTACAGTGACTGATAAAATGGCAAACACGAGAACCCTAAAATATAAAATGAATCTGACAAGGCATCTGTCCGTGTGATAATCCTTGTCTTCAGTCTACCAGTGATCTAAGCATAAAGAAATTAGTAGATTTTTGTTATCTAATAGAACCTATTTCAAAGAGAGATATATAGAAACATATGCCCCCTGGGCAGCATACTGTATAGCAGCAGCAAATTGTCACTCCAGCAGTGGGACTCTGCCATGGAAATCTCACTTAACATGGGCAATACTGTAGCTTCTCCTAGTTGATCCACACTTTCAGCTTCTTCTGAAGAGACAATAATTTACTCAGAAATGGTTTTAGTTTCCGTACATGAAACTCCTACTCATTGCGAAGAAAGGTTTACTCATTGCCCAGGGCAGGTCTGGACATCAAGATGCCTACTGGGGCTCTGCCAAGGCTCTACTTTTTAGTTCATCTCAGGTTCTTCAGTTCATCTCAGACTCAGAGCAAGCCTATGTTCACTTTTTGCCAAGCGCAATAACCCCAAGCAGAGCTACAGGCTGGGAGATGAGTGGTTGGAGAGCTGCCAGGCAGAGAAGGACCTGGGAGTGATGGTGGATAGTCGGCTGAATATGAGCCAGCAGTGTGCTCAGGTGGCCAAAAAGGCCAACAGCATCCTGGCTTGCATAGGAAACAGTGTGGCCAGCAGGGCTAGGGAGGTGATCATCCCCCTGTACTCGGCTCTGGTGAGGCCACACCTCGAGTACTGTGTTCAGTTTTGGGCCTCTCGCTACAAGAAGGACATTGAGGTGCTTGAGCGGGTGCAGAGAAGGGCGACGAAGCTGGTGAGGGGCCTGGAGAACAAGTCCTACAAGGAGCAGCTGAGGGAGCTGGGGTTGTTCAGCCTGGAGAAAAGGAGGCTCAGGGGTGACCTTATTGCTCTTTACAGATACCTTAAAGGAGGCTGTAGGGAGGTGGGGGTTGGTCTATTCTCCCACGTGCCTGGTGACAGGACGAGGGGAAATGGGCTTAAGTTGCGCCAGGGGAGTTTTAGGTTGGATGTTAGGAAGAACTTCTTTACTGAAAGGATTGTTAGACATTGGAACGGGCTGCCCAGGGAAGTGGTGGAGTCACCATCCCTGGAAGTCTTTAAAAGATGTTTAGATGTAGAGCTTAGGAATATGGTTTAGTGGGGACTGTTAGCGTTAGGTCAGAGGTTGGACTCGATGATCTTGAGGTCTCTTCCAACCTAGAAATTCTGTGATTCTGTGATTATATCCAAACTCAGACATTTGGCTGTTTTTTTCTCATACACCATTAGCCAGCACCTTCTCCTGCAGCCTCTGACATCTCTAATACTGGTGTTCCCGTTCTTCTGAAGGAGAGAACTGACAGCAGGAGGATCAAGGGAGGAAGAGAGGAGAAGGAAGAGAAATTCCTGCCAGACACTACAGGGACGTATTACTGATCCTTTTGGTCACTGATGTCCATCTATGGAGCAGGGTCCACAAATAAACTCTTTCTCAGGTACTTTGAGCAACTTGAATTTTAGACGAAGCCATCCTTGGAGAACCAATGTAAGATGAGGCAGCCAACTCATACAGCATGCATCAAGCCACACGTGGGAGTGTCAGGTTCACCTGTTCAGTATGGGGTGTAATTGGTGATGGGAGAGGGATGTACATTAACATTTCTAGCAGTGTCTCACAGCCTCTGCTGTGACAATAGCAGTGATGACTGTGGGGAGCTTTAGGTGTTGCTAATAGGCCTGCTCAAAGACGGTGTCAAAGAGATGACCCATCTCCAGTCTCTCTTCTGTCCTTTATGGATGTCAGCAGTGTGGGTGTCTTCCCACACATGTGACATTCAGCTCCAGGGTGTCATATTGCTCTTCAGCGAGCAGTTTGCAGGCCATACTGAACTGGCCTGCCTCGTGGATAACTTTGCTTTAGATGACACAAACGTCTTCACCTACTGTGAATATTTTCCCATTGCAACACCCTGCTTTCATTTGCTCAGACCTTTACCAAAATTTAATTGTTTGAACTGAATTACTGAAAATAATATTTTCCTTTTCCTCTTGCCATCCAAAACTAAGGATATGAGAGAAATTTGACTGCAATGTTTCGCTTTTTCTTTTTACTTGAGATTGAAATCACACACACAAAAAAATTGATTATTAGAAAAAAAAAAAAAAAAGGAAGAAGGAAGAAGAAAGAAATCATAGAACCTTCATTAATACACTTTAACACTGTACTACTTAGAAATTAATATCTGCTTCCAGGATGTTACTGATATTACTGTGTGGCTTGTCTGCCATTTTAGTGGACATTTACCCACATGTGGCAAATTACATATATTTAAAATGAAAATCTCTGTATGTTCATAATTGGAGAAGATGCTGAAGTTTAGCCATTGAAGTGTCTGAGGAGTCCAACTTTCATGCTCTTCCAGTGAGGACACTTCATCCTCT
Source organism: Aythya marila (assembly GCF_965140915.1). NCBI lineage: Eukaryota > Metazoa > Chordata > Aves > Anseriformes > Anatidae > Aythya > Aythya marila. The sequence goes on from NC_139043.1 coordinate 51,539,777, forward strand.
AATGCCTGAGACCAAAGTACATGGTCTTGCTATCAAGTGACTTGGCATGTTTTAGCCAGCAGTACAATACAGTCCTTCCTTGAAGTTGCTGAAGGATAGTGCATCATTGTGACTTGAGCACAAAGCTAAGGAATTATCTTTTTCAATTCCCAGTTCTCCATCTGACCATGTGCAGAAGAGTGAATGGGATGAGGTGGAGATTTGGAAAAAGGTTGAGCAAGGGAGATAATAATAGCACCAACCTTAATTCCAGTATATTTTTTTTTCATTTTTAACCTGTGTCTGGCATGTTCAGTTTCTTTTCTTATGATGTAGGTATATGATAGCCATTAAAAATATGCTTTATATTTACAGGCAAACATAAGAGAAGAGTAAAATAAATGCAGCATTTTCTTTGTGCTGTAGCTGCTTAAAAGGTTTATGAAATTGTCAAGGAAAAACAGAAATATTACTATAGTAACATTCAAAGGTGGTTGCAAGAAAAATAAAATAATTCAGACTAAGGTAATATTTGCTCACATAACATGAGTCATTTGTATTGTAATTTCCTGACACTGGTGGAGAAGGGGAAAGTTGTCAAGGAAGAGTGACAATATGTCCCCACTTCATACTGCAGAATCTGAAGTTTCTTGCTGACAGCCAAGGAAAAGACAATAACATGAAAGTGTAATATAATTTTTTGTTTAGCAGACTTCAGAGATGCACTAACAGTGGGCCAAGTTCTGCTTTCACATATGCTTTGGATTACCTTTTGATTTCTGTACAAGCTCCTGTTTATAGCAGTGATACATCTGCACAGAGAGGAACTCGGCGCCCTTTGGATCAGGCTCTGAGTATGAAAGACTCCACAAAGTTCTTCATGATAGATCAGAGATACATAGAAAGAATCTGAGAGCAGAATTTTGCCCTGCTAAGAGTACAGGGAGAGACTCTTCATCAAGGAAGGGAGTGACACAACAAGGGGTAATAGTTTTAAACCAAAAAAAAAGAATAGATTTAGATTAGATATAAGGAGGACATTCATCACTCAGGGGGTGGTGAGGCATTGGAAGATATTGCCCAGCCAAGCTGTGGATGCCCCACCCCTGAAAGTGTTCAAGACCAGGCTGGATGGGGCTTTGGGCAACCTGCCCTGTAAAACAAGGAGCAGCACTGACATAAAGTTGATTGTCCTGACTGCCATTCTTAGCCTACTAGAGAGCCTGATTCCAGGTAAGGCAATTCAGCAGGTAGCTAGCTGCTGTGGAGGGCAAGGGCATGCATTTGTTAGGAGAGGGAGGAAGGAGAGGAACAAAAGAAATAGTTTAGCTTTACCCTGTAAAATCCATCTCTCTCCTTTAAGAACAAAAAATTTTTAAATCACCTTAGCAGCCAGTATAGCCAGCTCTGAAGTAGGAAAGTTCAAAGATATCGTCCTTCTATTACCTAAATTTTAATTAGTCTGTGGGTAAACAGGGAACTTTGAAGTTGTCTACACAGTGATTTTCATGTGCCCTGTTGAATTGAAGAGACCAAAGACTCCAGCAACTTTCAAAGCTGCCCTTTGCACATGTGTAAATGATTCCATGAAGTGCAAATGTGGTGATTTAGGTCTTACCCTGAAAGATCTTTTTTTTTTTTAAGGACGTGCATGCTAATTCCAAAAAGAGAACTGTAAGTCTCCAAAGAATAGCTATGAAGTCAATGCAATTCCCAAAAGTGCTGAGACCTGCCCATCTGCCCTGTGTACAGACTCGGTACAGACCACAGTGTCTTAATTTATCCCAAGATGATCTGAGCAATAAAATAGTGTAAGCGATGAAATCACCCAATTTTTAGAAAAGGCTGTGTTCCTTCCCATGAAAATTCCTGCTTTGGTTGAGCTACTTTTGACTTGCAGTGAGAGATGAATTTGACCTGCTCTCTTTGTCTCATCTGTTTGGCTGCAGCTGTGCCCTCTAGCACTGGATATGTATTCCAAGCTCATCTAGATGTCAGAACAAAAGCACAAATGAGATGACAATCTTCCATTCTTTCTGTGTGCTGCCAATACCTGTTTGTCACTATAATGGTATTAATCATCTTTTATTTATAGCGGAACACTGGAAGCTTCCATTTTTCCCTTTTGATTTATTTGTAGGACAACAGGTGCACAACTTAAGCAGGTGTATGTGTGTGCATATGTTGTGAGTTTGCTGATAGCCACAAAACATCTTTAGTAAATTATTACTTGTATCAAAGCTGCCATTATTTTTATTTCATGCATAAACTTAATTCCACAACTGTTAGCTCCCACAGTCTATTATCTGCTTTGTATTGCAACCGCAATAATGCAACTCATGGGTGCAAGACCTCTTCTTTCACCCTCCCAAAAACCCCCACAAACAAGACATCCCTAAACCATACACTGCTTCCAGTTTCTGATACTTGGGAAAGGTACCGTTGTTTCCATTGGCAACTGCTGCAGAGTAGCATGATACCGGTTCAACAGCTGACACGAAATGCCTTTCCATATGTAAAGCTGTGCCTTAAACACACAAGGGACACTAAGAATAAACTTTGTACTTTCTTTTTCTTTTGTCTAACAGCAAATGGGTTGTGAAGAAGTGCTGGATGCCTTTAAAAAAATGCAGTTATAATTTTGGATCCAAGCTGTGAGAACACTCATTGGAGACAACTGTTCTCTCATGGGCTAGCCTTGAATAAACAATCACAGCTCTGTGTGATATTACTTCTTAACCAGATTCTAGCATTGAGCTGTTGCCTTGCCATGGTTACTTGCCTTTTAAACCAATGTTTCTTTTCCTTCCTTTTTTTGCCAAGATTCTTGCTTGTTTGGCAGTGGTTCGTTCTCCTTTGAACTTTTGCCCTACTTTAATTTCCACCAAATTTTTAGTCTAAAAGAACCTTTTCACTGATATCTTTTGTTGTCTTGATTTTCTTTTCTGCCTGTGAGAACTTACTTGGGGACATTGCTTACGGGAAAGAGCCCAAGAGACTGTCTTCTCCTGAGTATCCAGCAGCTGGCAGGCATCCGTGAGGAGATTAGAAAACAAAGCCACTACACCACAAGACAGTGGCCACTCCTGAAATAAAATTAAATAGGAAAGAAGGGCACACACGTACACACACACAAACCACCAGGTCATTCACGGGGAGATTTACAGCTCCTGAGCTCGCCTCTGTTGAATTCATCTAAGGATAACACCATTAAAACACATGTCAGAGCATCACTCTGCCACGTGGGGGTCCAAGGCAGAATCCCTCGCTTATATTGCACCCCTGGAGCTGGCAGAGCACCGGAGTCCTGTGGATCATACGAGAGTCCTGAGGAAGGGAAGCATGTCCCTAGTTGCCTTGGGGTAATTCTCCAGGAAACCTGGAAGAAAAGCTGACAGCTTCTATCGAGAAGAAAAAATCCCTCTTATACCAGGCAAACACATCCTCTTGATATGTCTTGACTATTTTTTGTTATGTGTTTTGTCCTGTGTAGAGATTCTGAGGGGACAAATGCATGCTTTCTCCAAAATATTTTTAGCCACATAATTAACTAATATTATTTGCACTGCTGAAAAACAAAGCAAAACAAAACAAACAAACAAACAAAGCATTTATTTAATTGCTTATTCAGTTTCTTATTCATCAAAAGACTTCAATGTGTTGTTGCCTAAAATAAAGGCAACTACATGTGCACAATAAATGTGCATAATATGCATGTGCATACATATAAAAACAGGGACGATATTTCATATTAAATTTGTTATTGGGAAAACTCATTCTCTTACTGGAAAGATAACTGCAAATTTCTAGTGCTAGTGAAATCCCAGCTATTACTATTTAGAAATATCTGTCTTAAGCTGAATCATTTTTTGGCTGAGTTCTTAATGTAAAGTAAAACCTAGCATAAGCCTCTAGGACAACAGACCCCTGTGGTGTGCTGTATGTAAAATGAACTACACTAACATCGTTCTGGTATGTGCATCATATATTCTGATAGAGAAACCAGGGGCCAATGGTTTAGTCATATTTATTCATGGCCTAATAAGAAACTGTGTTCGTTAACTAACATATGCTTAAGACACCTTTTCACCATTTAAAATCTTCTAACTGAATGTGGGAAGACCAGCAAGTTACCTCTTTCTTTTAAGACATAACCCTACTGATATTTTATATGTTAGATGATTTTAAATTAAATCAGACAATTAAAAGTCTCCTTGCTCACTCTTATTTATTAACTTTTAGAGAGCAATTTTCTTCACAGTAGCAAAATCAATATTCTGAGATAAAGTTTCTAACAAGAGTTTCCTTTCTCATAAAATTCTATTGGCAATTTAATTCTTCATCTGTACTGGAATGGTAAAATGTAAAGAACAATGTTCTTTTTTGCTAGTAAAATATCCTTATTTACATTGGAACACAAGCAGGAAGTACATTTTCAGCTTAGTTCAATCATTTTCTGTATCCCTGATGTCTTCATATGCAGACTGTCCTGACTGATGGAAAAATCATTAGCTAATTGATTGCAGGATGCTTTATATGCAAGTATTGGTTGCAATCTGCTTCTCAGACTGCCTGTGCCCGGGATGTAAGTAGGCACATCCTACAGAAGACAGAGGTGCCCAGACAAACACAGCACTGCACTTCGCAGGCTCAAGATGTTGCTTTGGGGCAATTTACCCCTTAATGCCTGATATAAAAAGTTCCAGTTGACTCTAGCCGGATTACTGTATTTTGCTGTAGTCAATGTACTGCAGCAAATCCTTGTAGTATCTTGGGCATGGAAGGGAAGTAAAAGGGCTTGCTGTATCACTCAGTCCAGGACAGGAACATAGGTATTTATGAGACAGACAAGAGTCCTTCCCAATAAGAAAGGAGGATGAAGGCTATTCAGTGCTTTGCAGAGGGTTTGGCCACACAATGTGTTTCTACATTCTAGGCTCCTCCATCTGCTAATTTCAAAATTATTTGTGGCATTTGAGTCCTCAGAAGATGTGAAGGTGGTCATAAGTATTATGTCTACACCACTGCAGGGAAGTGGACACTCAGCCAAGATAGATAGCTTATAGGTAACTTCACTCCAAGACTGAGAGCCACAGACCTAATACAGGTCCTGCTGCACCCTTGCTCCTCATACTAGAACTGGCCTTCCTAGTGAAGGGAAGCTCCCCTTGAAAGCTGGCTGCTGCCTGCTGAGCAAAACTGCTGCAACATGGTACATCTTGGAAGTGTGGATGAAAACACGCAGCTACATCTGCCACCAGCTGTGCAGCACCCACCAGGTAACAATTTGTGCAGAATTTGCCCCACAATATGTGGGCGCAATGACCTTAAAGTGCTGGGAACACCCCCATTCTGCCTCCTAGCTATTCTAGGAGTAAGTCAGGCTTGCAAAGCCAGTGGAGCTCAGCCTTTGGGAAGGAGGTTTCTCTCCATACAATGCTGACTTGAGTCCCAGTGTCACTTTCCCACACGGAGTAGTCTCCTGATCTGTGAGTAGTGCTTATGACTTCTACGGGGACTCCTTGCAAAGGACAATGCGGCTCAGCAGGCTCTTTGTAAATGAGTGGCTGGGACACATTCATCAGCAACAATGACCCCTGTAATCATTTACAATGCCTTTGGGCCTCTGTGTGTAAAAAAAAGCACTGCTACGCCAAGCCAATGGGAGGAAAAACTTGTGTGGTGGCTGCTTTAAAACTGGAATTGTGAAGCATTATTTGTATCGAGAGATGAAATAACAAGAAGTGGGAAGGGTGAGAAAAGATGAAACGAAATGGGCTTAGGGAAACAGAAGCTGGAAGTAATCAATAAATCATAGAATAAAGTAAAGAGAAAGAACCTTTAAAGTGCCCAAGCTTAAATGTCAAGAGTATTAGAACAAAAGAGCTCAAAGCAGAAGATTGTGTGACAGAGGAATATGCTGAAACTGACAGAAAGCAGGCTCACTCCTGAGCATGGAAAGGAGTACAGACAATGAAGGGCAGCAGAGAAGAGCAGAATAAGAAATTAGGACACCATGTACATTCCTCTTAAGTAGTTTGAACACACAGGATTAATTTTATTGTTTTTAGAAGAGTCTGAGGAGTAAAACTGGAAAAACAACATAAGGGTGGTTGAAAAGATCAGTTTTATACTATGTAATACGCTGAGAATGTGCTATCATATATGCATGAAGGTATGCCATCAATATTGCAGGGTAATAAGATCTTGCTTACATTGTACTACACAAAAAAGAAACTGAGCCAGCCAAGGCAGAGCTGTTGTTACATTTATCCCTAGACAAATTCATACAGTTAAAATTTATTTATTTTTCTAATGACACTCTTTCAGTGATGCACTTAATCAGACATAGCTCTAGGCACATGTGCTTGTCCCACTGAAATCTATGTATATAAACATACACTTAATGTTAAGCTAGTACTCAAAATGTTTTGCTGAGCTGAAGCCTATGTGCTGATGGATTATCTAGTTAGCTATAAACTGCACGGTTATATCTGGTTTGGGCTACTGGCTCAGAAACAGATAGTTATTCTGCTTGAATCAAGTTTATCATTGTTGTTATTCATATAAAATAATAGATGCTTCTGGCACCACACACATGTATGCTGTAAAATCAAAATTTTGTATTCAAAATGGATTTTCAGTCAACTGAGCAAAGGTGGCTTATGTTTTCCTCAGCAGAAAACAGTATGGGAAGAAACTAGTGTGCTTTGATGTACCTTGAAAAACAGAATTTGGGAAGCTGATGGGACACATGTGAAAGGCAGACAAACCCCAGGCACTATGCTTTGGATGATGGACTGCGCCAAGCATGGCAGGTATAAAGTGTAAGCTACTGAGACACAGTGAAAGGCAGCGGGACTGTGCCACAGCTCTTCCTAAGAGCCCCAATGGCATTGCTCACTGCACAGGTCTCTGGTCTTGGTCAAGGGCTGAAGAGATACCCTTTGAAAAAGTTTGTGGGAGGTCACAGTATAGCTGTAGTAAAAAGCCATTATGAAGACACACACCCAACGGTATTTGTTGTTTTGGGATTAAAGCATCACCTAAAATCCATGTGAACCACTCAGTCACAGAGAAGAAATTATATATTGAATTGGTTGTAAAACACTGTTAGCTTGAATGTTGTGATAGTGATACAGAAACACAGAAGCTTAGTCCACTCTGAAGAGCTTTTATTACAACTATCTTGCTATTTTGCTGTGTGCACACAAATGACAGTACTGATATGCCATGCCAGAGTAATGTCAGCAGGTAAATTGACTGATAATGCTTGTGTTAATGTTGCTGAGCATGCCCACAATAAAAGAGATGTTTCCAAAAACCTGATACCTGATTGATCTGATGTAAGGAGAGTGCTGAGTCAAGCAGAAAAATAAAAATAAAAGATGTTACCACAAGTGCTCATTTGACAGCAAAGGGTTTTCTGGTATGGCTCAATGAAACATTTAAAATTTCACTCATAATTTTATGAAATCTCTCTCATTCAAATTGTCAAAGTCTGACAGGCTTGTTAACAACATCAAGGGGTGAATGGTCCTTCATCTGCTTGCTCTTGCTCCACTGAGTGATCGATGAACAAACTAAAACTGACAGCTACTGCAAAGATAACAAGAAGTAGACGATAGAGTGGATGCTTCTACCCCTCCCTGTCTAATTGAGCCTCGGGAAGTTGATATTCAGCTCCAGAAAAGATTGGACAGGTAGAAGGAACAGTAGCCTAGATTCTGGCATTCAGGCCCATATCAAGCAGAGCCACTAGAGTGGCACAAGTTATTCAGCTCTCTACAATCTAGCCAGTAAGATGTAAACTGAAGTTGTCTCATGCTTGACCAATCTGTTAGACTTCAGCAATGAGGTGATAGGCTTGGTGTATGAGGGGAGAGCAGTGGATGTGATTTACCTTTGGCAAGATTTCCTCTGCTGTCTCCCATATCATCACTCAGATAACATCCAACAAATTGATGAATTACAGACTAAATGGATGGTCAGTGAGATGGACTGTAAACTGGCTGAACTTCCAGGCTCAAAGGGCTGTAATCAGCGGCATGAAGCCCAGCTGGAGGCCAGTCACTAGTTGTGAACCTCAAAGGAAGATACTGGTGCCAGTACTTTTAAACACCTTCATTAATGACATGGGCAGTGCATCAGAGTGAATCCTCTGCAAATTTGCAGATGCTATAAAACTGGGAAAAGTGGTTGCCAGACCAGATGCTTGTGCCTCCAGTCAAAGGGACCTTGACACACTGGAGAACTAGGCCAACAGGAGTCTCATGAAATTAAATAAAGGGAAATGTCAAGTCTTGCCCCAGGGGAGGAATAATCCCATGCACCAAGGCAGGCTGGGTCTGGATGGATGGACAGAAGCACTGTAGGAAATGCCCTGGAGTTCCCAGTGAATGACAAGTTTACCAGGAGCAATGTACCCTTGTGGAAAAGAAGGTCAACAGCCTCCTGGGCTGCACGAGGCATGGAGGGATCCCTCTCAGCAGGGCATGGGAGGGATCCTTCCCCTCTGCTCAATCCCAGTGAAACACACCTGGAGTGCTGGGCCCACCCCTCAGCTCTTCAGTACAACAGGACATATTGGACATGGACATATTGGTGTAGGTCCAGTGAAGGGCCGGAAGGATGATTAAAGGCCTGGAGCATCTGACATACAAGGAGAGGCTGAGAAAGCTGGGACTGTATGGCTTGGAGAAGAGAAGGCTCTGGAGGATTTTATCAGTGTGTATAAACACCTGATGGTGGACAGTATGAAACCTGGAGCCAGACTCTTCTCAGTGGTGCCCACTGAAAGGACGGAAAGTAATGGGAACAAATTGAAATACAGGAAATTCCTCTTAAATATAACAAAAATATTATTGTACTGCAAGGGTGGTAGAACACTGGAACAAGTTGCCCAGAGAGGGTGTGAGGTCTCTATCCTTGGAGATGCTCAAAACCTGAATAAACACAGCCCTGAGCAACCTGCTTGGGTCACCCTTGTTTTTGGACCTGACAGTCTCCAGAGGTCCCTTTCCACCTCAACAGTTCTGTGATTCTGTGACAGTGACATCCTCCTCTATTCCTTGTAGCTATTGATATACTGAATGTCTGTTACTTTTATTCTAGGAATGGCATATATTACCAGTGATTTTTTCAGAAAGTGAACCAGTTTATTGTCATTTCCTTGACATACAAGCTGAATTTACAACCCTATTGACATCCTTATTTTTCCTGTTTCTTACTTCAACTTTGCAGAGTGGTCTCTAATGAATAAAGTCTGTGGTATATCTCACACAATGAGATATGGCAAGAACCGATTACCCTTTATTGAGAAAGAGCTACTTTTAAAGCTGCATTTGTTACCTACTTCTGCTGAGTCAGCACAAAACCTTTCTTCATAGAATCATAGAATGGCTCGGGTTGGAAGGAACCTTAAAGACCATCTATGTTCCAGCTCCCTGCCATGGGCAGGGATGCCACCCACTAGACCAGGTTGCCCAAGGCCCCATCCAGCCTGGCCTTGAACACCTCCAGGGATGGGGCATCCACAGCTGCTCTGGGCAGCCTATGCCAGGGCCTCACCACCTCTGAGTGAAGAATTTACTTCTAACCGATAATTTAAATCTCCCCTCTTTTGGTTTAAAACCATTCCTCTTTTTCTATCACTATCTGCCCATGTAAAAAGTCACTCTCCATCTTTTTTTAAGCCCCTTCTAAGTAATGAAAAGCTGCAGTGATGTCGTCCCAGAGCCTTCTCTTCTGCAGGCTGAACAGCCCCAGCTCTCTCAGCCTTTCTTCACAGGAGAGGTGCTCCAGCCCTCTGATTAACTTCATGGCCCTCCTCTGGACCCTTTCTAACAACCCCACATCCTTCTTTTGCTGGGGGCCCCAGACGTGGATGCAGCACTCCAAGAGGGGCCTCACAAGAGCAGAGCAGAGGGGCACAATCACCTCCCTCCCCTGCTGGCCACCCCTTAGTTGATGCAGCCCAGGATGCAGCTGATCTTCTGGGCTTCAAGTGCACGCTGCTGGCTTGTGTCGAGCTTTTTGTCCACCAGAACCCCCAGGTCCTTCTCTGCTGGGCTGCTCTCAGTGAGTTCTTCTCCCACTTTGTGCTCATGTCTGGGATTGCCCCGATCCAGGTGCAGCACCTTGCACTTCTTTATTTGTTGCAGAGTATTTTGTGTGCTATATTTATACCACAGTGTTTTATGTTAGCATGCAGTTAATATTTGTTTATTAAAAACTTATTAATTATTTGTTTATGGCTGTTTTTACCATCCTGGAGTTAGTGACTCTGCTTGGTTCCCCTGTCCCAAAAGAAAGTCAGAGATGAAAAGATGCTTTGAGGAGATACAGTTTCTTCCCTGTTCCTCAGGGCAGCTGCCCATCACTACCTGTGTGCTTTTCTTCTTGGCATCTGCCTGCTTCTTCTGTATCTGTATAGATTGCAAAAGACTCATTTCCTACTCTCCATTGTGTAGTTTTAATACAGGCAGATGCTATTCCTAAGTGAAGTGTCACACCACAAAACAAATATGTATCTCACCTGCAAATTCCCTTACAATTTTAGGATTTGGGACAATTCACAGGCTGCACTGTTAATGCCTCAGTTCTGACCCAGATGTTTCCCTAGACTGGTATCTTTCTCCATATTACCCCGGTGGAATCACAGTTGTCTAAAACTGAAATGTTGGTGCAACTGTTCAATTTGTCTGCAAGTTCATTTCAATCTGCTGCTAATAGTAAATAGATGGGTTCTGGCTCTGTCCTTCATGTTCAGCCTCATGTCAATTCCAAAAAAAAAAAAACAACTTGCACAAATGCTTTACAGAAATCTCAGCTCCACCTAGAACAAAAATCTCACTGAAATTCATAAAGAATTTGAGGTAAAATTGGCACTTATGCTTGGGGATAGGAGGAAGGCACAGACAGCAGGGGAGAGATAAGTGCCCATGAAAGACTTCAAAATGGAGGGATTTCATTCTTGCTGATGAGAAGACCTTGAGGAACTCAACCTACAAAATATTAAACTGCTGAAAGAATGAAAGAAAAATCACTCATAACTAAAAAAAGCATCTTAGTGCCATTCAAGCACACTGAAAGCTTTTCTGAACACGTGCCTTCTGTGGAGAACTGGAGCCACATGTAATTTTTTTCCAACTTTGTTCCTTTAAGATTTAGCTTTCCCTGCTATGTTACCTGTTATTTAATGCATTTATACATATGCATACCTAAATGTAAATATAAATATAATTATAAATGTGTGTGTGTAAGTGTATGCAGGAATATAACCATATGAGCATATGTTTATTTATTTCTGTTCTGTATGTGTACAATTACTATAGCAAAATCCTTTTGAAGCAGAACTGTTCTACAATCCATTAATTCTTGCCTTATTCTTCTATCTGTAATGCCAGCACCAATTCATTTATGGGGCTTATTTCTAGTACTAGTCAGTGGCAGGAGTCCCCAGCTGAGGTTACAGTGAGCTTGAAAATAATTTCAGGCCATTATTCGGCCTGATCTCTGTGCTAAAATAGACACAAGATGTGTGTATTTGTGTACGAGGCTCATCCTGCCTTTCACTGCTGCTAAGAGTCCTCAGCCATTTTCCCAGCATGAAGCAGGCTGTTTGGGAGCAGGAAGGCCAGGTGCTCTTCAGCACTTCGTGCAACCCATCTAGAAAGAAGCAACAGGTGCGCTGTGCTTGTTACAGCAACTGTGTTGGGAACAGGTTGGGGTAAGCTCCTCTGGGCAGTGATGCCCCCTGGCCCCATTAGCCACCCTAATCCATGCAGGGCTTCAGGGTGACCTACAGCCAAAATATGTCTGGGGCATCACTGGTGGGCAGGGAACTGAACAGGGCACTGAGTCACCTTCATCCTTGCTCTGTGTGTGTGCTGGAGTTAGTCACTACCAGTAGCAGCTATATTTATAGAGATATGTCATAAGTTTGACGTAAAAAGATAATTTTTTTTTTTTGTATTTTTTTTGTATTTTTTTTTACATCTATACGGCAGGGCAAAGGTGCATTTCTCCGCCCCTTCTTCAGTTTTGGATAAACCCTCACTTGTTTTCACAGGAACATTAGCTCAGATCTGCTGCTACTGTGCACAGCCGATAAAACTTGCTTGGAAAGACCATATGTCACATGGATCTGCTCAAGAGGCATGAAGCCCTGCCTGTTCGCCGATCCTTTACAGATACAATTTTATGCTCAGTTAAAATGGAAAAGAGCATTATGTTTAAAGATAAGCCCATTTACTGTGCGAGCGCTTTGCTGAATTCTGTCACCAAATTACTTGTTAGTAAGACATTTGGACTGCCTGTTTAACAAAAAAAAAAAAAAAAAGGAAAAAGGAAAAAGGAAAAAAAAAAGTTGTTGTACATCGCTTTCTCCTTGTTTATCAGTTGCTATGACAATGCTAATGACAATATCATCACAGACCAGGACTAAAATCTTTTACTAGAAGCAGGAATAGGCAAGGTCAGATCTGAGGAGAAAGTTCCTTTTATTAACATCACCCTCTTTGGCCGTGTGGTTAGCCAATATTCGGGGTCCCTACAGGTTGCTTCTTTTTGGAGACCAAACGGATGAGAGTGAATTGTGTTTGTTAATATGCTTTTGTTTATTTAGCAAGAATGTACACAATGTCCTGTTACTCTGGGCACAGCAGGAGTCAAAACAAAAGGCGGTGCTTTCCCTTTTCACACTTCCAAGCTTCTTTTGAGCCAGAACCCAAGCTTGCTCACTTTTAGCTTTTTCTCAGGGTCAGGCCACAAGGATTTTCCTCACTGGCTCTGGTGTGTCCTTGCAACTTCCTCTGTCTGCTTCTCTGATGTTTCTGCTGTCGCTTTCTGAACTGCTCATTTTCATCATATGCCACCTTGTCCCTAGAGCCAGATCCTGGAGAAATGCCTCAGCCCCCACCTCTCAGAGCTGCCAGGCGTGTGCGGTGTGGTAGGTATGTGTGGCTCCTGGGGTTTCAGTAAGCATGTTCCATAAAAAAGGCAATTTTTAGGCTTTTCCTTAGGGAAGGGAGGCTTTCTCACCCACCATCTTCAATGAGATTTCATTGCTGACTTTCAGCATAACACTGAATTTATTTCCAATAATGTATTTTAGCAGTCTAAATGCACGATGACTTGTTTTCTTGATTCAGCCTGAGATTTTTGTTCCCTGTCAGAGCAGTTTCTGTACAGTAGTGCTATGAGAGGGGGAGCAGAAAATATGTTACTATTTCCTAACAAATCAGCCTCTGATGCAACTATAATAAAGTTGTGAAAAAGTCCTAGAGGAGTTAAACAGATTTGACAGCATTTAATTTCCATAAATTTAGGGCCTGATCCTGCTTTTGTTTTGCTAATGAGTACTAAAGGGAGATAGAGCACAAGCTCTGGAAGAGCTGAAGACGAAAATAACGTCCCAGCTCAGCAATGACAGGCAGGCGTGTGATGGAGATGCTGGGGCACTTCCACGCCCAGCAGAGGTAACTCCAGCGTTCTGCCTTGGGTCCAGCTCAGGTCTGCTGTGACCAACAGGTCTCCTGCCCAGACCTGACTGAGCTACACAGATACTGCCTTTGGCAGCAGCTCTTTAAAGCCTTGGGGCTTTACTCTTTGACTGGAACAAAGGTCGCATATAGCATAACCTCTGCTCAGGCAAGGCAAAGATCTTGGATTTTCAACAGCAAAAATGCATAACAGTTGTTTTTTCTTTTACTTTTAAGGAAACAAACTCAAGGAGTTTTACTTTATCTTGGGTTTATGCCATTGCCATGGCCCACTCAGCACATAAAGAAGCTTCTCCTATTTGTGCTGAGGCAAGACACATCCCTGGTTTCCATATACTTTCTTTTTCTCATTCCTTCCACAAATCCACCTCCTACCTGCTCCCTCCCCATCTTTACATAGGTGATGGGCTGTGAAGGGGTTCAGCGTAGACTCCCAATGGACAGGATCCTCTGACACGACCTCCCACATCCACAACTTTGAAAACAACTCTTTCACTACCATAGGTGAACCAGTTAAAAATTTTTGAAGGCCCCAGCAGAAAAAATGGGCATCTTTGGACACACTTGTAGAAGCAATACTCTCACAGCCATGAGACAGTTGAAAGCTATCTTTCTAGTGCACTTTGCCACCCATTAAACCGGGGGGGCATGGACCTGTCAGCACTGGCGAACTCAGTGCCATGAAAAACCTCTGAATTCAATAGAACCTAATTTAAATGGAAGTTCCTGTGACAGAACAGAGGAAGCTTGCACTTCTAATTAAAAGTCTCAGGCCATCCACTCACCCAGCCAGTCATTAATCCCCAGGAAATGCCCTTTTGCTGCGTCCATTATTTCTTAATTAGCATACAGTGAACAGAATATATTTGGTTTAGTCTTTGAGAAAGGGGGCGAGCTTTCTCCAAGCACTGGAGACAGTAAGCAGCTCTTGGCATGGAACATCCAGTTAGGGGCACGAAGTATGCAAACTAAAGTGCTTGATTCAGCTGAGTCCTCAGCAGAAGACGGAGTCTGGGATATCCAATTTTCTTCTATTTCTGTAGAAAAACACAAGCATTTTGAACAAGACAGAAAGGGATTTGGGGGATAAAATCATTTTCCTGTTAAAATTGTTTTTCAAGGAAATAGTTCAACAAGCTTTAGTAAGATTCCCCACAGAAAAGGGAATAGATATTCTCAGGACTGTGTGTTGTAATTTCTTCAATTTTTCAATAAACTGATAGTCACTTGATCAGGGTCAGAAAGAAAAGATCTCCCCCTCTGGGCACGTATCTTCAACGATCCAGTCTACAGCAATTGTTCTCTGTCTCAGTCACTCCTAGAGCAAAGATTTGAGAATGCATCTCCCCCACCTGCATCCACCGATCAACCACAAATTTGTACAAATCTGTACATGTACCACAAGTACCAATCTGATCCAGGTCAGAAGGGAGCAAACAAGTTTGTTTCTCTTGAACCTGCCTTGTGTCTGGTCTTTATGCTGCCTTTACCCTTGCACTGGCCTTTTGCTGGCTGCAAGACAACAAGCAGTTTCTGTCAGCATAAAGCTGGGTGTTGAAGATAGCCCATCAACATTTTTGGAACCAGCACAAAACCAGTGTCAGCAGTTGGAATACAAATCCATCCAGGCTGCATTTGATCCTATAGGAGGAGCACTGTATCACTGAACCACAGCCTCAGTGTGCCCTAAATGCAAGAAGATTGCCTTATGAGGTCATTTTGCCTCAGTCTCTCCTTTTGGATCTGTTCCACTTTGCTTGCAATGCTTGAATATCCACTGAGTCAGAGAGCATGAGAATAACTCTTTAGTGAAGGGCTTAGGGCATTTGCCGGAGAGGGGACACACATGGGTGCAGCACGGACCAAAGCATGTCAGCAAAGTGGAAGAGTGTCAGCAGGAGAAGTAAGTAGCCTCCAGCCCCACGGTACCCTTTTAGCCACATTCTCACATCATCTGAGGACAGATGCAGCATTTAGGGCAATCACTCCCTCCATCCCCTCCCTCTAGCTGTAACCACTGCCCATGTGAGAGACTGGCACAACCTCTGCAACCCACCCTTGCTTACCCGGCCACTGTGTGTGCAGCCAGCGCTTTTTCCACACCTTTCCAAAGAGCTCCATGGCCATGGGCTCATGCAGCAGCCCCACGGCAAGGCTCCAGCCTGCAGCACTGCTTCCAGGCAGCTTGCAGTACCCTCCTGCCTGCTGTGACCCCGTACGTTACCACAAAGGCTGCCTGTTGCCATCAGGCATGGTCTTGGAAGTAAAATATTAACATACCCCTGTGGGAAAGGAAAATTCTGATTTAATGACGGCATTCTGTAATTTCTGAACAAAAGGAAGGTAGAGCAGAAGCAGCTCCCCATTCTTTTGCTTTGCTATTCCTGACTAAAATGTTTCCACAGAAAGTCACTGCAAAAGTTTTCCTAGTCCCATATGCCTAACATCAAGTGCTGTTTTTAAAAATTGGCATCAGCTGCTTGTGATCTGATTTATTGTCTGCATCCTTCTGAAGTTCATTAGTAAAAGTCCTAGAAACCCCAGCCCTCTGGTGTACATTTTATCTCCCTTTTCAGAACCGTTCCATTATGCCACTTTTGAAGGTTTTAATATTTTGTTCCCAATCCTGATTTAGAAGCATCTGCTAATAAATTGACAGGTTGTGACACGTCGCAGTAATTTAGAGCTTTTTCACCTTAGATTCAGAGTGATGCTTTTATGGTTTCAGAAGGCTTTTTATTCGCAGCTCCATAAAGCTCCCATCTTGAGTAGCTCTTTGAATGGGGTTGTCAAGACAGCTATGTTTGGTGCACATTTTTCCTGGAACTGAATTCAATTTTGCCTATACAGTCACAGTTCCTCTGTCCGCAGCAGGTTTTGTTCTGCAATGGCTAACTTTTGATTCATGCCATTTCTCATCTTGTTAGCACTGAATATATTCAAAACACTTACACAAGCAGCTTGTTTTTATTGGTTGCACTTGAAATTCATCCACTTCCCTGTTTCATTACATACCTAGCAAATCTTAGCTCACCTTTCACTCTGTGTTGTGAGGCACTGTCACATAGTGCCCAGTGTGTTCATTGGGAACAGAAGGTTTGAATATCAACATCTAGCAAATGGGAAGCCACTTGTAGTTAGAGCCTTATGATTACTGCTTAACATTTGCATCATTGTGTTACTTTGAAGCCCTAGTGACTGAAGCTCTGTTTAGTTCAGATCTGTGCATATCTATACTGAAAAGACAGTATGTACTCTAAATAATTCATGGGACAAGTAATATTTCTGTGCTGAATGTAACTTGCCAGCAATCTAGTTTTGCTTAAGATGGGCACCTTTGAGTATCCTGTGTCTCCAGTAAGGTCTCGTTAGGGTGAGGTGTTGTTTTATACCTTCATTTTGCAGATTCTTGCTCCGTGGCTTACTTCTAAGGGAGGTCTGTTAAAGGTAACCACAACAGACAAGCCCACTGTCAGCCTGTAGGTGTAATTTGGCCACAGAACGATTTGCACTTCCTTTAGAAATTATAAATAAATAAATAAATAAATAAATAAATAAATAAAAACACTCATTTAAATACTAGATACACAGTCTTTATAGAAGTCATCATTTTAAGTTTGTTTTGTTTTGCTTTGTTTTGTTTTTCAGTGTGAAATAACCAAAGACAACAAGTGATAAAGAGCAGCTAACAGCAATGGTCCAGCACCCAGAGAGGTTTAAAGACAGTCTCCATAGTGCTGTGGTCTTACAGGTGAAACACTAATGGTGGGCACAGCTAGGGTCTGATTTTTGGTTTTGTAAAACCGTGTTAGGACCTGGACAAAAAGGGTTATGGCAACCCATTTATTTCTTCCTAGGGCTCACTGACACCTGACTGATGCCCAGGAGAAGCCTAAAATGATGCTAGGTGCATGCCTTTTCCTCAGCCTTTTTCCATAGGCAAACCTACAAGTTGTAGGGGAAGCCTCTCTGCTGAGACAACCAGAGCACCCCTCATGGTCTGTAAAGCAGTAACCAGAGACAGCAACCTTTCATACACAATTCAGCTGGGGCTGCTTGGGGAGGAAGCCTGGAAAATCACGTAAACTGCCTGTTGCTTTCAAAACACACACACAGATAGAACTGGTGGGTTCACTTTTTATCAAAAATTGCTGCTGATAAAGAAAAATATTTTTTCCACAAAACTTCTTATGACTAAGCTATTCCTAAATGCAACTATTAGACACACTTTAAAATGTGAATGTTATTTTAAAAGCTAATTTAAAATATTATTTTAATGGCTAAGTTTTACACAAACCTTTTTACATGATGTCTTCACATGTTCATAGCTATAGTACATGGTGCGTGCACTACTACTACATACTATATAGTATGACAGTTGTAAAATGGTTTAATTTTACTGTCATATCTCTGAAGACTCCTGCTATCTAGTACCAAAACAACTATAATACTCATGTCTCCTATTTATGTTGTAATGAAATAATATTGACAGTCTGAGCATTACAACGTAAATGGAAGACACTGAACTAAAAGACAGTTATTCTAAATGGATATCATTATCTGTCACTGCTAGTAATCCTTAAATAGAAATTACACTTAATATTTTCTAAAAGAACATTGGAATTCAAAAAAAATAAATCTTTCTCAGCTTTGAACTATACTTTCAAGGTTTTTAATTTTCTTTTTCAGAATACGTCAGAAATAGATTTTCCTTGTTTTTAACTACTCCAAGTGAAACAAATTCTGAACCTTCCCCACCTATAAAGATAACAAAGACTTTCAGTAGCCTGTTGCTGATCTTCCATGGTCCACCATATTTTTGGGGGTGTTTTTTCATTTGTTTGTTTGGTTTTATGGTGCTACCTAGAATAATAATTATATTCTTAAAGCTTCCCTCTCGAATAACATATCATGTTAAATCATGCATTTATTATGCATTATTCACTGATTCTAACTCACAGGAATTTGTTAGATACTGTACATCATAAAACTGGGACACAGTCTCCTATCTCTGTTTCATCCTACTAAGCCTTTTTTGCTTGTCTTACAGTAAAAGAATCCCCTGAAAACCACCACAATATGTTGAAATCTCACTCTTTCTGACACCTAAACTATTGGGCAAAGACTTCAACAATAAGATAGTGGCACAATTTTGTGAGGGACCTCTAGTGAGCTGCCTCCCAAACCACCAGGATGGATCGGCTCTGCCCCACACTGTGCCAGAGAACCTGCACATTTTAAAAGAAGCCTAAAAGTTTCTTTCATTATCTATTGCACTGCTGTGTGCTGTATAGGTTTTTTTAGGCTATTTGTTCTGACACTTTATTAAATTATTGTATTTTCGCATGTATTTTTCTATCCTAAAGATCTGTGGAGGATTGTTCGCCTTTGTATAATACTCACAATTTGTGAGTGGCACATGAGAGGGGACGGCTATACCTTATTCTATATACAGAGGGGGGGGGGGTCTCTCTCAGCTCATGTTGCTACTGTTGGCAAACACCAATAGGGGCAGGCCCAGCTCGTTAACCTTCTGCAAATTTATGCCAAACTAACTGCAAAAGTCCCATCTGAAGCACTTGTCTTTGTCCTCCCAGATGACAAATAAACGGGAACGTATTTCCCTGGGTAGTTTCCTAAACAAGTGCAGCATTGGGTAAGCAGTTTGACATACCAAGGTGTGGGTGAGAAAACATAAAAGGGAGTAAATGAGGGCCACATACTGTACAGTAAATGCCAGTTTACACACAGCTAGCCCTTAGGAAGATTGCAAGAGGGAATAAACTGCTTTACCCTACCTCTTGTTTAGTGAGGAGATTGAGAGCAGCTGGCAATTACCAGGCACCAAGGGTGTGCTGTAGGTTGGTGTAGAACCTATAAGAAGAGAGAACCTATAAGAGAACCTACAAGAAATGAGGCACCCTGTCCACGCAGCAGGACCCACCAAAGGTACATATTCATTTCCCCTTCTGTGAACATGATAACTCTCAGACATTTTTTGGCAAATGTTTTGTTCTGGTTTTGTTTGTTTGTTTGTTTGTTTGTTTTGTTTTGTTTTGTTTTTGTTTTTCAAATATTTTGTTAACTCCATAGTCTTTTGACAGCAAGTAGGATGTAGTGATCTTAAAAACAGGTCAGGTGCAATGCTTGGAATTTTACCTAATAATAAATGCTTTTCTTGGTAACTTCCTGTAATGCTCATGCAATATATTCAGGAACAAGAAACGTGTGCATCTTTATGTTCTGCACACCTTTTCTATCAATATTCCCTCTTCTCACCAATAACTGTTTCCCCAACGCCAACACATTTTAAATGGGATCTGTGGTTGACAGCTGAATTAAAACATACCCTCCAATTGCTATTTATGATATGATTAGACAGGTCAAGTTTAATTTCAGCATTGTGGATGAATCCGTTATCCAATCATTTTAATGATGCACTACTCAAACCTGTAGTGGGGCTGAGCATGGAAAGAAAACCTTGATTGTAACTTGTCTGCTGATGATTGGAGTTTGTTTTGAAAGCACTCCGACGTGATCATCAGCAGCACACTTGGCCAAAGGTAGGGAATGTTCATACTCTCCTACCATCACCAGACCTGTAGCTGTGTGACAGGTGGGTAGAGGTACACCAGACAGGATGAAGTATTGCAGGAAGGATCACTTCTCCTTGGGGCTAATGCAAGGGTATACTTAACCAAATTAGCGCCTTTAAGAAAATACCATCTTTCAGGTAGAAGAAACTGCTCTTCAGCTGAATATTGCTCTCCAGGCTACATAATCTAGCCTGCTGAACCAAGAAACCACCAGTGCCAGCCTAATCCAGTTGACATTGCTGTTTCAATAGTAGTCGCGCATGCCTTAGAAGCTACCGTGTTTAGTGGAAGGAGTCTCCTTGCAGGGGTGCAGCTTCCTGGTGGATATATGTGCTCTGCCACAGCCTGAGCACTTTCCTGCAGCAGCCCTTGGATCAGAAATATGGATTTATTTCTGGACTTAACAGGGACAACACTGCCAGATCAAGACAGCTGCGGTGACATTGGATGGGCTGAATCTGTGCAGCCAGATCAAAACGTCAGCACAAATGCTGCATGAATTCATAACATTCACATGCTAAAGTTTCTTGCAAGAAAGTTAAATAGCTGGAGAAAGGATTTCTTTGCCCCTGCTTGCCAGTGACAGCTGCGTTTTCATAACGCCAGTGTGGAGCTGCTCTGTATGTGTGCTTTGCCCCTTTGAGGCTCTTTGAGATGCCTGTCTATCAGGCATGGGAAAACTCCCTTTCCCAACACTGACTGTGAGCAGTGAAGCAGGAGTGAAAGTTATGTCACAGCAAAACAGCCCTCCGCACGTGTGCATGTGTCTACATCCCTTCCATCCTCTTTCTATAGTACCTCCATGTCCTTGAATGTGCCAGTGCCCATCCCAACATGTGGGTCTAGAATTCAGTCCCTGCGTAACTTTTGAGAAAACGTAAATTGATAGATCAGACAGATCACTTTTTTTTTTTTTTTTTTGAACTCCACTCATTCTGTTCTGCCCAGACCATAACAGAAGTTGCCTAAGCTTACGACAGTTCCCTCAAACCCCAAGGAAGCTGGTGGTAAGGATGGGGCAGCCCCATCCGACAGCGCTTTTCTGGCACGGGTCTGCTGGGGCTCCTGCTGCTACTCTGGGCCCATGTCTCCCTCCTCAGCTTCCCCAGTTGTAAAATGGGCCCAGACACACTAACACAGCTACCCCAAACACCTCGCAGCACACATTCAGCTCCAATACCACCAGTACTCCTAGTGCATGCTTCAGCTACTAATACCTGAAAATTTACACATCCTATTTACCCACTTACCCCACAATGGTGGGGTCTGAGCTGACTGAACACGTGCAGCGATTGAGCCTGCAAGCTCTTTCTATGAAAGCAAAGCCAACAGCCCCTCACAAAACTGGACTGTCCCTTAGATTCCCCAGTGTCACCCCCACTTCTCCCCCCAGCAAGAAGCAGCTCCTCAACGCACAGCACAACAGCATAACTGCCCGGTGAAAGCTGTGTGCTGGAAACCGCTGGCGAGGAGCGATATTTGGGTTGGGTTGGTCCGAGGAGGCTGAAGCAGAGCTTTCCCCGCAGATCCCCCCACCCTCCATGTCCCACCGCCCCCTGCCCGTGCTAATGGCGCCCGTCCCCCCCCCGCCATTGAGCGGCCAGCGGCCGCCGGGCTCCCCCTAGGGGCGGCGGGGCGCGGGAGGCGGCGTTGCCGGGAGACGCCTCGGCATGAGGAGGCCCGCGGCTCCGTCAGTCAAAAAAATAAAATAATATAAAAATAACTGCAGGCTCCGGGCCAACAGCGGGGCTGAAGGCACCGGGTATTGCCCGGGCTTGGGCTTGCTGCCCAAGAGGGCCGCAGGTGGGAGTCAGGGGTGAGGGCTGGGGGACACAAAGCCCTCAGGGGTCCGTGAGCTTCACAGGCACTGTCACAAGCCAAGGTGGTCAGCCCCTGATGCAGCATCAACAGCAGTATTAATGAAATTACTGAAATTCAGCAGTAATCGTGGCATGCGCATCCCACCTTGACAGGCAGAAAACTCTGGAAAAACCATAGCTGACACACACTATAGCTACCAGAACATGAGACCCATTAGTTCATACCCAGTTTCCTGTGGAAAGTTAATTAATATGATCATCCCACAAGCAGCTCAGTGCTCTGTGAGCTCTGCAGGCCTGTGAGGTGCAGGATCGGGGGGCTCTGGAGCTGTGCTGCTAACAGGTGAAAAATGCCATCCTGGTCTGGTTGCCACGATGACTCCTCAAGCAGTGGAATGAGCTGCTGCACTCAAACTGCACCAAAGCCACTTGTAGTGAAAAGAGGATGTGTGGCTTAGCTGGAAAGAACCTCAGAGATTGGTCATTTGTGGTTTTTAGAGCCACAGAAAGCTGCTGAACACACAAAATGGCTGCAGTTGTACCTGGTGCGCCAATCTCTGCCGCTGTCTTCTGGTGGACTGGGCATATGGTTGTGTCCTTACCTTCTGAAGACTTTTTCCCTGGTCAGCAGGGGTTTTTGCTTAGGCTTTCATAAAATTCTGCAGCTAGCCCTGGTCCCACAAAAGTAGGACCTCAAAGTGTGTCTCAGAGATTTCTGAGGTGGATTTCTGGTGTTCAGTGAACCCCCATCTACTTAGGCCTTGAAGACCGAGCATTAGGTGTTGAATTAGCATGTGGGGGGGACTAGGAGCCAGTGAAATGTATACATCTGCTGCCTTGCTTTGGAGATGCACTAACACACTGCACAGGACACTGTGTTACCTGAGACTTCCAATCCCGTTATACGTGAATGCAGTAATCAACAGAGTACAAATTCATGATTCATTCTACCCAAGTCCTTGTATGGGAGAGAAAGGGAATCATTTCCGACAGGCTGGATGTGGAAAAATTGATTTCCTGGCATCCAAAAATAAGAACAGCCAGGCTGGTTGAGACAAGTCCATCCAGCCCAACAGCCTGTCTCAAGCATAAAAACCAGATGATGCCTAGGGAACAGCAGAAGAGGGGGGTGAGCATGCGGTGATAGTTCCCTGGCACACTGTCCCAAACTCCAGCAAGCTGTGGCTCAGGGACTTCCCTGAGCCAGATGTGGTATCTTTAAATTTAATAGCCCTTGATGGATTTTTGCTTCCATGAATTTGTGTAATTGTTTTCTGAACCTGTATCAATTTTTGACATTGCAGCATCCTGTGACAATTAGTGGCACGCTCCAGCAAAGCAGGGTGTAAAGAAGAGCCCTTGCTTTGTTTGTTTTGAACAGGCCACCTAATAATTTCATCCAATGCTCCTAGTTCTTGTGTTATGAGAGTCAATTACAATCATTCCCCATTTGCCTTCTCCAAACCATTCATGATTTTACAAGCTTCTCTCATATCACACTCTCTCTTCCATTTTGCAGGCAGATACTCTCAACCTATTTAGAAATTTGGATACAGAAGCTCTTCCACAGCCTGGACCTTTCCCTAGTTCCCACATACCATGTTTGAGAGAGCAGACTTGAACGACACAGCATTCAGGATGCAAGCATATCAGAGACATTTATACCAATGCACGGCAGTGGTTTTGGTTTTGCTCCTTCCGTAATAATTGCTAAAATTTGATTTGCTTTTTTGAGCACCAAAGATGGATCTGACATTTTCTTAAATATATCTAGATCTCACAGACTTCCAGGATATCTTCACAGAGTGGTTACAGCCAGTCTAGCGCCCTCAGTTTTCTGCTTTTGCTGTTGGCACTACAGTACACAGATCTATCCTGCATTTTCGCCTTCATTTTATCACCCAATTACTCAGTATCATGAGACCATGTTTTTGTCATGTGTCATGCTTTTATTACCATAAATAACATAGCATCACCCACAAAATTTGCCACCTTGCTGTTCATCCCCTTCCTAGTATGTAAGTCCAGCAGATGGATTTGGTAGCTACTTAAGATCTTGGCAAAACTGGAGGGACACAAGGGGGAGGAAACAGTATGTCCCTTGACTATTTCTCAGCACAGCTGACATCTCTTCTAGATTTGGATCAAGCCAGCTGCTCCTCAGGGTGGTGCACCCAGGCTCACCTTGACCCTGCAGCAGATTTGGAAGGATGCTGGTGCAGGCTGGCCGTGTGCATAAGGCCAGTTGTTCGGCTGACACAACTGATTCACGTGAGCTGAGGATCTGGCCTCAGACACAGAGCCACGAGCACTGGTCAGACCATCACATCACAGGGATGGGGACGTCCATGAAGGAGGCAGGTGGGATGGCCTGAGTGGAGTCTGTAGGGCAGTGCTGGGCTGAGGGCGAACTTGTCAATGCAGCGCCCATCCTTGGCCCACCTGGTGGTGATATCACCATCCCTCCCTACCAGCAAGGCCTGACAGGTACATTTGTTATTAATAACGAGCACGGCTTTCTGAGGCAGGCGCTTTCTGAGTGCTTTCTTGCTGCTTACCCACGCTGAGCGAGGCTGGGACGAGCGCGTTGTGAGCAGTGCTCGCACAGCCAGAGCTGTCCCCGGTGCGTCCCCATTCCAGCACGCCAGCCAAGCGTTTAAGACACCTGCTTCTTTTCGCTCCTGCACTGGCCATGGACTAATAGGGACAAACAGGAAGAGGACCTAGCAGAATGCAGAAAATAATTGTTCTGTGCCAAAAGGGAATGTATGATCAAAACTACAATGGGCAGGCAAGCAGCGAGGCAGTGACCCGAGGCAGTGCAATGTGTCAGGAAGAGAGAGCAGCAGCCCAGGGACAGCAACAGCCCAGAGCCTCAATTTGTAATGACTGTGTGGACCACATGCCAAAAAGTCTCTCCCCACCTCCTTGCTCCAGGGAGCTCTCCTAATGGTCTTAGCCACTTGGACATCAGGAGAAAAAGAGCCTGTGTGCGTCCAATGTGCGACCCAAGGCATCTGCTCGAGCAGAGCAGCACTGCAGAACCTGCCTCTAATGCAGAGCGCTCCAAACACCTGTGAGTCAGACGACGGCAAATTCTCCCTGTCTTCACAAGCACAGATGAGTTTGAACCTTCTGGGCATTTTAGCAGTTTACCATCTGCACATATAACCTCTTTTCCTGAGCACATGGAAGTCTTGTAGGAGGATGTTAAATCCAGGAACCAAAATAAGGAAACATGTTTACACCTGCTACATCTGTTCAAGAATTTCTAGCCTCTGTTACACTTTCGACTTTCACATTACCTCTCCTCCTCCCTCCTGTTTGGTCAAATGCCACCATGTTAAAAAACAATTCTGTATTTTCTCCCTGAGTCTCTCAGACTTTCTATCGAATCTTGTGAAAACTTACAGCAAACAAAATAAGCTGTGAAATGGTCTAGCAATAGAAGCAAGTGCTGGCTGTAGTATCTCTTGCTTATCCAGGATTGTCTGGATACTGGGATTACTTGGGAAGAAAAATAACATTAACTACATGAAATATGGTGATTTTAGTTTTTAAAACTAGAATTAAAAAAAAATAAAATAAAAAATAAATAAAAAATAAAAAACTGAACAGTTGAACCATTTCTGATATGAAGGAAATCTTCCTGTAAGCCAGGTAAAATAAAACAATTTGACCAAAAAAATAATAGATTATTAAAAGGATTTAATATACACACAAACAAAAACTTTACAAAGAAAAACATGTCTGTTAGCAGATGCCCTAGTCAATTATAACCAGTTTATTGAGAGACAAAAAACACCAGTATCTGCTGTCAGAAGTGGTCTGTCACTGAAAGTATTACCTGTACAATTACACCTACCACAAAGTCTGACCCCTAAATGTGAAACATTTATGAAAGGGGGAAAAACATCCTTGACTTACTGGAGAGAAAAGGCAAAATAATTTTGACCTGAGCAGAATTTGTAAGAGATTTCTTTTCCTATTTTTTTCCTAAATTGTATGTTAAGATCATTGTTAAAAACATTATATATGATATGCAATATTTTTCAATGAAGCAAATATTTTCATTAAGATGACTTCAAGTGATCACAGTAGAATTTTATAACCATTCAAATTAATATGTTGATAGAGATGCAGAAAAACTGAGAAAGAGATGCAAAAAAAGATTGGATAAATATGGACTTTTTCACTGAATAATCTACTTTTGTTAATGGCTTTTCTCTTGGAAGATTTACACTGGCTTTGTGAATACATGAGCTGGATTATTAATAATATGGCCAAGGTGGCAGTACTGGGAAGAATCGTCTGCTCCCCATCATTTCCTAATAAAGCCCAGTTAATGGAAGCAAAATGCTTTCACGGGTCAACAGGTAACTATGAAAAGTGCCATTTAGTGATTGTGGCATTCGGTGTTATGATGGAGCCTCTGTTTCTTTGAATTGCTATGTGATGCTTGTGTGAAGCATGCTGTCTGAAATGGCAAGAGAAATTAACGATATTAAGGTCAGTATAGGACATACTTGGGAAGGGTTGAGGCAGGTCCTCTGGTCCTAACACAGGCAAATTCTCACTGACAGGTCTTGGCCAATACAATCTGCAGGTGTCCACTTTCTTTCAGGATTTAGCCCAGTATTCAACCAGAAGAAAACAGTTCAGTAATTCATTAGGATATGATCATGCCGGGCTGGTTACTAATTGTTCAAAATACCATTGGAGGCACTCCAGGATGCTGCACAGCACTCCACAGCTGGCAGCCATGGTACACAGGCGGGTATGCCACCCAAATAGAGCTGAATAGCACAGGAGCCACAGGAGGAAAGCAAAATCCCTCGCGGCCAAGCCCATGGGAACCTTCCTGTGTTGTAAGGAGGAAGCTGCAGGTGCAGGGGGCTGCGGGCAGGATGAGTGCAATGCGCAACCCCACAGTCTGAGGCTGAAGGGAAATGTTAGTGGCAAAATAATTTTACTCCTGGCTGTCAAATGGGAACCGCGGGGTTCCTCTCCTAACAATGAAAGGCAGACTACTGTGCATTAACAGCCCTGCCGGTGCACAAAGTGGCCTAGCCTGTTATTAAACTGTACAGCTAAAGCTGTTGTTCTCCACTTAGCTGAAAGTGAGTTACCATATTGCAGGTCCCCCAAGATGTTCCCTACCCTTGACATATCCTCTCCCTCGCATGAGTGGTAATGACTGGGATCAGATCCCTCAGGCTCCTGCCTGGACTGCTTTACTTTGCTTTAGAGCGGCTTCTTTGAATAGCAGAGGGCTGGTCTGCACCCCCCACCGCACACAAACACACACACACACACACCCTGCTCCAGCATTTACTGCTGAAACTCTTTAGTAGCCATAAGGATCTTTCCCACAACAAATGCAGCCAGGAAAGCAGGTTGCAGGTGGGGTTCCCATGCACAGCAGAGACTGGATTTTAAATGTATGCAAATAAGCATTTGTGTGCTTGACACCGTGACACGGAAACATCAGGATTTACTCGCTGACAGTTTTTTTCATGCACTTTTAAATTCGCATGTGCAAATTTGGCTCTGAAACTAACAAAACTGCAAAAATAACAAGATCCCAACATGCTGGGAAATTCCACAGCCCTACTGAGTAAGGACTTGAGCCTCAAAAGCAGTACAAAGAAGATGTAGTAGACACATAGCTTTTTTTATTATTATTATTTAAGGCCAGTATCTGCTTAGTATTAGTCTCACTTCCCCAGGATAGACTGGATGGCCTTCACACACAGTGCCACAACAGATAAAATCAGTCCTTTCCCTAGCAGCCTTTTTGTGTCACCGCTTGGCTTTGCTTATATTGCATGTATCTAGTCTTGATCTGTCGCTTTCTCCGAGGCCGGCAGAGTAAACTCATCCTCCTGACTCATAGCTCCAGATGGATTCAAGCTCCAGCACACTGTCCCCCTGGAATTTGGCATATGTAGGTTTATATGCCCTAATCAATCAGGCTGATTTCAGTTAATCCTAATCGTCCTATTAGGGTTCCCAGATAGCAACAACAGCAGCTAGAAATCCCCAAGCAGCCTAATTGACTTCATCTAATTACATTCCTTCTTGAGATTTCCATTAAACTACACCCTGAATTCATTACAGTCGTTGGCTGTAGGTTTCTATGACTTCTTAAAAAACATATGCAGCTATTAGGATAGCTCAGTTTTAGACACGATATGTAAGATCTTGCCACCTCCACATAGCTATCTGTCAGCTGTTCTGCTCCAGCATATATCAAAAGTCCCATCTAATCACGTAGCGGAGGATACCAGTTTTGACTCCTGGCACTTAGGCACATTTCTGCTGATGTGCTGCCTGTGGTTCCTTCCTTGTAGCACTGAACGAACCGCACAATTCAGAGACTGCCAGCTCCTATTAACCTCTCGCATAAAGGATTTATAGATATGTCTCATTACAAGGTAAGGAGCTGACACTCATCTCAAAAGCAGTTAGCTTGGAAAGGAATGCTCTTTTGTCAGTATTCACCGTCCTCTCTGCTCTTTCTGTGGTAGGAAATTGCAAACTGATCAGTGGAGATGGCATCTGTCACAGTTAGGTTTCTTTGGCTAATTTGATCACTTCTTCCATTAAAATAATGCTTTGGATTCCCAAGCATTGCTAAACTCTTGGTTCCTGCCTTTTGCAGAATAGAGAAATATGTTTCCCCTGAGAAAAGGAATGGCTATCTCCCTCCCTTAGGACCCAAAAAGAGGAAACTTCCCAGTTAAGGATAAAGGTGTTGATCCCAGGCTGGTTTCTTCTGTACATGCAAGTGAGACCAGCTCCCATGAAATTCAGGAAGGCTGGAAGGAAAGACTCCTTTCCCTAGGGGATCTTGTATTCAGCATGCACGTATACCAATACTTTGACTGAAGTTCATCTAAAAACAAAAACAAAACCCACATAAGACCCTGGAAGATAGGCACTTTGACGACTCCCAGTTTGAGAAGTGCTTTATTTGCAAGACGAGGCATAGTGTTTAGTCTGTTTGGAAACTGATGCCACCGCTCACTTTTACGGACAGTTCCTCTAGGTGAGAGTGACACTGACATCACTCACATGGACACTGCCAGATTGATGTCAGCCAGACCGCAGAGCGTTCAGGTTCGTTGGGAGGAATACAACAACTTGGCTAAAACAAAAAGCCTTGACCATGTAGAAAGGGAGCAGGTCGGAAAGGTACCTACCCCTGCCAAATGTCTACTCTTGCATCTCTGCCTTGCAGAGGGTGTGTTCCCCCTCGAGGCAGAGCCAAGGACAGTTAAGAAGTTCTGTGTGAATAACACCCAGTTGTTGCGGGCAAAGAGCTACAAAATTAAGCCATAAACAATGTATGTGGTCATTTTAACTAAGTTTAAGGCTTTGTAAATCACAAAGTCATAAAGTGATGCTGGAGGGAGCTTATATTTTACAAAAATATTGATGTTTACGCTAGATTAATGATTACTTGCCTGTAGAGAGGAATGGTGGATACAATATCTATCCAAGGTCAGGCTGTGTCTGAGCTGCAGACACAGTAAGTCACTAGAAAGTTTTTAGCAGGAGGATTTGGCCCAAACAGATTTTTTTTTTTTTTTCCTAAGAGCTGGCTAAGATTGCTAATCATTTCTTTGAATACCTTTGAACTGCTAGCTTCCGAATCATTGTCATTCCAGGGGGATTAGTAAATCTTTTTAGTAAAAGGAACACACACCAAAACTTTAAAAACACATTTACAAAAACTTCCTATAATAATTGAATGCCAGTTTGAGGCTGTTTTTATCCCTTTTCTTGTTTCTGTTTCTGTTTTGGCACTAAACATGCAAGAGAAAAAGGGGAGGGAAAAAAAAAAAAGGGGGGGGGGGGGATAAGAAGGGGGAAAAAGAATACAAGCTAGGACCAAAGAAACTTTAAGTACCTTCTCAGGACTGGAGACACCGTTGGCTTTATCACAGATGCAGGCACTTGGAGATGTAAGCATTTGAAGAAGTAAAGGCCTGATTCCTCCACTTACCAGAGGCGCTGGTGGAGGCTCTCCCCATTATTTCAGCAAACACAGACAGAATTTTCTACCAGTGCAGTATAATGCTCATTGCAACTCAAGCTTATGTAGAAAAGTTGGCTACTTACATTAAATATTACGATTGCCAGATTATTTAAATGGCACCAATATGGGAAGACCTCAGTAAATGGGGCAGGAAAGGGGATATTACAGACTCTGGAAAAGCACAGCTTTGCTGTGCGACTTACTTTTAAACATTCTGCCTTCAGTCCAGAAAAGGGAGGTGACATTTCGCCAGCTAATACATTGATTTACATGTCCCAAACTTCTTTGTTTTCGTCAGATGATATGGTGTAACCCATCCTTTTTTTTTCTTCTGCTAAAATATGTGCCATGCAGGAGCATGGAAAATGTACAAGCAAAACAAGCTATTGAAACATTGAGGAGCAGAAATGGACTATGCTCAGCTAAGATTTATCGTGAAGCAGTTAGACACTAATGTATTCATCCAGTCGCAACTTCCACCTCTGTTTGTGGGCCTGGCCAGGTATGGATGCAGGCAGAGTGTGCTTCTGCAGAGGCAATGGGCTGGCTTGAGTCAATGGGACTGGAGAAATAGGAGCAACTATAAAGAGAGGCAAGTTTCTACTTGCCTTTTCTTGAGAAGAGATCTCTGAAAATATTACACAATGAATACACCCAGTAGGGCTGAAAGCTTGTTGGTATTTTATTTTCATTTATTTCTTTTTTAAGGAACGCCTTGTTTGTAGAACCCCTGTGGTCAGCTGGGCACAGCTTTGGGGTCCAAAGCCCCATCAGGCAGAAGTGTCTAGATGCTTTGGGAAGCCTCCAGATTACGTGTCATCCACACTACCTCCTGCTGGCACTAGGACAAGTTCTCTACCTGTTTCTGGTTCAGCACTCACAGCTGTGCCCACGCTCTCAAACGCAACATAGCTGCAGACCTGCGTGTGGGGAACAGCTGGCTCCCTGGGAAGCCCACAGAAGTCAAGGGGAGGACAACATTAGTGAATGACAGACGACGGGGAGGTCCCCAAAGTGCTCTTTTGTTCATCTAGTCAGCCATCAATTTCACCAGCTCAGCATGTTGGCTGGCAGCTCCTTGAGGTTTATGAAAAACAGGAGGGCAAACTGCTGTTTTCCGCTGCACCAACTGGAACAAGAGCTAGAAATGGTGATGTTCCCGATTTCATGGACACCCTGCCACCTTCCCTCCCTTACTGCACTGTTTGCTTGCAGTAGTGCTGAGCATGCTGTGAGCTGAGGGGGCTAGAGACGGGGAATGGCTTAGTTTGGGGAGAAGGCAGTGCTTTCTGGGAGAGGAGTGGGATGCCTCCATACCTCTGGCTGTATATGCTCAGTGGGACCTTGAGGTCAGGGTGGTTCAGCTGATGGAGCCAGGTCTGGGGCTGAGCTCCTCCTCAGTGCTGTCAGATCATGATGCTTTGACCAGCTGGCCAAAACCCTCCCGGTGAAAATTAATGCTGGGATTTGCTTCCCTTCAGCAGGATTGTCTGCAACAAATGCCCCTTGTGGGGGATAAAGGTGGACCCTGCGATATCATCTCCTCTGCCTGTCTGTATTTCCTTTAGTAAGACAAGCAGGATGAGAGAAAATCTCCTGCTCCTGCAACGTGAGCTCAGGCAAAGCTGATCTCACTGTGAGAAAGCATTAGTTTCTTAATTTGTGCTATTGAAACTGTTCTGCGGACTTCCATTTGGTCGGGAAAGGAACTCCGAAGTAAAACAACTGCCATGCAGGGGAGGCTGCAGATGGCTCCGTAGTAACACACATACTGTACACCTGCACATGTTTGGCACAGAAGGGTTTGAGTGCAGATTTGTGAGCTAGCCAAGGGAAGACAGATTTATTTTTTTGAGGAGGCGGGAAGATCAGATCACCTCCAGGTGCTACCCTGATAAACAGTGAGAATAACTCACCAGTCCTCTACAGTTCTTCTCTGATCAACTTCATCCTTGAGATAGGAATTAGAGGGACAGATATGTTATCTGGGAAGTTGTCCAGATTCATTTCCAAGGAAGTTAGATACTCAGCACAGCCCTGCTATAAGTAAGGTTGCTGTTGTTTCTTTCTGCCATGATATGTTTGGAGGTAGTGGGGTGTTGGTCCTTTGTAACAACACCACAGCCAGCAGGGACATTAGACATAGGTCTAAAAGGTCTAATCAACTATTTCTAATCCCCCGTTTCCTACAAGACTGCCAATTTTGGGGTCCTGGATATGATTTATTCATAGGCAAACCAATCCTTATTTTGCTTTTTAGGTCTGCTCTGCATGTTGAAAATTGAAGAGATTTTGTAAAATAGCCAAACACGTGACAGCCAACCCCCTCTACATCATTCAGAAGAAAGAAACCTCCTCCAGAAGCCCGTCTGCAGCTAGGGAGGAAGCTCTGTGGGGATTTTCCACTTGTTCCAGGAGGCTCTGTGTTCAGTCTGTGCCATAGGGAATGGTGTCAGGTAGCCTATGGTTCCTACCCAAAGCCCAGCAGTCAGCCACAGAAAATGGGAGGTCAGCAAGAATGGGGTGAAATCTTCAACCACGTTTTCTCATGTCACATACGTGTCAGCTGCCACGCACCCCACAGCCCTACCTAGCTGTACCTTTTAGGTCAGAAATAGCCCCCTTACTTAGGCTGGACATACCACAATAGAAGGCATCACATTTCATGCAGTCCTGGAGCTACCTCACTTGGAGCTAGCATAAGCTACAACACAGTGCTGTGTTGTACCATCTATAAAATAGGAAGGTCTTGACAGAGATGTGTACCACAGGAGAAAGCAAAAAGAATCACTCATTGGTGGTGCTGTTTTTCCAGCTAAAACCCACAGGCAACATGACTGGGGGTAAAGCAAAGCCCTTTCTTTACAGGGTGGTCACATAATCTTAATGTAAGTTATTTTTAAAAACAGTGGTTAAACTACTGTAAACCACAGTGTGGTCACTTTCAGCTCAATTTAACATTGGCCAGCATGGATGACAGCTCATATTGATTCTTGTCTGTCTAATCTAAATTGATATAAGCCTGATTTCAAATGAACTGAGCTGTCTGAAGAGTGTTGTGCACTTGTTTAAGTTCATAAATGTAGAAGAAAATCTTTGAACAAATGGCAGCAGTTTTCTCACAAAGACAAAACTCACAGCTCAGTACTGACTTTGACAGTTTTCCCATTAACTTTCACTACAGACAGCTTAGGAAAGTTATTTGGGGATCAGAATGGTCAATATTTTGCCTAAGTAAATATATAACACAGACAACCTAGAAAGAGATACTTATTTTGTGTGACAGCAATAAGACTGAGAAATAATTGGCCAGAGAGTTCAACTAGATTATTTTCTTCATTATAGGTAATCTAAATTCTAAGTTGTCTCTCTAGACAAAATGAACTCCAAAATGAAGCCTAATGCTACATGAAGGAAAAAAAAAAAAAAAAAAAAAAAAAAAAAAAGCATCTCCTATTCCCACTTTTGCACTGTCCTTAAACTCCTCAGAGCACACTCTTCTGTCTCCTTTCAGAAACAGGGTGCTGAGCAGAACAGGCTATTGATCTCACCCAACGTTGTCACACATCTGGGGCTGAGGGAAACACCACCATGCAGTGCTGAATGACACAAACAAAACTGGAGGAGAGAAGAAAGTAAGCAAAAAGGAAATAGAAACACAGATGACCCAGAGAGTGAGGTTGCAGAGAAAGTCTACTTAAGGGTATCAGCAGCAGCTGATGTTTTTGCCTTGAGAGAAAACACATAGGGGAATAACAAGGACCAGATAACTGTGGTGCATAGAAGTTCACATCCTGAGCACTGCTTGTCTGTACGCATTCAGGCACGGCCTGCCAGAGACCTTTCTGGGCACAGGCAGTTGTGTGTCCACCTCTTCCATGTTTTGGGGCAGTATGAAGCGAGTGCCTCTGGCCCAGAAGCAACATAGCCAAGTCATCCTGGGTTCAGCACCATGCTATTCATCCAGCTGGGAGAGGGGCAGATACTACCCGTCTAGCTCTCCACTGCACCTTGCTGCGTGACTGTGCAGTCCTACATGGGCAACATCCTCTAGGGAACGAAACTTTTGCAATTGGAGACATTGACTCACAGCGAAACATTTCACCTGTTTCACTTCCTTCTGAAAAGCAGAGGGCCTGCTACATTCGTGTGCTGGGGCACATGGGAAAGCCAGCCAATTCAAAGTCATGTGCACGTTTTTCAGAGGGGAAAAAAAAATATATATATCACTTCTCTTTACAGTTGTTTTTAATGCTTTTCTTTCCAACTGCTCATCACATGTATTGGCTCAAGATCACATAATGCAAAAATTGTGAATCTTTCACGGTGCTCAGACTTCCATGCACAATTATCATGCACAGCCTGGTAAAGTCAAGCACAAGCAGGAAAGAAATCTCAGAAGAAAATAACATTTTTATACCTTCAAATTCCACTGGGGAGAGGAAAAAAAAAAAAAAAAAAAAAAAAAAAAAAACAGACAAACAAACAACACACCTAAAACATGCAAACAGCAAACTTGCCCATTCACCACAGCTGTGTTCCAGCAAGCCAGTGGTTCTCACAGCTTTGAGACCAGTATGTTAACCCAACAGAGAAAATGGCTGCAATTTTCAGATGCCAAATTTTAACCATCCTTGTGGTTTGAAAGCCCAAAGCACAGTGCTCAGATAGAGCAGGCAACTCTGCTCCAGCCTGGCAGAGGCAATAAAACACATTAGAACTTCTGTAAGTGAGCTTCTTTCTCTCCTACTCTCCTTTTTTTTTTTTTTGCTATATTTTTTCTCTGGTGGGTTGAGGTATCCAGTTGGAGCTCCCAAAATAGACGAAATCCAGGCAGAAGAGCCTACCCAGCCCCATCAGCCGCCTGCTGAGTCTCACTCCATCAGCAAAGCTTTGCCTCTGGGCTGAGATGCAAAAGTTCTTGGGGTTTTGCACTCCTTCCCCCCACTCTTGGCCTTGTTCGTACTTTTGGAATAAACATTGAATAAAGAGCCTGTCCCTTTAACACAGAGGCAGTGAGAAGGGCAAAACTGTTCCCAAGAAGTCAGTAAAAGTGGTAATGCCTATTAATGATTGCAGCAGAGTGCTTTTCAGTTGCCCTATTAAAGGAGCTCTTTGTCCTAATAAATACCAATGAAAAAGCCTGCTCTCAGAGCACCTTCCCTGTACTTTATTTATAATGAGTCTTCTAATGAGTACATAGTGTTTATGCTTCCTTGAGAGACTCATCACTCCCTCTCTCAGTCTGTTATTTAACATACAGTACTCCATGAAGGTGTCCCATTTCATCCCCCATGCCTCCCCACCTCCTTCCACACACAAACTTCCCCATCCTGCTTTTTTTTTCAAGGGCATATGCAACTCTGAAGGAAAAGGGAGCACCAGAAGAGAAGCAGACATCCCAAATGCCAGGGCAAAATGAGGAGCAGGTGCCCCAAATTGTCAATGTAAAAATGCAGGCCAACTGAAGACACACTTCAGCATTGAAGTAGTCCCAATGTGTACTTCTTCAACCTGTCTGTTATACCTGGTAAAGTACCTGGTAAACCACAGCACTTTGACTGACAGATGGATACCCCAGCCCATAGGAATTACCAAGACCAAAAGGCACTCACCACTGAGAGACCTAGGAAAACCCTGCTGGTAACAATATGAAAAGGCAAACCTGTTCCTCTTTCCCGTGGGGGGATTGTTAAAACAACAAACTCACTTGTCAAGTAGTATTTTGTCAATGTTTTTGTCAAACAGTTGCAATTTGGCATGGTATGTTCTGTATCTGGCTGTGTCCATGGGTGACACACTTGAATTAATAACTTTGCGAGACTTCACGCAGTTCTCTGTTACCATTCAGATGATGCCATGAGATCACGGGATCCTACATGACACATCCCTAATGTGATCTTGTGACAGAACAGAAGTAATTTATGTTACCAGAGTGTCTGAGGAAAACAAAAAAAAAGCCTATTATGGGGTTGCTCATTGCCTTAGGCCAAAAGATAGACTCTGAAGACTCTTTTATTCCGTGTTTTAATTTTAAGCTTTGAAGCTCGTAGTAAAAGGGTTTCCCTTCCTTAAGCAAATCAATTCCCTGTCCTCTTTCCATGCCTCTGCAATGTCCATTTCCACAAGAGACTAAAATTAGACAGAAGATTACATAAGGAGACTCAGTATCGATGTTAAACATTAAGATGAGCCTTGTATTCACTGCCCATCACTAACAAAACCCCTTCAACATAAAATCACAACAGCAGAAGTCTTTGTGGTATCTGGTGCTTTGACATTTATGAAATCAAAATTGTGTTTGGGATTGAGGAAGTCATGGGAATGAAAAGGCTCTTTGATCCAGAAGCATAAAAGAAAGCTGTCCCTCAAAGAAAATTGTTTTTGACTGCTTCATGCAAGCAGACAGACTCAGGATTCACTTGGTCTTCTCTGGAGGGTGTTCCCCTCAATAGCTGGGACACAGTGGTAAGGAATGCGGGACTCCTAGTCCTCCCACACCTCATCTTGGGCTTTGACGTCTGCACTGACCAAAAGAAAGATATCTCATAGGTCAAACTGGGGTCTTCCACGTGGCAAATGCTTGAACCTTTGCTCTTCTGGAAAAGAAGAAACTCTGGAAGCTCTCTGGGAGTCAGCTAAGGAAAGATTTGAGCAAAGGCTTGAGCCCTTACAAAAGTGCACAGCTGATTTCTGTGCCAGATAGAGCTCTCATACTGTATTCACATTCAGCTTCAAACATGACACAACTCAATAACCCAACCTGGAGATGACTGAAAACATTTGATCTTTGTCTGGACTATGTTTCCAAGCAAGAAGAAGAGAAAAATAAAATACTCTGAGGAACAGATGAGACCTTGCTAAAAATAAAAAATAAATAAATAAATAAAATATGCCTGTGTAGCATCTGCACTTCACAGTGTAAGTTCACCCACTCTAGCTCTCTACTTTTCTGTGGATGAGAAATAGGTTTCCAGTGAAACAGAACATCAGAGAGGTCACCTGGAGAGATGGGAAGATACCCAGATTTCTTCCTTTCTTATCACAGAATTGGCCAACGTAGCACTGAAAATAGCACCCTGAATTTTTGTGAAGAGCTAGTGAAAGACATCCTCCAGATTCAACAATGTGTGAGGGAGCAGCCTTCCTACAACACTCAAAACCCAGCCGTCCTGCATTTTTTAATGTTACACTGCAATTCCTCTCTCTGTTTGTCTCCTTTTTAGGAACTTGCAAGCACTGCTGATTCAGCAATCATGAGGCTCAGACTAGAAATAAGATACCTCTTCAGTCTTGATCCAGGACCTTTCTTTCTCACTTTTCAAAAGTTGTCATGGTCAGGGAGGTTTGGATTGAACAGGAGTTAACCTGTGCTCTAAACCAGCTGTAGGGCAGCACTTGAACATAATGCATCCACAGTAAATACGTGTATGTTTTAATCATAAAACATACAAACAAGTTCTGAGATTAAAAAAAAATATATGTATTTTTATACTTTTTTTTCTTCTCAAGAATGAAAAGGGCACATTCATGGCTAATGTTTTGTTTAGCCATTTCAAACAGCATTTGATAGTAGGTGTGTGCGTACACAGACGTATGTTTATGTGTGTAATGATACGTTCTGAATCACTGAAATCACATGGGCAAGTCTCCTACCTCCCAGCTTTTCCCCACAGCATGTTATCTCACATTTCTGTGAAACGTGCCAAGTTCTACAATACTTGTGTACTAGTTATTCTTTCATTACAAATACACTGCTTACAGCTAATGATTAGTTTGTATAATGAGCAAAGACCGTAACCAGCACCTAGATCCCAGAATAGCAAGAAAAATTACTTTGGCAGGGTGCTTCAATCTGATGACATTGACAGCCTGTGCCCAAGCAAGATCTGAATTATTAGTAAGGCTAAATTCCTAAAAGAATGGAGCTTGGATTATCTGTGATCATGTGTTCATGACAGCAGAAGGGGGCTGCTTGCTCACGGCAGCATTACCAAATGTCCAGCGAATGTTCTACACAGTAAATACAGTTCTGCTTGTAAAGACGGTGCTGGGAGAAGTTTATTCTCTCGTGTCAACTGTTCCAATTACCAAGATAAAAATCTGTCTTAATTTCTGTACTAGTTTACCCAGGATGAAAACATCCATTTCAGCATCCTTTTTCTGCATAAAATCATCCACAGTGATTCTTCAGGCCAGACTAGACTCTTACCCTACTTATAGGTTTTTCTGCCCCAATTCACATCGATTTCATCACCTACACAAACACTCAGCAGTCACTATCAAATTTTTTAAGGTATGGGTGTTTTTGGCAGTTCTTTTCATCTTGTCCAGTTTGTGTATGAAACAATACTTTCTGTAGCTCCTCTGGAAAGAGGCAAGGGTAGTGTGAAAGGGATCGAAGGGACAGGACAACACCAAATTGTTTTTCCTCCAGTAATATGAAGCACTAGAGGTAACTATCCCAGCTCTGTCTCTCTGTTCATTTCTTGCTGCTTGGGTAGTTGACTGATAAGGGAGAATTCTTTTTTTTCCCCTCCTACTCCTATCAGGCTGAAAGGGTTATATTTAAATAATGGATCTCTTAGTCCTGCCTGCTTTGCAAGCTGATGCTCAAGTGGCTGCTTCTTTATTGTAAAGTTGATAACACATTTTTTACATGTAGAGACTTCACAGCAGGCAGCTGAATGGCTGGCCAGATGGCTGGGTTGTTGTTTGGGAGTCCCTGAGCTAGCAATTCCTTAGTCATCAAGGTTCTCCAGTTATTGTCATCTCCCACTTACATGTGTCTCCATTGATTCATATCAGTATCACAAAGGGCCATTTGTTGAACTTAACCCTAAGAAACAATGATGGCAAAAGTGCATGGCAATTCATGATGGCCAGAAGCAGTCTCTACCATTGGAACCAAGGTTTGCTGTTGCTTTTGTTGTTGTAGGTTCAGCAGTTCACAGTAAATGGCATTCCGCATCACTGGGGTCCAAAAAAAAAAAAAAAAAAAAAGATATCTCAGCAGCGAGGCATTAGTGCAGACTTCTAAAAGCAAGGCTGTCAGGCAACCACTTCTTAATCTCATTTGAATTCAAATGCAGCTTTACATGTGTTGGATGCATATGGTTTTTCACATTAAGATGTAAAGTTTATACAAATCCGAGGTGTGAATGGTTCCCCTGAGTGCTGATGACAAATATTCCAGCATCAACACTTAGCTGCTAAGCTTACCTTAAAAACTTGCTGGGGCGATAAGCTGTTGGTAATTCCTCTGCCGGCATTAGACAGGAAACTGGAGCTTCTGTGCACTCCTCACAGAGACTAACTGCAGTACAGGGCATGTATGAACTTCCCTGCTGTTCAAGCTGGCTGGTAATTCATGATGAAAACCCACAACATGAGAAGTTAGAGCCCAGAATGAATGACGGGAAGTTGAAAACAAAAGGCTTGGAAGTCCTATGAGTAGACTTAATGCAAAGGAACCATACAAGTCAATTAATCCTTGTAATGGGAGTATATATACTTATGTTTTTTTAATTACCTCATATATTTTGTCAGCAAAATGAGTTCTGAAAATATTTCTATAGAAGAAATGGCAAAAGAAGCAAGAAACAGAATATATATATATATATATATATATATATATATATATATATATATATATATATATATAAACTTCTCTCTACTTGTAAGTGCCTCCTATATGTCTTGGTATTTCACTGATGAGCATAGCAGAGACAAGAGAATGGCCACTTTCCACAGATAACTTTAGCTGACATAGTCACCAACAGCGATCTCGGAGCAGACAGGGAGAATAAACAGCTGAACATAACAGGTTCTTCCCTCTGCAACTTCTTAAACTCCTGGTCATCCAGAACACTTTGGAACATTTGGTTAATGTAAACCTAAGACATTTTTGTGAGTTAAAACCTGGATGATTTTAGCGAGAATCATAAAAACCTACATTTATTCACAGATTTCACTACAGGAAAACTTATGGAATTTCCCCAGAAAGAATAAGTCTGAGCAACTATTCAATATCAAAATGGCAGTAGAAGAGGTTTCAAAATACATCATCAAAATTAACAGTAAATCCCTACATTCATGTGTTGTTACCCAAAAGTTCTGAAGAAACTAAAAGTGAAAACTGGTCTACATCACAGAGGTACAGAAAGTGGCAGAAATGACACAACTATTTAAAATAATAATAATAATAATTCCAGAAAGGAGGTGGTCCCGTGAACTAGAGACAATTTGCATGATTTCCACACTAGGTAAATTACTTTGGAGGAGGGAAGTCACATCACAAAAAATTATAGAGGTTGAAAAAGGGTAAACAGGTGGAAAAGGATGACCTCACTAATACAGTTTAGTTGCATATCTAAAACATTTTTCATGAAGTCTTATAACAAAATATAAGATTATCGCATGGAGTGGTAAATTAGTTAAGGATAGGAAGCAAAGAAATATACAAATAATTTTCACAATGGATGGGTGTCTAGTGGAATCACACAGTGATGTGTACTGGGACTGTATTCGTAAAAGAAGATGAAAAACTGCGTAAATAAAGAAGTATGATGATGATGCTAAATTATTCAAGGCAGCAAAAATGCAATTTGTCTGCAAAGAATTCAGAAATACCTCATGATATTGAGTGACTGGAAAATAACAGGGCAAAGTAAATTTGATTCTGACAGTTGTGAAATAACATACATTAAGAAAACAACATCTATATGTGTATGCATATACAGCAGCATGTTCTGATTGAGCTCTTGTCACTCAGGAGAGAGATTTTGTGCTGTGTGGACAAGGCTCTATAAACATCAGTTCTGTGCCTATCACTGCTGACGTGGCATATAAACTGTTCAGAAGTAATAGGAAAGAAATTGAGGACAAAAGAAAACACATCATCCTGGTGTCGTATAAATGTCTTGTGTTGCACCCAAGAACAAAGGGGAATTACTAGTCTGAGATAGAGTGCAGAGCAGGCAACTGGGATGACTGGGAGTTAGATACACTTTCCATACAGGAAGAACAGGGCCACATCTACATTAGAAAGTAATTGGGTGCTGAAGGGTGGACTGACAGTCCATGATGGATGCTGAGAGCTCCGCACCTAAAGAGAAATCATTTCAGGCAAAATTTAGTCAAGCTGCCTGGACAGAATGTCCTTACTGCACGTGAGCTCAAAAGCTGTCTGTGGGACCAGCCATTGGGTTAGACCCTCCGGTTTCTGGTTTTCTGTTTACAGCAATCCTGGAGGAGAGCTTCAGCTTTAGATCTGAAAAGAACCTACTTGATACAACAAGAAGCCACCAAGCAAGGAATAGTAAATGAGGGTAAGTGAAAGATTTGCTTCGTACCTCACTGTGAACAAGAATGTTCACATAGACACAAGGGGGTGGGTTTTGTTTTTGTTTTGTTTTTGTTTTGTTTTGTTTTATTTTTTGGTTTGGTTTGGTTTTAGTTTTGTTTTTAATTGCATACTATTTTTTTTAGTTCAAAGCAGGAGAAAGACAGTTGGAAAGGGCTATAATAGAGGTCTATAAAATTAAATATTAGTTGGGAAAGGTAAATAGGGAACAACTATTCCCTCTTTCTTCTAATATAAGAAGTAAAGACACCAAATGAAATTATCAGGCAACAGGCTTAAAGCAAAAGGAAGTACTTTTTCACACACTGCATAATGAAATTGTAGAACACATTACACAGGATGCTTGCAAGGCCAAAACCATAAATGAGTTCAAAAAGAAATTACACAAATTAATGGAAGAAAGGCCCTTGATGGGTTAAACCTGATGATGTAGATGCGATTTACAGGTCAGGAAGAGTCTCAGATTTTCTGGAGCTAAAACAACAGTGTACACTTCTTATTCTTTTTCTAAGTATCCACTACAAGCCAGTCAGACACACAATATTGCACTTCATGGGTGTTTTCTGGCCCAGCAGAGCTGGTCTTGCATTCTTCTCAGGGAACCATAGCCCAAAGTTTGTTATGAGCCTGGAAAAGCCACTCTGCAAAGCTCAGGCACAAAAATAATAATCAGATTTAACTCCTAACACGTCTGTAGTCTTTTGACAGCAAATAAGCTCTCATTTTTGATGTTTTCTGATTTTAAACTCTCTCAGACTATCACTGTATTCTCAGCGTGCATGTTCATAGTGACAAACCCAGGCTTCACCTTGGCTGGAATGCCCTTCAGACAGCTCAGTTCAGTTGAACTCTCTGAGTCTGAGCAGCAGTGTTTGAGAGGAGCAAAATGCAGAGAAAAAGTAGTAGCAAGAACCTTAGGAAACTGTGGCTCTTCAGTAGCAAGTATTGTGTCCAAAAGAGCATCTTTAAAGCAGAATAAATAGTGGTGAGGTTCCCATATCTGTGCTGTATGTGTTTGGGTGGGGGTTAGTTTAAACTAGCTTTAGTTTGGTCCCACTTACATGAATACTGCTAGCAGCTGGATCGCAGTGAGTGCATGGCAGGAACACATATTATAATCGAGTTTCACTCAAAAGGAATCCAGTTTGCATGTTCCAAGACCACTCCACAATGTGAACCAAAGCATAGTAAGAGGGTGGGGGTAGTCAGAAGATTTATTACAGAAACATAAGCCTGATCCAAACTGAAATGCTAATGTGGTACACCCACTGACTGCTACAAGGAGGCTTTCTAAGAGGCTATTGTCAATGTGCCATAGGGTAAGAATTTAACCTACTGTGAACAATTAAAGTTTTCCAAATTGTTTCCTTTTTTCCTCTTTCTCCTCACTACAATTTACATTCTGATTGTTTCAACCCATTTATTTAGCACTTAATTCATTGCTTGTAAGTCAAGAAATATGGCTCATTGAGCTTATAGACAGCATCATTTATTTTCCCGGCTTTTAAGCAAGGGCTTGAACTGGTTTTGTCTTCTTTTCAAATAAAGTTTCCTAAATATCACGAGGATGTCATGTGTGGCAGGGGCATTCCCACCACAGGACAGGTGGCATGTGAGATCATGCGACAGAGCCGTGATTACAACTTGCAGCTCTCATCAACATTTCTAATAGATCATTAAGGCCCTGGGAGCAGAAAGCTTGTATACCTTTGCACTCAAATGATGTCCCTGTCATGCAAGTTACTGTGTCTACACATTACACGGGAATGTGTCTGCTTTCAGGATTTATGGAGGTGGGGTGAGATAGGGGACTGAGCAGCCAGAACTGAGATTCACCCCATTCACCTTAGGGGCTGCTGTGTATGCACTGAACAGAGCTCAGACTAAGGTTCTGTGGGCAGCACTCACACTAGCAGTGCTCATTAGCAACACTAAGCCTCAACAGATGCTCTTAAACCATTCAGTATCTGCCTTAATTTTAGGAGAGGTAACTTAATGACATCAAGTGTTAGACCTTGCACCAGCAGGGTTTTCCTATTTGCATGCACAGGCCAATACACAATCTCTCTGCCTCAACCCCTGCTTAGAAACCAACAAGCCATCACCAAGTAGCAAAGCAGTATAAATGCTAGACTAGCACAATGTCTACATTTTGTTTTAAATGCAACTTAAATCAACCACCTATGTATTTATTTTTCACTAAAAAGACATGAGAAAAGCAGATATGTGTGTAAAGAAAGCATAATCCCTTTTGACTCCATTATCTCTTAGTCTGTAATATTTCATATTTCCTAGAAAGGATAAAATGTGACCAACATCACTACATGACAGAAACAGTGGTGGGAATTGTTGTTCCATAATTCAGCAGAAGTGAGCCTAATTCAGAGGCAATCAACAGGATGATGGGCTGCGGGTTACTGAGGAGAACTCAGCCAATGGGCTGGGTACAGCCAATGGGATTTAATAAAATTATTCATAAATGGTGCATAGCCTTGCTATGACTCTTTGTCTTCTGACTGAAAACACGTTCACACACTGAATTCAACCAATGTACACTTCTTTATTGGTGATGTATGCCACAAGTCATATTTACCCCTCTGCAGTGTACCACAATATACGAGTTAAAGGCAAGGAAGGGGAAATGACTAATGATCGTGTTCTACAAGCACACTAAGAATGCATCTTTCCTACCACTGAATGCTGAATTTTCTTTTAAGCTCTCAGTAAGTGAAGTAAATGACACTGCACTCACATTCCTATGAAGACAAAAATTATCTCTTTTAGTTTAAAATTCATCAGTTTTATTAAAACTTTCACAACATAAAATCATTTGCTATGTCAGTAATAATTCAAAGTTCTGTCTGAATGTAATTTAAACTTTCCCTTGCAGCTGTTCTTCCAAGTGTCTCATGTTCATAGTGTCACATCAACCTACAATCCAGATAAAGATAAAGTAGTGGAGCTCACATGCAGCTAGTCTTAGTTATTTCCAAGAGAAACAAACAAACAAAAACCACAACAATCAATAACACTCAAGGAAAAATTGTTGTGCCATAATAAAAGGATGTCTCTCAAACTGCTTGTGGCCCAGGCAGTGCATTGTATTGGAACTATGCTCCTAGGACAATAGGTAACAACATAACTGCTTTATCCAACAGGATTTCAATGCAAGTAGCAGTATATTCTTATTATGCAGGTACAGAGAGGAAGAGCTTTCTCCCAAGATAATGTATGCTGCTGTCATTTCACTTGCAACAGAGGGACAGCTATTTTTTGATGTGGAAGGCAGCAGTAGTTTAACAGCATACTGTATTCACACAACTACATTAATGTTCCCAGTCATATGTATAAGAATTGTGAAGGTGAAAATATGCCTAATGTTTTGATAATAAAGTAAGATCCCTAGGAGGTTGTGATACTAGATTTACAACCAGGAAGAAAGTTGCTCTGAGCATGCGTTAAGGCTTTCCTGCCTCCACAACTTGCTTTCTCCTTTTCCATTCCCTTTCTGCCCCCACCTTTCACATCAATTGAAGGTCAAGCACTGAATCCATGAAGATTATACTGCTCTGTTCCACCTTTTGGAAGTGCTTTGTCT
This sequence comes from Aythya marila, assembly GCF_965140915.1. Lineage (NCBI taxonomy): Eukaryota > Metazoa > Chordata > Aves > Anseriformes > Anatidae > Aythya > Aythya marila. Next base: position 51,584,684 of record NC_139043.1, read on the forward strand.
TCTGCATGATGCTTAAGTATTTGATGGTACCATGCTAAATGGCTTTGGCTTCATTAACATTATCTTCCTCCTTTTGTTATGACCTGATCATAAATGTTCACAACAATGCACTACAAAAAAGGTTGTTTTAACTGCACTCCAAGGGTATGATATCTGATCACCGATTCCATACCACACTTCTCTCCACAGAAAAAAAGCCCTGCAAATAGCCCCAATGTTAAACATAAACCTTTATATTAGAGCATTTTGTTCAGCAACTCATTGGAAGAAAAAGCCCAAAAAACCTTACACAAGCAAAACTCAGTAATATATAGGATCTGACCTGGAGACAACATCCATTTGTGAGATTCTCTGTATTCCATATTATAACAAATAGGAAGAGATAGTACATACCTTGTCTCCCATTTCTAAATTCAAGTGCCCACATGGAGACAAGTAAATAAAATGGTGTCTTGCTGAACACCTGCTGCTTCAATGACAGTTATTGATGCTACAGTGTGCTAGTCTCCTTTTGCAGCTAGGTATTTAAATGCTGTCAAAATGCAACATTTTTACTGTGGATCATACGGACCTTTTAAAATTTAGAAATTACAAAAAGGTTATTTAAGCTTTTTCTGTTTCCACATCTGACCAGTGAAGCACTCAACTCAAGCTTTTAAAACTCTGAAGCAAAGTAGCACCTTCGAAAACCAAACAAACAATAAAAAAGACCTCAACAGGATTCACATGGAAGAGTAGGAAGCTGATAGAGGCTGGTTTTCTGAAATCTGAGTTGTATTCACAAAGCTGGCTAGAAGGAAATAGTTCCCTGAATTCTTTAGGAGATCAGCTAATGACAAATCCAAAGAGGAATGAACCTAGTGAGCTTGCTTCCTTTCTCATTTCTTATTTTTCATAATTGACTTCTATTAGATTGGATTACAAAGTAGACTCAAATTACTGACTCACCCATCCCAAGAAGGCAAGTCTTTAAAGTAATGAGATTAACAACTGTTGATCAAAGAAAATCACCATAGATGCAGAGCTCTGCATTTGTTGGTGAAATATATTGTTAGGGAGTAAGTGCACTGGGTTGATCAACAGTAGTTTAGACTGGCCACCACAGACAGCTGCACATGGGAGGGTTGCTCCTGAAGCAAGAGAGGCCATCCCACAGGAGCAAACAGTCAATGAATGGTCAACTGTTTCTTCAGATCCCTTCTTCATCCCTTCCTTCAGAGATACTAGATAATACAGTAAAAACAGAAAAGGAGCTTCCTACAATGAGTAGATTTTGCTCTATTAAACTAAGGTTATCTTTGTGTCCTCTGTTATTTGCCCAGCAGGAGTTTTCATGGTAATACAAGGGATTAAAAGAAATGGTCATGCTGAGTCTATGATCTTCCCTTGAGTTTCTGTTAAACATGCCACAGTAAGTGTGCCCAAGCATCCTCAGGAAACAATACTTTATGGGGTTTGCCAACAACACTTTGGTTATCTCCATAGGCCAGAAGCCATTGAAACCTCCCTACTACTACGGGGGCCAACATTTCATGGATGCATAAAAAAAAAAAAAGATCAAGGTAGAATGGGTGCTCCTGGGTTTTATGGGAGGAGATAGGTAGCTGGGGAAAGATGGAAACATTTATCTCCAGATTTCAGACTGAAACTTAACAGAGTAAAAATCAAACAGTTAGTGGAGCTCAAGAGTAGTTGATGGTTCTTCTTACTGTTAGTTTCTCATTTTTGTCCTCTTGGTTTCCAGCTGGAAATAAAAATAAATAAAAATAAAAATAAATAAATAAATAAGAATACTTCCTGGAGTGACCTACATTGGGAATACTGGGAATACAGACATCTTGTGACATCCATACCAGTTTCTCAGATCCAAGTCATTCGGATAATCTGTATTTCTTTCAAATAAGCATTTAAAAAACAAAGGTTGCTCTCTGTTTGCATTGCTCAAAGGGATCTAACTTAGATTAGATTTAGAGTAACATTCACATAAGAAGTTTCTTCAGGAGATAGACTTGACAAACTGAGGTTGTTGGTGTTGGTCCAGAGCAGAGGAAGACAATCACGGTAGTGTCACATGTCATTACCGAGAAGCAAGGATGATCTTGACCGTCTCTGGAAAATGTTATGTCCCAGCCTCTAACTAAAACTTCCTGGCTGTATAAGGCTTCCAATTGCCTTATTAAGGTAATTCTCTTCATAGTGCAGTCACCCCACCTTATATAGTGCTGCAGTACAGCAGGCACCCATGGCACAGAGTGGGGCTTGAACCCAGAGGTGACAGTGCTGCTGTTATGATAGAGGCACTGAGAGCTCCATTTCCAGCCCACATCTCTTCTGTAAATCACAGGCACCAAGAATCTTTCACAAAGGAAATCTGTTTTTCTGTCATGTTTGGAGATATGTGCATAGCATAAATCCTCCCTTGACCAAGCTACTCTTTGCTATTAAAAAGAGTTTAAAAAGCTTCAGGCTGTACCATTTCATATGTTTTAGCACAGCATGATCATGAAGAAAGTGACTTGAAGCAGGTGTGATATCAGGATATGTCAGTTGACCTTAAAAGTAACCATGAATTTTAGCACAGTGATAACCACAGGCAATTATGTACATCTATCTATGTTCATGTCAAGAGAAAGACAGGAACGAGAGCCTCCAAATGTCAAGCTCATGAAAGTATTTGAAAAAAGCCCCTCAAGAGCAATAGCAGTCTCCCACTCCTGCTCTGTCCCCAACAAAAGAGTTGAACTCCAACTGGCACTGCAGACAGAGAGAAGGAAATACAATGACAGCACCAATAAAGAAGTTATGTGGCTTCAGTTGTAATGGTGCTAGGTTATCCTGCATATAAACCTGCTCTGACACATTAAAAATTCACATCTAATGGACTCTCTTGGCTGAGACCTCAAAGAAGATTTTGTGTAATACTTATGGTGAGATTTGCACCTATTCACATTTAGGCATAGACTTGACTTCGGCAAATATGAGCCCTCAGCAGAGATTAAAAGGTGTGCTTGACTATCAGGGTAACAAAGCTTGGTTTGCTAAATAAAAAACAATAGCTTCCATTAGTGTCCTTTGTGTGGTTCCTGCCCTCTCTTTAAACACAAATACACTGATCTGGCCATAACAAAAAAATGAAATAAATAAATAAATAAATAATTTAAAGGATGAAAAATAGCCATATATGTGCAGCTGAAAAAATGGGATGAAAGGAATAAAGTTTTTCCAAAGAGCTGTACACTGCGAGGAAGGGAAATAAACCCAGGAATTCTGGGGGTGAACAGGGAAGCACATGCAGAGACCTGCAGGAAGGGAAAGAGATGATTTGGAAGCATGAGTCATGTCTACTGCAGTATTAGACAGCTGTAGCACCTGCTCTGTTGTTGGGACTACCTCTGTGTCAGAGCAAGTCTAGGTCCAGTTAAGGGAATGATTAGTAAAAGGCAAGAAAATTCACCTGCAAAGGAAGCATTTCATTCCAGGGAATCAGGAATCAGTTTTGTAAATCACAAGCCCATGCTGGAGTCAATAAGTGAACTATCCATGTGTCTAGTCCTAATTCACGGCCAGGGCAGAGGGCAAGTGGTGGACTAACAAGAAGAAGAATCCAATCCCACCCTCCATCCAAACAACCACCTTTTTAATGCTTCAGGAGGCAAACCAAACCACAGGTAGCTCTGGGGCTGAACCTGCCAGGGCCCTCAACACATCAACAGAGTCCTACAACCTCTTCCTCCAGCCCAGCTCCACTGGGCGGCCTGTGCTGAAAGCCAGCCTTGCTGTGGAGCTGGTGTGTCACCTCAGGCCAGGGAAGGGCCGTGAAAAGATGAGTGAAGGCATGAGGACTTCCACCCTTTGTTTGGGAGCTGCATTTAAGATTAGGCTATTGCTCTTCATCCTCACCTGAGCTACACTGCAGCCATGCCTTCCTGATCCTGGCCTACTGACTTGACTTCCTAGATTGACCTTGGACCTGCCTTGTCACTGTGGGCTTGCCTTGTCATCACTGGGCTGTGGCTGACCATGATTACCATCACTGGACCTGTCTCTGCTCGCATTGCAACCATGCCATCACCTTGCCACCAGCCCCTGCTCCCAGCCACCCTTCCCCAGCAGAGCATCCCTCTCAAGCTGTGTGCCCTGACTGTGCTTCCGAGTCCAAGGAGAGGAGTGTAGATAAGGAATATTACAGAGCTGGTGTGATCCCTATTAGAAACTTTCTAAATGGAGAAATGAGGGCAAAAGGAACTTGAATTTGATTTCCGTTATCATCTCTTCAGGGTGCCGAAGAGGGCAAAATGGAAATAAAAAAGATTCCAAATACATCTTTAATTTTATATGACTGCCTGTTTCCACCAGGCTTATTTAAGGAATTTAAAATTCCTTAAATTAAGGAAATTAAAAAATGTGATGAGGTTTCTGCTTGATGGCATTTGTATGGCTGTAATAAAGGAACTGTCTCAGCATATTTCGCTTGCTCTGTTAGCCAGTCTGTACACTAAATCGTCCCAATTCAGCCTCCAAACCAAGCCTTATACTGCACCTTGTGTGCCTGCCTGCACCAGAGCCTCTGAGAACTCCTGCTGAAATATTATAGGGTCAAAGTACAAAAGAGCTCAGCTGAAAAACTGACGTGGAGCTCTATGTGGGAAGTGAAAGCCTCCTGAAGACTGTAATTTCCTTCAGCGATTTTGGTGCTATTGTATGCTCAACATTATTTCTGCCAGAAGTTTGTGTTCTGGCAAGTTCCTAACTAACAGTATGGGAATGAAAGAAAACATTTTTTCTAAGGAATCATTTCCTAAATTATGCATCGCTGAAGATCCTTATGACAAATTATTTTTCAGAGTATGTTAAATAATACAAAAAAGGGGATTCTGACACATCACCACAGGCCATTATGCTAAGAGTGGCTTAACCAGTAACCCTTTATCAGCCTTACTACTGTAATTCCCTCTATATACTCACCTAACCTGCCCACAGAGAAACAAAATGTACCATTTAAACTTAAGGCATCTAATAAGTCCTGATTTTTTGAAGAGAGATGGCATTTGTATGGAGAATGAATTCAACAATGCATTGAGATAGCATATTTTGGGCCAGCATAATTTCTATCATTAGGTAAGAGAAAGGAAAACAAACAAACAAAAACAATAATAAAAAAATAAAAAAAAATAATAAAAAAAAAACAAGCAAGCAAACAGAAAAACCACTCCTGACCTGTAATTTTGGTGAACATTAGAATAACAAATAGGGGGCACATGTTGTTTTATGCACTGAACAGAGGATACAAGAGAGAAACTGGAGCTGCTGGGGATGCAGATGAGGAAGAGGGAAGGACAAAGGGGTTGCTTTGGCTGTAAGGACACAGGGCATAAATCCATATAAAAAACAGGCTCCACTGATTCCTATACTCATAGAGCAACTTGTTTTTTGAAGGGGAAACCATTTCATTATTAGGTCCCATTGTGCTATTTTGAACAAGAAACTGACTTTTCATTACTAGCAACCAACATTAGCCCTCTTCATGTCTGTCAGACTCAATCTCGGATGTCTAGCAATTACTTGAAATTGAACTCAAAACAATACTGAGGTTTTATTGATAGCTTCTCATCAGTTGCTTGCTGTTTCTTGCCTTTCAACCGATAGCCTGGAGAGCGTCCAATTCTCCTACACCATGCCCAACAGGGTCAAATTTCAGCAAGGTTATTGATTGCAACTTGACATTTAGGGAACATATGACCACTGCGACATAAACAGCTTTTTACCAGCTCATAAATATTGCTAGACAGAGGCATCCCCTTTCTCATGCTGAAAAAAATGAAATATTATTTCCTCATTTTCTGCTCTGGCTCAACATTTAATATTGTAATTCACCGTTTCCTAGATTTCCAAACTACAGAGATAAACGCCACTGTGAGAGTTATTTCAGGTACACAGTCCTGGAACCTCCACTGGCTGGACTAAGCAAAATCAGTCAAAGCTTGTCTAGCAAGAATTTCAAAGAGAAGAAGAAATAGATATGTCAGTACATAATTGATTTTTTATTTAAATCTCTCAGTAACAGAAAAAAAAAATATATATATATATATTGTTATTGTGGTCAGGCTCTGGCTTTTTACTTGCTGGGAGGCAGAGAGGGGGTCATTCAAGAGGAGGTCAGCATCTCAAAGACATGACTTATTTGTGGTGAAACTGGCCTCTGCAAGAGCAAAACAGTGCTATTACATCCCCCTGATTCCCATTTTTAGGGCTTCACATCAGATCAAAAGTTAAACTCTGAATCTCCCAATGACTTTGAAATGCTCTGTCTCCTTAAAGGAAATTAGGCATTAAAGGAAAAGAAAAAGAACACCCTAGAGTTTCACACACTTGCTTTCACTCTAAAATTCAGTGCTAGAAATCTGAGACAACATCCCACATAACCTGAAAGGCAATGTCCCAAAAGAGAGAGGGACTACCAAAGACCTCTTGGCCCCAGCTCTGAGCAGAAGTTAACATCATTGATTCTGTGTGAATTAAAATGACTTTATATCATTGTTCCTAGAGGTTTTATTAATTACTACAATATAAGGCCAATATGAAGTTTATCACCTCTTTCATGCATATCTCATCAAGTTCATTCTGGAGCAGAGATCACTGGACTGAAACAGCCCCTTGGCTTGATATTTTTACAGCGTGTATTTAAAGAATGTGATTCAGTTACAGTGCAAAAAATAATCAACACTTCATTTTTTTTTGCCATCTGCTTTACCATAATATTACTGAAACATAGCAACTTGCCAGGATATTTTATAGGAGTTGCTTTCTTTTAAGATAAACTAATAACAGATCTGATTAGAAAGACATCAGAGATATGCTCTTCCATCAGAGAAATTTTGTTAAAAACTCCACACAAAATCCAAAATAAAAATGTTGAAAAAAACATTTTGGCTTTCTCTCTCTCTCTCTCTTTTTTTTTTTTTTTTTTTTTTCCCAGTTGCCATAGAACACATTATTCTAAGGCTACATAATTATATAAATATTTCATTTGGATATTATTTTATTTCGCTATGTGTGTTAGTACAGTATATTTTACTTTCCTTATTAATTGAAAAATTATGTATATCAAGCATGTATTCTGTTCTAACCTCTTAACATTGTAAATGTTAAATGTTTTAGCCATAGAAAACAAAAGATTCAGTGTCTTAATCAAATTGAAACAAAATGCTATGATGTTTCCTATTTGCTGTTTTCAAGTTGTGCGTTCCCTTGGATGCCTCAAAATTTTGACCTGGGATTCAGATTCAGAGCACTGACCAACTTGAAATGTTTGCAGTTCCCTGAGGAAAAGAGGTTATCTACAGCACGTGCTTGTAGCTTTAACCTCTGCACAGAAAATTAGTATGCAAGGCATAAGTCACAGACAGATAAGAAAACTCTGGTGACAGGAAAGTTGTTTCACAGGAGCTTGAACCTTTAACTGGAATCTAACCCTAATAGTTAGTGTGTGATCCACACTGCTATTATAAATGAGACATGTCACCTTTTATCAACAACAAGACTTCAGAAGTGAGCAAAAGAATATATATTTACTCAACCATTAAAATAAATAAATAAACACCGTGAGAAAAACTCAATGTTACTGCTAGTTGTTTCCTCTTTATTTTAGCAGTGTAGCTACATGCTAATTAGATATATTGCTAAACATTTAACAGTGTAGAAAAACATGTGCATACTTCTACTTAAAAGAATAATACTCAGTAAAAGCAACAGTCTGAACCAGTCTAATTGAACCTGAGGTTTGGAGGGACCCTTCAGTGTTGTGACTTGAGTCATCCAATTTACCTGTCAGCCAGGTGAGAATTAGCAAGACCCGGATACAGAAAGTCAACTCTGAGATATATGGTTTTGTGTAAAGATATAAGCATGATTTTCAGATGCTTTTTTTTACTTCTTGACGTCAGCAGGGCAGCAGAAGGTCCCTGTGGGAAACTGGAAAGACAAAACTGCTCGAAAGCCAGTAAACCAATTTCATTTCCAGCTCTTCTTTTCAGTCAGGAGATGAAGAATGGAATTCCTCAGCCACGTTGCTGAGGGCTGGTGAATTGTTGACTGCAAAAGCAGAAAGAAAAGGAAAGCTGACCAATCCTCAAATCACCCTGACCCTCAAAGCCAGCCTGCTGCTTCATGGGCAATTTCACAACTGAGCCATGAATGATCCAAAAAGCCCTTAAAGATTCTCTCTGACTTGTTTTGCTTGTTCTTGAGAATATGTTGCTCCTGGGAAGTGATGTGGCCAGCATGTTGTGAGTCATGAATTGCACTGATTGCAAGCACAGCTGGGAATCCTCTTCAGCCATTCCCAATTGCTTCCTTTCTCTAGCCTATTTTATCATTTGATTTTTTTACTGGCAGAAAAAAAAAAAAAAAAAAAAAAAAAAAAAAAAGTTAAATTAAAAATAGGGCTTTGTTGCTTTTTCTGGCCCCAGCACTCCTTGGCAGCTAATTTCACTCTCTCTTTCCCTTTCTTTTCCTTTTTTTTTCAAATCTTCATTTATTCAGAGAACATCACACCACCCTTCTCTGTCCAGAAGGTCTCTCCACTTCTCCTCACTGGCCTGGCTGCTCTCTGTGGTGACTTATTGGCGGCAGGGTGCCTGCTTATTGCACCCACTTTGCCTTTCTCCTCTGTCTCCTGTCCTGTTCTTGTATGTCCACCCATTCTGTATGGGGGCTCAGTACTATAAATATTTTCAGTTAAGCCCTCTTATTGGCTTTCCTGCAGAACTGGTAACTGAAACGCTGGCACTGTAACTCAGTAAAACCTTTATGTGTTCTTCTTTGCTCCTTTTTACACAAAAGCCCAGAAATTTTCCCTGCAGGCTTGTAATTGTGCTGCCATTATAGGATAGCTCTTTTAAGCCAATCATACAAAATGCCCATCTTTCTGTGCATTATTGTGTGTCAGAAAAAGCGAGGCTCCCTCCCTCCTTGCTGTGCAGACATCCCAATACAGAAATTAGCCTGTGCGAATCCATCTCTTCAAATCCCAAAATAAGAAGTGAGTCTTGTGCCAAAGTCAGTGCAAGTTGTCCCACTGGTTTCATGTGGCTTTGAGTCAAATCATGAGGATGAAGCTCAGGTCTGTGCACTATCCACCTGAAACAAATTAATTGATAGGACCAGCGATGATGGGGAGGAAAGCAGCAGCTACCTGCAGCATCCAGGTGGATTGCTGCACCCTGCTCCCTGCCTGACACATCCCTGACGGCTCTCTGGCAAAAGGAGCCCTGTGCTAAACACTGCCTTTCAGCTCAACAGTTATTTTGCCTGCTGCCCAAGCAATATTTGACACGTATTGTATCCCCTTTCTGCTGCATCAGCAGTGTTGTGTAAACACGTTAGCTCATCGAGGCTTGAAATTCACAATTGTTTCCCCACTTGCAAAACAAACCACGTCCGATAGGCCCAGGGGATGAGGCAGTTATTCAGATTTCAACTAAAGCTGGTCAAAGTAAGAGAAGTGGTTAATAAAGTTACCTTTCCAATCCATCAACTGCCTCCAATACTATGAAGTGCTGCTGACGTGGCAGGAATGAATGGCACTGCCTTTCAGCAGCCCTCTCCTCTTCCCTCAGAGGGGACTGAGCATGTTGAAAAGACTGGCGGATTGTCTCTCCTGATGGTAACAGGGCTGGTTTCCTTTCTGATCAGTGCACAGTGGAGGAAATAAAGCAAAACAGCACAACTTGCAAGGCCTCCTTCACTGGGAGAGACTGACTGATGGATATAAGGCTTGGGTGCTGAAGGGCTAATTTCATCTGCAGCAGACAGAGGTGAAGTTGGGCAGAGAGGTGGAAGTAACCAGGAGAAGAAAGAGCAAAAGGTCTCTCAGCTCAGGGAACATGCACAGAAATAAATCCATCCCTTCACGCAGGGTTGTCATCCAGGAGAACCCACTCCAGCCAGACTTCCACCAGTTTCTGAACACTGAGGGATCAGAATCAGCAAGAGCAGGCAGGAGATGTATTTACCATCCTGCTGTCTTAGACACACTGCACCAGATACAGCATTCCAAAATGCCTCCTAGCCCTGCTGGCTATATGCGAGATGATACACGTGTTTTGCCCTCTTCTCATTTTCATATGTGAGGTCTCACAGACTTTTCCTGGTCTCACACATTTGAGACTAGCCATGGTGCTGGCAGCAGCATCCCCTCTGCTCCCCTACAGCACCGTAGTGGTTTACAGTGGTGGCCACTGTTAGTGAAGTGTACTTAGCCTACAAGTTATTGCAGCTTCCAGCCCTCCCTGCACACCTTTGAGCTGTTTTATAAAGCAGGAAAAAATGAAACCCTTCCTGAAGGGCCTTTTCAGATAAAGAGGTTGGGTCTTCATAGCAAATACACCCGGGATACATCACTCACTTTCCCAATACCATCCCTTCCTGTTAGTCTGGTGCTTCTGAAAGTGAACGGGGTATATTCATCCTGTGCCTGTTCAGGGTGTTTAAGCTTGGGTCTTTGCTTTGAGGGAGGAGAAATAGGGAAACTTCTAACTTCTGGACTTTGGTCCTTTGGTTTCATCGTTATTTTATGTCATCGTACATTCTCTTCTATATCTGTCTGCCTAATAGCAATAGACTTACTTTTTTGAAGCAATAAATGTTTTCATGCATGAGCCAAGAATACTGAACCTATCCCTCTATGCAGATCTGTCATCCAGCGAAGCCAGGCTCCCACCCATCACCAAATCAATATGAAATAATATCTTTATAAGATCCATCTGTTTCTTTCCCTTTATAACAGTTTAAGATCTGATACTATGAGGCAATGAGGTTTAAACAGCCTGTCTGTTAATTGGTAGGTAGCTCTTTCACTTAGCCCTGGCCCTGACCTTACTACCTCAACTGTCTCACATGCTACTGCCTAATAATTCCTCAGGGATGGAGACAGAGGCCACGCCTGGTCATTCCTTACTATCAGAAAGCTTCACCACAGATGAATCTTGTGAACCAGCTGGAAGGGGGAATTACACTATTTTATGATAAGGTTGTGTATAGGTAAGCCGTGTTTTTCAGGACCTCTTGCTATGCCTTCATCCTTCCACAGTAAAATACATGGTACAGAGTTTACAGACTTTGTGCTCCAAATGTTGTAGAAAAGTATAAAATCAGCTAGGTCCTGGGGAACAGTTGTTTTAAATTCATGTGTTCTTGCTTTTATTAGATATTACTATTTATGTCAGAATCTGCAAAGTATATGATTTCAACAGAGGGTAGGTTTTGTATGTGCCACAAAGAAATTGATGGCAACTGACTGAAACTCACAGCAAAATATACAAGTAAATGGAAATTTTCCCAACACTGAACTTTTCTAACTTAATCTATGAACACAGGTAGGATGGCAATAAAACCAGCGATTCAGAATAGCAGAATTATATCTGAGCTGAATTTGACATATTATCATAAAATTATTAGCTCATCTGCTTTCTAGGGCAGTAGAGTCCATCTGAACTTGTCATCTTCTTCAGCCAAGGACATGAGCCAGTGGGAAAAAATGTGAGTACTCACATTGATTTTAATTAGCTTCAGGGTTTAACACCATGTTTTTTGTGTTAACTGAAAGATACATGTTGTACTTAAATGCCCCTACAATAATGAATAATGATTCTTCCAGTGAATTTGCTAAAAATACACCAATATGATTTTAAGGAAATAAATGCTATGTTGCTCTGGCACATACAGTGAGCTCCCTCTTCTCCTGGACAATGGTCTGAAGCCTGAGTGTCAGAAAGTGACTGAAATGGACCTGAAATGGCTGCTCCAGGACTCTTTCCATAGTCACCATAAAGATGCTGCATCATCACTAAGGTTTGGGTACCCTACATTTTATAGTCAGACCATTACCAAGTATTCTGGGATGCCTTTTCCTTCTAGCCCCTAATATGGTGACTAAATACTCCTGGAAAGCCATGGACTAGACTTATCCCACTGTGCAAGGTAATTTGTATTTGGGGATCTCAAATATGCTTCAGAAACTTCAAGGGGCCAAGCTGCTGAGAAAGAGAAACACATTGCAGTGCAGTGGCAAATCCCAGATAAATGTACACAGTGTTCCTCAATTCCAGGCTTATTCTTTCAGCCTCAGGATCAACTTTTACTTTTAGAAGCACTAAAGTTTAAAACCTACTGAATCTTGGATGAACATTTGCAAAGAGAAGGGAGCATTTGTCCTTAAGTACCAAAGGCTTTTGAAAAGCTCTGTCACTTCTTTTGGTTGATGGAAAACAGCATTTGTGGAAGAAACACTATTCTCTAATGAGCTCCTGCTTTAATCCAGAGCACACCAGAGGCTAAATAAACTGCGTGGGTTCAGCCAAATGTGTGCACGGTTCACGTAGGTCTTGCTCAAGCTAATGGATCATTGTTATGCCAGGATATAATGGACAAATTGGCAAGAGTCTGTCCCTTGCATGTTTGATGCAGTCTCTGGATGAACCTGTAAGGACACATTTGCTTGCATTCTATAGTATTCTTTCTTACAGTCAAACCTTGTTTTGTGTTCTCAAAATGACATAAAAAGTTCCTGAAATAATTCAAAGTAATTAAAAATAAAAGGGCATGAATCTGATGCCAGGGAGGGGAGCATTTTCTCTTTTAGCCTCTTTTTGTGGATCCCGTTGTGCCAAGACAGAGAACAGTGAGATGTTCAAATATTAATAAAGTGGTAGCACAGCCAAATTAAAATGCCCCAATTCTCATAAGTAATGTTTCCAGCAGAGCACAAAAGAATAATCAGGCCCCCAAACTAGTGAAGGAGAATTTATGACCCACCATCTGAGCTGCCAAGAACTCCCTCCACGCTGGCACTGAGGATGGCATGGGAATCACTCTGCCTTTAAACTTCACCCAACTCTGTGCTACCCTGCCTCCCCCCCTCTCCTTTAAAAAAAATATATATATATATAGTTAATTCAAGAAACTGTATCTTTCTTGAAAGGGCTATTTAGGCAAACTATCCCAGGTGGAAGAACTTAGATGTTGATCTGCACATATTGAATGTACCTACTCTGTATGTTGCAGACATACCTAGGGCACTGTTCTAGGTCTGGACTGGTCTTGTCCTATGGTTCAGGGTAGACTTCTAGTCTCAGCTATTTGCCTGAGTAGCATAAAACACTTTGTGGCTTGAACCACTCTAGGGAGCAGGGTTTTTCTGTTGGCATTTCTGGACTAGCCATCTCTCATGTGGCTAGCCAAAATAACAATGAACCTGGCATGGTTGCCAGAGTGGTTTCGCCCTGTCCCATGCTCCTTGGATATCCTTACCATAACACCATCACGCTTTCATGTATCACCTGTTCTCATTTTTTGTATATTTAAGTTGTGAGCTTTGTTTTCCTTGTACAGCAACAATAACAATACAGACTCATGCACGGTGAGTAGTAAGGGAGGTTTTCCCAACAAATATGCAATTAGTTGTAGGAGCAAATGAAACTCCAAATACTATCAGTGTGTTTTTAATGAAGCTCTTCCCTATGCTACTCCTCTCCACCTTCCACTGGTCAGGACACAAAGATAAACTGGGCTAACAGTCACACTCACCTTATTCTGCAACTCTAATGAATTTAATACATGACATTTTGTTTTACATTCTCTTCCTCTGTCATGTATTCTGGTTCACCTCAACTTCCCATGATGGCATACTGAAGTTTTATTTGAGTGCCTTTTAGTACTGTATTTGCTAGTCAGATAAAACATTATTTTTCTAGACTGTTTTTCCAATCCAAAAACTGTCCCACATACATTTCAGCATTGATTTTGTTCCAATCTCTGGCTGGATATAGAAACATTTTCTAATACCAGGAGTCCTAAATGAAAATTTTGAGAGGCAGCACGTACTGTTTTAACCCTACTCTATCCCTTGATAGACTTCCGTAACATCAATCTGATCTCTGATATCATTCTAACCAAGGTAGTCTGCTTTCTCCCAGAATTTTTCCTAGTGCTCAAGATACGTATTCTCTCTCACTTATCACTTTGCATTATTTACACATTGGTAATTTTTGGTTCTTTATGCTTTGCAATCTTTTCATATAGAAAATGAAATAAGGAAAAAAAAAAAAAAAAAAAAAAGAGAGGAAAAGGACATGAATCATCTTCTAGAAATGTAGATTGGTTTCTAGGGTTTCTTCAGTTCACCCTTATCAGTCATGGGTAGTGATCAAAGAATTAAATGCCTTCCCATTGAGGAAGGTTTAAAACAATAAATAATTTGCTCATTCTGGGTCATTCTGATACAACATTCCCAGCCACTGATGTATCCCACATCCAAATGGTCACACTTCAGAGACTCCTGAGTGATCTTACACAAATGTACCTACTTTCTCCCTTGAGGATTTTCCAGACTTCTAAGAGTGGGAAAGCTCTACCTCTTGCATATTTGATCCTGGCCCTCTCCTGTTGTGAAACCAAATTTCTGCAAGTGGAGCATGAAGATCGATGTCTTTGAGCCTCTCTTTAAGTGTTTAAATGTATAGCTCTTAAAAACATGCACCCCTGCCAAGGAAATTGGTAGGAGTCTACTGAACATGGTCACACACAGACTCTCAGCTAACTAAATTGAATGTACTTTTCCTGTCCACAATAGGTATTTATCTTCTGCTCATTTCTCCATTCTATAAAACGCCAGACTCTACCACAAGTTTCACCGTTACCTACTCTGGTCTCATTATGCCATATGCCTATATATATAAATGTATACATAAGTCTATACATGTATATATATATTCAGTTTACAAAAGTCATGCACATCTTGTAACCTCCCTGTGTATATGTTCTCAACACATCTTGTTATGATAGGTACCAGGAGTAAACACGCACTGTGTACAAAAAGAAACAGTTTCAGCCCATACTTCTGTCCCTATTGCACTGAAGAGCAATACCCTATTGAAATGATATAAGAGGCTTGTTCTGGTTTGCATTTTCCAATTCAGGCGGACAGCTGTGGCAACTACATGATAGCACAATCAATGCTGACACAGCCATACATGGACAACATTTACAGAAATGTAAAAAGAAAGGTTCCTGGCCTAAGATTCCAGCCTAATTGAGCCAAACACAATAAATGTGATAATCATTCCTTCTCACAGTGAAGTGAACAATTCAATTTGGAAGGAAAGATGTGCCATTGCTATTCCCCAGTCCTGCTGTTATTTTATTTTATATGCACTGTTACTGCTCATCATAGAGATTTTCCGCATTCAGTTTGGGAGTACCTTTGCCAGAGAGTTCAAATTATGGTCTAAACTCGGGTTAATGGGGCTTCTGAGGGTTTGCCTACACGGGGAAGTTAGAGTGCTATAATGGAAGCTGTTAATTTCCATCACTAAGCCTTTCTGGACACCCTCGGCCAGGCACAAACCAGCACATGTTCACACGCTAGAGCCTGAGCTGGCCAGGCATGAGGGAGCTTTGGTCTGACAGCTGTAGAGCTGTGAGAGCAGAGCGTTTCTCCCAAACTCTGCTAAAATCTGGCTGTGTCATCCCTGAATTGGCTTTTCCAGGCAAGAGGCTGTCACCTTCAGGGGAGAGCTGGTGGGCCAGCCGTGGCACACAGACAACAGTCCCTGCCACCCCTCCAGCGGCTTTGTGGCCACTGACTCCAGCATGGGGAGCAAATTCACCCTGCTGCATACACAGTCCCAGGCAGACAAGCCCACCACACACCAGACTTGCTGCAGAGCTCTCTGGGGAGGTCCTCTGAAAGTCTGCCATCCAACACCCTTTCCAGATGCTGCTGCTTTTGAATGATATTACAACTATTGCAAAATCACTGCTGCTGTTGCAAAAGCAAAAAGGAGTCAGTCCAGCACACACTTTTTAAGTGGGTGATGTCAGCTACAATAAATAAATAAATAAACAAACAAACAAACTCAAAACTCTGGGGGCTGTTCTGCTGCACTGTATTTCTTGACACTACGACGTGGAAGTGCTGCTATCTAATAAAGCTGTGCAGCAGCTTAGCTACTTCCTCTCACCTCTACTTAGCACTAAACAGTACCACTTCTGACTTTCTTGCAACATTGCACATCAGCCATTAGGTTAGAAGGGAAAGGTGATAAAAGGCTTCTTTTCCCCACAAGAGACATGATCTTATTTGTTAAAATTTTTGCAGTGCTTGCTTACTCTTCATCCTTGCCTTTACCTCTTGCTTTGAAGAAACAGCTTGATTTACACTGGACTGAAAAAGGAGCATATTAGGTGGTTGCTATCAAGAAAGATGCCGTGGCTTACCTGCTGTCCTCCAACCTCCCATGCACAGGGCAGACTTGCACATGCTGCTGCGGGGCCACACTCAACAGGCAACACACATTTGGGGTTGCTCTCTGGAGAGAAAAAAAAAAAAAAAAAAAGAGAGAAAAAGAAAAAGAGAAGGAAAAAAAAAAAAAAAGAATGAGGCAGACACACAGAATGTATTTAACCTATTACCTAAGCACAGAGGGGACCTGTTGCAAATGCATGGTTCTTTCTCAAGCACAAAGATGGACTCAGCTCTGGAGCCTCTCATGGTGGGAGAGAGCACTCATAAGGCTTTAGCATGGACCTAATATCCTGATGCAGCACAGACAAATCAGGCATAGCTGAGGACAGGCTAGCCCACGAACAGATTACCTGAACTTAATCTCTTCCAAGCACAGCACAAGCCTCAAATGGAATAGGTGCAATCAACACTGGTGGGAAGGTGTTTGAGTGCATGGCTCATTTCAATCTGTGCAGAAATACCCCCAGACACCGTCTTTTTTTTGCCCCATTATGTTTATTAACTACAATTAGGTAGTAATTTATACATCAAAGAGAAGTTATTTCAGAGTTCACAATGCTACTCACATAGAAAACACAAAGCAACCATTTTTGTTATACTAAAGCTGAAAGAAAAGAAAAAAAAAAAAAAGAAAAAAAGAAAAAGAAAAATAAAACAACAAACTATGAGACAGTTATTAGTGATTAAGACAACTATCTCCCATTTTTTCAGGAAGACTGATATCTGCTGTGGAAGGAAATGACTGAATGAACTGCAGGTGTAGCAAGGTAGTTAAATCAACTGGGCCCAGCAAATTGCAGTTTCTCTAAAGGAAGGTTAATAGTTGGCCTGGAAACCAGACACTAGAGGATAACAAGTGTGGAACAAAGAGGTAAAAAAAAAGACAGCATTACAGATCTTATTTTGTATCTCCACACCAAAATATGTATGCTGTCTCTGATTCAACTGGCACAGAAAGTTCTACAAAAACCACAGTAATGCTAACAGATATACATCCATGAAACCTTAGTCTTCTGTTTTATAAAGACAAAGAACATGACAAAGCTTCATTTTAAATAGAATCATAGAATCATTTAGGTTAGCAAAGACCTCCAAGATCCTGACGTTCAACCATGGCTAAGTTTATCAGTAAACCATGGCAGGACCTCACTTAGCCTCGGTGAATCTCCTACGGTTGGCCTCAACTATACAGATCCCTACCCTCAGGAAGCTTCCTACCCTCAAGCAGATCAATGCTCCCACCTAACTTGGTGTTGTCTGCAAACTTACGGAGGGTGCACTCGATCCCCTCACCCAGATCATCAATAAAGATATTCAAGAGAACTGGCCCTAGTACTGAGCCCTGGGGGACACCAATAGTGACTGGCCTCCAACTGGATTTGACTCCATTCACCACAACTCTTTGGGCCTGGCTACCTATCTGAGTGGGTCACCTTGCCACAGAAGGCAACCAGGCTAGTCAAACAGGACTCACCTTTCATAACCCCTTACTGACTGGACCTGATCACCTGGTTATCCAGTATGTGCTGCATGATGGCACTCAAGATACCTGAGCCACAGCCCTCCCCAGCACCAAGGTCAAATCAACAGGCCTGTAGTTGCCCAGGTCGTCCTCCATTGAAAAATGACCCATGATCAAAATAAACACACCAAAGTTCTGCCAGTGACACTGAGCTTGGAGCTGGGTATTGGTCTTCTAGATCGTCCTGTTTCTCCCCTCATCATTCCCTGCAACTGGAGGCATAGAGGAAAACACTAACTGTGCTCCTGATCCCTTAACCAATTGTCCCAAGGCCCTGAAGTCTCTCATTTTTCCATGAATTTCTTGTTGGAACTTCATCACAGCCTATGTGAATCAATAATGAGTAATAATCTGAGGGCCACACCAGGTCAGAAGCTTTCTCTCACATCTCTAACCTGGGCCCCAGGGAGGTAGCAGACTTCCCTATGAAGTGGCACCATTTGGCATATTGGGCCTTCTGTTCCCTTCAGAAGGGCATCTAAAAACAGTTACAGTCTTTGAGTAAAAGTGGAGAACCCATGTTAAAAACTGCATTTAGGTTAAGGATATGAAGAGTGGTTACAATAAGAAAAAATTCTACCAAAAAGAAGATGGCATAAATCGTTGTGTTTTCTCACTAGGGGACTTTGAGTGCATACTTACACACACATACCATCATCCTCCTTCTGCGTCAGGGTGAAGCCTTTTCTGCCTCTTCCCAGAGTCCCCCTTGACTGTAGTGGAAGATGGGTCTCTCTGCCCCAAAAACCTACAGCAAACTTCCCCCATCATTGTCACAGACCTTGTTAACAGAAAGACATAAGGAAATAAAGTTTGACTATATTCCTTCCCAAACCAGACTTAACAGAGCATGAATGCCTGCTGCACACGTGAACAGACTTCAGTCATGGAACTAAACCAGAGCATCCCAGGTTCCTGGGTCCCCCACACTGAAATGATTTGGAAATCAGGATATTCCTGTCTCTGCAAAGGTGGAAACAATCTTGGCTTTGCTAAACTGAGCTAATCTTTCTCATTCCCATTTATTTCATGCAAATTTTCAGAGAGGAGATTTGGGTTTTAGGCCTATATTGATAACATAGCTTTTATGTACTTTTTGTACCTTTGCCATTTAGACAAATTGAGAAGAAATACAGCATTTAACATCACAAACACTTTCTGCTTTACCTTTCCATTCTCATTGCTCAGGTGTCCAAAGGCTTTAGGGAATATGCATTTCATGTGTCACAAGGAAAGATAGGATGTGAACTCAACTTCATCAGCTCCTTTGTGTTTTGAGCTGATACTATGCTCACAGAAAAAGTCTCTCCATACAGCTGAGCTTTCGTCAAATCCTGCACAGGTTTTTTGTTGATGTTCTCAGCCCAGACAAATCATACTGCAATCCATCACAATTCACTGAATGCTTAGCATACTTGCCAGGTTGCTTCGTAGTTTTGCCATGCTTAGAGATGCTGATGAAAACTTGTTTTCATTCTGTCTGCTACCACAGGAATTGTATTTGTTAAGCTACACCTCTTTCACAGTTTGTATGGAGAAGGCAAAGAGAAAATCCTTTCTTCAGTCACTGACATTTCAGCTGTTTTGACTGCAGCAATTGAATCCGACAGACTTTCATTCTAAAATGCAAGTGAAAGTTTTGTTTGGCAGAGAAGGACACAGCCATTTTGAGACATGTGAGACCCGCTCTTTTTTAGTCACAATTTCACAAGCTGTGGATGCTCCAGTTTTCAAACATGCTTATTACAGTTAGCTCAGATCCCAAGTGCTCTGGCGTATATAATTCCTGAGAAAGCAGTTCTTCTGGCAGATTAAGGGAACAGTTTGCTTTTGCCTCAGGCCATTAACATTTTAATAAAATGGTCGTCAACTGTGATAACAATTTATCTTTAGGGGACTTTATCTATTATTAACCTTATTAAGTAACAAGTTTATTTTTGCTGACATGTAGATTTTCCAATCCTCATCAAGACTGATTCCATTTTTTCCTTTAATTTCATGTTCCATTATGTTGTGCTCCTTTGCTAAAAGTGTGTTTTGCAAGTTTGTTTGGTTTGTTTTTGCGCTGAATTTCAATGCTTTCCATCTCCTCAGAGTTAGCAAAAATACACAATCTCATCAGAAGTCATTAGAAAAAGTCAGTTAGTCCTGTATATCAGTCATTTTAGCTCAGGTAAACTTGCAGCCATTCACATCCTGGTTTCTCAGGCACTGGGTTATCTGAAAATTGTTTCTGTCCCCTAAACTCAAAATCCAGAGAAGAACTAAAATCTGCTTAACAGAAACTATAATTATCCAGGGTTTCAGATGTCTGCCAAGATACCAGGGTTACCATTATTCAGTGTAATTAATGCTTTCACCAATTTAGAAGACTGTACAAACATCGTGGCCTTGTGCTACTAGACAATGAGCACTTTCTATGAGATGATGAATGCCTTTGCTTCTGATAGATTTATCAGTATCTTGCAGGTTCTGGATCCATGCTGGTCACGTATAGGAGAGGCTGAACCAGTTAAGAAAAACACAGCTTTCAGTCCCAACTCTCTCATAAACCAGCTGACTGAAAACCACGGTCTATGACTGGAAGTAAACACAACCTGATTTTTTTTTCTAATTTTTAATTAATTTATTTTTTAAGTTTTCAGAGAGTCTTAATAAAGGTTCACTACATCCATTCTTTCTGTATGCCTTAATAAATCCATATTATTTCTAAGCTTGTAACAAGATGCTCTATGAGTTTTGCAAGGAAGAAAAGTCCAAATGTATTCAAAGAATCATAAAACAGTTTGGGTTAGAAGGGACTTTAAAGACCATATGGTGCCAAACCCCCTGCCATGGGCAGGACACCTCCCACCAGACCAGGCTGCCCAAAGCCCCATCCAGCCTGGCTTTGAACACCTCCAGGGATGGGGCATGCACAGCTTCTCTGGGCAACCTGTGCCAGTGCCTCACCACCCTCTGAGTAAAAAATGTCCTCCTAACATCTAATCTAAATCTCCCTTTTTTAAAAAAAAAACATTCCCCTTTGTCTTATCACTATCTGCCCATGTAAAAAGTTGCTCTCCATCCTTTTTATAAGCCCCCTTTAGGTACTGAAAGTCTGCAATGAGGTCACCCCGGAGCCTTCTCTTCTGCAGGCTGAACATCCACAGCTCTGTCAACTTTTCTTCACAGGAGAGGTGCTCCAGCCCCCCGATTAATTTCGTGGCCCTCCTCTGGACCCACTCTAACAGCCCCACATCCTTCTTGTGCTGGGGGCCCCAGATCTGGATGCAGCATTCCAAGTGAGGCCTCACAATAGCAAAGCAGAGCAAAGGGAAACAATCACCTTCCTCCACCTGCTGACCACTCAAGTGATGCAGCCCAGGCTGCAAATGTCTTTTTGAGCTGCAAGCACACACTGCTGGCTCATGCCAAGCTTTTTGTCCACCTGAACCCCCAAGTCCTTCTCTGCTGGGCTGCTCTCAGTGAGTTCTTCTCCCAGTCCATCTTCATGCCTGAGACTGCCTCAACCCAGGTGCAGCACCTTGCATTTGCCCTTGTTGAACCTCATTAGGTTCATGTGGGCCCAGTTCTCAACCTTGTCCTTGATGCCATCCCTTCCTTCTGATGTATCAGCTGCACCACTCTACCTCTTCCAGGGTGGACCCCTAATGGACACCATTCATCACCAGCCTACACCTGGATGTAGAACCATTGACAGCATCTCTCTGGCTGGGGCCATCCAGCCTATTCCTTATTCACCAAATAGTCCACCCTTCCAATCTGTATTTCTCCAATTTAGAGATCAGGGTGTCATGTGGGACTGTGTCAAAGGCCTTGCATAAGTCCTGGTTGTCTTGATCAGTCTTCTCTTGTCAACTGATGCAGTCACTCTGTCACAGAAGGCCACCAGATTGGTCAGGCACGATTTGCCCTTGCTGAAGCCATGTTGGCTGTTCAGGATGTTTTTCTGCATAGATGTCAGATTATTTCTAGGTCCTTGACAGCTACTGCTTCTAATTGCAGCAAATGGGAAAAAAAAAAAAATGGATCTAGTCTGTGTCTCTACTGTAATCTTAGGCGTGACTTTGATGTAGTATGGAGATATTTGATCTAATTTTAAGTTAGTTTGTGCTGCTGGCAGGCTGGGTGCAAGTGTACTGGACTTCATCAGCAAGATTATCCCCTTCCTGGGCTGGGTTACAACTAGCTGGATGCACCACACTGGAGTCATGCCTGCTGCTTGGCAGATGCCTTGCTCTCCTGGGTGCAAGTTTACACCATCAGTAGTAAGTCTCCACACCACATCAAGGAGCCTGCAGCATAAACCATGAAGGCCCTCTGTCACAGGAGAGGAGAAAAAAAAAAAAAAGTCATGAGTTTGCAAACAAAATCTGACACCATTTTAATTTTTTAAAAAGCTATATAATAATAATCCATGAATTAACAACAATGGAATGAACAAAAACAGCAAACAGGTTCCTCCCAAGGATATAAATAGAGATTGGTTTGGAAAGATTTATGGGGAATTCTGGCTTCATAATTCAGAGTAATCATGATTTGTTATTAAAAAGCTATAAACTGTGACAAATAGACAGGAAGCTCATTCAAACACATTCCTATCAAGTCATTCTGCATGAATCACTCAGTTTGCTGAAGATGGCCTCTTGAGTCAGTAGTTTCTACTGAAAGTCTGAAGACTGGGATGGCATTCCTAACTCTACCACAAAATATCTTTCTAGCATTGGTTGAAAATTACTCTGTAGACTTCTCTGTCTAACAGTGTAAGGAGAACAGTCTCTGGCAACACTCTTATAAGAACATAAGTCCATTCATATCACCAAGACTTTTAATGCCATGCTGCAAAAGGTGATCTCTGAATGCAAAGTATTCATGGTAGTCCTAGAAACCTAAATTAAAACCTTTTTTTTTTTCAATCTTTCCTTCAAGAAGATTCCTGGAATTGTTTAGATCTGTATATATGCTTTCTACCCCCTCACCCTAGCAGGGCAATCCATCAGTCAGATCTATGTCAGCCATGCATTAGGAGGAAATGCAGGTCTACATGCAAGCTCCCTGAACAACCCAAACTGTTTATTTCAGTTCTAGTACAAAATTACCAAAAATTAGGAGTCTTCAGGGTCCTCTGCATGAGGACAGTTTAGCAGACAGCTCTTCTCTTGGCAGCACTGTTTCCTACAAATGGCCTTGAATGGAAGCTGTGGAGGCTGTTGAGGCTCGAGTGCTTGGCCTGCCTCGAGAGAGCAATGAGCAGAAGCCCTTCCTGCCAATATGCTTCCAGCTACAAGTGCTAATTGTATTATTTGCTTTTTAAAATGCAATACAAGTGAAGCTGTCCTCACCACCATGAGCAGGCAGAATCACCCACATCTAATTCATCTCCTACTTTATAGCCCATTGAAAAGAAATGCAGGTTGCCCTAGAAGCATACAACAGGTGGCTGTGAGACAGCAACCATCCATTTCTACACAGCGTATGAATTTGATCTCATTTGGCTAATTATCCCATTAACCTGTACCTAAAGATCCAATTACTGTAGCTGTGGGTGACTGAGTAAAGGGCAACAGCAGTAAGCTTAGAGTGTCAGGTCTGTGCTAACCTTCTCTGGAGCATTTGTACCTGCCTGAGCCAAGCCTTCCCTGAAGTGATCCAGCAGGATTTATGTTTTTATGATGACCACGAACAAACAGCATTCGCTCTCTCTCTCTCTCTTTCTTAAGTGAAAATTGAATTTGAGTTGAAGTATTCAAATACCAAATGCCTGAGTTCAAAACCAGTCACAACTGGCATGTGAGCATGACCTGAATGGCTGCATGGCAAGGTCTATTTGTCGGTGCAACTGGAAAGACTCCTAGAGGAACAGAGCTCAAACTGCATAAAATCTGTCACTGCTAGCACTGGGGGCATTTGAACTGGTCTTGTACAAGGGCATGTGTGTGTCTAGTGTCCTCCCTTCGGACACGCAAACCCAGACTTCATTCCTTCTTGTGTGAGGAAGGGTGGACATACAGCTTTTAGAAGAACGTTGATGCCACTTGTATAGCAGAAATAGCTCCAATCACTCATATAGAGCAACTGGAAGTAACATACAATAAAACTACTACACCTTTATTCTCATGCAAAATACCAAAGGAAAGATGGAAGATGGCATAGCTGAAAAATGCATGTGTTAAAAAGCACAGTAATACAAAAGATTCATAGGCCATACTCAAATCTAACCAGTACAAAAAGTTAAGATGAGGATACAAAGAGACTGTCTGTGAAATTTAGAAAGATACCATGAAAAGCAGTGGCATTGATGAAAATAAGTAATTATTTTGAATCTCACTAGAAATTATATAAATGGAAAGGAGGAGATATAAAATTTAAAAAAAGGAGAGGAGAGGAGAGGAGAGGAGAGGAGAGGAGAGGAGAGGAGAGGAGAGGAGAGGAGAGGAGAGGAGAGGAGAGGAGAGGAGAGGAGAGGAGAGGAGAGGAGAGGAGAGGAGAGGAGAGGAGAGGAGAGGAGAGGAGAGGAGAGGAGAGGAGAGGAGAGATCATACTGATTAGAACCCTTAAGATCCTTTGGGAGAGAAACATGGAACATTACCTATGAAGACTGTCAACAAGAAAAGAAGTGATGGTAAAAATGTAGAGTTGGGACATGCTTGAAGAAAAGATTTATGATCTTTCAGAAAGTATCTTCAGCAGCTAATTAAAGAACCTTTTGAGGCAAGGAATCCTGTTTCTCCTGACAGTGTAAAGGATATTTATGTAATCCATTGAATCAGACATGGAGATTTTCACTAACAAAAACTTCAACAGCTCTTCTGGGAAGTACTGCTTGGGCATTTGGAATTTGGTGGCTTTTTTTTTTTTTTTTTTTTTTTAAACTGGCAGTCAGCCTACAAAGATCAAATCATTTACCCCGCCCTGTTCTCAAAAACAGAGAATGAAATCCAGACAAAAAGCAGCCTTCTCCATGAGAAATATTTTTCCTCCTTACTTTGGGAAATGTTTTATTTTCTGCCCAAATAGGGAACAGCAAATACCCAGAAAGCTACACACCAGCAAGCAGCTCTTCTAATTAGACTTCACTTCGGAATATCCTTTTGCATTAGTTTCTATAAAACTTAGCAGGCAGTGTTTTTCATTACTGATACTTTGCCCATCTGTCTTCACATACCGACTGTCTCGGGATATCTGTGCACCAAAAGAACCTGAAAGGCTGAAGCCAAGATGGAGCCTGCTTGGAGATCATTATATTGTTGACTGTGGACAACAGAGCAGAATAATTCCCTTCTATATGACAAGTGATCTGCTGGTTGCCCAGCAACTGTTTGATTGACTGCTTTTCTTTTTCTTTTGGTAATGTTTGGTGTAATTTGTGGGCAGTGTTTCTAATCTCATGCAGTCACAGGTTGTTGATTTTCAATCCTGAGTTTAATTTCTCATACCTAGAAGCCACAATGCTGGCCATGTTTCATATTACAAAATAGGATTTGCAAACTAATCCGTACCCATTATAACTTTAACCTTGTTATTTTGTTACAGGTGGTTGGGATACAGGCAGAAATTTCACATCTGCAGCAGCGATATGGCAACTACATACCACCTCCATCCCTGCATGCCAGGGGTACCTGCACACCCAGGTATTCTGCCTTTCCACTCCCATACTTGCTTCTTTCCTCTTCTGTGCACATGCTCATGATGCTGGTAATGTCCTTGAATTTTTCAGAGCCTGCTGCACAAAGGACACCACCTTTGTCTATATATATCTGTGACTTTCCCCCTCCAGCTTGCCTAGAATAATGCAACTGAGCAGCAATGACTGTCAGTCCTTGGAGCTAGTGGGCTCAGAGGCCATGGTTTCTTATGCAAGGACTCTTGTCTGGAAATCCTCCCCTTCATATGTCTATTGGAGAACATCTTCCACCAGCTTTAGAGGGTGACTTCAGAGAAGTTTATTTGGCTTAGCTTTTGGTGATTCTGCAGGGACTTCAGCAGTTTGTTTTTTTAATTGATCTGAATGCAAAGCTGACAACAGGGTGACAATTTTAACTATACCCACTGTGGATACTGAGTTTTTTCACTTTATTGTTGGTATATGAAGTCTTAATATGTGACTAACTGCTATGTCAACAGGCACTCCAAATCTTTAAACAACAATGCAGCAAAATATCCAGGTTTCAAGAGTGCTTGTCTCTTTCTGTTTAGAAGCTGAAGAGGTTGTTACATTGCACAGTGTACCAGGGAATATCACATTCCAAAGTAGGACATCATTTGACCTAATGTGATAGAAGCTGAGTAAAATCATGCATAAGGCAGAACCAAAAGAATAAATGGAAAAAAAATAATAAAAATAATAAAAATAAAAATAAAAATAAAAATAAAAATAAAAATAAAAATAAAAATAAAAATTGTGAGCAGTTCAGAAGTCCCTAGCCCTGGAAATATTTAAATATATGTATAATAGGTAATATAATATATATATATATAATAGGCAATAGAATAGCAAATTTCCCAAGTTACTGGGCTATTGCTTTTAAATGTAACTACTAGAGATTTCTGTGGAATTCCTCCCTTATCACCGATGAAATAAAACCAGGTATAATTTGTAACACACAGGTTATTTCTGGGTAGGACAAAAGCAAGGTCTTGTTACTAGAAATCTCATGCACTTAAAACTGGCACTACTTTGAGCTTTTTCGGTCTGTGTAAACCAGAGGTGGGAATGATCTTTGGTTTTATTTCCATTAAAATGTAATCCCTAATTTATAAGAGTTTTGTTGAACTGCAGTTTAGGCCTAGACATTATTATGTAGTTTTTCCCTGTGCCCAAATGCAAGTTTTTAATAGTTTGTTGGGTGTAGTGTTTTTTTGTTTTTTCCTCAAATTTGACATTGCTGGTATTAGGTACACAATAGCATTCCATGAAACAGGTCATACAGTGTTTATGAAAATGATTAAAAAGCCCAGAAATATCAAATACACAGAAATGAGTCCTGCTGATGCTGTAGCTACCGGAAATGTTGATGTCAGCTAAAGAAAAGCTGCCATCATAACTCAGCAAAGTCCTGTAGGCAATTACCAGGCCCTCTGCAGCCAGTTGCTCACATTGCTCACTTCTGTATGCAGTCCCCTTCTGTTCATTGCTGGGCTACGGGAAAGGGCTTTGGGAAGTAGCTGGTGGGAACAGAGCACCATACCTTCCCTTCCCAAGGTGCTCCCCAAACACCTTTGTAGATCTTCAAACCTTCTTCAGCTGTTAATGGCATGGTACAAGCCATGGACAAAGAAATTCATTCTCATTCATGTGGAGACGCTTTGGGGACCCTCTGGCCCAAAGACAAACAATTGCTATTTCAAACATAATAAATCATTTCAAAAAAGATTAAAATTCTCCTCATTGGAATATGGTTTTTGCTTCAAATCATGAGGCATCTTGGGTAAATGTTTGTATTTCCGTATCTGCCGTGTAAAACACCTTCCCCCAGTTCACTAATGGAATAATACTTACAGTGTTTGGGGAACTGACAACAGACATGCTGTTATGCTGGGGGTTGGTACTGGATCATGTAAGCAGACACCAACATGTGCAGCGTCAGGCAATTTTCTACTTAACAGTGTAAGCAACTGGTCTGCTGGACATCTTCGAGTTTTCATCTGCTTGGACTTGGGCCATTGGGTTCAGGTAGCCTTGTTAAAAAGGGATTTGCAGGTCTTTGCAGTGTTACAGCCCTGCCAAGCTGGAAGCTATAGACAAGGTCAGTGTCTAGGACTCTCTTGTATTAAATGAGCAAGTAAGCTTATATGCATTGCAGATTCCCTGCCCATGAGATCTCTTGTCTAAAGCAATCTGCTGAAAGGTGATAGGGTTGAAGTGTAGGCTAGACAACATGCATATGGCAGAGGGTTTGTAATATTCTAAATAGCATCCACTATGTTTTCTTGGGTCAACATACAAAGAGTGTTGGTAAATCAATAGTCTAATCCACGTGTGACAAGACAATTTATCAGGCTTCTTACAGAAGTGCTTCTCTGCTAAACAAAGCAGGTTTGCAGCTTTGCTGGCAGAAGCCATTTTGCATCATGTGGCATCACACAGCCATAGCAAGAGATGCCTACAGTCTCACCTGCCTGTGCTAGGAGAAGACGAGCTAGGCAACCCTAGTCCTGATGCTGGGGAAATGCTATTAAGCACACACTGCTGTCTTAACGTTACAGTATTATAACACAGGAGGGGTGGAAATAATGACCGGGTGTTCAATCCTAATTACAAGGAGGAATTTGTTTTGCTTTTACTTGAAGAACAGCAAGCTTCTGCTCCCTGAGCATTATAAAGACACAACTCTCTGGTCTAAAAGACTTTGGTTCTTTCAAAGGCATGGTTAGGATGCTGTTACATGAAAAGGGAGGTATATAACTGTGTTGCAGTGACTCCTATGACAAAGTGAAAGAACAGAGCACTTGCATTTCGCCGTTTGATAACATTGTGTGAACCAAGAGCAGCATTCACAAAACCTGGGTTCCTCTAGTTAAACCCTGAACAGCATATTCAGATATTAAATTCCCTCAGCTGCTGAAATCAAAGGGAAAAATAGGCATATGCACAAATTAGTGAAAGCATGTGATCATAAGTGTAAGGCCTGCATGTCTGAATGGTGCAGGTTGAAACTTTGCAGGCATACATCTCCACACATCAGAGGCACCCTTCTAAATTCGCTGATTCAAAAATGTGCTTAGAACCCCCATCAGGATACATATATCAAATCTAAAAAATTATTTGACCTCAGAATGAAGCAAATGAAATTAAAGACAAAGGAAAAGAACGGGGTGGGCAGAGCATGGGACTACATTTAACTCTTATAAAATATGCACAGTCAGCTAAAATACAGAGATTTTATTCTGATGCAAACTTATATAATTTTATATAACAAGAATTCTTGAAAACAGATTTGTATGTACAGAAATGGAGTTACACCTTCGGCACATATATAATAATTGTGTTATAGAATAGCTGCCAGAGTATAGAATACTGAACAGAAATGTCTCATAAGGCCATTACAACCCTACACTACTTTAAACCCACAAAAAAATGCTCACAGGATAGAAGCCTCTACTCATATTACTCACTTTCCTTGCCTCAGCAGGAGAGCTGCAAGGAGTGCTACGTACAAGACAGCATGAATGAACTCTAATATTTCTTCACCAAAGTAGGTACCAAAATATAGTGGATTTGTTTCACTCTGTGGATTATGAACATGGTTCAGTCTCTCATTCACTTACCCTCCTCAGTCCATAGCTAGGTAAGCACCCTGGACAACAACTGATGTTTTTATTCTCCTAGTTCTCTATTCACTTTGTCACACAGAAGTACTTATGGCAGTAAGGAGGGAGCTCCACCAAGGGGAATACCTTATTCAGGGTTCCTCCTGGTTCAGTTCTCTAGCTGGCACAAAGATGCACAGCTATTTCAACATCCTTTACTTGGATCAGCTGGCATCAGCATGCCTACACTGATGCCAGCTATCTAAGTATCTGTCTCTGCGATCTGGGACAGATATGACCCATCAGCTTACCCACAGACATGGCTTCTGTTCTCCTGTGACATGACAAGTAGAATTGTACATACAGGCTGAAGACACAAGCAAACCCTGAGAACATTTCTGGAGCATGATTCTTCATGGCCTCCACACCACTGCAGTCACCTGTAAATGTGGGCAGCAGAGGTGTCCCTACTTGCCACTTTCATTGAGTATTTTTCCAACTTGTTTTATGCACAGCTGCACCAAAGACCAAAATTGAGTGCAAAGTTTTCCTGAGGCTATGCAAAGGTCGTAAATGTGGAAGGGTAGCCAGGACTTTTAAAGAATTTAATTCATTTTATTTACTTCATCTCTCTATTTTTGACACCCTTTGGATAAGGTTTTGAAAGAGGTTGCAAGGTGTACCACATGGCTGCTACTTCATAGCTAATAGAAACAGCACTGGTCACCTAAACAGGTCTTATTTTTGACTAAGAGGTGGGTAGAGAGGAAACTGCATGAAGGCAAAACATTTTGTCATGTAATTCATGAGAAAAAGCACTGTACCTACAGAATGGGAAAAACAAGAGAAATACTCCTTCAGTAATAACAGAGCAAAACACTTTTAAGAGTGTGTGATACTGTGGAGAATAGTAGAAGAGATAAAACAAAAGCTGGCCTGTGTCCCTCAAGTAACTATGGAGCATTAGGTCTTTTTTTAAGGAATAAAGTCACTTCCAAATGTATTTTTCCCACATAAGGTTGCACTAATCACAAGCAGAAAACCAGCAGGTTTTCACCAAGTTTGTTAAGCAGGCAGACATTTTCCTTTCCCTGAGCCCAAGATGTGACGCATGGGTTTAGCCACCATGTCTTCCAGCTCTAGAAGCAGTTCCACTGATGTTTGGGTGTGCAAGAAACCACAGTCATGAGCAGTGAAAGGCTGTGACTTTGCTCTCCCTCATGTGTCCCTCTAGCTCCTACAGTTCCCTTTCCTGCCAGAAACTGCTTCAGCTTTTCACCAACTGCTTTTAAAGACAGGGTTCAGAGAGGAATGGGAAAGCGAGGGCAACTCTGAGTGAACAGCAATAGCATAATCTTGCAAATGAACCATCACACATCCACAGCTATCATGTTTTGTGTAGTTCTCTGATATTTCACAGCTAACAAGCTGGCAAATACCTAGAAACTTCTACTCCTATGTCAAATTTGGTTAGAAACTGCAAAGTTATTGGAGACAGAAATGCACAGACAGGTACACAGAAGCAACATAGTCCTATGTACTTACAGAAAAATAAATCAAACCAGTATTAATGCAGTGCTGTTGAGAGGCACTACCTTGATTAAAGAAATTCAGCTGGCCAGCCCAAAGTCCAGCTTCCTAGAAGCATCAGTGTGACAGCTTGATTAATGCCAACATTTCCTTCAGAGGCAGTTCACTACCGCATGCAGGACTTGTCTTTCTAGCTCATTGAAAGAAAGCATGAGACAACTTTCCCTACCCCCCAAATTAACCTTGTCTCAGCCTTTTCAAGGTTTTGTGAGATGGGAGCAGCCTCCTGAACTGGGCTGACCTGAAATCCACAGCATGTACCTGTATGACCCATCAGTAATGATGCACCCCAGTAATGATGCACCTCAGTGTGCTGGTTACAGCTCAGGCTTCACATTCAAGGAGAAGGTGCTCAAAATGAGGCTGCAGGGTTAGACAGGATCCAGCACTGAAAGTTTTTTTTTTAGCCTAAATAATGCAGTCCACCTTACAATCTGTGTAACACTCAGGGTGTCCACACATACTCCTCACGTCTTTCAAATGTTCCTCTAGAGATCCAGCTTTCCTTAGGCTGTGTAATGCATGCTACACAATGCATGCTACATGCAGGAGAATAGGTGGAGAAAATAAAAAAAAAAAAAAAAGACCATCCCCATGAGTATTAAAACTTCAAGGTTCCTTCGAGTTATGGGCTGCTACCCTGAAGACTGTCCAGGCAGCAGCTTGGTAACCCTTCTTCAGACTGACTTTCACACAATGCTGATTTTTTTCCAGATTTCCTTCTTCTCTTTTTTTTTTTTTTTTTGGGGGGGGGGGGATGACAAATTTTTTTTTCTCTCTTTTTTTTTTTTTTTTTTTTTTTTTTTCCTGTCATAGATAGCATTAAAGACTTTCTGTTGCTTGGGCTTGTGCCAAGTGAGAATTCCTCGGATTGCTAGTGTGGCCTAAAACACTCATGCTGGGGCAGTTCCAACTTAAACCAAGTCACCTCTTAGTGTTGCATTACCTCCCATGGGCCCGTGCCTCCCATGATACCCGACAACCTCCTGTTCAGGGAGAGGATTTGCTACGGGCACCATGTCCATGTCACTACAGATGTGCTATGAGGGATGTATTACAAACAGGGAATCCAGACATTGTGAAAAAACAGGAGCATAATGCTCCCAGTCTTCAGCTTCAGTGTACCATTTTGGGGAAACATGTTTTTCTGGTGAGCCAGAGTGTTTTGGATAATTTAATTTATCTCTCAGAATGTTTCATGATGATATAAAAAATGTTCCAAAATACATATTTCTGAGAGAATTCTTCTGGACTTTTGATTCCCAAAAGAGCCAATATCCTTTTTCTTTTTTCTTTTTTTTCTTTTTTTTTTTTTTTGGTCTAAAGATCTGAATTTTCAATAATCACAACTGTTAACATCAGATTAACCACAACTGTTAACATCAGATTTTTTTTGCATGTTATAAATTCCCTTCCTTATTTTCCCGCTGCTCTAATTACCTGTAGCACTTTCATGCTATCTTCCTGTACATTTGCCTTTTCATAATGATGTATAACATTTTTCCCACGTGAATTATCACTAGGGCATAATCCCAGATCCTCAGATCCCATAGTAAAGATTTGTTCTCTCTAAGATGACACAACAGGCAATTCATTGAGCACAGACAGACAGACACATTTTTTCCATGAATGCATTTAGCATCATTACCAAAACTGGCTCACTAGCAATTTCAGCTAATAAGAAAATGAAGTTAGCGCAAAGCTTCTGAAAATAAATTCTGCAGAAGACATTTCTCTGTTTTAACGGGGATTGAATGCAGTCCATTTCTCCTTCCCCATGTCCTGAACAACACATCAAAACAATGTTTAGCAAGTGAGCTACATTTCACAACGCACTCACATCATAATGGACATAAAATAAGTTGCTTGGCAGTGTAAATGCCCTGGAGAGAGCAAAGCTGGTGTGTTGTTTTTTTTTTTTGGTCCTGTCTGGTTTCTCCCAGTACTTTAGGATTGCCCAAGGATTTTCCATTATCTCACTGATGTCTCTGTTAACCCCCTGCACTACTGAAGCAGTGCTGCCACAGGAAACCTCCCTCCAAGACCCCTTGAATTCGAGGTCACAGAAGTGGTGGGACGCACTGGTGTTAATTCCCAGCATATCCCATGTGGTTAAACAAAACTAGCATGAAATCACAGGTGGGAGAGAGGGAGAGAGATGTTTTAAAAGATGGGTACTCGAAGTTCTCTTTAGCCAGGTGATGGGAAGAGAGAGACAAGGGCATAATGCAGAGCAGGGTATAAATTCAGTGGTTTTCCCCAGTTTTTCAAGTTTAGTTAACGGTCACAATGATATTTTCTCAAGTGCCCCAGTAACTAAATGGCATGTGGAAAATGTTATTTAGCTCAAGAGTTTCTCGAGTGCCACAGTCTCCAAAAAGAGGCTCTTGCTAAGCTCACTGTGCTCCTTGTCAGTAGCAACCACGGGCCAGATCCCAGCTCTTCAGAGTGGCCCATGGGGCTTAATCACAGAAAATCTGGCCCTTAATACTCCTCCTTAGACTACCTGACTTCTCTTCCCAAGAATATTAGAAACATGGCACTTGAAGGTCCATTTTCATGAAATATTCAGTCTAGTAAACCTCCTTTGCACAATGTATGTGGCAAGCAGATGCAGTGGGTCACAAAGAATGCTGAAATTAGTGCTTGGTGATTCAGCAGAAGATGTGCATTTTTTTGTTGTTGCCTGCTACTAGACAATTTCGTACACTGCTGGTAATTACCGTATCTGTTTTTTATTTATTTATTTTCTTTTCTTATGCCTTACCCAGTAGCTTTGTTTGTTGCAATAAAAACATTGAGAACAGCTTGGAAAACTTCCTTTGCTCTGACTTGAAAAGGCTGAATTCAATTCCCAAGGAACTCAGTGGGAGATGGATTAAGCTCAGTGGCAATATCCTTTACTTCTTACCATGCTGCCCTTGCAGCAGGTGCTGAATTTCCTTTTACCAGTTGGTTAATTTACCTTTTCGTGGTAGCGATGTACAAAACCCCCCTGAACTTCTTGTATTTATATGTGTGTGGTTTTTTTTCTGGGTTCCTGTGACAAAAGAGACCTAGAGCGTCTGCTTCTTATCCATTCTCCAGCCAGTTCAGAAGTTCAGACCCCCATAATTTTCCCCTTCCCAAGATTTGTTCTGCACCAGGATTACTCTGTGCCTATCAAGGTGGTTTGCAATATTTCTTACTCCTTTTCCGTACTTTAACTCTGGAATATGTTTATGCTGTTGTTCTTCCCCCAGAGTATCTTGCTGATGAGAATTACAGTTCTGTGTGGAAGCAGAAATGAGGAAAGGCATGTCTTCTTCCAGCCCAAGTCATTCAACTTCAGTTTCCCATCTTTCTTTAGTGCCCCTCAAACACATATGTTTGGTATCTTTGAAGGTTTGAAGGCTTTGACACCTTCAATTCTGAAAAGTCATCCAGTTGGGAAGGATGTAAAGAAACAGGGATCTCCAGAGGGAGAACACTGTAACTACAGAAATATCCCTGATGAAATCTAAGCAAATCACCAAATAAAAATCCTGGAGACAATGAGGATGCCATTAATAAATGCCAAGCTTCTCTGCTGAATTTTCAAATCAGCCAAAGCAATTTAAGAATCACATCCTCTCTGTCGATCCCTAACATTTTATGAAAGATAATTCTCACATGCCACTTTGTGGAGTTCAGCAAGACATCCTTATTAGATTTGCTTGTTGTGCTTATTTTTTTCAGAACATGATGGCTAATTTAAGTCTTGCTTGATATGTGCAGAAGGACCTACAATCAGGCACACAAACAATTCCTACACTGTGATAGTAAAATGTGAAGAAAAACAAAACAAAACAAACAAACAAAACAAAACAACAACAACAAAAAAGCACATGATATTACATACAAGTTGTAAAGGCACAGGTTTTTAATCATCCCCAGAAGTTGTTGCTGAGCTGGTTTTGATATGTTTACTCTTGATTTTTGCCTTTTAGAAAAGACAAAGAAAAACATAACTTTCAGACAAACTTACTATTAAGATGACAACATTACTTTAGGCAGAGCATTTGGTATCTGTGTTTTCAGCTTTTTTTGTTTTAGAGTACTTTTAATAAGTAGCATCTACAGACAGCTGTAGATCTAGTCCTATAAATCACACCAAAACAACTACAAGAAAAAAGGAAATTGCACATATTCCAAAGTTTTGCCATTTTCCCACCACTGGAGATAGGATTTTCAAAACAAGCCTTCGATAATCTTGTGAAATACTCCAGGGCTGAAACAGAAGCCGTGCCTCACAATAAAGTGAAAACATTGCATTCGAATTGGAAGGAAACGCAAAGGCACTTTCCTTTTGTGTTACTGTAAATTAATTTTAGAGATGGGCATAAACCATAAAATTCAGATTCAGCCATAAACCTGGGAACATAAAGCTTGAAATACATCTGGATCATTGTACCAGACCACCATGGTTGCTGGCAAACAGGTAATAGCTGATTAGTCAGAAAAGTCCACAGCACAACTATTCCATATGCCCCGCATCTCACAGGATGTCTCCCAGTACACAGCATTGCCATAAATCCTGTACTGATGCACCACAGACATTTCCAATGTCTTTGGTCTCTGTGATGGGCAATGCAAGCTTTTTAAAACAAAAGGTGTTCTGAAAGAGCGTAGCTTGGATACCAATTTTCACCCAGAAATGTGAACCTCATTTGTGGAATCTCCCCCAAACCTATCTCATTTAGTGAAAAACAGATTCTAGGTAAAAATCCAGCAAGAACAGACATTCAAGCAGAACAACTCAC
The DNA here is from genome assembly GCF_965140915.1 of Aythya marila. NCBI lineage: Eukaryota > Metazoa > Chordata > Aves > Anseriformes > Anatidae > Aythya > Aythya marila. The sequence continues at coordinate 51,620,133 of NC_139043.1, forward strand.
CTAAAACATGACCCAAAGCTGAATCTTTACGTTCTTATATTCCTGGCAGTTCCAGTTTAGTCTGAGACTAGAAACAGAAGCAGACAAATACATAAATATAAGGACTTTTTCTGAATGCATGTATAATGGATAAAACTGGTAAGATAAGGGTATGCTTTTCATTTGAAGAAGAAGCAGGTTATTACAGTGTGATTGAAAAGATTATCCCTCAGCTAATCTATTGTGTTGCCAATATCTGTTATTTGATACCAAAGAAATAAAAAAGACTCAGTACAGCATGGCAAGTAACAGGGAGATAGGTCCTAGATGCTGATATTGCCTCCTAAATTGTAACAGTTCCTACATTGTTTAAAATATAAATCATACAAAGTGGTCAAAATACAGCTTTAATTCTCAGTCTAATGATTACATTGGTCAATTTCCAAGACCACAGTTAAAGGCCATGAGAATTTTAAAATATTTTCCCACCCATATACATATTGTCCCAAGTTGGTTGTTTTTTTGTTTTGTTTCGTTTTGTTTTAAAAAAAGAAAAAGGAAAAAAAAAAAAAAAAAAGAGGGGGAAAAAAAAAAAAAAAGAAAAAAAAAGCAAGCAACCAAGAAAGAAAAAGAACAACGATCATACAGAAATCATAGTGGTGAAATAAACCATGGAGTTACTGATCTGCAAGTGAGCTTTGAAATTACTAGGAGAATTATGATTTTGATTTAGCAGCCTGCTGAAGTATCAGAACAGTTTTGGAATGTGGAAGGGGCCATGTATGGTGCCTTAGACTTTTCAGAAGTCTTTATGATGGGTTTGAGGACTTTCAGGTTTTCTTTTTTGTTTTTTTCCTTTTCTTTTTTCCTTTCTGAGTGAAATATTGTTTGTTGAAAATTATTTCAAGAGTTTTGCCCTTGCTTTCCTTCGCAGAGCCACAACAGAGTACTGTTAGCATCTAGCTCTGCATATGCCTAGAAAACCATTCATTTTGAAACATTTTCAAAACCAGGACCTTGACTTGTAATAATTTACTAAAAGTTCTGATACGTGCATTTTTTCTTAACATGTACTTGAAATTTCAAAATACCCCCAAATCTCTGCAAGCCTCCTCTCAAGAGAGTAACTTTCCAGGGAATCACAGTGTTCTGATAAAGAAGCAGCATGACAAATACTTAGTGTGATGAAAAAGCTGAATAATATCAAAATAAAAGTACGAATATGAATTTAAGAGCTGTATCAGTCATAATTAACCAGTCAGGAGAAATGTCAGTGTATACAGATCAGCTACGTGAAAAGTACTGAATATTTTAGCAATTCTTTAGGAAGGTACTGAACTTTTCTTGCAATTAATTATTCATCCATAAAACTTTCCTTTCCTTATTTCCTCCTCAAATTATTGCAGAACTTTCCTCTCCTTGGTGAGATCAGGATTATAATCACATGCATGTATACAGCACACAGACAAAAACACATACCCATAAAAAAAGCTGCAACAGATACCACCCCCAACTTTCCCCAGTTGTACATTTGATGCTTGCTGGTGCCATTAAGCAAACACAAAACAACAGCAAGCGCATTCTGTTGAAATGTTTAGCTAAATGGAACCAAAACAGTCACAGTTCACAATTTCATAAATACATTAATTAGAAGTGTCTCCAAATAGCATGTGATTTTGAATTATTAACATAAAACACTGCATTATAAATGACTGCAAATTGCATTCCTTAGTGCTCTCCATGCTTAATTTATTATGCCGTAGGAAAATTTGCAAATTACTTCACTGTTTTATATTTAATGGATAGTTTTATATGTATATTGTTTCATTAAGATAAAATTAAACCACAGTGTACATATTATATGCCTTTCCAGTGACATAAATGTCACTAGAGACCCTCAGACTTTGTCAGGAGGGGAGCGTGCTTCTGTCACTTCCTAGATCTAATAAAGAAGTAAAGAGCAGGTTCAAGTTTCTGCCCTTTCCATGCCCATCCATAGCTGCTCCTTCCAGCCAGCCCATTTTGGAGGCTTGTGATGGGCATGCCAGGAAAGTTTCCTAATGTTTGAAAGTATGGACAGGGGCAGTAGCAGAACAGCCTCCCCTTCTGCTCCCATGCTGCTGTGGCTGGAATACAAAGGACGTTTTCCAGACATTTTTCTGCTGCTAGGACATTGCAGCCACCATGCCACCTTTGCTCTGGGGGGCAGAAGGAAGGAAGCAAGGCAGGCAAGCCTCCTGCCCCCAGCCCCATAAGCAAAGGCAGCTTGAAAGCCACTTCAGCATCCCAGGAAGGGAAAAAAAGGCTGGCAGGAGCTGGTGTACTACACTGCCAAGGTTCTTGCTGTTGTGTCTTCCTGCAGTAGGGAAAGGATGGAAATAAAGCATATTAGAAAATCCTGACAAAGACAGGTGGGGCAGATGTCTGGAGAAACAATGGGTGAAGGAGGGCAGAGGATGTTGTATGTGTGAGGAAAATCCATTAAAAATGTAACCATAAAAGACATTCTTCTTTGACAACTTCTTTGCACGTTGTCTGCTCTTAGCCATTTGTCTTCTCTATTTGTAAATTCCTCGGAAGAGGAATCGCCTCTAGCCATGTGCTTGTAGAACGCATGTTACAGTGGGGACTCAACTTCCCTGAAAACCCGGAATGCAAATAGAGCGTAAATAATAGATATTATTTATGATACATAAATAAATAACATTGGGCCATGAAGAGGCATTCTAGGCATGTTTAAATAGGCTGTCCAATCCCCTATTTTTAAGAATTAATAATATGCCTTTGGTGGATGAGACAGACTGAATGTTCCTTCCAACTGACTTTCAGAACTTTGTATACAATAGGAAAGGTACTGGTTACCTTCTGCACAAATTCCACATAGTTTTCAGATACGTTTCCTTTTAATAAAAATATAGCACAATAAAATATTGCAGGAAGGGTAGGAGGTGGAGAGACAGCATATTGGGAAAAGCTATAAATTTTGCTTTAAGTTAAAAGTGTATTAATGAAATTGAAGTTACAAGAAAATGCATGCTGGAGAGAGAGAGAGAGAGACAGCCCTCTGAGCTATTCTTTTCAAGCAATAAAGATGAGACTCTGTCAGAAATTGAGGTGTCAAAACTGGAAGTGCTGGAACAAATTCACAAATTAAAGAGCAACAAGTCACCATGACCAGATGGCATACATCTGAGAGCTCTGAAGGAACTTAAGAATTAAGTGGTTGAGCTGCTAACAGAAAAATATGCAGCCTTTCATTAAGCTGCTACCATGCCAGAGGACAGGAGGTAACAAATACCTCGTCTCAAAAAATCTGGAAGGTGTGTTCCTGCGAGCTTGATTAGGGCTGTGGATTGCTTTTCTTTTCTAATCATCCTGGCTTCAGAGAGAAGTTCAGCACATCCAGCAAAAAGAGCTAGCCTCAGCCCGTCAGGAGCCCCTGGCAAAGGTGAGCGTGATGATTTTGCTGACTCAGCATACACTGATGACCATTAACCTGCAGATGACTGGGGGGCCTTGCAAGGGCTGACTTCAGTGATAATTAAAAACCACCTGCCCTAATTACCCCCTGCCTTCTTAAATGCGGGTTACTTTCCACAAGTGCCTATGCCTTGCAATGTTTCCAGGGCAGGTTAACTCTTTCCTTGGCATGCTTATGAATGGCATGACAGGACAAAGCTATTGTCTTAATAACTGAGGAATTTCCTCCTGGTCTTACACCCTACTTGAATTTCCTTATCATCCAGATAAGAGTATTTTTGTTGTAGCATACAGTGGAGAAGTCATCTCTACCTGTGAAGGTTTCTACCAGTCACTGGCACTATTAAAAGTATAAGCCTTGCTTCTAAATTGAACATGGGCTTTCACACTCAACCACTGGTTCTTGTGGCATTACTGTGGTTAATGAAAGCCTTCAGGAAACAAGTTATCACTTTGCAGATTACAAACAGATTTCAAACTATCAAAACAAGAGCTGTGGGAGAACAGTTTAGCCATCCCACCAACCATCCTGAGATGTTTTTAAAACAAACAAAATAAAAGGGGTCCTTCCTTCTTCCACAGCAGAATCATCCCATGCCTCATGAAAGCCTTAACTTGTGAGGACTAGAGACTCTCCTGCCATTTCAAAATATCCAGAAACATACTGGAGAACTGCTATCTGGGACACAACAGGAGAGGCTGGGAAATACCCACTTGAGAATAACCACCCACCTGAAGCTTCAGACACATATTTGCAACATAAAAGATTAAGACTCAAGTCATTGAATCAAGTGACTAACACCTAAGCTCTCATTCGGGGTGAAAGAGACTCTCCTCCTAGTTTGGATGAGAAGTTTTATCCATGTTGAAAGTAAAACATAAACACCTGCAGGAGGTTTGTGGTTTGAAAAATTATTTTCTCCCACCAATTAAATAATCTGTAAGAGAAAACTCCCTGGCATAATACTCTTGCTTTTGTAGGGTCTTCATAGCATCCTGAACTGATTTTCTTGCAGCAGAGGATAGCTGCAAAGCAGATGCTGGGAACACCTGATATAGACTCATGGTCTGGGGCCAGCTCCTACTTTGCCAGTATTGTTCAGTCTAGCAGTCAGAGTGGAGATGCAATGCCTTCAGATACCTTGCAGAATGCAGGAGCATGCCGTGTATTTTTTTTTCTGTGAAGTGGGTGATCTAGAGAGTGAACTCTTTTCTTCTACAGATGCATCAGAGAAGTGATGGTTATGTCAATCACAGTAACAACTTTGGGGCTGTGAATGCTTTCCAACCCTGGATCACCTTTCTAGCTAGAGCTGACAGACTGGCACCAAGCAGGAGGGGGACTGCCGCTGCCTTCTGAAAACTGCTGATAAATCTGTTTTCTCCATTCCATGTCTATACACTTCACATTTTAAAGGAAAATATGAGTTTCCTCAGGAAAATTAAGAGAAAGAGAGCTAGAGAGTGTTTTAAACTTTTGCTTCCTTTCCTGATCTTAATGCACACATATGTAGGCAAGCATCAAGGGCATGAGCAGAAGTCAGGATCCAAGCAGGATTGCTACGCCAGTAACAGGCTGGGTGGGATGGAGCAGACCATCATCTTTCTGTTTGCTTACTCTGATGGATCTGATGGAAAAGGCAGCCTATTTTGGCTGAGGTCTCGACAGTCCTCATTTTAGCAAAGGGTCATTTCTACCTTATCCTGCTTCAGTTTCCACCATTAGAACCATAAGCTGCAGTAGATGTATCCAGGTTCTCTGGGTGGCCAAAGTCTTTTAGTCTTCTTCTGGAATGGGCAGTCTTAGGTTTGGGTCACGATGGAAAACCCCATCGTGAGTGACTTCCATATTTTCAAAATCTGCTGGAGGAACCACAAACAGATGTTCTTGCAGAAATGTGGAAAACAGGATATGTGTGGGAGTCCTCACTGGGAAGAATGGTGGCAGTCTTGCAGATTAAGTAATGGACACAGGATTCACACTCAGCAGAAATCAACAGTTTAAAAATATCTAATCTTCTCAACATATTCTCTATGCATTCTTTTCATGGCAGTCACTTCCTTATCCTAAATCAGGCAGTAAATATGGACAAATTAACAACTTACTCTAGTGACTTTTAACCTAGAAATACAAACAGCTTTTATGTTTTATCACAATGAATTCCACCCATAATTATGAAAGCGCAAGTTTTCCCATGCTTGACTCAAATTAAGTCCTAAGTTGTTTAGAGACTGCCAACATTTTTGCAGTCTCTAGGCTACAGTAGTGCAGCCTGTTCTTCATGAAGCTATCAATGGAAAATAAATAGAAGAGAATGAGAAAATAGATGTCCTTCTTTTAAACATTCTGCAGTGATACCTGGCTGCTTTCAAATGGAGCCGTGCTTCCAAAGACTGCTTGCTTCCTCCATGGTCTGGCATGACTTAGCAGAAGCACCTGCTTTCTTTATGTCCCATTGTAAACATTGCATTCTGCAGGGTTCATGCAGTTTGAGGCACTTTCCAAGCAACCAAGCTGAAGTAGCTTTAGGGATTTTCAGCTACAGGCCTGCTGAACCAAGACCATGTCCTCTGCAAGGCCTGGTAGAGTCAGAAAGCCCCCTGATATCACTTTCCCTAACACCTACAACCAGCATTTGGACACAGAGACCTGGACACAGGCTGTGGGCCCAAGGCTCTAAACCAGGCTTACTCCGCACTCACCTTCCTTCTGCATCCAGATGAAATATTTCAACTGGAAATTAGATGTGTACTGGGTCAGCCTGAAGCACTGGTCTAACCAACACACAGGACTTCCATAGCAGGTGGGCCAGCTTGCTTCTGGTTGCTGTTTTGCAACACTTAAGGGAAAGGTCATTAACTTTTTCTGGATGTGATTTTTTTCATTTTGTTGAAGTCTCAAGTCCTGGAGCTCTGCTCAAGACCTGGAATCTGATGTCTTTGTCCATTTTCTCCCTGACAAGTCTCAGAGATACTAAAAATCAAAAGAAGACTCTAAGGAGCAAATAAAGCCTCTTTAATGCACTGTTTCACTTCTGTGTTAACTCACAGAAGCTCTTTGCTCTCTCTGCCTGGTCCCAGTCAGATCTTGCATAAAAGGAAAAAAATGCACTTAAAAGTGCTGTTTTCTTCCCACTTTCCCCTGCGCTTCAAATCATTAGTCTTTCTGCATTTCTCCTTTATTCCCAGCCTGGCTTGTGCCGAATCAGATTATAATATATTAAACCTCCAAGAAACACAAAGCTCTCCAAAGTGCTCTTTGGGGTCTTGGTACATGTGTTCTCCAGCTCTCTCCTGCAGTAATTACTGCCGTCTCAGGGTCAGCTCCTGTGTGCAGGTCCCGCTCAGACATGCTCAGCCTCACCTCCAGATCACTGCAAAATGAATTCAGGACGGCCTTGGCCTGTGCATCACTGCTGCTCCTGTGTGCAGGGGCCAGGGAATTGCTTTGCCTGAAAGTAAAGTTCGCATCTACTTACGAGTTCACAAGGAAACTCTGCCAATACCCTGGACCTTACCATGAAGAGGAGGAAGGTTGTACAGGGTAATTACCACCAGAAAGAACAGCTTCATCCTAAGGCAATGTAAAGCATTGAAGACAAGGCTACTACCAATGACATCAATATCAGCTCGAAAGCATACAGAAGTAATTCACAGTGAGGGGCTACTCTGAGTGTGGTTTAACTCTACTCAGAGGTTATTAGAGAGCAGAAATGCTGTTCTCCCGTAGTAGTGCTTCCAGCTCTCTTTGGGAGGGACATGAGGGGCTTCAGGAGGGACTCAAGAGTGCACAGTGCCCTGATCTGCAGTGGCCAGGGCTGCTAAATCTCCTGGGGGATCTGCAAGTGTCAAGGAGGTCAAGTAGAAGAGGCATGGTCCACAGCCTTAGGTGAGCCCTGCAGCTGGAAGCAGCAGGGGAACTCTTCTGACCACTGACCACCATACGTCTTGCAATACAAGAGTGGTTATGAACTTACAGGAGATAAGTTCTGCAGAAAAAAATACTGAAAAAAAAAAAAAAAAAAAAGTAAATAAAGAGAGGGATGGGGAAGGGAAGAACAACCTGAACACTTGACATTCAAAGAAACAGCAATGTGCATGAAGCCACGCTAACAGCATTATTCTGGCTTCTGCAGTGGCAGAACACACCAAAATCCTTGGTATCAATATTGGCAGTGTGATTGTTAGTCAGGCCCTCCTCTCAGAATGAGTAAGTGAGGAAAGAAAAACGTTGGTCTCTAAGCTCCCACCACTGTCCTTTTCTTTCTTTTGGAGAAGTTGGATCCATGTTTCTTCCAAGGACTCAGTGATAGCAGTGATAGTAGGAGGAGTATGCTTCTACTACAGCTTTGTTAAGAAACCTGAACTCCTTCCTGAAGTGCTAGTCTCCTTCTGGTCCTGGTCTCTGCTGAAATGAAGCCTGCTCATTGTTGTGGTGTTTTAATAACATAGAAAAATGAGTCTATGATGGAAAGAGGGAAGGTTAAAGTTCCTTCCTACTCTCGCCCCAAGCAGGAAATGAAGAGATACCTCCCAAACTGAAAGCCCGGTTATCTAGTATGCTGCAATGAATACCATGCCAATAAAGAAGCTTTTTTTTTTTTCTATTTAAAGAAGTAATATAATAAAATGTTGGTTCATTTCATTATAATAGCTAAGAAGGATTTGCTGGTTTCACAGCATAAATTTAGATTAATTTTTTAGATTTGACAACGTTATAAAAATTATATTGATTCTGAAATTATAATTTTAGATTGGTTCTGTCATTTTAGCCTATTAGCAGTCTTTAAATGAAGTGATCCTACGTTACAATCAATCTTATCTTCCATTATGCACTTCCTGGTGCTAAAATGCAAGATCGATTCTAATTAACTACATGGGTTCAGTCATTTGGGTGGTTTGTTAGGAAAAAAAAGTTACTACCCTAGTATCACTAAACAATTTGTTATACATTTATGTACAGAAATGATATCAAAAATGAATGTAATTCCTTTGGTAAAAACAATACAGTTGCAGATGTCTACAATATTAGGATGGCAACATCAATGCTATTGCTTTAACCAGTAAAGAACATGAAAAGTTCCCAGGGTCCACCTGAGCTTTGAAAAGGAAAGCGAGGTCAGCAAAAAAATACTGCCTCTGCAGCACGGGCTATAAATCTGTGTGTCCATCGAAAGTGACTGGGAGCCATTCTGAAAATACCATTTCCAATGTGCAGCTGTGGACTAAGAGAAGAGGTTTAACACTGCTTAAGAAGCCATCATGGTGAAAACAATAAGTGGGTGATGTGATCTAAATATGAATCAGCTTAAGCGTCTATTCATTCCTGCACTTTCCAGCTTTATCTTGCACTGATGTACTGCTGACAGACGCCTTGATACAAACCTTGCCCTGCATCAATGTCAAACTCTGTAGACCACTGGCCTTTGAATGAGTTACAGAAAGTGGCGTAGGTGCAAGCTGTGGGGGACCAACATGTTGTGCTCCTGAGTGAACCTGGAAGTCTGGTGAGCAGACTGTGAGAAAGGAAGCTGGAAATGTCTGCACCCTGATTTTAAAACAGAGACAGCAAAGCCTGATATCAGATAAAACCTGGAGGGAAATGTATGTTGCTTGTGATTTTATTCCTTAGTATCCTTAAATCGTTCTTTTAAGTCAAACAAACACTCTTACCTCAAGTACCAATCTGTTACTTTTCTCTTTGACTATGCTTGTGCCCAGACTCTTTTCTAACTTATGTTGATTTTCCCTACAGCAGCTTTAAAGAAATAGAGCATAATACACTATACACTCTCACTGTTAATTCAGCTCATCTATCTATTACAGTCAGTGCAATGTAGAAACGATCTGCAGTTCAAGGGACACTGTGCTTGCTTTTCCAGTCACTGCTAATGCATTCTTCCATGTGGAGTAACATGTAGCAGAATGAGTCAAGAGTAAGAAATGCCAGCCTGGCATCCTGCTGCAGAGACTTTCTTGACCTCCCTCCCTTCATACACCCTCACACATGCTTTGTTCCTATCCTCTTAATGACATCGCCTCATTAAGAAGCCAAATTTTGGGAGAAAAAAAAAAAAAAAGCAGTAGTTTTAAAATCCTTCACTTATTCTTATTTCATTGTTGCTTTTCTGTAAGATTCAAACCTTGTACGTTCAATGGAAAAAAAAAAAAGACCATAAAGTAACTGTGAGCTGTCCCTATTGAGCTACTGATCAACGAAGACAGCCTCTGCCCATAGCTGGCCACCCGAAGCTCCCTGAGGAAAAAGGAGGTTGCCAAGGGGGAGAGAAGTCCTGCAGAGATAGATAGGGAAAAATGGATGATAAAAAACTGATGAAGACTGCGCTTCCCTGTAGGCCCTCAAGTAGTTTTGCTAGTCGCCATGAGGCATGGCAATGATTCTTAGGAAGGGAAAAGTTGAGAACCACAGTTCTTGATGGGCTCCTTTTATTTCTCCCCTGAATGTATGTTGGTCCCGAAGATGTTCTGGCCCAAAAGCATGACTTCTGATTGCCTGCAATGCCGCTCCAGAAAACACCCTCTTTGCTGATAGGAACTTTTCTATGGGAATCTCCTTTTCAAACTGCTGGTTTGTCAGTGACTGAACAACTCTTTTGTGTGGGTAAGTCTTGATTTCACTGTTGCTGCTATTGCACTCACATTGCATGGTCATTAATTATTTGCTGTCTTGCAAAAAAAGCCCTCGGGAACCTGATTCTCCACCACCTCACACCTCATGCAATCATTTACATCAGTGCAGAGTGAGTGCAAAACACTGTCACACCACTGAAAGCAGAGACCTCTGACTTAGGTCGCATTTCACTGCCCTCTTCCACCAGACCAACCAGTGGAGAATTAGACTGAAAAGCTTCAGAGGAGGGCTGAGGGTATGTTCACACTCCACTCGTGTTTGTACAGGGACAGCTTTGGTTCACCTTCTTTCCTTTGACTCAAGGATGCTTTCTGACCACCCAGCTGGTAAGGAAATCTCATCGTGAGCTGCCACAAATGGGTGGAAGAGTTACCCTCCTTTTGCAGGGTGGCAGGAGGCTTCTGGGGAGCCACCAGGGTGTGCCAGGTTCCCCTCCATGCCAAATTTCCTCCCAACAGAGCAAGGCCCAGCCCACGGGCACCCCTTGCTTTGCCAGCTGGATTTCTAGGCACAAGGATGGCATATTAAGGTGGGCATCACTAGCAAGGCTGTGGATGGGGAAAGGCCAGGTTGTAGGGCACCTGGAAGAGGAGATGGCTGAGGATGGCATGGAAGGAGACCACACTGTGTGGCCAATGTCACCTGGGAAACAAAGGGTGTGGGAGCAGGGTGAGGCAAGGGATAGTGCAAAAGAGAGGAGATGACATTTATGTGGAAAACTGCTTTTGTCTTTCCCATTTCACAGGCAGTGTGTCTATTAAACGTGGCTTTTGCTGCCAAAGGACTTGTCATATTACATTAGGTTTAGCAACTTCTGCTGTGGCAAAGTGTGCAGCGTCTCCCTTCACATAAAGAAAATATTTTCACAAGTCTGTTCAACCTGCTAACTGTGATTACAGACAGTTGGCCCCTGACATGACATTTATTGCTCCAGCTTCCAAGTAAGAGCCTCACAGCACTGCCCAGCCAGCTACCTGAAGAGCACATATGTGTGTGGAGACCTTAAACAAGTTTCTGCTAATGACTCCATTTTGTACCCTTTTAGTAGGTCTTTAGCAGCTTGATAGAAAAGATGTTACAGTGAAGTACTGAAAAAAAAAAATAAAGAGTAAGTACAAGCTAAGACTTAATGTTGCCAAATCTCTCATTTTCCTGCTTACCTTGAAATGTATATTTTAATATATCTGATTTCCTCTGCAAGTGTTTTTTGCACACATATTTCTACACTGCTCAGCAATATGAATCATAACTGCAAATGACCGGAGAAAAAAGAGATAAAAGTGCCACTGTACACCTCCACTCACGCCCAGAAGGAAAAGACCAGAGGGTGAGAAATCACATCAAAATTAGGAGTGTGCAATGGGGAAAAGAGTGACAATGATAGACACAAGAAAGAGGTTGATCTGCTTGAGTCCTTACATCAAGGAATCCAAAAGAAGTTTGCCCAGAGGAAATTTTGTCATGAAATAAAAATAAAATAAAATAAAATAATTTAGAAAAAAAAAATTAAAAAAAATGAACAAAGCACAAACTTCCCTCTTTTCTGTAAGATGCACTGATCATGGTCATGGCATTTTCTGGAAACATCTGCCAAAAGACCAACTTCTCCATTGCTGCATCCAGTAGATGCTGCAAGCTGCTGCAAGGCCTACGCACCCCTTTTCCTGACATTTGGGAAGAACGGAAGGATAATAAAGGCTTTGTCAGGACAAGACAATATCATCTGGCAAGCAGTTGGTTATTAATGGTGTTATGTGTGTGAGTGTGTGTGGAGGGGGGGAATTGCTTTAAATTGGATTTATTTTAAATATTTTGAATGAGTTGCAATCATTTTAAAATGTGTTAAATTGCCTGGCTCTTGGCCTTCAAGTTCCTTTCCTGCACAAGGCAGTTGTAGGGCCTGAATTCTTACATGACTTGGCCTATGCCGCTCTACTTTTTGGCAGGTCACTTTGCTCTATTCTTTTCCAAACAGAAATTAAGCTTTGGCCGAGGGAAAAGCAGAGCAGAATGCAGCCTGCTGCAACAGCTTGCAGTGAGTTGGAAAGAACTCCATGTTATAGATGAGAGCTGAGCAAATACCCTTTTATTATTTTTTTTGTTGTTAATTTCACTATCTTATTTTTAAACTTGTGTGTGCATCTGCCAGTAGCACTGTATCTTATTACAATATTACTATTAAGCAGGTGGATATGTATCATGAGCAGAGAGAGTTTAGCTCCATTTGGTTAAGGGTATGCTCTTCAGTGATTAAGTTTCTTTCATTGGTTTAGGAATTTAACTAATTCTGTGGTGTCAGTCTAACAGTCTCTCACAATTTTCTCTTCTGTCATGTCAGAAAACTATTTACGAAAAGGCCAAAGGTTTTACAAAAAGGCCTTGTAACATTTAACGGTGGGCTCTCATAATTTTGTTTGCTGGAGTTGTACCCACTGGATAATAAAATAACCCATCTCCAGGAAGGATGCATGAGAGCTTCTGCTTTCCTGATTTTTACCTTCTTATTTAAAAATAAATAAAATAAAATAAAATAAAATAAAATAAAATAAAATAAAATAAAATAAAATAAAATAAAATAAAATAAAATAAAATAAAATAAAATAAAATAAAATAAAATAAAATGAACAAATTCTTCTCTGCTTGTACTGAGATCAGCTGAAGTTAAGCAACTGATGCTGATGGTTAAGCAGCAGGAGGTGGGTGTCAGTATCCAGTGATGGGCAGCTAGCACTCCTGAATGAAACCATTTTCCTTCCCTCATCTCTACCCACAGTTCAACATAAAGAAATATTCTCAGACTATCTTTCTCTGATGCCAAGATCCTTTCCTGGAGATTTCTAGTGTGCTGCAATAAGAACCATTTCCCAAGACCCTCCTTAAGTCTCCAGCGATTTTTCATGGTCCAGTCCTGGTTAAATTAAAAAGCATATTCAAGGGGGATGACTAATCCCCTGTCTGAATGTGACATGCCTTTTAGAAAGTTTGTGATCTGGTACACTAACTCTCTGATTTGTTTAGCCATGTGAAAACCTTTTAAGCTGGCTCTAGAAATTTACCCCCGAAGCCTCTTCTGGGGCTTGTATTTTTTATTTTTCTCCCATTTCCTCAAATCTTTCCCTTGTTTCTGAAAAGTGCCATAGTCCGTTCCTGAGCCCTCAAATCCAATTACCAAACAATGTACAAATATATGGCTGAGCGTGGTCTATGGGAACAGCTGCAAAATTGCTAATATTAGGTCTAATTTAGCTACAATAAATTAGCAAGTGTGTGGAAGCAAAATGATGACAGCATAATTATAACAAAAGTCGATGTGTTGAAGTATATGGATGACATACATACTAATTTTAGCGAAAAAACGCACCAAATGAAATGCATGCAATGAACAGACGGGACTAATAGCTCAGACACATATACTTAATGTGACCAGTCAGTGTAAAAACAAAAAGATAGATGAAGCTGTTCAGAATCTAGTGCTAACAAGCAGTGTAGTCTGAAACCATTAACTGTCAGGGGTAATAACACTCAAAGTACTGAAGTGCAGTAAAACAGCAGCACTTTTCTCGGGATGATGTGCTGATGTACAAGCACACACCTGTGAAGAGGGTACTAAATCTATCCTTGCGTTTATTACTATGGAGGGAGGAAAAACAACACTAATAATGTAAAGTATAAACGAAAATAGCAGACAGCAGAGAGTGACATTTGCATGGTCCCAGTCAGCTTGTTAGCTGAAGTGGGTTTTAATTAGCTATTTTCCAGCAAGCAAACGAGCAAATTAGTGGCAGCCATAAACAAGCAGAGACAATCAGGCCCAAAGAAAAAAAAAAAAAAAGATCGGACCTTTTTCTGTGTGTTTTCCTTTTGGAAACACAATGCCTTCATGCTTCAGCTAAATATTTCTATTAACCAGAAGAATGCAGCAAAGTGAAGACCTTGGCAATGGAGCAAGTTCCCAAAGTGGCTCCAAACATGATGTTAACAGCACTGCAAGAGCAGCAGGGACAAAAAACCCTGCTCTGACCAAACCTGCATCCTGCCGCAAGGGCTAACCAGAGCCCCAGTGCACCCAGCATCTGCTACATGCCGTCCTATGGACAAAGTCTGCCTGCCCATCCTCTGGAGCTGGACTTGATGATCCTTATGGGCCCCTTCCAACTTGGGATATTCTATCATTCTAGGATTCTAGGATTCTATGCTCTGGCGATCGCATCGATTCAGCACCCTCCCTCACCCTCACTCAGCATGCAGGATGGCAGGAGCTTTGATTACCAAAGTACTAATGGCTGCAGAATGAAACCTGCCCTGCCATTACAGTAACACAAATGTGGAATGAGGATCCATCAGTCTTGTCAAGCAAGGCCCAAGGCTAAACCTTGGGCTTAATCCATGTTGGGCTTAAAAAACTGTAGCACTTCTGCTACTGAACTGATTATATTAGTAATCAGCTGTAATGAAAAACATGGCAAGTTCATCCCTTAAATCAGTCACGTTTCCCTTCCCTCTGATTTAAGAAACGTTGATGTTGCAAGGATAAGAAACCTAATACAGAGGATAGATTATTGACACTGTTAGGTTTTATATCTGATGGATTTATATAAGTTCAGCATAAGCCACAGGTGTGCAAAGCCAGGGAGAAAAAAAAAAAAAAAACAACACCAAAACCTAGTTGGTAGGCAGGAGGGTTCAGTGGTTAGAGCACTAATGTAGATCTTGAGGAAGAGAAAGTTGAGTTCGTGTTTCTCTCCATCAGAGACTTCTCCCATCACCATGGGCAACACACCCAGCCTGTCTGGGAATAATAGCAATCCTGCCTCTGAAGTTTGCCGTGAAACATTCATTAAATACTGTGTAGGGCTCAGATATTGTGGAGAAGGGGCTAATTAGTTGGAAGGAAGGGAAAATGCCTAATAAAAATTAATCTTATTTATGCATCACTATTGGCACACGTGGCACTAGAGAAAGACATTGCAGTCGACTTTCAGTTGGTATAAATTATCAGAGAGCTGCAGGAGAGACTCTCTTGCGTCCCTGTCCTTGTCTTGTGCCAAGGGTATTACAGTCTAATTAATACAGATAACATAAGTGCAGACGCCTACCTGTTGGGTGCACTTGGAATGCTAACACAAGCAAAAGGCTTGGGGAAGGCTCTTGAAGAAGGCTTACTTTTTATTTTGTTCATTTGTTTAGCATTGTTTTGACGGTCACAGGAAACCCTGGCAATGAGAAGAGCCCAAGAGGCAATCACTAATGGGGCAGAAAATGCAATGAGCCAAAAAATGAATTAACTTGAGCAGGCCAGGCATAGGCACAAGGGGCTGATGCTGTTAGCAAGTTTATAACCCCCACCCCTCTACTGAATTTGGGAAAGGAGAAGGAGGTGTGATTGAACTCGGGAACCCTTCCTGAGGTGCACAGGGAGCCCCCTGCCTCACAAAGCAGCAGCACATTCAGCTGCAGGCAGGTAGCCTGGATCAGCTCTTGCCTGAAGCTAGTGCCTACCCTTCGAGTTTCCTACCATTGCTACTACTGCCATGGAAGAGGGAACAGCCCGGAGACAGCCAGCGTGGAGCAGACCCCAGCCATGCCCAGGAAGCGGCACAAGCAGCCAGCGGTCGCCCGTCAGGCAAGAGTTCCCAGCCAGGAAGGCTGCGCCAGCGACAGCAGGAGTGGGCTTTGTGCACCAAAATGAGTCTTCTCTGGCTGATCCTCTCATCCCCTCGCCTCTTCCGAGTTTCTTTTGGGCCTCTGTTTATTTATTTTTTTTCCTTTGACAGCTTTCAGTTTTTCTTATTAGCAAACGTACATGCTTTGAATTAGGATTCATATTTTTGTTCTGAGTCATGGGTAGATATTGTTTTCAGCTTATACAAAGCCATAAGTACTTTCACCACATTCGAACTGTTTACACATTTTTTTACAATGAAGTTGTTTCCCTGTCTCTGACAGCTGTACGCGAACACCAGAGGGAAAAAATAGGCAATTGCTCTTGCAGGCACACATGTATGGTAACTATCTAGCATTCACACGAGGCAGCAAGAGGTAACTATCACCCAGATTGTCACGTTAGCCATCATGTTAGCCATTAGAATCGAAGATAATGATTCCTAGTTTAGAGAGCTGCTTGACTGAATCGCAGAAAAACACAACTGCCCCCAAGTGTGTGCTAGGATGATTTTCAATGCATGCTGCAGTACCACAACACTCAATCCTGTACGGCCCATAGGCTTTGTCCTGAGGGAGACAACTCCAGAAAAAAAAATAAAATAATAATAAAAGTTGTTTAGTGGAATTCAGGAAGGGAAACTTTGAGGATAAAAAAAAATAAATCTAATTCCATGTCATTTTAATTCTCTTCTTGCGTGGACAGTTTGATGCCAAATAAAAGCACAGGAAAGCCACAAAGCACACACACACTCCAGCACTGCTTCTTTCTCCCTGGGTCATGCCCGATGTTATTTCACCATGGCCAGGGGACTTTGAGGGAAGTGGAAGCAGAAGGGAAAGAAGAAAGGTGATCTTTTAAAAAAACAGAACTGTTCAAAATTCAGAGCAAAGGAGTCAATTCATAGCTTTATCAGCATACAGCAAATGGAAAAGTGAGATATTCCTCTTCAAAGAATAAAGTCCCCAAATGGATAAAGGTTAAGATAAAGGGGCAGAGTTTCTGCCTGGCCCCATCCAGCTCACAGCAGCTCTGACATCAGCTGCATTTTTGTTTTATTTTTTTTTTCTGAGAAGTATCACTGAGCATAAGAAAGTCATGACCAACTGCCTGAGCATCCCAATGGAAAAGAGGAAGAGGTCTAATCCAAACCCTGACACTTTATATCCACAACTGTAAATCTTTGGCTCAGCTCCTGACAGCCTCAAAAGTTAAATGGACAGCAGTGTCCATTTCTTATGCCAACACTGCTCTTTGCTTTTAGTGAAGCTGCACAGTTGTAATTGAGAGTCTGGTAAGGATCCCTTTTTTCTGAATGATGTTACCATCTTCCTTGCTGGAACTCTTTTAGCCTTGTAATAGCTCTTTTTAAGGGATGGTCTGATCTACTTTCCAAAATCTTCTGCAGAAAACAAATTGCATTCATAGCACAGGAGTGAAGTTGAAATCTGAGCAATATCTCACTCACCTCAGGACACATACTGACAATTCCTCCATGCAGGAGAATGGGGGACAGCTTTCAGCGAAGACCTCAACTGATCAGAGACGAGACGCCTGCAGAAGCCTAGGGAGATGGGGCCAAGAAGATTTAAAGAGCTGGGCATCCAGCCCCACACAAGTCCAATTTGTCTGAAGGCAGGGGCTGGATAACCCCTGCCTGAGCACTGAAGCAATATTATACCTAAAACCTGTCCTCTCCGGCTTTTGTGCCTAAACCATCCCATACAGAGAATAAATGTAAAGCAGTGCTCTGCTCACAGTTAACACCCCCTAAAATATATATATATATATAAATAAAAATAAATAAAATAAATGGCATTGTTGGTCTCTAAGGTCTTGTCTAAATACAGCAATGAGAACCTTGAGTTTTCATGACAGCAACAGAGTCACTGCACCACACCAGCATCGATGCCCACAGCAAAACTGTTCTTTCCCTCTCTTTCCCTGTCTCTCATAATCCTTTATGTGCCGTCCTCCTTCATACCTTAAGGTTAGAGCATTGTCATTTGCCATGAATGTGTATTAGACAACAGGCTCTTGGGAATTAATGAGAGGGCCTAGCAAAGGCAGAGGAAGGTAATGTAGCAGTCGTGGCAGAACTGGAAGCTACATAGTGCCTTCTCTATGACTGGTTCTTGGAGACATAGATCTACTTTTCATCCTCGCTGATTTCAGAAAGAGCTTCAAGAAGGTAACTCCTGTGACATGACTTTCTTTCTCCAGATTGCTATAAGAGAACATTGGTGGACAGCAACAAATTAAACCATATTCACACTAAAATCCACAGAGGGAAAGACACACCATAACTGTGATGGCTCTTTGCTAGAACACCGTTGTCCAAAAGGCCAAGCCATCATCTCTCTGGTGTCTGCCACATCAGCAAAGAAATAGCTATACCATTTTGGAATATGCAGTCCCTTTATTAAGGGCTGTTCTGTACTCTATCTGTAATATTTTAAACACAGTCAATATTTTGTGGTTAATTTCCCCTATAACTAGATGTATTTCTGTTGGAACTGAACTTGTGGCCAGGCTGATTGGCTGGAAATGAAAGCAGCTGGCATTCTACTTTGCTTATAGTTGGGAAGACTTAACCCAGTCACACATTTCCATAGGACATAGACCAGGCTGAACAAGTATCTCTCCTTTCCCTTCCTGGTAGCTCCCCTTCCGAGAAAAAGGGGAAAAGAGCCAAACTTCTGAACACAAATGTTTGCCACTGGGTAATGGAGAGAAACCAAGCATCTCTTCCTTTATCTTCTTCTTTCTGCCTGTTTTCCCTCTTGAACAGAAAAAGAGTCATTTCAGGCATCTTTCAGGAAAGTGGGGAACATGCCACAGGTTGCTATTTTGCAAATGAATGATGGAGCCCAGATATGAACTTCAGATCAGATTGTACTTAGAATAGAACTACTCTCTCCATATGTGATTATTGGTAGCAGTGGGAATATGAGAAATTCATAGGCTGAGACACAATGAGCTCCCTCAAAGACTCAGCATTCTTCTGTAATTTAAATAGATTAAGGGTGTAAAGCCCCCAGGATATAATCTCGCAAGTATATTTTCCTGGCACTTCATACTTAGCCAAGAAGTGCTTCCCAGAGGTGTCTTTTTTCCTCCCAGTATATCCATCCTTCTACATCTAGTTCCTGCAGCAAGCAAGAAGCACTGCAACAACCAGGCAAAAACAGGAAACGTCTTATTTTGAAGCTGAATGATCCTCTTCAAATCTCAAACATTGGATCTGTGCTGGAGAGAATTCTTACACTTCCTTTAATTATTTAGTCCAGTCAGTTCACTTTTAATGTTTATTTCTATTTCCTTTAAACATTTATCACAGAAAAGTACATTCACAGATTTCTTGGCATCCAGGTATAGCAGTGGTTGTCTTATAAAAGACAGACTTAGCCAAAAGGAAGATAGCTTCTTTTCTAAAGAAACTAATAAAACTAGAAGAATTAATGAAATATAAAGGGGACTTAGACAGTTTTTTGCACTGCGAATACAGATCAGATTCCAAAACACTGAATAGTAATGTATACAAACATCATTTTTTACAGATTACAATTAACAGAAACAACTTCTATTGACTTCATCTGGCTTTGGACTACCCAAATGGATTTCTAGACATATATATCCAAAGCGAATGAGATTTTGACATAAGCAGAGTCCAGCCACAAGAACCAGAAATCTGAAATCTGGGAAAAAAAAAATAAGACATCCTTATAAAGAATTCAATGACTTTTCATGGTGTAAATATTTGTAGTCATTCAGGATTTTGAACCATTTAAAAATGAATTTTCTTGCAAGTTTTTCAGATGATTTATGTATTCCTTAGGTCTCATCTGCTTTTCTGCCATGACCTTATTTTTATTCAAATGCAGCATACAGAAAAGAAGCATTACCTTTTCCTTTGATTTGATTGTGCCATTATATACATGTAATAGACTAAAACTCTTGAAAATATGAAATGCAGAAGAAAATCCAGACTACAAAAAGGTATATATAAAGGCATGATAAATTAAAAAAAAAAAAAATCAATTGCTAAAATTGCTTTCTTGGTGTTAGCTTCTAAGCAGCAATGGGCAAATAGAAAAAAATATATATTTTTTTAATTTCTTATCTGAAGATAATAATGCCTACATGTGTTGGATTTGCAAAGCTGTGTTGGCATCTTGTGAATTCAGGTTTGCATATTGCTATTGCTGTGTATATCAGACAAAAATTTCAAAATAAATCAAGGCATAATATTTTAGAAATTTATTGCTAAATTATAAATTTTTGCTAAATTCATGCAGTCTTCTGCAGTAGTAAACATTTCTGTTATGGTATGGTGAAGGTGATTAACAAAGGACCCAAAACTAAAACAGACAAGCTGTAAGAATGGTGCTCATACTCTCAGCATATTTTTCTCTAAACTCTTTCCAGATTAGAAAATAAACCGTTTGTCAGGACTTACTGATTTCAAGCTGGAATCAGAAATGATATGAACAGAATTAGTGAGAAACATTGACAATTATCTCTGAGGATAAGGGAATTTTCAAGCTATGTCTAAAAGGCAAGGGGTGGTTCCTTGCCTAAAAGGAGAGTGTGAAAACACAGCCACTTGTCTTGAAGGACAGTGTGAAAATTCAGACAAACATCCATGCTGCTCCAAGTTGGTGCAAAACAGATGGACGACATATTCAAGATTTTCTAGTGAAGGGGACAGGACAGAGGAGCTGGAAAAAGAAGCATCATTCTAGAGTGGTGCTACCTGGATTTCCAAGCAGTCTAAAGGACAGAGGTTGATTCACCTCCCAAGGCAGCGCACCTGGACAAACTCAATTTCCTGGATGTTCACAGTCAATAACTCTATAACTAGCATGGTAGCAGCATAGTTGTGAGATGGAAATGACAGGTTTTCAGAGTAAAACCTTTCATTGATATTGTATGAACTGGAGCTCAGAGATCCTGTAAAGCAAAGGTCCTTAGCTGCTGAAAGAAAAGCTGATGAGAGTGGGAGCACTGTTTGAACTGAAACCTCAGGACACCTGGCCTCTTCCAGGAATCCTGAGACCCACAAAGAATTTTGATGCCATTTTATTTCCTTTTATATTGTTTTGATCTCTCTTCTTTTCTCTCTTTTTTTTTTTTTTTTTTTTTTCCTTTCACTGAACCTGGTTTTGAGACACTCTTCCTATCTTAGCCTGCATCTGGAATAATTCTCCACAATTTGCACTCAGAAGTAGGGAAACAAATTTCTTGCCTCTGGTAAGAGACAAATGCTATGCAAAAGCTGTGTGACCCAGAGCACTCAGCCAAAGGCAACACCCAAAGGGGTAACCACAAGAGGGAAAACATCAGGATCACTAAGGGAGATGGGAACACAGGGGCAAAGGTTACACCAACCTATTTCCCTGTTTAAACAGCTGAAGGAACAACAATTAACATACTTAAGCCAGAAGGGACCTGGATGCTCGTGTGGTCTGACTTTTCACAGGCTAAAGAGAAGCATCCACCAGTTCCTGCCCCAAAAGCCTGCTCTGGAGCAAGAGAAACTTCTAGCACAAGGATGTCCAATCCTCCATATCCCAACCCAGAAGAGTCATTTTCCCAGAGAGCTGGAAACCAGAAAGAAAAAGATTTTTTCGCCTTCTCCAAGCCTCTCCTCTTTGTCCACTTTGCCATTTTTCGT
Source organism: Aythya marila (assembly GCF_965140915.1). Lineage (NCBI taxonomy): Eukaryota > Metazoa > Chordata > Aves > Anseriformes > Anatidae > Aythya > Aythya marila. The sequence continues at coordinate 51,641,583 of NC_139043.1, forward strand.
GGGAGCTTATGTAGGAGTCAAAAGGCTTCTCCCAGCTCAAGTCTCCATGGCATTAATGCAACACATTAGCTGGACATAAAAAAAAAAAAAAAAAAAAAAGCACTCAATTTCCATTTCCAAATTCTGTGTCCTCAGCAAGTTATTCTTTCCTCTGCAACCTCCTACTACCCACTCCCTCTTCCCAAGTCCCGACACCCAAAGCCAAACCTCCTTCCTTTCAACCAACTCCCAGTCTTTTCCAAACCCTCTTCCCACCTCAGGTTCCTGCAAAGGAGCACCTGGGGCTTTACAAACAACTCCCACTGCTCACAGCTCACACCTCACCCAATACCCTTCAGGAAAACTGCCCTGTCAGAGCCACTTTGCTTTTCAATCCTGACTTCCCTACCTGGACATGCACACACAGGAAGGACAGGAACATACCACGTAAGATCTCAAATGACTGATACAAATATCTTAACACAAACACTCTTGTGAGACACAATTATTCCCAGGTGACTTCATTTTAAATCAAATATTTTCATCCTTAGAAACTTCGAGAGCATTAATTATATAATACTGCAAAGTGCCATCCCCATAGTATGGAGGGTTTGGGACCTGGCAGATCACTCCCACCAAAGACAGCAAGAAGACACCTAGGTTACTTGTGTGGTGCTTCTTCCCTTACTTATTCTTCACTTTTTTCTGTAAGAAAAGAGATAGCCTGGGAGTTAACAGGAACTGAGGTTGATCCAGCAGGCTAGTACAACTATGTCTTTGCCATAGTTGTCATGTTACATTTTCAATTGGTAGGAAGGAAAAAGAAACTCTTGTTCTAGTGTGCTATCAGCTTCAGCAGTAGTAAGCTGAGCTTTTCATTTCAAGAAAAAAATGATCCATGAATCTATCTCATTTGCCTTCAGATTGGATGGGAGCCTCTCTCTTCCCCCAGAAAGTGGTAAATGGTCATTCTGCATTTTACACCACCTTTATTACTGATTATCTTCTTGCTGGGGGGAAAAAAGGGATACATCCTCCTCTGAAAAATAAACAAACAAATAAATAAATAAATAAAGTGTTGAAAGGAGCTTACCCAGGAATAAAACCTTAATTCCTAGAGTTTCCTTTATCATGACTTTTCTCACATAATGCTTCTTCAGCCGGGTACCTGCCGAGAGTCCCTTCACAGCTGGAACTTGAACCTGTGACCGCTGGGTACAAACGCATGAGCACTACCTGTTGCATTAATGTAGGATTCCTACCAGCTGCCACTTAGCATAGTCCTGACATGCTCTTCCCGGCCTCCTGGCTTGAGGTTAAAGGCTGCTGCAGCCCTGAACAGCAGGAGCCTGTCTTTGCATTGCATGCTTTATTGATCTCAGGATGCACTTAGGAAACAATTTTTTTTTTCTTTTTTTTTCTTTTTTTTTTAGCATTTACTTTGCAATTGGTTTCACAACCCAACCCAAAGGTGGAGGCTTGCTCCCAGGTCCCTAAAGGAGACAGCATCCTAAAGGACACAGTGCTGAGGGCAGGGGTACAAACAGCCCCTTTGTGTGCCAGGGATGGTGGGAAGCCCAGGGGTTTCTGTAGCACCAGTGTAGATACTGGGAGGATGAGAGACCAGGAGCAGCCCAACCACTTGGTGGTCACCTCAGAGTCAGCTGAGAAAACTTGTCAGACTGGGAAGTTACAATAACAATTTTTTTTCTCCATTATCAGTCACCTCAGGCTTGCCCTGGTAGATAGCTTCCTCTCTTCTACCTTTGTAGCTGGACTGCAACCACCACAGATGCATTTTGCCCCATTTGTTTTTCCAAACATCCTAAAAAGAGCTATGATAAATAGTTTGCAAGATACAGAGTTAGTTTGTTCCCCAAACAGTACTTCAGTTTAGATAAATGAAGAAATATTCTGGTAATTATGCCAGCAAAGAGTGGTTGCTTTCAGAGATGGATATTATAAAAAGATCCTGTGAAGCAGCAGGTGGAGGAAGAAGCTGTGCTTGGTTTGTTCTCCCCTCCCCAGCTCTGGAGAGGGTTGCAGCCACCCCATATTCCCTCAGGAAAGGCAGCACAGGCTGGGGATCAGCATCTCCCCTTGCCCTTGGCAGAGCCAGAGGTGGTCCAGAGCCTCCCACACCGCCACCAGGAGCAGGATCTCCTGTCTCTTTGAAGGAGCCCCTCTGCAGGTGCCACTTTGCATGTCTGGGCTCCTTCTGTCTTTCTGCTTGAACGTTTCCCTCCCTAATTTTACCAAGACAAACAACATCATCTAGAAGCTTCTGAGAACTGAGAACTCACCAGGCTTTCCCTGCGGCTCTTCAACAATGAGATCTTTTCTGTCTGTGCTACCAGGAAACACGGACACCTCCAGCTCCGGGTCCTGATTTACCCCGTTTTGTGCCCACAAAGAAGCTGCCAAATGCCACCATGTGTATTTACACACACACCTCACATGGGTGCATATAGGAATGGAGAGGAGAGGCTCCAGCAAGCTCCACTTCTAAACAGAGGACTCACAGCCTTTTATCTTGGAAAAGCCACAGCATTTGTTAAAAATGCTCCGAAATGCTGGGTTGGCAGATCTGAATGGTGGGATGGCTGAAGTATTTCTGTCAGTTTCCACTGTCTTTGCTGAGACCATCTGTACCAAAGGAGTGAAAAAGGAGGACACACAAGCTGCAGCCTAGCACAGTGTGCAATCATGATCATCTCCCAGAGACAGCGTCACCTTTGGACGAGACGTTTCCTCAAGAAGGCTGTCACTTGCGGCTTGCTGCAGGTGTCAGGTGCCCCAGCCACTGCTATTATTGTTATTAGACATTTGCCAAGTGCCAGCGGTGCACCTGGTGTTCATAATCAGCTCAAACAAGCTGCAGATTTTTAATGGTGGGCCGACTGCGTTTCCGCTCGTGAAAATTTGCCTGTTTGCATCTTCAGGCACTGTCTTCTCCAAGGGGAAATGTGCAATATAGTTCTGCTTCCTTCCTCCAGGACTTTCAGTACCTGTTATTTTTTCAGACGAACAACAGCCCAGCTCCTCGCCACGGCAAGCCAGTCTTTTTCATCCATCATCTCTTCAGGATCAGACCACTAATTCACGTACAGGATAAGACAACTGCCAAATTATTATACTACAAAGAGAAGATCTTCAGACACCTGTCATCCTGATGAAAGCAGCACCATCAACTGACCTTTGCCGGTTCAAGGTCGATAATGAGACAAGTCAGGCAGGAAGAGCAGCGTGTGCTGACTCCATTAACGCTGGCTGTGTGCACACTCAGTAGCGCTGCGTCTCCTGTCAATTAGTGTGGGTAAACTAGGGACTGCTGATTGCCAGAGACATGGCATAGCGAGCTGCTGTTACCTTTACTTCTACACCCTGCTGCATTTTAATTAGCTCCGGTCCCCTGACTATTTCTTCAGAGCTTCATTACTGCCGTCTTCAAGAAACTCAAGGCAAGCCTTTTACATCGCACATCGCTAATGAGAAGAAATGCGAGCATCCGCACAATGGAGCTTGGTAATGCTGGACAGTCTGCATGCCCGCCTGAGAGCGTGTGAAGATTTAAGGGCTCCTTACTGTAACACAGCATAAACATCCCTCAGAGATGGCAAAAATTAGAACGAGTCGGAGCCCACAAGGGAAGGTGTTCCCAAAATGACACAAAACACAGGATGGAAAAACAGCGCATGGTCCATGATGTGCACAGGTGAACGTGCATGCCTGCTGAAGGTGTCATTTCAGTAATGAGTACTGCAGACCACCCACATAGGCTACAGCTCGATAGCATGAGGTGCCCCCCACGGGACACTGCTCTGCCCCAAGCAGCCCACGTAGAAGCCGCACCTAGGGCAGCCATGTGCGTTAGCAGATGAAGGAGTCTGAGCATCACTCAAGTCTTTCCCCAGGTTTCAAGTGGCACACCACAGCTTTCCAACTGAAAGCTAGTTTGTGTGGGTTTTGCTGTCTTTTTAGCTTTTTTTTTTTTCAGTCATGTTGATAGTATCAGCATAGTCACACTCATTTGCCTTGAGTTTCAATCATATTTGAAGCAAATTGCAATAGACAATTGCTGTCTTTAGAGCAGAGCACTGACCAGACCAGCTCCCGAATAGCTCCAGGTTAAAATATCGCAGTCTGTACAGCTTTCCCCTCACAACGCGCAGATGTGCTTGGCGCAGGTCAGCTCGGCTGAGAGTACCAGTGAGGGATTCACATCGATGTTCTGAGTCCAATTCTCGGTCCTGTTCTGTTCTTCCAGCTTCACCAGCTGACAACTCCCTCAACATATGGGAGGGCCTGTTGCTAATGCTTGGCTCAGGCATCTACAGATCCCAGTTATAGATCAATATTAATATTGCCTGAGTCCCACTCCCACCCTGTGTGACCACCAGTACTCATTCACTCCTCACAGCAATAGCTGTTTTAATTAACTTCTCTCATACGTCACTTGTGCCCTTACAGACATGCAGCTAATGAGCCAGCAAACCTACGTTAGGATTGTTTTCCTCATTTAACACTGGCATCTCGTAGATGTAACAAAAAGTTGTCATGAGAGTGCACTTGCTGGAGATGTGATGATATAGTTGTGGGCTGTTCTGAAGACATTCTGTTTTTTTACATGGCTTCAGCATTGTTTGGACCAGAGGCATTGTGGGAAAAGAAATTAAGAGTGTATGAGTGTTTTGGATAGACCAGACTTTTTGCTGACAGTCCTTTTATCCACAAATGAAAGACAGGTCTCCCTCAGCTCAATGGCTACCTTTACTCCTTTAGAAGAAAAGGTTCCTCAGAACAATTTTTCTCTGGGAAAAGATCCTTTTGAGTTAGAGATCCACCTTTCTGTGGTGGCTATCACTTCCTGTGCTTAGACCTAGAGAAGGCTGAGTTTTGAAGGGGCTTCAAAAACCTTTCAGAAATGCTGCTTCTGAGCATGCACCAGCATCATCTACCATCCTTTAGGCGACTGCCCTTACAACGAGCCCGTCCTCCTGAAGGGGATGTTCCTGTGACTGTGAACCAGAGGGAGGAAATCAAACCCAGAGGAGCTGGCTGGCTGCAGGGGAAAACTCACATCATCCTGTTATCCCGTAAGGAAGTGGTATGGGACCATGCCTCTCTGGGGAGCCCGTGGCCTTTGCAAACTGACCGCATGACCTCCAGGGCTGCGCAACTTCATCCTGCTGCTTGTCACAGAGTTGTTCCTGTAACAGCATGCTCTGGCCCCAAAATATATTTCCATTAACCAGAAAAACAATCTCTTGTCCCCATGCCTTCTGTCCTCTTTATACTTCCTTTTAACGACTAAGAAAATAACGTTTTGCACCCAAGCATAAAATATGGTTTGTACAGAAACATACGATCAAAACGGGGGTTGTTCTTCTAAAGTGGCTCTATCTGACGAGGCTTTTCTTTTCCCTAAAACAAGAGCCTGCTGTCATCAGCCACACAGCCGTGTGTGCTGCCCCAAAGCAAACTAGAAAAAAATGAGTCCTTTCTTAAGGGAAATAGGCATTATCCAGAAAAGAAGGGACACCCAGCACTCCTTCTCCTTCTATTCCTCACCCACGAGCGGTCAAATTGCTTCAGTGTTCACGCTGTGCCATCTAACAAATGCTTGTTGGCCACCTGTGTGGTTATCTTTAAAACAGTAACTTTAAAAAACACCCACCAGCATCCAAACATATGGATATGTGCCTGAGGGCTGAATACATTCTGTACGTACAGCTATTCCCATGCCTAATGCAGTCTGATACTCTATCTATGCTGTTTCAGGAGCACCTCCCTATGTACTCCTCCAGGCTTTTACACAGTGGTTTGGGATCAGCTGTGGGTGCCACCTTGTAGCCACACGCTAAATTCACTTTATTGTTTCATTGCTGGTGCTTAATTGTGCTGTTCTGACTGAAAAAAATACAGTTAACACAAATGATGTGCATTTCAAAGGAAATGCAGAAAAATCTTATAGATGACAGCAAAAATTGGATGCGTTGCAGTTACCACATGAGAGCACCACTTCACAAATCTCTCAGGAGAGCACGTGAAGCCACTTTTACCAACTCAGGCTGTTCTATTAGAAATCTCTTATATTTATTTTTTGTAATGCTCTAGCTGTGTATGCCATGAGGAGTTTGCAAACATAAGCTGTAAGGCTCAAAACCAGAAGGAAACTACCTTGGGATCCCAAAATGCTGTTACGTTTTTTGTTTGTTTGTTTTGTACAGACTCATAGTTTGGGGGAGTGCATCCAGTTGTCCACTGCAGAGGACGATGCATTACTTTTTAAATGACCATGTTAGCATAAGGCCTCTTGGACTTGAAAACAATGAAGTAGGTCTAGAATTCAGACCTTCATTCACCCTCTCCTCTCTACAGGTGACAGGATTGCTGCCCAGAAAAGTACTTTTTTTCCATGCTCATTGACATTTTTTCCATGAAGACAAACTGTTTTCTTGACAGAAAATTATGTCACCAATAACACTAAGCCTATTTCTTCCTCCACAGAATTGACGTATATCTTCAAAGGGGAGAAATTCTCAAAAATATTTTTGCAACATACTTTATAGAAAGTCAAAAAGACAATATTTCTGACATGTATGTCATTAAAAATGAAAAGAGTTGGTATGGAAATATTGCTGAAGTGTCTTGAGGGAGGTGCTAATTTGCTGACTCGCTTTCCCCCGAGGGGTAGGCAAGATTTACCATGGCCTGGCAAGGCAGAAGACCTAGATTTTGCAGCACCTCAGGTCTTCAAGGGAGGATGTTTCCTAGAGGAAGATCTAGGACAAGACAATTCAAGCTGTAGGAAGCACACAGACTCCTCAGGCACCTGCACTGAAGTGCAGTGGTAGCCTTTCAGAGTTGAAATAATTTCCCTTTTGCCTCAACTGCTTCATCTGATCCCAGGCATTATTCAAAATTCTGTTTTTCCCTCTGTTTTTCCAATTGTTTTAAACAAAAGTGTGGAAAAAAATCACTCACATTTGCACATTTTTTTAAATTTTATTTTATTTTATTTTATTTTTTACTTTTCCCACACTTCCTTAGACCAGAGTTACTGGCAAGCCAGGTAGCTGGCAAAGGACTTCCCTGCTTCTCTTTCCTGAAGCAAACTGCAATGATGCACATCATGCATCACAGGATAGCCCAATAACCTTACTATGAAAGGCCAAGAAGTATTCAAAGCAAATTTCCCAATATCTGTCCAGATTGTACTGTATTGTGTACAGACATACAGCAACATCCCCTTCCCTGCAGCACCAGCCAGTAGGACCCCCAGGACCTGGGCTGCCCCTCTCCAGCTACTTTTCCCAAGGAGAGGCATCCTGCAGCATTTTAAGCTCCATATGTAGGCAACAATGTTGGATGTCTGTCACACATCATGACTCACTTTGGGGCTCTGGCACATCCCGAAGTCTGCTCAGAAATGCCTGCCTGTCACTCTGTCTCTCCTCTGTTTGGCTGACAGCTTGGTAAGGGTCTGGGCTGATAAATGGAAGATAGCACAGAGACGGCAGCATCCAACCATAGGTACCTACTGTGCCTATAAAGACAGACATGCATAGAGGGTTTTCTTCTCCATCATAATTAAAGTCTATTTTTGTTCTCAAAGTAAGTAGCAACTGAGGTAAAAAAAAAAAAAAAAAAAAAAAAAAAAAAAAAAGCCATGGTATGCAGGTGTCTAGAAAAGCAAAATAACAAGATTTTTGAAAGCACGTTGGTACCTACTGCCCTTTAGAAATAAGCTGACAAGAAAAGCAGAAGAAAAACAAAGTAATGCTGATCAAAATAAAGGAAGAGAAGGATTTAGGGATTTATGTTTGCCCAGTAGTCAGCTACATAAATTGCCTGTGAATGAGGGTTTAAAATGTTCTAAAATGTTTTTGAGGCATATCTAGGCTTGCTTATTTGTCAGGGAATAATATTTACGCCTTTCTATCTGTCCTGTACTAAATCACCCAAAACAGACTGTAATGCTGCTAGTAAAGCCATATGAATCCAAAAAAGAGTAGGAGCAGAAGAAAACATCGCCGGTAAGAAAGAAAAATAAAAGGCATGGATGGGTTCTGAATCTGAGAGTAGTTCCTGCAAAACGACAAATCACAAAATGCACGTCAAAAAAGCAGGAGGAAAAAAACATCTAGTGTGGTAACTGCTGTGTGTCCATAAGAGATTTATACCAGGAGTCTCTCAAGTACCAGCGTTATCTGTCTGCTAGGAGCACAGGAATGTTTACGAAACACAAACTGTTAGCAACATCTCTCCATACATAGACCCAAAGATGAGAGAGACCAAATGGAAACCCATATGGCTTTTTGTTTCTCCCAACGTTTACCAAATACCCCTGAGGACAGAGCCAGGAAATAAGCAAATGCAACACTTTTGAAAAAAATAAAATAAAATAAAATAAAATAAAATAAAATAAAATAAAATAAAATAAAATAAAATAAAATAAAATAAAATAAAATAAAATAAAATAAAATCATAAGAAGAAGACAGAAGCTGATAAAAGCTGGCCTAAACTCAAGAGATTCAGGACCAGGTTGTGACCATCACCTTGCAGCTTGGTACTGTGCTATGGAGGCTTACCCCTGGGCTCCCAGCTCTGTGTGTGGCTTTTCCTCAGCAGTTCTTTCCCCCTGCACCCCAAACCAGGAACAGCTCAGAGGATGAGCCATGACTGAGCAGACTTTCACAGGCCAGGCTGTAAGTAAACCAGTACTTTGCTGACCATCAGATTTGCTCCATCTGCCCCCAGCAGTGGTGAAGGTAAAAAGCAGCCCAAAAAATACAAATGTGTTAAAAATATAATATGTGTTAAAAATACAAAGCATAATTCAGGGTACTAATTTCCCTACCTCAGCCACTGAAATGAAAATAGGTGTACACTGCAAGGTGTACACTGCAAATATCACTTCCTTGCTGTCAGGTTAAAAACAGCTTCAAAATTTTTGTTCAAGACATGTTCTAGCAATGAGAATTTTGCTAGATGAAAGACTAGGTACAGATCATCATGTTCTGCTTTTTCTAAACTCACATAAATTACTATGGAGGATTTCCATTGGCTTCAACCTCTGCCTGTGCTGGTGTGCTACAAAGAAGGACTCTATGGCTTTAAAGTTGCTGTGGGAACTAACATGTTAAATTAACCCTAAGAGCAATGTGTGTAAAAGGAATCTCCTTGGTGCCTCTCTTCCCTTGAGACAAGGTAGCTACATCCACAGTTTGTAGTCTCCCCAAAAATAAAATAATGAAAAAAAATGCTGAAAGCTATCAAAAATGGTTAAATCAGCAGGAAATGAGAAGAAAAAAAAAAAAAAAAGAGAGAGAGAGAGAGAGAGACCTCTACACCTAGCAGCACTCACTAGGTAAAGTGAGAATGGAATGTCTCCATTCTTTTACTCCCCATTAAAATGTGCTTGTGCCCCCCTACTGACCAACTTATTTGATTTATATCTTTTGCTGGATAGGCTTCTGTTATAATCTCTGGGAAATCAAGAATAAAAGTCCACTTGGTCTCCTGGGCCTTGGCAGAATTATTTTAAATTCAGCAGAGCAGGGAAGAAGGAGAAAGGTTTTCATTTTCTGTTTCAGTCTTGGATATTCCTTTAGTATACGGCAACCCTGCATGGTTTCAAACATGCTCATTAGGTGCAGAGCTAAAGGTAGCTATAATTAAATGCAATTTTCCATCTACTGCCAAGGTGCATAGGTTTCCAGGGAGCCAGCTCCTTGTCACCTTTTCTGCGTACTTGTGGCTAAATATGAATATTAATGAACTCTCAGTTCTCCTCACCCTCCCTTTCCCAATTTATTCACAACTATTCTGTCTTTCTGCAATGAAAGAAAAAAAAAAAAAAAAAAAAAAAGGCAAAATATAATTAGCTTCTCTATGAGCCCTCAGTCTGCTCTGGCATATCAGTGGCTGAGCTTCCCACTTTGCCAGTGGACAACATACTGACAAAGAAAAGGATCTTTAATAAGATGGGGTTTTGATTATCTTCAGCAGCCCTGACAAGCTTCAGAGAGCCCTGGAATGAAAACAAGATTTCTTGTTCATGTTTCTAGCCATGCCATTCAGAGAAGATGTCCCCATGTCCAAAAATAAACATTTTACCCAACTTGAGTCACAACATTTCTTAATTGAAAATCAGCAAACTCTCAGGGGGAGTGAAGACAGAGAATTTGGTCTAAAACTACCGGTGCTAATAAGAATAACGATGTCTCCCCTCTACCAGCCATCGCTCCTCTAGAGCTTGCAAATTAGCTTTAAAACTGGGTGTGAATCTGTAATAATCAAGCCCTGTCCTTAGTACAGCCTGCCAACACTGCACACATCAGCTCTCGCTCGCCTCTCACCATCCCAGGCAAGGCAAAGCCACCATGCTAGGCCGCAATGATCCCAAAACATTCACAGTTGCACTCACTGGCCTGGCCAGGGGCTGCCACCACACCCAGAACATCAGGCCTCCCCTTCCTCGGTCTGCTCACCTCTCCTGGGCCATGTCACTGCAGAAATAGGTCAAGTCCTGCTGACTCCTTGGTGCCCAACCTGCTGAGCACCAGGGCTTGGCACAGCAAGAGCTCCCATTTCCTATCTCCACCCCCCCCAAAAAAAGACTTGCCACAACAACAGCTGTGTTGACCCTCAAAACATGACAATTTATCACTCATGCCCAGCTGAGTTACACAGGCTGGTTGATACCACGCACAGGTACACTGCCAGCATGCTCCAAGCTTGGGCAAATATCACCGCACCTTCTACTCTAAAAACACACTCCTTTTTTCACACATACCCCTTCCCTCCAAAAGACACAGGCTTGCATGGAGCCTGTCCGGGTTTGAATCAAAGTGCATTCCCCAAAATACAAGACAAGAAGCTGATTCTAGCCTTCTCCAAATTATTTTATTTCACAAATTATTTCAGTTCGACTGTGTTCACACCTCTGTGGTGTTTACTGACTTAAAACATGCTGGCAAATGTGTTTACTGAAGAAACATTCCCTACACCGGCAAATTTCAGGCAAATATTTGTGGTAAGCAATTTTCAAAACTGCAAACCCAAATATTTATCCCAGAAGAAGGATGCTACAAATCCAGTCAAAGAACAGAAACATACCATGTAACCTCTGTCTCCAGTCAGCTGGAAGGGCGTCCAGCAGATCTGTGGACAAAGAATCCTTCAGAGAGATGCTGGGAGTGCTTGATAAAACCCTGACGTGTTTACGGGCAAATCAAGACCCAAAGGGGAAGAAGGACAAAGTTTATGAAGCATGCAACTCATTGCAATCATTTGATCAGCGTACCCATCACATTTGCTGGGCAGGGGAGCACACTCTTGGTTTGACACAACTCCAGCAAGGTCTGGGTAAAATGCAGTGTATTCCTCTCTGTTTGTTTGGCAAATGAATAGCAGCAGTACTCACTCCGGACAGCATTTTACAGGCTATACCCTTAGAAGCAGAGGCAGCTGGTGGTGGCCACCAGGCCTCAATTAGATATGAAAATATCACTTTGGTGGAAAGTCGTACATATCTGCAAAAACAGCCTTACGCCTGCATAAACCAAAGGAGAAAAAGGTAACTTAGGAGGCAAATCTTATACTAAACCCAAGCCAAGCATCTATAATATATGTTTTGTTTGGTATTTACACAGAATCTATCTGAAAACGAAGGTGCCTTTAGTTGCCAAGGGTAGCAGATGTGTTTTCTGGAAACTACTGCCAAAAAAGCAAGTTAAGAAAGGGGGAGAAGCGGAGAGGGAAGTTCAGCTTCTTCAGCACGGAGAGTTTGGTGTCTGAATATGCTATGTCAACCCACTCACAATAAAATTTAAAACATTTAACCCAAACTGCTGAGACTGCAGCTGACTGTTTTCAATCTCACTGACAGCACAGCAATCAAACTTCAGCCACAGGGTTCAGCCTTCCTGACAGGTACATTTGCCCGCCATCTGCAAGTGGCATGTGGGACATGCCAGAAGACTGACTGCAGGCCAAGCCTGAGAATCTGCAAGGGCAGAGTTGGCTCAAGGACCATGTTACAAAGAAACTGGGCAGCCTGGGAGACCCAACGAGCCCGTCTTGGCCCAACTGGCCCTCCCCCGTGCTGTTTCTCCGACGCCCACCATGGGTGTGAGGGCTTGACCAAGCTGTGGCACACCACCCTCCAAGCAATGCACAACTCCTTCAAATTCAGCACCTTGATGAAGCCACAAGAGGAAGACTGTGTGGCCCCTGGCCTGGTACAAGAGCTGTGCTGTTCTCTTAAAAGCAAAGGATTTTATCTTTATCTCAGCTTTTCCATCTTTCATGACCTAAAATTTCATTCTCTAAGCACTTCCTTGAAGATGTTTTAGGCAGAACTACACATAAAGAAGCCTAAATGGCTGACAAAAGATCAATAGCATTTTTCCCAATGAGACCTATGGATACTGTATTTTTAATGTGTACTTTTAACCTCTTTCTGACTCCTCATCTCAGTGACTACCACACAACATATGGTTCTAGCAGTCAAAAGAATTAAGCAAATATCTAAGAAGATAATGAAGCAGTAAAATCTACGCTAGAGATTAAATTCTCTAGAAACCTGTAAATAAGGGGAAAAGATTTAAAATGGTGTTTCACTGCAAATAGGAAAAGAAAACAGAAGACAGTTTTGTTTTAAAGTTGCTGCGTATCTGAAGAGACTGAAATTGTAGAAGAATTTGTCATTTATGTAAGGCACAGGTGTCAATCTTTAAAAACTGAGAGCGCTCACTGATCCTTGGCAAAGGAACAGGAGATGATGGGTACCAGCAGCAAAACACTCTGTCAGAGTCTGCTGGGGAAACGAGCTTTTAGGGTGCAGTGAGAGTTTGCCAAACTCCCCATGGGGAGGAGGCAGAGCCTGGCCTGAAACAACCTTGAATGATAGACAGCAATCTGAGCCCTGCAGTTAGCCATGGTGCTGCGTCCCCTACAGGGAAACCACCTGGACCAATGCATAGCAGAAAACATCACCAAGTCTCCTTGGACAACATGTGGCTGCATGCTGCCCATGTGCTGTGGCCCCCTGGGAGGCACAAGCACACACACATCTTTCTGAAGATTTTCCAGTTACACATTTGCACAGTTGTTGTGTTGCACAGAAATTCATGTGACACAGCACTGACCTAACTTTGTCAAGATGGAGAAGGGAAAACCTCAGCATCTGACTGATCTAAGAGCAACACAAACTTCCCTAGTGGAATGTCATAGAAACAAGATTTAAGCCCCTGATAAAGTCTCCCAACACTGTAAAGCCTTCCATATATTAATAAGCTTAATTATTTGTGAGTCTCTCTGGAGCCTAATCATTAATGCACTGTAATTAATGCAAATGCCAGTCACTATGGCTGCATCAATATTACCTGCTGAGATATATATCAGAGTCTGGAGGACATGGGGAATTGTGGTATAGACCATGGCTTTCACTGGGCCTGGGTTCCCTTGCAGAGGTCAGTACACACTTGGGCATCACCCTAAAAAATACATGCTCCCAGGCTCAGGAAGCAAGACAGGCTGCTGCATCCGATTGTGTACTGTGAGTAAGGACAGAAAACCTCATCAACCGCCTTACAAGCCAGTGCAGAATGGTGGACTCTCAAAGCACTTTCTGTCGGAGGCTGGTTACAGGAATAAAATGGAGACCATTCATATTCTTTACTGCTTCACAAGGGACGAAGAGTATTTTAAAAGGAGCAGCCTATAATGGCAGTAGCAGTAGACAGTACTTTCTGGGATTAAATTGCAAAGCAATATCTGCAGAAAACTGCAGTGGTTCAGCCTCTGTGAACTGCAGAACCCTTTCCTTTGCATGGCTCTATACTTTCCCCTCAGCCCCACCAAAGCTAATTGAAATGGACAGCACAAGCTATTCAAGAAGCTCTTATTTTCAGAGAAAGAAAAATGTCAGCAAAGACATTGATATCAGCACAATCATTTCTTCGGGTCTTTCACCCTCTTTCTCCCACCCCTGGTTATTAAATAGATCTCTCTAGCTAGGAAGTTCTTCATATAAATTCCTTACCTATACACTGCTGCTGACTGGTTGATGATGCTGTCAGCTCCCCAATGCCACGGTGTTCTTTCAGAAAAAATGTAAGTATTTTTTTCAGATGACATACTATTTAACAAAAGACAACAAACAACAAACCTCCAACTTCAGATACTGCAGAAAACCATCATCCTGTGACCAAGAACTGCAGAATGCCTGAGGTAAGAAAATACTATTTATTCTTGTAATGGATTTTATGAACAAATCAAATGAGGTGAGATGTTTCTGAAAATTTGATCATTCATCACCAAAGCCTTTTCTCATCTTGTACTCATCAGTTCTACTACCTGCCGCTGCTGGAAATATGCCCTGTACATAGAAAAAGACATAATGTGCACGCACACATACACACACACACACATTTACTCATAGGCACAGGCACACACTCCAAGCAAATGCCTGGCCTTCTTTGGAGAACAGCAGATTTATAAAAATGCAAGGAACATTTAATCAGTCATTTTTATTTGCTTTTCTTTTAATAAAAAAACCTACTCCAAATACGGAATGTGAACTATTACCTACTTTCTAAATGTTGGACTTAACTACTCTCCTCTCTTCTTTTTCCTCCATCTCGGAAATAGGCTTAATATAGCTGTACAGGATATGCACAGTATTTTTAAGGTTAGATTTTGATTTTGTCTTTCAAAATGGTAATGACTGTACAGTTACAGAGATATAAAAAAATCTCAAACGTTTGAGCAAACTAATACTTCAGTTATCAGTTAACTTATCACTTAACCTTCAGGCATTATCTGAGATTTTGGGAAAGATGTTGTGGCCGCAAAAAGGCGGTTTTATTCCTGGCAAACTTTGTATGTGTATATGCGTGTTTTGTATGTGAGTTTTAATGTCATGAAATACCAGAAAGAAGTTTTGGGGTTTGTGGGAATAAATTTTCTGTGTTTATGTTCATTTAAGGGAGGGTGGCCAAAAACGTCTATTCACAGAAGCTTGGCAGCAATCCCTCACTGAGACAAATAAGTACATTACAAGATAGCACTGTTCCCTTTCCACTGTGTAGCAATGTAGGATTTCACACCCTGTTCACATTGCAGAAGATTGAATGAAATTTATCAGTGCTTGAAGGGATCATTAAAAAAAGAGCAAAACCCAATCCTTGCCCTGCAGACATCTGCAGTTAGTAACTGTCTGAATCAGGAGGTGCTGTGATGGGTTCAATGGATGGAAGATATATCTGGCGAGGCCATACCTACCCTAGATTTCATTGCAGGCTGGTGTGTCTCTGCTGCTCATTGGCAGCGTGGTCTGTCCTGAAGTCAATCCATAGCTTGCCCTTGGAAGATTTCCATCAATTTTTGAATCTGGAGGCAGATGGTTTTTCTGGTTGTGGTTCCTGCAAGAGGAAAAAAAAAAAAAAAAAAAAAAGAAAGAGTCCCAAGCTATTCTCATTTTCTTTTCACCCACCTTGGTGGCTCATAAGCAAGCAAGAAGTTAATAGAAATGGTCTTTGGCAACCTATCATCCATCATTTTCAGGCTGAATAGCACCTCACTCTGAGGAAGCAATACTGTGATTATAAATAAATTCAAAACAATGTATTTAAAATATCTTGAGGCTCTCACTCCAAAACTATCACCCAAAAATAAAACCACAGAGGTTATTTTTCTCTTCTCTCACCATATCACCTTCTCTTTTTCCTGCTGCTCTAGAAGATGTTTTTCCCACAAATTTTATTCTTCCTGTTCTCTTGCCAGCTGTTTTCCATCCCTGGCACATGTGAACTTCTTCTTGACATAATCTTACAAGTTTACTTTTCTCTCCACCTCACAGCAGTCTTAAAAGACACTCCATCAGATAGCAGTTTCCCTTCCTGGACCATTTTCAGCTATCCTGCCCCTCCAGAGCTCTCCAGAATTTGTGGCACTTAGAGGATGCATTGAGAAGCAGTTCATCTTTCTGACCTCCAAGAGAAGCCCTACAACCTCAGAGGTAATGAGAAAGCTACAAAATCTGAGAGTGAAGGCAACCTGGAGGGACATCAGAATAGGTATCTTCAACATTATTCTTCATATGTAATAAAACTGGCTTTGCTGGAAACCTCATGAAGTCTTTGCCATCTTTGTGACCTAATTTTTCATCTAATCGAGACACACAAAGATCTAAACTAAGGAAGTGTTTGGGTCTGACTCCAAAATTGGTCAGGTATTTGCAGTGATATGGCACTATGAAATAACACAAGTGTGAAAGTCGTTTCAATGAATGAGGTAGATTTTAAAAATAATAATAAAAAATAGAACAAAACTCAGGGGTGACCATTATAATTTCCTTTAAAATTTCAAAGACTTTAACACTAATGGCTGGCTTGTTTCTAATGCACTGGGAAATAAATACATATATATATGTCTTATCACATTAGAGCAGTTTTAAGAAAATGGACCATAACATTTTTCTGGCAATTGATTTGGCTGTGAAAATATTTCTGTTGCTGTTCTCATACTGTAACAGTACCAGGCCAGCTGATCTGTTCAGACATAATTGAAGTAGAATTTTTTTTCTTTTGTTTAAATGTAGTTCTGAAGTGGTTTCACAAGCACGCTTGAATATTACCACAGTAAATGAAAGGCTATTTCTAAAATGCACATCTTCCTTCCTTCCACGTGTTGGTACAAGAGCAGGAGATGGGTTTGCAAAGGCCATTCACATCCTTCCTTAGCCATGCTGAGATCGAGACTTGATCTCACAACTTTACATTATATTCAGAGCTTATAGCAAATGGGTTTAAATTTTATTTGTTTTCAGCTTCATCTCAGTTAAATAGTCTGGAATTGATCCTGTAGGTTAAAAATTTTGAATTTCAGTGTAAACCAAGTTTCCAAAGCTTTCAGCAGTATTTCAGGTCAGATAAAACAGTGACTGTTGTATCAGCATTACTACATCATCAGGTCTAGTAGGTTATTCAGCCAGTTATTCACACCAGTTACATTAGGCATACGGTTCAGCCAGAAATCAGGCAAGTTTTAATTGCTTATTACCAAATAAATAAATAAATAAATAAATAAATAAAAGTTGCCCCTTCCTACATCCAGTAGAGGGAGAGGAAAGTGCTTCCAGAGCAGGTAATTTGAACTAACAAAGTTACGTGCAACAGTTCTCTGCTGTTTGCTGAAAACCTTGTAGCTCAGGCCCTGGATGTACACTATCTGAGGAGAATTTGTCGAAGCAGCTGGGAATAATGCACCCAGACCACCCTGCATTACTCAGAAGATGAGATTCTCTTTTGGGTACTAGAGGAAAGTTTCTCAGGACTGCCATTTTTTAGCTGAGACCGTGTTGACTGTTGTGTGGATTTTGGAGAGTCACCTCCCTCATGGCAAGTCTCCCCCCAGCAGCAGTTACTGCTGTAAAGGAATCTGCTGGCAACAGAGGTTGTATCTGTAGCAGTAAAATTCGGGATGGCCAGGACCACTCCAGGGCAGCGAGGCCAGCTGGCAGAGAACAGCCTGTGTCCATGCAACTCTCCTACCTTTCAAAATGCATCCAGGTTGGATGTTTCCACAAAAGCTTCATTTGTGGTTACTTAAAACATTTGTTCCTATTGGCACTACAGCACTACCAAGGGACAGATGGGCCGGTGGCAGGTAGCTTGGCTGACAGGCACTCAGGGATGCTCAGAGGCAGATCCCTCCTTTTAGATCTCCCAAGGCTACCTAATGGGAGTGTGGGGAGGAGCAGCAGCAGCATTTCACTGTGCTACAGCTAGGTCTAAAGGCAACATGTGCCCAAACCCAAAGTTGATGAGCCCATCATGCAGATAAAGCTGACAGTATTAGGCACAGCACAAATATCCATACAATTTGCCTGTTTATGGGAGCTAGGGAAAAAGCAGCTCTAGGAATAAGGCTCCTCAGGACAGTGCAGGAGTACCACACATGCAAGAATGCTCTGGAAAATCCCATCAAACTGGAAGGCATCCCTTTGATTACAGGATTTGTTTATTTATTTATTTTAGGTCATCACAAAACCACACCAACCAAGGGACAGGACTTCCAAGTAACAAGCAGCCAAGACAGTACAGCTAACACTTCACAACAAAAGGTTGGTGGTCAGGGTTTAGGAAACTTGAAATCCATCTAGTTTCTTCTAAAACCTAAATCCATTAATTCCACTAAATCCATGTACTTTCTTCTACATAAGACAGCAACATGTTATATCCTGGTGCTTCTAAGAAGTTATTTTTCTTTGTTAAATGTTTCCACCAATGACCCTTGCTATTTATTCCATGAAGAACAGATTATTTAACAGCACAAGTTTATTCCTTTGTGCTGCTCCCATCATGAAAGCTTTTGAACACTAAGTTCCTGCACTTCTAAGATAGAAGTTGAGGAGCTGTGCTTGCTGATCGTTGGTAGGAAAACTCACAGGCATAAGTACAGACACAGAGTCACACAACCTGTTGTTTACCATCCAACCATCCCCTGCTTTCTGCAGGCACAGCATTGCTCCTGCAGGCCTCATTGACACAGAGATCACAGGATGCAGAGAAGGAAAACACCTCAAGATGTCCCATGGTAGGAAAAACTGTATCTCAATAGTCTTCCCATTGGGCGCTTGTTTCCTTTGCTTTGGAAGGCAGTTCTTTGAAGGAGAAAGAAGCTCCAGATATTCTTGTCCAGTTCCTCTCTTTTTTTTTTTTTTGGTTTTGTTTTGTTTGTTTGTTTTTTTCTTGCTTTCTAATTTTTTTTCTGCAGTTTATGACCATCACTTCTTGTTTTGCCCACCACAGATACAGAGATCATTCCCTCCTCTTTCCACTTGAAAACTGTTATCCTGTCCCATTTCCTCCACCAGTCTATACATCCTCAGAATAAATAACCCAAATCTTTGCCTTTTTTCCCCTTAGACTGTGTCTTCAGTTCACATTTTCTAGATATCTTAATTTTGCTGTACTCCATCCTCTCCAAGTGATCTATGTCTTTCTTGAAGCGCAGTGCCTGCTACTGAACATGGAATAGCTTTATAAGCAGAAGGATTATTTTGTGTCTTTGTTGTTTACACACCTAGGATAGGCTTTCTCTTTTTCACAACAGGCTTACATTGCTCACACATGCTTAGCTAGTGACCCAACATAGTTCCTCAATCCTTTCTGAAAGAAACTATCCTATTTCTCATAGAAACTATCCTGTTTCTCATCCTATATTTAATGAATGTTTTTTTGCCCACTCACTTTTATGAGGCTCTGTGGAATTCCATCCCTTTTTTTTTTTAAGGAATTTTCTCCAATTTGTAAAAAATCACTTTTAATTCTCTTTCCCCCGTTGTGCTTGCAGTCTTTCTCAGACTTGCTTTATCTTCAGCTTTACTAAGCCTCCCATGATCTGGGTCATTAAAGAGCGCATTGGATGAAACTGCATGGGGAACAGGCATTCATGCACTATTCACAGGGGGAGATTTCCAAAGAGCTGGAACCTTATCACAATTTAATGATATATATTTTGAAATTCCAGTCCCCCTTTTGACATCCACTACCGCTCTTCTAGGCTGTGAGCTTCAAATTCACTCCTACACAAAGGCTCTAATAAGATCCTAGAAAGCATTTTCTAATTGATAATGCTGAACTTCAGCCAGGCATGTGAGTCTGAGATCTTAAATTATCCTAATTCATATCTGTGTGGCTCCACACTTTGTGTGTTTACTACTAGACAATTTACATCCCTTACAGCTAACAAAAAGGTTTGGAAAGCCGGTGGCCTTCTTTCTGGTGCTCTGCATCTTCTTGCTGAATTTAAGCATTGCACTCATTGTGCATTAACTGTATATTATTTGTATCATAGAATCATACCTCACTTATTTGAATGGGACAGGCTTGCTTTTTCTCTGCTAAACTTCTTGAAACCTGAATCCCTTTGTTCAATGCAGCAGAGCTGTATACCAGGGGTCTGCAACACACAGGCAGCATGCTCCAGTGGGCTGAGAGCCAGGATCTCCCTAATTTCAACCCTAACTTTGCAATATAGAAAGTTGCACAGGTCTAGGCAGTTACTTTAGCTCCCTCCCTTGTCTTACTGCCGGCCAGCACTAAACCAACACAACAGACAATGCTGTTTCCTTTATTTTCCATCAAAGTCCAAAATTAATACCCACGGTGAGTTTCGCCCAGCTAAAAGCTCTTAACTACAATTATTCTTTCACATTTTCAGTGCATATTTACCAACAGCATCTTGGAAATAGGCTACCAGAACTGCTGCTGGTGTAACCACGAGGCTCCATGGATAGCCAGGAGAACAGTTTGTGAAGGCATTACATTATTGAACTATCTGGTTCTGTAAATCCAACTTGATGAGATCTGCTATAAAACCAGTTTCTGCACCCTTGAGCTTTACTGCAAAACACCTGCATTTAGCCTTCCTTTTTCTACTGAGGGCACAAATATTTTAGAAGCTGAATCTCTTAATGGAATTGATGTATCAGGGAAGAGCAGGTGGATATCTTAAAAAAAAAAAAAAAAAAAAAAAAAAAAAAAAAGCAAACATATGGAAGGGAAGCAGAGGAAGGAAAGAATAGTTTCAGTAAAGAGAGTCTTTCTGTGCAATACAATACTGAAGAAATACCATGAGAAATCAACCGCAGGAAAATTAGGAGCTACAAAACTGGAGATAAAACAGAATTAGAAGTAAAAGAAGCAGAGCAGGAATACAATCTACAAGGTCAATTGATAAAATATGTAGCAAGCACTGAACCAACACCAATCAATACCGCTCAGTATGAACAGAATCACAGCCTAATAACCACATCACATCCACTTTATGGTACTATCTATCACAGCAGCAGCGGGAGGCCGTGGCAATTCCACTTTCTGCACACTCGGATGGACTGGCCTCACTCGGAGCTCCTGGTGCCGTTTCATGCCACCACAAAGGCAGCAGGGCTGCTCCACAGACAGCAACACTACCTTTTGGCTGAGTCCACCAGAGACTTGGGACAGCAAACCTGGGATATGGGATAGGCAGGATGGTGAGAAGCTGAGCATGCAAACAGGAGGATTTGGGCCCAAAATGTTTCATTACAGTTTGCAAGGAGTGCAACACGCAGATGAACATACAGGGCCTGGGGGAAAAGCAAAGAGAGGGAAGGTGCACGGAGTGCAGGGGAACATACACCACTGCATAGCTCAAGACTCATTAGAGAGGGTTTGAAAATTGGCTGGAGGACACGTGGATCTGAGACTTCATCCCACATTTTGATCTAATGTTTATAAAGACTGACTCATATCGTAATCCACTGTATCTTTCAAAAAATGCTGAAGGATCTCCTTCAAGATTTTCATAAAGAAAGACAATCATCAGCAGTTGAAAATACTGCTCAAATACTGGAATATGTACAATATAGGCTGTGGTTACTACTTATGACTAAAAGGGATTGCTGAAGGGAAAAAAAATAAATAATATTAATAAAAAAAAAAAAATCACTCTTTCTCCAGTTACCCTTATTCCAGAAAAGAATGGGATACTAAATATTGCTTTATTTATGCAAAGCCACAGAATTTCATCTATTCAGTCTAAACCCTGCTGTGAGACTGGAGGCTCTTTAGGCTACTGTCACTGCATGCCAGCACCAGGAGCGACCAGTCTGGCACGGAGAGTCTCCTCTGCCCACCATGGTGCTCACAGTGGGCAGGGCACAGGGCCACGTTTCAAGGTTTCTCCTTGATTTTATCCACACCTTATTCCTGCCTTTCAGCTGGTCCAAAAAAATAAATAAATAAATAAATAAATCTTTTTATAAAGTTTGAGTTTCAGGTTCTTTTTGTGTTTTCTTTGTTTGTTTAGATTTTTGAATATATATTCATCGTTGTCTGACAGAATTCACAAATTCACAGTTTTGAAAATCGTGCGGGTTAACTTGTTAAAAAGAAAAACAAATGAATTTGACAAAGACTTATTGAGATGAAGAAGCCTCATATTTCAAAATGTTTAATCTCACCAAAAAGGTCTTATACCTGCTTGAAGCAAAGCCCACCAGTAAAGCAGGCTTACAGCACTCGTGAACTAGCAGAGTTCATCTTCATTTCATAACTAAATTTTCAAGAAAGATGCTGTACCATATTTTTTCACTTTCAGTAAAAATGGTACTATATAACTTATGGGACACGTTTTGAAAATACCATGTGTTGCTTGTACTGCTATCTCAGAAATGTAAAGAAATAAACCTTCCTGCATATATTTACAAAGCTGTTTGCAAGATTTTAGAGTCTAATTAATTGGAAGCTCTCCCCAAATGAGAAAATAAAGAAATCACGGGGAGATTGAGAAGCAGCACAAGAGTGGAATTATCTCAGGAAATTAATCAAAATGTGCATAACCAATTATTTGACAGATATTATTTCTCCTAATTATAGCCAGATACTACAGCTGACAGAGAGGTAAGGTGGCTTTTTACATAATAGCAAGGCACAGGACATCTGTCACCAAGATCTATTCTACAGTTAGTTCTCTTAATACCTCAATTAAGACAGTCTCAGATCAAACTCAGAGATAAATAACTCTGTACATTTCCTATTCTGTGGCTGTGTAAGCAAATGAAGCCCACAAGCTGCTAGGTCTGGAAAATACTGTCCTGTGTGTTCACCCCTTTGTCCAGATGCAGGGAGAAGTCCAGCTGAGACTGTTGTCCTGACCCATGCCCAGCTTATGCTTGCAATATGCTATTGTGCTCACATTATCCCATGCTTTCTGAAAACACAAAACAACATTGTTGCGTTTCTAATGTCCACTATTTCACCACCCCATGTGCTGTTCTGACAACTAAGAAGTGACTTCAGAATGCTTCATTGCTGGGGGTGGCTTTGTTTTGTTTCAGAGTCATCAAACTCAGCGCAGTCCGTCGAGGTTAATTCATTACCACCACCCCTGGCAACACTTTTATGCCACTCCAAATACTGCCAAGGCATAGTTCAAACATGCACATATTTATGTTTATGCATGACCACACACATTTATATGCATGTGTATACAAATACATGCATACAAGCACAGAGACACAATTCAAATGCAGTTCCATCATGTTTTTCCTTTAAAATAATTTTAGCCAGTGGCATTGCAAAATCAGCCTGGCCTATAACCAGGAGCCTGCACCTGCACAGCTCCCAGTTGCAGAACCCCTCCTGTAATTGTTAAGCAATTTGCCTGTTAAGCACCACTGGCAAGAGTCTGGTAGCTCTTATGCTCAAAAAAGCATTTGTTTGGCTCATATGTTACTAAGACACTGTGTTATTCTTCAGGCCGTCTAGAAAGCTGCCTGTTGCCATACTGGCAAAAGGTCTTGCTCTCTACACGAAACACTGCTTTAGCTCCAAGGAGCACAACCCAAAAGAACCAAATCCTTCCTAAAACAATGTTCCTATCCTACGTGTTCCCACTATATTTGGAGACGCAGGAAAGAGCAGAGCTCATTGTTCCCTGCTCCCACTCCTAATCCTCTATAGAGTAGCCAATTCTGGTAAGGAGATAAGGAGTAGTTCAGGCTTTTTTTCTTAAAGGGAACAATTAGTTTCTCTTCACTCTCTTACCAGACTGTTTTAGCTAACCTTTGGCTAACACTATTATATACATTCTGGGCAGTGCAGCTGACATGGGCAATAGCAGTGAAAACACACTGCTGCCCATGCTGCAGTGACAGCAACCAGACTAAAGGTGACCCAGAGACTTTGGGGCCACACTCAGCTTCCTACAGCTCTCGTAAAAGATCAAAAATAAGCAAGTACACAGATCTCTCGTGATTTTTTTTTTTTCAATTTCTGGTGATAAGTGTAGTCACTTATTGTAAAATCACCAATTCCACCCATCTGGAAACACATGTGCTAAGCTGAACCAGCTGCCCTCTGTAGCCAGTGGGAGGCAATAGGTTGAGAGAATCACCCCCTTGAGATGCCTGTCTCAGACACATACCTTGGACAAGACAAACCAAATTTTGGAGATGCCCACCTTTAAAAGTTAACTGTGCAAGGATCCTGGAAAAGTTTGGCTTACATGCATTTATAATGGTAATAAAATATGAATGACTGGTGCTGAAAGAGCTGGAGCTGAGTGAGAGGGATCCTGCCTTTAGTATCTTGTGGCCAGCACAAAGAACACACAGAAAGGCACTTTGTAGAGTGCTGATTGCTATAGAAACCATAGCACCATTTCTGTGTCTTTTACCTTTAATCTAATTTGCCCTGTAAGTTTGGGATAAGCAAAATTATGGGCCACAGTCCTTTACTTGGAGAATTTCTAACACAGGACAAATTTTGAGGCCGTTTCTTGCCTTTCTTTACAATTTTTACGTGCACACACTGGATGAAAAGCTTTTTAGCCATGCCATTAATCTGCAGGTGCTTTAGTGATGAGATGATGTGCAGATTTAACAAACTACTGAAGATCAGTACTTGAAAAATGGGGACTATTGTTATTTCATGCCTTGCAGATTATGAACTGATATCTGTAGCCTCCATCCTTTGCTTGCATTTCTTAACTTGGAAATCTCTGCACATTTAGAGGAGCATTCAGTTAAAAAGGAAATGGATTTCTCTGTCTAATTAGTCTAAGTGCTCTCTCCTAGCCTTTGTCCTTGTCTTTCTGGGATCTCATTTATGGTGCTATTTAAAAGGAGCCACATCTGTTACAATGAGCTGTCTGTCAACTAAACATCCCATATCAGGCACAATTTTCTCTCACCTTTTACTTATACTTTTCAATAACAAGATGATAGATGCAGATTTTAGTCAGCAGTTCTTTCAAACTGCTGAAAGGAAAGTTTGCCCTCCTCCCCATCCTCTTCCAGCTTGCAATATACTCTTGATTTAGAGGCACCATGAACACAGAACAGAAAACCAGGATGAGTTTGGCCTCCAAGTTTGCTTTTCTTTAGCCCGTTAAAAAAATCAACTCAGTCTTTGCATGTTTTAATTGAAAAGAGTGTTAATCGCTCAGTAGCAATAGACATATGCCTCACTGTAAATTTTACATTCACCCCTAGCTGTTGCAGCTGGTGTTGATTTAGTGTTACCCCGATAACCCTGCTGGGTGGCTTTTTACTTGATTTACATTCCCTGTGACGGGTGGAGGTAACATTTCCAAGAGCGTGAAAACAAAGTGACCTTACAGCTAGAATCTCGCTCCGACCGGCAGCGAAGCAGTGTTTTCACCACCTAACCTTTAAAAGCAAAGCTCCACAGTTCACCCCGAGCAACACTGCTGCCACGAGCTTTGTTTTCATCTACCAGCCCCAAACATTCAGGGCCAGCTTGGAACATTACGGGATGTGTTGGAAAGAGGCGTTAACCTTGTTCCTGTAGCCTCAGCTCAGGGTAGCTCAGGGAGCACCAAAGCTGCTTGGGCAGGGGCTGCCACCAGGACCTCTTTTACAGCTCCCAACTGGACATTCACAGCACCTCGCTGTGGTGCTTTTATGAGATGTCTTTTTCTCCTGCCTCTGTGGGGCATTTAGCCCATGAATCCTTAAGGTATTGGATCTGCTGTGCCCTGCTTTTAGCAGATCTTCAGAGGCTCGGTCACAAGTAATGATTAATAGTAAATTATTAATGCTATTAACACTATTGCTAACTTTGTCTCAAATGGTCTTGCCCTGCTTGCAATGGGCTTGCTTGATACTTTTTGCAAATCTAGTATCATTCAGTGGAAAGAACTATATATATATATATATATATATTTTTTTTTTTTTAATTACATTTTCTATTAGTGTGATGAGTTACTTTCCACTTTTTTTTTCTTTTTTTTCTTTTTTTTTTTTTTTTTTTACAAATTCTGTTAGGTATGAAGTTGAAGTCTTGGTCCACCATCTTTGCCTCATTTTAAATACAGACAATAGCCTTTGCTGCACAATCAGCTTATATAAAACCAGACTTAATGTTCCTTATGATTCTGTAGGAAGAAAGAGCAGGAGCAAGGCTCAGTCCTTACAAAGAACAAAGTGTGCACCTGGATGAGAAAAATAGCTGTTATCAGAGGGGAGACCAACATGCAGCATTGCTGACTGCCTCTTTATGTTGTTTTCCACCATTTCTGTTTCAGATGACAAAACTCCACCAACAAAAATCGATATTTAACAGCTAATGATTCAAAAATTTGTTCTTAAATGTAAACTAAGTCCTGACACATCATCTTAGTGTACCCCTTAAAGCTCTAGTTGATGCTGCTGGTGGGGATGCTGCATGCAGCCCTTATCTGATCTCACTGAGCCATAGGGCAGGCTCTTTGACACATTTTATCTTAAAGCATAGATACCTTCTCCTTGATTGTAGCTTTTTGTTTTTTGTTTTTTTTTTTTTGGTATTGCCAAGTTTATCGTGAAGCACAGCATACAGCCAGAGGGAACAAAATCTCTGTTTTTAAACAGTGTTCCTTAATGAGGCTGCCCCAAATTAAAACAGCCTCCATTATAACTTCAAAAACCTTCCCACTTCTCGGAGATACACTGCGTATATCTCAGAAGCAAAGTTCATGCCAAAGGGCATTTTTTTAGCTTAGCTGCCAAGTGCTGCATTAACTCACTGGCTGAAATGCTGATTCATCAGACCGTACTCATCAGAAATGCCTGTGTGCTCTCAAATAGAGATTGCTTTTTTTTTCTGGGAGTTTAGATGCCTCTTCTGTGACAAGTTTCAAGCTTTATGGCCTCCGTAGATACCTTATTTGATTCTGGATTGCCACCACAGGTTCAGAACTATCAGTTACCCTTTCAAAACCTCTCATGGTATTGGGGCTGTGGGAGGAGGCATGATCAAACATGATTGAATTTAATTAATTGCTCTTTTTGTTACAAAAGCTTGACTCTCTTTGGAAACTGGACCACAGTTATTGTTATCTGTCCATCTTGTGGAGGATGATTCTGTTTTCAAGGGACCCCAGCTCAACAGGCACTTGTTCTTTCACTGAAACTGATGTGACGCAGAGTGCTTTCAGCTCCCTGGTATTTCCAATTTCACTGAAATAACGGGATTTTAGCAGGAAGATGGAAGTTAAGAGAGGGAAAAAAATAACACAAGAGCAGAAATAATGAGGGAAAGGCACTATGATGGAGAAACTGGGGGAAACAAAATTGATTTGGCACTTCAGGACAAATTAATTGCTGGGCAGAGGCAGATGATGTAACAGAGCATCTGATGAAGGGCAAAATCACCTTGTTCAGTAAATTTAAGAGAGTAGACAATACTGATTCTTTCTCTCATGTTCACATGTACTAAATGTAGTTTAGAGAGGGAAACGACTGATTTAGTTATTTATTTATTAATCTCAAAAAATGCTATAAAATCTATGATCTGTCTCGTGAATCTTAAAGGCTGAATCTCTTTGGATTACCACTATCATCAGTGAATCCAAAACAAACAGTTTCTATGAAATTGACTGGGAAGCAGACAACACATTCGGCAAAGAATACGACAAATTTTATAACATTAAACACCCCCGATATGGAAGTGAAGAGATTCCAGCAAAATTTCACTTTGGGATTTAAAGATACTTGGTTTTGGTCTGAATCTGTTCTAATCCAGCTCCCCTTGCTATTTACAATGTTATTAAATGATAGAGCATTTTAAAACACTGTAATTCCCCTTGCACTGGTATTTTATGGGCTGAAGTCCCATGGTCTCTTATGCAGCTGTCAAAACCTCCAACTTTCCCAGGACAACTGTTACAGTTTATTTAAGTGCTGTCACTGCCAAAATCCTGGGCATTCTGAAAATCTGAGGGTAGCACAAAATAAACTAAAGCTGAGCATCAGGAAAAAATAAAAAGAAAAAAAAAAAAAAAAAAGAAAAAAAAAGGAATATTTTGCTCACTGACTGAGTCAATCTGAAAATGTGTTAGATAAAGAAGACCTTCTTTGAAAAGAAACCACCATCAGAATTTCATTTTTTACTGCAAAACTCAGACCTGACATGCTGCAAAAAAAACAGGCACTTCACCCCAGAACTGGGGGCTGCGTTTGCACCGCTGCAAAAAATACAGCTTTTACCATAGGACAGGCATGTTCTTTCACAGTTTGGTAAATATGACAGTCACCCAGACATGTGCCAGGGATGCCAAACCATTCTGCCGCTTAGCCCTCACTGTCAAATACCTCTACGTGGCTGTTTGCGAGGACAGGAGAGTTATCAGCTTCTGGACCTGAAGGACCCAACCAGGACAAGCACAGAGAAGGAGGATCCAATAAAGATAAGAGCAGGACAGAGATCACAACAAACTACTGCAGGTGCCTCTTGCCTTTTCTCCTTATGTGTTTGCAGGTGCCACGGCTGAGAAGAGGCTGGTCCATCCTGGAGGCAGCAGGGGCACTGCAGAGTTTAGGGCTGGAAGGCAGTGAAGGAATCAGCCAGGCGCTGGCGCATCATTAGGCTTTTCCTCCGCACTTCTTTGTAAGAGGCTGGCTGGCCTGCTGGGCAGCGTGGCCTTTCTGATACAAAACATAGCACCCAAAGAAAACACACTGATCAGTCTTAAGGTAAAGGCAGGGTTACAGATTTAGTTTTCAAAGTTTCCTTTCAATTTATTTAAAGAAAAAAAAAATTAAATTGGCACTACCGAATTTAATGACAAGGCTACCCTGCTGAGTTTGGAGCCCAGAAAGCTATTGTCTCCCTGGTCTATGTATCCTAGATTGTGCTAATGTTTCCTATAATGCGGCTAATAACCAACCATCAGCAATAAATGCCTTGTCATCTCATTGTCGCACACAGCAATAGCTGGAGCAGTGATACTGACAAATGAACCTGCATAATCACTTTAGATTTCTTTGTTACATTTCACAGTGTGAAGACTGCTTCTGCTCAGCACGTCACAAAAAAACAAACAAGAGCTATAGCTGTCTCTTCCATCAATCTTGGCTTATTTTTGTCAGCCCTGTGCCTGTACAGCCACAACCCCACCGCCACTTGGCAGCGGATGGAGAAGCTGATGGTTTGGTGAAGAGGAGATGGATGGTGGTCAGAGGGCAACGGATGGATCTCCAGGCTTTCCCTTCCCTTCTGTAAACAGTTTTTGCCTTGCGAGTGTTACTGGGCAGGGGTAAAGTGAACTTTTTTTGTACTTTCTAAGGCTGCTTCACGTGGAAAAAGAGAAAAGTGGGGAGGGGGGGTCCTCATTAAAATCCGGTTGAGTCTGACATTTTCCCTTTTACCTTTTCAATCTTTTTATAGTTTCAAATCATTAACTATCAGCATGAAGCTCAAAGGTAGCGCTAGCCATCTATGAAACAGTGACACATTTGACAATAATGCTTTTGAAGAGCTTGTCACATCCTCTTCCCAAATCAGTCTCATTAATGCTCAGACTGTCTCTCTTTTCTCCCTGCTTCTTTTCTCCTGATTTCTCTCTAATTAGCTTGTTTTTTTATGCTTCCTCGTTCCACGGTTTGAGCTTAAAAAAAAAAAAAAAAAAAAAAAGGGAAGGAAGAAAAAAAAAAGGAAATCAAAAAAAAAGAAAGGAGGGATGTCATTTCCATGAACCCCAAGGCCAAGTTAATCAGCAGAATTAATGACTCTATTACCCATTAGACTTGGGGCTGTAGCGCTTATATGGCAGCACCCAGTGCTCTCCAATCCCATGCTTCCACGCTTTGCTCTGACAAACGTAAACTTTTGCTCCCTCCTGCAAGCCAGCTCCTCAGTGGCTATGACAACCCATGAGGGCAGCCTAAATATGCCCTCCGTGACAAGGAAAGTGGCAAAAGTCACCTTTTGAAACAAAGAAGGTGGGAAAAACAAGGTAGTATTGACTTTTGTTCTTAGTCTTGCCCATCTTCTGGCAGCACCCCAGCCATGGCAGTCCTGCTGCTGCTGTTCCTCATTCAGGTGTTTGTGGGTATGGCCTGTAGAGGTGGTGGGCACCTCTTGGTGCTTCACATCCAGCATGAGGCCCTGCAAAACAAGATAACCAAGGGATTTCCTTCTCCCAAGGTGCTTTACTTTCCTGTCTTTGGAACCTACCTGCCTGTGCAATTTGCAGAACATCACTTGTCCTTTTGCAGAACAGAAATGAGAGCAGGAAGGCAGGCTCTAATGCCAGGAGGCACCAAAAGCAGTTGAGCTTGCGAGGGGGCTCATCCTGATGTCCCTGCCCCTGGAGGACACAGAGCTGCCCAGAAGGATGGCAGGGAAGAGCTAGCACAGGCTGGGAGCACCCAGGGACAGGCAGAGATTCTCCCTCTTTGTGCCAGCGCAGCCCTGAGGAGTGGGGAGCTGGGCAGGCAGCAAGAGGTGTTAGCTCATCTGCACCTCTCCTTGCTCTGAAGACACCCTAGCCTTTCTTGGCTGCAGATATAACCAAGTACATGCAAATTGACACCTCAGAAAAAGCACCAGTTAGGTGAAAGTTGCGTCCTTTGGGCAAAAGGGTCAGGTAGAGCCCATCTGAACACACTGGAGTGGCGTGGAAGAAAGTCTTTTCCTTCCAGGTTTTTGGACCATCACTGGAGGAGGACAAATCCCAGCATAACCCCTAGGCATTACTTGCACACCTGCTCTAGTTTGCAGTCATGCAGCCTTAAAGTCAGTGGCATCACTGCCTTGACCTGTCTAGGAGCAACCTGACCACCAGCAAGTGCCTTGTTGGAGGAGGGCAGCAAGACATCACACGTGGGACTTGCGCCTCCCAGAACGCAGAGGATCTGCACAGAAAACACTTGTTTGTTTTTAAAAACATTTACATCCTTCTAGCCCAAACAAAAGGAAAGAGAAAATTGAGCTTTCCCTCCACATCATGTCCCTTACGTGGTAAAGCAGCCCCTGTGCCGAGAACAGTGCAGGATACAAAGCCCAAGCTATAGGAGATACAAGCTTCTTACACAGCTACAAGCAGGGACATTTTTAACTAGCAGAAATTGAAATAGAAGGTAAAAGAGCAGTGCTGCATTGCCAGTGTAGCCAAGGGTATCCAGGAAAGACTGAAACCATTTCTTGCATGCATTCCTATCAACTCCATACACACCTCTCAGCTCTCACACACAGGCCTTACTACAGCATAGATGTGAACCAAGGTCAGCCAAGCCCGAGCTCTGCCTCTTTCCTGCTTTGCAGCACTTAAATAAAGGAGACAAAAACAGCAGGAAGCAACAAAATGTCTGGGCAAGGCTCCCTGCTCCTCCAGAGAGCAAAAAGGCTTGGGAGCACATTTCCAATCTCTGCCACATGCCATGGCTTAGCTCAGCCTGGTACTGGAGTTATAACTTCATTACCCTTGTTACAGTTGCAAAAATACACAGAATGCGTCTCAACATTACGAAGCCCCCACCTGAATGTCTCAACGAGCTCTCCCTCAACCTGTCATTGCGGAATAACAAGCAAGGGCACAAGCAAGCAAGTGCATATTCGAGGTCCCTTGACATCCCACTGCCTGTAGCTTTTCACTTTCTGGTAGTGGTATTTCACATGGCTCCTTTTTTCTTCTTTCAAATGCCACCCTGCCTGAGCCTTAAGTCATGGAGGTGCTTACTGAAGGGCCCAATGCTCCGAAGTAAATGGGAGACAGATCTAAAACAGATCTGCAGACCCATTAGAGGCACCGAGGTCCTGGTGTCATCCCCCAAGGCTCAGTCCCATCTCCTTTTTTGCCAGCATGAAGATTTCCGGCTACCATTGTAGGCTGCTGCACACAAGCCAAATGAAGAATATTTTTTTACATGACCTCGGTAATCCAGCAAAAATGTTGGCCTCAAATTTCCCTGAAAAACAGGTAGAAAAGTTACTTTAGCAGTCACTAGGGAAAAATAATAATCAATGAAAAAATTAGGATAAAGCCTACAAGTAAAAACTGAGCAGCAGCCTAGCCAGTGATTAGCATTAGTGCTTCTCCCACATGGAGACATTATTTTGCTACCATATTTTTCACACAATGTTGTTTCAAATTCACTGGACCAATGTGATGGAGCAATTGCTCCCCTCGCTCAAAACTAAACTGACCTGAGAGAACATCCTTGATTTTATTGCTTTGCTTTGAGTGCCTGTTCAGAATTCAGTGCTTCTTTAGATGTAGCTTTAATATGCACTTCTCCAAAGTGCTTTCAACAGTAGATATAGCAGACTGGGGATAAATTTGGCCCAGTGCGCTTAACCACATGAAATAGCCATAAGGCACAGGGGACATCCTCCAGTTCCAACTCATCTGCCCCCCAGAATCCATAATAATAATATTTTTATTTTAGCAGTCATACCTGAAGGCCTCTAGGTACTTTAAAAAAACGTATAGGGTAGTAAAAGCAATTTAGTCCCCGATGCTTGCATATTGTAATTCATGGTAGATTATTATTCCTTTGCACACATATTGCTTTAGTCATCTACGTTTTTATACCTTTCCTTTAACTGTACAACTGCATTCTTAACTATATTTACAGACTGCTGTATTTTCCCTCATTATTTATTCATCATCTCCTATTTTTATGTAAGTTATTGCTTTCAATATATTTTATAAATCAATAACAAAACTTAAACTCCAGCTTTTGTTTGTTCAGATAAAAGAAGAGACAATACAGAGCTATTCATTCTTTGTTGGGCCACTTTACACGTAGGAGGACAGCCAGGATTTGGCCTCAATCCCAGCAGGAGAGGAACCATTAACACTCACACTACCTCTTGTCTCCACTGCATATAACTGTGAGCAGGCACAGGTACCAGCCAACTCTATGCTTGTTGTTGGGAGGATGCATTTTGCTAGCAGTTGTGTTTCAGGAACAATCGATATTCCTTCAACCATCAAGTTAGCTGAAGCTGTGCCATATCCCAGAGAATCTTCTGTCTGGAAGTAGGGGGTGGCATTGGCCAGCCCTCCCCAGAACCACTGCCCCTCCAACAGCACTGGTTCACACACATCCACTCAGAGTGGGAATGCCATGGCAATAATTATCCACCTTACAACTGACAGCACTGGATGTTTAAAAACTTCTGAGCCCGATGTTTTTCCATGTCTTGTTCCC
This sequence comes from Aythya marila, assembly GCF_965140915.1. Taxonomy (NCBI): domain Eukaryota; kingdom Metazoa; phylum Chordata; class Aves; order Anseriformes; family Anatidae; genus Aythya; species Aythya marila. Next base: position 51,674,564 of record NC_139043.1, read on the forward strand.
TTGAAGGGCTTTCCTGAAGAAGAACACTGAGTATGGTTAATCTGAATTAGCTGCTAAAATGGATTAGTTAAAACGTATTAAAGCTCTATGTACGTATTCTCCTTCAGAACTACATCAGCCTTTATAAGTCTTATCTCACCTCACTTTAATTCTGAACGAGAACATCTACACAGGGATTTAATGCAATTTAATAAATCCACTCTAAATTCAGACCGTTTAGCTAGTTTGGTTGTGTTTCCTTCTGTGTCACTGTGTAGACAAGCTCTTAACAAAACGTGTCTGAGAAACGGCTGGCAGAGAGTAGGAACCCATGCAGTGTTGTACCTCTTTTCCTGAGGAATGCTGCCTGTTTCTTATTTTCTCACAAGTATATGCCACTCATAAAGCCTGGCAAAACATCCATGCTCCCTTGTAATTTTGACATAGAAATAATCTTGAACAAAACTTGCTTCTGAAAAAAAACAGGATCCTTTCCATCATAACTGCTCAAAGGTGCCCTTTAGGAAGTCCATCTGGTTCTAGCAGGGCTGACACAAGTGCCTCCTCCATGCAATTCAGATGTTTGAAAAGAAAGAGGCAGCTCTGTCATAAATTCCCTGCTAAAGCATTGAGCCACAATGAGACACAAACACTGTTTTTTACAAAACCTTTTATTCACTGAGCTGTTTTACCAACAGGACCTGCTACAGGGTTGTTGCTATCTACCAGCTACTCCAGCTAAGCAAAGCGAGGTCTCCCTGGAGTTACAGGAGACCAGTTAGGCCCACTTGGTTGTCTGTATCTGACAATGCTGAAATGCAGATCATTTAAGATGCTTAAGAGGAACTACCATGTCTCCCTAACTTTCTTGCCTCAGAAAGGAGAAGGAATGAGCTGCTAATACAAAACCTTACTGCCTGTCTTACAGCTTCCTCTCTTTCCCCATTTATTCATACCAAAATATTTAAGTATTTTTCCTCTCTGTTAGGTAGGTTTCCATTCAGAAGTTACATATTTCACTCTGTTCATCTCCTAAGGGCAGACAGAATATCACATGAACAGGAGTTGTCATTTCTCCACCATTCCTTTGGCATTTGTATCATAATTCAGAATGGCCTGGGCAAGCCTGTAACTTGCAGGATTTTGCAAGTTTTCCTGCACATTTTCTTTTCTGAAGACGTTTAAAATAAAAATCCTCAACAACAGTAGACACAACTTGTACAAGAAAAATATTTGTTGTTGCTGAATTTCAGATGGAGTAAGACAGGCCAGTGAGAGTCATGATGATGCTTCATTGTTTGAGGCATTGTCCTGTGTCAGTGCCTTCTGACAGCAAGCTCTTAGATTGCACAGGGAGAGGAAATATATTAGTTCTTACATTGCACACATCCAGTCACTGGCATCTGAAAAAGACTGGCTTGTCACAGTCAGCTCCACAAGTGTCACCAGACTCTCTGTCAGAGGTAAAAGCAGAAGGGCTTATTCTGGGTTTGATGCCATTCCCAAACTACCAGCTCATTGCAGCTCATTGCCTTTCCTTCATCTGTCTCCCCAAACGAAGTCAGGCACCAGATCCTTAATGTCCTAACAGAGCTCCTGTGTCCCTCTGCCCACGCCTATCCTTGTCTCTTTGGCTCCACCATCATGCTATCATCAAGTAACTCAGAGGGCATCTGCAGTGGATTATCTTTCCTCCACCTTATGTACAGACCGGCTAAAAAATTTCCATTGCTGTAGCATCTCTTCTGATGAGGAGCACCACCCCCTTTTCCTTCTAAGCATATTGTAATGTCTCCCACTTTATATGCATCACAACTTTGCCTATCTGCTGTAGCTTCATGTCTCGTTACCCACCAACCACACCTCCTCGTGGTCACCAGCTTTGCTGCTTGTTCTTCACCTTCTTGTGCTGATGTTTTCCCATGCTCACTAGTACAGACCCTCACACAAAGCCCCTCTCTACACCTGTGTTCCAGCTTTACCTACTGGCCCTTCACATGTCTGCTCTCTATGGCAGGGAAGCCCACATAAAACCAGCCCCTCAACAATGGCTAGGGCAGCTGTTTTTCAGTTTTACAGAATTTTCATTACAATTGCTTAGAATTACATTGCTACTCTTTGATATTCTCCCCTTCTCTTAGACTACATGACTTCACATGGGCTTTTATAACACCAACCAAGCACCACTGCTCCTCAGCCCCAATTTTTCCTCCTGACATGAAGACATTAAATGATAACGTCTGCTTAGCCTGGAAGTACCCTGGACATTAAGATAGGTGTTGCCTTTTCTCTCACACAGGCACAAACATTAGGTGGTCATGTAGAGCATAACTGAAAGGAACTACTGAAGATATAGTTAGTGAATTGCCCTTTTGCTTATAGCTTGTTGCAGTAAGAATATCTGTCATTCTCTTAGTGGTTTGCTGCTTGGAGGGTGATTTTAATTAAAACGTAAAATGTCAAACATTAGTAAGAAGGAGGATAACCCTGTGGGGAGCGAGGATGAATCAAATTTATTAGTCACTGAGCAGCAGGCTGGTAGCCCTTCACTTGGAGAAATTTTAAAAGGCAGTTAATGCGAAATATAGAAGCAGGCTAATCCCCCCCCCCCCCCCCCCCCCCGTTCTAATGAACCATCTGAAAAACAATATCACAGGTTTCCACCAACTGCAGAAATTAAAGGTAAATCTGCTACAGAGATTAAAACAGCCCTGTCAATATCATTCTGCAGGATACAGCAGAGAGGAAGTCTCATTTACAGACTGTAAAGAAAAATCTCTCTCTTAGGGGTATTTCTCCCTGTTATCACGAAACGGCTGTGCTTTGCAAAGTACATAGTGTGTAACAGGACAGGGAGAGCAACTTGAATTTAGTAGCAAGCAAGAAAAACAGCCCTTGAGACTATTTCTTAGGCAACCATTTCCAAGAGGAGAATTTGTCCATCCAGATTTCTCAGGAGTAAGGAAGACTATAGCAGAGAAAGTCGAGATTACCTACAAGTTCCACCTGTCCTCCTTAGCAGAACAATATGCTCTGAATCCACTGGATTGTTCTGTCGGTCTTCCTCCTCATCCACAGACAGACAGCACCCTCATTGTTTTGTAACGTTCCCTTTTAAAAAAAACTGATTCTCATGTACTATTTACAGCATTCAAGCTAACAAACATTCACTTTTTCTTCTCTTTAATTCTCAAATTTCAAGCTTAATAGAAAAAAGGCAAGAGTAGAAAAACATCCCATCTCTCCCATATATATAACCATATATATCCTGGATGATATCCTTGTCTCTAAATTGGGAAGGCATGGATTTGATGGATGGACCACTCTGTGAGTAAGGAATTCACTAGGTGGTCGCACTCAAAGAGTTGTGATCAACAGCTCAAAGTCCAGATAGAGATCAGTAACGAGTGGTGTTCCTCAGGGGTCAGTATTAGGACCGTCACTGTTTAACATCTTTGTCAGTGACATGGACAGTGAAATTGAGTGCACCCTCAGCAAGTTTGCTGATGACACCAAGCTGTGTGATGCAGTCAACACGCTGGAGGGAAGGGATGCCATCCAGAGAGACCTGGACAGGCTGGAGAGGTGGGCCTGTGAGAACCTCATGAAGTTCAAAAAGGCCAAGTGCAAGGTCCTGCACCTTTGCCAGGACAATCCCAAGCACAAATACAGGTTGGATTGAGAGCAGCCCTGAGGAGAAGGACCTAGGGGTGGTGGTTGAAGAGAAGCCCAACATGAACTGGAAACTTGTGCTTGCTGCAGCTCAGAAAGCTAGCCGTATCCTGGGCTGCATCAAGAGAAGTATGGCCAATAGGTCAAAGGAGGCAATTGTACCCCCCTACTCTTCTCTTATGACACCCCACCTGGAGCACTGTGTTCAGCTCTGGGACCCCCAGCACGAGGAGGACATGGATGTATTAGAACAAGTCCAGAGGAGGGCCCTGAAGATGATCAAGGGACTGGAGCACCTCTCCTAGGAAGACAGGCTAAGGGATTTGGGGTTGTTCAGCCTGGAGAAGAGAAGGCTCTGGGTAGACCGCAGAGTAGCTTTCCACTGCCTAAAGAGGTCCTATGGGAAAGCTGGGGAGGGACTCTTTGTCAGGGAGGGTAGGGATAGGACAAGGGGTAATGGCTTTAAACCAAAAGAGTAGATTTAGATTAGACATGAGGAAGAAATTCTTTACTCAGAAGGTGGTGAGGCACCGGAAGAGATTGACCCTGAGAAGTTTTGGATGCTACATGATTGTGGATAGCTGTGGATTGGAACTACATGATCTTTAAGGTCCTATCCGACACAAACCATTGTATGATTTTATGATTTGATATCTATTATCTTGTGACATATTCCCCATAGAAATTACCAAGAAGCTTATGCGGGTTTTGAAAGCCCTTTCCCTTATGCATGCAGCTAAATACACATATTGACACAGAGCTAACAATGCCTTGCAAAAGAAGGGCTCTGTGTAGGGCTCTCCAGCTGCATTTTCATCTCTGCTATGAATGGATGGTGGAATTTGCTCTGAGCCCTTCTATGCACAACAGAAGCAGCAGATTTTTCTTGAGAATCGTGTCTCTGTGCTTCTTTCCAGCACCTGCACACGGTTTAGCTATACGGCTGGATGCAAGCACTCCTTCCTGGTCACTCATGGCCCACACACTTTGTCACACATGGCTGATGGGGCAAGGCCGTGCTCTTGTGTGGAGCTGGTCTGTGTCTGCATCGCCTCTGTGGCTAGAGGGCTAGGTTGCCTACAGCAGAGAGGGTGGCTGCTGTCCTTGATAGGATGTCAGCTCCTACAAGAGAAATCAATCTCAACAAGTAAATGAAATAGGGGATAATTTTCACACTATCACTTTGTAAAGAAGTGATTTATTTTTTATTTTTTTTTAACTTAAGACTGGGTGTAAGTTCTGTTAAAGATTTTGAACAGCTTACAGGTAAAAGTTTCTGTGCCTCAGTTAAACTGTTCCATGCAACTTGAAATCTAATTCTATATGGCAGAAAAGACAGGCAGCATTTGGGGGGTAGGGGGGAAGAATAGAGCAACAATGTAGAGCTTACAAATTACAACCAAGTGGAGCTGTCAGTAAAATCTTGCTCACCATATTGTCACAGAATTTTCCTTCTGTGTCACGTTGGTCATTACTGTAACACTACATGAGAAATCACTCCATCTGTTAAAAAAGAAAAGAAAAGCAGCTGCTATCCTCCTGCAAAGACGGAATTAACAAACACACAGGAACTGCATTCCTTTCAACTTCTGAAGTCACAATTTTAGTCCCACTTTATTTGTGCCACACAAGCCACCAAGCAGTTCTACTGCCGTAGTAATAAAGCCCTCAAAGGCCTCATTAGCCAACACGAAAGACACTGCCTATAGAAGCAGCAATGCCTGTGATAGTTTCAATTTCTGCCCTGATGGTTTGTGGGGATACAGGGTTTCTTCAGTGGTGGGGAAGGCGATGTTAACATTTCAGGGAGCAGGGGCAATAAGCCAGTCATTGCAGTGGAATAGGAGAGGTCTTCATAGCAATGCAAGATTGTCTTGCTGGTCCAGTTTGGCAGCTGAACAAGGTGAGTCCAGCAATAGAAAATAAAAGCATTTGAACATATGAAGTGGAGAAGCCTGGAGCTAGAGCAGCAGGCTGGCAGGAGAGGCACATGGGCTTATTAAGAAGCCTGGGTTGAGGTTTTATGACTTGCCATCAACACTGAACAACACAGGGAGCCCCTGGGAAAAGGTGTCTTCAAGAACACAGCGAGGCTGTAAGAAGGAGAGAGCTGGGTGGGATTGCACCTATTTGCTGTACTTTTCTGTGCCTCAGTTAAGCTCTCTCTGCAACTCAGGGGATGCTGAGCCAAGCTTGGGAAAAGCCCAAATCAAAACCTAATGGAGACCAAATCCTAAAACAATCCTGTTTTTTTCTTACAAATGGCAAGACCATGAAACACTGCTTACCAAAAAGAACAACTAGCAAGACAGATACGGTAACAAGTGCTATTGTGTATTTAAATAGCTGCGGAAGAACGTAGGCTGGTTTGAGTGTGATCAGGCAGGACTGTACTAAAGGCAGCATGTTGCAGTCAGATGGAGCTCAGCCCTGGAGGTTTGCATCCTGCTGACTGCCACCTTCACACGTGTGGGTTCCTGCAGCAGCAGGAGCCATGACCCACAGCCCAGACCTATCCTGTGGCCATTGCCAGAAGCCATGGAGCCCCTGGAGGACTTTCAGAGGTGCATCACCATGCTCTTGTCACCCTTTCTACTCTTTTCTCCAGATACCTGCTTCTGAGCAGAAATGGGGATGAGAGCCTCATTAGAGGGACAGTGAGTATAGCTGCTATCAGGCAGTTCTTTTTTCAGCAGATCAGACTTTTTTTTCCTGGAAGTTTGCTTAAATGAGCTTGTAGCAGCAACTATAGTAGAAGAGAAAATGCATGAGGCAAATGCATTTCCAGCTGTTTGAACAGAAACCCCTGAACTCAAAAAAAAAAAAAAAAAAAAAAAAAAGATTCAGTTTGGGAGCATTCCTGATCCATTTGCTGTCCTGTAGGACTCTTCATTTTACTAAAGGGGGAGGAGGCAGTGCAGCTCTTCTGTGGCAGAAGGAAAATGCCATTAGGCAGCATCATTCCAGCAATCTGTAAGATGGTACTATAATTTCCTGGAAAGAATGAATGACTTTCATTATAAGTGCCTGAGTTGTATCTGTTCATCTGGTCTGTTAATTCATCCAAAGGCTTCACTACCATAAGTGGCTAAATGGCTACTATATCTGTTAGGTTACCTCAAAATAAGCACTAAAAATACTTTATTAATTAAATATTACTTACATTACAACAACTCAAATAAAGGCTCAAGTGAGATGAAATCCCCATTTTCTAGTAAAATGAAATAATTAAAATCCAGGTCCAAAGAGATTTCACGGAGTAGGCAAGCAATGGGTCAAAAGAAAAATGGGGCACGGAGTTCTGAAGTGATGCTGCAGGAGAATAGTAAATCAAGGAATAGAATTACATCTTTCAAATCCCACTGATGCTTTTATAAAGAAGGTCCCTATGTTAATATTACGGTAAGATCTGCAAATAAGTTGTCTAGTAAAAGTGATCCAATAAATAAATAAAGTAAATAATATTATTATTAATAATAATAATAATCAGTACCAACTAAAGTTACCACCGAGCTTTAGAGCTAGAGCTTGCTTTGAGCTGATTTGGAGCACAGCCTGGCCTGAAATTTCCCCCACCTTGGAGCACCTCGTTGTATTCATTTTCCCTGCACCCTTTTGCAGAAACAAGTAAATGCAGCTGGGTTGAGGTGGAAGATTAAGTTTCCTGCCCCTGTCCTGAAGGGAATAAGCAAAAGCTTTAAACAGGGTCTTCCCTGTTTAATCTATCCCATTTATCTGAAGGGCCGTGGAGTCGGGTCTCCAGCCTAATTCTGCCACCTATGTACGTGTGACAGAGCCACTGGCTTAGCATACATTATGGGTTTTAAGCCCAACAAAACACGCTGCAAGGGCTGGATGGCTTTCCAGTCCTATTGTTTTGACCAGGGACAGGCCACAGGCTTTTTATCCGCACAAGCATTTTCTATACCACAAAGTTTGCTGTTAGCATGTATGTGGCTTTAGTTCAAGCCGTTCCTTGTTTTGACAAGAAAGGAAACTGTCATTCTGAGGCAGCCCTACATGAAGGCATTCAGTGCATCTGACAGTGCAGTATTTCAGTGTAAAGGGTCAGCAAAACCGCCGTACCACACATGAACTTTTACATAGCCCTGTTTATTGTGCAAACGAAAAACCGTCTTACCCAGCATGCCTGACCAAGGGTTTGGCACCACTGCAAGAGCTCGTCTATGTAGTAAACTGGATTTTATTGCAGACTGAAAGACTCTCAAAGTCCTTGAATACAAAGAGCTCCATTTAGGAAGAAATTGCAGTGTGTAAATATAATCCACAATCAAGGCTCTCAGAGTCACAAAATAGCATGACTATATCTCTGATTACTAATTTAATCAGGCACCACAAGCACTTAAGTGAAGAACCCCAACCAGACAAAGGGAGCTCCTTACAGCTGTTTTTAGCAGGCTGTATTTTGCAATAGATGTGTGAGCACAGATCCCAGCCTGTAAGTGATCCCATGTCTGTGGGGCAACGTTTACTAAAACAAAGTGAGATTACACCAACATGAATCATAAGGATCTGCACAGACCTAATTCCACACTGGCACACCATGTACTCAGTGTTACAAGGGAACAGCAGCCTTTGCACCTTTCAGACAGAGCTAGAGTTAGCCTGGGTGACTGATTAAAGAGTACTTTTGTTAGAAAGATTTGCTATTATTTCTAATGCAGAAAATAAATAAATAGAGGTAGGGAAAAAAAAAAAAAAAAAAAAAAACTTTCATCTGTAGCCCATACTTCTCCACTTATCACTAACCAAATGAACAGCCTAAATAAGGTATATTCTGCAAAAGGTAAAAGGTCTGGGGAGAGCAAGATCCTTGAGCTGAGACAACCCTGCAAGCTCCAGAGGTGAGAGTCAGTGTGGCAGAATGCACCATGCAGCAGCTGGGGAGTGGAGTCTTCCTGGCCTCCTCCTCCACTCTCCTGAGCTATGTCTGGTGGGAAAAGGGGGTCTAAGGTTGTTTTCTTATTTTTAAGCAGCCAAGAAGGTCAAAGGCTTCTCAGGCTGCATGTTAGGAGCCTTAAATGTATCTGCAGATCTGGCTGCCAGAGACTGAAACTGTGTGATTCCACAGACAACCTTTCCTTTTATCCCCCTTCCCTATCTCCCCTCTTCCCTTTGTTCGGTCCACTGTCACCAAAACCCTTCACAGTGATTCAGTTCCCACTGAAACCCCTTATTCATGGGTTTCTTGGCATGAGAAGGAGCTGTGCCATGGACTGCCAACCCCATCGGGATATCTCACATGTGGCAGGACAACCAAGATAAAGCAACATTTACATCTCTATTGATACGTCCATGACTAGCCTATTGCTGCTTATACGAGTTATTTCTGTCAGCTTAATTTTCTGACAATATCTCAAAGTGATATAAAAATATCCATATGACACATACCTTCTTCATCTCAGCCACCCTCCTCCCTGCTGAGCCCTAAGCAAGCAACGGGTGAAAAAAATTTCACAAAGCCACATAACGTGGAATGTCTGCCTAGTGGATGTATTAATAGCTCAACCCATTTTCTGATGTAATTGCATTAATTGCTCCTGTCCCAACTGGCTTTCCAGGAGAAAAAGGAAGGTTCATTTAAATATTAAACACTGAAAAGTGTTGGGGCTTTAGTTACGGCTTTGCAGGCAGATGTGAAGCAGAGTGCTAAATATCAGAGCTCTGCCTAGTTGAAGGCTGTTGTGTTAGCAGGAATCCTCACCTATTCGTACAAAACTAGCGTGTACCAGATGGCTCCATGGGAGTCAGGAGGCTTGAAATGGAGCAATCATTCAGTCTGCAGATGGAATATACAGTACGTTCCCAGTTAAGTAAGGGGCTCATTTATTCAGATAGATTCTGCATATATGGAACGTGTCTCGAAGGACACGCCAGTTTCCGTCTCCAGATTGTTAGCAAATTTCTAAGCTAGTGTCCATCCTCCACCATGCTTCTGCTACCAGATTCCAGCAAAAAAAGCCACCTTACTAAAAAGGCGGAATTTTGCTCAAGCTGTGCTGAAGCAATACATTGAAGACATTTGCAATTTTTTTGTTATGAAATCTTTCCAATCTTTTCACTCATCAGGCAAACATTTGGAGAGAATCTTCTAATTCAGTGCTCTGATCAGAGCAGAACTACATATTTATATACTAGTTATGACTATTTATCATTGGAAAAAGAAAAAAAAAAATCCATGATTTAATGCTAATTAAGACCTGCAGCAGCAACACCCACTGTTGCCATGCAGAGTCCCAGAAGACAGTCAGCCATGCCTGCCTTTGACGTCTGCAGTAAATGAAGCGCATAGGCAAGATGCGTGCTTCAGTGGAAAGAGGCGAGAAGAATTTTGCCTCTTGAACAGACATCCAGAGAAGTCCAAACTAGAAGTTTCTGACATGAGGCTGGAAAGTTTACATAAAACAGGGAATAAATCACATGATTGGGAGGAGGACAATTCACGTGTATTTTCTACTTCCCTGATTGAATTATTGTTAAACTCTGACCCAAGTGACTAAATGAAGGGAAAGAGAGTGAGGTGGGCAATGGCTAGTAACAGATATTCCTTGTTCATGCACAGCTAGAGCAAGGAGCTGATATTCAGGAAGTTCATCTGTATACTCACTACTTGTGTTGGGGTGTACAACGGCCTCTGTGTGACATCCTTTTTTGACCACATCACAAAACAACTACAAGCATGAGCACCTTTGTAAGTTTTTTGTTGTTGTTGTTTGTTTGTTTTTGTTTAGTTGATTGGTTTTTTGTTGTTTTGTTGTTGTTGTTTTTTGTCCACTCAACCCAATGAAAATTTTGCAGATTAGGGTTCCACAAAGTCAAATCCTTGGTAAAGACCAGGTACCACAGCCATGACCAGCCTAATTTAAAACTCCAGTGTTATTAATTGTATGAGAAAGTAAGCTAGATTCTGCCCTAGACAGGATTAGGGGCTTAAACTGTTCAAAGACAAGGCAAAGCAACATTGCTTACAAGGATAAAGAGCAAATGAGCAGTCTAGCCTGATTTTCAGTGACCTAAGGAAACTTATCTAGGCAAATAATAGAAACAAACCACATACACAAAGAAGATATTTTCAAACGTATATGTGAAAGATATCCATTGCTTCATATTAGATTTTGTAGAGCTGATTCATCAGGGGAAGAAATATGAAGAGAGATCTGAGTTTTTGGTGTGTTTTAACCAAAGTCCATGAAAGTGCAACAAAACCTCACATTCCATGCAGAGAGAAAAAAAACTTCTCTCACTATTTGGCTTCGAAGAATCATAGAATGGTTTGAATTGGAAGGGAACTTGAAGATCACACAATTCCAACCCACCTGCCATGGGCAAGACACCTTCAACCAGACCAGGTTGCCCAAAGCCCCATCCAGCCTGGCCTTGAGCACCTCCAGGGATGGGGCATCCACAGCCGCTCTGGGCAACCTGTGCCAGTGCCTCACCACCCTCTGAGTAAAGAATTTCTTTCTAATATCTAATCTAAATCTACCCTCTTTTAGTTTAAAGCCACTACCCCTTGTCCTATCCCTACCCTCCCTGACAAAGAGTCCCTCCCCAGCTTTCCTGTAGGCCCCCTTCAGGCAGTGGAAAGCTACTGTGAGAACTCCCCGGTCTTCTCCAGGCTGAACAACCCCAGCTCCCTCAGTCTGTCTTCACAGGAGAGGTGCTCCAGCCCTCTGATTATCCTCCTGGCCTCCTCTGGACTTGTTCTAATACATCCATGTCCTTCTGGTGCTAGTGCCCCAGAGCTGAACACAGGGCTTCAGGTGGGGTCTCATGAGAGAAGAGCAAAAGGGGAGAATCACCTCCCTCAACCTGCTGGCCACACTTCCTTAGACGCAGCCCAGGATACTGTCGGCTTTCTGGGGCTGCAAGCACGTGTTGCTAGCTCATGTTGAGCTTCTCATCAACCAACACCTGCAGGTCCTTCTCCTGAGGGCTGAATTTCAATAGCAAAGTAGCTAAAAAAAAAACATGCAGATGGTCTTGATATCTACGTCACATGAAAATCCCAACCCAAAAAAACAACTTCCCACCTTAGTCTACTCTGGACACCAAGCTACTCACTCCAACACACACAGCCCACTCAGAGGCTTCCTAGAGGGACTAGCACCTCCCTGCATGAGCATTTCCAGCAGTTGTTAGCATCCTTCACAGAGGGGACGGGATGGCTTCTAGAGTGGAAGACCACCAGATGCTTCGTTCACCGTCTGCACAGCCTGTGCTGCTGCTGCATACGGGAGGGACTGTTCGCTTAACCCTTTATTATTGACCACTGGGCATAATCTGGGCTCATGATGCCTGACACAGGAGACGTAGCACACGATAATGGTATAGTTTAGAAATGCAAGCATCACAGGAAAAGTACTGATTTATCAAGTCGGAGGAGCAGGAAGAAGGAATTGTTAAGGGACTGTCTTCCATCACTTCCAAAGATGGGAGGAACTCAATTATACCCAGCAGCCTCACCTAATGTAATTGTATTCGCTGGCTGTTTGCCTTTGAAGTACCTCTCCTGCCGTACGTCTTGGCAGTGTATTCTGCCACATCAAAAAGGGAAAGTTTTACTACCTGTGCTTTTGGAGGGCTCATTAAAAACACACCAAGTAAAGAGATGGAGCAGAAAATTGTTATCAAATCCTCCAGGGCTTTCTGTTTTGTTTTGTTTTTCTTCTCAGATCACTCAGAAACCCGTGCACTTTGTGGACTCCATTTCAGAGACGCTGATCGCACGGACTGCTGTTAATTCATCACAGCTTTGCTGGGCTACTTGTCTTCATTTGCCATGAACACAAACAAATTCTACAGACACACCATATCAAATCTGTTCTCCTGAAAAGACACATTCACTGGTGAAACAAAGAGAAACGTAATGGCAATTAATAAACTAACATTTACTGCACTAATTAGCATCTCCTAGAGGGCTTGATTATGTGTTTACACCAGTTAGATACAGCTCAGTATGAGAAAATACCCACATTTCATACATCAAAAGACATTTCTTTCATATTTCCTCTTCCATGCTTATAGTAGTGAAGTGTGAAGACAAGAGCATGAAGGAAGGTAGAATAATTCATTACCTTGTCTCCCACTGATTTGTACATTCAACATTTTTTTTGAATAAACACGAAGTCATAAATTAGCTTGTAGCAAAATAGAATTAATTGAATGTCTTAGTAGGATCATCAAACCAAGGTTTAAAGTCAATTTATCTGCCTGGGATTTTGCTAATGTAGCTTCAGCTCATTAGGGTGAGAGCAGATACTGTGGATGGGACACACAAGCTCATGAAAACACAGAGCAGCCTAGGATCTCCTTATTTAGGAAATATAATACATATATTTCAGATATATTATGCACAAACACAGACACACACGTACACACAGACATGTATTTACATTCCGAGAGAAAAAGTATGAGCCATAAAACACGTCCTTTCAAGAAAGGGATTTTATATTCAGAGGATAGGATAGTCCAAGGACTGCAAATGCTCTCTGAAGGTATGCAGTCATAGAGAGAACACAGACTGTCCCGAGCTTCCTTGGACCTTTAAAGCACAATGTTATTTCCTTAGCTCATGAACAATGCAGAAGCCACATTAGAAAGCAATGGATGCCAAGAGACAGCTTGGTTACATCAGCGCCTTTACCTAAAAGGTAATATTCTGAGGCTGGAAACAGATGCGGGACAATTAGGACACAGAAGTCAGTACTGTGGTTTTGGGAGACGTTTAGGTAACAAATCCTGTATTAATCTCTGCGGATACTTCATTACAGCCAGAATGTTTTCTGTCAGGAGGGCTTTTGACAATGAACTCTCCAGCTAAGCAAGGCAGATGGAGTGCAGCAGGAGCAGCCTGACACAGAGCACACAACCCACTCCTCCAGCCCTTTCCTGGAGGCAGCCGGCTGGTAGGATTTCCTGAGCTGGTGTCACAAGGAGACAGGACATAACGAGTGCCTCAAATGCAGGTCAGAGCGTAAAGCCTGAGTGCTCTGTTCTCCCAGATGTGTCCTCCAGCAATGGCAACAGCTTTTTTCTGGACTAATTGGGGGGGGGGGGATGGAAAATTATAGGGCTCAAGGGCAGCTCACATCTGCACTGGCTAAAGGAAACCTCCGAGGTGTCAAAAGACAAAATGCAATGACTATGTGTCATCTGCTGGGAAAAGGATCACACACACTGCTACTTAACCAACTTAAATCCTGGGGAGGAAGAACCAGCGCAGCACATTAGCACAGCATCATAAGAAGTCGGTGATGGTTTCACAGGTTGATGCCAAAAGGCAAACACAACACCTGGCATACAAAGTCGGCACACTGAGACAGACAAGAAATAGATGGTATTTCGAATCTACTGCATGAAACCAACCTGTGGTACACAACTTGCCAGCTGTGAGCATCTCACATTTGTCACTGCAAACACACCCCATGCTCTTATTCCTATTTACTGCTGCAAGAATAACGAGAAATGGCATGATGAGGCCTCTATAAAAGGGTGATATGCTGTTCAAGTCATGTCTTTAAGACACCCCAAACAGAGCAACTTGACAAACTATTTACATGACTGAAGATACAGATAGTAGAATGATACAGACAGCCATCTCCAGAAGCATCCATATTCAGACCCTCCTGAACAGGGCACTCAGATATTTTTGCTAATGCCAGATAACCACCCTTGAATGTTTTGCTGAGAAAATGTACATTAGAACTTCAGGATGAGGCAGACAATTATCAGTAATCACATCTTTAGTCATAGCTTGCAGTTAAGGCCCTTCTTCATTTACCAGCTACTCTGGTAAACATGACACAGCCTGTGCCATGCTGAAGTCCTATGAGCACTTTGACACTTCACATAGACACATAAACATACTTATCTGTTTGCTAGATACAGTGCAGCAGCATCTTAAAAGGACTATAACCCAGCTGGGAATGGGGAAGGCAAATCAGCTGGCAGCACCACTGCCTTCCTCTAATGGTCCCAGCTTTCAGTTGTCTTGTCCCTCGCCAGCCGTCTGTCCTTCTTCTGTGAGCTGGGTTGGCTGCAGACCATCTGATACGGAGATGTCTGGCACCCTGTGCTCTAAATAGACTCTCTGATGTAGACCCTTATCCTCGCCAAACACCCCAGCACTAGGCTAGATAAGGGAGAGCCAGGGCTGAATTGTGTATATGACTATATTGAATTGTGTATATGACTATATGACAAATACAAATATTTGGCCATACATTCAACCAGTGTGAAGCCTACCAGCACTAGCTGCAATGGAACAATGCCATTCCACATCGGTCCTCCTAAACAGGAGCAAGCGGTTCACAGTGGATTTAGATGCAGGTAGAACTTTAAAATAATAATAATAATAAATAAATAAATTTGTTTTTAAAAAGATAAAAAGGGTTTTTTTTTAATAATAATAATAAAAAAAAAAAGGAATGATCTCTTTTCCTAGTATCTTAATCAGCCCTTTTCTAGACAAAATTCTGCTTCTATTTTATGGAAGGCAACTTAGGACTAAAAAGTGTTGAGCCAACAATAAAGCAGAATCAGGATTGCTTTGAAATCCAGCTCCTAAACTATATTATTCTGTCTCCAAACTCTCCCATGTTATATTGCCTTCTCCTCACATGCATCCATGTGCCTTCACATCAACATTTACGCTTGTAATCTTCCATTCTGTGCACACAAGTTGCTGCCTTCCTCTCCCAGATAGCAGGCGTTTGCCTTTCTGCTGTGTCCACCTCTTCTACAGAGGAGAAGGTTCTCCTGACCCATGAGGTAGGGTAGTGCCTAATCTGTGTACCTCTCCACCAACTAATTTTTGTTGCTACTTAGAATAATGAGAATAATTCTGGAAATGTGTCTGCCTGAAGAAAATAAACCCATTTGTTTTCTTGCAGTAGAAACGATCCTGCTCTAGTTAATAAAGAGATTGTTTATGTTTGGTGAATTTACATTTGTTGGCAACTGAATGTCACTCCAGCTCCACTGCTTCCCTGTCCCTCCCCTTCATGTGATCTGAAAGCAACTTTGGTTTGTTTCTCTCACTCACAGCAAAGCAGAGCTGCAATAACAGCAAATGGTCCTTGGAAATCACAGTCACATTAGGCTTCTGTTCAAATAGCTTTTAGGGCTGTGATAATAGGAGGCATTCCTAATAACTGGTGACTCAGTAAGACCCTGCACAGAAGGCCTCCAAATGACAGTACACAATTTAGAATTTAATCTAGAAACAGTGGTGGTGATGAGATTCCAGCTGGGGACCTTCTGGTCTGAAGGCCAGTGCTGCACCAAACAGTCTAAAGCAACTACTTTACCCATCCGGGAAGGAGATGGATCCCTTCTGTTCCCCCGAAGTTCACAACAACTTTTGCGGCAATGCTTGACCCATGAAGCAGAGAGCACCTTCATTGCCGCCGTGACTCTTGAGACTCACCACCCTGAACCACAACACATTAAACTGCTGATACGTGGAGAGCATCCGCTCGTGCAGCGCTAATATAAAAGTTGGTTCCTGAACAATGAGTTTCAGCACACTTCAGTTCACAGGCCACATATATTGTGCTTTTGGACTGTCCTTGGCCTGCTATAAAGTTAGACTGGATACTCGCCTAGAGAGAGTGAAGAGTTCACTCCTCGCTCTCCCCCTCCCAGCAGAACCCTTGTGTGAAATCATACAACATTAGAATGACTTGTGTTTAGTAACATTTCTTACATGAACAAAAGGTTTCTTCCTGAGAGAAGGAAGCCATGACCCCACAACATCAAAACAAGTGTATTTTATTTCTTAAAACAAAGCCTCAAAACCATCAGTCTGTGCAAAGAGAGGGAACTTCTGCACAAACTTGTCTTCTTAAGAAGAGTCATGGTCCTTGGATGGCCACTGGAAAACAGTAAATGGCCAAAGACCAGCACAGTGATTGCAAAAGGAGAGGATGGATGAAGACCTCCCAAGTACAGGCATACACCCTCATTCAACATTCCTCTGAGGTGCCCTGGCAATATCCACTAAGAACAGCAAGAAGCCTCTCACAGAAGCAACAGGGAAAGTTGCCCCATCCCTGGAGGTGTTCAAGGCAAGGTTGGACAAGGCTTCAGGCAACCTGATCTGGTGGGAGGTGTCCCTGCTCATGGTGAAACTGGGTGGTCTTTAAGGTCCCTTTCAACCCAAGCCGTTCTGTGGTTCTATGAAAGGACAACTCCAGCTCAGGAAAGCAGGTGGAGAGAAGGACAGCTTGTGCTCAGATGATTAAGCCCCTTTTAGTACAAGAAATTTCTACAGACACTAAACCTTAAAAATTCCAGGACAACATTTAGTGGTGGGTCACAAGAAAACATATCAGAGTTTTGGAATTTATTTATTTATTTTACTATCAGTGGACTTCCAATGGGGTGCAATATTTGCTAACAGACTAATTTGAGTTATCCACAGATAGTTCAAAAATACAAAGAGTTCATTGCCCAGATATCTCTATTTAAAATAGATTTGCTTTTGTTCATCAGTGTAAAGCACATGGCTGAGAAATGGCAAAGTGCCAAAATGAAACTGCTCCTAATTTTCAGAGGAGGCCACTGGCTAATTACACAGACTGCAGGTGTGAAGAGAGAAGCTCAAAGTAATCAATAGTAGTAATTAATCTGCTAGACTGGAGCTAAAGAGCTAACAGCTGGACATCAGAAATGGACACATGCAACAAGATCGGCAATAATTACCTCTTTAAATATTGAATTTCCATAGCAACAATTAAGCATATAAATAAAGGCTTGAAATCAAGGCTCCAAGGCATGATGCTGAATTGCAAACACAACATTCTCCAAATCAACCCTTTTAATAAAACAGTAGCAATATGCTTGGGCTGGGTCGACTGGTCTCTGGTGCTAGCAGAAGCTCAGCTTCTGCTGCCTCCAGATTTTTTGGCTGTTCCACCTTGGTTGCTTCCAAACCTACAGGTTCTGCTGTAACTTCTCTTTGTTCAACCAGCATCTAAAGAGACCAGGTGCAATGTATGCCCACCTCACCACCTCTCTTCTAAGGCTCTCTACTTTACAACTTTGGCTTCACCACCCTCTGGAGATGGTCTCCCTTCAAAATGCCCTGGAGAAGCATCATTTGGATCAGGCTATCAGTGCCATCACGATTAGGCAGTATCAGAGTATGGTGGGTGCCCTCACCTTACCTCTGCAGGGTTGTCAGATTGAACAAGCACCAAGCTTTGGGAGAAGCTACTCCAAGCACCCTGCCACCATGGGAAGCACTGCCACTGGCTCTCGTGGAAGCACCCAGATACTTCTCCCCATGCTGCACAGCATGTGTCCACAGCATTGCGGTCCCCCGGCACCTTGTCAGTAGCACCTGCAGAAATGGATACCTGATTTCCCTCTTGGCTTAACGGCTCAGGTTCATTGTAAGAGGACGCTCTGCCACAGAGGCTGGAGGTGCCAGAAAGCCCTCATTAAGCTCAGATTAATCTTCTCAGTAAACAATACTACTTTCTGATATATGTTGGCTAAAACCCACCTATGTTTACCTCAGTGCAGATATCAAAGCCATTTTTTCTCCCTGCTGTGAAAGACAGACAAACCTGCTTGTTGTTTTTTTTCTTCTACATCTCCAGGACCAGAGCTGGCATTGTGCACCCAGACCTCTGCAGGCCACACCTAACCAGGATATAACCACAAACCATGCTACTGCACAGCTTAATGACTTTTAGCAATCAAAGTAGCAATGGTCAGTCTGACTTCAGTTCCACCCTACTTGTAAGTTTAGTACAACGATGAGGTGCCTTCTTCTTCCCAAGAGTTAAATAAGGTCTTTCCAACACATGTGGCAGGCCATATCAACTCACACCTCAGTAATAACACAGAAAAGATCCACTCAGCAGCTACCAGTAGAGCCTATACATCTCCTTTAGCACAAGGAAAACTAAATCAGACCTACAGAAATCCTAAGAAAAAAGTCCTAAACTACATGCTTGATTTTGATCCTTCCATTTCTCAAATTAAATATGGAGCTGGACGGAGGCTTGGGGAATGGTTTTTAGAATTATCTTACATTTTCTGCATTTTAAACATTTCTTTCTCCACCCATTAAACATCATCTCAGAGTTTTCTGCTATCTGGGATTTTTTTTTCTGAAAATCAATAGAAGTAAGGAGCCCATTTCTATAACCTAATAATGGCCCTGGATAGATAACTCAGCTGAGAAGCAGAAACTCCTTGAACTTCCCATTGATTTCAATGAAACTTTGCAAAGGTCCACATTAACTGCTGTTAAGGCAGGATGGGGAGCTATAATTTTTGTCTCAGAAGATGACAGCATTCCATAATCACCCTCATATATTGATTCCCCCAGCCACGCCAGCAATATTTTGGGATCTTCATGGTCTGTAAATATTTCTGTACACTGTATTTCAAAGTCTTTGGTGGTATTGATTTGTGTTGTACCTGTCATGCTATGATATTTTACCAGTGTTTTTGCAGCTTTGGTGCTACATTTTCTGTCTTTCCAACAAGCATACAGGGGTCCAACTCTCTGAAGAACCATTGCCATATACTACCAATGCATCTAAACTTGTCTTATTTTTAAAATTAAATAAAGCAATGAGCTTGACTGAATGACACATTTGACTTTGTATCAGACATATACCAGCAGCTTAACCCTATCACTAGCCCAAGACTATTATGAAGCTCACCTCCTTCTCTCCCACACTGGCGTCTGTGGGAGAAGCAGTCCAGACCTCCACAGGTGACACACAAGCCACTGCCACCAAGTAGTTTTTGGGAGAGATAGAAGCTTGTAAAAAGCTTCTTCCCAAGCTGCTCTTTGAGCAATGTCTATGATCCTGTTCATCCTGGTGCCTCGGGGGTTGGGTGCCAAGGCTTGATATCCAGACACCACAGAGATGCCATGCGTTGAAGAAGAGGAACCATGCCAAGAGTACAATAGATGGCCAGAAAATGCAAACACTTGGACCTCACATCTTCCAAAAAAAAATATATATATATGTATATATATAGTGTGAAATGTTGATATTGTGGTTCAGGGTTCAAAGCCAAGGAGCTCACAAAAGTTCAAACCATTGAGCCAAAGAGCAGAGTTTGTTCTTTGCTCCACTAAATCTCTCCTGCAAGACTTCAGCTAAATCACTCACACCTGCCCTGCTGCATCCATTCATCATTATGCCAGAAAGACACGTGAAGAAATAACATTGTCTTGTCTTCTTTGACTGAATATCAAAGTTGGTTTATAATCCCTTCACAGGAGAGGATCTCTTTTTTAATGTGGTTTATCTAGACAAGTAAGTCAAGACTAGATTTTTCTCCCAGACTAGGCTAAGCATGCATAGTGGAGGCCAGGATTTTGGATAAGGTCCCTCTGTATCACCATTAGAGTCACTAGAACAGCACTCATTAACTCAGGCAGTCATATTGTGAGCTATTAGAGGACTCAGAAAACAACAGTCCATCCTCAGAGCCTTTTTCCCCAGCAGCTCTTGTTCCACTTCAGCAGTCCCCTTCACATAAAGAAATAAAACTGGAGAAAACCTGAGAAACACCTTCCCTCCCTCTGTCATCCAGGATACATCAAGAAACCCTAACAGACGTAGATAAGTTTTACACTAACAGTGACACATGTTTAATGATGGTGTTCAATTGTTAAGTATTTTGACAGAGCAGTAATTACTAAAATACATTGTGGAAAATTAGATTTTAATATTAGTACTGCTAGAAGACAAGCTACGGATGGGAAAGAGAACTTTCAGTTTCTTTCCTATATAACTATCTTTCGGGGAAGAAACCACAATAAACTGTCAGGTCAGCATCAGTTCATCAGAAAAAATGCCAAGGCTGCCTTTCTCAGGATATTTTGAGTGCATTCACACTGGAAATGCACAAGAATAAGAAGTCTCATGATATTTCTGCCAATTCATGTCTGGATTGCATTATCATTTGAGAAATAGACCGAGCTCCTCCCAGGACGGGTAGTCATTTCCATGAAGAGTCATGAAACGGAGCCAAAGCTTGGAGCAGATCAACTGGGAAGCAAGCGCAGAGCATCCCCAGGCCCCTGGCTCATGCTGCAGCAAGCAGGGCTGTGCCTGCAGGTCGTGCTGCTGCCCAGGGAGCTGGGAGCCCTCTGCTTTTGCTAACAGCCAGGTGTCTGGTTTCAACACAAGTAGAAAATTAGAATCACAGCTTTAAAAACACTTCTGTTTTTAAAAATTTTTGGCCTCTCCCAGTTCATTTCTCCCTACTCACTAAGGCTCACAGTGGTCTTGGCCAACACTGCAGCCTCTAGAGAGGGAGACAGCAGATATGCCATAAAGAAATTATCAGGGAAAAAAGAGGCGCTGCTCTAGATTGCACCTGGAAAGAGCTCCTTTACCTCACCCTTGACCAGAGCAGGAGCCTAAAGACATTAGCTTTACTGGGCAAAAGTTAACCTCTGCAAATACTTCTTCTGCGGTATAAAAGTTTACAAAGTTACCAGCATGTACAAGCTTTCATGCCACTACGTGGAATCAAATTTACTTGTTTCAGATAAGTATACACAACCTGCAGGATACATGCATGCATGTGTGTATATGTACACCCACATGTGCACAATAAACAACATTTTAATCACAGTTTAATTATAAAATAACCTTCCAGACAAACATGTGCTTTGGAAAAAAAAAATGCCAAGCTTAAACAGCCCTCTCTTCTCTGTCTTCTCCTAGCCAGATTATGGCTTGTCACTAATTAGTTGACTCATTAATTCGTTCCATGCTTTTCCCACATCTTTTAACTTTCTCCTCCCACAGCACAAGAGATTGCCACGCACAGAAGCAAGATTTCCATGTAGAGTTATGCAATGTCATCAAGTGCTCAGTCTTTTGTGGATCCTGACATGTGCACCCTCTAGTACGGCTCATGTGCTCCCTGGACTGGCAGCCATCAAGTAAATCCTGAATCAGATCGACTGGCTGTACGTAGTGTACTGAGACATAAAGTGGTTGAGGAGTCATGACGTTGGGTGCCAATGAGCAAGGCTCATGCCTCATGGCAGGAGCCAGAGAAGTTGGCTGTATAAACATCTCACATCTGTTTGCCTAGCAAGTGCCACCCGTATGGAATAGCATCGGCTAGACGGAAAGATCTGCCAGGTGCTTTTGAAGTCACTTCAACCCACGGAAGGCACTAAAATGATGCTACAGATCGCTACGTGTTCTTTAGGCTTATTGCTTTGACAATTTGCCCTGGCTGTGCTTCAGCCTGAAGCAGACCCCAATACTTCCTGCCCTCACGTGGTAGTCTCAGCCCCCTGCAGACTCCACTGCTTGTGACCACATGGAACACGTGTCTCATCCTTTGTGTGTAAATCTCGTACTGTCAATCATCTCCAGAATAAATGCCTGCAACAGGACATCCATGGGATCTCTGTATCAGGGCCAGGATAAGTGCTGAAGTTCATATTCCTGCTTGCCATCATAAACCACTCGCATAAAGACTTTGAGCCAGGATTTTCATTTTATCAGACTAGCTAGGCAAACAGAAGTAACATTACACAGGCATCCTCGGATCTACATGCATTCAAAAAAGCACTGTCACATCAGAGAGCTGCTGTTGAGTGAGTGTTAAGGTGAAAACGTGCATCAGCGTGACACATCACAGCCCCTAGATACCGAGAAAGACATTTCAATAAGGTCACATGTCTAGCACCAGCAGACAGGCAGCTCCTTGCAACCCTTGGAAGTGACCCAGTGCCTAATGCAGATGGCCATTTCAGGGAGACTGACATAACATGATTGTGTCTTGTATTAGAGCACAGCTCGCCAGCTAAATGCACCCACCCAACTCATGAAGGCTGAGAATTTAACTGATTTCTATTTCCACATATCTTCAGCTGAAGTCATTGCACAGGAGCGTAGGTGTTTTCACTGAAAAAACACCCAAACCTTTTTCAGAGCTAACACTTGAGTGAAAAGATGCATGGGTAACTTGCAAAGCACTTAGACTACCATATGAGGAGATTAAAGATATAAAAAGAGACACATAGGTGTCATCCTATGACTGTGCAGGTGTCTGACCTGTATAACCCAACTCCTTGTTGCTGGCTCCTTTGCCTTCCTTCCAAATGTTAAGTCTTCTCAGTCTTGAACTGAGAAACATTTTGAGAGGGGAACATTTACTACTTTGGTCTTACAGAGCATCTAGCACCATGGGGCCCAAGCCCCTACTTGACCAAAATGCAAGTAATGTTTTGAACACTGTTTTGGATATGTTTTATTGATATTGTTCTCTTTTTAGGCTGAAGCAGAGGACACACTAAACCAAGATGCCATCTGTGAAGATGTGGAGCTTCTGATTCTCTGGACTCATAGACTTATCCCACTGTTCTGCTTTGCCCAGCCCCATTTGCACTTAGCAGGATGCAGTGCCATGGCCGAATCCCTCTGTTCACATAGACCTACTTGTGACCACTTGCTCTTCCCTCAGGTAAACATCTTCAGTACTTAGTAAAACAACACGCGTGCAATGCTTACCATACCGCTCACACAGGAAATCAAAACTGTTTATTTTTGTAACAGGGAAATTGTAGACTAATTTATACAGATGTACTTATTCAGTCACTCATTAACTGTAAGTATCAAGAACCTAATTTACTGCAACAGCAGCCCACAGATTGTGGCAAATTGCGCTACACAAAGACGCAGGACCCAGGTCTGTTAGAACTGACTTGAAAAGCTGAAGTTTATTTTTAGTATCTGTTTTACATCCAGTTTTCTCCAACAGGATAGATTCTGCCCATACTCTCATCCAGTTCTTACCCACCTGCCTCCAAGCCTAAGTGTTACTATTACTTTTTATTATGATAAGCATTCCTCAGGATGAAGTGGGAAAGCATGTAGGGTCTCAGTGATTTAAAAAGCACTTCAATAAAATTATGCCATTAGCTGATCCCTACTCCTTTATCAAACCAAAAAACATCAGTGGGACATAAGGAAGGGAAATATTCTAGCTTGATTTAAAACAGCTTTTAAAATACACATGTACTTTGAATGGTAAATGAATGCAAGCCAAACTTTTCTTCAGCTCCAATTTTAAAAAAGTTTCTATTTAAGGCACTTAGAATAGAAGAACATCAACAGTAAGGATCAACACATACACACCAGAAAAGGAGATTGTTCTCCATGCTTGCAATAGTTCAACAGCCAGACAACACACCCCAGAGGAAAGAAAAAAAAATACAAAGTTTTTTGCCTCTTTCCACCTGATTCAAAGCAAGAAATAGAGCTAAGGTCTCTAACCATCAGAAGGAAGTTATAACCATCACATAGGCTGCAGGGTATTCTGAGAAAAAGTTTTTTTTCTGAAGTTTCTCCTGTTGGAGCTGTTCTACTTTTTAATGAATATGTATAAATTCATTAAAGGAGAAAAAGAGAGACTAATTAGTATACTTAGCTGGGAAGGCTGGATACCTGGTCCCAGTACCTGCTCTGGTGAACATCTCATTACGTATACAAAGGGGAACCAGGGGCAAAAGACAAGCTATAAACCAGAGAATCCTATAGCTAGGTGGGCAGAGGAAAAGGTTTCATATGCATGGCCACATTGCGACTGAGTGCCCTGAGAAATGGACTCAAACACAAAAGATGATATGATCCGCAATGATCAGTCTAACCTGGAAATCACACACACCCCAGCCTGAAGTACTTAAGGGAGAGAAGAGAATGGGAAGGGCAAAAAGTCTCGTGCTGTCTTCAAGATGAACGTTCAGAACTGAAAATCCCTGAAACTAGCAATGCCCCCTGAAGTCCTAGGCCACAAGCCATCCTCTTCACTACTCCAGACCACCACCTATTAGCTTGGTCAGACGCTTCAAGAGTTTTGAAATGCAAACGAGGAGGTTTGGAATACAGAGCTTTTCCTCTCATCATCCCTTTCCCAGACTGACACATGTAAACTTTAGTGTAAACATTCATTTATTGCTTGCATTTGCATTTATAAACTACACAGAAAAGATTCATACATACCCATGAACACAACTTTCATATCAGTCAGACCAAAATTAGTGAAACCAGTTGAGTAACAAGGTGGATGTTTTACATGTTTTTATTCTAACATTATCCTATAATAAGCTATACTATTCTGAAAGTGTTTTAATGTATTTTGTATGTGTTGTGAAATGCTTTTGTGGTCTCTTGCCACTGCACCCTGGTGAAAACCGCCCCCTGGTTAGAAGTGTTTGAATAAATTACTAAATCCAGCACAAAGGAAGAAAGCAAGTGCAGAAATTAGGGAGGAGGAGAAATCAGTGCCAGGAGAGAATATATTCTTAGACACAAACTCCCTTGCATAATACTTTGTTCAATAGATCGTGTTTTTGTTTAGCACTGAGGGAAGAGACTTTTTGCAGATTAGAACATTTTGAGCATTTGATGGAAGGCAGGGAAAGTTTATTTATAAGCAGAACAGTGAAGGAACAATAGGCACTAACATCTGTAGTCACTTGTGAGTTATGTTTCCAAGTGTCAGCCTAAGAATATGAATTATTTCTGTGAAGACCATCTAGTTCATCACCCAGTCCAGGTCAGTGGAAGTAAGAGACCCTGCACTAACATTATTTGTCTTCAAGACTAACCCCATACAAGACAATGAGTCGTGTCATCCACCCCACCCCCCTTTTTTTTCCTGGAGAACAGACATATTGTATTTCTGAAGAGCTTTTAAATCACAGAGAGGAGAAAAAAAATCATTTCCTCTAACCCTTCTTTTTCTCTGTATTGAAGGTATAAAACAGTGCTCCACCTGCTACCACTCACAGACCAATAACTTAAATTTTTGGCACTTATTTACAGACTCAATAGATCCATCCACACCTGCTTTTCCCTTAATTAGTTGGCTATCCAAAGGCTGCAGACTGGCTGCTGCCAGCTTCCTGTACTAATAGGAAGATCATTTAGGGCTGATGTAAAAGCACAAAATAAATAAATATATAAATCTCATACAGAAACACTAACGAGGAAAACCTAACAATAGGGAAAAAAAATAAAAGCTAAGAGGTGATGTCAAGGTTAACACACTTTGGGGGAGGGTTGGTTGTTTGTGCCGGACTTTTTAATGTCACATTTGTGAAATATTTAAACACGTAGAGATCTGTAGGGTGCCAAGGAAGCCATGCAGGGCCTCGATCCAGTAACATCACATCTTGATCCATCATTCAGGGAGCTCTGGATCACCACTGAGATGAAATCTTTGACCTCCTCCCACTACCCATCTTATACAGAGAGCTATTGTGGTTGTAGGAGTCAAACTATTATTAGATTAGCTATTAGCCAGAGGGAGGAACATGCTTAGGAGAGATTTACTTTCTGTAGTGCTATCAGCTGAGTTGCTGGAATAGTAGGCGTTTGAAGACTAAAATGACAGGAACATTGCACGAACCTAAACAGGCAGGGAATGTTTTTCAAAGAAAACACTTAAGTCTTATTTTTCCAGACTAGTAACACAGAAGCAGCGTTGCAAAAGCAAAACAAAACAATACACATATTTATTGCTTTAGCCAGCATATAACCTCGCAAAAGAAGTTGTTAGTATCTTATCCCCAGATATGTACCATGTCCAGGCAACACCCTGTTACAGCTGCACCCAACCTGTTTCAAATGTTAGGTTTAGCTTCATACAAAGGGCTGCAAGTTGCAGAGAAGACGGGTTTTCTTCAGCTCTCTGCTGTTTTCAGATCTTACATTAACACATAGGGCACAGCACCCAGCAGAAGGGCATCGTCATCCATCTCATGCCCTCCAGACAGAGCTGTAATTGCATAGTCTGGTCCTACCACTGCTCAGACCGTTCAGTTCTGTTTTTAGGAGAGTAACTCTAATAAAGCACTCAAGTTTTATTGTTTCCGAGGCTGAAAGAAGAAAATTGCCTTGTGGTATATGTTAGGACAGGAGGAAAGGGAAACTGTATAATTAAATACCTAAGGATGAAATAGAACAAGTAGGGTAGTGGGAGTTAATTACTCATCTGAGAGTTTGCTTTGACCCACTCTTCTGCAGTCACACCTATTTCACTGCTAAGTTTCAATAGCACGTTTTGTTCTGCTCCAAGACTCAGACCTGTGATATCATATTAGATGAATTCCCCACAATGTTCTTCTCTGTTTGGGAAGTGCTGTAATTATAGCGACTGATCTGAAGACCAATAGTTTGAAAACGTTGCCTAAGGCATACCGAAGTCCCATGACTTATTAACAAGTCATTTTTCTCCCAGGGTGTGTGTGGTGGTTTGGTGTGGGGTTTTTTTTAGCTGCTTCTTGAAATATCATTTACGCTTCGCTGCAACATTTCCCTGATGTTGTGGGGATGCCGAAAACCAAGGATATGAGGTGGCATTTGAATGTATTTGTTGTGAGGAGCTTCTCCTACTCTCTGCCCTCACCTGCCTGGGGGCTGCCCAGGATAGCTGAGCATCATGGACTCCCCAGTGCACCCAGAACAGTCCAGACCCCTTTCACCTGCCTGAATAAATAAATAAATGCTATTTTGGTACATATTACACTCATCTGTGAGTGCCACTAGCTCACTCCAAGCTCAAACTCCAGCAGGACTTGTCATACTTGCTCAGACCCAGAGCCCCAGCTCTTTGTCACGCACTGGGGCAGCAAAGAGGCTGCCACAAACCAAATCATTACAAATGCTGCAAGAGAAATTGATGGAGATAGACCACAGGACCATAGGTTTGATTTCCCTTCCTTTTCTGCTGGCTCACAAATAATTTGAAAACATGACAGTAACTTCCATTCTGATAATAATAATAATAATAATAAACAAAAATGAATATGGCCACTTGATCACAAAACATACTGTTTGCTCTTTAGTGAAATATATAGCTTAAGTAAAAATAAATAAATAAAAATGTTAACTTCAACTGCATAAGTCATCACCATTTTTAACAACAAAAAAATGTCCATTGCTCTTTCTATCGAACAAACTTAGGAAATTCACTCACAAATACTTTTGCTATCAGAAAGCCTACACTACTCAGTAATACGTTCCAGTCTGGATAAGCAGTTCTTTGTAAATAAGAAAATCCAGCTGGACAACTGCCCCCTGACCTCGGTTCCCCTATAACACACTTTGCAGATGCAAGGGAAGCAAAAGGCTTATGCCCATTGCAGGACTGCATCCGAAACTTTCCTTCTGCGCACAGTAACTGTGCTGCTGGTGTGCTGTACCAAATGGAAGCTGCGCACACCTGCCCCACACTCAGCTACATAGCCTACAGCAGTACCTCAACCCAGCACTAAACCCATTAAGTGAATATTATCTCATGCCTGGCTGTCATTAAATTCCCGTTGCTAAATTTTTCTCTGCTTGCCGCATGTCAGTGCTGAAGTGAAGTTCCCAAGTTCTCCCTGGGACACAGGTAGCATTATTCTTTATGCTTACAGATAAACACCCAAGTGTGTACGTTCAGCACCTCCTCTGTCTCACCCACAAATTTTTCCATATTGTACTCCAGGCTCTGCCAGGCTCCAGCTAATCCTCCCACCATTCGGTACTGCTCCAGCTAATACAGTGACTGCAGCTGGAGTGGTGGCGGATAATTCCCAGTGAGCATTGCCAGCTCCAGGGGGGCAGAGTTAATGTTTTATTGGCATGCACTTGATTCTGTATTTCCTGGATTTGAATTTTCCACTTGGAAAGGTCTCTGCTACAACTGGGTCATCTCAACTCTGCATTAATAGGGATTTTTCCCCCCCACACTCATAGCTCTCAGAGATTCTTTGTGGTAAGGTAACCGCAATTATCTTCAAAGACATTCTGATTTTTTAGCATCTCATGTTGCATATCATGTCTAGAATCAAACTGAGATTTGTAAATCAAATTACAAATCCCAGATACCGACAGCAGCCTAGGCTCGTACAGAAAGCTGTAGATGCAATACACCAATGAAGACATCTACTACTCAGAAACAAGCACACCTCTGCAGCATCGGTATGAGAAGTCCCTTTAGTAGGGGTGGGAGAGGCAGCTTGCTGTGCTGGGACAGCAGGACAGAGCCAGGAGCTTGCTGTAGTTTTTAGGCAAATGTTTGATTTCTAGGAGGAACACTCAGGTCACGTACAGAAGAAGCGATGACAGCGCAGCAGGTTTGAAAGCCCTAGTGGACTTTCAGCCACCCCTACGCACATGGGATGAGCAGTGTCCTCACAGACAGCCCCGCTGATGCAATGAAGTGGGAGGAATCAGTGACTTCTCCCCCATCAGCTAAACAGAATAAACCACTACTGGGCCCAGTTGACCACCCTCTATGATCCTATGTTAAGCCAACGTACCCATGGGGAAGCTTCTTCAACTATATGCCAAACCAGAGCATTAGGAGTTTATTCTGGTGGTTTGGCACAATTTCGGGGTTCTCCCCTGCTCCCCGCAGCCTTGTAAAAATGTAAACTTGCCCAGAGACTGTAGAGAGGGAGAGCCAAGCCTTGCAGCTTTTCCCTTCCATCTTTGCTCAGCTGTAAATCATTACAAAGCAGGCAAGCCAAGAGAGCTCATGGCCTCATGGTGGCTGCAGAGAGGGGTGGACAACGCCAGAGCCCCCAGCTGACCCTGTAAGAGGAACCTGTCCCCCCATAAAGGGAACAGCTCTGTTGGAGGTCTTGCAGCACACCATGGCCATCATCAGTAAGACCCCTTCTCCCCCAGCATCTGTGACTGCTCTTTTCATTACTTTTCTGCAAGCTCCCTAGCTCTCCAGCCATGTACCAAAGCTTTCCTGCACTCATCCTCCCTCCCAGTCCTTCAAGGTAAGGTTACCCTGATGCACCAGCAGCCTGAGTCACTTGATCTCAAGGAGCAACATCCTCACCAGTGCTATTACACACTAAGCATGCTCGCCCACACTCAGTCACTCGTAGGTGACCGCTTTTGGGCTGGCTCAGAAGTAGTCCCAGGTCCAAGTCACCTCTAGAATATATTACAGCTTGGACTCAGTTTTCATTTTATCATCACTTAAGAACATGACAGCCTCCACTAGACTGGAGACTAAATGATGTGGGCAGAGTAGTTTATGCTGACCTTGAGCAGAGGTTTCTCATTCAGTAGTATGGGAAATGTCAAAGCTGGCCAAGCAGCCATTTCTCTAGGATGACCCAGTTGTTTCAACCCTGACAGCCACTGGGTAATATACTTCTTTTTTCCTCTCACTCTCTCCCACCCTCCACCCAAGCATCAGTGGGGAAATAAAAATAATAATCCTTTATCTATTGAGTGAAACAACCAATAGATTTGACTCACCCTTTTGAATAAACAAGCTTGAGCAAAGGCTATTTCTAAGGAAAATTCTCCCACGTCCTCTGTGTCCCACCCTATCTTACTGCAGTATGAGCTGGATTTTAATTCCTCAACTAAAGTGTTTGGCTTCTGCATTCCACACAAAAGTTTTTAACTATAGACCTCTTTTTATCTACTCCTACAGCTGCTTCTTACAATTACATTAGCTATCTATTTATTTTCCTGCTTGGGGAAAAAGGAAGAAAAAAAAATAGTCAAACCAAGCAACTCACTATTACGTCTCTTAAAGTATATATGCACTTTTCTATAAAGCTCTGCAAATTCTACAAAGCTTCATCCCCTTCTTCTCTTAATAAGGCTCATTTTAGAGGGCACCAATATTCCCAAGGAAATGGTGCCTTCTACTCTTGCTGCCCCAGAAAATGCATTTCAAACATAAACAAGCTAGCAGCAACCATATCTTTGTTTGGCAAACGTGGTAGTCTCATCACTTCATCCTGTTCATAGCAGCACACAAAGGAGTACTCTGTAGCCAGGGGTAATAGCTGATCCCATAATCTGGCACTAACACTTAGAAAGATTAATTACCCTATTAAGATCTTAGACACTACTAAGAAAATCTTTGTATAAACCTTTTAACTCACAACAAATGTAGCGTATTTGGTGCCATCAGTTTGTTGCACAATAAAGGTTCTCACCCTCCCACACTTGTTCAGTTTTGTCTCTGTCTCCCATGCTATATAAACACACACACGTGCTCACACACACAGCTTTTTTTTTCCCTTTTTTCTCTCTCTCTTTTTTTTTTTTTATTATTATTCCTTTGTATTGGGAAAGCAGCAAAAAGTACAAGTGTGTTTGGAGCAGATAAAGTAAAAACTCCTTCTGTCCCCAAATTGGCTGCCTCAGAGATTAAGCAGCAAAAGCAGACACTCGCTGATTCAAAGGCTGCTGCTGTGTCAGAAACCAGAGGCACCTAAGCAGACTCGGGTTGTAATCCCTACGCAAATTATATAGCCAAAAATACAAGGAGGGTTAGATTATTAAAGGCTGGTTATCAAAGACACCTTCTGAAGTGCATCGGTGCTGATTAGCGCCATCAGATGCCAATGCAAAACCTCAGCCTAGCCCCCCACATCCACATTATCTTCCTCTCTCACCCTGTCCTTCTCCACCACGTTGTCACCAGCAAGAAAAGTTGCAACCGTGTGGACAGACGTAGATAAAGAGCATGTGAGTCACCCAGTGACGTTTAAGAGCACAATTATTGCCCCAGCTCCCAACAAGGCGGCTGTGTGCGAGTGAAGTCTTGCACAAGACAGAAAGGGGCATCGAAGGCAAGCAGGAGCACACAGGACATAATGTTCAAAAAAAAAAAAAGCTTTTTAAAGTCTTAGATGCTTCTGTCCCACAAAGGAAAAAGTAGGAGCACCTTCTACCTTAGGTCCTAAATGCAACAGGCATCAGCAGTAGCTTTAGGTTGCCAAACTATCCATGCGACAAAGATTTCATCTGCTTTGATGCATCCCCTCTGAATACTCGTTGCCTGAGCTTACTGGCTTGATTTCATATCATATCTGACCTTGGGACTGCAGCAGGAATCCAAAAAATTTTAAAAAAAAAAAAAAAAAAAATGGAAAAGCTGCTCATCCCAGTTTTCTTGATAACTGCTGGGCCCAAGTTTTCCTCACTTCCATTCTTTTATTGAGGGTTATTTCATGTCAGCAGCAGGTGCAGGTGGGCAAGTGGCCATCCTTACTGGCACACAGAAAACGCCTGACACAGCCACAGCACTTCACCAGGAGTTGCCTGGACAGCTTTTGTTGTTCCCATCAGCCACACGAGTAGCTGCTGCTCAGCAAATCAGCCCCTGATGCCCTAGCAGGCTCACCACATTTCCAGTGCTTTCCCCACAAACCCCCTCAGTAGGATACCACTGAGCCTATCTGTGCAACCCCATTGCTCGTACAGGCAGTCGATGACATTATTTGCAGAAGCCTGCTCTGAGGATGACCCATTTCTTCCTCCCTGACATCTGGTAGACTCTGTGCTACTTAGTGGCTAGGACGGAAAGCAGCAGCCCTCGTATCTCCTGCTGCCGCATCCAGGTCCCTTTCAGTGCCTTCTGGCCCGCACGGCTCCTGCCGCAGTGATTATGGAGACAGCAGTTGTGCTGTAATTAGGATCCTCCTGGGCCAGCCAGTCTGAATTAGCAGCAGAGGCCAGCTGCTCTGCTGCCAGCAAGATCTTTTTGGCACACCCTCCTCTTGGGCACTCATCCCCTCCTGGAGCCCATTCTCTCTGCCCGACCACCAGTGACGAAAGCTGGGACAAGCTTCCCATGAAGAAAATTGCCTCCCCACCACTGCTGATCCCACCACAGGCAGACAAGGCTGTCCCTATGTAAGTCAGAGCCCAAAGTGCAACCCAGTGCCTCCATGTCCCATCCCACAGAGGCCCCCAGCTGCTCCAGCCCTTCCACACAGATACCTCAGCCAGGAGGAACCAGGTTTTGCAAATGGGTTGCACGTATTTCTTTTAGTATCAAGAGGGGGGAGAATCTTCAGTATTGCTCTACTCCATCCTTTTCCCTTCCTGATGATGACCCAGACAGTTTCAAGGGCGACTAGCTCAGAGCCACCCATAAAGAAACTCTCATTGTGGTTTCCACTTTTCTAGTTTTTCCAGAACTAGTGCTCTGCACTATTCTTGCTTTATTTCATTAAAGAACAAATTGTGAGGCTTTTTGTTTCCCACTGCTAGCAACAATATATAATAGTTTATATTTTAGAAAAAAAAAAAAATATATATATATATATGTTCCTTTTTACTTTTGATTTGTTACTGTCTTTGTATTTCCTCTGTTCAGACTTAAGCAATAAACAAGCCATGGTCACATTCATTCGTGGTCAGTTTTATGTTCCCCCTCCCCCTTTTTCTTTTTAATTATTAGAAATCATTTCTGACAGCAACACCCCCTCCCACAGCGCTATACGACCATGAACAATGCCCAGAACAGAGATCTACCCTTGGTTTTCTTATAGAGACAGTAGCTCCTTCTGACGTGTCGGTTCTCCGCCTTCCACACTTGTTAGAGGGGATGAGTCCCTTCAGCACACTAAGCAAAAACACTGTAGTTACTCAGTGCCATTCTGGTGAGGAAAGCTGAGTTTTCCTAGCTTCATAATGCCAAGTCCAGGGCAGATTGGTGAATAGCTATGAGGTTTGATGAAACAGGTTCTGAAAGTGTGAAAATTGTTCTCAGGTACTGCCAGTAGAAGCTGGTTTAATTTACAATCATATTCCTATTCCTAGGTTGAAGTTTTCATCCTCTTGCTCTTAAATTAATATCAAAATTACCATGCAGAAACAAAAAAAAAAAAAAAAAAAAAAAAAAAGGAAAAAAAAATGCACCATAATTTAAGGTTTCCATCTGCATTTGCTTTTATTAAAGTATATTTTTCCTTTTTTTTATTATTTTTTTCTTCTTTTGTATGTGTTAAAAAAAAAAAAAAAAAAAAAAAAAAAAAAGTTTGAGCAGGGCTGGTTTGATGAATTTAGCCACTCTAAACTGGCCACATCGGATACTGGGAAGCTAGAGGAGACAACAGCTGCGAGGTACGCTGAGGAGGATACGCGTGCATTATCTCCCCATATATTCCCCCCAGAGAAGGATGCGGGCATCCCACAGTACAGCATTTAGCACGTGCCTTCACCACGCAGTTTGCATTCAGTTCTCTCTGCCCTTTGCCCGGTGGTTTAGCTGCCGCAGGGATGGGACACGAGTCCTCGGCCACCAGGCTGCAATTCCCCTGCCCACAAAAGTCACCCAAGAGAGCCTGGCCAGAGCTCCCGGTGGCCCTGGGGGCAGCAGCAGCCTCCCTCCTCCAGCAGGTACCCGGAGCAATGCAGGGCCTTCAGGTCTCAGCATCCTACAGGGATGCACACAACCCGTGGGTTAAAGGCAAGCAACCCACCCAGCACATCCTTCCCAATTCCTGATTAAAAGTCATACGAGGAGAGCCTTCGCTGTGCATCCTGCCCGCTGCGGATGGACGGACAGACGGACAGAAGTGCGGGCGCTGTAATTCCGTGTAGTTTCCCTCCCTCTAGCGATGGAAACAGAGATTGCGGGGCACTCCTCGAGGGCTCGGAGCAGAGCACAGGGGGGCTGCGAGGAAACCCCCTGCAGCTCCAAGCCAAGGCAGCTGCCCTTCGGCAGAAAGGTACGTGTTGGGAGAGCACCACGGCCCCAAATAGGGGGCTCGGCAGCCTCACGGCCCCATTTCCACCCGCAGAAGGAATCCCCTCTGCCAAAAGTCAGGGGCAGGACCTCTGGCTTTGACCCACAAGGCACAGAGGAGAACCAAACGGGATGCTGTGCGTGAGCCACTCCGGCTTTCTCGTTGTTTTGTCCAGGTTTAGCCTTTGCGGGGCTCACAGAGGAGCGTGTGTCTTTGCCACAGCACTTGGCAGGGCTTTTCAAATATTTACAAAGTGTATTCGGTACCCCCTGCTAATAATAGCCCAATGGGTCCCCAGATAGAGCACCAGAGACTGAGGCGCTCTTGTTGCGGCTGTCGTGTCGCAGCCTGGCTGCACAATGCTGAAAGGCTCCTCAGTTCGTGTAAAAGGCCAGGAGACAAGGAAACAGATCGCAGAGGTTCCCAAGGCTGTTATTTTAGGAAACGCAGCCCCAGTGGCGGAACTGCAAACTTTCTCCAACCAAAAGTTGTGTGAGGTCTCTGATCCTTACTCACTTTTGCTCAGCTTGCTTGCTGGAAACTAAGAACAAAAAGCCTTAGAAGCAAACAAGCTAGCTGGAAAGATATCTCGGGCTTACCCCTCTGAAGGGTAAAATATTTCAGTTTTGACCATGCCATATTTCTGATACCAGATGCCAAAACTGAAAGCCATAGTTTCAAAACACCCTGCCCTAGGAGCTGAGCTGTACAACTAAAGCCCATCTATACAACAGGCAAAAGCAGAGCCTAATCTGTTGCCTAATCTGTCAATCCTAAACCACCTAGAGCTACCCAAACTTGAAGAAAGAAAGCACATTTGCTTGTCATGGGCTGACAAGGGAACCAAGCAGATCTTGTCTGACCATTTGTAAAGAGAACCCCATTTCCCAAAGTGCCCACAAGCCCAAAGCCCACACTTCATTTGGGTTGAGATCCTGGCATGGATGTTGGCCTCATGCAGCTGTACGGTGATGGTCAACCATGCCAGCACCATGCTGACACCCGTGGGGCTTTTGGAGCTTACTGCCACATGGAGGCACCAACACAGAACCAATGTAATCCAAACTGCTGCTCTGGCTGGGTGGCCAGGCCCGTTTTCACTCTTTGTATCCATCCATTAAAGTTAGGGAGGGATCAGGCCCACCTCAGCTGCAGGCCCTTCTTGGCGTAAGAGCAGTTACAGACCGCAAATGAGATCCAGGTCTCAGGCTGCGAGTTCCCTCTCTTAAAGCGTCACTCAAGTCCCACTCAATCTCAGTTTGACTCCACCATGCAATTAACTGCTGTCCTAAGTGGAAACACTCTTCTGAACCGGGCTCAGAAATGCTGTTTTCCTGAAGTACATCACAGGAGCAGCAAACCAAAGAGAGCGGCTGCCTTCAGGCACGGCACCACCAAAAACAGTCCCTCTGGTGCAGGGCAGTGGTGAGCAGGTCGGTCTCAGCACAGCAGGATAAAGTTTCTTGTCTGATATATGTGCTTTTGGGGAGCAGAGGGGGGGAAGGAAGGAGAAGCAGCAGGACTCACTGCCTGTATTTTGGTGCCAGAAGTATTAGTAGCAGCACTCAGCAGTGGTGAGGTTGCTGTGTGGGGCACATCTGGGGCTCCAGAAAATCTGGAGTGGGGCCAGCCATGAAGGAGTCATGTCTCTCCCCCGTTTCCAAGAGCAGGCATGCAGGCATGCCAAGGACACAAATGTACTTCACATGAAAGTCTTGCACAGGAAGTCAGCACAGCCCAAGCAAGAGAAATTTGATGCACATGGACACACACGTGGCACTCTCTCATGGCTGTTATCCCAAGCCACAAACTGGTACCCCTTTAGCAACCCCTGAAAACAAGAGGTTGCTTCATTAGAGTGCCCCACAGAGCTCAGGCTTCAGGAACTGCCCAGAACCCCTTTGCAATATGTTTGTCATCCCCTGTCCTGCTCTGGGCTGAGGCCAGGCTCCTGTTGGGACAGAGATATGTCAGCTAGAAAGCCTCTGAAGCAAAGTCCTTCATAGCGGTAGGTTTGTGCAGGTAGGTTTTCTTCCAAACAAGCTTAAAAATCCCCACTAACATCCAAAAACACGTTAACACTGACACCAAAAAAAAAGTGAGGGTGAGCCTGCCAGTTAAGGGGAAAGAAGCGTGACTGCAGCAGGATTTCTAGGAATAACTTCACTGCTCCTCTCCCTCAATACCTCATCTGAAGAGCAGCAAACACAGAGGATGAAGCTAGGCACACGCAGATGTCTCAAGGATCCATTCAGGGCAGAGGCTGTGCAGGGAGGCTCAAGGCTCAGGCACAGTACATGAAGGCAGCTCTGACTGTCAGCACTATGCTGCTTGTGTCAACCAAGCTGGATCTCACTGGGTTTGATTCTGCCACCCATAACATTGATACTTTGGGCAGGTGGCCACCCATCCTGAGGGGCAGGTCCCTTTGATAAGCCTTCTTCATACAGTCAACTTTAACCTAGAGCAGTGGCTCCCAAAACTGCTGCTGGGAGCAGCCAGCCACCAGGAGCACATACGACCCCCCTGAGACATTTGAGTTTTTGGTAACAACCCAACAGCCCATGGAATAGGTGATGCATCTGGATGCAAATCGCATCCACCACTGCACTATGTGAACAGAGCCTCCAAGGATGACCAGAGGGCATCACCACAAAGCAGATCTGCCTGTCACATCGTAGTCTGAAAGCCCTCCAGGCCACAGCTATTTAGCAGCCCGCGACAGCACGGGGCCACATGCTTTTCCCCAAAGAAAGAGGAAACATCGGAAGAGCACAGTAACAGCCACATGCTCTGTTTCTGCTCTCCTAGAAGCACACGAGTAAATGCTAAATGCGTGGGGAAGATACAAGCTGCAAAATATTCTCAGATGTGTATGTGGGTTTCTGTCTATTTACTTCACAACAGTTAAAGCATTGCCCAACAATGTTATCACAGAAGCGTTTGATGAACCAAGGACTCGCTTCTGGTTACCAGATAGAGTAATTTTCTACGCAGATACTGCAATTTGTCCTTCAGAAAACTTCACAGCCTTGTCATGAATCTCTATGATTTACAGTACCTGCTGCTAGCTGGAGCTCACAGATGGAGCACCAGTACTCCAGACTGACAATACGCAGCCAGTAACGCTGAGCGAGGATGTGTCACCTCTATAAAGGTTGAAAATAGGACAAAAATACCAGAGAACAGAATAAACTTCAGGGAGAGGCTATTTTAGTCTTCTCATCTGAATATTCAAGCTTAATTTGGTATATTGCACTGGGCCAATTAGACACCCACAAAATGACACAAGACCGGCTTGCCATCGATGAGCATTTTGGGTTTGTAATTTTTCTCAGTACACTTAGTCACTTGTTATTTTGTGGTCAGCTTATGGATGACTTTCAAGGGAACAGGGAAGGAGGGGACATATTATCTTAAAAAGAAGATAATTGAAACCCCATCAAGAGACCCTTCTTCCCCACTGACATACCCCAAATTGTTTAACTAGGTTACTTGACATTGCGATGTTTGAAAACGGTGAGCTACCTCCTAAAATTAAACAACTACCTTTGTATGCTGCATAAATGGAGGGGGGAGAGGAAGAAGGAGCCCACACACACTTTTCTGGCTTTTAGAAAAAATATTTTATTTATTTTTTGCATTATATCAACATCAGATCATCTAGGAAAAGAAAAAAAAAAAGAATTTAGTTGTGGGATTAACTAGCTACATTTCTGGTTCAGTGAGGGCATAAGGTACTCTGAAAGAAGAAGGCAAGCGGGTGTCACCACAAGCCTCTGCCACAGCTGTGCTGTGAGCCACTGCTTCGCTGCTTGTGGCAGAGCCTGGAAGAGAGCACATTCCTGTCTGTCAGCAGCAGATCACTTAAGAAGTGATAAGAAATATTTCTAAAGCAATGATGAAAAGTGTCAAAACATTTTAAGCATTAAAAGAAACAAAAGATTTAATTTTGAGTTTTCCTCCTCTGCCCAGCTAGAACTATTGTCATCAGTAATGCCTGAAACTTTGCATAAAAGAGGAAAAAAATGGAAAAAAATCTCTACTACATTAAAAAAAATAATAATAATCAATAAATCATGGACCTATGACAGGTTTATTGAGGAAACCCAGCCCATCCCAGCAGCCAAAGGAACTTCCATCAGGCTTGCAGGCACACACCGGGAGAGATGGGCACTATGGATGTCATGAGGCAATGGAAAGTCTTCAGTAGCTTCTCAGGGCTGTGATAGACTTGAGAGAAAGATCCACAAGATGATACGGGCACATAGCCACTTCATACATCACAGCCCACAGAAGAAGCTAGAACAGCCTCCAGACCTACTGCATTGTGGCCCTAACCATAACTTTGCTTTGACATGAACAACCTGAGCCCTGGAGAAGACATCCTCACCTGAGGTGGTTGACACCACACAGGGAAGACCACACCTGCCCAGCACAGCTCTGAGCCTGCCAGGCCACACTCTGCAGAAGGGGAGCTGTGGAGCTTGGCCTCTCTCTGCCATAACACACATGTAAGCACACAAACAGCAGCTCTAGGTTCAGAGCCATGATTTAAAAGCATAACAAAGGTCCAGTCCAGTTAGGCCTGTGACAGGCTCAGTGCTGATGCCGGAGCACATGGCCAAGCACTAGCTGAGGAGCAAGCTGTGCTCTTGCCACATTTGGCTCCTGGGGCATTCCGTTCCCAAAATGTTTTTCCCCTGGAAAAACAGCAAACATCAGTCACCTTTGGGAGGAGAGGGGTCAGGGCATGGAAGGTGTCTCAGCTGGAGAAGGATCTTGGAAAAACTCTGCAACCTGCAGAGAGCTAAAAAGAGCGTGATTTTCCTAGCAGGAGAGCTTTTTTTTTTTGGTGACCTATTACCAACATTAAAAAAACAAAAGTAAGTTGTGTCATCATCTTCTATTATCCTTATGTCTCTCACTCTTTATTTCTCCCCACACAGATAACTCCTATCTAATGAATTAAAAAGAAAGGAAGAGGAAAAGGCAGCCTTGTAGCTAGTACGGTATGTTTCCAAGACAGGCAGAAGCTTTTTTCAGGAGACCAACAGATCAGTCAAGCATGGGACCAGTCTTTTTGCAACTCCCATTGGGAGCCTTCGTGCCCTGAAAAGCCTCCTTTGTGCTCTCTGCGGGCAGCAGCCGGTGCAGAGCTCCAGTTTTGGATGAACCCAAAAGGATCAGTGGCTGGAGGGGAAAAGGGGACAAGAAGGGTGACCCTCCTAAATAACTTCCACAAAGTGACTCATCCTTTCACTGTCAGCGTTAACATCTCTGCTCCTGCCAGCTGGGCAGCTGCTCTGGCCCTCTGAGCAGTCAGGGAATGTTTTGTTCCAGGGATGGGAAAAAGGGGGGAAACAACCCTTCTGCGTGCATGTGAGCGTGCATGTGTAATTGCCGTATGATTTCAGCTATTTTGACCTAATAAGAGTTGCTGCATTAGTCACCAGCTTTGGTACGAACAGATGGATTTGGAAGAATTTTAAAAACTGAAGAAGGAAGAAAGAAGAGAGATGAGAGATGTTGCAGACCCCAGGACAAAAGGGCATCCCTGCTGCCAGAGGTGGGTTGTTCCCATACAGCCGGGCTGGAACCCACCACACATGGCATCCCAGGGCACACAGCAGACCTACAACACACCCTAGGTTTTCTCCAAGTGGTGGCTTTCTGCCTCTATGCACTATGGTGCCAGGAAACTCATCCTTCTTCTAAACTACCAGACTTGAGTACTGCACTTGAACAAGAAAATTTTCTCATGCAAAGAAAGAGCAGAGGTGATTTGTATAACACTTTCTTTAAAAGCCCTCAACACCTCTGACACATTACAGGATCACAGCTTTCAGGTCTTCATCTTAAAGCTGTAGTTCAAGTCAGTAAGGCTTGCTTGGGGCCCAGGTTGCCCATTTTTGTTCAGGGAGCAAGCTCGGTGCCTGACTGATCAGAAAAGTCATGGCAAGCTATCAAAGCAGCTTTGATTTCCTACCCTCCAGATTAGCCAAACATAAGACTGGAATCCGCAGGGTTGAGCCTACCAATGGAGAAAGGAGATTCATCACATCGGGAGCACCATTCCCTAAGCCAATATTTACTTTTCCAAACTGGAGCAGGCAGGCTTTTCCATCACACATGGAAGGAAACACAGGCAGTTCTCTACTAAAAATATTTCTTGGCCTCCCCACTTCTCTCCTCCCTACAGGACGTCCCCCTTTCCCTCCAAAAGCTGCCTTTTTGCATAGGTCTCAGCTGACTCCACTGCCAACAGGGAGAAGACAGCTCTCCTGTGCACACACCTAGCTCCAGCAATAATCCACCCCAACCCAAAAGCCCCATCCAAGTCCTCAGAAAAACTCCCACTGGTTTCTACTCTGAGAAACAATTCCCACATTCCTTCCCTAAAGTCACTTTTTTCCC
Source organism: Aythya marila (assembly GCF_965140915.1). Lineage (NCBI taxonomy): Eukaryota > Metazoa > Chordata > Aves > Anseriformes > Anatidae > Aythya > Aythya marila. The sequence goes on from NC_139043.1 coordinate 51,715,176, forward strand.
CTACTGTGTCCTTCTACATCCATATTCGCTCTTTTCTTCAGCATCTTTCGTGCAGGCAGCGCAAGCAACATGTCCTTCCACATATCTGCAACACAGCATTTACCAAAGCATTACTACAGCCTTCATGCACAGGGCAGAAGATGGAGACAAAAAATATAGAAGAGGACTCTGCTAAGACATGAGAGGCATGGGGACCACAATATCTTGTTTGTAGGAATCCTGTTTCCAAAAACACAGGAGCTGGGAGTGCTGACATCAGCCCTGAACATCTACTCCAAACCTCATTCAGTGCATAGCAGAAGGGAGTAGAAAAGGCATCTTGCACTAAAATACAGGTCTGAACATCAGTGTCAGTAACCCACTACACTGGAAACTTGTAAGGACCTGCCCAAGCGCGTACGTTTTCATTTTGAAATAAGAAGAACAAATTTGGGAGCATAAAGGTTTTAAATTGTTGATTGGAAGATTTGTATGTAGGCAGAGTATTGTTTTCTTCTCCTGGCTCCCTGGGTAGCAAAACAGAAAAATTATATGTAATTAAAATGGAAACAGTATCAATTAGCTGTGATTCTCTGAGCTGTGGAAAGAGTAAACCAATGAGGAAAGACTGTTCTTATCCTCTGGCAGCCTCTTCACATCAAGATTATTCTGAAGATATCTTAAATCCACTTAAGCGTGAACTATGCAAACAAAATTTAAAAGAAATCAGTGCAGGTGGAGGGTTATTTACTAGCCAGTATAATACTTGATCACACGTATCCTGAGGAATTAACTTGATTGCTAGTACTTGAGCTCATTTCATTAATGTTACATCCTTGTCCTTCTTGAATTATGCCCCTGAAGTTTAAAGCCTAATCTAGATAGGGCCTGGCTTATCTCCTGCCTCTATAGAAAGTGTCCTTTGTGTCATTGTTTTTACGTACTCCTAAAAATAGGACACATGCAAGGACAGCAAAAGTTAACAAGTTACTGTACCCAATCACACACAAAATCAGGAGATTAAAAACAATGAGGTAGATAGAGTCCACAAGGGCACTGCCTGCAAGTCTTCTTAAACAGAAAATATTCTATTTCACGATAACAGTGATGATTCTGACATAAAGTGGTGTTCTATTACAGAAACGGGGGAAAAAAAAAAAAAAAAAAAAAAACACAATACACACCTTTTGGTTTTGATACAGACTTATTTTCTCATAAGATATTACTAAGAGGGAAAATTACATCAGTTGAATTAATTGAGTCACTCACTCAACAGCTTGCATGTCATTATTTAAGAATAGTATATTACTGGGTACACATCAGCAAGTATAACATCCTTGTTTTGTATTAAAATTTTCAGATTAGGACATACTTGGACCTGAACCTGATGTTGACAGATACTTCCGATACTTCTCCTTCACAAGAGAAGCTGCCTACATACTCAGAATGAAGGAGGTAATTTAATACGTTGTGGCCCAAACCCTACCTCATGACTCCAGGAGCCAGCCCTTCACTGAAACACACACCATCATTGCTTTCTCTTCTTCATGCATATTCTTCAGCTCAGAACCAAAGGGGCTAAAGCACACATTCAGAACTCTTGAGAGGAAAAAAAAAAAAAAAAAAAAAATCCCTAAGTCACCATTTGAGTCACCATTTGGACATTTAATCTTGCAAGAGTTGCTAGAATCCCAAAAGAGAGCACGACCTGGCCAAGTCAGTAGACTAAAAAAATTGCGGGTACTCTTTTTCACTCAAGAAGTTTCAAAACCCAGCTTCCTGTAGCCATGGACTTGTACAAGGTTTTCCATGTGCAGTGAGATTGAGCCATTTCATAGCACCATGAGTGAAATAAGGCTAAACTCTTCCTGCCAGCGGGATGGTTTCTTTCCTTTTGCTCATCATTTTGGCCTGATAGCTTAACACACCTCACAAAATTATTTCTGGTAAACAAATAAACGTTAGTTTCCTTCCCCCTCTCCCCCAAACCTCAGGACTAACATGCTGGTACCAGGCTGGGAAGTTCTGGTTGCAACTGGTTGCATTTCTGCTCTTTGGAGCAGAAAGGAAAGCAACCCCCTGTGGCTGAGGGCAGCCTGGAGGAGCCTCATCTCTCCACCAAGGTCAGCCCAACACCGCGTGTCCTGCCCATCCTCTCCCATGGTGGGGCCCTGCTGGCCTCCCTCCAGGCAGGGAGCATGTCACCTCCATGCCACCTGTCAGCACACTTGCAAGCTATCCACCAAGCAGTTATTTGCAAATAATTCTTTTAATGCTGACACATTTTATAAGTTGCCTGCAGATAATTAACAAATAGGGAAAAATACAATTGCATAGTAGAATAATTCATTGCTAATTATTCTCTCAGGCCTAAGAATGCTGCTGACCTTCTCGATGCATTTCTTTTAGTTAGCTGAGTACAAACAGATGCTGACCTTCATCAGAACAGCACTGATGTATTTCCTGAGGAAACACAAGTGAGAGCATAGAGGCATGACCAAACACATCCCAGTCAGTCACACCTTAGTCATCAGGAGCATTTTCCAGAGTGCTTGCTGGGTTCCTGTGCTTCGCATTTTGGAGGAGTTCGGGAGTGCGTCACACAGAAATTCAAGTACAGCGGTCTTGGAGTTGAACACCAGAAAAACCCAAGAATGTAAAACGAGTGGGTGTTTCAGGTCGTTTCAGTCATTGTCTGTGCAAGTTATTTGTCAAGACAGCTTCTGGACCACAGTTACTCATCATTTGCATCAAGTTTTAAACTAGGGACAGCAAGAGCTGCAGATTTGAAATGTGACACCACACATCACGATTTAATGAGGCCTCTAGGGCTACGTGCAACACAGCCGCATTCCCCCTGCACGTACAAACACACTCATACAGTGAATCAGAACCAAGAGCATCTTGCAGAGCACCCCAGGGTTTTATTTAAAGGAAAAAACTGTGATTTGTCAGAGACACTACAGCTCCCCTGGAAGGAACAAGATAGTCTTTTCTGAGTATTTGTGCTCGCGAAGACTTAGAGATCCTTGTCAGGAGTGGAAAATGGAATCAGTCTGTTTTTTAATCCCGAACAGCGGGTCACTTTAACAGCAAAGTTTCTACAAAATCATTTTTCTTGACCTGAAAGGGTATACACACATACCCTCCAACAGACGGGAGCAGCAGTTAAGCCAGCATAGATGCTCCTTTCAAGGCCCCCCTGAACAGAGATGCCAGCACCACATAAAGACGGGTATTCATAGCATCCTCCCAGAGCAATTTCAGCTATCCAGCTTGGACATTTTTCACAGCAACTGAACTCAGAAACCCAAGTTTCCTCTGCAGTCCCTGGAGCAAGGGAGAGCGACCAAGAGCAGCTCTGACTGCCTCCGCTAGCTAGGCTGGGCCAGAGCGCTGCTCCCCATCAGGCACTTTGGGAAAAACAAGCTGGTGACCTCTGGGTGACTGACTGCTTACAAGTAAACCAGTCTGAGGGCTTTGTGATGGGGTTCGGTCCACAACTAGCAGGATTAAAATCAAGTGCTTTAGGTAGCTCTGAAAGCACACAACGGAATAAAATGACCAAAGCATCACACACCCTTTTACTCACATACATGAAGCAAAGAGAGAATTGCAGCGATAAACTTCAGCTTTTAATTATTAAGGAGGAACTGACCAAAATCTCTTGGCACCAATCCAGTTCTCAGTTCCCTTCTAAAGCTTATCAAACCTGCACTCACTACTCTTTTGCACACTTATAGGTGCAGACTCAGGGAAAGGGCTTCAAAATCGGAAATCTGAAGAAAAAAAAAAAAAAAGAGAGAGAGAACAAGTGCCTTTGGCCTTTGTTTTAAAATAAAACTCGTTAATTAAGGAACAGAGACTAAGTGTCACTGTTTCCATTTTCACAGCTGCATCTCTCTGTTGGCTTCTCACGTGTGGCATTTTTCTACCCTACAGGAGCTACCTGCTTTTCCCTAATTACACAGAAAGCACCACAGGTACTTGCAGCACCCAACTCTACTTTTTACACAAGAACTGATCCATGGAAATTAAGAGCTCTAATGTAAGATTTCTATTTCATGTGCGACACTGGATAAAATGATGATAGGAAAACTGGCCCTGCCTATGTTTTCTAATTGACCCTAGCCATCATTTTGACTCTGAGCAGTGAGGTAATCAGCCACATCTACAGAATACAGATCCCCCGCCTGAGCTCTGCCACTGAGGACAGCTCTGTTCACAAGGACACTTCACAGAAAATAGGAACAATAATTAATAATAAAGATAAACAAGAAGGAGAACATGTCCTCCTACTGAAACTGTTCTCCATTGAGCTGCTCCTCTGCTTGCTCTATTTAAATACCTAGGACACTCTGTCACCAAGATTAAACTCATGTAACTGGCAGGGACTGGCCATCAGTTCTTCCACAGAAAGAGCATTCTTGAAAGGGTGCCTGTGTCTTTCAGACACAGATACCTATACAGGGTGAAGTGATTACCCCTCAGTCCATTTTTGATACACTGAATGCACTAACCTCCTTACAACTCACCAAAATAAGGAGGTTTTCTAGCACTCTCACCATCTTGCTGGCCCTCCCTTAGACTTTCTTTGCACACCAGCATTGATTCTGCTAATAGCTCAGAAACAGGGTATGAAAGTTAGGGCCCTTTCAACACAAACTTCACTGTTGCAGGCACAAAAGAAAGAGAATATCAAGACACTAGTTTCCCTGAATTAATATTTTTTACATGACCATTTATTAGCTTTTACAACAAGAGTCTCACTTGTTTATAGGTACAGGTTGTCACCTACTGTTCTCAGGTCATCATCCTTCATTTGGCTGGACTGACACATCTGGTTAGAATGGGATGCAGAAGAAACCCTAAAGACAAGTAAAAGCCTAAATCACCTCAGCACCCCCAAACAAGCATAGCATAGCATACTTTGAATACAAATTGCTGAGACACGTTGAGTTGACCCACAGGAGGAAAGACTTCTTTGAAAATGCTAAAACAAGATCAGCACAGCTTACACTCCTGCAAATAAAACACTTGAATATTCAAGATCAAGATATAGAACAGACATAGAAAACAAAGCCTACTGAAAAAAAAGTTCTTCATTAAATCATTGATTGCTTCCTTTACTCATAACTTTTAGCAGAGGTAAGAGCAAAGAAAGGAATCTAATACTTCCTCTCACTAACCTTACAGCAAATCAAAAAATACTTTAAAAACAAGCACTTACCTAGGAATTTTCCCCAAAACTTTCACTTCCCCTAGTCATTTCCAAAGCCATCCTACTTCATACAGCCAGCAAGAGTGAAACTCCCATCACAAATACCTGTGTTATACCTGTGTTGCTCACTACAGGCTTTCATAATCCTAAAATCATTAGTTTACAAATGGAAACAGCTGTGGTGGTGAGGGAGCGGCAGAGCTAACATCCTTCCACCACTATTTTCTCCTTGCTTTCATCTTAGCACCAAGAGATGCAAGCACTCGGTGTGCTTTATCTTTTGAGACTATTTACTTATATTTTACTTTAAAACCATATTTTCCTTAGTTACCTTCAATACTCTGTTTGCACATTCCATATTGTTTACAGAGCCGGCTCTAGAGGCCTTGGGAAAGAAGGCTAAATTTCACTTTTGTCTTTCCGTGAATATTTTCTGTTATCCCTGGGGAAACCAAATTCAACTTTTCCAATAACAGCAGAGAAAACATGAGGGGAAGGAGTTTTGGGGAATCTGGGACTAATGAGTGACTTTTTTGGGACTTTTGGGACTGCTGATAGAAATAAGATCCACGTCGGTGGTTGGAGACAAGGTCCAGAGCAACCTTCTCTGGGTAGCCTGGCTTGGAGCAGGTGACCTCCAGAGGTCCCCTTCTACCTCAACCATTCTGTGATTCTGATATGCAGGTGGAACTGAGATTGACTGAAGATTTGGGGGCTGGAATAAGATCCAGAGACCAAGAGGGACAGGCTTACTGTGGAAAAAAGTGTTTCTGGACAGGCCTTTTTCTCTTTTCACAGACTCTTCCAACCAGAGATCCCTGCCCATCATTTCTCCAACCTTGAGACCACCATGTGCCTCTGTGACTACTTCCCTTGCTCCCAATCTCTCCTCTGTTATTCCCCTCTCTGAGAAGAGGCAGAAGAAGCTCAAGGAGTACTTTGAAGTACCACAAACCAGTATTTGTCCATCTTATCGCTGCTAAGCCCGTCAACATGCTCTCACCCCCTTGTGACAAAGGCCAACAGCTGGGCAAGCACAAGGCCAGGACCAGCATCCCATGTGTCAGGGGCAAGGCAGGCAGGTAGCAGCAGAAGGAGCTCGCTGTGGACCACAACACCACATACACAGCCTGGGTGCTGCTCCTGCAGCAGTGACGGCTCTGCTGAGCAAGGGAGGACGTGGCACGTCAGTACTGCCGGAGAGCATCCGTACGACGACGATGCTGGATTCTGCTTTCTCTATTAATAGGGCAGCAACTTCCTGCGCCTGCAAGACTCAGAGATGCTTTGAAGTAAAATCGGCTTTTCCGGAGGCTGATCAAAATAGAAATCCAAGCTGCCTAAATCTGCAATGGAAATTTCAATCAACATCGGGTTTTTAAATAAGATGTAGTCTCTATTCTGGGTCCAAATGAATTGATTAAAGAAATCAGATATACAAATAAGGCTTTTGGTCCACTGCTCTGCACCACCCCCCAAGTAAAACTTAGAGTTACTGTAAAAGGAGCATTAACTCTCAGAGATCCCAACCTCTCTCTTGTTTCAAGACTACAAAGATACCAGCCATCCGTTCAGAGAAAATGAAAAATCACTGAAAATTTACACAGGTAGAGACTCTGTTTCCCATGTTTCTGGCCATTTCTGATCAGCAAAAAATCGGCCTCCCAAAGAGTTAACGTTCAGCTGACCGGCAAAGCGCAGTGGGCTCATCGATAACGCCGAGCGCGCGGCACTGCCTTCGGGAAGGGAAGAAGCCATCTCGGGAGACAAGCAAAGCAATTGTTTGCTTTCTCTCGTGCTCGCCGAGTGCCCTGCGGTAACCCTCGTGCTCTGAAATACTCATATTGGTTATTTCGAAGTTGGGTGCAGAGCTGTGCTTTCCCATGGCTGCCACTAATGACTTGCAGCTGTTGCTAATCTGTGCCTCTGATTTCCTTTGATTACTATGTGTATTGATGCCTGTGGTAAATAGGCATCTGCCAGGTGCCAGCACAATCAGGGGGAAAATATAAAAAGTTCCCTGTTTCAAATTCAATGTGACATTGTGTTAGTCGAGAGGCAGCCGTTTAACTATTTAAGGGGAATAGTTTCCTGGGCTCCTCGCTGCCCTCCTGGCTGTGGAGGAGGCCCTTGTGCTTTTTGGTGAAGACAATCCCCCCAGGCCCCAGCTGTAGGAAACAGTGATGGGGAGAAGTTGGCAGCTTTGGGGAGCCTCCCAGCCATATCTCAGCCCACAAGAGATGCTGTTTGAGCACGGGGAGAGCACAGGCTCTTCACAGCATCCTGTCCCTCAGACACAGCACCACACGGCCACCCTCTCTGATCCCAGGCAAGGGCTGGGGCTGGCTGCATCCCACTGCCAGGAGCACACACTTCTCTTTACAAGGCTTTGTTCCTGTTTTATTCTGTGCTGCGGGGCAGGGTGGCACCTCTGCTCACAGTCCTGGGCTGGAAGGAGCGGAGCAGCAACTTTCCACAGCCCACTGGGAAAATACCCATCTTGTGGGAATCCAGGGCTAACATTAGATTTTCCAGAAGGAAACATAAGGGTCTCACAATAAGAAATGTCCCTGGATGAGTTCCCTCTGTAGGGCACTGCAGTGTGACTTGCTCCCAGCACTGGCTGCTGCGTGCTTTGCCCCAGCCCCTTCAGCAATTTCTGTGGGCATTTCTCATCCCTCCCTGTACAGCAGCCAGCTGAAGATGCCACGCAGCTGTTCCTCGGCTCCATCCATCATCCTTCTTCCTGGTAGCAGGTAATTATTTCCAGCTGTTAATTATCCAAGACCATCACACCTGACCCATATTGTTTGCCTTTCATTTGCACCTCATGTGCTGAAAATAAATACATAAAGCAAAGCCTCAGAGACGTGCCAGTTAGAGGCTACTGCCAGGGAAAGGAGCGAGCTGCCTGCTTTTGTGGTTCGTTTCCTCGGTTTGTGGACCCAGGCATTTATGTGCAGGCTTGCATTTATGGGGCAGCAATGAGCTGAAGGGGAACCTGTGGAGCACAGCAAAGGATGCTCGCCTGTTACTCATAAAAGTGCTGAAGGAAAACCCCAGACATCCACATTTGCTGCGAGTGAAGTATTTTGGTTTAGGCTTGATCTAATCATTATTAGAAAGAAGGGATTGTTCAGCTCAGGAGAGGCTGGTGATGTTGCACCTGACAACGTGCTAACTCCTTCCCACTAGGAAAAGGAGATGGCAGAAAATTTAAGTCATGTATCTAAATGTGCACGCACAATCTCTATAGCCTCAGCCGTTCACTGAAGCTACCAAAAAATAAAAAGCCATCTGATGCAATATAAGTCCTATGGAAAGGGCTAGATCTAACTCCTCTTAAGCTGCTGGAAAAGGAAAGCTGAGCGTACCCACCCTACTAAAAGAAGGCAAATCATGATGCCTTAGAAATGAAAGGGCTCTTGGCTAACAGGGATAGGACTGAGCTCCGTTTCAAAGCGCCAGGATGGCAGAAGGAGTTGGAGACGAGCTGATTCAGGTGCAGGAGGAGAAAGGCCTTTCACAGCTGTACCACAGCCCATGGGAAGGGGGTGTGGAGGACAGGGTGTTTGAGCCTGGTAGCAATCTACAGGCAGTGTGGGGTATGAATAAAGATACTGCCTCCTTCAGCTTTGGGGTTTGGTCATTACATTAGAGCCTGCCAAGAAAAAGCAAACTGAACTTTGTAATTGCTGCTGAATGAGAGAAGGCAAAAAGTCCTGTAACTACTACAATGCACATCCACAGGATTCTCCTTGGCTTAAAGACGAGACACTATTGTACCTGGGACAATTCCTGGGGGGAAAAAAATGGTCTAGAAAAGGGGTTTCTTAGGCATTTTCATGCCTAAACTTCCAGATTCCTTAAAACTGAGACTAGTTTTATGGTAAGGCTGAGTCTGATTTTACAATCAGCATTGTGAAGTTGTAGAAACGTTACACTTTGATGTTTTAGAAACAAAAAACAGTGCTTTTGTCTCCTTTCTGTGTCCATGTGCTGCAGACCATGAGCTGTGCACAGGCACCATTATGCACCCATCGCACCTTTGTCCTCCAGCTGCAGGCATCTTACTCTGCACCTGAGCCCTCAGAGCCAAGACCTGGACACAGTGATGTGGGAAGGCACATCAACCTCCAGACCATCATATAGTCACTAAACATCTTCCCCAAACCCCCTCTTTCTGGCATTTCCCCAGGGCCAGCAGGCTTCTGCCAAGCAGCACCTACAACACCCCCATACTGGCCATCCTCAAGGAGGTTGGAGTTGAAAAACTGAAAAGCTGAATACTGAGCCTCAGGACCTCCACCAAGGAGGACATCATGTCCTTCCCCTTTTAATTAACACTGAAACTTCAGTCATCCTCTGGGCTGCAAAGCAAGTCCTTCCATGCACCCAGCTTGGGGAAAAAATGGGGACATTTGCAAAGAGTGGCGAAGCACAGCTCTTGGCACTTCCCAATTAGTACATTTCAACTCACTTCGGAAAGTCACATACCCTTGCTCAGATGTGGCTGGGGATGCAGAGGGGCTGGAAGGTTTTACATTTCACCACTGAGACTCCCAGAGGTTTTGCCAAGTCCTTAGTAAGTTATTCAGAAGGAAAACAAGGACCCGGCTGGGCTTCTCCTTTGTGTGGGTCCTGCTCCGGGCTCTGGCACCTGAGCTGGCAGCTGCACTTCCCTGTAATGGCACAGGGGAGAAGGGACATTCATGCTGTCATCCCGGCTGGCGTATCTTGTTTCTGCAAGCTCACATCTTGTAACTAGCCTAAGCTAGTCAGAGCCGCGTTTTTCAGGGGAAAGAAAAACATCTGAACTTTGGCATCAAAAACCCACTGGAAACTGGCCATGGCCTAGAATGTAACTGAGCCCTTCAGCTCAGCTTTCATTGCAGAGAGGTTTCCCAAGAGAAAATGCCCAGAGGACTGAGAGCAAGGAGTTTTCTAACAGCTCAGAGACCCGGTTTCTGCAGTGCTGAAGCACACACACCACACATCCTGCTCAAAAGCAATCTGCAGCCCAACGCCACCTTTGCAGGGAGCACGCTTGTGCTCCCGGCTTCCCCACAAGCTGAGGGTGCCCAAGGGCTTTGGGTCCTGGGGGCAGCACTCAGTCCCTCCCGAGCACCCCTTCCCACGTGGCAGCAGGGATCACGGAGCATGGAGAAGACCCAAGTAGCACGGCTCCCACATGGGAATAGCAAAGCAAGACACAGTCTGCCCCTGCTTTCCTACACGGATTCATACAGTTATCCCCCAGATATTGTCTCACCCCCAGGCACGCTGAGCAGAGCAGGCAGTGCCTCCTTTCAAGGCTGCCCCACGCTGTTATTTCACGGAGCCAGCAAGTGCCTTGCGGTGGACGGATGCACCACTCAGCTTGCCACTCTAATCTCTCCCCACCATACCTAGGAATGGTTATACAGATAAAACAGAGGCTGGAAACTGTTGTTGTATCAAAGCAGATCTGTGGTATCCAGATTCTGTGCAGCTCTATTGTGCTCTCCTGTGCTGGTTCTCTATTTTTAAAATCTGAGCTAGGAAAAATAAATTACTCTCGACCTGAGTGTGAAAAAGTTTTCTTTCATACTGGCATCTTAACTTTATCTGATAATGAGACTCAAGTAATTTCCTTGAGTTTCAGCTGTAGCAAGTAATGAAACAGTGAAATCTTTCTTCACTGATTAACAGTATTAGGCTTCCAGGGAGCACAGCTACTGCCACAGAAGCAATTCTCCAGTCTCAGCAAATATTAGAAATTCACAGGTAATACCAACCTCATTGGTATCCTCTTTCCCTCCCCAGCTTCTGTCTCGCTCAGTATTTTAGGTCAGCAGCACTGCAGCAAAACAACTTCCTAAATCATGAAACAGCTTTAAACCTCTCAAGATCTCACAATATCTTGGGGGAAAAGGTTTGAGATTTGTGGTTTTGTTTTCTGGGGTTTCAAATCCCTAAGGGTCACCATTTCAAGATTTTCTTCATGTCTAAGAGAGGAGGCTTACTCATTCTCCCTTGATATTTTCCAGCTGTATCCTTGCATTACCAAGCGAGAAATATCTCATCCAAAGCACATGGGAGGGCAATGAGAGTCTATTAACTTCAAGGGGCTCTTGATCAGCCTGGTAGACTTCTGGTCAGAAGTGGCTTCATGTAAAAGTGTATCTGCATACCAGGCTGAAGCTGTATACAGGCTGTGTCATGAATCCACATCATTCTTAATCATATGAACTACACGTCCTCCTTTACAAGTTTTCAGATGCATCAACACATCGAAGCTAGTGATGAGCAAACTGCAAAAGTTTCTCTTCAAGTTTGTCCCAGAGCTGCAAGAAGCAACACTTGTGTTTCACAGCAGATATCCCCCCCACAAAGCGGCTCATCTGCTCTGCAGGGACACCCAAGGTTTCTTTCTGCAGCCAGGAGACCACAGGCAGTCACGTGCAGAACCAGTCACACTTTACAAAGAAGCGAAAGTCTCATAACGGAGAACAATTATGACAACAAGCAGTAGCTGTGTTACAGAAAGAACAATCCGGAGTTATTGTAGAGAAGCTTTTTGGAAAATTGCTAGTAATTTTGGTTCGCAAACAGCTATAAGCATCTGGTCTCCAGTGAGTACCTGTTCTCTGGCAGCAGGATGCCTCCCCCACAAGTTTCAGAGGCTGGGCATCAAAAAACAAAGAGACATCCCAAAATTTACTGAGCACTTGGCCTCAGGCTGTCATTGATGAACACATTCTTTTTCAGTCTTGAGACAATTGTGTGGGATGATAAAGCTGTGGACAAACCTTCCAGAAGGTTTTCTTTTTTTTCCCCCAAATGCTGCATGTCTCATTCCTGCTGATGCTCATGGACCTGCTGCTCACGGTGCCTGTGCAGCCTTTGGTGACGGATCGTGACGTTAACTCTGAAGCCTGTGACAACCACGTGCCTGCCTACAACTGAAGTCAGTTACACATGCACTCACACATAAGCCTGCTATTTGGGTATTAATTAAATAAGCTTTCAAAAATAGTTTAAGCAAATTAGTTCCTGACACATTGCACATCTTGAGCTTTCCATTTGTGGCCTTTCATTTGTAAGCGATCATCCACAGAGTGAAAAGAAGCACACTTCACTCTAATTAGGGAGGAGCTAATTATCCTCCATCAATTAGATCCTACAACACTTATCTGTAAACAGTTGCTGGAAAGGTACATAACAGATTAGTGACTGAAGACCTAATTAATAAGGAATAATGAGCTCCTTCCTGCACGAGATGGAGGAAGCGTGTTCCCACTCCTTGAAAAAGCCCAGTGATAAGAGCCATAAAGCTGACCACAATTGCGGCAAGAGCCATTTCATACACAATAGCTTCCAAATTTTTACATCCGATTTGCAGCGTGAGCTTTCCTGGCTTGGCTGTGTGGCAGCAAGCACTATGTCAATCCTTGTGCTGCCGACACGGCTCTGCCTCCCTGGCGCACACACCCAGGAGCACAAAGCTCGAGGAGCTTCTCCTCAAGGAGAGAAAATGGGATTGCTTTGTGGCGAGCAGGGCCCACGGGCTTTTTTCTGGGTCTTCTCTGCCACTGATGCAGTGGGTTTCCTCCTGCTCTGCCTCAGGGTATGCAGGCACCCGCTGACCTTCATTGCTTTCATGAAACTTTCCATGCACAGAAAATCTATCAGTGTTATGTTTCCTCCACTTCTCTGGACTGAAGAGACCTTAGCCACTTGGCCCATGTTTTCTGAGCCTTACCCTCTGAGCCTTGGTTTATTGTCATCTTTTGCTTCTGTGCAACTAATATTGTGGTTTCCAGGACTGCACTCCAATGAGGACTCGGCACTGCCACATAAAAAGGCATACTTCTCTCCCATGTCCTACCAGAGCAACAAGCGCCCTTTTTTATGACAGTAATCTTGTTACTACCTGTCTGAGGACAGAGCAAAGCAAGCCCCAAGCTATCTGAGATCATATCTTTCTTTTTAAGCATAAAATTTGTGGACATGCCAGTGAGTTCGTGACATTACTGGATATATGGATTGAGAAGAAACATCTGAAGAAGTCCACTAAGCCTCTAGTAGTGTGGCACAGGAACACAAGTCAATCCTTTCTGAATATAGATAGTTACAGACCTGACAAGCAGTCATTTCTCCTGGACCACACTTTGCCATCTGCTTACAAGATAGTCCCTGGAGTATTATTCAAGCCAAGATGTGCCACATTCATGACTTTCCCCTTACCCACTTGGATGACTGTCCCATCAGAGAAGGGAATTAGATTGGTTCAGCATGGTTTGCTTGTGACAAACCCATATTGGTTGAGTTTTTAATAACATTTTATATTCTTTTGGTACATACAAGAAGGAGAGTTAATTAACATGTTTAGGTATCTTTGTAGGCCATAATGTTAGGCAATCTGGTTAAATATTTCTCAGCCATCTTTCCCCCACACCTCTACTTCCCTTTTTTTTTTTTAGAGAAAAAGGAATCATCCTGGTTTATCTTCAGACCTCTGGGATCTCTGAAGTGACTTTTTCTTCACCTTTTTCTGCTGATATAAATACATTCAGCTTTTCTAAGTTTTAATTGACTTTGACCAGATACTTTCTTCTCAAAACTGAAGCAAAAACATTGAATTTTTCAGGCCTCACGCCTCCTCTATTTGTACTTTTCACTGTATTAAAGACGTTTGCTTTCCTCCGTGTATTTACAGAAAAATGGCATATTTGACTTCTTCCTAATTGGTTTTGCATGTGATTTTTTTCTGATTGCACCCCAGCATGCCTGTGTTGCTTTGTTCTAGTCATTGTCAGTTACGTGTCCCTCTTTCTACCTATCACACAATTCCCTTTGATTTCTAGGTCTTGGCACACGATGCAGTTGGATTCTTGTCTCCTGCTCAGGTTCCTCTTTCTTTCACATCAGGGTAGCTTACCATTCTTCTTTTGTTAATGGCAGTTTCAGTAACTGACAGTTCATTTATCTTTAGGATTATCTTCCCAGAAGATACACATTTACTTGTTTCCCAGGCTTGTTGACATCTGCTTTTTGAAGTTCATTACCTTTTTCTGCTTCTTTCACTCCTTTCTTTTCTCAGAACAGTGATTCTGTTGTTTCATGGTTGCTTTCACTCAAATTACCTTCTACTTCTGGTTTATCTCCATCCATTCCTCCTGTTCAGGCTCAAACCTGCAAACAGACACTACTCAGAGATTTTCAGTATTATAAACACTGTGCTTGGATTAATACAAAAGATGAATAGACAGGCATGGAAGTGATGCTCTGGTGTTTACGCACTAAGGTGTCTCTCCCTCCATCTACCCTCCATCCAACAGAGGAAGTGCATGACAAGATGTGGAAAAGCCAGACCCTGGGTTCCTTTAAAAATTCTCAACTCTATTAGTAGTTAGCTAAAAATATCAGGAAACGTATTCTACATATAAGTTATCTTAATCAGTAAACCTACGAATATCCTATGAAATTTGTTCTAGCCCACACCAAACAAAAATCTAGCTCTGAATCCCTTGAAAAGATAAGAAATGTTTCCTGGGGAAACAGTGGCAGAGGTTATATAGGAGAAAAATGCAATATCAACAACAGAAAGAGACAAAACAGCTCAGAAGCCCAAACCCCAGAAAATTCCCTGTTAGTAACTCTCCTGTTGGTTCAAGGATCTCCATGAAAGATCACAAAGGTGAACAAAGTGTTTCTAAGTGACCTGGACCCAGGCTGTTTTGGGCTTTACACTGATCAGAGGCATCTATGCAAAGGTTCACTATGGTGGGGAAGGTAGCAGCAGTGGAAGGGCTGCAGCAGAGTGCTCCAACATCTACAGCAATTACACCACAAACATCACTCCTGAGGTATGCAACTCTGCATGCCCAGGAACAGGCAGAATGGGCAGGGTGATAATGATTTAATGCACCATTAAAAAAAAAAAAAAATACACTGAGGCTTCCAAGTGGTTTGCGGGGAAAGAATGTATGAAAGAGCATCAATCATTTTCTGAAAACATTCATGTGGTGGTTTTACTCAGCTAACTACACCACAACCACTCTCTTACTCTCCCTCCTCAAAGAAAAGAAGAAAACAAAAGGGAGAAAATACAATGGAAAGGGCTCAAGGGTTGAGATAAGGACAGGGAGATCACTCAACAATTAGCATCATGAACAAAACAGACTCAATGTAGAGGGGGATTGATGTCATTTATTGCCTATCACTAGCAAACTAAGAACACCTTCCCCTCACCCACCTTCTTCTGTATCTCCCCCCACCCTGAACAGCGCAGTGGAACAGGGACTGGGGGCTGTGTCAGTCCCCGATGCTTCATCTCCACCACTCCCTCATGGTCCCTCTCTGCCCCTGCTCCCTGTGGGGTCCCTCCCATGGGATGCCGTCCTTCCCAAACTGATCCCACATGGGCTTTCCACAGGCAGCAGCTCTTCAAGCACTGCTCCCACACGGCTCCGTCCCATGGGGTCCATCCATCCCCCAGGAGCAAACTGCTCCAACACGGGTCCCCCACGGGTGGGCGGCAGCTCCCCCCAGCCCCCTGCTCCTGCATGGGCTCCTCTCTACGGGCTGCAGCTCCGGCCCGGGGCCTGCTCCTGCGGGGGCTCTCCATGGGCCTCAGCCTCCTCCAGGCCACATCCACCTGCTCCACCGGGGGCTCCTCCACCCATGGGGGGGCTGCAGCGTGGAGATCTGCTCCATGTGGGACCCATGGGCTGCATGGGGACAGCCTGCTCCACCAGGGGCCTCTCCACAGCCCGCAGGGGAACTGCTGCTGCCTGCCTGCAGCATCTCCTGCCCTCCTGCTGCACTCACCTGGGGGCATCTTCAGCTGAAGAAGTAAACAGTCAGGGAAGGTTAGGGTGAGACTCATTTTGTCCTGAATACATGACTACAGGTGAATTCAGCACTGCTGAACACAGTGACTAGATATCCATTGACTATCATGGCAGCCAAAACCACTCGGTCCGAAGAACAAGGGAGAAGTTGGCAGATTGCTCCCAGCTCTCTAGTGAGCACAGCTAGCACAGGAGCAGATGGCCAGGGCAAAGCAGTGGGACTCACCCTTCCTAAGAGCACTTAGACAAGCCTGCAGAAGCAAAGGTTTCAGAGAAGCCAGACCCTTCTGGGCAAAGCAGAGTGAAATGGTGACCCTGTGATGTCCTCTGCGGGCCTCCTCTCCTATACTGCGACTGACATCTTGCAGGGGGTCACTTACAGGAAAAGACTCATGCTCTCCCCAGTGTGCTACAACTACTCCGCTCCTTTAAAAAGTTGCTCGCATCTGTTCACTGGAGGCAACTACTGCAGCAGAATTGTTATTCCACAGTCCTGTGCAAAATGTGGGTAGCTTTGCCAAGGATATAATGACCTATATTTGTCACCTTCAGCACACCAAGCATCTCTCAGCATCACTGCAAGCGAGCAACAATTCCCCATGCCAGCAGCAGCAGCAGAACAGATGATTGAGTTGAGATAAAGCTTGTGATGTGCTCGAGGTGCAGTTAGAGAACCAGGACAGGTAGCTGAGTGCTGGTCAAAGCCTGTGGTGGCACAGCCAAGGAGAGATGGAGGGCACCTGCTCTACCTTGCAGTCCCTTTCAATGCAGAAGGTTTGGAACACAGCCTCAGGCTCCAGCTCTCAAAGAGGGGCTCTGGTCCATGTGCTGAAGTGTATAAGGGTGGAATAAAAGGGAAGTTTTTCTTGTTGGTCTCCTGAGAAAGCTAAATGTACATGAAGGTGAGGGATGAAGCAATGTTATAACGCGGTCTAAGCATATAGGATGCCCTAGCAGGCAAGCAGTCACACTGAACAGCCCACCTCTGCTGCTGGCAGCTGTGCAAAGGTGGTGACATTTGGTCACACCAACCTTCACACACACCAAAGAAAGTGCTTGCAAGAAAACAGCAGGAGGGATGCCCAGAAGGGAGAATAAGGGAAGCCTGGTTTCACAGAGGAGGCTTCATTCCAGCCAACAGAAACCAGCACAGCAGCAACATCCAGTGTGACGGTGAGATGGCACAGGGCAAATGGGACTTCTTGGGACTCTCCTTCAACTGCACAACAGGCAAATGTCTAATAGGATTGAAATACTTTCACACTAAAAAAAAGGTGCAAGTGAAGGCAGTATTTCTCAAGCATCTTAGTAATAAAATATATAATTTTTCATAGTGAAGTTTACCTATTTAGTCTGAATACAAACAATATTAAACTATAATACAAATAATTAATATAAGACTTCAGTGAGAATATGTTTAAAAGGGTTATCAACTCTGCAAAATGGGAAGCCTTGGAATATAAACATTTTCTGCAGGCTTTTTGTTTAAAATTTTGTTTTAAAATGACCCTGAGCTGCCTGAGCAAATAGATTTCACAGGAATCAAATAATAAACTCTGAAAAAGCCATTCTTTGTAGGACACAGATAACCTGCAATAAACCGATACTCCCAGCCTCTGGTGAATTGGAGCTAGATCCCTGTTGCAGCCCAGATCCTTGATGATTAGGGTTAGCTCTGCCTTTTCCGTGCTTTGTCCCCAGGGCACAACCGAATGGCAGCGTGGCCAAAAGAAGAAATGCCAGCCTAGATCTGGACCTGGCACTTGCATATCCCCAGCCGTGAAGCCGGGGCTGTGCCCATGTACCCCTTCGTTTTGCCAGCATCCCAGTAACTTCTGCAGGCAGCCATTGTGTGGGAAACATTCAGGAAATATCTAATCTCATTTTATGGCTCATTATCTGAACAAATGCTAAATCCAGAAACATTTTTAGTCCACCCAAGGTTAAAAACCGGGTTTGTCAAACAACTCACCTGGGCGAGGCCAGCCCCTTTCGCAGCTAGCCAGCTTTTTGGTTGGCTAACCCTGCCCAGCAGCTCCCCTCTGGGACAAAAAGCAGGGAATCCAGCTGCTGCCAAGATGGTTACGACTACTATTTCAGGAATTTGTCCCTCTTCACTTCCCACAGAAACTGTTGGATCAAAGACAAATTTGATGGTAAACAACCAGTACTTGCTACCTCGAGGGCACCAGAAGGAAAGGGAGATTTCAAGAGCGAAAATCATTGTCACCTGTGTGAAGGTGAGCCTGCCTTCAGACCTATAAAGCCTCAGGGAAGAGGTTGTAAAGCCTTGGAAAAACATTATTGTCCATACAGTAGTACTGATTTTTTTATTTTTATTTTTTAAATACTTGATGTCTTTTTTAAACACTATGATCCAGCAAGGAGAGGAAAGCGGGTTCCTTGTCAGCAAGCAGTTAATCTATACGTGAGTGGCTGCAGATGCTGTGGGTGGCCTTCACACTGCACAAGCCCTCCGGCAAGGAGTAAATCCATCCCAGTTCTAAGGGTCAACGTGATCGAGTCTCTTTTCTTTCCACACGTATCCACCACTAGAGGTCACAGCGTATCTCTTCCTCTGGAGAAGGTTGCCCTCAGTTAAACCCCAGTTGCTGAGTGCTACAAGAAATTATATCCTTTTAATCAAACTTTCTGCTTGAGGAGCTCCAACCCAAATGACTGATAAGAGTCAACTGGCAGAAACTTTAAGTCTGTGATTTTTCCTTTCTTAGCATCCGGCATACAGCCTCGGGGCTTTAGGTTTTATACACAAAGATGTTCCCTTTAGCAACCAAGCTTCGTTTTCTCATCCAACTTATCTTCTGGCATACTTTCAAGACAAACCCAGGCTTTTTTTTTTTTTTTTTTTTTAATCCATCCATTTAGTTCTAGCAATTTCAGTGGATTATAGTTTACCTGTGTGCTTATTCTTGCGTGCCCAAACACCAAAGGACATGCACAGAGTCTTTTGCCTGCCATGCAAATGAAGCGAAGTGCTTTCTCAGATGTTTTTCATTAGTTTTAGATGGAGTTTTGAAGTCCCAGTTTTGGTCCTGGCACAGCTGGCCAGGAAGCTGATCTGTATGTCTGCCATACAGTTGGCTCCTAGCATGAGGAAAGCTGTGCATACAAGTTCATATATAAAATAATCACAACCCCACCACCACAACCTTGAGCCATTCTCTGTCCCAAACATGACCCTCACCATAGTCAGCTTTTGATTCTTTTGGGGGGATCACTGAAGCCACTTGATCTTTTCAATGTTCTCAGATATGTGAAGGGGAACAGAAGGCAAGGACCTGTTGATCATGAGCTCTGCTAGGCTCTGCTCCCTACACCCTATTTTAGGGAAAGGTAAGAAGTGACTCAGAACAGTTCTGGAAACATAGAAAACATAAAGCATTTGGATGCTTTGCTAGCTGTGAGGAAGATATTACCAAAATTGGGGTTTAACATCATCAACATACAAGACTTGTGAACCATTGGCTAGTAAGTTTTGGGCAAGCACTACTGCTTTCACTATGCCATAAGCCCAATCACTTGTGGCTTAGTTACACCATGATTTTAGGAAGGCATCTCGTTTTGATTTGGTAACGCCAAGTGATGGAGAATTCACCAAGTTCACCAGCTAGACACCTGCAGCAGGGTGGGAAAACCACTCACCCCGTGGAAGCGCATTCCTCTTTGTGGAGCTGACAGCTCTGCTGCTCGTGCACCACCTGAGAGTAGTCTGCAGACCTCCAGGAGATTTTTGACTTTGCCTCCCTCTGATTTTGCACCTCCCTAGTGTTCAAAGCACACTACAAGCTTATGTGTCAGAACAAACCTCCAGGCTCCAATGAAGGGGACCATCATCACTGTTTTCCAGGTAATAGTCTTAAAAATATATATATAGATGGCTATGCAGACAGTTGCCACCTTTTTAAGACACCTGCACCTTTGTTCTTTTTAACAAGAGACCATTAACCTTGTTTTAAAAATACACAGGTTGGGGGGCAGTAGTTTGAGCATTATGTTCCTGTTTGGCTACACGTGCTGCCCTTGGTGCCAGCACTTTACATCCTATCAAGGATTTAAACTCTTCTGGGATTATGGCAAGGTTTTTGTGATGGCTGAAAGCAGGGGTCACTCCAAGTAATTACTGCTGCTGCCCCCAAGGACACGAGCAGCAGAAATGATTTATCACCACTGGCATCGTGGCTCCCAGAGGTGTGCCAGGGAACAAGAAGGACTGAAGCAATGCTAATGGGATACCTGCAGCATTTCCAGTCCTCCTGCTCTCAGCAGCAAGAGCCCTTGTGGTGGAGTTCCCCTGGAAGCTTCAGGCTGGGAGGAAGGCACAAAGAAAGGGAGCGTAAAGTCATTTTGTAATACACCATTTCCATCACTGCTCATGGGCTCAGCTTGGAGGCAGAGGGGAGAAGCCTGCTGGAGCTAACAGGATGCAAAGATGTTAGCTCTTGTCAAGGGTATTCAGAGATGGAGGAGAAACGTTTGCATACCTGTAACATATTCTGGGATGAACAGGCCGTAACAGCAGCACATCACATGCAAAGAGTCTTCAGAAAACTTTCCCAAGATGTTTTCAAGTTAAAAAAGGTTTTCTTTGCATTATTATTTCAGAAGTCATAAATAAACTCACAAGTTTTATGGTGTAATCTTTGCCTAATCAAAATCCATGGGAGTTTCTCCCTTCGATTTCCGTAGAAAATCTTCATAAGTTTCCATCTGGAATTCTTGAATAATCTGGTTTTAAAAAATGAAGATAAACTGCAGTCCTATAAGTTTTCTGGAGCCGGGAAGGCTGAGAAATCTCTGATCACAATGACAGACTCAAACAACTGATCAATGACCCATTTATCTGCAGTGTTAGGTCTTCTCTTGAGCACTTCTCTTCTGGAGCACAGGGAAATAAATAATTTTATGGGTTATGGTTATCAGGTCAGCCTTGAGCACTTGGAAGTTTCAAAATAAAAAGGCCTTTTCCATTTTTAATGGGATCACTGCTGTTTACTCAGTACTCACTCAGAGTTTTTACCACGTGCTTCTCACCATGTCTGCACAGACATCGCAAGGACACTGTTAAAGGAAAACAGCAAGCAAAGGGGAAGCAGACCTACCCTGACCTGGAGCAGCAGTGATAAAAAAAAAAAAAAAAAGGGCTAATTTTGTCTCTACTTTGGGAATAACCTTATTCAATGACAAATATGCTTCGTGACTAATTACCCACTGAAAACTTTCTGAAGTGCCAAAGCTTCCCACGGTTCTTTTGCAGAAGACAGAAAGCAAAGGCCACGATATTGCCGGATTATTTTTTAATTATGGAAGTTGAGCAGCTCGGCTCGCAGCCCGTCGTTTTTGGACGCTTTTAGTTACCCTTGCAGGTCACTAGATGGCAGCAAGAACCTACACTTCACAGCCTGATGGTCCACCTCCAGCTTGGCGGGGGGCTCAAGCCCCTCCTCGCCACCGCTTTTTTCTCTCCCAGTGGTGCAAGGCGTACACCCAGGTGGTGGGTGGCTCTCCTGGGAGAGCCTCCAGCACCTCCATCCCCTCCATCCCATCCCAAATCAGTCCCTCCTGCAGGATGTGCCTCCTCGGAGCATCTTCACAGCATCAGCCCACGGTTTGCTAGCAGCTGGTTTTGCTAGCCGCACGCAGGAACAGCAGGGGTCACAGCAGAGCGCTCTGCTCGGGGCTCTCTGCAAACTTCCCTCAGTCACCAGCCGGTTGTGCGTTGCCTCCCCAGCCCACACTCTTCCCAAGGCCTTCAGCCTCCCCTGAGCCGTGAACCACGGCTCATTTTTTTCATTTTCTCATTGGCTATCCCATGACAGATCCTGTCCAAGCAGGGTGGCTGCAGCACAGCGAGCCCTCCCAGACATCCTGCCTCTGCTGACACGTGCCTACAAGGCACCCAGCTGTGCCAGCCACACCAAAACGTTGTGTTCATGCCATAAAATATAAAACATGCATCCCCTGCATTCATTTCATCAAGCTGCCTGCCTCCTCTGTCATGTCTTTGTCCCTACAAAACCTAGGGCAGAAAGGCCAAGCAAGAAGAGAGCAGGAACATGCAGGGGGATGTTCATGACCAGGAGAGGTGCATGGAGTTACTCCTTAGCCTGTAGAGAGCAGCAAAGTGGAAGGGGAAAGACAGGAGGAAGGGTGCTGGCAAAACAAGTAGGAATTTGGGTGTGATATAGTCAGGGAAGGAAAAGGCAAACAATCTTGACAGTGCAAGGAGGGAGGACAAAACGTGTGTACAGTAGGAAGAAGACGCTTATGAGGTGCTGTATGCAGTGCACCTGTGTCATCTCCACACACGTAAGTAGCACTGAGCCAGGCTCCCATGTGGAAGGGGATTGGCTTTGAGCTGACTGACCCTCTAAAAATCCCAAAGTACTTTTCTTACTTTTATAGGTTTTGATCCCCTTGGTAAACTCAGATTACCCTACTGCATGGCAAGGACTAAAAATACACTTTTTTTCCCCCATAAATGAAAATGTCTAATGTGACTGCATGCCTCCAGAGCTGAGACTTTAAAAAACTAATCATCACGTACTGTAAGACTTCCAATGCTAGATTTATCCATACCAAAACAATCCCACTCCCAGCAGCCTGCCTGCCCTTGTATTGCCCCTCTGGCAAAGCTGCTCCTCCAAAACATGTTCTGGTGATTTCGATGGCTCATCCAGCCTCAGCTGGTATTATCAGATGGTTGCATTCCTGTTCAGGGAGCTCCACTTCCTGCAGTGTCCATGATTTCACTCATCTGACCTCTTCCTAACATTTAACCCAACCCCACTGATATTTGCTTTGTGTTTTCTGGCAACAAGCAACTTTCAGCCTTCAGCCACACCAAGCTTTCCTATCTGACCTGACAGCGGCCACAGGGAGCCCTCATGGGCTGCAGAAGGGATTCACCAGCATCTCCAGACCCTTCACAGCTCGTGTCAATGTGAAAATTCTTCACACTTTCAGCAGGAAATGGGTAATATCAGTTTTTTGGTGCACACTCAGATATAAATAGGTAGCAGGTCTCTAAAAGGCAATGTGCTGGCTGACTCCATTCAGCAGCTGCTGGGAAGGTCAGGCCCCAGCCCTCACCACGGTGACTGCTTCTCCAGTGACAGGGCACACGTGAGGATTCGGATCTAAAAATGGTGCTCGGCTGAAGCCTCCAGGTCAGGACTCTGCCCTGCATGGAGGGCAGCTGCCTGGCAGGGGGAAAGATCATCAGCAATTCCCCCAACCCTGCTCCTTGCCCTGGGCTGTGCCTGCAGAAAGGGGAAAGGAGCAGAGGAAAGTCCCCAAAGAGAACCTTTGAGGGACTCACAAAGATAGACAAAAAGGTTATTTCCAAACTTGTAAAGGCTCTGTTCCTGCAAGTAATAGGGAAAGTGCCCATGCAGAGAAGTGCCTGAGATATTTCAGAGACTTCCTTTAATTTCAGTGAAGAATGAACCCTGCTCTGCCCTCACAGGGCTTCACATGGTGATCCATGGCAGAATCCTCGTTATCTCAGTTAATGGGAAGTTGCATCACTCCAAAAACTTAAACCGTGTTTGAGCATGTCAGGTCGTGAGGCATTTGGAGAATGTAACCTATTTGTGCCAGCCGAATTTGCTGCCAGAGCCATACTGCCAGCTCCCTGAGCCCAAGCACGCTTTGAGTCCCCTTGTAACCTTTAAGGCCTGCACACCAGCTGTGGGTAGTCTCCACATGTGACCAAGAGCATGACCACCTCACAGGAAGGGTGTCCTATATTCTGGGAAAGGGACTTGGCTCCAGCTGGTGGCTCTGCCTCACCTTCCCTCGAGGCCGTTTGTGAGAGGCTTTTGGGAGTGGGGGAAGTGAACAGGGAGGGAAAAGGGCATTAACACAGCTTCGGACAGCTCCCCCTCAAGGATTCACAGGTGATGCTCAAACCAGGTGCCTACAAGTCTTGATTATGAGAAGAAGTTCAGAGTCTGGGACCCCTGTCACAGCCCCTGGTGGTGGCTGTACCTGTCTCATGCCTGGGCCAGCACCCAGCTTGGTGGCACACGAGGTAACACCATGGTGTCCGCTGTCTACCAGTCCCTGAGCTACCACATAGTGAGACCCACCCATCGGACACTCAACACCCACCTCTGAAGTCCAGAAACACCTCCAGGAACAGAGGTGAAGTCCATCAGTGGGCCCATGCCAGCTACCTCCCAGCACAGACTGTGCAACGTTCAGGGAAAAACAGCTACAGCACTCTGTGAAATCATCTGGCCACAATCCACACCTTTTTTGCTTTTATGAATCAGACAATTACGCTAACCCGCTTTTTATTTCCCAGCCCCTGCTTCACCTGTCCCCCATGTAATCCTTCCTGAAGGAGCTGAGCTGTGACCCAAGCCAACAATCAAATACCTCTCATCACACAGCATTTCGGGTGACTCCACTGGTTCCTGGAAGCAGGGGTGATGTAGCACCACTTGCACTAACACTCATCGGGGGTATGACAGATTAGCAGACTCTACAGAGGTACAAGCCAGCTCTCTGACACTGTTTCTCTTAGTCCCCTTCTCCCTTCCCATATTCACTTTCCCCTCTGAATAAGTTCACTCAGCAGCAGTGACTGCTCCTCTCACACATCACAAGCCCCATGCTCCAGAAAGGTGCAGGTAAGGTGGTGGGTTGTTTCACCTCAGGGCAAACTGATTGTGATCCTCAACATCACCAGCTAATACCAGCGGTGCACTGAATGGTGCCCAAGGACTTACCATGCTGCACTTGTATCTGTACAGTAACAACAACAAAAAAAACAACACATCAGAATACTACATCAGACACATCATTTAGCTCTTTTTTTTGTTCCCTAGCTTGATTTGTACATCTTTCCCCACTTGATTTCCTGAAGCACATGAAGCAAGTTATATACAAAGAATATAGCAAGATACAAATAAAGTAGCTTCTCGATGAACAGTTTAAAATAATGTTTCGTTTTAGCACATTAGCATCTGTTTTGTTGTTATGTGTTGGTGTTTTTGTGGTTTGGTTTTTGGTGTTTGTTTGTTTTTGGTTTTTTTTGAAGACAACTTGCTGGGGAGGAACCTGTAGTATATATGCTGCTTTATGGAGTCCACAGGCCATAAAGGAATCTTTGCACCAGCACAGAGTCCCCCCATATAAGCATCTCTCACAACAGAGCATTGGTGCCCTGGCCCCAGTACTTCCCACTGAAATGGCAGCTTTCACCTTCCCCAAGCAAAGCAGTGCCCTCTGCAGCCCCACCACCTTATCACTGCTGCACTTCCCTAGACCTTGGACAGTTGCTCTATGTTTTAGTCTCACTCATGCTGAAGCATAATCATTTCTGAGAAGAAGCCAGTCATCTGAGGTGTTTTGAAGTCATTATGTGCATAAAAATAAATAGATAGGTAATGCAGTAGCATTTATATAATTGTCATTATCTGTGATTGTGTAATGATAGCTTGTGAATAATGGGTTTTATAATAATACCTCAGTGCCAAGGCTGTAAGTAGTCCTAACCACCACCGGTGCTGCTACTTCCTACGTGACATCAGCTTAATGAATATCATGGATATACACCAACACAAAACCCCAAGTCTCAAACACTGATGCCTTCCCAGAGGAGGGAGAGAGGGATCTTAGTGTGCTGTGCTGCTGCCAAAGGACTCAATCGAGCAAAACACCTGTCTGCTATTTATTGTTTATATAGCAAAGCCTTCCCATGATTTTAAGTGGGTCTGGGCACACATCAGAGGTGTCCAAAATACATCAGCATGGGACCAGGCAGGGACACATGGTGTTTGGGGAGCCCACAACCCAATAAGTGCTTCAGGTGGCATCGGCCATGAATGAGGCTGCTGGAGGGAGGTGGGCACCCAGTCTCAGTAGCCTCCATGCCTACCACTACACCAGGCTCTTCTCCCACAGTCACTGTCCCACAAGAGCTTACACATTGGCACAGGCTTCGCATCGTCTGTGCTGGCCTTACTGGGAAGCTCGTGAAAATGCAACATAAAGCACAGCCACAGACCCAGGCCTGAAGCTGTCTGAACCCAAGCCACAGCTGTGAAGAGTGACCAAAATGCTTCAAGGGATCACAGGCCACCAGAAGCTTAGAATTAGGATTTCACTTTTAATTAGCTGATACATCCTTATTTCTCACAGAATTATCTCCTGCTATTTACGTATATGCTAGTCACACCTAGCATATGAGAGAGCATCGACAGCGTTCTCCTTTCAGCTCATGGTGGAGGAGCCCTGCTCCCAGCTCTGTGCAAGCCATGAGCGGGTCCCTGTCAGGGGACACAGCAACACACACAGCTCAGTGCCACAGTCTCTGAGCACACAGATGTCAGTGAAGGTGTTGCTGACCCACTTCAGCCCAGATGAAAGGAGTATTTACGGGATAGCACCCTCCTTCATGGTTAGGATTAGCGAGCAGGTTGTAATTACCTGGTGGAGTTTAATCAGGATGCCTTTAGCTAACAGGTGAGCAGCAATTTTTTCCTCCAAGAAGCTACCTGTGGTACACAGACAGCAGCCCCAGATTAGAAATACACACATGCCTAAGCAAATAGATAAGATACAGGGGATCCTTATCATCACCTTTAGGGCAATGCCCCCAAGGAGCCAGAGATTGCTCCTTCTGTGGTGGTATCAAAACTTATGGATGACACGGGCTAGAGGCCCCTAGGCCTCTCACACCTCAGGCGTCCATACTTTTAGCCTTTACAAAGCTAGAAGCTTCCTTTCCATAACAATTGTGTTTTAAAAGTAGCATTATACCACAGTAGTGCCATGGGCACTACAAAACTAGCACGATAACACTCCCAGGAGCTGCTTCCTCACTCGCTGTGACTTCCAGGACCATCTGCAAAAGGAGCAGCTGCTGAAGTAGCAGGAGTCTCCTTCCTCCCATGACAGGCAGCAGCACAAGCTGCTACAGGCACAGCCACTCATCTGGGCTTAAATTCAATTCATTAGCCAAGACAGAGAAAAACTTAATTACTCACTAATTGACCAGTCCTCAAGGCTTTCTCAAAGGCTGATACTTTGTCTTTGACATGGCTCTTGGTAAGGCAAGACTGGCAAATTACAAACAGTGCCTGCTAATGGATTGTTCTAATAGGAGCTCAGCATCAGGAATTATTCGTTTGTTTGTTTCTTTACTACATGATATTAGAAAAAAAGAGAAAGGGAAAAAAAAAAAAAAAAAAAAAGCGATTTTCAAACTT
Source organism: Aythya marila (assembly GCF_965140915.1). Taxonomy (NCBI): domain Eukaryota; kingdom Metazoa; phylum Chordata; class Aves; order Anseriformes; family Anatidae; genus Aythya; species Aythya marila. The sequence goes on from NC_139043.1 coordinate 51,742,454, forward strand.
TCAGCCTGAAGGAAAACAGGGGTTCTTGTGCTTAGTCACTTTGTGGCTAAAACACAGGCATGCCTTTGGGCAGGTGTGAGCACTGGGCTGTTACTCAGAAACTCTGCCCCCAGCAGGTATTCCAGCATTCCCTCCTGATTTTAAAGCACAGATACTTTGTTTGGTAGCCTTGCTAAAGCTAAGTTTAGGGAAATGAGCAACAAGAAAGGATTTTGTTGCTGTTGTTGAATATCACAACAGGCTTGCTGCTTTGAGTTGCCTGTTGGACACCTGCAAGGCTCTGTGTGCCACCTCACAGCAGAAACTGTGCTGGCCACAGCTGAGTTTGCAGCACCGCTAAGGCATGGGAGATAGGAGCACAGATCCTTTGGGTGTCCTCCGTGTAAGGAGAGAGGAGGCACCCCCAAAAGACAGGTCAGCGCAGTGGTGAACTGGGTCACCTCACAGGGGCGAGCACTGAAGACACCAGCAGAGACCTACATGTACATGTATGTCCTGACCATGGCATTTCACTCTGGTGGGATGAACCTGGCCTTAATGACTCTGAGAGTAGATGAAACCACCTCCTCCGAGCTGTCTTGGAGGCCATTGACTGCTGCAGAGGAGGAAACAACCCCATGAAGTCACAGGCCACATGAAAAAGCATGATAGGACCCTTTTAAGGTGGACAGGCATCACCCACGGGGTCACACCAGAACAAAACACCAGCTTCTTGCTGGGAGACCTCAGGAGGTGTTTTGTGAGACTGACATGGGTGACGTTTGTCAAACTGGAAGGACAGATTGGGCTGAAGGTAACGTTTAAGTCAACACTCACCCCAACACAGAAAGAGATATGGGCAAGGGTGGGCAGATAGCTGTTACGTACATACAAGTTAAGGAGTTAAGGTAAAGGACATCTTGTGTAACCTCAAAAACAAAACAAAACAAAACAAAACAAAACAAAACAAAACAAAAAAAAAAGGAAGTTTAATATCCAGGGGCTTAGTCATAAATAACCCTGAAATAAGCCACTACTCATTGAAGAAAACTGGCCTTTATGACACGTACTGGAACCGGGGGAAAAATTGTACACTGAAGCTGGAAACAAACCAAATTCAAAGCTATTAACTTTTTTTTTTTTTTTTTTTTTTTTTTTAAAACACAGCCATTTGATTTATTGAGTTGGCTATTTTTTTTTTTTTTTTAATAGAGAATTCTCTATTTAAAAAAAAAAAAAAAAAAAAAAAAAAAAAACCCTGATCAGATTCTTGGGTTGGCAGGCATAATGGTGAGTGCTAGTTCCCTTCTCACATTAAGAAAGTGAATTGAACGTGTTAGGTAGTTCCCATTTCTACTGAGTAACAAGTGCACGTAGAAGAAGTTGTGACCACACAGGAGTTGTGGTGCCTCTACAGTTTCTGCTTAGCTGAAAATTGCTCATGCTTGTCTGATCTGGAATTTTAAAAATTGCAGAGAAATTCAGAAATGTTGAATTTTTGCCTTGGAAAACATATTTATTTTTTTCTGAAGTTGCAAGGTGAGGAGCCGGCAACTCACTCATCTACCAGGTGGGAAGCCGGGCAGCTTGCCCACCATTGGCAGCTGGTGGGCTGGCAGGGCACCAGGCATGTTGGCTGCCAACAGCTGGTTTCCATTGGGAGTTTGATGGAATTGACACGTTCCCACCACAATGCCGGTTCCTCCATCATCAGCAAGATCCTCTGATGGAAAACTGCTGTGCTGGAAGTATTCAGTCTGCTGCAATGTGTCATGCATGTTACTGTCTGGGCCAATGCATTGCCATGGCATCGTTGCACATTGACAGAACAAAACCAGAGAATTCTCTATTAAAAAAAAAAAAATAGCCAACTCAATAAATCAAATGGCTGTGTTTAAATAAAATGACATCAGGAAGTATTTAATACTAGTATTTAATACTAGTAAGCATCACCTTAATATTTGATGCTCAAAAACATAGCTGCCATTGTCCCTTGTAAACACAGTAGGATATGGGTGTGCAAGAACAATAAGGAACGTCTTTATCTGAAATGACACAGCTGAGTGTAATGTTTCATTATGTCTTTTGGCAACACAGACCATGAGGCCCGAATTTGCTGCAAGGGCAGGCAGGGTTGAGGGAGCAATAGATGAGGACGGGGGCTTGGAAGCAGCAAGCTTCCCCTACTGCAGCTTCTGTGGGTCCCCCACTCGCAGGTAGCTCTGTCTGCTCCTGGTATGCCCCAGGTCGTGGTCCACACCAGCACGTGTAAGGGGCCAGGTTTACAGTAATCCTGCACCCCACCTGCAGAGAGAAAAGAGCAACGCCACAGCAGCATGCAGGAGCTAAGCCAGAGCTTGCCCCACTCTCTGTAAATGGATTTACACAAATTTCAAAGGCTGTTAAGGAGCCCAGGGGAGGCACTGCTAACAGCTTAACGCCATTTACGCAGGTAAGAGTCAAGATACTGATCTATCCTTGTTTATTCTCAAAACTTCCATGAGCACCCCAGATTTATTTGATTTATTCCCATATTTTTGAACCAAATGTTAATCTTTTTAAAGACAGACAACAAAATGAGATCAATGTCTTTTCACTAATTTTTTAATGTTGCACATACTGCATTTTGTAACATCAGAAGAAAAAAATGAAGTAAATCTCAAAGACGGAAAATAAATATATACTTTTATGAATGTACGCAGAGAGAGTGCAAAAAATTGCATCTGTAAAATATTTAAATGCTGAATCATACAACCAAAATTTTACAAAAGCACTTATTTCTTTATACGTCAGCTGTCTTATAAACACAAAAATATTTTAACAAATCTTACAAAGATCAAACCCTTTTCGCCCTTCACCAGGATAAAAGTGGTGAAGAAAGTGTATTACCTGGAGGAAAAGAAGAAACCCAGATGAACAAAACATAAGCTTAAACAGGTACCACGGAAACGACATCTAGACACTGAAGAGGAGCTCACCCTTGTGCAGCACAGCACAGAAGGCCAGTCCCCCTGAACAGGAAGGGCTGGCCCTCTGAAGAGGAATTTGCTTCCTGCTGTCGAGACAAAACCATTCCTTTCCATGCCACCCACCCAGCACAGCAATGAAGTGTCCTGTGTCCTGCTCCTGTCAAACCCAGGCTTCGTTTCAAACGCCGACGCATTGGAAAGCAGCGCAGCGTGTCCAGCCAGGAGACTTCCCAGCAGCAAGAGCTTATGCACTTTTCCCCAGAAATATGTGACACTGTGGTAATTCGGAGTTCTCACAGGGTGACACTTGGCACCTGCGATGCTCGTATTGTCAGGGTATATAGCAGCTCTGCTGCTCGTCCTAGGTAGTAGGCAAAATGCACACCTACACCAGGCCAACTCCAACTAACTCATCTGAACTGTGGTTTCTCTGAGACAGACCAGTAGCAGAGCCTGGAAAACTGAAGGAACGGAGGTTTGCTGTGGCATTTGGGGAGTTTGGGGGTCACGTATATAGTTACGGGCAAGCTAGAGATGGTGGCCCTGATGAAACTCTGGGAGACACACACGCACAGTGACCTGGCGTCACGATTGCAGTAACCCACAGGCTTCACACCACACGTGCCCTACAGCTGGCAGCGTTTGTGAAGCCTCTCAGACCAGGCCCTTGTGCACCACATCTACTGCATATGTCCCAGCAAGCTGTAAAAGCCCAGGCACCTTTCTGAAATGTAACTAACTCATTGCACGCATGTTGTAGCATCACACATTCGACCTGTCCAGGATCTCCTGGCATGTGGCCACCAGAAGCTGTTGCTTCTGTTTGAATATCCAGAAGGCACAGACAAATTATTTAAGTCTTTAATTTTCAGCTAGGAACGGAAAAAGCCTCTTAGGCAGGAGGGGAAAAAGAAGGGGAAAGAATGATGTCATGTCCTCTAAAAAGGTGGTGGACTTTGTCAACCACCATCATCTTGAATAGCCCAGATTGTGATGGTCAATAAAATTTGTTACTAGGAAATTACCTTCCCTAACAATAGGAATTTGCTTCATTCAAATAACTAACTTGAGGGATCATAACAAAACACTCTGATGTAACTGAAAAAAACAGTACAAAACATTTGCTGTGGACTGCACCGAACCATAGGAATTTACCCTGCCTGGAACACAACAACTTTCTCCACAGTAAGTAGAAGAGGAAAGGTTTCCCATAAGAATGCAATTAAAAATAAATGTATCGCATGATAAATTCAAAATTGGTATAATTACAAAATATAAATTATATATGAATTATATAAATTATAAATTATAAAAATGCATTGGTTCTGAGAAACTGAGTGTAGTGACACAAAATAGACCTTTGGGCTTCTTGTTCTGCAAAAACCATTACTCTCTCACCACATAACTAACCAGAGGACAAATAAATATTAGACTGAAGTTTTTCATAATCATAGCAGTAAGCTGACCTTCTGGCAGACTGCAGAAGAATCAACTCTTATTATTTCAGAAGTACATTTTCACATCTTTATTGCTAGCCATATAAATTAGGGCCTGATACTACGTACTTACACATGAGAGAGATGTCTTACTAGCTTACGAGTCTTACTTGACTGTCTATAACTAGAACACTCTGTTAAAACTGTTTTATTGAATTTCTTAAATTATCTTACATATAAGTATATCCAAGAAAGCTTCCAGGGGAGTGGAATCCCTAAAATATGGAGACCTACAAGATAATCTTTTTTGATGTATAAAATGAAAACATGTATGTAAGTTTTTCCCAGTATATTTCCAAAAAGTCTGCTCAGCAGTAGAAGCATATCCCTTGTGAAATACAAAAAGCTGTTGGGCTCTAACAAAGCAGTCCTTATTTAGAGATTCCAAGACAACTTCTTAAGTATCAATGAGTTTTTCTAAACAAGCCAAGTTTGAAATTTCTATCTTTGGTCATTATCTAAGCATCGTATTTCTTAATAAAAGCTCTGAGAAAATTGTTGGAAGGTTTTTATCCTCATATAAAGAAATCTACTAATTTCACTCTAGAAATCTTTGGCCTGAGACAGGGGATGAAAAGCACGATCTTAAAAGGATTTTGTATTAGAAAGGAAAAGAATGACTGACAGAGATTACAGTGAAAAACAGATCTCAAATTTTTAAGTGGAAGGGACTGCAACACAACCACCTGCTGCGGTACCAGAGAAGAGAGCAGTCAAAAGCTGGTTTCATTTTCCTGTTGTGGAAACACAGTTGATTTCTGTCCACTTGCCTATCTTCAAGCAAATATGAAGATAATATCCAGTTTCTCTTAAGTTTATTCAAGTAAAAAAATATGTACATTTTAAACTTCTCTTTGGACTTTATTTTCTGCTATGTTACTGGACAGACAACCATACTTATCATTTAGCATCATTAAAGCACTGCAGAAACATCAGTTACTGTAACCCTTAGTGCCTTCCTTTGAGATAAGTAACCCCATGTGCCATTAAAAAATAACCAGTTACTGAAAGGCCACCTCGACCATCTCCCGTAGTTCTACAATAAATACTGCAGAGGAGTACTTATGCTCTAGCATGAGAGATATTTACTTATTGACAAGTGGTTTTGGAGGCAGGTACTCCCACCCTCATTGTAACACAAGGACAAGAGATGCAGAGTTGGATCCCTAGCTGTATTCAACACAGCTGCCATGACTGCAGAGAAATTACGGTTGAGGTATGTGGCCATGGAGATTTGTGGCCAGCTGCAGTAAAAATCCAAATTTCCATCACTTCCTCGACTTTTAGGACTGGATCTTTAGATATCCATAGCCCAATATTCTGAAGGGCTGAATGCCTCTGACTCATAGGGAATAGACAGTTGTGACTTTTGTTCTCCAAAGGAGTCATCTGTAGACACTGTCAATCTAACATTAATAGCCAAAAAAAGCAAAGTTTGTCTCAGTGGTTAAAGGCCACATGGAGAAGTGGTAACAGAGCCTGGGAGGGTTGTACATGTGCCACACACCCCAGCTCCTGTGCAGCACCCAACCCTGCCAAAGCCTGGTATTCTCCCCTGGGTGCTTCCTGCACACCAGCCACATGCCAACAGAGAACAAGGATGGATGGTGAGAGTGGTGAGGACGAAGGCTGATACTAACATGCACCACATCACATAGATGGAGCTCAAGAGGGTGGACTTACAACTACATTGATTTAGAAGAGTCAAAAGCAGCCAGAGTCCCATTTCTAGTTTTGTTTGTTTGTTTTTCTTCCCTAATTTCTGTTCATATTTTGCACGGCACTTGCCATGCTTGCGCCATGCTTGCAATAAATTTCTTATAAAGTGTGTTGTTGTTGCTTTAAAAAATAATAATAATAAATAAACCCTGTAAAAACATTCTTGCTAAAATGGTTCTTTGGAAACCCCGTGTCTATGACCAGTTGGGGCAAAATAGTTGCTTGCCGGAAAACAAGGCAACAGTACCCTACTGCTCCTGACACTTCAGCACAGGTACAGCTCTACCCTGCAGAGTTAGTGCATCCTTATGAGCTGGCCAGGCCACAGTCTAGTTAGAGCACATGCTCAGGCATCTCAGTAAGTTAATCCTCCTAAGATTTCGAGTTTAAGCTCTAAAGTAGTTCTGGAGCTTCCTTCTTGATCTAATTGCTTCATCTACACAGCCAAAGGAAGGAGTGCCTGTAGTTCATGCTTCTTTATCCAGCTTTTGGGTAAAGACCCCCAGCTAATATCTGGGCACACAGGCTCCTTAAATGCCTAGATTGGCATTCTGGCTCTTAGGTTGCCCAAACATCCAGGTACTAAACTTCTACTGCTTCTGGTACACCCACCAGACACCTAAACTCGCACAAGCAATACAAAGTGCACACAGAAACAGCACATCTTCCTTCTGCTCCGTAGATATTAGTCTTTGAAAGAAGTTACGCTGCACTCAAACGGAGAAGTTAATAAAAACAGACAGAAAAGTGTTGCTTTCACAGAGTTTGTAGCTATGCACGTGTGCACTGCTTTTATAAAACATTATCCTTCAAACCACTGAAACAAATTGCAATTTTCTGGAGAGAGCTACATTAACTTCACACAGCATTTAAAGAACTAAACAAGGTGGAATTTGTTTTGAGACACCACGAGACACCTTCATTCCATTGGGCATTTTAGCAAAAACTACAAATGAAAGAGGAAGGTGACAAAGAAAGAAACTGGGCCAGCAGAAGGTGTATTGAAGACCACAAAACATGAGGAAGAAAAAAAAAAAGAAGTTTAACATGCAAAGGGTATTATTACTTGCTGGTTATGGTTAAAGAGACCATACAGCTCCTGTATCTTTTTCCTTGAGGCTTCCATAAAGTAAGACTCTCAACTGCAAGTTCCTCAATAAGCTGGAAATGGCAGTAGGGCCATAAAAAAGTAGGTAGAAAAATAGTATCAAGCCAAGGGCTAGATACCTTGATCTGTCACAAGTGCCCCCAAGCACAACCATTACTGCTGTGAAAGAAAATGCATACAGAAAACATTCTCTACTTATTATAAATCGTAGTTGTCTGCATTGCACTCTGCATTTAAAATGTACTGACTACCTTTCTGCTTCCCTTAGAAGCCGTGGATGGAGAATAAATATAGCCTTTCAAATTGGCGAGCGCTGCCTGCCCTCCAGTCACGACTAGTAGCGAAGTCAGATAGCATTTGTAAGAGAAATCGATTAAAAAGTAAAACAGACAACATCATTTAAGGCCTTTGTCCCTGCTAGTCTGCTCAACAGACCACGCTTTCTTAAAATAAGAAAATCTACCACTTCTGTTACAGTCAACAGAGGGGGAAGTTAAACAAAAAAGGTCACATTTATGGCTGCCAAGAAGGCAAAGTTCCTGAGGCTCAGCCAAACGCAACAGAAAAGAGGTTCTTTGCAGCATTCTTCTGGTGCTTCAAATTGCGTGCATGGAGGAGGGTAGGACCGAGGAGGAAAGGCCTGACATGATGCTCAGGTTGAGCATCCCATTTAAAACTTGCAGCCCTTACTGCAAGGGGGTTGGAATTAAAACTGATTAAATAGTGCAAACTCATATCAGTTCCCACAGATATAAAATGCACTGCAAGTCCAGAACAAAAGCTGGCCAGGGTTTTGAGGATCACCGGCCATTAAGGAAACAAATGCACAGAGCAGAGTCTGAACTCAGCTTCTCCTGGGTGAGCCTGAAGTAACTCCAGCTCTTCAGGGAGGTTTCAGTGAATTTATACAGGTGTAACTGATACCAGGGTCTAAATCAGTTTAATGGTGAGGCACCAAATGAAAATGAAAGGTGTATTAAATGACAGGCTTTCATATTGAGAGTAATTAAAAATGAGCTGTAACAAAGTTTGTTAACCTTGAGTGGGAAAGAAGAACTAATCACCAATGGATGGAGCCTACATTTACACAGCATTTCTCAAGTATTCACTTCAGCAGGTCCGTAACATTCAAGAGAGGGTTTTGGTTTAACCTGTTCTGAGTAGCATTTTACAGGGTTCTTGCTGCTACCCCATGTAAACTGCTGAAAAAATATACTGACTGCCTGGAAAATAAATTGTGCATTATGTACTCGGTATATCCACACATGAGGTCACTGTATAAACGCACAGCCAAGATCCCAGTACTGCACAAAATAGGAGCCTTTCCTAAAACACCAGATTCCTGGTGACTTTACTACACACGTGTTACTGACAAAAGGCATGCCCAAGAGCAGGGAAATATGCTTAGTCCTTGTACTTCAAGGTAGGTACATCACGTTTGATCTGAAATAAGCAACTACTTTCCCAATCTAGTCCAGTCTCTTAAGAGAGAGTTCTGTCTTACAAATAGTTTTGTTGGTTTTTACTTCTGTAATTGAGATCAGTAGTATGAATCACATTGATTTCAATGCTGAAAGAAATGCCATGGCAGCCAGTTGACAGGAAACTGTCAATATATTTTCTTAACAGTTTTTTACTTCTAATGGGACACAAGCTAGCAGGCAGAAGACCCTTATCAAGCTTTTCCCTGTTATAAAATACCCAAAACTTTCTGAGAAATCCGACAGTCACCAAGAACCAACAGAAAGCATGACAGTAACAGTTGGGTCTGCAAAGGCAGAATGATACTGCAGGATCAACTCATGCAGCTGATGGAAGATGGCAATCTTCTAGCAATCTCAAGAGCTGGCTCATACGTAAGGGTATGAACTACCAAATGGCGTCCTGTTTTTCTTTTAGAAAGCAAAAAACCTATACCATATGTACTGTACTATTATCTAGACTTTTTCCACACTGCAACTTGTAAGTGATAGAGTAGCCTGTAGAGAATAGGCACTTATCCCAAGAATTGGCAAAAAAAAAGGAGCATTATTTGGTAGGTATGGCACCAAAATACAACCATTGTGCTTTCTCACAAACATATGCTGTACAGACAGAGGCTCAAACAGACACAGAGTTAGGTTGCTGGCAGACTGTGTTTTTTCTTTTTGCTTCGGCAAGATTTGCAAATGCAGCAGATGATGCATGGAGATGCCACAAGCAGCAAGGGAGAGGTCACCAATGCTATGATACCTAGTCCAACGAGGATCCCTACAACCTGAAAGACAAAGTAGGAAAAAATATATATTTAGCTAATGTGGAAAATAAAATATATGTGTGCATGCACAAGCATGGAGTAAGCCACAAAAATAGTTGAAAGCATGAGAATAATCATCTTGGTCCTTCACTGAAGGGTAAAATCTCTGCTTAACATATGCATGATTGCTCTGCTCAGCTGGCTAGAAACACACCTGCGTCCTGTTCCACATCACCGAAGCACGTGAGTGGCCTAGCTTGTTTCTGCAAGGGCCTTTGTCGTAATGTCTTAAGAAGATGTCGTTCTGAAAAACAAAAGAAGAAGCTGTAAGAGAAGGTTACAGTATGGGGACACGCAGGGACATGTTCAAGACTGGACTGGAAATACAACTTCCCTGACACTGCTGTAAAATTACCTGCTGCTGGCAGGGAAATCCACCTACCTTCCAAATAATTATCTAGAAAAACTTCTTGCAGTTCCAAAAAGCGTAATGTATTTGGGATCCAAACTATTGTATAGCATCTTCCCTCCCCCACTTTTAAAAAGCTTTGGACAACTATATCTGCATTGCATTTTTGACAAAATTACCTAGTCTGTAATTTGGTGATGCTAAAGGAGCCTGTAATCAAGAGATTTCTGAAAGTTTGCCATGTCAGGTATCATATTCCTGAGGTACTTCTACCTTCTGTTCTGCTGTCCCTTCAGGTCATTTTTCTTCCTAGGCTTAACAGGAAAATTGAAAATAAAGTAAAATAAAGTAAAATAAAGTAAAATAAAGTAAAATAAAGTAAAATAAAGTAAAATAAAGTAAAATAAAGTAAAATAGGAAATCCCTGTTTCTTTTTGTTTTTATAAAAAATAGAAATTGCCATTTCTTTTTGTTTTTCCCAATATTACTAAATTATCCATTTTTAATTTAGAAAATGACTAATGCTCCACATTACTCTACCCCTGCCAGCTGTGCTGTGACCTAATGCTGCTTCCTCTTTCATTCTTCAGCCTTACTCTTCAGCTCTGCAGTTATTACCTACAACCAAATCTGGATTTCCTTTAACCCTGCTCATTCAGAAAAACGACATTTGAATCGGACAGCTACGGTTTCTTTTTCCTTTGTCCTCTTGAACAGACTAAAACTTTGTAAGGACGTGTCTGCAGAAAGGGAGAATCTGATAGTCTTCCAGTTCAGCAAAGTTTTAAGCATTCATTGTGTACCGTATGTACTCTGAGGCAAGCCATAAGTCTGATGTCGAAAAAGCTCACTCCTGCATCCAAAAATGGGACATAATGTTAAGTGAAACTTGCTACACATTCTGAAAAAAGGAAGGCTGAAGAATGAGGAAGTCTCGTTGTTTGCTAGCTGATGAGTACAAAAAAAAAAAGAAGAAAAGTTGTGCGTCTTCGGATATTTTATTTCAAGTGCTGGTGAAGTTATTTTCAAATTCTCACCATCGTTATTAATGACTATGCCAAAAAGGGAAGCAGTCATATGCACAAGTACATTACTTCTTGTACTCTTAATCCTACTAGAAAACTTAAGGTCCACAAAAGTTGAGACTAGTTGGTATCACTTGAGAGATAATTAGCCACCTGCATTTCATAACCCATGTTGATAACACAATAGTTTTACCCTCAAGCCTACTAACTAATCATTCTCTTCAGCAACACAGCACTAGAGATGGACTAGTAAAGAAGACCAAGTTTATAAGAGCTCTTAATGCACCCTCCTACGAAACAACTGCCTTCACCCAGTACCATACCATTTTTTGGACAGGCTGTGATCCTTGCAGTTGGAGCAGGCACAAGAAACTTATTTCCCTAACTCTCAAACAAACTATTTTGGGCTTCTGCATGGGAAGAGGGAATCAGTGAAAGGCAGTGCTATAATGGACCTCCAGAAAGTAACCAATCTGTCCCAGTTCCCTCAAAGAGCTACCGTGGGACCTCTGGACATGGCTATAATCCTTTATGGAAGAAGGATGTTGATATAAATAAAAGCAGTATTAGTGAGAAGAAAATAATGAAGTGAATGAAGTTCCTTTGACTGGTGGAAGGGGTCCCTGCCCATGGCAGGGGGGTTGGAATTAGATGATCTTTAAGGTCTTTTCCAACCCAAAGCATTCTACGTTTCTAAGTTACAATCTGAAATGAGCCAAGAAATTCACTAGAACATCAAGGAGTTGTTGGGAAGCTTCTATGGGGCCTCAGACTAACCTCAGCCCCCAGTTACCCTTTATCTAATTTTAATCTGCAGCACTTACATCCAAGTTCTGTAGACAGTACCAGCAAAATGTGTGTTTGCAGTTCTTGCACATCATCTGAGCACAGCCCTCGTTCCTCTCAATGTAGATCCGACAAACTGGGCACTGCTTAATTGGTGCCTCTGTCTCTGTTCCAATAAGTGATCTAGAAGAGTAGGGAAACATTAGAATCGCATGTAAATATAATTATAGGTGATGTTCAGATTCACTGCCTAATGTGTATTGTACTTACTATTCAGAGCATCTAATGTTATTGTCTTAATGCACTTAATGTGTGAGGCTTATTATATTCAGAATACACCAAAGTATAAGCAGTAATAAGTGAAGGATTTTATAGCATGTAAAGTTGAAAGGCTATTCTCTTGGTCTTTTATGCTAAATAAAGCCAACACTGACTATACCCGCCAACATATCACCTACAGCATTAAATATCAGCACTTGGTAAGAGTGCTTTCACAACGCATTAACAGAACTGGGTTATGCAACTCATGGCATTGTCCTTGCCTAAACAGAATAACTTAAACTCCACCAAAGCCAAGGATCAAACCTGGGTGAGAGAAATTATGGTGAGACATCTTTGGCAACTCGTATCTGATGAAGTCTCTAGCAAGCAGAATCTTTAGGTTTTAAGTCTTTAATTTCTTACAAAAAGCAAAAGGAAACTTTGAACATACACGACTGAATTTTATCTGATGCAGAAAACAAAGACGGATGGCCACAGACATTATATAATCTAAGCAAATAAGTGTTTTCCTTCCGTAGATTGATGCCTTATGCAACCTGACCTGTAGGTTGTTTGCACCTATGTAAAATTAACATAAATCATATTTCTCCCACCAAATGGGACACTGCACACCCACTCTTCATAGAAGTTAAGATTTTTCTATGTAGAAATTCTGTAAATATAAAGCAGAGGTAATTCCTTAATCACAGTACAAGCAAAGTTTGGACCCCAGAATACTACTGTACTGGATGTTTTGTACAGGTACACGTTATAATTCTAGCATGAAAACAAGGCCTTTAGGAGGAGTGAAAGCCCCGGTGGATTTCATGTTTCAGAAGTGTCAGTGGCATCCCAAAATTTGGTAAGAACCCAAATAACATTAAGAATCTTTTTAAAAAGAAAATGTATAATTTAAAGTAATCATTAGATTGGAATTATATTTAGGGAACACCAGCAGAGATGGACCTAAGAAACCAGTTGGAAACAGTTCCATTAAACTGATGTTAGACACAGAGCGCGCACTTCATGCCAAAACGAACTAAAAGATCACACAGCTCCTGTGGCTTCCCCTCTTACCCCTGCTCGGTTGGTACCAGAGTAGTTTGGTTTTCTGGGCACAGGCGCTGTGGGTGCCACGTCTCCTTGCAAGAGGAGCAGAACGTCAGGTGGCAAGCCGGACACTCCACCGGCACCGGCACTCCTGGCTCGCTCGGCCCAATGTAGCACACCGTCTGGCAGTCAGCCGCAGGGCACCATGTTCTCTTGGGGTCCAAATGGACTTCTGAAACACAACAAAGGCAGAAATAAACCAGTCATATGGTCCCCTTCTCATTCCAGTGACACGTCTAGGTATGCAAGACCCAGTTCTGCATGGGCATGGGGAAGTTGAGGCCCTCTGCACCTGTGCTTGTGGGCTTTTGGGCCTATTTTTCTTCAGGCAGGTCTGAAATGGTATTCTGCAACAGCAGCTGCACTGGAAGCATCACAATAACAGCAACACACTACAAGGGACATATTCTTTGCCTTTATAGGAGGGTACAAAAGATGAAGACAACTAATGCTTTCTGAGAAGCATGTACCATTTTATCTTTCACATGTGGAAACCATGTCACATCTCTCATGTAAATTGCAGGAGAACTGTCATTAATTTAACATCAAGTCATTTTCTGTGCCTTATTTCCCCCACGCACTTTTAAGTGATTAATATTCACCTTATTATATGATGAGCGTTTGTCAGGTGTCCAACTATAACAATAGTTAATGTAATGTCACGAGTGGAAGCATTGGCACATGGTAGCAAATGATAAATGTTGATTCTTTCTCTTGCTCCCCAACCTTTATCTGAGGACTTTGGACTTGCAGCAGAAACCCAGATGGATCACATCCACTGTTAGGGTTGTCCACTGTGTGGACACTTTACACTGCTCGAGTCAATGCAGCCCAGCCAAACACTCCCACCCTGCATCTCTTCCCTCCCTGGGAGCTCTCTGGGACCACGAATGAAAATGGATGGAGGGATACCTCAGTACAGCGTGGAAAGCCCTGACTGTGAGATCTCAAAAGCCATTACAGAGTTCATCTCTATTTCCAGCAGGTAAAAGCAAACAAAAGGCCACACAAGGGCCCCTGACATATGTTCTCTGGCAAATTTTGCTGAAACAGTTGAAGGCATTTCCTGCTATGCACGCTGCTGTCTGCATTGCTTCTTTGCAGGAGGTTGCTGGTAGCCCACATTGCAGGGGGCTGGTGGATGGATATCTAGCAGATGCTCCAGCCAGCATGATAAACAATAGTATCAATTCAGCATCCAGACATCTAGAAACTAGAAACCATACAACTAGAATTGTGTTCAAAGAAGTAAAACAGTAGATACATAAACAGTAGAAAAATAAAACATAAGCAGTAAATAGATAAAAGTACATGTGCATCAACGCCTGGGGAAGACATCCCACAACCTTCATAACCTAATGTACTTTAGAAACTGAGTTCTTTTCTAGTTTGCCAAACATCTGTGTTCGGCTTGAAAACTTCCAGCTTCTTCACAGGTGGCCTGTGTGAACTACATGAAGTTCAGGAAGGCCAAGTGCAAGATCCTGCAGTTGGGTTGGGGCAATCCCGAACACAAATACAGGCTGGGCAGAGAATGGATTGAGAGCAGCCCTGAGGAGAAGGACCTGGGGGTGTTGAGGGAGGTGATTCTCCCCCTCTACTCTAGTGAGACCCCAGCCTGAGCACTGCATTCAGCTCTGGGGACCCCAGCACAAGAAGGACATGGACATATTAGAACAAGTCCAGAGGAGGGCCACAAAGATGATCAAGGGGCTGGAGCACCTCTCCTATGAAGACAGGCTGAGGGAGTTCGCACTGTTCAGCCTGGAGAAGAGAAGGCTCCAGGGAGACCTTATAGCGGCCTTCCAGTACCTAAAGGGGGCCTACAGGAAAGTTGGGGACAGACTCTTTGTTAGAGGGTGCAGTGATAGGACAAGGGAGAATGGCTTTAAACGAGAAGAGGGTAGGTTTAGATTAGATATAAGGAATAAATTCTTTACTCAGAGGTTGGTGAGGCACTGGAGCAAGTTGCCCAGAGAAGCTGTGGATGCCCCATCCCTGGAGGTGTTTAAGACCAGGTTGGATGGGGCTTTGGGCAACTTCCCTACCTGACTGAAACAAACTAACTTCAGCATAATCCACTGGTAGCTGAGAGTTTCCTACTAGTTTTGGAAGTGTCATTTGGGGTGAACAGTAAACTCACATCAAAATACAAGTTGGTTTATCCTAAAACTATTCACACATTCAGGGTGATTCTTGACAGATACTTAGAGAAAAAGCCACTTTTTAATGATCGTGATAGGAAAGCCACCAGCAGAGGAGTAACCACTAACACCTTTTTTCTATTTAATATTTGAGAGCAAGCATGTAGGAGAGAGTTTCATTCAACTCCACTGCTCAAGACAAGCTGAGCCCCTTTCCTTTCTGAAGGTGTCCACTGGGTCAGGCTATCACACAGTCCTGTGTTTGGCTTTCAGTTTCCATTGATGCTACTTCAATCTGGATGCACAGTGGTGGCAGGGATACTCACCTGGGCCATGAGCTGACTACCAGGCAAGGCGGTCAAGAGACATGCGTTTGAACCTCTTTCAACAAAGACTAGCACATAGTCTCCCATATTTAAAGTAGGCATATTGGTCACTGTCATACAGGAGACTGTCAGGGGCTTTGCTATGTTCACCTATTTTCCATCCCTCCATGTAGTTACTGCAACTGCAGGTAATATATTAATCTGTGTCAGACGACTCTGACAGATGGGGAAACTTTCCGCACCCATAGCAAAGGCTTTAATCTATAATTTAGGCAGTGCCAGACACCTGTACCATCTACCTTCTTTTCCATCCATTTCATGAATCTAGTTCCCTTCTTTCCCCTTATTATCTTACACATGCTTCCTCTACCACCAAAAGCAAACAAACATTTTGCTTTAATTGAATAAAAGCCAGAAAAAAGACAGTTCGTAGCTTCATTTGTGAGGAGAAGAAAGAGACGGATGGACAAGCCATCCAAGCATTTTTAAATAGCATCCTGGCTGAGAAATCATTATTTCTGTAGCTTCCTTCAGAGATGATGCTCTGAGCTGGGTAAGACCATGCCCTATTATTGACTATTGCATTTAAGTCTTCCCACAGTAGGTTCCACACGTTTTCTGTTGATAAACAACAGCTAAAATGAGAAAAAAAAAAATGCAGTTCCTGCAGATAGCACACTCAACTTTGGAAACCTAAATTCTCCTATCCTTGTTTTGGATGAAAGACAGGATGTCTGGTTTTGACATCCACTGGGCAAAGGGTTGTAAGTCTTATTGATTTTTACAAGTTTTTTTGCAGTAAGATGTGATGCATAAAATGAAACTCCCTTCTCTCCCACTTCCTCCATTTTACAAAGAACCTACAGATGGTGTTTTGCAATCCATGCTGTCTCATACTGTTTGCTTTACCATGGAGCACAAGTGAAACCAGAAAAAAAATAAAAATAAAAAAGGAGCAGCCAAAAAAAAAAAAAAAAAAGAAAGAAGCTATCATTTTACTCTGATGATGTTCAATCTTTTGGTTAGGGCTATTTGTCTCTTGAGCCTTTTCCCTGCTTCCTCACAGCCAGTTCAGCCACGCTCACTCCACTCTCAGGAGGAAAGCTTCCCCAGACCGTGCCAGTAACAGGCAGGGATCTGGCCAGTTTTCACAAAACACACAAGCAAGCAGGTGAGATGTGGGATGCAAGCAGGGGAAATGCAGAACTCTGAAGAATGAAGAATTTCTGGCTTAGAAGAGGTACCTACCGAAAAGGTGGCCCCGTGCACTCCACAAAATATTAGGAACACCTATCTTTTAATGCACTGCTTTTCAGTCAGGCAGAAAAAGGAGGTTCTCACCATCTTTCACTAGGCCTATTGGGCAACTGTCAGAGAAACAGAAATACACTGCGTGTGTCCTAACCACATCCTATCCCACTATTTTGTTATTTCTGATGGCCACAACAACCCCATCCTAAGCAGACATACATCAATTCCTGTTTCTTCTATTAAGACAGATTGCACAGAAGCCCTGTGACTAGGTCCAGATAAGTTATAGATGTAGGAAAGCTTGGTTTAAAGCCTGAAAACATTTGCATATTAAGAACACAAAGAACACAAGAGGACTGAATATATTCAGTGCTTTCATTATCAGACTATGCAATTGCATATAGACATTAAATTGTATGCCAGTTACTTCTCACAGCCTTTTAACTCAATATTATCTGTCCAATTTCTTAGAAATAAGGTAATAGGATATATATTGTATTAAAGCAGCTAGCAAAGATTGAGAAAACAGCTTTTGGAGGTCTAAGTTCATCTCTTCAAAATTTTTCTCAAAATTAATCTCTTAACAAAAAATATCTGTAAGGATGAGAAGCACTGGCTTTAGCAATCACTTGAAGACTGTTGAGAAAAGACTACAGAGTAGGAGCAGAAAGGCTTGCCCATGCAACTGGTTACTTATGTCCAGCATTTCTAGTAAAGCAGAGGGGAAACCGAAGCAAGACGGAGGACAGACAGCCCATATCTCAACAGAATACAGCTGAGAGCAGAAGGGTCTAAATACAGCAAGTGGGAGGGTTTGAATATTGGGTTTTGTTGATCAGAACAAAAGTAACAAAGGACCGTCTAGTACCTGCCTATTTTAAGAATCAGAATTTGGCCTATTGTATTTGCAAATGTGGAAAAGAGGACAGCACACTTCAGACAGCAACATCTGGAAAACACATTTCTTTCTCTTTCTTTCCCTTACCATGCAGCAAAAAACAACCCTAGCTAACTCCAGCTAGCCTTCCCCGAGTGCCTGATATGAAGAAAAGAACTGAGAACTGGGAAGAAAAGGGAGCTCAAAATATTTCATATGTAAAGTTTTTCTTCGTTTTTAAATGAACTTGAAAGGCTGACTACAGTAATGCTACTATTACACTGTATTTCAGTTCTTTGAGGTATTCTCTGTCATCACATAGCTCCAATGAATCTGTGGTTCTCTGAAGGTGTACTTGGCTTGGCTGACATCAGCTCTGGCCATTGAGCTGCATCCTGGCTGGAGTTCACATGTTTTTAGGGAAAGGCCGACGTCTGAAAGCAAAGACCGATGGACTACATTTGCTGTTAGGTCAAGGAGCTGCAGCTGAGTTTGCCTTAGGGCTGGTGTGAAAATAGATTGTGAGGCTATGCAGTGGTTGTGGTTGGCAGGAGTCTGTGGGAGAGGCAAGAGCGAGGCAGTTGCAGCCTGGGCTTTGTGTAGCACGAGGTTTGGAAAGGGCTGGGTTGCACTTATGCTGACAGAGGCACAAGCTGTGCATCAGATCTCATTCGTCAGGAGTCCCTGAGTAGTCCCTGGTTAGAAATTGGACCCAGCAGCTGCCATCATCAAGGTTTATTGCTAGACTCACAAAAGGACCATCAAGCCGGCATTGCTGCTGGTCTGGGCAGGGAAGCATTGCTGGGCTGTGGTCAGGTCTGAGAACAGAGCTTGAGCCAGTAGAGGCCCACAAGCCAGGTTCAACCGGTAAGCGTGGAAAGGTCAGCCTTAGGGGGCAATGCTAACCCTGGGACAGGCGAAAGGTCCTGGCTGGGGTGGCATTAGTGCTGGTGTCCAGGACACCACTTGAGTTAGCAGGTTGTGTTCCCGGGCTTCGGTAAGTTCACTTTATTGCTGGGGCACACGAGGTCAAAAGTCTCAGTTTAAGCCTGCTGCCTGGATGCCAGTTTTACTCATCATAGAGGAGAAAGGACAGATCTAAAAACATCATGAAAAAAGGCAGTGGAGGTGGAGGAGGATTTGCAAGACTTAGGCAAGAAGGAAAAGGGAAGGAGGACTTAAAAACAGACAAGTTCCAGGTTTCTGTGAGTGGGAGGCAGTAAAAAAAAAAGTAACAGGGAGTTGGACAAAAGATCATGAGTTCAGCTTTGGCTACTTGTAGAGGAAGAGATACCAGGAAATCATTAGTTTCACAGTCTTCAGTTAAAAAAAGGTTTTTATGTAAAAGAGATTAATGTATTGCAAGAATGCCTCACTTTCTTAACCCCTTAATATGTTATTTAACAAGCTGTGATTTCTACTTTCTAGGACTGTAGACAAGCCACTGCTTGGGTTATGAACTCGAGGGACTTCCTAAGGAATTAAGGGTAAGCAAGAAGAAGGTAGAATAGGAGAAAGAAATCAAAAATGAAAGCCGAGTTTGAGATTTTTTTGTTTTCTTTGTCCTGAGTACCTGCAAACCACAGCTACAATCTGCATCTGCCCATGACCTCGGGGGCACACTTGGGTGTACTGATTTTGTTGGTTTTGTACTTCATGGTCATCTCACTGAACTTCAGTCCAGATGAGATTCAGTAAAAACCCATATATTCTTCTATCTGACCATTTTTTTAAGTGCATTAATAAACCTAACTTTTATAAACCTCTGCATTTTCATTCTTATTCCCAATTCCTCTGCATCTAAGCATGCATATAAAGCAGAGCACAAATACAGACTTCAGAGGAAAGCTTGAAGACAGAGTTAGAGCTGATCAGTCCCAGATACCCTACTCTGCAAGCTACCACAATGCAAATTCTTTGACAAATACTACAACTTCCAGCTGGGCTTTCAAGTTGGTGTCAGTCTTCAAAATCAGCATGGGATCTCATCTTTCTGACTATCAAGTGTCTTCTTCAGCCTTGGCAAGGAATCATCTCCTGAAGAAGAATGCTGACCTCTGACATACCAAGGCTTGGCACCAGTAAGATCTTCAGTTTCAAGCTTCCTTACTACTATGCCTTACTCAGTAATGAGGGGTCCAATTATCCCTCAGGAAAAAAAAAAAATATACTAGAAGAATACACACAAGAAAAAAAAATAAATATAATAGAAGAATACACACAAGGCTTCTCCTTGAGAAAAACTCTCTTCTAGGGATGCTTGCAGAAGTTTCTATCAGACAGCATGGTCAGTATCTCCTAGAAGTTTTGAAGATCCTTATGGATGTATATTTCAAAACAATGACATCTTCTCCATCTCTTCCTTAACTCACCCAGCACGCTTTGTCTTAAGGCAGAGTGCTCTGCAATATGTAATATTGCTGCCTCTACTGACACTTTAAAAATTGAGGTAATAGAAACCAAAAGGGCTCATACCGCGTTCAAACTTCAGCCTCTTGTATAACTGAAACTGGTCAACAGGCACCAAACAGGCAATCTGAAATGAGAAATAAAAAGAAAAATCATTAGGAACAATTAGAGACTTGAGGAAATTTAATAAGCACCCTGCTCTACTTGTCTGTTCTCCTAAGCCAGCTCTCAAATCCACCTTCTTTTTCTGCATACCACCGCATACACCACCGCATTTCTCCATACCTAGACTTCCTTCTCCAAAGTTTAAAGTAGTTCCTGGTCTCTCCTATTTCGACCACATGGCAGAGTAGTTCAGCCCAAGTCCTTCTTACCATGCAGAGAAAAGCCTTCTTTTGGGGTTCTGTATTTACTTCAACCTCTTTGTTTTATTTCATGTTTGTTTAATGTAATGAAGGGTGACAGCTAGCCAAGCTTGGAAACTGAAGTCTGTTGTTCATGCAAAAGAATACAGTCCAAACAAACGATTGCTCATTCATGTCTCCCAGTCTTTATGGTAGGAGCCAGTTAGCTCTCGGGAACAAAAAAGCCAGTCTGGTTTCCATTTTTTATTCATGTAAGAAATGCATTATTCTTCCTTTTTTTTTGTTTTTCTGGACTAAGATGTTAATGCCACTGCTATTGGAATTTGCCTTAGACATGCACAAGGCCACTGGGAACAGAAGTTAACAATCTAGTTGGCATAGACAATCAGGCTTTGTCAATACATTTTGGGCATTACCATAATTAAGCTAACTTAGTCTAAATGGATAAATGCTCTGCTCTCCAGTCCTTGTAAAATAACCAAGTATTTAAAACTAATAACCAAACCTGCATACAGTGTAAGGAGGGGTTCAAATGAAACTTGTCAGATAGCTGAGAAGCCAAATGTTTGTTGAATTCAAAATATGAGATAATTCTCTTATTTGATCCATTCATAACATTGCAGAGCGTAGATCAGATCAGCACTGAAAAAATTTCTATGCCTACCGAAAAAACTTACTCTTTTCCTAAAAATAAACCTGGACTAATACCAGTAGAAGACCTGATCATTCGAAGCCCTGTGAGACAACACAGAACTGACAGCTTTGAAATGAAGGTGTTCTCAACCCTTATATCCAGGAGACCACCGTGGACCTTCAGATTACTGTAAAGGCAAAATTTTGCTCTCACTGGAGTAGAAGTTGGCCCTTGCTACCCTTCTGGGTTGTGTTGCAAGGCACTCATGGGAAGAAATACAAAGACAGAAAAATTCAATATATATTCAGCCTCATGTTGCAAATACCTCTGCTTTTGCAGTTGGAAAAAATAATAGCAGAGAATATATCCATTTGGAAGATAACGAATCGCTTTATTAAGATCTCAAATCAAATGAAATTAACATTGCATTTTGAAGCAGATTTTTGGATCAATTTTTGAGCTAAACAAATGTCATACAAAAAACAATGCCACTGTTGTCCAGATGTAAGTGTTTGAAGGTACTTAAAAGACTTAAAGGTGCTTTTAATTGAAGAAATCAGAGGATTTTTCAGCTAACTGGGAAACACTGACAAATCTTTACAAAGCATACTCATAATCTAGTGAATCAGTTCTGTGGTTAAAGTACTGTCCTCATTCAGCTTCTGAATTCAGGGTGTTAAGTATTTTTAATATGAAAGTAATTTCATGGAATACACAATACTTTAGTATGACCGTTACACAGCGAGTTTCCTGGAAAACTCTTCACCTGTTGATCAGAAGTTAGCTGAAACACTCTTGGAAAACAAATAACAACTTAATCAAACGAGTCAAAAAGAGTGAAGTTCAGCAGCTTCAGCAAAGAATGAAGCCAACCAACAGAATTACACAAAACCCACAAGACATCATTTCAGTATTGCCCAGTCTCCCCAAGGCAGCTTAAAATCTAAACAGAGTTCTGAAAACAAAGAGAGTCATCTGCTTTTCTCTAGCTGGGTGAGCATTGGCAACTACTTTAAATTTTACTTCATTATGACTAAATTAAAACAGCGAGTCTCAATGCTGTAAGGGTAAGAGCCACTTGAGTGAATTGTGTTATTGTCTGAGGCCTTTTTGTGCCTGCTCTTGCTTTTAACAAACCATTTTTCAAGAGCAGCTCTATTGAGCCCAGAATTTCCCATGTATTAAAAATCGGCCTTTTTGATGACAGTGGGAGCAGAGTTAGGAGTTTTATCGCAGATTTCAATAGACAGCAGAGTTGGTGCTGAAAGCATCCCTTTCTTCTATTGAAAACCTGACCTCACCGTGCCAGCCTTCCCCACTGGCTTCCTCCAGCCCTGCTCTTCCTCCTTTGCAGCCTCTTTGCAGCCCAGGTCCGGCACCCTGCACACAGCTCCAGGCACACGCAGCCTGCCCCTTTTGCTGCTAATTTCATTTATGCTCAATGGTAAGACAGCTTTTGGACAGCATGGTTGGGCAATAAGGTGCTTATCTCCTCCTACCTGGCATCAGAGTCTAAATGCTCATCACCATGCAATTTTTTTAGCCCCATCTGGGAGCCCATCCCAAACATCCCTGTCCTGCCCGACCGCACACACCCATGGGTTTGGCACAGGATGGAGACCTGGGGAGGAAGCAAACTGGCAACACGGCAGGTGGCAAAGGGCCAAAAGAGAAAGAGCACAGGCATGCCAGAAAGCAAGACATTTCTTACTCTAGGGTAAGAAACTGTTCAATTATTCAATGCAACAAGAAATGCTACGGGACAAGTTTGGGGTGTTTTTTCTTTTTTTAAAAAACACCAGGTTAAGGTTACAATAAAAACCTCTGAACAAAATGAGAATCTAGGACTCTCCTCTCATGAAAAGACATTGGTTTGAGACTTATCAGACTGGTAGGAGTTGAAGTAAGTCTTCTGGTTTTCTATGCATCACAGGCAACTACTTCATTTAAAGTACTCTTGTCGTAGAGCACATGAATACTGGCAGGTCTCACTAAGAACAGCAGCTTTCACCTGAAGTAAAAAAATCCATAGAAAAAAAATTTTTTTTTGAAAGCTCGCTACCACAAAAGGCTCCAGCAGGAGCCTTGCCAAGTGTCCCAAAAGATTGCCCACTGTGGTACAATAACCGGGGGTGCTATTGCTATGCGAGACAAAAGAGCAAAGGAAGGAAAATGAAAGAGTTGGAAATAACTGAGTTCAGTTTACACAGGGGCAGACTGTTCCTTGTAACTTGGGCAGTGCAGTAACCAGGAGCCAAGGAAGAACAACTCCCCTGTTTTTAAACACTGGCTACCACAGTGGAAAGGGAAAATCACCGCTCCACCTATTCTCAGGCTTTCAAAGGAGATGCAAGGAGGCAATCAGGAGAACTGAATAGGCCTTACTTCCTTTCACACCCATATGAATCAAGTCTTGATACCGCCTGGAGAGGAAAGTTCATCAGCACAAGTCCTTCTCCCTTTCTCTCTTCAGCAGACACACAGCAAGCGGAGGTCCTGCACTGGCAGCACCAATAGCAAAGGGTTGCGCTGCCTGGCTCTGCTGAAGTCCCAGTCACAGAGGCAGTGCCTGATTTTGCAAGCAGTGCAAAGCAGTTTTAACTTGGGCTGTGCTTTGTTATGCTCAGTAGTTTAATCACGAAACATTAACGTATTAGTTTTCTCTATCAGGGAGCTCTTCCCTTATTTAATCACACACACAAACACACACAAAAGACTTGCATTTACTTCCCTCAGATTTAAGAACAAGTAAATAACAAGAACTTTTTTAATTTTGAACCTGAAAAAAGTAGGTTGGCCTGCAACATGTTCCCACCTTCCTCCCCGTTTTACCATTTCAATCTGCCCCTAGCAAAATGTAAACCAATTTTCAAATTAAAAATAAAACCAGTATTTTAAAACAACTCCCCGAGGGCTTTTTGCTCAGCCCTGGAATACAACACAGTAAAGAATTCAAAGATCTGGGTCACTGTCCCATTTCATCAGCTCTTTGCAAAGTGCTGACAACCCTCTGCCAGGTTAGCACTGGTGCAGATCAGGTATTTACACAGACGGAGGGGGCAATAAGCAGAAACCGCACGGAGTGCAAAGGGAAACTTCTTGCTGAACTCCGGAGGCATAAGGAAAGCCCAAATGATGCTCGCTCTTCGTGCTCCCTGCACAACTGTAATTCAAATCAGATTACATACATCACTGTGCCTCGTTGGCATCAGCTCTACAAGCTTCAGAACAATGCAGACATTAGAAACAGCACAGCACAACCCCCTAGAAATCATCCAAGCGAGTACTACATTGGAAGTCCTTATATGCACTTGAGACTTACCCCGATTCACAGCTTACACTGCTGATTGCATTTGCACCACGTAAAACCATTTCGAATCATAATAAATTACCCTCTATTTAGGTTAGGGATATTAACTGTTCCAATTAAATCAATGGAGCAAATCCCCAAGAGAGACAGGAATATTCTAGACGGGAGAAGTCTGCACAGTTGAAGAGAGCTGCATTAGCATAAGATGTTCCTTCTACCTTCTGCTACCAGGAACAAATCCAAAGCGTTTTTGTTTATTGTACTATTAGAGTGCGAAAGGACAAACATCTTGTTTAATGAGATGGCTTTTAAACTTTCCTTTTCTGTGTAACCAGTTATTTGAAACAGAGCCTGTAGCCAAAAACATTGCCTTCTCATCACTAACATCCATTTATTTCTGCTTTAAAACAAGCTACACTTAAAGCAGCTGATATCTTGATGTAACAGGTCAAGATATGATCTAGGCTTAGACTTGATTTCATGCACTGTAGTTGAACAGTTCCTTCTATTCAAGTACGCTGCTTGTCAAAACCAAAAACAAGCAGGGAAAGTACCAGTTTCAACTAGCTTTTGTTAATGTAAAAACAAAAAAGGGGGGGGTCAGAAAACATATTTGTACTGAAAGGTACAATTTTCTAGTTCCAATTACCTATGTTAATTTTTTTTAAGAATACAAAACCTGTAACATTTTCTTCTGAGGTCCAGAGAGACACAATGTTCTAGTTCACCTAAGTTAAGCCTTAACTCCCAACTTCTCCTATGCTCTGTGAATAAGCAGTTTACTCCCCAAACACCAATGAAATATTTAGAGACAAATGCCTACTATTCAGACTTGCTAATTTCTTAATGACAAATATAGGAAGAAATTCTATCACACATTTACAATGTTAACCTGAGTTTTTGCCCTCCCCACTGCCAAAAGCAACACAGGAAGCACATGTGTCAGAATCGAGTCCAGAGCAGTGAAAAAGCTCTAATAATTTAGTACCGAACAGCAGTAACACTGAGGGGTTTTACTGAGAAGACAAAACATACTTTCTTCACAGAGAAGACAAGTAGGTCACTGGTAAGTACCGAAGAAATGTTACACACCTTGAATAAAGACCTTGACAGAAGTAGATGAACTTTCATCAATGTTACATATCCTAAGTTACTTATAAGCTTTATTATTAATTGTTCAGGTCTCCTATTGAACAGGACCCAATCCAAAATGCACTGAAGTCAATGGCAAGGCTTTTCTTCACTTCAAATTATGTCTAAGTTCACCTTATCTCCCCTGTGCAGGCTAGGGCAAAAGGCATTTAAAAAGCAAACAAGACAACTGTGCTAGCTAACGTAATTAGACACAATTTAGCCCAAAGTAGAGGAACCTATTTAACACCACATTCGTGAGAAAGACAGTTCGAACTGCTGCTTTTTTCTCCAAACCCTAACAGTGCCTGCTAAACATTAGTTACAGCAGGGTCTGAAATGGACATGACCTGAAAAATACACTATTTCAAAATCCTGATGCCAAAAAAGGACCGATGTATTTTTCCCCCCAGCAGAGGTAGCACTTACATAATTTTCAGAAAAAAAATAAAAATATAAATAAAAACATGAAAAAGTCTACACGCCTATTTTATTGAATGTTTACCAGAAGACAAATTTTTAAATGCACAAGCATAAATATCTTTAAGTTAGATGCTACTGAATGGTTGAGAAAGTGTTGCCAGAGGTATGACATTTCTCATGGCGCTGTTGTGGTGAGGAACATTTTCCTGCTGGAGGCCAGAGAGCAAACAACCAGCCCTCCTGGAGGCGAGGAGGCTGATGTTTCCACACCTGGAGTTTCAGAGCGTGTAATGAATAAACTGTAAGGCTAAATAGTACTTCCATGCCAAACAATAGTCATATGTAAGGACATTCTCTCCCATCTGAATAAGGTTCTATTTTTTAAATAGTAGCTTTTAAAGGCCACATTTTCACATGGAACAGCCTTTATAGAAAAGACAAGAAAAATAGAATACAGAGTGCTCATACATAATCTGTGGTTTATTTACTAATCCTACAGATTATTAATAGAGACAGGCTATTAATTCTATTGTTCATGTTTTGTTTTGACTTATTTTTTTCATTAAAAAAAATAAGTATTTGGTAAAATACACAAGCAGTTCATTTTAATGAGGTTGGGAGCTTGTCTGCTTTTCAAGCAGAGGGTTTGTGTTTTAAGTGCATCACCAAGAGGGAGTGTCAGAATATTCATTCATCCACCAGACACTAATGCACATCTTGGGCTGTTTAGTCATTCTGCCTTTAGCCCCAAAAAGCACACAAGGATTAAGTTAATGGTCCATTAATACATGCCCTCCAGTGCCCTTTTGCTTACTAATGGGAAATACATCCTTACAGTTCCTATAGCATCATAACCCGAATTTAACAGTGCAGAATTCTTCCTGCCATTTGCTAATTTTCTTTTAAAACAGCATTTTCAATAAATGTTATTTGTCTTCAGTCTGGTGCTACAGGTGGGAGGGACAGCGCTACACCTTCTCTGCGTCTATGCAGAAGAAAAGAGGAAAGGAAACAGCTAACTTCTTTCCACAACGGCTGGATTCAGCCAAAGAAAAGCTCCACCATATCCCATATATTAAAAATAATAATTTTTAATTATTATATTAAAAATAATAATAATTGCAACTCCCAGACCCTGATTCAGCTAAGCACTATGTCTCAAATTCATGCTGGAGAGGAGATCATGATTTTTTGGGGCAGAAATGTAATTCTTGGTAGCTCTCTCCAGTTCTGTGTGAGGTGTTTTATATCTGCTTTCCCTTATGCAAGCAGAGCCACTGCAACTCAGTTGCACTCCTTCCCCTGTTAGAGGTGATCTGTGATTAGAGGTGATCCCCTCAATGAATGCCATCTTCCCAGCCCCGTGGTAGAGCAGAGAGGAGAAGTACAGTTGCCAGTGTCAGTGGAACAAAGGAGGTCCCTCATTTTCAGTCAAAACTTTTGCCTCCCGATGGGTCCAATTCTCACATGCCTGCTTGGAGGAAAATCCCATTCCATAATGAATGGAATTGAGTTTACTTCTTAATACAGAGTTAATATTGAGTTTACTCCTTTCTCCCCAGCAGAAAATAACCACACACGAAAAATTTGTGACAAATGGCATGACTGCATTTGAATACGATTACACACCTCTAGCACAGTTATGTCATCTGTATAAACAGGGGTTAAGGAAAGCCAGAAGATAAATAAATAAACTGCTTTTCTGTAGTTCCGGATGGAGGTCTGATTCTCCTTGACATTGTTCCTGCACACAAACGCTAAGAGAATGCGCTGAATGAGCCAAAATCCTTTAGCCACCTTTTTTTTTTTTTTTTTTTTTTTATCTCTGCTTATGTTCCTGTGCCCAGCAGTGGCTCACCTGGCTCACAGAGGGAGCAAGCAAGCAAGAATAGCCTCAGGGTGAAATCGGATTTGCCCACGGTTTTCCATGGCTTTCTAGATGCACAGAATAGCTGGCATGCATAAAGGTTCCAGCCACGCTGCCAGCAGCTCCTCCCCATGTCATGGGTTTGGAGCTAAGCCCAATTCAGAAACTTTACACCAGCCCTAGGTCAGCCTGGAGGCTGCTGGAGCTCTGCTGGGAGGCCACCAGGCAGCCTGGTGGGAGCCACTGGCAGCCCCCTTGAGCCCCTTTGTCCCAGGCAGTGTAAGGAGGTCTAGGAGCTACATTTTCCCTCTGGTTTCTCTGCTTCCAACTTTCAAATTGAACATTCATGTTACTCTGGGGGATTGTGCATGTGCCAGATGTGCAAACAGCTGTGCCCAAGCCTCGTTTAGCTTCTGAGTTCTCAATCTCTCCCATCTCTGCCCTGGGAACTAAGCCACTTTTCTCTTAAGACCTACTTCCACCCAGTGCTGTGCAGATACCTTTCTTTGAATACAATTATATGGTCTCATATGTTTACACAGGCTGCAAATTGGTTGCTGAAGCCCAATATAAACATGGAGGAAGAAGTTCTGGCTTTGCATACAATCAGTTTGTGTTCTTGCTCTTGGGTTTAAAGAGGTGCTGGAATTTCAGTGTTTATAGTCATATCAAAGCTGTTTTAATTGACAGCACTAAGGGAGGCTCAGCAATTCTAGGATACAAGGTGTTCTGGTTAAGTCACCTGCACGGGTAATTCAGAAGTTGTCTGGATGCCAAGTAAGCCCTTCCTCAAGGCACAGAGAAGGAAAAAAGGAGCAAAACCCTTGAAAAACATCTGCTTATTTCTAGTTCCTCTTGTTAGTCAGGCTTCTTGCCAAAAGCTCATTAAAGGTAATTAAAGGGAGGAAAAAGTACATGATCATATTTATTATGTAGATGAAGAAAAGTACTTGGGGGGTTTTATGTTAAAAAAGAGGAAGAAAGAAGTGTTGATACCTCTGCTTCTTGTAGGGTCCCATGGTTCAAGCATACCATGTCTGGACAAGTGATAGGAGATCCACAACCTTCTTGAATTGCCAGCTGCATGTACTGTTTTAGGCACTAGGAAGAAGGAAAGAAAAAAAAAGTTACAGCCCACATGTTGGGAACACACAGACGCTGAAGATACTACACAGCTACCACCTCCACTGCCTTAATTGGCTGTCCTGAAGCTCCAGCACACAGAAAACATCAATTATTGCAAGCGTGAATGTTACAAGTCATTACATTGGAAAGAATGCAACAAAGAACAATTAATTATGCATGACTTCATCTGCCGAGCATTGTGTTTACCCGAGTCAGCAAGTCAGACCCTTTAGTGCTAACAGCCCCTATGCTCTGCTCAACTGGCTTGGGTAGATTATGGGGAGGGGGGGGACAACATCTTTCATCCTAATTAAACAGGCTTCTTTCTTTTGTCTTTCCTTCTGCATTCTTAATTCAGACTCTGAGGCAGCAGTCCCCATTGTAGGAGACCTCATTTACAAGGAGGAGGCTACTGTTCTCGGCTCCATAAAAACGGAGGGCTAGGAGGTTAGAGGAGGTTATAATCTGTCCTACAAGATGTGCAGCTATCAGGGCTCTCCTCCCTCTCAAGGCCCCACAGAGATCAGGTAATTTCCACGATTTACCTTAATTTATCATCAGCCTCTAGGCTATTGAGCAAGAGTTCAAGGTCCATTTCCAGCATGGAAACCTTCTTACGAATGTTTCCGAATTGTTTCATCACCCAAAAATGGCAGGCCTCTCCTTTCCAAAAAATAAGCCCTTTGCTCCCCCTCACATTTTATTTAGCATGCCGGTTTCAAATGTATCTGGCTTGGATTTTAGGGATCCACAATTCTTTCGTCTATTTAACACTTACTACGCAGTCTTCAGTAAAGTCATGAAATAAAACTGGGGCAATGGACTGAAGAGCACTGTTCTAATTTTAACTCCAAAGTACACCGGCAAGTAAGTGGACTCACTCCTAAATAAAATAAAGCAAACCTTGAAAAGGTAAAGCAAACCTCCTTGAAAATGCTCAAAAATGCATACAGGAAATTGCAAATCACTCTAAAAAATAAAAAGACATGGATTTCTGGCAGATTTTGGTATCAGCTTGCATAGTTTACTGTAAATGAAAAGCAACACATTTTATGAGCAGCAGGACTAAGGAAGCTTTTTTCTCTTCAGCTTTGTATTACGTGCCCACATGGTAAGCCTGTCCTCCTCCTCAGTGCTGCTGGCTGCTTCCCCTGATGCCCCCGCTCCCCTTCTCCTCCCTGCTCCCAGCCCCAAAGGCCAGCAGCAGCACTGGGTGCCTCCGAGGACAGCTAACAGGTTAAACACTACCTGCCCATCCCTCATTTGGGCGTCTAATTTGGGTTTCCCTGGCTAAACGCCTGTCAGTTTTCAAGAAGTGTGTCGAAGTGTGAGGTCCCCGAGACCTCTGCCTCTCTGCCAGCCTCAGGAACGGGCACTGAGTCCAGAAGCCACCAAGTGGGATATGGGGAAATCAGAGCATGAAGTCCCAGGCCCCTTCACAAAGTGCTTTTCCAGTATTTATGGGCATTTAACATTCAAGCCTGCATTAGTCTGGGCTGTTCTGAGAAGCTTTGCGTAACGGGCTCCAATTAAAAGAAATTTCCTCGTTCGTATTTTTATTGGAAAGCTGGTATCCTCCTAAATGTCAGGCTACCCAGGAGTTTGAAAAACGGAAACAAGGTTTCCTCCTTATTCTGTCCCTCCACTGAAATGTCCCCGTCCACACCTTCCTGGTTAATTCAGATGAACTACACACTTCAAGCAAGTAGAAGCACATTAACTTACTGGCATTTTAAACAAATTTACATCTGATTTATAAATATCTCAATAGTATTAATTTAGAAGAATACAGGGACATAACCTACTGGCAAGCTTTAAATATCTAGCCCATTAAGCACTAATGGGTTCAGATCCAGCACACATTCCTGTAAGAAAGCAGCAGAGCAGGCTGTAAGGAAGAGATGGTACACAAGCAATACGTGGGAGGTGAGGGAGATATTCACAGGTCAAGGGGGAAAAAGAAATCAGTAATTGAAGATGCTATGAACCACCTAAGGAGCATCAGTCCAGATTTACCCGGGAGCTACTCTTTTGTTATTCAAACAGCAGACTCCGTGCCTGCTCCCATCCACTTGTCCACCTTCCCTGAAGGCATTTAGGTACAGTGCTCATGAACAGTCAGTGTAACCACCACACCAGTCACCCCGTTAAAACCCACAGCTCCACCACAGAGCGGTAAGCAGAAAACCAGGCACAGCCACGGCGGTGCCAAAACAGTGTCCCCAGATCCCAGGGCAGCTCCCAGCCCCGCTGCTGATGTGGATGGAGACCAGGGGCCCACACCCTTCAGATCATACAGCAGGAGAAACGGGGCACCAGGCATCGACTCCCGACACGGCTTCCCTCCTGGTTTGTGCCTGTGCTCTCCACCATGAGCGATGCTCAGCCCTCTGAGCCCCATCCCCAAAGCCTGCATGAGCTGCAACGTGCAACATTTGAAGAAGGGGGAAAGTTCCCCTCCTGCCAAAAACTTTCGTCCGCCTTAGTTTATCAGCAAGCATGGGAGAACAACCTTTTACTTTCGCTGAGATCCTGGCTGCTGTCTCCTCGGTGGTGCTGCCTGATATTTAGTAATTTGTTTTGACAGCGTGGTACAGAGGATTTGTATGCTGGGGGCAGCTCAGGTCAGCCAGTTACAGAGTGAGGACAAAGCCTGAGAAGTTCCTGCAGGCCTAGCAGCAGCCCAGAGGCTTGTTCTTAATTTAGACTTCCAGGACAGAAGCTCAGAGCGCTGGCAATTGCCCTCCCCTGACACCATGGGCAGGGAGCGCTTAAGGAGCTCCCATCCACAGCACAGATTTTGATTTCAGCTTTTACATGCACTAGCTGAACCATTAGGGATACCGAGGCAGGAGAGCAGAGGTTGCTGAGGACTATTAATGCATCTGGATTCTCCTTCTCGTCTCACTCACCACCTGATCATGGGTGAGGACAGCGAGTTGAGCCTTTCCACGGTACTTTTAGAGGGCACTGTGCTTTTAGGGGGTGACCCGGGGAGATTTTGTAATAGGTTTGTGCAGTGCCACAGAGCTTCAAACGCTTCACCACCTCCATGTTAAACAGCTTTGATAGCTATTAAACATTTTGCCTTGATTTTCTGAGCTTGGAGAATGTGTTCTGGGTGCAATTCAAGAAAGTGATAGAAGGACTTAAAGGAAGCCTTTACATTTATCGCTGAAGGATTAAGCTTTTTACCTCAGTCTGTACATGAATGAAGATGTGAACTTCTTGTTCCCTCTTTCACAAGTTAGCAGCAAAGAAGAGATTGTGGAAAATTATTAAAATTTTCAAATACACCTCCACATTAACAGCAAGACTGTTTTTAAAGAAGTTTTACTATTATTTACAGCTCAGCTACTAATCTAGCTACTTCCTTTAAAAGTGGCAAATAAAAGTATCTGAAGAGATGTAAAAGCTGCAAATGTGACAAGAAGAGGATTCACTGTTTACACAATGCATCATGATTCATTTTCCCAGCAGTATGTTCTCCTACACAATAAAGAATTCATTATAAAGACATAAGACTTTTTTTTTTCTCTATGATTTTTGTCTACACAAAATCAAGAATATCTCAGTAAGGAAAATCGCTATTTGTTTATTACACATGCTATTTAGTCACTCTGCAAAGTGAAGGCAAGATCAAGATATTCAGCATTTTCTGACACCAAAGTTCCTTTAAAGGATCTTAACTTTGACACCTAATAAACCACCAGGCTGTGACACCCGTGGGCTTCACAACACCTTCCAATTTCCCCCAGTGCAGTGATTTACAAGCATGGGGAGCAGTCAGTGGCTGCAGAAGCTGCACCAGAGGACCAGTGTCTTTCAGTGGCAGCCATAGCACAGGCTTGATCTCAAGAGCCATCAGCAGTGCCCTTCCTAGCAGCAAGCGAGGTGTCCACAAACGCCTCACCCAGTCGAGGCACGATGGTCGAGACAACGGACAAAAAACCCTCTGAGGTCTCCTTCAATGGGTCTGAATCCTGCTGCCTACAAATGAAATCAGAGGATTAGCTCCCCTACATTTGCTCCTCAAATAAATGGTAGAAGTCAACCAAGGGAATTTTAACTCCCATGCCTGCAACTGTACCCTGAACACTTTACACTCAACTGAGGTTCTGCCCACCAAGCAGCTATACCACGTAGCTAGTTGTGTTCTGGAAGGCATTGGGTAATCCTGATGCAACCAAGGAAGAGAAATACATTACAATGTGGCAATACTACTCCACTAGTAAAAAGCAGTACACCTGACAGAAGGTTTTGGTGCCAATCTAACGTCGACAAACAACTTTTGCTCCTGCTGGACTACTGTCAACTTCAGTGAAAATAGTACTACAAATATTTTTGTCTTCTACCTGAGATTCAAAATGCATAATGAGACTTTTTCTTCAAATAATTTTCTTTCTATGCATTCGGGGTCAACAATTTGTTTTTGACAATAACATGTTTTTGTCTTTCAAGCCATCACCTTCTGCTGTTTAATAAAGACAGGTGTCTCTTTACCTACTTCAGAAAATGCTACTCATGAGTATCTAATAAGTTAAGGCCTGTAAAGTATTCGGATCATATTCTCATAGTACATGCAATATATATGCATTTATTTTTGGTTTACAGGACTTGTAAAAGAGGTTACGATTTAGGCAAATATTTGCATATACCCAAGTACACATTCCTCTCCTGGAGCTAAAGCTTTGTTAAAAGTGTAAGTTGCAACGTGAAAGAAGACTCTTTAAAAAAAGCACTGAAAATCCCAACCCAGCAATGCACAAATGAGTAACAACAAATCCTTTTTTCAGTAATAAACACTTCCTGTATTTTTCAAGAGTGTTTGCTATGGTCAGCTGTGAACTCCAGGAACTGAAAATTCTGTTCAGACTACTCACGGATTCTTCATTTCAGCACTTCTTGGACACACTGCACTAACTTCAACTTTTTTTCTCCCTCTTTTCCCAAATCGTATTGTATGGCGGGGATTTTTAATATGCTGACCCAAAAAAAAAAAAAAAAAAGGAAGTCTGTTTGGTTTGGCAACATCTTTAATCTGCAGAAGAACCGTAACAGTTCTGCATTTCAACTTAAGAATGAGTTCAAAGTATAATTTTGGTATTATGTTGCTGGGTAATGATGTAACAAAGGCATTATATCCTTCTCCCTGGGAAATCTTATGCTTCTGGTCAAAGGCATTTTCAGGTCATCTCTATACCAGAGAGAAAAGATGGATCCCAGTCATTCCTACATGATGCCTTTCCAAGTACTTTGACATATTCCATTACCCTGCTCTTCAGCTCCCTAAATTCAGCCTCATAGTTTTGGATGTGAAAGCATAAAAGGAATCTACAAATGTGATACAGCAAATTTGAACAGGTAATATTCAAGAGAGGTGGAGGGCTGGCTAGGAAAAAAGGAGGAAACTGAAGGAGCTGGCCTATTTTCCTGTCAAGTGCTACAGGTAGTGCTGCTGACTGACCACTGTGCAGCAGTTGATCCAGAACAAGTAAGGGTATCTTTCTTTAATTAAACATGATAACTGTGGAAATTAGGGGAAAAAAACAGGTCCACACTATTTCCCAACCACTCCTAGGGTATGATCTACATTAAACAAAATATGATTTAAAGTATTCTGCCAAAGAAGAAAGTCTTTCTTCCTAGTGTGTAACTTGAAGACAATTTCCATTTCAGAAAATTTAAGAAAACCTCAGGCCCACATTTTAATATCCACATTAAAACGTTAAATCTCTTTCTCAAAGTCCTCAAAACTGTATTGAGTTTGGGGTCATTTTTTTTCAGTGTTTATTTTTTTAGCCCTAGCCTTTCACAAACTCAAAATCTGAGGGTTGAAATAAACAGACTACATATGGAGAGAAGACAACTTTTTGATTGGCATTCCAGATGCCACGTGCCTCTCTGTCTTACGATCCAGAACAGATTAAGTTTAGTTTTCACTTCAGTTCTCTGTAGTGTTCATGTACTTTTTATTATGTAAGACACGGCTCTCATTACTTTCTTATTTACAAATGTTCCCTGCTCTTCAGTGCATACACATCACAAGGTAGTAGCTGTGAAGTTTTATATGTAGTATTAGTAACTTGTCAGAACACTACGTTTTCACTCCAGTGGCTGCCAGATCCACTCAATAATTAATCAATTGTGTACTCAATTAAATGTAAAAAAAAAAAAAATCGAAATAGGGAACAGTACCCAGCAGTTATGGCAGATCTGCATCATTCAATGTGTAGTAACTGAACTCCTGGAATGTGTCAAGCATTTCCCAGCAGGTCTTAAAACCAGATGAATTAAGCCTACTGTCGATTAGCTTGGAGGTATCTGCACTTTGCCTGAAGAAAAATGTGGGGCTTTTCCAACCCAAAAAAAAAAAAAAAAAGTTTTTTTAAAAGAACAACAAAAGCACACCAATAAAACATGTACTTGTATTGCCTGATCTGTATTTTAACTGCTAAGGACCAGATGCAGTGATAAATGAAGTTACCTTTAAATGGATAAAAGATCAGACCACACAAAAGCCTTAAGGAGGAAGATGCTTGAAAGAAAGTGAAAAAATTCCCTTAGCCTCAGATGACAAATTGTAGCTGAGTAGATGGGGAGGAGAAACATGACTAACAAGCATCTTCCTTTGTTATGACCAAGTGAAAATATCAACAAGGAAAGATGACAGTGGACTAGAATAAGTGGCCTCTTGCTGCTCCCCAAGCCAGGATTTTTAGGGGATCTTTTAAGGAAGACTGAGAAATCTGTCAGCTTTGTCTCAACAGATCTACATCCAATGGTGCTAGAAGCTGCTCAGGTGCACAGTCTAAAACCAATTTACACATGGCCCTGCACATGATGGATGCCTTTCAGAAAAGTCAGGGTAGGTTCCTGGCAATCTTTGCCATGAAATGGCACCACAAAACTAAAAATGACCAGAAATGCATGTGAGAAGTTTTCAAACCCTCTAAATTACTATAAAATTGCTACGTGTTCAGTACCGCTCTTAGCAGGCGTGGGAATTTTCTTTTTTATAACTTTAAAACAAAGCTATTCTGCAACATTTCAAATGTCAAGCTGGGGGGAAAAAAAAATCTGAAACGTCAAAATTTGACAGGTTTCTACCTGTGGGTGGAAACAGAAAACAGTCTGAGGTGAGCTTACATAAAGTAAGTGGGGCATCGCAGCACAAGGGCTATTTAGGAAAAGGAGAACAGAGTGTTCTGGTGCAGCCACGAGCACATACAGATGTCTCCTAGGATGGAGAAAAGAGGTGGAAGAGAGGATCAAGAAATCTCCTCCTGAAAATTAGCAGAAAGAAACAGAAGAGAGATTAAAACCCAGAGTTTGCTAGACAAAGGCAAATCCAAATTTTCCCTTACTCCTAAGTTTTACTAAGTAGTCTTTCACTGTAGTATTTGTGCATATTTGCTTTATTTCGCAGACATCCCACGCTCTTTGTCATCTGCCTTCCCCTTGTCTTTGATCTGCTCAATCTCCTCAGCTCTGCGGCTTTCCTTCAAATGCTTTTTGCTGATGCTGATCCTTCACATCAGTTTGTCTACAGTTCTCCAACTCTCCCCTGCACAAGCAGCCAAAGACTGCACAGTACTAAGGACAGAATGTCAATATTTGGCCACCCGAAGAAGGAAGTAGGGCAGCGCACAGCTGCTCCTGAAAGGCACAAGGAAAGCAGAGGAGCCTTAGAGCGTCTTGCTGGCCAAGCACAA
The DNA here is from genome assembly GCF_965140915.1 of Aythya marila. NCBI lineage: Eukaryota > Metazoa > Chordata > Aves > Anseriformes > Anatidae > Aythya > Aythya marila. The sequence continues at coordinate 51,779,129 of NC_139043.1, forward strand.
CAGAAACTCCTGTTTCTGTGGAAGGGTTTTCCCTTCCCCTCTAGCAAAAATAGCTGGCAGCAGCACGCAAGCTCTTCTTTCACAGGCTGCAGCTTCCTCACCAGGCAGGCAAGAGCTGCCCAGGGCACTAGGCTGTCAACAGCAGGAAAAAAACCTTTTTTGCCCATGCCTACAGCCCTGGCCTTGCTGTCACACATAGCTACAGCAGAAAATCTTGTTCTCCCAAACACCATGGGATCACCTTCTACTTGTAGAATACTCAAGGCAGAAGCTACCTGTGCTCCTATTCAACGTTGCACGTTGACTTCTCCTTTTAAGGTTGCAGGAAGTTTAATCTCACTTAGACTGGGTTCTGTGGACCAAAATAACAAACACGTGATCATCACGGTATTTGTTTTGTATGTTTTGTAACTCAGTTACCTCACATGCTTCTCAGAAATACAAGACCTAACAAAGAATTTGCTTGGAAAAAAAAAATGAAGGGTGATTCATGCTGGTCCTTCATAAACATGTGCTGACAACACAGGAGCAAAGACATAGAAGTATCTTTTGTGTTCAGAGTTTGTTGTATGTTGTTTTTTGCATCTCAAACCCTATTCCAGTAAACAACACACAAGATGGATAAAAGCTGCTGCTTGACGTAAATAGCAGCGCCGCTATAGTGAGTGATTGCTCGCCTGGCTCATGTCAGGCACCTGAAATGCCCAGAAAGTGGGGGGAAAAAGAGCAAAGGCAAAACCAAGCAGAACTGGTGTGGGGGAAAAAGCCGATACCAGCATGCTCACACATTTAAAGGACCCCCCAAACCATGTTCTCCTTAACAGCAATGTTGTTAACAGTAAGTAACCCCGCAGAGCACTCCTGATGTTTGCCCAACTAAGGCAAAACAAAACTTTGTAAGTGTATTAATCAGGGTATAATAAATATTAGTTTGCTTTGGACCCAGAGAGAAGTGCACTAAAATACCATATTTCTTAACACTCTGATGGCTTAGCCAGACATGGAATATAATAATTTTATATATATATATGAGCAGTGTGACCACCTGTGTAGAGGCACATGTGTGTGCCATCCAAGGACAAAGAGGTTGCAAGACAAAGCAAGCACAAGGTACTGCAGATAAGAAGGACATCTTGCCAAATATGTGTGAATGATGACTGGAGAGATGAAAAAAAAACAAGATAAACAGCATAGGGAACAGACAAGACACTCCCTACCCCCCTTTTCTGAATGGGACAAGTAGCATAAAACCATGTGGTACAAGCAACACATATTGTTGAATATCTATACATATTTTCATTTACAATACTGTACATCACTGCAAAGGTTTTATGGATATAGTCAATGACCAGAGTCACATGAAGTACAGTCAACAAAAGTTTTGCAGAGAAAATATACCTCACCATTTCCCTGCCCAGCCCTCTTCAGAGATCAGTCTTTCATTTGAAACTAATATAAACCAAACACATCGAACCCAAGCCATGATGTGCATTACAGCCATTTCCAAATTCTTGGGATGTGTAAATGTGTGCTTCATCTCACATCTCAGTGGAGTCTTATGCCAACCACAGCAAATGTGGAGAAATACAAGGTTGATGACTCTTCAGACCTGACTGGGCTACCAAATAAGACATCAAGCGTGTTCCACAAAGCCATCTGCTATTCCTTCTCTGAACAGAGTAAAACTCTGTAGTAGTTGAAAAGCTCCTGTCTTAACAGCAACTTTCCACCAAAATTCAAGCATACACCTTCTTAAACAGAGTTTACTTACTTTGGCTAGAATGCAGCTTTTAGGAGATATATAAGGTGAGTATCTTAAGCTGAAAACACAGCTGTATACAATCTGAATGAAAAGGAGATATGATCTCCCCCTGCACATGCCTAAACAGTAACAATTTCCAGTTATTTCCACAGCTAAAAATGCTGTAGTAAAAAAGAGTCACAGAGAAGCATCATTACAGCTGTCATGTAAAAAGGCCTCACACATGTAATAGAACAAAAAGTTAGCCAAACCAGTGGCTTTAACTTAGAATACACTATGCCCATGTCAAGTCCTTTTCTATTAAATTTCAAATGTAATACTGCTCTTGAATCTATAGAATTAACCTTAGTGATAAAAGATAAGAATAAGCTATGCAAGCTGAAAGCATTGCTAGCTCAAAAACTAATATGGGCTTGATCCCATAGCTCAAGGTTGACATTCTCACTGCAATCTCTGTCTTAAAGGCAGCATGAAGGTATCTAAGAGCCTTATCATGGGTGGGAAGAAAGTTATGGTGTTGCATACCAGAGCAGTTAACTGCAGGTTCTGCCCTGAGCAATGCCCAGTGCAAGCCCTGGCACCGAGGCACTCTGTGGTGAGGTGCTTCTGCCACTGCTCTTTGGAGGCTGCCTAAAGGTATCGGTGCAACTTAGCTCCCCAGAAACTGCTCTGGGTTTGAGATGGAAAAGCTTTTAGGCAGGTTAAAAGTTTGCAGAGCCCTCTTTGTTACAGGATGGAAGATCCATGTGTTTGTGATGCATCAGCACAGAAGCATATTGGGAGGGTGCTGAGACAGATTACCATTCAGACCTGTGCTACAGGTACCAATCAACCTTCCTCTGTTACATATCTCACCTTTAAAAGAAGTGCCTTATAACTCCCTTTCTCTTTATAACCACCACAAAACGTCTCAGTGCTTTTTGAGACCCTTGATCTCCAGAGGAGCCTTCCTGAGCCCACGCCACAGCAGCAGTAGGTAGAACTGAGCTTCGTCGTGGGCACAGAGGGACCACAGGGAGCAAAGACGTGTAGAAAGCTGTGCTGCTGCCAGCCCTGCTCGTATTTGTTTCCATCTCAGCACACGTGGTGAGCAACAGGAAAGGGAGCAGGAAAGTGCAGAGCACTCTGCAAGCAGTGACTCAGCCCCTGTCCAACCTTTCACACTGGCAGCCGCAGAAATAAGGAGATGGCAGCCTCTCCTCACAGACAGCCTGGTGAGAAAGGAGCTGTTCCTTACCTGCCCCTGATATCACAGCCAGGCAAGGCGCTTGCAGGACAAGTGAGAAGTGACCGTGAAAGACAGAGGTAAGCAGGCAACAACAGCCAAAGGGTAGACACAGAGCATAAGCACAACCGAGGCATATTAGGCACACTGAGATAAATAGAGCTTGTTGAAAGACTTCTCCCAGCTGCGTTCAGTACTCACCCAAGGCTGGCTCTAGCCTTAGACAAAGGCAGCAAAGATGCACAGATGCAAAGCACCCATGACTGCACTTCCCAATTTTTTGCAGTGGCACTAGAGAGCCAAGCTCAGAGCAGATGCTCATGATGCTGCTGGTCAGGTAAGGGCCGTACACAGGACCACAACCACACACAGACATCGCTGACATCTCCCTTTAGCCAGGGCCCTGGCAGATTGGAGAGCACAGCTCTGCCCGGCACAGTCCTCAGCAGTCCTCCCTTCCCCAGGGGGAAAGGAATTGCTCTGCCCAGCTAACACTGAAGTCAGAGTCATGTGCTATGAATGATACTAAATCAGTCATTGAATTCTTGGAGAAGAGTGGGACCACTTTAAATGAATCCACGTTTCCAAATTTTTTAATCTGAAGTTGTATCCTTCGTATCTACCTGTTAGGCATGTTCTCTTAAAACCTACGTTACAAACTAAAGAGTGGAAATGTTTTGTGGAAGTCAGCAAGGAAAAGACACTACATGAAGTTCAGGTTGAAAATGCCATTAACCAATCTTACGCTACTTTCTTGAAACACATAACTACATTCTTGTCCCTCTTAAGCTGCCCTTAACTCAGTGTAAATGAGGATACTCTGACTCAAGCAGGCTTGACAAATATCTCATTTTTTCCATGAGTTCAAACAATCAAGCACAAAACTTAAAAGTACAAAACTTAAAAGTACTTGTTTGATGCTCATCCACAAGTTGTTAAAAAAAAAAAAAAAAAAACACATATATGTAATGTTTATTCTGGAATTTTTAAAAAAGCAAAACAAAACAAAAAAACGCTCTGTACACTGGCTTCTGACCTACTTCCAATATCTGTTAGTCAAGTACATCAGTCACTATTGCCAGAGAGTCTGGGTTCATTTTCCCATGCTGACAAAGAAACCAGAAGAGCACTAATATCTGTAGGGCTTTCATGAGCTCACTCAACCTCAGCCTTTATCACTTCCAGCAGCTTTATTTAATCTGAATTTGCAAGATAGAAAGTCCTCACTGACAACTATAGGCAATGCATGACCTGGGCAATTTCTCTGCAGCGTAGACTGCAGAGACAAAGGTTCAATAGGCCAAGGTTAATTTTTGTTTAGATTTTCTGATTGCCCTTGAAAAATACATACAAGACTTAAAAAAAAAAAAAAAAAAGCCTCTAACTACTCAGAAAATAACAGGGAAACAAAACCTAACAAAATCTCACAGTCATTCTATGACATTTCAAGATTTCGCTTAAGAAAAAATAAACGCTGAGACTGTATATAGATGGCGTATGTTCTCTAACAGTCTTAAAATGCATATTTTCCCTATTTAATGCTATAATTTATTATTATTTGCTATGTAAATATCTCTTAGAGTTACACATTATCAAAAACCGAATGGCAGATAAGTCTCTAGATAAGGCAAGATAGACTAATATCAAATGTTCTTTAGGAAAGCATCCTATATCAATGTTGATAACATCCTTCAAGCAATCCCAAGCAACCCTATCTCACAGCTCTGTCTATCCCCCATTACTGTAACCTAAACGTGCTGCTAGATCTTACCGATGTACAAAAGATGCAGCTGCATTCCTGAAGAGTGGTCATCTTATCCAGGGAATATTCACAGAGACATAGCTTGCAAGTGAGCAGCGGCTCCAGAGCCAAGTCTCCAGCTTCTGACTTGTCAGCTGCCATGGTGAGGGGGCAGGCCTTCCCAGCAGAGCCCATCCTCTCACCAATTGTCCACTCTGCCTGAAAAGAGAAATCAACAGCTGAAACATCCCACAGGCCACATATTCACTTCTCACTGATCTAAGAATTTACAGCTCGGATCCATAAAAGCCCCCGCACACCCAAATGTACCACTTCAGCATCTCAGTGCCAGTCTCGTGCTTCAGGATGATCAAAATTTACCAAGAAGATGCTTGAGAGCTCAGCTTCCCAAAAGGCATGAACTGGATTGCATTCTCAGTGAATATTTACCTCATTGGCATGAAACACATCAGTCAGGCCACTTATCATCAAATTTAAAAAAATAAAATAAAAATCACATAGATGAGATATTATCTATGTTGTATGCAACAGAACACCATTCAAAGCCCTCACCAAAGTCCTAGGATCAGGGATCTGACTTGGGACAATGAATTCTATGTTTGAAAAAATGCTCGTATATGTACACATATGTACACGTCACTTTGCTCCCTCAAAGGAGTTTCAGAGCCATACACCTCCCGTCCCTGTGAATCCTGCAGTCACTGATGCACCCACACAGTTTCAGCTCCACTCCCACCTTCCATTTGACCTGGGGGCTCTCCTGGGCAGTGCAAGACGACTGCAAGTACAGACTCCCACTCCATAGGCAAGCACTTCAAACATTTAGCCTCTAATATAAGCGGCAGGTACCATGAACTGCACCTTCTCTTTGAGTTGTCACTGAGACAGTGAGCTAGCAGTCCCTACCAAGACGGGTAGCAAAGGCATCTAAACCCAGGAAAGCCTTTCACATTGCATGTCCTACGTGATACAGGGCTGAAACTTAAACCCAAAGAAGTAAGAGTGCTTCATGGATAGTTCTTTCTGAATTCCCTTGACTATGGTGGACAGCTGCCTGCTCAGGTCTGTGGCTTTTTGGTATCCCGCTCCCTGGCATCCAACTCTTCAATCTACGTCACAGGGTTCTTAGGCATATAAACGAGGTTTGTGAACCGTAAACTAAGTGCACTAGCACTTTGACATAGGGATACTCAAAATAGTCATGTTTCTACCACACATTGTGTCACACCAGTGCTTGGTGAAGAAATGTTTATCCCTTGAGAAGGAGCAATGGATTGGAATCTGATTCCATTATACGTCGAGATAACAAGCTCATATATATAATGTTCTCTGACCTAAGCATTTGAAAACACTGCACCATAACCATTAAAAAAAAATCAAGATCCCCATTCTTACCCACTTACACTGAAAGAGAAATTAAAGAAAATGATCTCATGCTTAAACTGAAATAACAGTGAGCAAGTTTGCAGATTTTGTTCACCTCAAAATAGACAGTGGGTTTTGGTGCAGTATTTAGGGCACAGGAAAATCTATCGCCATCTCCAAGAAACATGGCCTGAATTCCAGACTTGCTTCTGAATATACTTTGCTGATGCCAAGAGGACCTTCCCACACATTTCTTTTAAGGAGAGACACGGTGGCCAGCTGCACACAGCCACTTGCACCAGCACAAAGCGAGAGCACAGCACGTCTAAATCTAAAAGGCCTCATTACAAACAGAGGCTACAGGACTGTGAAAACGGCAGGGGATCAAGACCTGTCACCTGTCCCTTTGCATGTCTTTCCTTTAAGCACCCAGTCTGAGAGACACAAAAGTCACAGCCAAGATTCCAGCAACCAACTTCCTTGCGGCTAACCCAAAGCAAATTCTCCCATTAATGGCTTGCTATCTCTTGTTCAAAACATATGCCACGCCTGCATTATTCTTGGCTCAGTCCCCGCCGGCTGCCATGCGGACCCCCACGACTCGCCCCATACGGCTGCTGAGCTGGGCCGCCCGCATGGCCAGGAGCCTTGGAGCGAAGCCTCCCTCTGAGTCAGAAACTGCAACACTCTTCTGTAATTACTGCAACAGGGGGAAAAAGGGAGTGAGTCACTGGAAACGCTGCGGCAGATCAAGAACTACCTGTTATTTAGAACATGCTAGACATTATCTCAATATTTAGCAGGATTATAACGCGTTTACTCAGGTATGCTTTTCAACATCAGCTGCATCCGTAGGGGTAAGCTACTCAGCTCCATGAGCAGTGCACCCCCAGCAGACAGCACCACACGAACCTGGCCGACCAGAGAATCCTGCCCCCAGTGCAGGCTGGGCCACCTCACCTCACCACAACCTCATTCACCCCAGTGGGGTTCAGCAAAAAAAAAAAAAAAAGCAGCCGTGACCACAGCTGTGGGCACAGCACACAGAGGAGGCACCATGGCTACCACAGGCAGCGCTCTCGCCATGCCCCCTGAGGAGCTGGCTTGTCCATAAGCACTTCTCCAGGTCAGGCTGGCACAGGTAAAGCCACCCTGTTAGTACCTGACAACCTGTCCATCAAAGACGGAGAGGGTGCACGGCCTGCTCCTTTTCCTGGAGCAACCCAACCCACTGGTCTCTGCTTCTGCCCACCGGAATAGCTACTAGTGCTGCCAGCGCCAAGGAAAGCACTCAGGGAGAAGAGTTAATGGTCATGGAGAGGGATAGCCCCAGCCAGTGGGGAGAGAAACTGGGCCGGGGAAACACAGCAGGGGTTGGAAGGGACCTCAAGAGCTCATCGGGTCCAACCCCCTGCCAAAGCAGGTTCCCTAGAGCAGGCTGCTCAGGTAGGCGTCCAGACGTCCTTCTACTCCTTTCCCAACACGTCAAGGTCCATTGTCCTCTCCCGAGCTCTCAAGCCATCTCCTCAACTTTACTCCCCCTGGCAGAACTGCCTTTTTTATCTACTGCGGAGCAGCTGTGAACTTCCAACTCATCCGCTCCAAATTTTTATGGCTTTCACTTTGCCTGGCCTAGTCCCACCGACTGTCATTAGTTAATTATACATCCATTAGCTCTCTTTATAGTGGATTAAAATTCCTACTTTAATTACAAGTTGCCAAGAGTTTAGGCTGAAAACAAAACATCTTGGATGTATGCGTCCTGCAGGGGAAGAGGGAATCACTGAAGAACGAGTTGGGGACAAAGAGGACAGTATTCCATATCTGATGGTGCTAGTAAAAATGACCTAAAAAAAAGGAACCTCATATAGGCAGGATACATCTGTAAGCACTGAGATCTTCCTTTTCTTCTTTTTCATACTCACACACACAGATACCCCAATTATGACAGAATCCCATATAAAGCAATATATGCCTCATGGAAACCCAAATACAGCACATAATTTCTCACAAAATCCTCCACTGAACAACAACAAAGGTTGCATGAGATGTTGTAGCACAAGGATACACACATCTCAGGGATGCTCAAACCCGGAGGAACACATTAGACTAAATTCTGTACCAGCATAAATCAGTCAAACTGGGTCAAACTGGCCAAACTGGCCCCAGTCAGCACAAACACTCCTGTCTAAGGGCCCAAGATGCAAGTCTTTTTACTTGCATCTGTCAGCCAACGTACTCATATGCACACACACGCAGACCGTGTTCCTTTTACATGATATGGAATTTCCAGGAAATGGGATGTATTTCCGCAAATTGTGTGCTGCAAGGCTTATAAGGAAGAGGACCTGTTGGGGACATTCATCCTTCCCCGGCTCTGACGCTAGTGGTGTCAGTGCTCTAGGATAAGGCATGATGAGAAAGCCTGAACGAATGCGAGTGAGCTGGATGGGGTCAGTGCTAGGAGGGGGTAAACTGCACAGTCACCAGGAGCACAGTTTGCTGACCCGTCCACCCTGCTGCTTCCTTCAGCAGCCTGCAGGCACTTTTGCTACGCCTTACGGAGGTGACAAAGCTTCCACATAGAACTGAAATGTCTCAACGCCTTCCATAAGCAAGAAAACATACAGGCACGCTCAAAGTGAGTGAGAAGGGACTCAAGAGGGGCAGGAGGATAAGTAAAAACAGAAACACTAACACAAAACCGGTGGAGGGTTTGAGCAAAGTAAGAAAAACACCACAGCAAAAGCACAGGAGGAAAGTGTACAGAACTCGTCTGCCTTCAGGGCCTCCTGACACCACAGACCACCAGCATCTGGCTTTGAAAACTACTTCACTACAGCAAATATCCACTTTACCTACTCCTGGACAGGTACCATTGCAAATCTTGATATTAACAAGATTTAGATCGGTATTTCCTGAAGTGGAAACTATTAACCACCACAGTATGCTGAATTGGCTATGTTTACTCCTGTGGGTATGGAGCAGAACAGATTATAGCATTTATCACGTTTTGTGGCCTCCAGATCAAGAGCCAGGGCAGACTCTGCAGACACATCTCCCCTGGGAAGGTTGTCCAGGGTCTATACCATTAGATCCCATCAAGGTGTTCTCCTCACACATCTTCAGGATAGACATTTCAAATTGCGCCCTCAAGTGTGTATTGCAGAAGGTTAAAAAAAGCATGAGAAGCAACCCAGTAAGCACCGAGGTCAGAGGAGAAGGAAAGAGAAGAGGCACTCCAGGCACTGGAGCAGAGATTCCCCTACAGCCCCTGGAAAGACCACCGTGGAGCAGGAATTTCCCTGCAGCTTGTGACGAGGACCACACCAGGTTTGTCCTGAAGGGCTGCAGCTTGCAGAGAGTCCACGCAGGAGCAGGGGAAACCATGGGGAGGGAGGAGCTGGTACGGGCTGGCCATAACACCTCCATTCCCCAACCCTTGTACCATTTGTGGGAAGAGGCAGGGGATCTGGGAATGAAGGCCTGAAGTTGAGCCTAGGAAAAATGGGAGGCTGGGGAGGTGTTGTGTTAATTTGGGGGTCAGTTTTTCACCATCCAAATCTATTCTAATTGCCAAGAAACTAATCTTCCCCGAGTAGAGTCTGTTTTGCCTGTGCTGGTACCTGGCAAGCGATCTCCTTGCCTTTACCTTAACCCGTTGAGTTTTCCCTCTGACGTCCCCCCGTGTCCTGTTGAGGAGGGGGAGTGAGAGCACAGCTGGGTGGGCGTCGGGCAGCCAGCCAAGGTCAAGCCAGCACAGCTCCACAGAGGTGTTAAAAATCGATGCAAGCGAGGGCTGAAACTTTCCCCTGTGAGCACGCACTGTAAGGTAACATCCTTGTCACGGTCATACAAAGGCTCGCTTAAGCCTGCCCAGGTGCCTCAAACCCAGATTACTGGGCTCAAGGAACAAAAGTTGCTCTGTGTATGTGACAGAGCAAACAAGCCAGGCAGTCTGCTAAGCTGCAACATCAGAAGGACATTGTCTGTGTGCCTGCAATCAACTCACTGTATTTAGCTTAAAAAAAAAATGTGTCTGGGTGTGACTTTCACCTCTTAGAAACATCACATAAAATCATGAAAGCCTTCTGCGCTGATGCTGGAGGAGAATGAATGGATTACATTCAGCACCATAAGTCATCCTTTCATTTCTCCCACGCTGCATCCAATAACAACAGGGTTCTTAGAGAAGCCACGTCGAGCCTCCTGTTTACAAACAATTCTGCTGGAGTTAGTAGTTCTACGCTTTTAGCTCAACGCTGAGTTTAAAGGGAGTCAAGAAATGTACAAAAATGTACAAACTACTCCAAGAAACACTCACAGGATAAAAAGGGCCCTTCATGTGTTTTTTGGGCAGGTGGCCCGTCCTGTGGGACAGGGTAAGCCCTCATGTCCCCTCTACCCCAGCATCCTCCCATGGCTTACGATCGACCAGCACCCAGGCATGGACCTGCATGAACATGGGATCATGAAGAGGTCTGGGATTAGGCTTATGGTCACGTGCTGCCCTAACACATAACATAGCACCTTCCCATTTTACAAAAAAAAAAAAAAAACTTTCAGTATCAGAATGAACGTACTGACAGCACCTGCCCGAAGTTCCCATTTAGCGTACCAGGTAATCACCAAGCTTTGCTAAAGAAGAACTTGCAAAGAAGAACCTGCAAGTGCTGTAATTGTTTCTCATGCCCTAGAGATTTTTGAACTACTCCACCCATTACAAAATTACCTCAATGCCACATAAAAACCTGTTTTGACGTTGTTAACTCAGCATTTGGTTGTTTCCTGTAACTAAGGTTCTCCTCCTAAATAATAATAGTAATTCCTGAAAAATACAAGTGTGCAAAAGCAATCCTAAAAATCAGGCCCTTGGGGAAAAAGAGTAATTATAGAAATATGTCAAAAATATAACAGAGTGGTATTAAGGTAATGGGGTAAGATCACAGCAGATAAAAACCCAGCTGTGAAATTAGGACACGTGAAGGCAGACGTCAGAAACCTATGTGTTTGTAAGATCAGCTTCAACAAAACTCTATCCTCTTTACCAGCTTTGGTTACAACTCCTTAGCTGTCCCAGTTCTCTCAAGACAATGTTATTCAAATCAAAGAAAGGCTTGGGTTGGAAGGGACTTTAAAGACCTTAAAGACTACCCAGTGCCAACCCCCTGCCACGGGCAGGGACACCTCCCACCAGACCAGGCTGCCCAAAGCACCATCCAACCTGGCCTTGGGCACCTTCAGGGATGGGGTTTTATTTTTTTAGTTTAAAGCCATTTCCCCTCATCCTATCATTATCTGCCAAAGCAAAAAGTTGCTCTCCATCTTTTTTATAAGCCCCCTTGAAGTACTGAGAAGCTGCAGTGAGGTCTCCCCAGAGCCTTCAATTCTGCAGGCTGAACAGCCCCAGCTCCCTCAGCCTTTCTTCACAGGAGAGGTGCTCCAGCCCTCTGAGCATCTTCTGGACCTCCTCTGGACCTGCTCTAACAGCCCCACATCCCTCTTGTGCTGTTCTTCAAAATCCATGTTTAAGGCAGGTTTTATAAACTCAACGGTTCTGCACAAGGTATTGGTGTGACTCAAGCCAGCTATTATTCCTGTGGTCTATTAGACTCGCCACTAACCCACAATGCATTAATTTCTTCTTTTGATATGCACTGCCTACACAGAGCTGCCAATCTCGTCCATACGGCATTACTTACGAAGTACTGGTTTGGTAAGGCTGTAAAAAATGTGATTAACACTCCCGTTCAGGAAAGCCTTCATCTTCAAGGAGGACACTTAATCATATGCTTAAGTGTTCCCGTGTATCAAAGCCTAGGTATTTTGCTTTATTACGATGAGATTATTAACAAGTTAAACAAGTACTTAGATTTTTCGAAATTCTGCTGTCCAAAAAAAGCAACCATGAATGAAATGTCTAATTTAAAATCAATGTTAATATATTCAGGATTACTGTATTACACCTGTGCCTTAATGCAAGCAAGCCGATGACTTGATTACATGTCTAAGGAAAAGCCATTTTTGGACTACCATAATATGCCACCAAGCTGAAGTATCAGAAATTATATCAATATCTGTTCTGTTTGAGCAGAGCTTAAGAAAAATAGATGTGTAATACTTCATGCACTGTAAAAATTGTATTTTAAGAAAACATCTTTAAAGAACCAGCAGTTGAAGTAAACGTGCTGTCTGGTACATGAGAACACACTGAAGGCAATTTCTCTCACTTGTTTTTGGAGTATTTGCATATCATGCTAGCAACCAAGAAATAAATATATAAAATATTTTGGAAATGAATGTAGTAATCAGGAAGCCTCTTGCACAGACACACAACAAAAAAAGTAAGGGACAGAGTGCATTAATTAAGAATATCATCCAGCTTCCTGCCAGGTATTTTTATACCAGCATTTTAGGACGACTAAAGCACACGTCGAACAGCTTCCCAAATCCCACATGAACCCAGTAATATCAAATAATTTTAATAAATCAAACCTTCATTAGGGCACGTGTAAATCATGACACTCCACAACTCTTCGTGGGCATATTTTTTGGGGTAACACTGCATCTCTACTGTAATACTCTACTGTAAAACTGTAAGGTAAGAATAACTTGGAGATTTTAGAACAGTTTTTCACTGTAACTTTTAGCAACCCTATATTGGTATGTCCTCAGGGAATTCTTTTGTAAGATGATTGTGGATATTAATTGAATATAACAAACCTCTATTTTTTTCCAAAATATATGTGATTCATTGCACTTCTGGGAATTCTTTGTGTTTTCTTGTAATGCTGCTTTAGAATAAGGTAGGGGGAAAAACGTGGGCTTTTCCCCCTTCCACTCCTAAAAAGCTGAGGAGTCCAAGAAAAGGGAATCCAACAGCTAACAGTGAAATAATCACTGCTACTCCTAGCTGATAGGCAGCTAGGAAAAGCATTTTCCAAACACTTATAAAGACTGAAACAGAAACAATGCACCCTGATGCTAAACTGCAGTGCACAATCCAAGCAGGGTCTTCATCTCTCCTCAGCACTGACAGCAGCCACAGCACAGCAGTATTGACCAACTCCATGAGGACAGACGGGAGCCTTTCTGGGAAGCCGTCAGATCATTGTATCACAGAAGCCACCACCTTCAGACAGTTCTGCTGGAACTGGACTTGAACTGGGACATCCCGACACTCAGGATGCAGCTCCGTCAATGTCAGCAGATCTACTGCCCACAGGTCCTGTGGGCATCACGTTGGGGACAAGCCAGATGAACCAAGCTTGCTCTGCCCGAGCAGTGTGGTGGTGCTCCGGTCCTGCAGATGGTCAGTATCTGGATTCTCCTAAAGTTTTATGTTCACCCTGGCAGTCACGGAGCTGTAGGAAGTTATCAGCACAAAATGCAGTGGAACTGGCAAACTGCAGCTAGATGATAGCACCGGTGTATTTTGACATCAAACATTTCCAAATATTTCCACAACACATCCAAACAACAAAATTGTACCAACTGGAATTTCAAGTATTAGTTACCAAGGTGAGATTAGACTCTAAAGCTTATCTAAATAACACTCCCTTTTCTTAATGATACCGTGCAATGCCTGCCAATGCTAAGCTACGAGGAATTTCCATCCTAACTAGTTTGGTGTACTTTATTTTTAACTTCCTGTTGACAAGAGGTAATATACCACTACTAAAAAAAACTCCACTCTTTGTGACATTAATGGCAAAAGCAAATGATAGGTCTTCCTCTTTGATCACATGAAGGGTTTTGGTAACTGCAGCATAGTAAGTAAAAAGGAATTAAGCCCTTGGGATGTCAAGTGGGTTGATAACTCAGCTAGCTGTCTCAGCCGAAACAGGAATAGGAAGTGAAATGTAACAATTTGCCTTTGACATAGAAAAAAAATGTTTGTTTTTGCTAATCAGATAACAAAACCTTGGGATCTGTTAACTCCTTGAACTAGATTGTTTGTAGTTTAGATAGGATATTTTCAGAACATATTTGTGACACTGGCCTGTTCCAGCGTCAAGGATTTCTGGAACATATTTGTAAACTCACGTCGTTAAAGTGAAAGCGGTGGCACTGTACTTGACAGAGGAGCCAACTTGATCTGTTTGCTCAGGAGACACTAACTGGGCCAGTGGGCTCCTCTGGCTGCTCATGCTTCCTTCTTCAGAGCAGCGTCCCAACTGCAAGGCAAGCAGTCGAAGGCAAGCAGAGACATGACCCAGAGCCAGGCCTCGAACGTGACAGCAAAACACTTCTTACTGCCAAGATAAGCATGCAGAACTTTCCAGAAGCCAAAAACCAACCGAGCTGACCAAAACAATGAAAGAGATCCTCCACTGACTTCTGTAAAAACACCGTATACTACAGAAATTAACTGAACTCCATATATTGAAGAAAACAACACCCATTTAGTTGTTTATTTTTAGAAGAGATTATCTGAGTAACATTTTTTTCAGAGTTTACAATAACATCTCCTTTAACATCTCTGTCCTTTCATTCTGCCAGGCCAAGGAGTCTGCAAACTTGCAAGATTGTGGTCCTACGGTCCTGTTTCCTGCAAGCATCAAGAAGCACTTTCACACAATTTTGGACTGACATCAACAGGAATCAAAGAACAAGTTCATTTTCCTTTTACAACAGTTTTTGCGTGGCTGCTCAGTGAATAAAACTAACAAGTACAATGGTTTAGGTTGCCCTTATCTCATCTTTCAGTCAAATATGCTGCCCATTATTATTATTAAAACATGCTGTTCAAGGTAATCAAGATAAAAAAGGCAAAATATTGAAAAATGCCTTTGATCCAAACAAGTCTCAATGACTTCGAATGCTGGGAGGGGTGACCCTGGGGTAAGGCTGAGAGTCAAGTCTGAAGATGAGACCTTGGGGAAGTCACTGTAGCTAATGTAACACTTTGCATTACACAAACGATGTGGATAACTACTGACGGTGCTAGAGCTCAGTAAGAAATAATACAGAGTCATTAAGAAGCAAGAGCAGAGGTTTGGACCCTGACATGAGCAGCTTGTTTTGAAACGAACACTTGCATTTATTGAAGCAACTGCCACCGCTTCTCACAGCTGGCTATGAAACTAGTATCCCTAAACTGTATCCCTAAACTCCTTTGCCAGGTCCGCAGATGAGGAAAGGGCAGAGCGCTGTACTTGATCCGAGCCATAAAATCAAAGCCCTGCCAAAAGGAGTGCTTCCAAGGGCTCCAAGTGGGCCTGCTTATGTGTGCATAGACACCAGAAATAATTAAAGGAAGCTGCCCTTCCAAAGCCTCCCGAACACTCAGAAAAATGAACATCTGGAGCACAGGACTGACGGACCTCATAGCCTTGCTATAATGACGATCTCACAGAAGTCTTTCTAAGGATGTCTTTCTGGAGGCTGGTCTCTTAATTATGACCACAAGAACCAACACCTCTCAAAGAGTAATGAGGAAAAAGAACTACAGTAAGTATTCTCAAGTCCTTGTCTACTCCTCTCCCCACAAGTGCTTGTGTCCTTCATTTGTTGGCCCATCATGTCAAAATGTGGGAAGCCAGGTCAACAAGGGGGCTGAAAATGGTCAAGCCATGTATGCTACTTGGGTATTTGCAATAAAAACACTGACCAGTCCAAAAAACACATGTCCTTAAAGTAGCATCAGCTAAATTATATGTATACATATGACTTTTACTCCACTTCAGGCAAAGGCTATGATTTTCTTTCCCACAAATCCTCCCTGGAGAGCGTGATGGAGACTCCCCAGCACCGAACTCATCGATACAACTGCAAAGAGGTCAGGAGGGTGCAAGATTGCATCCTCTCAGTTGTGCAAACCTTCACCAAGCAAGTCCTTGCTGGCCCTGTGCATGTTATCTTAGCCCTATACTGGGGAAACTCCACCAGGAAAGGCTCCAGGATCAGTGATCAGCCAACAGCCCACTGCTTGAGGAGGCTTCAAGTGAGTGCACCGTCAGATAGCCCACAAGCTCAGCTAGTTTTCCCCACTGACATCTTTGTAACTTTTCCTTTTGGGGACAAGACAGGACAGGGGAACACACCAGCTATTTTTCCATCGTCTTCTCCCCACCTCCACCCATCAAATGCTTCCAAAATTAAGCAGAGCCATGATCATTCCCATCTACAGCTCAGACGTAACCAGTGTCAGCCTGCACGTCACAGCCTCTAGTTAACGCTGGAATTTTCTTTGCATGCAAATGATTAGCCTATTTGCTAGCTGTCATGAAATGTGTTTTTCCTTCTATGTACACAGGGCTTTAGAGCATTTAATTTTGACTGATTTCTGGCTATATATTCATGAGCAAGGAATTCTGCTCTAAGCCACAGTAATATATAATACATAAAAGTGCAAGTAAACATGGCCATGAAGGACCTGTTTCAGCCCCTGAACGCAGGGAGATAGCTCTTCTGTTGCAATGTTTTTTCCTTTTTGCAGACACACAGAGCACATAAAGGTTCTCAGATCTGCACATTTACTTGCTGGAAGTCTGGGGATACAACATTTGGTATAATCTAGCACGAATATCAAAGCTGCTATTAGACACCCAGACAGCGTCCATGCTTTGAATGACTCGTGTCTTATATTTGCCCTTCTCTCCTCATTACTGCAGCAAAGCAAAAGCCAGAAAAGCTTGCAACAGACACAAATAAATAGCAATGTTCTCAATTAAAGGGGAGGAAGATGTGCATGATGGTAAAATGCGTTGTTTTTTTTTCCCTTCCAGTAAAAAGTAATTCTGTACTCTGTCTCTTAATCAGCATCTCTTGTCTCTCCATCGGGCAAAAAGCATGTAGGACAACTCTCCATGACTGCTGTGTCTACAACAAGAAACCCCATACAAGAGATGTGCTCTAGCACGCACAAAACCCCACACACAAGCTGGAGTTTTGCACAGTAATACACTGGCCAAGGTTTTCATGACCAGCACATCTTGACTTCATCTTCCTCACTGGTTACAGCTCCAGACCAAAATCAAAGCACACTCTTATCAAGTCCCAGTTCTGGAGCCACGCTTCGGTCCCACCCTGACTCACTTAACTGCCCTTGTTTATGGGTTTTGAAGTCTGTCAGAAGGGTACAGAATTTCTCATTAGGTTTTACACAAACATAATTTAATAGGCAGTCCCTTGGCTACGGTGTGTCTGAGACTGCCTCAGTTGAGGGAGGTTTGCTATTCTGCAGCAAAAGCCAGCCTCCAGCAGCCCAAATTGCTGTGTCTGGTGCTGGCAGGGACTGCAGAGATCTCAACCAGGGGAAACCTGAGGCACAAGGATGCTCACAGGTCCCAGGGCTGTGTGGCCCAAACTCCACCGAAGCCAAAACTACACTTGCGGGCACTAGGGACATTCAGAGAATCAGATGGCATTTATAACCGAAGCACCATCTGACTCCAATCTGTGTTTAAGCATAGGGGTGCTTAAACAATGCATTTTACTGTGGAGCCTGAGCAGATTCCCCTAGAAATACAGCAAAAAACACCCAGACCTTGGGCAACCCACCTCTTTTCTGTATTAAAATAGAATAAGAGGAACCAGAAATGGGGAACACATGTCATTGTGTGCAAGCAGCTACACATACAAAGAGATCTAGGAAACAGCATCAACAAAATATTATTTTATACAGCTACATTTTATATTTGAAAGTGTGTTTGCAATGCAGTTAACCTAGTCATGCTATCAAGCCTTCACTCAGCACCTCTGCTCCTCCCTGGAAGATGAGGAGTTGGAAAAGTCCCACTTCAGTAGGAAGTACAATTTGAGATGCTATCTTTTTTATTTTTTTAAAGAGCATTTTAATATCTGCCAGTAATGATCTACTTCATGAATGTAATGCCCACTCAGTTCCCACCAAGTTGAAAACGTTTACGAGACAGAAAAAAGATTACTGAACACTATTTTCTTACTGATCAGCACAATGCTATTTGGCACAGGCACCTCTGTAAATATTTGTCCAGCACTGGGTAAATTTGCAGTGTATGATGGCCCTCCGACCCGTACTTCTCTCTGTCAGGTTAGAAGGCTCACAGTCGAGCAACGGAGCTCAGCTTGGGCAGAAATACAACACGATGGAGGCAGACCTTAGTGTCACTGCTGTCCTTCCCTTACTTTCTGTTCCATTTTGGTTCGTTCAACGCTCCCCTTCACAAGCAAAAAGATTAATTTTGAGGTGGAGTGATTATAAGGTTATTCCTGGGTGTTGTGTAACGAAGGGAATTTGTTCAGTGCATTACACCGGGCCAGCCTTTGGCATGGGGAAGCCAGAGGAGGGAACTGTACCCATCCTCCGTGAGCATGTGGAAGAGAAGGGCAGACCCAGCCTCACCAAGCTGGAGGCAGTGTCTCCTCTGCTGTGTGCCAGGAGGTCCGATGGACTCGGTTCACGGCGACACTGGCAGCCCGCCACGGTATTTTGTTCACATGTGCTTGTGATCATGGGCCTGGAGCTGTAATTACAGTCTCAGATTTCACAATACTACCAGCCCAGGAGATATTTATGGATCTGATATGTAGGATCTATCAGCATCGTGGAGTCTCACAAATATTCAGGAAAACTCCCCGCTCACAAAGAGGGTCAGCAAGTCTGCCGCAGTTTCTTTAAACCACACATTCAAGCAATACCCTTCACTGGCTCACACCACTAAAAGGCACTGCAACATCTGGACCAAGCAGATTACAGGCACAGGGCTCCTATGACAGATATTATCACCAGTGTACTAATGAACGGGGAACCAGGTTAAGTATTAGTGCTGCTTGTTCTGCTGTAAAGCGACTTGCTGCTTTCCATAGTTGCATTTTAAACTGAAGATGTTAATAAGGTCAAGTACATACTTTCCCCCTCCAACAGAAGAGAAAGGTCAGATAGCCACTTCCACATTGTTCATTTGTTTTTACAAAGCTTATGCAGCATTTAGAGAACAGTGTAATCCAAGAACTGAGCTAAAGAGGAACAACTCCGTATCGCTGGCTATTTATATTATTCACTTCTGCTCCAAAGTACACCACTGCACAGACAAAATCACCAAAATGTCACCATATGCAGGGAAGAAGAGTGCCTGTTGGCGAGGAGTGCACAGGATAGAGTGAGACATGGGGAACAGAAACAAGCAAATTGCCAAATGCTGTTCCTACACAAAGCGTAGGGAGGTTTCCATGTCCTTATGTAAGTCAACAGTGCCGTGTGTTAAATACCCCCACCAGACAGTAAGAAGCCTGGCAGAAAAGGAGTCTGAGTCTCATCATCCTGGCTTGGCTCTGGAATAGCTCCAGCTTCTTCTGAAGGAATACTTCCCACTTCACCACGGCTCTAGATGCTCTGCAAACACATCCTCCCTAATCCATAACATAAAGTAGTGCTTTCAGGATCATCACTACAGCCATCCCCTTTCCAACGTGCTGTATTTTTTCCAAGGCTCCCTGTGAGAAGGGCTTCAGCCACTTTCATGCTGTGACAACAACCCATACACCCACTCACATTTTCAGGCATGGACAAGCCCTAAACAGGAGGAGAATCAGGCCAATATATTTGTTCTGGAAAATATTTAAGGACAAGGTTTTGAAACTTCTGTTTCCAGACTTAATGCTATTCCAGCCCCTGTGCTTGCCCTTAACAAAGACCACTTGCCCTTCAGGCTGAGGGCAGCAAAACAGATCACGTTACTGTGCCTGCTCATGGCCAGCTCCAAAGCGGCACCGGGGTATTTCAGTCACAGCCTCTCTCTCTGCTCAAATGTACTTCTTAAAAGCATTCGCTGTTTTTACAGAGGATAGGAAGTCACCCTGTAATGTTTCCTTAACTATCGCCATCCTAAATATTTTACTACTTGCAGTACTCTCTACAAGGAGCATATTTGATATTGCCATACAGAGTTGGGAAGCAGAGTGCCTTTTTATTACAGAAAATACAGAGCCTTATAATAAGCCTGAGTGAAACATCTTCATTACCAAAGCAGCTTTGTGCTGAGAAAGCCTGCCACTGGAAAAGAGAAAGCAGTACAAACATACTAAGAAATGCTATTTGCTGTTTAGTGCAAAAGAAAAAGAAACAGAAAAACTTAATGCATACTAGCAAACAGATCTATTGCACATTTAGTATATGTTTACCTAAACTACATAACCCTAGACCCTGAACAGTTTAGACCTGTACATTAAAATACAGATAAGTATATTTTTTCCTTCCTGACAGCAGCCGTACCATACTGTGACATAAGGAACAGCTTTAAACCAGGAGGAAACCTGAATTTTAAACTCGGGCTCCCTCCGACCTAATCTGATGTGTCTTCAGCATGAAGTGAGTTCTTGTATGTAAGGTACAGCCGATATGACACGGTGTGCCATCTTAGCAACTGCTTCCCACACAGCTACATGTCCTAATACTGCTGCATTTTCAACCTCCTCGTAGAGATATTCCTTTAAAAGTTCCACGGTCAGAAGTAATTTCACCCTCCTGGGCAGTACCTCACATCTATTTCGTTTTCTGTGCCTTTAATCGTCCAGACTCCGAGACTGCCTTTTTGCCTCAGTCCTATGCACCACACAGCTCAGTTTTAGCCAAACCAGGAATAATATTTATTCTAGCTCTTCAATCATTCTATTCCTCACCTTTTCTGCTAGCTAGACCTTTTCTGTCTTCTACAAGCAAATGTCGGTTTTCTGTTCCTTCATTATTTTTGCTAAGGAAAAAAAAAGAGGCAGAAAGCTATATTCCAACATACCTTGAAAGCAGAGCAGTCTTCACTCCCAGCTGTTTGACTTTTCAATAGCTTCACTCACACTTCAGCGCTCCCAAGAATCATAATGTCACAACCACTGTAGCTCGCAATCAGAGGCAGAGGCAGATCTCTCTCTCTCGCACACCCTTCCTCCCCTCCGTCTCTCTGACAGCTGTGCACTTTTTAGGACCGCAGCAGGACTTGCCTCCCGCTCCCTTTGCCACTCTGATAGCTAATCCCCTCCCTGCTATTAGGAGCACGCTGCCATTATATCTTAAAAGCACGCCACAGCTTGCATGCAGTAGCTGTGGGAAAGCTGCATTTATTTATACAGGAAGCTTGAGCACAGCACTTCCTACTTCCCATCCCAGCCTCAATGCAACTGCAGGTGACTGCTTACACCCTGCCAGTGCATACCCCGTGTTCTCATCTGGATACCCGTGCCGCTTTTAACTCCCATCTGTGCCCTGACAAGATCAAACCGAAGGAGATAAAGCATCAGAGGTGAGACCCCGCTTGCCATTTAACCTGCTTCAGGATAGCAGTTCGTGCAGCAGCCCACCTACCGGCAGGCGATGTCTGAGGCGCTGCTCCTCCTGCTTATCTCCAGATGTGAAGAACGTGGGTCTAAAAGCAAAGCGATTGCTTCACAAGCAAAAAAATCCAAACTCCCCAGCAGCGGGGTAATTTCAAGTCCCGAGTGCCTGCGCTCAGCTCGCCGTGGCAATGCTACATTTCGGCTCTGAGCTGAGCTTGTGTGCAAGAGGGGAGGGAAATTCTGCAATTCCCTTCCCTAATCCTGCAGGTGTGATTTACACCCGCGAAGAAGCAGGAGAAGGTACGGTGGTGCCACATGACACCAAGTGCTCGGGAACTTTTCCTGCTGTAGGAAAGGTACCACACCTGCAGATACGAAGGACAGATACATCCGAGTGCAGCGGGTGCAGAAAAACAGGGGGAGAAACAAGCCCAGATGCTAATCTCTAATTTTATTTTTATGGCGAAATAAATTTACTTTATGCTTCGTGCAATTATTGCTGGCAGTTTGCCTTCTGTACTTTACTGGGAAGACTGAGGCACAGGCATTTCCTCAGGAGTTTACAGAAGCTCAGAACTGAGCTTTTGCCTATTTTCAGACAATTTTACTGCATCAGGCGAATTTAAGGAAAAGGCAGGAAGCTCATGGCACCTTAATTCAGCTTACTGGCACCTCTGTGATACAGCTTTATTTAACAGCACAGACTATTTTCCCCTTGAAATAAGCAGAAATTTTATCAGTCTATTTGACATTCCATCACCCAGGTACCTGTTCAGCAACAGATGAAGTGCAGCAAGGAAAACCTCCCTGCTCAGCCCCTGCGCCCAGCACCGCAGCACTTCCACAGCAGAAGGACAATCAGCTCCAGGAGGAGAGCGGTGCTGCAGGGAGGATGAAGGAAGTCACTCAAGCTGCTGTGGGGAAAATGGTAGGGTGGGAGGTGCAGAGGTAGAGCAGGGAAGCAGCCACTAGCATCATCTGGTTGGTACTTACTCCTTGCTGGCACAATAAAACTGAACCAGGCTTCACTGCAATAGCATCCACCAGTCAAGAGAAACTGCAAATAAAGGCTAATCATCTTTTCAGATTTATGATTAGTCCTGCTCATATCTAGGGGAGCTGTTCTTCTGAATTAAGAAAACTTGATTAGCCTATTAAAATGCGGATAAATTCTGGAAAGATCCAGTTTCCTCCTGCATCTCTCTCTGCATGGATACAGGACAATCACTTCCTGATGCTGGGTGGGCAGCTGGCTGTTCCCCTGCTCCCACCTTCAATCCTGTGCCTACCCAGGACTGCTGCAGCAACGCGGAGCTGAAGGCGACGTGGCACCGTGCCAGGGCTATCAGGACTTGGGATGATCAATACCGATGATTCTTTCCCTCGCCAAAGGTCCTGAGCTGGACTGTTATGAGCTCTGCCATCAAAATGATTTCTCCTCCAGCTGCACCTCGAGCCCAGGTACCTGAGAGTTTTATAGAAGCACATTTTCTTGGCAAGCTAATTTTGTGAAGTGTTATGAGTCATGCTGAAATTGCTACCCAGCTGAAATCCCTGAATCTCTTAACCCAGATTGATTGATTTCCTTCCCGAGCCAACAAATAAATAAAAAACACAAGTAGGGAATGTCACACAGTGCCAGTCACAGCAGAAACCGAGCCCTCCCCATTCGCTGTCTTCTTCAATGGCAGTAACACAAAGCACAAACCAGAGAGGGTCTGCCTAAATTTTTGGCTGTTACAACTGACACTTTTCCAGCTCAGGGCTGGGGCAATCTGTGAGCCCCTGAGGTGGTACATGCCAAAGCACAGCATCACAGGGCATTTTCAGCTGAGTTAACAGCCAGAGTAAGAGTAAAGGTTGGCATAGTTAATTGGTAACATTGCTGTGTCATCCCAGCAGCTACTTGAAATACTTACAAAATGACTAAGCCGCCCTGGCATTAACTAAAATTACTAATTAATTTATGAGGTAGTTGGGTAAAAAAGTGATAGCATGACCCCTGAAATGCTCTCTCATACCCCACAAACAGAATGCCATTAACAGCAAATGTAAACACCAAGTTAGCATAAAACTCAATTTCATTATATTTCTAGGTAAGGAACCAGAATTAGCCTATCTGGAAAAAAAAAATTCATCACTACCCTGATTCAGTTTTTCAACTAATTAAAAAGAAATATCCTGAAAAATAACTGCTAGCCATAGGTGTAAAATAAAAACAGGTTTTGTAACAAACTTCCTAAAACCAGAGCGTAACTCTCAGTAAAATGTCCTTATTCATTTCACTTATTGTGCATGCAGATTATCCATTCTCCTATGCACAAAAATGTATTTTTATATGCAAGAGAAACAGTTTCACAAGAAGAATAGATACTGATGTGTAACACAAACAATGCTGGAAAAAAAAAATGAAGAAGAAAGTTTTTTTACACAATGGGTATAAATATATTATCTGAAGTTGACAAGCATGACACCCCTCAGCTCATGGGCTATGGATAGTTTTCTTCAAGGGGAACTACTTCAAAGGAAGATTCCACCCTCAAAAGTCATTTGTGCTAGCTTCATGAAGTTACTACTTGAAAAAAAGCATCTCTATTCAACGTATATAGATTTATCACATAAGCAATGACAGAAATTAGATGTCAGTGCAAAAACACAGAGCTGTGTAATATTTTGCGTGCAGACCAGCTTTTCTCAGAACAGCTGCAAGAAAGTCAGGATCCCATCTTTTTCTGTTTAAATAACCCTTTTGTTCTACAACTCAGGCTCGGTATGCAAGTCACTCTCTGACAAGCCAGGCTTGAAATCTTCATTATTCCCTTCGGCTAAAAGATACTAAAACTTTATTATAAGGTGTTTTGCGGTGGAGTGAAATAAATCGAGTTCAATCGTTTTGAAAGAATAGTGGGTATAAACCTAAAGAGCTTTTTATTTTATAGCAAAAAAAGTGAGTGGGACGGTGCGCTCTCTGCTGAACGTTCGCGATGATGACCTCAAAGCACGTGGATTTGTCTCAGACAGACACAGAGAAAAGCGGTAAGCTGACTGACAGTCATCCTGCTCTATGAATAAAACAAAATGCAAGTCGTTACAACATGCTGGCACAGCCGACCCTCTCCAAAGAAAACACAACCACATGTCTTCCACAAATATCCCTATTTCTTCTCCACTGATACTTTCTCCTGTGTCTGTAATTTGAAATACTTCCTGGGATGCTGGAAATGAGCTGCAAGCATTTGTCCCACACAGAACAGTGCTGTATGAAAGAAGCCCAGCCTCACCAGAGGACAGTGAGAAGACAGCCTGCTACCCCAGCCAAACAGCTGTGCTTGGGGTGCTCAAAAATCCTGGTTTATGGGGCAGGGCTGATGGCTTTGACAGTACGTTACTGGAGTGCCAGGTCCCAACTTGTCTTCTTGGGACCTGCAAGTATTAAGGGTATGTGTATTTTCCCTCACAAAAGATCCTGCTGATAGCGTAGGTCAGTTGGTGATGTTGGCTTTTTTCCCCAGCAGCAGCTCTACGTGCATTTTTAACTTCTACCAACTCCTGCCTGTTCACTAGGTGCGTGAAGAGCCAGCCTGTAAAAAGAAAACCGGACGAGTCTGCCACAACTAAAACGCTGATGAATTTTTACTGAATGGCAAATATCCAGCCCAGGAACAGCCAGCGCAACACCCTCAGCCTAGGGCTCATCCTCAGCCCCCTCTCCATACTCAGACACGAGGAAGAGACAGGCTACTGTCACCCTTCCCCCTGGGACAAGAGACATGCAATAAGCACAGCCCCAAACCCTCCAGATGGGAAGCAGAGCTGGCACCTCGGTGACGTGATGACACTGCTTCACATGGCAGCAGAGGACGCAGGACACCTTGTGGGCTCGGAGGTGACCCTGAGCAAACAGGGTGGCACACGTAGCTTCCCACACACCAGCACCACCTCATGAGTTGCTGGAAAAAAAAAAATCAAACTAAACAGCTTGCCTTGCTCTCAAGCTCAGGGATAACACAAGCAGATATGGAGTTGCTCTGTTCCTCTGAGGGCCAGGAAACAGGTGAGAATTTATAGCTGCAAAAAGAGTAATTTATAAGGCCATACCGAGAGGACCACATTGCATGCACACAAAGAGGAGACAGTGAAGTTGTCCTCCTGCTCTTCCTTAAAGTAAGCAGGCATTTTCAACAAGAGATTGTACGGGGAAAAGTCAAGGCTTGGTTAAACGAATTTATTTTCTACCAGCTGTGCTCACAGATAGCTTCAGAGCATGGCACAGAATAAATTATGCAGTCGGTTTTGTTTTATTTTTTTCCTTTTGACTGCATGCCCAAAGTGACACAATTTGTTGACTTCTGACCAAGTGTTTTGGTAATGTACCTGGAATTGCAGCCATTCCAGACACTGGAATCAGAATCGCTTTAAAAACTGAGAGGGCAAAACCATACCGGCAGCCAGCACAGGAAGCTTCCTCTGCATCAGAGGGGGTCACCAACCTGTCCTTGTCATGAGAAAAAAATGTGCACGCTGTTTTCTTGGTTTCTACTGCTTCTCCTGTCCTGCCTCAAGTTGTTAGCTGCCCTTTTTTGGAAATGCTAAAAGGCAGATTTATTCCTTTCAACCCAAAACCAGTGGAGCGCCTGGTGTGGCTCTGTCTCCAGGCTTAAAAGACAACTGGGATTGGAGGGAGTGGGGGGAAGCTTAATAATACATCTCAGCCCAGACCTTCCTGTTTTACCCATACCTTTGGAGCCAGGGGCAGGCAGGTCTGAGGTGAGATATGATTGAGGCACCTCATTTTATGGCCATCACAGCCCTGTTACCAACTTGAGAGGGGTTACTCCAGTGGACTGAATATGCAGGGAAATGCTCAGCTGAAACACTCCCATACAGGAAAATCAAGAACTTGTCCCTCTTGCCCAGTCTCCCTCCTCTTACCCAGCTTCCAGGGAGGGCTGCCCACCCCATTTCCCTCCCTCACCACCCCTCCGAGCAAGTGGTTAAATTCAGCAAGTATAGTGGGAACTCAAAAACAAGCAAACTGCTTACTTGCAGCAAATGACATGAGGATTTTTTTTCAGATGCCCTGAAATAATTTTGTAGCTTTTAGCTCTATGTTGTTTATTTTTGCGTCTGTTCCCTTCAAGTGCCAGATAAATTTATTAAAAATATGTGTTTTTTACCACGTAATATTTAAAAATCTCTTATAAAACTAGGCACATCCTTTTGAGCAGAGATTCTCTAGGATCAGAAAGGCAAGCTTTAAGGGACAGCCGGGGCTGAAGGGCAGGAGGCATACCAAAACCTTTGCTTTTCTAAACACTGCTGAAACCCAAGCAAATAGTGCTTTCTGCTTCACTACTATCTGCAGGCACTGAAGAGCCAACAAGGAACTCATCTTTTCGTTAAGCATGACCGCTGTGAAAATAGACTGGCTCTGCTCACCTCCCCTGCACTTCTCAGGCAGGAATTTAAACAGAATTTAGGTATATTCTCTAATTTTTATGTTACACATACGTAGTAGACGTTTCCTGTGACATAAGAAGACAAACTGGTCAGGGGCAAAATATGTTCCCACAGAGAATCCCTTTGCACTGTATGCTGTAAGCAAAGCTTTGAAGTGTGAGCTCTGAGTCTGCTCCCAGTTCTGTCTTTCTGCAGCCAGGGCATACGAATGTAAGGTGGGGAAAATGTGCTCGGTGAACTCTGTCTGCTAGTCAATAACTAACTTGTTCTCCTTACATTATCCTTAGGACAACTGTCTCCACGCCTGTATTTGCAGATCCGGAGAAAAGGCAATTTGCTGAGTTATAGGGCAGTCACGGGAGCAGAGACACTGCCTTGTGGAGTAAGAAAAGGAGGACAAGAGTAGAGACAAGTGGCCTACTTACAGGGACGAAGTCCTGACAATTCTCTGGCTTCCCATTAGTTAGGTCAGCTCCTTCTGTGGGAGGCTGACAGTAAGAAACCTCCAGGATCTTGAAGTCTGCCAAGGAGATCTGAGAGAACATGAAATTTAGGGAGAAACGGGGGCCAAAGGGAAACCATTTGACTCCCTGAATATGAGACTAACATCATGAAAAGGCTGAGGAGAACTTTCTCCTGTCCCTCCCTGCTTTTGGCTCACACATAGAGTACATTTGCTATATGGAAAAAAAGCATGTGAAAGGGAGGAAAAATTTTACACTCTCAGGATAATTCTAACAATGCATTAAAAATATACAGAAACGGAAAATGTTATTTTGATGTAATATGTTTTGCTCTTTTTTTTACTCTTTCTAAGACCAGCTCTTCCAGCTCTTAAATAATCTTTCACGTTATTGTCTAAAGTCATAGTTTTTTGAGCAATGTAACTTAAAAGCTGATAAACAGCATTTCCCAGCAGCCTTGCAGTGGCAGACTCCAGCCCTGTAGCATCTCCAGCATCCTCCCTGGCAATCACAAAAATCTCACCAGTTTCTGGGTATCCCAGGGCACAAGCTGCCACAGGTTTCAGCTGTGAATGCGGCAGGAGCACCTCACTGGGCTGCCAAGAACTAGAACAAATATGCTCCTTCCTACCGAGCAAACCTCAAAGAAATTATCCAGCACAGCTTAGGAAGAACTGGGAGGCTCCATCTGAGATGCTTCTGAAATCTGGTCATTATCAGAATATGCCACAGAAACAGTGTTTATAGTAATGGATTGTCTTTGGGATAAAAAAGTATGAAATCATGATGTCATGTAGCACAAACTTTGTACGTGAAAAGAGAATTTGGAGAGCAGAGGATAGGAAATTGATTTTCACTGTGGTTTTAACCTTGATCATATTTGTTTAAAGAACTGAAGAGTTCTCACCAGTTTGACTGTTTTGAAGAGTTTCCAGCAGTTTTACTGGGTTTCGGTTTTGTTTTTCCTTTTTCTTTTTTTTGAGGAATAGTCATTTCTCTTTCCCTAGCAAAATGACAGGAAGCATGAATCAAGACTGTTTAAAAAGTCACATAACAACTTCCTTTGTCCTTATTGATAACGTTTTTGTTTTTGTGACCTGAGTGGATATTTCTGTGTGTGTGTTCACTGGGGGAAATCTTTTTCCAGTGACTAATCATTTTGATGCAGTATCTTACATAAAGCCAACAGTTGATCTTCTGTGTCGTTCCTTCTGGTGTCAATAGGCTTATGAGAGAAGGAAACTGAAACACACGTAGGAAGAATAAATAAAATTAATGTTTTACAGGAAATTAAATGGATGTTCTGATGCAGGCAATTTCCACAAAACACAGCAGAGTATGGAGTGAATGTAGATAGAGATGGCCAAGGAAAAATTCCAAGGATCGGCTTTAGTCCTTTGACTCTCTTTCCAGGAAACACCAACATCCTTTCAGCCTGCTTCAGCCAGCAACAGGTCCCCAAGAAATCTGTTGTCATTTAGTAAAAATCAGAATGCAAACACCCCACCAAGTTTTATGTTTGGATACCACCTGAGCCTACATCACTCTGTTGTGATCCAGACCACCTGAAGCTTGTCACTGTCATTGCATCAAGGTTTAAGATTCCTTCACGTCAAAGGGTCCCCATACTAATGACCAAAGAGATCTCTGCTGTTTCTGTACCATCAGTTGCCCCCAAAAATATCTTTTCAACTGGAAGTTCTATTACAAAAGGATTATGAAATGCTGTTGAAGTTAAAATAAAGACGGATTTGATTGTTGAACAACTGTTTTCCAACCATGCTGCTGAGAAAAAAACAACGAGAAAAGGACTTCATTTATTCAGAAGGTATTATAAACCATGGATTTCCTCAGGAATAAAGATGTATTAAATAGTCAGATTTTATGCTCCCAACTTGTATGTGAAAAAATCATTTGGTGAGCAGCAAAGCTAATGAAGCGCGGTTTCTAAAGATTTGCATGCCTTAAACACGACTGAACTTTACCACTAAAACAGTAACCCTCGTCTTCCTGACATCACTTACAACGTGCCCCTGGACCAAGGGGATGCAAATTATGATTTACATCAAGCCACATGCGTGATGATTTGTGAGGCCTGTACGTGATAACTGTTTTTCTGACTGGATGCTACCAGAAAATGGAGCGCTGCCTTGAAAAGTTGTCAGAGGTACTGGCAGAGAACTAGTGGGATCCTCGCAGGCTCTATTTCCTAGCACAACACTCAACTCAGATTCAAAGCTCAAAGGACTGGACTGATGATTTTACAGAAATGTGGCAGAAGTCATTGAATTCAACAAATCTGAGGAGTACCCTAAGCACAAAGCTTATGTTTTGAGGTTACCTTTGGGTTTCATTGCACACAGTGAGAAGCGAAGAGGGAAAGCCTTCATTTGACAATCTGGTTTTGGCTGAGGGAAGCCAATTTCAGGACCTCTGCAACAGGTTTTCCACCTCCTTAACAAAACAAACAAACCTGCAGCAGAGATACACGATTTATATTTTATTCTGGGCCTTGCCAGAAACATCCTCTGACCTTGGAAGAGTAACTGAACCTCAACATGTGCTAATTTTAATATTTGTAACTCCCCAGAAAACTTACTTGCTTGTGCCCCAGGTGTCTTGCATATCCTGTTACTGACTGCACAGTGTACTGCGTTTCCAGGCTAGTTGGGTTCAAGCACAAAGCAGAGGAACATAAATATTCAACAGGGAAGTCAGACATGAGTGAAAAGAATGAAAAGTCAGTCGTGACAGAAAAAGCTTTTTTTTTTTTTTTTTTTTTTTTTTTTGTGAGCATCAGTGATCTGATGAAACGGATGGTATTTGCTTGGAAGGTAATGCAAATGATCGTTCACACAATACAAAGCGTGTGTAGCCTATTTCAATCAATCTTGCCTAGCTAAGGAAGATGGGTAGAAGACATAAATGCCTCACACACCGTAACTGCTTGAACGCTAAATGCTAATATGAGGCGAACGCTAAATGCCTGCAGAGAAGCCATGGGGCCACAGGGGGCCACTCTACATCTCATTGCTGAATCATGCCCTGATTTCTTCCTCCTGACTTCACACCTTCTGCCATTTGACTCTTCAGGGTATGGGGTGCATGTCTTGTTATCTCAGCCACACAAAGACTTGGGTGGGCAGGCAATTCCTAAAACCTCCTGGCTGGCTGACCCTGCACTACCCGTGTTAAACCTGCGTAAATCTACTCGAAGTCCAAATCTTCTCACCTTTTCATTAGAATACGTATTTTACCCAGTCAGCAAAAGCTCAGCTATCTGACTGTGAATACGGCAGTAATTCATGATTTTTTTTGTATCTATACAAGTATGTTTGATGTTGTTTCTGCCTTAAAGGCTTTCTCTGTGAAATGTGTTGAACCAACAGTTTTTCTGTTAGTATATACATCTTGGTTCCTGTTTTACTGGAAATGTAGTATGCGTGACCTCATGGTTTTGTTTGTCATTAACATGTGCAGAGGTTTATCAGAAGGTAACTTCTTCAGGCAACACCAGTTTGACAGTTTCTAACCTGCTATTAAAATGCAAGGAATGCTAAAAAGCTGTATTTTGTGAGTTTGGTAACTAGGTAGCCTGGTATAATTACATTTCATGGTATAGATTTGCTGTATCCCACCCCAGACGGGTCCCCTTGCAAGGCAACGGGCAGGAAGCTGCAGCATCACGAAGAGCTCATAGCCTGAGCTGCAATCAGAGGCAACAAGGAAGAGCTGTAAAACAATACGAAAAGAAAAGCAAGGGGGAGAAGTGTGACTGAAACAAAGATACAAGCTACCTTTGCATCTAAAGAAGTTATTTGGGATGTTTGACATTTCTTCGTCAGCCTCCTTTCCTCCTCCTCAAGGAAATAAATAACCAAACACACAAATTCTTGCCCGATACGAGTCCCCACTATTCACTGAGCACAGAAGACAAGGGGGAAGCTGGGAGCTGTGGAGGAGCTGGAAAGCAGAGGGCAGCCAGAGGGCTCTAGGAGAGAGGGCATGGGGCCACCGGGCAGCCAAAGGGCCACACGCACACAGCTGAGCAGCTGCGGCCACCGGGTGCTGGGTGGTGACACCCAGCACCTGAGAAATGCTAACTCAGAGCACACGTTTCCTTTCGCTATTTCCAGAATCACTCATCTTGTCCCTTAACAAAAGAAAAAAGAAATCACAATTGCCCTTACAAGCAGATTTTATGGACTGAGGCAGCACGCTCCTCCGGACCTGAGCACCACAACAAACACTGCAGCATCAGATGCTCTCAAAGACCTCTCACTCACCTGATTTCATTCCAAAATTATTCATTACTTTCATTACAAATCTGAAAGCTCCTGCATGGGGGTAACTAGAGCATAATTACTGGATGATTATTATTTTTTTCCCTTTTCACCTTTTTTCAGTTCAGTCACCAGCCACTTCCTCGCTGGTCCTCTCCCCCTGGAAACTCCTCGCTGTTTCCAATGGGTTAATGAAGAACCTGTTTTGGTAATCAGTGGGCGCTCTGCTTGCTTAATCATGGCACAGATACTGTCAGCACCTCACTGCGGAGGTGTTTCTGGCAGGCTTCATGTTTGGCTTTGTAGCCTTCCTCCACAATGCGAGCCATCTCTTAATAAAGAAGCTGGTTTATTGACACTAACAACTGAGAGGGACTTTCCCTGGTATCTGTAATTAGAGCTTTGGTAAATGATTCTCCTGAAAAATGATAGGAATAAACTATTCTAGAAAGGATTAGCTCTCCTTTAGTGCTGGTAAGAAGCTAGAAACAAAGCCAGGTGTTGCAACACCACCAGATCAAGCTGTGCCCCACCAATCATTCTGAAAACCAGCTCTGTGCAGATCAGTTTCCTGAAACAGAGACGAGGAGGATGCTGAGAGCAGGCTCTGGGAAGCTGTCTGTCTGTCTGCTGGGGGGCTTGGCAGCAGCTACCAACAGCAGGACTCAGGCCTGGGGCAGGCACACAAAGCTCCCCCTTTCCTCAGTCCCAAATCCCACTAACACAATCAGCGAGGGGACAACTGCCCTTGGCTTTGGGTACACGTTTCTACTTCTCAAAGCACACATCAGCCGTTCAAGTAGCAGATTCTCAACACCACCAGGCAGAACAACTGCTGCCCAAGGTGCACAGGGGATACTCTGCTCCCTGTGTCCTCACACCCTGAGCATTGCCTTCCATGTTTTTTGGCTCTGGGAAAACCTTTTACCTTTGAGAAGTGTCACAGCCTCCAGAGCTCCTCCTCCATTCCTGACTCTTCTTTCCAAGCAAGAACGATTTAGCTTTTTCCCAGCCATCCCCATTTGAATCAGCTTTATTTTATTTTATTTTATTTTATTTTATTTTATTTTATTTTATTTTATTTTATTTTATTTTATTTTATTTTATTTTATTTTATTTTATTTTTCATCCCCTCCCCACCATGCTGACACCTGCCTCAAGAACACAGGACAAGCCCATTCGTGCTCCCCATGGCTCTTCAGCCTCTACTGGACTGTGGTACATTTGTAGGCTTCCCCACAGGAAAACTGCCCCATCTAGGGTAAAACTACAGTAAGGCAGCAACAGTTGACAGCAGGGTCCAGCCTGAAAGTTTAAAGGATGTTGCCAACATTTGGGGTGCTAACCAGCCTTTAGTCAAGCGTATCTGCCATGTTCCATGATTGTACAGTTGCATTATTTGTTTTAATACCATGCCTCCAAACAACTCTGACTGCTGGTAATGAACTTTTCAACCTCTGTTAACACAAAAAGCACTCATGTTCCTAATGCTGTCTGGATAGTTACAAGGAAATTTGGAAGTAGGCTTTCCAAGGGAAAAAAAAAAAAAAAAGCTGTACCCCATCTCTTTTAGAAGGCTGCTGAGCAAAGTGCTAAACTAACATGGTAAGGTCACCTGAAAACCACCTCTTAGCAGATATCAAATGGCTCTTAAAGAACAAAATAAATACTGAACGCTTTCAAGCACTGTTTATATTTCATATTTACTCTAACATAAAAGAGGAATAGTCAATAAGATATGAGAATACCTAGTCTGCACTCCCACAGAAAAGAACCAGAAAATATTAAAGAAAAAAGGAAAATTAAAAGCCATCGTGATACCTGGATAGTGTCTGGCATCGTAAGATTGAAGAAAAACACACAGCCGTGTAAAGGGGGCCTAACACCTGAAAATGATGTGTAACTAGGACCAACCATCAGGGGGATTCACACATTAGATCTTCAGTCTCCACCAAACTGATTCATGAGGACCCTTAACTGGAAGCAGAGACACAGCTGGAAGAGGAAGTTGCTGGTGTTCCCGACTACTCTCTTGTGGAGTAAATGCCTCTGAGAGGCTGAGCACCAACAATGCACCAAAACACGGTTTGCCTTTTCGTTGTAGCTTGCTCACAGAGTCTCATTCATCCATCCTGCTGCCTTCCTTTTATTTACTTCTCTTCCTCTGTAGTACAAGGTGCATTACGATGTTATTAAACCTTTCTGAATGGAAGAAAAAATACCTTTTCTAATTCGTTCTAGAAGAACAGCAGAGGAGTTGCATACACGGACCAAAGACGATTCTCTCCATCCACTCTGAAGCTGTGGCTCTTCACAAGCACATGACAGGCTTGATTTTGAAACTCCCTTTTGATGCAGCTCCACACCAGCCTCAACTTTGAAGCTCCCTTTCAGTAAAACTACTGCCTAAGTTTCCCCTTTAACCACTGTGAAGAAATATGAACATGTAAAGCCATCCTTTTTTTCCAATACTACAGATGCACATAAAAGGGGATCTAGCTTTGAGCTCTGCCTGCATGATTTATACTGCCAATAGAAGCCTTTAACTAAGTTACAGTAACATTATTCAGTTGAATTTAGCTTGTTGTATAACAAATATACATGAGCTATAAATTTCAAGAAACAAAAGATCTGTTGAGCTGCAGGCACTTTTACACCACCAGTGGGCTTAGGTATGCTTTCAGCATTTTGCCTATTCCATGGCAATGTCAGTGGATCAGGCAGACTCGATGTGCCTACCGGTGCAGCTCCCCGATAAATGACGGGCTTTCCATCCACAGCGGGCCCTCAGTAACTCCACCCCTGTGGAGATGAAAATGTTCCTTTGGAACAACACAAAGCACTCCACTATTGAGCTGCTGACTGGAAGTTTTGTTAGTGAAGAGCACAGCCCTAGCTAGAGGCATGCCTGCCCTTCTCCAAGCCACTGTGGGCACAGCAGGACGAATGGTGCCCACTTTCCTCTGGAATGATGGCCTGCATTTAGCACCCACAGCCTGACTGTGGCTATGCTGGATCTAGAGAGCATGCCTGTAGGTTTTGTACCGGAGCAAAGGCTGTTTTTTACCTCAGCCCACATAATGCTTCCCACCTCCAGCTGAACCACACAGCAGAAAACGTGTAGCAATCACCTTTAGATACTGGGAAGAGAGACTCCTACCTGTATGTAGATCCATCACAGTATTCAGTAGTAGTTATAGTAATACAGGAGTAGTTATAATGTCAAAGTGTTCAGCTGCAGCTCTAGTGGCCAGCACCCACTTTCTCAGATGATCAGCAAACTACATTTCTGTGAAAATGGGTTAGCACTGATGCTTGTCTGGCTTTGTAGGTATCAGTGGGCTTGATAAACTTAATCAAAACCACAGAGGCACAGACCTCAGCAGTGCTTCCAGCCCTACTGGCCCAGCACAGTAACAGGAATTGGGGTTAGATCATTACCACCAGTTTTTACTGGCAGAAGTTGGGGCCTAACACAAACACCCTGCCTGCACAGCGTTTTCTTCCCTTCATTTTTTCCCCCTCTCTCTACAACCCAGGAATACACTACCTCTTCCT
Source organism: Aythya marila (assembly GCF_965140915.1). Taxonomy (NCBI): domain Eukaryota; kingdom Metazoa; phylum Chordata; class Aves; order Anseriformes; family Anatidae; genus Aythya; species Aythya marila. The sequence continues at coordinate 51,814,260 of NC_139043.1, forward strand.
CTAGAAAAAGTCATGCCTTTGAAGGACAACATTAATGTGACTTAATATGAGGTGTTAAGGCAAATAAGGCCATACATGAGAAAGGATTCCCCACATCTGTAAGACTCCCCCTTGGATTTCCTCCATCATAAAGAAAGAGCTCCGAATGTGCTTTTAATTCCTGGTTTCTAGTTGATGATTAAGCCTGGCACAATCTTTTCATTGTTTACTAAATGTCAAAGGGATACATTTACTTTCTCAGGATGTTCTGAACAGAAAAGCAGTCGGATGTTCCTTGTCTGGAACCAGTTTCTGTTTCAAGATTTCTGTAACGCAGAATGCAAACACCCTCCTTCTGAGGGTCCTGCATCTCAATGCTCAGGAGTTATAGTCGTGTGTACTGTATGCTCAAATTCACACTTCAGAGTTATTTGACTCTCTTAAACATAAGCCTTTATCTTCTCATAATTTGAAATGCCTTGATCTTTCCTGACTCGGCACAATTTAGCTTTGTCCTGAAATGTTGCGATTCTCAGCATTATTTGAATCTTGCTCTGAGACCTAGAATTGCAAAAGCTAAAACCATTAAAATCCGCTATTTCAAGTCAGAAGCACAGACATTAATTCACACTAGCAAGAATGGAGTGGAGTTAATGTGAGCTCAAGCCTTCCAAAATCACTACATTTTGTATTTCATTTTGTAGTCAAACAAAGCCTAGCCAAATACAACTAACCACAATGCAGAAGACTGAAATCGTTTTTAAATCTATTATGTTCTTTGCACTGAGCATCCAAGTCTGTTCAGCTTAGTGCCAACAGCGGCTCTCCTTAAATCCTAGGCTGCATTCACAGGATGAGCTGACAGTGACACCAAAGGAACCTCCTCCTTGCCGAAGTGTTTGATACCTGGCTGGTATTTTCACTAGCCAGGTCTGTTTTGCCAGCTTTACGAACTGTGCTGTAGCCCATGCTATTTTGGTTCTGTGATAGCTACAGGCAGCAGCTGAAGCAGATCCAAGCCTGTCATTTTCTAATCTCAGTCACCACATGCATCATGCTTCATCAGTGATGAAAAATAGAAATGTAACAGCCACCCATATCTTAGGATGGACACTGTCTTTGGCCATACAGTGTCCAGAAGACATTTTAATAAAGTCTTGTGTCTGTAGCTCTAATTCATTTCGGGTGCTGCAAACCAAGCTACGCACATACACTCAAGGCAGACCATGGATTTATCCTCAAAGACACCTGAAAGCACTTTGATTGTGGTAATAGATGGGTATAACATCAACAGTGTTTAGGGAAAGAGAGCTGTGCCCCATGGCATCGCTTCAGTGCTTCTCAGCAAGACAGACAAAACTGAATCCTCCTGCCCTAAGGATGAGAAGAAACAAGCAATTTTGTCCTCATACTTGGGCTAGAAACATATAACTTAGTAATGACAGCAGAGCAGAGAGAAAGATGAGATGGAGGTGCTAGGAGGAGAGTTACAGGGGCTGGTGAAATTACTGGAATCCATGGGGGGTGAGCATCAAGGCTTGGAATAAGTCTGATGGGACTCCCAAATATCCCTAAGGAGTGGGTACTGCAACCGCCAGTACTATTTAACACACTAAAAAAAATTCCTCTGCTTTTTAGGACATCAGCCCCACAAAACAAGTATCTCTCAAACTATCTTTCAGGTCTCATTTGCTTCTTCAATGATTGAATCGCCACAGGGAAAAAATGCCCTTCATTTTTCTAAACGAGAAACCTACACGTTGTTCTCCACAAACTCCTCTTGAAAATGAGTATGTGCACTTGTATGTATATTTCAAAGCACAGTTGTATTAATTTTGGGGCACAATTTTGGTCTTCTTTCTGCCAATATGAAATTATGCTGCCCAGAGTGATGTAAATTGGGTACCCCAATAACAAATTCGATTTGTATTGTCTCTCCCTTTCTCTAATATCAATTATCTTCTACAACACCACGGTGTCATTTGAAAAACACTAGAACAAATTATGCACAAGAACCAGTTTACAAGGAAAAAATCAAGAGGATGTATGAAATATATATATATCTGATTACAAGGACTGTGCAAACTGGGACAAGGAAATCACTGTTCTCCTACAGCTTATAGAGCAGTGCTATTTAATGTTTCTTCCTCATCAACATACAGCAGGTTTTTCAGCTTTTTATTTTATTTATTTATTTACTTCTCCCCAAATGGTATCAGCTAACACTGGAATAAACCCGCTGGGTGTGAGTTTCAGTCAGTGTAAGATGACAAAGCCTTTCCAGGCTGCACTAGAAATTCACACCAGCTAAGAATCACTCCTGACATCCACAAAATGTGTGATGTTTGGCCCTTTTCTGAAAGGCATGCATAAAGGAATTGAAAAACACTTCCAAACAAGCCCAGCTACGTTTTACACTCATTTCTTCCTACAGTGATCATGTATAGTAAAATACCATGCAGCCTTGGGCTTCACAATACAAGGGCTTCTATCAATTAATGCCCAGGGAAGGAAAGAAATTTAAAGGTAGGGAGAACAGACAAGCAGAAAAAATATAGACCAGGTAGTTAGTTTAAAATAAAGCACTTGGAAAGGGAACGTGATACACAAAAAAATGCTAATCAGAAAAATGTATTGAAAATTAAACCAATCAGACTGCAACATCCAACAGCCCCACCTCTCAAAATCTCAAAAACATGCTACATAACAGGCTGTATTTCTCTTCTTTCAAAGACACCAATTTCATTTTTTATTGAAAAGAAAAGCTTTATTCTAATGAAAATAATAACTTTCATTATTTAATTCATGATACAAACTGACTCGGACTTGTCTTCAATTCTAAGGACAACGCTATTATTTTGCATTAGTCTAAAAGAGCCCTCTAGTGCTCACCCAGTGAAGGCATAAAAAACTTTTAAATGACTGAAGAGCCTCCTTGCGAATTTCTACCTACCAGCACCACCCAACTGCTGTAGCTAGCAGAAAGAAAGTAAATTTTAGACGCTGGGTGATACATCTGCATGAAGAAAGTTATTTTGGTTAATGGGGTTAAGCAGCATTTCAGCCAATCATTTATATAAATACATATTACTGAGTATTAATATTGAGAACCTTCAGCCTTCAAAATGAACTAATTCTCTCATTCAGTCACCACTGCTGATAGTCTGCAATGAGCGGGTAATGCTGCTAGCATCTCCAGAGTCATTTTTTCACTGGGGTCCCATTCAGTTCACTTCATGAAGGGCCATCCCATTCCAGTTTAAAAAGGTAAAATCAGCTTAAGATTTGTTACTTATCCACATGTCCCACTCCCTCCGCTGGGCCAACAAATCTTCTGCCTGTGAAGATAAGCTATGGGGCACGGTGTGTCCCAGGACTATCAAGAGACTGCAGGTGTTACTGGTCATTCAGACACCCCAAAATACATCCAGCCTCCCACATGAGCTATGTCTCTCTCTTGTGGATCTCCTGTCTGAGTTACCAAGCATCTGAATCCCTCTGTTCTCACCTGCTGCTGCAACCCCTGTCCATGGGCCAGCAAGATTTAGGAACTTTCCGGCTGAAAACCAACCACCTGTTAGATCAGGCCCGTAGTTTCTCTTATCACATGGCCACACGAGGGCCAATGCTTGCACAACGCAGAGGCCAGCATCCATGAGGAAGGAAAAAGGGCATAACCACCTCATTTGGTGGCACACAGTCCCACAGGCTCCACCACCGCTGTCCTGACCTGCAATCACTTCTGTAGGACATTTGCTCTCAGCAAGAGAGGTAATTCTTTTTCTAAACCAAAGAGGGGTGTGTTGTTTGTTTTTTCCTTTCTGGAAGTAATGGAGTTAATACCAGTAAAAGTATCTTGACATTTTATTCCTGCTTCTTTCATAATTGATAGTGGCTTTTTATACACATTGCAGTTACAATTGAAAAAGAACTGTATCGACACAATGAATAAAACACATTCAATCCATCTGTAAAGACCAGTGTTACTTCTGTAACTATCTTTTGATTTTTAGAAAGCATGTGCAGAAGTTTTGAGAACAAAGTTTGATGCCAAAGACATCCCTTCTGCCAAGACTGATATGCTCGAGATGTGTCAGACTGCCACTCCAGCGTCCCTCAGACCCACAGCCTAGCGATACGCTGTGTACAAACAGAAATACTGCTAAAATAATGGGACTGGGAAGCATAACATCAGCCTTCACCTCTTCAGACTCAGTCTTAACTCTCACACATTTATTTGAAGGATTCTTCAGGGATTTGAGCAGATATTTTTGTGTTGCAGTTACTTTAAGTTCAAAAAGTGAGATTTTTTTTTTAATGGGGACTGAAAATGTCCATTCCCTGACCTCAGTTACCTGTACATACGGTTTACAAGAGCTGCTTTTAGCTTGCTAGCAGTAGCACAAGTTTCTTATCTAAATGTAAATGAAATTTATGTTTCCCATCAGTATCAATAAAATTATCAAGGGATAACAAGCAAAAGGAAAATACATAAACCCTGCAGTGATTTAAGTGTATGATATGACTCTGTTGAGGTCATTAACCGCAAGGTCAAAGCATATACAATTTTATGAGGAACAGCAGTACCAAAGAAGAAAACCTTGTTTTCCCAGAGGAAATTCAGTGCTTCTTTACTATTATTATATTTTCCCATCTAAATGAGTTCCATTCTCTGTGTCCTGTTATGATTTCTCTCTTCCTGTAACCTTTGATAGAAAATGAGAAAGCAGCATGAAAGAAAGCAGACTGACACGAGAACAAATTAATTATGATGCTCCGACACAGGGGTTTCGATTTTTTTCTTATATTAATGATAATACAGATTCATTTCAAAGAACCCTACCAGCCCCACTTCACAGAGATTACAGAGGTGAGAAGAACAGTTTGTTAAAACAAGCAACGATTTCCAAGGTCAGCAAAGAACTGTGTATATGATTATTTGACAGAAATATTTTCAAATATTTTTCACGACTCAAAATCATGTTTGACAGCTTCGATCAAGTCCACTGTTACAAAACCAAGGTTTTGTTTTCACCCTGACATAGCCAAAACTATTCACTAGTCTATCCCCTGAGAAAGGCATGATATTGTATATCCGATTTATTTGATATTCTCCACCCACTGCCCACCACACCAAAAAAAGTCAAGCTAAGGATAAATACATGCCCAGCAGATCTCTGTTCAGAGGTGACAGCAGAGGGCAGCTCAAGTAAGCAAGCACATTTCCCTCATCTGGAAAGCGAAGAAGTTCTGCAAACACATTAAGGAGAACCGCAGTTCTGCAGTTACAACAGTTACAATACTCCTGCCCTTCTCTGTTAAAAGTACATTGAATAAGAGATCATGGGTGAGATATAAATGCAGTATTTCAGACCAGACAGTAATAGCAAACCAGCAGAAATCTGGCACCCAAGGACTTGGGCCTCCAGAGATAGATGGGGTGGACACCTCTAAGCAGTGGCTGCCTTCCTGGTCCAGCTGCCCGTACTCCTGCACAAACTGCCAGCAAATGGGGTTCTAATTCCTAACGTTATCATTGTCCTTTTACAAAAATACAAACCTTTATGTCCATGGCTCCAAAGCACACATTTACCAACACTTGCATAATCAAAAAGAAAAAAAAAAAAAAAAAGTTCTAAAATTCAAAATAATACATTAAAAAGCATCAAGTTTTGTCTTATTAAAAAAAAAAAAAAAAAGATGGGGGAAAGCAATAGGATTATAGGATTTGGGAACTTTCAATAGTATTCTCAATGTAAGTATTTGCTCAAAATTTAATAATAAATAGGGAAGGAAAAAAAATGTTCTGGAAAGTTGTCTAGTTCCACAGTACTTCACTACGTACTTTAATATCTCTGGATACTTCTGGACTTACAATGATATATTGTACAAGCAGCAGGCTTAAACCTCCAAAAATAATGCAAGCAAACAAGCAGCTCGCTATTTCCTCAGGAGTTTCCCTAGCTGTTATGCTCTCAGGCTATCTGAGTTGAGCTGGAAGTAACAGCCTCACATCCCAAGCTCCTCTGTCAGAGGACCAAGGTGGAGAAGAAAGGACAGTGAAATGGCAGCAATGAGTCCATGCTCAGCTGGGCACCGAGAGGCAATAGCTCAGTGAATCCATAGACAGCAGTGAGCTGGGTGAGGGCATTGCTTAGGGCCCCAAATCCCTGCAGCCAACCCAAGCTCACCGTCACACAGCTGCCCTCAGTCATGCTGTACCAGCCCAGCTTCTCCCTTCAACAAATGCTTGAATTGACTCCTGCACACCCTCCTGTACCAGTGGGATCTCGTGTGCTGATGGGAGACGACCCTCAGAGCTCTGCTGATGGCCAGGCTGCAGCTCAGAGCAAAGCTGTACACACACGTGTCTTCTGAGGACAAGGAGCCAGGAGACAAACCGAATGAGGGGACTGGGAGCTAATGAGCATGCAATCAGTGCTGAAGGGCACGCTGAGCAGTCTGTGGCTTTTTTTTTAATGCCTGCATTTTAGAGCATTTGCAAATTAACACACTCGGCAGGCTGGTGGGAATCTGAGTCATCTAAGGCGTAAAAATAAATGTATTCAGATGGCAAAACAACCAAGTCTAAGTTCCAGTTTTTAAGAGCCAAATTTCTAATGACAAAATAAAAGAAATCCCAATTCTAATATGTCCATTTTGACTCTGTCAAAAATGTAATGTTTTATTCAACAAATGAAATGTAGAGTTATTATTCAAACTACTTTACATTTGGTTTTAAACCCTCTAACTCAGCTAATCTTTGTGGATATTTCAAAGTCCTATCATTACGACTGACTTTATATATAATGAAAAAGTGACATTTAATACCAGCTAAAAACAAATTAGCAAAGGAATGAAAAGATTCAGTTTTGTTCCTGACAAAAAACTTCTGATTTTTACTGCGTTTTCCTTTGATGAGAAAGAAAACTCATTGATTCAAAAGTAATTACAACTGTGAGGAAAGAAAAAAATCACCACTGAACTGAAACTTAACTCACACTGTAATTTATGATTGTAAATGTTTAGATGTGGTGCAATATCCCTCTAGGATCTTCCACTATGGTGCAACTGTGGGTTTCCCCGGGAAGAAGAGCCCCAGTTTGCCTCCGTCCCCTCATCCCTCTGCTGCCTGCCCACCACATCCACTGACCTAACCTTACCTTGTCCCCAAAAGGGATGGTACCAACTTCTCACTTGTGCCATAATAGCGGCAGCAGATGGGCTGCAAGGTCTGGGAGATGCTCAGAGCTTAAACCACTCCAGCTGGACCACGTCTCTTATCCAGCTATTGCCCCTCATGCTAAACTCGAGCAGTAGCAAAGGGCAGGGGAGGACAGGGAGCCAGGGACACCCCTTCTGGCAGCAGCACGGCCTCCGGCTGGCTTCTGTACCAAGGGGCACAGCCGAGGACAGCGATTCCCCTGGCTGCCCGGAGCTGAGGCAAGCAAGGAGAGGAGCTCCATCTAGCGAGAGCAGCAGGCACAGACCTGCTTGCTCGCTGGGAACCTCACCGAGTGTCCCACTGCACTGGATGGACAGGCAGGCGGCTGTGAAACCCTCCTGGTTTGGGCTGGAGGTGATGGTTTTGGCATCCTTCGCTCTGAGGAGACCGCTCCGTGCTGCTCTTGTCCTTCCAGCTGCCTACGGGATGAACGCGCAGAACGGTCCCGCCAGGGCAGCAAAATTGCACGGAGAAACACGAGTTCTCTTCCCAGGTCCAGCACTACCTACTAACCAAGAGCAGTCACTGCATTCCTCTGCTTTCCTCCTCCCAGCCTCACCATACTGTACGCTGAAAGCATCTGGAAGCGTACCGCCATTTGAAGGTTCAACTTCATGTGGCACATTTGTCCCTTCAGTCCTCTCCTCGTAAGCTACAACTGAGCATCAGTTGTTAAAATAACCTCTAAAACATCCCGAAACACTTGAGTTTTGCTGGACTTCTTCAAATGCATATGAAAATGTCAATAGACATAAACAGATACACGCTTACATATTATAAACTATTTGCTAGAATAAAATGCAACATGCAAAGGAAACATGGGACGGTTCTCAGCTTTGCAAGGACAGAGCAAACAGAAAACAAGCATCAAGAAAAAAACACATTCAAAAAAAAAATATTTAGAAGTCCTAGTATATTGTGAGGATGAAACATTTCACATTCTGCCTTTTGGAAATAGGTGATTAAAGGTCTATGAACATACTCACATCAGCCCTGACACAAGAACGCGAGGCACAGGACCAGGTATCCCCCGAAGGGAGCAGAAACCAGTATCTAGCAGCACTTCCCAAAAAGCTGTTTCCAGCTGCTCTGAACTGTTTGAATTCATTTTCAAGACTGTTTTTCTGAGGTCAGGAGCAGAACCCACGCCAAAGAATGTGTTCTGTTTGGTTACTCAAAAGGGAGTATTTAGTTTGGGAAGCATCAGGAATATTTAAGGGGACATATTTTCTAGCTTTTTGCAAGTTATTGCCTGGACAAATTCCAGGTTATTGGGCCTAAATTAGAGGAGAATGAAGTGATGTGTAACTATATAAAGGTTATAAAGACGTTTAATATTCATTATTGCACACCGGCTTTGAAAAGCAGTGTTCCTAGCCAGAACCACATAGACCAGAGAGATTCCATATGTCCATCCAACTCGACCTATGCAGAAATTAATCGTAATTCCAGAGAAGGAAGAGACTGCCTCGTCCCTCCACTAACTGCATTCAAAATCTCCTCTTGCACAGCTTTTGCAGGATGGCCTTACTGTACGAGGCATCAGGGATGTCCACATGAGGAAGAGACCCTTGTGCTTCTTAGTGAATGTGGAAAGCTAGAAACACACATACCTGGGTGAACGACAAAGGTCTCTCACAGTTTACCGACACAGAAAAACATACCGTCAGCTACTGCAGAGAAGAGTTTACAACACAAAATTCCGCTGCTCAATAGCTCCTGCCATGTGCAAGAAATTGAACAATCCGGGACAGCAAACTACTTCACATTCAACAAGAAAATTGAGGAATACCCAAAGCAGAAGCCAGAGTGGCACGCCAGGCATTCTGCACATCCTACCTTATTCCATGGGACCTTCTGTGGGAAGATACACCTTCAGTATCACGAAAATAACAACTTCAAAATATATATATCTAACCAATTGAACTTAACGTCTTCACTCTCCACGGATTTCCAGGAAAAAAGCACGTTTCCACTCCACCGTTTGCAGAAAGAACGCTTGTTTACGCAGAGGCACTCGTGCTACTGACGCAAGGCTTGCCAGATCCTGCAGCTGAAGATGCCGTCGCCTCTTCTTGCTGCCTGCCCCACGTACCACCACCACCGACGGCCACTGCTGCAGCACAGCAAGCAACCTGCTCCTGCCTTACGACGCCGCAGTTCACGGTTTGCTTGCTCTGAATGTAAATCTGTGCTGGATGCCACTCGCGAGCTACCCTGGCTGCCCAGCAGCCGTACGTGCTGCCCTGAGCATCTTTGTCCGGCAGCGTAAGGAGAGGGGAGCAGAGAGCTGGGCGTCACAGCCTCATCAATCACCCTATCAAAACTTCGCAGGGTTTGTTGGCCAGAGCCCTCAGGAAGATTAATTTGAATCGGCTTTTATGAAGCAATAATTAAACCATCAATAGAATTTAAAAGTGACCGTAAGGCGCTTTTGTTTAATTTCTTTCGAAGTTAGCTAAATAAACAAAAGCCACTGCCAAAGAAGAGGATCCATAACAGATTTGAATGAGATTTAACTAGCACGCCTTAGAAGTTAGCTCATATTAACATTTCAGACTGTCCATGCAGTTAGCTTGGAATATTTCTTCTGAATGTTCCTATGTATACAAGCCCAGAAACTGCTACTCATTTTTCCTGAGACACCAAAATGCAGAGAAGACAGAGGGCTGTGTTTAGCCCTGGGCAGGAAGGTGGCTGTGAAGAAGTGTGAAGTGAGAGCATGCCAAGCAAGTATTTTTGAAAGTTACTCACAAAAATGACAAAAATGGCTCTGTTGCTTAGCTCATTTTTCAACTGAATTACTTAACCAGATGGAAAGCCAAGATATGTGACCTTCTGTGCCAAGTAAGGTCACCCTCCTTTTTTTTTTTTTTCCTTTAATAGACTTTAAAAGTAGAAACTACTCTGAAAAGACAAGCAAAACTTTTGGTGAAAACTCAAGGTGAACACATTTTCTAAAGCGTGCTTGCAAAGGCAATTAGACTCACAAAACAAAATTATTCTAACAGTGCTCAGATTTCTGGGGGAAAAACACATAGATGTATTTATACCACCCTGATACTATTGATCATTCTGATGCTGGAAGTACACGTCGCAGGCCAAATTCTTCTCTGGTAAGTCACCTCTTCAGCACACCAGAAAAAAAAAAAAAAAAAAATATATATATATATATATATATATATATATATATATATGGCTACAGATTTTAAGGGAAAAAGAAATGACAGAGCTCAAGTCCTGCTCTAATGAGAACCATGGCATTTGTTTTTAAGATCTCATTTCTGCATTTCTGTAGTTTAACTCTGCTGTACTTTTCAGTGTCTGTACTCCCTCCCAGCAAGGCAGCTACACAGGCTCCAGCTGACAAACTGAACTGACATTTCCATCTCAGCAGTGATGCAGAAACTCTGCACAACTAAATCACTCAAGCTCCATCCTTCCCTTGCTGACTTTAATAGCAGGATATACCAGCTCCCAGGTTACTGTGGGCAAAAAAACCTTTCTCTGAGTACCTTCATTCAGAACTCATTTAAACCACTGGAAAGACTTCAGCAGGCTTTAGGACACAATAGATCTTATACACCATCTTAACTGAATTTAAGCAAATTTTTAATGTTAAGTATGTTTACTTTTTGAGACCAAAATAGGGAGTTTTACAAACAAGCAGATTTAATAAAACTGTAATTTTCTATAAAGTTTTAAAACCTGTTACAGAGATATCAGCTGTGTTACATTATTAGCTAAGCCTCCTGCACACATCTGTACAAACCTTGGGCTATGTGAATAGTCTACCTTTATTCCAGTAGGCAAATTAGGCAACTACTCTCAGAGGTATTTATAGCATTGGGATTTGAGGACCTATTTCTGAGAGGTGACAGGCAACCGCTTCTTCCAGCGTAGCAGAATGCTCAGGTTACAGGGCTCATGTGTGATCAAGGATCTTGTAACCAACGCTGCAACCCACCTCCAAAAAGTCCAGTTCTCATCAATAATGAAAGCTGCTTTACACGGTGGCTGTAACTATCTCCTTAAAGCCTAACTAAGCATCCGAGAAGCCTTATCCCATTAAAGGTAGCAGCAAATGTAGAAAGTGTTTACTCATGCTGATTTACAGCAGTTTAAATGCAGCAATGCACAAAGCCTCACCACTAGCAACCAGGGCACAGGTCTTTCATGAAACAAATTGTATAAATCAACTAAGAATAAATTAGAAAAAGGCAACAGATATATCTATTTTTTAAGTATTTGTTCATTGTTTTATCTCCAAAGTGATTAAACTCTCGGAGAGAAATAGCCAGGATAATAATATCAAATTATATATTTTTGTTTGTTTGCTTGTTTTATATATATACATGTATATGATAGCAACCTCCTTCATTTGCTACATTTTAAATAGGAAAATAACTGTTTTCTTTTTTTTTAATCAAAAGCAGGCAAAGGATTTTCCCATAAGCTTACCAGGAAAGTTAACCTCTGGACTAAAACCAAATAGAAAAATTCCATCAGGAAAGGAGAATAATTCATTAAGCTGCAAAGCCCACATTCAGCCGCAAGACCATGGTGAAAATTCTTATGTAGCTTTCAATTTCGCAGAGCACTACGGACTAGCAGCTAGTATATAACAAAAACGTACCAACATATTTCAGAGAAACCCAACTGAATTCAAAGCACAAGCGTTATGCAAAGTATCATACTTTGCTCTCAACCTTCATCTGATTTTCATGTATTAATCTTCAATATCCAGAACAAATGCTTAAAAATAGTAAGAATGTGGTCTGTCCCACAAAGACGTCCATGAAGTTATGCACGACTTGCTCCAAAAAGCAGCAGAAAATTTCCCTGAATCACAGGATTTGCTGGAAGTTTTACAGTTACATTTTTTGTCAAAATTAAGCAGTTTCAATTTATTTCTAAAATAACTACGTGAGGAAGCTATGATGTTTATTTTGTAATTTCATATGCTGTAACACCTTCTTGAAAGCCGAAGCACCGTAGCAAATACCTGTAACAACAAAGATTCTGTATCCAGAAAAATGATGAAGTGTCATGTGAAACTATTTTTATAAAAGCCGGGAAGAGCAGTATCTGAAACCCTCCAAAAGCTTTTGAAAGATACTGGAGATGGTTTCTGGAGAGCGTGGAAGATAGCTTCCTGATGCAGCTGGTTAGTGAACCTACCAGGGGTGGTGCCCCGCTAGACCTTCTCTTCACAAACAGAGAAGGACTGGTGGAGGACGTGATTGTTGGGAGCTGTCTTGGGCAGAGTGACCACGCAATGGTGGAGTTCACTATTCTTGGCGAGGCCAGGAAGGGGACCAGTAAAACCGCTGTATTGGACTTTCGGAGGGCTGACTTTGAGCTGCTCAGGACACTGGTTGGTGGAGTCCCTTGGGAGGCGGTTCTGAAGGGCAGAGGGGCCCAGGAAGGCTGGGCGCTCTTCAAGAGGGAAGTCTTAATGGCGCAGGAACGGTCTGTCCCCACGTGCCCAAAGACGAGCTGGCGGGGAAGAAGACCGGCCTGGCTCAACAGAGAATTGTGGCTTGATCTTAGGAGGAAAAAGAGGGTTTATAAGCTTTGGAAAAGTGGGCAGGCCACTAAGGAGGACTTTAAAGAAGTAGCGAGGCTGTGCAGGGACAAAATTAGGAAGGCCAAAGCTCATCTGGAGCTCAATCTGGCTACTGCCGTTAAAGATAACAAAAAACGTTTCTATAAATACATCAACACAAAAAGGAGGACTACGGAGAATCTCCATCCTTTACTGGATGCGGGGGGAAACTTAGTTACAAGAGATGAGGAAAAGGCGGAGGTGCTCAATGCCTTCTTTGCCTCAGTCTTTAGCGGCAATACCGGTTGTTCTCTGGATACTCAGTACCCTGAGCTGGTGGAAGGGGATGGGGAGCAGGATGTGGCCCTCACCATCCATGAAGAACTGGTTGGTGACCTGCTACGGCACTTAGATGTGCACAAGTCGATGGGGCCGGATGGGATCCACCCAAGGGTACTGAGGGAACTGGCAGAGGAGCTGGCCAAGCCACTGTCCATCATTTATCAGCAGTCCTGGCAATCGGGGGAGGTCCCAGTTGACTGGCGGCTAGCAAACGTGACGCCCATCTACAAGAAAGGCCGGAGGGCAGACCCGGGAAACTACAGGCCTGTCAGTTTGACCTCAGTGCCAGGAAAGCTCATGGAGCAGATCCTCCTGAGAGTCATCACGCAGCACTTGCAGGGCAAGCAGGCGATCAGGCCCAGTCAGCATGGCTTTATGAAAGGCAGATCCTGCTTGACGAACCTGATCTCCTTCTATGACAAAGTGACGCGCTGGGTGGACGAGGGAAAGGCTGTGGATGTGGTCTACCTTGACTTCAGCAAGGCTTTTGACACCGTCTCCCACAGCATTCTCCTCAAGAAACTGGCTGCTCTTGGCTTGGACTGGCGCACGCTTCGTTGGGTTAGAAACTGGCTGGATAGCCGGGCCCAAAGAGTCGTGGTGAATGGAGTCAAGTCCAGTTGGAGGCCAGTCACTAGTGGCGTCCCCCAGGGCTCGGTGCTGGGGCCGGTCCTCTTTAATATCTTCATCGATGATCTGGACGAGGGCATCGAGTGCACCATCAGTAAGTTCGCAGATGACACCAAGTTAGGTGCGTGTGTCGATCTGCTCGAGGGTAGGAAAGCTCTGCAGGAGGATCTGGATAGGCTGCACCGATGGGCTGAGGTCAACTGCATGAAGTTCAACAAGGCCAAGTGCCGGGTCCTGCACCTGGGGCGCAATAACCCCAAGCAGAGCTACAGGCTGGGAGAGGAATGGTTGGAAAGCTGCCAGGCAGAGAAGGACCTGGGAGTGATGGTGGATAGTCGGCTGAATATGAGCCAGCAGTGTGCTCAGGTGGCCAAGAAGGCCAACGGCATCCTGGCTTGTATCAGGAACAGTGTGACCAGCAGGGCTAGGGAGGTGATCGTCCCCCTGTACTCAGCTCTGGTGAGGCCGCACCTCGAGTACTGTGTTCAGTTTTGGGCCCCTCGCTACAAGAAGGACATGGAGGTGCTTGAGCGGGTGCAGAGAAGGGCGACGAAGCTGGTGAGGGGCCTGGAGAACAAGTCCTACGAGGAGCGGCTGAGGGAGCTGGGCTTGTTCAGCCTGGAGAAGAGGAGGCTCAGGGGCGACCTTATCGCTCTCTATGGGTACCTCAAGGGAGGCTGTAGCGAGGTGGGGGTTGGTCTGTTCTCCCACGTGCCTGGTGACAGGACGAGGGGGAATGGGCTTAAGTTGAGCCAGGGGAGTTTTAGGTTAGATGTTAGGAAGAACTTCTTCACTGAAAGGGTTGTGAGGCATTGGAACGGGCTGCCCAGGGAAGTGGTGGAGTCACCATCCCTGGAAGTCTTTAAAAGACATTTAGATGTAGAGCTTAGGGATATGGTTTAGTGGGGACTGCTAGCGTTAGGTCAGAGGTTGGACTCGATGATCTTGAGGTCTCTTCCAACCTAGAAATTCTGTGACTCTGTGATTCTGTGATACGAACAAAACCAAGACCCATTTTATGAATTCTGAAATCCTTTACAATTACTGGGAGCCACACATCTCTGTGCATACTGGACCATTCACAAGATTTATGAGAGACGGTTGCTCAGCATATGCCTAAAAAAAATCATCACCTTAACCAACGCATGGAACAAACACCAGTTTTAAGGTTCTTTTGGCATTTCAAAGTCTTCCTTAAAATCTGCCTGCGATGTACCTAGAAGCACGGAGGGAGGATGCAAGAGACATCAGACCTGTGGATCATTTTACTCACTACCACCTCTTCGCCCTCACAACAGGGTACCAGCAGCAGCAGTTGGTTGACTGCTGGCTTGTTGCTGAAATCCTGAAAAGCACAGACGACGCACGTTCTGAAGTCACTTGCATAATAAAATGCATAGACATGCACAAACATAGATGGGAATATTTGGAATTAGAAGTAGGTCACCTTACATAGAATACACGTATATACAACATATGCTTGGTTTCCCGTCCAACAACTGTCACAGGTCACAACCTCTAACATCACGGAAGACAAAACTGGTGGTGTTTCACCTTGATGCATCAAGCACAGTGAGGCTGCTGCTCCATGGACAGCAAAACCACTCAGGGAGCTGGAAAAGGCATCATAAGCGTTTCTCTAGATAAACGTCCCTGTTAGTTCCGTGGGGCTGTAGACTTTGCTAAGTTTACTTTGCTCTTTATAGGAAAGATGTATATTTACATTTTTCTTCCACTGTCTAGGCAGTGTGAACGGGAATTAATCAGCATTAATCAGCAGACCTGCAGCCTATCCCCAGTTCTGCTATTAAATGACAGTAAAAAAAAGCAATAACATAGTCTGAATGAGTCTCAAAGTGGGGAAAAAAATAAGACTACCTGAGTACCTAAGCAGATATCCCAAATTTGGGGTCTTCGAGGTTGTTTCACTTAAAACTGACAAATAGGTGGAGAAATCCAGTATTCCATTAATAGCAATTTCTTTATTTACAGCAAATGTACATGGGGCAGAAGAGGACAGGATATTGGAAAAGGTGAGACAAAAATAAATAAATAAATAAATCAACTCTTCTTCCAAGAGAATTATGATCTCTTCTGTTAATCAGTCTACACAGTTTATATATATATAATCAAGAGATGAATATTAACTAGCTAGCCTGTGAAGTTTCTGAGAAACTTTGACCAACTACCCACAGATGTGTGTGGGTAGTGATGTGACGTTATTCCTGGAAGGTCTATTTGTAATGTCCACATTCTAGAAGTGTTATCACACATCCTCAGGCAATCAAGCTCTGCCTTCTCTGGCATCCTTGCAACAGTTTTGACTTGTACAGGGATTACAGGAACCAGAGTGTTTTGCAGAACAGTCTAATTTGGGGAATTACATTGAGTAATAGAGTGGCCTGATATTGCCTAAAAAATAAGCAAAATAACTAAAGTACTGATTTGCATTTAAGTAACTACATACTTTGGTGTTTGGATATTTTCACCAAGGAGAAAGTCCAACTTTGTAGGAATTACTCAAAATGCACGTACATACACAATTCCACTGAACATTTGAAGATCCTATAGCTTCCATTCACTAGCCATCATGTAGTGTTGCATTTTTCAAGCATGCTTCAGAATATTCCTGTTAAGTATTTTCTCCACGGTATACCTGCAAAACCCAGGCAGGGAGACCTTCACAAACTTGTCTTTGATGACACAGAAAGTGACTCTTAGATTCACACACACACAAGACTGAAAACTTGTCTTCTAGCTCCATACTCCAAAAGCCTTTCTACTTTTCTTTTTCAAAGATGAGAATTTAAGCAATAAACAATACTTTGGTATAAAACAACTTAAATCTTGACCAAGTGTTTTCTAAAAGTCTTCAACGCAAGCAAACATTCTGTTTCCAGTAGGAAGACTTCAGAATCTATTTCTGTTATGGCCATGAAATAAAGACTGAAATATGAAAAAGTCTTTCTCTTTAAAGAAGCAATAACATTTGCAAAGACTACAAGCTTCTCTTCTGCACAGAAAGCTAAAAAAGGCAGAGCAGCTGCTCAAGATCAGTGAGTTTAAATCAGTGTCTTCCTCCATGAAGAACAGATGAAGTCCTTGTAACAAAATTAGGGGGAACTTGAATTCTGCATGACTGTGGCCTTCCCAGTAAATATCCAGTCACCATCCCCTTACAGTATTTCTAATCACTCCTACACCAGCGTCTTTGTTCCTTTATACCGTATTAAGGTACTGAATGCCCTCGAATTTCATTCGGGCACGTTGTGAGGGAAATCTTCCTTGTGTCAAAACATCAGGTGGACTCTTCACTTACCCACCTTAATTCCCGTAATCCAGATTGCTTTATCTGGTAATTACCAGGGTGCAGTCTTTATTTTAACCTCAGTGAAGGAAGACATTTTTATCAGTATGTCCACAGCTGCTAGGCAGGCATGATTAGTTTCACAGCTTTCAAACCTTTCCACATCATTTAAATGCACTATACAACAGCACTTTTCAAAACGATGGGCTTCAGCCAGCTAAATCCATTGGAGGAAGCAGGCGCAATTCAGTCCTCTCAGCCTAAATGTACTCCTCCTTTTACACTCCTTCTTAATCATCCCTGTGTATGGATGCCTCTTGGAACTATGTAATGAATGCATGTCAAAGCAAATCTACCACGCTCCAAACTTTAAATGAGAGGAATCAACTGAGATTTAGCTGGAAAAAAAATTATAAATGAAAAAGAAACATGGTGAAGAAGCATAGCCACAGAAGTCACAATGAAAGACTTTTTACCTTTGTACAACATTTAGCTTAGGGCTGCAGCTCAGCAGAGACTTTAGGATATTTACCTTAACTTTCCCCTTCAGATGACAAGCAGTTCTTTCAGCCTCACACTCCCAGTTAAGCCTTAAACCATCTTTCCTCTTCAAAACAAGAATACCGCTATCAAAAGTGGTACTTCAAATAAGCATTATCAATTTTTTTTCCACTTAAAGCAGTATGGCAATGTTTAAGTAAGCTTTTGCCAAGCTATTTCTAATAACCAACACCTAAATGTCACATATCTGTTATATAATATGTTGGCACATTTTTCCCTTCACAGCCTTCAGTAAGTTAAAATGTCTTTCTAGGTTCTTACACTGCAGACAGACTTTACCTAAATACCCCCTAAGATGCATTTACACAGAACAAGGTCAAACCAGGAACCTGCTTTACGAAACTGTAAATCTTCTGGCCCCTGCAGCTCTATACCAGCCTCCTCTAACTTTCCTTGGGGTCCTAGACCACAGTGGAGCCCACCTCACTTTAAGGGGATGCTAGACACAGAAATCTGCAACGCCTTTGAGGTCCAGCCACCAGAGCGGAAAATATGAGCTTCCTATATTTAAGTTGTCTCTATTTCAGAATGTCATTACTGGAATTCTTTAAGACTTTTTTTTTTTTTTTAATTTTAAAAGTCCTTCTCATCTTGGCATTGCTATTTATGTGTGCGCATAAAATAGTTCCCCTAAAGCTTTTAGTTCTGTCATACCAGCATTTCCACGAAGAAGGCCATCAGTACCGAATGCTTACGGCTTTTAGCCACACAAAACACCATTGTGGTTTCTTGCCTCTACTAAAATCACGTGTTATATCTTTACTTCCAATTCTGCAAGTCCTGTTAAAGGGAATTATCAGTTAAAGTGTGTATCGTCTGATTTATAAATAAATCCTGTGCTAGAAGTCTGGCTTAAGCTGACAAAATCCACAAAATATGACACAAAAATTCACAAAATATTGAACAAATTCAGTATCCAGTGGCAGCCCTGCAAAGCCAGAATAACAGCACTGAACCAAACGGAGCCACCACAGCGTAAAGTCAGGGCTGGGAGCAGAACTTGGCCACCTGGTGTTTACTCACTTCACTAAACCTAAAGCCCTGGTCAAACAATGAATAACTATATAATCTGTGAGGAGAAATGCCTGGAAACGCCGGGCGCGGAGGTGAAATGAGGATAAATGTTTCGCTCCCGTGCTGGACTTTCTGGATTTTGTTAAGTCTAAGCCAGACCATCGATGCTACTTAGACATTTTACCGTGAATATTCTCGGTGTGAAATTCCGCTTATTTTAAAATAAGGCACGATTCCTAGAGACGAATCTCCACAGAGGAGGAATTTTGAAGCCGCTGGGCTGTCACATGCAGATGCACACACGTTTATAGGAGGTAGGATTTCCTTCTCTAGACGGTCAATAGAGTTGTTACAGCTCCGGACTGTAAATCCTAAGAACTTTAAATATTTATCGATGAGTCCTGTTCACCTATTCGGCGATAAATCCGCCGAACAGCGGGGAGGTTTCTCCCAGCAGCAGCCTCCCCCTGCCCTGGCAGCTTGTGCACCTCAGGCGTGGCGAAGCACGCCCCACGCCCGGGGATGTGCCACGGGCTCTTCGCACCCCGGCAAAACCGCGACAACCCCGCGTTTAAACACAAGCTCCCGGGGCCGGGACGGGACCATCCCTGAGGAGAAGCGGCCCTGAGGGGACCGTGCCGGGGCCCTACCTTCACCCGGGGGCTGGGGGGTGCGAGCCCGGCGGCGGCTCCGTCCTGCTCGGCGCCTCCCCTCGCCTCGCTTCGCCCTGCGCGCCCTCCCCGCGGGCGGGGAGCGGCGGGACCGGGGCGGGGGGAGCCCCCAGGGCCGGGCCGGGCCGGGCCGGGCCGTTCGGGGCGGCTGTGACAGCAGCGGCCGCCCGGAGCCCCCCGCTGCGGCCGCCCCGGGGCTGCGGGTCCCGTGTAATGAGGGGAGCGCCTGGGGATGGCGCGCTGCCTACTGCGTGCCTGGGGCTTCTGTAATTACGTGTTATCAGTAAATATCTATTTTGTTTTATTGTATTTTATTTTATTTTGTTTTGTTTTACTGAAGCGCCACCAGCTTTGACTGCACACCCTTAAAAACTTTTGAGCGTGGGAAGCGCGCTTCTGTCCTCGCAATGGGGGGGGAGGAGGGGGGTGGTCCAGGCTCGCTCCCCACCCAGCCCCGGTTTTTTGGGGGGCGAAGCGCACGAACGGCAGCGCTCCCTCCCGTGGGTTTTAATTACCGAGCCCACGCCGATCGCCGCAAGGCAAACAAACAGCTGTAGCGAGCTAATTTATTTATTTGTTTGTTTGTTTGTTTTTATTAACCCCCTTCCTCCCCACAAGCCGCTGCCTCCCTCTCTCCCCCTCCAACGGCCGCTTTCACCCCTTAACCGCCGCCCTGAGGCGATTAACACCCTCCCCTCCCCTCCCCTCCCTCCCTCCCTCCCTCCCCGTCCCGTCCCGTCCCCTCAGCCGCCCGCCCGCCGCGCGCGCCCTGCCCTGACGTCACCGTCGGCGGCGCGGGCGCTGATTGGCCGCCGCCTTCCCGCTTCC
Source organism: Aythya marila (assembly GCF_965140915.1). Lineage (NCBI taxonomy): Eukaryota > Metazoa > Chordata > Aves > Anseriformes > Anatidae > Aythya > Aythya marila. The sequence goes on from NC_139043.1 coordinate 51,834,365, forward strand.
TCCTGGCCGGCCGAGAGCCCGCCATTTTGAAAAGCTCGCCGCCGCCGCCGCCTCCCCGCCGGCCCCCGGCACCGGCACCGGCCCCGGGGCTGCAGCCGGAGCTGAGGTGGGTCCGCGCCGCCGCCCCCGCCGGGGGAGGCCCCTCCGGTGCTGAGGGAGCGGCACCGAGGCTCCCGTCCCGCTGCGGGGCCGCCCCGCCGCCGGGCCGCCCGCCGCAGGGCTCCTGAGGCGCTCCCTGTGCCGCCGCCGCCGCCGCGCCCCACGCTGAGGGGGGCACGAAGCGTTCGGCTTCCCTCAGCGCCCCCTGCCTGCCTGGGGAGGGGAGGGGAGGGGAGGGGAGGGCAGCTGGTGCCGGGTGTTGGCAGAGCACCGCCCCGAGTACCCCCAAATTGAGCTCTCGCCCCCAGAGATGCCTTTTCTCCGGGTGGGTTAACGCAGAGGGTTAGGCTTGCGTTGTCCTCTCGCTAATAAAGCTGATGGTCTCGCTGCCACCTGCGAGCCTCCACCCGTCTGCCTGTTTTAGTTGTTGTTCCTTGAGTTTGACCTCTTGCAGGTATACTGACTTTAATTTTGGAAAAGAAAAAAAAAAAAAGGTTATATTTTTCCTCAGGACCTCAAACGAGTGATGTATGGTGTTCCAGAAGAGTGAACAGTGAATGAATTTGAAAGTTAGAGTCTTATAAACAGAAGAGGTAGGGGTGTCGTCCTTTGTTAGGTAGGCGTTCTCTGTCATGAGGGAAATGGCACTCACTAGACTGAGGTATTTAACTTAAAACTTAAGCCACTTGAAGTGCTAGAAAAAGACTCCTGAATACGTTAAATGTGGCACATTAATTAGTTTCTGTTGTGGACTTGCATGTTAAAACCAAAAAGCATCTCTGAGCCCAAAGTTGTCTCATAGCTATTTGAATTCTGAAAGCAGCATTTACTTTGCCAAATTGCTTGTAACTTTTTTTTTTCACTTTTCTGATTTCTCATATAAATACCCAGCTTGCTGAATTTATCAGGGGAGTTATATGCGTAGTTAACTATGACCAGAAATAACTGATAACATGGTGCACTAAAGTTGTGACGTCTTAAAATTTTACTGTTCTTTCTAGTACAGCGCCACTTGCTTTGAGTGGGTGTTTCTGAAAATTTCACCAAGCATGCTTGCAGACGCATGTGTGGAAAGAGCTGATAAAGTTTTAAACTTCTTAACCAGGCTAGTTGCAGGATGGATGACAACTTCGGAAACTTATTCCATTGTGTATCTGCAGAATGGTCTAGTTTGTGTCTTAAAGTATGTAACCAGTCTCCGTAGAAGCACTGTGACATTAATTGTACTATACTTAAAAAAAAAAAAAAAGTGCTTTTTTTTTTTTATGTTTTTCATGTTTGTTTGTTTTTTTTTACAGAAACATACACCATGTCTTCTGTTGCTTCATCCAAAGAAGATACAATGTCGTCTGAGAAAGCAGACGAGAAACAACCTGAAGCTGAAAACAAAGCTGAGGAAAGTGATGAAGATGAAGAGGAGGAAGAAGAGGAGGAAGAAGAAAAGGGTACTTGTTTTTTTCTACTGAATAATTTGTGTTTTAGAAATTCTGAGCTTATTGAATGCAGTTGTATGTGTTCTCAGCTAATGTTACAAGAAATATTAAACGATTCTACAGTGCATCTTTCTCTTGGATCATAAATAATTTCCCAGTAGACTAAAACAGACAAACCTGGAAGCAGCAACACTGATATTCCTCAAGCAAGAATGAAGGAATTGCTGGCATCTTGGATTCACACACTAGTGTGTTGTTTTTTTTTTGTGGCTGGAAAAACTTTTAGGTGATTGTAAGGTGCAGCATCCTGTATCAAATTATTCACGCAAAAAAAAAAAAAAACATATCCAAGAAAGAATCCTTTTTCTGCCAGTAACACTTTTGGAATAATACAGATATTTTGCCTAACTGCTGTGAATTATTTTATTTGGTACCAAAGCTTATTTATAGTGGTGGGAGAATTCTGTGCAACTAATTTTACCAGTAAAAATTGTGGTATCGGAGTGACAAGGTGGGATTTGTGTTGCAGCATGTAATTGCGGAGGGTAGTCAAGGAATGCCAGCTGTGATGGAGGAGCTACCATGCAATAACATTGGTGTGAAATCCCTAGGCAACTATTTTGCAAATGAAAGCATCCGTGTAAGCAGAGCTGCAGCACTGCATAGTGAAAAGCATGTCACTGGTGGCCTTAGGTTCCTAAAGGAGCGGAGCTTCGTCTTCTGGAGAGGTAGCAGAAAAATTGTGCTGTTTGGGGAACAACAGAGTAATTAAGTTTTTACAAACAGCTCTTTCTTGTATATGCAAAAGTATGCTCTGCTATGTTATCAGCAGGTACCTGTCCAGTTTTGATTATGTACATACACGTTATGAAGCTGCTTTTTGTTATGAAGGCTAGAACAGCACTATCTGCTAAAAATAGTGTGACAGGTGCTTTGAGGTCAAGTGTTTTAATATGAAATGTTTAGGTTTGTGAAGCCTTGGGGCTTTTGTCCTTGTTTGGTACTGTTAAAGTAGTGATATGCAATGTATAGATAAAACAATCTAAACATATTCATAGAATCATAGAACAGTTTGGGTTGAAAAGGACCTTAAAGATCATCTAGTTCTAACACCCCTCCAGTAGGAAGGGACACTTTCCAATAGAAGGATTGATCAGTACCAGAATCATTGTGAATAATATCCTTGTAGTAGTGGTGACACTAGTTTTGTGCTCTGCACAGTGTTAGCACAGCACAGCTGTGTGGGGATTAGTACAGTCCCAGTGTCCTTGTGGGAGGGCTGTTTTTGCTGCTGATATGATACTACTTTGTAGGTCCCTGTGCAGCAAGTGGGAAAAGGCTGCAGGCAAGATGGATTCCCCTTTTGCCTATCTGGTAGCATTGTTCTCCCACAAAGAGTGCAACTGTGCCTGTGGGGGCCAGGGGTGGTGCAAGGGGACTGGAAAAAAAAAAAAAAAGCTTTATACCTAAGAAAGGTGATGAAAGGACAGAAGACTAGGATTCTGAAAATGAATGGTGTTGTCATCTCCATCATGAGGTGCAGTTCTCTTTAGGAAATGTCTTCTCAGTGAGGTTAGGTTGGATGTAGGGTTGTAGTTAAGAACTAGAGACTGATATATGGATCTACAAAACCCCCTTGACCTTTTAGCCAAAGGTTTTAAAGTGTAATAGTACTTGGTTATATCATTTATTTTTTGAGGGTTTGCCATTGCAATGATTCAGAGTTGTATTGCCTATCACTACAGTGGAATCTGGTCATGTCATGAAAAACACTGTGTTTAAGGAAACCGTATTTTGCAGAAAAGAGCCTTATTGTTGAAGGAAAAAGGGAGAAGAAGAAGGTAGACCGGTTGACCATGCAAGTGTCCTCATTACAAAAAGAACCTTTTACAATTACACCAGGTAAGTTTGACCTCTCACATAAGAATTGTGAGTATTGGGAATTATGACGGAACCTCTCAAATGATAAAACTGTTAATTTGTTGTAGATGAGACCTAACAATCATGATATGTTTTAAAATAGTAAGGCCATTATAGTTATATGAAAACTACCTTTTATTCTCTAATATCCTCTTAAACCATGGGAGTTGCGTAATATTTAAACTTAACCTTGAATAGGTTCTTCAGTATCTAGCCACCACTAAAAACTACAGGAGCATCTAGAATAAAAAGAAATGCCAAGTCTGTGAACCCTGGTATAGGTAGTATCAAATAGGAAAGAGAAAAAATATCACTATTGTGGTGCCTATTTGATAGGAAAAGCCTTCTCTAATGTTTGACCTATTATGTCTGATGCTGTACTGAAATAACTTCTTCATTTTTAAAAAAAATTATAGCTGTTTGAAGTTGTAAATACATACATAAGTATAAATGTGATGAATCACAACTGATTTTTAACTGTTTCAGGAAAAGGACAAAAACTTTGCGAAATTGAAAGGATACAATTCTTCTTGAGTAAAAAGAAGACAGATGAACTTCGGAACCTGCACAAACTCCTCTACAACAGGCCAGGCACTGTAAGAACTTGATATCAATCTTGTATATTTATTAGTTCTCATGCATTGTGAAAAGGTTTGTAGTAAAGTTTTTTGCGTTTGCACATGTGGGTCTGCTTCTTAAGTGTCATTTCTTACAAACTACTTAGAAAACAAATGTTACAGGAATAGTTAATCAAGCCCACAATTTCTAACTTCTGTGAACTACTCTCTAAAAATCCTGTGGAAAGATATACTGAATTGTAAGCCTGTTTGAACGGAGATTTATTTTTTCCCCCCTCTTTGGGTGCAGGGGAGTGGTTCCTTTACAAGGATGAGTTGGAAATAATTTGAGTCACATAGTAAAACTGCTGATGTGCAAATCATAGTCAAAGTATTCCATGTCTAGTTACTTTGTTCAACATAGCTTTCTCTCAGTACTACAGTTTCTTTTGTTTGATACCTGTTAGTGGTTTCCACTACATTGTTACCTACCTCATCATTTTCTCCTTTAACATGCACAAAGCAAGAGAAAGTAAAACCACATTAATATGTGAAGACTTTATAGTCATTTTTTCATTTATCTAAAATAAGATTCAACAAAATATTAGTTAAAAATTGATATGCTTGCATATATGTCTTAAAATTGAGACCTAAAAAAATCATAACAGCAAATCTTTCTTGGAGCCTTTTAAGTACCATTGATCTTGCCTTAAATTTCAGAGTAAGTATGACCCATTTTCTTTCCTAAAAGGAATGAAATGGACATAGGGAAATTAAGGCAATTAAACTTTACCATTTCAATACACTTACTGTATTTAGAGGAATTTATTTTTAAGCTGCTCTTATCTTTTGGAATCTTAAATAGCTAGCACAGAAATCAAGAACTGAGTAGTACAAGTGCATGCTAGTTATAGTGTCTTGGACCACTGCTGCAAATGCAATGCTTGTTTAAATGGCAAAGCAAAGATCCGTTATCTGAAGTATTCAGAAAAAAGAACAATATATATTCATTAAAAGCTATTTCTGTGGATTATGGTATTTATTCAGTGTGGCAATAAACAAAACAAGAGAACTTCTAGCTCAGTGCATGCAGAGGTTTGCAAATATTTGGGTTGTTCTGCAGTGGAATTTAATTTTGGTTTGAAAGGTGGAATGACAGAACCAGGTAACTTTCTGATTTAACTAGCTTTATAGTGGAAGGTTTGAAACTGCATCCATTTATCCTTCTTGATACCATTAACACTTTTATACCTTCTTCCAGTGGTGGTACTGGGATACCATTACCTCAGAGTCCCTCTCTCCCACTTTAACTCCCAGGTCTGAGGCATGACTCATTGAAGGGACTATAAAGTTTATTGTTTTGCAACGAGCTACTAAGAAACTAACAACTCCATTATACTGTTTTATTGGTTACTAAATCAATTATTAATGTATAATGTAATCAACTGACAGACACATGACTATTAGCAGTTTCACAGTTATGTGCAAAATGATATAAATTGCTATTTAACACACTTAAATCTTATTAGCTAGACACAACTGCAATTGAAATACAGTTCTCACTGTTCCCTCCCAAACTGCATTTGGATGCAATTCCACCCCACCTTGCTCTGCCCTCTCAAGTACGGTCTTATGGGCATTAGTGCTGGAGAACCCAACCAGTTGCTTAAAGAGGATTGCTCTAGAGTCCCTGTGGTCTCAGTCTTTAGGGCACCCTCGCTACATTCAGTAGGTGTCCACGTTCCTGCTACCCAAAGCGTGGGGTTTCTGATGCAGTCACCTGAGCAATTTCTGCCTTGTACACTACTGATATGGTTCCCTAGGTACAAGTGGCCCTGCAAAGTTCTGCTCTCCAGCAGGTCACCTAAACACCCCTTCAGTTGTCTGGTTCATTCTGATTATGCATGGCTTATGTGTAACAAACCTATTTAAGGTAAACTGGTTTGCTTAACCTCCAGTTGCTCTATCTACTTCATGCCACTGAAGTACAAGTACTTTTCTTAGCTTATACACAGTCCACATAGCATGAAAAATCCTGCTTCGTTGTTTTTGAGCTTACACAGCATCCTGCTGCCTTAGTTGCTTGGTTACAAATCATTGCCCTTGATGTATTCTTAGAACAATCTTCTGATTTCCTGCGAAGTTTTGATACACCTGCAGGATGTTTTGTTTGTGGATATCCAGTAGCATCGTCTGTTGAAGTGACTGAGATAGAACTCTGTCATGTCACAGTGTATATCTTCCACCTATTAATCATCACCTGTTTATCATGGAAAGTTTCTCTCTTAAATAACTGTATCTGTTCTGTTTCTCTACTCATTTTTCAGTAACGCTTGTTTTCTAACATAAAACGTGATAGGTTGCAACCTTGTGTTGAAAGCTTATGTTATAACACAAAGTATGCCCCATCGCTCATTGACCAGAGTCAGTATTTTACGGACTATTTAATACTGCTTTTATTGCCTTCAGTTACAGTTATATTATAAGAATATTCCTAGTCCTAGAAAAATTCTCAAATATGTTGAAGATTTACTGTATTTCCATTAATTTTTGTGAAAGCAATGCCTCTGACCTAAAAGATGAGAATATATTTAGTTGCTTCAAAATAGATTCCATTCGACTATATATCAGCACAGTTTCATCCAAAGCTATAATCAGAACAGTAGGAAGCTCAGAAAGATCTTTAAGGTCATGAAGATCAGGTGTTGTTTTGTATGCACAATCTGTATGTGCTCTGGAAAGTAATTAACATTTTCAGTAAAACATACCGGTATCATCCCTTTGTTTTCTTAAGGTGCTGGGTAAAGATTATTTTCTTGGGAAAAGGAGCTTAGCTTTGGTAAAATTTTAAACTAATGGAGTAACACCAGAAACAAAACTTATAATCCAGTTGAAAGTGATTTCAAGTTATTCTTGATGATGTTAAAAAATCTCAGAAGAATAAGATCTGGGGATTCTTTTAAATTGCTTTTTTGTTTAGAGGAGTTGGAGAAAAATCAAAGCACGTAATATAGTTTAGGATCTAAATGGGAGTCATTTCCAACTGTAAGGGCTATTGCAATGAAGGTTCAGTCCTGTTCAGACTGAAGGTTTAATGGTCAACCTAGTAAATTGGGTGGTATGTAAATGTGAAAATTGGTCATGCTAGGGAAGAGGTTCAAATATACGATCACAATCCTATGAAGACTAAAAAAGCAAATAAAGCAAATCTCCCTAGTAGGTCATATAGTAAAAGCCAAACTCACTATTCTATAACAAAATACATGGTATAAATCATGTGACAGGCTTCCAGTGATCATAGTTGTGCAAACGTAAATAATAATGCAGTGCATTCTAAACAAGCTCAAAATGGCAGGTGATTTTACCAGGTAAGTTATTAAAATGAATCAAGGCCTCTGGAACTTAATTGTTGTAGTTATCAGTCATAGGCTGTCATGAGGTAAACGAAAGCATAAACTGTATAAATATTTTTTGAAAGCAGATATAAGCTTTCATCAACAGAAAGCTAAATGCTAGAATGGATTTTTCTTGTATGAAAAGTTAACAAACATAATTGGATGACATATTTTAAGGTACCCCTAAAGGAAAGTAATCTGTGTGTTCTGTTCTAGGTTGCTTCCCTAAAGAAGAATGTGGGTCAGTTCAGTGGGTTTCCATTTGAAAAAGGAAGTGACCAATACAAAAAAAAGGAGGAAATGTTAAAAAAGTAATAATCTCTATTGCTACTTAATATAGTCTGACTCATACTCTACATTCTTTCTATTTTCAAAATTTTGCTTCACAAAGTTTATGTTGCACTCCATTCATGGTGCAAACTTTCATCCCTTTCACCCCTCTGTGTCTCACAACCTGTCTTCTTCAAACTCTAAACCATTTCTGCTCGTTGTATATTAAAAGTATGGTATTATTCCTAGAACTGTTGTCAAATAAATGTAGTGATTTGTAGCAACTAACATAACAAATAGGTGGTTTTTTGTTTTGTTTATTTGTTTTTAAGTGTTTCCACTGCAAAAACACCTATTTCAAAAATACAACTTTTTCCTCACATAAGCACCTTCTCTATCAACAGAAGTGGCTGCAGCTTGGTTGTTATGGACTGAAAGGGTTTAAAAATGTAAGCCAGTATAGCCAGTCATAACAAATGGAAGAATTTCAGGTTGCAGACATAAGCCAGGCAGCATCTTCCAGCAGTTAAATGTTGATCTATCATTTATGAAGTGATACTGAATCCTTTTTTTTCCCCTCTTACTCCTACCTCCAGATTTAGAAATGCGATGTTGAAAAGTATCTGTGAAGTTCTTGATTTGGAAAGATCGGGAGTTAACAGTGAACTGGTAACCAGGATCTTAAACTTCTTGATGCACCCAAAATCTTCAGGCAAGGTGAGATACAGATTGCTACACTTGTTTTTATAGCTCTATTCTAGTGAAAAATGCAGTTGTCTCCATTCTTGAAAGTGCGTAGTACTACTACTGCAGACATCCTAAATGTACCTGCTCAAGCTTGCTAAGGATCTTAAGGGTGAGAACTTTGATAGAAGATGCTTACATGTAGGAGCACTTGTCATACACTGTTACCACTGAAAAGCATGTGTGAAGCTAATTAGGAACATCCATACCTAAAGCCCATAAGTGGCTTCTGCCTTGTGGGTGGATGGGACAGAATGCACATAATACATAATCAGGAAAGAAAAAAAAAGTGTCAGAGCAAAGAAATAAAACATGAAAACACAGGAAAATAAACAGATGTACCTGGGCACACCACAGATGTACCTGGGCACACCACATGTTGACAAGTGTGTGTAATCACACTCAAAATGGAATTTATTGCAGGGCTGGGAATATTTGCTTTATATATTCTAATGCACTGCATTCAGCTGCCAAGACTACTAAACTATCAGTAATCTTCTTCAACACTCAGTTTTCAATCTAAAATCAATACTTAACTAGTCAGACTATTGCTCAGGAAATTAAATTTATTCCCAGCATACAGTGGTAACTAATAGGAACAAGTCAGCATATTGCCTTAGGCACGCTGGTACCAAGTGACGACAAAATGCAATTTTGTATGACCTGGAAAGTTGTCATCTAACTTGTTGCTAGAAGAAAAAGTTTGCCTTTGTGGGTAATGTAAAAGATTCCTTCTAAATTGTTCTTTCTTGTTTCCCTTCCCTAGTCCTTGACAGTGGAAGATTTGTTCCATTATGGGAGTAAAAGGGATGCTTAGTTTATAAGTGAACTTAAGTTTCATTTTACTCTGATTTACCCCTGTACTATTAATTTCTGCTTATGGTATAAAAGTCACATGTACAATTGGTCTTTTTTTTGTTATGACAATGTAAAGACCTCTGTACTTAGCATTCTTTCACATGATTTGGAGGTATTTATACATTTCAAAACTCACTTTTGTATTCCTACTTGAATAACACATCCCTGTCTCTCAGCCATTGCCAAAGTCCAAAAAAACACCAAGTAAAGGTGGCAAAAAGGAGCGCAGTAGCACTGGAACAACAAGAAAAGCAAAACGCACCAAGTGTCCAGAGATCTTGTCAGATGAATCTAGCAGTGAGGAAGATGAAAAGAAGGAAAAGGATGAGTCTTCAGAGGAAAAAGAAAGTGAAGAGGAGGTAATGAGGATTTTTGTTGTTGTTTTTCAACATAGGGCTAAAAATACTTGTCTGCAATTTGTCACTGTGGTTGTTATCAATTGGTAATTCTTGGAACACCCAAGGTTGGGAGGTAAGTGATGTTTTACTGAATGAATGGCTTGAAAGTGAAACATTGAAAAGGGACCACATCTTCAGTTTTTGAGGGATTGTCATGATTTCTTTGTGCATTAAAATTGGAGAATCAATAAGGCAAAGGTTCTGATTTTTGTATATATATATATATACACACTGTACAAACCATTTGCTCTATGTCGTTTAGGAGCAGTCAGGGTTTCAAGTGTAATTGAAACTTATTCTTAATTGTTAACTTAATTCTTACATCATTTTGTGAAGATTTTATTAATATGATTTTCATTTAAAAGAGAAAAAATTCTAGGATTTTTTGAGTGTGTGTCTATGTGTGTAGGGTTTGATTGGTTATCTAGGAGTTAACTTTGAACTTAGTAGATGTCCCTAAGCTACTCAGCTGCATTGTTTCCAGATCTGGGTTCCACATTTCCTCTGGATTGTGTCATAATTTCTCTTTTAAGAGTTCTGTGTCTTGGATCACAAAGGTAAAGGGAGCAACATAGTAAGCAGCCTTACAGAGATCCCTGCAGTCTCCAGAGTGTTCTCACCTCGCTATTTGTAGTTCTTCTGTATTTTCTTTGAAATTTATTTCGGTTTTCCATAGAAGGAGAGAAATTAAATGAACTTTATATTTAAATTCAAGCTATCTTTCTATGTGCATTCCCTTTCAGTCCAGTACTTACAGAATAGGCACACGGAGAGCCATTGTAAGTGTACAGATGCCACTGATTTGTCCTTGTGCCTGAAGCATGGTAAAAAGAAATGAGAAGGAACTACAGTCTCCATCTTATGCTGTATTTTGATTTAGACAGTACTGCCTTTTTAGCTGTAATCAAAGCCCTGAAACAAACAGCAATTAGTCAACTAGTGTCAAAGAAAATTCTTTATGTAAGCTACAGAGCCTTTGGCTATAAAGTGTGACCATTATTTACTTGGGTTGCATTCCCTCTACTGCAGTGCAAGTGTAACCCTAAGTAAATAGTCTGAGTTGTAGAAAATAGTAACAAAAGTCTTTTGTTAGAAAGCTGATGTATGTAACTTCAACTGTTGATGCAAACACTGTCATTTTGACAGGTGCTCATTTTAACTTTAAAGTTTGTTCAAGGAAATTCCTCACATCTCCGTAAAACAAACTTAATTTCTAAATTTCTTCCCCCAGAAATAGTAAGTCAAAGGAGGGCTGAAATGCTAAAAGTTAATTTTATATTTGTTCATCTCTTCAGCAGTACAGTCTTCCTGCTGTGAGGAAAGGAACGTGGCTTTCAGAGCCAGGAGTCTGCTTTTAGAAACTTTTTCAAGAACTCGAGTATTTAAGGAAAAAAAAGTAAACCCTATTGATCTAACTGGGTCTTCTTTGTCTTCTTTCAAAAGGTAGGAGTTAGATGTCTGCCAGGCAATAGCTGAGTGCACTGTAGTCTTTGGAAAATGAAGCTGATTTGCATGAAACAAAAGCTTAATTACTACAAAAAGACTGTTGTGTCAGATCAGTTTGGATATAGGAAATGGTGAAGTAGTAAATGTGTACCTTTGTACAACTTTGAGATGACAGCATTTTAAAAATGCTAGGTTTATGATACTCCTTCACATACTACAGGTTGAAGGATGCAGGTAAGGTATCTGCTTTGTAACCCCATTTCTGTTGGATTCTGGGGCATGGAGTGGCTGAAATAGAGTTAAGAGCCTCTCTTGATTGCAGTTTGTTTTGTTTTTGTTTTTTTTAAATCTTACCTGGAAGTAGAAAATGTCTGAAATACTTTTGTGTGCTGAGGGAGCATAATTTTGTAAAAGCTTAAATGTGAGTGCTGGTTTTAACCTTTGACTTTGTAGCTAGTGATAGAACTTCAACAGAAACTCAGAAGTTAATGGGGTGATTATTGATTGTATTTCCTGAATTTCAACAACGAAGGTCTGAATTCTTTACTTAATCACTGTTGTGTAGTTATATAGTTGCAAGTGTGATTATAAGCAAGCAAGCTGATATAAATAGACATATTCTGGTTTATTGAATACTAGTTTCATGGGTTGTATCAGGTACTAATGGGAAAAGTGGTTGAAAGTTGTATGAACTAATCGTAATTTTTTTAGGTGTGATAGTTTGCTCAGTTGACTACACTGCCATTTAAAATGTTAATTACTTATGAATTTAGTAACTTTAGTTGATTGGTTTTGTTTTATGATGTTCCTTCTCTGTACTCCTGCTCAAGGTTTTTTATTTGTTTCTGTGAGGAAAGTTTTCAGCCTTGTCTGAAATACTATGTAAAGATTTTTGTGTGTTAAGCACGCAGTTTTGTGCCAAAAATGCAATGCACTGATAGTGTCTATATGTATAAAGACATCAGTATGTATTAATGTTCCCAATTTCCCCTGCTGGTAGTAACTTAATGCAGTAACTTTTTGAGTTTATTAATCACAATAACTGGTCAAATTAAGTATTAGCACATGCAGTTCTTCTCAACTAGTGCGAAAAGAATTAGTCGCATGTAGTCCTAGGGAGTGATAGGATCTAGAAATTAATTGAACACAATGTGCTGGTTTTTGTGTGTAAGAAGTTTTATAAGCTAGTTACAGCTAACTATGACTTTGAGCAACCTGATCTAAAAGAAAGTGTCCCCGCCTATGTCAGAGGGGTTGGAGCTAGGTGTTTGTTTTTTTTAAAGTTCTTTCCAACCCAAACCATTCTGTGCTAGTGAATTGCAAATGGTACGTTGTAGCACAACTAAACTACTGATATCAAAAAGTTCTAGCTGTTTGAGTCTGTGTAGAGGAACAACGTGAAATTTAAAAAAAATTGAACATATTCCCTCTATGGTGTAGAGGTAGAAATTGAGTTACTACATTTTACTAGCAATCTGTTGATTCAGTTTGTATCAACAATGGAAATCATCCCTTCTGTTGAAAAGGGGAATGGATTGTTCAGTTAGAAACCACGATTTTAATCTTCCGTTTTCCTTCTTTATAGGCCCCTAGAAAAGCATCCAAAAGAGAAAAGTCTAAAAAGATGACTTCCAAACCCAAGAAAGCTGTGAAGGGTGCTAACGTCAAGAAGGCAGACAGCAGCACTACTAAAAAGAATCAGAACAGTTCTAGAAAAGGTAAATGCTTTAAATCTTTCCTGGTGTGTTGTCTTATAGCTTAACGGAGATGTTTATTAGAAGGCAGGTTTCTTTACCTGGTTATGAAGGAAAACGTAATCTGGTAAATAATGGACTTGCTGCTTGATGTGTCTTTCCTTGAAATGGTAATATTTTAAAAATGTTCTGTTTTGGGTATACCTTTATATAACTTATGTGCATACATATTTTACTTGCCTAATCATTGAAAGTATCGACCTAGTTCTGTCTTCTGCTGGAAGAATATTAGTGAAATTCTGTTAGTGCCTCTATAGGGACTTTAATCTTATAATTGATACTTTATTGTATATCCCGCTGCGTGTGCCTCTTACTCAGCAGCCCAATGTGGTTTTAGTAACATAGGTAGGGGTTGTATGTGCATCCTGTTGCTCTTAGTTTTCTCATCTCTGACAATGTACATAGAAGGTACACATGCAGTATACCATGTAGAGGTTCCAGCAGTGTTATCAGGGACAGACTGGTTTCTTTTGAAGCAACTTGTCAGAAAAGGACCTGCGTTAGGGGGAAATGGTTCCTACAGGCACTGAGCTGAGCCCTAGTGAGCAGTGTGCCCCTGTGACAAGGAAAGCCAATGACACTCTGGGCTGGTTCAGCAAATGTGTAGCCAGCAGGCTGAGGGAATTAGTGCAATTAATCATTGCCCCGTGTTGAGCACTTGTCAGCCTGCCCTGGGAGTGCTGTGCCCAGCTTTGGGCTCCCTTGTACAAGGCAGGTGCAGACAGCCTGGAGTGGAGGGAGGGCCAGCAAGGTGACAGGGCTGGAGCACACGCTGCAGGGGGTGCTGAGCAAGCTGGGCTCCTCCAGCCTTCAGAAGAGCTGGGTAAATGGGGACCGTGCTGCAGCCTGCGGCTGCTGAGTGGGAGAGGAAAGGCAAGGCAGGGCCAGGCTCTGATCGGAGGTGTGCGGTGAGAGGATGGGAAGCACAGGCATGAGCTGCCATCAGGGACGTTGCAGTTGTATGTTAGGAGAAGCAAAGCCTCACCATGAGGGTGTTCCCCCAGAAGAGGGGCCTGGAGCAGTTGTAGCATTGCCCTTTGTTGGAGGTGTTCTTGCAGGAAGCCAAGCAAGCCACTCCACTGCCCCCATTCCCAGAGGCAGCTTAAACCAGATCATTTCCAGAGGTTCCCCCCCAGCCTTAAATGCTCTGACCTCCTATGAGTAAGCAGCCGTGCCTCTGTCCCAGTTGCTCTGTGTTACTAATCCAGCACGTATCCAGATGCTGCTGACAGTTCACTTAATGCCAGCACCAGCACACGTATGGTACAGAACACGCAGCAATTCAGACCGACTGCCCTGTTTGTCAGTGTGTTGACAGTCACAACTCCCAGTCATAGAGCTATGCTAAACTTCTTTCATAGCCTAATTTCTCAGCAGTTACCTAGCCTGTGCTGAACTCAGTCTTTGTTTGTCTGCCGGCAGTAATAATGTGATTCTGTGTCTATGTACATTTCATTTTGCCATCACAAATACATGTAAAGCACATCTATAACATATAGCTGTACATTACATAAAGTAAGCATCATTTCTTCTTTATTCCTACTCTATTTCTGTTTTGAGTGTATGTTCACCCTACAAAAACTAAAATGTTAAGTACATCTTTCTGAATGCTCATTCAGTAGAAGTGTTGGCATCTGCTCTGACGATCTGTGCCTCCTCTGGGAGTAGAGGAACTGAGTGGAAGTTAGAGTCACTCAATCTCATTTTTTTTGTTTCTGGAAAGGATTTTAGGAGTCTTATCTGTACTTCCTCTTGGCATAGTTTTTCTGATGGCATGTTTATTTTTACAACATTACAAAATTACAAGACCTTAATGGGCAGCACTGCTGGGGAAAAATAAATCAAAACTCCTTTTTGAAGCAGATAAGTACTGTTAGGTACATAAAGCCTCGTTATAATAAACTTCTTTCTAGTTTGATAGATGAGTGTAATTGGTCCCATACTTCCTAGAGTACATACTGATTTGTAAACTAGTAGTTCATGGACAGTGATGCAGAGTCCTAAATAAAGGTAATACTGACAGCACTAGCTTTGATTTTAAAGCAATGGTCTGGCAAGATAAGCATTTTGAGGAGATCATCTGCATCAGTTGTTTGGGAAAAGTTCTGGTGACTTCTGTTTTGGGAGAAGAAGGCAGGCAAATTTAAAATCTTGTATTACAACTCAAATTATTCTTCATATTTAGAAAGTGAGTCCGAGGATAGTTCAGATGATGAACCTTTAATTAAAAAGCTGAAGAAACCACCCACAGATGAAGAACTAAAGGAAACTGTCAAGAAATTGCTGGCCAATGCAAACTTGGAGGAGGTCACAATGAAACAAATTTGCAAGGAGGTAAGCAAATGATTTTGCAATCTTTTTTTTTTCTTTTAGATAGTGAGTTGTCTATAAACAAACTTTTGTGATCGTTTTTTAATCAATTGTGGCTTGTGCTCTGCATAATTTTTTTCTGAAACAGTGTTTTTGCATTGATTTATTTACTTACCAACAGCTACAGCAAGGTGATCCTTAATTTTAAGTTATGCAGCACTGATGCTCCACACAAGAATGGAAATCTCTAAATCAAAATGAGCTATGTGGAAAGTAGCAGTATTGCCTCCAAAACTGCTGTGTACAAAACTGCAAGTGTTAGAGCTGTTGACATAGTGCAGCAGTTTTCTACTGTCAAAGGGGGAGGGCCGTGTCCTGCTCTGTGCACATTTTTCCTGCTCACCTTGCTCTTCCTCTATTCTCTTTGAGTCCATTCAGTGCTAACCTGCCACCAAAAGATGAATAGTTGTCAGCTGAGTTAGTGAATTCAATGGGTTCAGCAAAGGAGTCATTAAGCGTCAGAACAGGAGCCAGGAAGGAACGTGGATGGAAAAGGGAAGCGACCACCACGCAGACAATACCGTTAGTTTGGCACTTCTACAGTCATTTAACTCACATGTTTGTTTTCTTGGTACTTCCACAAAGTTATCTTAAGAAAACTAAACCAGCAGTTCATCTTAGGAGAAAACTGTACATTTGTATCCTGTACAAACGTCTGTTCATGTCTACAGTCATTCCAGAATGTCTGAAACTTGTAGTGGAATAAAGTATTCTGCATTGATTGTCAGTATTGGCATCTAGTTGTTGTTTCTGTGGTATCTCTCCACACCCTAATCCTGGTGGTTAGCCAAAGAGTAGTTGTAATGTAGCACTTAAATATGTTGACTCTTATGTTAGTGACTTTGAGGATCACAATTTCACTTTTTTACCAAAAACAAATAAAACCTTTGGGTTTTGTTTTTTCCTATTATTATTTTTAGCTTCCAACCCTAATGCAGGAGGCATCTGTCTACTTAGACAGCATGTAAGACAAAACCTGGAAAATTTTTAATTTTCCTGACATGGCAAGATAGGCATTCCCATTCGTTTATCTGTTGTGATAATAGAACCCATTTATTTGGTGACCAAACATAAAAAAAAAAAAAAAAAAAAACATGCATTTAATTTTTGTGATGAAAATTAGAGCAGGAAAATCGCTTACTATAATTAACAGAGGGAATTTTGACAGTTGTACTACTGTCAATTAAAACACCAATTTTTGCCCTAATTTCATTTAAGATTCTTCTATTCATACAACACATTGAATTCAAGTAACTTGAGGTTGTATTTTTTTTTATTCTTTTATTTTTAGGTGTACGAGAACTATCCTAGTTATGATTTATCTGACAGAAAAGACTTCATTAAAAAAACAGTCAAAGAGGTAAAGACCCTTATTGTTTAGAAAAGTTTCTATAGTTTTTTGCAGTCTGTTAAAAATTGGCATGGCATCCTTTTACACTGATTTTAATAGCCTCCTGTATAGTATTGGAGGTACCCCAAACTTCAGTTTCTGATAAATTTGAATAGTTCTGGGGGGGGGGGGCAGAGTGTTTTCCTGTATTCCTCTCCCTAAAATAACTGGTCCACACCTTTTTTTTGATAGCATTTCAGTACTACTTCATGAGTTTCTTTCATAAGCAGAACTAAAACTATAGTTACAGTATTTTTGACTTCTGACTGTCTGAAAGCCATGCATTTTCTTTTAATTGCAGCCTTGGCTGCAGGTTGCCACACAAGTCATGCACTGACCATGTACATTTATAGATAACACAGGAGGTTGTATAAGCTCTGCAGATGAGAAAGCTCTGGCAATAAGAGAAAGCAAAAAGGATAAAGATAAATAGGTTTTCTTTGCATGTGCCTCTCTTCACATGCTTCTGAGAGCACAGTATGATGCTGCCTTTGAGTTTTTCTTTTTTCATGTGGCTTTATTTGCAGATGTTGAAATAATTCATGGCTGTCTAGAACATAGCTGTACCTGTGTGCTGTGCATACATATGTACGTCATTACCACCAAAAGGCATAAATAAGAGCAATCTGTCTGATGCAGGGATGTTCTTGTTTGTTTTTTGTGTTTGTTTTTTTTTTTTTTTTGTGATAGCAAAAGTAGAGTATTTTCTTCATAGTCTGATGCTAAAGGAGAGGCTATATGTAATTGGTTTTAGAGAAAGGAGAAAACTAATACACTTCTCATTTCAGTTGATTTCATGATCTGGTTTGACTGTGGGAAATGGAAGATTCCTGATTTTATGTTCCCATGGATTTGAAGATCTGATAGGCACCAGCAAAAGGAAAGTGTCTTACCCTTGTGGTATTTAGTCAGAGCTGATTCTGCTGATCTAATACAAAGAGTGTTGATGTAAATCATGTTGTGTATCTTTTTTTTTTAAACTAAACATGCATTTGATGCAGTTTTTAGTTGAACATACTTAAGTTTTGTGCATGGCAATAAGCGTTCCCTTTTTATAGTTTTTGTACATTTTGAATTGCTTTGTATAATTAGATTCATTAGACATCATAGTTTAGTCTGCCTTACTAGCTTGCAGAAGATTTTAAGATGAAGATGAGAGCTGTTTATCTGTGGATATACATGCAGAGACTGGAATATCGCAGTATTGGTTATTAAAAACTATTTTGAATACATATCCATTCTGAAAATACCAAGAGTTAATCACATGTTAATGTCTTTTATATTCTGATACATTCTACAGAAGCAGAGTTATTCTAAATCTGGATTACTGTCTTGCATGTGTAGGCACTGAGACAACTGTTAGAGCATGGTAACTAATTCGCATATAGATGTTATTTTTGTACTTTTAAAAGGCTTTCTGTTGTGTATATAAAGTTATTTCAGATTTCTTTTGTGCAAATCAGTTTTTTAATCTTGTAATCTTGGAGGATTTATGACATGAAATGTCACTGTTCAGCAGTGAGGCTGTGATGAAAAGTGGGATACAGAAGTTTTGTGAAACTACAAATGAGTTGAGGTTTTACAGTGTTTTTCCCATCTTACCTTGTACAGAAATGAAACTGTAGTTTTATACTTAAGCTTTTCAGCATTTAACTTTGTACAAAGACTACAGGTACATTTGTTTCAATGGCTTGACATACTAAATAAAATCCCTCTAAAGTCTACAGGGAAATTTTCAAATTTCACTTTGTATAAAATCTTTTATTTTAGTGTCTTGATTTAATGGCTTAACGTCTCAGAAGCGGGTGTCCAGGACGTGCAGCTGGGAGTCTTGAGAGCTTTGGAAGCCCACAGTGGGGCTTCTGCACCAGGCATCGCTAAGTGTGTGGTTAAGCTCTGTTCCGTGTGCGAAAGCTCTTCTGAACCTGAGCCCTGGTGCCTCAACACGTGCAATGGTACTTTTAAGTCTGCAGTCTTGAACTTTGTCCCACAGCTTTTTGGATCAAGGTGAACTCTTTGCATAAGTTTCTGTTCTTTAGGTTTCTTTTCTCCATACACCATGTTGTTAATATGGAAAGTCCTACACTTAAAATTATGAACTACCAACAGACGCCAAAGTGTGGGCTGCCATTAACGCCATGAGCAAAGAATCCCTCTGACTACAGTATTGCTGGAAAGACAAAGCATATTTTTGAATTTTATTATTGTACAGTTGGGAAATAAAGGTTCATAAGTGATCTAAATTCTGAAAATGTTCAGCCAGTTAGATTGTTAATTATCATACACTTTGAATTTCTTTGCATATAATCATTTATAAGAAGGCTGAATGCAATGGGGGTTTTTTGTATTCAATAAATGTCTTTCACAAAAATGTAAATCAATTTTGATGATACAACATTTGCTTAAATGTATAGTAAAAATTACACAAACAAAGTTGTTGTCTCTATCTCATTTGGTAGAAATACTCAAGCCTGATTCAGCAGGCTTCTCTAAAGATATTTTTCCTGAAGTATGTGTCCTTGCAGCAAGTTATGATTTTATATCTTCTGTGATTTTTTTTTCTCTGAAATATTTCAGCATAAAGAAAACTTTGTAAATTTTAATTAAAAATTCCAGAAGTTTCTACTTCTACTAGAAGTCCTGCCTAAAAGTGGTAAGTTACTTGTGTCAAGTTCTGTTGTGATTTCAGATGGATTTTCTACAAATAATTTACCTTCCTTGTGATTGTTATGTAAATACACCAGTCAGTTTTAATTATGTGGGTCAGGAAGTGTTTTTAAGGTGAATAACTTCCAAGTATAAACATTTCTTACAGTGTAAATTATAACAAAAACTTACAAAGGGATAGTGTACTTCTATTTATTGTATATGTGCATTACTTGCCATCTTGGAGTTGTGATGAAGGACTGGAAATTAACTTAGCAACCTTCAAAGGCTGTGTTTATATCTCTTAATTACAGCTAAGTGTAGCTCTCAGCTGAGAAGAAATGTCTGAGCTGTTTCTCTGCTAATTCGTTCCAGTCTGGCTGCAGCTGATAAAAGATTCCAGTTCTTTCTACAACAGCATGGAAGGCTGCAAGACAGTACTAAAAGGTACATAAAATGTCCTGGTTATCCTGATGCTGTTGGATTAAAAACACAGATGATCAGGGCTCTAGATGGTCTACAGAGATGCTGATTTAAAAAACAGTTACTGGCTAATTGCATAAAATTTAACAGAGTACAGTGTTCAGGCATGTACCTTGCAGAAGTATAAGATCATATCCTGACCATGTGTGAGCTTGGCACTTAAAGTTCATGGGACCTGCAGAAGAAGGGGGATGGAGGCAATGAGGTGAGGAAAGGGAGGAGTAGAAATTTGCAGGGTGAGGGGAGAGAGATAGGGGTGTTGCATGTCTTCAGGCAAACAGCTGAGTTGGAGTTATGGGGTGACCAACCCATGGGATACTGCTCAGTCATGTCTAACCATGACTAACTTGGGAAGACAGCTGTAAGTGCTGTCCTACTTTCTCCAGATGCTGTAGACTAACAGCCTTCTTGGACCTGAACAGGCTGTTCATGGTATCTGTGTTCTTTCTGCATTTTCCTGTTAACAAGGTACATGACAAAACAAGATGTATGAATGCCTGCGTTTAGATTAGGCACTGCTAAGCAGGGCTTAAATAAGCTTTTTGGAGCCCAGTGCTTAATCTGGCCAAGTAATGCAGTCAGCGCAGGGATTGCAGGAAGGTTTATTAGATCTGTTGCTGTTTTGGAGAGAGGGTTCCTCATAACCACTCAGGTAGAATTAATTATTCCTGCTTTCAAATCAGTTGTGTGGTAAATGTGTCAGTCATGGAATGGTTTCAGTTGGAAGGGACCTCTGGAGGTCATCCGATCCAACTCACCTGCTCAAGGTGACTTTAATCAAGTAGCTCCTACTGAGTCAGATCGAAAGCATTCCTGAAATGATTGCTTTTTTTTTTTTTTATATTGTTATTTCTATTATTGTTATTTTGGTTCCCATCACTTAGGGAGGACAGTGGAAAAATCTGTAAGGTACCAGAACACTTTGTCTGAAAACTTGCAGTAAGAAACTTGGTTAAAAAAAAAAAAAGGAGTTTTCTCTTGCTGAAGAATGTGAAGAAACATCTTGAGTGTTGCTGAGTGTGTTGTTGTTCCTCTTCAGAGAAATATCTCCTTGCCTTTGAATTCAGAAATGATTATAAAAGTGAGTAGCTGAAAGCTGTATGTCAAGAAGTCTGTTCAGTTGGACCTTGACTTGCAGGAGAAAGGGGCAGACATGAGCCTCGTAAGGATCAACAGAAGCAGATGCAGCATCTGGGACGTAATAATGCCTTGTAACAGTGTGGGTGGGGACAGACCGGTTTCTTTCTAAGCAACCTGGCAGAAAAGGACCTGAGATGGGGCAAGTGGTTCTCAGAGGCACCGAGCTGAGCCCTAGTGAGCAGTGTGTCCCTGTAACAAGGAAAGCCAATGACACTCTGGGCTGGTTCAGCAAGTGTGTAGCCACAGGCTGAGGGAATTACTGCAATTAATTGTTGCCCCATGTTGAACACTTGTCAGCCTGCCCTAGAAGCAAAGCTGCACTGTGAGGGTGTTCCTCCAGAAGAGGGGCCTGGAGCAGTTGTGGAATTGCCCTTTGTTGGAGGTGTTCAGGCAGGAAGCCAAGCAAGCCACTCCACTGTCCCCATTCCCAGAGGCAGCTTAAACCAGATCATCTCCAGAGGTTAGATCTCCCTTCTCACTATGATTCTATGAGAACAGATGAAATATTTCTCCTTTAATGAGAAATTTACTATTGGAGCAGCTTGCTAGTGCAAAAGTAATTAAGTGTTGCTCTGAAACATCCCAGTAGGTGTAGGGTGGCAAAGTAAAAGAGTAATAGGCTCATGCAGGTGCAGTTTTGCTGAAACTCAAGGGTGTTAGACAAAGCAATGAGCTTAATGTTCTTTGCCTAATGAAAGAAAAACAGTCTTTTGAAAACAAAGAAGAAGAATGCCCTCTTAGCTATTCATAAAACATTCATGGTAGTACTAGTACTTTTTATAGTAATAAAATATGCTGTCCTGGGGGAATCTTACCATCTCAAGCCCACACTTGGTAAAAACCTAGCACCTTACCTGTTCAGTGTGTAGGAGGATGGCAGCATTAACAGATTTGCCTCTCTTTTTCACCTGACATTGTTCATGGGACTGCAGGCAGTCCTAATCTCACTACTTATTTCACTCTCATTTCTGAGATAGCTCAGCTGCCTAAACCTAACATGGAAAAAAAATCCTTTACACCAGGTATTTTTATTTGAAGGACAGTCATAGGAGGTGAAGGGGGAAGTGTGGTGAAATCTACTAATTATACTTAAATACTAGTGCTACTTTTAAAATTTTCTTATGTCTTAAAGATTCTCTTTCTTAGAATGAAGCTACCATTCTTCAAGACCAGTGTCATGCATAAAGAAAATAATTTCCTGGAGGGGACTCAGCATTAGGAGAAATAAACAGGTCATCAAGGTACACGTTGAACTGCGAGGGCAAAGCAGTGAACCTGCCATGCAGTAGTGCTTTCACTGTGTCAGAGCTACAGGTGTTACTGCTTGAAATAAGCTTTTAAAGAAGACAGGATTTTTTTGTCTCTTGTTTGTTTGAAGTCAGTTTTACCCCCAAACAAACATCTAACCCCGCCCCCCCTTCAAGCAGAACAAGGTAGGTAACTGTTATCAGCATTTTTCACTGGGCAAACATTTCGGGGATGCCTTGTTTGTATTTTAAAGGTTTGTAATGCGTAGTCAGGCTTCCACAGCTGTATGTATGCTTCTAGTGATCTGAGCTAGTAGGAATGTTTCAGGACTGTGACTTCACAAAGCATTCATGCTAGTTATTCAATGAAAAGCAGTAAGTGTTTCTCTGGTGATCGTGTAGCTATTTTAATATCATAGTCACTGCTTCTGAACAGTTGTCCTTTTACCCTAAATTTTGGAATTATAAGGGAAATAATTTGATATGAGCTTAAGTACTTTGTAAAGTTTGGAGGCAAAAGATACTATTTTGGTATTGTCCAAGTAACAGCAAAATTAGTAGTTAGTCCTGTGCTACAGCTGAGTTCTACTGAGGAATTGTTTAGCTGTAAGAATATGCTAATATGAAATCTTAGAGCAATATCAAGTTTAACAAAAATGTAGGCTTAGCCACTAGTTAAATTTCAAGAAAGAAAACAAAACACATCACAAGTGCCCTGTGGATACTTTCCAGTTTTATTCTGCTGCCATAACATAGTCACACAGAAGAGTTGAAGTGTAACAGATCATGCTCTGCATTCAAATATTTTTGATAACATTTAAACAAACCTCAAAAAAAATTCCCTTGTTCTTTATTTGCAGGGAATAAATTAATTAAACACAAAAGTAAAACACATACATGCTTGAAATAAAATTTGACATAGGAAATTAAAAAATTGGGGGGACATTAATTAAGAATGAAGCCTCAGAACCAGCCTGATGTTCTTATATATTTTAAATCACCATAAGCTAAAGTGGAACATATTTTATTTACTCCTCAAACTTAAGTGCAGTACAACTCTGTTTAAGTGCCTTGGCACAAAAATAATATACAAATAATTAATAGACTAGGCCATTGATAAATGCATCATTTCTTATTTTTTCTTAATGCTATAAGAAGTGTGCAGCAGCTGAAGCCAAATGTGACAATATTTGTTCCTGTCCATCTCTATTTCCTAGAGTGTATCACTTATCTACCTACAGAGCCTGTAGGTAGATTTAAAACCCCAAGTACAAATTAACAGGATGGAAGCACATGCCTAAAATAAGCATGTTCATGCAAGCTTTCAACTGTAGAAATGGAAGCTGAGCTCAACTTTCCAGGCAGTTCGTTCTTAAATACACAGTGGGCTTATATGCTCTTATGGAGCTGACTGAAGTTTAGACCAAAGTCAGCTGTAAACAGCCACTGAATTAATGTCTTGAGCTCATAGTAATAAGCTTTTTTTTTCCTCACATTCACAAGCTCCACTCCTATTAATGTTTTTGCATGTAATAAACTGGGAACTCAAACATATACAGCTCTCAGTCTTCCCTAGGTGCTCTGTAAGTGGGCTTGTAATATGTGAAATTAACAAAGTGCAAATGATTACCAAAAGCAAAATCTGACATTTGATTATCTTTCATCCTCAAAGGATTTTGTCTTGCTTCTTATAGCCTTTAAATTACAATTTAATACTTGGAAATACTTTTTAAACTGTACATATTAGCCTTTATGTAGAGAAAAAATTATGAACAGTTACACTTTCCCTATTAATCCATATAATTCAGCTTTAAGAAGCAGAACAGAATATATATCTGAAAAACATCTAGTTATATAAACATCTTCACCTTGTAAATTAAAGATTAAATAAAGATATTTAACAATATCCTTGCTACTCTAAAAACAAATTTTAGGTATTTAAAAAGAATTGCATTTATTCAGTAGGATTTTTCTTATGGTTGCTTTTGTCTTTTTCAATGACAGTTTTATGAAAATAAGCACTGTAACATAAAAAAAAAAAAGCTTTGTGTCACTCTTACATGAAGAGATTAAAAAATGAAAAAGCCTATGCTTGAGAATGAGGGAAGGAGAAGAATAAGTGCTTAGTGGCCTTCCAGAAACATGAGCTCTGCAGTAAAGTTACATGGAAGGCATAATGGAACAGAACTAAGAGTTGTTGGTATTTTTTTTTTCCATTACTACCATTTTAGTGGAACAGTAATACAATAGATATTCTGGTTGTGCCTGTCCTACTTCTATTAAAAAATACTTTGTCTTCCCCATCTCATGGAAAAGCTATTAGATAGATGCTTAGCCCTTACTGAATAACTCCCACAAGTTGCTTTTAATAATACTTTAACAACAAAAGAAAAAAAAATCAAGTCAAAGTGCAAGCCACCTGGTTTCAGCCCTTCATAAAGTGTTAATATTTTCCCTCATTCATCTTAACTTATTTTTTAAATATAAAAGCTGAATGAGCCATTAGGAACTTAGAGTCCTTCTTTACTCCTTGCTGTACACTCATGTCGGTAGACATCCTCTACTCAGCCCAAGTGAATTTGGAGTTTTGTTTTCAAAATTATTATAGAAATATAATATTTTTAAGATGTCCTATTTCTAAATGATCAGAAGCACTAAGGAAATCTAAACTTACCCTATTGTAACAAGGATTTCTCTGAGTAAAACAGGGAGAATATTTAAAAGAAGTTTTTAAAATTATGTAAAAGTTTATTTTTCCTTTCAAGTTTTTATAAGGTATAATAACCTTACTATGATTGCACTGTAAACTGTTCCAGCAGTCTGATTTAAACAAACTTGATATTCCAAAGCCTAAGTGTTGGAGGCTAAGAAACTGAAAAAATACTGTAGAAGAGGTTATTGATTACAAGTGGAAAGAATGATAGTTGAGTTCATTCCTACAGTAATTCTAGAATTTGTCTAGGTTATTCAGGTTTTTGGGAGCAAGTTTGAACTCCTCTGAGCATAATTCACCTGAGAAGCACAGTTAGTGGAAAACTTGTATTCTCGTTACTAACTGCCAGCATTTTTAATGCTGTATGTTAACTTAGTCTTGTTTTAATCTGACCTTCTGAAATGAAGATCTGCAATAGTGTGACTTGAGCCACACAGAAAAGGACTCACAACAGAAGTTCTGTTAGTTAAGCTGTGGCCAGGGACTCCAATGTCACTCTTGCTAGTAATATCTTAGCTGGAAAGAAAAAACAACCCCAACAATAAGTATTGTTAGGGCTTGGAAAGGGGAAGCAACAACAAAATAGGAAAAGGAAGATGAAGATTTTATCTTCAGGTACCATATGCTATTAAAGTACCATTTAGAAAAAAGACAGCAAATAGGAAACTTGAAGATAGTTTTATCCACAGAAAACAATTTAAGATATATCTGTAACCACAAAATTTCAGTACTTAAAATGCTGCTATTTTGCTCGCTTCTCGAACCCCACTCAAGTAAGCTCCTGTAACGGTCTGAGGAAAGTGCCTGTTCGTGGCCTGTATTAAAAAAAGACAAAGTGACTTGTTTCTAAAACTATTAAAACAGCTAGAATTTCAGTTTCTAAGATCAGTTATGTTTTCCTTAAGCAAATACCGACATTTTAAAATGGTATGGAAAACTTGAGTGAAAGTATTTAAGAGGAAAGACATGATTTTTGGCAGCATCAAGATCTGCAAGCAAGTCAGTCTGTTTTACTGTCTGTACTTCAGCGAGACATGTAACTGCTGGTTCAATATAGAAGGCACCTGTGCCATCAGCAGCGTGCATTTGTTACATTACCCACAAATACAGTAACAGCAAGATAATTTGACTAAAAAGACAAGTGGAGCATGTTGCCTTGTCATTTTGTTCTTACGGTTATGCAGTTTGCTCCCAACCTCAGATACTTGGCAAGCTTCCTGTTCCCAATAATAGGAATTAAAGAGGGGTCTGTGTCAAAATCAAGAAACATCAGTGTATTTGTGTAATAGAATATTTATATGCTACCTCTAAATTAATAAGCGTTGGCTAACAAAAGATGATCTTTCATAAATAGTTCCCCAATAACCTTAAACAAAGATACTTACCTCACCAGCAAAAAAAACTTTTCCTTGTATGTCTTCAGCTATAATGTCATAAGCTTCACCGCTGCCTCCTGTTCTTACGAAGCTGTATGCCATCTGGAGCCATGGATCTTTGCTCCATCGAGTAACAAAAAACTTTACTGGGTCTGGAACCTCCTGTGTAATCAAGGTAAAGCTTATGTGCTACACAGAAGAGCTCCTATTTGGATAGCTTTCCATAATCTTTAGAGAATGGCAGTATTATTACAACACAGATTGGATTAAATTCCAGAATTAAATTCTAGGCTTCCTTTGGTGACTACTGGCATAATTTTTTTTTTACTAGACATGTCTGATGGCTGAAACATTACAGTTGCACTGTTTTGAATGCAACAAATCTGGATATTATATCTAGAACTACACAGAAAAAAAATCCTGTTAAAATAATGCATAGTCTTGCAAACATGTAAAATACCAGTATCAACATCATTCAGTATGTTTGTGTGTATAACATAAGCACTTTACATCTTAGTAAGGCACAATGCTTTGCATGTTCTAGCTTGTTAAATCTCAAAATATAATCTCCATTTTGTGGATTATTTTATTCCAATGGAGAAATAACATGTCTAAAATCAGAAAGTGAGCTAGTTTGAAAGCTAGGTTCAGGGAGAAAACAGAAAACTAAGGCCATAGTTGAACCTTGAGAGTAATACCATCTATTCTTTGTCACACTACAGCATGTAAATTCCACACCGTTCTACCAAAAAGAGCCTGAACAACTGTACGAGGGCTCGGTTAACTACAGCTGTGTCTTACTCTTAAGGAGTTTGTGATAAGTAGACAAAAGTACCTCTGTCTCTTGCACAACATCTGGTATCAAAAACAGACTGTTCCATTCAGGCAGCACCCAAAATACTAGAGTGCAAGCAATCAAAACAAGAGCTGGCCAAACAGCTACATATGGCAAGTTGCATGGACATCCCAGAATTGGTACACCCCTAGAAGCCACCTCATCTTTGCAAATCCTGCAGCACTGTGGACAGATGGCTGAAATTCACAACTGCTATAAACCACAGGAACAAAGAGGAGAGAATCGTCCTTCTGGGCTAGTGCCAAAACCCAAGACCTGTTTGCTGCCTGTATGTAAAATAGCAGGTATGTGGACTTGCGTTGCCATGATTCTAGTAACTGTAAAGCTGTCACCAAAAGTTTGTTCAGCAGGTAAAGGAAAGCTTTTGGATGCCAAAAATCTTTCCAGGATTGTTAGTCCAAGCATTCCCTGAGACCTAACTGCTCAGAGTAATTTAACTGCAAGATATTACAGTCCATTAAATAGAGTGCAAATAACATTACTAAGTAATAACCTTCTTCTTGCCCCAGATTTATCGGACTTTTCCTATTAGTGCTTATCCTGATGATGAGCTGGTGGGGAAGTAAGGGAATTTTTACTCTATTTCTTTACAGTCAAGCTAGAGGGCCCTTGAATGATCATCTTGCTTGTACCTCCACCCCCAGGTATCTCAGGAAAGGCTGTTTCTTATTAAAAGAATAACCTTCCCCCACACAGACACCTGCATCTAATTTCAGTGGCTTTTTATGCTGGAGGAAAAAAAAAATTATTATGCTTAGAGCTTTTATTATGTATTAGAAGCAGGGATAACCAACAAAAAGTTTGGGAAAAAATGACAGTTTCGGAGTGTATTACCTTCCTGAAGTACTGATTTATTTTAATTGTCATTTCTAAAAGCACTTTGAAGGCAAGTTCATTTCTGGTGTTCTATTCAATACGTTTTTTCCTTGGGACGGATCTAAGAAATCTCAATATGTATTTTTTAGACAAGAGACCAACTGTTGTTTTTACCATATCTCAAAGGATGCATATGTCCTCAAACACACAGAAAAATTAAAAATCAAACAGGGAAACTTTGGTACTTTAAACATCAGGTAACACAATCAAAAGCTTTGTCTGTTGGCAAGTTAATTCATGGTTTTTAAGAGAAGAGGCTTCTCTTACCTGCTCCTTAAACAGCTCTCGAAGTACAGTCATACACTGCTGCAATACTTGTTTATCATCTAAATTCTTAATGGTTGTCACAGCATCTCCAGTGACCACTGACATTAAAATGCTTTGTTTGCCCTAGAAACAAAACATTAACATATTGCATCACTTCAAAATTACTAGTTTAGGTACCTGGAGTGCTGCATCCAGGTGTGGGGCCCCCAGCACAAGGAGGATGTGGGGCTGTTAGAGGGGGTCCAGAGGAGGGCCACAAAGATGCTCACAGGGCTGGAGCACCTCTCCTGTGAAGAAAGGCTGAGAGAGCTGGGGATGTGCAGCTCTCAGAAGAGAAGGCTCTGGGAAGACCTCACTGCAGCTTTTCAATAAAGGGGGTTTATAAAAATGATGGTCAGGGACTTTTTGCTTGATAATTTTGTAGATAATGATAGGAGGGGGGGGGGTTAAAACTGAAAGAGGAAATATGTAGATTAGAAATTAGGAGGAAGTTCTTCACTCAGGGTGGTGAGGCACTGGCACAGGTTGCCCAGAGCAGGTGTGGATGCCCCATCCCTGGAGGTGCTCAAGGCCAGGCTGGATGGGGCCTTGGGCAGCCTGGGCTGGTGGGAGGTGTCCCTGCCCATGGCAGGGGGGTTGGAACTGGGTGAACTTTAAGGTCCCTTCCAACCCAAGCAATCCAGTGATTCAAGGCTAAGTCCTTAGCATCTGATTCTGGCCAAAGAAAGGAAAGCTCAGTTCTCCTGATGCTTCCTTTCATTTCAAGAAGTTTGCTATGATTCAGTAATTTCAAAGATTAAATAGTGACTATAGAATACCACAGGCTGTCAAATCTATTAAATTCCCCCTCTTATCTATAAGGCAATTCTTCTGTTACTAAACTTGATAGCTATCAGAGAATAGTTATCTATTCTATTAGCTGTAGATAGCACACTGAACCTCACGTAGAATGAGCTCCTAAGTATTATGGAGAAAACTTCTTTACAGAAAACCATATACAGGTATTGATATTGTAGTAACAGAGTGCAACCTTCACAGGAGAGTTCTTTTTTTGGTTAAGTCATGGGATTACAGAGTGACTTTTAACTGATGCCAAGTAATAAGCAGCACTTGTTAAAGCATGAAAAATTGTGTGTAGGGTGCCTGCTTGGAACTGTCAGGGAAGGGAAACTGTGTCAATACACTGGTTTGAATCGTTTTTGAAATCAATGGATTTGGCCTTGCAGAGCTCAGTTTCATGCAAAACCTATTCTTTGTTTTCTGCTGCTTCACACAGCCATTCAGGCCACTGCAAGCCAGTAGCTATTAGTAAACTGGCATCAACTTTTTTAGGTTTAAGTAAGGAAACAAATGTCCTAAACTGGAAGTGACTGGCAGACTTTCCCATATTTGTTCATCTGCAGTTAGGTGTTACACACTTGTTTTCAGAATAGCTTTACACTAAAAACATTAAATTTACTTGTATATTATTTTGTAGACAAATCTGGGAAAACACTGCCATTTATTACAAAGTATAAATCAACTTTTTCTTGCTAAGAAGTGATTACACTTCTTTTAAGAGTAGCAGAAAAAAAAAAAAGTGAAGCTTTCAATTTTCAGTAACTATTGTACCAAGATTACAAACTGTATTTCTAAAAGGACAACAGAAAATACAGATGGTGTATGATACCTCTGGATCCATGTCATAGAAGACGCTAAAAAGTCCACGTTGGCTGGAATTGGGTGGAACGTGGCCAAAAAAATCAGCTCCTTGAATTTTACTGTCCCAAAATCTATAAGGAAACTGCAAGGCGATCTAGAGAGAAAGAAAGAGAGAGGGAATCGAATAATTTCATACTACAGAACTCAAAACTGTTCTTTTGCCCTTTTCCACTCAATTAGAGGCATACAGTTCTGTAAGGGGGTCTCAACAAAGACTGTATGGGCCTGTTCACCCAGGGGAACAAGGTGGGAAATAAAACTGAAGTCCCAGAAATTGAAAACAAAATCAAGTTCACAATTTAATTCACTATGGAAAATGCTCAAATTTGGCAGAGTTTTTACAAACTTAATGCAGAACTCAGAATTACCCACAATGGATGGAGATCATTGAATCTTGCCTTTAGATTTCCACACTGCTATTGTCTGGTTTCTGGCATTACTTCTGTTACTATTTTGTTCTAACCACAGACCTTACAAGGGATCTTTTCACGAGCAATTGTCTTTTTGCACTGGGAAAATGTAGATTTTACACTGGTCAAATACACAGCTTTCAGTATTCATCTGAAGTAGTTCATATATTTGTTAGGTCAAAAGGAATGGGAATAAGAAAATATTATGAGAGTTTGGGAATATCTAAGATCAATGTAAGGCTTGCATAAAAAGTTTAAGCTGTGAAGTGATTCTGCAAACAATTTCTTTTAAAAAACAGATTTGAGTTGGGAATGCTATGAAATACATTTGATCCTTGCTAGCATTTTTCTCTTCTGAGCATTTTAACAATGTACAGCGTGCAGGTTAAAAAAGAAATGAACACAACTATTTCCACTAAATTTCTCAAATAGTAGAGAAATAGAGAAAAGAAGCAGCTCTACAAAATGTTTCTTTCCATGCTTCCTTTCCCTGTCCCACCCCCTCCAAAACTGCATGTAACAGATGCGTCACCGAAGATTTTTGGCTAGAGAATACAAGGAAAACCAAATGTCTAGGTGAACTCTTAGAAATGCACAGCAAAAGCAACAGGGCCAAAGCAGCCAATGTTTCTGTGAAAAGAAGCTGAAACATACTCCAAATTTCCTTACCTTCTCAATGACTCCTGCTCCCAAACTGTTAATAGCTTTAATTTTTTTTTCTGACAGTGGAGGATTAAACTGAATGGCGTTTTTCTGAAGAAGGGCCAGTGGTACGGTCACTAATACCTGAGAGAAATAATTACAGTCACAATAGCAGCAAAAGCTGAACACTGCACTTAAGCCTAATGGCATCCTCTTAATTGTCTTGGATTTTTCATGTAAGATGCAGCATAATACTCACCAGACGTCTCAAGATTAGTGTCTGATCTTACTGAGCATTAGATTCAGGTGAGAACAGGTCCCTCAGTTCACTCACTGGCTTTTAAGCTGCAGTCTGCTGAATTGCTTGTATCACTGGCTAACCATGCTGCTAATTTTAATACCTCCTGTAAATTATAGTCATTGACTATCAGATTAAAAGAACTGTCTTTTTGAAAGGAGGAAAGATGTGTTTTTGTTGTGTTTTTGTTTTTTTTTTCTCCTTCAGAGATTCCCACTCTTTAAATTTTGTTCAGCGACACAAGTGATGACAATCCAATTTTGATCACATTTAGGTATCGTTTTTAAAATGCCTAAAATATAAATTATGCAGCACAAAACAGATGGGGACACAGGAAATAAGGGTGACTGAGAAACATGGGTTGTTGAGTCCAGCATCCCAAAGGGAAAAGTTTCATGGGGTAGACTTACATGTCAAGTGGGGTAAAGCTGAGTAGGGAATGGAACAACAAAAAAAAAAAAACATCTGCCATCCTAACTGTCACTTCAGAGACCAGATAAAAATCTATGTGATTCACATTTTTATAGTGCTAACTTTATAGACCTTAGCTCTTTAAATCAACTAGTACTCAAAACTCAAGCATGTGGAATGAAAAATATATTCTGGGACACGCAAATACAGGTCATTGGAATATACAGGTGAGTTTTCATCTCTGAGAGAGTAGAAATTGGACTAGAGAGTCTTCTGAGGAAAAGGGAGGGGGAAAAAAAGTACAGGTCCTGTGGTCAATACTGCTCTTGTGTTCTCCAAAATCCATAAACTTGAAGCATATTGGTTACCTTTTGGGTTCTCCACACTGTTCCTTCTGCAGTAGTGACCTGTACTTCTTCACCCGAATAATCAATGCTCTGTACCTATTGAAAGGCAAGTGCAAAAACATTATGCTACAAAATCTATATGTGCAATATAAAGTCAGACAAGAATAGCTAATACAGCACCAGTCTGCAAACTAGTTAAGTACAAATATCCACAGAAATATTGAAAGAAAGGAAAAAAAGCTTCTATGTAGCTGAAAAAGAAAAATCATGATTCTAACATACCAGCTTATCACATTATGTTTAAGTACAGATGGTCCTCAGAGAGGCTTTCCAGAAATAGTATAAAGTGTTCCTTACTAGAGAGTTCATTACTGTTCATTACAGTATTCTTTAAAAATTCAAGTTAGTTAAAGTGATTTTTTATTACTGTATACCTTTGACTCTGCATTCATCAAATACTATGATTCAATTTATATAAAATTATTAGACTGCACTCCATTTAGACTACATTTAGACTGTAGAAATACAGCTGTGTTTTCAGTATCAGAGATTTAATATAAGTAGTATTACTTGATGCTAATGGCAACATCAATAATTTAAATTCTGATCAGTCAGAAACTTAACTTGTCCTCTCTTTTCTTAAAGCTAAGCTGGAATAACTGCAGCTGCAGATTTACCTGGTCGAAAAGAATATAAAAGATATGATGTGGTGTGTCAAAGTAAAGCAAGGCAAGTACTACATTAACATTTTCCACACTTACTGGGAAATTCAACCGGATGTCCAGTCCTTCTGCCAGTGTATCAATCACTGTAGAATACCCCACAGTTAGAAGAGTGTGATCTCCAGCAAACTGGGCAAAAAATTCGTTATGGTCCCACGAGCGTGCAGATACCTGTGGGCAGAACATAACTAGCTGTCGCTACTGGTGAGGTGACATGGGTACTAGCAGAAGTCACACAGCTTAGAAGAAGCCACCCTAATTCCCTTCACAACCCGAGGAGGGGGGAGGAAAGCACAGCACAATAATATATTGCAGTGCTGACAAAAATAAACTGCGTATTTTCCTGAAAACTCTAAATGGCATGTAAATTGCTGGATTAAGAAAAGTAATAATATGAGTTGGTCACCAGCACATAATTTATAGTTCTGCTTAGGACAGGAAAAAAAAAAAAAAAAAAAAAAAAAAGAAGTGGTACAGAAATTCAGGTGGATAGTAGTTGATTTATTTCAGTTTTCTCTCTCCAGCAAAGCAGCCAGATTTTACAGCCCTAAGACTTCCAATAAAAATTGAAATACTTCCTACCATGAGAGGGAAATGAGATATTAAAAGATCTCAATATATTTTTTCTCTAACTTTGCAGATTTTTCCACGATATCTTTCACTGACAATAGTGATATTTGCACTAAGCAATCACTACTTGGCAGTTAAAAACCTGAAGCAATTCTCCTCAAACTGCTGTTGAAATGCCAATTCCTAACACTGCAATTGCATTTACCTCATATTTTGATTTTCAAATCAACAAGATAAGTTTTAGCATCTGTCTTATTTCCCCTGGGTGCTAATGAAGTTGAAAAGCTTGACAGATCAAAATATTCTCCATTGATTGTCCTGGTATAACACTGTCTTGCAGATTTTTGTTATTTCTTATATGCTTCTCAGTTCCGATGAGATCTGTGCATCTGCACACATCAATCAGCTCTCCCACTACCAGCATAAGTTTGACCCTAAACATCTCTAACCCAAGCAACAGGATTAAGTAAATAACACACTGCAAACATCATCATACTTTGATATTTCCTGAACCTGCTTGGTTAACTCTGAAGTCGCGAGGAAAGCCAAGTATCACATAGGCAACAGAATACCTAGGAGTGGTGAACTGGGGCCACCGTCATGGTGTTGGAACACTTCAGAAGTTAAATGCTTTTATTCTCAAGATACCTAGCAAGGTAGAGAAATACCTCAGTTTTTAAACACAACTGAGAAGCAGAAGTCACACACAACATCTGAGGCCGAGTAACTCTCTTGTGAATTCTACCACCCAGAATCTCAGCAAAATGCCCTGATTCCACTGCATCAGCTACTCACAACTTCTAAAGTTAAAGAGGATATCGCTGCAAGCACCTCGTGAACTCCCTTTAGATTACTTAAGGAGGTGCTGGAATTTGTGTCACGATGCTTTTAAAGAACGGGTTAGGGATATAGGAATAGTTTAGGGCTAGCTGATTCTTCCTTGGGGCCACGGATGAATCAGATAGCTTGTCAATGTCACTTGCAACGCTATTTTCTATAGAGCTCAACCATGTCAAAAAACAGCTGTCAAAACTCACCTGAGAGAGATTGCTGCCACAGGCGTACTCCAAGTTACTGAGATGGAACTGTAGTACTTTTTCTTCCAGCTCACTGAACTGGATACCAGACTCCTGAATGAAGGCTTTATAGATCTCCTGTATTTTCTCTGTAAAAGAACGTGTTTAAAATAAGAATATATCATGATTCATCAGAAGTCCTACTGCATTTCAGTATGCTATTCTCTGGATCACATGATTTTCAAGCTTACTACTAGTTTGGACTAAGATCTTTTTCGTCTCCCCCAGAAAAAGAAACACAAGATCCTTCTGGTGATAAAATGTAGCTCTGTTGCTTAAACATAGGTTTCCCTACTAAAATCTTTCAAAAAGGAAACATACATAATTTCAGGAAAAAAGGAAAAAAAAAAAAAAAAAGGTTTAAAAGATTTGTTTTTTAAAGGGCAACAGCATAGTCGGGATAGTCAATTGAGACAGTAGAGAAATTAATTGTTTAGTTATCAATGTACAGTTGAAGATATTTCAAGGAAAAGAGCACTTCAATATAACAGAGAATCCTTGCAAATAAATAATTTTTTTTAAGTTAAGGAGATGAGAAATTTGATCCAGAGTTCACTGAAGACCACGGGAATTATTAATTCTGCCTTACTGAGCCCACAGTGAAAAGATTTGGGATGCAATCATTTCCAAGCAAGTTTTAATTGTTGTTGAATATACTTGCATGCTGTAAGTGGGAGGCATTACCAACAGAGATGGGGACATTCTTGGCAGTAAAAAGCTTTGATCAGGCTCTTTTTTAGACAGATTAGTCATGATGAATAAAACTAATGGCTAGCTATATCCTGCTTTGGTAAGAAACAAGTCTTTTGAACTGCTATTGCCATTAGTTTTCTGTATAAAAAAAAAAAAAAAAACTACATCTTGAAAACAAGGTATTACATTAAAAGTAATACAAAATTCTAAAAGCCTTCAAATTAGGCCTCCTTAAAAGTTACACGTGACATTTTAGTCTCTGTGTATATGGTAGTCAGTCAATTTCCCTTCGTCCTCCTGAGAGTCACATTATCACTGCTGTATTTAAGGTCAGATGTGCAGCCACACACTTTTAAAAAGGGCCAATGTAAAAGACAATTTAATACAAAACTCTGAATTCTGATGGTTATGAGCACAGCCAACATCTTCACTTTTAAATACATCTCCCACTTACCACCAAGAGGAACATCTTGATGTTGGGTTTTATCTTTTCTCCACTCAGAGACAACATCTAGGATGGCATTGAAATGAAAGTCCATACGTTTATCAATAGTGGGATCTGTTATCCTTCCACCTTCCTGGATCAAGTCACATTTCTCCCCTAGTTTGTGCATTTTAATGCCAAGCTTAAGAAAAAGACATTTTATTGCTTTTTAAATATGGAAAAACTACAGTGCCTAGCCTGCTCAAAGTTATTTAAAGAAAGGTGAATCCCTCAGATTTAAGCGATGTCACTCAAAAAGCATCCATGACTTTAAATAATTAGTCAGATTAACTCAGACTCTCATCCTCCTAGCACTGAAATACCAACAGCCCTTCTATCCCTTAATTGTCAACAAACCATGTCTCCCCACTCCTCCATCCTTTTCTATATCGTGGATTCTCTGAAACCTAGTCTCCAACTTCCCCATCAAGTCAGGGGCTAGAACAGAGTTGTTGGGTCTGTTCTCAGTCACGATGAACCAGTTTCCTTCATTTTTACCTTGCCTTATCTTCTTTTTGCCATTGAAATCAGTTCTTTTCCACAGCTTTCTGGTAACTTATCCCCCAACAGTTCCCTACGAGTCAGGAATCAACAGGATGCATCTCGCCAGATATTGCCCATTTTGTTAGCAAACAAGCAAAGAAAGAAACGATTTTGAATTAAACCTAGTATCTTGCTCTGCTTGTCCAGCTTGTATCAAACACCCAACAGACCTAAGTCAGAGAACAGACTGTATGTTCCACAGTCGGTCTGGAGAAAATAGCACTAGAATAGCTCTAATTTCTTCCTAGGGCCTTGTTAACTTGAACTGCACCCCAGGGTTTTTTTGCATACCCTCACATATCTCCAAGGCTGTTGCTCACCAATGCAGATCAAGATAGAGCTGGACTTTGAATCAAAGATGACATCAAAGACCACATGGGAATGGGCACCCAACGTGTATTCAAAAGTCATCGCTCCTCACCTCATAACTAAAACGTGACTTAGAACCAAAAAATACATTTTTGTTCTTCATGACACTGTAGAGCACTACACTGTTAGAACAACACGGGCTGGATGTGCATGTCTTCCTGAACAAACTCCAGATTCAAGGTCCACTTGGGGAAATCCTGCTTCCTACTCAAACAATCAAGCTGCATTGCTTTTGCAGCAGTAGCTAGTAAACTTATTAAGCGTTATTTGTGCAGAATCAAACTAGAAATAACAGAGGCCAAGCCAAGGCAAGTCTATCATGGACATAGGTATTGCAGCAGCACAGCAACAGCCTCCCACAGTAAAGCCCTTCTCAGCTCCAATGATTTGCCTCTACTAGAATCAGCGGGCTACCAGGAGCCTTTTTACATTTTTATCTCCAGACAAGGGCAAAAATGTGGTTACTTCTGGTTCTGAAGCTGAAGCCACCCTAGCTAGCTTTACATAAGGTGCCTGAGATCGTTCCACAGCCCTTGTCTGTCCCCAGCTGTTACCAAAGATAGGATAGCAACGTGGAGTTTACTTGAAATGCAGAAGAGCATTTTAATCATGTCATGAAAAAGGACTCCCACCCTTACCCACCCACCCACGCCTGGCTTTTAACAACACTTTTGCACTAACGATAATGCATGGCCACGGTAGGGAACCCACTTGCTCACACATTAGTGCCATGGGGTTGTTGACACATCCGTTGACAATTTGGGCGCCTCTTCCAACAGTGACTCCCGTGAATGTCTTATCATCCCACACTCGGCCACCAATTCTGTCCTTAGCTTCTAAGACAATGACCTGTGACAGAATGCAGTTTAGGAAATTGTGAGGCATGATTATAATAAACATATCTGCTCAACTGCAGAGCAAGGCGGAAAACAAAGCAAAACTGGACAATCAAACTAAAATCCATCAACACTAACAATCTTAACACTATTTTTGTTTCTTGATATAGCTCATTTATGCATTTAAATTTTAATGTAAAGGTTATTCTTTAGGATATATATACACACATAAAATAACTGATACTTTAAAAAGCAACCGTAGTTTAAAAAAAACAACAAAAAAAAACTTTTTTTAAAAAGGTAAAGACATATTTGGAAAATCTAAAAATTGGAGTTCAAGGTTTGCTAGAGACTTTTAAATACAATTATCTGACTACAGTGTCCACCTTAGGACCTCTATAAACCTTTTGGAAAAGTTTATTCCTGTGGTATTCCGAGAATACTTTATTGTCATATTTCTGTCATTTACACATACTTTCTTCAGCATACACCACTTATCATAGTCAGACACAGGATACTGGACTGAATGGATATTTTATCTGACTGAATATGCTTATTATTATTTACTTTTATTATATTTTTGTCTTTAGATAAGTCTTTAATAAAAAAAAAAAAATCAATCTGTCCAGAACAGCAGAAAGCAATAGGAAAAAATAAAGACAATGTAAAAAAATAATTACAATATATTTCATATATTAAAAAAAATGTCCTGCCAGTTGATAATTACATATTTTACTGCAGGAGGGCTTTCCACAGGACTTGGTGGACAATAAGGCTGCACTGCAATTTGCTCTTCAACAACCAATGAATGAGATAATGGCGCAATAGGATCTGGGGTTTCGCTTTAAAAAAAAAGTTTAGGAAAGTAACGTGCTCATTCATTTCCTTAAGCATCAGTCCTGCAACATTTCATGCACAAAGAGTCCCACAGATTTTCATAAGAACACTCTAATGTGTTAAATTATGTCAACATGTAAATATTGTGGGATCACGCCGGTAATGACAAATAGGAGGGGAAAGGGAGATGCACATTTTTAAATTAAAAAACAAATAGGTACATTAAATTGCACAAAGGAGAGAAAATGTCCTCTCTTTTAAACATCCATCATCAACAGTTTTATTATTTGGACATGAATATCCCTGTCTTCCTTATGCTCCCAACCCAAGTCTGTGCAAAATATTCAGTACTTGCTTTGCTGGATTTTAGATAAAAGTAAATGCTGTCTTTAACAGCAGCTTTACTCAATAAAACCCTAGATTTCACAAATTAATTAGAATGCCCTATACTTAGATGTTTATAACAAGAATATTGTTATGCTATTATATTTTCAAACATTTTCAAAGCAGAAGTCTGATTTTTTCAAGTAATGTACTCTCAACTTTCTTACCTTAATTCCAAAGTTGTGCAGTTGTCGAGCTGCTGCTAATCCTGCTGCACCAGCCCCAACAATAATGACAGATTTCTAAAAAATAATAAAATACTTAAATAAATATAAATAGTCAGAGCTAAAATAGAAGTGATCATTGCACACAATTCTTGCTAAATTTTAAATACCCACGGATTTCAGAATTTAAGTGGTCTTGTCCTCTAATGTAATCATTTAGAAATGATACTGCATTTAATATACAGAAAAGGCCAATTGTAGCTTTGAAAAAAAGTTAAAGTTTTTAGGCACTTTAAATTCAGATGTCTTGATTTCTTTTAACTGGAACAGCTGAAGTTATCAGGCAACTAACACGCTTTGTAACAATTTTAATCACAAATTGGGTTGACCAATAAAAACTATTTTATAAATTGTGACCACACAGAAATATGCTTTCCATATGTAAATCAACTTACTATTTCTAGGAGGTAATCCATTACAGAACATGTTCATTCTACAAGTTTCTGTGTGCTGTCATACAGATTGCTACTCGTAAGGATGTACCCTTTAATCATAGCTCTTGCAACCAGAGAAGGAAATTCGTGTTATATTCTATGGAATATAATATGGAAGCTGTGGTGTGCTACAGCATTAAGCCACAAGAAGAACCGAGGCATACTGAATGTGGTTCCCACAGTTCCCATCCATCTAAAAAGCGAAAATCCACGGGACTGGACTTCATAGATGTCTGGGTGAATACAAACTGTGCTGGCAGACTCCAGTGTCTGTAATTTCCATAAGCACTGAAGGCAGATGTGGAAGGATCACGTGAAAAACAAGCAATATGTTTGCTTTTAGATGCAGTTATGACTTAAATGACAAATAATGAGAAAAAAGAAAAAAAAAAAAAAAACACGCACCATGTAGTTTTATAGCATTAATAACACAGGGATTTTTACAGCTACTTACATTGTGGTATTCTTTAGGAAGAAGATACTGGTCAGGACTGACTGATAAAATCCCTGTATTAATTAGTCCTTTCCTCGTCATAAAATAAAGTATCCTCTCCATTTCCTGTACACAGCGAATACGCACAAGCCCCCGTACAATGATATGATGGATACATTTTTGAGGAGTAAGAGCCTCCTGTAAAAACAAAAGACACAAAAAAAAGGAAATGTTGATAGCCAAATATATTTAATATTTTCACATTGGCAGCGTATTTAAACTGTAGACCAGATGTTAAGGTTAATCGTGACTCAGAGAGGTTTCTGAGAGCATTTTCAAAGCAAGCTTTATGGAAGTTTCTTGCTAGCCAGCTGTACAGACGAAGGTAACAATTTATCTCTTCCAACCTTCCTGGAGATAGAAAGCTAGACTGACACAGAATAAAAGCATGAGTCTAAAAGAAACTCTTGCAAACTCCACAGTATGCTCTATGAATACAGCAGTGGCCTTGAAATCCATCACAGACTGCAAAATGAATCTACCTGGTGGCAATGGTCAGTGGCATTCTAGTAAAATCCACACCGAAATAGAATTCAAAATAAAAAAATAGATCAGTATCCTAAAGCTTCATATTAATCAGGATATCAGTATCTGAAAGCTTCAGTATGTGAAATTCTAGCTGGCTTTTGAGTTCATTTATATTGAATATGACAGAGGCAACGCGACTGAAGTAGCATTGTAGTGTTAACATAAATGAAAAGACAATCATGCCCTTGTCAAATGTTCATACAAAAAAAATCTCCAAAACCTCCAAAAACACCTCAACACATCCAAAACATTGTTTAGAAATGTCCAAGCGTCCCTTTAAAAGCTAATAGCTGGGCAGACTTGAAAGTTTTAATGCTTATAACATTTTTATATGTGCTGCAAAATAAGCTAGGCATTAAAACTGGAGGGGAAAATAAATTAAAAAAATGCATAAATAATAAAAAAGGAAAAAAAAGTCTTAGAAATGTTTTCCAAAAGGACAGGAACAGGTTTTCTGGTGTACAGGATATATCTAAGAAGAGAGTCTAATCCCTTTGCTCTCTTCCCCTCAAAATCTCCACATCCCATAGCAGTAGCCATTATTTGTAAGCAAACAAATTAACTTCTAGCATGTCTTACCTTGCAGTTTGTGTACCACAGAGCCAAAATCAGGTTTCTCAAGGCCAAATACATGGTCGGGTCTCGTGAATATTCTGGGAACTCATAGAGCTCATCCAGTTCCATGACATCCGGCCTCACACAAAGTGCTTTCCCACATTCATTGGGCTGGTAAAAAGGCTGGAAATATTTGTTCATTCCTGCAACTGAGTAAAGACACATGGAGAAAAAAAGAAAGAAAAAAAAAATGTCATATTCCATTGTATCTTTTTATCCTTTTCCCTTTACGAGCAGCGAAGCATCCCAACCTCTAGCCACTTTTGGAATGATTTCATTCGTATCACTCTCCCCTCTTACCCTCCAGGCTGTGTGGTGCTAATTATTGTCCTGGTACCTGATGTGTCTTGGACCTGTCAGAGCTTAAGCTTTGCTAGAGAGAAACACTGTGTGCCCTCAGATGCCGTGACAGGTCCAACATGGAACAGGATCTGAATTCAAGTCCAAGGTCTAGCACCACTGTACCCCTGAACCACTTTCATCTTCAGCTCCCAACACCACCCAGGGTGAAGAGTAACTACAAGTAATCCTCCTCCATGTGCAGCAATGGTAGCTCTGCGTAATGAAGTTGGTTTTCTGTTTGTTAAGCAGATGAGCATCCATTCAATAGAGTAGTGGATTTATTTTCAGCACCTAAGGACAGCAAAGGATGCTAGGATGAGACAGAAACTGAACTTTCCTCAAAGCACTCCCTCTGAGCTAGCATTGAAGTGCATCATATGGATGAGTATGGGAATTCTGCATTACCTTTTTCCGTGCCAGGCCTATTTTGCAGATCAGCACACCCAGGCTATCAGTCTCACAGAAATGTTACTAGCAAAAAAGTTAACCTAAGCTGAATCCAAGTGCCTTAAGAAACCCAATCCTTTTCTCCAAACCCCAAAGATCGCCAATATCAAAACTAGCAGAATCACATTTTGTTTTTATAAATCTTTGTTTCCTTAAGAAAGCAAATGATTGCTAAGTACCCACATACTAATTTCCCATTTGTATTAAAAAAAATAACAGGTACTAATCCAAAAGCCTACGAGATCTGTGATTACACCTTAAATAAACGCCATGAGAAATGTGTTACCTTTATCTTACACACAAATAAATTGCAACAAAGAAGTACAGAGGCAGTCACACAGAGAGGGTGTATTAGTGCTGAGAACAGAACCGGTGTTTCTGAGTCAGGAGCACTGTGTGCCTTATAAACTCGGTTATAAGACAAAATTCATCACACCTATTTAAGCAACAGAGCCCTGCAGATGG
This sequence comes from Aythya marila, assembly GCF_965140915.1. Taxonomy (NCBI): domain Eukaryota; kingdom Metazoa; phylum Chordata; class Aves; order Anseriformes; family Anatidae; genus Aythya; species Aythya marila. The sequence continues at coordinate 51,876,474 of NC_139043.1, forward strand.
CTCTTACCAGTCAAATTAGGCACGCTCTTTAGGTGCTCTAACTTCACAAGGTTGGATTCACCAGGTAAACGATTAGTGCTGGTACAGGATGGACTCATGCCCACGCAGTCTGGATAATATGCAGCTAGAAAGGGAGCTGCCACACTGTCTTTCAGCAAAGGAGGGAGTATGAGCATGGAGTACCACCAATGGTCTGAAACTTCAGCCACTCTCTGGCCAAGCGGAGAAGTGAAGGAAAGAGGGGAGAAGAGAACACGTCAGTACTTTGAAAACGTTGGAAAATGAACCAATTCCCCCCTCCCTCCAAAACTGAGACCAAAAAGCACTAGAAGTACCAATCTCAGAATGGCAAGTCAAAAAGACATTTTCTCTCCCTCTTTCCCCTTCCTCAGCCTGACACAGAAAACCTGCAGTCTGAACATCTTCCTCAGAAACAGAGCTGAACCTTCACAAACTCCACGCCCATGTGGAAAGCAAACAGATGAGACGTACCATGATGATAACCTATGCCTCATCAGGCCCTTGAGAAAACATTTACAGTCACTTATGCATCCAGAAATCTGAACTTAGAAAAGTCTAAACTGTTCAATTTTATTTAGATTCTGCTATCCCCATCCAAGACCTTCTAAAACCCTAACAAATGCTAACGATTCAGCCTTGTTTACAAAGCAAACATGCATTAAGGAAACAAAAGCACCAAGCTCCTCCAAGAGTCAACAATAATCTTGGACAGGTGTCCTGAGCCAGAGGTACCTCAGAGACACTTGCCAACAACATCTTATTGAACATCAGATCATCCTCGATCTGAAATGCGGGGTTACACGGTCATAAAGTCATTGTAACACCAACACACATCAGGTTTTGTGTGGTGGGCGAGAGGAGAGAGAAAACATGGTTTGGTGTTCTTTTGCAGCTTTCAAAAAGAGGAGACTAGTCTGACTAAAGATAGAAAGCACCTGGAAGACAGGGAAATTTGGGGGTGGGGATTGTTTGTTTGAAAGCTGGCAACTGAATGCTGTTGTTTTGCCTGATCAAAAGAGAGGATTAGGAGAAAACTTTGAACCACTGATCACAACCCAAAGACACCAAGAACCACCTGAAATCTAACTGGTAGCGAGGGAAGAGAGGAAAAAGATGAGAAAGTGGAAAGCCCGAGGCTCTGTTGCAAATAGTGTTTGACAGTTTCCTGAGCAAAATGCATAAATGCTACTAAAATTGGCCAAAGGACAAAGAAAAGACATATGTCATGCTTTAGGGTTGGTTTTATATTCTAGAATAAATGAGGAGGAACAACCACTACTCACCAAGTCCTCAGGCATGGAACACTGGTCTGAGCCCTCCGTCTGAAAGAAAAGTCAATTGAGTCAGAGCTATTCTTAGGCTGTGCGACAAAAATTCAATATAAAACAAAGCAATTTGGCTGTGGCACAGTTCCTTAAACATAAAAACCAAACCAAAGAATTCATTAGTGTTAGCTTTCTGTAGCACAGGCGCTTGTATTAGTAAAAATAAATACTAGAGAAATGTATAGTTAAAAACACAACACACCATGAAACCAAAACACCCTAGAAAATGTTTCTCATTTGTTAAATAAAATAGTCTCTACTGACCAGACGTTAAGATATAGGTCTTATTCCATGAAATGGAGTGGAACACTGAAACAAACAAATTGGGGAGGGAAAGGGGGGAATTTAGAGAGAAATTCTGGGAAGATTCCACATTTTTCAGAGAGAAAATCTTCCAGTCTAGACTATAAAAACAAAGTTCTCTCATTTATTTTAAGAATATCACAAAGTTCCAAGATGAAATGCCAATCCTTTCACATGGTCAGTGTTTTCATGTTATGTTTTTAGCTATAACAATTCTATGGCACTGTAAGGACTCTCAAATTTCAGGAGTTACCTTCAGGCCAAAACTGAATATTCTCCATTTAAAGCCGCACGACAAACTTGCTAAAAATTAATAAAAGCTCATTGAGCTTTTCAAATGTTTTCCTCAATAGTAAAGTATGGCCAAACAAAACAAAACAAAACACATATTTTGGTGTATGTCTATTTTATACATGCTGATAGTCTTTTAGTAGCTTTAGAATGAGTGATTTTATAGTTGACTGCAGACAGAAAGTATTTCAGATGCTTCTTTCTTGATATTTTCACTCAGGAAACAAAAAAAAGCCAAACAGCTTGTAGGCTTTTAAGCCATGCGGCTCTCCAGGCCATCGGACACTTGTTTCGAAATTAGAAACATTAAGCAGCAAAACAAGAAGTAATTTATGTCTGCAAACAAGAAAAATGTACTTGTTAGTTTCAGAATGAGCAAAAGTCTTCTATGCTACCTTGGTGGAATTGTTTAGTTTCATACCACATCTGTATGTTTTTGCTATCTGTGGTGTCAGCTGGATTTCCTTTGTCAGCTGACGCCATTTACCACATTCTGGCTTCGTGCACTGCACCTACAAGTCGAAAAACAAACATGTTTTCACTCGTTACTGACTGATTACAGATAAGGTTAATGAAGCATAACTAGCTGATCAGAAAGAAGGTAGACATGAGGAAATTGTTAAACACAATTGTTAAATTCATTCTCCTGTAACGCTCAGGACATCAGTAAGACGTTTGGTATACGTAAACATAAATCTTGGGTCAATCTCCTGTAAGACTGTATTTCAATACAGAACCTAACTCCAAAATTGATTCAATACCCAGTTACACTACTGTCTGCAGTGGGCTTTCCAGGTGTTGCTGCAAAAACAGATCATTTACTATTTCAAAAATAATAATATTTTTAAAAAAAAAAAACTTCCTTCTATTCCCGTATCTCCTCTTCTCCCTTTACCAGGGAAATTATCTTGAGCTTTTCCCAAGCCCTCTGATACTAGAAAGCCCATCTGAAAACTCAGCTGACATACTGCTTGATCATACAATATCAGAAAGTCTTTCAGGGCAAGAAATCAGGAGAAGATAGAAAAGAAGGGGCAAGGGGAGCTCACTTAGGCATCAGAACAAAACCGCATACCTTCTCAGGCTACCATCACACTGAAATACACCCTCTTACATAAATCACTCTCTGTCTTACCCAGTAAGGAAGCTGTTGATCAGCCATGAAGGCTTTTGGACTGGGCTCGCTTTTACCATTACTTGTCCAAATCCTTTTCCAGGCAGTATATTTCTCATAACCATCTTTATGGCTAAGAAGAAAGAGAAAAGAATATAGCAAGCAGTCGGAAAACTGAATGATCTATTTCATTTTAGGCAACAGTGGTTATTTTAAAATTAAACATTTTATATAAGGACAGAGAAATAAGGCTGCAGAGCTCTGTATTTTCCTATTAAATGCAGAGGAAGTCATGGCTTTTATGATAGCAATAAAGAGCATCCTGACCGCTATGTCCTCTTGATAATGAGCAGACTTCCTGGAATCTGAAGTCTGAAGAGAGCTACAGGTACTGCTGAGCACACAAGTACCCGAGAGCCTCAGTAGAGATGGACTCGACTCCCACACAAATGGAAAGGAGCTTGGAGCCTGAAGTGTTCTCTGAGACTCCAGACACTGAACTGCAAGCGTGAAAGCCTTGCTGATTGTGGTCATACACAGAGACAAGTTCTGCTGAATTCACATTGCAGAGTGAATCTGCTAACTAAGAGAAAATGGACGTACTTAAAGCTCTTCTCATCTTTTAAAATTCTCTGCTGTCATTTTAAAAGGGAGGAAAGGTTCAGAATAACTGTCCCTACAAAACACCTTGCACAAAATAACTGGTTTTGTTCCTGATACATATTCATGTAGATGATTAGTCCATACAACACCTGCAGTTTTACCACCAACAGCTAAGTGTAACTTCCGATCAAGCAAGCACAGAGGACAAGACTTGGTATTATACATGTGTATATTAGGTTTCAGCACTTGTATCATCTGTCAAAATTTAGTAAGAACTGAAAAGGCACAACCTTAATTGGCCAGTCTACCTTCGGTAATAGTGGTCAAAGCATTCATTGCAGAAGTGTTCCCCACAGGAAAGATGATACCATCTCGATGTATAACCATTTTTAGCACATCTGTAAAACAAGAGACATAGAAATAGCTTTATGAAACATTTCAGAAAAAAAAAAATCTCTTGACAATAGCACATTCTAGAATGTGAACAATATCTTCAGGACAAGCCAGGCCATTATGTTCCATTCATGAAGGCTGACTTGCACGAGGCACTACAGCCACACTAATAACAATAACGAGAAGATCATTTCAATTGTCTCAGACATTTCCAGTTTCCGAACTAAGCAGCACCAGATGCAAAGGAGGCAAAGCATACACAATACACAGTTTTACAGTTGGTCTGGCTTCCAGCAACTTCCCTCCAACAATGGTCCACTGAGCCTTTCTTTAGTAGCCTTTAAGCAGATGGTTCCTGGACACGAAATAGAGTTGCTTTTACACTATGTACAGCAACACACAAAGCATTTTCCAAGTGTCCTTCTCTGTAGGAACTTTACCCTTCTTTTGCCTTTTTATTTTTTATTTCATTCTGATCTTAGTGCAGGGGTGAGAGGAAGTCATTTCAATGAGTGTTTTTCGTGTATGGGTAATCGATCGATTCGTAAGTCATTACAACATCTAGTCCCCAGAACAGCTGACAGAACTATACATGCAAATCTGAACGCAAAACAGATGTTGCCTGATTTTTTAACGTGACCAAGTTGGCTGCAATTTTAACCCAACGAGAGGAAACCCTGAGGAATCCGTTACACATTCTGGGCATGTATTCCTGATACACTCTTGGAAAGAAATATCCATTACCAAAGATTATATTAATTACGCAAAGCGATCACTCTTCACTTAGAAAACTCTCATTAAACTCAATGAAATAATTCAAACTCATGAGGTAAAAAACAGTGGCCTAAGCTACTAACTGAAATAGCTAGAAATGAAATGATCTCATGTCAAATAAATGATACTGAAAGCACATATTCTAGGGGAAAGATATATATCTACCACAACATTAAAATAACACTTCAGAAACATGACTATGTGATATCTGTTGTTTCCTAAATAAAAAGCAAATCACCAACACAGATTTCTCAGGTGTCTGAATTATTTTACATCATTGAAGAATAAATAAAACAAGGAAAGTGTGCCCCAATTAGCTAGGGAGGGGATGATGCCATGTAATTACAGTCTGCCTACTGCATCCCGAGATCTAATATCTTTCTCATTGCAGATACTGAATGCACAGTACTGACAAGATGCATCTCCAGGGTAAGAATGCAAAAGGACTGTCCAAAAGTCATGAACGACTTGAGAACAAAGAGTTCAAATAAGCACGATTGTCTCCCAAGACCTAAAACGCAAAGCTGAGACTCTCACTTCAGACTGCAAAAACATTCCAAGAAATTTCTGCATTTGTCGGTTTCTGCAGTACATGATGGTTTCGTTTTCCATCTCAAAAGCACGTTTAGCTTCCTCAGGCTACCCTTGCATGCTCTCAGTTTCACAGAAGCAAGGTGTGTTCCAGAAGACACCCTTAATAGCATCAGTAATCTTATTCTAAGCTAAAGACACGCTGTATCAGATTTAGTAACTTGTGCAGAAGAAACATATCCACAAAAGGATAACTGTGGCACTTCCCTGGCATCTTAAGTCTCATCTTACTACCATTCAATATTCTGTCTACATTTAGAAATGAAGGGATATTTCAGAATGCAATGAAAATTCCAAATTTCAACTGCAACTTTAGAGAAGTCTATGAAAAATCAAATTAAAAAGGAACAAACCTTTCAGCTGCACTGGCAAAGCAAACGGGACATGTTGCGGTGCATCCAGCTTTTTCACACTTCCTATATTTCTTCTCTGACGCGTCGTCGTCATCGTCTGCTGCCTCAGCCGCTTTCTTCTTCACCTAATAAAGAATAGCTGAAATCTGACCAGAAATGACACGGTTGCGTTTTACACACAGTGGTGTTCAGATAGTTTTGCAGGTTGTGGCATAGCATTGAAAGTTTAAAACGATACAAACAAAACTTTCTGAATCCATTGTGAAGTAGCTGCAGCATGAAACAGCTGTCAAAGTAGGTCAGTTTTTCTACCAAAAAAAAAAAAAAAAAAAGAGTAAGGATGGAAATATCATTTAAAGCTAAAAATGCCTTGCCCTAGCTTCACTGATGCCACTGAAGAAATTATAAGCAAAGATTCCAGTTCAAATCATAGTTTAAGCTCCATCACATGTTAATGAGTAAGGCCTCAGGCGTTCCTTCTATTTCTCCTTCAGAAAAATCTCTTCTTCATATACTTATTGATATTAATTAGTGGCAATCTTCTCTGCACATCAAATAAAATATTAGGGCCGTGGGGGGGATGACTCCAGATACAAAGCTGTATACCATATGCCTCTTCTAGGCCTCAAAGGTACTGCATATTGTGTTGTTTTAGGTCTCAGTCTCGATTGGCAGACAGCCTTGTTTGGCTGCACAGAAAACTCTGATTGTATTTTTAACACATCAAGAATTTACTAGTTACAGCGAGCATTCCTCTTTTCTGAATACTCTTCATAAATAAGGAGCTTTGACTATTTCTTCACATAGTTAACAAATTCTCCCTCTCCCTGGATAAATACTCTGAGATGATCCACAGTAAAGCATTCTTTCTTTATAAACATAAACAGGAAAAATAAAATAAAATAAAATAAAATAAAATAAAATAAAATAAAATAAAATAAAATAAAATAAAATAAAATAAAATAAAATAAAATAAAATAAAATAAAATAAAATAACCATGTGTTTTAAAATTGTTATAAATACCTGTCTTCCAGAACTCCTCAGAGGAAGGTTGTCTGGAGACTGGTCTGAAGAACATGTCTTTTTCTTTGTTCGTACCCTTCCAGTTGACATTGTACTATTAGACCTGGGGGGGAAATAAATAAATAAATAAATAAAGCAACAGTTAAGGAAAATTTAAAATTAAATTGATTAAACTTGCAGAGCTGTCTAATCACCACTCTTAGAATGCTACTTCAGTCAGAGTTACCTAGATAAAAATCCGTTTACCTCGGCTATCAGTTCAGGGGAGAAAGGAGAACGAGGCACTATGAGGCACTATAAGATTGAACAACAATCTTATTTTAAACTAAATTCAGAGTTAAGATTAGATCCTGGAGTACATCCTGACAGGCTATTCCAGATCAGCATACCCTGGATTTCAATAATCTGATTTGTGTTTGCTTTACGTCAAGATCTGGACTGGAATTAGGGTTGGCAAAGTGAATAGACATCAGTCCATAATGTAAGCTTTGAAATACCAGTCTCCACAATGCTCTTCCTACTAACTACTGATTTATCGGTGGCAAGAGATTTGCACTGCAAAGCACTTTTCCAAACAGCCTGATCAAGAGATGTTTAATGCCAAGTGAAATACCATTTCCTAGACTCTCCTGTCTCACACCCTCCTGTAAAAAGGCATCAGAATGCAAAGCCTAAACAGCTGCATTTGCATGGCAATTTTAGGCAACTGGAATATCACAAACTTAGTTATTAAACATACTTTGGGAGAAAAAAAAAGAAGTTTAACACCACAAGATAGATCTATACTTGTCTTTAACTACATTGGTGGGAAAAGGAAGACCATAGTTCATCATGCAAGCTGGAAAGCATGTAGTGTGAGAAAGCATGCCAGAGATATGAAAGCACATTTAAAATGGCATTATCAAAGGCGTTCTTTTTGCAGGGGATAAAATAAAATAAGGAAAGCCTGGAGGAAGAATTAAATCTAAATGCACTCCACCACACAGAAAGGAAATGGAAATAAAACCCTTGTACTACAGCACTGAGTCACGAAGGTTATCTTGTTGCAGTAGGGACTAGTTTGCAATTTTTATTTTTTTATTTTTTTAATATTTCTGGAATTTCTCAATTCTCCCTGTTGTTCCAGGCCGCATCCTCCTCGTTCAAGCTGGGATGTGCTAGCAGTAGCTACGTTCACGAATTTTGCCAGAAGTAAAGGTAGCAGGAGGAGAGAACGAGCACCTTTACGAAGTTTCAAATGAAGCTGACATAAATCAAGTAAGTCGCTGCTTTATTCTGCCCTCAAGACAGAGGGAATTGATTTGGGTGCAGAAGGGAAGGGAAGATTCACACAATATATGTGAGAAGGGAAATGAGTTTGGACAAGCCAATACAAAAATTAATATTTTTTTTCCTATTAAATATATATATATATATGTGTGTGTGTGTATATATATATATGATTAGAGGGGAAAAAAAGGCAATGTTTACTCCCCCACAAAGCCAACAATGTTCCACCACAGCTTCCCCCACTGCACGGGGGTGGATGAGGATGGAAGGAGAGACAGGAGAGCCAACTGCTGGCATTTGCATGACATTTCCCCAAAGCACTGTGTAAAGCCCCAGGAAACGGTGCCTGTTCTCCTCTGGGGCTGTCCCTCTGGGTCCGGGGCACAACAGTATGGCTTTGTATCACCTTCGTGTATCCTCCTGGTGGTGGACACTAACTAACCTTCCCTAAATACTGTTGCCTTTCGGGCAGAGGCTCTGTCCTCCCCGCTGGCCCTGGCTGGTCTGCAGGTGGTCGCAGGAGAGGTGTGAGGATCCCAGGAGGCACACCGGTGCTGTTTCCTTGCATTTGTGACGGTGGGAGGGGAAAAAAAATGAGAGAAATGAGGCAGTTATGGCTCGCTCAGAAGTTCTCTGAGGATGTTGAAGGCTCAGGCAGGCCTCGGGTTTGGCAGGGCGGAGGCTGGCGGTAAGGGAGCCCGAATATATCTGCGCTGTCAGTGCTGCCCAGGGACGAGGAGGTGGGCAGGAGGCGACCGGCTAGCTGCAGGAAGGCCATTGTTATCCAGCTGCGTGTCACTTCGTCCCCAATTCCCCTCCAGAGACCCCACCGGCCTCACCCCACAACCCCCGGCTCCTTGGAGAGGGAGCAAACAGCGCGCACCTCACGGAGCTCGGGGGCTCTGCGCCCTGTGAGCGGGGTCTTGCTGGCTCTGCGCCCTATAAACGTGGTCTTGCTGGGTCTGAACCCTATAAACGTGGTCTTACTGGCTTTGTGCCCTATAAATATGGTGTTACCGGCCAAGGAAACGCGCCCCATGACAGGGGAGAGGGGGACACACGGCGTGCCCCTCGCGGCAACATTTCGCCCTGCCTGGCCTATAGGGGAAAGCCCCGCGGGGAGTTGACAGCAAGTTTGGCTTGGGGGGAGGAAAAAATAATAATAATAAAAAGGAAAGAGAGGAGAAATAAATTAAATAAAAGACAGGAAGAGAGAGGGGAACGGGAGCGAGGGGCCGCGCACACCTCCACACAGCTCGGGGCGCCGGCCCCAGCCCCCGGCCCCGGCCCCGGCCCCTGCCAGGCGCTCACCTCAGCGGCCGGAGCCCACATCCACGCGTGTCCGCGCCGCCTCCTGCTACAGCTGAGGGGAGAGGGAAGGGGAAGAGGAGAGGGAGAGGAAGAGGGAGGAAGAGAGAGGGAGAGGGAGGGATGGAGGGGGGCGAGGAGGTGAGGCGGGGGCGCGCTGCACCTGCCCCGCCGCCCGAGGGGGGAGAGGGGGCACTCACTCACCGCTGCGGCCGTCCCCAGCGCCATCCTCCTCCCTCTCCTCCTCCTCCTCCCTCTCCTCCTCCTCCTCCTCTTCCGCTCAGCACAGCGAGAGGGAGGCGCCAGCACGGCTCGGTGCGGCCCGGCCCCGCCACAGCCCCCGGTCCCCAGCCGGGAGATGGAGCGGGAGGGATGGGGCTGGAGACCCTTTTGGGGAGGGGGGCACTGCAGGCAGCGCAGCGCTCTGGCAAAATAGAGCAGGGCTCGTGTGTTGTGCCGGCTGACCCTGGTTTCTCTCCTTCTCCCACAGCCGCTGGAAATGGACGGCGCTGCTGGCGTGCCCGCCGAGCTGCAGGGCGGCCGTGCCCAGGCGGACAGGGTGCTGACGGCGCAGGACTGGCTGCACAAGTGGGAAACGGGGGCGGCCGCCTTCCACAAGGAGCACGGGCACCCGTACGGCACCGCCGCCCCCCGCCCCGGGCAACGGGGAGAGGGGCCCGGCCAACAAAACCCCCGAAAGCTGCAGGGGTTGTGTAGGGAAACGTGGGGAAACAGGCGCTGCCGGGACGTTAAAATAGCCCCGTGACATCCACTTGTTAAAAAATGGCAGCAAAAAAAGGAAAAAAAAAAAAAAAAAGAAAAAGAAAAAAAAATCATTGCATTTAGAGATACTGTGTTTTAGGTTGGATGTTTTAGGTTGGATGTTAGGAAGAACTTCTTCACTGAAAGGGTTGTGAGGCATTGGAACAGGCTGCCCAGGGAAGTGGTGGAGTCACCATCCCTGGAAGTCTTCAAAAGACGTTTAGATGTAGAGCTTAGGGATATGGTTTAGTGGGGACTGTTAGTGTTAGGTCAGAGGTTGGACTCGATGATCTTGAGGTCTCTTCCAACCTAGAAATTTTGTGATTCTGTGATATTCCACCTTAAATCACGTTTTAAAGTTTAGGCGACCTGGCTAAAAGCCGTAAGTTCTCTGCTGCAAAGGCTCCGCGCTGCTGTCATGAAAACAGGGCCTAAAGCAGCACTGGGGCAATTATTGTGCCCTGGGAGAAAACCCAATTATTATCCTACAGGAGAAAACCCAATTATAAGTTCTTGTAACCAACAAAACTTACACTTCAGGCGTGTATCGATGATTGATCCAGGGGCTTAATCATCGTCCTGTTTAAGCTGCCTGCCGTGGCCCGCTTAGAAGTGGGTAAGTTGGGTTTGTTTACCCGAGAAGGCAAGCAAACAGAAACCAGGACAAATTTGCTCAACAGAAATGAAGTTCACTTTCCGAGAAAATGGAAGGTGAATGTTCATAGCTCTAGCTTTTACTTCTAATAGCATTCCTAACTGGCTGTGTATCCCATCGTGGAGTTTGCGTGTTACCTTGTAGCGCCTGGCTCTTGGTGGGCCAACGCAAAGTGAAAAATGTCTGTTCTTCTGCAGGCTGCTGAAGAAGTACCTGGACATGCTCTTAAGTGGCAGGAGTGGACTGAGGATATTTTTCCCACTTTGTGGTAAAGCAGTAGACATGAAAAGGTATGAAACGGCACAGATTACAACAGCAAAAATCTCAGTGATGTGGGGAGGGAGGGAGGGAGAGGGGGAATTCCCAGCCCTACAACAGCTGGCGGCAGACTGGAGGCTTGCTCCGTTTCATTTGCTGGCACTTGGTTTAGTGGTGTAAATGGGATGGCTGAGGAATAACCTGAGCATCCCTCTGACCGCCCTGAGTTCAGCCTGGGGAATGCCGGATTTGTGACAGACAGAGTGGCAGAAGCTGTGCCCTAATGGCTGCTTCATTTTTTGGCGATGCCGGCTTAAATGGCTCCTGGTGAGCCTGGTTGTGCCAGAGCATGTGCTCATGGGACCATGCGGCATGTCACACCTGGGAATTTAGGTGATTTGGGCTAAATACAACTTCTTTTTTTTTTTACGTTTCTTTATGTTACTTTCAATAGTTGTTGGCTGGGTTTTAATTTATTTTTAGGGGCTGTGTAAGCCTGTGCTGCTCCCTGGGGGTAAAGGACACAAGTCAAATCCACCCCAACTGATCTACACCCCCCAGTTAGCCCCAGTGACAACAACTGGTCATGGTGATGGGTTCCTAAGCTGACCACAGGCCCCGAGGCATGCCACTGCCTCAGTGAGGACCCTCACCCTGCTGCCTTGTCACACTGAGCGCCACTGCCAGGGCAGTCTTCCTTTCCACTGCGCTCATAGAAAGTAATGATTAAGCGATGGGATATAAATAAATCTGGTGAGACCCCATCATCCCCTTAAACTCTGATTGTGCAGGGGTGGTGTTCAATAACGTGAAAACTCCAGAAAGAGGAGACACACCAGTGCATCCTAGAACCAGGCTTGAGCAAGCATTTCTCTAGCAAATACATATTGAGGTGCACGTACAGTAACGGCCTGAGCTGTGGGCCTCAGTAAACCTGGGACCTCTCTGCTGCGTGCAGGCTGGCTGACCTGGGACACAGCATTGTCGGCGTGGACATCAGCGAGCAAGCGCTGAAGGAGTTTTTTGCAGACCAGGGCCTGCCTTATTGCGAGGAGCCAGTCCCAGGGATTGCAGGAGCAAAGAAGTTGCAGGTATGTTTCCTGCGTTGCCAAATGGTCTGGTGTGGTCAGCCACGCAATGCAGGCATAACCGAGCAAACAAGTCCTTCTGCTTTTATGCCACTGTCTTGCTGGTAATTGTTCATTTCTCCTAATGAGGTCTGAAAAGAAACACTGGGTTGTAGTTTTGCACTGAGAAGTTCTTGTTTTGAGCTTATTACTTTGTCTTTCTTTTCACATAACTTTGGAAGGCCTAAATGTGAAGTTTAGAGGATAGCATATTTCAAAATTGGACAGTCACATGCTTTGATAGATCAGAACCTCTATGGAAGGGATCAGGAGGTGTACCTTGGTTTAAAAAATATATATATTATTATCTCCATGACACTTAAGTGTATATTTAAAGATGTAGTTTGCTGATGAATATCGTTTCTCTTTCTTTTCATCCTAGAGTACCTCTGGAAACATTTGTCTGTACTGCTGCAGTATTTATGATTTGTCCAGGTAGGAGTCCACAGTGTGTTCTACAATTTTCTATAGTCAAATATGTTCATACTGTCAAATTATTTTATTTGAACCAGATCCTCTCCAGAAAACTCTTATTAACTTGTGTGAAAAATGTGAATAGCCAATATCCAACAAAAATTACCCCTGCTGTTGACCATTAGGTAAAGATGGCAACTAAATATCTTTAAATGGGCTTGTCTAAGCTGTCATCTGAAAGTTATAGTAAACCATGTTTGCTTTTGCAGTAAAAACAAATTGCATTCAATATTATTGATTGATTCTACAAGGCAAAATCCTAGCACAATCCCTTACTCAGAGTAGCTTAGTGAAAGTGAAGAGAATATACCAGAGGTGTTGTCTTAGACAGCTTTTCCCGTAATTAAGTACTAAATATATTTTTTCCCAAATTATTTGATTAACGTATTCATGAGTAAGCTGTACCCATTGGTTATGTGCCCCATGCTTTACTTATACTTTTCTCAGTGGGCTTAGAGTACTTAACATCCCTCCAGTTTATGTCCCTTTTAAAATATTGTCAATCAGTGACTGCACGTGCCTTTAAAAACATGGCTCAACTTATTAAAATCTTCTTAAGGATTTTAGTGCTAAAATGTCCTTATTTCTTATTCATCCTTTATCAGTTACAAGACACAATGGAAAATGCAAAATATTTCAGCACAGTCCACGCTACTGTCTCCAGAAAAATATTTCAGCCCACTGTTCTCTGTGGCCTCAAAGTCACTTCTCAGATCTTGGGGTGGCTTTGCACCTGACTTCCTGCTCAGCTGCCAGCTGGTGGGGAATTTTGCAGAGATTACACAGAGTTGTACAGAGACTCTCATGGCCTCTAGCATAGAAGACTCTGCCTTGGACAGTAATGCATCTGGTTTATTTGTCCCCAGAAGACGTTCACAATAGGCGCGTGTAAGTCTGTCCTGAAATGTCCCCAGACCTACATCAGTGCTGGGGTAGCTGGAGACTGGAGAGCATGCAAGAAAGGGATGCTTCTGGTTTTGAAATGTATCTTGAAGGAAGCTGAAGATGCCCAGTGTCCTCTGCTGTAGTTCCTTCCTCTTGTATTTCTTACTCTGACACAATTTACCCTAGAGTTTAAGGTTTTGGTGAGGTTATGTGTGTTCATACAAACAACTGTCAGTAACAATTTGTTCCCTGGCTGTTCAATTAGGAGGAGGAGGTCAAGTCTTGATCTTTATGTGGATGGGCTTTTCAGGGAGTCAACATGTACAGGAATAATAGGTCGCTTAGGACACAAGAACACAGTGCTTGCTTTATGGTCCCCTTTGTATTCATTACTGGAGACCAAAGTCCCCTAGAGAATAGAGTGCTGCGAAGACTTCTGCTGTTGCAGCCGTTTGGTTCAGAGTGTGGATATAAGGAGTCTTGCAAAAATGAACACCTTGGAACGGATGGGCAGTATATGAAAGCGACTTTGTAGATACTGCCTGGTTTCCTCCTCACCTTTCCCCCATGATGTAGCTTCTTGCTGTGTCGAGTCCTGTAAGCCCCTCTAGCTGCGAGCTGACAAGCTGCCCAGGGACTGCTCGAGCTTCTCGTCTGCAGTTTTTGAAAATTTTTGTTCTAAGTTCGGTAGCAGGTAGCATGGTAAAATCTCTAACTTCCATCGTAATACGGTGGAATGATACTACGAAGTAAACCAAAAATAGGTAATTAGTGAAAACTTCAGTTGCTGTTAATGGGCCCAGTAGATAGGTCTGTCACTCGCAAAACAAATTGGCAGGTACGTGTTCTGGATGCGTGGTTCTGTGCTGGGTGCTGCTCTGACAAAAGCACAAACCTCGTTCCCTGCAGCAGTCAGCAGATACCTGTGACTACAAAAATGCACACACAGTTCTAGTTTCTATGTACAGACCATTTGATTAATTACCCAGTAATTATGGAAATTAAACTTATTTCTCTCTTGCCGAGGCTGGCCTGCAAACAAATCCTTTTGATCTCCTCGCCTGGCATTCATTAGGGGAAAACTCAGATCTGCTTGTGACCTTTGTCAGAATGAGACATTTCAAAGGCTCTTGCTGGTTAAAGAGTAACAGGAATTACTGCTTTTTGTGGGGACTCTGGGAGGTGTGTTAAACAGTTATGTTACACAATCATCTTACGTTCTAATACAATTATAGCTACCAGACTATAAATAAAAATTGCTTTAACCGAAACTACTAAACGTGTGCAGGGATAGCAATTCGCAACGTTATTACCAAAAAGAAGTAGGATTTCTGTGGATATGTGAATTGCTGTTTTAGATGCTAATTTCTATTAATCGTAGTAGTATCTAGACTGCCATCTCTCATGCTGCATGTCGTATAAACTTATAGCAGGAGACAAAGTGAGGCTGAAGTCTGGTACAGTGAAAGGTAGATCTGAGAGGACTGCTTCCTAATAGCTTAGCTTCATCCTGATGGAATCAGGACGAAAGGAAGCCGTGTACCTTTCTTCCATTTTCTCCTGGCTTGGTTCTTCTCGTAAGCAAATGGGATGTAGAGGCAGGCAGGGAGCACCCAGATGTTCAGGAGCTCCTGGGATCTGGGCGCCAGGGAAAGGCTGCAGTGTGGGGCTGCCCACGGCCTGCGATGTCTGTAGTCCCTGGTGAAATCCATGGGGAGCAAAGTACCTGAAATGCCTGCGTGGAGCCACCGCCACCGTTCCAATTAGACCAGATGGGAGGTGGAAAGAAAAAAGGGGTGCAAAAAAACTGCAGGGGTTTTCCTGAGGTCTTGCAGCAGACTCGTCTATGCAGAGAGAACAGCCTGCAAGTGTCAGAAAATGAAGTTTGTCACCTGCCCCCTCATCCCCACTGCCTGTTCAGCTGTCTCTTTAAAACCCTCCTTTCTTATAAGAGACTGCTTATTTAAATTAGATGCTTGGTCTTGGCAAGCTTTGAGAGGAGTCAGGAATCTGCAGCGTTATCGTGTCTGATCGCAGCAGAGCGGGAAGTACAGGCTCAGCTTCTAGGTTAGACGCCAGAAACTCAGCGATGCCATTGCAAAGAAACGAGCAGCAGGGCAGGGAGAAGTGAAGACAGAGGTGATGCAATTGGACTCAGACACTCTCCCAGTAGGCAGAAAGGTATTGCAGACTTTTTTTTTTTTTTCCCTCAGTAAGTAAATGTATTTCAGACTTCCTTTAAAGTTATGCAATTTACTTTATTTTTACTTTGCTCTCTAATTTCCTGGTTTAATAATTACCAGAAACAAGGCTTTTCCTGCCTGTAAACATCCTCATCTCTAGTGTCACCCTGACTGCTCTTAACACCCATGAGTAAAGGCATTTTCCAATAGTCTGGGCTGCTTGCAGGCTTTAGGTAGTCAGTGAAGCCGTCTGCCAGTATATTCAGGAGCAAAAATGATGTCTGTCACAGTGTTAGACTGAGGCAAGTACCACAGTAACTTCGCTTTAATAAGATTAAACAAATTGCAGACTGAGGCTAACTGTCCTGAGCACGTGGCTGGGGATTGGGGTGTTTAAAATTACTGGGTGTGCTGCGCTCAGCAATCCTAAAGCAGTGAGGTGCCTTCCTTACCCTGTGTTTGAAATCATGTGTGGGTCCTAGAAGGAAACCATGAGTTAACAATGTCCCAAATGTATGTCAGTGCTGCCTCAGGGGTCACGGCACGTTGTGACTGCAAAAACACCAGACTTGTATCCCGAAAGTGTTTAAAAAGTGTTTCTTCCCCCTGCCTTGTCTCAGCACACCCTGGCAATGGGGAAATGCCAAGCAATTCCAGCACCCCGTGCTATCTACCATGGCAGGTATCTACCATGGCAGGACCACACCAGAGGGCTTCTTGCCACCCAGCTCATAATGTTCTGGGTTGTGAGAAGGCTGGATCCTAACAACAAATCGGGTCTGCACAGCCAGCTGGAGACTGCTGCCGACTGCTCAGAAGTATCTGAGTAAGGATGAAGGTGCCTTATCAGTATTTTTAAGCTTTTTTTCCCTCATCTTTCTGTAGTGCAATTGTTGGCAAGTTTGATGGGGTTTGGGACAGAGGAGCTCTAGTGGCTGTGAACCCATGCGACAGACCACGGTTAGTAAATTCGCTTAGCAGTTACTCTTTCCTCTAATGTATCCAGTGACACAATTTTGTTACCTTCTGCCACCTGTCGAGAAGCCCTCTTTCACTGAGCAGAGTAACCTAAACAAGTTTTTTTTCTGCCCTAAGCATCAGCCACAGCTGCAGAGCGTGGTGCTCTAGATTTGTGAGCTTCCTTCAGGAAGCGGCCCTGCCTCTTGGTGGGAAAATATGTGGTTTGTTGCAACCCAGAAGCAGCAGAGCTGCAAGTCTCATCTGAATGTTATTATTTCCTTTTCACCCCATCTGCGTCTCTTCCCTCTCTTCATCTTCCCCTCACTTCTCTTTACTCCAATTTTTCATTCTTGCCTGCAGCAAACCCAAACGTAGTTTGACCCTGCTCCCAGGATTTTTGAATCAGATACTTGAATCCAAATAATTTCATTCTGAATTCAAATAATTTCATAAATCGGTCCTGTGTTCTGTACTGTGTTCTAGACTGTGACGGATGAATACGGTGTTGGTTTTGAGAAGAACATGGGAAATAAGAAATGCTTTTTTATCAAAGTGTCCCGAAACCTTTCTTTGAGATGTTTCATGAATTTCATGCTCGTGTATCTCTGCTGAGTTTCTGTGCGGGTCAGTTTGACTTGTCTCCACGCAGGACTACATGTTACTTTCTTTGGTGAATATTTTGAATGCTGTGTTTCAATGCTTGTGCAGTTCCAAAATAATAAAGTATCACTATCTCCTTTTAGCTATGCCAGTCTGATGATCTCCCTAATGGAGAAAAATTCTTCTTATCTCCTCGTTACTGTTTTATATGATCCAAACAAACACGAAGGTGAGAACTTTGCACTGTTCATGTTTTGGTTTTGCATTAACAAGAATTGTGTAAAGATGTATTAGATATATAGTAGGATCTTCCTCAGCTTTTTTAACAAACATGGTCTGCAAACATGGCCTGCATATGCCTGGAAGAGGTGAAATTCTGTATGGCCATGAAGTGTTTTTCCTTATTATAACTTTTATTACATGCCAAAGTTTAGTTTTTATTATATTATTGTTATCATTTTAATCACAAATTCACAAAAGATAGATTTCTTGCTGCTTTTGATCTCTCCAGCATAATTACCCTTCAGGGAGAAGGTCTTGTTGTCATTAGCCACAATAGCCTAATTCACTGCTCTCCCTCTCACTATTCAGCTTTTAGCTTTAATTATGCCGTTGCACTATAAAGGGATTATTGGCCCGATTCACACACGGCAGCAAGAGTGGTTGTATCCATGGTGTGTTTGTGACCTTCCCTCTTCTGACAACGTGGCTGCCTTGGCTGCAGCCTGGAGGTACTGCAGCAGCAGCAGCACCTGAAGCTGCCAGGGGGTCCACCAGGGTGCCTCCAGTTCTCCTACGTGGTGTTTCTGGTTCCTGCAGGTGGTGCTGCTCACAGGGGCTGCGGCTGGCTCTGGCTCTCCTGTTGCAGTACAAAAGTTTGTCTCCTCTCTGATTAGCTTCACCATTTCCTTTCCAGGCCCACCGTTCTATGTTCCTGAATCTGAAGTTAAAAGCTTGTTTGGTAAGTCATGTTTCAGCTCACCCCCAGGATGTTTTCCAAAACACAAAAATGGGTTTGTGTGCTTCTGTCTCTGCAGCGAGTGACCAAGTCATGTGTTTGCTACTTAGATAAGAGATGGAGTCATGGAAAAACAATGAGGGAAATAAAAATCACGTTGCCACAAGGTTTTTGCTGTTAACACAAATTCCCACATTTTCAAAAAATACAAGGAAAACCCTAGATGCAGTCGCTGTCTCTTTTCTCCCCATGACTTCTTTTCATTCCCCCAGGATTCAGACTGCACACTGTGGTCTCATGGCTTCAGTCTTTCTCGTATTTGACAGTTTCATCTTTCTCTGCACCTCATCACCATCTACCCTGGTTTTAATGCAAGGCCTTTGCATATTAGTTCTAAAGCTTCTGCTGTATTTTTGTAGCCCAAGAAGAAAAGTAAAATGTCCTGCTGTAGAAATGCTAGATGTGCAACTCAAATCCATTAACATATATATATATATCAGAGTTGTGTCAGGGAATTTTCAGTATTGCTCATGATATGCTTTGCTATTGCACTTCTTTTAA
This sequence comes from Aythya marila, assembly GCF_965140915.1. Lineage (NCBI taxonomy): Eukaryota > Metazoa > Chordata > Aves > Anseriformes > Anatidae > Aythya > Aythya marila. The sequence continues at coordinate 51,895,266 of NC_139043.1, forward strand.
TCTTACATCTTTATAAGACCTCTGCAGTGTCCGTACACAGTGAGTCATTGGCAAGGACAGTTTTGTTGGTCTCTTTTGCAATGGGATAAGTTTTCCTCAGTGCATTTGTGTCACACAGTTAGGGACATCTGTACATAAGGTTTTGTCTTCTGCCAGTTTGTTTTCTTCACTGACTTACCATTCAGTAATTTGTTACTCTTTCCTCCTTTTCAGGCAACCACTGTGAAATTAAGCTTCTTGAAAAAGTCAGTGACTTCTCAGAAAGACACAGGCGATGGGGACTGGATTATTTTCTGGAGGTTCTGTATATACTAAAGCTTGTAGCTTGATTAAAATCCATTAAAACAACTTACCTCCCATCTAGCTTTCATTTTTATCTCACTTTTTAAAATGAGACACGTTTCGGGACACTCTTAAAGCAGGCTTCAGTGTACAGAAAAATGTCTGAGAGACATCTTCAGTTTGATTTTGCTTTCAAAGGCAACTCTCCTACATAACTGACTTTAGTACCTTAAGATGTGCATAGCTTTTCTTAAACTTCACACACAAACAATTGTTTTTTGAGTGTTTCTTTTGCAGAAATTCAAATAGTATTAAAAAATAAATAAATGAGGTCCCTTCTCTGTGGCTGCCAGTAGCTGCTGCCTGTGTGTAGCTCTGCAGGTCCTCCTCGGAGGCTCGTGGCCCTGGAGTAATGGCAGCTGCTGTTGAAATGCTGCTCGCCTTGCACCAGCGAGGGCAGCTGGGCAAGAGAGGCGGGCAGCTGGCACGTTTTGCTGCTCTCTGTCCCTGTTATGATTACAGGTTGAGAGACGAGCTGGCAATGAGCAGGCAGGAAGTCTTGGCAGCAGCCGCCATGGGGGAACAGTACTCGAGTAGCGAAGAGAGGAGGGAAGTAAATGGCTGACAATGAAGGAGAGAGTCCAGGAAGAAAATGTTCCTGCAGTTGCTTGCAAGCATGGTGCTGCTTCTTCCAGAGCGCAGCGACCAGCAGGCAAACTGGCAGGGGGCTGCAGGGCGAGAGGAGTCAGAGAAAGCCTGTGGGGCTTCTGCGTGGTTAGCTGAACACAAACCCTTCTTTGCAGGTCTTTGATTATTGCCATAGGGGTAATATTGCAATTTTTTAAATTACAGAACTGGGGGCTCTGAAAGCTCTTTGCCCTGGCCTTGGTGGCTTATTTTTAAAAAAAAAAAAAAGGAAATGTATGATTGCAATGTAGTATGTTGCCATTTATTAAGACTAGAACAAGAGGAAAAGCTACGTGCGTTTTTAATGTTGCAGTCCTTGAGCTGCAAGTGGGTCTGATGATTTCAGCACAGCTGTCCCCAACCTACCGCCTCTCCCCCAGCCCACAGCTCTCGATATTGCTCACAGCCACTGGGAGCTGCTTCAGCACCAGGTCACCAGAGAAGAAAGAGATGACAACGACGCTTACAGTGCTACCTTCTCGTAGCCTGTGGGCCGGCGTAAGTTGGGAGCTGCTGGCTTTGGACATTTTCACTTCAGCGCAGTTCGGCAGCTACCAGGTTAAAGCATCTCCTCTCTTTCTGTCCAGATTTTTTTCTCCAGGTGTGAGAGCTGTTAAAACTGATCTCAGGTTTGGGGAGGCGTTGCAGCTGTCCCAGGTGCTCAATGATGCTGACCCTGGGGTCCTGCGCAGGGCTCCAATAATGAGGGCTTGGTCGTGCTGACGGGGTGTCCTGGTAAAAGAGCACGTGCTGCCTGTGCTGTGTGTGGGTGCGAGAGGGAAAAGTGGCTGCCAGCACTTTTATATTAAAATAAAATTTTAAAAAGATAAAGTAAAATAAAGCAAAATAAAATAAATATTTCCCTCACATTTTCAAAATCTTCCCAGAGGGGCAAGGGGAATCGCATGCAGCGGCGACTGCTTCCTCGCCCTGACAGAGGCACGAACGGCACCAGCAGCCCTGAGGTAACTCAGTAGCTGGACATGTGTATGAATCTGATGCACGTTTTATGTGTATAACTCGATTTTATTGTGATTTTAACAGAGACTTTTGGTGTGGAACGGGAACCCTGTGACAGGCACACAAACACTCCCTCCCAAAACTGGGGCTCCCCGGCGATCCTTAAAACACCTCGGCGCGGCGGGAGGGGAGGCTGAGGGCTGGGGGCTGAGGGCTGATGGCTGGGGGCTGGTGCCGGTGCCCGCCATCGCCTCAGGGAGCAGCCGGGGGAGGCGTGGAGGCGGCGGGGCCGCGTCCCTCCGCCGCCCGCCCGCAGGGGGCGGCCGCCCGGCCCCACAGCCCCGGCATGGCGGCGGCGGCGGGGGAGGCGGGCGAGGCGGAGCTGGGCCTGCTGGAGTGCCGGGTGTGCTTCGAGCCCTACGGCCCCGGCGGGCAGCGGCGGCCCCGCAACCTGCCCTGCGGCCACGTCCTCTGCCGGGGCTGCCTGGGCGCCCTGGGCGGCCGGGGCCGGCTGGAGTGCCCGTTCTGCCGGCGGGTCTGCGTGCCCGCCGACACCAGCGACTGCCTGCCGCTGCTGCAGCTGCTCGAGGTGCTGGGCCCGGCTTGTGGCATCCTCCCGGCTGCGGGCAGCGGGGCCCCGGCGCTGCGGCTGGCCCTGGGCGGCTGGGGAGCTCTGGTCAACCCCACGGGGGTGGCGGCGTGCCCCAAGTCCGGGCGCTTGGCGGTGGCCCACGACGGCAAGAAGAGGATCCACGTCTATGGGCACAGCGGGTCCTGCCTGCAGCGCTTTGGGGAGCGCGGCGAGGCGGGCTGCGACGTCAAGTACCCGCTGGACGTGGCCGTCACGGCCGACGGGCACGTGGTGGTCAGCGACGGCGGGGACCGGGCGGTGAAGGCTTTCGACTGGGAGGGACGTGGGGTGCTGGCGGTGCGAGAGGGCTTCTGCCTGCCCTGGGGCTTGGACGCCACCCCGGAGAGCAACGACGTGATCCTGGCGGACGCGGAGGCAGGGGTGCTGTACCGCCTGACGGCCGACTTCGGGAAGGGCGAGCTGAAGAAGTGCCAGGTGCTGCGGGCCAAGTTAAGCAGCCCCAGGGCGGTGGCGGTCTGCCGGAGCTCGGGGGCGGTGGTGGTGGTGGAGCACCTGAAGGGCAGGGGGCCTAAGGGCAGCAGCAGCCGGATAAAGATATTCAGCACGGACATGGATCTGGTGGGACAGATGGATAGCTTTGGCCTCAACCTCTTCTTCCCCTCCAAAATATACACCACGGCCGTGGCCTTCGATAAAGAGGGCCGCATTGTAGTGACAGATGTCTGTAGCCAGGCCGTGATCTGCTTAGGGAAGCCTGGGGAGTTTCCCATCTTCAAACCTCTAATTAGCCATGGGCTTTCGTACCCCATAGGACTGACTTACACGGCAGACAATTCCCTCGTGGTGTTAGACAGCGGTGATCACACGGTAAAAATATATAGCTCCACCTGAATGGGCCTAGGTTTATACGGCTCTGTCTGCTTTTGGCCACAAAGCAAGCAAAGTCCTGGTCTTACAGGTGTGTAGGGAGGGGGTATTTTGTGGACTTGACTTGAAGTGAAGTTACCCTCTTTAACCAGCACGCTCTGCTTCCAGCGTAACTCGCATCAGATCCCTTGCCTACCCACAGGAGACAACCTCCCCGCTGCAGGCCAGTCAACAGTGAATCAACCAAGCGATTTGGCATTTAAAAACTATTCCATGCCTTGACAAGCAAATATTCATACTACTTTTTGCGAAATAATAGCAGCGTCTGGAATGGAGTAATCCAGGACTTGCAGCTGGGAGAGAGAAGGATGCATCTTTTGGTTACCGTCATCAGCATCTTGTCTTCATTATTCTTCGTTAAGCATGAGAGTGACAGAATGGTTTCTGTAGGATTTCTGCATGAGAAAGGAGACTGACTGGATGAACTGGTGGAGAAATGGCAGATTCGGCTCAGGGTCATTTGATCCAACCAAGGTGAATTGCAATAGAGGAGCTATCAGCAATTAGTGAGTTACAGGACGTGGATTGGCGCTCAATTTTTTTTTTTTTTTTTTCTCCATATTGGGGAAATGCACTTCTGGATGCACTTTTCTTCATATTAGTTTATTACCGCCTTTATTAGAGTAGTGCAGAAGCAGCTGCATTTCCTGTATAATGCACGAGCCTGTGTCTTCATCCAGATGTAGCCTTGTGTATGGGCACCTTTCCCCAGCAGCCTCTCCGAGTATTGGTGTTTAGACCCCAGGTACTTCTGCATATACAAAATAGAATTGGCTGTGTCACTAACACAGGTACTCTTGGGAGATTTCCAACACTACCTGCATCAGTCTCGTAATAAATTTAGTACTTCTGCACCGATCTTCAAGATTCAGTCAAAAATGGAAATGGTGTTGAGGAGTAATAGCAGGGAAAGGGGAATGTGAGCCTTGCTTTTCCAGAGCTTCCAAAGGAGGTATTCTTGATAGTGAATACACAGCAGGTTTAGGTCATTTTATATTATCCTGAAAGCAGTTTCACTGTGGACATGAGTTCTGTTGCCTTATTGCACCGTGGAAATTGAGTTATAACAGAATTACTTTGAGAAGGATTTAACGCACCCACTAGAAGTCACTGCTGCATTTTTAGGCATTTCTGCTCCTAAAGGAATTGTTTAGGTGGTTCAGCACTAAAAGGAGGTTAGATATAAATGTAAATGCTTTATGAGGTAGAAACAAGTAGATCAAAATTGCATAAAACTTTTTGGTTATGTATGTAGTGACTGAAAGCATGCGTATTAACTAAAGACACTTGAAATTCACAGGTAGTCTTTCTATTTTGATCTGGCTTTTGGTCTGGCTTTTTGGGCAGTTAGTAACTGCATGTATTGCTGTACCAGGGATATTCCAAATATTTCAAACTGAAGCATTTTTAGCCCTCTAATTCAGACAATGTATTAATCTGTCTCATGTTACCATTTATAAAAGAAAGCAAACAAAACTATTACAGCTATATTGCAGCTATTTGTAAAGGCTGATTGAACAGTGACCTGCCAATAAAGTGTGATTTGCTTACTCCTATGCTGGGCAATTTATTGAAAGTTTCTAACTCCTTTTTATCACAGTTTTCTCTGTTACAGTTCAATTTCTCTGTTGTAGCTGCTGTATAGGTGGTTTCTTTTGTTTCCTTTGGAGATATCCTGCCGAAGTTGTAGGGTGATTTGTTGCTGTTGGAAAATACATGGGCCTGCACAGCTGGTCTAGTGCCAAGCCACGCAGCAAGTGTCTTTGGTGGGACCAGAAATATCTCTCGGATATTTTGCAGTAGGAGGTATCCTGCCCTGCCTAGGAGCCCTCCTGAGGGCTCAAGAAGGAAATTTACTGAGAGAAGCAGCCCCCTGGCTTATATATGCCTTTCTAGGTGCCAAGACAGCTGTCTTCGAGGGATATAAAAACAATTGGATAACACTTCCTTTGGGGAACCTCTGTGTTTCAAAATGCGTGTAATACCGTGTATGCTTTATTCATACATCATTATTAGTTTATCACAATAGCAGTTGTGGGACCCGGACGCTTCCTCTGTGAGCTCTCATCTCCTCAAACCTTCCTCTGCACCAGGAGCTTGTTTTTCCTGCTGATCTCATGGATGGGCAAGTTTCCTAGTGCCTGCTACCATGTAGGAAGCTTACTAGCAGCTGAAATGCTGACTTTTGAGTATTTGACTCATGTTGTTTTAATATACACAAAATCTCCCATTTGTTGCCCATTCTTCTCCTGTCTGCTTTGATATATAGCTAGAAGTCACTTGTTGTTTGGGTTTTGTGTTATTCTACCTGCTAGGGCAAACCAGCTGTCTTCTACCTAGTTTGCCCCACACCATGTCCTGCATTCTCTGATTTACTGACTGCAAGCAAATGCATTTTTTATTTTTATTTTTTTATTTTTGGTGAATGATGCTGTTTTCTTTTTGCTGTAAGGCTTGGTATTCGGCATTGTTCAGCACTGCATCAAAGAAACCACTGAATTCTGTTTTAATTCACTTGATTTGGGCATGCAAATTAAGAAGCTTTAAAAAAAAATACATTAAAATTATGTTAAAAGCCTTGAGTTTTTCAGGGAAAACCTGAAATCTTTCTTTAATCACACAAGAGGATTTAAGAGAGAGATCCACCAATACGCATATAAGAAACTAAGAAGTCTTTTTTTTTTTTTCTTGCACTTACCTCTTACTTTTTTTTCTTACTCTTGCGTCTTACGTTATGCATTTATGCACATTTCCCCATAGCCAATTTAGATACCTGTTGCCTTCAGGGTGATAACTTAATGCCGTCTGCTTTTCAAAGACCTACAGAACACGCATTGCGTCTGTCTGTCTGGTAATTGGTTGGAATTTAGTCAAATATTTTAACTGAACAAAAACTTGGGTTCTGGGGGAAGGATGGAAAAGGATGAGGGGCTCCTGCCTGAACAGATATAATTAGGCAGATGATGATTTTGGGGTTCTACTGGGTGTATTGAAAATGGGGATAGTGAGATGTGTTCTTTCCCTCGAAAAAGAGCGCTGGGATTTTCACCTATAATATGGGATCGTGTCTCGCTGCTTTACTGATAATCATCATCGCTGCTATTTAATAAAAGAATCTGACCTAAGCTTTGCATAATCCCCTGCACCACATATTTTAATATTATGGATTGCAAACAAATGTAACAGACAGTATTCCCCTGCTATAGGTTGGTATGTCTGCTGCGCACACACACTGCAATTTCTGTTTGGTTTATTTTTAAGCTCTGATCTCAGATTGCTTTCGTTGCATATAAATATACTTGGGTGTGTTTACAGTGTTTAGCAAGGTGTCAGAGGAGTTTCACAGATGTGAATCAAAACTGTGTCCTGTAACATAACTTTAGTTTCATTTTGGTTTTGCACAAAATATTTTCTGATAAAGAATATAATTATTCAGCTTGGTGAATTAAAAGAAGAAAGAAAGAGGGGAAAAAAAAAAGTATAAAAAGTATAATTTACTTTTGGCCTTTGGCTATGAGTTCCCTCAAGCCACATTGCTGTGCACATCAGTTTGATGTTTATATTTTCATGACATGCAGCCGTAACATCCCTGTAGCATTTTTTAATGGGGACTTATTTCAAGTAAAGAGGAGAGCTCCTGTAATGTCAAGCCCCAAAACCACCAAGAGTTTTATAGAGCGGTGTCCGTCAAAGTGGCGACCTGAAATACAGGAAGCCTCTCCTTCCTAGAAGGGTTGAGAGAGATAAAAAAAAAACAACTTTTCTCCATGTGACTGTGCTGGAAAAAAAAAAAAATAATAAAGGTTAAGGGAAATATAGGAAGGCAAGTTATTTTTCTGTAGAGTGCAATGCCACCATAACCCATGTTCCATCTTAGAAAATTATTTTCGGTGTGGTGAAGTTGCAGAGTTATGAAAGATGGAGCATTATGGAAGAAAAAGCCACATTTTCTCAAGTTCCAAGCTGGTTGGGTCTGTGCAGCACCAACCCCCTTCTTCTGAGAGGTGCTGCCAGTTCTGGAGTCACTCATCTGGTCCCTCTCTGTCTAGCTAAGTCAGTGCTGTCCAGCTTAATTAACACTGGAGGAAGGCATACCTGGGCTGTGTTCCTCCATCAAAGTGAGCATTGGCCATACTTCATGTCCATATTACATTTTCAACTTGATTATCTCAACTAAATGTGCTAATAATAACAGATTTGTATGTGATTCTGTCACACAAATATGCAGGTTTTCTCTGGAGTGTTTCCCTAATATAACCAGCCCGTGATTTTCCTGGACATCCTCAAAGCTATTGAACACAGGAGAGGTTTTTGGTGAGCAGACGATGCATTGCATGGATGCCTTTTTTCCAGTCCAACGCTTTCCAAGAGATTTAGAGATATTTTTGAACTTGGCTTTCCAACATCTCTGTGATGCAAACACAATACAAATGCTCTGGCCCTGCAGTTGCAGACAAGAGAGCTGAGAATCAAGGGAAGCCTTTGGCAGATGAGAGACTAAATCTCAGACTTCCCATTACAAGGTTGGTGCCTTAATAAAGGAGGGAGAGTCTGTATTTAATTATCCTCTTGTCGGGGAGCTGCCTTCCCGATCTTGTAACAAGTTTTGACATTTTACTGATGGTCTCATTGTTACTAATTCCTTTGTTGTTTCCTACACATGATGGAAATTCATACTTTTCAAAAATACAATGTATTCCTAGATAATTGCTTCCAGCGTGCTCCACGAGGCTGCGTGGTTACAGAGCTTGGATGTGCTCTGTAGGAAGGTGTCCTGCTATGAAGCCCCATGGCAGTGATCGAGTGACTTCATTTGGAGGACAGAAAGGAGGAGAAGAGATTAACTCCAAAAATGAGAAAAAAATTAATGAAAGGTGTCCGTGGCTTAGGCAGAAGGCAAACACCCACCAAATCAGAGCACACCCATAGTTCCAGCTAAGGGAATGCATTCTTAAGGCATGAAGCATTTCAGGCTGGAAAATGGACAGGAAGATAAGGGCAGTCACCTCTTCATTAGCATTGAACTCTGGCAGGGGGAAAACCTACTTCTGAACAGATTTCACAGCCAGAATTACGCGCTTTTCAGATGGTAATAGTTAAGAGAGCAGTCTATCACTCTAAACACAGGAAAAATCTGTGGGAAATGAAGATGTGGAGCAAATTGAGCATTTTAGAGAAGTATACTCCCTATAATCAAATAAATACGTAACATTTTTGTGAAGACCCTTCTTAATGTAGGCAATTTTCGTTCCTTCTTCACAGGTGAGCACTATATGGAGCCGTGTGTTAAGGTAAGAACAAATTCTGGTTTTATGCAATATGTTGGTTTTTAAATCATGAAAATACTTCTAGTCAGGAGACTCTGTAAAGCATTTTTAATACTCTACACCGATATGCTTTGTAATTAACAAACCGTAGACAATATTAAGCAGGATATAGGTCTAGAGAGGTAAAACTATAACTTGGAAAACGAAGCAATTTATTTTGAGAAATCTGTAAAGATGTTAAAATATAAATGGGTGTCCTTTATCAGAACTTTATTTAAAATTTATAACAGGAAGAAATAGTGAAAGGATTGTCATACCTATGTAGTCACAAAAGGTATTTACTGGTATTTGTTCTGAATATAGATAGATAAAAGACAAAATACACATGAAACTTTTACTGCTCGCCTAGCACGATTTCCCAAATAATAGGGACTATGGAATTTAACCAGTATTTACCAGTGTTTAGTAACTAGTGACCTGTGTTGAAAGGAAGAAACAAAGATCACTTGTCTTTTACTATCACAGACTGAGAACTTAACATGAGAAGGAATATGATGTCATTAAAGACATGCTTTGTAAGAAATCTGTCAAAAAAGTTGGATGGAAGTATTAAAAATTTAAAATAGCCTTCTTAGAAAACTGTGTGACTGTCTCCTTTGGGTGTCATAGCCCTTAATTAGGTAGGAAAGAGGGCTCTTCAGTGAGCTCTGCATCAGTTTCCACTCATCTTACAGCACGATGTTATGGAGCCTAAAGTATTTCAAATATGTATGTTATTCTTTTTCTGTTCTTATTACTCCTTACAGTGACTTGTTTGAGTTGAGGCTCGATCTGTCATAAATAGTTTATATGTGCAGTGATGAGTACTTCAAATGGAATTGTCCATATAAATAAACGATGCAGGACTGGGTTTGAAGTCAGGGAGATTTGGGCTAGTGCAGAGGTTTGCCCTGGAGAAGTCTTTGCAGCAGACTTTATTATGACAACTTCTGGGAACACTGGTTTGTTGGTGTTTTTTTTTTTTTTACATGCTGAAAGCCCTGTGCATGTTTAGAATATGTTATAACTAATTATGACATTCTTTCAACATCAGAAATCCTTTGCAAAGCAAAGATAACATAATGGCTTAGCTTTTCGTGCTCATTTCTGTGTAAGACACCGAAGCCTTGGCTGGTTCCTAACAGTCCAGCTGACTACGGGGATCGGTGCAGCACCTCCCTTTCGGGACGTGGGGTTGCTCAGTAGCCTGACAGACCTGGGACAAGGCTTACTCTGAGCTGTCAGCAGTGGAGAGCTTGCACCTGGACTGCTCTTGCCAGTCTTGAAGAGGAGGTTATTGGCAATTGCCAACAGTTTGAGAAGTTGCCGGATTTCCCTGTGGTGGAGACCACACGGTCGGTTCCACCTTCAAGAAGACTATGGGAAAGGACTTCCAAGGTTGCAGGGCAGTTAGACACTTCTTTCACATTCTTTCACAAAAATAAATTACATTCTTTCACAAAAATAAATTAATTAATTAAAAATTGAGGTTGCCCCAGGCTCACAATTAGAACATGTGCTCTATTTAACTCTCTCTCTCTCTTTTTTGGTGGTGATCATAAAGCTGCTCAGTATTTGGATAATATCATAATTAAAGTGAAGCCAATATTGTTCTTCCCACATTTCTACCATGTTGCAATTGCTGAGATAAAAAATTAAAACACCCATTTAGAAATATGTAAACTGAAGGCAGGAGATTTTCTCTTTCTTGTATCTTTCACTGGAGAAATAAAAGCCATGCAGCTGAATTATTTTCAGACATACGTATCGAGCGATAGACAGTCACTCTTTCATTTGTGTTGAACTTGAGTCTCAAGTCTTCTTTTTCTTGATGAGAAGTCTTTTTTTATTTTCTGAAATTCAACCATGTTTTTCCTATGTCTGACTTTTGCATAGACCTCGCCCATTCTCCATGGTTCAAGGTTTAGTCCCTTGAAATGTCTCCCAGAACCATATTTCTCCTTAGCTGCTGTTTAGTCAAGCTGTGTGGTCGATACATATGCTCACGCCACTTTGACTTCAGAAGAGGGATTAATCCACCCAGAGGTTCAGTCCGTGTTTTGTTTTATTTGTGTTTCTTTCCTAAAACAGCCTTTCATCTTTACTGTCAGACTGAAGGGAGGAAACCTCGGATCACAATGTGAATGGTGGGAAAGGACGTAAGTCATTCAGGCAACGTGTTCTGGAGACAGGCAGGCAAGTTTTATTAAAGGATGCACGAGGGTGAAGGACTTTACAGTTAAATTGTGTGCAGAGCAACAGCTTTAGGAACACTTCTACCCCAGGTCCTCTTGTGCAGCTTTATTTGTGATAACGATTATGGGAAAAACTCAATTAGAAGTCAACAAATTGCAGGTCACTGGCTTTTTGGGGTTGTCTGTGATAGCAGCAGTCTGGTCCCAGTGACCCAGAGGTCTTCCCTGTAGTGGATTATGTAGGCAAGTCCCGTATATTGTCAGAGTTTCCCTGTCAAATGCTGGTGGAGACAGAACACGAGAAGCCTGGAAACCTGTGTTGGCAGCCTGTGCCTCTAAATCTATCTCCTTGAAAAAATGCACACCCAGTGGTTGCACTGTTTGGCAGTCTTCAATCGAAAATGAGGGCATGACTTTATTTATCTTTTTTGATTATTGGGTGATTGTATTTGCTATGTTTTCTGCAGTCTGGGGAGAACTGGCTGGAGAGACTGATTGGGTGTTTTGCTTTTTAAATAAAAGACCTCTCTGTCTTCTTATGCACTTCAAGAGCACCTTCAGCACTTGTTTCTGCCTTACACAGGAACTGTTAAACTTAATGGGAATCTTCCTGTTGATTTCAGTAGGCAGCAGAAGGAGCCAAGATCCGTCCTTCTGTTTGAACAAACACAGTGCCACCCACCTCCTCTCCCTAGGCTTTGACTCACTCAGCTTCCTTACGTGCAGACCTCCCAATGCTCCCTGTTCTCCTCTCTAATCCCTTTCAAGCAATAGCTTCTTTTCTTCTCTGCACTTTAGAGAGATGCACACGTTTGGCCAGAGCATGTATTTGCAGGCATCATGAAAAAATAATTGCGTAAGGAGAAATTTTGGCTTGGCCAGCACCATTACCAGCCCAGCTTGCTCAGTAAGCACGCTTGGTGGATGCACTCCTCCCTCCCCACCCTCCTCCTCCTCCCAGGAGCTGCAGGAGGGGCAGAGCCCAAGTCCCAAGCCCAGCAGGCGGGCAGCCAGCAAAGCTTAGCTTCTCTCTGAAAGCAGCAAGGGGACTGCGACCGAGTGCCAAAGGGCTAGTGGTAACGCTGCGCTCCTCTTCTGACAGGCAGTTGCCACACATCAGGGCCATTTATATTTACAGCTTTCTGATTCACCCCCCCTGAGCCTCTGCAAACAGAGCCTGAGTGTTGCTGTGGGTTAGGCAGCCTGCTAGCAGCATCTGCTTGCTATTTGAATGGATGCTGAGACTGCAGACAGAGTTTCTTCTACCTGTAATAAGACAGACATCTGCACTGAGTGAATGCATGGCAATGGTTGTGATGCTCTGGGCAGTGCCCGTGCACAGGACCCCTGCTCACTGGTGTCCTTAGTCCCCATTTGGGATTCACAGCCACAAACAGAAGGGCAGGGATCTGCTGGAGGGGTGCTTGCATACCAGGCATTCCTTGTCCCAGTGATGAAGAGGGGTGAGAGCTTGTGGGGCAGGGGGAATAATAGGAGGGTTGTCCTTCCCTTGGGATTGCCGGGGCCTGCCTACTGATTTGAATTGTAAATAATGTTAGGAGCCAGCTGTGGTCGTTTGTTGTTTCTTAGGATAAGCATCTGATTCCTACAAAACATATAAAGGGGGGGAAGAAGGAAAAAATATAAATCTCTACTAACTTAACAGCAATCTCTTTTCAGAAGTTAGTATTTATATTAACAACATGTAGCAATATCAGTTTATATTTCCTCCGGAACTTTACCATCTTGCTTTTTTAACAGTACAAATCTTTTTCCTTCCCTTTCCTCTACCTATAAACTATTCTCATCACCATGATGTTGGAAGGCTGTGCAGAGGCATGTGTCTGCTCAGGTCAGCAGGACAGGTTCTCAGCTGTCACAGGCACCTGAGACAATCAAGCTTGGTCTTAAAATTAATTAGATGTATTGCTGTGGTCTGAGTGAGCGGTCGTGCATTGTTCTGGGGGCCAGAAGTCAACTCACTTACAGCCCGAGTGGGTTCCAGGACAGGATCACAGGATCACAGACTGCCTGAGGTTGGCAGGGACCTCTGGAGCTGATCTGGCCCAGCACCTAAAGGAGGACGCCCAGGACCACGTCCAGGCAGCTTCTGCGGATCTCCAAGGAGAAGACTCCACAGCCTCTCTGGGCAGCCTGTGCCAGCTCTGTCACCCACGTGCACAGCACAGAAGTGCTGCCTGATGCCCAGAGGGATCCCCCTGTTTCCAGTTTGTGCCCGTAGCCGTTTGTCCTGGCACTAGGCAGCACCAAAAACAGCCTGGCTCTGTCCTCTTAAATCCCTTCTGGGATTTATAGACACTGAGATCCCCCTCAAGCCTTCTCTTCCCTAAGGGTGAACAGTGCCTGCTCTCAGCCTTTCCCTCTGGGAGAGGTGCTCCCGTCCCTTCATCATCTTCATGGCCCTTCACTGGTCCCACTCCATTAAGTCCATGTCCCTTTTGTACTGGGGAGCCCGGAACTGGTCCCAGCACTCCAGATGTGGCCTCACTGGTGCTGAGCAAAGGGGAAGGATCACCTCCCCTGACCCGCTGGCAGGACTCCTCCCAATGCAGCCCAGGATAAAAGGGCCGCGTGAAAGACAGTTTACATCCATTTTTTCTTGTGCTCGTGTTTTCTTTGAACTTAAGTAGCACCATGGTTTCTAACTGGCTTGAAAGGAAGCATAAACAGCCGTATCCCCTCTGTCTTCATTTTGCTAGACTAAACAAATTGAGCGTTTCTAGTCTGCTCGTGTCTGATAATATTCACCACTCGCCAGTCCTCCCAGTAACCCTTTTGTGGGTCTGTTCCAGCACGAGCTCCTCTTCCCTACGTGATGAGCACCGGGCCTGTGGTGAGTTTTCCAGGTGGAGCCTCAGCGAAGCTTTTCACAGGGTCATCAGCACCTGCTCTCCCACGGGAGGAAATATCTCAAGGGACACAGCCACACATGGCTCTGTCATGGTATCACGGGGGTGTGCTCTCCCTGCTGCAAACAAATTTTCGGAAGGTTTTTGAGTCAGGGAGGAGGTGTCCCCTGAGGTGAAAAGGGGATGGTGTAGTTGTTTAACACCAAGAACAACACAAATGCAAAGAAACCCATCAGTGTGTCATTTCTTTCCCTGAGAGTTAAGGGATGTGAGCTACACAGCCCACAAATAGCTGTTGGAGGACTGAACTGTTTGTTACCTGTGCCCGGGGTTTTGCGGGGATGTCAAAAGGAGACGGGGAACAGAGCTCCCTGCACCCTGTTCTTATCCTCTGCAGAACAGAAACGTGGTTAAATGTTAAAATTAAGCAGGGACCCTCACTGAGGGGCTGGTCTTGCCTGCTGTGCTGTGCAGGGGGCTGAGGTTTCTAAAACCCTATTGCACTGCTGTATCAGAGGCGGAAAGAAAACGTCTGGTCTGATCAGAGGAACTGCTTTTGATGCGCTTTCCCTCACAGCAAGGAACATTTGAGCTCGAAGGGGACACGACTGCGTCTGCCTCAGGGACGTTCAGTGCAGTTGTTCACCTCCAGCCCCAGCCTGCAGTCTACTCACTCGCTCGGGGTGGGTATGGAGGAGGCGTTCGAGTCCTAACAGAGGCTTGGACCTCCTCCAGGTAAAACCAAACAGATAATGCAGAACACATGTGAATTGCCCATACGAACAGATTTAATCCATTCACCACTGAAAGAGTCTGCAAGCTAGCTCTGTTCAGAGTGGAGTGGTTTTGACCGTACTGCTTGTGAATAGTAACATCCTACACGGGCATGTACATGTATTTTTAATCTGCAGGGTGATGTTTAGGTGCTTGCATTCTGCATTTACTCCTCATATTGGCAATTAAAACTGCTTCTCTTTCTGAGTGTCAGAACAGCGTCTGTCACTGCCGTCCCTTGCTAGGCCCAGCATGTTGCCATAAATGTGTTGGACATAAAGGATGGTTTTCATGCCTCCAGCAGTGTTTTAGAGACATAGTCAAAACAGATCTCTGATAAGGGAGAGGTGGCAAACATCCAGCCTGACATCCATCTTGAATTTGAGAGCAAAAAGGAAATGGGGAAGGAGACTGAAAACCTAGCTGAGGACGTTGGGTAAAACCCCGCTCTCATGCACTCTGTTGAAAATTCAGTGTGTTGGTCCAGTGGGGTTATCTGCAAAGTCTAGCGATGCATGAGACAGAAATTTGGTTCCCAGTGTACAATTATGGGCAGGCACTTGCTTCCATAGATGCTCTCTAGATGTCTGCATTTTATTTAATGAAAAATGCAAGTTTGTGTATGTAACAGGACATTTATTCATGCCTATGAAGTTATATTTTACCCTAGCCCTTTAATAGAAAATATTTCTCCCTTCTAGAATACCCAGGTTTGCTTCCTATATACTAAATGCTAATTTAAAGAATGGATGACTGTACAACCTTCATCAACATCAGTAATCTATCAATTATTTTTTTAGACCTCTGATTTCTTCCTATGCTTTTTCATAATGTAAGTATAATATATTAGGTTATTAATCTTAAATGTATCTGTTGGTTTCATTGTCTAGTTTTCATTTTGCCTCTCTTTCTCAGGCTAGACAATGTAATGGGTTTGGGTTGAAAATAAGCTTTGCTTTCTCTGTAAATTCTTATTTTTAAAAGTGGTCAGTGAAAATTTGGAAACCCAAAGAAAACTTTAATTTTGGTCAATCTTATAAAATGCATGCCTTGGGTTAAATTTGTTATTAAAAACCTCCATTGCAAGCATCTTTGGGCACTGTAAGATCATGCACCTTGTTTTTCTCTGGCTACTTTCAACACCAAAAGCCAAGTAATTGCTTTGCTTCCCATGCTCGCAGTGCTGCCAGCTCCTCCTTGTCTCTGGCTCCTGTGACACGAGATGAAGCTGGACGTGCCAGTGACAGCATGTGCCAGTCAGGCGCAGCACGATACGTGCTGGGAACGCTGCTGACAAGACGGATGTTCTTGGCAGGCTCCATGACACTTCTCCCTGCCTTTAGCCAGAGAGAGGGAGTCAGTGGAACGCAGTGGCAGGACCTCAGGCACCCTGCATCGCTCCCCAGTTCCCATGACATGAAGTTGAGCAGTCGATCCTCTTGCTGAGAATATACATAAAGACATGGCCATGCCTTAATGTCGATTCACATGATCAGTGTTGTGCCTTGGGAAGATGAGGGGCAGCTGGAACACCCCACCAGGCAAAAGTAAGGAGTGATGTTTTCTTTCCTCTCCTCGCTGAACTGTGGATCAGCAGCCAAATGCACGGGAATGCTGAGAGGGAAGAAACAAAAATGAAACTGATGGGAAGCAAGAAGCAGACAAAGATTCAGCCCATGCCCTAGTGAAGACGCAAAATTCCCGTTGACTGCTTTGGTGCAAAACCATACCAAAATACGGGGGTGGTGGAAAGAAGAAAAAGAGGAAAAAGAGATCAGGAAAGAACAGCTTGAGATGTTTTTGCCTGTGTTTGTGTCCTTATTCCCCCCACCTACCATTCCCCCCACCATCCATTTTCTCCAGCTGACATCTTTTCTCGTTGCAGAAGCAGAAAGCTGTGGCATCTCCCATCCATCCATCAGTATGGCCGGGAGAGCTGGCAGCTAATTCCGATGGATGAATGACCCATCAATAACCCTCACCAGCTCCCATGGGGCATGGAAAATGATCAAGCTAAGCAATGGTGACAGGTGAGAGACATTCATCCAGAGATGCTGTGGGTAGCAGAGACGGAGATGTAAAGGGTTCCGTATGCTTGCTGTGTTTGAAGGGGAAATATAATGCCAGAAGACAAGCATCTTATTGGCCTGAATCGCACTCAGTTCCTTCTTTCTGCCATTTTGTTTGCTGTCCTCCAGGATACTCCAAGCATCCTGTCTCCTCCTCAGTGCAAAAGCAGTTATGTGCAGGAACAAGAACCATCACTGAAGTCTGATTCAAAATATTTTAAAATTATTACTCATTAGAAAAAAAAAATACCAAGGCAAGAAGCAATCAACTTAAATATGTGTATTTCAGAACAGAAACGCATAGAAAAAGACACATCTGAGGTACCTTCCTTCTCTTTTCTTTTTATATTTTTTTTCTGCATCTTCTTTTTTTCATTGTTCTTAAAAAAAGGTAAAAAAAAAACATTTTTAACTGTTCAGATCAATTTATAGGTTTGCAATACACCACTTGTGCTAAAATAACTGATCATTTGTTTTGCCATTCTTGTATATTAAGTGCATTACAGAATGATTCAAATTCTTACAAAGTATCTGAAGCTTTTCTTCAAATTGGGTGTTACTACAGATACAAGGCAGCCGGGTGCTTTTAGTTTGTTTTTAGCTTCTCATTGCTCTAGCTTGTCAGTAATAGGCAATAAATTACATCAATTTCCCTGCGCTGAGTCTGTTTTGCTCGTGATGATAATTGTTGAGTGATCTCCCTGTCCTTATCTCAACCTTTGAGCCTTATCTACTGTATTTTTTCTCCCTTTTCCTTTGAAGAGAGGGAGTGAGGATGGTTGTGGTGAAGCTTGGCTGCCTGGCTGAGTAAAACCACCACAGGCACCTTGGTTTAAAAGCAAACTTCTGAAAGCAACAAGAGAGTCTTGCATTGGTGAGCATGATGCTCAAAAATAGTCATAGTAACGCTGATGTTACCTTAACTTTTTATATAAATGTAAATGAAGTTTCCAAATATGCTGTCACATAATGATCTGTACCTTAGAGGTAGGCACACCACAGAACGTCTTGCAGAAAGTGAGTAAATGAGTTTTAGTGTATGTAATCAACCAGTTTTAAATATTTTTGAAGTACTTGTAAGCTTAAACAGTACCTGATGAAGTCCTTTCACAGAAACTATGGGCTTCATTAATCATGTCATCAGACACCAACATTTTTAGTTGTTTATCCAAAACTAAAATTAGTTGTAATCAGCATGGTTGTACTAGAACGGTAAGTTGCAAATCTGCAAGTATGTCCTCGGTTATTTGGCTTCTGGTTCAGTTCTGGATGCTGGCGGAGGCTGTCTGACTCTGTGGATCTTCAGTCCTTTGGGGTTTGATAATGCTTTTTGCTGTTGTTGCTCATGAGATGGTAGTGGTGAACTCCTTTCCACTGGGTCTTTTGATGAAAGAGCCAATATACCCACACCCATGCAGCCAGGAATTTTATATCCTGGCACACACACAGCCTCTTACATCAGGTCCATTACTTCTTCTTCTATTTACAGGATCTTAAAAACCTGCTTTCCGAGACTGCAAGCTATATATATACACACCAGTTCTAACATCCAGGCCCATCAGAAATATTTTTTTTTTCAGGCAAATAACTTTTTTCAGGCTTGATGATTCTGTCAGGCATGTTAAGAAGATATTTCTGTACAAGTACAGATTGCTCTCTGGGCTACCTCATGATCTCAGGGGGCCCCTATAACATGACTCTCTTTCTATTCTGCTGTAATGCCAAAGGTTTTGGGGAGACCAGAAATATATTCTTCTACATGCTTGTTACCTAACCGATGTTGTCAAGTCGCATTATAGGTGTTGCCAAAAGCACTTCCCCAAGAAGATATCTAATGTTGGTGGAATCAGCACCTCAGTCTTGGCAGTTGTTTCCCAGGGTGCATTGATGTGAATGAAAGAGCAAAAATCCTTTTCCCAACTACCTAACACCAGAAAAAAAATCAGGATTTCTCAAGAAGAGAACAGCAGCTACAGTCTATGTGAGAACAAATTAGGTTGCAGCTTCCTTTTCAAACTCTTTAGCCTGGTTGGCTTTCGGAACTTGCAAATTGTTGAATATCGTCCACAAGCCTATTCCAGACTTGAGGAAAATTCTTTCCCAAGACCCTTCCCACAGCCAAAATCACAGGCAATCTTATAAAGGCTCCTTCAGTGTCTCTTTATCTAATATCGTTGTTTTTATTTCATTTTGCAATGATGTAGCTTTTCCACTAAGAGATGGAAAATAGAGATGGAAGGGATTGTTTTCCCTTCTGTCTGTTGGCTGCATTTTGCTTCCCAACAACATCCAAGCTTTGCAGAACAACTCGGTTTGTGCACAGCCATTGCAGACATCGCGCCTTATCTTGAGCCAGCGCTTCCTTTGATCTGTCTCCTTACAGTCCGCAGCCATATGTAGGATGCCTCGTTTCAACATCTCTCCTTTTCCTTCCTGGTTGGACCACATACTTGGGATGCATTTCATAACAAAATTCATTCCTGATGCCTTCTTCCACAGGCAAGAAATCTGTGTGTGCCAGCTTCTGCTAGTGACGTTTTTTAGATACCCGGCTCTGTTTGGTGAAGTCTCCCTCTCACCACATCGACTGCATGTCTCACATCTCCTTTAATCAGTCCTCAGACCAGTGGCCATTCAGAGGCAACAGATCTATGTCCAGGCTTCTTTCTGCTCACATCTCATCTGAGCCCCTTTTCAGGGCTCTTCTGGCTGATGTGCCAGGCGGCGGGGTGGGACGCGCCTTCGCGGCACCACTGGACGTTTTTACCTCTTTTTGAAAGCTCTGCTGTTTCTCAGTGCAGCTATCTATCCGTCATTTTTTTCTGTTTAGTCCATTCTCCCTGCAGTAGCTTAGCCCCAAAGTAGACAGAATAATCCCAGTTGGATTTTAGCCTGTCTTTTCAGTAAGCAAAACGTTACAGATATCACTGGTTCTGCGTCTGGGATTCCTGCCAGTTAGCTGCATTAGACAATAAGGATTTATTCTTTGGAAAATATTTTCCTGAAGCTAAGGAAACACTTTTGGGGAGAAAACAAAGCTTTAACAAGATACTTCCAAAGGAAAGCTGTCGTGAGATCATAAGCCTACTGCCGTTTTACCAAACATCTTTCTTGGCTTATTCGTTGAAAGCGTGGCCATCCTTGGAGCTCATGGTTGCAGGGATAATGCATTGCTGTTTATAATGCTTTTCCCTGATGTTGAACTCGCTCTTAGTGAATGGACACAACTCTCTCCTGCGGTATTTGGGCAGGCACTTGTTAACAATTGTCAGTTGTTTGAAAAAGCAGCTCCATTTGAGCAGGCTCCGGGTTTCACAGGCAGCCCTTTTCAAAGGACACAAATTCCAGCCTGGGAATGGGGCAGTTTCTGCCTTTCTTTAAGGTCTAGCACCAAGGTAGCACTGATTGCAAGCCTTCCAGAGGTGCAAAACATGGCTCTCCTGGGGCATCAGCGCTAGCACCAGGAAAGCACCAAGCAATTGATTATTTTTGACTTGATCAACTTGGTATAGGCAGTGGGATCGAGTGGAGTGCACCCTCAGCAAGTTTGCAGATGACACCAAGCTGAGTGGAGCACTTGATACAACAGAAGGAAGGGATGGCATCCAGAGGGAGCTGGACAAGCTTGTGAAGTGGGCCCATGTGAACATAATGAGGTTCAACAAGGCCAAGTGCAAGCTGCTGCACTTGAAAGCAGCCCTGCAGAGAAGGACCTGAGTGTTCAGGTGGATCAAAAACTTGACATGAGGCAGCAGTGCACACTTGCAGCCCAGAAGGCCAACTGTGTCCTGGGCTGCATCAACAGAGGGGTGGGCAGCAGGTGGAGAGAGGGGAGCGTGCCCCTCTACTGTGCCCTTGTGAGGCCCCACTGGAGTGCTGCGTCCAGGTGTGGGGCCCCCAGCACAAGAAGGATGTGGGGCTGTTAGAGCAGGGCCAGAGGAGGGCCACAAAGATGCTCAGAGGGCTGGAGCACCTCTCCCATGAAGAAAGGCTGAGAGAGCTGGGGGTGTTCACCCTGCAGAAGAGAAGGCTCTGGGGACACCTCACCGCAGCCTTTCAGTGCTTCAAGGGGGCTTATAAAAGGATGGAGTGCAAGTTATTGGTTATTCAGATAATGACAGGACAAGGGGGAATGGTTTTTAACTAAAAGAGGGGAGGTTTAAATTAGATGTTTGAAGGAAATCATTCACCATGAGGGTGGTGAGGCGCTGGCACAGGCTGCCCAGAGCAGCTGTGGATGCCCCATCCCTGGAGGTGTTCAAGGCCAGGCTGGATGGGGCTCCAGCTTGAGACATTCTCTGATTCTATGATCACAGAGCACCTTTAGTCCTAGAACTCCCCAGAGGTCAGTACTTTGTTCTGGGCAGTTTGTGGATTTCTCCTCGTGACCCTTCCCAAACTCCACGTAACTTGATGCCCAGGCTCCTTTGTGGTAACAGCACAAACCTTCACACCTCCCTGCCTGCCCCCTGCTCTGCACCCCACACCGGGCTCTGGGCACTGCCCGGGCTCCCTCACAGCCCTTCTGTTGCCCTCAAAACCCTATTTTTCCCCATTTTTTCACTCTTTTGCTGCCCACTCCCCCATTTTGGGGCCCCTTCGTCTTTTTTCTGCGGAGCGAGCACACCCTTGAAGAACACACACCGTTAAAACAAAACAAGAGCACGACAGAACCCCCCCCCCCCTTCTCCCAGCGACCGTTTAACGGCCGCCTGCCGCCCGTTAACGGCGGGCAAGCTGAGGGCAGGGCGCACCGCCCGCCTTCCCCCTCCCGCACCGCGCATGCGCGCCCTGCGCCACAGCGCCCCCTCCCCGCCCTTTAGCGCCACTGCAAGGCGCGGCCCCCATCGCGCATGCTCACTGCGCGCCTGCCCGAGGCAAGGGGGGCATCCAACCCCCTCCTCCCTCTCCTCCCCCTCCCTCCCCGGTCCCGAAGCCACTCGGCTGTTTCCGCCACCCCCCCCCCTCAGTGCCGAAGCCGTTCGGGTGTTTCCGCCACCCCCCCCCCCCCCCCCCCCGGGTGCCGAAACCGCTCGGGTGTTTCCGCGGCTGCCCGGCGGCGGGGCCGCTGCGGGCGGAAAATGGCGGCGGGGGGCGCGCTGAGGGCCGGCGCCGGCCGCGGCTGAGCGGGGAGGCTGCTGTGGGGCTGCGCCTCCTCCTCCCTCCTTCCTCCCTCCCTCCCTCCTCCTCCTCCTCCTCCTCCTTCTCCTCCTCCTCCTCCCTCCCCCGGCATGGACGCTGGCGCTGCGCGGGGTGGCTGTGCGCGGCGCTGCCCGGCTGCGAGGTGCCGCTGAGGCGGGGGCCGCCCGCCGCCCCCCGGGGCAGCCATGTCGGACACCAAGGTGAAGGTCGCCGTCAGGGTCCGGCCCATGAACAGGAGAGGTAACCGGCTCCTCCCCGCCGCCCCTCTGCGGGCAGGGGGCTGAGGAAGCGCCTCAGACCCCCCCCCGGCCCCTTAACGACCCTATGTGTGTGTGGGGGGGGTGTTGGGGGGCGTCCCCCCCCCCCCCTCACCGCCTCCTCTCCTCCTTGCAGAGCTGGAGCTGAACACCAAGTGCATCGTGGAGATGGAGGGCAACCAGACGGTGCTGCACCCGCCGCCCTCCAACGCCAAGCAGGGAGAGAGGTGAGGAGCAGGGACACAACCTGTACACACACACACACACACACCCTCCGACCCCCCCCCGACCCCCCTACAGGGGTCTGTGAGGGGCAGGGGGCTCCCCAGGACCTCGGCTTCGTGTCCTGAGGGGAGCTGGAGGTGGTCACGCTCAGCCTGCGAACCCATTCTTGGGTGAATGCTCAAAAAGCGAGCCCACCGCTTAAAAAACCCATCGCTTGGGTGAGGATGGATGGATGGATGGATGGACACCGGCCCCGCACGCTGCTGCTCCCAGGAATTTCCCCGGAGCGTAACCTTTGTGGAAACACGAAGCTGAATTCAGACGTTGTCCTAGCCATGGTGTTTTTTGTTGTGTTTTTTTTTTCTTTTTTTGTTTGCTGGGTTTGGAAATGCTTGCGTTTGGTGGTTACCCGCTCCTTTATTAATTCGGTTGCCGTCGTGTGGAATAGGCTGGGAATACGCTGCAATAATTTGGGAATCTGGCGTCTGGTTGTGATGCCCCGCTAAAGAATACCCTTGGAAATAGTCCAAAATACCAAGGCACTGGGCTGTAAAAATAGATCAGAACAGGAAAAGATTTCTTTCCTTTGAGGGAGTGTGGGGAAAGACGGGGAGGCACGAGGGGAGTAGTTACGTTGTTTGCTTATCTCTCTGATTACCTGTTGACAGCTCAGCTCGGTCGATCTGTGAAATATTTTTAATGCCAAGGACTGTGAATTCATTTGCATGATTATAGAGATTTTCATCTGAACGATTTCTTGCTACTTAAGGTTTTATTAAAAGTATCTGTGAGGTTGTTATAGCTATGAAAATTAGCGTGAGGATATGTTGGTATTTTTTTTCAAAGGCAGTGTCTTGGCTTTTACAGTTTTCCAGCAGGAAAGGTCTACACCTCTTGTGTTCTTTAATGTCCAAGATGCAAAGGCCCTCTCACGTTAATCCAAATACTGGAATACAGCGGTAATCGTGCCAATTTAACTTAAATTCAACCTGTGTTGTCTTCAAAATCATTGTTCTGGCTAATGTGTTGGCCTGGGTCTTGGAAGATCTGTGCTTGTTTCCAGTCCCTTTCATAGACTTTGCGCGATCTGCAAGTCGTGCTGCCTCTGTGCGTCTTAGCATCCATCTGAAAAATGGAAATCTTATTTTTCTTGAGACTATTTTAGGAAGTATGCTTTTTCTAACGTTTATTGAGCTGCTTATATGGTGTCCATCACAACACTGCTGTACTAAGAATAATATCAACTCTTTAAAGTGAGTGGGTTTGACAGGTAGAAAGTGCAACGTTGTGCGTGTTGGCTGTGGGGATTCAGGGAGACAATGCAGGGACTCCTCTGAGAGATTGAGTTTTGCGTTTGTCTGGCTTGAATACCTGTAAAAAAAAATATATATATATATTTATAAACTCTCTTACCTAGTTTGAATTGGCTTCTGATGGTGTGCCAAGAGCCCTGTGGGTGAGTTGTAACGCTTGTGTGCAACCTCGTTATTGATAGCAGTGCTGGCAGGTGATAGCTGCCCTGCTTGCAGCCAGCCCCCTGCGAGGGTGGGACTTGGCTGGCTGGTGAATGTTTAACTTGTGTGCTAGAGGGAAGCAACTGCGTGACGTGAGGGGATTGGAAATGCTGATCGGAAGTAACTCACGCTGATGCAAAAATATGGTTCGGGTACCTTCTAAATGGCAGAGATTGTGTGGAGACTGTTGAGATGGCTAAAGGCCATCTACTGCCTTCTGAAGTTCCTTTTTTTTTTTTTTTTTTTCAGTGTTAAACTGTTGATTTCTGCTTTATTTTTTTCCCGTCAAGATAGAGTTTAATTCTCATGATGAAGAATGAATTCTATTCCTCTTCTGTGTGTACCCAAATAAAACGTCTATATAGACTGGCTCTGAATTGCTGAGTAGTTGCTGCTTGTACTTGGACTGGTGCCTTGGCAGGGTTAGAGATGTCAAATGGATTTTTGGTTTTCTTTGTGTAGCTTGTTTTTATATAGCTCAACTGGATTTTTTCTTTCAGAGCAACCGTGTCATTGCAAAAATTACTTCCCTTGTTGGCTGATTAACTGGTCTTTCTGTGCTATATTGCATTATTTTAATATTCTGTTTAGACTCTTTTACATTTTTCTTTTTATATGGAGATTTCCTTTTTTTCCGGAGGAATGAAAGTACAAGTTTGTGCTGTGCTTTGGAATGAGAATAAGTAGCCTTCTAAAGCAAATTTGGTTTCCAGGGCTGCTTTTCTTGATTGAGCTGAAGCAGAGAAACTGTAGTTGTTGGGGGGGGGGGGGGGGGGGGGGGAAGGAGGGCTGGAGAGGGGAGTTCAGGACCATGCTCTTTATTTGCTTTGTGTTCTTAGTTGTAATTTTCGATGTATTGACGGAATTTTCTGAAGTAAAATGAGATAATCTGTAATAATTATCAAAGTGCTGTTCATCCAAAAGCAAACGTTAAGTTTAGGAAGATCAAATTTTACTGTTTTTTCCTATCCTGTAAGGAGTTTTAAAATTAGATCTAATTTCAGATGCATCCTGTTAATAGATCTCTACATTTTATTACAGATACTTCTGAAGGATTTTAGACAGACAAGTTATGACAGTTTTACAAGTGGCAAAAAATACCTAAAATCCAAGACAGTGCTTGTTCAGCTTCCACTTTTGTATTAGTTTGTATCAGTGTTGTGG
Organism: Aythya marila; assembly: GCF_965140915.1. Lineage (NCBI taxonomy): Eukaryota > Metazoa > Chordata > Aves > Anseriformes > Anatidae > Aythya > Aythya marila. Next base: position 51,920,230 of record NC_139043.1, read on the forward strand.
AAGTTAGATCTGGGTTCTCAATTCTTCTAACAACTAGACCACACAGCATGGCTACCTTCACAAACACAGCTACAAAATGGTAATTGTTATTAAATGTTTTATCTTTTTATAAACAGCAGGCCTTTCATTCCCTACAGGCAAACAGTTTTAGGTTTCTAAACTAACAAAGAACCAAAAAACAAAACATGGTAAAACCTAACAAGCTGAGTCTGAAAGACAGGAAAGTCTTTCCTGACTGTGGGAAGAGCAGACAGTTCAGCAAGAACCAGTTTTCATTAGCTGGTGTCAGGTATATTTTTGGTGCTGGCGAAGATTTTCTAGGTTGACTTGTTGCACTTCATGCCTATAGCCCTTGTTTTAGTGTTACTAGTAGCATTAGTTTCATTTATGTCTGCCTAAGGGTGTTTCTGTGTTGTTTTAGTTACCTTCTTGGTCTTCCATACGTTTTTTTCCCCGAAATTGGTATGGATTTCTCTTTCTTTCCAGAAAGAAATAATGTCTTGTTTCCGGGATCCCTGTGATTTCTTATTTAATTTTTCTTGTTGTCACCTGGGAATCTGAATTTCCTTTATCAAAGTACACTCTTCAGGAGTTGTTGGAATAGCTATTTCGGAAAGAAGACATTCCTGTATGTCTTACTGTCGTGCTATAAATGTTTGTATCTGGCTGGCATTAAGGTACAGCATTAAATTGCAACTATGAAATAATGAGAGCATGAGCTTACAGACAGTCTTTCAAAATATCTGAGTAATTATTATTTACGATGGAAGTATCACGCCCCTCTCTAAGTCTGTCAAAGGTTTCTCTTGACGTTAGAGTTGCTATCCTTTTAGGAGAACAAATCAGGTTTTGCCAGGTGCTACCTGTGCTTCTGACTGTTGAAACAGGCTTTCCTCTATCCAACCTTGCCTTTCAGCTACACTTTTTAAACGTGTAGGATCTGAAAAGTTTATTTTGCTTCCCTGGCTACAGTTCATGGCGTGATCTTTCCGTTGTTAGTAAACAAAAGATCTGTATTGACAGAAATAATGAACTACAGAGACAGTAGGACTGCAATACTGTTTCAACTGTAGTTTTGACTAAACAGAAGGCATCTGTTGGGCAATTTATTACGTTAAAGCACAGTAGCCTTCTGCAAACTTTGCCTTATTAAAGATCTTGGGTCAAAAAATCAGAAAGAAATCATCAGACTGTGGAGCTGAACTTAAACTTACCACTTTCCCCAGAAAGTATCTTTTTTTTTATTTTGTCTGACTTATATTTGCTTTTTAAACCTATTTTAGGACTTGCTTGCTCAATCTTCTGCCATCATTACTTACATAACAGACAAATAGCCCCAATGCCAAATTATACTTAGTTAAAGCTCTTGTATCTTCAAATTACTCAGAGTGGCAGAAAATAAATATATATATATATAATTTTTTCCCAGTAGGTTTAAGCACTTTAATAAAAAACAATAGCTGGGAGAAGGTATGTGTATGGGGCCTATCCAGTTCTTGTAGGTTGTGATGCTTCCAAAGATAATGATTGGATTATTTAGGATATGCTAACTAGGTATAAAATCAGATTTTATTCCTAGTTAGCGTGTCCTAAAATTCTTGTTTCCAAAAAGCAGCTGTTGCCTCCTCCCCACCTTGGGGAAAACAGTGTTTTCAATGGTCTTTAATAGATGGCCCTTTTTGTGGTCACTGGGATGCATTTGTTTATTTTTTGAGATGTTGCTTCAAAGAGCATCAGAGGTGAGACAGGAGCGCGGTTGCAGGGAGAGGATGTGCGCTTCTGGTAATGGTCCCTGTTTCAAACTGGAACTGTGGGAAGCTGAAACAGGACGACTGCTAATTATTTCTGTATCTGAAGGCATGATCAAGAAGATCGTGTCCTTGCTGCATCTACTCTGAATTTTCACCTGAGCTTACTGGTGAAACAAGAGCAGGCAGCAACCTTTATCTTGGTCTAGGGGAAATTGTAAAAGCAATCTGACTTTGACCTCTTTGGTTAGCTTCCTGTTTGACAGCAGTGTTCAGGATGTGAATTGTTAACTTGGGATCTTTGTCGAAGAGGTGTGTTGGAGTGATAAAATGTATGGCTGGCAAATGTCATTTCAGAACGGTTTTTGCATTGCTGCAGCTCACCCATGCCTCAGGTGGGATACGAGATGCGGTTCCATGAAACTGCTACTCTAACGCTTGGTTTCAAATTCCTGTATTTTGGATTTTCTATGTATTTGGGATTATGAATTTGTGGCGTGGCTCTAGGTTCTTTCTCAGGTTGCCTGAGCCATGGGTAAATGGAAGGCCTGTTATCTTGCCACGTTCATAAAATCCAGGCAGCTGTCGGGACCTTGTGCTTTGGTCTTGAAAAGGCGTAGCTAGGGGAAACTGCCACTGGATGCTGTTGAGGCTGTGGGTACGCTGCTAGCAGTATGTGGTGTTGTTTATGGAAGTTATGAATTTTAAAAAAACAAAACAAAACAAAAAAAGCTGCTCTTTTCAAATGGATTTGTTTTCCCTTTTCTTTGGGGAGATTGGGACTGAAGGACAGGTTTTATTCTCACCTCCTTTGCCCACCCTTGGTATAAATTGTTTTCAAAGGAAGAAGACTGTCTCTACAAGATTACCTTTGCCCTGTGCATCTAGTAGCGTGCACAAGCATGCGTTCCGTGCAGGGCTATGTGCTGCAGGGCACTGGGCTGCAAATCTCTGCACACGTTTTTGGTGATGAAGTGAATTCCTTCCTTGTCTCAGGCCGGCAGTGCAGCAGGCACCGGCGGGCATCTGTCATCGAGGGAGCCGTCGTGGCGATACTTGGAGTAATAAGATTAGAGCTAAATCCTTAAACTGACAAAAAGTACTCGTCGCTGCTGTGGTTCTGGGACATTACCGTGTTTGAAGTCCTTCATTTCTCCGAAGCTGGGGGCAAGCTGAGTAGCAGGAGGGGCAGCTGCCCGACTGCATTGCCATGTCCCTCGCACGGAAGGGCTGCATGCAGTGGTGGGAAAGTCCTGGGGTGGCTCTGCTTATTTGGCCTGGGCTGGCCATGGTGCGAGTCTATTCATGGAAACAATTACTGCCGACTCTAGTGAAATGCCAGCTGCCGCAACAGCGCTGGGCAGATTTTGTTGCCTAACTGAATAAGTTCTCCAATTGCTTAATTCCTCGTGTTTTGTAAGGCTGCCTGTGAACAACTGCAGAGCGCGGAGCGGGCGCTGCGGAAGTGTCAGAGTGCCGGCTGGAGACGGTGAATTGTACGTGCTCAGTAAGTGCAGCCTGCAAAGAAAAGGCCCCTACCGAGCAATGATTTGCACCGCAGGACTCGGCAGCAAATTAACTTGAGACCTGAAGCACCGTGTTAACTAAAACAGTCGTGCTGTTGCCTGGAAGTAATGCTGCTGTGTCTCTTTTTACAAGAGGCAGCTGAAGGCATATGAGCTTGTTCCAGCAGTATGTGGCTATGTTGATAGGAAGTTGGGCATCAGAGCTGGATGTTTGCTGGAGCTTGAGCTTCTTGTGTAATATCTTCATGACCCTTCTGTGGAGTGTGTTGGACAGTGTCTGGGAGCTGAGGGAGGAGCCTAGGAAGTACACAACAGGCAGATCGACCTTCATACAGTAAATTTTCAGTTTGAAAAATGCATTGCTGACAGGGGTCACAAATCAGTGACATAAGCCCAGGATTATCTGTACTGGTGAACAGTAAGAGTTAGATAAGCTGTTTTTAATTTAATGGGAGGGTGTCCCTTCATTTCATTTACTGTTTTGGAGAAAAGTGAATGAATGCCTTGTTGTGCTGGTTAGTGCTAAATAGCTTCTACAGTTACGGTTTTATTTTAGATTAAAAGCCAACTATCTTTTTAAGAAAAAGCAGCCCTCGGTCATCAGTCTAATGAAATTCATAGCCATTTCCTGAACTAATAAATTCCTAGTCATCAGCCTCAACCTCTGTTTGGTGTGTTGTTATATCCTAAGCAGAGACATCCTGAGGCATGTACGTGCCTACCAAATACAGCTGCATCTTCCTCAGATGTTAAGTTAGCGACTTGTGAGGTGTAACATTTCCTCTAGGAGGTAACCTAAATGTACTCTCGTTTCACATCGATCACTATAGGGGTATCGTATGTCATTAGCCCCTAGTCACTAATGATTTTATTGTCCTGCAGTCACTTATTTGATATTTGAGTGTTACAGCTCAGGACGAAGACTTGTACCTCAACTAATGTTAAGCCCTGAATATATTTTGGCGTTTATTAATTGCACTGTACCTGTTTTGAGGTGTATCAGCCCAGCAGCGGAAAGGTGTCTGAAATATTTCTATATGCTTCTGGTAAGCTTCACAGTTAACGATGACGCTGAAGATACAGCAGAGGCTTTTTGTTCACAAGCAACAGGGAAGATACTTGTGGTCTCTGTTCTGCGAGCTAGCTCCCACCGAGCCCGTGCTGCTGCCTGGTCATGTTTAGGAGCAGCAGAGCTAGCAGGCTGCTGCTGGTTCTCCTGAGATTTGTGGCGTCACCGCATCTTCTTTTTGCAGTGTATGTGTATTCCAAGAATTGTAAGCATCTCAAAAACATGAATCAAAGCAGCTGCTGTGGCTGGAATGGCACGCTTATCTCTGCGTGTGTTTATGAAGATAGCGTTCAATATGTTAAAAACTACCAGGATGCCTTGTTAATTGTCAGCTTTATAAGACGTATGCTGTTGTCCGAGTAATGTGCTTTACATTAAAAACAGATTGCTGAAACTGTCAGCATTTAAATATTTTCTCTTCAAATTTGCTGTTCTAGAGAACATTTTAGACTTGCAGATGAAGCGATAAAAAGTGTACATGATATCCTGTTTATTGAACGTGTAGTTCTAGTTTATTGTTTTGCCATCCCTTTTTATACACAAACATCAATCCTAAATAAGCAGAGTTCAGAAGCCTCCAATGAGATTAAATTTTCTTCTAGCATAGAGCTTCAAAATTCTGCGTCTGTCTCTTCAGCCACTGGAATAGTTTTTGTAGTATGAAGTATAAGTATGTAGAGCCGTCTGTTTTGCTTAATATTTCTTCTATGATGACAAGGAACAGCAGATCTTTGATAAGAAACTGCAATACTTGATCCTGTTTCCCATGTGGTTTCCACTTTTTGTCTGACTGATTAAAATCAAATCATGTGCAGGGTAGCTGAAAAAGCCTTTCACAAATTTGATTCCTTCAGAATTGAAGGGTAAAGGACTGGGTGTGATGCAAGGGAAGGTTTCATCTGCAAAACGAATGGATTTGTACAGTGATCAGCACCGTTTGCCGTGTGGTTTTTAATACTTCCTAGTTCTTATTTTGTTGAATTTTTACTTCAAATTCACTTTGGCTTTGTGATTCCAAAGCCAAGGCTTGTTTTACAGTAGTTGAACTTTTCCTGAAGATAAGCCAGCAGAGCGTTGCAGTGGAACTGGTGGAAGTTTTCTGCTGGCGAAGCCACTTTATGGCCGTGAATGAGAAGCATCCTGGTCTGCTTTGGAAAGTTTCTGTCAGTATCTGTTGATGTGAGTCTTTACGTATGCAGTGTGATGTAAGCTTGCAGTGCTCCAGACTTGTGTTGGTTCAGTAGTGTTCCCTCCCTGAATGATGCAAGTCCTGAGCATTTTGATACAGTTTTTGTTTCTTTCTGTCATGCCATGTCGTCATTCCCTATTTCGAGATGTTCCTGAATTTCCTTTAGACCTGGTAGATGTTTTCACATAACTTCATCTAATGAAATCAGGCCGAAACAGAAATTGGTCCTTTGGTAAAATAAAGAAAGGTGCCTGTATTTGGTGCGTGCAGTTGAAGAGCTTAATATATTACTCACATATCCTCTGAATGCTCAGCAAATGGTAGTTGAGTTTGGTTACTTTGTAGTTATATAATAGAGTAAAAGAGCAGAAATCGTTTGTGATCTCTCATATTTTGCACTGTATTGGTATAAAGAAGTGCTTCTGGAAGCTTTGCCAGAAGCATATTGTGGGTCATCATCACATCCATTTCAGAGCTTCTTACCCCGACCATGGTGGACATGCAGTTCTGGAACAAACTGTCTAGAAAACTATCTGGCCTTTTCTGTAGTGCCTGTTAAATTTAAAAAGGAGAAAGTTTTGGATAGTTGACGTTCTTCTGGTGTAAGTAAGCCTCAGTTGTACCTGTATTCTTGGTTGGAGTGTCCTTGAGAAATGCTGCTTCAGTATCTGCAGGGAAGCTGAAACATTAGGAAGTGCAAAAGATGGCTCCTGAACCAACTGGCTGCTGACACGGCAGGATAGAGGGAAAGGATAGCTGGGGAGCAGGACTGGAAGGATAACGAAAGGCAGGTGAGAGGTACAGAACTGGGTGCCTAACAATATTACAAACTCCACAAAGTACGTATTGGGGGGGAAGCCAGGCCAAAACAAAAGTAGCCTGTGAGCTTTCTCCCATCCTGCTGAAAGTATGTACGAGAAACTGGCATTCTGTGAGGAAATGCTATGTTATTCATGTGTGTTCTGGTTGAGATCCAAGTCGCAAACAAAAAGGAAGGTCAGATCTTGTAAACAGGCCATTGAACACAGGACAGAGCTTACCATGTTCGGAGCTTGTCAGGAGCTTCCACGTCCTTTGTCTTTTTAGTGAGGTGTTTATCACGTCGTAGTGAAGTTTGTGTTGTATTCCTAATTTTCAGTGTGTAGTTGTAACATGAATTTTAACAGTTTTTTTTATTTACTGTTTATTAAATGACCATCATGTCTGAGAATCTGCAGAAACTGGCTATGAAGTAAATGCTCGTGCCCAGCTAAGATAGCTAAAGTGTCTTTGAGGATGTAGCACTTGAGTGTTGTCTTACCACTCCATTGAAGGAGACCTTACATTGATTACTTTTTTTTTTTAATAAATTCAGTAGATATTGTGTTCCTCTCAGCATCCCAGCCCCATGTCTTGATTGCTTTTTATTGTCAGAAGCAGCGTATTGAAGGAAGGGAATGCCCGACTCCCCTGTGGTAAAAGTTTGAGGTTAGCCTGTGCCAGCTCTGTTTTAAAATGCTCAGCGGGGCAGAGAAGATGAGTGCTGAGCCTAGACAGACATCAGTCTAATCCCTCCTCTTTTGTCTAGCCATTCTTTAGGGTAGGCTGCATCCTCTAAAATAGCTTTTGGAGTTTGCTTTGCAGATGCGAATGTGGCTCTGGGAGGGAGGGCAGCCTTTTTCAGAAACAGTGAAGGTATGCAAGCTTTGTGCCCTTAGTGTAATCTCTCCTTACTGCCTTCTGTGCTCACAGAGAGAAGCTTTGCACATGCCTCAAGGGACGCGGTGTTACTTTATTTGAAATTTCGGTATCAGCTGATCATTACAGAGTGACATCTTGCAACTCTGTGCTAGTTTAAACGCAGACATGCAGATCCAGCTCCAGAAATGCAGATTTGCTGGCTGAATGCCCTTAATGCTGTGTGGTTCTCACGTGTCTTCCGAGCTGTGTTTCTTCTGCTGCGTGCTCTGACCCGTGCTATTGATTGCTATTTGAGAATTTACTCAATAAGGCAGAAATTCGTGGCTCATGTGCAAGACACTCAAATATGCTTTGGAAACGTTCTGGCACTCGCATGACCAATGTGTTTAAAATGAGTTTTGTAAAATCTCTCCAAGCTAGCTCAATCTTAATCTGTCATCTGTTGTAAAGAAGGGTGTTGCAGAGCAACTCCCTCACAGTCCTAAAAGTGGAATTTGAAATTCCTGCACTTTTTTGAAGGTAGCTGAATCTCTGTTGTGGTTCAGAAAAAGGTACTCACATAAGTGACCTCTTGCCTGTCTGCCTTTGTAGTGATCAAAAAAAAAAAAAGTAAATACTATCTCTTTGTAGGCTTGTAGTGAGATTTTAGGATATGGAATTGCAGAGCTGAGTTTTGAGGGAGGAGTACTTTGTCAGCAGCGTGTATAAACGAAAGAAAATAGCAACGTTAGTGATAACATGCTGTTGTTATGTGGGAAAATGAGCAGTGTCGGAGTTGAGTAAGCTCAAGGGGAGTGTTTGATTAGACTAGGAAACTTTTTTTTTTTCCAAATAGTAGTGGAAAGCTATGCACTTGAAGTATTTTTTATAATTATTGTTCTTTTTCATATCCAAAATGGTGTGTTGCAGATTTGCTACAGAACTTTTCTGATAAATGGAGAAAGAAAAGGACACTGTGTGCTTTGTTTTGCTCTTAAAGGGCTAAAGGGGCAAGTCCTTGATTCCTTTAAAAATACTTTTACTACCTTTTTTTTTTTTCCTCTTCCCTCAACTGTTTTTCCATACGAGGCAGATCATTTTTTTTGCCTCAGTGCTGTTAATCTAAGGGCCTTTGAAGTGGGATGCTGGCCTTAGCTGCAGCTTCTCCTGTAGCGTATCTTTCGTGTCCTGCTCCTTTACTTTCATGTCTCAGTTTGCAGGCGTAGATCAAAATGAATTGAACTGGTCTGGAGTTACTAGCCAGACACCAGAACTTCCACCCCTTTCTGAAGTAGAACAGCTATTTAAGCAAAAAGGAGGCAGCTGTGTCCTTATTACATTGAAAATTGCTGATAATTGAGTGCTGCTGCTGCCTTTATTAGTGTTGATGTTCAAAGTAGGAAAGCTGTGCTCGAAAATTGATGCGATAACTTTCATTTGAACAATTTTGAATTTAATTCTGCATTTGCCAAACCTGAAATACGTTTGCAGTTCTGCTGCATCCCTACTTTGCGTCTTCCCTTTCTCATCCCAGTTTAACTAACCCCAAACTGCTGACCCTGGTAGTACTTGCCTTCTCAGATCACTCAGGGAAGGAGTGCTTATCAGAGTAGAGAAACTTGTGGGAAGCCCTATGAAAGGGTACACAGTATTTCAAACCGACCTACTTATTCTGAATCTTCTTCCTTAATACGACTCCTCATTCTCCTTTAATCTCAGCATGGTGGGACTCCAGCTGGGGAGCTTGGCAGGGTCTCACCTCCTCCTGCACGGCCTCAGCCCTGGACACCCGCAGGTGGCTGGGGGCCTCTGCTACCCTTTTACTAGCATGTTTTGCAGAAGGAGCACATGCTCAGGTAAGGAGATTGGTGGTGATGGCCAATTTTAAAACTTGGAGTCCATGGACTGGCTGTGCAGAGCTGACCAGCTGCAGCGTTGGTTTGGCCTTGGGGTGTGCCCTCTGTTAGCTGGGCTTTCCCGTTGGGTGTGTAACAGGAGTCGGAGAGCCGACTGCAGATCGCGGCGCAGATGGGACTCGGGGGGACTAGGAAGGGGTGTATCCACGTTTTAAGGAGAACTAAAAGTACTTCATTAAAGATTAAAAATAAAGTAGTTGGTGTACTTTGCAATAAAGCAGGGTGGAAGTTCCCAGTTTAAATTAAATGTGCTTATTGACCTTACCGATTTTGCTGAATGCTAGGTTTAAAGCAGGGGTATTGGTAGTACCTGCAACAGCACTGGACAGGAAAGAACATTTTTTTTCCCTGTCTGCTCTGTGAAAGAGATCTTCCATCGTGGTACTGTGGTACAGGATCATTTGTGGATCATTGTCCTTACCTGGCTCTGAGTAGACGCCAGCATAGGCCACGGTGTCCTTTGGTCTCTGGGTTAGCAGGCAGCTGGCTGGGGCCAGTTTCCAAGGCTGACACATCAGCATTCAGGCTCTGTAAATAAATGCAGATAATCTTTATGGTAAACCCCATCTCTTCTGTGCAAGCATGCCCATAGATAAGTTTGTGCCTTTCTCTCTTCTGGTCAGTTTTACTCTTTCATCTACCATTCATCTTCCTGACCTGCTACCTGCATTCTCCCATGCTCTTCAAATACATTATTTAAAATCTCCAGAAATGGTGGCATTTCTGAGTTAAAAGATTGAGTGCTGTTAGCAAGTCCCAGCAGCGCTGTGCTTTTTTTTTTTTTTTTTTTCTAATTTGGAAGCTTTGATTACCTTTAGTTTTCTGTAGTTGGTACAGCAGCTTGTGTGCTGCTTGTGTCTCAACTCTGCTTTCTGTGCCTTGCTTCCTCTACTAGTAACTTACCTTGTAGTGCTCACTGACAGTGTTGTTTGTTTTTTTTTTTCTGCTGTTATCAACTGCTTTGTGTTTGTGTATTAATAGCTTAATATATCCCTCCTGTTCTGAAACTTGTCAGGGCTGTTAGGTTGATTTTATTGTAAGATGACCACGCTTTTTAATTTAGATTTTTTTTTTTTTCTGCTGCATGTAGACAAATCTTAGTGAAAAGCAATCTTTATTTTTTTATTTTTATTTTTTTTCTGAAGCACAGCTGTGTGTGTTCTGCACACTGCTGCAGATCTGGAGCAAAAATGCTCAGCTAGACCCCAGTGAATCTGCAGGAGGATGGAGTCTCCTGTTCCCAAACTCTCCCCCCCCGAGCACTCCTTTGCTCCCCGTACCCTGCCAGCACCGTATCCAGGCGGGGCTGTGGATGTGTTTGGTACCTGGTCAGGCGCTCTCCACCACGTGAAAATGTCCATGCTGCCTCTCTATTTTTAGAAGCTAGCTTGTCTTTTCATCAGTTTTTGCTTTGTTTTGTGCCTGGAGCTAAGAAATACCTGCTTTTTGTCTACACAATAAGCCTGGAACATGGATAAAATTCTCACAGGTAATGGTAGAAGGAAGATATCCAAACCAATTATACCTTTCTCTATAATAATACAGTAGTGTTCTGCTCTCTGTAAACAAATGTTCGTAAAATGAATTGTGTGGATGTAAACCTGGTTCTGCAGTCTGAGATCACAGCTCAAAAAACACTTTGAGGGAATAAATGCTGTTGGCTGCAAGCCAAGGAGGGAGAAAAAGATTCATAGAAGGCTTTGGGGGTGGAAAAAAATGAGTTGTTGTTCAAGAAAGAATAATCATCTTTTTAGAATACTTGAGCTGCATATGAACTTTGGGCTATTTGAGTAAAACTCCATTGAGAATAGTGCTTGGACGTGTTTTAAATGTAGAAGGATGTCTGGAGAGAAACACATTTTTTGTTAAGGAAGCAAGTACTTTCTGACACTGGTACACTGTGCAGGCTGCTAGTCAGAGTTCGGGATGTCTCCACTTGTGTATTTTGTAAAGATTCCTGGGTGATGAAGTCTGCTATCGGTACATGTAAGAGTTGCATAGTGTAGCAAGGCAATTTGGGATGATGATTATGATCATTGGCAGTCTTTGACCAAACTCTCTCTGGATTTGGTAGCAAAATTGCTTAGTTCGTATGTATTATGTGTTATCTGTCTGTATGTGTATATATAATTATGAATTATCTCTGCATATTGTCTATACATTTCTGTTGCCCTTAAACTACACTAAGATATGGAGAGATGCAAACTCATGTTTTTAATAAGTCATCTGGAATTCTAGAGGCCAGATTCTCCATCTCCTTATGTCAATAAGCTGTGTCTGTATTGTCCATCGCCACTTCTTTTGGAGCTTAATGCTTGTTGGTGAGCTGGGAAGCAGTAGATCTGCCAGCCTTTCCCTTTCCTTTCCTCATACTCGAAGCTGTTATTTTGCTACCAAAGGCAATGTGTCAGTGCAAAGTCACTGGGCAAGCTCTGTGGAGAGAGGAGAGGTTGGCCTCAGGTAGTCACATTTCCAAAGCAAAACTATCTTTAAGTTAATCTGCTTGGTGACTGTTTCAAGTATATTACCGTGTCTTTATGCAGAGCAATACGTGGGTTAAATTGATGAGCAGGGGTTTGGTGCAGCAGGTGCAGCAAGTGAAAGGAGCTGTAGTAAGTGGGCTGGGCATCCTTGTGTGAAATGCTGGCTTCTTAGGGAGTGGGATAGGGTCAAGTTGAAAATTCAGATAAGTTTTTAATGCTTTTCTTTACATTGGCTTTGGTATCAAAGGCTGAAAAATATTAAATCTTTCTCAGAGCTGATGAATTCCTAGTTCTGAGGATCTTAACACTCAAATGTAACAAGTTAAGCAGAGGGCTCTGTAGGCTGTATACAAGTTTTGATTTATAGAAGCAGGAGATCCCTTTCTTCTTTTTCTTTTTAATATTTGACTTAATGTCTTTTTAATATTTGACTTAATGTTTTTGAAGGGAAGACATCAAATAGCACGTATTTTCCGTCCCTTTTTTAGAATTATCTTTTCAGAGTTTCTGAGCACTTGGTTCTCTGGCAAACTCCAAGGCAGATGAGAATGGGCAGCCCTGAGCATGTTCGTGCTGATAGAAGGACACTTTTCATTGTGTTCTCCTCTCCTTGAACAAACTGTTCCAGCTGTCTTCATAGAACAGTAAAGATACACTCAATTACAAGTAATTAACGAGACAAATCAGATTATGATGGGTGAGCTTTCTTTTTGAAAATGAAGGTTATTTAATCTCTTCTAGTCTAATTTTTCATATGGCAGATCAGACCTGAAGTTCTGTTCCTGGGGAAGAAAACTGTATGGTGGATGGCTTTGCATGTTGAGCATTAGAGTTAAGATCAGCGTGTGAGCGAGTGCTAGAATTCAACAAATAACGTGTTCAAATTTTTCCTAACAATTTCTACCTTAGGTAGCAGAATATCTTTCACACAACCAATAAATGTGAAGAACAGCATTGCAAAGCACTTGAAGTAGTCGGTCAAAGCAACAAAGAAATGACAATCTTGTCATTGTGCAGCTCCTCTGTGTACATCGGAAAAGTATGAGGGAGAACATAGCCCATTGTAATTCTTTTCCAAGCCACCTGCAGAGGTAAAATATATTCTCTCACGAATAAATGCAGGTCACAAATTGCTTCAGGAGACTTCTCTGGTAGACATACATCTGCTATCCACCCAATAAGTGGTGTTTGTTGTTTTTTTTGTGTGTGTGTGACTCTTACTGTAATATGTTAATAGTAATGAGTATAAAATGGGTATAAAAACTTATTTTTTAGCAGATACCAGCTAACTTTGATTCTGTAGGTGTAGCTTTTTAATTTACACACAACTGTAAGGAAGCCTGGGCCTCCAAGCTATTTTGTGCTTCAATTTTAACTTAAAATATGAAGTTGCCCAAAGGAACAAGTGGCAATGTACAAAATACATTAAATTGTTGCTTTAGGTTGATTTTTTTTCTTTTACAGTTGTGTGAGCAATGTGGGCTGTAAGTGTCTGTGGGCCAGGAAAACTTTGCTGCCTTGCAACTGCCCTGTGCAGCTACTGTGGCTCAGCTGATTCTTGGTAACTTGGTTAAGTCTGAGCTTATTAAAAGTATTGAGATACAGAAAGTTAATGGCTGTTTACAAACATGACTATGCAACATATAATAAATTATGCAGAGATAGTATCTATGAAGGAAATATTCTTTGAAGGCACTTTATGCATTGAGCACCAGGTTTGCATAGTGTTGAATCTTTAAATTTGTCAGGCCTGTCTGTAAGGGAGCCTGCCTCCCATTCAGGGAGCCTCCCTCTCTCCTTAAAGTTGTAATTTTGGCTTTCTATTCTTTGGTAGTCGAGGTAGTCCTGAGGTTTTCACTCCTCTTTGTTTCTATTTCTTTTCCTGCAACAATTCCTGTGGTTCTTTGTAGAAGCCAGGTAATCAGTTTTGCTCATCTTTTTTTTTTTTTTTTTTTTAACCCTTTCAAAGACATGCTTTGCTTCGTGGGCAGCAGGTTTGTTTGTTTTCCAGAGTAGGTAGTCTTTAACTGGCAAGTAAAATGCTTAGTTTCTAGATGTCTTTGTTTTTTTCTGATTTCTGTGTTTTCATAATTACTGTTATGTTTTTTACTCATCTTTTTCATTAACCTGCTCTATGCTGTGTGATAGTGTTTCTTAACATCTCAAAAGTGGACGTAACTGGTAAGTCACTTCTCTGAAGGGGATGTTAACATTTTCATTACCATTTCCCTGCTTAACTCTGTTTATATTTTGAACTCCGACAAACAAACCCAGGTCAAACCCTGGCTTCAAGTAGTTTACCATATGGTTCACAGAACTTAAAGGTCAGGGAAGGAATTTCTTTGACTGTTTGCCAGAATATCAAGGAGTAAAAAAATGTTAATACCGATACCTATCTCTTTTTCCTCTCAAATTATTCTTCATGTATTCTGAAGTTGTTTAAAGTGTTTAAATTTAATAAAAAAATCTGGAGAAAATAAAAGTTTTCTTGATAGATTTTAAGAGAAATATGAAAGCCATTGCCTATAATGGAGAAGTATCATGATAAGGCATTTTAGATTTGAATTACCATGATTATACTGAGGAAATGGAAAATAAGCATTCATGATTGCTGTTATGTGCTTTACAGAAATGCCTCAAATTCAAAAATCCTGTGTTGTAGTACACACAGTTCAGTAATCATGCATATTTGTAGGGCTGGGTTTAACTTTTTATAATTCAGCCATGGATTATAGTATTCTGCACAAGTGGTGCAGCACCTAATATTCTTAAGCTGTTTGATACTCAGTGGGAAATTGGAGCTCTGGAAAGACTATTTTCGGAAGTGATAAAGTGAAAGTGATAAAGCAAGCCATTGGAATTACTGGTCTTCCACAGAGATTCCTGCTGTGGACAGTGTGGCACAACTGCTGGATGAATGACTGAGCTGCAGTAGTGATTTTGGGAGGGGGGGGGAACACAAGGAGCAGAAACCTGAGCACTGTGGAGGAGTTAGGAGCGGAAGCCCATGCACAAGATAATCCATCTGCTTGGAGTTGCAAATAGGCAGTTTCAGAAATGAAATAATGAAGGAAACTGATGGATGTAAATAAAGGACGTTGTAGAAGGCAGAAGATTTGACCTGAATTTTGATGCTTTTCATATTCATAGGTCTTTTCTCAGAAGATTAGCGAATCAGTGATGTTGAAAATTTGATATGCCTATTTAAATATGACACTAGGCAGAATTTCAGTGCTAGAATACTCAATTACTGAGTACGAGTAGTAAAATTAACTAGATGTAGAACAATAATCTAGGCTGCAATTATCAAATAAGATGGTTAATTAACCTTTTTTGTTGTTGTCCATTGTTAAGAACTAGGACCACCTTTTAACAATAGCTTTTTCTTTGGTGTTTGCCTGCCTTGTGTATTTGGGCTGCACAGTTTACTGAAAGATGAGAATCAGAAATGACTTGGAGGTCTGAAAAACTGTACAGGCAGAAAAGAGTTGACTGCTCTGAGAGAAGGTCTGCTTTTTGGGAGCTGTAGACGGATGGAAGAGAGCGTTAGGGATTATGAACAGTTTCAGGAGACTTTGCTAGGAAATAGGTAGGTGAGAAAGAAGATAATGACAATTTACGAGAGGATTTCTCATCATTTAGAAAACTGGGCATGAAAGCAGAGCAGCATTTCTAAAAGCTCTGTTGCTAGTTCAGTGTTATTTCCATTAGCAACGTTCGTGCTTTTTTTCCTCAGCCTTTAAGGAGAATAGAAGATTGACCTGCAGAATGAGCTTGTGAAGCCTCATAAAACCTCTCTAAGTTCTGTGCTAAACTCATACTAAAACAATAGCTTATAAAAGAGAAACTTCTACAGAATATATACAATATTTATGTATAATATATGTGAATGTGGTGGTTTCACACTGACGGCCAGCTGAACTCCAGCTCCTCCACACTGTGCTCTCGCTCCCCTTCCTCAGAGGAGGGGAGGTTGGGGAAGGCAGTGCAGTACATTGGTGTGTGTGTGTGGAGGCTCAGGTTTTGAGATCAGGATAATTTAATTAAAGGGGAAAAGCGACAAGGAAGGGCTGCATGGAAGTAAAAACAGAACACTGTTATTCTCTACTTCCCATCAACGAGGGAGCGACGTTCGGCCGCGTCCCAGGAAGCAGGGCCTCAATATGCATAGTGGCTGTTTGGGGGGACGGGGGGTTGTTGGAGAGGGTCCTGAAGCTGATTCACTTGTATTTATGAATCACCTGTACACAGCTCCTTAACATGGGATACACACTTCATCAGTGGTAGGATATTAACTCCCAACATGGTCTAAAATTTTGTGTAGAGCTGTGCGGTGCCAGGAGTTGGACTTGATGATCCTTACGGTCCCTTCCAACTCAGGATATTCTATGATTTATCCTTTGAGCTACCTAGAATTTCTGTGAGTACTGACAAGACTTGGCACCTACACTTGAGTTGTATATATGAGAAATCTTTAGCCAGGTGTGCAATCTCATTTTTAGTCTATGGGCTTCTGAGCCTGGAAGCGTACAGGAGGTGCCCTCACTGCTGTGGTGGCATCGTGCTCTTTGCAGCACCTTCACAGGCATGGATGGAAAAGTTGGGGTAGGCTATGACTTTTTGGGCATTTTGTGAGGATTTTTTTTGAAGGAACACCAGGTTACGTGTTGATACATGATGTGATGAGTCACAGAAAGATGGTTAACCCCTTAAATGTTACTGGGGACTTTTGGTGCAGGTGCCTGGGCTAGGGTAACCTTTGTGTTTTGGAAGTCTTTTTTTCCTACTTTTGTTGTCTGACTCGTGTGCAGGCAGGTGTAGTCGATCTGTGTGGTTCCTTTGTGTGCCTGAGTAGTTGAGAGATTTTACTCAGGTTTTGTAGCATGTGCTGGAATGGAATTAGAAACCATTATTTTTTTTTAATTCCATCTCTAATTCATAATTCATTTTTCAGTTAGATAATGATACTCTGAATTCTGGTAGAAATGAACATATCAGTTTGGTCAGCTAGTCAGCAGATTGAACTTATGTAACTTTTTCTCCCTTTTCATTTGGCAAGGCATTTTTTTTCTGTATCTTCCTTTAAGAAAAGAAAATGTTCTTGCACGTGCCATGATAAAATTGTATTTGTTAAAAGAAATATAAAATATATATATATAATTCTACTGCACATGTGCAGTATTTAATAATTCGGTAATTTAATAAATGAATTACCAAAAAACTGGACATCCTCAATGAAATTGTTGAAATTGTTTCCTTCATTTGGTGGTTACTAATGCCTTTGGTAAGACTGGTGTAACTTCAATGAGAAGGGGGGATAGAAAACCCTCTTAAACCATGGTTAAATTCCATTTTTAGTATCTCAGTCATACTCCCCGAGTTGTGCAATTTGCAAGACGGAGGGCACAAAATAGCCTGGTGTGTCGAAGATAACAGTATGCTTCAGTTAAATATGCTTATAACATGTTTAATAACAGTCCATGTTTCTTGTCCCTTTGAAAAAAAAAGGCTGTATAAAATTATCATCAGTGCTCAGTTAAGTATTGTTTGAGTCGCACAAAAACCGTTTCCCAAATACTTGCTTTGGAGGTGCTCATTGTCTGACTGCCTCTTGAAGTGCTGCCTCTGACCTTAGAAATGTATTTCAGTGTGTGTACAGGAAGCAGCTCATTGCCTTGATGTAGCTGCTTTTCATTTTCTGAATAATTTGAGCAAGGTTGATAGATACTTTTTCAAAGGAAGTAGTTGTAAAGCCTTGGGATCGTTATTAAAAGCAGGTGCCAAGTAAATGGAGTTGTATTTTTTTCAATGGTGAAAAGGATCTTGGAGATGCTTAGTTGCTGCTCAGAGATAAGCAGAAACTTTGCTCTGGAAGGCTGTTGTTAATGAGCTTGACTTTTATTACTGCCAGCTGAATAAGCAGCTCAGAGCAGCTAAAGGAATTTTATATTAGTCTTATACCAGCTGGAGTCAGCACAGATGGCAGTAAGAGTTTCCATCACTGGGCAATGATAAATGTCTGCTCTGTTGTAAACATGGAGGAGAGT
This sequence comes from Aythya marila, assembly GCF_965140915.1. Taxonomy (NCBI): domain Eukaryota; kingdom Metazoa; phylum Chordata; class Aves; order Anseriformes; family Anatidae; genus Aythya; species Aythya marila. The sequence continues at coordinate 51,937,867 of NC_139043.1, forward strand.
TGAATAGAAATCCCAAGTTATGAATTTGCTACGATTTATTAAGAATGTATTGAGTAAATGTAAGAACAAGTTCTGAAGCATAAAATGTTATATTTTTGTGAACACCGTTGTTATGGACAATCTTATTTATTAAAATGCTTTTCTTAACATTAATAGATATTTCAGAAGACAGGGAAATGAAGAGTTTAGAAAGGAACAAGAGGTAATGGATCAGATTAGTGTGCGTGTGTAGGTACAGTAAATTAAAATCATCTCCATCTCATATTTGGAGGAGAAAATGGGGACATAATAGTTGGGAAACGTGTTCTTGTTCATCAGCTCGTGCTGGAGGTAGAGAATAGAGGCAAAGCCTTGTGTAGGGGCTGCAGGAGATTACAGATAGAATGGGCAATGTTTAGCATTGGAGGAAAAAAATCCTGATTCAGATTGAATTGTAGATGAGGTGATTTAGTTGGAATTGGGTCAGAAGACACTGGTTCCTACTGGGAAGGGAAAATTGCTGTAAATCCCTTAGCACAGTTTTCAGAGATTATGGAAGTAATTCATGGTAATGAAGAATGGACAGCTTTCAGAAGCTTCTCAGGAATTCAGGAATTGGTTTGGGGAAAAAAAAGTAGTTCTGTCGAAACATTTGAAATGTGTTCTCTGAAGCAATGCATCTTTGGGTTTGGGTTTGTTTTTATTTTTTGCTTCTAAAACACGAGAAAGTTGGCCTTCTGCAGCCGTGCGTTGTGCTCTTTCTAAATCTTCAGTCCTTCGTATTTGGTATCTTATAACTTCGTCGTGTTTAGCATCTTAGTGTTTCTGTTCTTCAGCACTGCTTTACATCCACAGATACCATCATTTTAAATAACTTTCCATACAAGGTGATACTAGAGTTGTGTAGAAAAGTGAGTAACAATGTGAATGATAAAGATGTACAAAAATGACCAGATGGAAACAGTGGTAACTCTTTAAAAATAAATAAAAGCAAAGACTTAACTATTCTTCAAAGTGACTTCAAGAAGGATAAGAAACCATTAATTTGTTAGACTCTGGGGCTTTTTGCAGGAGGTGGGCAGAGGAAACAACTGAGCGAGGCTCACAAAGGTGCACTCTCTCATTGGAAGAGTCACAAAGCATTTCCTTGCTGTAGAGCAGCGTGGGTTTTGTTCTGCATTCAGAGGCTCTAGCACTTCACACAACACTGCAGATAAAGCCTGTTTGATAAGCTTTGGGTTAGTTGTTCACATAAGGTGTTAGTCTTTTGGCTGGCATCTTGGAAGGACGTGTCAGTGCTGAGGTGCTTGAGAATCTGATGTTGCTGTTAGCAATGGGAGAAGGGTGCAGGTCAGCTGGGTGCTGTTGCATCTGCCACCCCGGGTGACAGACACCCAGTGCTGCAGCTGATGTTGCTGCGTTGTGCCTCCTGTCTGAAGGACAGCTAGTGTGAAGGATTAAATTCCAGCTCTGGTGTTGGCTTCCAGGCTGTGCCAGGTCTTGGTGCCCAGGTGAGCTGAGAGACAGAGCAGTAATTTTACACCCCAGGCATCCTGGCATGAATTGTGATGTGGCTTCCTTGGGGACAAATCAGGTCTGACTGCAGAAGCTCAGTGGGGACTGGCAAATTGCTGAAGGATAGCCAGATACAGAATATAGCTTTTTTCTTCCTCTCTTGTGATTATAGTTTTTTTCTCTTCACATGTGAAAAGTTACTGGAAGACAGTTGCTGCTGGATAAGGCTTCCAAGAAAAACTTTTGAGGCAGCTCTTCAGATTGGCCCTAGAGTGCGTAGTAATTTAGTAATTTCCTTTTTTTTTTTTTTTTTTTTTTTTTTTCCAGAAATGGGCTTACAGAGATTTTAAGTCTGTAAAAAATCACCCTTTAAGTGTTCCTGTTAGTTGGAAGTGACTACTTCATACAGTATTCTGTTGTATTTTTTTCCCTGCTACCACCTCCCCAAATTAAAACAGCCACTTCCAAAATCCTGTTCACAGTCACTTTCTTATCTGCCCCTCTGAAAGCTTAACAAGGAGCTGGCTGTTCATGTTTTAGTAACAGTAGGTTTAATTTAGGTATACTAAATACCATCTAGGACTAGCATTGAATGGATTTTATTTCTTCCTTGGAACATTAGTGACTGAGATGCTGAGTTTACCAAGGGCACTGTCATTGGTGTCGTAATTTACCCCAAAACTTGACATTTATATAATGTGACTTCAAATTAAAGTTCACATTACTTTGGGACCTAACATGACGCATGAAACTCTGTCCCTTTCTGCGGTCCTATGATTTTGTAGATAGGTGCCTGTGTTTGCTGGAAGACTGCGCTGGCATTAATATCAGTAGGGTAGGAATTAAATGAATTGTGCTGTGTGGCCATGCTCGTTGTACAATGCAGAACTTATTTCCCTGAAGTTAACTGTTACTTGTTTCTCACCCTTATAAGCAGAGAAATGAATGATTCCTTTTTTTTTTTTTTTCCTGGTTGCATTGCCTTGATTTTCCTCATTAGCATAGTAAATAAACTTGAGTTGTATCACTTGTTTACACAGGTTTTATGTCATGAGGATTTTTGTTTACAGCTTTTTTTTTTTTTTTTTTTAGTGGACCTCCACACCCACAGAGCTTCCCTTTTACCATCGTTCATTGTTAGGTTAAATCTGAAATTTGAAGCTCTCGTAGGAACAAAAGGACAAGGAGCACTGTTCAAGAACTGGTTTGCTTTTGGAGCAGGACTCCTGGTTAGCTTTCATGCCGATAGTTAATACGATGCCAATAAGGAAACAATTGCTTTTGCTGATAATGGCTCCTTCAAATGTTCGTTTGGAGCTGTTTTAGAGGAGGAGGGAGTATTACTACAGCATATTTCTACCTCTGTTTTTCTGAGGAGCATCTTTTGGAAACAATAATTACCTCCAAGCTATTACTCCAATGTAAGAAAACAAACTCTGCTCCTGTGCCTTATGTGTAAAACTTGCTGACTGTGCAGTTCTTGTTGTTTGTGCCTTGGGTTAATTATTAATATGAAGCATAGTTGTCCCAGGACAGAAACACTGTTTAACCCATGGCATTTCAAGCTCTCTGGAAAAACTGCAGACACTCTGTGAAACCCCTACAGGTGTTTTGTCTATTGATACAGGACTAAGTATATACCTGGATGAATTAAGGCTGCATTTCTCATGCTTAGGTTCCTGCCTTCCAATGTACAATTAATTCTGTTTCTCATTTCTGACTGTTTCTGGTTTGGGTGTGCACTTGGCTTGATCTGGGGTTATTACTTAGACCTTACCCTTTCTGCTCTGCAGACATAATCCATTATATCTTCAAGTTCTTGGGAAACCCGATAGCCAAATATTGAATCAGGATGATGAGGCCAGCCAGCCATTAGGGTATCATTCGTGTTACTGCAACAGCAAGTGTTGTGATACAGTAGCTTTTTCTGCTTTGTTTCTACACCTAATGTATTTTCCCTGGTGTATATATATATTAGGTTCTACACCTAATATATTTTCACATTTATGCTGAATTCCTCATCTTGATCACTGGTGGGTTAGGAGCTCACTCCTGCACACACCCTTATCTTGTGTTCATCACATCTGACTGGACTGTAGCTCGGGAAACTGTTGTAATGTCACAAGTGACTTCATTATGATTAAATGAGGGGAAGAAAATAGAACAAAAGAGCACATTCCTGTTTAAACATGCAACTTCGAAACTGCAACTGTCTCACATACATTGTAGAGCACTTTCTGTTACAGTATGCAGATCTGTCCTGCTAATTAAATAATAGCAATTTCAGGTTATAGACTTTTATTATTTCCTTTATATAGTCTGTATTCAACTGCTATAGTTACAAGGATAGGTGTTTTGGAACTCTTGTAAAGGTTTTGCATGGATTTGTAAACCAACCAAAAACCCCACTGATTAGTACGTATCCTGCTCTCCTTGTCTTTCATATTGACTGAATTACTTGTGTTAAAACAGAATGCTCTAGTTTCCAATTATATCTAGTTTTATTTTCCATGTATTTCTAGCATCTGCATAGTATTCGAGTCTTTGAAGCAGGCTTGTAACCACTTAAATATAAAAATACCGCAAAATTATATGGCACTGGTTTGGCACTGTCACTGATCTAAGTGGGTTTCTGTCTTGTATGGTTACTTACAGTAAGTGTGAATTGAGGGGGAATAAAACAAACTTGTCTGGTAAGTTTAAATCTTAAGTGCCATGTGGTTAAATGAATGAAACTTCTTTGTGAGTAAAGAAGTGGCAGGCAGAGCTGGCTGTGCAGTACTGCTGCTGTTGTCTTCTCTCATCCCAGCTCTAGAAGCTGCTCGCTGAAGGTTCCCAAGTGTTGTCTCTTTACAGATCACCTTCAAAAATGTGTGTGGCCAGGAGCAGCTCCCTCATCCTTGCTTGGAGCCGAGTGGGAGGAGAGCAGGTGATCAGCAGCAATGCAGGGCTGCCACCACTCCCTAGCACTGTGGGGTGTAGGGTGCCGGCTGGGGATCCAGCTCATTAACCCTGCGGGTCTCACCAGCCTTCAGCTGTGGGTCTGGGTCACTCACCCGCCTGCGTGCTAGCGCAGGGTGCTGCTGATGACAGGTTTCTGTTTGCTGGGAATCTTCCCGGAGCTGCTTCTGAGCTGTCGTGGCCTGTCCTAGTGCTGGTCTGACAACAAAGAGCTGCTCGCTGAGCGATGTGAATTCATCAGTGTCATCGTCAGGAGTGCTCCTGCTTCTGTGTGGGGGTGAAATCAAAACTAGGTCTGTAAAAGTTTTTTAACAGGCTTGGCAAATGCATTTCTAATAAAATTTTAAGAGACAAGGCCGAGGGACGCATGTTCCGAGAAAACTGAGTTCAGTCATGGTGCTCCCAGCTTGATAGGTGCCATTGCAAGTGAAGAAGAGTCTGGGAGAGAAAACAAAAACAAAACAAAACAAAAACATTGAAAACACATATAAACCATCTTTTTTTCTCTTCTTGTATTCATTCATTTTTTTGTTACCTGTTTGTTACAGTGACTTATGGCATAGCGTAACCGAAGTGGCTGAAGTATAGGAAGTAGGTAGGGTAAGGCAAGCTGTGGAGACGCAGAAGTAATTTTTTCTTGGGCTATATTGTTATGAATTGCTGAAATCTGACGTTTGCAGCCATTGATAAACTTGGAATTCATTAATACTTTCAAGTAAATTGTCATTTTCATCCCTAACGCTGTCTAACACCGTCCTTTTTTTGGCAAAGCCAAATGAGTAAGCCAGTCCTGAGTAATCCATGAATTATCTTTTCCATTATCTCTCAGGAAATTCTGATTGTTTCTGAGACCTTGCAAGCTACTGATCTCTTACCTGAGGAATGTGTCCACTCCCTCTATTGTATAAGCACGTGGTATAACCATTAATATGAAGCTGTTGTTCAGTTTCTTTCTGGAAAAATAATTAGCAGGATCAAAACAGTATATTTGCTTGTACAAAGCAATTACTTTCTCTGTAGGTAGATGCAGACGAGCATCGTATCTCGAAGAATCATTTTGCGTAATATACAAATGCAACTGATTTTATAGCTGGAATCCCAAACTGATTCTTGAATCATAAATTTTGATTGCAGTGTGAGGACCCATGGTAGTCATGTTGCTGTGTTGTTTCTGAAGAAGCTCTGAAGTAGGATAAATCAAAGAATACTACACTCACATGCAAAGTGTACAGTTATGTTCAGTTAGAAGTCTACCGCTTTAGTCCTGTGAATCCATCAGTTTCAAAGAGATAAGCTGTGCAAATGACTATTTAATTCACAAAATTCACACGTTACTGAACATATCTGTTGCTATTTTAGCAGAGTAACACTGTACTGGGGCACTGTAGCTGTGAGAGGCCAGTTCTTTCTCAATTGCTATTTATAGGCTGGCCTGGAATGCTCACATGATGATCCTGTTTGTAATCTTGGTTATTTATATTGCCAGCGATGCTATGGCAAAGAGTTTCTCACTATTTCCATTCTACAGTTCCATTTCCAAGCAGTATACCTCGTGCCTAACACTGTTTGGCATGGAGATTAAGGATGTGCTTCCTCTACAAATGGAATAAATGCTGCCGTTGTATTTTTGAGAGATTCGTGATCACAATCACTTCTACGTTTCATCATCATGTTGCTACAACAAATATTAAAACACAAAGAGGTTAAAATGAGTTAGAGCGAGTCCAGAGGAGAGCTGTGAGGATGATCAAGGGGCTGGAGCACCTCTCCTGTGAAGACAGGCTGAGGGAGTTGCAATTGTTAAGCCTGGAGAAGAGAAGGCTCTGGGAAGACCTTATAGTGGCCTTCCAGTACCTAAAGGGGGCCTACACTTCCCTCTAATTCTGTAGCACAGTCATTTTAAGTAACTGCCTTTAGGTGAGCAGAAAAAATAGTGAAGCTGGCAGGAAGAGTACCACTTTTGTGAAGAGCAGTAAAATATGTCTAAGCAAAAAGGTGAAAACTATTTTTTCCCCTTTCAACTGCACGATGGAGCTTTTCTCTGTTCTACCTATCCTGTTTTTTTTCCTCCTCTTTTCTAAAATGCTTTTAGTTACTTGTTTTCCACTTCAGGCTATTGATGTTTGTTTGATACATGATGCAAAGCTTCCCTGTTTTCTCTTATAAAATATTCAGGCCTGAATGTTGTGTCCTCTGTTTACTCGCCTTCTGTTCCACCAGTTGAATTTACAACCAAGCAAGGGGTGAAGAAGCAGCTATGTATAATGGAGGATAATTGTGTATGTTAAATCTAGGCTTTACAAACAAATCAACCTGGTCCTTCTGAAGTTTTGCTTAAATTTTGGAAAAAAAAAAATAAAATTGGTAAGGGTTCGGATCATGAGCACCAGTGTTCTGTTCCAAAGAATTTTTGTTCGTTGCCAAGTTAACCCCAGTAACAAATGCTAGGATGGGGGTAGCTGAAGATATCTCCCACCTTCTTCTCTAATCATTCTCTTAAAGCTCCAAAAGCAGCCTCAAAAGTTTATCTGAATTAAAAAAAAATCAAGAAATGCAAGCTTACTAATGATATTCTAAAAATCTCAGTCACTTGAAAGATCTCTTCTCCCAGCAGTTATGAGGAGAATCTCCCACCTGCGATTCAGAGAGCAGTATATTGATACAACATTGACCAGATTGTCTTAGGGCAAGAGTAAATGTGATACCTAAACGATGATTTTCTAATTATGTCCAGGCTTTTACAGTTGCCTTTGTGAAGATTTCTCCCAGCCAGAGATGTGCAGAGCAGCATCTTGGTGCTGTTACCATTCACTCAGCATCATAGCACTGTGACAGGAGCGTTTGTCCATGCAGACTTCAGAGAGACTTATTTCATGCTTGCTCTTTGTGCATCTCTTCTGTGCACAAAGGGAAAGCTCGTCCTCTGAAGTCGCACACACGTGGAACAGGAAAGGTGCTAGCTCCATATCTGCAAAACATGCATGTACAGTGCAGTCACTGTGGTGTTGTGGGTCAAGATTTCAGTGCAGGGGCTGGTGGTGCATTTGTGGCCATCTCTACCTTTGGCTGAAGACGCAAGGACCTCCGCTCAGTAGTGCTCACGCTGCTCCAAGCAGATCCTGTGAGGCAGAAGTTGTTTTTTTATGGGAGGCAGCACAAGGTCCATCAAGTAGAAAAGGCTGCTTATCCCCAAATGCAACCACTTGGTTTATAGTGTTGTAATGGAGATAGAAAAAACGTGTCTGTATAAGATGGAAGCTTTTACGTGTTACATTTACCTTCATTCTCAGTATGTAAATTGGGAGGGCTAGAAAAGCTAAGATGCCTGTAAAATTTTACGTTTCCCTCTGTTGTGAAGACAGCTAACAATAAAGCAAATATTTTCTGTTACTCTTTTAGATGACGATGGAAAAATAATCTTGAGTCTTGATTATTATTTTTTTTCCTTTAGTACTTCCTGAATGCAGTTTTTTGAATGGGTGATGCCATGAATCTGTTTGGAACATACAAAAACAAGTACTGAAGACAGCTTTATGTCCCTACGCTTTGAATTTTGCTGCCCAGACAGATCCTAAAGTAGAAGGATAGCTTTGGTGTGTTTCACATCACAGTACCATCATTTTGGTCTTGGGCCTCTGGATCACCTTTTTTCACATTGATTTGTTTTCAATCCACAACTTCTTATTCTGAAACAAAGGTAAATTGGTAAAACTATTCAGGTAACTGGAGAAAGCTGACCAAGGAGTTCTGCAATTGTTAGCAACAAAGTTTAAAAAAAAATAGTAAAACCAAACAGCACAGAAACACCAGTGTCTATCATAAGTACTGACAGGGTTTTAAAGTCAGGCTTAATATTTAATTTAATAAATGTTTCCTAGTCTTCTTTCAGCAGTTCCTACATGAGTGGTATTAGGTGGATAGTTTAGACAGGTCTTGTGCACAAGAACTTTCTTGTTCCCTTTGGAAGGGACATTCTTTCTGCAAATTTTCTGCAAATCCCATGGGAGATGAGCCATGTGCTCAGTTAAAATCTTATCCCCCACCCCTGCATATCACACATGGAGTCCTGAAGAGATCTGTGCTTGTTCTGGTATTTCTTCTTTTCATCAATGAATGAAAAAGGCTTGAATGCTGGCATCACAATATGTTAATGTCGCTGCACTGCTGCTGTTAGCATATGTGTGGTGGTTTTGCTCTGATGGGTAGCTGAGCTCCACCACAACCACTCTCACTTCTGCTCTTCAAAGGGAAAGAGGGAAAGCATACGATGGAAAGAGCTTGGGGAAAAGGGTTGAGATAAGGACAGGGAGATTGCTCAGCAATTATTATCATGGGCAAAACAGACTCAGCATAGAGAGATTCATGTAATTTGTTGCTTATTACTAACAAACTGGAGAAGTGAGAAACGAAAGCAACCTATGAATGCCTTTCCCCCATCCTTCCACCCAGAACACCTCTCTAGAACAGGGACTGGGGGCTGCAGTTGGTCCTTGCCACTGTCATCTGCTGCTCCCTCTCTGCCCATGAACAGCAGGAGGAATGATTTGCTATCTTTTATCTTATGAGGCTTCGCCTTAATTTAGCAGCAGCTGGGTTCAGAACAAGTGAAAGGATGTGCACATAATTAAAGCGTGCACTTTGTTGCAAGATGCTCTGACTTCTGAAAGTCCATGCAATTAAAAGGTGGTTAGGCAAATTAATGTGGGAGAAAAATCCTGGAAGGCCACTGAGCCCGAAGATAACAACTCCATCTCGCTGCTTATTGCTGCTGAGAGCACCTGTGGTCTGACACGGCCAGGCGGCTGCTTTCTGCCCTGCTCTGGGGGCAGTGAGGTGGCTCAATTGAAGGTTTGGTGACTGCCAGAGGCAGGGTCTCCTCCCTTGTGCCCTGCCAGCAGCCTGTCCGTGAGCTATGGCTTCGTCTCTGTCTCTGCCTTCGTGTTCCCAGCTGCGCTGTTCATGTTCAGCGTGCACCTTCCCTGCAGTCAGACACCCGTTTTCTGGTTCTGCGAACTAAATTGGTGAAACTTTGTTTTCAAAACAGCAAATGGCAAAACAACGCTGTCCCACCAGCACCCCGCATTTATCTGGCAGAGGCACAGCCCAGTGTGACCACCTGCAGCCCAGGACCTGGGAACAAGAGGCTGGAGATGGGCAGAAACTCTTCAACTGGCTTTGCCTCTTGAGCAATTATTCTTAGGGCAGTCGCTGCCGCTGCCTGCTAGGCTGAAGCTTACTCATTGTGCCTCAGACCTGACACAGAGTGTGTGCACTTGAAACCTTACCTGTTTTTCCTCCTCCCGCTTTCCCTGCAGAGATAAAAACTGTTTCACCCATGGCCTAATTAAAGGTAGGCTCTGCTTTCAAAGTTTGCCTTTCTCTGTTTCAGAGATGTTCTCTGAAAGAGTTTGTTGGCCACAGCTGGGCTTTCAGAAATGCAAGTTCCTGTGGTTCATGCCTTGCTCTTTCTGCTCTCCAATACAAACTGAAGCCTGCCGTAGTTCTTCGCTCTGCAACCCACAGCAGACCTAAACACTGACTCCTCCAGAGTACCGCACGGCTGTGACATAGGCTAGGGAGAGTTGGTTTTATTTCTAAGAACATGCATGTTTTCCAAACTCGTTGAATGCAAATGTTATTTCCTAAGCAATTCGGTGTAATTGTAACATCGGAACGATGCCATTCTAAAAGGCATTTGGTAGAACCACTTCTGGAATATTCTCTACATTTCAGGTTTGCTGTCTTTTAGAAATACGGATCCAAAGTGATTTATCAAGTTACTGAGGTGGTTGCAGGACCACAGAACCGATGGAAAGCGAAGAGCTGGGAGGGAAGTGTAGCAGGAGAGCGAGCCTATGTAGGAAGCTAACTTAATTTGAAGCATTCACTTACGGGGTAGAGTTGGCACATGGAGAAATTGAACCTCATTCATTTGTGCAAGATGGGGAATCAGGAAAACCTTCTGCACGGTGGTAGGAGAAATAGCTTTCCGTGAGGCAGAACAACATAACTGGTTTTGAGTTGTTTAGACTCAATCCGGAGACTTAAAGGCTTTGTGGCTTTATTGCCTGTGACAGTCAGACTGTATGTGTTGGAGATCTTTATTTTATATTTATATATCGGCAGATGTGCCCTCCCCTTTAGCTGTAAGACTAGACATAACTCAGTTTTTTGTTTCTCTTAGGAAATGCTATCCATTTCAGTTCTTGGCTCATTCTTTGATTGCACTAATGGCTTGTACACCATAGCGCCGTGACCTCTCTCTGGATTTCCCTAACCTCCAGTGTCTAAGAAGCCTGAGATGGCTTCTTTCTTTTGTGTTATCTCAGAATGTGTCCTGAAACTTCATTCTGGCTGTGCTTGTGAAACTGTGACTTGTGTCCATGCTAACTGTCTGACACTAACATTTCATACATCGAGAACTGCTTCTTATACTTCATCCCGAACTTTACTTCTCACTTACACTCTAGCACTGTTTGTTTTCAAACAAATTGCAATTTTTATAGGACAGAGGCCAGCTCTTCTGTGTATATTGTAAAAAAAAAAAAAAAAAAAAAAAAAAAAAAAAGAAGTGTAGCATAACAAAACAAACACAAATTGTATGCTATGCCCCTCTGCAGAGTTTGACTGGTGCTTCAATTGCTAGCGTTTAGCTGTGCACTGATTTTCTGCCGAGGCACTTGAAAGCTGGCTCTGTATTTCCTTTATTTCACCAACAGTTTCTAGGTAAACCAGCAGAACGTCAGCTTTGTTTCAAACCATTTGTTATATTTCTGACTTGCACTTGCAAACCTGCTTTTATAGCAGTCCTTTGAGTTTGTGCTTTATGCCTTCCATCCCTTACTGAGTTTTATTTCTGCTTGTTGTCTCAGCCTTTCATTTGTGCTGGAGCCATACAGAACTATCACTTTCTTAGTAATGGCCCTGACCTTCTTCTGAGTACTAAAGAAAATAGAGACTAAGTGAAAATCCCTTTATCTGCCAGAGCAAACTAAACATTGCCACAGCGGTTTGAAAGTAGTACTGACCGAGCTTGTTAACTGATAGCCAGTGGGTGAAACCTGGATGCCTGGCGCTGCCTGATAACATCACCTGATGGGGACGACGGATAATACTCTTCACAGCAAACATACTCTTATCTTTTTGCAGATATGAAGAAGTTATGGGCATACAAACCAGACATGAAACCCGACTGAATACTACTGGGCTGCTGCAGATTTTAGATTTGGGCTGTAAACTTCTTTCTCGGAAACACGTGTATTTAAGTTGGTGTCTGGAACACATCGTGTAGAGATTCTTAGAGGTGCTTTTTATTTACTTTAAAAAGTAATGATGTTATTAACACAGGTCTGGGATGACTGTAGGGGTTTAAAGATTCCTAATGACAAGCATTGCAGAGCATCTCTGATACTGATGTTCATGCTCTTCTACATCACTATCTTAAATAACATAACATAACATAAAAAACAGCATTATTCACAGGATGATTAGGGTTAGGAGGGACCTCTGAAGGTCACCTGCTCCAACCCCATGCTCAAGCAGGGCCACCTCGAGCGGGTTGCCCAGGACCATGCCAATTTAAGCATATAAAACCAGGCTTATGCACTGGCATGAATTCAACCATTTAGGATTCAGTAAGATCCAGAAAAAGAATTTGCTTAACACTGAGTACAAATATCAGGGTATTAAGGTCATGCAGTCATAAGATGATGTTTTTATAACCCTGAAAAAGGTTAGACTCGTCATTGCTCCAGGGCTAAATGTTTCCTATTTTGTTGCACACAAGCAGTGTGTGCTTTATTTTTCAATTGAGGAAAGTTGAAGGCTCTTGTGTATTTTTTCACAGGTAACAGGGAGGGAAGCAGTAGTCGTAGTGGTTACACGAAGTCTGGAGTGTGCTTTGCTCTTGTGATTTCTGTCTTATTGTTGCACATGAGCGAGGAGGTGACAGTCATTGCTTTCCAGTGCATATTGTTGTGTGCTTGGAGTAATGCCTGCTTGAGAGGTCTTGCCTCTGATGGAAAGAAGGAAATGTTTGTGGCTCAAGGTAAGGTGACGTTTATAGGAATTGCCACAAATTTCCAGGTCACTGGGGGATTGGGGTTGCTGTTAAATTTTGTCAGTCTCACCTCCTGTGTTGCGTAGGGCATTAGCTTGTGTTCTCTGACAAGGGGTTAAGCTCGGTAAGTAATTTGTGTAGCAGAAGGGCATCTAACCTCTCTCTGAAGCCCTCAGGTGGAAAATCCGTCTTAGCAGTTGCCAGCCTTTCTCTGCTGGAAATTCTCAGAGTCCAGAAATGTGTTCAGGTTGGGCCTTCCTCTGCTAGGTTCGATAACTTCGTGCTTGGTGCCTTCCCTGGGTGAAGCTGTCTCGGCAGCTGTCCTGTTTCTGTTAGCTAATGAACATGGAGCACGTATTGTGAAGATTTCTGTTGGCTTTTGGGTAACTTTTGTGGTTCATTTCATGACACGCTAGGTCCCTAGAGCTAACTAGAATATTCCTGAAAGGAATTTAAAGGAAGCAGTGAATAAAAAATTCACTTGTCTGGGTGCTATACAAAGATAAAGTCTCCTGGCGTTGGTTCTGCAATGTTTTACCCACCACAACAAACTTTTTCCATCCTATGCTACTCTTTCTCTGCATCCACTTTCTGGCAAATGGGAGCTCTTGTTAACATTGTCTGTTAAAGCAAACGGTGTGTGGGGTTGCAGCCTGCTGATGCAGACTTTCTTCTGTAAAATCTTGCTGGTAAAGTGGTGGAAATTGTTGTGCTAGTGTGTAATGTCATCAAAACTGCGGAAAGTTTTAATTTTGCATACAAAATAATGAACGTTTTCTATCTGATTGGTTCGTGTAATATTCACGATACTGAAAAAGCATGCTAGGATGAAATGAAAATAGTAATTTGTGATTTTTGCTGAGTTTCAAAAGGAGTTTTTTTTTTCATACTACAGTGATATTTAAAGAATGCTAACATACATTTGCCCAGCTGTGTGAAAGGATGGAGTGTCATGCCCAATTAGCATCTCTTTTGAAATCTCATTAGTAACATAAATTAGATGAAATGTGAATGCTGATTTTCCCTGGTGTGATTATGGAATGTGACAGCGAAACTTGTGGGTTCTTCCTTCTTGTCCAGGCTGAACAAACGCTCGGGACTGTTGCTCGAGCATCTTCAGGAATGTCTCAGTTACATCCTTCTCCTGTTTGACTCACCTCGCAGCAAGATCAGGGATTTTCTTTTCCGTTTACTGAGGAAAATAAGCTCTCACCCTGTTAATGCCAATGGTTTAATTCTTCTCAGCACATTGTCTTTTCACTAGCTGAGAGATCTTACGGCTTAGTCTTCATCAACCGAGTTGCTAATTGCTGTTCGTATCTTCATAGCAAATTACGGAGCTTGAGTTTTGAGCAGGCTGTTGCTACCAAAGTGGAAGCTAATTTACAATACGCTGCGTTGCTCAGCAAGTTTCCTTCACGTGCCTTTGAAGATGATTTGTCTTGTAATAAGTGCTGGGCGTCGTGATTAATAGCAGTGCGTTTTTCCAAACAGCTCGAGCTGTGCCTGCAGAAGGGCTCTACCTTCAGCACAGCCTGGTGTGCTGCTGGGTCGGGCAGGCAGCGCTTCAGAAGGAGTTTCTGCGGAGCGGTAACATTGAAAGGGAACGTTTTCCATTGATGGTGGAGAGTTAAGAGGCCATTAATTGCTGGGAGTAGCTACCCCAGGCGGCTGGTTGGTTGGGTTTGATGGTCTCATAGAGTTTGTGCATGGAGTCGAAATGCCAGTTATTGCACGGGGTGTTTTTCTCCTCGCGAGCGCTAGAAATAGAGGCAACCAAATAAGAATAATGGGTGCCTAATAAATGCCCCAGTAATTTTATTAATGCTGCTAGAATGTATTTCCACATACTTCACAGAAACATAGTGTGTTTGCCCAGACAAGTTTCATTACATTCAGCATCAGTCATTACACACTGGTCTGAAAGCTGATAGCTCTCGGGTTCTGAGAGTGGATTTTATTCCTCTCCCTCTTTTACTCATCCCACCAAGTCTGATTAGTTAGTAAAAATCTCCTGATTTGGGTTCTTTTCCATTCAGTTTTGTTGAAAAGGGGAGAAAAATAACCAAATTTAGAGAATCAGTTGTTGGAGCAACTATCATTGATAGGAATCATTGCATCTTGCTTTGCATTTTGGTACGAGGCTACTTTGATGTTACTAAGAACACACCCGTGATTGGTTATATTGTAGTAGGTAGGAGGTTTTTATGAGAATAAATAGTCTTGGATAAGCTTTGATTAGGATTTAAGACTTGTGGAAAAAGATTATTTAACACGATAAATTCTGGATAGAGGGCTCAGCAGTCAGGTTTGAGTTTGAGCTCTTTCACTGCAGAGTAGAACAATAATTTTACTGAGTCAGTTTTTTCTTTTTCAGTAAAACTGAGTAAATTAACTGAAATGGGATAATATTTTAATTATTTTAATTCAAAAAAGTTTGTTTTATGTTGGAGAGCAGGAGAGTGGACAGAGAATTTTCCTTAGTGAACCCTCTACCAAAGTGGTTGATCAATCTTTCTGCATATATTTGGGTCCTGGCTGTTCTCTGCAGCCAATTCCTTTTTGCAATGTGACGTGCTGTTGCATGTAGGACAGGTATCGGCCCTTTTTCAGGCTGTCAATAGAAGCTGTTTTCACTTTACCATCGAGTCTTTTATGTAAAGATTAGTACTTGAACTTCACATCAACAAATCACTGGCAGTGGAATAATAATGCCTTGGGCGGTAAAAATAGTCAGAACTTGTAGTGAAAGGTAAGTTAGGGATGAGAGGTGTTACAACACAGTTGTCACTTTGTTTTCCATTGCCTTTCACTTATTTTAATGACCTTTTGTCAGTTTCATAACCTGTGCTGTCAGAGAGCAACATATTTTTAGAGTATGCATCTCTGTTTTTGTGGTGTTTCTGATTATGATCAGCGAATATCTTATTAGGCAGGCACTCGGTCAAATTGCTTTACTTGTTAAAGTGTTTTTATTTTGCTGTTCTTCAAAGCATTATTTTGTCTATAGAACAGACCTTTTCTGGGTAGGAGGAATAAACAGGTACATGCACGGTATGTGTTCCTCACCTTATGCAAGAATATAAAACTAGTTACTTGCACATGTATGTGTTCCTACAGTATGTACAGTAACTGTTCTGGGAACCCTCGTGTTGAATCGTGATGCTGGCTTTGTCCTTAGCCAGCTCTACAAGAGGTGCCCCAGCCAAGTGCAAAGGTGGGGCCCTGTTCCCTTTCAGGGCATTGCCCTGTTTCCTTTGATCCTCTCCTGCTTTTAGAGAACGGAAGGAGGAAATGTGCAAGTAAATCTCCTTTTTCTGCCTTTTTTAAAAGGAAAATGATGTACTGCCTGTGGTTTGCTGTACGTGATCATCGAAGATGTTACAGTGGCAGCCTGCAATCCTTTTGCAGATACAAGCTCTTATTAAGAAGTAGTGTCCATTTATAATAAATGGGCATGCTTTTTAATGTGCTTGGTACCAGGCCTGCAATTAACAGCCTGCAGTGATAAACCATGCCAGTGAAGGGTCCTAGAGCTGCATGATCTTCCTGTGAAGGGTAAGAGAAACCTGATGGATGAAAAACGCTGACAGCCTTTTCTACCTGGGCAAAGAGGGCAGTTACTTTGATCAAATAAAGCAAAGGGCATTTGTTATGGAGATCCTACTACTGGTTCGTTCCCCTGCACTCTGCCTCTGAATCATGCAGGAGCACACAGGTGACGGAATATTCTTGGTCTGCATTATTGGCAGTCGGATTTAAGAAGAAGAAAAAAGAAACACAAATGACCACCAGAAATCTCAGAAAATGGTATTCTATTTGCTTTGATCAGATTGTCTTTAGCTTCCAGAGAGGCTGGAGAGGTGCTGAGAGAAAAGATAAGGCTGAAATCGAGGAGGGTAGAAGTGCAAAGCTCCATCCTTGCATGCACATAAAAGCATAACAAGTTTGATAACCTGTTCTGACTTGATGTAGCTGGGAACAGGCAGGCTGTAGGCTCGTAAAAAAGAGCCCATTCATTTCCTGGGACTGCAGAATTCTCAGCAGAATAAACTGCATGTGGGGAGTATGGAGAGGGGAAGTTGTGGAGACTGCGGCTATCAAATGCTGCTAGGGAGGGCTCAGAAAAAAATCTAGAAACATTTTCTTTGTCCATCAAGATGATCTTTTCACCTTGCCAATCTTTATACTTACAGAAGGAAGAAAGGAGACTGTTTTTTTCAACTCATTGTGTAAAAAGCTGAAGGTTTTTCTCCCCCTTTTCTAGCATATTGGTAGTTGCTTGTAATAATTCTGACCAGTTATCCCGAAGAGTACCTTGATGACTATATAGCTACTACATGTAAACACTTAATTATATATTTGGGGAAACAGTGAGTGCTGTGAATGTGCTGTGCTTGCACATGTGACGAGACAAAAAGGTATTTCAGAGTCAGTGCCTTGGATGATGATTTTTGGCGGAGTCAGCGTAGCAGAGCAAGCTGCAAAGCCACGTGGTGGGTTTGTCAGCTACTGTGGATACGACATGTGGTTACTTAACGTAGTTGGTCATTACTGCTTCGTCTTCATTACCTAATAGTGAGAAAGGAAAAGAATCCACAGAATACTTTCCAAAAAATGAAGTAATTTTAGCACGATCATGACCTACTTGGCTTCTTAGCATGGTTGAATTGGAGGTGCACTGGGCTGTGTGGGTGTCATTCCAAGGAATCTAAGACCTGTTTTGCAAAGATGCCTCGCTCCCCTGTCTCCTTCCACGTGGAATTCCTGGTTTGATGCCTATGGGGTCATTTTCAAAGGTACCTCACCCCTACTGAAGATGCTCTCAAGGGGTGGTGGTGAAATCACGTTGTATGGATTGGGGAGGGAGGGGGGCATTCACCAGTTCTTTAAAGTTTTTGGTGTATGAAATGAAGCTTTCTAGAAATTGTTTTTCTCCATCTGGATAAAAATTTGAGGTAGCTACACATTTGAGATCTTGGCATGTGTTTGTCAAGCAGGAGAGGAGAGGCCTGGTACCAGTGCAAAAGACAAAGCCTGAGCAGATTTCTAGGAGCAGACCTCAGCACACCGACTCCTCAGCATAGTTAGAAAATCCACCTGGTGATACTTTACTTACAGCCACGATGGCTTAAGGACAAAGAAGGAAGTTTAATAGCACAGTGGGCTTTGAGGTCATTGAAATTGACTCTTCCTCCGTCTGCGAGAATTTTTCAGGCTCTAGATGGTGATGCCTTTGGTTTCAAGTTCTTGGCATGTCAGAGCAGACAGTCTTCTGTCTGACTGTACATATTGCTCTTTGTCATTTTAAGCAACAATCTGTTACTGTTCAGGCACATTGCAAGGTTAGGCAGCTGTGGTGTTTCCTGGCTGCTCAGCTTCCAGGAGGTTTTGTTGCCACTCAGAAGGTACTCCTGCATGCTGCCATTGGCACCGTGGGTGATTAGACCCTGATGATGAAACATGCAACAAGGCTGGGAAGTCAAAATGTGAATTGCTGTGGCTCTGGGATCTGCTGTCCCGTCCCCCTCACGCTCTAACACTGAATCACCAGATCTGCATGGTCAGCGTCTGATAAAAAATGCGACAAATTCAGTTGTTTATGAAGCTGAAAGGTTCTGGCCTCTGGGACAGGGAAGAAACCATGGAGCACATCTGAAAAAAATAAAACAAAACCACCTGATGTGGAAAATTGAGGCTAATGCAGGTTTTATAGGACATCTTTAAGCTGCTACAGATGTGATTTCAGTAAAACTGTAAACAGTGCTTTTCTTTTTCTTTCTAGTCTGAGTCCTTTGACTGAAGAAAGGATTTCAGTATCTCCGTCTGAATCGTTGCCAAGACAAGGGTTACAGGGACTCGGTTAGCTGGAATTTCCAAATAGCTTAAAAAAAAAAAAAAAAAAAAAAAAAGATATCCCGTAAAGCAAGATAACCCATTTGTTCCAGAGGCCCTTGCTTGTGCTGCTGCTGGTGAGGCTGGCAGGTGTCCTGGGGAGCTGCGATGGGCGTCCTGCTTCCACCTGGGGAGCTCTGCGGGCCGCCAGTGCTTTAAGAAGTGGCTGCTGTGCTTCTCTGGGCACAGACAGCAGAGGGAAATGAGAGGAAATTTCCTAAAAGGCTTGCTTAAGGAAAAGCGCTAAGAAATGTGTGAAAAAAATTACTTAAATGATGTTCTGCACCCCCTTTCTACCTGGGGCTTGTAATAACATACTCAGAGACACAGCTGGTAAACTTTGTGCTGGCCTTTGCTTTCTTCAACTAATCGGTGTAGTTAGGACCCTACTGAACTGCCACAGCTGTCCATCGGGAATTCCCTAGGAAAGTTCATACCTTCTTGAATTATTTCTCGAGATATGAGTGCGTTTAAAATAAAGGAAAATCAT
Source organism: Aythya marila (assembly GCF_965140915.1). Classification (NCBI taxonomy): domain Eukaryota; kingdom Metazoa; phylum Chordata; class Aves; order Anseriformes; family Anatidae; genus Aythya; species Aythya marila. The sequence continues at coordinate 51,956,766 of NC_139043.1, forward strand.
TTTGAAGACTTGTGAGTAACCTGCCTCAATAGGAACACCTCTTTCATGTAGGTACAGAAAGTTCAGGGCTGCTGCTGAGACTTTGCCTAGGGAAGCTGGCCAAGTGGCACTTCCATCACATCTGAAAACCATTTAAATGGAGAAATATTGAAGGTAGAGCTAAAGAGCATTTTCCAACTAGATAACAGCGATTCTGGCAGAAGTCGTGAGGGTAGGGCTGCCTCCGGTGGGTTGGCTTGGAGGCAACGCGTGTTTGCATTACAGCAGCACCCCGTGCCAGCCACGGAGCTTCTGGTTTAGGCAGGCGTGTCATCTGAGGTATGAGCCGAGAGTAGGCAGAAACGATTGTGTAAGATGTCTTTGTGGACTCGCTTCTCTTACCCTCCTCTTGTGGTCTTGCCCTTCTTTTTGCTGAGCCTCTGTATTGTGGGTTGAGAGGAAAATTGCTCAAGGAGTTATTTTCCACTCCGACTCGGTGGACTTTGTGTGTGTAGCCTGGTGGGTGAAAGCCAGGCTTGGTCCCGCGTGTTTCTGCACTGAGATATCAGCCTCTTGGTATCGTTAAATTTAGTGTAGAGTGCCTGGCCTTGCTGGGTAGGTGGAGACCCTGCATCACTGTCGTTATTTTGGAAACCTCAAACTTGGCTGTGTTTCTTCCCTTCGTTCACATCTGTACACTTCTTCTTCTTGATGTGAAATACAAATGGAAACTTCTGGTGTGCATCACTTCAGGCTTATTTCAATGCATAATTTAAACCTTTAAAGGTTGTAGTTTTCATGAGTGGCCCACATCAGCCTAATTCTCCGCTGCATTTTTGCCTCTTCTCCAGCACTGGCAGTAGCAAGCACGAGGCTGCACAGTGAGGCACATCAGTGACCCAGCTCAACCAATTTCACCAAAAAAAACCCAACCAAACAGATCTAATTTACTGTGTGACCCCATGGCTGCCAGCATAAGCATAAAGCGTGGAAGGACAAGTTGAAGTACTCTGCACTGGTGTCTTCAGTTTGGTGTTTTTTACCTCTGCTTTATTTCTGCCAGCACCAGTTGGAGTTGTGCATGAAAAGGATAATGGTGCTTTTACTTTGGTTTCTTGTGCTCCCTGCAGGCTTTCTGTAGCCTGGAAAAATATAGGTGTTATTTTTCTACACATTTCTATAAACTCAGTAAGAAACAATTGTTTGACCCTTACCTCGGTCTTGGATCTGTAGCACTACTGAAGTCAGTGGGGATTCACAGCCTGGCACCTTTATCTGTCAGTTTACAGACACGGTTTTAGTTTGCAACAAAAGATGGGTTGTGCTTTGACTTCCACGGCAAAGAAAATGGATCTTTGCTTTCCTTCCAGAACTCGGTGCTGTTAAATTTTATATCTATAAGGAACATTGCATTTTCCTGCCTTTCTTTTTAATCTGTGGTTGTACTATGACAAAGTAACTTCTGATATTTTTGTTAAAAACTTACGGTGTATCACATAAATATCTTCTGATTTCTTCTGATTTGAGTATTCTTAAATACATTATGGATTACAGAAAAGTTGAGATAATAGTAATGAAGTACACTGACTCTGTTTTTCTTTTCTTTTCTTTTCTTTTTCTTTGCTGCCTTCCGTTTCTGTGAATGGTGTATTTGTGCTTCTCTTCATCGTTGCTGATTTTTTTCCCATCACCTAGAAAACCACCTAAGGTAAGTGTTTTGTCTCTCTTTGCGTTTGGACCTGCTTTAAAAATGTCGAATGCTGCCAAAGTGTCTGGCAAGTTCCTGTAGTATGTGATCGATATACAGCTTTGATAAAGGAAAACATATTAGAAAACAAACAAAAAAACAAGCCCTCTATTCCTCATACTTCTCAGTTAACTTCATAATTCCAGAAGATTACATTTTAATCCAATTGACATGCAGATTAGGGCACGTGACTTCTTAAAGCTGTGAGCAGGATAAGCCGTGATTTCATTGCATTCTTAAATACCTGTGAAAAAAGAAGTAAGTATTGTGTGAAAAATGTTTTGTTGCTCAAAATTCTGCTTTAAAGTGAATATTGCTTTAAAAGGTGGTAAAGTACATCTAGGAAGAAACAAACTGTTCTTGTTTGTAATTGGCCATCTTCAAGACTTAATAATTTCTGCAAAGTGGCCAGAGAGCACCGGCATTTGTCTAGAAATGATTCTCTGTGTGTAATGCAGGGGAAGGGAAGGAGGATGAGTGTAATGTATCTGCTGGGTTAGAGAAGAAGTCTTACTGGGATGAGAAATACAATATCAGTACAGGGCTGGTGGCAGTGACAAGGGAAAGGGAGCATGTCAACTACATCTTGTCAACAGATGCAAAACAGCACACTGGTATTTTGCTGCAGCAGTCGAATGATGATCTTGGCCTTTCTGTTTCTGTTGCATGTTAATTTTCATAGCAGAGAGCTGTAGTTACTGTGAATGAGTTTATTTTACATTATTCTCTTTGATTTGTAGGTCTTCAAAAAATAGTTTATGTGCAAGTCTGATATGTCTTCTCCAGGTATAGCAGAATATTTTGTAGGCCTTCTGGGAAGCGAAATTGGGGGTGGATATCGATCTATCTATCGATGTAGACAACTAATATACGTCTCATGGTTCAGACAGCTATTTTTATGTGTGTGTATGTGTATATGTATATAAATATAAAGTGCGTATAGCTATTTTTCGAGTATTTTTCTAAAGTGTTAGAAGACAACATCATCCAGTAAGTGATGTGTAGTATTCCCATAAGGCTGGGAAACAAAATCTGTTTTAGCATGAATTGAAATAATTGTATAAACCGAACATAATTTAAGGTCACAGCAGGTGTAAGCAACAGTGGAAGTCGTTACAATAAATAACACTGATATTTCAGTTTAAAATGCTGTGTGGACTGATTTTTTTTTTCTTTCTGGAGAGTGATTGAATCTCTTAAAATGATGGACCTGGTTTTTAGTTCCTCTGTTGCTGGTGTTTTAGAGCATTAGTTTAAGTTATCCTATTCTGGATGAAGTTATTCTAGTGCAAAGGAGCTTGACCGTTGTATTTAAAAAAAAAAAAAAAAAAAAAAAAGCAACACTCCCCCATTTTTTGCTGTAATTTCACAAACTATTTTTTTCAAGAGCCTTTCTTTTCTGTAGTTCCCCATCCGTATTCCATTGTAGGCGGGTAAAGTTGTTCTTTTACATTATGTAAAAGCTTAATTATGGCCTTGAGTTTCTTCCACAAAAACATACCAGCTGCATACTTGTGTATATGTGCCACTTAATTGCTGGGTATCGTTAGATTGTCATTAATATCCCTGAGCTATAATGCTGATGTTTATGATGATGTGTGAAATGTTTATCAGTTTGAGACGACAGGTGCTCCTTACCATCAGTAGAAATCATTTTATGAGTGTGTAAAGACATGTTATGAGGGTAGGATGTTTCTTGATTTATATGGCTTTTTGGGTACACTTCATAATCAATGTTCAAATTAGGATTTTTAAATGAAATTTCTTAAGTGTTGAACTTTAAAAAATAAAAATCTTTAATAAGCTAATTTGTCATTAGTCATGGGTGAATTGTGATGCCAGTCCAACTCCAGAGCTATGAAGCTGTAGGAGGAAAAGTTACATAAGGATATTAGGGTTTTTGTCTGTTTCTACAACCGTCATGTTTCGGCATATTACTGCTCTTGGGCTTTCAGTCTAATGTTGTGACAATTAAAGCAATTTTTCTAAGCTGAGACCTATGAGCTGCGCCCAGTGCTGCCTTAGGATTTTCTGTTTATACTTTTGTATGTGGTAGGTCTTGTGTTTTTTTCATACAGCGGATGCTCAGCGAACAGTGGCCAACTTCTTTTGGTCAGATAGGAACGACTGTTGAATGTTATCCGTGCATTTTCAGTGTCGTATAGATATACAGGCAGTGTATGGTAGGGAATATCTTCAGTCTGGGTAACGCACGGCTAAATGCTGGAAGCCCCAGACTCTCTCTAGTCCATACTGAGGATTAGACTGTAAAAGGACTAATAATGAATGTGAAATTAGACTCCTTTCTGAAGTAATTAAGTCATAATAATAAAAGAAGTAACCCCCCTCAGATAGACTCTGAAGTACAGGTACAAAGAAAGGTGACTTTCCATATTGCCTTCGCTTGAATTTTGAAGAACTAAAGCTTATTTAAGTCTGTCCCACATCCTTCACTGCCTTTTCTTCCTAAATTATGTTCGTATCATCATCAAGTTCTGTGTTTGCATCCAACTCCTTGTTCTAGTAAATAAACCCAACGCACAGGATGGGAGGTGCAGGGCAGCTACTGCTACTCGTCGTGCAGGCTCCATCCCAAGCGTTAGCTTGGAGCCACCAAACACCACGGACATCCCGCAGGCTCACCTGCAGGATGTCCCAGCAATAAAGAACTCTGCTGCCGATTCTCAGGGGATGCTTGAGTGCTTCTTTCCCATCCCCCAGCCCTTGTGCGAGAGGAGGCATCCCTTCTGCACAGAGCCTCGAGGAAGAGCACAAGAGAGGACCCAGCTTCCTTGAGGATGCTGTGCTGGGGTGACAGGAGGAGTCCCCAAGGGCCACCACGTGCCTTTAACATGTGGGAAAATAGGCTGAGGGGTGAAAATAGTAGTGTGTAAACAATTATAGGTGGCTAGTTCTTTATATTAGGAGTGAATTTCTATATCTGTGTAATTGGTAACGACTGACACGGAGAAGGCTGAGGTACGCAGCAACTTCCTTGCCTCCATCTGCACTGACAGATGGGCTTCCAAGTATTTCATTTCCCTCAACCCGTAGATGAAGGCTGGGGGAGCAAAGTCCCACCTGCTCTAAGTGAAGAGCAGGTTTGAGTCCACCAGATGAATCTAAAGAGGTACAAGTCTATGGGACCTGATGACATGCATCCCAGGGTCCTGAGGGAACTGGCTGATGCAGTTGCCAAACCTCTGTCCATCATAGCTGAAAAGTCCTGGCAGTCGGGCGATGTCCCTAGTGAATGGAAAAATGGAAACATCATGCCCCTACTCTTCAACAATTAAAACAAAGAATTGAACAAAGAGCACTGCTCTTCAACAATTAAAACAATGAGGAGACATTTCTTCTCAGAAAGAGCAGTCAGGCATTGGAACAGGCTGCCCAGGGAAGTGCTGGAGTCACTGTCCCTGGGGGTGTTCAAGGAAAGGTTGGACGTGGTGCATAGGGACATGGTTTAGTGGGTGACATTGGTAGGGTAGGATGATGGTTGGAGCAGGTGATCCTGAAGGGCTTTTCCAACCTTATTTTTGCTATTCTTCTATGATTCTGTATGGCTTAATCAGGCACGCACTGATACTGGATATGATACTCCCTACCTGTAAGTAGTTCACATAGGTACACTTGCATGCGTAAGCCCTTAAAAATATTAATTCTTGAAGGCATTGATTAGAGGCTTTAATACAAATGACCTTTGCAGAATGTTATTTTGGCTATTTGAAATGTGAATACCCCTTTTCTGTCCTTTCTGATTCTGTGAGAATTTGTGTGCTGCATAGTAGTCAGACCCAATGGCTCTTTGCTTCAAAATCGATCTCATTTTAAGGGACAGGTACAGATGAATTTGAGACAACTTTCTTTCCAGATTTTTCACTGACATCGTAATGTATTGATCAGCATCACTATTCATTTTGCAGTGGAACCTCCGGTCATCCCGTTAGCAAAGCAGTAACAAACAGCTGTCTGAAACTGCTGTAGGTCTTTGCTGAAGAAATCTGAGTCAAAGCCCCATATCTTTTCTTTAATTAGCTTCCCAAAAACATGAGAACAGGTCTTTTGCTTATTTTTTTAATAGTCATTAACGTTCAGAGCATGGTTCTTGCTAACCTAGAAATGACCTAAGTAATTCTTAACTAGGGTAATGTGCACACTTGCAGTGGCTCTGAATACAGTAGTACCAGGACCTAGCACTTCCTGGCCAGCTCTTTTTCCCAACTCCCCTTTTTTCATTTGTGAATTAAATTTCTCATAATGAATATGCAGTGAGTACATACTCCAATTCATATACTTACTTTTACTCTGAACTCTCAATTGTGAAAGATCTGGACTTTATTACTCGTAGCTCTGTCTGTTACTTGACTGTTTCCATAGCCATAAAATAAAACTTTCAAGCTTTGTTCCAACTGTAGCACTGCTTAGATTGAAAATACAGTGCAATGTCCAACACTGTAATAATGGAGCTGGAAAAGAAAACAACACAACTGTTGGTCTATCTCCACTCATAGTTTCTAGTGTGGAGGCTATTGCCCTAGCATGGCAGGTTCTTGGCGGGTTCCTTTTATCTAGCTGTTTCTTTTAGATGCTAAAATGAAGTATGAGGTACACAATCTTGCAAAAATAGGATAATTGTAAGGTTTGTTTCTTGGTTCCCTCCATAACTTGAAAATGCAGAAGAATTTTGGGTCTAGCTGTTAGACCTGGTGAATAGCAGTGTGGACTTATGTCTGCTTGTGGTTGAACACCAACCAGTGCATTAGCTGGTAGGTAGGTGTATCCTGTCTTTCATGGTTTTCCCATTTTGCTTACCTATTTAAAATGCTTTAAGCTTCCTGGTTCAGTGGCTATGGAATTGACATCAGAGTAATAGTAAATTAGAAATAGTAGCCCAGAGAGTCACAGAGATATTCCTGAAATGCTTAGAAGGTTCATGAAATCTTAGTGGAGATACAGGTAGCAATTTTAAATGTTGAGCTTCAAATGAAAAACACTTGGCTTTTTGCATTAAACTCTTGCCTTGTGATGTTAAAACACCCAATATATTTTCCAAAAATACTTAAAACTAATTCACAGAGGGTGCCTGTAGTTTGAAAAGGTCTGTTTCTGTGTCACAGATCTCTCTTTGATCAGATATGTTATGATAATTGTTTTGAAATAAGTTGATAAGGGTTTTGACTTTTGTTTTTGAGTATTCTCCCCAAAATTAAAAAGGCATTTTCAATGCCCAGTTTGAGTATCAGCCATGGAGTCTGAGGCTTTAGCATCAGCAGAACTTCTGATACCTTTGGTGTTCATATTGACAGGGGTTTTCTTACCTTCTTCAGAGAACTGGGTCTGAAGAAGTAAAAAATTAAGGAGTATGCAGAGTAATCAGTTTTTTCTTATATCAAAAGAAAAATGACTACCCCTATATTTGTTTTGAAGGAAGAATAATCAGCGAAGATGGGAGGAGGAAGGGAACACCTTCTTAGATGAGCTTAACGGGATTTTTTATTCTTTGTCCTAGCATAGGTTCTCTGTACTGACCCCAGGTGAGTTTGCGTGCTGTTCTTAGGACTGCATGTCCTGCAGCTTCCTGCACTGGAGGACAGGAAAATAGAAGCTAGCATCTTTATTTAATTAAAAAAAAAAAGAAAAAAGAAAAAAGATTAAATAGGTCTCACTACTCACTTAGGACTCTGCCCTACACCTGTTTTAATGGAGAAGAGAGTTTTTCTGCAGTCGCTATACATGTTATACAGGTGTTGCATGCCCCAACAGCTCCCACTTTTTTGCCTGACTTTTATTTATTTATTTTTAAAGTAATCTTGTTACTTTATTCTCTTAGAAGGAATGGACAATTTTCCAGGAAGGATTTTATAAATAGACTAAGTCTTTGCCTGGGCTTTTTATGTGCGATGTGAAAACATACTAAAATCCTATATTTACATTTGTTTTATTTTGAGACAGATTTTTTGTCTTCCTCTTTCATAACCATTTTGGAACTTTTTAGGATCAGTTTGACCTTTTTTTTTTATTTTTTTTTATTTTTTTACCCTTTTAAAGGAATCCAGATAATTGCTCTTCTATGAGAAGTGGCTGTAAGGACATATTTTAGTTTGTCTCTTTACAAATCAGTGTTTATATTATTATGAGTCATTGAATAGTCATGATTCGCTGCCTTAACTGAGGGGAAAATGTGTAGGACAATAGATTAAATTGGCCTACAGTAGTCTTGTATTGACCCTTTATGTCATTACACATGAGCGTGTGTGTCTGGGCAGCCTCTCTGAACTGGGCTGTGAGATCCACCGCAGATAATAGTTTGTTTCGAGGGGGAAGAATAGGCCTGCTACATTTGGATCCTTACAATTAGGTCTTCATTTGCAACTTACCTGCTTGCAGTTTGATTGTAGAGAGATTAGGTATTGTTACCCAGTCCCAGGAGGGAAATTTCCACAGAAGAAGAGGAACGGGAGAAGAGAGATGCTGCTTCTTGGGCTGTGAAAGTTACGAAACAGGTTGGAACATTCCTGTTCTTTATGCTCAGTTGTGAAGCAAGATGAACAAATGCACAGAAGTCATTTGAAATGCACCCTATTTATGTGAGGTCTGAAGATAAGGGAAAGCAAATGATGCATTTTGTTCACAGTTCAGTAGCAAAACTACATCTTTGACTAACAGCAGGGAACGTCCTGACTCATGGAGTTGTCTCTGTCTATTTATACTGCAGTGAATGACTCAGTCCTCCCTGTTAGATTATTGTTATGGGGTGGGGCTTTTTGTTTTTTGGTTTTCCTCTTTAGAAGGAAATTCCAGAACTCATTTCACTCCTGTGGACTAAGCATTGTCTCACTGTCAGGTCTTCTCTCAGACCTTGCATTGGGTGTATGGTGCATATAATTAGAAGAAAGGGAGGGGGCAAAGTTGCTGTGCTTACCTGAAATTTTATCCGGATATTTTAGCCTGATATTTTATCCCGAAATACTTGCAGCAACAGACATTTCAGGAAGAGTTTGGTTACAGTACATCCGTAGGTTAGATCGTACAGTAATTCTGCAACAGCAGGGAATCCAAGAGGTTCTGCATTCCTGAAACCAGAAGGAAAAGATCCATAACCATCTCCCCCACTTCAGGGTTTGTTTCAGGATGTTTTGCATTTCTGCTAAGAGATCCCATGGCTCTTACTCTATACTGACCTGCAGCATTGTTTGTCTCGCTAAGGAGATCAGCAGTTGGTAGACTAGGCATGGGAAAGCTGGGCCCAAGCGAAGTGTTCATAAAGAAGTGCTTCCTTCCCACCCCACTTGGGAACCCAAAAGAGCACACACACACACACACAAACAGATTTTCTATCGATAGCTCATCCATTACTGGCTTACCATGGTAAAAAGGGGCAAACACAATGCAGCTTACGGTGTGTTTGGCCAATATAAAACTGCCAAATGCCAGTGCTCAGTGTCTGTACTGTAATTTTCTCAGATGTGCAGGAAAAGCAACTTGGATAAAATTACAGCGTGTAAGTGTTTTTACAGGACACCGGTCCAGGTCTACAAGTGCACTGAACACAACATTGAATCTCATTCTGTTTCTACCTAGCTGGAACCTTTGACTGACATGCTAGCAAGTCTTTTTATTAAAGCAGGCATTCCCATAGCTTGTCTAACAGAATTAGATTGTCTTTTTTTGTTTTGTTTAGCTTCCACTGCTGAGCTGTAGTACTGTTCTCGTAGATTAGGCAGGTCATCTGATACTATTTAGGCTCTGTACCCAGGCTCATCTGATACTTAAGGCTCTGATGCTGTCCTTCTTTGAGCATTAGAAGTCCAAGTCATGGTAAAACTTCTGTGCATCTTGTGTTGATGTCTGCTAAACAGTCATCTCACTGAGTTCTGCACATTGAGTTCCTTGTGGTGCCCTTCCCCTTCCCCTTCCCCTTCCCCTTCCCCTTCCCCTTCCCCTTCCCCTTCCCCTTCCCCTTCCCCTTCCCCTTCCCCTTCCCCTTCCCCTTCCCCTTCCCCTTCCCCTTCCCCTTCCCCTTCCCCTTCCCCTTCCCCTTCCCCTTCCCCTTCCCCTTCCCCTTCCCCTTCCCCTTCCCGCATAAAGATCTATTTACCAGAAAATATATTTTTCCTTAGTAAGATTCTCTCGATGTTTGACAGGTTTATCCAGAATACAACTTCACATTCAGGGATTTGAGCATGTTCAGTCCAATTTTAACTCCTTCTGTATTTAGACTTCTCATAATATTAATAACAAAAGTTGTACTTGAAGAAATGTGAAGTATTTTGTTTGTTTGTTTTTACACACATGGACAGCAACATTTAACATATTTTTTTGCAGACTTGCTCTTTGATGTAGGCTAGAGCTAAAGTTAGTGGTACAGTCCTGGAGAGGAAGCACATACTCTATTTCTAAATAGTGTTACTGCTCTTTTTTTTTTCTTTATTTTTATGGTACCCAACTAAGCATCCAATTGATGGACCAAATTTTCATTATTTGTTCATACAGACTTACCTATTTTAAGAGATGGAGGGCACAGACCGAGTGCACTGCTTTCCTTCTGCTTGTTGGTGCTGTGACAGCAGAGCTTCATGTGCCAGTCTGCTGGCAGCAAAGATGGCCTTGTCCCCTGAAGCTCCTGGAAGAGGGGGTTAATTTCTAGACCAGGATAAGCTGGATACTTCCCCTTGCTTTTAAAACAGCAAGTGGGAGGACGCGTGTGTTCTGGGTCTGGCTGGGATGGAGTTACTGTCTTGACAGCAGCCCGTCTGGTGCTGTGGTTCAGATGTGTGTCTCAGTGTTGGTAGCACACCAGTCTTCGGGCTAGTGCCAAGCGGTGCTCGCACAGCTCCCCGGCTTTCCCCGTTTCTTCCTCTGCCCACAGCGAGGAGGCTGGGGTGGACGAGAAGCTGGGAGGGGACAGAGCCAGGACAGCTGATCCTGGGTGACCAAAGGGACATCCCATACCGCGTGGCATTCATGCTCAGCAATAAAAATGTAGCGGGGAGTGGTCTGCCAAAGTAGCTGTTGCTTGAAGACTGCCTGAGCATCAATCCGCTCGTGGGAGGTGCTGAGAGATTGCCTTTGCATTGCTTGCTGTGTTTTTCCTTTCCTTCACTTATTCAGCAGGCTACCTGGATGCATGAGCTTTCACACTTGTTCACTTCCCATTTTCTCCGCTGTCCTGCAGAAGGGAGGGCAGTGAGCAAGTGGCTGTGTGGGGCTCAGCTGCTGGCTGGCATCAACCCAGCAGATGTTTCCCAGGTAGCTTTCAGGCTATTCAGCTGCTACAGCTAGTGACATAACGGAGTAACAGCTGCACTGGAGCAGAACACCTTTTACCTTTCTGCTGTAGGCATGCATTCCTCACGTGCTATCACAGTTGTGGAGCTCTTTGCTACAGACACAGAAGCAGCATGATGTTTACAGGTCCACAGGCTTGCTGCTGAGCTGCTACCAGTGTTCTCAAGTAAGATTCTTTTTCTTTCCCTTCATATCTGGTTCTTCAAATGCTGTGTTTTTTCCCTGAAACCAACTGTCCTTGAGCCTAATACCTCAGGTTTGCATTACACTTTGTTTATCTCCCCACTTGGTGTCCTCTGCATTCAGATCAGGTGGTGCTATCTTTTATTACACAGCCTGAATGTGAACAATTAGTTGTTGGAAGCATGTGGCAACAGCCTTGTCTTTCTGTCTTCTTGTCCCTGTCTCTGTGCACAACAACTGGGGGCAGCAGTTACAGAGTTTGACTTTACTCTGGAGCTCAGTGCTGGAATTAAACTATTATTATTAGTTGTAGTGGTAGAGAAATAATAGCCTGGCCATGTGTAATAGCCTCACACAGGGCTGGCATTTACTCAGTATGTGGTGTAGAGTCCGAAGAGGATTTTAGTAATGAAAATTTAAGTGGGGATAATTGTCATGTACTTTCAAATAGGGACTCTAGTAAACCTGCCTCTCTTCCATGTTTTCCATATAGTAGGTTGGATTCATGAACAGTAGGAAAACTTTTAAAACTGACTCGCGCGCACTCTTTAAAACTATTTCATGCTTTGGTGGTATTATAATACACACTTTTTTTTTTTAAGCAGTGTGGATAATACATGTAGAAAAAGTATAACTGCAACTCTTAAGATTTCCAGAAAGTATTCCTGCTGGTGAAGTCTTCTACGATTCTGATTCAGGATCTACAGAAACAATAGAGCTTGTCTGCAATTAAGCAGTTGTGGCTTTATACTGCTTTGAGAGATGTCTTGTAGCCTGATTTTTTCATTCTTCTTTTCATGTGCTTCTACAGGTGTTTGCCTTTGATCACTGCTTCTGGTCCATGGATGAATCAAACACCACAAAATATGCAGGTAAACTATTCTCTATACATTCAACAGTGTAAATAATTGGAGAACATATGAGAGTTTGATCTTTTGTCCTCTGGCTTTTTTTTTTAATGTTTTGTGCTGTGATGCTCGAGTAACTTCTTTGCAAAAGCAGACCTTCCATTTTTACAGGGGTTTAGTCAAGTGCGTGCAAGCTCCCAGGTTAAGAAGGAATGCAAGCTTTAAGGTGCCTAGTACACTGCTTGGGAGGGGTGCTTTGCTTTACATATAAGCTCTAGTGTTCTTTTTTTCATCCCCTGCAAGAGCCTCTTGTGAGAATTCATTCTGCCACTCAAGATGAAATTGCAGCTCTGTTCCTGGGTATATATGTTCTCCTCGGTGCGATGATTTCAGATCTTTCCAGACGTTCATATTTTGATTGTTCAGATCCCTGATGTTTTTGAGCGATCACCCTTGTGATACCTTCCTCCCAAAAGCTGGATATTCCAGACCAGATTATCATCCCAGTGGTTGATTTTCTCATAGCTGGATTAGTGTATCAATATTAATATTTTGTAATATAACCTATTCTGGTAGTTACGGCCTTGAACACTGGGATTTCAAGATTGTGGTTCAAAGAAAGAAAAAATAGTACTCTGTTAAGATACTTATATTACGAAATTTTGTGATCTGAAAGAAGTTTTGAAGGTTGATAGGGTTAATTATCTCAAAGCTTGAGATCAGTGGTCTAATAAATAAATTGTCATATACCTGTGTCTTAGAATAAATCTGTGCAGCACTCATAGTTCAGACTGGGAGATTCGTGGAGCATGCGGCAGCTCTTTTTGTGCCTGCATGCCTAGATTGCCTTTTAAAGGAAGGAGGTAATGATACACACCCAGATCTTGGCTCCATGTGCCTTAAGTGTGCAGGTGGGAGCTGCACCTTTTGGGTGCATCACAGTGCTAACCTGCTCCAAGAGAAGCGAGACCAGAGGAACACCTCTAACAAGTTAAACTTGTTTCTGTCATGGTTTAAGCCATCTCCAGGTGAATTGGATGGGATTCCAGGTGAACCTATTTTTAATTTGAATCAAAACTGGATTTCTCTCACCTCGTTCAGAAGTTGTCATTGAATTCGTCTTGACTGAGAACTGAAGCTTTATTATCTATATGCAGATGAGCCCCTTGTTGGACAGGAGCCTAGAATGCTGCTACTTCTCTTGTATTTTCTCACCATTCACAAAATCATGTCGTTTTGCCCATTCAGATAATGTTCCTGTCCAAAAAAGAAAACAATTTTCCTTGTTTATTTCAGAAATATGGTAAGAACGTGAGCTTTGAGATTTGCAAATAAAAAACAATGCTTTCACTGTATTTTTGTATGGTCTTGAAGCTATCTTGTGACTTCCAGCCCTCACGTTCTAGAACATAATAAATTTGGCAGAATATCAAAAATAAAGGCAAAAAAATCCGTTTCAGCCCTGTTACTGGGTTGTTGGATTGTTCTCTTGTTCTTACATGAATGGATCCTATCCAGTACTGCAGCAGCGCTTCTTGTTCTAGAGCCAGCAAACCAAGTGCCAGAGTGGTAGGATTTTAGCTTTTATATGTCTGTAGGATTTAAGTCTCTTAAGTCTCTTTTACACTTTGGCCTAAATTACTGTACTGAAGAAATGCAACTCATTTTGCTCAGGGTTTTCAATAATAACACTGGCTGTTCCCATGGAACAAAGCCCCATTGTTCTAGGCTCCTCGAGGATACACGCTAGGTCCAGATACCGTACCAGAGACTGCTACAGAGCTAGTCTCTGGTATGGTATCTGGAAAAAAGCCAGCTTTTGCAGACAAACTAACTTCTTGGTTGGGCACTGGACTACAGGAGGGGTGGTGATTCAGGAGCTGAGCAGATGCATGGGATGCTTCCTGCCTGGCTTAGCTCTGTATGGATGAGTGAGTTCACTGTCACTGGCAAGAGCAGCGATTAGTTGCACAATTAACAAGAAACATGTCCAAAGCTTGAAATAGCTAAGTCTGGAGTGCTTGTAAATGTGCGTAGTATATGAGTTTCAAGCTTAAGTGAAATTCTTGGGATGAAAAGGTATGTGAGTCAAATTTAATGGCTTGAAAACACCTTTAATCTGCACCACACAAATACAGTGGAAGATGTGACAGTGAAAGGCTTAACAAGAGATTCTCAAGTACGAATCATCACTTCATGTGCAAAACCAAGGCATAGTTGTTTTGCATTATGTTGAACAGATAAGTATATTATTCTACATGAAAGAATATTGACATAATAATAATTGACACGTGAGATACCAAAGCCCCCACCCAGAGTGGTGTGCACCACAGCCAACGTATGTCTGAATTCTGTGTTGACGTGTAGATACCTCTTTTTTTTCCTTTTTTCTGTCAACAACAACAAAACTTGTACTTTCCTGAAACTGCACATTTCTTACGGGATCCTTAAAGCTATCACACATCAGTACGGGCTGTTTTTGTTTTTCACATTGCTGATTGATCTACAGTATTAACAGCACTTACTATTATTGTTTGCACGTGAGGAAGATTCTTATTTGGGAAAACTTACCACTGTGGGCAATTGGTAATATTTCTCAGGCTCTGGGAGAACAGGACTGACCCTGAGGTGGGATCAGGCATCTTTTTCTCTTACCCTAAACTCATTCTGAGATGTGTGCATCTTTTTGTCTGGAGCTCGGGCTAATTTTGTTGTATTAACTTTTTTGGGAACCCATGTTCAGGAACTATGAGGGGTCTTATTCAAGTTTGAAGCTTCTATTTCCAGCATTCAAAGATGGGGGTTGTTGCTGTGAAGACCTAATGCCATGTATTTAGGTCCTAATTTGTATTCCAATAATTCTACATGGACAAAGAAATAAACCGTTTTTTTTTTTTTTCCTTCTTTATAATGGTCGCAGTTGTGGTTGTTAGCAGCTGTGGTGGTTTTATCCTGATGGGCAGCTGAACTCCACCACAACCACTCTCAGTTCCCCTCCTCAAAGGAAAAGGGAGAGAAAGTACGATGGAAAGGGCTCGAGGGTTGAGATGAGGACGGGGAGATCGCACAACAATTATCATTGTGGACAAAACAGACTTGGCATAGGGAGATTAAAGAAACTTATTGCCTATTACCAACAAACTGGAGAAGTGAGAAACAAAGAAAGCAAACTAAACCTTCTCCTCATCCACCCTCTTCCACATCTGCCTGCTGAGCGATGCCAGGGAGGGGGGAATGGGCCTGTGGTCAGTCCCTAATGCTTCGTCTCTGCTGCTCCTTCCCCACGGGATGCCGTCCTTCCCCAGCTGAGCCTGTGGGGGCTTCCCACAGGCAGCAGCTCTCCAAGCACTGCTCCCACACGGCTCCGTACCACAGGGTCCATCCATCCCCCAGGAGCAAACTGCTCCAGCACGGGTCCCCCATGGGCAGCAGCTCCCCCCAGACCCCCTGCTCCTGCGTGGGCTCCTCTCCACGGGCTGCAGGGATTTGGTGTTAGTACAGAATGATTTTGACTTGATCTGGAAAAGAGATGACCTTTGCCTTACAGGCTCTATAAAAGGTGTTTTGAGAATAAGGAAAATAGCTTCTTACTACCATTTATTTCTTGACTTGAATGGGCCAAGAGTCAGTTCATGGATAAGAACACACCTGCTTGCCTTGAAAAGCTCATGGAAACAAATAACAGCAAGACATTTTGGTGAAGGGGAGGACACCGAGAAAATCTCAGAGATGAGAACAAAGAATTCTTTTTACAAGCCTAGACAACAGTGAGAGCCTATTGAAGTCTGCAATGAAGTGGATGTTTGAAAAGAAGGAAAGAAACCCTTCAGCTTGGGACAGATTCAGGAGATGGTGTAAATAACTTCAGTAGCACTTAGACAGGTCCATTCCAAGGACCCCACTCTGTATCAATTTGTCCATAAACTTTTCCTAAACTTCCTAATCTGCATCACATTTGGCCTGAAATCTCAGATCTGTGTTTCTGCAGGCTGCGTTGTCCTGAGAGGCTAAACACCTGACTTCAGGCTAAGCTTTAATTTCATTTGAAATCCATATGCTGATTACTGCTCTTCCAGCAGCTGTTTTAAAAGGAGACAAACCACACAATTGGCTTAGAGAATTGTAGTCTCCTGCTCTCTTGAGTGATTGTTGCTTGTGGATTTTGAGCAGACAGGAATGTCTGTCTGTCTGCACTTCTGGCTTACCCATTTAAACTGTGAAGTAGGAGAATATACTTGAAATCTACCCCTTTCTTACCATTCCCTGGACTTTTTTTTGGAGGAGGCTGCTACATAGCATGTAGGCCTTGATTTTGGGTCATGCAGCTGACATCTGACCAGTACATTTTTCGGGAAACCTGGTTACATGGTACGGGTTCAGCACTTTAGATCAGGCAATTAAAAAAATGTAGACATTGTGACACTTAATTGGAAGCACTTGAGACCCTTTTCTGAATCCAGGGCTTTGAAGACTTCAGTGCTTTGTCGATATTGCAATTAGGCTGCAGGAGTTAGGCTGTACCAACTGTTGTGCTTTTATGTTCTTGTTAAGATGAACCATAGTCATCTTTCTTCCAATATTATTTTTTTTTAAAAACTGTTATCTAGCAGAGCTTGTAATAATTCTAGTCTCTGCAAATGAAGTTTTATTTTAACTACTGTATCATGGAACTAATTGCAGTTGTGTATTGAAATGTTCCAAGTTAGAGCTTAAGCCATAGAGACATGAACCAGCTTGAATTTTCAGTGTGGTACATAACAAGGTGTTATTTGGTTCCAGTTATTTTCCCTGTATCTGTGAATCAAGGGGTTCAGGAACAGCAGTGAGGTGTCCTAACATTGCAGTCAGAAGCTGGCTGAATGAATCCATGCATCTTGAGGAGAGGCCTGAGACAGATCTCGAGTTCAGATTGGCAAGCTGCTGAGAACAGGAAATACTGGACATCTAAAAACCAGACAATGAAACTAAGTTTTATTTCAGTACATCTTGATTGTAAGTTACTCAGTAAAACAGTGGCTCTTAGCAAAGGCTATAAATATTAATGGCCTTTTTTTAAAGGAGATTTTGTTGTTTTCTTCTCTCTCCTCTTTTCTGTCTGGTTATCAGTCACCAGTCTGGTGATCCGAGAATCACAGAACCATAGAATCGTTCAGGCTGGAAAAGACCTCCAAGATCATCTAGCCCGACCTTTAACCTCGTAATGACAAGTCCACTGCTAAACCATGCTACCAAGTTTCTTGAAGACCTCCAAGAATGCTGACTCAGCTGCTCCTTGGGCAGTCTATTCCAAAGCCACAAAACCCTTTCAGTAAAGAATTTTCTCCTAATATCCAACCTAAGCCTTCCCAGGCATAACTTGAGGCCATTTCCATTTCATGCATACATGAGAATATATGCATTTAATTTGTAAAAGTGGTTGTCTTCATTTTGCAGATCGTGAGAACGTGTTTGAGGGTTCTTCTGCAATGTGTAGGTATCCTTAGGGAAGTTGTCAAATTGGATCTCCCAGTCAGGGCTTCAGGAAACTGGATGAGTAGATTGATTTGGGGGAAGAGAAGAGGGAAGAGCATAGAGATACAAGAGATAAAATACTTAAATATCTCATTCTGAAAATGATGTATTGTGGTATTCTTGCACGTCAGGGTGCTGATTTGTCTTTCTAAATTCAGGGACTTTTTATCTTACATATTTTCCTAATGTAATTTTTCTAATAGTTCATTCTCACTCACAGATTCCAGCTGAGAGATTTTCACACAGCTCTGCGATTAGATAGTGTCAGGGTTTTAGTTTAGAGTTATCAGTGATTGAATAGTCACTATTAACATGTACACTGCTATATTTTGCTGTTTTCACTTTGTTTTATAATTTTGCCCTTGAAATACCCATCCATTTCAATAGATAAGAGAAGATGTGAAAAAGCTTTGTAGCTTCAGTGTGATATCCTGAGTGCCCACGGTGCACAGCAGTAGCACACGCACGGCATTGGAAAGTTCCAAGAACTGAGTATGTTAAAATGTAGTTCTCAGAAGAAGATGAGTTTCCTTTAGTCTTCAGGTAGGCCAAGGATACCGTCTAGGCTGTTGAAATCTTTTTTAGAAATGTTGGTTGTCTTGGTTTGGGGGTTTGTAGGACAATGGCAGTGTATGAAAGGGCTCAGTCCTGAGAGCTAATGAAGAGGTTCTTGAGGGAGTCTCCTGCTGGAAGGGGCCTTCCAGGAGAGTGAGAGGTACTTCTTTGATCTTTCTTAGATTTTGTTCTACTCTTGGCACCAGGCTTGTAGTTGCAGTTGTTGAAATGCACAGATGATGTCCTGTAGCTATGAAGACAGTTACAGCTGTCTGGTGAAAGGGAAGAAGGTTTCCATATTGTCCTGACGTTGCTTTCCAGTACATCCACCGGTGTTTATCAGGTTTTGATTAGTGAGGCACACCCACAAGGGTGTTGACAGCGTTTCCCACCTTGCAGTGTTGGCAGCAGTGGCAATTGTGCTGTAGCTGGAGTCCCAGAGCATACGGCGACATGGTCTGAACATTTCCTTACTGCCTGATTCCAGTTTAACAGTCTTGCTCTTCAAATTAAAAGAAGCATTTGCTCTTGAAGCAAGATTATTTAGGCTGTGGTCTGTCAGCAAAGCTTCCCTGTCCTTTAAGGAAAGGGCAGGCAGGAGATCCTGCCCTGTAAGAACTGGCAGCTCGTACACTTGCCCCAGGCTTCCAGAGAGTCTTGGCTGTGCTTTCCCCAGCCTAGTGGTGTGTGTGTCAGACACCTACGGCTTGCCCGTGTTGGGATGGAAGATGGGAGAGGAGAGAGTTTCAACATCTGGCCTCAGTTGCCTCCGTAAGAGTCTACGTGATCTTATCCAGCTGGAAGGTTGGGCAGCCCTGTCTAGAAGACAGTAGAAATTGGTGTAAGGGAAATCTGGTAACGAAATAGCTGGGGTGAACAAAAGGAAATTTTCCTGTATTGACAAAATCAAATTAGGATTGAGTTAAAAGCCCTGCTCTCTTTTTTAAGCACTAGGTATCTGGGGAACAAAAAAACCTGTAAATTAGCAGAAATATAAATTGCTGTAGTGTAAGATTATTTAGGAAAACCACAATCAGTAATGTAGACAACAGAACTGCATTATTTCTTTTAACCTTAAGAGCATATAGACATCATTCTGTATAATGCAAATTTTTTAATCAATCAAGAGGTGATGTTTCATGATGAAAATATCTCCACATCTCACAGATGATATGGCCGTGCCCTCAACAGTGCACTGCATTAGCAGAAGAATAAAATACCTGTAATACCTGTAATTGAAGTTTAACTTCTTCTTTTCTGTGAGTTCATTTAGAACCAAATTTTATTTTATCCCATGGTAGTTTGACAGGTTACTCTAAACCTCACTCTTGGATGGCCTATTTGTCTGTTTTGCTGCTGAGCTCATAAAAACCCTTTTTTGCAAAAAAAAAAAATAAAAAATAAAAATCCAGCTTTATCTGTGTTGTTTAAACTTGTTCCTCTTGTGATATTTAGCAGTAGAAGATTCTGTAGGTCATCTCATGGTTAATGATGACCATGAACAGCTTTGTAACATTTCAGTATCTCTTTTTTCTTGGGAAACATGGAGGAGGTTGTGTTTTATTGCTGGTCAACAGTGGGCAATAAATGTTTTTTATCCTCTTCTGACAAGTGGTTTTATTCTACACTCACAAACATTGCAGAATATATGATTTTTGTTCTTTTGTAGAATAGTGTTTGAATAGGAAACATAAAAGGATCAGTATCCCCATCTTTTCAACGTACTGAAGTGTCTTCATCTCTCTTACGCATTCATCTATAAAACTGAAAAAAACTTCTTCCTCTAAGTAATTGTTAAGAAAGAAAAACAAGCATTGTTGTAAAACTCAGTCCTTTTTTGTTGGATCATGTCACCAAATTTGTTGTGAATTTTAGTTAGACAGTAGAGATGTTGTGAGGTAGAAGATGGATGTTGGCCATCAGACTTTGCTAGGCAGAAGGGAAAAACATTAAAAAAATCAATCAAACAAAAAACACACACACAATTAGGAAAAAAGATTTGACTGGAACCATGAAATGCCGAACAAAGTGTTTTCAAAGTAAACTGGTGCCACTGCTTGACAGGACTGGTGCTTAGGGACATGGTTTAGTGGGTGACATTGGTAGTAGGGTGATGGTTGGACCAGATGATCTTGGAGGGCTTTTCCAACCTTATTGGTTCTATGGTTCTATGCTATATGCTTTTATTCTCCTAATAATTTTACTCAACATCCATCTTTACCTGATTTTGCATTCTTGCTCAGCAAGACGGTAAGTGGCTCCTTGCCTCTTTGATTTCCTAACTTCAAAACGTATCCTCAGGAGTTGGTTGGAAGGCATATTTTTATGTATTGTACCCTCTTATTATGCACTTCCACTCATACATTTTCTTCATTAATCCTTCAGTAGTTTGTTAATGTTCTCTACATTGTTGTTGAACAGTTCTCCATCAACGTAGATATTATTAAATGACAGAATGGTCGTAAGTTGAATGGGAAGTGAATGAATGTGCAAGGAAGGAGATGCAATTATTGCAGAGTACAGCAGCTTGTCCTCTATTTCACATTCCGCTATTCAGTGTTTTTGAAGTTACTCTGGACGGTGTTAATCCAAGGAGCAGTAGGAACCCTTTGGAATTTTAGAAACCCAATTGGAAAGGTACCCGTGGACCATTTTATATGGCATTGTTGTAATAGAGACTTCTTAATCTTATTTATGTTAGTGTAAACCATTCTACAAACAGGCATTCCACGGGTTGTTCTGCAGGCATTCTGTGGCCTACCAATTACTCCAGGATCATAGAGAATAAATATTCTCAAGCAACATGTAAATGTGCAGCTAGATTTATTTATTTTTTTGATGCAGCAAGGTTCTGTTTGGAGAGCTATAGAAGTCTCTGTTGCATCCAACGTACGATTTTTTGTAACTGATAAACAGACAACTGCTAAAACTCAGTTAACTGAGAAGTGTGGCTGTTCACCACTCTTCAGAAAGTCACCAGGCAGGGTATGTAAGTTTAAAACCAAATGCCAGAATATATATATATAAATGCTGTCCTTCCTTCAGTTCTGCTTCCTTTGGGTGTATGTACAGATGGTGCAATTCTCAGATCAGAACTCAAGCCAAACAACCCCTGTTCGTGATGTACAATTTCTGAGCTTTCTTATTAAAAAGCAAAAACAACAACAAACCACCACCAACAAAAAACACTACTCCTCTTCTATCTCCTACATGTAAAAGATAGAAGCACATCTATGATCTGCCTGGCATAGAGAGATGATTTTCAGGCTATGAATTCTGCAGCTGATGTTTCAAACTATGGATTTGCCAGTATACGTCCTCAGATAGATCTGCTTAAGTCTCTCAAACTCATAGTGTGCCTTTCCTGCCTCAGTGTCTTCAGAGTGCTTCTGTCTGGTTTCCAGCATCCCCTTGATGTGGCGTGAATAACAATGGTTTCTAGTGAAACTTGAGGCCAGCTCCCAAGAGAACGATCCATACTATTTCTAGCATTGCATTTGTTATATGCCTAATATCCTAGCTCACTGATGTATTTGTTGCAATTCTGTTACAGAGCTCTTTGATACAGTTTGTGATTAAGGAATGCATGCTGGTTGCAAAGTTTACACTTAAATAGTACCAAGTCTTGTTATCTACGTTATTTTCTAAGCATTCAACTTACATGATTCCTTTGAAAAAGTGTTCCCTTCACATGAAAATGAGCAGTATTTTTAAACACAGAGGTAGCTGTTGCACCAGTTTCAGGCAACGGTTTTGAACTTTATTCACTCAGTTATATATGAAATCATTTGTTCCTTAATCCACGTGATAGTAAAAATAATCTCAAAAACTTTTTTTTCTTGTTTTCCGTAAAGTTTAATCTGTCATTTTGTGTAAAATAAACTTACAAAATAATTATTTTTTAGGTCAGGAAGTGGTGTTCAAGTGCCTTGGAGAAGGAATTCTTGAAAAGGCCTTTCAGGGATATAATGCTTGTATTTTTGCCTATGGACAGACAGGTAAGAGTCGCTTGTGCTGAAGAAAGGGAATGCTTCTTGTGCACATGTATGAAGTAGGAAGAGCACAACATAAATATTAAACTAGATAGTATTTAAAATTATATGTAGATATATAATGTTTAATGTCAAACATTTTTATCAGGATGCTGTTTTCTGTTTCATTTTAGTGATTTGTATTTGCTTCACTTTGGAGGTTCATGTCCCATTTAAATGCACAGCAACTTTAGCCAGTGTCACAACTACTAACCAGTGCCAGTGTAAATGCAGCCCTGTAAATATGCTCATTGCTGCTACCTCTTGGGACTGTTTTGGAAGCCTGAAAGGAGTGCTTCATACCCAAGGCTCATCCAATTGTGCGTGTGTGTGTGTTATAAGAGACTGTTAAGATCATTTCTCTTCTTGTTTACTTTTATCCTGTAGTGCAAAGAGCAAGCATTCTGTCTGGAATAGCATGTCGTGTTGTTCTGATATGTACTTCTGGAGAAATAAAAAGAGAATTAAAACGTGCTTCATGAACAACTGAGTAGCTCAGAAACTGCATTCTAAAGCATTTTCTTTTCCTTTCTTCCTTTAGGTTCAGGAAAATCCTTTTCAATGATGGGCAATGCAGAGCAGCTGGGTCTGATCCCACGGCTCTGTTGTGCTTTATTTCAGAGAATCTCTGTGGAAGAAAATGAATCTCATACTTTTAAAGTTGAAGTGTCCTATATGGAAATCTACAATGAGAAAGTCAGAGATCTACTTGACCCAAAAGGGTTAGTAGCTTCACCCTCGCTCACTACCTTCCTTTTTTTTTTTTTTGTTTGAAACTGAAAAGTGAAAATCAGTTCTGGAAGTCCTTGAGAAGGTTTTTCAGAATGTATGTTTAAGCAGCTCCTTTAGAAAGGATCAGATACCAAACATCAGAAAGAAGAGAATATCCATGTAAAACTTGTCTATGAAGTAGTATCCAGTATGTATTGATTTAAATTCAGCACCAAAATATATGCAAACAAAGACTATGCAAAGTAGCTTAACATCAGGAAGCTAATGCTGAGGTATTTTTGCAATGATATCCAGACCTTGCTCAAGTAAAAAAAAGTTCATTAATTTTCACAAAGAGTGCAAAACTTATTTACAACTTGGTTTTCCTGGTTTAGAAGTTGGGCTTCTGGAATGGGAAGGTGCAACACCTCAGAATATACTCGTGGCACTCTTTAGTACTTCTGTTTTGATTGCTCAGAAATACTGGCTGGGCTCTCTGGTGTGAAGATTTCTAGATAAGAGATAGCTTGATAGATTTTTTTTTTTTTTTTAGTCTGAGCATTTATATGTGTGTCTTTTTTTTTTCTTAAGCATAATTGCATTCAGTAAAGAAGAATGCAAGTTAGCTGAAAGATAGATTTTACATGTAATCGGTTTATTACATTAAAGTGTGGAAAATGTATGAAGAATTGAATCTTTAGCAAATTTCTGGGGGTGATTTTTTGTTTCCCTTTTTGTCAGTATTCTTTCTGCCAAATAAGGCATTTCAGATTTTGATCCAGCCACAAATACTGTGGTGGGAGGATGCTCTGAAAATAATTCATGTATACTTATTGAAACCAGTTAGATTAATTTGAGCCTTTCTTATTAATTAAGTTAAATCTTTCTGGAAGACATTTTTCTTCTCATTATTAATTGAAAAACAAAAGAAAATATTACATGAAAGGAAAAAAATCTTATACATAGTAGAAGTAAATTTATGTCTTTTAGCTGGAATAAAGTTCACAGTAGTGGATTGTGTATAAAGGCTATTTTATTCCACAGGAGTCGGCAGTCACTTAAGGTTCGAGAGCACAAAGTGTTGGGACCATATGTAGATGGCTTGTCTCAGCTGGCTGTTACAAACTTTGAGGTAAATCTAAACCCATTAAAGGTGTCTAAACAACATACACCTAAGCAGTAGGAATCTTACCAGAGATACACTAGTATCCATCCAGAGGTTTAATTTCTAGAGTGTTTACGGTCTCTGACAATCACAAAGGTCTCCTATAATGCTTCCACAAGTATTTATTTAATGTAGAAGCTTTGGGTTCACTGTTATGTAGGTTAAAAATATGAAAGTGGTATCTCTATATTTTGCAGTTGTCAATTTTTATAATACATCATGTTTTCTTGCCACAGGAAATGTGAGGCTTCCAAAATAAGAATACTAAGAATACCAGCATGAATTCCTTTGATGTTGTTGAATACAGCCTCTTACTTTATACAAGTGTATTGGATGAGAATGTACAGCATGCCTTATATAATTAATCATTTAAATCACGACAGCATCTGAGCCCAGTTGAGTTACCAGAATGCATTCAAAGAAATCGGTATTGTAGAATCCAATGGACTTCTACAATGGAATTAATTAAAGCAGTGCAGTTGTATAAATTGCATAGCCCTTTTTATGAGGAAGCTGCTGTAGGAAATGTTTTTTTTTGTGCTTGTTTTGTTTTTAAACCATTCTTTGTGTAGTATTGTGTGGAAAGTAATTTGCTTTTGATGGGGATTTTTATTTCTCTGAAGCATCTGTGCATATTATATGTGTGCAGATCTGTGCAGATATATAACTGCTTTTGCAGTTTGTACAGTAAATTGTGTACTTTGAAAGTACATCTTTTTCAAATTCTTGGAAATTTTCATACCTACTTTGTGGCTGATGACCTGTGCAACTGTGTTGGAGACTCAGTAAGCACATATATCAGACTCCACATAATCGTCTTTATTTTCACACATGTAGAAAGGTACACACTCCAAGTGAGGTAACCCTTTGGTCCAATTCAATGAATACAGTATTAGTACAGTTCAGTAAAGAAAAGCATTTGTGTTTAGTTCTGTAAGTAGATCTTGTTGGCTTGATTACTGGCATTAAACAGTATGATTTGCAATGTGGATATTGCCAGCGTATTCCAGCAGCAGATAAGGAGAATGGGCATTGAATATTGTTGCTGGGCTTTTAAGTGCAGCGCTTAAAATAGAGTTGAGATTTAATGCCATTCTGTGGAATTACATCCCCTCTCTGCCATTGCATCTCAAAACATAAAAAGAATTTTCTCATTACTTCTACCCTCCCTTCTTCTCTCCCACACATACACACCCTTCCATCTAGATGGGTATTTTATTCAGCAAGCTCAGAACTTTGCTTTATCCTGGCATAATTTTCTACTCTTTTTGCTCTAGGATATTGAGTCACTGATGTCGGAGGGAAACAAATCACGAACAGTTGCTGCAACCAACATGAATGAAGAAAGCAGCCGTTCTCATGCTGTATTCAATATTATAGTGACTCAGACACTTTATGACCTGCATTCTGGTGTATGTATTTCTGATGGTTAATTTACAAAGTTGTAGTGAATTCTTCTTTATTCTGTTCAGCCACTGAATGTTCTCAGTTTGTTCTGAGCAGCAATCAATTAAAAGAAGCAGCTTCTCTATTGCTATCCAGCTGCATGCTTTTGTAGATATATCACTAGTATCAATATGGGCTAAAGCTCTAAAGACACACGTGGCCTACCATTTTAATGCTGAAGGTGCCTCAACTCTCACAACTGTTTAACCTGCTGAAGTGCCACCGTGTCTCAGAGTTGAGGTGCTATATGATATTGTAGTATCTCTGCATTTGACCTGAAGTGGAGAGAAGAACATGTTAGCTCTCTTGATTTGTTCATCTTTTATGTCAAGACTTTAGCATGACTCACCATTTTTTGTTTGGTATGCATACATGATTTGTTTAGCTCTGCTGCTGCCTTTCATGCCGTGGGGTCTGGTAATCAGAGTAACATTGGTGAGAACATAAGATTGAGAGAACACTGGAAGAGGGAGGAAGCACACCAGATACAGCAAAAAGTTGGATCACTTCAAGATTATATTGCTGCTGTTAAACTTGTCTTTGGTGTTAACTGTTGCTGACGTTAATATGTTTTAATGACCTACTGTGTCAGTGAAGTTACTGACATTACCACATGGCTGATTCACCTTCATTAGTGGTTCAGCCCTTTAGTATAGTGTATGAGTGACTCTTAAAAGACTAAGAACTGTGAGAATTACTTCTCTCATATCTTGAATTTGATAGCTTGACACACGTTATTATGGACAGCAGTGTAATTACGCTAATATCAGACACATAAGCATTTTGTGCTCAGGTTTCTTATCTGTTTTTCTCCCCCGTTTGATTTGCACAGAATTCTGGAGAGAAGGTCAGCAAGGTCAGCTTGGTGGATTTGGCTGGTAGTGAGAGAGTGTCCAAAACAGGAGCTGCAGGAGAACGTCTGAAGGAAGGCAGCAACATAAACAAGTAAGACATTGGCATACACAAGTTGCAAACCTTAATCTTGTCAGAACAACCACTGTTTCCTTGGCCTCCTGTCTCGGTGTGCTTGTCGCAAGTCGGTTCAAACGATATGCCTAGCCAGGAGCAGTTAATATATCTCTTTCAGTTGCTCCGTACTGAACACCATGTGTTTTGTTACATTGGCATAGGGATCCTGATTCATACTTGACTCAGATGAGAGGTATATGAGTATTATCTGGAAAAAGTGACAGCAGCACTCTTTAATTAGGCATATACCTTTTGTGATTCATTTATACACCCTGTCCCCAGGCTTCTGTGTTTGTCTCATCGTATGCTCAAGGAATGCAAAGTTGCAGAGTTGAATGGCTTTGTTCCAACATGCATTAAAATATGTAAGAGTATAATTCACAGTTTAAGAAAATCGGACCAGAATGAAGCTATTTAAGTTTAACATTGCCTTGGGCATTTGTACTCAAGCTATGACAAGTTTGAAGGCACTTTTTTTTTTAACTGTAGTTACTGTGTTGTTACCCAAAAGCAAGAATATAGCACAGAATCGCTACTTTCATAAACACGCTAATTTTTTTCCTGAGAATAAAACAAAAATAAACAACAAAAAACAGTTCAACTGTAACATTAAAAGCTACACATTTTGCATCATTTTAAAATTAAAATTGAAAAAGTGTTGGTATTTTAATCTAACAATGACAGCAAAAAGTGTGTTTGAACTGCATTCATGCTTTAAAATGATTTTCAGTTTCCCTGTTTTAGAGTTTGAACATGCTTGCTCTTTATAGCATAATTTCTAATATATTATGTATTTAATGCATCAGATCAGTAGCCACATTCTTGTAAATCAAAATTATATGGTTCTGTTTGTCTAATGGCAGGTATTGAACCCTTACCCTGCGGGTTACTAGTTAAAGTCAGATTGATTTTACTAGAAATTGTATTTGTCTTTTGCATAAACAAAGGCAAAATTGAATGTTTCCTGTTAATTCTTGGGGAAAAAATCAAATGCCAACTTTCCCAACAGCTATTAAGAAACTCTAAATGTAGTTTTAGATACAGAAATACTTCTTTGTTTAATTGTTATTATTTTTTTCTAATAGGATGTTTACTCGTTGGTAAGCTTCTAAGGCAGTAATGCAGTGAGGGAAAGTTGTTTTGCCCATGCTGCAGATGCAAGCACCAGATCTCTCTATAAAAGATATTTTAAAAAGATAGGTTGACAGCTCTACTTTTTCCCATCAATTAAGTTCTTATATGGTATAAACCTGTATTACCTCAGCCCATTTTAAAAGCATTCTGTGTGTGAAATCTCTTTTGGAACTGGTAGGCAAAAGAGAATTCTTAGTGCTGTGTCTTTTATTAGACTTCTGCTGTTACTTGGAACTTTAATGAAGTCTGACTTCTGCTGGAAGCCTCAAAATTGCTATGCATGTTTTATCAGCCTGGTTCTTCACAGAACATTGTGCATGATCTTCTTTTGGGTAATGTGTATGATGTACCGTACTTAATAGGGCAATACTTAAAAGAAAAAAAAGTACTTAAAAGGGCAATAATCTTTTATGGAGTAATATAGGATGCTTAAACCATATACCCTGCTATGTTAGCTCCTGGTTTTTCATTGTTATTCTTTTATAAAAATGCAGTAACTTGGATTGGTAGCATGCGCTGTATTTAATGAGATCAAAACCAGAGCTGCTATAATTACCTGGCAAATATATCTGCCGCTTGTACTACATTTTGTTGCCTTGAAGAAGAATGGGCAAATAACATACCTGTTTCTGTATTTACAAGTCAGGAAAAATGTGCGCTCAGCTGTGCATACCAAAACCCCGTAGCGTGACATTCAGCTAGTCTCTGCAGGTTTCTCTGCTGCTTGTTTCTTCATGAAGCCAATTGAAGACCGAAGTAGCTGCTGCCCATGGCTTGCCCTGCTGCAAACTCTTTGGTATCTTGGGACAGCACGTTGCAGAGGGGAAGTGGTGGATTGCTCTCCCGCTTACTGAAACAGCTGAGAGTTGTGATTTTGTTAATGGCTCTGTAAAGCTGCAATAAGGATAACTTCTCTTTTTTCTCAGGGCTGATATGAAGTTGCCTTGGGTCATGAAGGTGGTGCTGGCTGTCCGCCCTTTATTATTGAGGTCCTTGGGGGACTTGCCATAACTCATAAGAAAGCTGGATGTGCTTGTTGCTCCACAGGATGTGTTGGGTTTCTGTACTGAGTGTAGAAACACAGGTGCTTAATAGCTTTGTGGTGTAGTTGAAGAATTTCTAAAGCACAATAGCAGGAGAAAACAGAGTAAGCAAGCTGTATATTTGTGTCTAAGAAAAAATAAGTTGTGCAAACAGTTTGTAATTTTAACTGATTTGTAAAATCATAGCTATTGGCATTTAAAATTGAGAATGCCAAAAGAACTCTTTAAAGGGTAGTGGTGGGGTGGGAGGGGATGGGTTGGGACAAGATTGGCTCCAAGCTGTTTTTAGGGAGGGTTTTTAGATTCAAAGGGCTAACTAATAGGAAAAAAAAAAAAAAAAAGGATTCTGAAAAAAAGGATTCTGTTTGCTGAAGAATTTGGAGGAAAACCATACAGAAGTAGCTTGAATTGCTGTCATTTAGGGACAGTTGTTCCATGTGGTAAGGAAGCACCACCTGCCCTCGAATGCTGCTGACACGGCAGCATTCACTCCCTGGTTGGGAGCGTATAGGTTTCCAGCTGCACAGGAGCAAAGGCAGCCTGGTCATGCTTGAGGAAAAGGGTCAGGGAGAACAGAAAGTGTGCAGAAATTACACTTTCCCATGGTCTTGCACCATGTAAGCTCTCTGTTTTTTTCTGAACTGCCTCAGTCTTTTGTGTGCTATTTAGTGGCTTAGGCCTTTTGGTTGATTCATTAGGGGTAAGTCGTTTGAGATAGGATCAAAGTAATGACAGATCTCTGATGCATCATCCCGCAGAAAGCAGAGTGGCTGCTGAGTCCTGTAATTATATGGTGCAGCCATTTCTTTTAGGACTTTCCTTATAGTCTTTAAGCAGCTTTGCGTTATGAAATCTCGTGTAGCATACTTAAAGTACTCTCATTTGGTTTTTACTGCAGATGTTAATGGTCGTAATATAAAATCAGTATTTTGTTATAACTCCGAAGCAGAAATATTATCGCATCATTAAAATCTGTGTCAGTGAACTGTTGCTTATAATTTCCTGTTTATTAAAACAGTGCCTGAAACTAAGAACTGGTGTTGCAGTCCTGTTGGGAAGTAGTTGTCAAGGGTGGGCCTTTCAGGATCCCTGCTCTTTCCACCCTCCTGCCTCTCAAAGTGAAAAACTGTCCTTTTCTTCCCCCTCCCCCAGTATTTTGGCTTTGCTTTTCACATTTCGTCTCATTTTAGGAGGACAAGAGGAATTGGAGGCAAATAAGCTTGGGTCATGTTTGTGGTTTTTTTTTTAGTCTCCGATCTTTTTTTTTTTTTTTTTTTTTTTAAATTTTATGCTTCTTGAAGGTGGACTTCACTGGGACCGTGTTGTTGCTGCTTTTAAGTTGTTCTGTGGGAGGTTGCCACGGAGCAGCATACAGCAGCATCCTCCTGTTTGCTCTTGCATGTTTAGCACGCCGTCTTCCCAATCTGTGCAGAAGAAAAATCAGAGACAAAACCCAATTCTCCCTCCCCCAAGCCTTGGGGAGTTGTTAGGCTTTTGTTTGGGCAACAAACTAAAACCAACTGTCCTTTTTGCTGTGAATTATTCAGACAGACTTTGGAAAGGTATCCTTCAGGCAGAGTTTCAAAATCGAGGGGTTGCTTGGCACATTGGAGTGACGAGGCTCTTCTCAAGTTTCTTTGCATTTTAATTCCGCTTCCAGCTCTGCACTACCTGCTTACCGTTTTGTTTCCTTGTGTGTGGCAGTGTGAGGTACCTGTGGTGACATGTAACGGTTCTTGTTGCCTTGCCCTCAGATGTCTCCTTGGAAATATTCTTGCAATATTTTTGTCATTTACAGAATGTTACTGCAGAAGCATTGGTAGTTTCAAACAAGGTTGAGGCCATTTACAAATACAACGCAAACACTGTTTAAATACCAGCTAAAACAGTGCTCCTACTTTGAAAAAACTCTAAAGGATGGAGTGGCTCAGTAGAACCAAGGTTTTATTTAACTATCTAATTGCAATGTAAGGATTTGCCTGGTAGTTATGGCCAATCATCCAGCTACCCTTTATGAGTATGATGGACCAGTATGCTCTTGAGCTTGTGTTGTCAGTTTTACAACCCTGTAGGCATCTGTTTTATGTTCTCAGGCTCCTGAACCAGCTTGTTACCTTAAACATACTCACCCCAAGAGCCCTGATGTCATTTAACATTTCCACAGGATTATATAACAATTGGAATATATAATGTGTAGGTTCTACCTAATGTGCAGTCTACCAACTGCACCTGTTGGTAGAAGTGGTACGTGTACCACAGTGAACAAGTTCTTGGTTTCTTCACTATTCTAGAGTGGTTTTGGGGACGTGGTTGTCTGGTAAACAGTTTTGGGGGCTTTTCTTTTCTCATGCTTGTGTTCGCATAACACTTTTATAACTGGCACATTATTTATTTGGTCTATTCCTCTCCTCCCTGCTCCCCATAAAAGACCCAAGTGAAGCACCACGTCTGTTATAAGACAACCCCTTTCTCAAGGGACTTCCTCCTCGGTCTCTTCTGATGAGCAGCCTTCCACTATCATGTGATGGCTGCTTAGCTGCTGGTTCACCTGCCTGACTAGTTCTCCTGTGCCACAGCTGGTGTTGCCTTGAGGTTGCCTCCTTAGGTGTAGGGAAATGCTCGGTTTGAGTCAGTTGTTAAGCTAGTGCTCTTAAAACATGGTTCCTAGATAAAGAGGAATTCGTGCTGTGCTGCCAGCCATGCCTCGTAATCGTGTCATGAGGCAGTGTCCAAGATGGAAGTCTTTGTAGTCTCTGAGGAAAGGTAGATGTCTAAGCTAAGACAGTAATTGTCCATATACTGAAGTGGGCTGCTTTACACTTTTCAAACTATTTCAAATACCTGAATATTTCAGCTCAGTCTTTCTGGTACTTGGCCTAAGCACCAGATGAGTTGAAACACTGTAGTTATCCATATATTGTTCCAAATATGTAACTTTAATAGATAAATTGCCTTGTGTGGATCTCCTGTGGTCATTTCCAGCTTAAATTATTCTATAATATTTTCAAAATTAAATGTGAACCTCTGCACAGCACAAATTAAACTCTTCTCTGTGTATTATTAAATATGCATTTGGAATATGTGTTCAAAGCTGTTCTTCTGTGTTGCCTTCATAGATCCCTTTCCACACTGGGGTTGGTTATATCATCACTTGCTGATCAAGCAGCAGGGAAAGGGAAGAATAAGTTTGTGCCTTACAGAGACTCTGTACTCACTTGGCTTCTCAAGGTAATTAATATTTTCTGTTCACCGTGTTCACAAGCTGTCAGCTTAATAGGTTCTAGCATACATCTGTGTACTTACGGGCTTCTCTTTTATTTTAAGGAAATGTGCTAAGGCGGTCATAGCTACAAATTATTCCAAGTAATTTGTGCAGATAAGCATATACTTTGTTAATTGTATGTAAATTCCTGACATATTTTCAGTTATATTGGAATTTAGGCTGGTGAAGGTGGTTGGAAATATTTCTGGATCACGTTGGTTAATTTCCATCCAGACTATGTATCAGTGTCTAAATAGTCTAAGACATTGTATAATCTCAGAACAGTTCTTAATTCTCAGTTTTCTGTGGATGTACTCTACAGGACAATTTGGGAGGAAACAGCCAAACTGCCATGATAGCCACAATTAGTCCAGCAGCAGACAATTATGAAGAAACTCTCTCTACTCTGAGATACGCAGACAGAGCCAAAAGGATAGTTAATCATGCTGTGGTGAATGAAGATCCAAATGCTAGGGTCATCAGAGAATTACGAGAAGAAGTTGAAAAATTGAAAGAGCAGCTCTCGCAGGCCGAGGTAACATAATTCATGTTACAGTGTTAATTGAATTATCTGAGGAAATGTCAAACTTCATCCGGAAGACTTGGTTTATATTTAAGTCTTATAAAATGAGGAAAGAAATGGCCTTTGCTTGTGTTTTTTTTGTTTGTTTGCTTTTTTAAAATAATTAACCTTGTTTCCTGAAATAGATCCAACATAATGTTTGCTTATTTTTAATAACTTTTAAATGAGGACTACATTGTACAGGTGGTAATTCATGTCAGAATGGACTGTCCTTGAAGAACTTCATATCAAGCAGTAGATGATGCAGCACAGATAAGAGCGACAGTACAACTTCATTGTGTAGACTTCCTAGCATAATTATTATTTTTTTAATTGGTGGACTAGATGCTTTTCTGACATCAAATGGAAAAGTGTGAAAAGCTGTAAATCTGGTATTGGACCACAAAATGTGTGTGACGTTTCTCTCTTTGACATTCGTGAAAATCAAGAATTGTTAAAACTGCAACACCAGAACCATCAGTAGTCTAGTAACTGGAGAGTTAACAGTGTGTGATTGCTGCATATCCTAGATAAATGCTTCTAATTGGAGTAAAAAGTATCAGGGTAGGAGTACTTTTGGTGATATCTGGGGAAATTAGGCACTGCACTGTAGGAAAATTTATTGATATTTTCAGGCAAAACATAGTAATTGTGGGAAAAAGAACATGAAAGCATGTCTGAAGTTAAATTTTTGTGGTGTTTAAAATTTACATTCATTTAAGGAATACTGTTGCTTATAGGAACAGATCCTTACAAACTGGAATTGGAAAATCTCCCTTGGGAGAAAGGAGCCATGCACTTGTTTCCTAAATAAAAATCTATTCTAATTCCATATTTTAAATCGGAAAATATTCTTATAGTCTGTTCTTAGTTTTGTTGATAGACTGTGGCTGAATATAATCCGTAGGATGGCAGGGAGCACTCCAAATTTTACGAACACTTTTAAAAGCTTTTTCTCTTCTTCTATCTCTCTGTTGAAAACAATTGTATAAACCACTCTGCCCGCCTGTTGAGTTGTTATTTGGTGCTGAATGTTTTCAAGCCCCTTGCTTTTGTTTCCTATTGTGAAACAAGAAGCCTGTGTTAGCTCCAGAGTATGCTTCCCTTAAGATGTAATCCACAGTGTCAGTCCTGAAAGCTTTAATGAAGCTCTAGGAAAAGTTACAAAAGGAAGATAGAATGGAAAGCTAAACATCAAGAGGAATCTGTGTTTGAAACTGCTACTGGAAGAAAGACATTAGCATTGAGCTTTGGATGATTAAGAGTTATTAAATACTCAGATTTTTTTATACGTACACTGAAGCTTGAGTGGCCAGCCCTGCAGATTTTATTGGTCTGCATAGTTGCATTATCCTCTGAGGCACTAGGTAAATCTTCATCTGTTTCAGATCTGAACCCATTATATGTCGATTCTGTCCTCTTCCTTTGCAAATGACCTGTTTCTTCACCTTCTTGAAGAACCTGGTTGAAACCTGTCATGTACCTGCAGCATTTCATATTCTGTTTGTTAAGTTTCCCTGTTGCGATATGAAGTGTACCTTAAAGTTTTGCCAATTTCTATATTTTAGGCCATGAAGGCACCGGAACTGAAGGAAAAATTAGAAGAATCTGAAAAACTAATAAAAGAACTAACGGTAACCTGGGAAGAAAAGTTAAGGAAAACAGAAGAAATTGCACAGGTACTTCAGAAATTCTGAGGAGAAAAGGCCAGAGTACAAGTCAGCTGAATGTCATGAGCTTTGGTTGGCTATGCTGTTTTTACCACCAGTTATTTTGCATTTCTCTGTATTTTTCCTTTGCTAGGCTCTCTGTTTCCTTTAACAGTCTAAATTTCTGTATAATAAATGTAGTTAAGTCATGGTATAACTGATAAAAGCTAATATTTCATTTTAAAATACAACATCAAAATATACTTGGGCTGTTCTTTTATTTATAAAACCACAGTGGGATCTTTAGTAATTTTCCTTGGAGTGACTAAGAAAATCAAGAATTGCAAAAGGATCAGAATTTTGGGCAGTACTTGTGTTTACATTTGCTATTGCTTTTTGTGGCTTCTTAACCAGAGAAAGAAAATGAATTTGCTTGTTATTATCATATTTGAAATAAGACTTAAATATTCCAATCTATTTCTCCATAATTTCCACTATCTATAGCTTGGAGAAGGAGTATTGTTGGCCACCTTTCCTAGTCTTAATGTAGCAGATGCATGCTTTGGCACAATCCTTGTTAAACAAATAAACAGGCACAAAAAAAAAAAAAAGCAACCTAACTGGCCAAACCAAAACCAAGCAAACAAAAGAACAAAACTGTACAAGAGCAAAAGACATGCATGACCAAGTAGATGGTTTAGCTGAATTAATAACAACACCAGAAAAGGTTGAACCTAAAGGTTTCCTTTTGGAAAGGCATGCTCTTTCCAAAATTATTTGTGACTGATTACCTTTGTAGTTGTTGCAATTGAGATTAGTTTTTAGCTAACACAGAGGTTCAAGGCCACATTGTGTTATGTATGAATACCTCTGATAAAATCATTAAGGCGGATGTTTGAGGATTAGGTCTAACCATTTTCATTGGTTTATAAAAATAAATTCCACTAAAAATAAATGTAACCATTGTCCTAAGTTCTATTTTTCTGTTGTAGCAATATGAAGAATGAATGTTAATCTTCAGTTTTAGTTGCTCTGCTTTTACTTACTTGATGTACTTGTCTCCACATATTGCAGCAGGCAAAGTTAACCTATTTTTGTGCTTGCAGGAGAGGCAAAGACAGCTAGAGAGCATGGGTATTTCCCTAGAGTCTTCAGGTATCAAGGTCGGAGATGACAAGTGTTATCTGGTGAACCTGAATGCGGACCCTGCGCTCAATGAGCTTTTGGTTTACTACTTAAAGGTAAGAATGAAAACAGAATGTATATATAGAGTGAAAGGGCACTTATTTGTTGTTTTGAATTTCTGGTTCAATTTGTCACTGTGTATTTAGATTGTTAAGACTAGTTGCAGTAAAATAGGATAGGACTCCTGCTGTTCAGGCTTACGTTTTCCCTTGCAGTTCAGCTTTACCTAATTGATCTCCTGCTTGCCAACAGTGGAAGAAGTGTTCAGTATGTACCAGCATTGAGATAAATTCTAGCTTTTCCAGGCAGAATTGCTTTTTGGACTAAAGAGCATTGCTTCTTAAAGTAAGAGCATGACGTATAATGCTTCTTTTTATTAATGAGTTGAGGATTTCCTTAAATATTCAATGAGTCAAGTGTGAAAGGAAGGCGTTTATTAGTAATCAGTAGGAATAAACATAGGCTTCAATGACAGAAAAAGATTTCAAAAAAAAGAGGGAGAAAAAGCTCTGTCAAAAATGAACAGAAACGTGTTTTCCTACTGCCACAGTCTTCCATATTATTCAATTTACCATAGTCTTCATTTCAGAGTGAAATAGTTCCAAATGCATGCTTAATCATGCTTAATCAGACAGACTGAGTAGGAAGTATATTGGAAGGGTGAGTTCTTTGTCAACAAGATAGAAAAAACTTACCTGTGTATTTTGCGGTTACTTTTCTGCTTTAGTGGTTGAGATAATGCTTCCATATCTGAACAACAGTAAATAAAGTACAACTTTTATAACAACATCAAAGTAAAGTGTTTTAGTGGGATTTACAGTATGGCTTGAAATTACGTGGAGATCAGTATGCTTAGTTGAGTTGCTATATAGCTGTGTTCTGAAAAGCAGCCACCTCCATGCACCTTGTTTTACTATCCGTGTTATCCTTTGTCCCGTATGGCTGTATGACATGGCAATCCATTTATTGCTTACATGCAAGCATTGTCTGGGAATATTTTAAAATCAGAAGTTGTGTATGAGCTGCTGTATTTTGCTTTATCTAAAACTGTAGGAAGATAAAGTGCAGA
Organism: Aythya marila; assembly: GCF_965140915.1. Lineage (NCBI taxonomy): Eukaryota > Metazoa > Chordata > Aves > Anseriformes > Anatidae > Aythya > Aythya marila. The sequence continues at coordinate 51,993,106 of NC_139043.1, forward strand.
ACAGGAGAACAGGTTGTGCATGACCTCAGATCTGCTCAGTGCAGTCTTAGTGCTTCAGCTAATATTGTCTCAGTTATATAAACAGCAGTAGTTTGCTCGTCTCTTAGTAACAACTTATTTTCTAGGATCACACAAGAGTTGGTGCAGATACCTCTCAGGATATACAGCTCTTTGGTATAGGAATCCAACCAGAACACTGTGAGATTGATATTGCTTTAGATGGAGAAGTTACACTCACACCAAAAGAAAATGCAAGGTAAGGAAGATCAGCAGCGCTTATACCAGCAGATATTTGCTTTTCATTACCAGAAGATAACTTGCACGTGTTTTTATTTAGCAGAGTCAGAAATATCTTACTTTTTGATCAGTGAGTAGCTGCAGTATAAGAGACTTAGATATTTAGATGGTGAAATTCAGAGGTGGAACTGAGATTTCCCCACACGTGTACACCCACACACACCACTGCATCGTAACGGGCTGTCAGTGGTTTGGCTTAGAATAAACCACCACAAGAAGATACTCATTAGGAATGAGGGACCATTGCTTGGCTATGTCTTGGTTGGTAACAAGATGGCTGAGCTGCTGCTGGCTATCCCAACCCTGTGATGGTTGGTTCTTGATGTGGGATGATAAACTTCGCCTCTGAGTGGTTCCTGTTATAAAGCTCAGTGTTTTGTGAGAAAATAGGTGTTTTAAAGATCCAAAGACTACAATTACCGATGTGTGAAGATACATTTCTCCTTTGCTTTCTGCTTCCTTGGTTTAATAACTCCTTGTTTTGGGGAGCATTGTGGGTTCTTGGATGGAATTCCAAATGTCTTCATCACTTCATGTCCGTTGACATGTGATAAGCAGTACCATTGTCCTAACTAATGGTCTTTACTGCTTTTCTGCAATCTGAATATCTAAATGTCTAGATGTTATAAGAATGAGGAAAGCTTGAGACATCTTTAAAAAAAAAATCCACAATCTGTTTCATTCTGACTTGAGTGAAATACCTTTTAACATTTGCATTCTTGTTCTGCAGCCTACAGTACAAAATTTCAAACAGATGGGATTCAAACTTGTGATAGAGTTACTGCACTGGAAATCAGTCATTTTGACTGGCAAGAACAAAGGCACATGTCAGTGGAAAAAACATATAATACCTTTTGTTTTACTTGTGCCCGACCTGCAGTGCTTAAGTCAATGTTCCTAAAATATTTCTCAAAAGAAAATTAGTTACAAGAATTTCTTTGCAAAAAGGCTTTTTAAATCAAATGCTTAAATGTTTGTGTTGACTTATTTGAGACAGCTGAATTCAGAACACTGCATCTGACAAGGCATTTTTGTTTTACCTAATTTTTTTCCCTTTCAAATAAACTGTCCTGCTTTGTGACTCACATGCTTCATTTTTTCAATTTTGGGATTTGAATACAAAGAAACATAAAAGCAAATGTAGCAATACACCAGATGGTCACAAAAAATGTAAGCTTGTTAATAATACAGACTCTGTTTGTTGAGACAATGAAACTTGGACGTAAGGTTTTTTATGCTTGAATGCCTTGTATGCTAACAGTGTATTTTACAATTGTGTTGATTAACCTGTATCTTGGTGAGCCTTATCAATAGGATTTGTATGCAACCAGTTTTACAGACTGTTTATAAGAAACAGGCAGTGACCCAGTTTGAGAAACAGACATTAAAAAAAAAATACAACTAAATTCAACTTTGTCTGTGTGCCTGCTGATGAGCTGCAACAGCCAGAGTTGGAGGGGAAAAGAGGTTTGGTGTTTAGTTCTCATAGTAGAAATCAGACCAGTAATTTTCCCGTTGATACTTTAATGAGAACCTAGCTGATTTGTGCATTATGTGATACAAATCACTGTCTGTAGATGTGAGAAACAGTACATCTTATAGGTACTTTCCAAACTTTTAGTCTTAGGATTTCACTGAAGTCGAATTTTCTTTTTTTTTTCAGATCCTGTGTAAATGGTGCACTGGTATGTTCTGTCACTCAGCTATGGCATGGAGATAGAATATTATGGGGAAACAACCACTTCTTTAGGTAATGGTTTATCTTTATTCTCTAACATTATTACATTCAGCCTATTTTTCCTTCCACTGTTCTGCATAAACTTTTTAGAAACTAATTTTTTATTTTTATGCAGAATCAATTTACCAAAGAGGAAACGACGGGATTGGCTGAAAGACTTTGAGAAAGAAGCTTTGTTAGGAGAACATGATCTGGATGCAGCCAGTGAAGCTTCCTCAGAACCAGACTACAATTATGAGTTTGCTCAAATGGAAGTTATTATGAAGACACTGAATAGTAATGGTAAGGGAATTGACAGCTAAGTCCAAAGGTTCTTTTGGATTGTTTAACAAATTCAGCATGGAACTTAATTTCTAGATTAAAAGCAGGTGGTACACTTACTAGAGGGGCTTTTGGAGCATTTTCAGCAAAAGATGTTTTACAGAAAAAATGTTAAATATATCCACTCACTCACTCCCTCCCTCAGGTGTGTCAGGATGGTCTTTGGTATTGTCATCCTGTATGAAAATTCTGGTCCCTGTATTAAGGCCTCAATATAGGTATAAATATATATATGTGTGTGCATGTATGGAGGTGTGTGTGTATATGCACACATATTAAAATATAAAAAATTAAATGCCAAATGAACGGTCAATGAGGTAAGAAGAAATTTCACCAAGACAATAAGTAGTTGGTTTGTGACCTGACATGCAGTTTTGTCAGTATGTGTGCTGATCTTTATAGTGCAGCTGAATTGCAATCATGTGGCAATCAAATCATCAGCTAAGTCCTTCTGACCTCTAGCTTTAACAGGTTACCGCAGACAGAAAGGTGCTCCAGATACGTGTTTTATCCTTTCTTTTCTATTGAATATTACTGACACTATTTTTACCGTATTAAAAAAAAAAACAACAGCACTGAAATCATAATAAATCTGTAGTCAAAATGTCAGCTAGTATAATTTTTAACTCTGAGGTTGTTTTTAATCTTAGTTTATTAAAACCTACTTCAATGCCTTTTTTGGACAGTTATAGTAGATAAAATGTGATAAATATGAAATAACGGTATGATACATGGCCTATATAAAATTTGCTATATAAAACAGCATTATATTTTCATGGTTTCCAGAAGGTACGTCATAATTCAAGTTTTACAATATGGGAAGAAGAAATGATGAAAAACTTAGTGGGCTACCGAGTGCTTTGTACAAGTTTTCAAACTATACAAAATTTGAGAGGCAAATGCCTTGGTTTTTGGTCTCTAACCAAAAAGATACAGTAGACATTGTTTCATTTTCTTCTGTACTCCTTTCTTTGTGACTCCTTTCTTTTGTACAATACCCACATTTTTCTTGGTCTCCTCTTAATCTTTATCTTTCTCTCTTTTGAGAACAATGTGATCATTTTGTATACTTGATTCTCTAGCAATAGTTTGCAGTTCTTTATGTTCTGATTTTGATTGAATTGAATTACTTGTGTGAGTGAGTTGCAGAGTCAGGCTCTTCAAGTTAATATGAAATTGCTGTTGGATAACAGAGCCATTCAAGTGAATATGAAATTACTGTTTGATAACAGAATTATTCTCATTATGGTTCACTCATACCAGGAGACGAATTTCAGATGAATCTACCATCCTGGTGGTCTTCAGTGTTGTCATCCCTCGTGAAGATTCTCTTGCCTATCTTAAGGCCTCAAACCATCCCGTATCTGTGCCAAAACTGGGGCAAAGGTTTTGAACTCGATTGGCTCATGCATGATACTGCTGGAGAAATTTGGAAGCATTCATTGGTGCTTGATCTGCTTGTTACTAACTGGGGATTGAATAAACTACTGCAGTCAGCAGTCAGCTAGTGCCCTTTGAATAGAGGGTCACTTTTTTGATTTGGATGTATTATAGTCTAGCTGCTAGATTCTTCACAGTTTTTCAAACATCTTTGCATTTCAGTTCAGTAGGATTTTCTGACTGTGGTCCAGGCCTGTCTTAGTCTTAGTTGGGTTGTTTTCCGTGCCTGCTGAAGGGCAGCGCAGACTTTCCTTTCCCATTCGAGCCCTTTCCTCCCTAAAGCACAGCAGATGTTAGCAGTCACACATCGCGCAGTTTCAAAGGCATCGTAACCCAGTTATACTGCTTCTTGCCTCTTCTCCTCCCTCCCTCCCTCCCACATAGGCATTGCTTAACTAAGTTGGAGTAGTAAGTGATAATAAAACCCTGACAAAACAAGCAGCCACGAGTATCACTGGATGATCTTTTTTGATTTGGGTTCCAAGCTAGATAGCAATTACAGGTTCTGTTCTTGATGCTGTATCTAAATTACAGGTTTTCTGGCAGGCTTCCATTTTCTTGGGTAAGAAGTACAGCAGATTTGTTAAAATACCATTTATTTATTCTCCCTTAAAATGAAAAAAAAAAACGGGAAAGGTAGAATAAATAACTAAATAACTGATACCTCTTAATTCTGCCATTCAGATTCTCTGAAAATAGCCTAGGGGTGAGGGGCAGATGGACTGAAGCCTGTTAATTCTATCGTTTTATTCTCTGATAAGCTTTGTTTGTTTTAAATTTGGTATATAATTACATATAGGTATATACGTGGGTTTGTGTGTTTTTTTTTTCTTTCACAGCAGTGGTTTGATGTAGCTTGAAGCAAGACTTTTTTCTTTTTTTAATTCCTTGATCTAGTCATCTAGTTGAGAACAGTAACTCTCTTTAGATGAGCAGCCTGGTTTCTCCAGAGTGCAAACATTAGATTTCAAAGCATGTAATCAGTTACAACAGTGTCACACTTTACATCTGGCTCCAAAGAAACTCTGAGGAAAACATGGGACTTTGAAAACAGCTGTAAAGACATCCCAGTCCTCCCCACCCCACATCAACACATTCACTTTCTTTGTGGGATTCTGTCAGATCAGCTTTGTACCACAAATCTGTGATGCTGGTCTAACAAGGATTTATTCTTGTATAGGGTACAGTGGTTAAGTAAAAAATGTGATTGGGTTACACAGTTTCTCATGTAAGCAAACAAACATTTGTAGTTCAGGGTAGGGATTTTGATAAAATATAGCAAAGCAGGATTTTCACCTGGCTTGCTTAGGAAAAGACACTTATATGAAATCTTAAAGGTTTTATTCAGCATTGTTATTATTGGATTAACAGATTCCTGATGTGAATTAAGTGAAGATACAGCAAGGTAATCAAGTGCTGTTCATCCTATGGAGAAAGTACATACTTTTGGCTAAGTGTTAATATTCTAACAGTTTGCAGAGGAGTAACTGCATGCGAATGGTCTTGTCAGGATCATTAAACTGTTTTACCGCATGAATATGTTGAAAGTTATGACTTGGGACTTCTAACACTGAATGGAATTTACTGGGTGCTTGGCAAGCACTGGGGAGAATCTTCCCTGATCTGCCTTTGCATGAGGAATCCAAAATAGTGGACCATGGTGTTTAAATCTAGCTTTATCACCATTTGCAGTTCTTCCGAACTGTAAAACACTTGACTCTTGATTTTTTTCACGTTCTAACTAGAAGTTTTATAATTCACACCATATTTTGCTTTTTCAGTATTAAAGGCTTTTTTTGTGTGTGTGAATCTCCTTCAAAAGGTAAACTGAAGGCTCCTCTGAAGTGTAAGCTTACATTTTGCATTGCAATACAAGCATAACTCCCCTTTTCACTCCCAGTAGTACTGAATTTGGTTGAAATTAGAAATTTTAGACTAGCTTGTTGCATCTTGTGCCAATTGTTTTCTCTGGTATAATATGATCCTGGGATAGCTGTAATTCTGTAAATCCAGGTGGCTGTAAAGATCACTGTTATTAAAGAACTCTGCTCCCTGACACTGGGGCTGGTCTTGGAGCAGTTTAGGAAAGTCTTGTCTTAATGACTCAGCCTTAGATTCATTTCCTGTGTTTCCAAACACAACAGAGGGCTTTAATTTCTTCCATGCCTCTTCTCTCTCTGCTGCATAATACTCATTTCTCAACTATTCTTATACATAGTTTAAACTGTTTTAGGGATTATACATTGAAACCTATGCACATGAAAATGACTGGCGTTATGAGCCATCCTCGCTATGAGATAGGAGGAGGAGGATGGTGCAGGTCAACACAAGTAACTTGCTTTGTATTTTATGATATTAGAACTCATTTCAGTCAGTTGCTTTCGTTGCATTGTCTGTTTAAAAAATAAAAAGAGCTAATCATATTTTTGAGAATGTCATGTACTAAAAATTACTGTTTCTGGTTATTTTAAGACTCTTTTAGATCACTGCTTTGCTATTTGGTTGCTATTTATATTGATCAACTTTTCAATTCATGATCTGTAATTGCCATTTCAGTGGTATTTTGTGATGTATTTTTATGAAGCCAGTGATTTCTTCCACTGACAGCTTGGGCAACAGTAGCAACTTATAATTATTGTTGTTTTCTGCCAGCGATAAAGATGTGCTCTACATCAATATTTCAAAAAGGTTGCTGAGGGGCAAATCCACTGTAGGAACAGAATCCTGAGGATCTTGTTTGTTCTTCTGACATTTATAACATGAAGGATTTGTTTTGTAAAGTGACTTTCCTAAATATCCATGTATGTTAAAATCACAGACAGGAGGTTAGTTCAGCAAAATCAGTCTCAGTAGGTAACTACTAAGAAAGTTGTTATACATTACTGGATGTAGCAACGCTACATTTGTTCATAAAAATGCAAGGGATCTAGTTTTTGGGAGAGTGTATGTGCCTGTTATGGTGCCCAGCACACAGTGCTGTTGGTGGATCTCCTATGGAACCTTTCATGTGAATCCTCTACTTAAGGCTGTAAAAACCCAAGTTTTGTTTCATGTAGGTAGCATTGTGGTATCAGGAAAACTTGCACAAAGTCTTAATAAGACTGGATCTAGGTAGTGAAGGCACTCATAACTAAATCACACTGAGTTATTTATTTTTATTATTCTATATTTGAGAAGAAAACCCTAGTCTGAAACAAGACAGTGCAATTAAATGTAGGTTTATTTTCCCCCTCCTTTGTGACAGTCTGGCATCCTTAAAAGTCACAACATGATTTTATATGTATATATATGTAAAAAAAAAAATATATATATATATATATATACATATTTGCAAAATGGAAGAGATCACAAACAATTATTTTAAAGCTCAGGGTTTTTGTGTTTGAAAATCCTGACATGTCCTAGAGCTGCAAAGTTATTTCCTCTGTCCACCCCTCCAGCTATGGAACTTCCTCCTCTCCCTTCCCTGTCTGGCACACATAATCAGCAGTCTCTTAGGGCATGTGCTGTCACTCAAATATATTCATCTAGATTGGTCCTTTTGCAAACCAGATTTTGGCTGTGTTTAAGCTTTCAAACATACATACATGAAGAAGAGATACGTGCTGGTAGTACGTAGAAGCAGCTTATTCCACTTAATTGCTGTCAGAGACACAGCCTGTCATTGGACCTAAAACCAGGAGCAGACCAAGTCATTTGTGTTTAATTTGAGTGTAATTTAGTTTTAACTATTGCTGATTGACACCAGCAGTTGTTGTTTCAGGACAGAGTATCTTAACGAGTATTTGCTCGGAGTGATACTGAGACCAGAAGTGCTTTGCAGTACTAAATGCAGAAGGCCCCTCCAGAATGTGCTTTGTCTGCTTCAGTGTTGTGAAGTTCATTGGCGCAGTGTGATGCATGATCAGTTAGACAATTTGTCTCAGCTTACATCTGCAGCAATTCAACATGTCTCTTTCTCTGCCAAAATGGAGAAAGTAAATTGCTTTTTACTTCCTGAAGTCATTTCCTTCGCTGGTTAACATCATCTTCTCTTCATATTTTGCATTGTTTCCTTATTTTCTTACTGATTTGTTCCCTTTTCGATTTATTCTTTTTTCCTACTGGGATTGTGGAGCATATTATAAATTCCCAGTACTGAAGTATGCAGTAGAAGAGGGTCAGAACCATTGTTCTAGCTTAATTGCATGCCAAAATTGTTTCTCGCTTGGATTTATTTATTTAATTCAGTATTTATTTATTATTTTGGATTTTGTTTTTTTTGGGGCAACAGACATCCTGTGTTTGCAAAGATTCTGGGAGATCTCGATTGCTGTTGCCATATAAATAAAAAAGGCAACATTATCTCACATTTTCTCACATTTTTCCCCCTTGTTTTTTTTCTTAGACCCTGTACAAAACGTGGTCCAGATCTTGGAGAAACAGTACTTGGAAGAGAAGCGAAGTGCTCTTGAAGAGCAGCGGCTGATGTATGAACGTGAGTTAGAGCAGCTACGCCAGCAGCTCTCTCCAGAAAGGCAACATCAGCATAGTACTGAAAGACTGTCCTACACTGCTCAGACTGCACAGCAGAAACTAAATCTCTGGACAGAAGAGAGGTGAGAATGCTGGAGTTAAAACAAAAGAATTAATAAGAACTACAGAGGGTGAACTCGAAGGGAAATATGAGGCTTGAACAGTTTGTCAGAAAGAAATGATGTTGTCTAATTTTGTAGAATTAAATTGCAGTACAAGATTTGCCTCCACCAAGATGTTAGGATTTTATTTAGCTGGCTCTGATCTGACGAGGGGAAGCTTTTGGGATCTGCTCACATTTTTGGGATCTGCTCACAGAGGCCACCCATGCAGTTGCCCTGCTACCAAAACTATTCCATGTAAACCCAATGCAAGAGTATACAAGGAGAGCACAGTATTTTGCAATCTAAAATAAGAAAAAATATTTTTAAAATGGTAATTCTTAAGTTTTGTACAAGAGGATTACTTTATGTTTGAGAACAGTCAAACAGAGTATGTTTGAGCTGTTTAGGAAGAAAAAGCTTGCAGTGAGGTGAAAAGTCAGGAGCCTCTTTGGAAGGGAATAGCATTGCACCTGAACAAAGCCCTGGTGAAAGATCATGACGTGATTTGCAAGGAAAGTTTAAAAAGCAGACCAGGAAGTTGTGAGCAGAGCTCGAGCAGCAAGTTTGTGTTTGCATCTTGACAAAGAGAGAAGCTTGCACTTGGTATCACTGGAGAGAGAAAGCCATCAGTTCCCTGGAGAGAAGTTCTAGGGTCAGCTAGCAAGATCATTTTTTTTGCTGACAGGTCTTCAGTGTACAAATGAGTATTCTGTCCATGGGTTTGTTCAGTGGGAAGAATGACTACATGTACTAGTGGGCTTCTTGTAAGCATCTTTTAAATCTGTCTTCTTTTAAAACAGAAGCTCCATTGTTCACTCCACATTTTTTCTATATGCAGAGAGTTTGAATGCTCCTTCCTATTTTAATTACTTTTGCTTTATCCTCCACCAGAAATAAATTAATCCATGCACAAGACAAGTCTAACTAAATAAAGGAAGCCAAGATTGCATTGCAGCTTTCACATTCAGAATGTTAAAAATAGAACAGAACAGATCTTGGTTTAGTTATTATGTGAGCTTTTGTTTTGTAATTTCTGCCAAGTTTGGCATGGAAAAAAAAAAAAGCAATCTGTTCACACACTCAGCAATGACAACTAGAATGTTTTCCATGGCAAGCATAGGGAGAGAAGCATTGCTCTGTTTCAACTTTAATTAAAATGATTGTTTGCCCCCGTAAGAGCTAAAAACAGAATCATTGTATTGTGAACTGAATGTAAAGCATTGCAGAGTCATGGTTGTGATTTGCAGGCTGCTTTAGTGGTTCAGAAGGAATGTGAAGCAAAAAACACGCCGCTCAGAATCACTGCTGCTCAGTACTGCTCTGAGCACAGCAAGGCCATCAAGAAATCACTGATGACCCATTTCAGTAGCAGAGATGAAAACTGGGCTTACGGGTTAAAGATACCTATAAAATGCCTATAAAAGATGCAACAGAAAGGAAGAAGCAGCGGTAAAAATAATTAAAAAAAAAAAAAAGGCAAAAAAAAAAAAGCACCTTCTTGCCTGTCACTGAGAGCTGACAAGAATAAATTGCAACTGATTGTCTTAAAATTAACTGCATACACATACTGTGACTATGGAATGACATAAAAATGAGAATCTGGAGAGGTATCAAGGCTAAGGGCTCTACCAGCCTTCTCTCCTCAGTAGTTGTTAGAAGCATTTTATAAGGAGCTGTGCTTTGACAAGCATTCTGGCTCTGGACTTCATGGGTGAATGCTTTATGTATCTCTTAGGTATAACTTCTGTGTTTTTTTTTTTTTTTTAAGATGTTTTTTTGGGGGCTTTGGAAAAAAAGCAAAAAGTTTTGAGTCTTGCTAAATAAAAAAATATTTGAGGGATTTCTTCTGTAAAAGCGTGGCACAAAGTTCTGAGAGGGTTTTCGCCAGCCCACTGGCCAGAGGGCAAGAAGTACAGAAAACAAGGGAAAAGTCAATGTGAAGAACACGTGAAAGAGACAGGTCTCTGGGTTGTACAGGGTTTGATGAGTGCAGTTTTAGCTGCTGTTCTGTTGCCATTGCTAATGGAGCCGAGCTCTATCGGGTCAGCCAGTGGAAGGAATTTGATAAGCATCAGATTTAAGCACATGGCTGTATCTGTCCGATCAGCTAGAACACATTACAGGGTTTGTTGATTCTAGCTCTGTGCTGACTGCGGAAGGACGGATGATACCTGATGCAGAGTTAAAGCCCGTTGACATGAAGTAAATCCATTGAACTTTGAATGAATTTATCTGTTGGAGTGGGGGTGGGGGTGAACTGGAGCAGAGCTTTAGTTCGTTTGGAGTCAGCATTCTCTGTCTGGCGCTGGGAATCCCAGAGACACTTCCTGAGTGTCAGACTGAAAGGGTCGCTAACAGTTGTTTCAGCATTTCACGGTTGGTGGATATTTGCTTTGGCTAACACCCTGATGGAGTTTGCCATACGGGTTATATGTAGTAAAAAATTAAGAAGTCCAGTGTGAAAAATGTCATTTTTGGCTATGTTTCTGGAAGGATGCTGCCACAGCTGTAGAAAAAGACAACTGCAATACGTGTAAGATAATGGGAACTACCCATAGTAATTGGTTGAGCTACCATTGCCACTCCTCAGTCCTCCTCTTAGTCTTTTAGTCTTAAACCATCCCTTCCTCAAGGATCTAGCGAAGAAGAGATTGGTGTGGGAGCATCCCCAAACCAAAGCAGCCAGATGCAGGTTTCCTGACTCAAGGAAGGGACTGGCTGGAGTTGAATCCCGTGCCTCTTAAAGCACTTAGAGATCAAAGCTTGCTTCTGTTTCTCAAGCCAGGCAGCTGCCTCGCAGTGCTTGCAGGTGCAGCGTACTTTCAGCATTAAGCACTGTTCAGTGAGTAATTCCCAACTGTCTTCATTTTCTGGGTGAATCCAGAATTAGAGCTGTCTGGGGAACCCACCACTATTACAAACTTAGGCCAGGTAGGGGAGGGAGACGAAGGCACACGTTTTTGCATGTTTAAGGCACTAAAATGCAGAGCTGCCCGCTAAGGCTGCTAGTTGTTTGCCACCTTGATGCAGTGTCAGGGAAGAATCAGAGGGCACTTTGAATTACCCAGGCTGTTCCTTTGAGGTATTTTGAAAAAAGATAACCACTCAGGAAGAGTTCTACTGGGGATTAAAAGGCATGTTAACAGCAATTTGTGGGTTGTACAATAAAGATGCATGAAAGATCCGAGCTTATCTGAGCAAAAGCAAATAGGCAAATTTTGCCTGTATTCACAGCAAGGCCCGTGAGTTAATTTATTGCCTGTGATGTAGTGTATTTCATGGGAATGAGAAGTATATGTGCACAACACACACTAGGTTTTAGTAGGACTTTCCTAGAAAAGATGAAAATTCCTACAAGGGAGTGCTGGTCACTGGAAAATCTGAAATTCGATCAGGAGTTTTATGTAGAAGATAATGGGGCACAGTAGGTGGGATTACAGGAAGGGCAGAAAGAAGGACTTGCCATTTGTTCAAACGATGACCGTGATACTTTAAAAGGCAAAATAAAGAAGAGATCCCCAGGTGAGAATGGATCACGGTATTGCAGGTGGAGGTACAGGATGTGTCGTAGCAGGTTTGCCGGGTTTGAGGTTAGAAGAGATTTGCTCAGACAGGCCATAGAAACCTTTCTGGAACTTGTCCAGAGACTTAACTGTACAGAGTGCAGGAGCTTTACCCAGTGCTCATTCATCTATTAGGTAAAAGGTGCTTCTGGTAAATAGGACTCAATGTGTCTTTTAATATTCATGCTTGAGATGGCTTAAGTATATGCGGGGACTTCTGGGGGTCCATAGCACTGCAGAGCCCTGGCTGCAACGTAAAGTTGTGTCTGGCAGTGATTGCAGGTTCCAACATCACCACCCGAGGAAAAGCAGTTTTTATCAAGACGAGTCACATGTTGGGACTGGTAGTTTCTGTGGAACATGACTACAGATTAAAGGCAAAGACAGCTGCAATTATTTCATTTCTTGAAAGTTAAGAATATCCCTTGGGCTTTTAACAAATTATCACTCTAACAGCTGTCATAGTGCTGTGCCCTTTTATTTGGGCATTACTTAATTATTTGGGCATATACATAATATATTTGCTTAATATGTGATCACTGTTCTTCCCCAATAAAACTGTCCCACACTGTTTTGTGTTTGCTGACATAGTGCCATATAGTGTTTCTCCTTGCACTTGCTTCAGAAAAGTCTTTGTTAGCACCTCTATTTGCAGCTTTCCAATAATAGAAATAGGTTTCTGTGTATTTTTCATGTTACCTACTGCACCACAGGGATGAATTGTTTCGACAGAGCCTGGCTAAACTTCGAGAGCAGATAGTGAAAGCAAATACGCTGGTGAGAGAAGCAAACTTCTTAGCAGAAGAAATGAGTAAGCTAACAGATTATCAAGTAACACTACAAATCCCTGCTGAAAACCTCAGTGCCAACAAAAAGGTAATAACAAATAGAGCTGGGAAATGAAATAGTTTTATGCCTAATTCAAAGTGTGTAGATGTAATTAAGGCCATAAAAGATTATTTTTGTTGGATTATACGTAGGCAAAACACGGATGCTGTGTGATTTTAATTGTATTGAAAGTGAATAAGATAAAAGTGGGATTGTAGCGTTAAGTATGGCTCCTACTGTTCTTTCAAGTGTGTAGTAATAAGGATGTGCATTCGGTTTGTGAGCAGACATTTGTGTTCTGTTGCTGTAAAACCTAAGTAGAATGCTGCATTTTAGTTATGTGTGCAAAAATTACCGGTTTCTGTTAAATATTCTTATGATTTTTCTTGAGGATTTTCGAGTTGTAGTGTTGCTGTAAATAGCACTTAAAATGATACACCTGTCATAAGAGATTTGATTGAGAGCGTTGTTAATGATCCTGTGTGAATGAAAGTTGTCTGAGAAGAATAAAGAGGTCTGGATCTTCAGAGATGTATGGGGTATGTTCTGTTTGAGGACAAAAGCAGTATGGCTGGCACACAGAAGGAAGCTGTATGCTCTTTATTTCATTCCTTTTTAAGAGCACAATTTGAGTGAGAGGTTAAACTACTTACATGCAAGCACCTTTCCTGCAGTGATTTTTTCCTCCTCTGGTTTAGAGGGGCGCAATAGTGAGCGAGCCTGCTATTCAAGTGAGAAGAAAAGGAAAAGCTACTCAAGTGTGGACTATTGAGAAACTAGAGAACAAATTGATTGACATGAGAGACCTCTATCAAGAATGGAAGGAGAAAATTCCTGAGGTATTAATTTATTTTTTTATGAAGGGGATCACAGACTGAGTTTTTGTTTCCCTTTTAGTATGTTGTACAGATAAAGTGCAATGACTTAGTATGTTAAAGGATACAGCACTATGGTTAAAAAAAAATGAAACAGCTATGAACAAAATGCCCATGCAGAGTAAAACACAGCTATATCTTATCCTAAGTTGTATTCTCAGATGTAATTGTGTTGAGTTAATGACTCATGACACCAGTAAGAGCATATGTTTACCTGCCATAATACAGCTGCCATGCAGACAGGCATTAGTCTGAATTGAAACAGCAAACAGCATTAGAAAGAATGATTAAAATGTGGTTTGTATCAAAGGATGACTAGAGAGTGCTTATGCTGCTTAGATATACTTAAGGTGCAGAACACATGAGTGGGGCAGAACTTATTTTAAAATGTGAAATATTCTGTAATCTCATTTGTATATCCCCCTACCTTAAGGCAGTGAATAAATCAATATTTAGTCTGCATCAGTATCTCTGTCAAAACCTGATGGCATGTCATGAGAATTTAAATAACAGGTCAGCCTTTAGAAATGAGTGCAAGACTTGTCAAAAGCTTCTTTGTTTCCTGGCAAGAGACAGATGTGAGATTTGGTGTTCCGGAAGATGTCCTCAAGTATCAAGGTAGACGTACACAAGAAGTATACCTTACTGTCTTATGGCTGACATGGAGCATCTGAATTAATTGTATCAAGAATCATTCTCAAATATGTTTGAACAACTGTCATGCTTTTGTGCCCTTGGACAAAGCACTGCAAATCTCTAAAATTGTAACGCAGGGGAGGTCAGGCACTTCATCAGTGCCCATTGAAGAAAACGACGATTTTGCTGCTGACTTTAGTAAGAACTGATAACACACCCTTTCAGTACATTAACATGTCTTCCCGAGGCAGAATTATTCTTTCCATAGCATAGGTTGGGCATAATGCATGTGTTTTGTGTACTACATAGAAACACATGGGTCAAATACATGTGTTGAAGACAAAAGAGGAGAAGGGAAAGAGCTAACGTCCACTGAGGTGTGCCTATCATGCCCAGAATCCGTGCGAATTCTTTGTGGCTGTGTTATGGGGTACTTGTAGAAAATGCTGCAGACATGTTCTCAGCTCTTGAGGATTCTTGGGAACACTTGTAGGATTAAGCAGGAGTCATCCTGCACTTTCCATTTTGTCCTAGCAGCAGCCTATTCATCCTGGAGATGATTTATCCTTTCATTTAAAAAGAGTAAACAGAGCAGAAAAGTAAGGCGAAACTTCTTGAAAGCAATGTCTGTTGTACTTGCCAATGGTAAAGTCTGGTTCACCTTGACATCACTAAAAAATGTGGGCCATATTACTATTTACTGTAGTAAAGAAAAGATTGCATAATGTCTCATCTCAAAGATTTCATTACAGATTTCTGATAGCTCCCAGTCCCTTTCTGCTTGTGTTAACAGGAAGGAAAAGAAAAGAATGGTAGTCCCTTAGGTTTTGTGACGTGCTCTTGTCTTGGTTATTTAATTTTTATTTTCATGCTTGCAGTTTTTGAAATAACTTTTGTGCTCTTTAAAACAGGTAAGGAAGCTCATTGGCAAAAGAGGTGATCCTTTTTATGAAGCACAAGAGAATCACAATTTAATTGGCGTGGCAAATGTGTTTTTGGAGTGCCTTTTCTATGATGTTAAGCTGCAGTATGCTGTGCCCATCATCAGCCAGCAGGGGGAGGTAATGTGAAATAGTGCCCTAATGTATAGCGGGGCTGTGCATCCATACCTGTGCATCCATACGTTCATTCATTCATTGGTAGCATGTTTTTTTGCAGGGCGACTTAGTAATATGCACCATATTTTAATGAGCAAATGAGGCTTATTGACTTGTTTCCCAGTGAATAACTGCTTTGCAAATTGATGTATGTTTTATGTTTAAGTGTTTAAAGTTGCCCATCTACTAAAACGGCAGAATAAAATTTATAGTATCAATATTGGTAGCTGAGCAAAAAACAGCATATTGAAGTTTTGATGCACAGTCATGATGCTGTGTGCCTTTTCTGTAGCATATGAATTAAAAAGCTCAGTAGTTCTGCATGCAAACAGTTCCTTTATGTTCCTTTCTCATCTTTTTTGTCATTCTTACTTTTCCTTTGATGGTTGTGAGCTGTTCAGTTCTAATGCTCAGTGCTAGCTGCCAGTTTCTGTGCACCTCCTGGAGTTAGATATCTCCTGTCTTAATGTCTTTAAATCCTTTCTGCGTAGGTTCTGAGTGTTTATCTTGCCTTAGGTTGCAGGACGGTTGCATGTTGAAGTAATGCGAGTCACTGGGTCTGTCCCAGAACGTGTAGTAGAAGGAGATGACTCATCTGAGAACTCCAGTGAGAGTGGGAGTCTGGAAGTCATGGATAACAATGGAGAAGTTATTCACAGAGCAAAAAAGCTCTCCTGCAGGGTAAGTGAGAACACATGATGGATTTAACAGTTTCAGACCTTTGTAACTATGTAGTTGGTCTGATGTAAAGTACTCAGCTATGTCAGCTATTGCTTGCTTTAAATTTTCTAAAGAGAAAAGGAGGAGAGGGAGACTACTCTTGGTTCCAGTTCAGTGTATGTCAGTCTAACTGGCTGTGGTTGCCTGTGACTGAATTAAGTAGCCTTAGTTTCTGGTAAGCACAGGTCTACTTCACAAATACTGACATTACAAGAACTGGCTTTCTTGGCAGACACAGAAGGGGAAACAGTTTTTCCAGATATCCACTTCCTGTGATTTGTTTGATTATCTAATGTAGTATCTATGGTTAGTGTCTGGATTTCATTTTTTCTGTGATTAAGAAGTGTTTTACTCAAGTGTATCAACCTCAGAGAAAACGTGTGTGGGTGGGCTAGTTAGATGCCTGTAACAGTTTTTCTTGCATCTGCATTTTTGTATATGCAAAATACAGATTTCCCAAGTTTGAACATCTTTAGAAAGCAATTGGAGTTATCTGTTAAAAATTCTTAGGTGTTGATAATTTTGGTTGAAATGCTTCATTTTAAACAGTTTACAGTAGAGGAAATTACCATGAGAACATCTGTCTTATCTCCTCAGGTAAAAATAAAAGAAGCAACTGGACTGCCACCCAATCTCTCCAACTTTGTCTTCTGTCAATACACATTCTGGGACCAATGCGTGTCAACAGTAGCAGCACCAGTGGTAGATCCGGATGTGCCTTCACCTCAGAGCAAGGATGCTCATTATACAGTGACTTTCTCTCACTGTCAGGTAATTATTTTTTCCATGAAATAGTATTATCAGGAGGATGGTATGTTTGAACTAAGTTGTTCAGAATTTAAGCCTTGTTTTCCCTGGGGGAAGAAGGAGGGAATCAAGTCATATAAATAATGACTTTTGACAATAGTTTAAATGCTATAATATTTCACTTCACCACCTCTTCAAAATGTAGCAAAAGGAAAACATTCTTGTCATTTGTGGTCTTGTAAGTCATCTTTAATATGCACAGGGGGAACTATAGTTTATAGAATGACATCTTGTTATATACCTGTTGGGTAAGCTCAGTGTCTTTAAAAATGGTAATGGAGCTGTGAGGTGGTTTCAGTGGAAATTTTCAAGCGTGATACACAGGATGCAGAAGCAGTAGTTGCTGAGATGATTTGTCAAAAGAGTTGTGAAACCAGAGTCAAGTTTTATCATCCAAACTGTATGGTTGAGCCATGCAAGTAAGTAATTGTTTGGTGTGTCCTTACAAACCAATTGAGGAGATGCAGTTATTTCATCTGATTAGATATCATAAGTTTGTCTCATTTCCAGGACTATGTGGTGAATGTCACAGAGGAGTTTTTGGAGTTCATTTCAGAAGGAGCTCTTGCTATCGAGGTGTGGGGTCACAGATGTACAGGCAATGGCACCTCTGTTTGGGAAGTTGATTCTCTTCATGCTAAAACAAGGACACTGAGAGACAGGTATAAATAAAATGCTTCTGTCAGCTTTCCAAAGGCTTTCTAATACCTGTGGCTCACAAATCATACTTCGGTGAGGCAAGCATTAAGTTTTGTTGGTATACCTTTTTAGGTGGAATGAAGTAACACGAAGAATAGAAATGTGGATTTCCATACAAGAATTGAATGAGATGGGAGAGTATACTGCAGTTGAACTCCATCAGGCAAAGGATGTAAACACAGGGGGGATTTTCCAGCTTAGGCAGGTATGTCTTTTCGTGTTGTCTTATTCATACATACATTGATTCTTAATGTTATTCTTAGTTTCTCTCTGTTTGTTTTTCTCTCCCTCTCTGCCTTTCTTTCTCTCTTGGCTGCCTTCCTGCTCAGGGTCATTCTCGCAGAGTTCAGGTGACAGTGAAACCTGTACAACATTCGGGAACATTGCCTCTCATGGTAGAAGCAATTCTTTCAGTCTCCATAGGTGGAGTGACTGCCAGATCAACCAAATTGCAAAGGGGCTTGGACAGCTACCAGGTAAGACAGTTACTTTATCATGCACCGATTTATTTTGTTGATTTTGCTTTGCTGCTCTAGAACCCTGCCCAACAGAGTTCCAAAAGGGACCTTAGCTCACACACTGGTACATGATAGGTTAATTTTGTTGTTTTATATTTGTTTGAGTCTAATACATATATTTGATCATAGGGTGCTATATCTGCTTTTTTTTCATGCTTGTAAGTTAATGTATAACTGATAAAGAACCAAGTGTAATATTTAGGTATATGCAAGACAGCAGGTATATGGAAGTTGTTTTTACTTTTTGTGTGTAGAGGTGAAATTAATACGGGGTTACTAGTTTGGTTAGTTTCTGTCCCTTGTGGGACAGTGAAAATTAAGGCGAAAAGAATGAGGAAAAAAAAAGAGATAGGAAAATGTCTTAGTGAGATACTAGTTATCTTTTCAAACAGTTTACTTGATCACTGATTTACTGAATGCAAAAGGGCTGTTAAAGCTAGCAGAAAAAGGTCTTAAGAAGTATAAATGGCTTCTTGCTGCTACTAGATAAATTTGTATAAGAAATTAAGGATCCTTTTAACAGTGATAGCAAAGAACAAGTGGAACAGGTCACCCAGGGAAGAAAGGCACCTTTAGACGTTCAGAACCACAAGTAATTCTAGCCATGAGTACAGATGAAACTATAAAGTGAAAATATTGATGATACGCTTGCTAAGCCCTTTTTCTGGCACTGTAGTCTACGAACTCTTTTTTTTTTACTAAATGTAACCGCTAAAATCGTGGCTGAGATGCTGTAGTCTGAAGAAAGATCTGATCCTACCTGTTAATAAGGCTTTGGTTATTTGAATGTTGTAATTTTAACATTATACAAATTTGTTTGTGGCAAGATGCTTTTGTACTTGTGGTTTGGGGTAATTCTTTGATTTTTCTGTTGAAAAAAATGCATGTTCTTTTGTGTTTTACAAAATGTATTTTCTCCTACCAGAAGGAGGAGGAGGATGGTGGTGATATGGATAGTTACCAGGTATTGCTGCTGTTGCTGTCAATCCTGTGGCATGGGGCACAGCTAATGCTAATAGCCAGCAACTTTCCAATGAACAAGCATACTGGTGCAAGCAAAAGCAGCTTTGAAATATATGCTGTGCATTTAAGAGGCTACCTGGGCTATAAAACACTGCTATTTCAGTTTACCATGTGACTTTATACTCTTACAGTGTGCTCTTCTCTCTAGTACTCAGCAGTCAGCTCTCCTAACTGGCTACATGAATTGATATGGAAATAAAAGCTTAGAAACTTGAATTTAAAATGGAAATAGTTTCCAGTGACTATCTTAGGGGAAAAACAAAACAAAACAAAACAAAGCCTGAAGGTACACAAGTTCTTGTCAACCAAATTATACAGCATTGGGCTGTTTTGCTTTGTTTTCTAAAGAAAACATCTTAACCTTTGAAGTTGTGCAGTTTTCTGAAACGCTAGTGGGAGAGAGAGTGGTGGATGTGAGTGTGGGGAATACAGAAGTTCAGTGAAACATTTTTTCTATTTTAAGCTCATCTACATGAAAACAAACCAACAAACCTTGAGCCTGGCTCCTTGTGTGATAAGTAAATACAGGACAGTCACAGTTTAGAAAACTTAAAAGAAGAATCATTTAAAAAGATGGCAAGGGCCAGGATAAGAAATACCTAAAAATGTAAAGCACATTACAGATCTTACATTGAAGTCTTACTTCTAGTAGGCAGCTTTTAAGGAATTAAAACCAGTTAGGTGAGAATGCTGACATCCCATGAAATAATGGGTTAGGTTTTACAGCAAACTCAAAGATACCAGTTAGGTACTAACTTTTCGCGGGCTGTTTCTGCGCTTCCTGACAAATCACAGAGAAGAATGAACCAGATTTTCTGTGATACCACAAAGCATGATTGCATGATCGGTTTTGTTTGCATGAGAAATCTTTTAATTGCACTGATAGCAGCTGCTAGCAATGGAGTTTTGTGCAGGTTTGAGGGCATACTGACCTGTCTAATCTTCAGGAGAATCTATGATCAACTGATGATACCTGTTTTTCCTATTCCATATGTGATTAAAAAGTTTGATTGCCACTTCTGTGGGTAATTAGTCTTTGGTGTATGATTCTGTTCAGCAACTGAGCTAGTCACATTTTCTTTTCCTCCTTTTGGAATATGAAACTTGAAAACAAATAAGCTTCCATTCATGGGTGATGAGGTACTTAATTAGTGTGCATGTTATTTGGGGAAAAAAGTTTTCTGCATCATGCAAGCTGTTTAATAGCGATTCTGATGAATGTCACAA
Source organism: Aythya marila (assembly GCF_965140915.1). Lineage (NCBI taxonomy): Eukaryota > Metazoa > Chordata > Aves > Anseriformes > Anatidae > Aythya > Aythya marila. The sequence continues at coordinate 52,013,514 of NC_139043.1, forward strand.
ACTTCCCTGCCATTTGATCTTAACTGCAAAGCTGAATAACTTCCATTTTTCTTCCCATGTTAGGAAGAAGACTTAAACTGTGTACGAGAAAGATGGTCTGATGCATTGATAAAACGCAGAGAATACTTAGATGAGCAGATTCAAAAGATCAGCAATAAGCAAGGTTCAAAACTTAAAATTTCTCTCATAAGTACTTTATTCCCTATATCATCAGAAATGTGTCTTATAATACTACCCTCTTTCACTGTAGAAAAATCTGAGGATGATATTGAACGAGAAGCCCGGCTGGTAGAGCAGTGGGTAGGGCTGACAGAAGAGAGGAATGCGGTGTTTGTTCCAGCACCAGGCAGTGGAATTCCCGGTGCCCCTGCAAATTGGTATGTTCAGAAAAAACCATTGGAGTTGTTCGTTTCTTTTACATGAACGTTGCAAACTACAACGTAAAATTCTCAAGATGTTTTATAGCTTTCTAGGTTTTCCTGTAATACCTCCAACTACACTGAGCTGGCATAATAGAAGGTCAGGTGCTTGTTTGAAAGTAATGAGTGTTTGCTTAGTTCCTTTACTACAAAAAGGAGTTTTGAGATAGCTGTCGCGGTTTGAACATTGCCTTTGAATTTAATACTATTTTACTTTTTTTTTTTTTTTAGTTTTGAGAAAGCTATCCTGTAGTTTGATTCCTTTCAAAAAAAAAAAAAAGGCTCAATTGCTCAAAAATTAATTGTAGAACACATCGTTTAATTGAGCTGGGGTGAGGAAGGAAGAAATTCGCATTTAAAAGAAAATTTGAAAAGGAGCAGAAGAAACATATCTCAGAACTTCTCTTTAATTTCATTTAAATATGTGTTTTAAGGCTGTTGAAACTGACTTTGAAAAGTTAAAAAGGTAACATATTAAATTTGTGAAAGTGTGGACAAGAAATAAAAGCTCTAATCAAGTGTACACTGATGTCTCTGATAATGCCTAATATCTCTTCTTCATTGGGTGAATGACGTAGTGATAATTTTTCCTCTCAAATTTAGGATTTTTTTTCCCGTACTCACTTGAAGTCTGCTGTGGTCATGTAGGTAGAAGTATATTTATTGGTATAAAGACTATGTCTTGCCAGGAGTTTGCTCTAAGTAACCATCAAAATGTTGATAGTCTTAGTCGTTGGTCACAGTTAATAGAAAACTTGCATGGAGAACTGTTTGCCCAGATTAGCTTAGGTTTGTATTTGCCTTCTGTATTGACAGCAGTTTTTGTTTCAGGATTCCACCTGCAGGAATGGAAACACATATACCTGTCCTTTTCCTTGATTTGAATGGTAAGTTGTAACAACAGATTAAAAAAATAAAGAAAATAATAACATTTAGTTTGGATCAGTAAATTGGTAGATGGAAGAGTGGATCTTAAATGTCTCAGAAGATATAAAAATGTCCTGGCAATGGCACTGTCTAGTATGGCTTGGAGAATGTACTTTCTTCTGATTCTATGCATTGCAATAGTTAAGTACAACTGTTTTAAAATTAAGATAATAATCAGGGATCATACAAGTAGAAGGATTGGTTATACAACAGAAAAATGCATAAAAGAGCAAGCTTAGTCTAAATGGAATGTCAGGCAGGAAAATCCTGTGTGTGTTTTGATGTATAAATCCACACGTCATTAAAGCACTGATAGAGAATCTTCCAACTCTTCCACTGACTTATCTGTAGAGGTTTAAACAGATGGCTTAATTAAGAGTGTGTTAGGAGCATAACGAGCATTTTGTTAGAGTATCTGAGTGTTCTCCCTTTGAAGACAATTAGTTTTACATGAGGGAAGACTATGGATTTATGTTCTTGGAGCACAGATACACTGTATGCAGCAAGAGACTGGAGTTAGCACTATATTTAAGGACTGTTTAGGAAGTCTATAATTATAAACTTGGACATAAAGTGGGGAAGGATCCACAAGCCTAGTCACATCCAGCACTTCGGTGGGCTACTAGGCTTGTTTATACAGGCAGTACATCGATACCCACTTTAGAAATTGCTTTTGAAAAATTATATATGCTCTTCTTTCTGTGCTCACAGGAAATGTTTTTGATTTTCATTGTAAGCAGAGGTGAGCAGATAGAAGACCAAGTAGGATATTTAAGCAGGGTTATGGATCATTGCAAAACACTTTTTTTGTTCAATTAAAAGCCTAAAGTTACCAGAACCACTGTTGTCAATCTTGATACATCAGAACTGATTTAACTAAGAGATTGGCTGTTTAGGCTGGCAGGTGAATAAATGAGGAACTGATTTATTCATGGCTGGCTAAATTCCTTTCCTGAATACCTAGAAATAGTTCTGAATTCTCTTTAGGTCATGTGAGGACATGTTCAGAGGGAGTCTTGGCCCAGTTTTACCTCCCCACTTTTCTATGCTGCAACCGTCTTCAGAATAATGCATAGTAGTACAATTAATCACGATTAAATGTGTTATGAATACGGGTAGGATGTTGTTACAACTTTGTATTACAACTTTGCCTCCATATATTAATGTCCTTTGGTGCAAAACCATTTCATTCTCTGCATGTTTGTTTTGTTAGCTGATGACCTCAGTGCCAACGAACAACTTATAGGTCCCCATGCATCAGGAGTTAACTCCATACTACCAAAGGAGCACGGGAGCCCCTTCTTTTATCTGCCGATCATAAAACACAGCGATGAAGAGGTGAATTGTTAGCAAGCCTCCTTCTTGACAACTGCAGCTTATATTAAAGCTTTCTTCTTATGTTTTATTTTCTCCTTGTATGTATTTAATCACTATGATTATGTTTCTGTATTAGAAGTGCTGCCTTCAGTTTCTGGCCTGTTTGGGTAGGATTTAAGAGGGTTTAAGAAACTTGTTGGCTCTCCTGCCTTAATGCAGAGGTGGAAAGTCTTTGCTCTTGGCAAAAGTCTAATTCAGCTACCTAACTCACAATTCCTTTTTTTCTTCTTTCCTTGCCCCTTCATCATTCCTCTTGTAGGCTCCTAATTATTCAGAGAAAACTGCTTCCTTTACTATGCTGACAAGGCAAAGCTTAATGTTTTTTAAAAAAACTTTTTTCTTCGTAGTACACAATTTTTTAAATTCAAAAAAGAAAAGGGGAATTGTTGGAAATTAACGGTTCTGAGTACATTTTGGAGCTTAAACTGTATTTTTTCTACTTTCTGTGCCATCTCAGACCAATGCTTAAGAGTCCCTTTGCACAATAAATGTCAAGCTGAGGTTCAGGAAGAGACGGGGGGATGGAAAAAGATGTTCTGCAGGATGGAACAGATTTATTCTGTATAGACCATTGTAACCTAATCTAATCCAGATGGAAATCTTGCCATTGAGCTCCATACATTTTTAGTACAGCTGCAATAGGATTCCTTTTTCTTCCTCCAGTATTGCTTCTGTTCTCTCCTCTGCTTCCTTCTGGGTGAAAACTTCTTTTTGGGGTAGGGGATTGTGCTTCCTATTGTGTTTCCTGATATCTTAACACCTCTTTTGTGCTGCTTCTGATTGCATACTACGAAAGGGTGGGTTTAGTCCATTTTGTTCAATGGTACTTATTTTTCTTTCATAAAAGAATTGTTTTACTCCGCGTTAAATCATTGTAAATTATTTGTTAGATTGAGACTTTGATTTTTCTTTCCTTTCTCCATTTGATTTGTCTGCATAGGTTTCAGCCACTGCTGCTTGGGATTCTTCTGTCCATGATTCAGTGTACCTGAACAGGGTCACTCCACAAAATGAGAGGATTTACTTAATAGTGAAGACTACTGTGCAGCTCAGTCATCCTGCTGCAATGGAACTGGTATTACGGAAAAGGATTGCAGCCAATATTTATAACAAGCAGGTAAGAAGTTTACATATTCTTTTATTACTAATTTTGTTTGGTATCCCTAATTTTATGAATGTGTTTTCTTAGCTGCCTGCTTCATTTTGCATGTCTCCTATTCTTATTAAAAACAAATGAAAAACAGATTAGCTTAGATTGCAGTGATGCTGTGCACTTCTAGCATAGCCTTTTGACCTGTCAATATTTCAAACTGATTTGTTTCAAAGCATAACAGGCACTACTTTTGCAACAACAGCAAAGAAAGTGGTTTAACCCTCTTGGTTGTATACTTGAAATGTTCTTTGATTTTGAGGAGTTTGCAGTAGCTTGTCTAATATAGGGTTACTGTAGCCCACTCTGTTCCTGACGGCATCTTTGGGGCATTTAGATGTTCGGTGTGAACACAACATATCTTTTTCATTTCTTTATTATTTTCTCCGCTAATTACAAACTAGGCTTGTTTCCCTGCACTGCCCAAATGTATATTTTTTTCTACCCACTTTTACATGGTGATCTCAAATAGGGTGTTTTCATGGGCAGCAAGAGTGGTTGCTGTTCCCCTTCCTTTGCTGCTTCATGGGTTTAGACAGCAAGATGTTCTCTAAAATCATGTTCATTTTTGTTTCCCAGACAATTAGGTCCAAGAGCGTATCTCAGAATTGCTTTGGATGTTGCAGTAGTAGGGAGATGTAGGGGTGGGACACAAAACACCCATTGTATTACTAAGCAACTTACTAAACAGCTGAATTCTGTTTTTATTATTATTATTATTATTATTATTATTATGTTTGCTTTTTGGGCTTTTTTGTGTGTGTGTTTTGTTTTGTATTTAGCATGTTTTCCTTTCTCAGTTTTATTTGTCTCAAATCCCTTATTAGATGAAAGTTAAGTTTACAGTTAGTGATGTAAGGCCTAACGAGTCTAACAATGCAGCACACTAGGTTTGTGACTACAATAGTGAAAACTGTGGCTGCTCATCCAGTTATGGCTAGAGATCAGTCCTATGCTTTGCTATAGCGAAAAGAATTTTCTGCTTATTTAACAGGTGGCTGACAAAGTGAGAAGTGTTGGTGCCTGCACATTACAGACTTCTTACAGCCACAGTTCCTCAGTTATGAGTTATTACACAAGGATAGAGCTTCAGTGCAAAACAGGAGTAAACTGTTTGAACTTGACAGCATTTTGTGCTGACTACAAGGCTTTAAAAAGTACTCTAAGGATTGTGAATGCTGAAAAGGAGCTTACTTAATTATTGTCCTGGAGAATGTGCTTTTGTGGTAAAATAAATCTTTGTATTGCAACCTTTTTTCTTAGAACATCATAAATAATTATTATCAAAACAATAATTGAGAATTACTTCGTTTCTAGAGTTTTACCCAGAGCCTGAAAAGGAGAATATCCTTGAAAAATATATATTATGCCTGTGGAGTGACCTATGAAATAGTATCCAATATACCAAAGGTAAATTACACTGTGTTTCTCTGGCAAATTCACTGAAAGTAACAGAATAACTATTGTAGTAGGTGGCACTGATTGCAAAGTAAATGGCCTACTTTGTTGATATGAGGCAACTTGCCAAAGTACGTATCCTGCTGTTCAGTGGTGAGGTTGTTTTTACCTTAAACAGTAGAAAACTGTGGGGATTTTATTTTCTCTTTTACTGTGTAAACTGAGTTCTTGTAGTAGAGCTATTTTTGAAATTGTATTAGCTGCTTCAGGGAGAATTAAGAGGCTACTCAGAGGGATATTCAGGTCACTATAGCTAGGAAAATCAGTTCAACAGGAATATAAACTATATATTTTACATCAAAAACTTGTACAAATCGGAAATGTGCTCTAACATAGATTGTAAAGGTAACCTGGACAAAAGAAAGTAAATAGTTTTGTCACTTTAATGTGCTATTACTTTAACTTTAAACTCTAGGGAAATCACACAGACTGTCTAAGGTTTGGTAAGGAAGTTGCGTTTGCTTGCCTAGGACATTGTCATTAGTCAATCTGTAACACAGGAGGTTTCAGGTTAGATATGTGTTCTTCCTAGAAGTACATAGACTACAAGAAATGTGCAAAATTTCTCCTAAGCATGGCCTCTTCTTCATTCAGCATCATTTAATGTGTGTGTTGAAAAGTCCTGGGTTATTGATTATAATTAGGATTGCTAATTAAGTTAAGGCTTACTGATTCAAATTAAAATTTGTGGATCATGATGCTCTAAATAAGTGAATCAGCACATTAAAAACAATAGGCTTTAATTTGAAAAACTTAAATAGTGTAACTTGCAATTTAGGCTACAGAAGAAATTGAGGATCGTGAGACCTTAGCACTGATGGCTGCAAGGAGCGAGAACGAGGGCACATCTGATGGTGAAACTTACATTGAGAAATATACACGTGGTGTGCTGCAAGTGGAGAACATTTTGAGCCTCGAACGACTCAGACAGGTAAGGAAAAGACATTTCTTGCACCTTTTGAACTGAATTATTACAGTCCAAGTAGAGATGATGGGTGGTTTTGTTCTATAAATATTAAGTGTTGCTTGGTGGTGTTTTGTTTGTTTGTTTGTTTTTAAGAGAGAAAACATTGGACAGGTAAATGTGAGTTACTTCTTTGAAATACGTAGTCCCAGCAATGGTAACTGTAGCTGGCAGTGGGGAAGCTGATCAGGCAAAGGCCAAAGAATGAATTTCAGATACAAATTTTGGTGGTTGTGTCTGCAAATTAAGGTTTGTGAATGCAAGCTCTGTTTCCTGTCATTAGGCACACTGAAAAAAAGCTGCTGGCTGAATTGCAGGGCCCAGAGGGTGGTGATCAGTGGTGCAGTGTCTAGCTGGAGGCCAGTAACTGGCAGTGTGCCACAAGGGTCAGTCCTGGGCCCAGTGCAGTTTATCAGTCTCCATTAATGATCTGTATGGAGCGTTCCCTCAGCAAGTTTCCAGATGACATGAACTCGGGGGAGCTGTGGATACACCAGAGGGTTGTGCTGCCACCCAGAGGGACCTTGACACGGTGGAGAGGTGGGCTGACAGGAGCCTCATGAAGCTCAGCAAGTGCAAAGTCCTGCGTTCAAACTGAAACACAGGAGGTGTTTCCTGATGTTTCCTGCCTGAACATCAGGAAACAATGCTTTACTGTATGGGTGACTGAGCCATGGAAAAAGTTGTGGAGTTTCCCTCCTTGGAGATATTCAGAAGTTATTTGGACGTGATGCTGGGCACGCAGCTCTAGGTGGCCCTGCTTAGCAGGGAAGTTGGCCCAGATAACCTCTAGAAGTCCCTTCCAACCTCAGCCACCCTGAGATTCTGTGATTCTGTCGTGTTTGATTGTTTCTCTGATACCAGCACTATTTTAATACGATCTTTTCTTCTGCACAGGCAGTCACAGTCAAAGAGGCACTCTCCACCAAAGCGAGAAACATCCGCAGAAGCATGAGCACTCCAAATGTCCACAATGTAAGGACTCATTCTCTGTTAAATCAGTACGGATTGAGTGGTGTCTGTGTGCTGGTGTAATACGTGCACAATGTGATACGGTAATGATTATTCTGAGCTAGGACTAGCCAACCTGTGGAAAAGTTTTTGTGAATGAGAGTCAAATGTTTAATAGGAATCCCTCTGCACAGCTTTGCATCCTGGAAGAGAGGAAGGTTGACAGGGAGGTGGGAGGTTTGGTCAGAACTCTTCCAGTTTTGGAAGTAGTTGAGAATGATGGCTGCAGTGAATCAGATTACTTTTTTTACTTTTGTATCAAAGTCTCTTTAATTTTTTTGTAGCATAAGGGATCATTTCCATTTTGTGTGCATTTTATGCATTCACCTCTTATCTACTCATATACACCACGAATGTAGCTGTCCTTATAAGTAATCTTATCTGAAAAGAGAGAACATGGAAGTTGTCAGGACTAAATGATCACGTCTCCTTAAGACATATTTTGTAAACGAAAGAGATGCATTTTGTCATTCTGTCTGTTGCTGTATTGTAGGTATCCTGTAGCCGACTAGATCTTTCTGCCTGTGATGAAGATGATAAGGTATGTAAATGTGAAATTCACTAAAAGAAGTGGTGCACATTCTCAGATTTTTTTCCTCTTCAAAGCAAGATGTATTTAAGATTTTTTTTTAAAAGGGAAACAGTGTTTCCCTAAAGTATGTTTACATAATATATCTAGAAAATGCTAATTACATCTTACTTGAATAAGATGTAATTATCTTTTTGTTGTTCTCTGCTCTTCATATTAGAATGATAGAAATTGAAATTTAAGAAATGTTAAATGAAGATGGAGCAAAACTTAATTTATTTTCAATGGAAAGTTGATCAGATTATGAACAATTCATCTATGCGAGGCAGAAAATTGTCTTGAAATCAGAAACTTTATATTCCCAAGTATTAAAAAAAAAAAAAAAAAAAAAAAACTACTTTTGAGTTTAATTTCTCCATGTTTTCCTGTATCAGCATGCATATTTATGTATTTTTGTTTCTTAGGGTTGGTCTGAAAGTCACCTAGATATATCTGACTGTTCTTCCAGTTACCAAGATGTATCATGCTATGGTACTTTACCCAGAGAGTCACCTCGCAAGAGCAAAGATGGCAGTGGTGAGACTGAAGTATAATAACTACGTATTAACTATGTTTGTGATTCTTTTTCATTACTGCACTAAAGTAAAAATTAAATATCTGTGCTGTTAATTTATCAGTTCACTTCTATTAAATGCTTTCTTCAGCTTCCTGCTTTAGCAGCTAATCATAATCTAGAAATAGGGGAGAAAGGGAAAAATGCATGAGGACATTCAGGAAAGGATAGGAAATTGGGGGTGTCCAAAAAAAAAAAAATAATAAAGGAAGACAGACAAGCCAGATGTGGATCAAAACAGAAGGAGGAGAATAAAGGAGGAGCTGCTATTAGTCTATGAATTTGAAAATGAAGAGAGGCTTCTGTCAAAGCAGGAAGGGCTCTTTTTCATTTTTTTGCATGATTTTGGATATTTACTCTTCCATGTCAGCTGTCACAGATGCCTTATTTTCGTTAGGTCAACTTGTAGCCTGTTCTTCTTGAGCAGCTGATGTAGGTAGAGACACTGTAGGTAGGTAGCAGCAAAGCAGGGTCAGAAAGTTCATTCGTTGCTTCCTTGCTATAATTTCGTTTTTGATCATCCCAGTTGTGAGGATTACTGGCATGGTTCCAGTGCAGAATTAGTTTCTGTGTCAGGGATGATTCCCACTTCTTATGACTGAGATGAAAAGGGAAAAACTGGAGCCTCAGAGTAGGAGGGGTAGATAATGCTGTTCTCTGCTTTCCTTCTATTCCTAGGTTCCTCAGAGGAACAGAATCTCCCTTTCTAGAGCTCAGCGCTATCTCATGCTTGGAGCAGTGGCTGAATACTGAAATATTGCCATTCTTTGTGTAGCCATTGAATTGCCAAATGCATGGCTTAGCCTTCCATTATTTTGTGTTACACTCTTGCAGTCAAGATATGAAAAACTGAAATGCAATACTTCTGCTTTTCTCCTAGGTGCTGTGTCAGAGAATTCCCATGCTTTAATGGCCAGCCCTTTTAAAGCGTTTTCTCCTCAGCCACCAAAGTTTTTCAAACCCTTAATGCCAGTGAAAGAGGAACATAAAAAGAAGACCCCACTGGAAAGCCGACCTCTGCTTAGTCAAGAGGTAATCTTTGAAAACTACCTTGCTCTAAGTGAAGATCAATTCATTTTGCATACTTGGCTAATTGTTTGCCATGTGTATCTGTTGCAGTAGAATGTTGTGATTCCCTGTTTAAAATTAATCAGGATGGGCTTTAGATGTAGTGGGGTTTTGGTTGCTTATTTTTTACCTCAAGCATTGTGTTTTTTTTTTTCATTTCTTGGTAAGTATTCTCCTTTATTAGGGTACTTCTATTTTAAAGTAACAGCAACCTGCTTTTTTATTTTTCCTTCGGCAAGATGTTGGTGTATTTTTTCACAGATAAAAAGTAATTTTGTGGAACAGTGTTCTCTGGTGGTTAAAAGCCTGACTTTTAATCTTCAGCCTAAAACACTGCTGAGAGAAGCGCATGATTTTTTCTACCTGTTAACTTGGATTTCGGTGTAATATATGGCTATCATGGGTGTTCCACTTGCATCACTTCTTAACACGTTGCTGCCCTGCATGCATTTAGCGTTGTGGCTTGTGTGATGTGTCGTGTGTCTTAACCTTTGCAGAGTATGCCTTCATCTCAGGTGCATTGCGCTGGCTGTGTTGTGCCGTCAGGAAGCAATGCCAGCAGCATGCCTGTAGAAAGCAATAGCATACATGAGGAAAAGATTGTAAGTTTTCTACCAGCTTCTGTTCTGAGGCCTGGTGGCGGGCTTGGGGCCGTTTGGTGGTGGGCTTAAAGCACTTAAGGCTACCGCAGCAGGAAAATCAGGGTTAATGTGCACATAATCACCTGTGATCAGAACTCATGGTTATAATGAGTGGTCGCTTGCCTGATTTGTGAATGCAGTCTTTAATTGGAAATAACTCGATTGTAGGTTTTTTTTGTTGTTTGTTTGTTGTTTTTTTAAAAAAACTATTCGTGTGTGTTTTGTCTTGTGGGGAGGGCGGGAGAGGGGAGGCTTTCATCTTTACAGTGCACAAATGGTGAAGTAAAGTGTGGTTCAGTGAATCATGTCGTTGCCACTCTAATATACCTTGTGTGTTACCCAGATTTTGTGACTATACCCCAGAGTAAATGGAATGGTCCCATTTGGTGTAAGTAACCGTGCATTTAGGTGTGGGTACACTATAAAAGCTTCTAATTGCCTGACGTGGGAGCAGTGTCACTAAAATGAGATTGCCGCTCTTAATTAACCTGCAGTCTGTCTGCATCATAATTCAGGCGCTGGATTTAGGTGGAGGGTTTTCATTTTTCTATTTCCCTGCCAAATCCTTTTCTCACTGCTGCTTCAGCAAACGTTGTATCATCATTCCTGCTGTATGAAGGACTTGGTTTTCGGGCTGTGGGACATGGCTGTGAATACTTGCTTTAATCAGAGCTTTGGATTTAATATTCAGAACCTCGACATTATTTCCCTTAAGTATTATGGACATCTTACTACAAAGTGTGGGATTCTTCCTACTCAGTGTTATTTGCATTCCTACCACATAGCCAGGCCATTAGAAGAATTTATTCTGGTTATTTCTAATGCCATTTCTAGGGTTGTTACACCAAAGTCTGCTGAGAGTTCCGGTGTATGCACTGGAAGTTTGGCTGTTTCCAGGTGGCAGCTGTTTTCTTTTCCATCGTGTTACTTTTCTATAAGGCAGCGTGAGTCAGTGTGTCAGCTGAGTCACAGCCCCAAGTGGCAGGGAAGTACTTGGGAGACAAAATCTTCCACTGGGCTGAAAAACAGAAAACATCCCATAAAAACTAATTTGCTACCAAATTTTCCACAGCAGCTTCCGAGCAGTTCTGATCCCTTGAGTGAAAGCAGGGTCCCAGCCCAGGCATGCTTTGACTTCACCCCAGTCTGTGCCTGTGCTGTTTTCCAAAGACAAGCAGAAGCTTTCAGAGCTGGAACGGGGCAACGTCCTGCACCAGGCTTTTCCAATTCCACTGAAGTCGATTCACTGAACACTTCAGGTCCACTGCAGCCAGCCGGGCCCTGAGAAGAGCCATTCTTTCGATTCTCAGCTGCTTGCTAATGCCATTGCACTGACTTCTCCCCTCCCTCAACACAGACTTTCCTTCAGTCGCCTAGTCAGTCAGATCACGAGAACTGATCCATCCAGCTGAAAAATGCTGTGCAGGGATAGTTAGAGTTCAGCTGGGTCCTCTCCCCTGTCTGACTACCGGAGTGGGAAGAAGGGAGGCAGGCAAGAGCTGGCAGCCATGAGTGGGGAGGAGGTTGCAACAGCTACCCCAGCTTATGGCTTTGGTTTTATCACATTGTGGCTTCTTCTTGGTTTGTTTATCTCTTAGGAAGGAAGCCTTTGTAAGGTGTAGGCTTCCCAGGCGACTCTGCATTTTACAGAGCTGGAACAAGCCTGTGTTGACCAGGCAGGACAATCTATCTCACACATTTAGATGAACAGTGCTCTCAGAATGAGTTCAGAGATAACCCTTGGGTAGAAATCGTGTCTCCGCATGAAAATTGAGCAGTCTGTTCCTCTCTGATTGAAAGTGAAGTTTCCACATTATTAATCAGTACTCTAAATGGTTGCTCTATGGTACAGTGCTAATTCCTAATTAATAGCTGGGTGACTGGTGTAGCTTCAGGTGTGATACTCACTTGCATCTTTTACTTTATACTGCATGTAAAAATGCATTAGAAATAACAAAATGACTAAACAAACAGAAAGCTAATAATTTTAACTGGATTAATATTTTGCATCTAAGTAGACATAAGAGTGATATTTGGCCCTTTCCTTGTGTTTCTCCAGGGTCTTAACTTTTTATTGAGTAGTCAAAACACATCTGTTGATGGCAGAGGGGGAGGGCTGAGGTGGTTAAGAGAAAATGTTTTTCTTTAATTGGCCTTAAATAGAGCATTCAGCCTGAAATTTCAGGTAGCCCTTCCACATCTGTTAAATACTGCAGCTGTTTTAAAGCAGCCTGACACAAGAGCATGTCCTCTGTAAAAAGTGAGTACAGTGACATACGTTAAGGTCAGAGCAAATGTTGTCATACTCAGTGTATTTCACTAATGGCTGTAATTAACTTTTCTCAGGGTTTTCTTACCTAGCAAATCCTCCTAGTGGGCAATGAACTTAATGCTGTGAAAATTGAAGCACCAGTAGTGTAACCACCAAATAAATATTATTAATTTTAAATGAGTAAAACAGGGACAAGCATCTTCAAGGTTACTTGTAATTCAGAATTTGAAAACTCAGGTACTTTTTCACGAAGAAAAGAAGTGTGTTTGTAACTAAGCAGGTGCACGAAAGCTGCTTTGTGTTGGAGTTCTTGTTTACTTTGCTTCTGTTATTGCTGAATCCTGACGTATCATCTTCTGTCCTTAGTTCTTGCTGGGATATTCTTACTGTTGCCAGTTCTTAAATCTGTTTTTCATTATAGCTTTCTGTTACTTCACAGGGAGGTGTCACAGTTTCTTTACCAGTTCTTCATGGGTTTTATTCTTTGGTTCTTCCAGTAGCCTAAGCAGTACAAGAAGGTTTCCTTCTTTTTTCCCCACATATTGGGGAAAGACCTTGTTACAGATAAGGACCTGTTACAGATAAGGATAAGTAGTGAGTAGTGATCACTTCAAAAACACACGAGAAAATTCTTCTGGAAAGCATTTCCAAAAACATGAAGGACGAGAAAGTGTTGGGCAGAGAGCACTGACAGCGTACCAGACATCGCCAGTGGGCTGAGAGAGGTGGTTCTTGCTTCTCTATTCAGAACTGGTGAGGCTGTGTCTGAAATACCCTGTCCAGTTCTGGGCTCTGCAGTACAAGGAGGAGAAGGACTTGCTGAAGCAGGGCTACAGAGATCACTGACGGTTTGGAGCATCTGACACGAGAGGCTGAGCAAGCTGGAGGAGAGAAGGCTCGCGAGGAATCTTAATGCATAAAAAACAGCTGGTGGGAGGGAGTGAAGTTGGGGCAGGTTCTTCTCAGTAGCGTGGCAGGTGGCAGGCAGTGGGCACAAACTGGAACGCGAGCTTCCATCAGAACACAAGGAAACACTTTTTTCACTGAGAGGGTGGTCAAACACTGAAAAGGGTTGCGCAGAGAGGATGTGGGGTCTCCGTCCGTGGAGATGCTTGAAACCCACCCGACTGAACGCTGTACTGCACAATCTGCTCCAGGTGGCCCAGCTGGAGCAGGGCAGTTGGGCTAAATGATCTCCAGCTGCCTTCCAGCCTGGGATTTCTCTGATACAAGCAATCTGAACAAACCCGTTTGCCATCCATGCATGTGAAGCTTTGTTATACCAGTATTTGAACAGAAGAGAGATGTCATACAGACTGTCTGCAATGTTCAGAGCTTAGATTCAACAGAGGCAAGCAGTGTGTAAATACCTTGGTATGTTTTGTCTTACAGAAATTGATTTTTTTCTGAGTTCTCAGACTGCAAAATAAAGTACCATAAAGCCTTCAGGTTTTAGTGAAAGACTATTGTAACGTGGATTCTTTTCCTGTATGTCAAGACAAGTTGCTTTATGAATCTCCGACTTGCTTTCCTCATCTGTAAAATGTTTTAAATATTTGCCTAAGTTAAGGAATTTTAAGAACAGTTCTTTTCAGAGGGGTCTTCCATTCTTCAGCTGAGGAGTACTAAACATGTATATTTCTCCATGCTCAGAAGGGAAAAATCAAGTGAGGTTGATTTTCTTGAAAAAGATTACTGTCGTACAATGCTAATCCCACTCAACTCTCTTCTTTTGCAGGACTCTGAGGAGGAAGACAGTGAGCTGGAGGCCATTAATAAGAAGCTGATAAGTCCACAAAACTTTAAAAATTTCCGACCTTATGTACCAGAGGAGTTTGCTGACTTCAGTGTTTACAATGCTAGCCTGGAAAACAGGGAGTGGTTTTCTTCTAAATCAGACTTCATGAGTTCACGTGTTCTTGAGAAAGAGGTATCCCGCAGCCCCACCACTAGCAGTATCACTAGTGGCTACTTTTCCCACAGTGCCTCTAACGCTACCCTGTCTGACATGCTTGTTCCCTGTAGTGATAGCACAGACCAGCTAGCCAGTCACGTCAAGGAGCTGGACTCTAATGACTCTTCAGGACCACCCCTTGCACATGATTTAAGATCTTCTTTGAACAAGGAGTTTCGAGAGTCAGAAAAGGAGTTAGCGAGAGAAAAGTTACCTACATTGCCACTGAAAGAAAACAGTGCCTTAACAGAACAAGTCCCACTGTCCCTCAATGCCACTGACAAAGACTCTCAGCATTTACCCAGAGCTGGATCGTTTTCAGCTCTAAGCTCCTCTGACAGCAAAAATGCCTGTCGTACGATTGAATTTTCAGCGCGTGAAGCAACGGTTGAGCACACGATGGACATTGTTGAAGATCATTCATTTACAGAGTTTATGGGCGTTGAAGACGGAAAGGACTTTGACCACTCGACAGCCCCGCAGTCCTGTTCCCTTGCGTCCTCCAACGGAGTGAGTGCCTCGGAGCTGTCCCAAGGAACTGATGAGGAGCAGGGCACGTGTGCGGGCTCTGCAAGCACCGGGGAACGGCCTCTGTGCTCTGTGTTAGCAAAAGAGACTTTGGACCACGAGACTTACCCTGATGCTTCCATAGATGACTTCAGCGGGAAGGACCACTTGGATGGCTCCGACTGCGAGGAGGCTGCTTCTGCAGATCACACCCATGTCTTGCCCAGCTGGGTGGCCGTGGGTGAACAGGTCTGCGTCGGAAGTAACAAGATGGGCACGGTGAGATACGTGGGAACGGTGGATTTCTCAGCTGGAATCTGGGTTGGAGTTGAGCTAAATGTTCAGCTGGGTAAGCCTAAATGTGCTCTTGGTTATCTGTGCAGTTAGCATGATCTATTTTAAGGTTGCATTGCAACCACGTGCTGTCAAATTTCGTAACAGCTTGGCGTCTGGCACGCAGCATTCTGGGCTTTCTGTTTACAAGGATGTTTTGATAAGGATTGATTTTCAGATCTCTTACAGCCTTGTTCTTCTTGCTAGATGCAAAATAACGCTTTGCGTGTTGTAGTAGTTCCAATCACACCTGTCTGCTTTTATAGATCAGAAAAACAAGCAACGCCTAAGATTGGCAGATATTTTTCTATCAGTGTGCGTGTTGATGGGCAGTGCTAACAATGGGCACCACCTTTCAAATGGGTTTGCTGATTGTAGCTTTCAGAAGTTCGCTGTGTTTTGTTTTTTATTTTTTCCCCCGCGGGCAAAAACTTGATTATAGAGTACAAGTTGCCTTTAGCTTTAACTTTAGCTTTAACTTTAGCTTTAGCTTTAGCTTTAGCTTTAGCTTTAGCTTTAGCTTTAACTTTAACTTTAACTTTAACTTGATGGGGTCTGGAAGAAAATCAGTGTTCTGTAAGTGTTAAGAGATTCCAACAGAAAATGCCTTCAGATCCTCAGACAGTATTTTTAGCAGCTTAATGGCTTTTAGCACTTATACTAGAAGTTTCTCTGACAGATAAGTTTTAAGCTTACAAGTAATTGGCTTTGAGCATCATTTATTTTTTGAAATGAACAAATGTTTGACTTTTTAAACTGTTAGTTAAAGTAATATTTTAGGTAAAGTCACCTCTTTGGTCACAGTTCAAGCCCTCCTTTCCAGGTTTTGCTCACACTAGTGCTTGTTATCTGTGTGGTTTTAGCACTCACAGCTAAAATACTTGGCTGTTTCACAGACAGCCAAAAACATGCCCTCTTCAATGCTACAGTTATATTTTCCGATAAATTCCGATGATTAATTTTGTGCATTTATTTTCATCGAAGGGAAGCACGACGGAACTGTAAAAGGTAAAGAGTACTTCCACTGCAAGCCACGACACGGCGTGTTTGTTCGTCCCGGACGCCTCAGTAAAGCACCAGCTTCCACCAGGAAATGGAGTAGCACTTCGCGGTCTCAGGCATCCTCCACTGTAGAGAAACGGAGAAGTTCTGTGCTTCAAGGCTCATCTTCCATGTCTAAAACAGGCGAAGTCCTCTGTCATTCAGGAGACGCGGCGGCTTCTGCTTTTTCTAGGAAACAGGAAAACAGGAAATCATGGATTAACTAAACGGCAGTATTTTTGCACTTACTACACGCGTCACTGTGTAGAAAACTTTATGGATTTTTGAAGCTATTGTACATTTTAATCTGTCCATACAGAATGTGTATTCTCCAGAGTCCTTGACTTAATTCTCTAATTTTTTATAAATAATATATATATTATATATATGAATGTGTATCTATAGTTCATCTGCCAGTGGGCAGATACGGCTGCACACTAAAATACAGTTAAAGCTGACCTGTAGATAATTGAGGTACTGGACTATTTGTTACGCAACAACTTGGGAGATATATTTTAAACAACAAAAAAAAATATTTTATTGTGGAAAAACAGGATGTAAATCCGTATTCGGAAAAAAAAAAACTTACAGTTTGCTGTTCTTCATTACCAAAGAACTTGTTTTAGATTGACACATTTGCTGTTTATATCTTTCTATGTAAATGTTTTAACGGATAACGTGGTGCCATGTTTCTTTTAGTCACTGGGCACCGTGCAGCCTTATGTTCTGTGTTTAAGCACACTGAAATATCCAACTGCTTCATCATTTTTTTTGTCTTCCTAGAGGCCTGCCACTGTGCTGACTTGGCATTGTAGTGAAGTGACTAACGATGCCTGAAGCTCAGAGTCTGGTGTTTCATGTGTTAACATAAGCCAGCCGGGCAGTTCGACTGCAGAAACAGTATTACTGCAAGGGCGTGAGAGGACAACATTTGGGGTTTTGTTTTTGTTTTTTAGGGGTTTGTGGGGGAAACAGGGAAACAAAGAAGCAGTAGATGGATCGTGACTGCAAACTTTGCACTTGTTACTTGCTGGTTATTATCAAGATGAAATAGAAACTGCTAAAGTAATTTTAATCTGTAAAGTTTATTTTAATAATGGGAATGATGGAGGGATTTGTGTCTGGTGCTCATGAATTCCTAAGAATGTTGTTCCACGTGTAGATACTGTAGATGCCTGTACAAGTGTTCTGGATGTTTGTAAAGTGACCTGGTAAAAAATGGGTGAAGTGAATGGCCTGCTGTATCTGTTCTCTTTGTTCTTAGCAAGTGAGTGATTGCGATACCTGGGACCTTACTGAAAAGCTGCTGTTCTTTCTTTGATTGTTGTGTACAGTAAGCGGACTCTAGTGTTTTACTATTTACTGTAAAGAACTGTAATTTATATACTGCCATACTGTATTTAATTGGTACAGACGTATTGTGTGTTAGAATACAGACTGTTTACTTGGGATTTTAAAAAAAATGTTTGACTTGTATTTGATGCAATTCGGTTTCATGACACCATGAAACCCAAGCTGATACCAGCGGCTGGTGCTCAGATGCAGAATACTTTGTACCAGTGGTGAAGGACTGCGACTGGAGTGGAACACGGGGTGGCGTTAACCTGTTTTAACTGCTTCCTGCAGCACAGGATGGGAAGAGCCCACGTGGATACACGTTCCTCACCTGCTGCTTTCCCTTCCCTTCGCTCCAAGGGGAAGCAGAGCTGCGTAACTCCTGCCGGGGAACAGCACGGGCACTAAAAGCAGGTGTGGGCCAAGGGGAGACTGGACAGGTTCCTGGAAGGCAGGCTCCTTACTCAGAGTGTACGGCCCTCGTCTGAGCAGAACGTGGTTGGCAGCTGGGAGGGCGGTGTGCCGGGGGGGCGGGCAAAATTCAGTGTGCTTGCCCTTGACATAACTTCTGGCAGCTCTGAGACGGGATTCTCACACGCTTGTGTTAATCCATTTTGGCGGAATGAAGACCTTTACAGAACTTGTGGTGTCCAGCTGCTCTTGCTGCGTAAACGACGACTCTTGCTGGAGGAAATTACCAGAACAGCAAAAACTTCTTTAGGCAGGAGTATTTTATCAGGCACAGATGATCCTAGAACACTGCCAAGTATCTTGAAGTTAATTTTAGATGCCACTTAACCTTTTTATAAAGCTTTTTTTTTAAAAAAAAAAGTGTGTATGTATATGCACATTTGTATAAATATTTGTCCTAGGCCACTACAAACAATTTTGAAAGTTAACGTAGCCATTCTGGTATGGCAAAGATGCAGAATTTATACCAGGTTAGCATCAGCTGAGCAAGGCTGTGCATTGTTCTCAGCCTTTAAGAATACAGAATACATGAGTGCTTAAGGAGCACTGAAATAATTGTACTTCCTGGAGCATACAGTCTACAAATGCCAGAGAAACATAAAGAAGCCAACCTGTTTGCAAGCTGTAAGCCTTTGGCATAACCTGTGCTATCATGACGTTTACTTTTTGCAAAGTTGGCACATTAACACGTCCTGCCCGAGGTTAATTTAAAGTTAGAAGAAAAGCGCCTAATGAGTGCTGGGACATAATGTGAAAATGCAGGCAGGCCTTCTGGTTGATGTGCTTCTCGGACTGGGCTGCTAAACAGAAGCAGGTTTTCCGTTCCTGGGGTCAGGGGAGCAGCTTGCTGCCCTGAACTTTGTAACCAGTGGAAGAATGCCACGGGGAGCGTCCAACTGCAAATTGCTTTTCATTGTTTCTAAATACTATCTTAACCAGCATCTAAAGCACGCTGCCTAATAAGCAGGACATGCGATCCATTCTAAGACCTGAAGTTAAAAAAGAAAAACAAACAAAAACAAACCAAACCCCATCAAAATGCTCAATAGCAACTGACAGTGCCAGTCTGCCATTCGCCTGAGCTGCCAGCACGAACCTGTCAGCCCAGTGGTTTGGCTACTCCAAATAAAAGTGTGTGATTTTAATCAGCAGGATAGTTGCAACGCTAAATTAGATCGGTGGCTTTCTATCTTGTTTTCTGAATTGATGAGCTTTTTCCCAAGCTTACAGCCCTTTATGCAGATTCAGCCAGAGCTCTCAGGGAACTGAAACAGCTGGCTCCCTCCAGCGAGCACAAGCAGGGCCTTCAGCCGCTGCTTCTAATGTCCCCAAAACTCCCCCACAAAAGGCTCCTTTTGTATCTGCAGCCAAAGGCAGAGTACGAAACGCTGTCACACCTTAAGGAGCAGTGCCGCGGAGCAGCGCAGAGGAGGAAAGGAGGAAAGGTGAGGTGTGATCCAGCAGGAGCAACCTGCCCCATCCTCACCCACTGCCTGCCCCATACTGGTGTCCCCCTTCCCCTCCAGCAGCGTTTCCAGTCCCGCACAGGCCGGGCAGAGGCCGAAGCTGCTCCCTGGCCGCTTCTGCAGCCTGGCGGTACTTGTGGAGGGCTTCCTCGGGTCTGGGGCTGCGTTTTAGGAAACCCTCGAGCTGCTGATGGCACAAAACTCACAGCGGAATAGAATCACAGAATGTCCCGAGCTGCAAGGGACCCACGAGGATCATCGGGTCCAACACGGGCATACCCCAAAATTCAGACCATATAGCTGAGAGCACAGCCTCATAGTACCGCCCGAAATCTCAGGTGGGTTGCCAGGGACTGACGGGCTGTGAAGCTGCTGCGGAAGGGCGAGCGAGGCTGGGTGCAAGCAGCCGCTGTGCCTCGGTCCGTGGCAAACCGAGCTAAAACCAGCTCTCCTCACCCCAAATCCGAGCCGGCGCAGGGCCGCCCCTTCCCTTCCCTTCCCCGCCCGGGGCTGGAGGCGGAGCGGGGCGGGGCGGGCTGGGGACGTGCGGGGCCGCACGGCGGGGCCGGGGCCGGGCCCAGCGCCTCCGGGACTGGGGGTACCGGGGGTACCGGGGCTCTGCTGCCGCCTGATGAAGCGAGGGAGGCAGCGACCGTGAGGAGCCGGGGACGGTGAGCGCCCTGCGGTGGTACGGAGCTGCCCCAGGGGGAGCCGGAGGCAGCGCTGAGCCGCCCGGCTCAGCCCCTCGGGGGCTTTTGGGGTCGCTGCTGCGGTAGCCCTGCAGGCAGGAGGGACGAGCAGCGGAGCTGCTGAGCCTCCTAAGAAAATAATAACCCGAGTAGCGCTTGTGCCCTGCGCTTCACGGAGGATTCCCTGAGTGATCTGCTCGTGTTGCCGCTGTTTCTTCGCAGGTGAAGCCCCCGGAGGTGACACCGATGAGTCTCTTCCAGGTAGCCAGCAGAAGGTTGGTCTCCCCGGTGTCCCGCGCTCTTAAGCCTCCTTCTGCAAAGAAACAGCAGCTTTGCTTGGAAATGGCTCGGCCTAGCTCAAGTAAGACTCGTGTTTGTTTGCCTCGGTGTCCCGAACAGATGACAATCAAGCAGAAGCTTGATTTAAAACTCTAGAAAGTCTCATGTCGTAGACAAAGCCTGCAGTTAATTCAAAATGCCCAGGGGAGTGTGGAGCTGGTTTGGTTTTGGGCTGCTAAGGTTTATCTCCTGTGCCTACAGACTGTACAGCTGCACCCCTCTCGCGTAGCTGCAGTCAGCGCCTTGCCTTTGACGTGTTTATGTTTAATATTTATAACAAATATGCAAATGTATGCTGCTTTATTGCATTTCCTTTTCATACCCCTAATGGGCAATAAAACTCAGCCCTCGTTTCTTTGGACAGGAATTATGGAGGGCCTCGAGCATGGGCAGCAGCTCAGGGGCAGGGTGTTGGGTAACCTCAGAAGCCTTGTTTAGTCTAGTAGTAAAAAAAAATAATTACTGTATATATTTTTAAACCTGAAGATGCGCCTTAACTTGAAGTAACCCCAGGTTGGGGCTGACCTGCTGGAGAGCAGCTTTGCAGAAAAGGCCCTGGTGGACACCCAGGAGACCAGGAGCTACTGAGGAGCCCTGGTGGCCAAGGAGGTGAACATCCTCCTGGGTGGAGTGAGGTGATCCGACCTGAACTGGGAATTAGGTCACCTCGATTTTGAAGGCTTCATTTTAAGGCTTCTGTCTTTCCAATGCTCAGTATATCCCTGGTTCGATACATGTTGCCCTACTGGGTTTGCTCCCATATTTTTGAGGCCCTCCAAGAAACGCCTGTCAAAATCCAATATACAGAAACTCAGAAAAAAAATGGTATTTGGAAATTGAAGTCCTGGCAGGTGCATGCAGAAGCCATTTCTGGATGCTTGTTGCCAACACTGTCTGTCTGGCCTCTTTTGTAAGCATTTAAGTGTCTGAGCAGCTGTTCATCCTTCTCCCCCATGTCCAGATATGGCTGATTTTCGAGAAGTCTTTGCCAAAGCGAAGCACATAGCCATAATTACAGGAGCTGGTGTTAGTGCCGAGAGCGGAGTTCCCACCTTCAGAGGAGCTGGAGGTTTCTGGAGAAAGTGGCAAGCACAGGTACGTACTCACGGCACACGTCTGCACTGCTGTGTTTTTCCATCAGTTTTTCCATGTGAGCGTGAAGAGTCAGAAGAAGCTAAAAGTGTTTTTCCATGGTTTGGTTTATCAGCCATTCGGGGAAAAATGAAGTTTTTGCAGACAGCTCTGGGTCTTTCTACTGTCCTTGTTTTCTTGCCGCCTTGCAGCTTAGCTGTTTGCTCTTGTTTGGACACCTCAGTGTTTTCCTGCCTCACAGGGCCCTTCCTAATTTAAAATCTTAAGAAACTTCTACCAGAGTAATAAAGGGCAGTACCAAAGATACCAACTAGTTTTCTTTTAATGGTGGCTTTAGATTTTACAGGCACATTAAAGAGATGTTAGGCTTGTAATTTGGCCTGTGCTACATTTAAACTAAAGCAGAAAAGAAATTGCTAGCACAGGAGGTGCATCTGCACAGCACTGAGTTTTATGGCTGCTGTGTGAACGAGTTCTGAACGCCCCACGTGGTGCGTGGGGAAACATCTCATCATCCTTTGGCCCGTACTAACCTCCTCGGGGCTTGGGGGGCAGCACAGAACGAGGTCCCAGTGTACCGTGTCAGGCCCTATGTGATGGCCAACACAAGTTATCTCCTCTTGGTAAGATACCTTGGCTCGTGGTCCTGGTGGGACATGGCTCATGACCTTTATTCCTGTCACTGCATCTGGGTACAAGTGGTCTGTGCCTGTCCAGTTCTGCAGGGCACAGCCGAGCTGGCGGGGCGCGGGGCTCTCTCACATCTTCCTTATCAGAGCAACTTGTTGCATCTCTCTCAGGAACTGGCCACTCCGGGCGCTTTTGCACGCAACCCTTCCCGTGTGTGGGAGTTTTACCATTACCGCCGGGAGGTGATGCTGAGCAAGCACCCCAACCCCGCGCACATTGCCATCGCCGAGTGTGAAAAGCGGCTGAGCAAACAAGGAAGGAGCGTGGTGGTCATTACTCAGAACATCGACGAGCTACACAGGAAGGCAGGCTCCAAGCACCTCCTTGAAATTCATGGTAAGGATCAGCTCACCTGGCTGCCACGAGACAGGAAAACTTTGGGGAGAAGGAGCGGGATGACTGCTGGGAGAAATGAAACTTGTCTTAACTGCATGCTAGTGGTTACCAGTTTATTTGTGGTATCACCCTGTTCTCTTTTGGAAGTTGTTTTGGGCTCTTCATACCCCCATTTATTTGTCACAGGACTTTTTAATGGGTTCTGACTCACATGGGAACTGGTTCTCCCCTCCCACCTGCTCGGGTTTGCCTTACATCCACCTGAATGCATGCGGAGGGTAAAACCTGGCTGATGCTGCTTCAGAAAGGGAAAAGAGTCTATCGAGGGCTTCAGCTGCGTGGTGGCAGTGGTGTCACAAATAAAAGGCCTCTGGGCAAGAGCTGTGCTGCCAGCCCTGGCGCTCTGCCCTCTGTGCTGCCTGCCGCTTGCCCTCTGTCCTGTCCTGTCCCGTCCTTCCTGCCTGTGCTTCGCCTTCCCGAGGAGGAGGGGACTGGAAGTGGCAGAGGAGCATGACGCAGTTTGTTTATTTACAGTTGTGGGTCCAATGATAGATCCTGGGGTATAGTTACATTTTGATTATTCTTATTCTTTACAAAAAGAAGCTCCACAGCACTCATTACTAACTCTACAAACATTTACAGGTATACCATTTGGGTTTGGGGAGTTTGCATTAAAAAAAAAAGTGGCGTTAGCCAGCATGTTATTGCTATTATTCTTATGGACAATGTTTCTCTTTCAAGGGAAAAAACAGTAAGCAGAAATCAACTCCTTTGGTAATATTTTAAGGAATAATTTTCCTCTCAAAAACTGCAACTCAGCTGTCCCGGGCTGCAAACTAAACATGTGTGCGTGCGCTGTGCAGACAGCGCCTCAGTCGGAAGGCTGCCGGGTTGCAACACCTGGTCCTGGTCGTGTGTGGGTTACCCACAAGCCAAACAAAGGCCACTGAGGATAAACATCACCACTTGCTTGTACAGCCACGCTTCAGAGCACTTGTGTGATCCCTGATGTTTCCTTTTTCTGTGTTTCAGGAAGTTTATTTAAAACTCGCTGCACCAACTGTGGAAACGTGACTGCGAATTACAAGAGCCCGATATGCCCAGCACTGGCGGGGAAAGGGTAATACACCTACCTGCCGTGCAGGCTTCCTGTGCTCTCTGGTTAGGCTGCTGTACGCTTTGACAACAGCTCTTCGCTCCCATCCTCTTTGTCTTCACATATTTCAAATCATGTGCTCATTCCTTACATCAGGCTGTCATTGCTGTAGCCTATAACAGGATTGTCCTCCTCTGCATCTCTTGAGCACCTAGTAGCTCTTGTGCTTCTACGCATCAGTGAGATTCTTAGGATTACAGGTCGTGAAATGCAGATGTGTGAAACAAAAAGGAAGGAAAAGCAGTTCCCAGGGTTTCTTCTTAAGTTGCGGAACAGTCCTGTGGGCTCCTGCATCCTTTTTCTTTCACTGTTGAACTTAAAAAAATAAATAAATAAATAAATAAAACAGGGAGGGGATGATAGGCATAGGCGTCAAGTTTTAGTCCCTTTAGTCCCTTTGCATTTCACCATATCTTAGATAGCTTCACAAATAGTTGTTGTGCCGTTGTCTGACTTTGAGAAGCCGATTGCAGCTCTGGGATAATTCTGCACAGAAGTCCGCCTGCCCTGTGTGTGGAAGGCTAGGGTGGTAGGAGATGTTTAAGTTGACTGAAGTTGCAGATTCCTTGATTAGAGAGTGTGCCTTAGGGAATACCAAGTTTTTAGTAATATATGAAGTGCACTCCCTTTGTGTGATTGAATAAATATTTCAATTTTGTAACCTCAGGGCTCTAGATCCAGATGTAGAAGATGCTTCAATTCCAGTTGAACAGCTTCCTCAGTACGTATTGATGACTTTATTTTTTGCTATTGATTCTTCATGCCTGATGCATCTCAAAGTACTGTTTGTGTCATTCTGGAAGGACACGAATTCATTCTGCGAGATAAAGAGACACGGGTTTTTGCCCTGAGACTGAGTCTAAATCTAAACCTAACGTCAGGAAGACCCCAGACAATAGGAGTGGGTGCTGGAAGGTTACCGTGATGCCAAAGGGATTGCTTGTTTGTGTTCTTGAGCACTGAGGGCAGAACACACCTGGAGTCATGGGCTTGGTAGTGTGTAGTAGGAGAATTGCAGTAAGAAACTAAGGCAGATGTGTCCAAACGAGAATGAAAACCGTTCTGCCACTGTGCAGGTTGAAATGCCCGCATCAGAAACATCACGCTGTACCTCTGTGATTTTAAAACAGGTGCGAGGAAGATGGCTGCAACGGCCTCCTTCGTCCCCACGTTGTGTGGTTCGGTGAAACGCTGGATCCTGACGTCCTCACGGAGGTTGAGAAGGAACTGGACATGTGCGACCTCTGCTTGGTGGTGGGTGCAGGTCTCATAGCCTAGGAGGTTACAGCGGGGGGGCTAAATCCAAGGGTGGCACTTCTTGGGTACAGGAGATGCCTTTGTGCTTCCCCAGGGGAGCTGTAAGCCCCCGAGAATTATTTTGATGATCAGTTTTCTTTTTAAAAAAAATTACAAAGTGTTGTAAGATGGTAGTGCTGCTTTTTTATTACATGCCACATACATTTTGCATCACTGACCGAAACATTTGCTTGGAATATTGCATGCCACTCACCAAATAATCTCAAGTGCTAGAGGGGACGCTTTGTTTTGCGTTCCAGAAAGTAGTCTGCCATTTGGGGCATTAAAGCTGTAAATGAGGAGAAAACAAACAAACGTGAATCCCAGAAAAGCAAACAGGCTTCTTTGGGTCACATCAAATGATTTTTGATTCCTATACCACGTCAGGTAGCTAAACGTGCAGTGGCACTAACTGTACATCTTTCCCCTCATTTCTGTAGGGCTCTTGTGTGCTTTAGGGCTTGCTCATGGCTTTTTGACGCCCCTGCAGGTGGGAACCTCCTCAGTGGTGTACCCCGCTGCCATGTTCGCCCCTCAGGTGTCCGCCCGAGGAGTGCCGGTTGCGGAGTTCAACATGGAAGCCACTCCCGCTACAGACAAGTTCAGGTAAGGCTGGACTGTTGAAAAAAGAAGACAAAACCCCTCCTTTTATTATTTTTTTCCAAGAAGGCATCCTGCCCTTTTAACACCAGCTTCTCCCTTGCAGGTTCCACTTCTCGGGCCCCTGCGGGACCACGCTGCCGCCGGCGCTGGCCCGGCACCACAGCGAGATCATCGCCTGAGGGGGGCCGGGGGGTGTCTGTGTGGGTGCGAGGGGGGACGGCGGCTCCACAATAAAGGCGGCAGCTGCCCGCAGCCTCCCTCTGTGCTGGGATATGGCCGGGGGAGGGCTCTGAGGGGCGGCCGTTGGGCGCGAAGGGGCGGCCGTTAGACGTCAGGGGGCGGCCGTTGGGCGGGAAGGGGCGGCCGTTAGACGTCAGGGGGCGGCCGTTGGGCGCTGAGGGGGCGCGGCCAGGCGGCGGAAGGCAGCGGCGCTTCCGAGGCGGGGCCGGGCGGCCGCGTGCGGCCATGGTGAGGCGGCGGAGGAAGCAGCAGGAGGAGGAGAAGGAGAAGGAGGAGGAGGTGGCGGCGGCGGCCGTGGTGCCCTCCCCGGCGGCCTCCGATGGCGAGGATGCCCCCGAGGAGCTGTCCTTCGGCGCGGCGGCGGCGGCGGCCGAGAGCGAGCGGCAGCTGGCCGGGGAGGCGGCGCGCAGGTAGGGCCGGCCCGAGCCCCGCTGCCCCCTGCCCTCCCTTTCCCCGTCCCCGTCCCCTTCCCCTTCCTGACGGCCCGGCCCCCCCCGCAGGCACCGGGAGCTGCTGAAGGAGAAGCGGCGGCGGCGGCAGGAGCTGTTCGTGGAGCAGAAGGTAACGCCACCCTCACACCCCATCCCTCACACCCACAGCCCGGCCGTTAACGGCTGCTAACCGCCGGTAACGGCCGTGTGCCCGCAGAGGAGGAAGCTGCTGCCCGAGGCGCTGCTGCAGGAGCTGGCCGCAGGACGGTGAGGCTGGGGGCGGGCGGGGGGTCACCCACGGTGCCTTCCCCCGGCCCTCTGCTGGGCGCTGACCGCCTTTCTCCTTCCTTCCCTCCTCCCTCTCTCCCTCCCTCCGCAGACCGGAGAAGCCCGCTGCAGCTGAGCGAGGTATGCTGAGGCGCCGCTGGGCTGCTGCCAAAGAAAGAGAGCGGGGTTGGTGGTGGTCGTGCTTAATCTTGACGCCAGTGCCCTCTTACAAACGTTTTTTGATGTAGAGTGGTTTCAGGTAAAAGGTCTGAGGTCTTTAGCGTGGGCAGCAGGCAGGTGTTCAAACAGAAACAAGCAAGGATGGCCAGAAAGATGGTAATTTTTAGCATTCATTCAAGTTATAGAAGCTATTTAGATAGAGCCCTTAGCTGCCTTGATACTTTCTATAGTTGATGACACTTGAAAAATGTTATTTAATTTTTACAAACCCTCAACTAGAAAATCAGACACCAGGGTACTCCCGAATGGTGCTTTCTAGCCCTCCTCAAAGGGGCTAGAAAGCCCCCTCTTATACTACACAAAAATAAGTTGTAGAGTGTTCTTTTAATAATGATTCTCTCATCGTGATTAGATGGCTGGTATAACTATTGCTACTTATTTTTTGTTTTTAAAAAAAATAGTTGGTGTATAACAGATGAGCTCGGTGTGGTGTTTTGAACGCTCAGTGTCTGTGGTATGTGTTTAGTAGAGAATGAAGCTCTTTGCAAGCAATGCTTAGCTGTTGTGTAGCACTGGATTTTTGTCCTGTGGTTAATCCCATTTGTTGTTGTTGATGCCAAGGAACAGAAAAAGTGAATGGCTCAGGATGGTGCTCCTTCTCCTCCCTGTAACACACTTAGCTAGCTTTCACTAGCCAGAGGGTCTGAAAAAACACTTGTTGGAGTTAGCTTGGTTCTCAGTTGGGTTGTTGTTTCGTTCCTGGTTGTGGTCCCTTTACCGCTCTTGATTCATAATGTTCTGGATTTTTTTTTTTGTTGTGTCTATTAAATTTTCTCTAGACAAGCAGCCTGGCAATAAGTCTGAGAAGCAGAGCGAAGGCCGTGTGCTCAAACAGGCGAAGCAGGACAAAGCCAGGGGTGCCAGGTATGCCAACGTGGAAGGTGTGGGGCTTCTGTCTCGGTGTGGTGGCACTGCTTCCCCCAGTCACAGCAGAGGTTTGGCACTTGGTGGTGTTGCCCCTGCTCGCTCTCTCACAGAAGCAAATTTATGTGCCTAAATTCCCTGTTATGCTGCTGTACTTGTAAGAATATATCTTAACAGCAGATCTTACGACGTGGCTTCCAGGTAGGTACCTTTACCCTGCTGATGTACATGTGTGCTGGATTGTTTGCTTTTCTTTAATTAAATTAATTGTGGCTGTAGATAATACCATGCATGAATTTTTTTTAAGTGCTGTATTTAGGAATGTAATGATCAGCTCCGAATTTATTTGCAGCTACTGGCGAATGAAACTAATTTTAATGCTTAATAAAGGTACACAGTCAATAACAGAGGCAGAGCTGAACTCCTAAAAAAACATTTTGGGCTTTATTCTTCTTCCTTTATCTTGTTCACTTCTTGCTGTATAGGTACAGTTACAAACATGTGCATAGGTAGACTTAGTGTGTGTGTGTGCACATGTATGCTTTCTTGATTCTACTGGGTAATACCACCTCAAACTGGAATTTTGAGAAGAATCCCGTCTTTCCTCTCTCACCTGGTGTGAGCTATCCAGGCCATCATCAGCACACCAGTAGAAGTTTTGCTGTGTTCTGCCTCATATCCACTTGCTGGGGACTTAATTGCTGGATTTCATTCTGTAGCGGAAAGTTGCAGGAGCTTCTGGCAGGACCAGTTTGAGGCTCGCAGTCCATTTATTATTAAAAAAAATTAATACTGCTGCAAAGCTTGGCTGATCATCAGAAGCCTGTGCAGACAGCTGCTGTGCTCATGTAGCAAAATACTGACTAGAGGGTGAGTGTTGTTCTGGGTTCAGTAACTATGCTAAAATGATTTATATCTTTCTTTAAATAGGTCAAAAGGAAACTACACAGCTATGCACTTAAAAGATCAGAGCTTAACAGGGCTCCACCAACAAACAGCCAAAGACTTCGTGTACAGCCATCTCTACGGCCCAGGCACCAACCGAACAAGTGGTACGCAGTTTTCCTTAGGTTTGCGTCGAGGTTTGTCTGCGTTAAACCTAGTAATTGATGCTCATCTCCATTTCAGCAAATGAATTTTTTTCCCTCGCAAACAAGAAAGATCCAGTTAAAAAAGCTGCAGTTCAGTTTGTGGACAAATCTTGGGGTAAGTGTAAAAAAAAAAAAAAAAAAAAAAAACCTGAAGGTGGTACTACTTTATGCAGATATCGCTTGAATTATTTTTTCTAGATTTAAATAAGTTTTTGCATGTTACAGGGCTGTAGCTTCCTACCTTCTTATGAGAAGAAAGCGATAGTAAAGGAGGGGAGCAGGATGGTACAGCCTGAGTGTGCCTAATGAATGCTTTGCTGGAGAGAGCCTGTAGGACAAGCATAAGCTCCCTTTTCATACAGTAAGCAGCAGTCTCAGGGTTAGAGCTACGGTTACTTGTTGAATTGGATAATTCTTACTAATTCTTACTTGGGGGTTTATAGCTTGAGCTGCTGAAGTCATTTCAGATTAAGATCTTTAGTTTCCTAGCATCCCTGCTTAGTGAGAGCAGAGGGCAGTAGTGCCCCTTTGTCCCTATAAAAAATGGACATTACCAAAATGAATGGGGACAGACTTGGACACGTCAATCCTAGCCCACCTTGCCCATCAGTCATAGAATTTGCTTCTGTGGCAATCACAGTTTGATATCACATTGTAGGGATAGGACAGAGGCTAATAGCTTTAAACTAAAAGAGGGAAGATTTAGATCAGATGTTAGGAAGAAATCCTTCACCGTGAGGGGGGGGTTGAGGCCCTGGCACAGGCTGCCCAGAGAAGCTGTGGATGCCCCATCCCTGGAGGTGCTCAAGGCCAGGCTGGATGGGGCTTTGGGCAACCTGGGCTGGTGGGAGATGTCCCTGCCCATGGTGGGGGGGTTGGAACTGGGTCATCTTTAAGGGCCCTTCCATTCTGTGATCATGAAGATCAGAGGAACACATTAGACTCAAGTAGCAGTCCTTAGTCATCAGTGTTTTTCACTTGTGCTTTGAAAGTAAAAGTGTTATCAGCTTTCCCCTCAGTTCTCCTGTCTTAAGCTTCAAATGTTGCAGTAATTAAATACATGGCTGCTGGTTACAGAGCTGGACATGGGAACTGCTTACAGCCTTACTGTTTTGTTTCTGTTTTAAGGGCTAGAAAAAAAGCAAAAAGCAACGAAGTTTAAGAAACACTGGATTTCAAGGAAGATGTAAAGTACAGCATGAAGACATGCCATCAAGGACTAGGGCTAAAGATTATCACCACCTGTACATATGTAACAGCTGTTGTTTTTCTGCCCCCTTCTCCATCACCACTGCTCTTTCAGCAGGTACTGATCTTTACCGAGCTGTGTCCCCATTGCCCAGTGTTCTTTACCTGCCCCTTTCAGAACTTACTGGGGGCAGCTAACGAAGCGCTGGGTCACAGCAGGGACAGGGTGACCTTCAGGGGCCACTACAGCCGGGCTCAGAGCTGGACTCCATTTCATGAGAGAATAAAGACAAATGACTTTGTACTTACCCTTCTGGATGCTGCCTTTCTTAAACCCCTCCAACTGCTGGCCGTGCTTGCTTCATGGTAAGAACACGCTCAGCTTTTAACTGTCAGCACTTCAGCTGCTACGGTACGCTGATGCAGTGCAGTAGGAGCACAGGGTTGACCCCTGAAGCACCCTGCTCAAATCAGGCCACATTAGAAGCACTGGTCTAGGTTAAACAGCTCAAAGAAAGTGTAGCATACACGTCCATGCTACCTCGTATGTAGAAGTAAGTTTTTAATGGCTGGTTAATTATGATACCACTACATTTTATTGCAATATAGTACTATTTAAGCACTTTTAAAAATGCAAGGTGTACAAAGATTAAATTAAGACTGTAAATTGACTAAATATTTGGTTTTTATATAAATAGGTCATAACCACACTGTGTTGACATGTAATACTGTTATAATACAACAGTTAAACTGGTGAGTCTACACAACAGAAGCTGTCTGTAGTTAAACAAGGAAACAAAGTTGAAAAGACCATGTTAAAACAAAAAAAACTACTAAGATCAACAGGTTGGGATTGTAAGTAGCAACAAACATATTCACTCAGCTCCTGAGTAATTCAAGTTTTACAGTACACATTAAAAAATATCATTTCTTCCCATCAACACTATATATCCAAACCATCAGGTGTTTATGCATTTTGCAAATTACATTGATTGAACTATGTAACAATGGGGGTGGAGGTTGGCGAGTCATCCTGCTTGACGTTTGTCTCACCCATATGCTAACACATCCACGTTTGCTATCCTTCCGTCCCACCACAAGGTAGCAGGATTTTTGGTTTGTTTTGGACAATCGTTTAGAGGATTTGTAATTGTCAATTTGGATGGCTGACGTTATCAGTGATATTTTCCACTCTTAGTTGCCTAAGAGGTTTAAAGATGGAAATTTTCTCCTAACACTAAGTTAGAAATCATTTGCATCATGCTGTAAACTAGGAAGCAACATAAAGCGACAGACTTGTCCTTAGTACATAATTAAAATCCCAAATTCCAGTCAGCAGAGCTGGTCTACTTTCCACGTCGAATATGCCACAACACCTTTCAGATCTTCAAATGCATAGCTAGTGTAGGTAATCTTCCACTGTGGCAAATGCACAGGATCCAATTCCTGATCGAGCCATCAATCCTAGACACTGTGAGGCTTGTCCCATGGCGAGGGCAAGCGGCGGTTGCTTTGGCAGATTGTGAGTCTCTGAAAGAGGATTCACAATGGCAGTTTAAATACCTCATTAGTTTTCATGATTTTTCATGTACTGAAAACAAAATTCCTGTATTTGCATGCAAAGCTTACCCTTACAGCGATATAAAACAGGAATAAAGTGACATTTTGAAATTCCCCACCTAGCCCCAATGTTAAAAAAGCCCATTTTTGCTTGGAACCAACCAGACAGGTATTACATCTGTTGCACTAACACCCCCCCAAAACTCTGTCCAGCCAGCAGAGCATGATTGCACTGCCACCCCTCACTGATCCCTCAGCCAGCAGCCCAGTACTAAACCCAGCACATGACGCAAGGTGAGCAGCAGCGCTGCCGTTCTTCAACAAAAGGCACAGGGATACCAAACATGCAAACCATGAGGCCTTACCTAGTATTGCACTATTAAGCACAGAGCACACAGGTTCTCTTTGTATCGGGTCAAGCTGGTTTCCAACAGGGCTGCTCCAAGGATCCGAATATGCAAGTAAACTAAAAGCATCCTGTGGAAAGATAATTAAAAAAAAAAAATCATTATTGCATCACAGCTATATTCTGCTAGGACCATTTTCTTAACGCATTTTGACTCATGACTCCAAAGCAAGAAGACACTTGTTTTATAAGACAGATTTTTACCTAAAAATCCTTCATCAGTACAAAGGGATAAAAAAATCTAACAGAAGTTGGTTTAAACAAGTGGTGCTTTTCCCAACAAAATTATTTGGAAAGATAAAATCAGTGTTTTAGTAAGTGGCAAGAAAAAAACAGACTGGAAATTGTAGGCAGTCAGTCTTTGGTAAGGGAATTATTTTCCAGGGCAGCCTCAAATCAAGGTAAACTAATTATACACGCTGAGCATACTAAACAGCGCACATTTCTGGCACCTGCACCAATTCTCGCTGAAAGCTGTACTTTGATTCCAGTAGCCAAGCTCCATGGTCAGAAATAAGAGAAAAGGGATGTGCCAAATTCAGCTCTGCTCTGAATATTACAGCATGAAGTTATTTTCCCCCATGAATGTGCTACACAGACAAGATGGTGCTACCCACCGCTGACTGGAATGCTTAAGCTTCTGTGACTTTTGTCTGAGAGAAGCAAAACAATACTGTTAGGCAGCATGCTGTGAAAAGTTCCCACTGGGCAGCATGGTTGTTCACCTTACCACCACAATTTCAGGATTAAGCATACCTTGAGCATTTTCTTATTTGCTGTGTTTTTGCCACATTCTCTTCTTAGCTGCTCACTCATCGCTTGCAATTCTCTTCCAAAATGGATCATTCTTTCGATAGCTGCTTGGCTGCCACCGCACAGTTGACGCCTTAACTGACTTGAATCTACTTCTGCAAAAACGATATCGTCATCATCACCACTAATAAAGAGACAAGAAGCAAGCTAGGGATCTAGGTGCACTGATTTCGCTTTAAAACCATCTGCCTTCTCAGGGGGAAAGCATGTAGGGCCACAGATCTTGGCAGACTGCACTCCTGTGCTGCACCCTGTTAAACTGCTCCTTAATTAACAGTATCTTGGAAGATTTACTTAATGGCAAAAGCCTTCCACACATACTGCTTTTTTTTACAACAAATTGTATTAAACTAACTGGGACTATAAACCAGATTTTACTGAAAAAAAAAAAATAAAAGAGCCCCCACATTCTAGCTACCTTTTAAATTCTTTGTCATTGGACTTCTAAAGATAGGCCAAACCCTGAACCAGTAAATTAGGATAAAAAGAACGAAACCCCTAGCTCCCATGACAGACATTGCTGTTTAGAAGGTACACAGTCCTTGTACAACATACTAGCTTTATGATTTGAACATCTCGGGCTTCTTTTGTAATGAAATGGAACATTGCTATCACTTTCTTTACCATTTGGTACAATAATCCCAAGTACTACTGATTTTAATAGGTATTCATGCAGTTTTTGAATAGTAAATTAACCCTTAGCTTCTCTGAAAATTCTGCCTTTCTTAAATTTACAGCTAGAGATACCTGTAAAAAAAAAAATGATTTATCCATTCCTTGCTATTTTTCATCAACAGAACTGAGTTTTGAAACAAAATTTTGTGCCTACTTTATATGACATACACAGCACTAAGGAAAATGTATAAATATTTCAAAAAAGCAGAAAAAAATTCTCAATCTGATGCCATAAACAATGTGGTTTGAGGAGCCACATTCCTTTTTACACAAGGTGAAGCACCTGCAAGTCTTCAAGCAGCGGTGCTTGTTGCTAGCTGCAGCCCAATCTAGGGCATCACTTTACAAAGGCAGAAAAACCCCTCTACATCAAAAACCAAAGCACACAAAAAGACAAAAACCACCCCTCTCTGCTCCCTGTGCAGCTGCTTCACGTCTGTCACAGCAAGCCTCTGTGGTCAAGGCTGCAAGAGAGTAAAGAAGCGTTTTGTTTTTTCTGTCAGAGAAATGAGGCCTTGTTGTTACCCAGTTTCAGAGCATAATGCAGCAAAACAGCCTGGCAGTTTGAGTATCCCCCCCTTCAGGGCTGAAACAGAATTGGATTTGCTCTGGAACAGTTGCGCAGTATTTACCAGCAAAGCCACATGAACCAGCAATGTCCTGCGTTTTGTATTTCACTTAAGCTCCGCATTAACCGGTGTCTGTTTAAATCGATGGCCTGAGAGCACGGTTCTGCAAATGCAGAAAGGTTGGGCTGGGTGCTCCCATTTCTCCAGATGCATGCAGGAATAACACCCGCTGCCCAGCCTCCAGCCCGTGCTCTCACTGAAGTGATGTGGCTGCTTTCAGCACTACTGGGCAGGGACAGTCAGTGCTGTACTGGCAGAGTAAACGCTCTCTTTTTAACTTGTGCAGCCACTCAGAGGGTACTCACGTACCCACTTGTCACTAACATCAGCAGCTAGGAGTGAACATAAAGCAGGCTAAGTAAAACAGTTACTTTTTAGATCATATTATGTTGGTGGAATTTTTTTTTTTGTTACATCCCAGTTTCCAAATATAGCTCTTTTCCTGAGTACTCAGTACTAGCATCATCACCATTCTTTGTACCCTGTGTAAGTGCTCTGCAATTTCTCCTCTTACTGTTGACTCCAAAGATGCCATCGAGAACCACGAGTGCTGAGAGGACTGGAAGCAGGAGAAGCCACCTGCCAGCCCTAGCCCAGGCACTCTGCACAAGCAGGGTACTTATTCTGAAAGGTATTTCCTTAAAAATTGATACTAGTTCAAATATCCGTGAGTTACTACCACTTTCCCCTGTTCTCACACTGATAGCAGACCACCTAAATCAGCAATTTTAAGATTTACATATCATAACAGCAGAAAAACAACAACAAAAATTAAGGTTTGAGCTAATATCCTTAATTTTCAAGTTGGGAAGCATTGCAAGTAAAAACATAACCTTGTTGCCATCACTTAATAAAAATGTAAGAAATATCACTGCAGACCCATTTCTGTGTCACATTCTTCCATTTCGTGATCATGTTTAGAACTACCATTTAGGAAGCCATTGGATGAAGTCTCAGCAACCCCATTGGAGTAGTGATCTGTTTCCATGTCTACATCATTGCTGAAATGAGAGGAATGAACAAAAATTGGACTCACGTTAAAGAACTTGAGGTTATCTTCCTCACAACTTCACCACAAAACATCCTTATCTTGCCCACTGAAACACTGCTTTTAGATATTACCAAGGTAGACCAAAGCAGCAGGGAATTTTTAAGGTTCTCCCAGCTAACATTAGCATTCAGTAAAAACAACTTTTTCAGATGCTGAAAAATGGAACGTGTCCACCATTATAGCAGCAGTAAGCAGTGTAACACTTTCTAAATACACAGCAAGAAGCTCTTGTTTATGTACCTGTACATACAAAGAGGTAGATAAAAATGCATTGAGGAAATACACTATTTCATGCCCCCCTCCTCCAATTTTATTTTATTTTGTTTTTTAAACACAGTTAACTAAATATAAACCCTACTTTGAGAATACCATATTTAGGTAAATATTTCTCTCCAAAAAAAACTCACTCTCTCAATGGAATGTCAGAGAAACGGAAGAAAAATTCAAAGCAAATATCAAGAACATCACAACACTGAAAGAAGATTCAGAGGCCAACTGAGAGCATGAAACTCCACAACACACTTTGCTCACAGCGGGTCACAACGGCACTTTTAGAAAGTGCCAGTGTGGCTCTGGGGGCTGACCTTTCCTGACAGTTACATCCTATCCTATTCCCATTCTAAAGCCTGTTTTATTTTGTCACGGACAACCTAAAACCTTTCATGAGAGCAAAAAGATTTAATATTAAAGTTTAAAAGAAGAAACCAAGAAATGTCTCTTTTAACCAGGCAGCTCCGCAGCAAAGGAACTGTCCTCATCTTGTGAAAAATCCCAAAGTTGCCTGGACTCTGCCAAGCTGTTTGGCAGAGGTGATCACTGACGCAAATGTAAATTGTGAAGCTAAAAAGGAAATTGTTGCTCTCACTTCCTCCCCTCCCCAGCCATCACTATCCAACTGCAGTTTGTTACTTCCATCACATCCTAGTTGGTAGCTTGGGGAATGCATCTTGGACAACACAGCCAAGTACTTACAGATTTCACAGGAACTTAGGTCCTGCTGCATCTGTGCATCCCACAGAGCTTAGTATTTACACCCTGGTTAATATTTTCACTCTTTGCACAAGTGACAGGTGGCAGGCAAACAGTTCTTTGTGTCTGTGTGCAATGAAAGAGATCCACACCTCATACACATCCCAATTATGTTCACTTTGCAGATAATGCCTCTAACTGGAAAATATCTGGAAAACTTTTCATTGCCTACACTATTTCCTATGCCATTCAAACAGTACAGGGTAACTCCGCAAGGAATGGGGGTATATTTGTGTTACTGCTCTCCAAAAAAACAACGTGCTTTGAGGAAGCTTAAGTTAACATCAGTGGTTTACACTAAAGTCACAAGCGCCAGTGAGCTAGTTCATCTTCCCTGTACAACTTCAAAGTAGCCCATAAATAGCTACAAGCAAGGTAATTTATGTTTGTATTTTATTTATTGCATTTCTTTTAACTGAATGGGAGAAAATAGCCTATTGAGCTGAAGAAGTTAAAACAAAACCAAAGTGCAATCACAGGGAAGCAGCATTGCTCCTCCTTGGCACCCTCCACTAAATGCTTTAACTACGCTTGGGGGGCGGGGGGGGGTGGAAATCAAACTCCTCTGAAAACTCTTCTCTGTAATAAAAGCATGTGGACAATGTAAACCTTAACGTAAGTTAGAAGCATGGAGGTTTATTCACCTGGAATAGCTGTTAACCTGCTGCGATCTTGACACATTTATGTTGTTGAGCTCTGGTACATTCAAGCTGGTGGTTGTATGTTTACTGTGACAGTACGATTGATGCGCTTTATTTGATATTACTCCATTACTGCAACTACTTTCAAACCCTGAAAAGAAATTTTTATAATTGAAATCATCGACGAACTTATTTGTAAGTACCTAATTACACAAGTGAAATAAGCATGGCTTAATTGTTCATGGTTGCTAAATACTTCATTTGTCAAGCAAGCAATCCTAAATAGTTAGCTTCCGTGCTTCAGGGACCTGAAACTTCAAGGCTTCTGCAGTGCAGAAGTGCATTATTTAACAAATGCTAACACACAAAATAAAAGGGTTTTTGGTTCTGCATATACACCACTAAAATATAAAAATGAATCAACATAGAATCATTTTTTAGAATGGAAAGATTACTTCTGAAAGATGTGAAGTATCTCCTCTAGGCCACTTAATCATTAAGAATAGAAGCAGACATGCATCTTTATAATTCCTTACTGCATAATTCTCTTGATAAATACACAGTAAAATTCAGTGTTGAAAATGCTTCACATATTGCTACTCAAACACAACCTCCCTCCTTTCCCCATATAATTATTTTAATTGCTAATATTGTGCTTTGCTAAATAAAATTACACCATGCTGTGAAATTCTGATGTCTGGCTAAAATCTCTTCTGACCCTTCTAAAATATAATCAAGAAACTACTATTTGAAGCAAACATGTAATTGGCAGCTCCATCAAGCCCAGAAGCAAGAGCTCCCTAGTATCTTCTAACACAGAAGCAGGTCACAGGAAGGGTTTATTATTTAAAAAAACAAACAGACAAAACCAAAACAAAACTAAACAAAATAAAAACAACCACAAGCACATGCCACTTTCTGCCATTTGGGAAATTCCAAATCTCAATGCTAATAATACCATTCATCAACTTGCTTATTAAATATCGCCTCTGCTTTCAAAGTAGAAAGCCAGAGGTACTTTCTACAACACATCCCAAGAAGCACTCTAAGAAGTAACTCAAAATCTGAGCATAACACCACACATTCAGCAGCAGCTGGTATTCTGGTGGCTGTGCAACACTGGCTTCCTACTCAAACCTACCAAGAGGAAGAAAGAAAAGCCCCCAGTCTGCTCCGGTTTGGATTTAAGAATGAAACAGGACTGAAAGTTGATGGCTTCCACCTGCTACCAAAAGAGTCTTGAGTTCAAAGACGACACCACCTTCAAGTACTATTTTAACATGCCCAATCTCCTCTCCGTGTTTGGGAAGTTACTGGGATCTCTCCACAGGCACTGGGCAGCTCTGAACATGCAGGGCTTCCCAGTGAAGCTTTACCACCAGTCCAGACTCTCAGAACCTTTTCAGCTACTCAGAGTGAAATTTGGCTGCCAGAAGAAAGTAGCTCTTTTGTGTTTTTGTTTTTTAACCTAACTTGACCACTCGGTTTCTCTTATTTCCTACTGTTTCTTATTTCCCTTCTTATTTCCTACTGCACATTTTATATATGTGCTTTCCATTTCCCCAGCTGAAAATAAGATATCCTAATTGTTAAAATGCAAAGTGTTCAGTCTCAACCCAACTAAAACAAACTGTCTATCTGCAGGTTTGATACTTGTAACTTCTCCTGAAAATTCTCAAATTTACAGAAAAAAAATCTCAAAATTATAGAAAAAGCTTGAAATGTGTGAAGTGTCCTCCACATCAACTTACCAGAGAAGTGTGTGCTGCTCCCTTTGCCTGTTGCCAAATTGTGAATGTTCATTCCATGGCTAGGGCTCATGCTAGGACTACTAAATGATCGTGGGCTAACAGGGTAACTATCTTGAGATTTTGGACTGTGGCCTCCCAGACACCGCACTTCACTGTCTGTACCATTCACCATCTCTATAAACTGGCGCACCCTAAACAAAAGACAAAGAAGTTAAGCCAACAAAACAATTAACACATTTCAGTTGACCAGTGATTTTAGCGTTAAATATACAGTCTGACTCAAGGAAATGCTGGGTGTCACTAACCCAATCATCAATAAGCTTGGAGTATTCATCCAAAATACAAAACTACAGAATTTGTGAGGGAGGAGAACAGGAATATTATCCTTTGAGGATAAACTCTGGCAATAAGTCCTCAAAGTTCAGAGAACTAAACTGTATTTTTTTTATTTATTTTTTTTTTAACTGTTCTGTTTTATTGGCAGGGGCAAGTTTATTTCTCGAGAAGGATACACAGTTCTGTTGTCATGCCAATCATTCCTCTCAAAGTAAATGAGCACATACTTTCACTGCCTGGAACAGTAAGGATTAAATGGTAACTTTTAACATGAAACATTTGCACTGGAGAACAGTTTAAAAAGCAAGATCACATACAAACCTTCCCTTTAGAGGTGGTTGCTCTTTGTCAATTTTATTTTAAATGAGGAGGTTTTACTATGAACTCTGATGAAGCTCACAACTACCGCTACTGTTTTAGGCTTGGATAGTCTTAATAGAACAGGCAGAATTTAGCAAGACAGATTGAGAAAAAGAAACATACACTTAATATTATAGAGTGAGGTCTTACACCAAAACGTTCCCATTTTATGAATTCTGTGGTAAGTTTGCAGCACTATCAGGTGAATTCTGTTCAGCACTTGAGTGTGACAGACTTGAAATACATTTCAAGTAAATTAATTGACCATAAAAATCATAGCATTTTGTTTTTATAGAAGGAACAGATTTTTTTTTCCCCATACTCAAACATTATGACATGATAGAAAATTCTGTAGGATCGGTGCAGGTGGCAAGTGCCAGAAGGTGAAAATTGCATGCCTGGGAAGCTACAAGAAGTCTTTGGGATTACCAAATTTCCACAGGTTTCAAATAAAGTGACAAGGAGTGGACCAACTCATTTTAAACTGGTCTTTAACGTCAGTCAGCCATCTGAAGGAACAGACCAACTTATTCCACGAGACTTTTAGCTTTCTTGAATATTCATCAGTTAACATTAATCTTTACATAGGAGAAACTGATTCAAATTCACTCCAAAAAATATAAAACTTAGTTCTAGAGGACAAGTCTACAGCAAGATGTGAATTATGCTGCAAAACAGGACCTTGATGACAAAACCTGGTTAAACATGTAGCAAATAAGTACAGCATAAAGAAAAAAACTACACAAATTTTCTAAAAAATGCTGCTTAACTGTTTCTGTGAAAACTTTAAATAACTGTCTAGTCTCAGAAGGTACTTGTGTCATCTATAAACACACATCTGTATAATTTGAAGACTCACTTTAATGCAAATAAGAGATTAGGATTTCTTTCTAGTAAACTTGGATACAACTGTTGTGTTGTTTCAATGGCTTCTCCCATTCTTCCTGCTAAAACCAATTTCTGAATTCCTGTTCACCAAAAAACAAATAAGAGATTAGGATTTTCTTCTAGTAAACTTGGATACAGCTGTTATGTTGTTTCAATGGGTTCTCCATTCACCCTGCCAAAACCAGTTTCTGAATTTCTGTTCACCAAAAACAACAGTTAAAAGGACAGCTTACGGATTAATACATGTAAATTATTAAAAGACACTGCAATCATTAAGTGTTTTTTTTTCTATTAGAAAAAAATAGCGTAAAGAAAAATCATGCTTCCTTAAAATGCTCAACAGGGAAATCGAAGAATTGCACTCCTCCTACAGGTATTCAAACAAGTACTCAGTAAATACTTTTATTTCCAGCATATAACTATTTTGTACTCAGATTGCTCGTTTAGAGCTAGATTAAGACTGCAGACACTTATGTGATTTATTTCTCATTTTCATAGCTTTATCATAAGCACATACCAAACTATTGTCACCCAAGAAAATCCAAATTACCTCCCACTCCCAGAGGTTCGATTTTGAGCAAGAAACATAAAATTTCGTCTCCCTTACCTACAAGGCATGCTTTAAGTCAGGTTACAGTTGACTAAACCTTTCCACAACAGTCCCAGCAGCTTTAGTTAATGCTTCTGTTGCTGTAAGCTAGCACAAGCCTCAAACAGTCTCACAGCTCTATCCACCAACAGAGAAATTGATCCAAATGAAAAAACAGCCCAACAACCAGGCTATTTTTCCACCAGAGCAGTTTCCCCATGTGGTGTGTCATGCAGACAACCGTTGAACACAAATGCTTGCGTTCATACAGCAGGAATCTAAATGAATGGGGGAAGGCACTGTCTTAATCAGGCTGCCAAACAGCCCAGCTACAGCAAGTTAGAAGTGAACAGTATACTGTTAGTTCTCCGTGTCCTCTTCCCCCTCACAACCATGAAGTGGAAAAAAATCAAAATTTGCTCTAACTTATCAAGCATTCTCTAACATCTACCCCTTTTCATAGTTGAGATAAAAGTCTAAACTTTTGTCACCTTTTTTTTTTAATTCTTGTTTGTGAGAGCTAACGGTCAGTCACAAACACTTCTATACAGACATCACACACATTTGCTTAAGACAGATCACAATTTTCCATTCAAGAAAAGGACAACAGGTAATTTATCACATCCTACTACATCAAACAAATTCCAAAAGTATTAGTGCAGAAGTTCATCTTAACCAGCTGTTCATAAACGTGTAGCTTTACATGAAAGCAAAGAACTGTACTACGAAATAGTGCTGAAACAAAATTCTACAAGGAAGCTTAAGAGAAAGTTTTATGCAATATCTGATTAAGGGAGAGGGGGGAAAAAAAAGATGTAATGTGCTTTCCAGCCTTACTTTGTCTATTTTTAATGGAAGCTAATTCTTCTAGCACAGTCTGGTCTGTGGACCTGGCGAATGCCTCTGCTGTTGCACAGTATCCATGGTGAACTAAGTAAGATGACACCATTCTAAAAATAAACAAAAAGCAGAAACACTTATTAAATACAGGTAAGCAACTGAGAACCTCTTGAACATGAATCCCTCCTGAAAAAAAGTGACTGAATTGAAGAATTGCATTTGAAATTCAGAAACTTCAGTTAAGAGCCACTATCTTCAAACAATACAAAACCGACATTTTTTTATGATACGTTTTAATACGATTATTTATGAGCCAAAATTGAGTCAATTAAAATCCTACCTGCTAATGAAGTTTCTTAATCGCTCACAGCATACATTGAGGTACAGTTTCTGCACATTCTGAAGTGAATTTTTGTTTTCACTAAGAAATAAACAATGTGAAGCCACGGCCATCAGTTCTCCATGTGATGTGCTAACAAGCCACAACCTAACCTGGCGTGCCAAAAACTGAATGCAAATGGAAATTTCCAGAACCAGCCATTATGACTGTGGCAATTTTTCTAAACAAACCAGCTTAAATTGGATAGATGAAATCAGAATGGAAGATTTATACTTTTTATAAATTCTTAAGTACTACCACAGA
Organism: Aythya marila; assembly: GCF_965140915.1. NCBI lineage: Eukaryota > Metazoa > Chordata > Aves > Anseriformes > Anatidae > Aythya > Aythya marila. Next base: position 52,055,783 of record NC_139043.1, read on the forward strand.
TATCTGCCCTGAGAATCATCTCTTCCTGCTCAATTTCATACATACTTATCAAGCCTGCTATGTCAGCAGAACTCTGTACTACTTTTTAATATTATCTGTGATTTTTTTGTGTAAGAAAACAGGTATATCCTAAAGACCTATGAATTAGATAAACTGTTTGTTTGTTTGTTTTTTAAAAAAAAGAATATTCGAAGTCTTACTTCTGAATCATTGTTTGCCATTCTCCTTCCCGATCTCCTATTGGAAATCTGTCAATCTGTGCTTGAATTTTGGTTCTCCATTCTCGCATATAGTCTTCAATATCAAATACAAATGGGTGTTGTCCAAAATTAGCATCCACAACTTCTCCTGGTGTCTGAAGCCCTACTGTAGGGTACAAGTTTGGCTGCAAGAAAATTTTTAATTAGTTCTTTCCTCTTACACTGAATTCCCCATATTTTTTTTCAACTCTGTACTAATATCCCCAGTGCTAGTAGTGTGAAAAAGCAAATACCTCTGGATCATCTGTCCAGTAGTTAAAGCAACTTCTACCAATCCAGCAATACAATGACTGATTAATTTTATCCCAGCGGTCACAATTTGTTATTTTGAAATAAGAAAGCCTTAGTGATTCTCTATGCACTTTTTAAGCTGTGCTAACGTTTACAACTTTTGGTTTAAGTTTTACAAAATATTCAATACCAATTTTTAAATGATTTTTTTTTTTTAAGACCAGGATTAAAGTTTCTTTTAAAAAGAGAACAAAAATTAAACTTACAAAGTGGGCCATTTTCCTTTTGGGGTGAAATACTTAAAACATCGCTGAATTTTAGTGGTAAGAACTGACAGGATAGAGAACTCATTAGCCTCAAAGTCCAAGTGTAGCGCCTAAAAAGAACTGTAACAGTGCATTGAAGTTCTCGTGAATTCCTGGACTTGTATCTACAAAAAGACTTTAAAGCATTTATTGTTGTCTCAGTTTTATTTTCTGCTTAGAGATTAGGTCTCAATGCAAATTTGAAATATGCCAAATATAAGAAAAGTAAAACCTGCCTGTTGAGATTAAAGTAACTTTCTTAAATGCAACTAGCATCTCAGAAGTGGCAATGCAATCTTTTTTTTTTTTTTTTAATTTATTTTTTAATATACCTACATCATATTTACACTGTAGTCAATGGTGGTATGGTATGACAGTATGCTGATCTACAGAACTGCATACTAAGTAAGTGACAGCTGTGAGGAAGACTTATCATGATGTTGACACATCAACATGCAGGTCACTGGAACGCTGAAACCCCATGAAATTAGCTGTTAAAACTATGCCAAAGCCTATCTTGCCTCCTCTCCACCCTGGTCTTTTTTTTTTTTTTTTTCCACCCTTAAGTAAATCTTGCTTATAGTGTTATCTAGTCTAGACTAAGCAACAAAGCAGAGTCTCAAATCTTTTAATGAGATGAAAACAATCACTTCTAATGAGGAGGGGTCCAGCTTTTTGCTTCAGATTGAGATGTCAGAGATCTCTTGTGTTGGTACCACAGGCTAGCAAGGACCCCTGCTGGCATCACACAGATACAGGAAAGTGGCAGCAGCTTACTTGTAGCACCCAACACTGCGCCCTGGGTTACTGGCTTCGTTTTTCCTTAATATCTGTCCCCACTCCCTGCAGTCGTAGCTAACAGTATCTGGCCAGATGGAATTGTGTCCACATGCTGTGCCCTAACCAGATTAGACCAGAAACGAAGTGGATGAGAAAAAGCAAAGTAAGTGCAGTACCACACCTGCACCTGTAGCACAGGGAACACAGTGACTTTAAGGAAGGTACAATTCAAATGACCAAAAAGAGAGAAGTCTTCAAGTATCTGCAGCTTTCTTGAAGAAAAAAAATGCTTTGATATGTTTGATTTTATGGAGTGAACAGCATATAAAAAGATTTTTGAAAGAATTACACTGACCACTGGCTACCTAAGTAGCCAGCCTCTGGGCATCTGACAGAGCTTCACACGTATAACCAATGCTGGTGGTTTAATGAAGGTTGATTTTTGTATGTAGGGCCTGCATCTGTCAAACTAAGGATGTAGTAACTAACTGTATCTACAATTTCCTGGTAAAGTTCCACTAGAACTGTTCAAACATTGAAAACCTGAATAGGAAAACCCCTGTGAAGTTTGGTGTAAAAACGAAAAAGCTTTTTGCTTCAATTAATAAATCACTGATATGATGAGCAGTATCTGGTATTAAACTGGATAAGAGGGTTATCATTGGATTTCCAAGAAGCACAAGGTAAATGTGAGTCACGTTTAAACATCTGTTTATAATACATAGGAAAGCTGTTTGAAAATGCACTTATCTTACCGGTAAGTCTGTGAAAGCGATGCCTGTAACAAAGAGAAAATAAAGATTAATGTCTGGGTTCTAGTCACATTTTCTCAAGTATATCATTATATGTTTAGAAAACTCACCCAAACTGTCTCAGAATTAGCAGTTAAGTGTGGTGACATCCATGAGGCTTAGGTACAACTGATGTGCTTGAATAATAAAGGGCAACACTTGGCAGAGAATAATTTTCATTCAAAAACTCTTAGTTCGCCCTTGATTTTTCACAATAGGGCCTAAGATTTAGCAAGCATCATACAGATACACAAAGGAGCATGAAAATTCTTGCTATGGATTAAAATTTACAGGAAAGAAAAACATCTGAGGATTTTTTTTTCCTCACTTGCATGTCTTAATACTGAGACATCAAGGCTTAGCAGTGTCTTTTCTTGCGTGCTATTACTTTTCTTTCTAAGTAGGCATTATCTTTACATGAGTAGCACATGACTATAATACTCCAAACCAGGCTGGAAAATGTTTCGCTCTAATCCACCCCAGGGCGTTTTGGTTTTTGAACAGAAGAGCTTGAGATCCTGTTATATAATTAAAAGCATCTATCCACCCATAAGACCAGGACAGTGATTTTGCTGTCTCAGGATTAGAGAAAAATCTGACCTCTATACACTTGAGGAACTTCAAGCAGATTAAGGGGAAAAAAGCTTTCATTTAAAAATAAATAGGAGGAAGTCTACTTCTGATAGCCAAACGGTGAAAGTATTCCATAATTTTCTTTCTTGTTGAATTTTTTTTTTCCAAGCACATAATTCAAATCCACTTATCCCCTCAAACTTGTATAACTCCCTATAACACCACTGCCTTTTCAAATTTAAGATTAAAACAAAAGCTTTTAACCTTTTGTATTAAATTCCATCCCTGTTTTCAATCTCCATTCTTCACCAAGACTTCAAATCTCAATAGCATCTGGAGCTCGTGCATCTTTAATACAAAAGGATGATGCATCTAGTGAATCTTGTCACATCTCAAAGCTATCATTTTTACTTACTACCTGTTCACACCCTAATTTTTGTTATTATTATTTACGTATTTTTAAGTTACAACCGCTTTTTCTGTTTGACACATTTTGACATCCAACTCATCCTTTTCCAAAAGGATCGTGGCAGTTTTTAAGATAAAAGATGATCATTTGACAAATACTATGTGTCTTTTTTTCTTTGTAAGTTGGTTAGTTTTGGGGTAGCTGGGGCATTCCTCATCCAATTCAGGTTTTTCACATGCACAAATAATTGCTTAGCCCTTTCTGTACTGTCAAATCCCAGGCTGAGCCAGAGATTTCCAACACTCTAGTTACCCCTGTGGCCCAGAGAAAAAAAAATAGGCGTCTTTCACATTGCAATTCGATGGGAGTCCTGGACAACAAGCAGCAACAACTCAGCAAGACAGCCAAAATTTCTGGTTTGTTTTTTTCCCCCTTCACACACAATCAGAGCTCCTCTGCTCACCAGGCTAGTGCAGCCCACCACAGCAGAAGAGCTGTCAGGTTTCCTTCTGGAATCCATGAAGCATTTATCAGATTTTCTGTTTGAGAGGTGATACTATACTGGTCTCTCCTCACCTATACCACTCTGTTCTTTTCTTTAAACAGATTTTAATCTTTTGGAGTGTTATTCAACAGTTGGCCTAATTCAGTCTGCTTTAAGACTTCCGCTGATAGAGAAGGTTCTACCCCTTCCCACTTAGCTCTTCTATGCACATGGCCACAAGAACAGTCAGAAAACGTGTCTCTGTGTTTGATCAACCACCTGATCTAACTTACCTGTAGCCATACTGTTACTAGCTCCAAAAACGGATGAAGGTAGATTACCCTTCTTAGCTTTAACCAAGATTAGAATCAATTAAATGAGCCCTTATCTTCCGTTTTGATATATACCTGAAACAGGGTGAAAACCAAACTGCTACAAAATGGATGATTCAATTGTATATAAATTCACTCTGCTCAGAAGAAATATTAAATCACGATAGAATCACAGACAAATTTTCTTAGAAGTGACCTCTGGAGGCATTTAAGCCCAGCTCAGAGTATGGGGGTAGTGTAACTCCCAGGTTAGATCTGTCTGCTCAGATCTGAGTAAACCTGTAGCCTTGTTCTGAGAGACAAGAAGAATGTGAACCCTGTTCTTCCCCTTACTACTTTCCAAACCTCCTATGCACTTAGAAATGTGAGAAAATAAAACAGTGCCTTTAAGGCTTCATAATCTCAATAATCTCTTATTTCAAGCTAGCTTCTCCTCATCTTTTCACGTTCCTACCCATGACAAACAGCTTATTTCCTCTTTGTGAGCCTTATCCCTTGAACCCTCCTACTTCCCTCAGCACAATTTCAGTATCTCTTCATCAAGTCCCAAGCCCTTACTTTCTCCTTAATGCAGGAAATAGATTTTTCGTTCTGTTCTTGCAACACTACTTATTTTTGCTCATTAAATTACATAGTTACTGAACTATTGTATACATATCATTAGAAGTTTTCTCTCTAACCCCCTTGCCATCGTCAAACTCAAAAACTGTCTTGCAGCGTTGCATAATGCTAAACTCTACCACAAGTGCCTAGTGGACTTAATTTTAGCACAAATTCTATAATTTGTGGCTTTATCCCAACAATGTAGGACTCCAAACTGAGATCCAAAATACACTGTTCTCCAAGATACCTATAAAAATAATGCTAGCGTGATACAAGGTTTTAGTGAAGGTTAGGTTTTCCCCATACAGCAGAAATTTTAAATATATCTGTTCTCCATTTCTCTGATTCTCTAACATCCATCACCTTGTATTACAAATATCAAATATTAATTATGGCCTCAGGAGCAGATTTCAAAACTGCAGATCCTGCGGAATGAGATACTGTGGCAAATCCTTCCACATTCACAAAGCATGTTAGTGCAAGTGACGTGTAAGAAGTTATTCTTCCCAATTCTTTAGTTAGTACATAGATTACAAGATTATTGAAGTAAATGTTCAAACACTGCTCCTAACACAAGGAGAGTTTCAGATTTAAAACACACAGGAAGCATCAAATTTACAGACGTAATGCTATAGTTAAAGATAATGATCCTCCATACCCAAGCTATGTCCGTTCTTGGTGTAGAAGCAGGTATTATTGATAAGGTTGACACAACAACCAATGACATCACCCGTAGTAAATGTTGGACCGTAGGGTTGTCCGGTTCCAGAGGAACAGAATGAATGTCCATCATCTCCATGGTAACCATATGAATGTTTATCCCAACCTACAGAACAAAGCATTTGCAATTTAGTCATTTCCTTTATCACAAAATAGTGGAAAGGCTAAGCAGAGCTAGCAAGATCTATGAGGTTATTAAGATTATTTACTATGTTCAATTTTCTAAGATTTCTTACATAACTAACAAAGCTGATCCTGTTTTAAAAAAAAAAAAAAAAGACAGCTTCTTTTATCAAAATGGCTGAACAGGTAATGCCATTTGTAGTACTTAAAAGGCAACACAAATTCAAAAAACATGATTTTGCTTTAAGCAAACACGCAGAATCATCAACACCAAAAATAACATCAGCTGCAACGTTGAAATTTCAAAGCTGTCTGTAGATCTGACATGTCCCAGTAAAGCAGTGAAGATCCTCCTGTTCTCCCTTTCATCTTACAAAACTATTGTAACCATATGTCATAATCAAATTCTTCCTGGCTAAAACCCAGATATGCATCTCTGGGGAAACACATTTCAACTCCTGATTATTCTTAATGACTATTCAGCAGCAAACAATCTCTGCACAATAGCAGAGTCTCTAGACTATAGAGTCACTAGCTTTGCTGCTCCTACGAAAAAAAAAAAAGATAATGAAAAATCATCAATACAGGTGAAAGTCACAGCCAGCAGGCAAATCATTATGTATGCAAATATGGTGCTAATTTTGTAGGCAAAGAAGCTTCATATTGTTGCACTATTCTGAAGAGAATTCACAGGAAACAATTTTAGTCTGAGTTCATTTTAAAACATCTATCTACACTTAATACTCATACTCAGACTTAATGCCACCCACTAATAATTCATTACCCTTAGGTGAGCTAACAGCATAACCAGGACTTGCTGTTATCATAAGGGTTTCTTTCTACCATAGCGTTTGGGTGAGAAAATAATGCAAAAGAGACAGAATGCAGACAAACACAGGTCAATTCAACATGATTTTATACTTGGTGAATAGCAACAATTTAAAAAAAAAAAAAAAAAGGCTTTTTTTTTTTTTTTTTTTTTTAAACAAGACTGGGTCCCTGACAATGTAAGGCAATGGAAGAGTCAAAATTGTGCTATACATCCCTAATAGTAAGGTTGGAAAGGTAATGGTATGGAAAATGACTGGAGAGCTCGTTTCATGTTTGGCAAGGAAGTCTTTACCTGAACTATTCATCTTTATCATCACAAACTCAGTTTACAGAGCAAGAAAATCTACAGCTTCATTTTTATTGAAACATGATTAAATTTTTAAAATGTATTTGTTTTTTAAACAGTACCTGCAAAACATTATCAATAATGCTAATAGCTGAGGCCAGTGGTACAGGAGCAAATACACAGTAATATGATAAAAAGATAAGCTTTTTACCTGCAAGTTTTACATAATACAGATACATAGATACAACACAGAGATGAACACTATGCTCCCTGGTGCTTACCAGAACCATTTTGTCAAGCTCAAGCATATTTCAAACCAAAATTGACTGTATCAGTAACTTACCAAATGTAATAAATATTAAAACGTACCTGGTAACCTATTCATGTTCACACCCTGTGCTGAAAGTCCGATTCCCATGTAACTGTAAAAACAAAAGAACAAAAGAAATTTACATTTCCTACAAAAATGCAGACATATATGTGGGATGCTGTCAAGAAACATTGTGCTGATTAACCATACACCAATTAAGCAACTAAGAGGTCCTTTAATACTGGCACAACAGCAAAGGAACTGAACAGAAAAGTCATTCCTGGTATATACTGGTTTACTATAGACAGAATTTCTGTCTCTGAAGGGTCAGAAAACTTTTTCTTTCAAACATCCTAGGTTTTCTATAGAGAATACCGATGGTAGCCATAAAGTTTAGAGCATGAATGAAGAAAGTGGCCTAATCACATTTTCATTCAATGTACCTAGTCAGTTCTATAGGTAATCTGGAATGAGTAACAAAACCTGGAATGAGTTTACAAAATACATGGAAAACTGTGCATAATTTCAGCAGTAAAATCCATCTTTGTATGACACTTATGGAAAGTTCAAACAAAAACATTAAAAGTCTGGGTCATGGAGCAGAACACTATCTCAAGAAATTTACCAGTAACGCTATTTAGCTGTTAGAAATCTGTTGGCAAATTGAAGAGGGAAAATATCTTTGTTCTGCTGACCACTAACCTCAAGTCTAAACAAGTTATTGCTGGGTCATTCAAGTCCAAAAAACAGCTTTACAAAGAGCAGCTTTAATAAAGTCAGTGTCCGGTACAATTTTTAACAATTTAATAGCAAATAATTTAAAGTCAAAACGAGTGATTCCCTCCTTCCCCCCTCCAATCACACTATTTCAAGTTGGTGAAATCAGTTTTACTTCTGTTGGTTAATCAAAAGTCACTTCACGACCAAGATGACTGGAAACCAAAAGAACAACACAATGAAAAGCTAGGCTTTTACTAGCACCCCCAAAACAAACTAGAGATCCTACCAACTAAAACAAACATCTAAACATAACCCAAACTTAACATTTCCTAAATTATCAAAATATGCAAATCATTGTGGCACTAGTTCAAATTAACACAGATTTGCCATAAAGTGCTGAATAAGCTGTATAAAAAAAAAATATTCCACCATGCCACTTTGAAAATAGTTTACAACAAGCAGCATGACCTTTGTATTCTCATCTAGTACAACTGCAATTTTCATGCAACTATTCTACTAGTAAACACAATTTAATCTGCTACGTAAAATGTTCCACATGAAATACAACCGAGCAGGAAAACACAAAAGTCCTATGATTAATTGTGTAAAAGGGATTTCTGCTTTTCATATTGATCACTTTCAATGGTAACCTTACCTGATTCTGTGTTTGATATTTACAAAGCCCTCCTCGGATAATATTAACTATGATATCCATCTTTCTCAGCCTCCAACATACCAACAACATGAAATAAAACCTCAGAAACATATACTACTGATACCACGTTTAGAGATACTGAAGAGCTGAAGCAAAGGGCAGCAGACAAAAGGATTAGTCTTTGCTGCACACTAAATTGCATCACTGAGGCACCACCAGTTCAGAGTCAAAGCAATCATAAATGAAAGCAACAAGTGGAAAACCATGTATTTTGTTTTAAAACATAAAGGCAGAATTGTTATTAAGGTAGTAGAGAGTTTGATGCATGAAGGATTCTCATGTAAAGACTGAAAATCCATTACTGTAAAGTCTCCTATAAGTAAATTTAAGCCATTTTTTTCTTTAGATTGCTATTGATCACAGAAGGCCTTTCAAACCAAGTCATCTTAAAAAAAAAAAAAAAAAAAAAAAGCCTTCAACACAATACAAGTTTCATTTCAGTATTCTTACAAAAGCAAGATTAAAGTTATACAAAAACAAAATGCTAGATAGAAAGCGATCACCTAGGTAACACTTTGGTACTTCCTATGTTTTCCTTTAGATGATCACAGAATCATCTAGGTCAGAAAAGACTATCAAGATCATCAAGTCCAACCATCAGCATGACCTTCCCAGTCCTATTGCTAACTAATGTCCCCAGAAGACACTGTATCACCTGAGCCCCTCCTAACTCAGTAGCAATTAGAAAGATGGACCTACTGTTTAAGATATCCACCAAATTCTACTAAGGCAAGCAAGGACTTTTTGTCACAGTAAGGTAAAGTAAGGGCTTTTTGCCCACTGGCAGTAACTAGAACAACTGATGACATCATCTCATTAAGGAGAGGGATGTTTACTGTACATATATTTTTCCTAGGATTCACTTAAGACTACATGGAATACAATACCATGCCTCTGATGAAATGTTAATAGAAACGTGAGTGAAATTAGATTAAAACATTTGAACTAATTGACAGATTTACTGCAGACACCTTTCAAAAGCAGAAGGGAATGGCTACCACTTATGGTTTGGAAGTTACCAAAATTAAATTATGAGCAACTAAGCTAACTTAGCATTTGTTGCAGTTGATGGATATTTAATCACATGTTCAACTAGATACAGTTCACTGTAAATTGAGAGTGGAGGGATGGTATCATGACACATAGGTTTTGGCTGCTATAAAATTCACGAACAGAAGTTACATTTATACCAAACTGCTACATGTAACTGCTGTTTATTTTTTTCCTGGGATACTTAACCTTCCTAATTTTAAACAGACTTCTGTTTGCTTTTTAAACAAATTTAGCTCGTATTCAGGTGCACCGTCACTGCCTGCAGACTTTGCTTCAGTGAGAAGCGTTACCCAAACTGTCCTGCATGCCTCCTTAAGGTTCCTACCCTAGAGTTTCAGGATCAGAAAACCCCTGTCAGAGCTACATGACTACATTTTCTTCCCTTAGTCCATGCTAAAAACGCAGGAGAGCAGAGGCAGCCACGGCAGCACCGTGCAGGCCCAGGCTGTGCCCAGTCAGTGCCTCACACACCTCCAGCGATGCTGCCCCATGAAGGGCCGTGTAGGCCACGGCACACTGTAATGGCGGCGCTGGGGAGCAGAGGTGCAAGCACCATGAAGAGGGGTGTTCGCCCCGACAACGAGCTCCTTCCCAAGCCAGGCACGACCCAGAGCATGGTCTGAAAGAGCAGAGAGGGCAAACAACGGTGTGGCTCTGGTGCTGCCTCCCTGCCCTCCTCCTGGCACACCTGAGCATGGTGCCTCCACCTCAGGTCTCTGCCCTCACAGCCCAGCAGCAGCTGCGTCAGGAGGATTACCCAAGTTGACAAACAGACCAAGCTGCCTAGGACCCTTCACAAGAAGCCCCTCTCACCATGCCTTTCGGCCCGTCAGCGGCTGCTCATCACCTCACTGAGGAGCTCAAGTCTTACCTCAGCTGATAAAACCACGAGCGACACGTAAAACTAGTCATGGACGGCCTGACATCAGCCCAGGAGAGACAAGGGCTGAAACCTGATTTAAAGCACAGCCAAACTAGTATCAAGGAACAAGAAAGCAAGAGCACATACTCTTGAAATTTTTCATTTCAAATTTTATTTATTCTTGTTCCAGTCCATTAGATATATTGATTGCTATTTTAATGTCTCAGCACATCCTCTACTTACATTTATCTGCTCTAAGTCATACATACACAAATTTTCAGGAACACTACAAAAACTAAGAGTTTAAAATTAAGATTCAATTGTTTACCACAAAGTAAAAATAAATTAAATGCCAAAAATACAAGCGTTATGATATTTTTTTTCCACTAACACTGAAAAGCTTGGGCTTCCCTGCAGTATGAGAAGCACTAAGCTCACAATAAACTCCTCCTTAAGTATCTTCACATTCAAAGACCTAAATTCACATTTTTGCTGGAGCCCAAAGTTTCTGCTTGGATGCCTGAATAGGCTGTGAGAAATAAAAAGCAGCAGAAACAAACAGAAGGAAAAAATAGCAGGAAGAGATGGTATACAACTGGAGACTACTAAAATACATGAAAAAAAGAAAAAACAACAACTCACGTAAAAGATGCACTATTCTGCATTTAGCTCTTCAGGAAGATCTTTTAGTCACTGTATGGCAGGCATATGAAATATCTTTCAATCTCAAAGTTGCTAATAATCAGAATTCAAGTTAATTACATACTATTCCCCCCCACATTCCATAAAGAGGGATCCAGAATCTCAAGAACTCAACCAAATTACAGGTACTTTGGAAAGCTCACTAGTGGCTATAGGTAAGTTTAAGTGTTAAATTACCACTTCTCTAGCTTAAAAAAAAAAAAAAAGCAATAAATATTCTACACTTTATTTTTAAGGCAAGCAAAATGATTTAGCATAACTTTAAGTAATGACAAAAATGTAACAGCCTCCCTACTACAGCAATGAACAAGCTATCTGCAGAGTCAAATTCCTTCTGACTTTCACGGGGCCTGCGTGTTCTATTAAAGATAGGTTAACTGGCAGAACTGCTACGTCATGCCTTGAAATCCAAGCTACATTGGTGATGATGAAAATAATCAAGCTTGTATCTCATCTCCTACATGCTATAAAGAAAGGAACCTAACACCATACAGCGGTAAAACCATTACATATCCATAACACCTGTATGAAAGTGACCTGAAAACATCCTAGTATTTTAAATGCACTGAAATAAGTCAGTTACACAACAACTGCCATTTGTTTCACTATTGAGTTAATATCTTAGAAAAGGGTAGAAGTAGAAAAATCAGCAACATCTGTAAAAATTTTAAGACTACATCATCTTCTAAGGGCCTACACAACAGAGTACTAGTTGCAAGGACTTCCTCCTATAGTTTTGTACACTGTCTTTACAGATAGTGCACTATAAGGTCAGAAATCCAGTACAATAAGGTATCTAAATTTCATCTTTAACAAAGCTAGTCTGCATTAAAGTTTTGTAGGAATATGCTAATCCAAGATTCTTATTGTCTGCACAATCATAATAAGATATGAGCTGTTAAATTTTTCTCTACTTAAATGTTTCAAAATATGCCATAGACAGTTTGAGGCTTTCATTTCAAACTGCAAACAAGTTTAATTTTATGGAATGTTTCCAAGGAAACAGTATTTTGAATATGATAAACCCAGGTTTCAGATGAATCCAGTTCTACATGGAGAGGGGTGAAAAAAATAAGTCTGGCAGTCATCTCTGGTAGTGTTCAAAATCGTTATTCCTGTAACATTTCCCTTGTAATTCCGATAATGTTCCCAGAGATGCTGATTTACTGATCTAACCTTCAGACAACCCTCTCAATTCCTGAGGTTGCACAATTTTTGTCTAGCGACATTTCTGCCTGAGCACAAAAGCCTTTCTGGTGACCATGCTGTGGAAAAAGGATAGCTGCATAGACAATAAGATAATGCAAGTCGGTAAGATTATTATCTATGTGCTTTTTTATGTTATTGAACCTTCTAAGAAAGGAATATCTTAAGACTTTGCAAGGAGCAGCAACCAAGAAATGAAGCATTCTCTCGACTTTCCATACCAACAAAAAAAACCCTCTCTTGCTCCAGTACCATGTATTTCTGACCAATTAAACACAAACCTTAAATAATCCTCAGAGAAGATACACTTGCTGTTTCATGATCAGACCTCCTCTGGCAGCTGCAGGATTTCAAATGGAGGCACTAATGAAGGAAAGCTACTTCAGACTTTTTTTTGTATCAGATTCTGCTTTATACACAAGCACTCTGCTAGTAATGCCCAAAGACATAGCAACATATAAATAGAGAGAGAGTGAGTGTGCATGTTTTGCTAACATGTGACTGTTGTGGTAACAAATAACTGCTTTCCGAGGACATAACAAAATTACAAAAATAGATCTTAAGACCACACAAAGTTTTTATGTTACATTACTAGCATACAAAACAAATTCAAACAAAACAGCAATTGAAGACGTTCTGTGTTTTGTTTATTGGTTTATGCGTTTGTTGTGAACAAGAACACGGGCATACTGGATGCTAAACAGAAAAGCCAACCTGCTGTGCCAGCAACATTTTTGCAATAAAGCATGATTTCTGTTTAAAGATTTACACATGTGCTCTACAAGACAACAAAGCACTAGGGCTTCAAATGCACATCACTCAAACACATTTAAATTCAGGCTAAACCATAGGTATGGGTGTCATGGAAACAGAAACTTAATTCTGATGGTTATTTGTTTGCTTTGGATAGTTATTTCTTATTACTTCATTCACCCACAGTCGCTCAGTTCTTCATTCACCTCACCACATACACAATGCTTACTGCAAAATACAACCAAAACATGACTGATTGTATGGACAGTGTTTAAAAACAGCCTAATAATATAATATAATCCTATAGATTCCTATAGCCTTATCAACAAGGCTAGCAAGAAACACACTGATATAGTTGTACGAGTTGCTGTAGTAACATTTTATTTTAGTACAGAACACTGAGAGGAACTTACATCTGCAACAATGCATGTTCATGAAGACCTGCATTGGTACAGCCACACTACAGACTAAACAACCACACTCTCAGAAGTGTAAGCTAGCCTATGCTATCTGCTAAATGACTAAAGCCTTTCTAAACCTAGCTTTTTTTTTTCCCCCTTCCAGACAACTAAACACAATTCTTGTTTTCATTCTTAAAAAAAAGAAAGTGTCTGCTTAGAGGATTTTTCATTTTAAGTGTACTTCTTCCTCAGTGGCTCTAAAAGCATGAAAGACTGCCAAGAAATAAATGACATTTGTTTGTATCATTTGCCCACCGCTAGCAACTAACACTAATTGGGCCGGTACCATGACCAAAAGTAGCAATCCCTCCCTACCTGACAGATGCTCATTTCTGCTCCAAGCCCCTCTCTCTCATGCTGCCATACCTCCTCATTAAGCCAGCCAGACAGACATACCGACAACTAATCATGCTGAAAAACAACTCAATCTTGAGGCCAACCTTTGGAGAATGAGCTACCTGATCAGGTTTATCAAGCAGTTAACACAAACAGTTACAAACTGGGACAAGGGAAGAGACCTCAGTGAGTGCCCAGACTGCTGCTTCTCGTGGCTCAATCACCACAAAGCATTCAAACCACAGCTTAGAATAAGAATTGGAAACATTCGAAAACCACTGCCCTGACTGGAAAAGGAGCGATTCATTACAAGAATCAACAAGCCTGGGACTGAAATTCCTGCAGAAATGGATGCAGTAAATCACACAAGCTGTTTACAATGTGAAACATCAGGACAGCATTTTGCTCCTGGAAGCCAGGTGGCCAGTGGACACCCTTGATGCAACCCTTTGTAAAGTGGAACTGGAGTATGCTTATGCCCACAGTGTGCCCGAGGAGCACAAAGCAAAGCCCACAGACTCTTAACTGAGAGAGAAGAGACAACTCTACACTGGTCCAGAAGGATGCCCTGAGAAACTGCCACTAACATCTGTACTTTACATAAGCTATAAGAGCATCATGCAACTATCTTTCAGTTCTGTAAAAGCAGGAAACGTTTACTGGTATCTGAAATAAGACGTGGGGCTGTAAGGCATTAGACCTTTACACAAAGCCAGAGGAGTTATACATGTGAAAGGTTAGCACATCTCAACTCAGTAAAAGGCAGCATGAGAAAACTGAAATCAAGATCTGAGCGAGACCGCAAAGAGTCCCATTTGCATATAGCTACCTAGCTAAGTGAATGGCCACCACGATCGTCATTTTTGGGAAGCGAGGAGACAGTAAGTTTAGTATTGCAACTGATTTCCAAGTCACAAGAACAGGTCCATAGGACTTAGCACACCCTTGCTCTTACCCATTCCTAGACCACTGATGTAGTTTGGTATAATTAAGCCTCCACCCTAGAAACTTGGATGAAACTAAACCCAGAGTTGTGCACAAAAAGCCACACAACGCCTGTCTTACTCTTTTGAGAACTATATTAAGAAATTACAGAAATAGCCTACATACACAACCTCTGGTTCTCTGATAAAGCAATTTCAAATGAACACTGTTATGAGATTAGGAAGGCCTAATTTAAAGCTACAACTATGTCTAGCTGTATGTTTTTAATTTGACTTACACATTTGTTTTGTTTTTAATATGCTTTTATTAACTGGAGATTTCAATAGTGATCCAGGCATAATTTATTGCAGTTAATACTCTTCTTCCTACCATGCCTTCTAATCAGCACCTTAGCACTATTCCCCATACCTACGCCCATTACTCATCTGCTGTTATCATCTCTAATTGCTCACATCCCTGTCCATAATGCTTCGCATGAGGCCAAACAAAGCAAAAGAGTATAAAAGGAGAATGTAAACAAAGAGAGCTCCTTAGACTGCAAAAGGAGGCATGAAATTAAAGAAGAATATTGAAGAAACGCAGCACAGAAAATATTTACAGAACAACATGACAGCTGGTTAGCACTTTTAACAAGAACTAACAAAAAATGTAAGAATTATTTCACATATCTGTACTGTAGCAGCACAGAAAGGATCTTATGACTCTTCATGCCAAACACTGCGCAAATACCAAGACAGTTTTTGTTTGAAAGATATTTCAACCTTTTATTAAGCATCATTCTCACTTCCCTTTTTCTCATCTGTTACCAGCAGTTGTTACATAGCCCTATGGCTTCTCATTTAGTATCAAAAAACAACTTCACTCTTCAGCTGCTCTGCAACATGCACCTCCATATCTATTTCTTATTTCCTACTCAGACTGCCTTCATGGTTTCTTTGGTATGTCCATAATGTCTATGATCTTCATAATGATCTCATTATGAACACGTGCAAAATTAATATATTACACACTTTCAAATTCCTACTCAAGACTGTCACCCCCAAATGCATACAGAATTTAGGGACTTAAATCATTAGTGTAATGAAAACAATTCTGTTCTTAGACAGTTACAACACGCCACACTTGAAGCCATGTCACGTCTAGGCCCTACAATATAAGCAGCTGTGCTCCTTTGGAGGAGGAGAAATCAGCTTTGTGACTGATGGGGAATTAGGAGATATTCAAAATCATATTCCAAATCAGAGCCATGGTAACAAAAAAAAAAATAGATCTCCTAGACTAGGCTTTTTGTAAAAGGGTTTTGATGATTTGAGGCAAGTCATGCTATGCAGAGTACACAAACATAAATGCTGCTAGGCTTGCCCATATAACATAATTCACTGATTAAATACTTTAAGCTAAGCTTATAAAAACAAATATAAGAAGTAAATGCCGCTACCAAAGGGAACCCCAAATAAACAGTATCATATTATCCATTGGCATTTATGAAGGTTGCAAGCTGTACTGAAGCTTGCAGACAGACACTCGAGTTGCCTCTGGTAGTCTAGGATTTATTATTTTAAACAATACCATAAAAGAAGTCTGTTGTGCTTCCACAGTGGGGCTCAGGTCTTGAGAATAGATGCTTTGCAACAGTAAGGGCATTTCAAGTAATTGACCACATTAGTTACAAGCTATTCCCCTACAGGTATGGTCTTTGTGAACTCTGTTCCCATTACCAGATGCCAAGAAGAAAAAAATTTAAGACTGTGCATGGACCCAGGCAGGTGATACACAACAGGGAGTGAGAAAGAACTAATAAACCCTATCAGACAAAGTGAGTTCTGTAGACCTTCTTGTATGCCCCTGCATTATATTCCCCAGTTTACTCACTTCAGAAGAATTTATGAGTTTGAACGCAGCAGAACAGAGAATCACTAAATCCGCATTGCATCTAGTCAAAGACCTCTTCATCCTGAAAGCGAGGTCTATCAAGATGGATGCATCCAGTGAGGCTTCACATGTCAGCTCCTGCTCTTCACCACCTGGGTGAAGCTAGGTTTGGCCTTGGCTCTGGTGCATAGTATTCCCTAGCGCCCATAATATCTTATACAAAGTTAAAAAAAAATGAGCAGGTCCATTACACAGACGACATTTCAAAAAGTGACACTGAAAAAAAAGGTCACAAGAGTGAAGCAAGGCAGTAATGTGTTGCCATTGAATGAAGAACTTTCCCTCTGATTTCTTAAACACTCTTAGCAGGTAACTTCTCAAGTCCAAGCTACATGCACCTCACAATTAACCATTTCAAGTACAAAATCCTGAAATTCTTTACGTGAAAGTGGCTTCCATTTTTGCAGGATTACCCTGATTGGCTTTCTGCATTAGAAGTGATTAAAAGCAACAAATAGAGGTCTAAGGGTAAGAAGTCAAAAGAGTTCAGTAAAATTACATCCTCTTCCTCATACACACGAGCAGCATTAAAAAAAAAAAAAAAACAAAAAAACAACAACATATCATTTCAAAAAAGCTTCTAAACTAAATAGGCACAAATGTATTTTGGGAAGAGACACATGCATCACTAGGAAATCACAATACAAATCTCTACTTCACTGTCAGCAACAGGCCAGAATTTTAGGTGCTTAAGGAATGGAAAAAAAAAAAAATGTTGTTCCTAAAACTGACAGCAAAGCATTACCTGAAACACTAATTACTGTTGTCTCAATTTAAAAATACTTAGGTCTTCAAAGCACGATAAAAGCAACTGCAGGTTTAAGATCTTTGCTATGAAGAAATCTCCCAGAGAAAACTGTTGGGACAAAACTGGCAGCAAACCATCACAACCACCTATAAAAGGCAGCGGTAATACCGAGAGGCTAATCTTTCAAAATATCCCTGCACAATACCATAAACAACAGTTTGATTACTGTTTTTGACTTACAGAAGACCTATAGAACAGTGGAAAAATGAAAGTAAAACAGCAGCAAGATAGACAAGGAAAAGATAAGGGTACTAAACTTCATTCAAAAAGCTATGAAATATTTTCTGCCAACATTTATTTTCACAACAGGACCTAAGTTTCCTCAACATGTACGTACAGTACTTAAGACAACGTCATTCAAACCTAACTGGAACCTTGAAGCAGCACCACAGTAAATACTACAGCGTATTATTAGAAAGAAGTATTGCTCATATAGGCCTACACAGGCAACATAATCAGTGCCTCGGGACTAAAACACACTTTCTGCCAGAAGAAGTGATAGGAACTGAAGTGCTCTAGCGAAGACCCTATTTGCAGTTAAAGACTTTCCTGGGTAAGATTATGTCTGCCTCAGAGTTAAACTTGGCCATCACCTATGCTTCAACAAATATGTAATTCGGGTGGATTCTGGGAAGCAGCAGTTGTACTCCCTCACCAACTTGTTCTTTCCATCGTGACAAAATCCCTCAAATGACTGGTGGTATCCATTCAGAGCATTCCCCTTCATTTTTACTGCTGTCCACTAACAAGTGGCTTTAAGGTTAATTTTTCCTTTTTTAAACGTATATGGCATCTGTGAAAAGACTGCACTGCAGAGATAAGCTTGTCTGCTACACACCCTAAACACTTCCCAAAAATTACCTACAGGTCTGTAAACACACATAATCAAAAAACACCCTTAAAGGTAAGGGCAGGCTCAAATTATGTCATTCAATCCCCAACTCCTCTGTCAAGAGAAAATAAGATGTTGTTATGATATTTATCGTGTACACTGATTTGTGGATAATTAATACTACAGTCAACTCACTTAGCCAAGTATCAGAGTGCAACTTCTCATGAATAATGAATTAAGCTACATAAAAAGTGTTAAGATATGAAAAAAGCACTGATACCAAAGACATCTGCTGACTGAAAGAAAGATGATGTGAGACAGTATTTCAAGTAATAATTAATAATGCATTCAATGCTTACCCATCTCTTCCCTTACTGACAATTTTGACTTCGAAATAGTATATGCCACAGGCCGCAGGTATAGGATGTGTAGCTCGAACAGAAGCAGCATCTTTTGGAGTTTTTCCATGACCTGAAAAAGAAATTAAAGTAATGAAAATGTATTTTCAGTAACTGCAGAAGGTAAGTCAAAAAGTCCACACACCAACTACTCAAAAACAAAAGGCTTATGAGAGCAAGCAGTTTACAATATTCTAGCTAGACCTGTTTTTATGCTAGAATATTTTCTTCCAAAATTAAGCTCCCATTGTAGGCACATGCGCTGCAACTAAGCATGCTATCAGAAATTCTGGATATATTACTCTAAAATGTTCTACTATTATCTAGAAGAAAGGTAAGAAACGATATTTCACTGCTGTAAGTAATAGATCTGAGAAAAGCCTACCTGGCTTTAAAAGTACCGCATGATTTCTCAAATGCACAGGGTTCACTCATTTTTATAGACTGAACAATGATATAACCAAGTTTATTCCAATGCTTACTGCCACCTAGTCTTCAAGTTATTGAAAACATACTCGAATTCGAAAGTCTTTCAGAATAAACATCAATCACTCCGTATAATGTATGACTTGTAATTCATTTCCACTTGTTGAATGCTGTTGAGGACAGCATTAACATTATTGCCTGCAACTGAGTTAATGTAGCTCCTACTTTTTTTTTTTTTTTTAAATAAATCTCACTAGATATTGGCTCTGCTACAACAAAAATGCCCAATCCCTGCTCCTGTCTACTCTCAGGCTGTTCAACTTAAACCCAAGAGCCGCTTGCAAGCCACTAAGAGTGATTTTTTCCAAACGCATCCCCCTCCTCGCAGCCCTTTTTTCCAAACACAACTTGGAAGCAGGCTTTTGGCCAGGTGACTTCTTGTACCAGCGACCTGTTCAAGCAAGCCCAGTCTTCCCTGGGCATATCAAAATCCCTCAACTATTGTGTGGAAGTCACGCACTCGATCACAAGACATTAAAAAACACCTAAGGTAAGGTGGAAAGTATACATGTATCAGACTTTGGCAAGAGATATTTCAATAGTACAGCAGTTTGTCCAGGCACAGGATTGTCATAGCCATACAAAAAATCCATGCAGATCCCCTGCCCAGTCGTGACGTGGATCTGAGATGCTGTTTTGAGTGTGCTGTGTGAATCAGTCAGGCCTCAGCACTGCAGCCCAGACAGGAAGGCCTGCTGCACCTGAAATGCAATCAATCTGCATATGCAAAAAAAAATAACACCCATCCTGCCAGTGGTGGTAACACTGGAATTATTGCTCGGGCACAGATTAAACATCTCATGTGCAGCTAGTCCAGTCGGAGGGCAAGCAAGAAACTGCAGAAAAATGCTAAATGGCCTAGCCAGACAGAAAGACCAGGCACAGCTGACCTACACCACTGAACCAGCTACAGAGCCCTCTAGTGTAAAATGTTGTTCAACCAGCAAACGCTTCTCTGCTGTAGAGCTAGGGCCCACCATCTCTTAACAAATAACATCCCCAGCCAAGGAAATCTCTCCACTTCACTGTGACTGCATTTGCATGCAAAACTTTGCTAGCACAGCAAACTCTTTAGTCATTGAGATGAGGTTTAACCCACACGGGTTTCCTGATAGAACTAGCTTGCCTCAGTGTGTTACTACCTTAAGGCAACTAGCCAGCTGCCTTCATTTTCTGGGTGTGAATGCATTGCTCACTTCAGTATGTCATTAATAAACATTTTACATAAAGATGTTTCGATCACCTCACAGGTTTTACTGTATTAAGCTTATTATCTATCTTTTGCATGCCATTTTCAGAAGTCTCAGATAATAAATAAAGCAGTAATTTACTCCTCCATATGTATACAAGACAGCATGCAATATTTTATTGTTCACCACTGCTAAGTTTCCTCAGGCTGTGTCAACCAAGGCGATAACTAAGTACATGATCTCAGAGCTTCTGTAAGTTTCCTTGGTTTTCCATTGCTGCTTGCCCACTATTTAGCCACTATAAAGTAGATTATCGTGCTTAAGTATGCAGGAATCCTTCAGCAAAACACCCACCCAAAACTTTATGGATAGAACACAAAACTTCTGACAGATCCCTTTAATCCAGGTAGGTACCTCTGATTAAATGATATTTTAGTTTAAAAATGGGGGAACAGGAAGAGACTTGCTTTTTAAAATGTCCTTAGCTTTTTACTTTAAAATAGACTGAAAAGAAGTTCCCTTGGTTACTCTATGCACTTGACAATCTGTGTGGTTTCACTTCGAGTCAGTCTCCTTATTTGGAGAAGTCTTCCACATAGAAGGCTAAAACATTAGCAACTGGCCAAATATTATTGAAAATGTATACCTCTTAAGGAGGAGACCTTTTCGTGCGTGTGAAATCACGAAGTGTTTGGAAACAATACCAGTTTAAGATACTCTCTTCCTGAAACTAGTCTCCTTTTGACACCCCGTCCCCAGTCCAGGCAGGTATGTGCAAGGCCACACCATGAACCAGAGTGATTTAACTGCCCTGGCTTTACAAAACCTACCAGATTTTTGAAGCAGCAGATCAGTTCCCTGATCCCGCTGGCAGCCACACACAGCTGTCACAGTGCAAATAAGAGGTCATCACAGGAGCAGAAGTAACAGGATACCTTGCCAGTATTGCCAAACACTTCATGTGGTGAAGCAACATGCTTGGGGAAGTCAGTGCCCAACACTACTTTCATCCCATTAAACACAAAAGACAACCTAAATTTAGATCTGCTGGCCTTTTAATGTAATCTCATATGAATCCCATTTTACTACCTGAGCACGCTGCTGTTATTTACAGTTACTTCCAGTTATATATAACAGCATAGTTATCAGCATCCAACAGTTGACTCCTTTCAGATACTCCAAATACCTCTACGCCGTCCCAACACACTGGTTGAGCTCTTCAGTACTACCAAGCTGTGCTGGACTACACGAGGAGGAGTCAAGAGAAGCTGGTTATCAGGCAGCTTTAAAACATGACAGAGGCTCTTTACACGTCGGGCTGCTGAGCTGCAGAATTTCTTACCAAAGGATGCCAGTGTCCAAGGAGACAACGAGCAAACACCTACAGACAGAATTAACTGAGAAACCATACTCTGCTCAGGATGTCCTTCACCTTAAAATGGCTGGAAACCGAGAGGGAAACACACCTGACATCATGTCACCATGTTCTCTGGTCATCCGAATCCCCACTTCTTTGCTTTTGAGTACAAAGGAACTTAGACACCCAACTCTGGGCTTCTGAATGGTCCCAACTGCCTGGAGAAGGTTACACGAACACTGCCCTGTGTTACCTAAAGCAGAGTTCTTGCGTAGGCGTAAGGTGCAGTTCAAGTATTAAAGAGAATACTTTTAAAGCACGTATTGTTTAACCCTAAACATTTATCATTTTCAGCATTGAAATGAGAATTCTGCAAACAGAAGAACTGGAGGGAGAAGAGAAATCGGGTGAAGAAAGCTTGAGCTTTACACAGTAAACCTTGTCATATATATGTTCAATCACTAGAAACGTTTTCTATTTGGTTTTCATTAAGTGTTCAACAGCTATGAGTCTATCGTAAGTAAAGACTTTTTTTTTAAAAAAAAAAAAAAAAAAACATTTTTAATCATTTGCATTCATTTCAATTTAATCATGCAAAAGGACTAATGATACTACTTTTGGTAAAAAAAAAAAAAAAAAAATCAATCTAAATTTAAAATTCCACCTACATGAAAAAAACAACTCAGATAAAACATCTTTGGAGAGGAAATCTCAATTTTTATAAACCTATTTTCTGAACCTAAATCTAAGCGCATGGTGCATACGCACCAAACAGTCCACCAGAAGCCTGCAGGACTGTCGACCTCAAAGGTAAACGTGTTTATAGAGTTTAAATCCTTAAATGAAGTTTACATAAGCTTAACTGAAGTAATTTCCAACAGGTGGTTCAATTCCTTCCTCGGACGGATGAAATAAAATAGTCAAGGCCTAATCTTCTGTTGAATTCATCAGAAGTTTTTACTGAGACCAGGAAAAAAAAAAAAAAAAAAAGACTTGTGCAAATTGCTGACTTCGCTTCAACTCTGCCCCCCCCATTTAACAAAGGAAGACATCTCAGAGCTCCGAGGGTGTCCAAAGCAGACATGGTGTACTGTGTCTTACACTGAGTACTGAATGTGCTTCAAGTGTTTTCTGCCAGCAAAATTGACACAAGCGTTGCCTCACTGAATGACAACACAATTATTGCTATAGAATCCCCTTTTGTTTGTTACAGAAGTTGAGAGGCAGAGCTTGCACTGGGAAATAAAATAGAATTCTTTCAGTTTGGCACCAGAGACAGTTCAAAGGCAACTGAACTGTAAATAAGTGTCTGGCTAAGATTTCCTGGCCTGTGACACATTAGAGCGAGTTCACGCAATGGCTGCTTACTCAAAATTGCATAACTTCTCTCAGCTTTCTTTGGACAATCGTCACAAGACAAGTTAAGTGAAGTTACCAGAGGACCTTCCGTGGTTTTAATCACTAATGAATTATTCTGTTTACATACTTCTGTATACAGTTTCCTTCACGGCTGCAGCCTCGGTTAGGTCTGTCTGTATTTTTATCTCCTTATACTACATTGCATAGATTATTATCTACTGGAAACAGCTTGCCTGCCTACTGGAACATTCACACTACACACACCATTTATGAAGTTGTTGTTTTTCCACAAGATCCATGCAGTAATTCTGAACACTGTCGAGATATTTTTACAGATGTCTTACCTTAATAGCTATGTATTTTGAGTAATAAATGGTTTACACACAGCAGACACTGGTCTGACCCCTGTTTCCTTTAGGACTTACCTCCAGCTCAGTGCTGCTAATATGACAATTACATGAGATTAGACAAATTTTATTTTTAATACTGTTTTTCACTTCTCCCCTACATAGACATACCACAAACAACAGTCACAAGGACAGCGTTAACTTTACCAACTTGGACAGCTAACTGGCAGCAACACAGACAGATCCATCCATCCATCTAAAACCAAAAATACCCCTGGGTATGGTCTTTAATGTATCACAGTATCACTAATGCCAATGCATATGCATTTCATAGCCAGATTTTGACGAAGCTTCCTAATCAAGAGTCAGAATTTGTAAAAGTGTAACAGAATTACTCACTGTGGAAAGAAATTACACTTGTTCTGGTAAACAACATGCCTGTCAGTGCAGCTTCCCTTCAACCACCTCCCCATGGAGGTCTTCCTTTTCAAGTAACACTGCGACTCTGAGAGGTAACAAAAGAATACGAGCACTGATCCTTGGGGTTTGTTCACCCCAACAAAGTTTAAAGAGCTGTTATCCTGAAGTGAGACTGTGCGATAGATTTTAAATCTTCACCCCTTGATCAATACCTGGTTTTGTGGCAGTTTTTTGACTTTTAAGCCCTCTCTAGGATGCCTGCAAAAAGCTTCAGGTCCAGAAATGCAGTACAAAGCATGACAGCAGCCAATGGGTAGAATGAGACATCTACTGCACCTCACGTTTCCATACAAGTTGTCCACTGGTATGCAAAAAAATTAGAGGAATCTTCAAAATCACACAGAGAAGACCATCATTTCTCTTACAAACCAAGAAAACAAAAAGCGTCACTGCTCACAATACACCAGCACATTAAAATGGTGAAGCTATATGAAAAAAGTGACTTTGAAGGTGTTGTTTTCCTGATTGTTCCCTGCCTTGACACACCATTTTTTTCAGAAGCAAGCATCCCCAACACATCCTTGGTGAAGAGAAGCACTGATGTTGCCAGAAGTGTCTCCTGTTGGTCACAGGCAAGAGGAGATTACTCCAGAAAAACAGTTCTATGGTCAGAAAGCTACAGAGGCAGCAGGGAAAGCTTGAGCATGTGTACAATTACCACAATAGCACACAGAACTGATTTTCATTACTGGCTTCTTTGGACAGACCAGTCCTCTCCCCCTTTCCTGGATATCTTGGTCCAGAATACAACAGATCTTAATCTGCTCCCAACGTGCAATTCACGTTTTGTTTTTACAAAGAGGTCTACCTTTCTGTCACAGCTACATAGACTGCAGCACCAAAAGTGTTGATATTCTACCTGAAGACGCTCTGCTTTCTTTTGAGACCTCTACTTGCAACTGATTTGTAGAGGCGACATTTCACAACACTAACCACATTTCTGCACGCTCTCTTCCCTTGTCCTCCTCACTGAACCTCCTGGTTTTCTCCCTTTTATCATATTCACAGGGCTGCAGGATCCAGGGAGCGGAAAAAAGGAGAAGTTTTAGTGCTCCCCCCAGTTCCCACGTAGCTCACCGCCCAGCCCAGGTACCAGCTCCAGGTGCCAGGCTGGTGGCTGCCCTAACAGCCACCTTCATGACATTACCAGGATGAAAAGATGGACCTCTTAAGAGGCCATTCACTCCCATTTGCAGTTAGGAGAAAGAAAAACCTATTCATGTTCTATTGGCACCTCTCCTTTTCACAGTCCTCTGGGCTAATTTAAGAACTCTTCAACCTTCATCACTTACTATTACTTAAGAGCCAGAGTAAAGGTATTTTATTATTATAACCTACCAGCTGCGCTTTATGACTTCTGCTAGAGTACCCACAGTACTTCCTATGTTACCCCTACTTCAGAAACATGTGGAGCCTCTTGTAAATTCTTTGAAGGAACAAATTTCTGTTTTAATAGTAAGCAAGAGGTAAGGAAAAACAGAGATAGCACACACAAAGCCTGAAAATATATTTCTACAATGCCACTGGCAGACAAGAGTCTCTAAGTTCTAGTTGATGAACAAGAAGAGTAGATCAAATGAAAAATAATAATTGGAAAAAAAAAAACAGCAAAACAACAAAAGAACTTGATGGCCATAAAGGTATGACCATCCTACTGGAAAAAAAAAAAAAAAAAAAAAAAAGCTGCAGCCACTAAGCAGCAGAAAATACAAAATGCTTCTAAAAATACAAGATCATAAAAAACTGAACAAAAGCCAGGAAACTCAAAGTTGATGATTAAATAACATGTCCTTAAATCGCCCAGTGCCTCCTAGAAACTTGCTCTCTGGCTAGTCATCTGCCCCCTTTATTAGCTTTGTACGGTGCCTTAAACTTTGCATTTTAACAGAGTGCTCTGTATGTAATAATAAAGCCTCTCTATTAAAAAGAAGAAAAAAGTCTGAGGGTACATTTAATCCTTTCACGGGAGCCAAATCCTGCCATGTGTTTGTGTTGCCGTTTCCCCTCCTCCGATTAAACAGTAACATGTTTATCGAGATTTCACTTGAATTTCACCACTGTAGACTCCGAGAAAGGGTAATCGCAAGGTTGTTTCTCTCCCCTCCCATTCCGCTCATTTGCCTACGGGCCGACAAAAGACCCAGTTCTTCGCAGCCAACTCAGAAGTGGTTTTGAGTCCCCAGCACTCCTCTTCCAGGCGCGGGGCCTAGCACACCAGATGTGGCGGTGTTTTTTCAGGTCAGTGCAGCCGCCGCCGTTTCCAGGTTTTATGGCATTTCATAACAACCAACACTTACGTTTCTCCTCCTGTTGCCTCTCGCGGATTTTTGCGAGCGCGTAGCGCTGATTTTTATCTCTCCTCCCGGGCGCAGCAACTCCAACCGTGGGCACAAAGTTACAAAGCCACCTTTAGGGACAGGAGCCCTATTGTCAGCCCTTCCTCCGAGCCACCCCGCAAGCCTGCGACGGGTGACTTTTAATTCCATTTTTCACAGTTTAAAAATAAACCTTGTTTTGTTGTGTTGTGTTTTTTTGTGTGTGTTGTTTTTTTTTTTTTTTTCCTCTCTCTGCTTGCTTTTCCCCTCCCGTCATTTCCGCATTGCATGGCTTAACGCTGGCTGCTCTAACTCCGCTTAACCCTTGGTTTTCTCGAGGGAAGGAAAGAAAAGAGGAAAATAAAGAGGAAAAAATAAGAGGTAAATAAAGAGGAAAATCAAGAGGCAAATAAAGAGGCAAATAAAGAGGAAAACACACTTATTTTTCCTGCACGTCACCCCGAGCCTTTCTTCTCCTGCCTCGCCCCCCAAACCCCAATGCGATACCTGGGCCGGGGTGGGGGGCGCTTTACATAACAACCGGGGGGCAGGGGGTGGAAAATGGGGCAAAAGGGGGAAAAAGGGGGTTTGGGGGAGGGTGGAGGAGGAGGCAGGGGGCGCCTCGCCGGGCGGCCGGCCCTCACCTTTGTAGTGCACCCGCAGGTTGTTCTGCGAGAGGCCGATGTAGCTGAATTTGTCCTTCGGGCTCCAGGAGCGGGGCAGCGGCGTCTCCTGCTCGTCCACGGCCGGGTAGAGCCTCCTGAGCCGCCGCTTCAGCTCCTTCTCCTGCTCGTTCAGGGCCGGGTCGCCGTGAGGGAACGGCGCGGGGACGCCGCCCGCTGCCGGCAGGCCCACGGCAGCCCCACCGCCGCCGCCCCCGGGCGCCGAGGAGCCGCCACCACCGCTGCCGGTGCTGCTGCTGCTGCTGCTGGTGCCGGTGCCGGTGCTGCCGGTGCCGGTGCTGCTGCTCCCTGCGGGCGGTGGTGGCGGAGCGGCGGTGGCCGGCGGCGGGTGGAGCAGCAGCGCGGCGGCGGGGCCGGGGCTGGCGGCGGCCGGGAGCCCCGGCGGGGGAGCGGCGGCGGCGGCCGCCCCGGGGAGCGGCGGCTGGGCTTGGGCTTGGGGCGGTTGCTGGGGTTGGGGTTGGGGTTGGGGTTGGGGCTGCTGCCCGGACATCGCGGCTCCCGCAGGGGGCTCGGGGGGCTCTGGGGGCTCGGGGGGGGGCGGTGAAGGCCGGGCCGAGCCGAGCCGGGCCGGGCCGGGCGGAAGCGAGGCGGGCGGAGGGCGCGCAGCGGGGCTGGCTCCTGCCTCGCTCCGCCTCGGCGCCGTGCGCGGCCCCGCGGCTCCTCCTTCTCCTCCTCCTCCTCCTCTTCCTCCTCCTCCTCTGCCTCCTCCCCGAGGCGTGAGGGCGGTGGAGGGGAGGGGGCTGGGCTCCATTTGCCAGCCACGGTCACCAAAATGTCCCGGCAGCTCGCCCAGCACCCACAGCCGGACAAAAGCCAGCTGCCAATATGTACCCCCCCACACACACACACAGTTTGGCTGGCAAAAAGTCTCTGGAGATGTGTTTCTTACGTTCGTAAGTGCAGCTGTAAATGGACATCTAGCCATTTTTGACTCCAAAGTGTTTTGTTTTTGTTTTTGTTTTTTTTTTGCCATAGGTACTTCCTGAGGCAGGTGTCGCAGCGCACCTGGTGTTGGTGAAAAAATGTTTCACATCGCCCATTTTGAGACTGCCGCCATCGAGTGACTGTGCCTTGTACAATCACAGAATCATTAAGGTTGGAAAAGACCTTCAAGATCATCTGGTCCAACCATCCCCCTACCACCACTGTCACCCACTAAACCATGTCCCCAAGCACCACGTCCAACCTTTCCTTGAACGCCCCCAGGGACGGAGGATCCACCACCTCCTTGGGCAACCCATTCCAATACCTGACCACTCTTTCTGAGCAGAAATGTCTCCTAACTTCTAACCTGAACCTCCCCTGGCGCAACTTGAGGCCATTCCCTCTACTCCTATCTCCAGTTACCTGTGAGAAGAGGCCACCCCCCAGCTCGCCATGTTTTCGTGCCAAGACATTATTCACTACTCTGTTTGCTTTTAGCCTGTCATTTACCACCTTGGTAAGATAAATAATCCAAATCTATTAAAACATTACACTTTATAAAAGCCTTTACCCCTCAATGTGCTCCTGGCAGAGACTCATTAACATCACTTTTTTTTTTTTTTTTTTTTTTTTCTGAGGCAGGATATACTGCAGACTATTCTAGAGGAGAAAATAAATTCCTTTATGTGGAGGTATTTTAGTACTCGATATTAATCAGTATGCTATTTATTCCTCCAATGTTCTATTCGCTTATTAGCTTTTCTGACTACAGCTTCATGAGGACTTGAGAGAGCACACAGATATTTACATAAATGCCTGGTTTCTGCTTTTCAGTCAATGTAAATAAATTAGAAATTGTCAGATTTAGAACCAGTACTCATGTTCCTCTCTAATATGCATTATTTAGCATTTTCAATATTGAACTTAATTCGCCATTACGTGATCCATTCTATTTCATTAGGGCTTCCTCATCATCCCAGTCCCCTCTTGTTTTTCTTAACTGAAATAATTATGACAGCTGCAAATTTTGCTATCTCACAATACTGTTCTCTTCCTAGATCAGAAGTAAATACAGCAACAATATGAGACTTGCTGCAGAGCCCTGAAGCAGGCTGTCATTAACCTTCTGCCATCGCAGAAACTAGCTGTTGAATTCTGCTCTTTGTTTTCCTTTTCCAGTTTCTGAGCCGCGATAGCACTTTTCTTCCTGCCCAGTGATTACTTAGCTGCTCGAGTCATCTCTGGCTTGGGGATTTAATCAAAGGCCTTTTGAAACACTGTAAAACTAGTCCACCAAAATGTCTTTGGTTTGGGTTCTTGTTTTTTTTTTTTTTTTGTGTGTGTGTGTGTGTGTGTTTTTGATGTTTAAAGAATTTCAATATACAGACCAGCTAGAAATGATTTTGCTTTGCAGAGCAGCCTAGTTAGGCCTAATTTCTTAGGCAGAGATTTTCTTCTGTATGTTTGTTTTTTATTTATGTTTACTTTCAGACAGGAAATGCAACCTAAGAATTCCAGCAGTTGAGGGTATTTGTTTGGCCTCCTGTGGCCATGTCAACGGGGTGTCACCATGCTGGGGACAGGCCTGGAGGTGACTGTAGGTGTTCAGTGTCCTCTATCACTCCAGGGCCCTGGTCCTCCAGGCAAAGGTGCTGCATGGGCATTGGCACCGCTGGTGATCCCACCAGCTCTCCTTGGTGAATATGGAGCTCGGGGAGAGGAGAGAGCAGCCCCCGACCAACACCATCTAGATGGCATCAGTAAGAATGAAAGCCTCTTGATGGTGTAAGCACATCCTCTCCTCACAACAGAGCCAACTGCATGGCCTCAATGCCGCTGAGGTTAATTTAACTCTTGGATCCTGTGCTAGCAACTCTTTGTATTTTCATTAAGAGTGCATAAGTGGGCTAGGGCCATCTGTGCAAGTGATGCTGATAGCGCTCTGGCTGTCGTCAAGGAACAGAGGCAGGATTCTCCTTGGGAATCTATTTCTGTGTATGTCCTTTGTCCCCCCTGTAGGACTGATCCTCGTGGTTGCATACGGATTTAGTACGCCTGTTACAGCTGCCAGCCAGCCAAATTTCCAGCCACTTTCTCTCTGACATCTAAGATCACCCACTTGTAGTGATGGTAACTGTTTGCTGTTCTTTGTTTAGTATTTCTCCTAGTTGAGTTTTTCCAGTGCATAGTTTCTTTGTAACCGTTTTGGAATTAATTTTCCTCGCTTCAAGAAGATACTTGGAAATCAGCAGCGTGTTATTTATTTTTGTACCTACTGTGCCAAATTGCTGGTCCTAATGAGAAAAGAAAACCACTGAGAAGTAGGCGATGGTATTTCAACAGTGTTAAGGTTGGATCTCTTCAAACCACCTGGAGGATTTTTTTTTTTGCTGAGCCCTTTGCTATTTGGACTATTTTTTTCCTGCTAATTTAATTGCTCATATATAGGATAGGCTTGATGAACTGACAAATGAAAGGCTTGCCAGAATGAATCATACGAATTATAGGCCATCATCAGCTATTAACTTGGTTGAATCAAATGGTAATCAAGTTGCAATTTGCAGTATTACTATATTGCTGCTCACACATAACATGGTGCTTCTGTTTTTATAAAACTGAGCAATCCGCTAATAGAAATAATTTTGCCATATGAGTCAACTATACCTGTGCCTATCTTAGACCAACAGTGATTAGAAATCTCTCGTGTTTGCTAATGCCTCACTTGTGAGATTTCATATATATAATTATATCTGTGTAGTTGTGGTCCTTGGATAACAGTGAACATACACAGCAAGATCGGGCTTGTTTTCTGTAACCTGTTCTTACCTTTCTGGTATCTACAAGGGCACTGGGAGCTCCAGGGACCCCAAGTTTCACAAGAGTATGACTTACGCTTTATACAAAATCACACCAAATTTAATCCCTTTAATCCGATTTCTTTGGATTTCTTTGCGTTTTGTTTATGACTTTAAAGTTTACTCACAGTTATTTCATGCTTTTCTTCCAAAGCTATCTGTAGCTCTTTACCATATCCTCTTTTGACAATGAAGAAGAATTATTTTTGATCAACTTCTGGTGCATGGGTTGTTCTTTTTGTCCAGTAATAGAATGCATTTCAACAGAAAATCTGTTCATTGGGATAGATCGTAAATAGAGGATTTTATAGTCTCTGTTGTCTGGGCTACTCTACAAGCTCCGTATTCTAACTAAAATGTCAAAATGGGTACAGAAATGAAATGCCCTCCAAGCTGAACAAAATGTGTTTTATTCACAAGACAAATTTATGCAGGGGCAGAATAGAAAATATGATGAGACGCATTGATTTATTCTTTTTGTGAAAATAGATATCAAACTATTGCACTGTTAGAGAAGCGATTCTCAGCTAACAGGTCAAGATCCCTTTCTGACTCATTGTGGATTTCTACTAAGGGCGGAAGCAAGTTGGTGTCATTTAAATGTTGAAAGATAAGAAAAACTATTGAAGACTGAATGAAAAAAAAAATCACACTGGCCAAAATTTCTACAGTAAAAGAGTTTGTTTGGCCAGGTCAGCCTGGACTAAAAAGTTCCTCGGTGGTAAGTAATGGGGTAAAGTGAGATTGAAGGATGGGAAACGGTGAAACAAGAGAAGAAAAGAGCTAATTGCCCAGCCTCCCTGGCCTGACATTGAGCTCCTTTCCCCCTCACCCTCTCTCGGTGCGTCGGCAGCCGGACAACTGCGAGGTGCTGGCCACTTTCCAGCGCTCTTGTAGCTGGTAAGGGGCAGGTGGGCCACACCACTGCAATGTCTGGAAGCTGCCGTGTTGCCAGGCTTAGCAGGACGTCTTCTAGATGATGTTTCGGATGGAAATTTACAAGTTACATGCTTCTGATAAACATTGCAAAGTTCCCATCGCAAACCAGACAGTGTTTTGTTTCCAGCCTGTTCATTGGTAGGGTGCCCATTACCATAGATGAGCAAGCTCAAAGACTGCAGGCTTTCAGAAACACATGGGATGTGTCAAGCTGACCCACTTCTCGAAAGCCAGGCTAGGCCTTTGTGAAATGGCCTGTACTTGTTAGAAGAGATGTTATGATGTCAAGAATGTTTAAGTCTCCGATGGCAGTGTAATTACTGCTGTGGTGTTTATAGAGGTGGGAGGGCCCTAGGGGAAAGGAGGCCAAAAAGGAGAACCAGGAAGTCAGATGAGTAAGGCTGTAGGAATTGCACACAGATGGAGTTTCATCGTGCTTTTTTTCTTTAGCTCACTTGGCTCTTTGGTAAAGTAGATGTTTACATACGAGAAACTATTTTTTTCCTCTCTGCATCTCTCACACCTACAAACTCAGGTGTTCTGTGTGCTAATCTTAGTGGAAGATTTTAAATGGACTTCAGGAACATGAAACTGTCAGGTGAAAATGCTGAGCTTAAATAATTTTTAGTTGTTGTAGCTGCTCCCAGTCCTACTGCCAATCTGTAGCTTGCCCCTTTCAAATCTGTTCTAGGGGAAGCGGGCTAGCATGAAATGCTGAATATCTGCCGAAATCTGAAATCTTGAAAATCTGCTGCCCTTGTCAGATAGTAGTATTTTACTGTATAGGACCGCATTATGTTATGATTTACTGAATATACTGAATATACCAGAATCCTCCAAGATGTACAGACAGTTGTCTCGCTTTATCTTAAAAGTACAAAAGCATGGATCTACAAAGTACATCATCTGACAAAAAGCAAAATATTTTTCTAACTTTGTTCAGTCATAGTAACCTTGGGGAATAGTTGCATGACATAGCAATTAAAATATTTCAAACAAGGTCATGATTTCGCAGGTGATTGTTTTGAAGATTAACTTGCCATTATATATGCTGTCATGATTGCAACGTGCATGCTCAGAAGATTGGAGGAAGAGTAGCTTCCTGTTCCAGCACATATTATTATTATGATCAGCAATTATTGTTGTTTGCCAAGCTGTGCCTGTGCTAACCTCTGTCATCATCAACAATATTGTTTAATCAGCTTGTAGATGACTGAATTTTATCTACTTGGCAGCTTCTTCTAATTTATAAGCTTACCTGTGTGAGGATGCCACAGAGGGTGATGTGAAAATCTGTAAAAAATAAAAGCTTCAGCATTGTTGCAGCCACGCAGTACCTCCTCTCTCATACGTGCCTTAGCAATAAATCCATTTTCCTTTCTAAGAATCAAAATGCTGACGCAGATTGGAGAGGTTGTCATAACCTCCACTCCCCTTGGTGCTGGACCAGCTACCCCATGAGTGTTCCTGACAGGCGCTCGCTTAAACTGTTCTTAAAATGTCCTGTGACTGATACGCTAACAGGTTTGCTTGTGTTTTGACTAGTAACAATGTGAGGGAATGCCTGAATTGTTTGAAAACACATATTTAATTTGGATATTCTGAAAACTAAATGGAATGTAAGCATTTCTGTTGCTTTAAAATAAAATTAAAAAAAAAAAAAAAAAACAGTGCTTTTTGAAACATAAAATTTAAGTTTGGATCTGGATTTGCATTGCCACGCTGAGTGTTCAAAACTCATGAGTCAATGCCCACCCACAAACAAAATTGGCTTAAAAGCCCATTTTCTTAAAAATAAGACATTTAGAAAGGATGGGTAGGTGGTTGGTTATTTGCCATCTGTTTTCTGTGCTTTTAGGAGACCTTTCTTTCATATTTGCAAGCTTTTGCTGTACAGAAGGTTTAAAAACTTGTTTAAAACAATATAAAACCTGGGATTCTTACTTTGGCAGCTGAAAAAGGTATTGATGGATTTGCAATGAAGTCATGAGAAACAGCAACATCCAGCTTGACCTGATGGCATCCAGTGTCTTCTGCCAGCAGAGAAACACACAGAATAAAAGCATCCCCTCATATTTAGTATTCTTAGATACTTGTTTTTATTTATTTATTTATTTAGTCATAAAAGTTAAAGAAAGGTGTGGAGTGCAATTCTTTGCCCTCTCAAAAAGCTCTACTAGCATTCCATCATATATTGCTGATTTCGGTTCACTTTTCTGTTTCTTGTGATGACTAATGAATAATGAAGTTTGCTAACAGGCAAATGTTGTTTGGACTCACAGGCCTGAGTAGGTTACGTCTCGTGGTAGAGAGGAATTTATTTTTATACTTGAAGATTGCAGGAAGGTAACAATTTGGTGTTGTCATGGATTTGTTACACTCAGCTAGTTCTTGCTAATTAGAGGAAGGTTTTGATAAACACGTAGTTTGCTTAATTTTAATGCTCCATGGTTAGGAATTCTGGGATAAATTTGCTTGTCAGAGACTCCTTCTTTGCTGCAGCGAGTATGGTATGGCATTGAGATACCAAACAACTTTGACCAAACTGTGTGAAGGCAAACACTGCCTCATTATACTACACCTTCCAGTTAGCTGCCTGAAGTGTCGAGGGCGCAGCTCTAGCAACTTGCACGTTTCCTGGAGTGCCACATTTACATGGCAGGTAGTGTTCATCCCCAGCTCCGAACTAACCCTTGCAATAGTGCAGCCTAGAGGAGGCTGGTATCAGCCAGAGGTTGTAGAGGAGGTCATTACTTCTCTCTAGCAGTAACCCATAGTGTGAAGTTGTACTGCAGAACCAGGTCATTAACAAGAGAAATACAGATCACATATGAAAATCCTACCCTGAGCTCAAGTCAGATCTTTCTCATTTGTTTCTCTGACCAGCCTGGATTTTTTAGAGGAGGGTCCGTGCTTAAACAAGGTTCATTGGAGACTCAGAAGAACCTGAAAATGCGTTTCTGAAAGTTGTTGCCAGATTGCAGAAAGGGTGCAAACTGGCTCATAAAGGCACATGTTTTATCTCTGCTCGATGTAAGGTTTCTGGGCCCCACAGGCCTCCTGCCTAGTGGCTGACACACTGCAGGAGCG
This sequence comes from Aythya marila, assembly GCF_965140915.1. Classification (NCBI taxonomy): domain Eukaryota; kingdom Metazoa; phylum Chordata; class Aves; order Anseriformes; family Anatidae; genus Aythya; species Aythya marila. The sequence goes on from NC_139043.1 coordinate 52,090,569, forward strand.
TGCCACAAGGGTTATATGCGGTCATACACACGAGGACTGCCAGGATGCAAGTACACCCAGAAGGAAATTATTAAAGCTACAAAGCTTAATCCAAATTAACATGTTTCTTATTACTATGGGTGCTTGACTTTGCAATGTTTATAACGTCCTTACAATATTTTTACAGGCGTGTGATATTTACTTTAAACTTGCTGTATGGGAAATTAAAATCCATGCCATTTTAGATAGTATAATTTGTGGTTTGTTTGTTTGCTTTTAATAATCCCTTATTTTAGTACATATTTGGCTTCTAGAGACAGCATATTGCTCAAAGCATGCTTCTGCTCTCCAAAGCCTCTGCCTGCAGCGTGATTCCCCTTGTTTGGAGCAACTCAGGACAAGGGCCTTCACTTTTGTCCCATGTGGGTCCCACATGAGCTGCTTTGGACTGCCAGGCAGCCTCCTGCCCACCCCGGTGCCATGGAGATCACCTGGTCAGAGCCATGCCAGGCTCTGCAGCCTGGCTCACCACTCCCCTGGCAGCTCAGTGTCTGAGCGAGGAGAGCAGAAGGCAGCTCTGGCAAAGGGTTGAGCCCTGGAAGAGGAGGGACCTGGAGCTGCCGAAGATCCGGTGCAGCTGAAGTGGGACGTGACTCAATGGCATGTCATCCCTGGCTCATAGGAAGAGGTGAGACACGGCTTGGGCAAGAGGAAATACACTTGCAAAATTAAACACTTCATAGGAGACATAGCCTCTTCACCTCAGCTACAGGCATCTCAGTTTTCATCTCTAATCCAGGAACTGCAGTAGGTAGCGTGAGGCATTAATGTTGTCTCCTAATTCCGCTGATCGTCTCTACCTCCAGGATAAGATTTGAGCTCTTGCAGACTTGCTACTTCTTTGCAGTGCTCTCTCAACCCTCCAAGCCCCTATTTGTTTTCTGCATTGAACTTTCCTGCTCGTATCCTTTCGTGTCTTTTTATGCAGAAGTAAAAGTTCCTTGTGGGCAGAGATGCTTATTTGTCTGTTATAATTTATCCACTGTATGGGAATCACATAGTTACATAAAGCAATAATACTATTAATAGCAGAGAAGACAGCAACTTCCCTTTCAAACTTTTAATACAAATCCTTTATCAACTTAAATGCAAGCACGATCCCTAATTAAAGTGGCATGCTCTTAATGTGGCATGCTCTTATGTACAGAATTAATATTGAATCACAGTGAAAAATGCAGGAAAAGGAAGTATTATAATGATGCCTACCCACAGAGAGTATAGGTGCAGCCATACAAATCCTTTAAATGCTCCTTGTCAGGTGTGTGCTGACAGCTTGGTGTTGGCTCAGGCAGGAGGGATTTGAACTGGCAGGCAAAACCAGCAAACATCAGAGGGGCAACAATGCAGGAAAAGTTGAGGACCCCCTGCTGTAATGAGGAACTCATCATTCCTCATTAATGAGTGGCTGGTAACAAATGCATGTGAAAGCATGCATTACACATTTTTAAATAGTTAAAAATTGGCCGGGAAGAAGTGCCAAGTGATGGTTATCTGAGCTTACATTTTGTGGCTCTGGCAGCCAGGAGTCCTCCACGTTTCTGATGAAATGACTGCTAACGATGAAACACCCAACAACACGTTTTCAAGAGGTACTGGAGAGGGACACCAACACCATCTGAAAGAGAACTCTTCCTTTTGCTATGGGTCCTAAAAGCAGGGGATGGTAGGAAGGGGTGAAAGAAGGGTTGTATACAGCTAGAATTAGCACTGCATTTTTCAAAACCCCTTATAGTTTCTTAGCATGTTCAAGAATGACCTTTTAATTTTTAACCAGGAAGAAAGGACAACCTATGCAGTGTGCCTCCAGTGCTGGTGCCAAAGCATGGTAAGAGGGGGCCAGGTAGCTACTACTACTGTGTTGAATTTAAAGACGTTGCCAAATTAACAAGGCCTGAATTGTCATTCCATTTGTTTACTTCTGTTAAGTGCCATAACATTCTCTTCCACATCCCGAAGGTCGTTACCACAATATATTTATTTTGGATCCTCAGTGGGGATGAACATTCAGTCCTCTGCCTTTTACAAACACATACACACAAAAAAGTCACTACTTCATGCTCCCTCGGCGCTGCCAAGAGTGTAGCGACGTGCACTCAAGCTGCACATGGCTTGGCTGTGGTAAAATGTCTGCACTGTGCCTACACTACAGGTGTAGCTCTACTAGGTTTCACGAGGTTTCAAGGGTTGGATAAAATCCTCCTCAGGGAACTTGAGTGCCTCGCAAAAGAGCTTTCCTCAGCTGGTTCCCATTGGATTCCTCTATCTCATATCCTGTGCCTTAAATGAGGGTTACAGTCATTGTTGTGGTGCCTAATTCCAATCCACTTACACACTTTCTTCCTGCAATTACAAAGCAGTAAGAAAAACAATTTGATCAACAGTACTTCAGTTGCAAAGTCAACAGATGCACGAGAAAAACTCTTGATCAAAATGTTGGGCACTGCACAGTTTTGCCTTTGTTTACTGGGGCTTGGACGATGGACAAAGCATTGACACTCATGCTGCAAAAATCTCTGACTATCAGCTCAAAAGCCCTAGTCCTGTTCCTCCAGCCTAATTTGTGTGAGTAGGATCTTGAACTCCCTTGCAATCTCACTGGCAAGGCAAACTTACCTTGGGGTGCAGAGTAAGTGCCTGTACTGAGGAACAGGAGTGGAGATGCTCACTAATTAAGGGGCACATAATGTTTGAATTGAGTGTGCAACTGAGGAAATAAATATGAGTTAATAAAGAAAAGGCAAGCCAGTAGTAATCTGACTAATCCCCCCACTGGGGACATTTTTAATGTGAACTTCAAAACTTCAGAGATAACATACTGTAAGTACTCTTGTAGAGTAATCAGTGTATCTTGGATATGTATGTTACAGAACCTTTCCTGTAGTTGACACTATTTAAGAAAATGCATTTCATACTAATTTGAGTTTGTTTTTTTTTTTTTTTTTTTTTAAAGAGAAGGTCATGCAAAAGGGTGAAACAGGAAACATCTTTTAAAACGCACCCATGCACGTCTAGCACAACTGTTTGGCCTTTGTGCTTGCATCTCTTTTGAGCCTCCTCCCTCCGATGACATGAAAGTCACTGTGAGGCAGATTTAATCTGGCTGCTGGGTATTTTCTGCCAATGCAGAGATTACAGGAACTTCCCTAGCCTGACAGGCTCTGTGCAGAGTTCAGAGCACTCTCAGGCAGGACCAAAAAAGCAAGCGTCAGGGTGCGAGACAGGCCGCCCTGGCTGCCCTCGCAAAGGGAGGCCTACTACGTCCTGGGGCTGCTGCAGTCCCAGCAGCACCCCTGCCCCTCGGGGCTGCAGACGTAACAAAGGGTTCATTCCTTCCCTCCAAGGCCACCTGGAGAAAACAAAAATCAGAACAGATGACCATGTCTGCACTGGTTGTACCTGTTCCAAGTGGGTCACAAATGTCCAGTTTGGAACAGGCTGAAGGAGAGACGCAACCAGTGACTGTCTGCTTTCACCAGCTCTGTTATACCTTAGCTTGCACTTCAACAGGTACTTGTCTTTAGGTTTCAATCTGTAAAAAAGGAAAATTCAGTAGCAAGTCTAGCACATCAGTGAAAGCATAGTGGTAAACAGAATTCCCACAGCCCCTATTATGTAGCACTTCTGCAGAAACCCTTGTGCTTTCAAAACTGAGGGGTTATTCTCCTGCTCTTTCTGCTGGGAAGGCAGTGGTGAAGAGGTGCAGCAACTCGGCCAGAACTCACCCAGCTGGCCAGCATCAAGGCTGTGGATAAATCCCAGGACTAATTCTTTATCCCAGAAGCTGCCTCGAAATAAATAATACAGAGAGTTGTGCAATGGAGTGTACTCGGGAACAGTGGCAGCACATGAGATGAAAACAGAAATAACACACTGAAATATGGGGAAGTAAATAGATTTAAGAAATGAAAACACCATGAAAGTAAATGTGAGATTAAACTGCATCACGTAGTGAAGAAACTTTACTTTTGCAAGGCAGTATTTTTATTAAAACTCACTATATTTTCTAGATTATGTCTCTGTGTTGTGTCTCTCTTTTTCTTTCTCTCTCTTTTTTTTTTTTTTTTTTTTTTTTTTTTTCATCATCTAGGATAGCGACAATGGTTACAGCCTTGAAAGCTGGTAATTTCCTGAAACACAGCTTTTGGATATAGAATAAATGTACGTTTGCAGACTCTGAATGTAACTGATTGTTTTTCACTTCTGTGCGCTCGCTAATGAGTTACGAGTCTTATTTTGTCAAATTATTCTTTGCTGTCATCTATAGAGCATTCAGGTGGAAGTTATAAACTGCAGCATGTGTTATTATGGTACATGGTCCTCTTGATCTACAGAAATCCTGGGGTATGTGTAATCCAGCTGGGCATCCCTGGGCCATCGTGCCTGTGTATGTACACGTGCTCCTCAGCTCTCCCACCTGCCTGGTGGTGTGGCTGACCCACAGCATCCGATTTAGATCTCAGGACTAATAGCTGGTACACATATATCCTGCAAGCTTATTTTGCACCTCCGGTATTTTGAATACTCCAGACTTCATTCCACCTCTTGGAAAATCAGAGGAAGCAGTTCTGAAGGAGTCAGTGTGCATGTAGATCACATAATCGACATTTACTTTCATTTCTCTAGGCCGTTTTTTCCTCACTACTTCTCACTGTTCTTTTCCATAAGCTTCCCTTGCAAACTCCCCAGTGTTTAGGCTACTGCACACATTTGCAAATCACAGACGGACTGATATTCAGCCTGCTTCTTCTGCTTTTCTTCCAAACAACCCGCAAGACCTTTTACTAGTTTCTTAAGGCCAACCATACCTTTAAAATAGCCTAATCAGGTGACTGAAATCCCTCAGCATGGAATATGTTGCTTAGCTACCTCCAAACTGAAGGTCAAGCTTAAAAACTACTTTGCCCTGGGTTGCAGCCGCCTACTTTTTGGGTTCTGCACGAGGACATCATTAGGGTTTGGCAATACCTGGCCAGCCCTGTGCCAGGAGCCCCTGGAAGTTCAGCCCAGCGAGGAATAGGTAAGCCAGAGCCAAGCTGACACCACACACACGAGCAGCACGATGCTCTTGTGGCCCCAGAGGGGTGGAGAGGGCTGGGATCTGCCCACCTGGTGGCCGGGCAGCAGGGCTGTCCCTTGCATGGTGCCCAGGGTCCTGCTGCAGCGTGCACACTCCCCAGGCCACCAGATGAATTATGGATGAGTCAGCCAGAATTTTTCCACGAGCTTCCTCTGCTGCACTGCTCTCCTTGCTGTGGTTATAAACCACCGCATGGGCCTAACGCTTCTGATGTTAAAAAAAGAAAAAAAAAAAAAAGAAGAAGAAGAAAAAAAAAGGATGATTCCTCTTGGTTTCCTGGCAGGGTGCGGGGAATCCCTGACGTTTGTGCAGTGCCAGACCCCCACGTCCGCAGCGCTTTGCTGCGCAGCCCAGCATATGCCAGAAATCGTCTGGTCCTTTCTGCCTGCTTTGCTCCTCCGTCCCTCCCACCAGCCGGCTGTGCCGACGGAGTCAATTAGAGGAGACGGCAGCGATGCTGAAACTGATTTGAATTTCAACCAGGATCCGCTAGCAACTAGAGCCATGCACAGGCAGACAAGGAAAGGCAGTTACCCAAGGATGTAGTGACTGCCCGCATATGCTAAAAGTCTTCTTATTCCTTATTTTTAGTCCTTAACTAAACTCGGATTAATTTGTTCAGCAAATGTTGATTTCTTTTGCTCTTCTCTGAGCACATAAAATGCGTGTGGTCTTTATTTGCAATGCTGGCATTGTGGAAAAGAAACAGTCCAGTTCTGGAAATGTTCGCTACAAGACAAAGCACAAAATGCTTCTACAACAGCATTCGATGAGTCCTCTCAGACTGACTGCAGCTTTTGTGAATGCTCGCAGTGATAAAGCAGCGCTGATGTCAAACCATACAGCATGGGAGACGAAGCATTAATTCAAGTCTTATTGTAAGTTTCTATTATCTGCATTCAAGTTGCATCCAGAGCTCCCAATCAAGACAGGCTTCAGCTGTGCTAAACACTACGTCCATAGAAATGACAGTTTGTGCTGTAAAGCACTTAGTTTCTAAACAGGCAACATGAAATAAGCTGGAGTGAAGTCAAACACACAGAAAAGAGATCCCTACCGGCTCTTTACCATCAGCAGGCTACTTGGCGGTGTTCAGAGGAGACTGAAGTCTGTGTTTGTCTTCAGGCAGTCTGAAATCCTGTTGACTTCAGTGGGAGAGAAGCACAGGAGTATTTTTTATTTTTTATTTTTTGTTTACCCTGAATGACACAGACAACCTCTGAATCCAGTGCTGAGGAGCAATTTGAAGATGAGTGACGTGGTGCTTCATGGGCCGAGGTGAAACAGGTAGCACAGGAGGGAATATGGATCAGGCACACTTTTGGGAAGGCCACAACCAGCATCTCCTGGAGTTGCCTGTAGCAGCCCTGCATGATCCTCTCTAAGGGCTATTCAAATGCAGATGTCCTGGTCAGCCCTCATGAATTCTCTGAGCTGCCCTAGATGCATTTGGGCCCAAACATGAGCCAGCAGTGCCTGAATATGAGCTGGCAGTGTGCCCAGGTGGCCAAGAAGGCCAACAGCATCCTGGCTTGTATCAGGAATAGGTAGCCAGCAGGACCAGGGAGATGATCATCCCTCTGTACTCTGCTCTGATAAGGCCGCACCTCGAGTGCTGTGTTCAGCTTTGGGACCCTCAGTACAAGAAGGACATCAGGGCCCTGGAACATGTCCAGAGAAGGGCTATAAAGCTGGTGAAGGGCCTGGAGCACAAGTCCTGTGAGGAGCAGCTGAGGGAACTGTGGTTGTTTAGTCTGGGGAAGAGGAGGCTCAGGGGACACCTCATTGCTCTCTACAACTACCTGAAAGGAAAGTGTGGGGATCTGGGGGTTAGCCTCTTCCCACAGATAACTAGAGATAGGACTAGAGGGAATGTCCTCAAGTTGTGTCAGTGGAGGTTTGGGTTGGAAGTTAGGAGACATTTCTTCTCAGAAAGAGCAGTCAGGCACTGGGACGGGTTGCCCAGGGAAGTGGTAGAGTCACCGTCCCTGGGGGTGTTCGAGGAAAGGTTGGACATGGTGCTTAGAGGCATGGTTTAGTGGGTGACATTGGTGGTAGGGGGATGGTTGGACCAGATGATCTTCAAGGTCTTTTCCAACCCTAATGATTCTATGATTCTATTTACGAGGTATATCAGCTCAATTATCCATGCACATATTTCATTACACCTTTATCATAGTAATTGAGAGGGCTTCTGTGGCTGTTAAGCCAGAATATGATCCAAGAACAATATTGTGATGAAGTTAATTTATCTTTAACCTGAACTACACCATCCACCTTATTTCTAGGTTCCACATCCTGGGGTGGGATTTGGCTATGTCTCCATCTTGCAGTGAAGACCCCACATAACCTACTGTCTGACATCAGGTTCCCCCTTAGTCTTCTCAATAATCTAGAGAGGCGGCTCATAAGACTACTACCACAAATCAGCTTTGTTTAGATACCCTGCAACTTGGGCACTCCGCAAGCGGGGGTTGGAAGGTGCTTTATGCCACCTCTTGTCTTGCCTTTTGACCACATCAGCATAGCACCTCCTGAGCTGGCTGCAGGTTATGTGCAGTTCCTCTGCAGACCACTATTTAAATGTTCCCCTGGTCCTGTGAAAAACACATCCAGTAGGTCACTCCACTAATTTCTGCAGTGGCCTAAGATGTGTCCACTTTGCTATGCTGCAGAGACCCCGTAGGCCAGGGTTTCCTGTGGGACACAGCACAGCATGACTTCCTCGAGGAGGAGGAGGCTCCTTTCTTCAGGGATGCCCATATCTCTCTAGGTAAACAAACTGAGATAAAATGGGAATTAATGAACAGTTGCCTGTTTTCCTTTCACAGTGACCATACAGAGCTACATTTAGAAACATACTCATCAATACAAGGTGTCAGTGCGCACATTTATTCACCCAGAAAAATTTATTCTACTTTTTAAAGTTTGGGCAAAAACAAATCAAAGGACTGTAGATGTAGTTGTGTGATACAAACATTGTAGTACTATGCTATGAGTCAACGTAATAAAACATATTTAGTTTGACAGATTAGGTTTTAGTTATCAGATTTAAAGACAAAATATTTGTTCTCATTTCTTAAATATTCCATGAGATTTGCTAGCTTAAATGTACATTGGATCTAAGTAAAATGATCATGCCCATGCAGGATAAAAATGTATTGCAAAAGACTGTGTGCAATACTGATCTGCTTTTAACTTCTCTTGTTTGGGATAACAGAGACAGGGTCCACAAAATTGAAAAAAAAAAAAAAAAAAGAATTACAGTTAGAAGACAGTAGGTTGGCAAGTTAGCCCTGAGAGCAGGTTGCTGAAGTTTGGATTTAGCTGCATGCCAATAGATAAAGCATAAAGGAAAAGAAACAGGCAAGATGTGCACACACACACTCACACACAACCAACGTACTGCAAGCTATGGTAGAAAGTGCCAAAAGTTTTCTGAGTGAACTTTGTTCTGCAAATTCAAAGGATAAAAAAAACTTACATCACTTACATCAATAAATTGAAATACAAAATATGGCATAGCTTAAATATTTTCATTTCAGTGCTTGAAACTGAAACATATGTCAGTCTCATTACAAAACAGGCATAAATTAATCTCAATTCATTACCCAGTTATCCCTGTCCTGTGGTTCTGCTACCAGAGCAAATATAATCAGGTAAAAGTAACAGCCTTTCATGGGTCAGTTTGTAGGTGTTTCACCATGACAATCTGGGGACAGTGTCTGAATGTAATTTTTGTATTCTGCAGAAGGAAAGAAATCACCAAGTTTCTGAAGAGCTGAAGTGCCAGGGTATATGCCACCTGCTTTCCAGAGATGAGAAAGCAGGGAGTTATTACAACTCAACCATGACCATTCAAAATGGGAACATCATTGGAAAGTCAGATAGCCAGAAGTTGAAGAAGTCCAGCCAAGTTTGCCTGGCAGTCAGGAGTCAGGAACAGAAGAATTTTCTCTGATGCGGAGTGCAGACCATGTAGGTTGGAACTGGATGATCCTTAAGGTCCCTTCCAACCCAAACCACTCCATGATTCTCTAATGTGGATGCTTTAGTGCTGGGGCTGCAGTGCACTGATACAACCAAGCCAGCCTATAAATTGACACCAAATGGGGCAGTCCCACCTCCAGGTTGTGCTTGTGTGATCTCGTGGTGGGATGGCTTCACATCCAGAAAGAATGACTTGATGGACAGCAGAAGGCTTAAAAGTCTCTGACCCCAGCCGCCCAAAAACTCAGAAGATTCAGGCAGGGAAAAGCATATGAATAATTATTATTTTGCACATATGTTTATATTCCTTGAGCTGCCCAGGTAGGGTGTGGTCCCTGCTAACACTCTTCAAATGCATGTGTCCACCCCATTGCTTCCACTGCCATTCATCCATGAAGAGATGCACTGTAAACTCTGTGTTACTTTATAGGAGCAGAGGGACAAAACCTGTGTTGGAGCTAATGGGGCAAGGGCAGGACCAGTTATATTTTAAGAGTTTACAGGAGCTCCCAAAAAGGTCTCATATCTGTTAAATTTTTCATATCCACATGGGTTTCTGTGCGAGAAACCAGGGACAAAGCACTGTGAACTGTTCAGATGGAACAGAATGCGCGAACGCATGGATCCCATAGAGCAGGAGCTGAACATCACCACCTGGGATCTGGCCTCTGTGATGGACAGGGTCTCATTCCATCTCTTTATCATTACTATTTTTTGCAGTGAAAAGGTCAGAGCCATTTAGGCCTGGCCTACATCTTTATGTCCTGGCTGAAATGGAACATTACCACCTCTCCACACCCCCTAGCCCAGCCCCTGCCCAATAATGCTTCATTTTCTTTAGTGTGGGGGGGAAATATTTGCAGTCACTGACCCTATTTTTCCTGTTATGAAATCTTTTATCAGTATGCTAGGCTTTGCCTGCTGAGCTAACCCACATTAATAATCCAAAATGCAAATGATGTACTTGTCTCTGCTGACCCTGACTTTGAAAATTGCTTTTTTTTTTTTTTCTCCCCTTGCTTCTCATTCTTGACAAAAGAGACACAGGCATAAGCTTAGAAGTCAGCAGGTACATCAGCCTGCCTGTCAAGTGACCTGAATCCCCTTTTCATTACAGAGGCTTTCAGTAGTGGAGATGGAGAATTTGGTGATGCTGTAGCAAAGGATAAATGATGCCAATTAGGCTAATGAGATGGTTCCATGTTCTTCTACTAAAATCTTTCTGTCCTTTCCCTTAACTCTCTCCTTCTCTTCCATCTTGCTTGTCTGAAAAACAGCTTTGAAGCTAAAGCATGTATGTGCATTCATCCATTGGGTTTCAGATACTGGAAAGAAAAGTCTCTGAAAACTTCTTCCCTACATTTGTTGGCATGTTCTTTCTCCTATAACTACCCTCTTTCTGCAGTGCAAGGCTCTATAGACTAATTCCTAGAGATATTAAGACTCACACCACCTTTCATCTTTTCACACTCAATGCTTCTCTAAGTTTTTCATGTTCCCTCTGTCCTTAAGAGCTTCCCCTGACTCTCCTCTGAAAAGCACATCATTATTCTCAATATGCACAGCATTTATTCACCTTCTTGGCTCATCTCTCCAAAACTATTACCCCAACTCATGTACAGTGTGTACTTCCAAACCTTTCTGCTCTGTCTTGCATGTCTGATGTTTGGTACCTGCCTCATTGTGCCACTGAAATCGCTCTTGTGACTTCTGCTTCTTTGAACAACGTGGTCTATATTTATATCTTCACTGGTCGGTGTCTTTTACTTTTGTCGACTTTCTGCCAACTTTATCTTTCCTCTCCACACTCTCTCCTTGGCTTTCACAACTCCATCCTCGCTTCTCCCTTTTGACAGCTGAGACTTCTGTTTCCAGTCTCATTTGCCATGGAAATCTAACCAGGCTTTCACTTTTCTGTCTCTCCCTGAGGATCAATACCTAGTTATGTTGGCAGTATTCTCCATCAATGATATGTACGCTTATCTTCATCCATCCAGTTCTACATTTTAGCCACTATATCTTCTTCTTGAGGAAAGAATCTTTGCCAGTTTGTCTTTCCCATAGCTGCTGCTGAACTTCAGATTAGCCCTCCTGAAATGCTACTCCAGTCCCCCTACTCCATTTACAAGCGTTGTCCTTCCTTTTGTGCTACCTCATTGCCTGGACTAATCAAAGCTAGTCCTACCCAGAGGCATCTGGACCAGGTTCAGGTTTTGCAACCTTCTCTCTGAAAGTCTCAGCATTATTGCACGTTCCCTCCCTTTTCATTTCCCCTACATCCATAATTGCCCCATCCTCCTCTAAAACAAACTGAAAGTCAACACAAATATTCTTTCCCTGTTTAAATCCTTCCTTTGACTCCTTCTGCTATCACAATTTCAGGTTTTCAATTTTTTCCTTCTTCACTGTCCCACCCTCTCCTGATCACTTTTACTTCTTATCATGTCACGTGTTTCTTCTGCTTTATCAGTGATGCAAACATTAATCCTTGTGAAATTTGTTGACACTCCTTGTTTCATACGTCTTTCCATTCTGCTTGAAAAGCTATAATACCTCTCATAAAACTTGGGCAAGCTATCTTCCCCCTCCACCCTCCCTCTTTCAGGTAAACTTGATGAAACAAGATGGGAAACTGGAGTTAACTCCTAATTCAGCAGACTAAAAAGAAAGAAAAAATGCCTACCAGCAATTAAAGAATTATTTGATAAAACTGAAAAAAAAATGTTGTTGTTGTTGTTATTGTTGTTTTTCCACTATGGGAATAAAAAGTGCAATGAACAGATAAACAAGCTGATGAAAGTTAAGCAATCACAAATATAGGAAAGGGCATTTCAACCACCTGGAGCACACTGAAACAAATATTAAAATATTTTAAGGACAATATGTGGGAAAGAAACTGTGGTTGTACTATGCTGAGAAAAGAAAAAAATAGATGAGACAGACTTACCACGCTAACCACTTTTTTGCCCACTCCAGCAATTCCAGTCTGTCTGAATTTCTGCCTAGCACTTTCTAATATAGGGCTTCATCCTCTGAACTGTGGTGTTGTGTGTCGCTCTGTTAATGCCAATTTAAACAAAGACATTTTGCAAGTTTGGAGCCCCAAAGCCTGATACTCTTTAGCTGTAGCTCTGCCACCTCTATTACAGTCTGCATGAGTGCACATATTTGAGGGGGCATAACCACAAAGACTAGTGACATTTCTACCTAATATTCAAAGCAACGAGTGAGCCTGCATATAAGTTTGGATACCCTTGAAGATGAGTTTTTATTTTCTCATTTATTTATTTATTTTTTAAATCAACATCACCTCTGAATTTGGCGCAGAACGAATGAGCTCTAAAACATATCAATAGCAAACGTATCTGTGATCAAAGAGTGCCTTGGGCACCGCGCTTTGTGCTAGCAGAGCACAGTCTGAGTGATGGGCACGACAGGCAGCAGAGGATAAAACAAACCCACGCGAGGAAAGGGGTGCAGCAGAGCAGGCTGGAGTTACAGAAATATAATGATGTGGTTGCTCAGTCCGGTCACGCATGCAGCTAGATAGGTTGCTTTATGAGTAAACACGCTTACTTGTCAAATGACTAATCAGCCCAGGACAAACAAGGGCTTCTCTCACACACAGAGAGTGGCAGGACACCTGAAACAAAAGTTATGCATGTGAAGGTTTTTCTAAAGCTGGCTGGCAAAATTTCTCTTACCTAGGGGATTTTTTTCTCATCCTGTTTTTACACAGACAACTACGCATGTGCTGCAGCTGCATCGATGTAGTTAAAACACCATGAGCCTCCTATTAGGGAGGCTGGTAGAACAGCATAAACAGGACTTTGAGCAGGCTATTCCCACTGTGTGATATATCAGTGTGACAGGATACATACTGTATGCATTTTTACAGATACGAAATGCTATATTTGGTGCCATCAGCTGCTTCCCCAGGCTGGACCCTAGAGGAAAAGTGATGCTGCCAAACAGCTCTGGAGAAGCCCAAAAAAAAGCCTGGGGAAGTTCTGTGTGCTACCGGGATGTGAGGGAGGTCTGAAGAGGCTTGGCCTGTGGTAGAGAAGGAGGATAAAGAGAAAAGTTCCCCATAACTTTTGCATCTAGCTCTTTGGGGGCAGGGAACCGAGGCTGGCTGCAGGCTGTACAGCTATTTTGGGCATTACAAATAAATCCAAGCCTCCTCCTCCCCGTGACAGAAGCCAAGACAAAGTGACTCAGTCTCTCCCTACAGGAGCAGATCTCAAAGCAAAACATAATCTCATTAGCACAATAACCTCGGTTACTCATCCACAGTTTCTGCAGACTCCTTCCAGACCTCTTTCTCCCTCTGGTGTGCCATTTGCTTAGTCCCGGAGTGCTTTACCCTAAATTAGGGCTGCCGTCACTGCTATTCGAGAGGCCTCATCTCCCCAGAGTTTGCATTCCCGGCTTAAAAATCGCTGCAAGCCAGCCTTCCTCGCCATGTGAGTGAGGGGAAAGGTTTCGGCTGGTGCTGTTCAAAGGCTCATTGCAAAACCACCTTCTGGTTTCTCGTTGGGCACGTGCTGGGACAGAAAAGAGCTGGCACTTGAGCTGTGTGGGGAAGGGCTGCGAGGAGCCTGGAGCACCGTGCTACACTCAGCTGTACGTATTAGTAGTTTAAATGAACATATCCCCAAAGCAAATGATTTCCAGCCATTAAACCTGAACTCTGTTATTTTTTTTCACCTTGGTCCTTTCTATAAACAATCCAAGCACACCTGTGAGCACCAGCAAATTAAAAAAAAAAAAAAAAAGATTACTTACAAACGATGAGGCAGGAAACAATGCAAACCAGTCTGACTAGGTGCGACTGAGCAAATGTTGACAGACTACAGCAAGTTCCTGCAGAAATAGCATGGGATGAACCACATCCATCCCCTCTGCCACGGCTCGGGGCGAGGTGTTGCTTCTCACAGGGTCCCCTTGGCTCAGCCTGGGGTTCACATGGCCGCACCATTGGCAAGTGCGTGGTGAAACATTCGAGGTGTTTGTTTGGAAGGTGGGTCCAAACTGCTAAGTTGTAAGCGTGCCGATGCGTTTGTTTTGGCACCAGCAGTTAAGCTGATGGCTGGAGCTAATTCATTAGTCGCCGTACACGTGCAGCACAAGCTTTATTTTAGCCTCAGAATGCATAAACACAAGGCAAACAAAGTTGGAAAGCCTTAAAATTAGGATCCTCAGTTTCTCCACCAGACACATTCCACTAGGTTAAAACAACAACGTACCGTGAACAAAAGGCTTTTTTTTTTTTTTTTTTTTTTCTTGTCCAGGACACCTTGGAGTACAACAACAGAAGGAATTAGGTCAGCTGCTAAAGAGGAGGTTGGATGTCATCAAGTCATAGCACCCCTGGGACACAGGCGGTAGCGCTTTCTGCCTTTTGTCAGCTCATGCAGTTTACTGCTGTGGGAGGAACTCGAGGCAAAAAAACACGGACACAGGATTTGTCCAAACATTGGAAAACTATTTGATGATTAATTACATTTGCTAAGACTGCAATTAGGGTAATGGCTCTGTATTTCTTGTGACAAACCTGATGTCCAGGAGAGGTCAGGAAGGGCTATCCCGTACCACTGCGAAGCGCAGCACTGCTTGTTGGGCTTTCTGTGCCTTTCTTGGCCTGAAGCATCAAATACTTTGGACAGAAAGGCATGATACTAATGGCTGGATGCTGAGTAGCCCAGTGGTAGGATCTAATAATGTGCTGTCTGCTTCCCTGTAATTGCATTTCATTTTCTTTCCAGGTGACCAGTTATTCTTAGGAGCGGCTTTTCAGAGTGGCTAGCAGTGGGGGGCATGCGGCTGGGGTTTGGGTGGACTTCCATAAAAGCTCAGCACCTGAAACACATCCTGCCCTTTGAAAACACTGCTTTTCCTCAGTGTGGCCGGGGTGATGGCAGCGTGCGGGCTGTCCCATTGTGTCTGTGGCATGTATCAAGGCTGCCCCCCCAGTATGCTTCAAGCTTCCTTGTTTTCTTTTCTTCTCCATTACACAACTGCCTAAAAAGCTTCTCGTCTGAATCTGAAGCAGTGTTTGAAAATTCAGTTTTAATTACTAGCACATGAATTTCTGTGACACATGTCCCCGTGGAATGTGGGCATTGCTACTTTAATTTAGAAGCACTGATATCATTGTAACGAGCGTAATACAGACCTCAGACGACATAAGGCTGAAAGAAGAACACAGCTCCTATTCTCTCCCCCTGCAGATTAAAACCTCCCTTAGAGAGTACAGCATTCCTTTGAACAGTGACTGTAAATTTTTATTTATTTATTTATTTTGTGTGTGATTATTATTTCAACAAATCCATACAAAATGTGTTCGGTTTACAAGAAAACAAAAAAATCCTGTTCTTCCTGTCAGTGCTGCAGGCTTATCCTATGCTTCAGAAATCCATCGGATTCCTTCCCTCTCAGATCATCGGCTGCGAGGGTTCTGTAGGACAAATTTATGCCTTGTTTACATTGCACAACAGCACTGTCTTCAGGTTCTGCTCTCAGTGTGCATGCACAACATGGAATCGCATCCAGCTCATTTGCTTTCCCTCTGTTATGTTGTCTCTGAAGAGCCAAGAGGATTAAAAAAAAAAAAGCAGAAAACATTCGCTGCTGTTGTTAAGCCCAGTTCATCTGACTTTAAATAAACAAAGTGATAAATCCATTAGGAAATAAGATGCAACTTTTACAGTTACTCTTCAGGAGAGAGCCATGCCTTCAGGAAGAAAGAGAAATTGAGGAGCTTTATGCCGGAGGCATTTCTGAGAAAGGTAAAGAGGTATGCAAATAGAAATCTAATCTGGTTCTGACGCATGTGCTTGGGCAGAAAGCTATTGTTAGACAAACATGTTGTTCCTGAGCAGCAGAACTAACGAAGCCTGATTTCCTACGGATTCGTGTCCTTTGTCCCACATCTCCCTCCCCTTCACCACAAGAATCCCAGCTTCCCTCGTGCCTCCTGTGGCACCGTCACCACCAAGAGACGACAGGCTCTGGGACAGTCTGGAGCTATAAAAACACTCTCTGGTTGCCAGCACATGGATGCTGCCCGACCAGCTGGGATCCTCTTGCCTTTTCTTCAGACAAGGCAGGAACTTGACTCCCTCTCCCTTGTCCTGCCGCCAAGTTTTATGAAACGTTTGAGAAAAATAATTATGTCTAACATTATCTCTTTTTCCACTTTGGTCAAAATCTGATTTGCCAGAGGGTTACAAAAATGATTAGGTATGGGACAAATACTGATTGCGTAAGTTTTGTTTCCACAGGAAACTAGAAGTTCAGCTACTTCTCTCTTCTTAAAAAACAAAGAAACCCAACAGGGTTAATCAGGAAACTTTCCCACAGTCATTTTCAGCTGCAATGCAGTTTTTGCAAGTTATTGTGACTGACCTGCTATCTCACACTTGAAATTATCATCTGATTTATTTTTTCTAATAAAGAAATCTGTGAAAGCTGCTACAGCTGCTGCTAGCACTGAGATCTGTCATATGGCTAAATATTTCCAGGCCGCTGTAGACTCATTATTGCCCCTTTCCAGAGGAGAACATGCTGCCTCCTCTGTGGTCTGCTCTCTGCGCACCTCTCCATTCCCAGCTCTACGAAAGCTCCATTGGGCTGCATTTGCACGCTGCTTGGACTTTAGACTGCATTGAGCAATAAGCATCATCTGCTCAGAGTGCTCCCTCTGGCACATTTGCTTGAATCATGACCTTATGCTTTGGTTTGGTTGTTTATTCCAGTTTCTTCAATACACACTCCCTCTGCCTCCTCACCAAGCTGCCAGTTCTCTTTCTCCCCGGGAAACCTCCACAGAGATGTAAATAGCTGAGGGCAGGCAAGGTGAAAGCATCCGCCTCCCAAATCGCCTGGCTTCTTCTCCCCACCACACATGACCACCTCAGCCACAGCAGCCGCCCTGGTGGCTGGGGAGAGCAGGATGCGGCCCTTCAGGAGCTGTGGGCAGGTGCCCTTTCACCACAAGCAAACCAAAACCTGGTCTGTGCAGGACCACAGGAGGAGCTGCGGCACAGCAGGGGCTGGCATGGCCAGGCCTGAGCTGGGTGGTGACCAGCAGCTGGGCCTGCTGAAAGGAAAGGGAGCAGAGGTCACTTGTGCCACCAGGAAAGGCTTCCATTCTGTCCATTTCCCCCAAAAGCAGCTGCAATGGCCTATTTCTCTCATTGGGCCAAAGCCAGCTGCTGAAACTCTTCTTCAGGCCTCCAGCAAGTACTAGGATGGTGAGGAACAGCTGAGGCAACTGGGAAGGTGCTCAGGGTGGAAGGGAGCAAGGTGGTGAAAGGAGCTGGGTCCTACCCCTTGGGGCCAAGCGGGGAAGGGAAGGTGCAGATCTCAGAGGGAGGCAGTGGGGCTGGGTGCCGTGAACATAAAACAGAGCGGATCGGTCCTCCCTCACCTTCACCACATGTGATTGTATGTATATATACATACATATAGATATATATGTACATGCATGCTTACCCTTTTCAGCCTTGGGACTTCTGGGAGTGGGACAAAAGATCAGTCAGAGCGTGCTGAGGTAGGCAGCAGCCAGAGTGAAGATTTTTCCTGGGATTTTTCGTCTGCCGAGGACCTAGCAGGAAGGGAGGATAATTGAAGTGCAAATTATCTTTAGCTATAATTAGATGCACATGTACATTAAAAATACCTTTAAAGAAATTTAAAAGATGATTTCAGGATGAACATAAAGCTTAGTGCACTTCAGAATCTAAACATTTCCCCTTTCAAATCTGCGCTGTATAGAGGGGAGTAGCCCATTAGCACTGTCTTGACTTTTACAGTAAATTATCTCAGATGCATTGGCAGAAGATTAGAAGATTGAAAAAAAACTTTAAAATCATATTTTTAAGACTCACTGACATGTTTTTCTGATCTACTGAAATTACCATGGAAAAAAAAAATGCTGACATTGTCCTGATACTTGAACTGTATATAATGTACACACAACTTTGGTAAAAGTTTTCAGCTAGGCAAAAATAACCCCCCCCCCACCCCCAAAAAAAAAAAAAAAAAAACCACAACCATTTCCTTCCAGTTTTTATATAAACCTGGAATGGAGGTAGGTGTCCTATGGACTCCTGGCTTTGGTATTTATCGTAGGTACCACACAGTACAATGTGACCTTGTCTGCTTGTGCCAGTCTTCCAAACAGATTTCTTCTTACTTCTTCTATTGGCGTGCCATTCCAAATATGTAATTCTCTAGTGGTCAGGAGCATGTTTATAGTTTCCATCCTAAATGTACTTATGGGAAGTCTGTGTCTTTTACCTTAGATAATTATCTCCTTTTTTCACATTTGCTTCTAACACTGTACCCTTGAGTGGACTCAAGGGTCAGTTCAGCATTGTTGTTTTTTTTTTATTTGATGGGCTAAATAAGTCAAGTTTCTGTTGACACATCCAGTTTAAATTTGTCCTCTTCACTGGAATCCAAGAAAAGTCCTTTTCTTCCCACCATGAGATTGCTTCTTAATGGCATTATCTTTGCAACTTCTTCAAGTAAGGTTATGTGGAACCTGAAGTCAAGATACATTAGATCTATTGCATTGCTTTTGCCTACAAACTCTGTTATACAGTTCTTATCGAAGAAAGATGGCAAATTAGTCTAGCACAATCTACCCTTGTTAGTATTATACTTCCTTTTCATATGGTTTTCCTCTTGCACCTCCAATTCTTTCCTTTCTATTACTTGAAATGTCTCCCATACTACTGAGGCAGCAATGCACGGTAAATTAAATTGGATGTATGATGAAATGAGCTCAGTAAATCGTAATTGTCATATGGATCAAGATGTAGCTCCTTAAGTCCAGATTGTTAATATTGATCACACACTAAAAAGAACAAAACCAGGCTTCTGGTAGTAGCCTATGTCAGTCCATGGCACCAGCACAAAAAGACAAAGTCTGTGTAATACCTAGCTGCACTTAGCGATATATTTATCAGGCTCTGTCACAAACACTAGTTACATATTCGATGAGCAGTTCCATCGATCTGAGCTCTATGGTAGCAAAGAGACCACAAATAAATAAAAGGCAACCCACGTACAGGTCCCCTGGGACAAGGCTTAAATAGAGCCAATCTATTATGCTGGCTAGCTAGGGACTCATTACCGAATTCACCGCTCTTTGTCTTTGGAAAGGCCAGAATCCATCTAGAGAGAAAAGCCCTTCAGCCCACAGGATCCCAGCAAAAGATTAGAGTCTCTTTTTAATCATTCAGCAGTCCTGTTTCATCCCCATTGCAGAAAAGATTATGCCAAGGCCCATTGTTTCCTATCCTCAGGCAGGCTGGGATCTTGTCTGAGAGGAGAGAATTTTTAAGTGCTTGCAGCCCTGCTAAGTGCCATGAAAGGTAGGCAGGAACCACTCCTCTGCTCTTAAAAGCTGGATTTCCAGGTACAATTATCCCAGTCAGAACTGGAATTTGGAGAGCCCGTCTGAGTGTGGGATGGAGTGAGGCACAAAGGCTGCCTCTCCTCACTGCCCTGGCCCTATATGTGGCTGGATACGAGGAAGCTCCTTTCCCTGCATCCTCCCCAGCAACACAACTGCTGCGCTCTGCGTGTGATGGTTTTACACTGGCATCCTCCTTCCATGTCATCTCCAAACATGAGAAATTCGGCACAGGCCTGTTAAACCATCCTTGCCTACAGAGCTGCTGTCCAAAATTGCCTTGTAACTTAGCAACTAACTTGCTACCTGCTATCACTCACAGGCCTTCTTTAACATTACCATTTCTTGAGATTTTTCATTTCAATACGTGTATGTATTCCAAGTATTTCCCCCCCCCCTTGGTTTCAGTGCTTCCAGAAGCAACTCACTTTTTTTTTTTTTTTTTTCTTCTTCTTCTCTCTCCTGTCTGTAATCTCTCTGCAGTAATTCCTTCTCATGAGCATCCCTAGAGCTCATTCTGACTTGGATGTATCACCACACCACCCAGTCCACCTGTTACTTCAGTAAGGATAATTATCAAGGGGCAACTATCCTTTGGTAGTTTGCAATCAGGCCCCAAACACAGCACGTTAGAACAACATACTTAAGAGATCTAAAAACAAATACCCTCTACCCCTCATGTTGAAGCTATGATTTTCACACCAAGCCTAATGCAGCTTATATAAAATTTCACATATTTGCAGTAAACTGCTTCATTCCATGACAACAGAAAAGCACACACGGTAAACCTCCATTTTCTGGACTAAACACACCTCCACCAGCCATTCAAGGAACACGCAGACACATACTGAAAGGGCAGTTGCTAAAGAAGACTCTCTTGCTGGGTTTTGTCCAAGAGTGAAGAGGGTTAACCTTTATTTACAGTCTGAAGGAACTGGCTTTGCTTGTGTTTTCTTTCACTGTTGCTACAGTCTTATCTACTCGGTATCTTAGATATTTATACAATACACTGACTTCTAGCACCTTGCAATTGTTTTTCCCCTCTGTTTTTACCTGTTTGTACATGATCCTGCGGCTTGTTTTATTCACAGATATTTGAGTACCTCAGGGTCTTGTGGTTTTGCTGGATGTGGTGATGTACTAAGAGTTTATAGAAATATTTAAATTGCTACTTGAAAGACAATTTGTACAAAACTTAAA
This sequence comes from Aythya marila, assembly GCF_965140915.1. Classification (NCBI taxonomy): domain Eukaryota; kingdom Metazoa; phylum Chordata; class Aves; order Anseriformes; family Anatidae; genus Aythya; species Aythya marila. The sequence goes on from NC_139043.1 coordinate 52,111,304, forward strand.
ACAAGCATCAATCAGGAGATTGATCATGAAACCTTAATATAAATGTGTCTTTGACTTCAATGAACAAGTGAAGGCTTGCAAGAGAGCCTTTGGTCGTATTCTAATGCATTGAACATTTTTGTTAAACACATTAAATCCCTCATTAAGACAAAACTGAAAACCAACCCTTCCCTCTTCCAAATCCCTCTACAACCTGAGGGCAAAAGAAGAACTTGAAAACAATGTTGAAAGTACAAACAGCAAATAAAAGAATCCAAAATACATTAGTTAGATGACATATTGAGCATTTGAAGTTTGGAGCTGCAAAGAAAAATACGCTGGGAGTGCCCAAGTTCAGAGCCATGCATTTGATTTGTTAGGCAACAGCAGAAAATGTCTTTTAAAACACAGGCATTTATGAAAACGGGGTACATGGTTACTGTTAAACATTTACCTTCCACAGTGAGCATATTTTTGCGTTGTTAGGTGATGACTGCCACAGTTCTCTCTATCAAACGGGATTAGCTCCCTCAGACATTCCCAACCCCCTGGTTAACTGCACTTTATGAATCATCACATTTATAACCTGTCAGGCGTGGTCTGATACCTTAGGGCAAAATAGGACCCTGTTTAAATGAGACAAGTCAACTACGAAATAACTTAATGCAAAATATACTGTTAAACTTTTCTAAGGTCTTGGGTGCATTTTTACTGAATGGCCAAAAGAGAATTATAACTGACTGTAGCTTTTTTTTGAGAGCAGTGGTCATGGGTATCCCCAAATCAAATTACCAAAAGTTAAACAAGCCACGTAAAGAAGCATGCAGCAATGCATTGACTAGAACACGGCTAGGAGGATTAAAAAAAAATCAACTTAGAAGCTTCTAAAAAGGCTTAATTTTTGAACAAGGCTCCTTTTTTAAAGGAAACAGTTAAAATCGCAAGATCTTGCAAGAATTTTCCTAAGAAATTCTGGGAGTATGAATCTTACTTTGTATTTTTCCCCAACTTTCATAGCATTTCATCTTCTTAAAAGCTTCCTGTGATCCAGTGCTTCAGAACAGTACTGCAATAAAACACACGGGACAAGGTCACTATATTAAATACTAAACGAATACTCTACAAACAACATCATGTGCACTAGACATGACAGTGTCACCTGTACATCATCAGTGATTAGCTTATTTAGTGCAGGCTCATGCCTGTAGATTTACTTGGGCTTTGAAAGCTCTCTGAAAAGTTCAGCAGCTCAGACAACAAGGTGGATCAGTGCCCAGGCCCAGCTAGCAGCTGAGGAAATCAAAGGAGCCCCGTGTGTAAATCACAAGGCATTAGAACTGACTTGTTTGAAAGCCATAATATTAAAGATTTATGAAAATCTCCAGCCACACTCTGGGTCTGGTTGTGGTAGGTAGTCTTTAAAAGGCCCTTCTGAAGCAGCCTTTGTACTTACTTGTTTCTTGCATCAATAGAACTTCATAAATATATACTTGGTACACATTTGCCATAATAAAACAGATCCTGGGTACAGACACGAGAATGGTAGTGACGCAAATTAATCCAGACAAAACCACAATCAAAAGCAGCATACTTAAAGAGTTTTCTATTCATGAGGTAACCTGCATTGCAGACAGTCCTACATAAGAGGACTGCATGATTTCTAACAATTGAGAAGGACCAGAGCGTGCTGGAGATTAAAATACAAATCATGAGCTCAACTTTTCACACTGAGAAACCTGTCCTGCCTCCCTTCCCACACCCTGCCAAGATAACTATTACTCACACTATTGGTTCTGAGACAAACTCTGGAGCCCTGTACACAAGCTTGTTTTGATCAAATTCGATTGCCTGCAGTTAAGTATGCTGTTATTATATTCACGTACCATGCAGTTCTGTTTAAAGTTATCAGAACATGTGCCACTTAACATTTAAGAAAATTAAGAAATACACCCTTCTTTTATCTCACTACATTTTTATTCAGACAGCAAGAAGAAACTATTCACAAGGCTTGAACCAAGCTGATACAATTCAGACTACAGCGGGGCACCCAGTGAACTTCTGAGAGCTTGACAGGGTGCATAAAGGAACAGCACAGGGAGACAGGGCATTTGAAATGTTACAACACATTAACACTCATAACTACAGGCATAAACATTGGCCCAGGACTGCTATTTGCATCAATACTTTATTACTCATTTCCAGTTTTTGATAACAGTAAGGTATCCTCCCAAGAAAACTGCTATCTTTTCTTGGAATGGAGAGAATTCAAAGGAACGCTACGCAAACACTGCTATTTTCCCTCTGTGATCTCTATCTAGTTACAAAACTGCACATTAAGGATTAGGGGAGTGTTCTGACCTAGAATTTAAGTCTAAAAGAAAGCATCAACACTATTGCTTTAAAACATGTGCTAACAGGGTTAAAAGAAAGTAATTTAAAAAATCATGTTTTAAGCCAAAGGAAGCTTCTTAACAAAGACACAGCAGGTTCTCCATCTCCAGTAGTGTATACATTTGCTTCTGATTAAAGTGAACCCCCATATTCCAGGCACAGTTGATCGCAAACTGATAACTCTTATTTATGGGCTAAACAAATTAATTATTCAAGCAGTGAGCTTTAGTCTTAAACAAACAATAACAAAAAAAGACAGACCACAACTAAAGGGCTCATCAATTCGAAGAGAAAGGTAGAGGAATAGCAATTTAAAGGAAAGTGCTGTCAAACTAATCAGTAAATAAATAATTTCTGCATACAGCTTTTCCCAATACACAAAAACTTTTTTTTTTTTTTTTTTTTTTTAATTTTACAGTGTACTTACTCTTTGAAAAGAGGCTGTGTGTGGCAGTTTTGTAAAATAGTGAATTGTATTCCACAGCTTTGATTATTTTCAAAATCATACTGAAGATAATCCACTTAATTAGTGGAAACTCAGTGGAAGATGCAAAAGCAAACTTTGCTCACACCTTGCAACTAGCAGGTTAAAGGAACAAGTCACAGGAATTGAGCTAACTGCAGAAAACAAAACACACCAAAAGCAAGGAAACAGTTTTCATGTGCCAGGTCTACAGATGGCAGCAAGGGTATGAAGAAAAAAGAAAAGCCATTTTTCACTGAAGTAGTATGTGTAAGACAAAATACACAGGAAGCAGGTAAAAGTATGCTTTCTTCAAAGTCAGTAGGAGCTGTAAAAAAGTACAAGGAGGTAGGATTTCACGTTTATGAAGGGTTCAGTTAAATGGATATTTACTACCAGAATAAGGCTTATAAAAGAAGTATTGAAATTAGTATGCAAAACACTCATGTGTAGAAAAAAAAAAAAAAACACAAAGCAGACTTCATACCTACATTAAAAATAAGTCTTTATTTGTCAGCTCATGTTTTTAAGAATAACTCTTCGATATTCTGGGAAATGAATGATGCAATCAGCACCTGCAGTAGAGAAAGGGCTAAGCAGCATGTGATTTAACAGCAATAACTGTCAGTAACAGTTTAGTGAAAGTAAACACTTCAGTTAATACCAGTAAATTGGAGATGGCTCCCTCACAGGTTGTTACTGAAAACAAGAGGTAAAGCAAGACAGGAAAGCAGTTAAATTCCATATATTCTCACTAATATATTACAAATAAATACAGTTTTGTAAGACCTCTGGATCTCTTAGATGTTCTACAAAACACAAGGAACCTTTAGGATCAACTTCAGGTTTTTAAACAGTACTTTTCACATTTTTTTGAAATTCTTTGAAAAATCAAAATCTGAAACCAGAGAACCAAAAGTATTTCTGTACCATCTAATTGCTTCTGATACTAAACACTATAAAGCATGATGCAGAAAAAGTATTACAGGAAAAAAAATGGGAAGAGTACCAACTAAGGTCTCCTAGTGATCATTTGACACTCACTGTTGCTTTCCAAGAGATATTTAGCAGTACCCTGATGTATTTGCTTCCCACCTGTAACAAAACTTAGCCTTTGTAAGCTAGGAAATAACAATTATTTTCTAATTGTGTTTTTGTTTTTTTCCTGAAAAACATATTAAAGTCATTGCTTGTTTGAAACACACCAGAAAGTGCTATTTTTCTGACTTTGCTAAGAATTACTTAAGCGACTATTTATCAGATGCTCAGGCATACAGGTAAAGATGTAAAGATTTCACAGACACTGTTCTGTGAAGATAGGAATCAAGATATTCCTAAAATTAAGTTATAGATTCTCTATTTGAGAACGTGTCAAGTCCGATACAAAAAAAATATATATATATTGTTCTGTTTTTGTTTTTTAATAAAAAAAGTGAAAATCTGGAATATAGATTAATTCAATTTAGAGAGTTTGTTAGGTTAGCACAAGGAAAACTATTATCGTGAAATAGCCATCTATACCAACTTTTCTTTCCTTTTCAGTGTTATAGTGGTTGTTGACTTTGCTAATTCTTAGCTTTCAAAGTCTCACTAACAGTGAATTACCTTTAAAAAAATATCAAAAGATTGCAAATTCATTTAAGAAGTTTCATTAATAATGAAAACTCAGCATAACTCTACGAAATATCCAAAATTCTTTATTTCAGGCCAGTACAGTATTGTTACAGGCATCCATCTCTTCCTCCTCACTTAGATACAATCCAAGTTGGCACTCCCAACCACCAAGAAAGTTAAATGGTTACTTAGATGGTTACTAGATTACAGGCACAAAGTAGGCAAACAGCTTTACTTTCAAAAAGCAAAGCCATGACTGTGCTCTAACAGCATTTGTTACTAGTGCATATGTTGTTCTCCTCTCCTAAGAGGCAAGGTTAGGAAATTTCACTTAATGGAAGGAGCACAGATGACAGCCCTGTTAATAAACCCGTTGTTTCATCAGTAGAGGAATGATGTACGTATCTGGATACACTGGACACTTCCCTTCATAGCTTTCAGTTGCATTTACTAGTACACATGGGCTTGCACAGAATGAGATTAAATATCCTTTTAGTCTTCATTACTGCTTTCATTGTTATAATCACTACCAAAGTTCCACATTTGAAGAACCACGATTTTTTTTCCTGAAATAAAACAAGAAGAGCAAACAAACAAAAACCAGAGTATTGCAATTCCCTCATGTATGACAGTGCTTCATAACTACCAGCTAAACATCTTTTCCCTATCTAGAAACATTTTCCATAAAGGAAGCAGCACCAGAGACAGTTTGTATCATTTAACCATAAGAATAACAGTGGTGTATTTTACTGCATTTCAAACCTCCAGTTACAGTGGTTAACAGTTAGCATATGGAATGAGTATCAGATTTTTAATATGTACCAAAGGCCAGTTAGTAAAAACAAGTAAACAAACAAACAAACCACTCTACAAATATATTACAAACAAAACTAGCAGAAAATACTGCTATCGTGAAAGATGATTGACTGAATGGTCATCTGAAAAACAAGCTGATGACTCTATTATTATAAAAATAGCAAGACAAATGTTCGATCATAACATCTGTATGAACAAGTAAGAAGTAAGCGTGATTCTGTGAACACAAATCTTATTTACACAAGAGTGTCTCCGAGCCACAAAATGTAGTTTCCGTTTTATGTTAATAATCATAATTCCAGTCCGATACATGCAGTTGACACCGGTAAGCATGTCTAAATAGGCAACAAAACGTAACTCCTGCAAATTCTTCTCTACAGCATGCAGCCCTATATGACTGGTATGAATGCCCGTCTTTATGTGGCATTTCAACAGCAAGGTGTACTGCAGTTGAGAGTGAAGGGAAACAGCAGAAGTGCTTACACCATGCTTTGATCAGAGGTAACTTTCAAAATATGCACAACATATGTACAATTTGATCCTAGGCACGTCTTTGGTTACATTCTCAATATAGTCTGCTTCACAGAAAAATACATAAAAACATTCAAGACTTGGTTGAAGTCCAGGCAAAGATAAAAAGTTCTTTGTTTTCAGAAAGCACGACAGTAGAAGTCCCTTTAAATTGATGCTTTATTATATCCATAAACGATAAAATCCCAGTGCTACTGTAAGGCATGTAAATACTGAACCTGAAAGAAAATAAAAGCAAGAAAGAAAACAGAGACAATGAATCATTAGCTCTTAGAACACTTCTACAGAAAACTAAGTATACAACGGGCTACAATATTAAAGGTGTAATTGCTACTCCTTCCCAATGTCAGAAAATACAGTTTTTAATTTACAGAACACAATTTCAAGGCAGAGGGGCACAAAAATGATGAAGGAAGAAAAGAGGATGCAGGAAAAATGGCCTGGAAGACTCAAAAGATTGGAAAAACACCTTAGTTGCTTACCTTTTAAAAAAAAAACAAACAACAAAACACCCTCAATTTGGCAAGTTACAGATGTAAAATGAAGAACTGAATAACAGGATTATTAAATCACAGTCAAGTATTCACACAAATACATGCAAACTAATGAGGCTTATTGATTTGTATTTTTAAATTCCTATTGAATTACATCAACTTTTGGTTTCTAGATATACACACGATTTTTGCCATTGTCTGCAAACAGTAGCACTTGAAGTAAGTTTGTGTTTTATGTATTTGGTTTTACTTCCATGTGGAATTCAATACTTTTTTGAATAGAGATAGTGGGGAAAAGAACTTCCTCTCATTTTAATAAATTGCCTTTTATTTTCCAGTAATGGTTCACTGTAAAAGAATATCCCTGATGTACAGTACTATGAATAGACATGATAGTCCTTATGATAAAACCTATTGTGAAAGAATAATCAAAAAGTCTAAATCAGAAGAATAACTTCTACTGTTAACTTGTTCATTTAATAGCACTGCATACGCAGCTGAAAAATGTCAAAATATTGAATTTACCTAGAGCAATAATGTATTTTTTCTAACATACATGCCTGAAAAATGAGCACTTAAGGAATGTGATAATGAACAGTCAAAAAGCCAGAATTGTTCCATTTTGTAGACAGAGCTCCAACAAAAGCCCTAGAAACACATGCAGCAGGCTGCTTTTATAAAATAAGTCAGGCATACATGAACTTTTTGACCGTTATTGACAGCCAGTCTTTTAGATTTCTCACACACATTATTATTACAGTATAAAGAAAGTGAAAAGCACACAGCCCATGCAAAATGAAGCTGCAAATCACAGAAAACTTTCTCTAAGTTAAGTACACAAATAACCTTGCTGATATCAACTGTGACTACTTCAAGAATTTTATTTGAATTAGGGCCTTCGTGAATACCGTCAATTGAAAGTTTGCAAAAATGCTGTTAGGCTTAATAGTTTCAACATCAGATTCCTTACCTGCCAAGTACTTAATGTTATCGAGTTTGTGTGATTCAAGCATTGTTTTTAGATCTGCAACTTCTGTGTCTATTTTTCTGTCTGTTTGGGTCAGAGCTCGATCTTGTTGTGCATGCTGGAAAACAAAGCAACAAACATAAACGATTTTAACAGTTCTGAGTTAATTTAGAAATGTAACCCATTCTTTTAAGTTGCATTTCTGACCTCTCCTTAAATGTATGTTAATGAAATAATTTGCATTCAAAGCAAACAAGTTCCTTCCTGGCTTATTATATCCATGAAATTGAAAAATTTGGTGAACTTGGTAAACTTACATGACTACTTGCTTCCTAACATGTAATCTAGAAAGGGGCAGAACTGGATGCCTTCTTCTCTCAATCTAGCAGCATAATCATTAACTTTAATCTGTCACTTGGCCCACAGATGTTCAAGTCACTGCTCAATTATAATAGCTATTGAGATGTCTAAGAGCCTCTTGTGACAGAAACATACTGGAGCATGAAAATTTATGGATCATTAGAAATACTAAGAATTGGTCTTCTGATGTATAAAGCGTGCCTTCATCTTCCAATGAATTCTACCACTAAAACAGCGATAGACAGACTTCAGAATCTGATTATGACAGAAGAACAAACGTCTATGAAAGAAATGGGATGGAGTTATTACTCAGAGAAGACTGAAAGACAAGACTTTTTAACTCAGATCAACACCTTCTGTGGTGCTGATATTTTCAAATCAGCACTACTGAAACATTTTCAATCAGTTAATGATTTGTTAATGATTTACTGCTAGACTTCTTCCGATGGCTAATTCCTGATAGTAAAGAAATAAAACAAAATGAAGACGAAGAGCTTAGTAAAAGCCTCCCCCTAAAATGAAGCCAAATCAATCTAGCAGTGTGTCACACTGAACATGGAAAAAATCATTGATTTCAGAAGAACTAACGTAAAATTCTGTCTAGAGAAAATACTACATGCATGAAGTTTCAAAACAAACTGACCATTGAACAGTTTATATAGACACAGAGGAAACCTATTAATATATATGAAAGCCTTTTTATTCTGTAGACACTTCAGTCAGCTGTACTAATATGGAAGCGCACGGGGAAATAATAAATCTCAATGACATTTTGTACATGAAAGTGTCTAAGCACATGAGCAACTTCACAAAGAATACCTGGTCTATAACATGAGCATAAAAAGCTTTTTTTATACGATTAGCTACCAAGTCCTTACCAATTCCACTATTTCTGTCCTCATTTCAAGTAGTTTTCTTTCATTGAGTGAATACTGGAAAGGGGAAAAAAGAAAGAAAAGTAAACATGATATTGTCTTTAAACCTTTTCCCCCCATTTAAATGTGTATTGCTTGGTTTCCAAGTTCTGTAAAAATAAAAAAAATGGATCTGAAAAAGAATGTTGTCTGACAACACTTGAGAAAGTGTATTGTAGGATGACTGTTGTCATCCCACAAAGCAGAATTCAGACAGGTTTTCAGCCACTCTTCTGAACTGCAAAGTGCAACAAGTCCAAGACAATCATCATCTGCAACACTGATATACATTAATAATGGTAGAATGCAATGGTTCCTGTCCACTACTGGAGCAATTCAATTATTCATAGGACAGCTGCTAAACCAGTCTACAGTGCGGAGTATTAAGGTCATCGGGCTCCCATCTCAGAATGCTCAGTTACACAGCAATAACCTCATCTGTTGACATTCCCACATGGAAAGTCACTTTATTTTTCCTCCAGTCTGGAAGCGTATTCCACCTTAATATTAAACTCAGATTAATCTATGTAAATGCCTCAGCATTGAAAAAAACTCTCCAGCATCTCCAGTATCTACAGCAATATTTGGACTTCTGACTGATCTAAAGATCAAGAAATAGCACAAGGCTACAAATGTGGAAAAGAAGAGACAAATAATAGCATTTCTACAATTCATTAAACATTTTTTTTGCTAAATTCTACAGATTGAAAAGGACAAGGAAAAAAAAATGAAATTTATATTTATGTAAAATGTCTAAAAGTGGTAAGATGGCAAAACTTATAAAAGAATAATTTAAAATCAGGTTTGAAATAAAATTTCACGTAAGAACAATGCCTCGTTAATAAACTGGTCATCACTATCAAAAATAGTAGTATATTTAAAATAAACAGTGTAATGGATTGAAATAATTTCTGTTTAAATAGATGTTGTTGGCCAAATAGACTTCTTTTTTAGAATAATTTATACTCTGCAAACATCTTTCTTGATGTCCATATTCATTCAAATTTGCCTTGGGGCTAGAGCTCCCTAGGTCGAACACAGGGATTTCAAATTGCACTTTAAGAAAGTGAAATACACCCTTTTCCTACGAAGAATCAACACAAATCTGTAATAACACAAGTACAGAAAGAGGAAAGGCAAGGTTAACCCCACCCTGAAATTAAACAGGGAGATTTCCCCTTAAGTCCACATGTTTTTCCACAATGCAGAGAAAATTCAGTTCTGTCAGATGCATCTTGATATTTTTAAACAGCCAGCTTAGAGGCACTGCGATGCATGAACAATATGAATATAAATAGAAATCTGTACTGTACTTCAAGTTTCTAAATTGCATCTATATCATTGCAGATATAAATCAGGGCACAAGCAGATGTGCATTAAGCAACAAAGAATTCACTAGGAAATGTAAAGTGGAACTAACTTATTCAGATAAAGCATTTGCAGTTCAAAACATTAAAAACACTGACATCAGTGTTGACAAATTAAGATATTCTCCTTCAGATTTTAGTCCAAGCAGAACTGAAACATAAGAACTTTTTACTTAAAGTAAATAGTTAAGTCAATTTAGACTTAGGACATTTCTCTTCTGAATAATAGTTCTGTAAGAATGCATAGTAAACTTCAATAATCTGAGTCTTATTCTCACAAAGACAGACATTCAGTCTTAAGTCACGTTAGCATCCAAGTAAATATAGTGATGCTCTACTACAGAAAATACTGGATTATGTTCTTCTCCCCAGTTCAGCATATATGCTGCAACCTGCCCCATATCTGTCTGCATTTTCCTTTTCTGTTCATGCATGACAAAGCTGGCAATTAAAGTAGGGGAGTGCTGGGAGTAAGAGTAGTTTTGAAGGAAACTATGAAACTGTAGTTGCATGACAGACTAAGTTAATCAACTTTCTTAAAAGAAAATTCACAGCTGCAAGGCTTGCTTTTTCTGGGAGGCAGTTGAAGTGATGCAGTATTATAAGCAACAAAGTCCAGATTTCAGGGTTCTACATAAATATACAAAGAAATGGTAGTACCTAATTCATCACCTGTGAAACGTGTTTAAATAGTTTTTTTGAAGCCCAAAGTATTTCAAAGCTTTGGATCCACACAGTTCTGTATGAAGTTGTTCAAAACAAACAAACAAACAAAAAAAAAAAAACACACAACCACCAGCATAAAGTATTGATCTTTAAAAATGGACCTTATCTGCTCCACTTGTATTTTATTCAAGCATATACCAGGGGATAACAGGCTGTTAGTCATTATACTCATTCACCAACTCAACTGTTACCTGAACTGATCACTATGAATAACTTCAAGGGGCACACACAAAAGTTAGATGACTTCTACTTTAACAGTTCTTATTGCCTAGACCGCAGATGAATATTACTTCACTATGCACTTGTGATAATAGGACTGAATAAGAAATACAATTTGCAGTAAAGTGCTACTGAAAAATCTTTCAATTTAGATTATGCAATTTGAGATCCTAAAAGCTATTCAAGAGATCTACGGGAATAGATTTCTATTTAGACTGCTACATATAGTGCAAAAACTTATCTTCTAGTTTTTCCTCTAAGTTACTCTAATTAAAGAGGATGTAAATTCAGCTCTACCAGATATTTCAAAGTTTAAAAGAACCCAAATCTTTAAAACAACCCTAATCAGTATCAATTACAATAAAAACCAATCCCAACTATTTTCACAATAGGTAATGCCTGACAAACTAGCCACACTGAATTCTCTAGCTATAGGGAAATAATACATCTTCAGTGATGACAAGTGTAATGAAACGTGGGTGCTTAATTCAGTGTGAAAATAGAGCTATACTAACAACATGAAAAAATCTCCATGTGGCTAGTCAGCATATTTAAATACAAAAATCTATTGTATTTAAATGTAGTACACTGATATTAAATCAGTATCAAGAGACAGACATACAAAAGCCAAACAATACTACTACACCTTGTACTATAGAAACTTAAGGATGAGTAATGTGGATTAACAGTATCTTGAAAACAAACAACACTACAGATTAATATCAAAATCACATTCTTACCCAAATTAGGAGACTATTCAATGTTTGGATTCTTCTAGAAGAATGCAAATAAAACTTACCAATTCTTTTACTCTGCTCTTTTCTAGGTTTAGGTTCAACTTGTTATCTGCTCGCACTTTAGTAATTTCATCCTAATGGGGAAAAAAATTATGAAGCAGTGAGCATGAATTTCTATTTATTCATGAGCAAAATAAGTTAGGAAAATATATTGTGCTTTCTTTAATTAGAGAGCAGATTGATTCCCAAGACACGTAGTGTGCATCTTCTTCCAAAGTACAAATGTTCCAACCTTCCCCCATGAAAACACTCATGTTCTGTAGTATGAACTCATTCTCACTGGAATGAGTCAAAAACTAAACTGCTTTTACACCAGAACACTGAAAACAGCAGCTGATTGAGAGCACATCCTTCTACAAGTGCTGCTAGGAATGTGTCATATCCCATGACTCACTGATTTCAGAAATCCATGCCTAAGTACACTTGTAAGAGGGACTTCTGTGAAGGAATCTTGATGCTCAAGATAATGTTATAAAGCAGTTTCCAACTTTGCAATTTTGAAGAAAATCTGTTTCTAAAGACTATATCTAGGGCTTTCAGAAAAAAAAGAAAAAAAAAAAAGCTACAGGTTTAGAACTCAGAAAACGTTTATTGTATTATAAACTTCTGACTTTTTACACTACCATTAAATTATATACTTCATGGATAGCTCTAAGTGATTCCTATTTCTCGCAGTGACAGCTGCCACTTTAATGCAACCTCCCAGCAGGAATTCCAGCCAGCTGACGGTTTGTCATGAGGCAAACCGCTGATCTAACGAATGTGTGGGAGAAGCAAGAGTTTGATGATGCTCTGGGATATTCTACAGTTTAAAAACAAGCAAGCATCTCTCAAGTAGACCAATGTCAGCTAGTCAAGACTTCATTAAATCAGGATGAACAATAATCACACTGTTTCTGTGCTAGAATTTTTGAACTTTAACTGTGTTGTAATTAGATGTCATTACAGCACGTGTTACAATTCAATGAAATTGAGAAGTCTGAAATATTTTTTTCCTTCATTTTTTACAACATTGTGTCATTCTGTCTTTCAGATGAAAAAGTATGAGCAAATGTAATTACTGCAAGGGCAAATCATTTTATATTTCCAGATAAAAGTTAAATTTAAGATATCTTGCTTTAAAAAAGATGACAGATCCTTCATATTCTACCATTGAATATACTAACTCAGCTTATTTTTTACTTGCATAGAAATAAGTTACAAGTCAAAAATCAGATACCAACCATTTTAAAAAATGGTATACTGAAAGCCTAGATGCATTAAGTATTTCACAGCATTATATAAAACACGTGAGACTAGCCCTGAGAAATTTATTCTCCTTTTGGAGTTAACATAGCAAAGAAGAATTGAAGATAATAGGGAAGAAATGACAAGGAGGGCACTACACTTAACTTGATCACATTGTCAGCTAACTTGACAAGACAATGTTTTGACAGTTTCACTGGCAAATCCTATGGTAGGAAAGGTGCTCCATCCTCCCAGGTAAGAAGGCTATCACAGGAAGAAACAACATTTCTGAAGTAAGAGGACCATATTCCCTATGAACAGTTAAGAGTTACCTGGTTTCCAATCTTAATGCTTTTTGCAAGAATTTTTTCTTTCTGCGTAAAAGCTGCATATGACTACACACTCGTCTAAATTTTGAGACTTAAGCTAAGGCTTTGAGACAATCTTGATTTTGACGTTAGAAAGCTATTTGGAATGTTACTCAGGAGAGGAAAAAAAAAGAACAAAAGCAGCATTGATCTTTAAACCTAGTAAGAATAAGAACCTGTAGATAATTCCTAGATAAGTTTCCTCCAAAGAGTCTGCTTTCTTGCTAAGGTTATTTGTTCCCAAACAAATGGGACCAAACATAATGGCACCAAACTTAGTGGCTTAAAGAAGTCATTTGAAAACTATTTTAAGTTCTGAACAGCTAACAGAAAAATCTTCAGGAAAAGAGAAATACTGTAACCCATTATTAAGTGCTGTAATTTTGAAATTGTGTTGCATTTTGAATACGATAACCAGCCCTAAACACAGGGCTGGTTAAATCACTCAGCCTTAATCATGATGTGCCAGCTACCTACTTTCTGAGTCTGAGTTAAGGAAAAAGTATTCAGATAATTTTTTTCTTCACCACTTAGTGATGATTTGTTTACAGTTGTCACCATTAATTAAATATGCATGAAATTGACCTTGCTGCAGCCCATACTGTACCATCAATTGCTGTTTCAGTGTCCTATATATCACAACAGTCAAGCACAAATTTTAGAATAAGACGCTAAGAGAAACAATTACTTTTAAAGCAAACCAGACGGATATTAATTCTTAATTATATTGGTAGAGCATCTTACCATGACTTGCTTCTTTATCTGCTGGAGTTCAAGTTTTATTTTCTGGGAAAATAAAAAAATGTACACTTCTATTATTGCATACAAACAACCTCAATCTAGAAATACTAATGAATGTGCACCTAATACTAATGAATGTAGGAAAAACTACAATGCATCATGTGAAAAGGAAGGCAGAATGAACATGGTTTTATTATCTATATCCTCAGTACACGTGTAGATATATCCACACATACACAGATGCACAATCACTCATTACTACAGATTTCCAACCAGCAACACAAGACAGAAGCTAACAGTGCTCCACAGCAGTAAAGGTGGCCAAATGCATAGGAAGTTTTAGTAAAGAGTAAACACAGACAAAGGTAAATGATTATTCCCCCATATCTAGCATTTTTGAGTCTGCATCGAGCTGTGTCCAGCTTTAGGCTCTCCCTGGTACGAGACAGATGTTGACATGCTGGAGCAAGACGAGCTGAGAGCCACCGAGATGATGGGAGGCTGGAGCACACAAGGTAGGTGTGGACAGCAGGGAGAAGCAGAGGGGTTTGCTCAGCCTCAAGAAGAGGCAGCCTCATGGCAATCATACTGCGGCCAGCAACTCCCCCCATGGTCTCTAAAGGTCCCTTCCAACCCAGTTTATTCTATCACTTTCTCTCTTTCAAAAGACATGTGAAATAGGAATAGTAGTAGTTGTAGTGGATTATCTGTTTTGTTTCCTTCAATTGTGCATGAACTAGCAACCTGCAAGGATCTACAAGGATCTCTTTTGCCTGTCTTGTTCTGTGTGTATTCAGTTAGCTATGAGTTGATGAAATAACATGTGACCCGACTCTCCTCTTGCCGTATGTTCTCACTATCACCTTCTTTTTTGGCTAAATATAGTCAAAACATGAGATCATGTTAAAGAGTTGAAAAAAATAATAATCACAGAATCCCAGAAACGTTGAACTGAGATTGGACCTCCAAAGATCATCCTGTCCAACCCCTTGCTCGAAGCAGGGACAACTAGAGCAGGCTGCTCAAGGCCATGTCCAGTTGGGTTTTGATTATCTCCAGGATAGGGACTTCACAGCCTCCCCAAGTATCTCATTCCAGCGTTCAACCAACCTTACAGTAAAAAAGGTTTTTCTTACGTTCAAACAGAATTTCCTGCATTTCAATCTGGGCCAGTTATCTATTTTTCTGCCACTGGACACCAGTGGAAAAATCTTCTCCATCTTTACTATACCGTCCTTTCAAATATTTGTACACACTGATGAGACCCTACTCTTTTTCTAAGCCAAGCATTCCCAGCTCTTGCAGCTATTTCCACAGAATGCTGTGTTGCCATCTGGAGGGACCTTAACAGTCTGGTGGGTCAGCCACTCCTCCCAGCCTTGCAGCACCTGCAAACTTGCCAAGGTTGCGCTCTGCCCCTTCATGAGGTCATCAACGAAGGTGTTTAACCGTATTAGCACTCAAGTAGACCTCCTGGGTACAAAACTCTTCTTTACATCATTAGAAAAAATAAGCAAGTGCTAGAATTCCAAAATACTGATCTTTACCTCATTTTCTGAACGGAGTGCTGAAAATTCACTTTTCTCCAAAATAATCATGTCCTTTTTCACTGCACCAATGTGGGACATTACTTGCTGAAGAGCGATCTCCTTTAAAAGAAGAAAGAAAAGCCTCAGAACATACAACCACAATGCTTTTTCTCAGATGCGCATGCAAATACAATGGGGTATTCTGGTACTCTAAAATTTGTAACCCTGAAACTTTAGAAATTATCTCCGTTTCAAAAGACAAGATAAATTAAGCGAGAGTGACAAAATAAGTGAGTTATGCTCACATGTTAGTAACGTTTGAAAAAAAAAAATCAGCGGTACTAACATGGGTCAAAATAGTTCAATTAATAGCATAGAAAATAGTTTCTTCCAAGTATTCAAATTCTTAAGCTAGGAAGGGCATTAGGGACAGAGATGTCCATGTGCTAAATGAGGAAAGCTGACTTTCAGGCCAAGACTCCCCAGTGCAACCATGCTCTTTCGTAATTGCCCTCTGTTCCACCTCCCCCTGCATGAAGGCTCACCCTGCTTCCCTACTCAGCTAACCAAAATCATGCACTATATTCATACTTTAAAATGCTCTTCTCAGTCTTTTATACCAAACTGACAGAAGAAAAACAAGCATCCTCCACATCTTTAGAAGATGGATAGGTCTCTCTGTAGACATTTTTCTAGATCCTATGCTATCCACTTGCAAACAGGGACTCCTTTTTCTTCTCTGAACATCCACCTCTAAAAAGTAGGCCCTTGCTTTTGATTCTGGACTAACACCCTTACAAATCTGACAGTGCACTCTAACTTCACTTTTGTCAGGTAATGCTATTTTAATTTATGGCATAGTATTTCTAAGTGGCATCTGGAGACGCCTCACTAGCCTACCTGACTACAGCACTGGAAAAAAACAATGGGTCAGTATGCTGGATTTACCAGAAAAAGAGTACTGCCATAGATGCCTTTTCTCTTATTCTATGAAGTGCCCATCATTCTCTCCACGCTTGACTGAACCCAATAAAATAGAGAACAGCTTCTTCCATATTCTATCTCTTCCTCATCTAAATACATACACACATATTTATTGTGAAGGCTTTAATCTGTTTAGTGTAATGCTTCAGCTTTTACATATCCAGCTTTGGGCTAATGGCAACAGCTACACCTGCAGTTTTTCAAACCCTCTTCCAATTCTTCATTCTCTTGTGGCATAAGCCCTTATGCATTCAGACTGTAACAAACTACAGGTTTGTCATGTTACTCAGGACTCAGGGCAACACACATACTTCCTGAGCATGCCATACAAACTTGTACATGGAGGTAAAGACGCAATGATTGCTTATCATAAAACGCAACCAACCATGGGGGAAAGGTTCCCTTTAACATTGTATTCTTTGATCTGCTGTGGAACAAATTCAGTACAGGAAGAAGTGCTTTAATATCTGCTTTGCCTGGAATCTAAGAGCTAGAAAAGAGGGGCTGAAGCCTCGCTGGGTGGAAGATGGTGCAAAATCTACTCTTTAAAGAGACGGTCCAGTGCAGAGGTTATTATACCACAAAGACAGCAGCTGCAGTTTTCTCTTGTTTAAGATGATGACCCAGTCACTACAAAATGAGTTAAGAGTCTATGTTTGGAAAGTGACTTGAGGCTCTGAATCCCAGCCTCACAGAGCAGCCTAAGAGGTGGTATTTTAGCTATGTTGCTTGTCAGCATGGTCGGCTTGACTAGCTTACACGTCAGGGAATTCCTCACAGGTAAAACCACCATTCCCTCAATGCTAACAACTCAGTTCAAGTCTATGAAATTTTCTGGTAGCCAGGAATCTCTGTAGATACTCAGCATTATTGTTCTATATCCAAGCAAATTTTCTTCACTTCCACCAAGATGTATACATGCTGGGTGGGTTTAGAAGATACCACAAACAATGTATACAAAGGAAACTGACAGCTTGCAATAGCAGCATCTAAAATAGACTGTTCCTATATGTTACCAGTATATAAAATTATACCAACCACACCCTAAAAGACATCATAAAGAAACAACTGAATTCTAATACAATATGAATATTATGACAGAAAGATAAATCAAGAAAGACCACATAACTGCATGGTAAATGATAGACAAAATCTTTATGTTGTTGCTACAGATCTAGACAAGAATATACGTAGTAGCCATAACTATTCAAATCCACGCATTGAGTACCTCCTATGTCTGTGTAAAATCCTTCTCAGCAATTCTATTTCAGGCTACAGTAAGACTGAAAACAAAAAACTATCTGTGGATCGTGCACCAACTCACAGTTCCTTAGTTTCGAGGTCCATCACAACACTGGTAAGTATTTGTGAAATTCAAGACAAAACTCAATACCCAATAGGGACATTTGTTCTTCACTTTTAAACTTTTAAAATCCAGTGTCTAACAGTGAATAATACTAGCAATGCGTATTTCATTAGCAGACGTGCCAGATTTCAGTTGACTTTAACCCCACAACTTCTTTGAGCTGACCTGCTGTACTTTGGTCACCATGTCCTTGTAGATCATATCCAGGTTGGTGTTCATGATTTTCACTAATGCAGATACGATCACCTCCGACTGCTGGGTAGTGAACCCTGAGCAAGACAAAACATAGCAAGATTCATATACCAACATCCAGACAGCTTATGAAAATACCACCTTCTAATACTCATAATGAGGTTAAAAAAAAAAAAATCAGCCATAAAAGGTAAAAAGAACATATTTCTCTCCACGTAACACTAGCAAAAGAACGCAACCAGGCAGTACACCCAATCTCCTCCACCCCAGAATGACATCTGTGACGTTATATAGCTACTTCTGTAGTACAGCACCATTATAGCACCATTACAATACCAGCAAGAGAAGTGCTGAAAGTTTTTCTAAAAGTATTATGCAGTGTCATCTCTCACGTGGTTATTTCTACCAACAAGAATCCTGGCCTTCAAAAGCCAATACCTACTTTTAGTATCCCTACGTATACCACTGACAATATGCAAATCCCAGCAATCCAATGATTTTAGTCTTATCAGCCTCTGAGTCACCATGAAAAAGCCCTTTACATTGAGTATGTTGTGAACTATTGTAAAACATAGTCCCTAGAAATACTCTCAACTTTCCTACTTCCAAAACATAGGAGAACGTGTCATGAACGAGATTTAATAATTATGGAGAGGGTGACTGTTTCAAATATGTAGCAGGTTAGTGTCAGAAAGCAGCAATGAGGTCTGAAAGCAAGTTCCTTTCAATAGCTGAGCTGATTTAATCATTTGCCATTGCCAGAAGGAGAGACCTCTCCTCACTCTATTCTTTCCCCTCCTCGTGCCACTTTATATGAGTCTTGGTGCTCACTCAACTGCTCTGTGAGCTCATTAAACTAATGTCTCAGAATACTAATCAAGCAAAGAGCTGTATAATTTCCTGAGAACGAGGTTGGCACACGTAAAGAGATGCAATCACACGTTTGGGGGAAAGGGAGTGGGACCTCTCCTGAAAAGCGAGCTGTGCTGACCTCAGTAACATCACACTGAAATGAAGATAATCTACTGCATTATGTCATAGCATAAGAAGAGCTGTATTTTATATTCTTCTACACTCCAAAGCTGCATTTTTTTGGGGCAGCCCATTTCCAGTCCTATTACAGCACGTTGTTGTGCATCGCTGTGGTTTAGTGGGGCAGGCAGCTAGACACCACAAGGCTGCTGGGCGATCCAGGAGAGACCACCAGGGTGTTATCACCGTGCTTCAAGGCTCTGTTCCCTGAAGATGCAGGCACCCAGAAGGCACAAAAGACAACGCATAAACCCAAACCTCTAACACCACAGGTCAAGGGGAGGCAATTCACCAGGCTCTGCAGCATAAAGCCCTTATGGATGATAAGCTGCGTGTTCAGGGCACGTTACCATTCTCTTCCAAGAGGCACACCAGCGCATGAGTGTCGAAGAAGAGCCTCCTGCTGCCCAGCAGGGAGGCGCTGCCCTTGCCCTGCGAGGACCCTAGCGCTGAGGTGCTGACACCTGGAGGGGCGGGGGGGGAAGACAAAACAACGAAAAAAACACATTTTTATGAGGAAACAGCCAACCGAGGGGCACCCACCCGACTGGGGAGCTCCCTACGAGCATCCTAACGACGCCGTGTGTTAAGCAACGCACGCCTTTTGCCTATCGCGACAGGCTGCGACACGCTTTGCCGCCAAACCCGAGACGTGCCCCCCCTCCCCGTCCCCTCACCACCCTCCTCTGCCCTTCTCCCCCCTACCCCCCCCATCCCCCGCGGGCGAGGGGCGCGCGGCGCTCACGTGACGCGGCGGCGGCGGCACGGTGCGGGAGGGCGCCTCGGGGCCGCAGCACCAGCAGCGCCCGCCTCCCGCCGCTCACGGCCGCCGGGGCCCGGGCCATGGCGCCCGGTGCCGACCGGAGGCGACGGGGAGGGAGGAGGGGAAGCCGCCGCTACCGGAAAGCCATGGCTGGGCTCCCTGCCCCGCCGCCTACCCTTCCGCCACGACCCGCCGCCCGCTTCCGCATCCGGGGGTTGGCTTTGTGGTTGGCGGCGCGGTGGTGGAGAGGAAAGCGGAGCGGGCGGGAAGCTCCTGAGGGAGTTTGGGGGTGGTGGGGACGGACAGAGACAGGCAGACAGACAGACAGACATGACTTATTGTGTGCATGTTCTGCTTTTAAAGGAAATGTACTTGATATTTACAGAGAGTTAAAATGAGAGGAAGTGTGCTCCGAGCACCATCCCTCCCCAGGCAGCACTTCCCTCACAGGGAGCTTATTTTCCCTCTGTAGGTGTTCACCAAAAGCACGCAGCACCTTTGCTTCCTCATCCCAAAATCAGTGATTGCAATAAATCAATACACTGATCAAATCGTTGGTGTGTGTCTTTGTGAGGACAGCTGAACCCCTGCAGCACACAGCAGAAACTTTCCTAATAGGCATTGCCTCTGCGTGGATGCTGCGTGCCCGGGGCCTGGCGTTAGCATGGCAGTAATTCCTGGCATGTATGAGTGCAAGCGGTTGTCTTGGTCTTGTCTAGATGACCTCCTAGTTGTCTAGATGACCTCCTTCAGCCAGCTCATCCAGGGTCAAGTCCGTGCTGGTGCCCATCTTCATCTTCTCTAAGGGGAGCAAAGTCATTGCCGATGCCTGCAGAGGTCTCCCAGAGCAGGCAACCTTTTCTCTTCATGTCAGGAATCAACTTGGACAATTTTCCCCATTTTGGCCTCCTCAGTGTTGTCCCGCGGGAGTCATTACCTCCTCCTTAGAGGCTACAAATGAAAGATGTGCTGAAGGTTGCACCCTCAGGATCCCAAAATGTTGACCCTCGCAGGCATGCAGTGTTCACTAATCCATGGAGTTACAACCCCCTCCTAGGTTACAACAATGGAATCGGCAAAGAAGGAATTATTTTTAAAAGCGGCGTGATGGATATGGCAAAGTAATGCTAAGTACGAAATAATGACTAATAATGGTATCTGCTGTGCTTTGGGAGCTGTTCAGGTGAAAATTAGAGGGGAGGGTAGAACAAGCTCTGTGAGGTATCTCCAACTTCAGCTACGGCTGCAAAGAAAGCAAAGGCAACCCTAGGATATAACAAGCATGGTATTTTCAGTAGTATTATTGCCCCTCCAGTATAGCTGCATTTCAAAGGCAAATGACAGCACTAGTCACTGCAGTACAGGAAGGATGAGTGCATATTCACAGTGATCACCTCGTGTCAACAGGAGCGTTAAGGGGAGCGAAGGGACTTTGCTGTCACAGGAGGTTGAAAAGAGACTGGCAAGGGGATCTTGTTTCCATCTGTAAACAGAACAGGAGTGTAAAAATAGGCAGAGAAAGGAAAAAACAAAAAACACTGCTTATGCAGAAGAATGTTACTGATAAAGGAACATATGGTATAAAGTGGCCATGAATAACCGTAGATTGGAAATTAAAAGGATTTTACTCAACAAAAGTGTCCTTGTGAAAAGCTTCCCAACAAGAATCAGGAGAGAACAAAAACTGAAATCAGTTTTCATATGGATATGGCTGGCTTATGAAAAGGATTTTACGATGTAGTTACCTACAATTGCAAGGGACTAGCTCCTGTTCCCTTGCATTAATTTTCCATTGTGGAGGTTTTTCACTTTCCCCTTCAAGTGTGTGGAACTAGCCACTGTCATAGAAAGACTAATGAGCTGAAAGGAGCACAGGTGCAATCCAAAATAGAATTGAATGGTCCTGTTACTTACTCCAAATATTTTAACGCAGTGACTCTGCAGAGTTGAGGGGGATTAACAGCTGTCAGGGGTGATGAATGCCCTGAACAGCTCTTAATTCTAAATGGGAAAAGCTAAAAACTCCCAGGCTAGAAAAGAGAGAGAATCACTGGTGTATGAAAGCTTTCCCATTTTGAAGTAATTAAAAGAAAAAATAGCTGTAACATCATTCAAATTAATATGCAAATGTAAATGTGCAGTTGGGGTAATTTCAGTGCTCATAGATCAGGGATGAGTTTGTCCCAATGGCTTTAAAGAGAAGGAGGCACCCAACATATTGAGGAAGGAAAAAAAAAAAAAGCAATGGCATTGTTTTCCCAGCCTGGGGCAGGTCATCATTTTAAGTGTTAAAAAATCTTTTCCCATTCTTTTCAGTGGATATGTTAGTGAAGTCCTTGCACATTTTTATTTTTTTTTTTTAGCAGAGAAATCAATGATGAGAGTGTGATTTCTCATGTTACATCTGTTTATGTATGAGAACAGGTATATTATTTATAACGAAGAAACAATAATGCTTCCCAAGAGGAATAATGCTAAAATGATCCTACCCATAGATGGCAGTAACTGCTAATAGTGCTGACTCTCGGTGCTACTTCAATTCAAAGTCATAGGGCCCTGCCACGGTTTAAAACAATTGACCTGAACCCGTAAGTTGCTAAACAGCCACTTTGGGGGTCTTAAATCGGGGTCGTGCACCGAGCTCCTTGCAGAAACCATGCAGAGTGTCACTGCATGGAAGCTCTGCCAATTGTCAGAAATAACCCCGCCATAATTTCTCATTTCTTGGAAGAAGCAGGTATAATATGTGTTCAGGTGCTATAGTAGGCAGCAATAAGAAACCGCATTTATATTAGAATATTAAATCTTGCTGTGTTCACATCAGGCGTGCTGTACCTGTAGAACGAGCAGACAAATGCAATCTGTGTTGAAAGCTATCAGAACCAAGTGCTTTACAATGGGGATCGGTTTGGGCCAATATCCCCTCCTCCCAACCTACAAATGACCTTGTGTACCAGATATTGATGCAGTCACCACCTCTGTCTAAATCAAGGCAGGACCTTTTGGACCAGAATATAATTTCCAAGCAACTGGATGGGAGAGGAGTAGACTGGTGAAAGACGGACAAAGGGGATGAGTGTGAAGGTTTAAAACTGGAGTGAGACCAAATTGTGGGTACATAGGAGAGACGGAGCTGAATATGTGTGTGATGCTGCTGGGAGGGGAAGGGGAAGGATGCTGAAGGTCATCAGAATAAGACTGGTGATAGCAGTGACATTTTGAAGTGGGCTGGGGGGTTAAAATGGGTGTCAGGACAGCTTGGGCTGCCATGTGAAGGGAGGCAGCCGCTATGGTAGGGAAGGGAAATGGAGGTGAAAAGTGGATGGCTGTTACTTGCTGTTCATTATCCTGTGAGACAGTTAAGCAGTGAATCAATTATGATACCAAGCAATTGTACAGATAATGAGTTAAGCAATGAAGCAGTTATACAGCAAATCATTTCTGGTATTAAATAAAAATGGGGAGAATCAACAGCAGTATGAATCAATTATACAGAGAACTATTACCAAAGTGAGTCAGTTAAGTAGGGAAACAGTTATACAGCAAGCGAATGAATAAATTAATTATGGAGTGGGGCCATTATATAGAGAATTAATTATGCAGAGCCTTCCTTTGTGATAAGGGGCATGTCTGAGGGAGCTTCATGCACAGAAAAAAAAAAAAATCCAAACAAAATGATGAAATTAGATGCACTCCTAGGGAAGCCCTGCACCAGTCCTCAGCCACTTTCTCTGTGACATCCTCTCCCACGGTTCTTTGGACTAGAGCCATCCGAATTGCGATGGTGAAGCTATTGCAGACATGGAGGAGATGAAGCCTCGTTTCCACTGTGTGTTCCTTCAGTGGGGCCATGGAGGAGAGGTGAAGGAAGTTCAGAGATGACTCTGGGGCTCTGTCAAGAGTGTTTTAGAAGGAGGCTGTGGTCTTTGGAGCAGCCTTACCTGTACAGTGATGCTCAGTCTCTTCCTGGCCCCAGGATAACTCAGGGTCAAACTTCTTGCCATGCTTTCTAACAAAAAGCCTGAAAGCTTGATTTTCCTCTGCCTTGCATCTCTCCTTTGCCTGTACAAAGCAGGTGTCACATATCAGCAGAGAAACGCATGTTTTGTCAGCTTTCTTTGCTGTTATAGCTGGAGAAAAAACAACCAGCCTTTTGGACATGACACTTTCTGATGGTGTGAAATTTAAACACTCTGATTCAAGAGCTAGCTGCCTTACTTTAAACAGGTATAAATGCAATACAGACAATGGAGAAGAGCAAATTTCCAAGTCTTCATTCCTGCAGTAATAATGAATTATCTGAAATTATATAGTAAGCATGGTATCCTGTATCTTTTCATTTTCTTTCAGTGTTTTCCATGCTCAAACAAACAAAGACAAAAAACAAACAAACAAACAAAAAAAGCAACAAAACAACCAAACAACAACAAAACTCTACAAGAGGGAAAAGAATCTGTAGCATCCTTGAAAGAACCACAGATTTTGCCAGCTAAGTCCTGAAACCTTTTAACAAGACAACACTTCCATCTAATTCTGTGATTGATTGGGTTGACTACAGGATCCAACACAGAACAAATGCTGAACCAGATGTCTTCCAAGTATTATCTGTTCCAAATCTGGACTCCATAGCTGGATTCTTGAGCTGGCTGGCAACATCTCACTGTTACTGCTCCCATTCCCTCACCCCTACAAAGTTAAGGTTGCTATTTCCCACAGCAGCTCAGAAGAGCAGTTTTGAAGTGGTCTGTCCTACCTCTGCAAAAACCTATTTCCTCCCCTTTGGCTGATGCTGCAGTGCAAGCACAGCATATTTAGGTCTACAACATTTGTTTCACACAAGTGAGTTGAGCAATAAGTTCAAATGTAGAAATCATTGTCTTATCCAGCAGGATTTTAATGGGCTTGTTTGTTGGTTGGCGAGGAAAACATTGATATGGTGTGTTCTTAAGTTAGAGTGTTTGGGTAAGAAAAAAAACAACTAGAATTAGTTTTGGCCAGTAAAGAAGTGTGAAGTTAAGAGGTAATAATGGTATAAACATGGTGCTAACTATTATTCATATGTTTATAGAAAAAGTATTTGTGAAACTAGTAACAGCAAGCATCTCAGTTTCAGCCAGAAACTCGGCTTTGGGGAGCACAGCAAAACTGTGGCATGCTTTCAGCAATGAATACATAAACTGTTGTGCAGCATCATTTATCTGTCTCCTAGCATATACTTCATGTGAAAATAGCCCAGACTCTGTTTGCTTTCAAAATGGGCTTTCAATGTCACTAGAGTGTGTTTTTTTCACCTTTGTTTCTTTCCAGACCTCCCCCTCTCAGAATTATCTTCTATTGGGTCTTTGCAGTCTTTGGGCTGGATTTGATCTCATATAGGTTTAATGCAAGCTTAAGGTTTACCCCTCTTTGTTTATTATCCCCCCCAGCAAAGACTGAAGATGCTAAAACCTGAAAATAATGTGTATACCTGAAGACAAAGATGCCAAAGTCCCAAGGAGCTGTCAGTAGAGTCTGAGTTGCAGGGATATCTGACATTGTGGATAACACCCTTGTTCTCTGGTGATGTTAATCAGCGTTCAAAGATTTGTAAGGCTGTTGTGACAGGAAGGAAAACCAATATGAATCAGGAGAAAAACTCAAGGTACAATCTTGTTTACAAAAAAGTACATCAGGGAAAATAAACAACCATGTTTCCTTTCCCATAACTCCTGTGTTGTTGGTATTTTTTTTTTGTCTTGTTTTGTTTTGTTGTGTTTTGTTTTTCCTCCTGGCAGCAATGAGTATCTTTGACCGTATTTGCAGTTTAGGAAATTGCTTGCCTTAACTTAGCTCTGACCTGCCTGTTAACAGCCTCCACCAGTTGCAGATGCTTCAGTACATCTAGACTAGAGGCTGGCTCTGGGCCAAGGCTCTGTGGTTGATAGTTAGTGGATTCTTTCAGGATATTATTAATCTGAAATATAATGATATAATTATCCTCTTTTTAGCTGAACATTTTTTTTTCCCTCTGTGAAATAATGCAAACTCTGCAATAGAGAGGTTAAGGGCTTCTCTTTTGTGTAATAATCCATAGGAATGGTAAATTGGCCAAGTTAGTTCTGGTGATATCTTCAGTACATCTGCATAGTTATTATTAACACATACTGTGGTTGGAAGAAGAAAGTAACAGGTTTTCTTTTGCTAAAGAACAATGATCTACCTTAAAGCATTTCTTAAAATTTCCAGATGGAAGAAAGCAGTCCATAAAAAGATTTTGCATCAGTAAGATCCTTTTGAGTACGTAATTATCTGTAAAAGGCAACTGATTCTTGGCAATATATTATTTAAAAAAAAAAAAAAACATTTCTGTGTGTCTAGTTTGTTTTGTTTTGTTTTCCAGGTAGGTCATGTTTGTGTAGAAACCTTTCTCGCCCACATTGTTCTTTAAGTGTCATTTTTTATTGTGTTTAAGGAAACTACACATTGTAACAGATGGAAGGAATACCTTTAAATAATTTTAATAATAGCAGAAAGCTAATTGCTTGTCAGCAGATAATTCCTTGTTTAGAACCAGAAGAAACCATACAGAATACCCACGTTGTTGCTGAAAGGCTCAAGCTTGTCAATTTTTACAAATCTGGTAAAAGTGGTCTGTACAGTAATATGTTCTTTTAAGGTGCAGCTGCTGAAATGAGCACCTAATCAATGTGAAATGCTGCCAGTGTGCCTGAGTGAAATTGCATACTGAATTTGAGGAGATTAAATTATTTCAGTTGTGACTTGACCATAAGATGAGGAGAAATGCTCGGGTTTTTGGAAAAGAGTTTTTTATTAGTTTATACACACTGAAGACTTCCATTTTATGTCTCTTCATAGAAAGTACTATGTAGACATATATTCCACATAAGCTACTAAAAATTAATGAATGCTCTTTTTGGCATCACTGTGAGAAAGGGCAATATAATTATTATCCCCCTATTACAGATGTAGAGCCCCCAAATCATAGTGAATGACTGCTTTTTCTGATGTTTTGATATTTTTATCAATAAGTACAAATCCCCAGAGTTCACTAGGCCAAGTACAAACTCATTATATGTTTAAGTCAGCCCACTGTTAGGGTTATTGTGTATGGCTAAGAAAGTTTGATTTTTATTTTTATTTTTTGCTATATATGTTTTTCTCCTGGAGGAATGTCAAGCCCAGACATTAAATCTTTTAAACCCTGTCTGAGTTCTTTCAGCTTTTTACCATTTAAATGGGACCCTATTCCATTTCTGAGCACTGATTCACTGAGTACTGAGCAGATTCCAGGTGTGGGAATTTCGGTCCTGTCAAGTGCTCCCAGCTCCCATTGCCATAACTCCCATGACCATACCTTTCATACCATCACTGGTGATATCCACAACCTTGAAAGGTCGCAGTGGAGCCTCCAGCATCAGTAATAGCTCTGCCTGGGTTGTCCTGCTGAGCATCTTCTCTGAAATCCAGGCTGAGTGCATCCTGATGTAGCTCACGACATCTGGTGAATCACACCACAAAGTGAGACAGATGTGGATGCATATATAAAAAAAAAAAAAAAAAAAAAAAGGAAAGGAAAAACAAGGTAAAAAGATATTTTATACTTAAAGCAAAATAAACTGAACACCCCTCCTAAAGAACACAACTCAATTTGCAATGCCAAACAAAACTAATCTGCCTGAATGACTAAGCCATTACATCTTTCCAGACTGCAATGCTGGGTTCACAAAAAAACATCACACAGAAGTTATTTTAAAACTTTCAGCAGAACTACTTCTATAAAGTATTTGGATTTTTCTTATCAT
Source organism: Aythya marila (assembly GCF_965140915.1). NCBI lineage: Eukaryota > Metazoa > Chordata > Aves > Anseriformes > Anatidae > Aythya > Aythya marila. The sequence goes on from NC_139043.1 coordinate 52,138,946, forward strand.
TAAAACAAGAAAAGAAAAAAAAAAAAGAAAAAACAATAAACAAAAAAACACTTTGAGATGCAACAGGAACAGATGGCTATCATTTCTATCCTAGGAGAGACCCTAACATACATGAACCAATACTTTTTGTTGTCTCTACTTTTTTTCAGAGCTGTTGATGGGAAAATGATCAAATATTTCATACCCAGTGAGAGTCTGGTCCTTTTATTTTGGTATAATATTGGACACACAAATAGCTGGAAGAATAGATGTAGTTCATTGATTGATAGGAACCCAGGATGGCCATGTCTCACAATCATTGTCTCACACGCAGTGATACCACCTCTTTTTGCTGTGCCAAGAAAGTCACCTGAAATCCCAGATTCTTGCATAGAGTTTAGGTTGGCCTTCAGGCCCTGGAATTCATCAATGTCTCACAGTCTGAAAGCTGATTTAGCTCTTTTAGAAATCAGTCCCTGCTGATTTTATGGGTTCAGTGTAAAGACCCTCATTTTTCCCTAGGGAGGACTGTGATAGGGATGAAATCTCACTGATATAGCAATGTGATTCCAGCTTTTCATTTGCCAAATGTATTTTTAACTACTTATTTTGAGTGGTTGCTCTGCACTTTGGTGGAGTGTTATTTTTATAAAGATAATTTGTAGCTGTGTAAAAGGTGCTGAGGGTGCACTTCCAGAACCCTTTTGTACATATGCAAAAATAATGAATAAATAAATAAATGCTTCTTTCACATGACCTCATTAAGAGCAAAGCCAAATTCCAGCAAGAGAAAGCCAGCAGAGCAGAATTTTCCAAGTGCCTTTATTATGACATTTTTTCTATTCCCATTGCATCTCAGGGTCCTAGCCACAGACCAGGACATTACGATGCTAAGTACTACACAAAAATAAAAAGGATGTCTTTGCTCCAAGGGGTTTTTATATACAGCAGTGGTCGAAACGGAGCAATGTATGCCAGTAGGACCCAGGAGCATTTTTCAGAGCACAGCAGTGTGTATCAGCACTTTCTTTTTACGCAGGCTCAAGGACAGATGGGAACCATGCTATGACATCTAAGCTTCCATTTCAGCTACTGTGTGTACATTCCTAAGCGCTTAAGAAGACTCAAGCTGTACACTTACTGTACTTTGAAGAGGTAAGTTAAAAACCAAATGCTAATCAGCCGACTATGCAGAGATGAAGCAGGGACACTCAGCGCAGGTTTTTAAGTCAGCATTGCTAGGGGATTTTGCTTATGTAAACACTTGTGGGCATGTTTTGTATGTCTACAAGCATCTGAAATTTTGCATAGCTGCAGACTGAACATCTGCATAAATCTGAATGAAAGATTTAGAAAACAAATAAGAAGATTATGTAGCAAAACTGAATCTTTGTTGCAGCACTTTGGAGCTCAGACACAAAAAAATCAGTCACATTATATGAAAGTAACAATATGAAATTGTGTTTTCAATACATATCATCCATCTGGACATTAACTTTTATCAGCTGCTACCTGTATCATCAGGTCTGAGCTGAAGGTGACACACTGATGAGAGCAAGGAAATGGTTATCGATTGCCAGGCTAGTAGTGAAGGCACTGCAGAGCTCCGATAAATGGGCTCCATGGACACCTGTTTCTGGAGGTGAAGGAGAAAGAATGCTTCTCTCAAATCTCATCACGTCCGTGATGGAGATCTGCAGTATTGGTGGGGCCCCGAGGTTTCACTAGCCCAAAAATGACAGTTCTGCTTTCGTTAAGAGAAAAGCTTTTAACTCATGGATCCCTGTGGCAAGTGCCACCTCTCATATTTATAGGTGAGCAGGAAACTTCAGGGTCTTTACTGAAAAAAACCAAACAACTATGGTGTGATTTTACATATTGGTTATCCTTGGCAAAGAAAAATGCATTGATAAAATGACACAGTCACACCTACCATTGGCTCCCCCAGCTGCACAGGTGGGACATAACTGCTGGAAATAACACCCCTCTCCCCATGCCCTACATTCCTTACCTCCTGTGACTTTGGGGGAATCAGTTTAAGAGGACAGCAAGAACACAGGCCTGGTAGCTGAGAGCCTGGAGAGCAAGGAAGGCTTGGAGGAAGTGGCAGCTTAAAAAGGCTGCTGTTTCAAACTCCAGCCTCTTCTCTCTATGCTACCAGCACCTAAATTCCTAAGTGGCATTGGGTTTCATTTCTAGAAGGGGCAAGTAAAAGCAAAGACAATTTGCACAAAAGCTCTTTTTTTTTTTTTCCCTTTTTATTTTTATTTTTTTAAAAAAACGAATCAAAACATTTAACTGTAGATCAGAATAAGATAAATCTGGGCTGTTGATTCTGAAGAGCTGCACCAGCCAGTTTATCTTAGAGGTTTATTCCAGATAAGATCAACAAAACTGGTTAAGCGAATAGAAAACAAGACTTATGAGGAGTGACTGAGGGAACTGGGACAGTTTAGTCTGGAGAAGAGGAGGCTGAGGAGAGACCTCATCACTCTCTACAACTGCCTGAAAGGAGGTTGCAGTGAGGAGGGTGTTGGTCTCTTTTCCTCAGGTGACAAGTGGTAGGATGCAAGGCAATGGCTTCAAGTTGCACTGAGGAGGTTTAGACTGGATATCAGGAATAATTTCTTCACTGGAAGGGTGGTTAGGCCCTGGAACAGGCTGCCCAGGGAGGTGGTAGAGTTGACATCCCTGGAGGTAGTCAAGAAAGCTGGGGACGTAGTGCTTAGGGACATGGCTTAGTGATAGGACTTGATAGGTCACGTTGATTGATGGTTGGACCTGATGATCTGAAGACTTTTCCAGTCTAAACGATTCTATGTTTCTGTGATCTCTAGATCAGGCTAGATGAAAACGTTGCATGGCACCATGATTTGCTTGTAGATTGCACCAGCCCCAACGAATTCCTTAGCTGGAAGATGTGGAGGGGAGGAGATGAGGGGAATGAGGCCCTTAGGTAGAATGGAAGTTCAGGTGAGCACTGCTTTGTTTTGGGGTTGCTGAAACTTTTAGTTGCAATAAAAATGCCACTGGAACTGTTTTTTGGTAGTAGCTTAAACGCAACTGCTGGGTTAAAACTGCAGAGGAAAAGCCACGGGTATTTGTAGCAATCAAGCAGAGAATGAGCAAAAAATGCCACATTTTAAATCCAGTGAGAATAGTAGGCAAATATATCTCTGTAGCTTATTCTTTCATCAATCAGCTAATAATACTAGTGCTCGTACCCTACATATACTTCTTCCGAGGATATTTCTTTAGAAAGAGGTTGTGTTTAAAAATATGATCAAAATGAATGACTCATGAGGAAATATCAGCAGGCCCTATTTCAGGGTGTCAATTAGAGGGCTACTTTTGTACTGCTTGGGTGGTTGACAATATGCAGTTGAAATCACTACTGGCCTCCTCTGCTTCTTTCTCCATTAGCTTCTATTGTCTTTAACCTAAGCCTCAGTAATTCTTCCACTGATTCGAATAAATAATAATTATAGTTCAGTAATCCTTGTTATAGCATAGCCTAATTAGTCTTTGTAGCTGACTGAAGCTTTTTAATCATGAATATAGAAATGAATTAAATATAGGATAAACAACAACAACAACAAAAAACAAAAACAACACAAAACAGCTTTTCCTCCAACATCACAAAAATGCTTCTCAACAAACTATGGAAAAAAAATGCTATTTTTAAAAAAATATTTAACCGTCTTCTCCTGAGCAACTGGAAATTAACTTGTTGACATTTTCATTTTGCTTTCCTGGGTCTCAACTAGAAGATGGACCAGAAAAAAAAGATAACATTTTTATCCTTAAGTAACCTTCTCCCAGGAATGCTGCTGCATGCATAAAACATCTGACATACAATAGACCAAACTAAGCTCTTGTATGAGTCTATTAAAGTCAATGGAGTTACACTAAGAATGAATTTGGCCCAATGAAGTATTCCAGAGAACAATGCAAAGCCTATCAGATTACATACAAGAAAACAGAATACCAGTGCTGCACAGTTGGACAATTTAATCCTATTTTCACTTCAGATTGAAAGCTTTGTGGTTGCTAGTTTCTATTCTGTGTAGGTTTTCATACTGCAGTCATCAACACAATATCCAAGTACCTAACAATAATGCATCAAATAATGTGACTAACATCTGGTACATGCTTGTTTTCTCTTCTCAGATGTGCTAGGAAGCTCTGTTTACAATGAATAAATATCAGGAGGAAAAGATATTTGTCCATTAAGACCATTAGAAATGGGAACAGCAATTTTCACACATAGAACCAATTACCTAGGGGAAAAACGTAATTCTTTTCCACAGTTCATAAATAAGGTTTTAGACTTAAAATACTTTAAAAGTGCTTTCTGCAGATGTCTCAGAATAAAAAACAAACAAACAAACAAACAAAAAAAACACTTTGCAAGATGAATATGTTCATAATATCCTTACGTACACAGTATTGTCTCATCCTCATCCCGAATAGGAAGGAGCTGAGTGTGTAAGCCATTCACACAGGGAAATCAGAAACTGAGAACTTGGAATTTGAGCCCCTTATGAATGAGTAATGTGCACTGCTCAAGACACAAAAAGGAAGCTTCAGATTAAAAAATAAGGTGAAGAAGTGTTTACAGAGAGCAGAATTACCACGTTGCATTAAGTGGCTTTTAAGCAATGTGTGCATTAAACACACCTCTGAGTTGGTTCTTTCGGTACATCTACCAGTTAAATCATGCTGTTGTTTGATCATCTACATTTGGAGATTATACTTAAAATTTGAAGATTATATTTCCAATGAAGATGAACCCTAGCAAGCACAGGAATTTTTACTTCCCTAATCTGAATTCAGTTGAGTAGCATCTGTGCGGAGAAACTAATTGCACAGATTTTACCATGGTCTTTATAGGAAATGTTTCCTCTTCTGTTTAAGAAACAAGTTTTTGTTGTTGTTGTTGTTTTTGTTTTAGATCCTCATTCAACCACTGTTCAAACTCCTGCCTACCTGCAGCATTTTGCTTAGCTTTTAGTCAGGTGTTTATGTGCAGGGCTGTGAGATACTGCCAGTGGTTTCTTCTAGCAGTTGTTTCTTTGTCTCAGAGTGCTTCTGTTCACGTCAAGTGGAGCTTCTTCACCATGCACCACCTCTTTCTGCAGCATTCAAGTGCTCCTGAGAGTACCATCTTTATTACTGCAGAAGTTTCTGCTGGTTTGGGGTTCTTTGCCATGTGATTGATTTCCATAAGGTTTTAAAAAGACAGTAGCTCAAACAGAAATAAAGGTAGAGGAGCTGGGAATCTGAAATACAAGATGAATTTACCTCTAGACTAATCTATCTTGTGATAGATTAATGTCTGGGAAGATTCAAAGCACTACAGTGAATTCTCTTCCTGAAAGACACACAGAAAATGGTCTAATGACATTTATAGCATCCAAACAGAAATCTTGCAATCAGTATTTTCCAATGATGTATGCATGTACTTTAGATAAACTGTGCTTTATTTCAGTAGTACCTGTACCTTTGGATTATATATTTTGTCATTGAACAAACGTCAGTGCCCAGAACCCATTTGTGATAACTGCTATAAACACCGAATGGAAATGGGAGCAGACTCTGCTGTTGGTAATGTCAATCTGTTCCTCTTCACTCCTGAGGGAGCTGCAAACATGTAAGGAAACCTAGCTCAAACTGCCTTTCTTATTCACTCTTAGCTGGAAGGTTTTTTTAATCCTATTTATCATTCTCTCATTCACTTTAGGATGGAAAATACATTCTTCCACAAGAATTATATTGATTATGTGTTCTGGATAGAAAGAGGCACTATGGCATCTTGCAGTGTTTATATCCTATGAGTCGGATGTGGAAAGATCCAGAAAAAAATCTGAGAAATCAAATGAATTCAGAAGTATTGGTGCAAAGGCAGGAACATTTAATGAAAAAATTAGAGCCTATTTTGGGAAAACAAAGATATAAAAATAGTAATATTTTTAGTAATTCAGACAGACAAAACTAAACGAAACTAAAAAAGTAATACAGACAGACTAAACTGTCCATCCCCTGCTTTTTGATCTGTGGCTCTTTAGTGATGTAAAAGAATGATTTATCGAAAATATCCCTATTATTTAAGCACTGTAATAATCTGCAATCTTCAGGCTTTCAGGACTAGGAGAGCTTAGGTAGCAGTCTTTTGTTCAGCTCCTGGTTCTCCATCATTTTCATTTTAAGCACCTAAGGCAGAACATCACAGAAATCTACGGGTTGATTTCTATCTGAGCTGAATTAAACAATGCTAAGTGCTCTAGGAGTGTTTATTACTATCTTTAAAGATCTCCATAATGAGCAGCAACGTATCAATGATTTACACCTATTCCTGTTAACATCACTCACACTAACAAAGGACTCCAAAATCATCTGCATCTCTTGTCAAAAACATTTTGTTTTTTACATGTTCCATATAACATTTGAGGATGAATTGTAAAAAGCAAATGAACTGTGGACAGATCTGTCTTATCATAATATTATGACAGCTTACTTAATTTCTTTATTGCTTGAACTGGGAAGATTGCATCGTGCTGTTGCAGAATCACAGCAGAATATTCTGTCTACATGAGGGCAGCTAGCACCTGTAGAAGGTAAAGATGCTTTGTATTGCTTCTGTAGTTTTAAGAGGAAAAAAAAGTCATGATCAAAAAAATCCCCAAAGACTCATTAAGAAGCATTCTATTTGCACATTAGCATATTGTGCTAAAATTACTTGCTAATTGTAAGGTCAGATTTGATGATCTTAGAGGTCTTCTCCAACCTAAATGATTTTATGATTCTATCATTCTGTGATAATTTTGATGTCAACATTGACTAATACTAATGAAAAGCTTATGCAACCTCAGGGTTTAGTAAAATAAAAATAAAAAATCAGTTTGAAGAATTAGATTACACCAAATGACTAGTTCAAGATTACACAAGACTATAATTAATGGTTCAGTGTCACAAACACTGAGAAGGTGACAGAGGAAGCATTTACATTATCCACAAACACCATTGCTAGCAGAGTTTTAATTATTATTATTTTTCCCCCTGCTACTAGCTGCTCAAATGGCTTAGAGACACTAAATGCCAGTAGGGAAATCTGGTCAGATTATCTACTATGTCCTGGATCAAAAACAGTCTGAAGCTGCTGTTTAAATCCACATCTCTGTAAAGAGAAATTACCTGAACACTTGCTTAATAGCAATGTTATAATGTAAAACATACCTCTCCAAAACAGACCCAGTAAGAGGAAGACAACCCGTACTGGTCAGGTCCTATATGGAGATGTGAAGATTCAGGACTGATTTGGTGTCTACAAGACTGTGAATTTTCTGCCCTTTTAGACCATTCTGTTAACTGTGTTAGTAAATAAATAAATAAATAAATAAATATGGCAAGTCTTAACAGAGAAGATTTAACACTGTTCTTATAGAAGCTAAACAGTAAATTTGAAGAGAAAAGGGAGCTCTTCGAAACAAAGACAGCTAGAGACCAATGATAAGCTCATGTAGCAAACCCCATACTCAAGGAAATATCGCAGAGGGGAATGCTGACCCCAAGGGATTCTCCCCATCACAGGTGACTCTTGTTTCCTGCCCTTTTCTAGATCTCGCTACAGGCCTTCAATCCCTCTGACCAACACACACTGCTGTTCTCCCTAGAGGTGGCAGGGAATGTGGATGTAATCACTAATTTTGCCCATCAAATGTAACAGGCATCCGAGGAATTCATCAGAGAAAAGTAAACTAGTAAAAAACGTCAGAGACTGCAGTAACATAAATATATCCATACACATAGGCATATACATACGTATACATACAGATATACACCTTCCCACCCAAGACCTTCCATGGGTGTATTCTCCACCCATGTCCCATGATTCTCCATTATGGGCACAGTGATGGGCACTGGAGTGGTTTTTGCTCCCGTACCTGCATCCATGGCATGCTAGTTTCAATTTTTGCTCTCTTCATGCAACCCCACAGCATTCCCCGGAAGAATCCACCTGCTTCTTCTTTGCTGCTATTGCTGCTTCTGTCTTTGTCTCTACTCACCAAAGATGAGCTGTCATATCTGGTTCACAAGTGCTGGAGTGGGGCTGATGGCAGGAGCTTCCAGCACAGGGGGCTACCAAAGCTTTTGACACCTAGAGGAATGAGAAGGCAAAGCCTTGCAAAAAGGCACTGAAAGGAAAAATGCTTATGGAAATCTCCTAACAATCATATTCATATATGTTAAAAAGACTGTGTAAAGTGGAAATAAAAAATGACATGCCTGAAGCATTTTTGATTTACCATTTGTTACATAGAGGAGATAAATTGTTAACTCAAAAGGATTTAAAATACACTAAGAACATTGCTTTGATCTTCCATTTTTTCCCTTTTCTGTGTAATCCTTCTCATATTTGATGGTGGAAATAAAGGAGCTGATTGTGACATGCCTGCAGATAATGAATCTATCAATGTTTTTTGCACAGTCATGCTGTCTTACTGTTCGGGGTGTCTATACAAGAGTCAGGGGAAAATATTAATTGCCCATTGTAAGGACTGAGTTGTATTCCCTGTGCAAAAATCCATGGATCCACAGACCCAGAAGAATTTCCCTCACTTCAGGAACTTAAAAGAAGCAAATATATTGTTGCTCTCATTGATGTATTTTTTTCAGACCAGCTAAATCTGCCCTCACTGTATCCTTAGATGTCTGAGACCCAGCATGGTGGCTTTAAATAACTTTTAAAAAGTAATTTTCACATTCTTGTTTTGACTGATTTCTTAATACAAGATACAGTACTTGCCAGAAATAATCCTTCTCTGTCAGACAAATGCTCTGAAATAAACATCCCTTGATTTGTGCTTGGCAGCAGTTGAAAAAAACAAAACAAAACAAAACAAAACAAAAAACACCACTTGTCAATAGAAAGATTCTTTTACTGCTGAAACAATTGGTTAGTAAATAAAGCTTAGGTGATTTTTCAGGAGCATGCAACTCCTACAGTGCATTTTTTTCTAGTAAATTTTTCCATTTATGCTTTTACCTTCACCTTGGCCTTTTTCCTGTACCATAAAGAATATGGAATTTTTCAACAACTCAAACACAAAATGATGTTGGGATCAGTACGTTCATATTCAATACGCACACCCCAAATGGCAGGTGGGTTAATGCAGATATTGGCTGCAAACCTGGCTGGGATGTTGCTGTGGGTAACCCTGCTTGGCACCTGTTCTGACCTCCATTTTGTTGGTCATTCTTTGAGGATCTTGGGTGTAAATATCCAACTTTCCAGAAGCCTGGGATCAAATACATCAAAATTGCATTTTTTTTTTCCTTTAAGTATGATCATTAATGTTTGAGACTGATTTGCCCCGACTCTACACATCTTCATTTATGCTCATCTTCCAGACAAATTTGAAATCTGTGTATAAACGTCTAGGCATTGCCAGCATTTGTGTCACATGCTGCTGAAGATGCACCAGCCCAGTTTTTTTAACTAGCTGTAATCCACAATGTCATTCAGATTGCAAGCATTCGTCATCACTCCATCAAGGAGAATTTTCAAAGATATATCGAGGTAGAGAAATAAAAATATAACATTTTTTTAAGCAGTGACTTCTGGGACAATGTTCTGCAAGCGGGAGAAGGTAAAATCTAAATTAATTGTACAGAGTATTCAATCAGATCTAAGTGTAATACTTAATCTAGCAACTCAGGGCTTGTTCAGAACCACTGGGATCTTCCTGCATGCTCACTCATCATATGAATACATCTCTCTATTCTACTCCCTACTAAAAGACCGCATATCGCAGCTGCGTGATTCCCACCTTTAATCTGTTTTTTAAACTGATCTAATGAATAACAGCAGTGAAAGATGTCCAAATCCAGGCATTAAGAAATATGCTTGTCATGACAAACCTGTACTGAAAAATTAAACTTTTATTGAGTGAAACAATTGCATTTTACATTAGTGCTTCATTATTTCAGATAGGGAGTTATACTTTTGCCATTTACTTTCAAGTTATAGTTTCTGTGTCTGAAAGATTACGTTGTATTTCATTGTTCCACTCCTGAAATAAAAATTAATAAAAGAAAGCCCCCCACATTATGACTTTTCTTCATAAAACTAAAAAACACAAGCATAGAAGGCAAACTTACACCAATCACACCCTTCCCATAAAATTCAATTTATGTATTACGTTTGGTAAACCTCAAGCTGATCTGCAACTTAAAACAGAGGATTCTAGGAGTCAAAGTACACATTAAAGCAAAATACATTTAAACCTTTTGATTTCTCAATTTCCAGAGCTGGACCACAAGTTACACACTGCAGTGTGTCAATATTTCTCTGAAGCCTGCACACGTTCTGCCTGTCATTGCACTTGATGCCTGCAGTCTCCTGTCAGGTTACACCCAGTTGTTTGTCCCCCTCACTTTCAGGACCTACTTGCAAAGCTTTCTTGACTGCCTGCGTGATTTTTACACCTTTGCTGACCTGGTTTTATTTAGCTATTGGTGCTTTATTACCAGAACAAACAAACAGATTTGCAGCTGACCCTGGAAGCTCATGAAGTTCCTGAGTTTTGTGCTCAGAATTTTATTCTTTGCTCAGCCCTATGAGCAAAGGGGCAAAACTAGATATGAGGAAAACTAGATATTTGTTTATTTGTTTATTTTTAAACTATCAGTTTTTCTAAGTAAAAGCAGGAATAAAGATAAAACATCAGTGTAAAGAGCATCGTAAGGAAGTTCTCCGGAGGCTGCAAGGATAACTAGACCTTCCCTAGGGCCCGTCACACAGAGCTGCTCAGCCCCTAACATCCCTGGGAGCCGAAGGCACGGATCCCTAACTTTTACCCTAACTGGCAATACGAAGGACCAAATATAATGGGTTTAATTTCTAAACGGTGTTTTCTGTTCCTGCCACCTCCACCATCTCAGCCAAGGACACAGATTAGGGTTCAAGCCTTGAGGAAATAAAAGATTAAGTAAAACGTATTTAACAAAACAAAACAATCTATGCAATGAAAAGCTCTAGGTGGTAGTTTAGGATGGGTGAAGCATGTGGGTGAGGTAGGTGTGCCTGTGTAGCAGAGAAGGCATGGCACAGCGCTTGCCCATGAGGGGCTCCTCAGCCCAACAGCGTCAGGCCGTGTATTTAATACAGCTAAAACCTGTACAGCCTGTGCCAAAATGAAATTAAGCATTCTCCTGGAGTCTGCCGTCTCCTGCACCCAGTTGAGCTGGGCTGTGTAAACAGAGCAAGTAGAATGCAGTACAGACGTCTCAGGCGGCTACCTGACTTACTAACAAATGACACTGATTGCCTTCAGAACCTGTTTCTGAGGGCTTCTCTCCACCTTGAAGCAAAGAAAGCAGCACTAGAAAAGGTTCAGTACAGGTTCAGGCAGCACAATGACTGGTGCCAGGTATGGAAAGGCTGCTGTATCATGTATGGAGAAGTCAAACTGGCTGGGATCTCCAGTTTGGAAGAGGCAGCCTGAGAAGCACTAAGGATAAAATCATGACATTAACATTTCTAGGGAAATATTTCTAGGATAATTTATAGAAATGGCACAGAGGAAATGAACAATGTGTAATCACCCCTTGGAACTGGTTTTTGTCAAAGCAAAAAAGTTGAGGACACACAGCTAGCATCTTAGGAGCATTAAAGACAAAATAGACCTTTTCCACAGAGCATGTAATTAAATTATGCAACTCACTGCTGCAGGATTTCACGGACACCAAAAATATAAATGGGTTAAAAACAGCATTTAAAGGAATTCACAGAAATCGAAAGGCAAGAATCTAACCCACAGGCACTGGTTAAGCTCCATCTTGAGAGGTCTCCAAACTGCACGTTGCCATAAGTGAGGAGGTATATTGGAAGCTCACTGTCTGTGGGGGCTGCTGCTAGTATTTTTGGCATGTGTCCACCACCAGTCACTGTCAGAGACCTTTCTTGAATCAGCAGATCATTCACCTGACCCAGGATCAGCGTCTGTTCATGAAGCATCGTACTTCTTTTTTTTAAGTTAGTGTCTTTTGAATGCAAAACCCCATGAAGAACACCTGTCCACCTAGGGCTTCCTTCGTCACACTGCTCCTTCCAGTCATTTGAGATAGGCAGAGCATTATCTAGGATGCAGTAATTAAATTGGCAATGTAATGTTTCTGTTGTCAAGATGAGTCACATTTTCATGCACAGATCTGATTCCAGAGACACAGTTGCAAAGGCATCTTTTCAAACTGTTCTCCTTAACACTGAATTCAATTTTTCATCTGAGCAAAGCTGTCAGCAAAAACTGCTCCGCAGTGAGTGGCAATCAATACAGTCTTGTCTCCCAACAAGTTAAGAGTTTTGATATAGTGTGGTTCTCACATAGAGGTTTCCTTGTGAAAAGGACTTTTAAATGCTTTTTAAAAGCATATTTTTTTTTTAAATTTAAAATCATCCACTTTTAGAAAGAAAAGCTCTATCTAAAGAAGTAGGCTGCTTGCCTCAGCACCTCTTGAAATGCCAGTACGATTGCCATGGATGCCCTTGGGAAGACGCATTTCTTCAAGTTTCGCTTGACATTTTTCACTCCCTACTGTAGAAAGAAGTGTCAGCCAGGAGTTGCCAGGAAATGTTTACTGATACATGGCATGCCGTCCCAGGGAAGCATTATTAGCTGTTCAGCAACTGGTTGCTTATCTCTTACACTGCTTGAACAACAACGATTATGAATTATTCAGCTGTGGTATGAAAGAGAGAAATACGATACATTTCACAGATTTCACAGAAGTTAAAACAGTGGGCACAGCATAAAGGAACTACATGATGCAGAAGGGAAAAAAAATGAAGAAGAAGAAAAAAAAAAAACAGGCTCAGTACAAAGAAAATGTTTCCTAACAAAGATGTCTATTAAATGGCTGAAAAGTCCCTTAAGGGAAGGGGTGGAGGCCTCATCACTTGAGATATTTAAAACCAGCCTAGAGAAAGCAGTCCTTTCTACAGGGAGAGAGGAAATGGATAAAATGACTTCTTAGGCTTTTTTTTTCCACCCATCTCTGATTTTTATGATTTAATATATTTTTAAATGCAAACCACATTCATATAACACAGGCAAGAAGCAGAAATACAATAAAATGATTTTAGTTGTAGCGTTGCCAAGAACAATGAAACTTGATTCAAAATGAAATTTATGCTACCAATTCAAGCTGCGAGATGACTTCCCTTTGTTTAAGGTCTAGCACTGAAAGCTTTGTTACTGCCACACACGTCCCTAGAAAGATGATTTAGCATCCCTGTGCTGGGGATTTATCCTCTATGACAGAACTCTTTAAAAAGTGAAGCTTCAACTTTTGACAAGGCGGGGTGATGCAAAAGGCAGAGAATGATGCTGTGCAGAAAGCAGAGGTTTTGTGCCGAAGGTTTGACAGACTTAAAAACTCCATGAGGACTTTCCAGCACTAAATATTTACTGATGTCACTCAAAGGATAACATCTAATCTGCTTGAATGAAAGTAAAAGCTGACTCTCAGAATCCTCTTTCCATCACTTTGAATGTCCTAAAATGATTTCACAATTCTCAGTTCTTCTTCTTGCCCCGTTTTTTTCCTGCTTGAAAGCATTGCTCCATTTAAATAAACTGCACTGTTTTGCTTTATAAAAAATACGAAGAAATCCTGCAACAAAATCTGAGAAAACTTAGGACGATTAAAATGAACCAGTTTGAGAGCAGAACGCCGTGGACTTTTACCCGTCATCCCCGCAGGAAGATGAAACCATGGCTTATACCTGCTGTACCAGAAATCAAGATCCACAACCACCGTGAGCTGCCACAGAGGAAAGGCAGGGGAGGGTGTCAGGTTGTGGTGGTCTTCAGGTGTGGGGCAGTCTTGCAGTCATTTCTGACCAGCCAGGAGAAGGCAGAATGTAGCCATGTGTTCGGCCTGCTTTGACGTCAAAACTGTTTCAACAATCTGCTGCTATTTCCCCTCTGCACCCCATTGACTCTCACACCCTGGCTGCAACCCACACCCTAGTCACAAGGAGGTGCCTCAAACTCATCAGCTGCTCTCCTGTGAATCTTCTCAGCTCCCCTTCCTCTGGTTAGGGTGATCCATAGCCTTTTAGCTGGAAAGCTGTGCTCTCCTCTTCTGTACTTGTCTCTCTGTCTACGTGCTGCTGGACCCATTGCTATCTTTAGATGATAGAGCACATGGGGAAGAGTGTCTATTCTTGGATGCATCAAAAAATGCTGGCAGCCCTGTAGTTTGCTGATTGCATTATTTGGACAAGATTTCACCTATTTTATTGTGTTTTATATAAGCATATACAGTTTTGCAGGCATATAGTCAAGTGTAGTAGGACAAAGCTCACAATGCAGCTAAATCAAAGACACCAGTCCTTATTTCAGTCAATCATGTTCACAAGAACAAAGCTTTAAGTCATTAACGTCATAGGGGGCCTGTGTCCAAATCTAAGCATCTTTTTTAATTACAAAGGCCAATATTTTGGCATTTGGAAAATGAAAATATTCAACCAGAGTAGCAGTACCAAATAACTTTTAATTACTAAATGAACTTGAAAAATAAAAGGGTCAGTATGAAAAACTTTGACCTGTATTGGCAGCTCTATCCCTAAATCATTTAAAGCACATCCTCTGCCCCAGGTACAGGCCCCTCTCTGCTTTTCACAGCTCCACAGCCTCAGCCCTGGGACTCCACACCCTGGTCCCACAGTCCCTCTTAATCCCCACAGCTGGCCCTAAACCCCACGGCTGGACCCACAGCCTGCTGCCCCGTAAGTCACAGCCCTGACGTTCCTGCACCATCCCATTTGCTCCCTGCAGCCTGCTCCGCACGTAACACACTTTCTGGTCACCATTTTTCATGTTCTGGGCTCAGGTGTGTTTGCAGGAGAGCTTCGTCCCTCATGAGGTCCTGGTCCACCTCAACATCCTCGTGATGCTGTGCCCCGTGACTGCTTCTGTATCGTTCAGCCCCAGCCCTTGGCCTATACTATATATCATACCATAAACCGGCAGCTGGTGAGGGTGCAGTCTGCAGTCACAGGGTAAGATAAGTAGGAATTGAAAAACAAAACAAAACAAAAAAACACACACCTTTTAGGGTAAAATAATCCTGTGGTAACAAACACCTTATTTGGGGTAACATAGTCCTGTGGTAATGAATTTATAACACCTTGTCCCTTGTTGAGTCACGTCTCTGGGCAAAGCAGGAACAGGATCCTACTCAAAGAGGATTCTCTTGGCATAAATGTAGCGGGATTTTACCATCACAGGAGACATAACTGTCCACGGAGAGCAAAAAGCCACAGAAAGGGAGGGAAACACTGGTGGGCAGGGTTTAGTTCGAGCCCCAGTTATACAGACTTCAGCAGAACTATTCCACTACAGAGGACACAGGTCATGAGTTTTCACTTCTGAGTCTTAAGGATGGCAGAGAATGCAAACAGTTAAATAGTAATAGCTGAAGTTCTTCTAGCCTCAGCCTCACAGCAATATCTTTTCACGTCTTTTCTACAAATAATTGAGATTTAGACCTCCTGGCAATTCTCAATGGCCATATTATAAGTCATACAGGAATTTTATGAGACTGAAGCTTTAATAATGTGCTCTGGCTGAGCAATGGAACAGCTACACAATCAGTATGTTTTCCTGCACTCGCATTTTTGAGTGGATTAGTATTGCAGCACGGTCTAAAATAACAGCATAAATTTAACTGGGTGGCAGTCTTAAAAATAGTGAAGTATAATAATGAGTGTATTTATTTGTGCTGTGATATGTAACCACTGCAATCCTGACAAGATTAGGCTCTGTTTTAAAACAGAGTACAAAATATCTGATGATGGAGCTAAAATAATCATAATCAAATGGAATAAAAAAAAAAAAAAAGGAAAAGACAACAGGTAGCACTGCAGACACGTTGTACAGAGGCAATACAGATACATCACACATTTGCAAAACCTACTTCCTGTATTAGCCAGCCCTTTATTAGAGATATTATATTCAGACAAATTGAACAAACCCTAAAATACATAAAGCCCTAACACTA
Source organism: Aythya marila (assembly GCF_965140915.1). Classification (NCBI taxonomy): domain Eukaryota; kingdom Metazoa; phylum Chordata; class Aves; order Anseriformes; family Anatidae; genus Aythya; species Aythya marila. Next base: position 52,154,993 of record NC_139043.1, read on the forward strand.
CAAATACATCTTCTCCCAAAGTTATGAAGTACTATTAAATCACATAGATTTCTTTCTTGCTTTTTTGACATGATTGTTATTGGATATTTAAAATTTATGAGTTCATAGACGAGTCAAACCTTGCAGTATACCTGGATTGGAGATGACAGCTCTTCTAACCATATGTGCTTTACAACAAACATTAAAAACAATTACTTTGGAATAGTCATTTCTAGGAATTCTGAAAGTATTTTAGTTCTAATTGTTATCAAGCGATTACAGAAAAGTCTGAAACATTTCCTTTCATCATTCAGTACACAGCTCTGTAACTCCACACACTTGAAAACTATTATTTTGCTATATGTTTTCTTCTTACATATGTGTCTATATATACATACACACACATATATATGCACTATTATAAATTCGAGTGTCAAGAAAAGCAGGACCTTCACATTTCCACATTTTCCCCATGATTTCAATAGGAATGAAACCGTAGACACCATCTGTACCATCTACAAAAATTGGACCAACTTGACTTCAAATCCCATTGATAGACACAACAACCACTTATAATCTCCTTTTCCCGTTGGCAGTTCTCATTTTTACCAAAGTCAGTTTGCTCTGTGAATATATTGTTAGGCCATACAGTCTTCACGCAGCCAACCCGTCTCCCTCTTACACTGCCTTGAGATTACTAAATCTTGCGCCTGATCCAAAAGCTGTGCTTGCACTGATCAACTGGTTCTTCTCAGTTTTCACCCTGCTGTGCTCAGAAAAATGAGGTTGCAGCTGTGGTGTTGACTAGACCTAGTTACACACACAAAAATTAAACATTTCTTATTTTTACGCCCTTCCAGTAGTTGGAAAAAGTAGCCTAAACCATGCAACATACAGGCAAACCTCACAGGGCCTCATTGTATTTGTGGAATGGTAAATCATCAGTAATTCTCCTGAACTCAGCTAGTCCAGTCAGGCTAATTGCCATATCTAGGGTGCTGTCAGCTCACAAGGGAGACAGAGGGAGTTCAGGGTATTTAACATTATGAAGGACAACACACTAAACAGAATCCTCCCAGAAGTCATAGTACCTCCTTACAGTGCCCATTCTGTGAGCTCTGAAAGCAAACAAAACAACAAAAACAAACAAAACACCACATTAACCATGTCAGATTTTTTTCTGAAATGTGTATGAGTCATTGCAGGTTCATTTCCTAGTGATCAGGAATAAAGATCTATTGTGACAGCTGAAGTCATGTAAGGGAAACTTTCCATATTAACTACCCAAAAGTAGTTACGCATGAAATTGGTCAGAAAACCTATTACAAGGGCTAAAGGGTCAGAAATGTCATGTGGTGGTGGAAATGCTGGGAGGGAGGGTAGTCATTATGGAACACAGATGGAGAAGTCTGCATATCTCTGAACCCTCAAAGAAAAAATAAGGCATATGCACACTTAAAAAGCACCCCTAAAAGAGAGCAAATGTGTGGCTGGGTCCCTGAAAGTACTCATTAGCAGCAGCTTCTCAGATGAAGCTGCAACTACAGGACAAGTAAAGTGGGCTTCTGTTTGGGGAAAGTGTTTTGGAGACACATTTTTAGCATGGGGAAAAAAAAAAAAAAAGGTTCCTCATGTCTCAGAACACAAAAAATCTTTGACCACTGGGCATCCCTCAAATATTTTTGCTGTAACAAGAACTGGAAAAAGAAATGGTAAGCTATTTTTCATCTAGTGTTAACTAACAAAGTGATTTCATTTGCTACCAGAAATGACAGATATTCCAGAGCATGAGATGCTTTGCATTAAGAGATGCTGTACTCTGAACTGGAAGGTGCCTGTTGTACTAATTTCTTCTATGGCAGATCCTGCAGCTTTAACTTACATGATCAAGCCAATACAAAGCAAAGAGTTACTCATCTGAATAGTGGCAGCAGGAGCAGGCACCAAATTTCCTTTATGTCTTTCTACAACCCAGCCCATTAAAATCAGCATGTAAATTTTATGCCCATTACTTAGCTAAAACATAAAACAAAAACCAATAAATAATCAAATAAAAAAGAACTGCGTAACATGGGTCACTGCTTCCATTTAGTGGTATGGACAACAATAAGTAAGAATACAGAGACAGGCTAAATCAACTATGCTACACATGGCAATGCATCTTATTTCACTGTATGTGTTATCAAGAAGACATGCAGTCTAGAAATTCATGGCAAACACACTGGCAAAATCCATAAACCATGAGAATAACAAGGCTCGAAGGAACAAGGCTTACAAAGACAACCCCAAGGGTGACTTTCTTAGATACCAGTAAGTAAATCCCTAAAGGCAAGGAACTAAAGTACAGCAAACCTAGCAACCAAACTAGCACCCGAATTGAGGTCTGGAAGAGCAAAGATGTGCAGTTCCACACTGTCCAGTTGTGGGACACGGTTGCAACAGAGTCAAAACTTGTAGGCCTGTAAAATTCCACCACGGGCGTCGAGCTCAGAGTCTGGGGACTTTCTCTTTGTACTTCCATGATTGTTATAACCAGGCAATTAGAAGAAGTGTGAGAAGGGCTGACCAGAGATGCCAACCTTTTGGGAGTCAGCAACAGTTCTGTTGGGTTGTCTGGTAGGCACTTCTTTCCCTTTCCCCCGCAAGCTAAATTCAGAAGGATGTTATTGTCATCAGGAAGACTACTAACCTCATCGTCTGGCAGGCACGTTTCGAACCTGCAAAACGGGCACACTATGACTCCTTGAGGAGAATCACCAAAGTCTATGATCTTGCAAAGGCATTTGGCACACACTCTGTGACAACACTCCAGCACTTTTGGTTTTCTCTGTCTCAGGTTGTAGCGGTTGTAGCAGATCTTGCACTCAAGCTCATCTGAGCTCTGGGTCTCCACAGACTCCTCTGGTAGTTGACTGGTCATTTCTTCTGGTGATTTGTAGATTTGTGGAAAGAGGAGTCAAGGGATAAAAGATTTCACTCAGTCTTATTTAGAACCTTTTCCTGATGAATGTATCACCCATCTCAAACAGGAAAAGAGGAGATGAAGCTATCAAAAAGCATCAGTAGAAGTCATCCATTTTCAGCTTCTGCTAGAGATTCTGTACTGTGTGTCCTCTCTTAGCCAGGCATCCATCTGAAAAAGACAACATGGAATTTCTGTGGGAATAAAAAAAGGAAAAAGCAGGTGAAACAAGGAAGTTATACTTTTTACAAGCTTAGCTTCCTTTGCTAAAAATAGCTCCACAGCATATTTTTTTCTATGGCATATGAGACCTATGTGGCAGTCATGCTGATAAAACTTCTCTGTGAATAACTTTGATTCCCTCAGCCCATGAAATTCTCAGCAGAAGATGCAATCTAATTACAGACTTGTGACTGCTTGTTTAAACCCTGGTTTCCTAAGGAAATGAGACCTAGCCTCTGGTGCTTTTTGTCTTTCTCGATAACTTTTGAACCTGCTGTCCAATTTCAAACAAATTGGCGGAGGTGCAGCAGTAGTGAAGATAATTAAGTTTCTAAAAAAGTAGTGAACACCAGCAGTAGTGTAGAGGAGGGAGGAGAGGTTTATAACAATCACTCTTCCCGGAGGGCAATGGTCAGTCAGCACACAGCCAGCTTCTGCTCTGAGCAGGCCACGTGCTGCCTGATGTTCAAGCAGAGAGTGCAACACAGGAGGAAACTGGTGATACTCTGGAGCAATGAAGAGTTTTAGGGGGAGAAGGGGACACAGAAAAGGACTGTAGCTATTTGTAAAGAAGTATATGGGGAAGTATGTCAAATTTGTAAATGATCAGGCTTTATTAATTTTGCTGCTTGAGGAACAACTCCTTTTTCTGTCTATTCACATAACTGCTAAACACAGAGCTGATCAGAGACCATGAAAACGCTAGGGTGAAGGCTAACGTGTCTCTCAAGGGCATTTTCCAGATGTACTGGCTTCCAAGAGTTTTATGGCTGTGACAGCTGTTTCACACCTCCGCTAAGGAGTGGCCTGTAGCATGCTTGCTCCGCTGCACTCCCGTCCTGTGCAGTGTTTTTGCCACCAGACACATCAGCCTCCCGTAACAAATGTTTTGTTGTATTATGTAACCACACATTTTTGTGACTTCAGGAAATAATCCGTGTATTAAAAACAAAACATTAGCCAGGGCTATGGGGAGTTATAATTACCAGCAGTCACAAAATGGTGATATCTGCCAGAGGATATAAACTTCTCCCAGATTCAAGCAGATGCTTCCTCACAAAGATGGGTGTGGCACTACAGTTTTGCAGGCTTTCAAGCTCTCTCCTTCACTGCCAGGCTACTCTTGGTAGCAAGAAACTTGCCCTGGCAATGGGTCAGCACTTGGGCCCAACTGCCTCTTGTATTACCAGTAAACTGCAGGCACATGCAATATGAAAGAAGTGGCTCTCTTTCAATAAACTCGTTTCTTGACTCTTGGTTTTAGTAAATATTTGGTTCCTTTCAGTATAACTTATATCTTCCTTAGTAAATTTTTACTCACTCCTACAAGGCAAAAAGTTCCCTCTTTCAAGAGGTATGCTCCTTTCATCAATGCATTTTACCTGTCAATCACAATGTATAGTAAAATTTCTTTCATGGGCTTTTTGCTTTTACTGTGCTTGGAGTATTTGCCATTCTGTCTCTTAATGCTCTGCACAATATTAGGTCTATTAGTGACTGAATTTTTAAAACACACCTCCTGGATTTTAAAACAAAGATGTTAACACTACAGACATTGCAATAATGAGAAAAAACAAAACAAAACAAAACAAAACAAAAAAAAAACACAGTGAAGAAAAAACATATTTCTGTAAGAATTTATAACAGACATCGCCCCCACCCCATTCATTTCTTTTTTCTGCCTCTTCCATCTTATTTTAGCGCTTTTAGTTTCCATCTCTACCTCACCACTGTTTTTGTTATTCATACTGTGACTATATTTGGAGTGTGCTCCACAAATTAGGCAATGCAAACACTAGAAGGTTGATCCATAACTTTCAGAGTGTAAATATTTTCCACAAGACAAAAAGTACGTCTCCTACTGTTCTTATAACCTATCCTTTATCCTTCGTTACACTTCAGGATTCCTTCTTCATTCCACTACCCTTTTTATTTCATTCCAAATATCATCTTTTAGATAACTTTTTGGCATATATAAATGTCATCAGATACTAACATACCAAAGGATGAAAAAAGAAAAAAGAAAAAAAAACACACAACAGACCTAAGAAAGTGAAATGCCAACCCACATGAAGGCAGGTACTGCTGAAAAGTTAAGAAAAAAGCCAACAAACAAAGTTATAGTTTTGAACTTTCACATCGTGAATATCATTAATTTTCTGTGCCTGAGGTGAACTCAGATCAGTAACACAGAATCATTTTGGTTGGACAAATCCCTTAAGATCGAGTCCAACCATCGACCTGATCCCTTGTGTCCCACTGATACACCGTATCCCTAAATGCCATGTTCACACATTTCTTAAATACCTCCAGGGATGGCGACTCCACCACCTCCCTGAACAGCCTATTCCAGGGCCTAAACACCCTTTCATTGAAGAAATTCTTCCTTATATCCAAAGTAAGCCTCACTTGACACAACTTGAGGCCCTTGCCTTGCCCCTTATTGCTTGGCACCTGAGGAGAGAGAACAACACTCTCCTTGCTGCAACCTCCTTTCAGGCAGCTGTAGAGAGCAATACGGTCTCCCCTCAGCCTCCTCTTCTCCAGAATAAACTGTCCCAGTTCCCTCAGCCACTCCTCCTATATTTTGCTTTCTAGTCCCTTCACCATCTTCTTGCTCCTTTCTGAACACATTCCAGTAACTCTGTATCTTTCTAGCAGTGAGAGGCCCAAAACCAAACACAGTATTTGAGGTGCGGCCAAGCACAGAGGGACAATTTCTTCCCTAGTCCTGATGGCCACACTATCAGCTGGCTGTCAACCAGTAACCCCTGATCCTTTTCTTCCAGGTAACCTTTTCAGCCACTCTTCCTCATGTCTATATTGCTACATGGGGTTGTTACGACCCAAATGCAGAACCTGGCATTGAGCCTTGTTGAATGCCACACAACTGGATGTGGCCCATCAGTCCAGCCTATCCAGATCCCTCTGCAGGGTCTTCCTACCCAACTTGCTGTCCTCTGCAGACTTACTGAGGGTGCCTTCGATCCCTTCACCAAGATTATTAATAAAAATGTTAAACAAAACTGGCCCCAGTACTGAGCCCTGGGGGACACCACCTGTGACCAGCCTCCCACTGGATTCAACTCCACTCACCGTGACCCTTTGGGTCCCATTATCCAGCCTGGTTTTCACCCAAAAAACAGCACATCAGTCCAAGCCACAAGCAGCCCGTTTCTCCAGGAGACGGCCGTGGGAAACAGCATCAAATGTTTTGCTCAAGTCCAAGTAAACAACATCCATAGCCTCTCTCTTGTCCACTAAGCGGCTTATCTTATCACAGAAGGAAATCAGGCTAGTCAAGCAGAACCTGCCTTTCATAAACCCACGCTGACTGGCCGTCTGATAACCTGGTTGTCCTGTATGTGATAGCCTTGTGATGGCACTCAGGATTATCTGCTCCATGAGCTTCCCTGCCACTGAGGTCAAGCTGACAGGCCTGTAATTCTCTGGATCCTCCTTCCTGACCTCCCTGTAGACTGGCATCATGTTGCCAAATTTAGCATTAATAGAAAGAGTAAGGACTCTGTTCCAAGTCCCAACTAGTAAATTGGGATCATTTGCTTCATTTCCAGACAACAATGATTCTCCCATTGTAGTTTCATTCATAAGCTATTATACGAATTATTTTCAAACTTTTTACTGTATGTACTGTACAATAGAGATACTTTCAGTACACTTCTCTCTTCACAGCCTCTTCAGAACATATTAACACATTAAAACATCAGTGATCGTTTGCCATTTTCTTTGATTCAGATGTTGCATTTTTCCTTATGTGTTCTAGCGTGATTTGCACTGACTGCTACTTTGCATTTATACATCCTTTCCTTTGAAAACAAAAATGTATCCACTGATTCCTATTAATATTCAGACTTCTTTTATTTTTACCTTCTCAGATCTGTTGTGTTTAGGTCCTGCTTCCATCTTATTCTCTTACCTGATTTCTTAGGGAATTTTCTATTTTTTTCCTCAATACCTACTTTCCCACTCATTTTTTCTATGTTGAAGACTGATACCTTTTTGAGCTTAATATGCCACGTACCCTAAAAAGCTCTCTAACCAAAGACATGGAAAAATATTAGAAAACTGAAAACTTTTAATGAAATTTGACATCAAATTGACCCCATTTCTTGAGAAAATTAGAAATTTCTTGAGAAATATGGCCAACTATTACTCCTTCAAGCAACTTATTGTCTAAGATTTTCTGCCTTGTCTTTTTGACGTATCCCAGGTGAATATTTACTAGAAACTGGCAGAATAAGGAATAAGGAAATAAGAATAAGGAAAAAAGGAACGGATCAACTGGTGCACCTCTGAATTCCAGTTCCCTACCAAAAAGGTAGCAATTCACATACATCTGCTTGCTGTGTGTATTGAAAGCAAGAGAAGCTGCAGTAGTATGAAGAAAAAGGGAGTGTGTTTGTGTTTTGTCTTCCTCTTCTTTAAGACACTTTTTTATTATTATGATTATTCCATGATTCAGTGTTCTGGTATCCTTAATTCACTTTATGTGGTCTGTATGAGCAGCTTTGCCCTTTTTTTGACTGCGGTATCAGACCAACAGCTGCTTGTGTAGCTAAACATGTCTTGTAGATGATCACTCTTTTATTTTACGTATGAATTCCTTTCTACAAGAAAGCTTAGATACCTTTTGCTATTCTGTCTTCCACAGAACATTTCTGATGGGATCAACACAGTCCAACTGCAGAACTTTTCATTCCAGTGGCTATTATGAACAGCAGCTTTCAGAGCAAACTATAAAAAAGCTAGATGTGTTCAATGATAACAGCATCCATTGCACTTTACCCAAGAACAAGCAGATCTATTATTCTATGACAAGCACTTGCCTTTTGTAAGAGTTCTGTCTTGGTAAGGACTGCAGCAATGAATCCATCATTCCTGTTCACTTTAGTCCTGGTGCTACTCCAACTCCCTCTCTTCCCCATGCCACCTGGCCTGTACCTTAAAGTCTGATCTACTTGACCTTTTTACTAAAAAGGGAGAAAAGCTGAAGACAGAGAGGCATCCTGACCAGATGGCAGAATGACAGCAGCCTCTGCAGAGATCCAGCAGACTGCTGGAGGGCTGCCCCAGAAGCAGGGGGAGTATCACCCCCTGAGAGCAAGGGAAGGCCATCCACAGAACCAGACTGAATAAAAACAGCATGTTCTTGTGTGCCACCCCAGACATGGCCAGATAGAGCGTGATGGACTACACCAGCCTGAACGAGCTGTTGTCCATCCATCAGATTGCTACTAATCATGGCTTGAAAGCAGGCTGCAGGCTTTCATTCCAGGTGTGGAGTGAGGTGAATGGGCTGTTCAGTGTGTTACGGCTGCTCTTTGCACTTGCCTGTCAAACATTCTGTAGGCAAAATGTGCTGATGAGGGGCCAGAAACAATTAGTTGTAGATGAAACTCTCAATCTCAGAGCTCAGTCATGCTGGCCTGGCAAAGAAAATGGGAAATTTGTGCTTCCCTTCTCTAATGAAAGATCATCCTTGCCCAGTTTATCAAGCCAACCTTTTATCCTTTATCTCTAACACTTCATTTCTGTTAATGTAACCATAGGTTATATGTGAAATATTGCCAAATTAACACGAGGTCAATAATTAAATTGCATATGATATCATCATCCATAGAGCTACCCAAAGTGATATTCTGAAAGGTTTTCAAAGTGTTTCTTCTATATGCAAGCTATTTCTATTTAGGGAACAGGAGAATGAAAAAAGTACAGAAGGAGAAATAAATACATAGAGACTTACTTTCCAAGAAAAAGAAGTTCTTGCAAAGGTTCATTTGCAAGGAAAATTCTCCTCCACACGGGGAAAAACTGGTGGAAGGGAGGGCAACAAAATTAGTAGTAAAGCAGGAATACAGCTGGGAGATCTTTCAGTCTGATTCTGGTGAAAGAGAGGAAGTAGTCCAACTTCTCTGGTTTGGATGGAAATACCCATATGCTAAGATTTATGTTTAGACAAATATATTGGGTAAATCCCATTTACTAAAATTACTTCTGTTAAGTAATCCAGAGTTATCTTTACAGATCTGTTATTTTCTAGCCTCTTTCAATATTATCTGCTAAACACTCTGAAGTGCTATCTCTTCCAGCAACCACATATTCACAAATGTTAGAAATTCACTCGGAAAAAAAAAAAAAAAAGCCAAGCAGCTAAAGAGAGAAACTGTGTTTTGAAAGAAGCATTTCAGAAACATATCAAAATACTTTCCTTCAGAAAACTCAAAGAAGCTCTTTGGTCACTTCTGGCTTCCCCAAACAAACTGCAACCTCTTCTCCAGCACAGACCAGGAAACAACCATCTCCAGTGGACCACTGCATTCACATTCAAACAGCTTTGCAGCATTCTGACTCAGCAGGAAATGACCATTGCATAGATTCTTCCAGCTTGTGCTAAGCACAATGCAAAAAAATCCCAAACAAACCAAAACAAAAAACCCAAACTGCTTTACTAATCTCACACTTGAATAGAGGATATTAAAAGTGCCAGCAGCTATTGCATGTCCAACCTGCTTCATGCCACATTTCTACTAACATTGGATGGGTTTTAACAATGGGCATTTCCTTGTCAGCGCTCATCAATGTGTGACTTTGCACAAAAGCTACAGAATGTGGCATACTGAGCCACATTTAGTTTATGGTCAGCTGTATAAACTGCTATGAAAAATGCCTTTTCATGAAAGTAGTTTTTAATGGGATAGGAAATGAGGTAATTTCTCAGAGAAACCCCCAAAATACACAGAAGAGAGATTCTGCTATACACGCAACAAATATTTCTATATTATTGACTGCTTCACAAGTAACTAATATCAAATACAATTATTTTTATAAGAAGTTTTTGTTAAAACATTTGGAGTCTTTGCCTGATCTCTCTTAATCCTCTACCATACTATAATATGAAAAAAAAATACCAAATCTGGGAGATCAGAGCTTTTCACTTTCAAAGCAGAGTTAATGGGGCTCTGATCAGTTAGCATAAGAAGTCATGGAACATAAGTGCATTATCTAAAATAGTAATAATAAAAATAAACAGTTAATGTGTTTGAGTTTTTTCTTCCTGCACCCCCACCAATCTGGAAAGTAAGCAGAGAGATATTTTCAGCTGACACAGGGTTCACTCTGTTCTATATTATGATACTGGCTCTTAGAGTACCTTCTACAGCCTTTGCATGTACGCATTCAATATCACCAGATTCCATTTCCTCTCAGCAATATCATTTGCAATACTTTTTTGTTATTCCAATAACTTGCATTATGTGTCAGGTAGTAGTGGAAAATGGTATGAATAAACAGTGAACGCCTTATTGAAACCACACTATTCCTGAATGACTTTCATTCTAGTTGGAGGCTACTACAGTACTGATATGAATCTTAAAATTGACTATGATGTAGAAAAGAAATGCTTTATTAGTTAGGCTTGTAGACACAAGCAAAACCTCTTCCAATAATTCTTGGGATTTTTTTTTTTTCTCATATATAATTCATGAGCAATTTATATAGCAATACACTGAATGACTACTTAATGTGACATACGGCTGTGGGTTGCTTTGTGGCCTCTTTAAGAATAAAACCACTAAAGGACAAAGGATCTGTTCTTTTAATAGTTGTCCATTTAAACAGACTGTTAATTATACTAAATGAATAAGTAGAAAGAAAAGGCTTGAAATTTGTATCTAAAATTGTAACAAGTTTAATTCTAGAAATATGCCTGTTGAACAAAATTACTTTTTATAACATGTCTTAATCGATTCACAACCTGCTTACTTGGGCTGGTCTGGCATTTTCTCTTGTACTTTTTTCTCACTGCCAGTGGCTTTTCCTTTATGACTCTGAAACCAAGAAGTAATTTGTTCCAATAAGAAAATATTTCATGTCACAACTCATTACCTTAAAACCATTAATTTAGAGAAAGGTTAGACATTCTCTTCTTTGATAGCAGGGGTGTTTTGGGGCAGTTTTCTCAAATAAGATGTAGTTCCATTTATTTTGCTTCAGTTTTTGTGTCCTTTAAAAGCTCTTTTGAGAATTCAAGAGACTGTAGGACACTGATTGTAGAATATGACTTGAAAAGACACAAAATGATAAAGAAGTAAAAAGCTGGCCCAGATTTCTTATTATAGGCATATTTAAATACATGACACATATATCTATCACTTATCTTTGAATTACATGTTATTAAAAGACATTGCGATTTTATATTAGATTTTGGAATATCTGGAAGTTTACCTCCTTGTTTTGCATGCTATTTTATGTTTGAATGTAAGCAATTGAAAGAAGTCCAGAAGTACAAACAAATAACTTAAAAAAAAATAAAATTACCATTGCACTAGAAGATGTTGAGTGACACACAAAAACATGAAAGATCCCCCAAACATGACTGAACTGGTTTTCTTCTCTTTGGGCATATTTTCTGTTACATAATTTGGAAGCAACCAGGTGAGACAAAATCACGGAAAATTAATCTTGATTACATCATTCCATGAGAAATTCCTCTTCACACAGGGGAACCATTTTAATGCATTATATTAAGTTCCAATTAACCTTCAAAATAAGATTTAAATAGGAAATGTTATATTAGCTTTGTCCTAATGGAACTAAAAATAATCCCAGAATAGAACAAATCTGTACTTTTTTCTTCTTCTGTTGCCATTAAGAGCAATCTGCCCAACACTTAAGGATGTTTAAGTTGGTTCATTCTGTTTCAGACATTTTTGAGGATATGATTATATAAAAGATTTTATTATTCTATGTTATTACAAACAGAAAATAAAAATGGTGGGGGAATTATACAGGACAGTACTGACACCGAAGGTTACGCGTCAGTTACATATAATTGGTAACAAGGTTTCCTGCTTCAATTAGTTACTTCAATTAGTTTGAAAAACATAGGTGAAAATAATCTGTATTCAACAGAGATTTACACCTATAAACAACTATTCTGGGCCTAGTTAATCTGCATTGCAGATTATTCCAATAGGTTGAAAAGAAAAGGGATGGGTCTCAGGAAACAGTAATTCAACCTGGATATAGTGAATTGTGATTTTAGTATTTAATTTACTTCACTTACCTATCTAAAAATAGTTATGGCTGGGATGAAAATTATTCTGGCAATGTAGCAGTAGTTGGCATGTCAAACAATGGCAGAAATTCCATTTTCACTCAACAGCATTATGCAAGATTAGAATTGCAATGATATAACTAAGAAAAAATGTTTAAGAATCTTTTATATTTTTTAAAAGAGCGAACACACAAAAATCCAGACATGAAAAAATACAGTATTAGTAGAGCTTTACCACTTGTCAACAAGCTAAATTCTATGTCTTCATCTGTGTTCATGGAAATTGAATGATCACAACACACAAGTATCAATTGGGAACATTAGCTTTGACTATAACGTGTATCCCTCTTACTGAATATCTGCAGTAAAAGGGCCATTTGGCCTGATTTATGTACAAGGAAAACGATATTACAAACGTGCTAAACTCCTTTTAACTGCCTATTTTTTCCAAGCACTTGATATTATTACCCTTTACCAACCAGCCTTATTTTCAGCTAATTTTAAAAAGCATTTTTCTTTGGTAATGAAAGTTCCCTGAAACAATAAAAAAGAAAAATTTCTTGTTATATTTTTATACTAACAGTAAGCAAATTACAATCTATGACCCGTATGGTCATAAGAAAATGATCTTTTTATCATTTTCCTTTTTTCCTTTTTTTTTTTTTTTTTTTTAATCTGAGTGCTTCAGCTGAAAATGAAGAAGTATTACAGGAACTCCACTTCTGCCTAGCAGTGATTCACAGTTGCATGGTTACTGCATGTAAATAAACCAGAAAAATACTCAGAAACGTTACTGCATGCACACCTGTAATTCTAGACGCTGGTACATGAAAAAATAAAGAACCAACATATTTGAAAAACACAGATGAAAGAGTTGAATTGATTTGTATCAAATGATAGGCACAGCTGTTATTTTATGCCACTGAGGAATACAGGAATCTTCTTAAACAACCAACAGCAGCTTAGACTGTGCATCCCTCTCACATGTTTCTGATAGGAATATACTGCCACAAAGGCAGCTAATCCAATCAAATCTAAATCTGATCAATTTGAATCTGCTAAGCAGTTGGAAAAAGTGTTTCAGCAAGAGTTGCCTAATTCTATTGTAGGACAAAGACAACCGAGGCTTTCCTAATTTACCATCATCCAAAAGAATTAGACTGGTCAATTTTCATTGGAAAATTGTGGAGGGTATGAAATTGTCGTTGCTTTGAGCAGAGCACATGGCATTTTGATCTTATTTGTAACTATATAATAACAGTTGAAATGTTGAACTAAATCAAAATGTTTGAATGGTACTCACTGAGTACATTTAAAGCACAAAATACAGAAATGGCAAACATTGCTTCAGGAATTAAGGAAGTAATCAAGTCATACTCAGAAACGTGGCTTGTCTATTAAAATAATTAGAAAGGACATAAATAATAAAAGGGAATTCTAAAGGTTTTAAAAAACAAAAATAAAATGTCCATTGAGATTTACTACACTCAGCTATTAACCTGGTTTAGTGTAAATTAATGACTGAGGCCAGACCTTGGTATTTTCTTAACTGGACATGATGAATGGGAATTTTAGTGCAAGTTCAAACTAGAAAATAGACCACAAATTCTGGATTTCCTTGAACATAATGAAAACCCCAGCAACAAAGCAGCTTTTTAGTCAGTATTCCCAAGGTTATCAGTTTTTCTAGTACTGTAGCGCAACTGAGCAGCTTGGCTGAGGCTTATGGAATAAAGCAGAAAATTAAAAACATTTCTTGCCTTCTACTAACTAAGAAAAGATATTTTTATAGAACAGAAACATTACCAAGAACATTTTAAAATACCAATTGCTTTAAATGACAACCTTTTGTTAAAATAATTGTAATAATGAAGCTCTTCTGCTCTCCTTTTACACAAGCAACTGGACCATTCAAGAGACTCCTGTTTACTACATAAGTCTCTTTTCCAAGAAGGGATACTAGAAAGATGAGTTAGTACGTGACCTTATTTACTAGACATTACAGGATAACACATATTTCAATATGCCTTCATTTCCAGTGTACTGAATTCATATAATTTGCAAGAAAGTGATGATTTAGAAAAAAAAGAATACTGAAGCTGTATCTATACTGTATCTATTTAACAGGTGAGAAGCATTGGCTTTCATTTACGCTATTACTTTTCCAGGGAAAGCTCCATATTTGAAGCACCAATATAGCATATTGCTGTTTGATAGCCTACTAGACCATGGCTGTTAAGGTTATGAGTATTGCACTAATAATCAGTTCAAGAGGCAGCGTAGCATCCACTGTGACCCTGTGACTTTCTCACATCTCTGCAAACATGGACCACAATTTATAGCAAGTTCGAGTACCTTTATCCTTGGGCTTGGCTTCTTGACAGAAGGAGCTCAGTGAAATTGAGTGAGATCCAGTTCTACTGTCTTCTTCAGAGTTAAATAATTATTCCCTGAGGACATCTGAGCTTATATTTGTCCTCTGCTTCTGAGCTCGTATCTGTCCTCTGCTTCTGGAGGGCACCCTCAGAAAGCACACCCTAAAGGACATTTCCCATTAATTGTGGTGGGCATATTTTGCAACAGCGGGTACATCTATGATTTTATCAGAGCTTTTTGAGCTCTTTGGCATGGCGGCTGGCTGCACAACAGGATCTCCCCTTGAGCAGGGATCCCTCTCAAGGTCATGTCTGCTGCAGAGATCCCTTACTCATATGAGATCCCTTGCCACAACAGATCCTTGGTAAGTGATTGATGAGGAGACTTTCATCTGCACTTACTCAAAACTTTATACTAACATTTCTATTCATATCATGTCTGGTGGTGTTCCTCCATTCAGATGCCAGACTTCTAAGTTCTGTTACGCTAATTAACGCCTTGCATATTTGAAGAAACAAGGCTTGCGGTAGGTTTAAGAAACTTTAGCTGCTGTGATTTTTCCCAGACAAGATGCAATTTCTGCAGGCTGTTACAGAACACTGCTATGTGGATGGATCAGAAGACAAAAGGTGGATTGAGGGAGAAGCAGCTACTCAGAGAGGGAACGTTAAGTTAGGTGGATTCACCAGACCAAATGATTGCTGCAAAAAGACAAACACATGTCGCACAGCAATGACCACAGCTTTATATGCCAGATCAGGACAAATGACCAAACTGATCTGTTGTAGTTATGACTTTACAGGAGTAACTTTTCTTTGACGAGGTTATCTCTAAACAACTTATCCAGTTTCCAGATTAGTTGAAAATGCTAAGTTACGTGTTTAAACAACAAAAAGTTATACATACACATCTAAGATTGACTTCTGAGGAGAAAGCTGCTTTCTTGTTCTAAATGCAGTGCATGTATTCTGATATTCGAGTTATCTGCATGCAATTATATTTTTTTATATATGCATATTATGAAGTCTTGCAAACATCTGTGCTTTATTGTATCTAAATCCAGACAGGAGACATCCTCAGTAAAGAAATGTGATGTCATTTAGTAATTCATAAAAACTGGGGGAGACTGTTCCCTACCCAAAATGATAAACCTGTTTTAATACACTGGGACGTGCAGAAAGGAACAGACAAGATCTCACTGATGGTGTTTATGAATACACAAATTGTGGCGGCCTCACTGGCAGGATATCGAGTCTGAAGGACTTACTTCATTCACATAATGTTCGATCAGTATTTGATGCACTCACACAGAACTGGTATCATGTCCAAATGAAACACTGGTCTCATTTGTCTCATATTCTGTGAATATAGCAGGTGGAACCACTGTAGCACTAGACCATTGGCTTTTGAAAGATCCTACTCACCAGCAGTAGCAATCCATAACCATTTCACCTGGTAAGCTTTTGACTCACTTAAAAAAAGGAAACTAAGTATTATGCTTTACAATTGGCTTTAAAGATTGGATGACATCTTGCAATGACACCTTAATAAGAATGTCATTAAGCACTGAATTTAAATGGAACAAAAAGGGCCCTTCAAAGTAAATGCCCACTATTTTTTCTAAGCACTCTGCAGTAATTCTTACCCTTGCTTATACCTGTGCAAAGCCATGGAACTCATTTCTATTGAGTCAATGATGCTGCGTGTGTGCAACACAAAAAATACAATTTGCAAGATTGCTATCTCAGATTCCTGGGATCCTTACAGAAGGGAGTCTTGAATCAAGAGAAAACAGACAGCAGTGGTATGATAAATCTGAAAGAGTTTTATGTATCGAGTGGACAGAGGGAGGTAAGTGCAAGTAAAGAAAATCTACAGAAATAAATTTCTAAATCAGCATGCTATGGAGCAGAAGCCCACAGAGTGAAAGAAGGTTCGAATGTAATAAAAGCAAGTTTGAGTTGATACACAAGGTGAATTTATGGGGAGTTTTAAAGATTCAGAATGACGTGGTTTAGGAAGACGGCCAGACAAGATAGAAGGGGCTTACGTATGTGGAAGGGAAGCAATAAAAGTGTCAAGCCAGCTGGTAAAGAGTAGGTTACAGGTTCTGCGCTACAAGTTACAGGAACCAAAGTATCACGGAATCATCTAGATTGGAAGAGACCTCCAAGATCACCAAGTCTAACCTCTGAACTAACACTAACAAGTCCTCCACTAAACCATGTCACTAAGCTCTATCTAAACCTCTTTTGAAGACCTCCAGGGATGGTGACTCCACCACTTCCCTGGGCAGCCCATTCCAATGTCTAACAACCCTTTTGGTAAAGAAGTTTTTCCTAGTATCTAACCTAAACCTCCCCTGGCACAACTTCAGCCTGTTCCCCCTCGTCCTGTCACCAGGCAGGGAGAATATTCTCTCATGGGAGAATAGACCAACCCCCACCTTGCTACAGCCTCTTGTACAGGTACCTAGAGAGTGCGATAAGGTCATCCCTGAGCCTCCTCTTCTCCAGGCTGAAAAAGCCCAGCTCCCTCAGCTGCTCCTTGTAAAACTTGTTCTCCAGACCCCTCAATATTAAGCCGTAGGCAGAGGTAGGAGATGAGGAAAATTTTCTGTGTTATACAAAAATCAGTAACAGGATAACATGGTATTGAACAATGTAAAAATAAACGGAGAAATCATATGGCTTCTGTTGCCTACCATGCTGATGAGAATGAACATGATAAATACCAACATGATAAAGCAGGAGGGGACATAGGAACAAAACCTAGAATTCATTTTGATACTGGAAATACCAGATTAAAAAAAAAAAAAAAGTGAAATGCTAGAAAAGTAGCCGAAGTAAAATGTAGGATAAAGCTGTTTAGATTTTGTTGTATAACCAAATTCTCTCACTACCAAACCAAGCTCAGTGATGCAAAATAGTAGGTATAAAATCCAAACCAAACCAACCAACCAAAAAAAAAAAAAAAACACAGGAGAGACTGGGAGTGGAAGGGGAGTGATGCAGGGAAGAGACACATTCACAGCACTTACTCCCTGAGTTGTCAGGCCAACATGACAAATGGCTTGGTTCTCTTAAAAGGAAATTCTATTAAGGGTGAAGAGTGGGCAAGGAGTGGATGATGGGATTCACAGCAAGTCTTTTAGTGCTTGTAAAGAATCAGTATTTACTCAAACATCCAAACTAACAAGCACAACACCTGGGCTGCAGTGGAGCTGACAGACATGCATGATTCCAAATAACATGGGTCTATTACAGCATTACAGCAGAGACCAACAGTAGGGATAATTTGTGGCTCCAGCCTCAGAGTCAGCACAATGAAAAACAAGATGAGATGAAGCCTGCAAAGTGAGGAGTTCAGTCTGGGCATTATATATATATATATATATATATATATATATATATATATAATATTTAAAGAGGCTACATAATCCTCATTGTTTATGACTGATCCCATCCCAGGCAATGACTGAGATGACATTTCAGTCCCAGCTCCCTGAACTTCAGAGATTTACAGCTTTCTGACCAAAAAGACCCACTGAATGGAATTTTTTCAAGTCTTGAGATTATTTAACAGACGGTTAACACAATCTCTTTTGGGGAAATGAAACTGTAGCTTTCATGCTCTGAAGATGCTTCAGGATTTTTCTTATACCTGGGTGACTCAAAACCATTTCTAAAAAAAAGAAAACCAAAAGCTTTAAGTGTTTCCAGTGAGGACATAAGTATTTGGAACAAAAGCAAAATCCCAAACGTGAGATTTAAGAAAGGACCATAAAGCTATACTGATCTTACCTCCTGTGCTGTGGAGTCTGTGGAACATACGCCACTAATTCCTGCAGTTAAATCACAAAATGACAGAACAGTTTGTATTGGAAAGGAACCTCAGGAGGATACCTGGTCCAAACCTCTCTTCCTGAAAAGTCTAGAAAACAATATTGCAATGCTGTGTAACAGTTGCACCAAGATGTATGTAACTAGGTAGTCTGCCCAGCATTCAGGGTGAAGATGCATTCCTTGCAATGACATGGTGGATGAGGTATGCTGGCTATCCAGTCTACATCCTATCTCCCCATTTCTTTTCGATGGGCAACCATGTGCTGCTTTGGATGCACCTTTTGTTGTCTTTAGGCACCAACAGAGAGCAGCCTCTTTGTGGGGTCCCACCTCTGTGAGTCATCAGCATTTACTCACTGACTTTTATCCCCTGATATTGGTGTCTGGAAAAAATTGCACCTATGCAGATGTGTGCTGTGGTCTTGATGATCTGCTAATCTGGGTGCCATCACCAGCTATCCTTACAACTCCTGCTGTTCCTCCTGGTGCTTCCACACCCTATTCATACCAATCAAGGTTCCCATTGCAATTCTCTACGGAAGTAGAGACAGTTCTCAAGGTGTATTGCTCAGGATCTTATCCATTTCAGTTTTGAATGTCTCCGGTGATAAGGTCCACAATCCTATCCACAACCCCCGCTAGGCACACATTCCAAAGCCTGACTCACTGAAAAGAACCTGCTCATATCCCCGCTGGCTCTTTCACTGATTCTGGGGGCAGATAAAAGGCAACTGTCATACCCACACAGCTACCCCTCACACAAAGGAAACAAGATGATGAGGAAGGTCTTAAAAGCCACACAAGGCTGTAAGACAGCAGGAAGTCGAATAGAGTATGTGAGAAGTTTGAGAGGTACTGACATCTGCCTCCTGTGGCCAGTACAAACCACTTTGTGCTGCTCTGGAGAAACAAAGCTATCTTAATTCATCCTCAATAATTCCTAATTAAGAGCACACCAGCTTGGAAGTGTCTGCTACTGCTCCTAGATTTATTAAATACACCCCAAGTCCATCTGGCAGATAACGTTTTACCCCTTAACTATATGGAATTGCCAGCTGGGTCACTGCCACACTCAGGGATGATTAGACTCCAAGTTATCCATCTCTTTTCTACCTCTAAGAGGCTGGCCATACAGGGAGTGCCCTCAGCTTTAGCAAAGGTAGAGTTTTTGTATGCCTGTCTTCATCCATGGGCCTTTATTCATCACACATTCATGGTACTGTGAAAGAACATTAAAAGATGCACACAAACAAGACTGACCCGTTGTGCATGAACTGCACTATCAAATAAAGTGTGTGTGTATGTGCATGCATATTTTACATGAATGCTCACATTTTCAGATATTTTTTTTTTCTAATATAGGACTTCTTTAATGATTCTGATTTTCAAAAGCAGGTCTAACATACAAGGCATTTACAGAGGAGGAAACATTTTGCCTCCCACACTCTACACTTCCATGTTTCTGAATACCTTACTGTATACTGGGGAAAACAGAGATATACAATACTCCAGGATAAAAACTGAGATTGTTATTTTCTCATTGAAAATGAGCACTACCATCTCCTCATAAAAGAAATCACACAAGGTAGAATACTGTTGCTAATGCCTGCTGATCAACTTGCATAAAACACAGCATTTCTGAAAATGCCAAAGTAACTCAATATATTTCTTTAAATGTTACCTTGATAATGTTTTCATTTGCAAGTAGCATATTAAATCCTCTAGCTAAATGTTATTGTATCTGACATTTCATGAAAAGTATTTGGTCACAGTTGTGTACTACAATCAGTACTCTGAAGGGATATTGAGGGAGACAGCACACAAATACAGAAACCTATCTCCTACCCAAACCCAAGCCAGAGAACACAGGATGTCTCTATTTAAATGCTGATTCAAGACTGAAGAAAATAAAGATTTAACAGAATTATCAGGGAGTTACTTAAGTAACAGAGAAGCTCAGTGTAAACAGTTTAAAGCTGGGATGCAATGCTGTTATCACAATGCCTTGTGTTAACTATGATGATTGCTCTTTCCGGCCTGCCGGAGTGATGAACAATAATGATTGCAAAATGCAATATAATCACCATTTAGCTAATTCACTCAATCTAGGTGGGGGAGATCAAAGATGCCTCTCTGCTCCTCTCTTCCTTAACGACTGCCCTTATAGGCTCAAAAGGTAACTAAGAGAAAATCTAAAAGTGGTTCAATCAGTGTGTATATCTGCCTAACATACCCCAGAGCCTATACACCAGCTGCTGGAGCAGCAATGGCCACAGCTTTCAACCCCAGTCTTCCCAGGGCACGCAGTGCTGCAGAGCAGTGCTATGCTACTGCAGCTCCCAGCTCCAGGCCTCCGGCTCTCCACAGACCATCTCCAGCATGACAGTGGAACTGCCCTTCTTTGCTACTGTGAAAGAGAAACTGGACAAAAACGGACAGCTTTGTGGACATCTGGAGCTGCAGGCAGGCAGGGAGCTCTGTCAGTGTCCTTGTGAGAACCACAGGGCTGGCCGAACAGGCCTCAGGCCCATTTCCTACCATGACAATTCCCCGTGGCTCGCCTGTTAGAGCTTTGCCCATTGCTGAAGGCACGCTGCTTGCTGTCTGCTGCCTGGCATGCTGAATTTCTTTTGCAGAGGGTTGAATACCCATTCACATGTCTGACTGGAACCCTTCTTTTGCTGGATAGGCCGCTGGGTTTGCGCGGGGCAGCTGCTCAGTATTTGCACACCAGTCCGAGTGGCCTTGCGTGGACAAATGACGCCATTCCTGGAGCAGGCTTTGCGGGAACTGTGCCACTGCTTAGTGCTATGAATGCTGATGAAATTGCCTTCCTAAGACGTGTTTCTCCCCTCGGAACAATATGATCTTGCAATCTATGGATTCACTTTGAATTTTTCAACAAGTCTTTCAGGCTTTGTCTATTATCTGAGAGCTCTACACTCCTTCAATGTATTCTCTACAAAATTTGTTATAATCATTGCAGTGTGTACTGGTTGTCCAAAGTTAGACATTTTAACACGCATACTGCCAGAATAGAAATTCATTCTCATCCACACATCAGTCCAGAAATCCCTCTCCCCCTCTCCTCATCCGTATTTTTCCCCCATAGACCCATTTCTTCCATTTTTCCTACATAGAAAAAAAACAAAAACACAAAAACAAGAACAAAATGCACAAAAAAGAGAATACCATTCCAATCAATTTCAACTAAAAAGTGATGCCAAGTATCATTTATATTCTTTGCAACTTTCTGACATATCCTACCTGCTGTACTTCTGCCTGTTTAGACCCTAAATTCTGTATAGCAAGGGCTATAAACACACACATGAAGTTTTAATTTTATGCGTATACAAACATCAAGGCAAGGGTTCATTGAAGCTCTCTCTCACCCCAATTCTCCGAACTTCCCAATACAAATATAAATGTTCAAATGCAATCAAAAGAGCTCTGGGTCAGAAGTAATGGTGCGATGTTGACCTTACTTCTCAATACAGACACTGACCATTGTATATTTTCTTTCTGTCTTGGGAGTTACTATTTGTCATAGCATTATATTATGCTTCTTTTTGTGATCTAAGAGTGTTTCACTTTACACTGCTACTATGTGAGCAGCAAAATACAATATTTAAAATAACAGGATTAAAATAAAGGATTTTGAAAATCCTTTCAAAAAAAAAAAAAAAAATCTGTTTTCTCGTGAGGTTGGCTTTCCTGCACTCACACAGACCACAAATGAAAACAGTTGTGACAAAATTAAGTTTAAAGACACAAAACTGCCATTGAAAGATATGCAGAGTGAAGCAGTGAAGGAGGAGGCAGCAAATATGCAGCAGGATTGGATTATTGCTTGTTACAAGTTATTACTACTTCAAGGTCAGTGGGTAGACACTGTCTTTTGGACATCTACATAGAATTATGTCCAAAGAGGCTCAGTACTGGTCACATTGTGTGAAACTGTTTCTCTGCCTTGAGCAACGAGTGTATCTGTGATGTCAATCGACACCCTTTGCCTATCTGGCAAATATAAATGTGCGCACACGCACAAGTATTTTAAATTGTGCAAATACAATGGCTCTCTTGAGAGGGTAGCATATATAAATTTGTATGCATATATAAATTTGCATATATAAATTTGTATGTGCATGTGTCTGTGTGAACTATAACTGCAAAAAACCTACCTCGCCCTCTCAAGAGACCTACAGAACTTCAGATATACACACACACAAAACAAACAGCTAGTCAAGCATCATGATATTAATGTTATTTATACTGAAAAACAAATTACAAGACCTGTACTACTGACAAACCTTTTTTATCGAATATTTTTCCTTCACTGATACAGAAAAATAAGCAGAAGACTTGATTTTAATGGAATGAATTCAGAAGGCTGTTTAACTTATTCCTAGCCACATCTGAATAAGAAAACTGCATGAAAAAGAATAACCCCAAGAAGTTTCTTTCTACTTATTTTCTACTTACTTTTTTACTTACTTTCTTCTTTCTCTTTCATTATGGTGACATGCTTCCCTCCTCCCTGACCCAAAATCAATGAGAACTTGTATTTTAATAAGACTATATCAAGATGCATTACTGAAGCATTATATTTATACAGATAAAAACATTGAAAATTATCCTCAGTCCCTAACAAACACACTTCAGCATGATTCAGTTGTGTTGGCCACATTACAACAAATTCATAAAAATAATCGTTATAATGCAAATGTTGCTAAGTCCATAAGCACAGCATACCACTATGGGACAAGTTGTCTTGGGAGTTACACCAAGGGAAGGACAGGGAAGTAGCACTACGCTCAATTTTTCTCCATTCCAGGATTATAAAATGCTTTAACTTGCCTGTCAGGTGACAGAGACAGGCAAAGCAGTCACATAAGACAGATTCATATCTTCTTAACAGACAGATGACATAAGATTTACTAGAAACTTAATTCATCTGAGAATTTTTTAGGATCCATCAACACCCAATATTACTGTTCTGTTTTTACATCACCTGCATGCCATTAATTTTCCATTCAGCTTCACTCTTTTTAAGTCTTGTAAGAGCTGTTTCTCTATCTCCCCATCCAGGAAAGCATCCTTCTTCAGATTCTTGAACACTTGTACAAGTATGCACGTGCTTAAGTTCCACTAAAATTATGGAATTATGTATGCTCAAGTATGATCTTATTGTCTGAAGATGATTTGTATTCTAGGATATTATTTGGCAAAATATAACATATAAAATAGAGATGTGATTCTTGAGAACACATTTTGGTGAGCTTCCAGGAACTTACCTGCCAGATGCCGAGCTGGCTCACAGATCTGGCCTCTATCTATTCATCCATCCATCACCACATTGCCTGAATGACTGATAATAAAAACAGATGATTCATCCTTGGTATGTTCTCTGCGCACTTTTTGTCCTGTGGAAGACATTAACACCTTAATCATAAACTGCTATATTTTAGACTAAGGGAAACTTACAGCATAAAGAGGGAAGTTTCTGTCTTAGTAGATAGATGTTTATTCCTAATTTTTAAAAGGCAGAGGTGGTTAGAAATGAAGTTTTCATCATTAGCTGATCTTTAAATGAGCAGGTGCCCATGCTTGTCTTCTCAAGTGTAAAATATCACCTGATGGCCAATGAAGAACATAAGCTATACAGTCAGAAGACGCTCTCCTTTTCTGTCTTTTTAAATAGATCAGACTAGAAAGATTATTTTTCATTTCCATGTACTTAACAACTGCTATTCAAGGTGTCACTGTTAATAGCATAAACATCAAGGACTTATCTCAAGACACCCACAGGGAGGATGGGACAACTTCAGGTCTGCCATGGAGGAAACAGGAAGATTTATTTCAAAATATTGAACAATACTGAGCAACCTTATATCTAACTTTATGTATTGGATTTACATGACAAGGGTTTGGTAGCAGGAGGCTGCAGGAGTGGCCTCTGTGAGCATGGCCCATGTCAGATCAGAGCCAGCTCCAGCCAGCTCCGAAAGGGACCTCCCACAAACCAGAGCTGAGCCAGGGAGCGATGCTCGTTGGGCTGCTGTGAGGGCAGATATAAGAAAGGGAAGAACTGCTGCACAACAGCAGCTGGGAGAGAGAGGAGTGAGCACCAGCCCTGCAGCCCCCAGGTGAGTGCAGCAGGAGGGCAGGAGGTGCTCCAGGCAGGCAGCAGCAGTTCCCCTGTGGTCTGTGGAGAGGCCCCTGGTGGAGCAGGCTGTCCCCCTGCAGCCCATGGGTCCCACACGGAGCAGATCTCCATGGTGCAGCCTGTGGAGGAGCCCCCGGTGGAGCAGGTGGATGTGGCCTGGAGGAGGCTGCGGCCCATGGAGAGCCCCCGCAGGAGCAGGCCCCGGGCCGGAGCTGCAGCCCGTGGAGAGGAGCCCACGCAGGAGCAGGGGGCTGGGGGGAGCTGCCGTCCACCCGTGGGGGATCTGTGCTGGAGCAGTTTGCTCCTGGGGGATGGACCCCGTGGGACGGAGCTGTGTGGGAGCAGTGCTTGGAGAGCTGTTGCCTGTGGGCAGCTCATGTAGGATCAGTTTGGGAAGGATGGCATCCCGTAGGAGGGACCCCACGGGGAGCAGGGACAGAGAGGGACCATGAAGGAGTGGCAGAGATAAAGCATTATGGACTGACTGCAGCCCCCAGTCCTCCTTCCCCTACGCGTCTGGGGTGTGTGTGGGGGAGGGATGTAGAACAAGGTGGATGGGGGAAAGGTATTCATAGTTTGCTTTTATTTTCTTACTGTTCCAGTCTGCTAGCGATAGGCAATAAATTACATCAATTTCCCTACATCGAGTCTGTTTTTTCCATGATGATAATTGGCGAGTGATCTCCCTGTCCTTATCTCAACCCTTTAGTCTTTTCCATCATATTTTCTCTCTCTCTTTTTATTTTATTTTATTTGAGGAAGGGGAATAAGAGAGCAGTTGTGGTGGAGTTCAGCAGCCCAGCAGGGTAAAACCACCACAATTTATAAGAGTGAAGGGCTCTAGTGGTGCCCCTGAGTGCAACCAGATACGAAATCTGGAATTATCAAAGCAGTCCTTGAGCATGAGGGACTCTCTACTGGAAAGCAAATAATCCAAAAGTATTTAGAAGTCACACAGGACAAATCACCACATATGAGAGCTTAGCAACAAGGATTTGGCAACATTGGATGGGTAAGGGGGGCAAAAACCAGCTGTTTTTCCTCTAGATACAGTACCATTCATGCTTGGGTGAGGGTCAAACTAAGATATTTTGCACAGTTCTGTTGTTCACACGCTTAAAAGGATACTGAATGATTGGTCAGGAACAGTGAGATCAGTCACTAAAAATTATTCATGAACTGAAAAAAACTCTTTTCAGTGAAGGCTTTAAAGAGCTCAATCTGCTTAGCTTATCAGTGAATGAGAGGCAACTTGATTACAGGAACAAAGCATCAGGTACAAAAGCATTCCTTGATTTAGTGGACACAGTAAAATGGCTGTAATATTTAGCTGTGATTTGTAAAGCAGAGCCAAGTACTACCAAGTTACAAAACATCAGCTTTCTATTGAGTGTACGCATTACGATAGCTTCAGTCACACAAGCACACAACATTTTCTTCTAGAGGAGGCTTCGCTGAGTGTGCAGGATAACTGGTGGTTATTCAGTGAATGTTTTATTCTCTTTATTTGTGGCCCCACAACTCACTTGTTGTATGCCATTTAAATCTAGCACCAGACATAGCTCTGCTTCTTTCTGCATCCACTTCCATTTGGCTGTCACTTTAACAGCATATGAATGTAATTCATCGAACTGAAAAGATACAGGAAGATAAAAGCCCTCATAACATGCATGTTATACAACGCTTCACCTGGATGCAGGGCAATTCAAATCCTACCTAAAATTTCTCCTTCAAGTGTTTGTAAACTTCTAATTACCTAAGCTAAGTATTTTCTACTGTGGCAGAAGCACTGACAAGCCTTTTCAAGCTTTTCTAAGAGTTACTTTGAGAATTATTTTAAGAGTGAAAGCCCAAGATCAGCTTTAGGTTTGAGTGGGTTTGTTTCCACCACAGAATACTGTTGTGCAGATGATACTCCAGATCTCCTAACATATCAGGAACCAAGTGGCTTTGGCAGGTTCCTGGTAACCTCTTCCTCTCAGTACCTGCACTGTAGCTGCTGCAGGGTCTACCCATACTTTTACATGCAACTCTTCTACACAATAGAAGCTCCGAGGTCAGATGCTTTTTTCAAGGAGACTCTGATCAGGTCACTGCTCGTGAGTCACCAAGGGTGGAATATTTCCTCTCTGTTCATAGCAGCCCATCTGCATGAGGTTTACAGATTGGCTATCCATATATCATCTGAAATGGGATTTTTATCTCTTTGCTGTCAACTGCCTGCCAAAAATGGTTCCCCTGCCTGGAGCACCACCTGCCCTGAAACTATCATGGAAAGATTTGGGTTTCCTGACCAACACCTTTTGCTACAGATGTTATTTGAATGCTTACAAAGGGCTGCATAAGGACATCAGAAGCCTTCAGCCCCTAACCCTAACTAGGCCACATACTGGAAAGAACTGGAGCACACAACATCATACTCATGGATTTTTCTCGCCAGGCCTCCACCAGCCCGTCCCTGATCTAGTACTACCTCAGCCTGACTCCTCACAAGTAGCTCTCTCCCACCATGCTCTATGAGTCCAGGGCTATGTCTCCATCACAGGCTGCACATCAAACCCTACCTTGCTCCTCACTGCAGCCCCAAAACACCTTTTGCTTTTTTTCGGGTTTTTCTACAGCTATTCTCAAGCCTAGACTGTCACATCCCTTTCTTTCTACCAGGTTGCCATTTCTCCCTAAAACCTAAACAACTCCCAACCGAGGCAAGAAAGCTGAGATATCCATATATGCCCCTTCCAATTTCAATCCCTGAACATGGTAGCACCAGTACTAGTAACCTTTATAGACATTGCTTTCAAAGCAGTACATGCCTACAAACCACTTGTGGCTCTCTGAAGGTCGTAACTTTGCTACACTTCAGCTAAATTTCCCAGAAACTGCAAGAGACATCTGGAAAACCTGCAATGAATTTCAAGTGTCTGCTCAGCACTTTGCAGATGCTGGAGCATCTCAGGTTTTCATGCTACCTGGATGAAACTTACATTGCAGCTGTGCAATTTAAACTTTTACTGGATGTTTACATGGATCTTGTCTGGTGAGTTAGTAAAGACTTCTATCCATTTGCCAGTTTACTGAAGGTAAACCCTCACATGAACATCTATCCACCACTCACTGCAAAATAATTTAGCTTAAGCCCCACCAGACCCGAAAAAATAGATTAAACTGTGAAAGAGATGTGAAGAGACTGTGAAATACAGTGAAAAAGATAAAATGGGAAAAGGAAAGTTATGCTTGATGATGGCATTTTTTGTGCCTAAACTGCTGTGCTGCATCTTCTCTGCAGGAAAAGAGTGAAACCACAAAGGATTGAGGTTAAAAAAAATTGTAGAGCTGCAGTAGGTTAAAAGCTGCACATCTTTGTGAAAAAAGCTTGTACTTCTTTGTGTGTCATTGCAAATGAATTTGAAACCTAAGTCAGATTTTCAGAAGGACTCAGTTCTTTGCAGCTTACAACATCATTCTCACACTTGAAAATGTTTTCTTTATACTGGGAATTCACAACTATTGTATGGTAATGTATCATGTACCTGTGCTAAGGTACACATCTGCCTATATTACATTATTGTTGGAACAGCAGTTTATATTGGATATAAGTGTTTCAGCACACATTGCATGCAAAGGCCACAGGAGAATTTCCTGAGCTTTGCTCTCAGAGGATGCCTGGTACTCCTTAGCAACCTTGCTGGAAGGACTGAAATCACAACCCCCTAGGCAGCAGGTGATAAGTGTCTCTGTATACCTGAAATAGCTGCTGGCTACAGCAAGCATACGTATATCTCCAGCAAATCCACTTAACGTAGTCATCAAACCTAAAATATAGACAAACATATATTAAACTGAGACTGATTTAGGCAGGAGAAATAGTGGTGAGTACTGGTTCCTGCAGTGAGTGGCATTATATCACTGCTGGAGTGCAGAGTTTTAGAAGGCATTGTCACGACAATTTCAGAAGAGGATTCCTATAAAACTTGTTTGGATGGAGAGGCATCAGGTCAGGAAGGTGCAAAATGACACAGTCTGAGAGACAGGATCTAAGTGCTAGAACTGCTCAGACCATTAGGAGCCCTTATACATGTCAGGCTACACTATGGGACGCATCTACAGCGAGCTGTCTTGTTCCTTTCTGGTATTGCCTCAACTACTATATCCCCCACCCTAAACTTCATCAAGGCGAGCCTGCAGTTGTTCCACATTGAACAATTTCAGGACTGAAATGTCACGTAGCTGTGTAACCATAAACATTTTGCCTGTCGTTTTAGCTTTTAAAGCAGGATTGTATCGAGTTCTGATGTTTCTCTCATTCTCTGCCATGCAGCAAGGGAATAGAAGTCCCCAGGTCTTTATTATACACAGCTGACCTTTTATTTCCTGCTAGGTGCATTCAATTTCAGATAGCCCAGGGTATGATCTTGAAATACTATTTTCCATCATGCTAAACTAATCTGAGGTCTACGTTTTTACACACTTAATAAACTCAAGAGTTTGCTTTTCAGTGTTGCATGAAAAACAGAGGTCGTTCAGAAGGTTATAACTTTTTCCAACAAAACAATTGTCGTGACGCTTCTGCAATAAGCAAAGGACAAAAACTGATAAACACTGTTCAAGTCACTGCAATCCAAATAAATAAGAAATTCCAGAATTTTTCTTTTAAGAGATCTAAATTCTCAATATAAAACTTAAATGAGATATTATAGCAAATAGATGTGGTAAAAACACTTCACCTTGATTAACCCTCATTTAAAATTTAATTTCAGTTATACATTTTTTTGCAGGAAAAGGAGCCTGAATTTTATATGTTGTTTGTGCTCACAATTGCTGAAGAGAGCTGTATCTTCTCTTTCTACCCAACAACATATTTTCACCTTGTTTACTGAAATGGTATTGGTAGCTCCACCTTTCATTCAGTAGTCACTATTTTTTATGTATCTCCAAAACTTCCTCCAGTCGATACTTAATTAGCTATGGGGTTCCAATATCCTGATATTAGCTTACATAGAGTGTTTTAAATCTCAAGGCATCTGATATTTAGATCACTTGTTACTTAAAATTTCAGTTCTTGTCTATCCATCAGTAACTATGATGAGCACACCCTCCTCAACTCACACACCGGTCCCAGTTTGTTTCTTGTTCATGTCTCAGAAGATCCTGTGTAGAGGGTCCTCCTGGCTGCATCTCTGTCAAGGCACAATGCTGCCCTGGACCATCCACTGGACTATTTCCTAAAACACTCATCAGTGAACCACAATGGCTGCTCCTTAGGACCTTATCATGCAAGGACAGCCATTCTGTTATCATTGGGAAGTTGCTCTGAATTTCCAACTTTTGCTAAAACACGTGTGCTACAGATGCACGTATGTACACAAGGACACTATAAGCACTGCTCAGGCAACTGTCCTGCTCATGACCTTCCCGTCGTCCCACTGACATTACTACCTCAAGAGCCAAGAATGTCTATTTCTTGTCTAACTTTGGCTGTCCAAGAGAAACAGACATGATGTTTTGGCATCCTTACCATCACACCTCAACTCCGTCTTCTAATGGGGATCGCCTCTGAATGCTACAAACTCATCTCGCATAAAACCTTTCGGTACAGTTACTCCTAAGACCAAGCAGCAATTTCACGATTACTCCTCAACATCAAGGCTTAAGGTCTGTTACAAGTAACACATTGCAAAACTACCACCTTATTCCACGTTACTTTCCCAAGCCAAACAAATTAAACTTCCCGACCCCACGATAGGCAAAGCCTATTTTTACAGGGTGGGTCACGGCAGCACCAGTAGCATTTCTCTCGTTACCAGGGGTCATCCTGGCAGGGCTGCCCTCGGGGAAGGGGTACATAAGCCGAGCCCCCCCGTTTGCAGAGCAAGGAGCTGAGCCCGGGGCGCTTCCCCGTACGCCCCCCTCGGAGGGACATCAGGTCAACCCGCCGCCCGACGGCACCCAGCGCGCCGCCTCCGTGCCCCTCACCGCCGCCGCCCGCTCGGTTCCCCCCAGCCCGGCTCCCCCCTGCTCCGTTACCTGCCGGGGTGCTGCGGAGGGCGGCCGGGGGGCCTCGGGAGCCGCTTCCCCTCCGTGTCGGCGCGGCCGCGGGCAGCCGGCTTTGTTACTACTCGGAGGAGCGGCGGCTCGGCGCCGTCGCTATAGAAACTGGCTGCGCCTCGCAGCGGGGCCGGCGAGTGGCGGGCGGGAGGCGGGCAGCGGGCGGAGGTGTGGGGTGAGGAGGGAGGGAGACGTTCATTCAGGAATATCCTGGCCTCTTCCTCCTCCTCCTCCTCCTCCTTCACCTCCTTCACCACCCTGCAGCCAGGCACCGCCCCAGCCCGGCCTTCAGCCTCGCCTCAACGTGCCGCCCCGAGCCGGGAAGGGGCTCTTCAGGCTGTTCCTCAGGGGAACGGGCACCCCAAAACACGCCCGCGCTCCCACCCGCCTCGGGCACCCCGGGGTGGCAGGGATGCTGGGCGGTGGGTGCCCGCGCCATGAAATGGCGGGGGTTGACCTGGGCTCCCACCGCCCGGCCTTCGTGGCCCCTTTGGTCTGAAGCCTCTTAACTTATTTACATGACATTTTCTAAGTGATTTAGCTCCAAATCCTCTGCGGAGGAGCTGCTTTCGGGGTGTGCTGGGACCCCTGAAGATCACCTCTTAGAAGTGAGAACTGAGCATGCAGTTTTTGTTCACTGCTGCTTGTTTCATCTGCTGGCCTAAGGGACAGGGAAGAGCAGGGCTGGCTGTCCTGGCTGCCATGCAGGCAGGCAGCAGGAAGGGAAATGCGTGTGGTAGAAAGGAAGAGGAGGGAGAGGACAAGAATGAATCAGGATAAAACGAATAGTGTTCATCTGCTTGGCCAGTGCAGCAGTGCCTGGAAAGGACAAGCTTGGAAACTTAGGTGTCTGCCCCTTCTGGCAGGGGTCTTAACATTTCCCTCATGGCCAGGTGGATGGGAAGTATTGTTGGGTCCTGACACTTTGACTTTTCAGGTCTCTTTTGTTTTACCCTGAGGGCAACATGCTTTCCTACAGCCTTCTCCGTGTCACAGACACCCATCTTCATGTCCTTTCTTTCTCCCTGCTTTGTACAACAGGCAAAAGCTGAGGCAGTTCTTCTTCCCTCTTTCATTCTTCCTTTCCTCCTCATCTACCGAAGGCTCAGTGGTAATAATTTGTTGAATTTATTCTCTACACAATTTCTCTCAATAATAGTAAAGTTGATAAAACATCCTCCAAAGTGAAAGATGGATCTCTGGTTTATATAGATTAAATTGGTCTTCCAAGTTTACCAGACAGAAGAAACCCAACACGCGAGATGCAGAGCAGAGACTGCATTATCAATCTCAGCTACTGCCACTGCTAAGCTACTGGGGATGACTATTAAGTATCAGCACTGCAAGTCACTGTGAGCTGATGAATCTGTGCCAAAAGCTGCTGGCACACTGCAGAAATACTCTTTAGGAAGAGTTTGCCAAAGACAAGAAAGACTTCCCCCCAGGAGCTCTTCACAAAACAACGCGCTTACAGCAGAACTGCTGGCAGATCACAACACAGCCAAATGACAATGACAGCGCAAGAGAGGGAGACGGAAGGTTGGGTATGAAAGACAGGGGGGGTCACCACGTTATTTATCTGTCTAATTTGCATGCTAAATACTAATTCTAGAGTTAAAAGAGATAAGTCCAGTCAGCCTAGCACAGCTGAATGAAATAATTTACTTTAGCAAATCCACTTTCACTGAGGTGGAAGAAGCATGAGAGAAATAAAAGACCTGCCACATGCTGGCTCCTGTAGTGTAAGAGATGTTCTGCTCCTCTTTCCTTTGTATAAAATATTTTCATCCTTTTAATCACACGGGAGAACACTATTGATAATGAATAGAGTTCTTTAAAAAAGCCTGAATTCTGGAAAGCAATTTATATTCTAAAACCTTTTGTAAAAGTAAGGATGCTATTTAACTTAACATGTATTTTAAAAAGAAAGGGTTTTATCAACACAAATGTCGCTGAAATAAATGGTCATTGTTTTGACAGCAAGAAACAATGCTATTGATATGATTCCTATTCATTTTTCTTACAAAAGATTTTCATAGCACTTTCTCCCAGGTGGAAGCCTGGGATAGGCTAAAAAAATTATAGGACAGACTTTCTCTCTAGTCTTCACTGACACAAAGCACCTGAATAGTGATATTATTTCACATGTTCTTGGGGCTTTTATTCTTCAATGCAGTTTTACACACATGCTTCAAAACAGGTTTCCCTCTCTAGGCTGAAAGTAGCTAATAAGATTTCCAGAAGGTGCAATTGAGACAATTGAGGACTTGCAGGCAGGCACAATCAGATGCATCTTATTCTTAGTACTGTGCAGATATCTTTGCCTTCTAGATTAATTTTCATATCAAGGTTATGATGATATTTTACTGAAAGAGATGAGCTGTTTCTGTAGATGGATGTCACCTGTAGCTTTAGGACAGACCCTTAGCTCACCATTCTCATTCTCGTAAAGTATTTAACTGTTCTTTAAAATGCTACTTGAAATGTATTTAATTTTAACTAGCTTTATGTCATTTGGAACCTAACTTTTGGAACACATTAACAAGGTAGGGCACTAACTGCAAATAGGCCAGTTTGGTACTCAAACTGTTTGCAGTCATGGTATTTCTATGGTTGGGGGGGTTGCAACAGAAAAAAATACTAAATTCTTGCAATTTAGTTACTAATCACTGGTAATGAACATTACAATTTTCTAACACTTTAACACTAAGCTATTGTGCATTTGTGTTTTAATGTTTTGTTCCCAGTTTGTGTTGAGGACAATACTTCTAAGTCAACAACTGGAATGCCTTCTGGCAACATTTTTTAAAGAGTGTATACTTCCATGGGGTAGGGCAACAACAAAAATAATTTAAAAAAAAATAAATAAACAAAGAACATTTGGAAAAAAAAAAAAAGTGTGCTGATATGTCCACTGCCAACTTCTGACTCAGTAGTGACATGTGCGTCTTTCTCAGCGTGGAGGATTTTTTCCAGTAACACAGTGTACCAAAGGAGTTCATCGTGGAACATTGAACAAGTGTTAACATTCACAGAAGAACAGCTTTTGATGGTGTCCCCTCTCTCTTGCCATTTGTCCTCACTATGAACACCATTCATCCCACCAAATACTTATTCCATCGGACTCTTTTTTCCCGGTAAGCAGAGCAAAGTATTCCTAGCACAGCACTAAAACAAATAAAGAAGTCTTCAACAAAAGGAATTAAATATGTTTTTAGGACACTATTACGAAAAAGAAAAAAAAAAAAGAAAAAAGAGGTTGCTAAGATGTGGTAGAATTGAAATAACAATATGTAATACTTTTATTAATTACCATTACTAATATTTTTATTAGGATTGCAGTGCAGCTGCACTGGTGGAGAACCCCAGTGCCATGCATTGTATTCCCATGGAATAAAAATGTACATATTTTCTGCCCCAAGGAGTTTACATTAGAATTAAGTGTTTTTCCTGAGGGCTTGGAATACCATTTGTTACACATTTGTAGAGTGGCTAGCACAATGGGGCCTAATCTAATTGCAGCCTTTTAGACATGTGTAATGTAAATTTTAAATAATGTAATAATTGTAATAATAATTCTGTCAGGAGACAATGAAAAGCCATTTTCCTGTGTCTATAGGCTGGCAGTCCTCTTGGAAATTAGAGACTTCAGTCCCTGGAAAATGAGTTGAATTGATAATTGAAGGAAGTAATAAAACATGAATATGCTATGATAGGGGATGAACCCCTAGGCTCCGGCTTTGTAAAAGAAAAATTTCCTTTCTTTTCAAGGCTATGTTACATTTTTTTTACTATATCAAGGAAATACTGGTGTAAGGAAAATGAAGTACGTGTAAATGCATGCAGACTTTAAGCATATCCTTTAAAAAATAATTATCAGAGGTTTATAAAGGCGCCTTGTGGTGGGAGAGAAGGTACTGCTGAGAATTCAAAACTGCTGGAAAGCAAATATTAGTACTATTTGGTTGACTTTCAACATGACTAGGCTCATGTCTGCCCTTCGCAGTGTAGTGGCATGCTGAGATACCCAAGCGACTCTAAACAAGGCAGCCAGGTCACCCGCTGAGAAGCAGGCAGGGTGTGAGTTGAAGTGCGGTGCTACACCATTACAGGCATGCTTGGCTGTGTTTGCACTCACTGTGGGGGGCAGCATAGATATGTCCCAAGGGTATGCATGTACAGGCTGCCTGTGACAACCTGGCATCTCGAGGAAATGCGCGAGTTAAAAGAACACGTTAAAAATATTATTGATTTGGGAAGGGGTAAAACGATGTGGTGACATACAGAACACATGCCGTTGTTTAATTTCACTTGGTGTGAAAGAGCCTCAGAGATAGTGAACAAAGCCCTCACTTAAGGAGCTGAACAAACACCACAGCAGCTAAAGGGATTAATGATAGGAAAACTTAAATCAGGCTGGAATATTTTGTGTTATTCACACAGCCTACTGGGATCTTAATTGAGCGCAACTGCTCAGAAAAAGTGATCCTGGCATTACTGTGGAAAGCTCAATGGACAGCAGTGTTTAGAAAGTGAACAGAATGCTAGTGGGGAAAAAAATCAGACTGGAAATATTATAATTCCCACAGATCACTTATCTGCTACATCTTGAATTCTTTTTTCAGTTATGGGAACTCAACAACAGAATAGATTTTTGCAAATGCTGAAAGTATCTAGAGACAGGATATGAAAATGATTAGAGGCTAACAGAGAAGATTTTGTATATAGAGAAACTGGAAAGATTAAACCTGTTTAGGAATGGCATGAATAAGAGAGGACATGATAGAACTTTATAAAAAATAATGAATGGCAGAGAGAAGATAAAAGCTGCATTTCTAGTTCCATTTTTTTCATAATTTAAGAACAAGAGTTCAGCCAGTGGAATTAAAATGATACAAATTTTAAAGTGATGAAAGGAAATAGTAGCTATTAAAGTGAAAGCATTCAGCTACATGAGATAGAATTTAAAGAAAGGATTAGATTATATAAAACATGTATAAAGAAGGGATAGAAACCTTCACGAAGCCTGTAATTAAGCCAGAGGTAGGAGGGACAGGGGAAGGAGCATTAACAGAAACTCCCCTTGGGCAAATTACTGAATTTCTCTAAAATTCTTCTGAAGTATCTGCTGCTGGCCATTAGTGGGAGAAGACACAACAAACTGGCTCTCATTTGATATGCAGATTCACTTTCTCATCCAGTAGGGATTAACATTCCCCCCAACAGGCACACATTTGTGCCTATGTGAGTATCCTCTCTGGCTCCACAGATCACAGATCATCGAAGTACTGCAATATTGGGAAAAGGCAAAGCCTTCAATTTAAACTTAGTTGCTGATCTGGCCTTTAGGGACTCAGGTATCTAAAGTGACGGGTGTCGTCCTGTATTGGGTCCATGCTCTAAATAGTCTGCCAACCACCAGCTGATTCATATCTGAAAACCACTCAAATACAGTACTGTAACCTGCTATGTGGTTAGTCCTTAACCCACCTCAGACCTGGGGTGGATTGAATATGTAACGCTTACTTATATTTTTCCTCAAATAGATGCAAACTTAATAGCTGAAAACCAACAGAAGCTAGGTACTTTGGAGAAAGAACATTTCTATTGTTTTCATATGTTACAATCCCCAGTCACTTTCAATATTTTAATCTCAAATCTTGCAGACATTAGTCCTACAGAGTCCCTAAATCTTACTGGAGGCATTGGGAGATTTTTTTTTTTTTTTTTTTTCCATAATACGTTAGACTAACCCATTTTTGAGATACATTTTTCATATAATGGTATTTCAGTGCAGCCACACACTAACTGTGCCTGGCAAAAAAAAAAGGGGCTTAAACATATCTTGGGAAAGATGATAATGTGACAAGACTACACATATCCCAAGATGTTTAGACAGCTGAAAACTACTTATACCTCACACAGACATTACTTATAGATGAACTTGAATAATGCTTAAATTTGATGGTGAATTAATGATGCTAGTGCTGCAGAGCACTACTACACCTATTACCCTCTTATTTATAAACTGCATCATCCAAACAAGTCCTCAGACTGAAGCTATCTGTTCAGTACTCAGAAATCACTATTTTTCCATGCTATTTGTGTGATAAACCAGACTGAGATTGTTCGAGTAGATTGACCAACCTGTACTACATTTTAACAGATTCAAAATGTGCCCATCTTGTCTTGACTCACATAAAAAAACAATTACTGTCTCACAGCTGGAGTCTGTGCAGTAATTTGGTACCAGCAATAGCTGTTTCCCTTTGCATTTCCCATCCACATCATGAAAGATGATGGCACGCTAAAGCAACTGCAGAAAAGTGTAGCAATTGCATTTCAGTAGTCATTTGCCACCAACACTATCTGTGTAATGTTTTGTTCTGATTTTCTAAACTAGGATGAATTTCCATAAAAATGTTCATGAACCATTACTCCCCACCCTTGAACCCAAATGAAAGTAAAGGAAAAATACCAGTCTAATGGAGCTCAACTTTTCCCTGGGATGTGATTCCGTATCTGTAAGTGGTATGAAATTTGTAGATTTCACATTATGAGCTACCATCTTAGTTTTCTGCAGGTGTACTAGTTAAGAGAGGAAGAACATATCCTGTATTTTCTGTATTATGCAAAGGAGTTGGTAGGGTAGTGTTAATTAGATTGTGAGAGTAACAAGAAGCCC
The DNA here is from genome assembly GCF_965140915.1 of Aythya marila. NCBI lineage: Eukaryota > Metazoa > Chordata > Aves > Anseriformes > Anatidae > Aythya > Aythya marila. Next base: position 52,192,349 of record NC_139043.1, read on the forward strand.
TAATGTTTACAACCTGCGTTAATCACATTTTGCTGCTTCTTAAGGTTAAAAAAAAAAGAAAAAAAAAAAAAAAAAAAGAAAATAAAAAAGCTGCAGCTTTGGGGTTTAAAAAACTAAAACCTGAAAACCAAACAAAGACACTTCAGCATTTCCTGTCAACTTCGTCTTTACTTTGAATTCATTCTTTTCTTATTCATTTGTTAACTGCACATCGAGGAGGATTTAATAATGCATATAGTAAGAAGGCCACTGCCAGCAGAATAATATTGAATAAATGTTCCTGCATCACTAAGATCTGTAAGCCCCCAACAGTAATTTCAATATCTGAATCAATGATTTGTCATTAATTAATTACTACTCTCCTTAAACTAGTTTTGCAATATAATAAATTTAACTCGTGTTAAATGTTGCTTTCCTTGTGGAAAAAAATTCCGTATGGTAACAGACTACTGGAGAACCAAAGTGAAAAACAAAGACAAAATTTTTGGAGAGAGGCTTGTTCTATGATTTGAAGTGAATTTGAGGGGAGGGAAAGAACTTCAGAAAATTAGGCATTGGCTAGGAAAACAAAACACAATTTTGTAGTACTATTCTTCTACGGAAGAGTCAACTGATGCACTCTAAATTTAATTTGGAGACATCCCCTACTCCACTTTTTTCATTTCAAGGTTTACCTGATAAGAAAATAAATAAATAAATAAATGGGGTATATAATCAATAACATTCTTCTAAGGTTGTTTTGGGTATTTTCTGTCCTGTTCTACAGCCTGTGGAGAGAGTACCATATAGATCCACTATAGTTTTCTACTCAACTGAAATAACTGGAGTTATTTCATTACTGAAAACTTGTAATGAGGAGGGAAATGTGGAGTACCTATCTGAAAGAGAATGATGTGCATGATGAGCAAACAGGCTGTTGTATTCCGTGATAATGGTGGTCTACCAAATAAAATTTGGGTAAGATCAAGAGCTCCTGAAAACGTGAGAACTAGTTTGCTGAACAAAACTTCTTCTGAAAAGGATACAGCTCTTGAGTTTAAACAAGGGCTGAAGTGACTTTTTTAGGTGGGTTAAAAAAGTGAAATGTACATTTATGGGGACACATAGACATTTGGTTTTATTTTGTACGTTATATTGTTTCGCTTGTTGATTATCTGGGACTGCTGGAACTGTAGAGAATGGCATTTCATCTTGCACCTAAACAGTGGCAAACTGTTTCATGGGAAACAGAAGACAGCTCCCTCTATAAAATAAGATACCTTAATCTGTACCAAGTAATGTCTGACCTTATTTGAGTAATAATAATAATACTAATAATGTACTAAAAACTATTTTTAAGACATGATGCTTCATCTTCAAACATATCTTGGCATCTGACGTCATTTATGGTTTTAATGTTTCAATGGCGGGTTGAAAAAAACAAAGCTATTTTATACAACTTCATGACAGCTTCAGCTTAGGTGTGATGTGGTAAGTTTTGGTTATGTGACCTATTCAGATGTCTCAGGAAAAATTGCAGTCATCACTGGGAAAAGCTCATTGACATGGATGAAAACTAGGGTGGAGGGACCTGCAAAAGGTAAAGGATGGTAGTACAGACCCTTTCAGTATAAAACCTCCAGTTTTATACTGAAGAGTTAAAGAATACATGATTTAGCAGTTATCAGTTCCGACAATTTTAATTCTCACTGCCTGTAGTCACATTGATTTTGCCCATGTCAGTACTGGATAAGACTGGTGAGCTGCTAGCATGTCTTAGCTAGCTCTATCTGGAAATCTGTTGGCTTTCAGCAAGCAACATATTTTATTTGCATGAGGGACAGGTAGCATTTTCAATGCACTTTGTTAAATCTCTGTGGATCAAAGAACAAGCTGATGGCAGAAAAGCACATTACTCTCAATGCATTACTCATTTTAGCTTGGCTGTGTAACCCAGTTGTGTTCAAACTGTTGAAACCTTGAAAAAGAAAGAAGAGAAAGGAATAAGAAATAGAAGGAGGGACAAAAATTAGAAAGGGACAGACAATGCAAAGGGGGAAACCGCAGCTTAAGTACAATGGAGAAGGATCAGCAGAGCACTGATGCTGAGAGGGGAGAAAGGCTACAGAAACTGGGTAGCAGCCTGATGGGAGAAGCCATCAAGGTGGAAAACCAATGCAGAGACCATTAACGCACACTCAGCTTTTTGGGAAAAGATGTGGAATGTGGCATGAAAATACTTCTTCTAAGCAGTGTGAGATGAGCCTACTCTGGCAGGAGAGGGGGAGAATGGGGCACCTTGCATGAAAAAATATGAACATGCACGTACATGAGGGAAATGAAGGCTGCAAACATGTGAAAGTAGAGGTGATATATGGGACGTCTGTGGATAAAAGAACAGAAGTGAGAAGCCTTGTCTGCCACAGATGCCTCAAGGTGAAGGACTCCTGGAAATAGCAATAGCATGTAATGAAAGTTCCACTTGTTGCATTTGAGGGTTAGCATGGATTAGTGCAAGATAGGTGTTGCAATAGCTATACCCAATGATACTTTATCAAGAGCCTCCTCAAGCTGTGTGGGAGACAAGTTGAGAAGCATCTCAGCACTTGTCCAAAATAATTCTTTAGTGCTGTTGCACTCAATACTTCAGGATGCAACACATCTCAGCTTTTGGGGCGGTATCTGTGTCTCTGAGTAATGGTCCTAGGATCTTGATATGAAGTGTGGATTCCTCCAAATAAAACTGAAAACACCCACCATAATTAGCAGGGCTGTTTTCATACAGACAAAAAATGATATATTATGATAAGCATTTGGACAGTATATCACAGATATAACCAGATTTTCCAACTGTGTTTCCCTTGCATTTGCTCTTATATCCCCACTTTTTGAAAAATGTGTAGTGAAACTACTGCCTAATTTAAAGGAAGAAAAACTAATAAGAATAAGCATTACAGAAAGTAGCTTGACACTTAAAGGGTCAGTGAATTCTACTTCTCCTTTTCAAAGCACCCTTATCCCAGATAGGTTTACGTATTCCTAGCTATTCCTCAAATATTAAGTATCATGTTATTATTAGTGTGATATTTTCTCAAGTAACAGAAATACAAATAGAAGTTTCTATTACATCTTTATTATCATCTGTTATAGGAAGAAACAGTATTTATCCATTTATAATTCAAAAATATTAAATCTACTAAGTATTTTTGCACAAGAATTATTTTCTGAAAACAATCAAGTCACTGGGTGGATGTAACAAACTGAACTTCCATTAAAGTAAAGAAGATTTTTAATCAAAGTAGGAAGAAATACCAATTCATTTATACATATTTATTTGAAATATCAATGTACCAGGTTTGTGGAGGGTTATAAGATATTGATTTTAAATACTGTAAATCTGGAAAGCTGACTCAGTCTCATTTAAAGGGAATTTCCACACTTCAGTAAGAAAGGAAGAAATTGCCTCCAGGTGATGCATTTTTACATTTTGAAGGACAGTTCTTCTCTTTGAAAGCAGATTAGAGGTTTGAAGTACGGGAAATAGACCTAGAGGAGATTAATGCAAGTGAATGGGTCAATTATACAAAGCTCATTTAATCACAGGGCTTCGCACTTTACCACTATGACAGAGAAACTTATCAGATCCTGTAGATGCCACCAGACACTTTGGCCTTACTACAAACATGATGTTATCACACTTGAAAGATTTTCTGTGGTCATTATTAGTATACAGTATGATTACATTGACAGTTCTTTGCTGCAATGGGTAATCAAAACTGTTATTATTTTTTTTTCTCTGCTTTCTCCCTGTGCCTATGAACACATCAATAACAGATTAAAATATTTTAGGGGTCAGTGGAGTTAACAGTTAAGCTGACTTTTGAGAAAAATGCCACAACACTGCAATTCATCATACTTAAAAATTTTTATGGAGTGCAAGTGTTTGCTTATCTACTGCTAAGCCCAGGAAGCTGGATACATAGTGAAGAGGGAATGAAATAGGGCATTACGAATCTCTTGGCAGATAATACTGCTTTACACAGAGAATGTGGCAAGCATTTCTGTAGGTATGTGTGTGGCTGTTTTTTGACGAGGTGATGAAGTGGCATTTCAAGAGCATTGCTGGTGAATGCTACACAACTGCATTTGTACATACCCATCTGTGCACTTTTACAGGCATCATTAAAAATCAGGATGTGCTTTCTGAGATTGCCCATCCAAGTGGGATAACCAAAAGAGAATAGTTTGCTAATTTTCCTCTGTACACCTGCAGTATTATGTCTACAAAATGAAACATGCAGCATCTTATTCAAAATACATGTTGAAAAACTGGTCCTCTGTTACAATGAAAACTGACAGAATCTGGAAACGTTTCTAGCAATTTGCAGCTGGTACAGTCAGCTGGAATATTTTCTAGAAGCGTTACTGAAAGTGCTATCATTTTTTTTGCCTCTGTGTAAGCAGCATTAATAGTCTTTGACTGACTAGGAAGGCTGTGCAGCGTGTTGTTGCCACCTAGAGTCAGTTCATCAAAATAGAAATTCTGCATGTTATCCTTTTGCCTCCACTTAAGGTACAAGGAATCCTCCAACATACCCAGACTGCTCCCATCCTGCCACGTAGCGTCAGTTTTTCCACTAGGAAAAAAAAAAAAAAAAAAAAAAAGAGAGAGAGAGAGGTGTATTTCCAACATGTTATGTACCTCACAGTGAATTTCTGAAGAACGCAAGCAACCAGCAACCTTGTTTTCATTAGGGTCTGCAGATGGACCACTTGCCCCCACCAGTGATCTTGACCAACTTTTGATGGTGGAAGCACAGCTCTGTCTTTTCAACAAAACCAACTCAGGAGTGGTAAGTGTGTGCAACACAGTGCCAAGGCTAAATTCATGGCTTCTGGGGTGTTTTGCTGGTTGGTAAGGCTGAATCTAGGGACATGAAAAGAGTAAGCAGGTGAAACATGAATGTCCAGCATTGCCCTGTTCTGAAATGGACCACTGGGAAGCCTGGAGAAATGTAGCTCTCTCTGTGCCTGCTCCTGCCAGAATTCCCCCAATTCTCTCCTGACCTCACCTCCTTCTGTGGTGGTTTTACCGTGCTGGGCAGCTAAACCCCACAACCGCTCTCTCACTCCCCCTCCTTTAGATAAGGAGGGGGAGAAGTAAAGCAAAGAACAACTCACGGGTTGAGATAAGGATAATTTAATTAAAGGGAAATAATTATAATAATTAAATAAAGACTACCATGAACTAAACAATTTAACTAAGGGGAAATAAAAGGGAAAGGGGAAAAAGGGAGGAAAACAAACAAACAAAATAAATGAAAGCTATATGGAAGTGCAGAGGAAAGAAATTACTCTCTACTTCCCACAAATGAGCGATGATTGACCACGTCCTTGAAGCAAGGCCTCAACGCACGCAGCCGGTGTTCGAGAGGAGGACCGACGTCTTCTCAACGAGAGCCCACCCCTCCCCTCTTCTTCCTGTTTCCACCTTTTATTGCTGAGTGTGACACCACATGGTATGGAATATCCCTTTGATTGGTTTAGGTCAGCTGCCCTAGTGATGTTTCTCTTCTCACTTTTTGCCCACCCCCTAGGAGGGTTAGAGAAAGGCCCAACGCTGTGCCACTGCTGCTCAGCAGTAGACACAACACTGGTGTGATAACACTGCTGTTCCAGCTACAAGTACAGAGTACGGCACTGAATGGGCTGCTGCCGGGAAAGTTAACATTCCAGCCAGACCCAGTACACCTTCTTCCTTCTTCAGATTGTTCATGTTGTCCACACAGAGATTTTGATCCACTGCAGGGCTAGGAAGGCTGGTTGCTGTGTTAACTCACATGAAAAGGAAAACTGGCAGAAGGTAAAATCCCAGTGAGGATTCAACAACCAGTGCAGATTCACAACCCTTCTTTTCTGTAAATGCAGTGTCCACTTCTACACCAGGCAATAAAGCACAGACTTCTGAAACAAAATCAGGTTATCCACCTACATTTTTTTTTTCTTTTTCACATTTTATACCCAGAGTAATTGGAAAACAGTAACTGAAGAGAATTGAGACTAAGATCCCAACATTGTTCTCACTGCTCTCCTCTCACATCAATTGTTAATAAAAACTGAGAAATGATTTATACTCAAATGTCAACTTGGGAAGCTCTAGAGCAACTACAACTGGTGAAATATTTAGGAAAAAAAAAAAAAAAAAGCAAAAAACCCACAACCCAGAACAAAACAAAACCACTGTGATATTCATTCTGAAGTGCAACCATTCCTAAGGCAGAAAATAAGAGAGAAAAATGAGATTAGAGATATTTGGGCCCATTTTGCTGGTCCCTGTCTCTTTTTCTGTCTCTATCAGATAAAGAACATGAAACATGAGCTTTTGTAACCTATAGCTGCCCAACCAGGCAATTCACAGAGATAACTTACTTGATTCAAAACTTTAGAGTGGCAAAATATCTGGACAAATATTTTTGTCCAAGGGTGAAGTGGTGTTTGAAAAAGTTAGGAAGTCACCTCAGGAGAAATCCCGATCTTTCAAATGCGTGGGGAAAATATTACAGATCTGTATTTAGAAACTGCAGATGAAAGGAGAAAAACAAGGGCTTCTGAAAAATATCATTCCATCAATTTCTTCAGGCTGAGTATGCCTTTCAAAATGGGTTTAGAATTCCGCTAGCATAGATTTCCCTCTAGTATCACTTGTTTTTGACATTCATCATTCAGCGCCATCGAGAATAATTTATAATCTAAACATTCTGCTTTGACTGCCAGTAGGAAATGTCTCAGTCTGCATGGCATATGTAGCTAGGTACTGAAATTATTGTGGTATGTTAAAATTCATGTAATTCTGCTTTTTTGCCGAGGGAAGCTGACATTTTGGGTGGCCACTTTAGACAGATGTAAGACAAATGCTATACCATTTCCTGGGAACGTGGCCAGGCTTCCTGTGATTTGTTATGTCCCACCTTCATTTAAGAAAATCACTCACACTGACCAGCTAACAGTTGCTCTGTCTTTGGATGAATGGCAATAACAAGCTCTTCCTGAAAAAAAAAGTAACTTCTCCCCTTCATTCCTCAACAAAACTGCTCTGATCCTTCCTGAAGATAAGCAAAACAGATCTTTAGCTTAAGATACAGTTTACAGTTTAGAATAAGCTCTAAGTAGAAATTATCATAAACAAATGACACATCCACTGCTTGCTTGGGTCCCTTTGACATTTTAAATGCTCATGCAACATTGATTTCTCTTCTGCTTTTGCAATACAGAGCCTAAATTGTAATGCCCACGTGGATTCAGAGGATGAGGAAGGAACATAGTGAGCTTTTCAGTAATTCGTCCCAGCCGTACATAGTGACAGATCACTGTTTTTATTTCACCAACACATTTTTACTACTCTGCTTAGGGCCAGCATGGAGCATTTTGAAGAGATGATTTTCCCTGACATAATTGGCACAACTCTCTCTGGAGTAACCAAGCCTCCCGTGGAAGAAATGGAGTGCTTGTCCTAGGCATGAACACCATCATTTTTAAAGCCGATGGCAATGAGATTAATTAAATGAGGTGCTTTACAATAAGAGCACAGTGGCCCAAAGATATGGCAAAGCCATTTCAGACTTTAATTGGAAAGAAGCTCAAGTCTTGAGAGAAATAGGCTTCTCAGAAAGGCAGAACTGTAGGCACGGCTGGTACTGGAAACGACTCAACTTGTAAATCTGCTGTGAAAGCTGCCAGACCAATTTATTGGAAGACTTGGAATTTTCCAAATTAAATAATACAGTAGGTAGAAAAACAGATGTTATCCTCTTGTGAGCCACCAAAGAAAAAAAAATCCAAACATATATTTCAGTAGTTTGTAAAAGTTTACATAAAAATAAATAAAACATAATTTCTTTACAATCTACTTTATAAGCCTTCATTACCAAATTGAAAAACCACGGAGCGGTTCATAGCTGGCTGGCATGCTGAGAAAGCTTGACCTTTGGCTCAGGTGTGCTCTCTAGAGTGTTTTTAATCTGCCTCTTAGGAAACACACAAACAGCATCTGTTCTTTTTCAAAAAGAAGTAAACCAAAGTTCAAATCAATATTAAATGTAGTTCTCATTCTATTTTAAGTATTCCTAAGTAGCAATTACTCACAAATTTTATATCTAAAGCTTGAACTGTCCTGACCATGTGACCACTCCTTCCCAGAGAAGGCTATCAAAGCATAAAGTCTAAGCAATGGAGCAATGGCCACTTTCCAAGCTTGTTTAGCTCTCAAGCTGTTAGGGAGGAAGACTTGTGTAGGAATGCAACATAATCCTCAAAGTAGCTGTCTGCTGGATGTTAATGTGGTTTAAAAATCTGTGTTGCTATAAACTTGAGTGCTTTCCTAATACATTAATGCATTGTGTCTGCCTCTGTCAACATCTGCACAACCATCTAGCTATTCTTAATAACTTCTGAATCCGTTGGGCAATTTCAGGTAGTATTAATAGAGGAAGAGGGGTTTCAAAAATATTAAATTCCTACCAGTTTTGTGGAAATAAGTGGCTAAGGAGAGGAAAAATAATGCATTAATGTTCCCCATGGAAGTAAAGAGGTGGAAGCTCACCCTTTATTAAATGGTTGATTATCTAACTGAGTAGGAGCCATTAGCCATGACTCTTGAGGGACTACTTGCTATTTAGCAGCAGCTCCTCCTACCATGTGCTAGGATAGCTACAGTCAAAGCTAAAGCAAATCTCCAGAAGCAGAGCTGCCACCAACTGCAGGGCTGGCATCTTTTTGGCTTCTAAGTGGGAATTTGCACTGAGCAAGGTTGTTTACGGTGGATTCAGCTTAGTTATGCTACTCACCTGTTTGCTGGAACAGGTCTTTTTCTCTATAACTCTTCATACAAGCAGAGATGATCAAAAGTACCAATCTTGGTCAATGCTATTGTCATGGCCTCTAGGGCATCACTAGCTGCAATACCCCTGACCACTCCGAGGAGCTCCCCACACCCTACCCATGGTCCTAGACCACATTTCAGTCCCTGGGGCCATGAGCCCCTGCCCCAGTGATGTTGCAGCAGGGCTGGCCTCCAGATCCTCACAGCCTTGTCCCACTCATGGCCAGGGTGGTGGGATGGGCCCTGCTGCTGGGTTAGGCACTGCTGGCCTGGGATTGCTGCCCGGCTCTGAAGGAGCTGCTGGCCTTCACTGCACTGGTGCTCTGCTCCAAATCATATCAAGGGGTTACTTCCTGCCTGCGCTACTCCGCATGCAAACGAAAGGCAACAGAACGAAAACCAAACTTACAGGGCTTTTGTAAACCTTCCACAATGCCTTCTGCAAGAAAGAGTGACAGATGAGTTTATGAAAAGTACAGGAAAGGAGACCTAAAAACAAGCAAATTGGCTAAAATGGTGTCCAGGCTCTTCTAGCACTCTCTTGGCAAATCTTGGCACTTGTCTGGTTAGGCTGTGATGGCTCAGGAGGTTCCTGACCTCAGCTGGTGACCTGTTGCACTAAGTCTGATAGGGATCAACAAGAGCCCTTGGCCACCACAGTCCTCATCTTAGTGAACTGAATTAGCCGCAGCCACCTCAGCTTGTGTCAATATACCAGTCTGGTGCCTACAGCGTGGGCACACTACTACTTCTGATGAAACAGTGATGGGGCAATAATCTGTGGCAACGAATGGGCAACTTGGACAAGAAGCATCTTAAAATCACCTCAGCATGAACCCCCAGAGCTTAAGAGTTTCAGGACATCAGTCAGTTTAGTATCTTCAAATGTATGTATGTCACTCCTTCCTCTTTCAAAAGGCCACAAAATTGTGTCTGCCCACTTTGTCGTCTTGTTCCATTACACTTAGAGGAGCCTATATTTGTCACAGCTCTAGTGAAAACTTTCTATTTTTCATTTCTCCATTTCTCACTGCTCATCCTCCCACCATGCGTCACCTGTTTCCTTAACCTCCCACTCAAGAAACAGTGCTTCCCCTTTCCATCTTACATACATCATTGTTATAATTAAAAGTTTTGCTGACGACAGCTCATATGCAGAGCCTTGGGCTGAAGGAAAGGGGGAGGCTGTCTGAGCTGAGATGTTGGAGAGCCTGATATCCTACTGGGGCAAATGAGTTCTCAGAAATTTCATAGGAATGCAGATGAGCATGCTCCCTTGTCTAGTTTTCCTGGTCCCTCATCTCCAGACAGGCTGGTCTCCATTCTAGGACACCCCCAATGAAGTTGCTGTTCCACTGACAGCTACACATCTGGCAGTTCACAGTCCTTGTGGGATGACGACATTTTGCTCTTGCTGTCTCAATCTTGTTGTCTGCCACAAGTGTGGAGCTCTCATGCCTCAGGGAGCAGGTCTTTGCTTTAAAGGCTAAAGCAGAATGGAGGACCAAGTGTCACCATACAGAAGAAGTGTAACCAAAGAGACCCAACATATTTACATATTTAAACTTCTAAAGTGCTGTTAGCATAAGGTCTCATGTTTTCAGGTCCTAATTTCTGACTCCTATGGAATGTCTCTGTTCAAAGCAGTTGAACTGAAACATCAGTAAAATGTCTTTCCAATCTAAAAAATGGAAGATCTGAAGCATACCTGAGGGCAAAGCAATGTAAGAGTACGCATTTACAAATGGCCATTTCCATCAGCATTCCTGAGAGGGCTTCTGGAGGCAAAATACATGCAGTCAGATAGTTAGCTGGATGCCAGGAACTCCATAGCAGATTCATTTGGGATGCCTCCCATATGATGAGCAGGGCCGAACTGGGGGAAACAGATTCTCAATGGGTGGTTCTGGAGGATCTGAATGATCTGAACTCATTAGAAAATGGAAAAACTCTCAGAACATATATAGTTGGATTCAAGTAAACTAAAGTGAAACCAGTGATGGCACTTAAAAAGGTGTTAGGATATTTTTATTTATTTATTTATTTTTAATTGAAGAAAGGGAGAATCTGACAGTTGCTAAAACATGATTCAGAATGGCAGATACTGAGTGGAAGCAGTCAGGGAAGCTTTATCCTCCAGTGAATAACAAGAGTTTTGTGAAACAGGAGACAACAGCAGAAGAGAAATAGTAATGTATATTAGAGAAAACTTTATGCCAAATGAAAGTAATAAACTAATTGTGTTTACAAGCAGCAGAGAATCTGTATAGTCTGATATCCTAGGCCTAAGAAACACGCTATTCCAAGGTTAGATCAAATGTCTGTATCTATTACATACTGATGGAGATCAGAATTGCTGAAAGGGCAAGAAATGTAACAGTAGCAGGAGATACTAATTTTCCAAGTGCTTATTAGGCAAGTGTCACATCAGGGATTGATGAGGAAAGGAAAGGAAAGGAAAGGAAAGGAAAGGAAAGGAAAGGAAAGGAAAGGAAAGGAAAGGAAAGGAAAGGAAAGGAAAGGAAAGGAAAGGAAAGGAAAGGAAAGGAAAGGAAAGGAAAGGAAAGGAAAGGAAAGGAAAGGAAAGGAAAGGAAAGGAAAGGAAAGGAAAGGAAAGGAAAGGAAAGGAAAGGAAAAAAAATGTTGCTGCATGAAGGAGCCTACAAAATACAAAACTTTTATACCAGCCCTGAACAACATGCTTCAAAATGACTCTGCTCAAGAGACTCTTTGTAGCAGTGACCATGCTTAGATTCAACAGTCTTGTCTATGGAACAAAAGCCAAAAAAACAGCTACAATGGAATTACATAGGAACAGGAAGGCTTGTTAAGAAGAAACTAAAATGGATGCCTGAAGGCTAGAATGTTTGCATGGTGACTATTTAAACATAACATGTAGGCATACATTTGCTCTAAGCTTTTGTGTATGGACAAAGCCATTGGAAAGACCAAAAGGGAAAGCTGACATGGCTAACAGCAGGATAAAGGAATTTATTGGAAGCAGAAGACTCTCTTCAGAAAATACAAACTGTGTCCAAGAATGGAAAATAGAGAGGATCATAAACTCTGGCAAGTTAAATGAAAACCACAACAAGGTCAGCCACTGAGAATCGCAGCAAAAATTTCCAAAGACTTAAAGGTCCATCACTGATGGCTCTGAAAGAAATTAAGGCACCATGGGACACAAGGAAAAGTCTTCATGTGAATAACCTATTAAAAGAGGAGGATAAATGGTCAGTTTTTGCATCTGAGGGAGGTCTCCAGTGATGTTCCATAGGGTTTTGTTCCTGGTCTCCTACTGTTGAACCTGTTTATAAATGAGCCGGAAAAGGAGGCATATGGTGAGAAGACAACTGGGTGAAGTCACAAAGTTGTTATGCATAGTAGGGGTGAGATGCTTTAAAACTGTTCATGCTAGGCCAGTGTTATGTTAATGTGCCAGTATATGCTTGCACTGATCTTATGTTCTTTGAAAGACCCTGAGAAAGTCGAATGAGGACAACAATGAGGAGAAGAGAGGAAGATCAAGGTCAAAGGGTCAGAAATGTACAGATGGGAAGCCAGAGGGGGATGCAAGGCATGCCACCCTGAAGGCATCTGAGCAGCCAGTGCTCAGTGGTGATGTGCTGGGAGACCTGAGAGGAAAAGGGAATGGATATAGGCCTGCAGTCACCAGGATCCCCACCACCAGGCTTCCTCTTTCTGCTGCTGGGGGTGGTGGGGGAAGTTATCAGGAAGTCCCATGACTCAGTGGGACCTCAGAGGGGGAAGATATAGAGAAAAAAAAAGAAAAACACACACACACAAAAACCAAGAAAACACAACAAGGGGTTCTGGAGGCAGCAGGAGAGGGCCTGCACAAGTGGTCTGTGAACATGGTCAGGTCCCTGTTTGCCACCCAGTGATCAGGGCCCCCTGTGAAACACCCATGCCCCTGCTCCCAGGAGGATTTCCTGATCTATGCTCCTGGGGGGCCATGGGATCAGCTAGGAGTAACCCACTAGTATCCTTCATTTTCTTCTGATGTAAGAAGTCCCATAGCATGTATGTCCAGTCAGGACATACAGGGAAAGGAAAAGAGAGAGGAAAGAGAGAGGAGTACCAGCAGGAGTAGGTATTCCTACAGCATGATTTGGGGACAAACCAGTTGAATGTTAGATCTCTGCTAAAACAGTGCATGGCCAGGAGTGGCAAGGACATGCGAAGTCCAAGAAGGAGCTCTGCAAGGCTGGGATTGTGTGGGGACAGCTCTTGCAAGATTCACTAGAGACAGCAGGTGGAAATCTGCTCCTTACCTCCTGGGACAGGCTGCCAGGATGATCCCATCTGGAAGGTAAGCAGTGGAGAGTCCACCCACATCTGCAAACTGTGGTCCAAGATGTCCCTAGTCCCAGCAACACAGGCACCATCTGGCACACTGATGATAAAAGAGAAACCAGGGATGCATCAGAAATGAAATTTCAGTGCACACTGCTAGTGGACACTGCAGTTTGAATGCAGCAGCTTGGCCTGCTCGGCCACCAGTAGCTCTCTGCCTCTGCTGGACACAAGATGCAGATGAGGTGGGACTTCAGCACAGCCTCACTCCAATTCTTGCTCCCTTCTGTCTCAGAAGAGTGGCCGTTTGTGTATAATTAATTAGGTGTTATTTATTCAAGTGGCATCAGAATATAGTCTGTAGAACAAAGCCTGAGCCGCACAGCAGGTCACAGGGCCAGTTTTTTAGGTTTTAGTATTGCTGGATTGCCACTGTTTAAACAGCGATGACAGCCTGAATCACCATCAGGGCAGAAAAGAGAACTTTGTCCTTAAACATTTCTGACTCCAGTTTATGAATAATCTGCCTACCTCTCATTAGCTGCAACCTGGAAACTCTCGGTTGCTTTTAACTGTTGGCATAGTCAGTGTCAAGTTCCCAGTAAGACAGAAAAGTGTCTGCATCTCTGCTGGGCCCCTCAGAGCTCATGACTGCTCTTCATTTGTTGCTCTGCATTCTTTTGTCACCTTTCTTTTGACTGACAGTGCCTAGGATCTGTTCTTACGCACAGTATATTATTTAAAAAAACAAAAAACAAAAAACAAACAAACAACAAACAGTTGTCTGCTGAAACATAAAACCAAAGCCTTCCTGTTTTTGTCGGTTGAACTGATACAGTTTTTATTGCTGCACAGGAGATTGATAATCATAAAAATAAACAACCCCCTCCTCCCCCGTAGCTACATAATAAAGGTGAGGCACATGGACGAATCACGTTCGAAACAGGAACCTAACTGCAGTGGAACAGTGGACCTTTGATTATCATATCTAATGCAGAAAAATCTGTGCCTTGCCAGAAATGCTAAATGCTGTTTTGACATCTCTGCCTTAACCTTCAGTGCTTCTCTGTGGAGAGCTCTGGGCACCTTGTGGAGACCTAAGGTTTTTGTTTATTTGTTGAAGAGGTAAGGGAATATCCAGCATATTTAACTCTCTGAGAGAACACTCTTCTCCTCCTGATGGACACTGGCAATCAGGGGCAAATGCATGAAATAAGAAAGACCTTTTGCAACCACGTACTGGAATAAAAAATAAGACTGACCCACTATCTGAGTATCTGAGGGAGCCAGAACCTGTCTGGTTCACAGAAAAAGGATATGATCCCACAAAAAGCATTCTCAGGACTCCAGCTACGCTGGGAAAAATATTGAGACTTGACTTTTTAACCTTGTCCCATGAATCCATCCTACATCCTTGTGCTTCTAGCCTCATTTCCCACAGAGAATGAAATTTCTGTGATCACGCCATCTGGCTGTCTATCAGCCAGTATGTTCCGAACCTGCTTTCTATCAAGCTGACAGAGGGATAGGGGCTCAAAGAGAGTTAAGTGCCTATGAAATTCATGAAAATCAGTAGCTGGGTCAAAGACAGAGACCCAAAGGAGTGCCCTTGCTAGAGGAAAGGTGGGCAGAACACTGCCACTTCACACGCTGCTTGCTAATGTCAGTCATCACGTGCAGGGCTCTGGACTCACCAGAGCAGATGGTGCTCCTTGCTCAGTGAGGTCCAGGGCTTCCCGTTGGTGTAGGGAGTGATACGGAGAGGGAAGGGGAAGAAGAGGCAATAGGGCACATCTGTAGGAAAGCAGATCTCATTAGGCCCAGAGAATGACATGTTTAATGATAAACTTCCACTTACACAGCCCTGCAGTTTCTGAGGGCCCTGCAAAGATCACAAATGTGGATCTGTTTGTCACAGAGAAGCCTGAGAGGCAGTCATTGGCTTCTCCCTCCCACACCCATACCAATCCCATGGCTTCCACTGAACTCCAGTGGAGAGAAGCTCAGGGTAGCTTCCAGGGCTCTGGAAATCACAGGCATGTTCTTTGAAACCACATGAGGTATTTGAAGTTAGAACGGAAAGTACAGCCCAGTTCAAAGTTTCCCTAAAGAAAAATCCCAGCCAGGGAAAGTTTAGAAGCAAAATGGTTTCTCCTCCCCCAGCAAAGGGAGTTTCAATTTTTGTTTTTTTTTTTGTGTGTTGCTCTCTGGTTTTTCTTTGGATCAGCAGCTGAGCTCAGAAACACTTTTGGAGGAAAAGGGCTGTTTTGCTTGAAGCTGTGCCTGTCCTAGAGGGAAAAACCATGTGTTTTAGAAGTCCTAACTCCTGTGTTTTAGCAGAGAAATAATGTAGTTTAACATCACCTTGGCAAGTGTGTGTGGCATGTACATTTCCCAGATCAAACCGAAGCTTGCCCCTTTATGCTTACCTGTTACTGCAGTTCTGTGTGGGCACATTTGTGACCTCAGATTTAAGCATGCCACAGACCCCCTAGACTACATCTGGTCAGGTCATTTTCAGAAAGATTACCCTGGGCTGACCCACAGCAGGGGCAGTAGCTCGCTGTGGTTTGCTCTGCATGGGTTTCCCCACAGTGGAAGGGGAGGTACAGGAGATTTTTGCCTCTCGATTGCTTTATGAAGGGTAAACATGCAGCTCTGCAGGACTGACAGCACGAGGCACTTGGGTGAAAGCTGAGTGCCCTTCTTGGAGGTAGGCTTGAGGTGACTAACTCATGGGGACAGAAGAGCCATTATTTTAGTGAAGGACAGATGTGAAATATATTAACTGGAGCCCTCTTCTCTCCAAGATTTCCTTCAGCAAAAAAATCCCACCCCTCACTTCTGTCTTCTCCTCAAGGGCTCTAGTGTTTCACACAGGAGAAAGCAGCGAGGGCTCAGGATTTTTTCTCCCTCTAGAGAGATACACCGGGATTTACATTTCACTTGTATCTGTCTTGTGGACTGAGGTCCTTGAAACTGGAAAGCACTAACAGAAGAATAGAGCTCAGAGCCTGCTATATTTACCACATTGTCCTATGAAGACAGAAGCCTTAAAAATAAGTAGGCTACTTCAGCAGCGAGGCCCCCAGTGAGATTGTTGCCTGACTTCGCTCACAGCTCAGACTGGAGTTTCCCAAAGCATTACCCACCCACGGAGCTCACCAGTCTGAGTTGGACATCTGCAAGCTGAGGACATCTCAAACACACTTGTCCTCACAAAGCTTTCTGGAGGTGATTTGGATTTAGGGTGCTCAGCTTGATGTGTCTTCCAAGAACCTGGTTTTCAAAGGGGGCTGACCATACACTGTCCACCCATCAAATCTAATCAAAAGCTTGTAAGTGACTACTTGCCACCTTGGTGTCAGTAGCCTAAAGACAGCAGCCA
The DNA here is from genome assembly GCF_965140915.1 of Aythya marila. Lineage (NCBI taxonomy): Eukaryota > Metazoa > Chordata > Aves > Anseriformes > Anatidae > Aythya > Aythya marila. The sequence continues at coordinate 52,208,911 of NC_139043.1, forward strand.
GAACTATTTTCCAAAAATAACACGTCAGCAGCTTTCAAAGTTTCGTGATTTGTAAATGCTTCTGCGATCAACCTCAGACTTCCTCAAAAATTCTTCTCCAAGGGGAAACAGTTCTTACAGATCACAAGGACTTTTTTTTTTTTTTTTTTTTTTTTTTTTAATTTCTTTCAGATATCTAGAGGGGATGTCCAAACAGTTCCTCTGCTGGGAGCTGCCTTGTTTTCTTTTCATAAGGAAATTTTCCAGCACATAAGTTGGTAGAATGATGTCACTCTAGCTGCCCCTGTTTTTTTTTTTTAAATGACAGAATACACTGGAAGAGATGCTTCTGCTAAATCATGACTACCTATGCGAAGAACTACATGCTGTAAGTTCCCGATTAGCCCTAAGCGCCGAGTCACACTGCCCTCCTGGTGTTATGAGCTGAGGGTTTACTTGTGGTTTCAGAAATGCCACTGCATATGGCCAACCTTTTCACAAACACTCTCCTGTTAGACAAACAGAAAAAAAGGCTGAGAGGGGATTTCAGGAGGCTGGCATTTCACCAGTCAAGAGGGAGGTTCTTGCAGTGCCAATTTTTGATGCCCTTCATGCTGACCCACAGCACCCTATGATCAATGATATCTCTGTTGAGATCAGTGCAGGAGAGGGGGGTGGGAAATAATAATACAAGAGAGGGGAGGTGCTACCACTGCAGGCGGTTAGAGAAATGGGAGGGACCCGACTGATGTGATGGGAGGAGCACTGGCTCCTACACGTAGGGATTTTCCCTGTGACATGGGGCACCTCGAGATAAGTTCTGGGGGGGATTCCCCAGCCTGTCTCCAGAAATATCACTCTCGAAGCAGTAGCAGTTTCACTCTGCTCTCACAGTCTGTCCTGTGAAGAGGCACAGTGCTGCTGCTCTGTGATTTGAAGCAATGAAAGCCATGTCTACAGCAGCCTACGCTCTGGTCGTCACCCTGTGCAATGGTAAGTGGGGAGCATCACACTTTTCACACTTTTCTACGCTTGTGGGGCTATGTTTTGGGAAGACGGGAAGCATTACATAGGCAATCACTTTTAAATGCAATGTGTACCTGTGCTTTGCAGTGTGGTGCTTGGTCCATGGGGCTGCTGTAGCTGGCCCAGATGTTGCTGTGAGATGTGATGAAGAAGCGCTGCTGCCCTGTAAAGTTCTTCAGGACTCCTTGGTCACCTACCAGACAGTGTCTTGGTACAAAGTAAGAAAAATCCTAAGTTACTTGAGCGGTCTGCTTTGCTTTCGTACCTGATACTGGCGTCTCTTGTACAAAAATGGGTTATTTTATGAAGTGGCATCCTCCTGTCAGGGCAGCAGAGATAAGGCAGCAATGAGAGCATTTGAGCTGATCACAGGGAACAGGAGTTTTCCATGTCATTGTAGACAGACTGAGCGTAATCCTTGAATTGCTCCTGGCCTGCTTTTCTATCTAACAATTGCTAGCCTGCAGGGATCAGAATTCAGGGGATGTCCCATGTACAGCCTGCCAAATATGACTCCAAAGAGGAGTCTTTCCAGGATTTTTCTTGAAACCTTACAACATTATTGATATTGTTGCTTGGTTAATCTTCCCCCAAACAGGAGATTATTTTTTTTCTTTTTTCTTTGAAATGGAAGAACTAAACAAATAACTGCATTTCTTCAGAAAGATTTGGCTAGTTGGGATGGGCATATTGGAAGAAAATGCAGACCGCAGACAGAGAGTAAGAACTTCTCAGTTATCTTCTTGTAGTCACAAAATAAAAGCCACATCTCAGCTGCCCTGGGTCAGAATCCCCATCTCCAATGCAGGAGTACCCTGCTTGCCATCTATTTGTGGGAGAGCTACAAGGGTCCATCGGCTAATGAGCAGAAAGCACTGCTAACCACTTTCAAGATGAAATTTCTTGTAAAGATAAACTAATTTGTCCACTGGTTGAACAAGCGGTGGCCGACTTGCTGCACAGCACTGTGTGCTTGCATCTCAGTGCATAGTTTCAGTTTACAGTGTGCCAAATTAACACACAGAAAGGATAGCTTTGCTGTGCCCCGTTCCTCACTCCCAGCCATGCATTCCTGCTGCTTGCTGTGGGCTAGCCCTGGTGGTCCTCTGGTTGCCTGCTAATCCAGCTTGCTGTTGATTGTTGTAATAGTGGAAGATCTATTTGGGAATTTAAAATGTTGTAGTTACAGAGTTATTTTCCCATCTGATGGGGGAGCAGTGGAAGGGAGGAAGGGGGAAATTATTCCCCCACAGTAAATAAATAAGCTGTGTCATTAGGTGGGGATTCTGTGGCTGAAACTTGCAATGCATCTGAATTTCAGTGTTGTTACAATAATAAGCATCAGCCTAACAACTAGATGATACCTGCAACCCAAAGGTGCCTACCTCTATCAGATCTGTTACAAACAAGTGTTGATGAGCCCCTCAGCAACTGCAGCATCTATAGTCTCCTTTTTCCAAGATGCTGGGTTCAATGCAGGTGAGAGACACAGAAGAGAGAACCTTTGGTTGAACATCACTGTGGAAGGTGGGGCAGACATCAATTTATTCTTGTTTGCCTTCTGCTTCAAAGGCTGGGTAAGGGCGTGTATTTTCCATACCTCTTTGCTTGCCCCAGTTTGGCTGTGTGCTGTTGTCCCCATCCCAGACTTCACAAGGAGGTTAGAGGAATGACAGGTTTTGACTAGGCTACCCAACACAGAATTAATCTCTTATTTAAAAACCAACAACTGAAGGAATAATCAATAAACACCACATTTACCCCCGAAGGGCTAATTAAAAGGTAATTCTGACAAATAGTACGAAATTTCAGACAATAAAGTTCAAACAGCTTTTAGGGTAAATCTTTTGTATGAGGTCACTTTGAAGTGTGCAATAAATGCAAGCAATTAACCTTTGCTCCTGCTGCTTTAAAAAAATTACGGTGACAACATTACAGTGCTGCACATGCAGCTGTTTGCACAGGGTGAATATGTGGTGAAAAAAAAAAACAACCTTTTTCCCCACTGGCACCTATGCATGCTCCAATCAATTCAGAGATACTTTTAAATAGCTTTATATGATATGCTTAAAAAAAGAAAAGAAAAACAAGAAGAAAAGAACAACAAACTGCCATTTTAAAGTACCTCCTGTGTCAGTTCTGTGTGAAGGAGTTAATACTCTGGTGTCAAAATCCAGCTGAAAGTAAAAAGGAAGCATTACATTTAACAGTTCCTTCGCTGTTGCTAACGCCGCGTACTGCAAATAGGCATGTATGTGTTTAACCTGTCAAACGCCCAGTATTCTTGGAGCCAGCAGGATTATTTGTAGGCACAAAATCAAGCGTGTGAGTAATCCTGTGCAGAATTAGGATCAAAGTCAGTCAAGCTCAGACAAAATGATTGTTACTTCGAAATATTTAAAGTAAGCATGCCTAGTGCATGGAGAAGGTAGAGGACCAAGTCCTCCTCCTCCTCCTCCAGCCTGCTGCAGGTCTCACCCCGTTCATTAAGTGGCCTTGAGAAAATTAGTGAGAAACTTTTCATAATGATGCTGCCCGCCAAGGGTGGTCCGTTCTGAGGGGTGTGGAGCAACCCGTGTGCCATAAAACTATCAGCATTGCAGATGTTTGCCAACTGAGAAATGAAAACTAGGGCATTTTTGCAAAAGCACACAGGCATTGGCAATTGCATGTGGAAATACTGGTTTGAATGTCTATGGCCCATCTATGAAATGAGAGTCTGGGCAATGAAACTTTAGCTAGCGTTCTGCCTCACAGAGCTATTGGAAACTGAACAGTTTCTCTTTGTATAGTACATTGAAAATGAGAACCACTTCATAAAAATGTATAATTATCACTTTATATCCAGTTCGAAAATCAAGTTGAAACACACAAATGAAGTCCCACTGGATATTTAGCTATGTTGCTCATGTAGTACTCAGAACAGTCTTAATTTAAAACAAATTTTGAGGAAGAGGATAGAAGGCTATACTACAGTGGAGAGAAGTCTGTTAACTTTATAACACTTCCCCGAAAAATATAAAATTGTGGCAGAATTAGAGGGGGAAGTCAAATTACAAAATGAAGAGAAACTTTATAGATGTTTAACATTAATCTCACCTTCCTTCATAGGAAATTACTTTTGCAAAATGTGCATAGTTATTATCTATTAGCATAGGTAAATAGTTGCTAAATTGCTTCAATCTATTTTGTAACCTACCCAAAGAAACACAGTCAAACTCAGACATCTATCTGGCTTCAGGTGGCTCCTACGCGTTCATGACTTAGGCAGGAAGAGAGCAGTGGAAGTGATTTCATGACCAAAACATTTCTGTTGTCTGACCTGAGCTAGGGCATCCTACACAATAGCAAGGCTGTTTGCATGAGTCAGAGGGCTTTTCCAGTGGGGCTGGCTAATGCCAATTCCTTTACTGCTGCTTTGGGTTTGTTTTGTTTTTGTTATTTTTCTCTAAAGCACAGGCAGAATTCAGTCACATGTGCCCCAAACTTATATCAATTTTAGAGAAAAAAAACTTTTTTTCCTTCAGATTTAATGCTCATATCTCTACATGACACCATATAGGAACCATATGGATGCACCTTCAGTGCTAATCAAATGTGAAAGTGCTTTTGTGCTGCAAAATGTACCTATTAAGTGGTTTCAGCTCAGTTGCAATTCATTATATGTTGGCTATCAGGCATTGCCAGAATTCTAGATATTTTACTTTCAGAAAATAAATTCCTTCTGGCTGCATATAGAGTTTTTAGATCTCTTTAGCAGTCAGAAATTTCAACTTGGCCTTTATTCTTGGTAAATTTTAAACAAAACTATTTTTACGATCATCCCACCCTCAGAAAAAAAAAAATAAAAATTGTGTTAATACATTCCACCTTTAAACTTACATCAGTTTTGGGCCTGGACCATTTTGCTTCAAATAAAAATTTGCTTTTATAGGAAAAGTGGATTGTATTGGCAGTTTGATTTACCTGGGAGCCAAAGTGCCACCTTAATCTGGGAAAAGTGTGATGAGAAAAGGTGTTTAATGAGAGCAAAGAACATAAATTGACTTAAAATCAGCTTGCTTTCACACATACATGATAAAATTAAGTTTTAATTGATTAGTTGGGTGCAAGTGCTACAGCATGGGTGAACTGCCTTTGTTTAGTGGCAAATCTTGGAAGCATTGTTCTACTTATTTCTCAGAATTCATCCAGTCAGAAAACAGAAATATATCAGCTCAGCAGTATTTTCAGTCATACCTATCCCATTTTAATATCCACAGTATCACCACTCTTAACCAATACGTTCCAGGCCAGGAGAAACTTACAGGAATCAGTCAACTGGCTAGAGAATACATATAAGAAAATCATAACCTCTTTAGACCAAATGTTTCCAAGCTTTTGGGAAGTGGAAAATCTTTCTGTTAAACTCACAAAAATAAGGCAGCTAGAGAAGGGTTCTCAGTTCCGCGTCCAGTTGTGTTTTGAATAAGTCCAAGGATGGAGACTCCACAACCTGTGCCAGTTCAACCACCCTTGCAGTAAAAAAAGGCTTTCTTATGTTGAAGTTGAATGTCCTGAGTTTCAGTTTGTGCCCATTGCCTCTTGTCTTGTCATTGAAGGCCACTGAGAAGATTCTGCCTCTGTTTTCTTTATCCTGCCCTCTCCCCCCCCAAGGGGTGTTTATACATAGCAGGATGCCTCAAGCCTTGTGTACTCCAAGTTGAAGAGTCCCCACTCTCTCAGCTTCAATTTGAACATCAGATACTCTGAGTCCTTAATTAACTTTGAGGCCCTTTGCTGAACCTGCTCCAGCATGTCCTAGGGCGTCCCAGGAGGCTGTTCACATTCTTTGCAAGAAGGGCTCATCACCAGCTCCTGGTCACCTTGGCAGCCACCAGGACTCTCAGGTCTTAATTCTGGTCCTTGCTAGCTTCTGGTCCCTGTATATGTGACAAGGGCAAAACAACAGAAAAACCCCACATAAACTTACATTTCTTTTTCTCTGTTTAATGTTCTCAATGGAGAGTTTTATGCAAATAAGCAGAGTGATAGTGCCTGCCTACAGGTCCTCACTTCGCAGCAAAACTCATGCTTCAGTTGTCCCCGGCAGACAACATGGTTTTGAGACCCTTTCAATGCAAATAGGCTCAGTAGTGTTCTGATGGGCACCCACAGGTCTCATGATTTGTTTTTTGGATTTTGGTAAAGCCACTAACAATGAAGGTGGCAGCAGGAAAAGCCCAACTCCCCTTCCTCCTGCTGGAGGTGGTGAGCAGGGGGAGGCAGCATGCTGTGGCTCACTCGCCAGCATAGCAGAAGGGAAATGAAACACAGACATAGGCAGAAAGCATTTTGTTACTGATTAAAGGAGAGGATGGTCCCTACACAAGTGGATTGACGTCACCAACAGCATTTGCTTCGATCCCTCTGAGCTCACGGGGAATTAATTGGGTGAAACCCCTAGAAATTACCTCCGGCTGTTCCTTCACCTGGAGGAGACTTGGCATGAATTGGTGCTGGGTGATCATAGGCACCTGAGCCACAAATGATCTGTCTGGTGAGAGCCTGCCAAGTAATTTACAAGGGGGTGGCAAACACAGTGGCATTTTTGTAATTTTAATTTGGTTTGGGGAAAAAGTAAGCTTGAACAGAGCTAGAGGCAGACTGCTGAATGCTTCTAGGACTTCCCTTTAAATGACTGGGCCATCCTGTGAAAACTTGCTCAGTTGTTTCCTTGCTACTTGTGGAATTTAAAAGGGGAGGGCTTGATGCTTTTTGATGAGGTAGCAGGAGATGAGATTGAAATGGAGAAAAGCTTGGTTCAAGTGTCAGGGCAAGGATCGCTGTGGTCTTTGAGTAAGAATGGATGTGCTGCATGTAGAGGCTGGGAAAATGCCACCAGATGTCTCTGTAGCCTCAGAAATGTAAGGGAGGCTGCCGGGCACATGGTCAACACCAGGCCTGCCTGCCTTTGCTCCCCACTGAAGGGGAGATTTAATGGAGAAGAAGCAGCACACAAACCCAGAATTAAACCTGTGCCCATGAACCTTTCCTCCTCCATCCCGACGGCAAAGGTTCATGAACCCCCATCCAGGTCACTCCTGGTTTCTCCCCAAGTGAGGGAGCCAGATTAGGCCACACAGTAACTTTGTCTTCTATTTTGGGGACAGGCATGTAGTTCATGCAGCCCTGAGGACGGTGCTTTGCCTTACACAGAGGGAGTCCTTCTGGCTTGCCTGTCCCCATGGTACTGTCACAGTACTTGTGACTGTAATTATGCTTAAACCAAGCTCCTCAGAAAGCTTTGGAGGCAATAATCAAATCTCAGTGCCCCCATAAAAATAAGGAAGATAAATAATCCAAAATCTCACTGGGAATAAGTGCACAGTCAGGCATAGGATATGTGGACTTCATTTGCTTCTCCCTTATACCAGCAGTTATTACAATTGCATACAGAACGATCAAAGTGTTTTTTGATCCCCAAGTCTCAGCCACAAGAAATCACTGTGTCATTTACCATCCAGGACAGCAATTATTTAAGCTATCAGTAATGTATTTATTTATTTATTTATTGGTAAATAAAACAAAAAAAAAAAAAAAAGAAAACAAACCATCAAACAAAAATCCAGGGCAGCCAGGCTTGTTCTCCTTAGTGCCCTATGGGCAGTTTTATATTTCAGTGAGGAAGGGGATGGTAAAGGAAGCGAGAATGGTGAAAATTAGATCTGAGGGAGGTCAACTCTATCCACTTAACTGCTATTGACCCACTTGTAACCAGACCTGGACCCAGCCCATGCACTAGGATTGCTCTGGCTGCCGCTCTGACAATGTGCAGGGCCTGAAGGTATTTCAGTCCCAGTAGCAAAGTGAAGTCCTGACAGCCTGAAAACCACCATAGGTACTGCTCATCTCTTAGCTGCCTGGGATTGAGCATAATCAGAAAGAGAAGCTGGGGTAATTTTATGGGGGGATTAAGAGGAAGAAGGTACTTTCTTCCCTCTTGCTGTATATAGCGTGGAAAGTCCCAGGGAATTACTGCTCCTTGTTTCAGTTGATGTGCTTAAAAAACCAAAAAGACAAAAAACACACACAAAACTTTCTGAGAAAGGACCTTAATAATTAGGAAAATCTTGTACTTTTGTCTAATTCCCCAGTTCCTGAAAAGTTCCCCAACTGGTATTTTACACCACTTTTTGTTTTCAAAGAACAAAAGCATGACAGAGCATCAGGCCCATATTTCTCTCCAGATTCCCAAGTATGCTTTCTTCATGCAAACACATGAAAGAGAAACCAGATACTCCTAGCCTTGTGTTAATTTTAATAACTTACAGTGTAACTGCTATACCCTGATGCAGTAGCTATACTGGCAGTAAGTAAGCAAAGACATGCAACCCAAAAATATGCCTATTAAAATAAAATAATAAATAATAATAAAAAAGCTTTGCCTTACGTTAGTTATAGCTTTGGCTGAAAAGCTGAGCCTTGGACTGTGTGAGCTAGCTCTGGTCCACAGAAAGCCTGAATTCATTACCAGGAAACCTTCACAGAGGGCAGGCTGCCTCAAATCCCAGGGAGCAGCATCAATGAATAAGAATGGACACGGGCTAATTCAAACCCTTCTCCCATCTTTCAAATCAAGTTAGGGATTCCTCTCTTCTTTGTGGTTCCCAGCCAATTGTCATTTTCAGCGCATCCTATTGCCCCGCAGTACGAGCTGTTCTGGGAATACGCTTCATTCCTCCAGCAGCCTCTCAGCAACGCCAAGGAATGTAGCTCTTCTGGTTACAATTAAGAAATTCAACATACAAACGCTCCCAAAGCACACCAAAAACCTGCTTGTGACCTTCACGCAACTGCATCCAAAGGAGTCAAAGCAATTTGTGCTCTGTGGTTCCAACAAAGAGCTGAGGGGAGAGGGGCGCTCCCACTCCTCCAGAGAGGCCCCGTGGTTTCAGGCACTGGGGTCACAAAAGCTGGTGTAAGGCAGCACAAACCCCAGGCCTGCACTCCCTGCCACGCTCTCCTGGGGAAGCCTGGTCCCTGAAGCCACCTCTCACAGCGGGGTAGGCCACCACCTTCTGCCGCAGCTCCCTCCCTGTGGGCTGTCTTTCCCTCCTGGAACCATGCTGGGGCCTCTGCTCAGAGGCTTTGAGAGCACATTTCTACCACTGCCTTTCACCACGTAGCATCTCGGCCAGCATTTTGTCCAAGTGAGGCAAATTACGAATAGTTCTGCAAGTGCTCGTAAGCACTCACTTTCTTAAATGCAGTGTTTATTTAAGGAAAAAAAAAATCAAGTACTTTTGGGTTGGAATGTGAATGTATTGGATGCTTTTGAGCTTCTTTCCCCACCTCGCTTCAGCCTCTGCATTTTCAGTCATACATGTAAGCCAGCTTTAAAACTCTTTCTCCTAAAGCTTGGGATGATGTGGTTGCCCACGACAAGAAACATATTTGTGTTTTCCAGATGGCTGGAGATGGTGATGGAGTAGCGTGGAAAATCCTTGATGTGGAATCTCATTATCCGAAAGGACTTGGAGGGTCCCTGGAGCTCACCAATGACACCTTTTCGCTGAGGATCAGAAATGCTACCAGCCAAAACAGTGGCACATACAAATGCACTTGGGGGGAACAAGGAGGAGAACACAATCTAAGTGGCACCGTCACACTAAAAGTAACAGGTATAGTTATGGTTCTTAACTGCTCCATGGTCTGCGTGGCATTTCACAAAAACAACAGTTCAAAAATATTTTACAGAACAGTGTAACACTTTGTGTTTTACATTTTAGGTTGCCCTGGAATAGAAGATGAAAAACTAAGAAAATACAAAGCTGAGCTTTTCATGCTGACTTGCCTCGGGATTTTTTACTTGCTGCTCATCTTTTTTACCTGTGTAAGTAATTCTCTTTATCACAAACATAACAACTAACCCAAATCACCAGAAATGCCCTGCTTGTTTTCTCTGCCTGCACCACCTTAACAAAGCCAGTCAGAAGTTGGCCATCATACTAATTTATGACCGTATCCTTTAAATACTCACACAGTATTTTTGAAACCAGACAGAAACTCAGGTGCACAAGTAACACAGGATGGAGCCCCAAAGAGATAAAACATTTCACTCCACCCTGAGCTAACCTAAAACAGACAGTTATTTTCCTGCACCCTGCTGCTCATTTCTGCTTCCAGTTACTCCAAGTGCAAGTTGTTCTCTGGTTCAAGAGTTTAACAGCCCTTCTGGTTTGGTACTTGGGAGCAGAATTTGCCCAGACAGAGGCGCAGACATCTGGGATCCTCTCCCCACCCCTGACACTGCTTTGTGTGACAGCCTAGTGAACAAATTCAAGTCCACCTATTTTTTGCTTCAGGTCCTACACCTAAAACAGCAACAATCCCATGTCAGATGGGCATTTTTTGTCAAGTTCTTTGTTCTTAAACTTCTGCTTTAAGATCTTTCAGGGAGAGTTAATCTGGAATTGTAAATTAACATTACAAGCAAAGGCAGACATTAATAGTTCAGCAAAGCATGCCATCCATTTCCTTAGATTCACTTGGCAAAAAGCTGATGAGCGTACTGAACAGAAAAGCACTAGTGTAGAATCATCAGATGAATACATTGCAACATAAATACCCATTCCTCTTTGGAGGTTTTATCTCTACCCTTAATTCTTACTGGTAGTTCTGGAGAAGGTTAGGAGAAGAGCAAACACAGGAGCAAACGCGTGCCGTGTCTGTGATAGCAGGGAAGTCCCCCCATCCCCTCATCGTGCACAAAACTCAGGAGGCCTCTGTTTTATGACTTAGAGGCGTCATGGGCTTTGGGTTTCAGAGCAGTGCAAAGACTAGCTACATCTCCAAACAATGGGTTTGTTCTGCTTTCCCCTTCCTCTGAGATTGCAATGAGATGGAGCTACAGGTAGGCGTTATTAAAACCAAAACAACCCCAACAATTTGGGAGGCCAAATTTAACTTTTGTTGCCTATTTCATATTTGCCTTATTGTTTTGTTCATCAGCAGATGAATCATAACTGTTGATTGGAGAATATCTAATTAGCTGCAGCTAAATGTAGCTTTTCATGTACCTTCAGGGAGCAATTAAATTTATGCCTGTCTCCTTTTTAGATTGACAATCCTGCCAGTAATTTGTGCCATTCAGACTAAAGTTTGACAAGATAAATCTTGTAGGAATTTGTTAGGATGAAAGTATGAAAGCAAGGATATCACTCAGAAAAAGACAGATGCCTCAGTTCTGCTCAATGTCCTGAAAGAATTTCAGATCTCTGAAGAAATCTCCCTCTGAAGAAATTAGATAAAAAATGTCCAGTTTTAGTGGTGCTAAGAAAATAAAAATGAAAATAATAAAAAAAAAAAAGCAGAGCCATATCAGAAGATAAGCATTCTGATGGGATTACCTGTAACTTAGTCTTGGGTGAGAGTCCATTCTCAGGTATCAACATAGCTTTCATCAATGTTTAATATTGCTCTGTTCTCACAAAGGAGCTTCATTATTTAAAACGTCTGTTAAGTTCTTACAGGTTGCCTTGTCCTCCCTGTGCCTGATCTCCACTAAATTCAGAAGTGGCATTAAGTTTAAGAGTGGTGGCAGGACTTGGGCTTCACCTTGACAACTTGATGAAAATACTTTGGAGACAGGCCTGTATTGAGGACAGGTGCAAACACACTTAATGCAAAACCTACTCGTTTAAAAATTCGAATTAAATAGAAATTGCCCTCTGTGACTAAGGGTTTTGCCCTATAAAGCTTGCTCACTGCACAAGAAACAACAGCTTTTCTTTATGCTGGGTGCTTCTGTTGACAAATAAATTTAAAAGGTGTAATGAGCTATGGTTAGCAAGAAGAAAAAGCAAATTTTTTGAACTTTGAAAGTTTTGTGTTTCACAGGAACTCTCAATTTTAAACTTTCTTTTCTGATTTTTGTTCTAGACATGCCTAAGAAACGAGAGTATGTCTCCCAGTTATAAGAACAGCAAAGATGAGAAACACATGCTCACCCTCCTCAACGTACAAGAAATGAAAACTTTCCAGGTTTTAAATGGTGACAGCATGTGCAAAAATGGGGTTACGTCAAGCTCTGTCTAAGCTGATGCTGTTGATGGCACCATGGACTCATCAGTAAACATATGACGTGGGATGAGTAGCTGGGTGGTACGGAGAGGAGAGAAACAACGACATACGGCCTCTTCAGGACTGCCTGATGGCACGGGTAACCCGTCAGTGATGTGCTTGTGCTGGACAAGCCTTCAAAAAGCACTGGTACTCACTACAGTAACTTTTGGTGCTAGGTGGCTGACAAATGCCATTACAGCTACGCAATGGTATCATGAAGCTGTTAAAGAAGCTGGTATCAAGATTTCTCACTATGCCATGCAGCCCTCTTGTTCTGAGCAAGATGGACTACTCCTGTGATATGCGGACCAGGTTGTAGGGACACCATGGCAGTGCAAAGCCTGGGTATTAGGCCTGCCAGTGAACTAATAGTCCTGCAAAGGCAAACACCGCAGCTGCTGCAGTATTTTCAGAGAAGCTAAGTGTGCAGGGTTTTCTCTGTTCCGCACTACGAGACTGATCCTGGGTGCAGTTCCTGTACTGCAAATGAGATATGACTTGTACGACATTCAACTATGGTGAAGAGGTAGCTTCATAATGTTGTCCTGGATGATTCAAATCAACATGCATTTTTAAATCTTGGAGTGACAGACAGGCTGAAGTGTAGGAAGGGAGAAAATATTCTGGGAATCTTCTTGGACTGAGAGGGACTTTTTATCTCTGCAAGAGAAGGGTTGCACTTGCATAATGGGTCCATCTGTCATTTCCTAGAGATGTCCATAGATAGGTTAATCCATAGGGAGCTTCAAGAAGACTGTTAACCTTGAGGAAACAAAAATAAGAGGGGAGCAGCATGTGATGTTAAGGATACACAAAGATGGCTTACTTTGTGGTTTATAAAATAAGAAGCCAAATACATGAAATGAAGCCTATGTCAGTCAAATTACACCAGCGATGACCAAGTTCACGGCTTGGAAGAAATCAACCATCAGTATCTTTGGGATGATTTGGGTCAGCCAAGAGATACAGGAAGAGAAGACGGGGCAAATGAACTTCAGCTTCTGGTGTTGACAGTGTGTAGTTTATGTGAAACAAGGCTATGAGAGAAGCTGAACTCAGACACGCAGTATAAGAGAGAGAAGACTTATCCTTTTGGGCTGAGGAGGACAAGAGATGTTTTGGAGACTGAGATCAAGTAACCCCACTTCCTGTGCTGCCAGTGCAGAAGGTGAAGCAAGAAGGATCTACAGTGACAGTGGGTGTTTATGCCACCACATGAGAATTTGTGCCAAAACATCAGAATTTGCAGACACATGAGAACACAATCAATACCTTCTACAAAACAAACCAACCAAGAAAACAAAAACCCTTTGAAAGTTAAACTGCAGCTCTGGGATTTTTTTTTTTTTTATTGCAGTTCAGAATTCCTGGCTGTGACAAAGAGGCTCTTTCTATAATATTTCAACTAATTTTGAAGTGTTGATAGGAGGAAAGCACCATGCATCACTAAGTAGCTTCTCTGTGAGAGGGGTAGGTGTCTACGTTGATGGAGTCCAATGAGCTCCTGACCAGAAGAATGGTTACAAGGGATATGCAATTTACTTAGGGCATGGTGAATTAATGTCACATTTGCTTTTTTATAATCAATTTTTACATATAAACGTGTGTAACATACTTGAAATAAAAATTCAGAGGTAACCTACCATTTGTTTTTCTGTGTGCCACATATGGCAAATAATCCCAGCAATAATCCGTATCAATTGCATTTTATTTTACAACCAACTTAATTACATCAAATAATGTAGATGCCTGATCCAGCCTCTTCTGTGGGAGATGGCATGCATGTGTGAATAATTGATTAAGCAATGGATAATTTTATGCATTTCTAAGGAATTAAGATCATTTAAATTTTCCTCAAAATTTCACTTTCTGTCAAAAGTGCATTCAAAAACACCTGTCCCCTACTGACAGGCAAGACATTAGGACTGTGCTTATTTTTTAACGTGGGTCACCATCATGGATTACCTGCATATTTAGATGGCAACAGTATGAGCTGAACTGTGAATGTGTAATAACCTCCTAACTAACGTAGGTAATTCATGATTCTCCATGTGATCAGAAATGCATAATGCCTAACAATCAGCTTATTTAGTTTTTTTTTTTTTTTTTTTTTTAGCAGAGGGGACAAGGGGAAAGAAGGGGTAATTCACTTGAAAGGGGCTGATAATAGTTGTTTCAGCAACAAAGGCTGAAACACTTAAAATTGTTTCTTCAGATGTATAAATAGGATCAGATCAGATAGGACTGAATGAAAAATGAGACTTTGTGTAAACAACTATGCCCCCCCTCCTATTTTTTTTTTTTTTTTTCCTGAGCCAAACTGTCTGCAATACAGAAGATCGGGCCTGAGGCTAAACACCAGGAGTCAAATTTCAGGCTCAGAAGTTTCAGGCTGGTTGATTCTGGAGATTTGCTGTAGGCCCAGCTGTGCTGAAGAAGTGATTATGTTCAAGGCCACTTAAATGTGTTAAAAGAGTTTAGAAAGAATAAGCAGCGATAAAGCCTTATGCTTGACTGAATCACAGAACTAGAAAGAAACAGGCAGCTTCCTAAAGTGGTGAGGGTGCCTGGACATCTGGGATGTAAGGAATGTAAAGAAACTGTTAATGAATGTAAGTGAAACAATGAATGTAAAGAATCTATTAAAACTATTAATAATGAGAAGCAGACACCTGAAAGATAAAAGCTAACCTATTACAGGGGCTTCAGTGCTAATACACAGACACAAAAAAAAACAACCAACCAACCAACCAAACGCCATGCCTTGGCTGACAGTCTTACAGAGTCAGCTACACATTTCTCAACATTATATCTCAGAAGAGATGTTCTTTTCCTTATAATGTGGACCTGTGAAGGTAAATAGCCTATTTCAAAATTACTGCCCCAGCTAGCCCAGCACACACAGGCACACGCACACATTCTTCAGACTTTAACACTCCAGCACGGCGCATCTGTCTGTTGCACAATCTAGAGGCTGTTTTGATTATACAGAATAATTGCTTTCTTGGACAGAAACATTTGTTTTCTTCACCACCACTCTTCTTATTAATGTCTTTAGTTTTGTTGATAATATATTAACACATATGCATGCTAGAACCATTCTTTATACTACTTTCTTACAACACCTTTTAGATCAGGAATTCAGTTGATCTCAATAAACCCATGAGGTGGGAAATGCCATGATCTTTGTTTTTATAAATAAAAGCTAAAGACACCTGGAAATCAGAATGCTTACGGAGCTCTGAAGCACCCTGGGTCAGAAGCGATCTGAGATTGCCTGACTCTCCTGTGGGTGCCTTAGCCACAGAAGCTTTCTTGTTAATATTTCTTCCTGGTTTTATACCTCCATCATTGATTTTATTATTCCCCCCCCTCCACCCCCAACCTTTATTTCTATATTGTTTTGTCCAAAGATGAACCATCTGCATTCAAAGATAACAATAAGCATTATGTGTAAAATTACACATACCCAGCTAGTTTGTATGCCTGTAATTAAGGAATATGCAGAGAAACAGTGCACCACATGGGGAAATTTGCCCAAAGAGAAATTGCATCAGTCGTACACTGAACCTAAATGAATATACAAAATGCCAATGAGGGAAAGCTAAAGGACATAATCCACAAAAAGCTGAGTATATGAGTTATAGCCCTTAGCTAAGCCTGATTTGTGTGGCTGGCACTTACACAGCAGATAACCCAGGCTGACAGTGACCTTGAGCACTGCCACGTTATTATTTGCAGTGAAGGCTGCACAGTTTTCCACCTATTTCTCCTGAGCAGAAGCTACAAGCGGGCTTGTGTTCACCCACATGTGCCAAAGCAATCCTTGGCACATGCCTGTGAATTGTACAGAGAGCACGGCGCTTTCTACATCTGAATGTCTCTGTCCCTCCTTTTTTTTTTTTTCTGGGACAGCTTTGGAGAGCATGAGGATCATTTCTCTGGTGCCCACAGTTCACTGCTTCCCCATCCCAGCATGGAGCTGAGCAGCAGAGCTGCACAGGCAGAGTCTTGCTCCAAGTCTATTGAGCTGCTGAGGGTATTCAATGACCTTCCCAACCAACACGGCTGCACTTTGGGACCTGTGATTGATTTTTGTCCCTATACATGAAGGCAACAATTCTACATCGTGCTACAGCTGCGTAGTTAGAGGTAGAGTGGAGGTGCTTTCCCCCACATCTCCTTTTTAAGTGAGCATCAGCAAAACCCTAACTCTTAGTTATTTGTAGAGCAGTCTACTGGGGAGGTTAAAGAGTTACAAACAAATGTGATATCAAATTTTTTTTTTTGGTTAATGGTCTGTTCCCTCTCATTTCCCTGCCAAGACCTGTGTTTGCAGTTCTCTGCTTTTCGCTGACTACAGCTGATATTATTTCTGTGTAAGGCTGTGGGAAGTGTGCTGCTGGATCTCCAGAGCAATCACGTAAATCCTGAAAAATCCACCAAGGGAATGGGTGGTGGTGAGCCTGACACGGGTCGCTGCAAGGAGCGGTGGGTCTTCTGAAGGCTGCATCGTACGTCCAAGCCCTGCAAGTCTTCCCACCCTTTGATGGAAAAAGCCAAGATACATGTGCATCTTTTATGCCATAAATGGACAGCCTCTGCTGATTTTAAGCCTTCACTCTGTTACAATGCTTCCAGGCAGACGTTACAGAGAGTGCAAAATAAAACAAGCAGCCCACGGACAAGAATGAAGGCAAGGGGCTACAACTAAGAGGTCCTGAGGTCCTCTTAGGTCCTGAGGGAAACACAGACTGCAAAAACCCAGCACAACCTTGGGATTTACTCCTTGCAAGTTTTCAGCTGTCTCTGTGAAGGGAGTAAAAATACACTATAACATTTGTGTTTGTTTGTTTTTAAGCTTTTTGATGATGTGCCTCAGTTTCCCTACCTACAAATGGGAGAGAATGAGTTGAAGTGTTGTCTCGTGCAAGGGGCAGGGAAAGTGGCAATACTTATACCTTGTTGTCTACTTGGAGCTGAAGGGAAGTTTGTGCCCACATTGTCTTTCAGGTGAGAAAACAGGAGGACTGAAAAGCTGGATGAAAAAAGGACCTGCTGATCAGAGAAATCTGAATAATGGAAACTCATAAGAATAAAAGGCAGGAGTGTCTGCAAATGCTGGGGTCTAGAACAAGCACCTGTAAAACAAATGTGTGACAGTTTCCACCCACTCCCTTTTGCTATTTTCATCCCATATGAATTCCAGCTCTGCCAATTCACTCTCACATCTGTTCTCAGACTTGGTATCAACACCAGTTTAATCACATTCTTTCCATCTACTGAGCTGAAAGTGCAGGGTTACGTGCAAGCCAGGAGAAATTAACCCCCTGCCTTTGTTAGCCCCAGCTAGCACTCCTCCCTTGCGATGTGGCTGCTGGTGGGGTTGAGGTGGGCAGCTGAGCTGTTGGGGATGCTCCAGCTCCCCTGATCGGTCAGTGTGCTGAGCACAGCACTGCTCAGATGTGTCTCATATGGGCTATGCAGTCTCCATCCCTGAAAGTTTTAAAAGCCTAAGTGGACGAAGCCCTGAGCTACCTGGGCAGCACCACAGCTCACCCTGCTTTGAGCAGGAGGTTGGACTAGAGACTGCTGAGGTCTCCTCCCACCTCAGTTATTCTGCAGGTCTATTCATGGTCAGAGGACCATTATTCATCACTACTTTGGGAGATTTCCATCACGTATAGACCACTTCATGACATCTGCTTGCTGCCACCGATGACCAAAGGTATCTCAAAACTGTGTAGGCTACAGTACAAAGAGTAGCTGCAAGACAGAAGAAAAATGATCAATGGACAATTTTGTGCCTCAAAAAAGGACAATGAACCCTTGTCCCTCAGTTAAAAACAAGTGAATGAAAATGCAGGTTTAAAATGCGGTATTGTTTACAATAAACTTGATTTTTAAACTCCACCTCTTTGCTCAAGGACAAACACATGAGAGAATAAGAGGGACACTATCAGAGGCACCTCTCTGTATTCTGTCTTGTTTCAATATGAAATACTCTTTTTGGTAGCCTTTGCAGAAATTCAGTCTCCAACATCTCTGCACATGAGTTTTGCAAGAGTGCATAATATGTAACACTTAATAAAGACAACTTTTCCTGAATCCCATCCCTAGACTTCAGAGCCATACAATAGCAATGGGCAAGAGGCTGCAAGCATACGCACTGGTTCGTGCAACCAGGCTCGTGGTCTCACCATTCTCTGGTCAGCATGGTGCTGAGCCACACCAGGTTTTACATGTGGATAAGAAAACCCACAACCTGGGGCTCAATTGTGGTGAGTGAGCCTCCTGCTCACAAGCCAAGGACACTTTCCCTACACTTGTGGTGCTCTACATGGCCTTTGTCCTCATAGACATTTGTGCTTGGAGACTGCAGCCCAGTGGAGCAGTGCAGCAGGAGGTCACTGATGGAGCAGGACACAGACTGCTCTCATCCTTCTCTGTACTGCCTCACACAGCTCCCATCCTTGGGCTTTCAACTGCCGCCTCAGCTTGGAAAAAAATTCAATCTCAAATCAGTGCTGGGACCCTTCTGATAGGCTGCAGAGGAATTCTTTACTTCTGTCTTGATTTCTAGGAGCAGTACCAGGAAGATGATATGAGGGACTATGAAGTGCTCCTATATTAAAATAAGTGTCCCAGATAAATAGATAGAAGATAATAAAGGAGAGGAGTGTGTGCTATATTAACACCTGCTCAGTGTGCAGAGCAGTATCTACAAGCAAATCAGGTTGATGGACCCTTTGTCCTACTTGCTATACAAATACAGTGGAGGGAATCCAGGCAGCTGTGACCATCTCACTACCCTCTGCTTAAATGGTGGCTAAAACACTGGTTGAAGTACTCCTTCCCTTGGAAAACAACAACAACAACAAAAAACAAAAACAAAAACAAACAACAAACAACTCTCCCTCTCCAAACAAGAAAGCATCAGCAAAAAAGACATGAAGCACTCCTGCAACATTTACCACCTTTTCTAAACAACAGAGTTCGGCAAAGTTTGCAGTGACCCTTGAAGAAGAGTGTCTTCTTTTAACTCATGCTTCCCGTCACCTAAGCAGGTGTCAAATCTCCTGGGTTTGTCTTCTCACAGCTTCTTTCCATTTCACTTCATCTTAGCAGCTGTAAATGTCTCTGGCAAATTGTGCTAGTACATTTCCATTAACATTAGCGAAAGAAAAAAAAAAGTCAACTCTGCTGACAACAATTGTCGGTGTATGAAGATTAATCTTTATATAGCACGCAGAGCAAGAGTCTGTTCTACATCTTCTAGCACAGCCCATACCTTGCTTCTTCTCAACAATCACTTTAATGTGAGAGTCGATGTATTTTAGCATTAATATGTTCACACCACTATTCTCTCAGGCTTCACAATTCATGTTGTGGTTGGCAAACTATTTCTCTTCCGTCTCGCAGCACAGAAGACAAATGAAGTTACCCAAATTCCTAGGAAGCAAAACACAGCTTTGTTCCATTTTGCAGCAGTGCTCACTGGCTCAGCTTATTTATGGGTAGTAGCAGGAAAGAGTTAAAGCTTTTGCTGTATTAAATAGCAACACACAACTGAACATGCAGGAGGCCTACCCTGACAGACGTGATGGCATGGCAAGCGTTAAAGCTCTGGGTATGGTAAATTAGGGCTTTGAAAACCACCTCAGTTGGGAGCAATTTTGGTAAATTTTTAAACATGTATTACCAGCTCTCCTTCTCCTCCCCCTTCGAAACAGTCTTTTAGGATTGGTCACTCTGGAGAAAAAAAAAATGAAATAAAGTGTTGACACTTGACATACTCGATCCATCCATAAACGTAAACATGCCTGAGCTGCAGTGGGATTTTTCTTTTACTAAAGAGCATGTGGAAGCAATTACCTGAATGTAAATGTGATAAAGAATGGATGAAATGCAAACCAAATGATGCCTTATTACTTAATATAAAGAGACTGTTCTGTGAGATCAAAGTTGTGCAGCACAAAATGTAATGGGCTTCACTAGAGAGAAAGGCTTCAGAGATTTGTTTAAAACATGGCTGCATTTTAATGAAATGCTAAGTAGGCAAAATTGGGATAGGTTTAAGGAGTTTACCAGAACCTGACCTATGGTCCTCAATAACATCTTTTCTCTCCTCCTGCCTTCTCACACTCCGTGCAGTTCCCAGATGCTGCAAGGATAGCAATAAGAAACTTTCCTGGCTTCATCATGGTAGGGGATGCAAAACCTCCTATGCCAGGGCATGAAAGAAATGTCACCTCCAGCACCCTCTGGGGACACCAGCAAGGCAGAGACCCAAATGCTCTGTGCATCTCTACAGCATCGCTTGCGCTTGGAGGTCTGCATCCCCCAGTGACCGCTCTGTGTCCAGGCACTGCCTCAGCACATATTTGTCCTTTGAATCACTAGAAATGAGGAAAAGCAGTGAGATAACTTCTCCCAGGAATAAAAGAACTGAAGCAGAGAAGAAACCTAGAGGGTCATTTCCAAAGATTTTCCTACCTTATACCATTTAATAAAATAAATTCCCATCAAGAGCCTTTTAGAGAATAAGCTCCAGCATTACTTTTACTTCCAGCCACTTTGTAGTTATTTATCTTTTTCAAAAGCTGTATGAAAAAGGCAAGGGGGAGGGATGCTAGGAAAATGGTGTGGTGGTTTCTGCAAAACTCCACCACAACAGTGGAACTTGTCCTCTTGGCCTTCCCTCCCACGCCCCTCCTTGCCAGGGAGCTGCTGTTTATTGCTTTTGCCCAGCTGTTGTTTCCAATCATGTAGATTGGGCCATCATCTTTGTCAGAAGTCCACAGAGCACATAGCACAATGATTGATAATGCTGGGTCCTACCAGAACATAAATCAATGAGCAATAAAGTTATGCATCCAAGTCACGCTTTGGGAAAGTGACCTGACATTGGACTGTAAGCATTAATTAAAAAAAAAAAAAAAAAAAAAAAAAAGGTATTAAGCTAGGAATATTGGGTCTTGAGTTACTGAAAGGATTAAAAAATAATGCAAGTTAAAAAGAGCATGCACAGAATTAATGTTTCCTGTCTCCCAAAGCATTAGCTCTTTCAAAGAAATCATAAATGTTAAACTCCTGAAGAGACGACTTTCTTCTGTTTTTCAGTTACACGCAACAGTAAAGACCATTTTGTGAATGAGTCTCATGCTTACACCTCCAATAAAACCACAGTACTGCACCTCATGCTAATTTAACAAGCTTGTAAAGAAAACACCCGTCATAACAAAATCATGATTGAATCAGACATTTTCCTTTCTCATCAGTTACAAATTATTAAGTATTGTTATTAAAAACTCCTTGTTATGCATTATTTTTGCAGCAGTCACAGAGTTCAAAGAAGCTTAGGGAGCAAATATGAAACATACACTCCATGTCAAAGGACACAGAGTTTAAGGTGCTTTTGATCCTGCAAACACTAATTCTTTCATTTTAGATTGGATGTTCATGGGAATAAATATCAAAATGATACCAAGCACGTGCATGGTCAGAACATAATTAGATGTGAGCATGACAGGTTGCAAGACAAAAGAAAAGGGAGAAAAGAAAGTTGGAGAAAATGCAGCAATAGAGTACAGATCACCTGGGTGAGTTACGCGCTCATCCTGCTGCTCCAGCAGCTTTTCTGGTTTCCTTTCTTCCCAATTTGCCTGGAGCCAGAAGCAGCAGAGAGGGCTGGGAACAACGGGATGGGGTAACTGGGCCAGGGCTGAACAGGCAGAGCAGTTCAGGGTAATAGTGGTGTGGCAGACTCTCAGCCAAGAGACTTCCCCTCTTACAGCAGCAATTCAGCTTCCAAACACTGCCTTACATTTTTTTAAGTCCTCATTCACCCCATCCCACCACTGCTCACCCCCACAGGAAAGTTAACTCAGAACCAGACAAATGCAGGGCTCGGGGCTGCTCTCACTCCAGCAGCTGAGCATCTAATCTTCCTCTGCAACGTGAGGAGGGCTGGGCCGTCTCCCACAGGAGACTGAAAGTTGGTCAGCAGCTCTTCATCACCTTATTATCTTCATTACATGGGGGGAATGGTCAAGGCAGAATAATTTGATAGTATGTGGGTCATACGCTTGGAAGCTCATTTTGTACGTTCAGAGCATCAGCAGTCCATTATTTCACGGACTGCTCATTTTTAAAAATAAAACCTGTTACCACTGCCACACAAGCTAACCCTGAGAGACACAGCTGGTCCAAAGCATCCCACACAAACACCCTTGTAACAGCACAGTCCAGTCTCTTCCTCACTATGGTGCTGTACAAAAGTGGATTTATTTATTTATTTATTTATTTTTTAATTTTGGCATTTTTGCTATTTTCTCTAAGCTTTTTATTTTTATTTATTTATTTATTTATTTATTTTCTGAGATAATGATTGGGCTGTGAGTTTTGTTTTTTTTTTTTTTTTTTTTTGCTCTTCTAAGACTTTTCCAAGAGTCTCACATGGCAGTGCTTTCAGTGAAAGGGTAAGATGCTAGTTGTGCGGATGGACTTCAATTTAGGATGCTTGCTACATGCTTGGTGGATTTGTACTATTTTAGGTATATTCTAATTATTTTCTAGGGCAGGACAGATCCCTTGCTAAACAAGCCCATATAAACAGAGCCACTTTTGTTACGCAATTCCCCTTATACCTGCAATGACACAAACGTGTCTTCCTGTGGGATTAATTCACACCTTCAAATTCATAATGCCAGAGCCTACTCTGTGCATGCAACAGAGTGGCATTGATTTCACACAGCTGTAACTGTGAGCAGAATCCGGCCTTTGAATTTCTGATGTGTGCAGATGGGCAAGGGGACCAGGGCTGGACAGCCCTCTGGAGATGGGATTTGACAGCTCTGCTCCCAGTTAAATAAGCAGCAGCAGGCTGCTGGGGCAGCTGGAGAAGGTTCTCTGTCCTCATCTGACATGAAATGCTTGTTTCTGTTCTCAAGAAGGCCCCAGTGCCTGGCAAGGCGCTTGAGTCAACTACTAGATCTACTTCTGCCACCAGCCACTCGTCAGTCCCTAGTGTACAAAGGGGAGCTGTACTATCTGTCCTCCTCAGCCATGGACACACAACTGGATTGTGGAGAGGTGATCTTTAGCCACTTGAAATCCAAGGTTTCATTTCCTTTTTAAAAACATCTTCAGAATTTTTTATTCTCTTTTCTTTTGGGTGATGAGAGCTTTCTTTAAACTAAAATAAAATAGGTTCATCTCCAAGGAGATGTGGGAAGCTGTTTTTGGAAAAACTAATTTTGAGAAGAAGTCAAAGCTAACAACAGGAATATATGAAAAAGGCTGTGGTGGCACATGTGTCATCTCTGCCTCTGACACCAACTCCCCCAAGACCTAAACAAAGATGAAAAGCAGAAAAGTGGCCACCCACCCCTGTCATACAGCCTTGATTCCTTAGCAGAGACAACTTGATGGGGCTCTTTTGCCCCATCACAGATGATCTACTTCTGCAGAGCAGAAAACACACACTTGCTAGAGCACACTCAGGGCAAGGCTGTGTGGGGAGCCCAGGGCATGCACCCAGCTCCAGGGTTGCTCTGTGTGTCCTTTCAGGCCATCCGCTTCTCCTGTCTGCTTGTATTTGTTTCAGAGAGTTGACTTTGCCCTCTTTTAAACTCAACCTGTGCTGCCTAATCACGTGAAGACGTAACCTGGTGTCTGCAATATCACAGCCACTTCCATGATGAATTGGATTTGTCAGCCTCTGGGCTGTGGTCTTATAATGTGCTATATTATTAAGTTTCTGTGCCTTAAGATGCCAGTTAATGGAATAACCTCTTTGTCTTTATTAGAAAGAGCCCACGGCTTTATTAAGTTACATAATTTACAACCAATAATGTAATCAATAAAACATTAACAAACATGTAACCTTAGACAAACCTCCCATATTGATTTATTTAAACATTCTCACAAAGCCTGCCTTTGGATGAAAAATAAACCATACAGACTGGTGGCAACTCCAAAAAAACACGTAATGATTTGTGGGCAGTGCAGGACAAAATGAATCGGATTGGAAATGCACCTTGTCCTCCTCCGCTCTCCATGGATCCCCATCAGAAGGGTCACTGTTTGCCACTTGTACACAGTGACAAAGCTGCAGGCTCTCCTGAAACCGGCCTGCAAACATAACCCATCATGCCATTTAGCCCGGGGAGGCAGAGGCCTGGGGTGGTGAGAGGAGGAGGTATCAGAGCCCCCGAGGCAGTGCCCTGGTGCTGTCCCTCACACAGGCTGGATGCAGCATCTCCTTCATCTCCTGCTCCTGCCCATGAGGTTAGAGGTAGACTTCCAACCTGAAATGCCCAGGACAGGCACAGAGAATTTTCTTTGCATCTTTCAGTTTGTAAGGAAGCTCCACTTTGCTCTTTAGTGCCCCCGCTTTATGGGGAAAATACTGCATGTTGCAAAACACAGTAGTCGACGCAAAGTTAAAAACGAAGGAAAATATTCTCTTGACACAGACAAAAAATGGATGCCTCAAAAGCTCTGTTACTTGCTTGGGCTTGACCCTGGTGTTTCTCAGGCGATCTTTAACTAGCTGTGGTGTTATCAAACTTGACCTAGACCTGTGTCTGCGTGAGGTAGCAAGTTGTATTTAACAGCAGGCAAGCAACTCATTTCTCTGCTGCAATAGCTTATGTATATTTTCCAAACATGCAGAAAGCTTCTGATGTTTCACGAGTGCAGTTTAATGGATGATACCAATATACCTGCAGTTATGGTTTTGATGCAATCAGGAGAGCCAGTATTTTATTATCCCTACCTCTCTATTTTCAAGACTGTGAAAATAAAACAACATCAGACACTGTCTGCTAGGGAATCTATGTGCATTATAGCACGACAGAATTGCATCAGTGATAATTTCACAGGTAGTTTAGAACTAGGCTGGAGAAAGCAGCAGAAAAAGCATCGCGGGGAATGTTCCTGCACAGGAAAGGACAGAGAGCAGCCATGCATCTTCTCTATCTTCAGTTTCAGTGATTTTCTGAATGCATACATGTAATTTCTGGAACACCTAAGTGCTTAATCTTTTTGTAACCTATATCCTTGAGAGGAATGTTTATGCAAGAAAACTTTTAAGGACATTGCTTTAAATAACAGCAACAAAAACAACAACAGGAAAACCTATTCATTTTGAAAGACTTTGAAAGGTTTCCTTTTCAAAAGGGATGCAGTTGAGATGGAGCAATAAAGCTTCCCAGCAAATATTGGGGACTGGTGTGCAGAGTTCCCACATCCCCTTTGGAGACTTTATCACTTAACAGCCACAACTCCCCTTTATTAGATCACTATAAAACAAGTGCCTGGAGGGAGTCAGGAATGAATTGAATTTTGTAGATTTAAATGATTGTGTGGGACCTTTTTGGTTTAATATATACCCTGGAGAGGTTTGCTACTAGAACTTGGGAACTTTATAATAAGAATAATTCCTTAGCTAGAGATCTTTATCTTGTTACATTAATGATTCACTGGGGGGTTCCACTGCAAAATGAAGGGAAAATTTTAAAAAGGCTATTAGATCAAATGTTCTTATGGAGACATGTGCAGGGACGGTCAACAAAGATTTATAGGCTGGTGAGATAAGGAGTTTACTGCCCTTGTGCTGTATGTACAGGACAGCTGGTGGCTTCAGCATTTGGTCCTCTCTGCACTGTTACTCAATGCTGTCTCCAGCTCACAACCAGCACGTAGCAAGGTAGAGCTTTGCAGATTGCCTCCCACTTGTGCACTGCAAAGTTTGCATGCAGCAAGGAATTCACATAACAGCAGTAGTAACTACCTTAGACTACCTTAGCTTCAACAGTATGGACCAAATTCTGCATTCAGACCCGTTTTCTTTTTACAGCTTTCCCTTTATCCCAGAGGCTTTGCAGTACTAGCACTCAGCTCTGCCACATCAATTCCAGCATGTACTATTTATAGTGCCTGCAGTTCCTGCTGGGTTTGATGACTGTTCAAGGTCTCTAAATAGCAACTGTGAGGTCTCCCAGGATGTGCCATTTGGAGAATGCAGATTCTGATCGTACTTTGTCCATCCAAAACATTTGCCACATTTCAACCATTTATAGTTGCGAGTGTAAAGGGCTTTGAAAGCCAGTTTCCTCTATCACACCTGTGATCATGGCCCACCAGTTTTAATAATAATACCAGAGAACTGCAGGATCAGCTACAATCCTCAAGGCTGAAGCTAAGCACCCAAAAATAACAAGATGATTAGGAACACGTGGAGTGAGACTTTAGGCCTGAGGAGGGTGATTTTTTCCTCCAGCTAGAATGAGATCCCACTGACACTCAATGGAATTGAAAAACTGAACACCCCTGTGGCCTTTGCAAACCCAAGCTCTTGAAGCAAAAATGGAAAGAAATAGGGAATGCAGGAACATATGTTTGCACTTTGTTATCAAGTTTTCATCAGAATCTGAGAAGAAATTGCCCATAATGGATGTATTTATGGTCGCAGCCAGCACCTGGAGTTTAAACGTGACAGTGGAGAAGGAGAAAGCAGGCTGGCTTTTAACTGATAGTGGCTGCAGAGACAGCTGCAGCCATCAGAGATGTCCAAGGAGCTCAGCTTAGCCCATTCACTAACAGCATCTGCTCCTGCTTCTGGAAAAGTGTGGGTGTCATCCCAGGTGCCATACACCAAGCTCTTCTCCCCTTCTTTGCTGTTGATACCTCATCCTATTGTCCATGATGGCTGAAAGTTATTTCCCATGGCCATTTCCTCCCTCCTTTGCCCAGATGTCCCAAGGTAGTTGTAAAGCTGCATGTGAGAACCTCAGGAGGGTGGAGGAGAAGGGATCAAGACTAAACTCCACTGCAATAGATATGAGGACAAAAAAAATCTGTAATGCTCCTTTAAAGCTCAACGGGAGCTGCGGAAATCCTATACCTCTTAGGATCAAGTCTCCTGAGAATGATTTTGAGTTAATCCTGGACAAAGAGCCCTCTACACTCAACATTTTTATGAAGGCAGAATGAGACAGCATTGTGAAGAGTGTAATGTGCACTTTACTCAGTATAGATTTGGAAAAAAATGTCAAAGGGAGTGAATTTAAATTCCTCTAAATGCAATTAGAGTTGACAAGATTTCTCATGGCGAGAGACTGCGTTAAAGCAGGAGCTAAAAGTTCCCATCCAGTTCATAAAGCCTTAGGTAGCTATTGGTAATATGAATTAAATTAATCAAAATGGGTAAAAGCTAATGATCCTCTTGGGAACAAAATTAGCTCCTTAATGAAAGAAATGGAGTTCAGAAATTATAATAGAATATTAGCAGATGTGCCCTTTGGAAATTATAAATTTGCAAAATCCCCTTATGTAGATATTAGTTTGAGTCAAATTATCACTAAATCTGACCCTAGAGATGTGATGTGAATATGCACACTATGGTCTGTCTGTTCAGGATGGCTCAAAACCCTCTGTCAGCAGTTCTGCTAAGGTAGGCTGGGTGCCACGGGGCACTTTCTCAACTTTGTAACAGGGCACAGTCAAAACCCAAACTTCTACTTGTAATCTGCTAAGCTCTTTCTATGGAGCCCTGCTGCCTCTTGTGGATTTGGGATTGCTGAGAATAATTATCCCACAGGGGAGATTTTAAGGAAGAACCACATACTGGTAGGACACAGGTGGTCCGTGTCCTTGGGGCCATCCCAGACAATGGAAGTTCAGCCCTGGATGTCTGTCCCTACCTTGACATTACAGGATGAAGGATGGTTTATCTGCATGGGCTGGTGTAGTGAGGAACAAGAGGCTCATCAGGGATCCGAGACGTATCAAATCATAGCAAACAAACAAAATCCCAGAAAATAAACAAACAGAAATATGATGAATTACTAATGTTGAGACTACAAAGAAATTATTACATGTTTTTATGGCTCTTTCCAGTCAAGAACTTCTCTCAGCCATTTATGGAAAACATAAAAGCCATTGGGAGTTAAATAGGATAAAAACTAGATTTAAATCATCCTTACACATGCTGCTCACATCAGCATACAGCTGTTTTTCAGCATTTGGAGTCCTTGAAACTTTTAAGCCATTTAGAACAGCATGTGATTGGTATGAAAAATAGCACAGGCTTTCTTTTTATAAAAAGAAATCACGCTCCGGGGTGCTGGATACAAGGACTCCAGAAGCCAAGAAAGATGTTTGAAGTGCTTATTGGCATTCCAGGACCCAAAAAACTCTTCCTGCCTCACGCTATCTCATAGCAATCCTGATGCTCCCATCCTGGGAACAGAAGAAGGAAGAAATTCCCTCTGGTGCAGATGGCTAATGTACAGCACAAAGCATTCTTGAGTCTCTCTTTTGAGGACGTAATGTGCATAGTTTAGGGAATGAGGTCTTCCTTTTATTTTTGTATCGATGGCACAAGTGGCGGCACTGTCAGCTTCCTCATGCTGTCCTGCCAAAGTTGATTCAGCTCTGCTCAGGCTGCCAGGGGTTTGCACGCTCCCTTCAGTAAAGCACCAACCACAAAAGCATCTTGGACGAGGGAAAATCCAATGGCCCTCGGGAAAGTAACTCCCACCAAAAAAGGGAACAATTCCCAGTTTGCACAAATAAAAAGTCAAAACAAAAACAAATACATTGGACAAATACAAAAAGAAAAGGAGGGGGCCCAAAATGTGCCGAAGGCAATTCTCATAGAAGAAATATGCCCTATCTCATCCTTTTGAAGTCTGTGAACAAATGACTAAGGGAAAGAGAGGCACAGCTGAAAGCAGTGGGATTGGGATGGTGTCTGAGATCATATAATGTTAACCCAAGACACAGAAATGTGTGATTTTTCAGTGCTCAGATGGAAAATGCTTTGCAAAGATCCATCCCACTTTCCAGAGACACAAATTGAAAATACAAAGAAAACAGAGGCATGTTGCCCAAGTTTTAAAGAACAGGAGTCCTGTTTTATAAAAGTTTTTCAGGTTATAAAAGTTGACTTCATTCTGAATTGCAATCAGACCCCCAAAGTGTGCGATTCTCAGCAAAGGGGGATGAAACCATTCAGCATACTTCAGGTTGATTGACAGGTTTTGTTGTAATTGAAACTGAAACATTCAGTTTTGACTTCAACTTCTTAAAGTTAATATAATGTCGTAGAAAAAAAAAAAAGCTGATACAAAGTAAAAAACAAAAACAAAAGCAAACAAACAAACAAAATCAAACAAGGCAGAATGTTTCAATTCTACATTATCAATACTTTTCTACTGATTTTCTTCCAGAAGTCTGCTGAAAGCAATTCTTGTTTGTGAAATATTTTGATTTCTGATGGTATATAGTTCTTTTGTAATTTTTCTGACCAACTGTGCCAAGAACAAAACTCTGACAGCTCTCTTTGCCATCTAAGGACACATTTTAAGAATACTTTAAGACAAGAAATAATGTTTCATACCATTAGTAAAAGGATATTAACAGTGTGTTGAAACCACCATACTGAGTCTGTCCTGAAATTTGTTCAGGCCCGTGTATCTTAGTCATTCATAGCCCTAAGTTGTCTGATCTCTTTTTGAACCTGTTTTTAGTTGGCATCTGCAATTTTTCTGTAGCAATGAGTCCCACAGTTCAAGAATTTATATCAATATATGAAAAAAACACCTTTTGTTTGTTTCAGTCTTGCTGCTTCATTGTTCCGTTGGATTCTTGTACTGACAGAAATACTGAATCATCGTTCCTCATTCATCTGCTCCACATCACTCTTCTGATATTCTCCCTCAAATGTTGTCTCATATTTTGTTACTCCAAGTAATTTTGTCTTATTATTCTGAGCAATTTTATCTTGTTTGCAAAATTGGCCACTTTATGATTCACCACTTTTGCTGGATAACAAATAGACATGTAGAGCAAGAGATTTGCTGCCCAGCAACTCCCCCTCCCTTGCCTCGTAGACTCCACAATAACCTTCCTTCCTTAAAAAAAGATGGTGAGACATCTTGCCAAAATCATTGTAAAATGTATGTTCTCTATATAAATCGAATCACATTTGTTAATGTGGCTACTAGCTCCACCAAGGCTCCCTGATATGTTCTAAAGGTAAAACTTCCCTTTACAATATCTGTGCAGTCCCGTGTATTTATTTTTGTGTGAATTCTGAGAATTCTGAGAAATCTGAGAATTCTGATAATGATTGTTTCTACAAATCTGACTAGTTCTCAGAGATGCTCACAGTCATTTCTAAAGACTGGTGGCACATTTGCCACCATACTTTTGTTATTCTGGGGAAAACAATAAAATAAAATAAAATTATAGGTTACATACCACAGTTAATTGTTGAATAATTTTATATCTGAATTCCCTTATAACTCTTGGATTATCTCTGCATTGTTCTTGTGATGTGTCCAGGAATCTCTTCTCTTGACAATTCTGTTCTAGGTAGCTGCTTAGGCTCCTCAGCATTGAATATGGTTCTGGTGTGAGACTGTGTCTCACAGGTAGTGAATAGTGAGACCAATAATTCATCTCCTCTTGCATTGATACTTTTTTTTTTTTTTTTTTTTTTTTTGCCTCTTTATCATCTACTGGTTTCATTAGCCCTTTGCTGTTTCAAAGGTGACTAAAATTGCTATTGATGATTATGTTACTTTTATTATCACTACTACCTTTTATGTTCTTAGCAAAGCTCCCATGGACATCTCATTGTCCTACAAAATTTAGTTTTACATTTAGCATTTAACATGCAATAATTTATCTTTTCTAGTTCTGTTATTTTAAAATATTTTAGTGGGGAGAATATATATATTTATATATATATATATATTGTTTCTAATAGTTTTCTTTTGTTACAAACCAGAGTGGTTTTCTGAAGGGTTGTGCTTGTATTAGCATGGTATTTTGCTGTCTACAGATATTTTACCCTTTCACTTGCTCCTTCTACTTTTCTGTGCATGGGTGGCTTCAGTATTAAAGAATATTTGGTGACAAACACTGAAACTTACTGTTGATAGTCAGCATATGTATTAGTTAAGCGTTATTTTGTGACTAGTACCACCTGAGGAGAATAAAACAGTAACAGCTACTGGGTCGGTTTAATTTCTTTGTCAATTGTTGACATTTTTATTTCAGCACTGTAAGCTGCGAATGGGTAAATGCAATAAATCCCCGATAAAGCACTATTTATAGTCTCCTAGTCTAGTGACTTATCCTCTAACGCATAACACTTTTTAACCCCCTAGCTTGCTTTTCCTAGACAATTATTAATGACGTCTAGGTTATTTTCTAGTATTCTTATAGATTACCCATCTGCACATCATCAAATGACCCATGAATAAAATAAGAATGAAAGAACTTCTACACTTTAGAGACATGTGAGATGTCTCTAAACATGAGCCACGAAGCTACCAACTCAGTGCATGTTATACATGAGAAAGTTTTTCTGCTCCCTCTCATGTGATATTTATTTTCTTTGGAGCTTTCCAGCTTCAACCCTTTTATTTACTTATTTTGTGAAAATGAAGTCTCTTTGCATAGGTGTAAGCCCTGATATTTTTGAAATAGATTCACATCTACTGTTAAGGATTACCTATGATTCCTTTTATTTGGGAAGATAAATCAGCTTTATTGAAATAAACAAACTTGCTCTGAAGCCCAATGAAACACAAGAGGAAAGTTTGTGCATAATGGGAAGAGTTAAGCCTCCTGGAGTTTGAAGTGTTATGATTCCTATGAACAGCCTTAGGGAGAAAATTGAGCATTTGTGAGCCTGGAGTGAACCCATGAGCAACATTTTATCATCATTTAAGCATGAGGACCATAGATGAAGAGCATGCGACCTATTCCAGAAGAGCAAGTGGTGGACCTATTCCACAAGGAGGTGAGGAGATGCCACCCCTGTGCCCTGCTGCTGCCCCACTGCTGGGATTCAGATGCTTTGGAGAACCTAGACCAAAATACTCATTATGAAGCGCTTGCCTTCACAAGCCTGAGATGTGAAAGAAGCTTGATCCACTGCTTACCATAGCAGGCATGCACCAAGTGTTGTCTCCAAGGAGTTATGGACTCCTGTTACAGGGCTGGAGCCCCCCTAGTGGTTGTCTAGGCCTAATACAGGGCTGAAGGAGTGCTAATGACTGTTTAGCTGTGGAAAAATATCCGGAAACAGTCATTTGCACTAGGAAAAGCTTCTTGTCTATTCCCATTAGAAACAACACTGTATTTACATATATATATATATATATATATATATATATATATATTTTTTTTTTAACAGAAATTGTTTTTAAAAGGGTCAATAACTCACAGACACAGAGAGAATAATTTACTAGAGTATATGCTGCTTTGTTCATCTGGAGACCCTCTGGGCAAAAAACATCAAGGATAACAAGCACGCTAAATACTAATAGTCACAATCATAAAAAATTACACGCACGAGTAAAATATCTGTTTCAAGGCACTCTTACATTTGCTAATAAAAGTCTCCTTATGAATATCAAAATACAATTTCCCATATGAAAAAGACAAGCAAAAACCAAATGGCATCTTAGCCTTATTTGCAGTGAACTTGTGAGATTTCTAAAACCTGACCTCCCCATCTCTTAAATGCATTGAGTAGCGGGGAATGTATGCCAATGATTCAGATAAGAATGTCAGATGTGAGATATATCAGAATTGCTCGGTCGTACCAACACTGGAGAGAGAAAAAGCAAGTAATGAAGACCAGTATAACTGGATTCAGGGGGAAGCAGATATTTTGTGCAACTGGGCCAGTGAGCAGAAAATGCAATCTGAATTAGACAAATGTTACATCATAAATCCAGAAGCAGTGAACAGAGACAGCGAGAAAACATCTGAAGCAGGAGAGTAGTGCAGAGTGGCCTGACTGGGAGAGGACTCTTCTCCAGGGGCTGTTTCAGTGATGCCAGCCTGTCTGAGGGCAGATTTTTGGAAGGGTGCCTGAAGCAGGGGATCTGCTCAGGGGAGAAGCAAGCCCTTTTCAGCGACAACATGAGATCCCTGGGATGATGAAAGAGCAGGGCCGTCCCACGTGCCCAGGCACGGTGCTGCTGGCTGCCAAGCAGTGTGACACCAGGACCTGGAAATCATAGGTTACAAATCCCTCAACAATCTTGCTCTGAAATCCATGGTAAAATATGCTTTTGCATCCGTTAGCTCAGGGTTTCACCACATGATCTCAGCAAACAGATGTTTGAGGAGAAGGAGAGAAGACCAGACACACAGACTGCTGTCAATCTTTGCTTTCCTCCCAAGCCCAAGGCTGGAGCTTGAGCAAAAGCCCTGGTTTGACACTCAGACTGCAAATGCAAGCACCACCATCCTCCTCCAGACTCAGTATCAGACATTTATTGCGTGTGACTGCAGTGCAGTCTCACATTGGGACATAACGGGGCATATAAGCTACTAGCTGCTACTTGCTAATTGCTCTTCCCCGTTAGCCCAAACAGTGGAGACCTCTGCCAGGCAGCCAGGGTGCATCCGAGCGTTATACTTTTAGCATATGGACCATTTAAATTCCTAGCAAAAAGAACAGTTTAAACCGCTTGGTGCTCTAGTAGGATTTCTGCCATCTGGTACCCTGTCTCTTCTGCTGGCAGAAGCCAAGGTTGGATGCAGCTCTAGGATAGTAATTGCAGTGTCATTTCCATACAAATGGTGAGTTTGGGGCAGGCCCGTCAGTAAGCATTTGCCTTGTAAACGTTTGTCCTGCCTCTTGCAAGCTGTGTATCAGGAGGCCAAAGGAAATACTCAAGAGGGTCCTTCTCAAGAATATTACTGGCATATCCACAAAGTGGACCTGGAAGGGGTGAGCCAGAGCTGTTGATGTTTATTTTGTTCATTCTCGCTGAAGATGGAACCAGGAGTGCTGCAAATATCCCTCTTTTCTGGAGGAAGGAGCAGTCACCCAAAGCTGTGTTACTGACTGGTCAGCAGTGAGGTTTACGGCTCCTGTCAGAAACAGTCAGATCATTTTATGACAATGACCAAGAAACAAGCCTCTAAGAAGATGATGAAATTACTAAAGGAATGTAGCTGACACTTATTTAACATGGGGAACAGACACAGAGTTCATAATAATAGCTGCTACCTTCCCTTGAGTAAAGCTTCTACCTATGGTCCTAAGCCACCCTCTGTCACAGATCCCCACTGGACATGAACCTGAGCCCCAGCACACATGTTCAGCAGATGTATGTGTGTGCTCTGGGGTCTCTCTTGAACAAGGATGCTTTACTTCTTTGGGGGCTACTTGCTCTCCTGAGGTTAGTGAGACCATCTGTGTAACCCGTTCCTGAGATAATTTACACAGGTAAAATTGAGCTCATAATTCTTCCTCTTTTTAGGCTGAAAGGCACAAATATCCCTCCTCCCTGCTCCAGAAAGGATCTTTGTACAAAACTGGTATTACTGTCTATGTAACAGCACTATTTTCCAGGAGTTACGCAGAGGATGCAGGATGCACTAGAGGTGTCCTCGCAGAATGAGGGCAGCCGTGCTCCACACTGCCTCTCAAGGACCTGCATCCTCCTTCAGACACATCTGATGCCCCAGGGAGACACGTCCTCGGGTGACTCCTATCTAAGAGCTGCTCTGTCTGCAGGTGGCTACAAGCACGTTCAAGGGCAGTTCTAACATTTCATCCCTCACCAGCTGTAGGAGTAACACCACCATATGGGATGCTCACACGTACGCTGCACCTGAACGCATCCTGTTCAAAATGCAGATTGTTCCAATATCTAAGTTTAACTGAATTAATAACTTAAGAGCTCCCTTTGCCTTTGGTTATAGAGGTAGGCTGCTGGCTGAGCACATCTCTGTTGCCAAAGGCTTTTTTGGTGTAAGCAGACAGAGAGGCCTGCTGGGTGAGCTGTCTACACCACATTCACAGCAAAAAGATGCTTCACAGAGCAGCCTCCACTTCTGTTAAAATCTTCCACCTATTCTAATATCTATACAGTTATTAAAACCTCCAGGGTTTTGTCGAGTATTTTTTATTAACAGATATGAGAGAATGGAGTCTTTGCTCAAGAGCTAAAGCATCCAGGCAAAATCTGAAGGACCTTTGCTGTTGATGCCTGTAAGAAATTTTCCACCAGAGACAGCCAAACAACAAAACTGACACAGATAATATTGCTAAAGGTAGAGAGGTGGGAAGGAAACAGAGCCCTGAAAATAAAGTCTTTCACAAGTCATTAGACCCCAACCAAGTGGCAAAAGCATAGAAACCACTTTTTCCCACTTTTCCGTTGTGTCCCATATAATACTAGGTGTAAAACTGGCACCTGAACAACAGCAGATACATCTGCATACCAGTTGATTATCACATGTGTTTTGCCTTCAGTGTGCTATCAGTGGACCTGCAGTAATAAAGCAGGAACGACTTAAGCTTTCATAAACCTACCCTCCAGGCTTTTCTGTTTGCTTTTTCAACTTCTGCTGCCTTTTCACTGAGGTGCAGCACTGCCACTTGTCATTCCCCCAGGGTATGCTAGATAAATACATGGCTTATTTAAGAAGCCTTACCATTCATTCAGAGCAGATGAAAGCTTCCTCCCAGCTGGAAGGTGTTTGTGGCAGCCCAGTGCCCAGCCTCCCTCGCTGCCGTTCAGAGGTTGGCGTGGATGGGGAGACCAGTGCCTGCTGGCTCTGATAGGGTTTTCACGAGGCATCTGCTGAGATCCTTGCATGATAGGTTGGCTGGATGGAAGACCTGCACCTTGGGTGGAGGTACTTGGAAGAGCAGCTGTGGCTCTGTGCTTCCTCAGTAGGTATTTTAAAACAACCTTTTATCTGTTTGCTTCTAACAAATTCTTGCCTTTTTTATTATTATTATTATTATTATCACATTATCAGTCCCTGGGTGCTTTTCTTTTTCTGCGACAAGTCTAAACAAAGTAAATGAAATTATCCTCAGACCTTCTCACCTCACATCCTTTCACTCAAATGACCTCAGGTGGCTTTCCTCATCCTCACATATCCTGGAATAATGTGTTATTGTGCCCTGAGTCTCATTATATTTGTTGATTTTCATTACAGCTCAAGATACTGGAGAATCTCAGGTTCCATTTAAAATATTTTTGAAGTAGATAAGTGCTTTCAGAGAACAGTCTGAAAGCACAATTTGAGTGCAAGCTAGGAGATCAGCAGCCAGGACTCGGAGTGCAGTCACACACAGCTTTTGGTTATTAAGACACACTTTGCAGCTGTCTCTTTGCTTTCAAACACTCTGTCAGATCAGCCATCTCCTCCCTGCCCTGTGCTTTGAGAAGCCGTCACTTTCCCCTCTGCTCACAACCCCGTTTGCAGGACACGGCCAGTCCCTCCCCAGGGCTTCCCTCAGCCACCAGCTCCACCATGAGACATGGAGGCCAAGAAGACATTGCCTCTTCTTCACCGGCCACTGCTCTGACCGAAGAAGGACATTTTTTCTCCATGCTGAAGGTGCCCAGCTAATTTCCTGGTGCTGGGGAATTCGGTGATGGTCATGTGGCATAACCTGGGTACGGCAGTTGTGCTGCCAGGCCTAAGATTTTTTTTGTGGACTGGGTAATGACATGGGTCTGTCAACTCCCACACACAAAGTGCATAGCGGGAGAGGGCACCCACTTGATTTGCCAGGACAATTTGGAGAAGGAGTTTCCTATTTGTAGGAGCTACTAGCCTTCTCCAGAACATGAAGTTTGCAAAGGAGGAGGCAGCAAAATTCCTGACCTAAGGAGGCCAAGAGTATTCGACTCAGAACCAGGGGAAGATTTGGTAAACTGGCTGTAAAAATATCCCTTGTGTAAGCAAGTCTCTTTGTTGAAATGAAAGTGCTATCAAAGCCTTTCTGGCTACATTTTTTTTTTTCCCTATAAATTAGTGCATTTCTTCCACCTGGATTTAACAGGATAAAACTTCCAGCTCCAGTCTTGACCCACTCATGGCTAGGTGATGATTGCAGTTTCCCTGTTAAATGCCACACACGCAGAGACATTTCTGTGGAGCTCTGCTGACTTCACACTCCCAGCCCTTTGTCACAGCCTTGATTTATTCTGCAGAAGCACGCAGCTGGCTCGCTACCTTTGCACTGAAGCTCATTCCCCAGAAATACTGCTGCTCAACCTGGGCTTGACATCAAGCTTACTACTGGCTTGTGATGTGTTGGCTTTTTTAAACCTCCTTCCCCCCCATCTTCTCTCTCCCTGTCAGTGACAGTCACCATCTTGGGGACCTGGCACAAGGGCTGGAGCAGCATGACGTGCCTGATGCAGGCAGGAAGCCAGCACATTTTGTGTAGGTTAACTGTCCTCCTAGGCAGAGCGTGTCCCTCAGCTCAGACATATGCCAGCAGCCAGCCATTCCTCCACTCCTCCTCCACTCCCCCGTTATTCCTCCCACTTAGACTTTCATGCTCAGCCCAAGTTGATTAAAACATTGCTGTCATTTAAAAAAAAAAAAAAAAAAAAAAAAAAAAAAAAAGGAGGGGGGGTGGGTGGGTTGAAATTTCCTTGCAGCTGCTGCTTCTGTCAGCCAGCAAGTTGCTTTTAAACTCTCCCTGATAGAAAGCAGCAGCACGTTCTGGTTTTCCTTTCTTTGCTGCTGAAGGGCTCCTGCACGCAGACATCTCCGTGCCAGAGCTGCCTGCAGGAGCCTGCCCTCTGTGTGTGATGGCAAATGGGATGCCTGCCAGCATCCTTCCCTGCTGGCTCCTGTTGGCTGCCCACGGCTGGGTGATGGGGGCCTGGGCCCCTGGCAGAGCCCAGAGCAGGGACATCAGAGTGAACCATGGTGGGACAGGTGGAGATAGATGGCGTGGCCCCATGAAGGCTGACTGGCGGGGAAAGGCAAGGTGGTGGTGTTGTCGCAGGGGCAGAACCATGTGTGATAGGCTGTAATCCCTCTGCCATGCTGTGTTTCATGCACCTAGGCACAGGTACAAGTGAAGCCTTTGTCTGGGAACATATCTGAGCTCTGAGAGTTTTTTATTTTTGATTTATTTTTATTTTTTTTAGTGGAACACAGACTTGAATCTATG
Source organism: Aythya marila (assembly GCF_965140915.1). NCBI lineage: Eukaryota > Metazoa > Chordata > Aves > Anseriformes > Anatidae > Aythya > Aythya marila. Next base: position 52,247,003 of record NC_139043.1, read on the forward strand.
TGTTGAGCACACAGCTGACATGTCCTTGGAGCAGGTCAAATTCCACCACAGACATGTATTGTACCTGGCCATTGCTGGGACCTTCAGCATTCAATCCAAACCTTACAGTCTGGGACATCTGCTCCTAAGTTTTTATAATGAACTCAAGAAAGTGATTTTGTTTATTGTTTTGGCTTGGGAGCAAATGCCAGTCCTCCACTCAATCCAAAGGAACAGCTAGTGACCTCCAAAAGCATGCAGACACAGGAAGCAGGTTGCTGGAAGTGTACTATTGCTTTGACAGTCAACTATTACACTTCACAGTCATAGAATCACAGAAACATTAAGGTTGGAGTAGCCACAGAACCTGTCATAGGGGTTGGAGTGGCTACAGGGGTTGGAGTGGCCGCAGGGCCTGTCACAGGACTTGGAGTGGCCGCAGGGCCTATCACTGGGGTTATAGTGTTGTTGATTGCAGCTTGGTAAGCATAGGCCAAGCCCCAGCATATTGCAGTGATTTGTGTATCTCTGGTATTGTTAGAGTGATGACAACTTTTTTAAGCATTCTGACAGTTTTTTAGGATTTTGCACCTGTTCAGGGGTGAATTTCCAAAGCACTGGAGGTGCCCGCTGCTCTAGATGCCTGCCCATATCCTCCCACACTCCCTGCCTCTCATAACTATCCTGCCTCAGGACAGATCTCTGGATGTCATTCCTAAGTAGTTGTTTAACCTTGAACAAAACCTGAAGTGCACTCACGAGACATAACAATAAGAACATGCTGGTCTGAGCATCCCAAGGATATTCAAAGACCTGAAGAGCTATCATAACTAGCCTGGAGAAGAAGAGGAGAATGAAGGAGAAAGGTAGAGTGAACAAGTGGGAAAAAAACTCTCCTCCTGTGTCTCCATAGATGCATAGAGCATCCAGGCCAGTCACAATAGGGTGCTTTTGCCACTCATTCCCCGTATACGCTGGTATAGGCCTCAGGGAGTTATTGATGCTCTTATGATATCTTCCTCCTTGTCTTCCTGTTCCTCTGATGGCCCAGCCACTTCAGAGTAGCCTATCTCGTCTTCTTCTTCCTCCCCAGTCTGAGTAGGAGTTCTTCTGCTTTCTAAATGACCCAACTTTCTCATCCCTTTTTAAAAAGGGGCATGATGCTTCCCTTTTTCCACTCACCAGAGACTTCGCCTGACTGCCAAGACTTTTCAGCTATGGTGGAGAGGCTTGGCAACTGCATCAGTCAGTTCCTTCAGGACCCTGGGATGCATGTCATCAGGTCCCATAGACTTGTACCTCTTTAGATTCATCAGGTGGTCTCGAACCTGCTCTTCACTTAGTGTGGGTGGGACTTTGCTCCCCCAGCCTCCATCTATGTGTACAGGGAAACAAAAGACTTGGGAAGTCCATCTACCCGTGCAGATGGAGGCAAGGAAGTTGTTGAGTACCTCAGCCTTCTCCATGTCTGTCATTACCAATTACTCGGATATAGAAACTCACTCCTAATATTAGAAATTAGCCACTTATAATCACTTACACACTACTATTTTCACTCCTCAGTCTATTTTCACAAATGTTAAAGGCACGTGGTGGCCCTCAGGGACTGTTCCAATGCCTGACTGCTCTTTCTGAGAAGAAAAATCTCCTAATTTCTAACCCGAACCTCCCCTGGTGCAACTTGAGGCCATTCCCTCTAGTCCTATCACTAATTACCTGTGAGAGAAGGCTGACCCCCAGCTCCCCACCACTTCCTTTCAGGTAGTTGTAGAGAGCAATAAGATCTTTCCTGAGTCTTCTCTTCTCCAGACTAAACAACCGCAGTTCCCTCAGCCGCTCCTCACAGGACTTGTGTCCCAGGCCCTTCACCAGCTTTATAGCCCTTCTCTGGACACATTCCAGGGCCTCGACATCCTTCTTGTAGCGAGGGGCCCAAAGCTGAACACAGTACTTGAAGTGTGGCCTCACCAGAGCATTGTACAGGGGGATGATCACCTCCCTGGTCTTGCTGGTTGCGCTATTCCTGATACAAGCCAGGATGCCGTTGGCCTTCTTGGCCACCTGGGCACACTGCCAGATCATGTTCAGGCAATCATCTATTAACAGCCCCAGATCATTTTCCTCTGCACAGTTTTCCAGCCACTCTCCCCCAAGCCTGTAGCGCTGCATGGAATTGTTGTGGCCAAAGTGCAGGACCCAGCACTTAGCCATGTTGAACCTCATCGCATTGGTCTCTGCCCATTGACCCATCCTGTCCAGGTCCCTCTGCAGGACCTTCCTACCATCTGGCAGATTCATAAATAATAACAAAATATGCCCAACAAAAAATGAAAGAAAAATACAATCAGGTTCGGCCACCATTCCAATCCTGTGCATGCTTTCACCCTTCTTGTTCCTTTACCATTACTCAGAAAGCCCTTCTTCCTTTTGGCCTGTCCCCATGGCCCTGGTTCCTTTCACAGTGAAGTGGGCAGAGCTACATAAGATTTGTTTTCACAACTCAGAAAGCCCTGACATACCATGAAATGGATTTATTAAATAGTATTTCAGCCCTCCACAGTTTAGAAGTCTGGGAAAAAAAAAAAAACTTTTTACTTTTTTTACTTTTACAATTCAAGGCACAGAAAAAGCACATTTAAGACATTAGGAGATTTAAGCATGATACCTTATGTATAGAGATCTACTTTTACAAAAAGCAATGGAAGAACATGCGCTCTTCAAAACAGGCACCTTGAAAGGAACTTAAGACTGGGCAGACAACTGTCCTAAAAAGAGATTTAATTTATTAAGGGATAACTGGCCATTAAAAAAGTAGATTAGCTTTTCCATGATTAGTCACTGCAGACTTTAGGTCTAGCTATTTTATAGCATACCACATCTAAAAAAAGAATGAGCCATTTAGTTGGTAGAACAGGACTACCAAAACCTTTTCTATTTCTTCGTTAGTCTGCTACTGGCACTTGGGTTTCAATGTGTCCGTTACATGACTTTCTAACTTACAGATGAACTTCAGAACTTTTCAAATCAGAAATTAATAATGAAATAATAGGAAAATTTCTATATTTCCATGTACACTACGTCAAAATGACAATGGATTCAAAATTTATCCTGAGAAGATTTTCCAGGGAAAAAACTCAAATCAAATAATCAAATGACAATCTTTTTTTTTTTTTTTTTTTTGGTATGAAAGTGTGTTTCATCTTCTTTTCAACTTTGAAAACAAAATAAAAACTATCTTCTAGAGGACAAGAAAATGAAAACTAGGAATACCTAGTTCTAAAATATTTTGAAATAAAGTGTTCTCACATCCAAGATTGTTTTTCTTTAATTATTTAAACAAAGTAGTGCTGACAAAGTCTCACAGAAGATTTTGTGTGTGTGTGTGTGTGTTTTTTCCTGTTTTTTTTTTTTTTTTCCCCTTACCTCCTCCTCCTCCTGATACAGTAGTTCTTTCAGGTAAGAAATGGTACTTTGGGTGACACTGGGTGTGCTGAAACTGCACATGTACTGGCAAGGATGGGCATGCATGTCTTACTAAGAGGTCACAGGCCAACATTTGCCCTTGTGGAATCCGAACAGATATATGTATATATATCCACTGGAAAAATGGTTAATGTAATTACTAGCTGACCCATTCCAGCAGCAAGCATGTTGATGTTAGAATTATACAAATGACTGCCTGATGAAAGGATGCATTTGTTCAAAGCACATTTGCCTAGCTCACTAATCTCTGTAGATATCCTGTAGGGAAATCCTTTGAATCCAATACCTGATAAATGAATTTGGCAAGTGAATAAACATTTCACAAACCTATTACAGAAATATTATGCACCTGTTACAAGAATGCTGCCATGCATTTATTTTTGCACAGTACCATTGCTCTTTAAAAATGTTTTTTTCATGATGGAGTAAGAAGAGCCAATGCTGAAACTAAGCCACCATCTCTACATTGTCCTGAGTGCAGAGTAACAACCCGCGTGCTTTGATACATCTCAAGAATAGCTTGCCTTCGGTGGGTTTGTCTCACCACAGGTTCCTCTGGTAAGGGCATAAGTCCAATAGAGTCGATGCCCTTCCCTATACCTGGACAGACACATCCAGGAGTCCATCCAGCTGCCCATACCCAAGGTCTGTGTGAATTTTGTTTACCCTAGTTGTGGAAGTCAGACACAAAGGGAAATTCTCTGAAGAGAGTGTGGCCGTTTAGTGGTGGAGGGGCAGTAAAGGAACGCCTTAAGGTTTTGTGCTGATCATAAAATAACCTGTAATCTTTACAATAAAAAATGGTAGGCATCATGAATGCTTCTTGGTGAATAAATATCCACCTTGTCGACAAGGACTTCAGCCAGTAGGCATCAGCTTATTGGCAATGAATTTTATGACTTTGACTTTAACAACTGCGCTTCACGGCTGCTTTGATCAGGCAATTGATATTCTGGAAAGGTTGCCTCAACATGGAACAAGCTTTAGCAGAGGACTGCACAGGTCTGGTGAAGGAGAAAGAGTGGAAATTCCCTGAGCACACCAAAGGGGAAGGCTAACAAAGGCACAGCATGTTGGGCACAGAAGGGGAAGCGCTGGGCAGACTTTCCAGACTGTTGTTCTAGCAAAAGAGTTACCAGGCAGAGTTATTTCTACATCGTGGTTAACAGCGTTCATAGAAGGTGACCTCTACACTTGCAAAAATGAACATCATTTTTTTAGAGGCACATATTAAGATCCAGTTGTTTAATCAATGAAGAACACTAACTTCAGTTCACTGGAAAACTAAAACCAGAGCTTACATTTCAAACTGTGTGTGGGTCAGCTACATGCAGAGAAATCATTCACTGTCTGGCAGCTGAATGCAATAAAACTGCAAACTTTTCATAGATAATTTGCAAAAGAAAAAGAGGCTAAATTAATTGAATAAATTATTTCTTGTGAATCATTCACTCTGCTCTAATTAACAGGCACTTGTGTACTCAGCTCCTTCTGCAGTATCTCCATGGCTGCCCCTAAAGGTCAGAGTCCCAGAGAATCCATCATCTTACTTTCAAATATGTTTTCATTAAGTTATAGTTGGAAATAACAACAAAAGAGATAGTCTAAGGAAGAAAGGAGGAGAAATTATCACGGGGACTTAGTAGCAGTCAAACTTCAATTAGGGTCAGCATTCCAGTTCTTCACAGAAATATTTGGGTGCTTATCTGAACTCCTGCCCACACCACCTGGATGAAGGACTTCCCAATAGCTCACCCCTTCCCAGATGCCACAATTCCACTAATTAATCCTTCCCTGGACTCTATAACCTCAAAGCTAGCCTGCGCACTGATGTCTCCCAGGATTGCTGCAGACATGATTAGCCTGTACATTAGAATAGTTGCCAGGAAATTAGAGGGCAGGCATAGATTAGCTGCAGTGGAGGCACTGGGGAATAAGGGAACATCAGTTCCCTCATGGGCACCAGCAGATGAGTGCGTGCTTAGTCTGCATGTAACACAGTCATTGCAATGCAGCACCTTCCCTGGCCGCACTTCAAGTTAGGTTAGAGAAGCATCTGCCTCAATACTGTCGTTAGAGGTTAGCTGCAGGGTTTTTTGTTTGTTTTCTTGAATGGTAACATCCAATATGGGAGTCACTGACTGCCAGCAGAGCACAATGGAGAGCCAGTCCAGAGGACTACGGTGGAGAAGCAGGCAGCCCAGCTTAATGCTGGAGACGAGAAACTGCTACTGAAAACCAAAACCACATTCCTTGTACAGGACCTGGTGTTGAATACGGAGAGAGGGAAGAGAGGAGAGCAAGAGGAGGGGCTGGCTGAAACCACTGCTCTTCAGTCAGGAAAAGGAAGTAACATCAAAGAGTTCAGCTAAGGTCTTAGATTTCAAAGAACAATTTGCTCCAACTTCAAGCCAGTAAACATTGGAGAATTTGGGGGGCTTTGTTCCATCCTTTCTTCAGGCTTTTTTTTTTTTTTTTCTTTTTCTGGACATATTAATGACTTCCAGCACATTTGCTTAGTGCCTGAGGGCCCTAGCCCACATCAGAGCCTCGGAGTGCTGGGCACACAACAGCAGGATGACTTTACCCTGAAGAACTCACACAATAATTAGGCAAGGCAGAACAAAGGAAGAAAGGGGACACAGTGATGCAGAGGAGGCCTGGGGTCTCAGTAAGGTTGCTCAACATGTCAGTGGTGTGACCAGAAGCAGGAAGCCATCTCCTGGCACCATGCAAGGTGGCCTCCTCTGCCAGCACCAGCACCTGCTGGTCACCACAAAATCCTCTGCAGAAAGTGGCACCAGGAGGAATCCTACCTGCTCCCTGCCCCAGGGAAGAGTCAGGAGTTTGCGTGTGTCAACAGCTGACTGCAGCTCTACAGCCAGCCAGCTTATGGGAGTCTTGGTTTTGTGCAGTTTACTAGCATGCCAGAATTTCGTTTCTGTCCATCTGATGGAGAGAAAGTCTGAGGGGTGACTTAAACGGAAAAAAGTTCATGCAGAAAGATTATTTCCTCTTATAGAAGGACCCTTGGTACAAGGCAAATATTACACCAAGTGAAGAGAAGCAAAATTAAGACAAAAATCATTCCTCTGGAAAAATGACTGGGATTGTGTTCCTGGAAAAATCTACCTCTGTCCCTGTGTAGTGACAGTCAAAGAGAGGTCAAGGTAATTAATATTAAAGTATCCATGTAATAGGATGTGTAGAATCCAGTTATAAACATAGATTGCATTATAAAAACATCTTCTGACAAGAGACAAAATTATAGTTACAGGATTCAGAGCTGCTCTTCCAGAGGGTATGCACAATTACCTCTGGTCTGGGCAAGCTATTGGAAGAGCACATTAGCAGCACAGCAATTATAGATAGGCCCACTTGTTTCCTGGCTTCCTCTGGTATTATTTCGTTTACTATGGCAGAGACATCTCGTACTTATAGAGGCATGAGAGAAGAGTAGGGCCATATGTTTGGGGATAAATATGCAAGCATATAGGCAAAGTAGAAACAAGCTTGCTCATTAGATCCTCTGGCTGTAGATTATATTGCTCTGAACTCATCCTGAATTGTGATGCCACCATGTTCAGGGCCTCACAAACACACACAATGAGCTGCCTCTAGTTTAAATGTGTGGGATTGTGTTTTTTTCTTTTAGAAACCAAAAGGCACAGAGTGGCAGAGAGGTATACCCCAAATTTCTCCATTTTAAAGAGACTCAAAAGGCTGAGGTGCGTGGGTGTACATGCTTCCAACATTGAAAAAAAAATAATTTTGGGGGAAAAACAAACAAACAAACAAAACTTTGATCATCTCCCCAGATTGAAGGTTTTATAGCAGGTCTGAGCTTAATAGAGGTCTGAGGCCTCTGCTTTGTAAATAAGAACAAATCCATGCATTTCCTTTTGCTCAGATAGCTCCCTGTATTCTCAGGTCTCCCTCCACTTTCCTTCAGGCTGGTTGGTGCTGAAGTTGAAGCTTGTATTCTGTAGGTTAACAATATAGCAAGTATCATTCTGCCTAACTCAAGGGATATGGGAGAATTGTGCATTGCACCTGTCAAAGGGCAGTGCTTTACATGAATGTTTTTCCTTGAAAGCTGAAGTGGAAGCTGCAGGGATCAAATTCAAGGGGTATGTAGAAATGCCTCGACTCACATTATGAATAACGCTCTATAGGTTGTTACTTAAGATGAAGTGTTCAAGAGGGAGGGGATCTGAGTTTCTGAAGAGCCAGGCTTAGTGGTCCTTGATTATTGTAAATCATATTGCTACAAACCAAGTATGTACAAGCTATATACAAGTATATCAAGCTGTACAAAGGTGCATCAAAGATTGAATGGAAGCCTGATTTAAGACATTTTTCAAACAGCTAGCTGGATAGGCAACTAAAACTCCCCAGTACAAAGGTTTAAATAAAAACACATTTTCTTTCATATTGGTTTTGCGTTTCTTTGTGCAAAAAGTATATCAGACTGTCCTGTTCTATTTATTGCCCATGATCTCCTTCTCTGGACTGAAAAGCTAATAATATGCTACAGGGGACTGATTTTACTTCTCCCCAACCATTTTCTTTTTTTCCTTCTCTATCATGCAATTAAATGAAAGAGTCATGGAAATATTTCTAGTTCACATTTGGTTTTAGAGAATTCAAGCTGTGTGTATAGGAAAGTGGCTTTCCATACAATTTACTAATAAACACTGAGTTTGATTCAGTAAATGCTCTAGAGACCTAAGATATTTTTAATACCTGCCTAATGTTATAGAATGCGCATAAGTTTTTTCTTCCTCATTGGGAGCGACCTAGAGCTATTAAAGTACTTTCTTCAATACCAACCTAAATGCGTAATATAAAAATAACAATATCCATTATGCTAATGCTCTTCCTAACTTAACAAAAAAGTTTTTGTGCCTGCATCTTCTCAGCTATGGAACAACTACTTTCATCTAGAGTGCTGCTTATTATCTTCTTTTCAGAGCCAAGAAATCTTTCTGGGCTTGGTAGTTAAACCCATGTTAAAAGGCTTTTGTGGTTGTCCACAACATTTGGTGTTTACTCTTAACACCCAGAGAGATGAAACTCGACTCACTTGATGCAGATGATTTAAGGGACAGTCAAGTCAAAACTCCTGTGACTGCATTAACATGCTTCTCCTTACTTTTTATCTCATCAGCTTGGTGAAAGTGTGGCTTTCATTATCCTGCCTTTGACTTGTGTGATTTTGCACTCAGGCATATAACATTTCCAATGCTGGCCACATTTTGAAAAACAAAAACTTACCACATTAGTAAGAAAGTCTGGAAGAGATTTTTCAGATTCATATCATAGAATTTTTCATCTCAACTTCATAGACTGAGGCCAGGGGCAAATCTGCCTCTCCCACTTGGAAATGATGCAGAAAGTCGCCAGGCTCCAGGACTGCTCAGTGTTTCCTTGCCTTCTTCACTATCCTGATCCTTGCTACATCTAAAGGCGTATTTGAAATGTGGTATTTTTGGCACCAGGAGCCAGGACATTACTTAACACACAAAATAACTGTTTAATAAGGGAAAACACATTTTGAGAAAGAGCAGCCTATCTGCATGAAGAAAAACTATGCTAAACTCTGCGTATTTGGGTTCTGGCAGCTGTGGCCCGCTTCCCTTGTTGTGCAGCTACCAGCTCCCGACTGCATGGGATGGGGATCATTGCACTTCTGGGCCAAGGTCCTTGCTGACCTTGCAGCACCAGCAACCATGCAGCCCCTTGGCAGGCTCCCAGCTGCAGTTCTTCCCCCCTTCTGTTCAGTCCAACTTTCCTTTAGGATTTTGTATTTTTCTTCTTTTCAGGTGTTTGTCTGCCCTCTCATTTCTGGTGCCCCACGGCACAATATGCTGACCCTACCAGCCCCCTGCTAACACCACCCTCCCCCATCTCAATTATCTGACTAATTCCACCAAAACCTTGGCTTAACTGGAGCCTCTCTTGAACCTGAGACAACTGGAAATAAGGAAATGTGATAACAGCAGAGTTGCCTTAAGGTGGCTGTGGCTCCATTTGCTACAGCCTGCAAGTGGCAGGATGCTAGACACTACTACACACTGCAGCAAACCCATGGTATCTCCAGTAGCAGGACAGCTGGCATTCAGAGCCACCCTGGGATGGCATTAGGCCATAAGATATAACTCTTTGTAGTGCCAGGTGTCCTGAATCAGCAGAGTACAAAAAGTGTCTTATTTTTCCACATCAGTGAAGACACTTGGATAAAATACATTAAAATTAAATTCCCTAGTTTGACTTTAAGACACAGTTTGTTGGAACAACAACAAAAAAATTGCCCACAAGACTTCAGACAATAATCAGGAGCTACATGAAGCATTACATAGAAATTACAAACACCCCCCTGTTAGTTTTTAACCATGCATTCAACAGTTTTTGTACTGCACCATCAGCCATTTTCAGCAACAGCAGTTACACAGCATAAGCAACAAATCAAATTAAATCTTCTACTCATTTCTCAGGTTGCCTTCTTTTTTCCTCCCCTCAACTGAGCAACTAGAACAGCAGTAATACGGTATCTGCTGGCTTATGCCTTGACAAAATATTTGGAATGAAATGCCAAAATACAAAGCTGCCTCTTAAAGCATCAAGATGCAATGGCAAGATCCTGAAAAGTTAATTCCTAGCATTAGGAATAAAGTCAGTAGGTAGCTGGAGAACAGTGGTCCCAGCTGCGAGTCTTACTGCTTGGGAAGAAAACATCTGGAGCCATACCAAAGACAGGAGGTACTTATAAGTATAAAAAACCATGTCTGTCCCTGATGTGTCATGCATTCCAGTTAAGAAAATTAGATATAGATATATACATATATTCAGATACATTACTTGATATGAAATAGGGATGTACTACTGTTTATTTAAAACCCAAAGCTTACATATAAACTAAATGAGATGTGGATAGATTGATAAAAGAGAAACCATATTTGACATTCCTCATCTTGAACAAGGCTGAACCAAAGGACCTTTCCGTCAAGCCTATGGGATGGTAGAGCAGTCTCACCCCACTGCACACAGACCCCGGGGGTGATAGCCCCAGGAGCTCCTTGCTTTCTGCAGCACCACTCTGTGTAGAGCCAGTCACAGCAACAGGCATCACCAAGGGAACACTGGCAGCCCAGAAACCCCAAACGTGAACCTTTCCTACAAGAACAAAGCTCATTCTTTCCTAATGAGTAAGGCATTTTATACTGACAAGGTTTATTCATCCCAGCTGCTCTGCATTCCTGTAAGAGAGTGCTGATTTTTTCCCCCCATTTACCTGCAAAGTACAATTTCTGGTGCATTTCTGCAGAATATTTGCATCCAGACTTTAGCAGAGCTAAAGCCACTCACCAGTAGGGTGGATTATTTTATTTATTATGTATCTTATGGAAATAAATACAGCGATCACCATCTTACCCTTGTCAGCCCTTTGCTTGCAAAAAAAGTGTGGAGCCATTTCCTCTCTTCCTCCATCACCTCTCAGAACCCATGCTCCACTTCTATTTCATGTCTTCCCTGTCAATATTAGATGAAACTTTGAAAGATGAGTTTTACTGAAACAGAGACGTTAGCCAAACACCCCCAAAATACCCCTGATACCCAAATGTAGAGAACAATGTACTCCCTAGATGGGATAAAACACATCTCTGTGATGTCCACATATAACATGTTAAGAAGATTAAAATAAGAGGTGAAAATAAATGAAAGGGAGTGCAGAAAACAAAGTGGAGGGGCCCGGATGTCTCAGGGGTGTCTGATAGGACAGAGACTGTCACCTCAAGATCAGCTGCCTCCATCCTGCACAGGCTCACAGCAACGGAGCTTGGATACTGCACATGATTGTCACTGACCAGGATGGAATAAGTTGTTATCCCAGGTTTATCCCCAAAGGAATAATGGTCAGAATTCCTCATCCAGAAACAGCCTCCTGTGCCTCCTGCCTTCTCTTGCAGGGGCAAGACAAGCCCTTGTGTACTGGCTGCCCAACACAGTCTGACCCAAGTCCCTGTCACACTGGCTCATGTGTCATTTACAAACTGTGATTGCCAGCCAGGCAATTTGGAGAAGGCACAGCAGATGTTAGTCCAGAGCCCTCCAGTAGCTGGCTAGGGCTGAAAGTGCATCTTTTATGGGGAGACAAGAAGAGTCTCCCCATGATGACTTGCAGATACTGGACAGTGATGCATTGCTGGTCCCTTCCAACTCAAGATATTAAATGAACTGGCTGGCAAGCCAGAAATTCTCTATTTCTGGGGAAAAGGTGAAAAAAGTATGATTGGGATTTTTTTTTCCTCCAAAGTGACAACATACAAATGCTGATTTTTTTATTCTATTTATTTTTCTTAAGTGCAGAAAGTTTGAATGATTTCATTACGGATATAGTGAAGTACTTCATGTCGAAAAAGCTGAGGTGATATTTTTTGTTCTTATCTTTTCAACTCAATTTTCATTACACCCACTCAGGAAAGCAAGAGGAAATTCAGGTGTTTCTGACAATAGCAATGTGGCACAGATTTCAGAAAAAGATTCAAACAAAAAATAGCAATCTCATAACAAAATGTAACCAAAAAAAACCACAAAAACACTCTTATTATGAGTTGTTCTTGAAGAAATACATTGACAGATTAACATGGGGCCAAAAAGATTTTTATTTCTGCAAAGAGTGTGTTTCTTCAAAAAGGACAGATGTTTCAAATGGGCTCTTTTCCCCAAACCAATATTTAATCCCATAATATACCCCAGATTTTCTGTGTGATACATCACTCGAGTGATTTCAGTTGACATCCCATTCCTGCAATGTCAGGCAATCCATGGGCTTCAGTGCTGCCTGGATTCCTCTCTAAATCCTGTGCTGAAAATCCCTGACTGTGAAGAAAGGGTAATAGCCCAAGGCTGCAATTAAAAAAAAAAAAAAAAAAAAAAAAAGCAAACAAACAAACTAGAAAAGACATTTTTACCTTGCATTGCTTGTATGGGCTGGTATTGCTCATAATGTTAGAGGAAAAAAAAAAAAATCACATCTTTTCCAGCATAGCCCTTTCCATTCAAGGCTGGATTTTTGTGGCTTAATACCTGCATGTCCATGCTGCTGGAGTGCCCCTAATCTGCACTGAGATGGATGGAGAGGTGTTTTTTCACTGCAAATTTAGGGGGCTGACAGCAAGCAGGAGCAGCCCTATCAGTGTAACGGCAGGGGGATGGCAGCACAAATGTTGCAAGATTTTGGTTTAGTGGCGACTGGGTGTCAGCACCCTGCCTGGCTGACTGGTGGGTTGCAACAAGGTGAACCCTGCAATATCTGTGTATAGGTGACACATGTACGTGATTTAAATCAGATTAAAAACTATATTGATGTTAAGAAACTATGGCTCAGTGTGCCCATGTGTCTTTTTGCATGCATATGTACAACTTTACTTGTATACATGTGCATGCGAGACTGAAATGTGCTACTGCCTCACTTCATTCCTTTTTTTTTTTTTTTTTTCTCATACGCCGAGTTACTGTGATCAATTCAACAAAAATTTAATTTTTGTGTTGAAATCTTCCAAGATATCTACTAATGCTGAGTGTGACCCTGAGTGATCAAGAACTGGGCATGAGATTCAGATCCCGTTGCACTCAGAGGAAACTGCCACTTGCTGGAAAGACAGCAGGACCCCTGCAACAGAACAGCCTGAATTAAACACTACCTCTGTCATTTGGGCAAATCTGACCAAACCCAAGTGATCTTGCAGATGTTATCATCTCTTACTGTTGTTATAACACTGGTGCTGCCTATGACAGAAAATCAGGCAAAGCAGAACTCACTGAGACTTTTAACATGAAAACTTACAGTGTGTTTTGAAAAAGCCTCCCCATATATTGCAGTCAGAGTCCTTGAAAAATGATATGGTGTTTTTTTGGAGAATTTCATAGCTTTTTGCCAGTTTTTTATTCAAAGTGGCATGGAAAAGAACTCAAGTCACTGACATATAACAAATCAAGTTTTCAGCAGGTAACATGGTTTGATGATAGAGTTGAGAAATGGAGTTGAAAACAGGCCCAATTTTTATCATTTGAGACAAGCCCTTTAGTATGTAACTAGTTCAGCATTTATCTGATGGTAAATCTCTGCCATATTTAGCATCCACATAAGCCTTCCTGTGTCATACACAATTTTAGCAAAATGACAAAAGGAACTGCTTGTTTCATTTATTTTTTTCAGGAGCTGGATATAAGTGATTTTAATCAAGATCCTGTGTTCCCAAGTCAAGCATAGCTCTGTGTAAGGAAGGACAAGGATGGCATTGGTGCTGATGTGCTCCCTGCTGAGTTCACAGATCATAATCTAAAGCTGTCTGCAGATTGACAGCCCCATTTCCCAGTAGCTTTCAGGGCCTTGAAACTGGTTTTCATCCTTCCTGGGAAAAAAATATAAAAGGCTTCAACTTTTTTTTTTTTTTTTTTTAATGGAAATGTAATAGCATCAGAACAGCCATTTGGGGGTCAAAATTTTCATCTTCTCTTTCAGAAAAGGAGGAGGTCAGCACAAGGAGAAAGGTCATGAGAATCTGGGTTCTTGCCCTTGCTCTCCTATATTCGGAGCAGCACTAATGCAGTGAGGAACCTGGTTTCCTAGATCCACAGCTATTACTTAAAGCTCCAGTTTAGCAAGGAAGTTCCTGTCTTTGGTCTGTTTCTTCTCCTCTCTCCACTAAATGAGAAAATTAATCAAATCCAATTAATTGCAGGAAAATATCACTTGGCTGTGTGCATTCTGAGCTGCTTTGCCATCAGCCCAGCCCCGGATGATAGGATTATCTGTGCTTATTAATGTTGAGTCCATTTAATTCTGCTGATGTGTGATATTCTGGGGTGCAAAACTTTGTGCAGCAAAGTCTGTTTCTGGGTGAAAGAATGCCTCTGCTTTATAGAGTCTTTTGCATACTCTGAGATTTACAATCTTTCCTTTCCCTATGCATCTTAAAAGCAGGCCTAAGCCTTTGCAGGACTGAAGCCAACAATGCACCAAATTCCTGTGCAGTGCATTGACATTGCTGACACACAGCATGCTCCAGACTCGTGCCAGCCCATGGATTCTCAGCTGCTGCCCCTCGTGTCCCCACGTACCCCGCTGCTGAGGCCCCATCGACTAAGAAGCTCAGTCTCCCAAGGCTCTTTCTGGCTGGGAATTGTATCTCCAGATCGTCACCAGATGGGCCATTTTTTTACTCACTTGTGTGATAACATTAATCTGGTTGATTTCTTACCGTTCACTACCCAAAGATAAAGAAAAAATGTCATAAATTACAGCTGGCTTAGGAAAATGAAATACTCTTGAAAAGATAATCAGCAGGATTGGAAAGCGAAGATAAGCTCCAGAAACCATAAATCTACAGATTTCTCGCGTATGTCTACGCCAGCCTGTGATGTCACTGTCACACACGTCATTGTAAGCCTCTGTGCCCAGAGTGTGAGTGTGATGGGTGCCTCCAGAGGCACCCATCCCGCCCGCTCCATCCAGCACAGATCTTCATTATGTGAAAGGACTTTAAAGACAGCAGCTGGCGCAGGATTACTTCATGCTATTTACAGGGCGATAAAGAAAGCTCAAGCTGTTTCTAGGAGGACCAGAGACCAGCTGATGGGTCCGTGTATCCCCATGTCATCTCCTAATTAGCAGGGGAAGAACTGCAGGAGTACTTTTTCCTCCCTTTTCTGTTGTGTGCTGTTCTTCAGTGAGCTGGACCTGACTTATGGTTTGGCTGCCTCTAGCCCCAAGAATTAATGTACATTAATGTCAGCAAGTGCATTCCTATAAATTGTTCCATATATAAATATCTGTTTCAGATGCGGCAAAATCTGTTTAGCCCAGGCATTTTTGTGAAGTTAACGGATGGAAGGATGCTTATAAGAACTGAGAAAGAGACCTTGTGGGACCAGTACTGGTAGATCTTCCGGATTTAGTAAAGGATCACCCTGAGCACATCTAGGCAATAACTAAATAAGGAGTTACAGTGACATGTCAATGCAACAGAGAGGAGAAGGGGAGTCAAGGAGCTGGAGGTCTGAAACATTCCCATACCCTCTGCACTCTGACCATTTGACCAAATGCAACTTCTGACCAAGTTGCATTTAATGTCTTAGTCTTCCTATTTATGTAATGGGGATAATACTACATTTGCTAAACCCTGAGGTTAGAAAGAAAGGGTAGCAGATAAGAGTAATCTACTTTGACTTAAACAGGGCTTTTCAAAAACCTTTTCAATAACATTCTAGTGCACATTACATGTCTCTCTATATTCTTCATAACAGCTTTTAGAAATACATGTCATAGTCTTTATTTATGATTTAATTGTGCCAGTGTCACTGTGACGTGATTTTATTTGAATTATAACTCCAGTGGGAAATCAGCATGTCACCTCAAAGACAAGGGGAGTCTTTGCGGCACTGTATAAGAGAGGGAGGCAATCTGGGAGGCAGATTTCAGAGCTGTGGTAAAAGTATTATGATTTGAGATACTGTCTGGAGCCAAATGACACATTTGACTTCCTGCACTGGTCAATAATGTTCTATAATTGCCCAGTTTTAAAACCTTCTTGCATTTTTTTTTCTTGTCTTATTAGATTATGTGGCTCTACCTCCAGCTGCCTCATCCTTTATCCCATGGGGATCTCCCATCTCATTTTCAACACCACTACTTTTATTGTGTAGTTTTCTCACCACTTAGCTGAAAAACTTAATTGTGTTTGACTTCTTATTTAGCTCACCCAAAGTTAAACAAGTATTTTTGTGTGTCTCCAACAGAGAGTAAAAAGGGGGCAGAAAGAGGCAGGGTGAGTCTACTACTAGTCAGTCATATCAGAAGTAGATGATGGAAATAAAAAATCTCACATACTACAGTGAGACTCTCAATAAATACAGATTTTTGTCCTTTTTGCCATACATGGATAGGCACCCAAGAAAGATTTCAGAAAAAAAAAAAAAAAAAAAAAAAAAAAAGAATGAGCTCAAAGACATTAAATAGGTAAAAGCTTTGGTAGCATTTCATTGTCAGATATAGCTACTGTATTATTCTCCTTCTTCCTGTTATTTCTTTGTCTTTAAATTCTGTAAGATTTAAACTTTCAGAAAAAGTTTTTGCTTAAATATAGTTAAAATGCCAAATAACTGGAAGGGAGCCCAGGCAAAGGAGTCTTTACTTCATTTCTCCTTGAATGGGTCACTCAAGACAAAGGTTGGCAATGCACACAGTTGTGACATGAAATGCTTTTTTGTTTGCAATTCTATTATTTATTCTACAATATATTCTATATATAAAATGTATTCTTTACAGCATATCTGGGGACATACAAAAATGTAAATCTATGAGCATTATTGACCTGTTTAGACTACTTCCTTGGAAGAAAACTCTACGTTTCTCACAATAGCTGCTCCGTAAGTCAGAAACAGAGGAAGCAGACAGGCTTCGTATCATGTGCTAGCACTTGTTTCAGACCAATAGGAAAAGGAAATTCCAATAATTGGGGACACCAGCCCAGAAATGCCTCTTTTAATGCCCTGAATTGTAAATCTAAGCTGTAATGCTAATAGTAATAATGATTGTTTTTATGACTGGCCATCATATACCAGCCAATGCAGCTCAGAGTGTTGTCATCCCCAACTTGGACTGCTTCTATAAAGATAAGGAGCCCAGTGAAGTCACTGGAATACTGATTTAGCAGTCTTTTTTAATTAACAGTGCTAAGTAATGGGGATAATGGGCTTTGAGGCTTGTGCTACCCTGACTGAACTGTAGTTGTCACAGGTAGTAACTCGCAAAGGAAAGACAAAGGAAGAGGAGACCACGCTCAGACTGGACATCAGTTCTTCCTGGGGCACCAGGAGCAGACACAAAATCAGAGAATCGGCAAAGATGCTAGCTAACTCCTCTGGTTTAACAGCACTCTCATGAAAAACTGGCCAGAGACGAACAAGCAAAGTTGTTGTAATCATCTTTCTTGGCATACATACATCTGTTAGCAGAGAAAGTTGTTCCAGTTATCATCAGTTCTAACAGTCTGATGAATCTTTGTAAATGTAGGTCATGGTTAATATTAGTTTTATATTTGTAAGTGTCTTAGGAGGATGCTGATAAAAAATCAATTGTTACTAAATGGTAAAATATCTTATAAATGGACAGGGGACTTTGTTGACATCTTTGAATTACATTGTTTTTTAACAACTTGTAACGTGTTACTTATTCCTGTAATATCCTGACATCTGTCAGTCATTTGTAGAACTTTTAAAACATAATCCCCACTTAAATCCCAACTAAATAAATCCATGGGAATTATATGGAGTAGAGAGACAGAAAGTGAAGAAGCAGCTCACTGATTTAGGGAAGAGGTCATTGTCATGTCTCTTGCAATTACATGCAGCGGTAAATATCTTAAAAAGACGGTCCAAACTGCAAATTCGCTCACTGACTGAGGGCAGTGCCACACTAATAACAGAAAATCCGGGGGAAAAAAAGGTTTTGATTATTTTAATATGGTAACATGATAACACAGGGAGAGACTGATGTGCTGCTCGGTGCTGGAAAGTTTGAAGATACATGTGTTTTCTGAAAAGCACAAGGTTTTGACAGATATTTATCACCTGGAAAATGCCACTACTTAATCAGCCAGACAAGGTGCTAGTGGATGAAGCACAATCTGCTGTTCCTGCAGAAAACAGGAGACTGGTTACCACATCAAACTCAGATCTCTCACACTGTAGCACAAGAACATGACTAATAGGTTGGGTCAAAATATTTACATTTAAAAATATTAATTTGCTTCTTCCCAAGAGGTTCTCTAAGCCCTAATGCATTGCTATTTTTATTTCTTTGATTCATATCCTGGTAACTCTAAACAAGCATGTGCTTGCACATTTACAGCCAATCTAAACATCCATTAAAACTGCATATCATGTAACCCCCTGCTTCCTTTTCTTATCCACGTTATCAGTTGGATGTGTGGGCTGGGAACACATCTGTCCTACTTGATAGTGAAGCACCTAATTCAAGTTTTGGAGCATTCAAAACTGAGGAATAACCCAGTACTTCTGTTCCAAAGTAATCCTGCAAACAATTTTCTCCTGAGAAGTATGGCGCATGGTTAGACTTGGAGGCACATATTGCAGCTATCAAGTAGCTAATGGGGAAAAAGGTAATACAGAGAAATGGAGGAAACATAGGCTCCCCCTGTAGGGTTACCCCCTTGGTCTGTGTCACTTTCTAGTGACCCAGGAATAAGACAGCTGAGGTTGTTTCCCCATGGAGAGGCTGCTGAGTTTACAGGCTTTTTGGTGCATTGTCTGGAAACAGCTGCAAGCAAAATCCCGAGGCTGGCAGCTTCAGAGAGATGCCAACTGCAGATTGAATTGGGGTTACATCAGTGTGTTCATTCATTCTCCATCACTATCTGTCCTCTTTCTGGTCAGCTAAAGCTTCACGTCTCTGCATGCCAAATCAGCACTGTCCAATAGACAAGAGCTGTCCTGCCAGCGACCTTTTTAGTCTTTTGATAACCACTTTGACCAGTATCCTTGGAAAGGGACCAAGCCCAGAGGACAACGGTGCAAAATGTACTTAAGAGATTTTTAAATCCTCTCATCTAAATTAAAAGTGGATTAAGTACTATCCTGGGTTAATCTGATGGATATTAATTCCACCGTTATTCATAGAATTATGGCAAAATAAATTTGATTTGATTATATAAAAGTTTCCAATTCCAAATCAAGTTATACGTTAAAATCAAATCCCATCAAAACCTATGTCTAGACATTTCTGCAGCAGGGGATCCTTTTAGGGGAAGCCACTAGCCCACCTTTGTATCAGTTTATGAGCTCTTTTGTAGACGACTCTCACAGAAAATTGTCATCGAGAGGCCCCAGAAAAAAAGCTCTGGAAGCTTAGAAAGGTTTCTGATTCCATGTGTGCAGGGTCAAATCTATCCCACCAGTGCCAAAGTGACAGAGATGCTCAACTGGCCCAAGAACAAATCAAAATGATTTACATACCAGACCTGAGAGCTGGTTTGTATCCACTGCACACTTAAACCTTGCATGTGTTGATTCATTCTTTACACAAATTGTCTGCTACTAAGGGAAAAACTATTTTCATGCATTTAGTCAACCTTTTAGCTGCATCCCCAAATAGTCAACTAAGATTTACATGAATCTTATCACATGCTTATTTTATCTTCCATTTATGGTAACTGCTACTAATAGGATTACTTGGGAAAGCAGCATCCTCTTTCCATGGGCTCTGCTTTCCAGGGCAATGAGAACAAACAGTCTCTCTGCACTTTCCAAGTTTTCCACCACGTCGGTGCGGTCAGGCCTCCCAGCAGGGTTTTGGAGCAGTGGTGTGCCCTGTGGCTTGACAAACAATGCAAGGGCAGTTCTGCTGTAACCATGCCTCCTGGCCGAAGGGTTGCAGGGTCTGTATTTATCTTTTTCCTCCTGAAGCTGCCTCCATCTCTTCAATTGCTTCCTCCTCCCTGTTGGTGAGGCTGCTCCATGTCAACCCAAGTGTCCACGCTGCCCAATGCCTGGCAGCTCTGTGTCAGCCCAGGCCAACCTGTCTGTGAGAGGTGACCTAGAAAGGAATAATGAATCGCATGCGTGCGAGCCTTATGTGTCTTTATAAGATACTTATTTTGTCTGATCTGCTAGGTTTTGAGGATTTAATAAATACATTTAGAAACTCTGCCTTTTGCTCTCTGTGATGCTGGTTTTGTTGTTGTGTTGTTTGTTTGTTTGTTTGTTTTTGTCTTGTCTTGTCTTGTCTTGTTTTGTTTTGTTTGAGTATGAGTGGGGTAAACGCTTCTTGAGAAAACATTGAAAAGTATCAGAAAGGAAAAAAACTTTCCATCTCTTAATGAATTTCTTTAAGGCCTAAGCTAGGACTTCCCTGTCCTTTCTATTTGCTTTTCCCACATCTCCTGATCCCATCAAAACTCATGGACCTGGCTTGTCTGTCTGCAGAAAATGAGTGCTCTGAGCAGAAACCAGGCTGGAAACACAGCAGAGGGGCAATGGACGTGGAGGGCTTATGAGTTAGGAGGGAAATCCAGGGGAAGCGGGTCTGTGAGAAAGGATCCAAACACAGTGCTGTCATGAATTCAGAAAAAGCTTTAAAACTTGACTACCAAATGAGCTTAGCCAGCTTTGTGTCCCCTTCCACATAAATCTTACTAATCTGACTGAGACACAAATAGAGGATATTAAACAGTAGGCACTGAAAAGCAGCTTTTGTGGCCTGATTTTCCATAGGACAATCAGACTAGAAGGATTGACTGGAGGAAGGAAGAGGCAGAAATGGTATTTATGGTATCAAAATGCTTGCTTTTTACAGACATGACCAGTGATGGCCAAAAGTTGAAGCCACAGTGACTAAATAGCCCTCTCCAAAAGACAGATGCTTTTATAACTCAGAAAGTGTGTGATGGTGCCTGAGTCATGGTGCTGGCTTTGTCATGGGCACATGAGGTGTGATGGGGCACTGGTACCATCCTGTAGACAAAGCCCAGGCTTCAGATCTGAGAGGTCTCAGCTTGACTCCAAGCTTTGCTGCTTGCTGTCTGCACAGCAGCAGTCCATGCACTTAGCCTAGGAATAGGATAAAAAAAGGTATAGCATTGCTACTTAATGTTGCTCATTGCTACTTAATGCTACTCATGGACATGGGATGGGGCATAAATGTCAAGGTCTTCAAGTGGAAAAGACTCTGGAAATGTTGGGTGTTAATTATCTACTTATAATGAACAGTAGAGATTTGGTTGACTATAAAAATACTTAAAGCTGTCTCCACCTTGCAAAAATTTAGTCCTCATTTTTATGACAAAAGACCTCCTCAGCTCCAAGTGTCAGCAATGCATTTCTCACTCCAGGTATTTATCTAGTATAATTAAGTGTGGAGTAGTGTATAACACTGTTGAAATGCAATATAAATTAGTTCTACATTCATAACATATAGTCACAAGACTGTATATTCATTACTCCTCAATTTTTAAAGCATATTCTGGCACTTACTTTTCTGTGACAATCTCCTGTTTCACTGGTTCTTTGCCTAAAAACTAACATCCAACCAGCCATTTATAAATGTTTTCTATCTATAGCATCTTTATACCCCTATATATCTTTTCCATTTCCATGATACATAGAGTATATATTTTCCACTTGGTGGGAAAACAGATGAGCAATGCTTTGCTTCTGCAGCTGTTGATTATGCTGCAATTTCCCCAAAGGGAGCTTAGCAAGGTTTCTTTTCATTTCTTTTTGTGGTCTGCCTCTTCAGCCAGCAATTCACTCAGCACCTTGACCATGAATCCCTTGTAAATTGGCATTTGCTCAGCCTGTTTTTAGGCATAGTACTTAACATTGGTCTTAGGACGTTTCTAATTACTGGATAAGGGGCACCATGTGACAGGTTTATAGTTTATTATACTGGGGTGGGCCAAGTTGTAACAACATTTTGGGTCAGGCCAGGGTCTCAAGAGATCATTAAAAGCTGAAGTAGGCCACTTGACAGTAAATACCAGTGCAGAACTGAATCTGATTCCTGTAGTTCTGAAGGAAAAGAAAGCCAATTCATTAACTAGCTGCCCTGGCTGATTTCGTACTGTACTATTACTTTGTTCTTTTATCTGGCACAACGATGTGTTCTGATATTTTACTGGTTGTTAGAAAAGACCACAGCAAAGAAGCCTTCACGTGTTGGCGAAAAGCATGCTCTGGCCAGCTATAAAGCATTTATTTTGTATTTCACATTTTTAACAAGAATGACACACGCACACAAAAAAAAAGAAAGATAAGGATTGATCAGCTGGTTTCCATAAAAACAGAATCTTTGATCCTTTGCCCACATTTGTACCCAAATTTGCCAAGATCAGCATTTTTACTTCCCCTTTCCACACAGCTTCTCTGAATTGCAAGAGGATACACGAGTAGGTATGATTTTACAGCATCTCCAAGGACATTATGTATATACACCTTGGGGCTCTTCACCTTTGCTTCTCTGATTCTCCAATGTCACTGGGTTTAAAACCAAGGCACTTAAAAACTGTACCTCTTCTGGGTACAAAGAGACTGGCTAAGAGGTATCTGGAGAAATATTGCTTATTTTCATTAATGTACTCACATTTGCTAATTTATTTCTCTAATTTTCTAAAGCAAACCAAGGGAACAAATATGTATTTGAAGACTATTCTCTTAGAAGACACCTAAAAGGGGCCTAAGTTAACGAAATGACGTTGTCTTATCCATGGCCCACATCTGAAAGCTATAAATTGGAAACTAAATAAATGGATAGACACAAAAACGACTAGACCAAGCCATGAGGTTTGCATCTAGATATGAACTCTCTCCAAGTTGCTGAAAGCAAATCAAGAATGTATATTTGAATTTAATTTAGAGAAATAAGGCTGGGAAGTCTTGCCAGGGTCATGTACTGGAAAACTACTCTCTCAAATACAAGTGCCCCTTCTTATACAGCTTGGTTGTTTTTAAGTTAATTAACTCATCCTTCCCTCCTGACTTTTCCCTTTTCTCATAGGCATTTCTGCATTTTCTTTTGATCTGTGCCTCTACCTCCCAGATTGTTACAGTGCTTTCCCCTGGCAGCTGCTTCTCACACTGCTGATCTCTACCCATCAGAGAGTGTGTGGCCACCTCCCACCTCCTCCTGATGTCAGACCTCTGGGTCAAGGACCTTGTCCACCATCCTTGTCCCTGCCCTATTCATGGCTGGGCTCAGCGAAGGCAAATGGTTACTGAGTGCCCAATCATTAATGCTGTAGGGCATAGCTCTGGTGGGATAACCCAACACCAGCACCAAAAGGTGAGGTAGGACCCCACCTCACCTTCCACCTCTCCTCTCCATCCCTGCTCCCACTGTCCCATGGGTGCCTCCAGCAGCCATCAGGCCCTTTTGTAACTCTCTGTGTCTTGCAAAACAGCAGGAAAGGAACCAGCAGACAAAGAGGGAGGGGAAGGGGATGTCCTGTTGTGTCCATGTTTTAGCTAAGTGGCACAGGAGAAGGGGAACAGGATCATGTGGCTGGAGGCAGGCAGGAGGTGGGGAGAGCGTGCCATTAGCTGGCAGCAACAACCCACGAGAGACAGGCAGAACAGTAACATTGCAGAGGAAAATAGACACTGGGAAATCAGAGAGGTTTTTTTCTCAGAGGCCTAAAATTAAGGGACATGGAAACACACAAAGCAATGCCTAAGTGAGAAACCAAGTCAATGGAACAAAGCCAATTTAAACTGACTAAGTAGGTTTGGTCCCTGAAGCTCACGGGTTATCTACAAGAAGCCTCACTCTCCAGCCCTCTGATTTTCCTGAGGATCACTTCAAATGTTTCCTTCTGCACCACTTTTGCACCAGTGCTTTCTAAAGACCCCCTTGTAGAGTAAGGCCTGGCACTGAGGCTGAGAAACGTGCTCTTTGCTCTCGTGTTTTATCTTCCAAGTGGGGCAGCAGGCTTTTTCAGTGCCAGAAAGGGAATATCAAATTAATCCAGGCATGCACTGAAGCGTTAGGTACATCTACCGCAAACCTGACTGAGCTCAGCCACCAAGCACAGAAATGCCTTTTTTTTTTTTTTTTTTTTTTGCGTGCCTGCACGTATGATACAGTGATTTAGATGGATTTGAGCTCTTCCCTGTGTATTTTCCTGTTACAGCTGACAAAGTAGCCAGCCTCTCCTAGGCCTGCAAAGAGTTAACCTTGGTTAACAACAGAAGGAGGGGGAGAAAGCAAAAAAAAACAGCTCATAGGGTGGAATTAAAGCCTCGTAAGGTCAATAACGCTGCTTGCTGAGCTCGTAACAAGCCCTAGCTTTTCCAAGCATTCTTCATGACCTTGTCTAATCCAAGCAAGGTGCTCCTGTAGTTGGTGACACTTGAAGAGAAAGGGAATCTGAATAAAAGGGAGGGAGGGAGAGAGAGAAGGAGGGAGGGGAGTGAGCAGGAGCAGGAGCCTCACCCTGAAAAGGATTACAGCACGTGCAGATTTATTTCATGGTCTGCCAAATGCCCCTCGCTGTGTCTCTGAATGGAAAATGGGATAGAAGAGTGAGCTGGAATTTACAGAGCCTTTGAAAAGCAACTGGTGTCAGCATGTGCTCCAAATATGCCAAGTACTTCTTTCAACAGAGAAGGCCTCTTTGGGCTTTTATGGGGCATATGACGGTGGGCAGAAGACAACAAACATTATGCTGCTGTGACCCCAGCAGAGAGAGAAATCTTCCCACATCTCTCCACCTACGAGTCAAGCAGGAGGAAACATGATCACAGCTATTTTGGCTGTGTGTGCATCTCACTGCAACGCTGCAGCCAGCATCTGCTAAATGCAGCTTAAAACCTCTCCTTTCTGGGGATGTGATGTGCAGCCTGTCGGATTTTCACTGGATACGTGGCTCCTGCAAGGTAGTAGGTCTGCTTTCTGTCTCAGAGTTTTTCCCACAATGGGGAGAGCTAGAATTTGCTTTGCATTTTAAGGTGAAGTGTGATTTTGTCACATAACCCACCACCTCTTGGAGCCAGATTTTCCAGCACTGACACAAGTGAGAGCAGGCAGCAGCAACACACCCATTGTATGGGCATCTTCCACAGCTTGGATGTGGCTGTAGCTAGACCATATGGGCAGAACGTGGCTTGGTGGTTTTAAAAACCCTTATACAAAGCCCCACAAAGCATTGCACAAGTTGACATGTAACAGCACGTACAAACACACAGCCCCTTCTGGAACACGAGGACTAAACCAAAGGAAGTGCCGTGAACAGCAAGAGGAGGTGAGCTCTGGGGAGGTTGCTAGACAGGAGTGGAATTTGGATGGAATTATACCCATGTGTTCATAAGGAGGTTGTATGTTATTATTCCTTCTCCTTGCAAGCTCTGTTTATTGTTTTTGGAATGGGATAAAGAGAAGAAAATTTGGATTTAAAAATAACTTGCATGGTCTGATGTACAAAGATAATATACAGGACAGCCTAAGACACGGATTACAGGAAAGAATAAACATATATTTAATTATATATTATTTTCAGACATAAAAATATGGAGATCCTGCTCATCCAAGCAGAGGGGTGTCTGTGCTTAGCAAGTACTTCACCCAACTTCAATAAAGATAAGTCATTCTCACAAGAACTCCTTGCACAAGCCTTTGAGCAGTACCTGAGACCCTTCTTACCTGAAGGAGAATCGAATGCGCTGACAATACTTGGCTGAGCTGTGTCTGAACTTGTCTTAAGGTCTAGCCCTCAGCAAAGTGTGCGTTTCTTCATATAGGACTAACAGGCACACACGCTCGGTGCCTCTTCTTGCTGCTGTGCCTTGTTTCTATGGCAGTTGCTGAGCTATTGGAGTCTTTGCAGCTTGTCAGTTCAGATGATTCACTTTCAAACACAGCGGGCCTGAATGCAAAGTTAAAAGGGGTGTGTATGTGTGTCTGTGTGTGTGAGATCCATGGCACCCTTGATTAAAGCATTGTTTTGCAGAACAGAAAGTTTGTATGCTCCTTTTCCAAGCAGATAGGCTAAATGCAAAAGCACAAGTGCTATTCCTAAAATTAAACAGGAAATGAAAAGGCTGAGATTTTCCTAGTGGTTTCTGCTTCCTAGCACTATTCATAGTGTAGCTGTTAATGCATGTATATTAGTGCAAGAAAAATAAGTTCCTGATTGGAAAAATAAATAAATAAATAAAAATGGGGAGGATAAACAAGGGAGAAGAAAATTTTCACTCAGATTTACAGGTGTTTTCTCACCCTTTCCTACAAAAAACTGGAACCACTTTGTCCAACACAGAGAAGTTTCAGTCAAATGGAAAATATTTACAGAAAGCTTTGGATGAGTGGTAGCAATGTTCTGTAACATAAACTGCAAGACTTCTGTCACTCTAGCAGGGGACAGGTCTGTGACAGCAGCCCTCCCTCATGAGAAGTCCTGTACTGTAACTACCTCACAGGTGAAACACCACATGAGAGAACAGGCTAATGTCACATTGCTGGAAGTTGCAGAGTTTTTCACACTGAAAATTCATTTTACGTCTGTCATTACTTTCTATTCACATCAAGGACTGAAAATATTAGCTTCACCAAGAAACAATGACAACATAGTACATCAGTAGAGTAACTATGTCATATTGGCAACAAACACTGGTGAAAATGGACCTAAAAAGGCTTGTGTTTCATTTGGCAAAATTGACTTCAGTGACAGGATCTTGCATGACTTTGCAAGGGGCAGGACTAGAGTTATAATGTGAAAGTGTGGGACAGAGGATGTACATGCTTGAAGTTAGCCTTCACATATTACATGCATTTACCTCATCTGTCCCCTACTGCATTTAAAATATGCTTTCAGTTATGTGTCAAAGCGTGTTCTTGACCAAACAGTATTGCCCCGCATAGGTTGCTTGTTTGAAACACGGTGCACAAAGGGACGAAATTCAAATGGAAATAAGTGATGATGATGATAGGCAGACTCAACAACTAAATACGCAACATCCCACAAGGATGTTGTTGTCTAGCCTTCAGGAGACAAACGCTGTCAGGGTAATTTAAATGTTAAGTCTCTCCACACAGTGCATGGTTGCTACAAGCAGGGTATAGGAAACTGCTTGCCGTGCCATCTGCATCAGCAACACGTGTTGAAGCACACGTCTTACATCTAGCTGTGCTCTGTATGGGCACAGATATTATATGGGTATTAGATTGTACATATGCCTCTTCCAATGTACATGTGGATTACATTAATTGCATGTCTACTTTTCCAGTCTGTTATGAGGAACTGATCACAGGTTCTCCCAGCAGTCCCTGCTTGGAGAGAAAACATGTTTTTCTTATAGATACATCTTTGCTCTTCACCTTAATTCAGCCTTGAAACTCTTTGGTCTGGAGCAGAAAAACAAAATCTGGTGCATTTTAGTATCTGGCTACAAACAGCCCAAGTGTGCTGGGGTTATGAGCTTCCCAGAGCCTGCCTCACGATAGCCCTCTGGTTATTTATGGCAGCCTTGGCAGGGGGCTGGAAGCCAGGCGTGTGCTTTAAAAGTGTCTTGAGCTCCCCAGCAGTGGCACCTCTGCCCAGAGCAACCCCACAGGCCTTCCTTTGTGACTTTTTCTCCTGGTCTAGACAGGGCCAGGCTAGAAACCCCAATCCTGCAACTCCAGCCAGACTACATTTATCATCACCTTGAGTATAATGCTAGCTTGGGACCTCCGAATAATGAACTGGGGCAGCTACAGCTCTGCTGAGAGCTTGCTACACTCCGATCGGCACCTGTCAGCTTCCAGAAAAAACTCTCTTACCAAAAGAGGCTTGCATTTGCTGACAGAAAATAAAGCCTAAGCCATTCACGGAGCCAGGCAGGGTGTGGGGAGGTGGCTGCTCAGTTGCATCCCTGCTTGTTAGCATCCCTCCTGTCAGGCTTTTTGGTAATTTTGCTTGATTTTGGGAGGGAGGGAGGAAAGGAGGAAGGGAGGGAGGGAGGAAAGGGGCACATGTTTTTGCCTGAGCAGCAGTCCAGTAGCTGCACAGTCATTCTGGCTGGGTAGGAATCCACCTCCAAGCAAAACACAAGCTCAGTGAGGCAACTTCTCCTCATTTCAGGAGGCCACACTTGTTTTCTATCAAGAACTAGCTCTTCCAGTGAAACAGAGGTGGCAGAGGTGGCTTCTCCCTTGGCTGGAGGATCCCATTCCTCATGGTCACCAGTGCAGCACTGCCCTGCCACCTCACCTGGCCTGAGGAGCACAAGTGCAGCACCCAGGCCAGGCCCTTTGTGCCAGCATCCCCAGGGGACACATCCAGCTGCACAGCCCTGGCCAGAAGATGAAAGCCAGACTGGTCCAATTTAACAAGCGGGAGTCCAAATCTCCCCTTCCTCCTCCCCTCACTCATTCCTTTCTCTCTGGAGGCTTCCCGTGAGCAGGGATTTGGGGAAGCACCTGACTTACAACAACGTTTGTATCGCAGGACTGGGATGAAGAGCAGCACACCCTTGCTGCTCAGGCTCTGCAAACACTGATGAATAAAAGCAAAACACTCAAGCCAATAAACAGCTCGGTCTTT
This sequence comes from Aythya marila, assembly GCF_965140915.1. Lineage (NCBI taxonomy): Eukaryota > Metazoa > Chordata > Aves > Anseriformes > Anatidae > Aythya > Aythya marila. The sequence goes on from NC_139043.1 coordinate 52,275,565, forward strand.
ATGAGTTTTCAGAGCCGGTCCTTGTAAAGCCAAGGCCTCACTGGGACCAACTGGAGGCTCAGATGTCCGCCAGAGCTGGAGGACACCTGGCACATCGCAGGATCGGACCCTTCCTGCCCCAGGCACTGTCCCACATGTGATGTCCCCCCTCACGGTCGGTGGCAGAGGCCCAGCCACCAGCAGCAATGCCAGGTTTTATTTGGAAAGAAGCCAGAGCACAGGGCTCATTCTGTTTTGCAAATCAAAGGATGGGGGTGAGGGGCGAGGGGGAAAGGAAAGAACAGGAACCTTGACCACTTCAGCAGCAGCAGGGCGGTATTTAATTTTCAATCAAGTACCTAAAACAGACTTCAAAGTGCATTTAAGCTGACAGTTTTATTTTCTCAGGGAGTAGGAGGAAAGATGAATAAGCAAAGAGTCAGATCTTTCTCAAAATAATTGCAGCCTTGACATATCTAAATTAGTTTGTAAAAGAAAATTCAAGGGCAGTTGATCTTATTAATTAGAGATGCACCAGGACTGCAGTTATACCCAGTTACTCAAAGGCAGCCCAGAGCTACTAAAATAAAATAAAACAAATCTTCCTTCTTCTCCAGTGAAGTCAGAACAAACTCCCCTCCCTCCTCCCTTTCCCCATTTTAAGTAGAAGTCATAACAAATACCTTCAGTCTGGAGGGGGAAGGGGAGAAATGTCTATTAAAAACATGTCATGAGTTCCTCCTCCCACCCTACATGTTTCATTGCATTTATGATAGATTGCACTGTCGTATGTGTAATAGGTTTTGCTACAAATGAGTGAGAAAACAAGTATCTTTGCATTTAAAAAAACATTACTTAAACACTATTAAAGCCCTTTGATGTTTGTTTTTTTTTTTGTTTGTTTGTTTTTTGTTTTTTTTTTTTGTTTGTTTGTTTTTTGTTTTTTCTTTCCTTCTTCTTTCTTTCTTTGTCACAGAGGAAAATAAGCAGCATTCATTCTGTCGAAGCTTACAGATGCTTCTTCTCCACTGCAGTCATTTTATCTGCAGGACTGAGAGGTCTCCATGTGGAGCACTGCCCGCTGGGGGGAGGAGCCTCCACCTTGGGGAGCTCAGAGCCCAGATAGGTGGAGCAGAAACTGAAGTGGCAGGAGAAGAGAAGTGAGGGGCTCATGTCCCACCAAACATCACTGCCCACCATTTCGCAGTGCATCTCTCTGTGACAGATCTGTGCATTGATGCAGCAGCAGGCACAAGCATGGCTCTGCCCAAAGACGATATGCAGTATTTGGGCTGAGCTGGGGCTGCAGGGACCCCAGGGTCATGGCACCCACACAGGCTTTGAAAGGATGTGTCATGACTGCATTACATCCCAGACACATGTTGCCAGGGCTTTGAAGGGCACATCTCCTTTCTGTCTGGATACTCTGGATGTTCAGAGAAAAATGTCCCATTTCCCCCCAGAATGAAAGTTTTCAGGGAAGCCAAAGGGCTAGAATCGATAATAAGCTTGTTTGTCCTTTCCTTCCTTGACTAATGATGGATGACTGCAAATGAGTAGACAAATAAAACAGTCTGTAGGCTTGTCTTGGCTTAGTTAACCATGTGGTCCTACTTGCTTTTGGAGCTCTAGGAGAAGACATTAGCAACTGAGAAGCCAGGTCTCTTTCTCTTTGTAAAAGCCAGGCAGCTAGTGGTAAAGTTTCCTCTCCCCAGGTTGCCTTTATCAGTGAGATAAAGGCTAAACAAAGAAGGCAAAGAACAGCTCCTTCTAAAACAGAGACATTCATTTAGGAGTGGGATTCTTTGCATGGGTATGTAAGCAATAAACAAATTGGAATGGGGAATAGTCAGTGAGCTAATATTTAGGATTAGGACCATAGTTAAAATTATCCTCCCTACGAAGGGGGAAGAAACATCTTTGCTCTTTTCATCTCTCTCTTCTTTAATTGAGTAACAGCTGTTGTTTTTTTTTTTTTGTTGTTGTTTGTTTGTTTGTTTTTGTTTTTGTTTTTTGTCTTTTTTTTTTTTTCGTTCATTATCTGAAAGCCTTCCAATCTACCCCAAAAGGATTCGCAGTGGTTACGAACTGCAGGCCCGTCTGTGAAGAAAATAAGAAGAGGTACTTGGGAGTAGTAGGGAGTAAAGCACATCACAGGTATCCTGACCCTAAGGTCTCTGGCTTTAAGACCTCTCTGTCACTCTGGGAGCCCCTCCTTACCCTAGGGGAGGGGCAGAATTTTTGAGATCCCATTAGGAAAATCCTGCACCACATTTCCCAGTCAACACAAGAAAAGCTGTCTTTTCCTGTGAACCTCAGCCAATGCTTTCACAACAGTTGAGAAGCTCCTCTAAAACCCAGCACAAGCTTCTCCCATAACACTGGATTCAGAAGGTTGGCAAGAGCTGGTCAGGCTCTGAGGGACAGAGCTAATTTGTCAAGAACCTACCATAGTCCTCAACTGAAAGCAGTTGTTACAGAATCTTGCTGTGTTTGGAGATGGTAAATGTCATGCAAACCTGACTAACAGAACTGCACGGCTACAGGAAACATGAAAAGAGTATTTCCCAGGTTACTGAGATCCTGAAGATGTTGTGGTCCTTTGATTCACCTGGACCCTGGCTCACTGTTACCCTGACATTTTATCAGGAGCTGTCTGTGAGGAACCAAAGCAAACAGCTCTTTGCGCTTGTGGCTGGAGTCATTCCTTTTCACAAGGACGTCAGTGATCTTTAAATTTATCTTTCTTCTTGCTGAGTTAAACTTGACTCATGCAAACCTGAAAGTCACGCTCAAAGTTAGGAATCTTTTTGTCTTTTTTTTTTTTTTTTTTTTTTTTAAATAACAGAACTCAAACACAAACTTCAAAACCGCCTCCTATTTATTTTATAAACAAGTATTTGGGAATTTTAAGCAAATGCGTGGGTTTGTAGGTGGGTTTTTGACATGTTTTCTGAATGCATATGTATAAATAAACATAGACAAAATACATAAATAAATCTAAAGATTAAATGGATAGCAATTGCCAGAGATGGTGGTAGCGATAGAAACACTAAACACATAAAGTTTTTCTGTACTTTGTCTGATGTTGGACACCATCATCATACAAAATGTTTACTCTCTGTGGAAAGCCCAGATGAGTTTCACAGAAGCAGCGAGACAAAAGGCAAATCTTTCTGCGTAGCCACATTGCTTTTCTTGTATTTCATTCAAAAGTAAAATGAAAACAAATCCCGGGCCCAGGAGGCCGTGGCAAACTGCAGATATGAGCTCTGACTCCATACCTGGGGGTTTTCAAAGGAAGCCTCAGACCAGGAAACTCAGCAAGTGCTTGAGCCCCTTCCCAAATATGTTCCTGCAGCAGAGCTGTGGACATTTTGGGGGAAGAAACCCTGAGACACAAAGACAAGAGATTTGTGTCCACATGAAAAAGGACATCCTCACTTGCTCCAGGTGGTTCCCATCCATTTGTGGACTGATCCACCTGTGTGGCAGGACCTGGGGCTGTGAACATCCTTCCCAGCTCGGGAGCAGGCTGGGGCTCCCTCCCCGCCCCATGGATCACCAGGAGGGAGCTGGAGCCTGGCAAGGGGCTGCAGGGCACAGGGTGCCAAGAACAAGCACAATATTTTAAGTTTAAGGGTCGAGGGAGGTCCTCCACCATCCGAAGTGCCTGGTGAGACCGCAGGGCCCTGTGTCTCCCTGGCGATGGGAGCGGTCGCCATGGAAACTCAAAGATTGCACACATCAACAGATTTTAACACGTTGGCAGTTTGGAAAGTGACTGTTCAGGCATGTCAATTAGGCCTGATATTTACACGTTTAAAGGTATCAAATGCTTAAAATAAAAAATAAATTAAAAAAAACAAAAAAACACAACAACAAAAAAAAGTAGGATAGCTGATCCGAGAGAGACTAAGTGGTGCCAAATTAGAAAACAAGCCCTAAATATATCCTCAGCAGAGACACATTTGAAAAACAGCTTCTAAACACGAAGAGGAAAAGAGGAGCAAAGAAGGAAAATGAAGCTCCTACTGAAAACAAACAAGCCGCCTTCACTGCCACCTGCAGCATGGCACCCGGTGACACCGCTCTGCCAGTCCCCAGCCACAAGGCCACCAGAAGAAGACACTGCCAGGGTCCCATCATGAACCTCATCCAGATGCCTGGAGGTCTCCTGGGCCCCTGTGCAGCTTCAATGGCACCAGGCCTTTGCGTGTGAAATACAACCAGCCCAGTGCTCTTTGTGCAGCTCTGCTCAGTATCAATCTCAAATGTTACTCCATTTCCTCTATATTCAGCATGCCAAGAGTGTTGTGGCCACTTTTACGTACAGGAGTGGCTGGGAAGAAGGTGGAGGCTTTGACAGATGGGTTGAAACCATTGAATTTGGGACCCTATCTCCTGGGATGGTGGCATGAAGCTGTGGGAGACACACTCTAACCACAGCCTTCAGCTAAGAAGAGCAGCTTTGGGCTGCTTTCAACACTGATTATCAAATTGCCATTTTAAGTTTTAGACTTAAACACTCCTGGGAATATACAAAGCAGTTTACACTTCTAAGACCTTTTGTTTCATGGAATAATTGTGTTTACACCTAATTCGTGTTTGCAAGTTATTTATTTACAATTGGCTAAAGCTAGAGATGTGAAGAAAGACTGCCAAACTCTAAAGGGATACTAATTAAAAAAGGACCATTGAAAGCTTTGATCCTGGAGCACCATCATGTTTCGAAACTGTGCAAGCTCTGTGTCTGCAGAGTATGACAGCCCTTTTGCCGTAATTAAAGAAAGGATTGTGCACTCTGTTGCCAAGGAGGAAGAAACTGCCTCCAAATCAAGGAAAACTGAAATAATTTAATTGCAATGGGAGAGCATCACCATGCAGGCAGGGGAAAGGAAAGATTCCACAGATGACATCTTCAAATCCATGACCTGTCTTCCTTGCAGCCCTGTCCTCTTCAGTCCCCATAAACCCACCATGTGTTTCTCCCCAGACCTCCCTCACCCCACCTGCAAAGCTACAGTATCAATTTGCACCTTCCTCCCCACTTGTGTTAAATAAAGGCTTACTTCTCTCCCCCCCATGTGCCAGCCACCCCTGGCTACTGCTCATACCCTTCAAGTAGGGCCCCACTCTACTCTCCCCTCCCTCCCTACAGTCATCCATGCATCCAAGCAGTCTGGAAATGTTTTCTTCTAATTGCATTTGTCATGCTCTCCCACCTTGCACTCAGCAGAAACCTTTCTGGCCAGAGTTTCTAATCACTTTGTCTTGGCCAATGATTGGGACACTGCTCCATCTCAAGCTTCCTTGTCCCATAAGGCATCCATGAATGTGTGACTGAGAACAACTCACAAGTTGTCTCTTATCCCACGCTGCCAACTTCACAACCTCCAAATACAGCCGACCTGCCTCTTCGGCCTCTCTTAGCCATGTTTCTTGTCATTTCAGACTCAACCAAGTAAAAGAAGAGTTCCTAAACTCCTTTGATAGTTTCTTTTGGTTGCCGTCTTAGCCTCTGCTCTGACTTCTATGCTGCTGTCTGGGCATTGTGGTCGCTACACATCTCTCTATATTCGAATTTCCTGCCTGTGGCTGAGTCGTGTAGATTGTCTCTGCATGGTATCTCTGTGTGAAGCCACGCTGCTTAACTTCTCATTCTCCTTCATCTGCATCACTGCAACACCCTTTTATCTGGCTTCCTAACAGTTACTCAGACATGCTGTTCCTAGAAAACCAATGGTCCTTGCCCCCTATTTCAATATGTTTATATATATATATATTTGTTTTTTTCTTCTTCTTCTCCTTTTCCTCCACAGTTTTCCATTTCCCTGCTGCACATGTATGCTGCCTGTCTTTAATGTTTATGCTGACCACCTACACATTAAGTCTCATGCTTAATACCAAAAGATTGTCATTTTTCAAGAAAACACTTCCACATTTCCTTCCAGGTGCTCCTTCTTCAGTAGGTAATCCATACTGACACCTCATTAACCCCCTTCTAATCTTTAAAACTCTTCCTCACCACAGAATTTATGCAAAACACGGTAACTCTTAGACTGTGGTTGAGATCCTTGTTCATCATGCTGAATGACACTGTGCAATGTTTTGTGTGCATTCCCTCTTGCCTCATATGCATGCTGTGAGCTTCTCAGGACAGTGACAAGGTTTTGATATGCTCAGACCAACCTTTGCTACTTGTACTTGGCACCTCTGGGAATTTACAATGTGATATCTGTCTCAAATTAACCATCTTGATCTAAAAACACAAGGCCTTCACTTAATATTTGTGCAATGTGTCTAATAAATTGGCATGAAAACAATTTCTTTAGATTTGCAACAAAAATAGGACTTAAAATAGTCAGTATTTTTATCAAATAACTATAAACAGAATAAATTATTTCATGAACCCATTTTTACTTTAAAACAAGATCTTTCTTTCTGCATACCTTTCCTGCTCAATTAACTACCATATCAATAAGCCAATGAAATTATGGGAAATTGCATTTACATAATCAAATCTATCTAAAATCAATCTAATTAAATTGTTGTATACCTCTAATGTAGACTTTTAAACCAGTGTAATCCTTACACGCACTGTTTTCAGCTTGCATTGATATATCAGTATAAACTGATTTAAGCAAAGGATTAAATTGGTTTATGTGCATCTAATTAAGATGTTTGTACTGGTTTAACTAGATCCATGTTAAACTGATTTCTGGGAAAGTGGTGTAAGTTTTACATATAAACAAAGCTTCAGTTTCCTTTCCCTCCAGTTCCCTTGCAAGTCCTAAGTCATGGTCCACAGGCCATTCAGCAATGAGGTCTGAGGAGCCGACAGACCACATGATGCTAATGAGCCCCAGGGCATTTCCAGGCTTTTAGTTTCTTTATTGCTAAGAGGAACTCCAGGTCAGTAAAAACAGCAGGAAAGAAGGAAGAGCAGTCAACCTAAACTGACCCGTGTCTCACCAGCTCATGGGTCTGGTGAGGCTGTGGGAGTGATGCTGGTGAATGCCTCTTCCAACGTCCTTTAGTGCTCATCCTCCTCCTCTGTGAGAATTCCTCATGAATTGATTAAGTTGTGGGCTGGCTTATTTAATACCAAAGCTATGCTGTACTCATTCTCCTGAAAGCTGTATGAGAATCTACTCTATTCCTCCAGATACAACATGCATGAAGATCTGGCTGGTGAAAAGGGGAAGGCTTTGCAATTTGTAGACTCTACTTTAATATACTCTCTACTTTAATATACTTTCTTTACCAATATCAGAAAGGCTTCTTTTTCATACTGGGCTGCAGGTCTGCTGGACACTTCCAAATTTATATTTTTAATTCTCAGATCAGATTCAACTGCAGTTCTATTCATTTTTTGTAACCTATTTAAGCAAACAAAACCAAACCAAAAGAGAGAGAGAAGAAGAAGAAAGAGAGAGGGGAAGAAAAGAAGCAAACAGTTTTTTTGGAGATAGCTTCTTGTCACACATTCTTAGCTATTGTATCTCATCTGTATTATCCCGCATCTAAGGGCTTTGTCTGACTCAGCTGTAACCTTTCAGAGCTTCTGAATGAAGACAAGGAAAGTCAGGAATTAATCTTTATGCTAAAGCTCTTTAAGCCATTTCAATTGCAACATTTCTTAACCTATAATTTGGCATAATATTGTGGGGTGCATCATGCTGTGGAACTAACTGTTCTTAAATTGTTCTATTTTAACGAGCGTATTTCTCCATTTTAAGGTTATGTCATGGTGAAAAACAGTCTTAATTTTAATGAAACAAATATTTTTCTCTCTTCGTGTTTCTATGGTGAATGTATCAGCCTAAAGCCTTGAGGGTGCCGCTCTTTTTTGCAGTAGAATGTCTCACTCATAATTTAATCATTCAGTTGCACAGAGTAAATCTGCAGCCCAAATTACTCTGAAGTGGCTGCCTAGCAGGAGGGACATTTATGTCCATTACACTTTCTTATCCAAGTAATGGCTAAGCACAAGTAGGGGATGTGGCACAATTTTATAGCCTTAGCCTTTAGGAAGGTCATTAGACTGATCGAGGAATATAAAGATGATGAAGAGGGGAGTGTTGGATCCCTTTCAAGCTCATCAAAATATGGCTAATACTGTTATTTCCAGTGGAAACCCCACAAACTGCACAACACCAAGCATTCATAAGCCAGGTGCTAGGAAGGGCTGAGACACCCATGATCAAACTTATAAACAATATTTCCTTCTCAATGCTATTGTCTTGGTCATTGCGTGCATGAGACTTTTAATATGCTTGCTAGCATATGCTTAATGCAAAACAATCTGAAGGGCTATTTAACCTTGTCGTTTTGCATGCAAATGGAAATTTATGTCTGCAGAACAGGAAATTCAGCAAAATGGCAAATGTCTTATGCCATTAAATGTTCTGCTGAACATTACTAAACTTACTTGGAAGGAGGTAAAATCTCTCTGTTGCTCACTATGATTTGTTATAAAGATTGTTTCCTTCTTGTTTGAACTTTTTTTTTTTTTTTTAACCAGGAGAGGGTATTTAGACCTAAAAACCAACAGGTGATGGAAGCTGGAAGTCAGATAATCAAAACAAAGTTTATCCTGATATGCAGAAATGATTGTGTTTGTAAGTCTGACTTAACCTCAGCAGTAACCTCTAGCTCCAAACCCAAGTACAAAATGCTATCTGAATGCAAGTACAATGAAATTGAGAGTGAATCACACATTAAAAACTAGCCACGTGCTTAAGTATTTGAGTACTGAAGCCGGCAAAACTGGAATGAACACTTCTAGTGGAATTCAGCTTGTATTTCCAACACACACGACCGTCTGAGAGCAGCACACACACTTGCAATCTGCACTTTCTAAATTCCCCCAGCTGCAAGCGAACAAATGTCATCAGTTTCAACAGACGGCAAATCAGGTAGGCACAACACAGAAACCTTTTTGAAAATCTGCCAAAACAGAATCATCTCGAGATCTAGCTGCCATTTAGCGCACAGACTATTTTGTGTGACAAGGATGCAGACAAAACCATGAAAAGTGAACAGCTTCATCTGGATACATTTCTAATCAATTCATCTGAATCCTCAATTGTAGGTGAAACAATGGTTAGCACGGTTGCCTACAAAACTAAATGTAGATCAATGAACACCTCATAAACTGGTGAAATAAATCTTGCCAGGGAAGATAGATTTATGCTGATTTGGGAGGGCTCCTTATCAAGGATGCTTTCATATTCAGTGCTTCTTTTTTAAGAATACATTTTCATAATATGCCTGAGAGGGGAAACTAAGGTTTGCACAGGAGACCTTGGTGGGGGCAGAGTCCTTCCCCTTTGCTCATCCCGCAGGAAGACCTGAGTTACCTTTGCTCCAGCACTTCAGAGCTAAACCATATTTAGAAATGTCACACGCAGTTTCCAAAACCTGTTGACCTTAAGCCCACTGTCTTATTTGGAGATTTGTCCTTTGAAAAATGTCTCATATATTGACAGCTATGGGTATGTCTAGACAAGAGCTCAGTGTGCCTTTAAAAATGTCTTTAGAATACCATTTGAAACCTCTGGTCTAAGCTGGGTAAGTTACCTTTTGATGTGATCACTAGGCATACATATTGCATCCTACAAATGATGCCGTATAAACAATAAATGCACATAGAAGTAATATATATGTTTATCTATAAATATATACATTTTATAGATATGCAATACAGAGAGAGAGAGGGAATATCAATCATTAAAAACAAACTGAAAGCTCTATCAGTTTGGTGCCTGACTATACAGACACTTTGTGTTTGAAATGCTGCTTTAATGTTTGAAACTTTCTCACAGTGATTTATTTGAGAAGTAAAACCACACAAATCCTTAGGGTCAAAACCATTGTTCATCTCGTCCAGTGGGATTTTTCCCTGCTCTACCCCCTCCTCAGTGCTGCCTCTAACCCCAGATAGCCCAGACACAATTTTACAGATCCCTTAACCTTCAAAGCCTAAGTTTATTATGATAATTTCCTTCCTGGCTCACTGCCCTATTCTATGTGCAGCTCAAGAGCCATATTTCATCAATACTTCTGAGAGTTGTTTTGCAGACAGGGGCAATGGAGTACCCCCATACAGTGTTTTTTTCTTAGTTTTCATCCAGCAGCAGAACATCTGAAATTCCAACACCTAATCTCAAACCTAGAAACTTCCAGTACTAAAAGCTGACTGATTTTTTGTTCTCCTTATAGCTGTTGCTAGATGCCTCAATAGAAAGGGAGGAGGAAGTCCTTAATGTTTAACCCAGCCTCTGCAAAGATGTCATCTAAACTCCTGCTTGTTAGACAGCAGTTCAAGCCTAAAGCTTTATGTTCCTTCCTGGAAGCATTAACTTTAAGTATAACCTCTCTGGATAGTCTTTTGCATATGAATGTGCAGCCCCCATCTGAAATTTGCTGAATTCTTGACCTTTGTGGTCTTCTCTAGTAACCAAGATTTTACATTCTGTTTAAGGAGAAAAACGCTTTAACCACATTTGCATTAGCACCTTTTGGTTTCAATGACTATTTCATAGTTTTTATTTTATCAGACAGGGAAGAAATATTCCCAATCAACTTTATTATTATTATTTATTTATTATGCTATTCATTCTTGCATAGACTGTTGCCTTGAGACCTCTTGTTGTTCTCTTTCCAGGCAAAAAACCTAAGCTTTTCAAATTCAAGCACATAATGTTACGTTATATAGCCTAAGACCAGCATCTATCTAAACAGTCAAAGATAGAAAATATGAAAAGGAATCCTGAATTTGAGCACACAGCCTGTACCATCTGCCATAAATTGTAAGAAGTCAATTAAGAAGTTCTTTAGCCAGTATCAGTAATGTGTAATGGGAGCATTCACTTGATTGCTAATGGCTGGGTTTACATGATGGCTCAAAGCATCAGTTGTAGGAGCTGGCAATAGCACAAAGTTAGGACTGTGATTATCACTATAAATTAAGTTTATGTTGACATAATTATCAGCAGAACGCTAAAGTAATATTCACATTGATCTTAACAAAACCGATGCTGCACCAGTGAAAACATACTTTAAAAGTTAGTACGATGTGTGTCATGGGATTCCAGATGTATGTTCCAAAAGGTGGAAAAGACCAGATGTTGAGATGGTCCTGGGGCTTCTGGGGGGGCAAAATCTGCTCCTCTGAGTAACTTCTTTGGGTGTGGGAATGGGAAGAGCCCTGGGGAAATCTGACCCTGAAAAGCAGGGTGTGATGTTGATGTGTTCTTGCTCTAGTTCTCCTCCAGCGTGCTTTAACACAGTGTCAACTATGCTGATTTTGGAGTACTAAGGCACAGCCAGTTGTTCACTCTAAGCCTGTTACACAAGAATTAGAAAGATGGGAGCCTGCAGCATTGCCACTGGCTAGGACCACGCAGGAGAAAACAAGATGGCCAAGCTCCTGTATCTGGCTCGCACCTGTGTTTAATTAGCTTGTCTCAGGAGACAGCTACTTCTTGAAACTGGAGAGCTTGCTATCTGGATTTCTTTGTCTCTCCCAGAAAGCCTTCTCTTTGTTCAGCAGCCATCCAAAAATTTGTGCTTTTGGTTTTCCAAAACATCTCACAAAGCGTCCTTTCACTTTGGTTCATCGCCTAATGCTGGCAGCAGTTTACATTTAACCTCAGTTTAATTGCACTGTATAAATAACATTCATACTGCAGAAATACCTGCAAGCCCCGGCTAAGCGGTACAAAGAGCAAGTTAATAATAGCCCTCAGAGCAAACAGCTCCGTGTCTCCATGCCAGCTACCTCAGCTACAAAACCTGGCCAGACAAGTCTCAAGGTACATTTCTGCTGCTCTTTGTAGGGCTGAGATGTGCATTATGGGGGAGCTGCAGTGTTGGTAGAAAACCCAGCTGGGCATGCACAGAGCCTCCTGAGCTGCACACTCGTCTCTCAGTCCATCAGCTGAAGCACGTGCCAGAGCTGCAGGTTGTCCGAGCCACAGGCTGCCCGGGAGGTGTCTGTCCTTTGGATGAGACACCAAATTTCCTAACTTGAGTACAAAAGGAGAGGCTATTTAGCAACAGCATCATTTAATTATTTATTTATTTTTCGGTTTCAGACTGCTATAAACAAGGTGACTTATCAAGAAGAAATTAAAAAAAAAAAAAAAAAAAAAAAAGACCCACAACACGTAATTATTTTAAATTAAAACAGCTAAAAAGCAAAACAACAACAACCAAGCTGAGCAAAGCCTTCGAATTGGAACAAAAACAGGAAGCTCAGCTCCCTGCTGGCGGGACTCCACTGAAGGCAATGTTTTGCCAGCAAAGAGTTTGGCTCTGAGTTTCCCAACAGCAATAATAAAGCAATAGATTTATTGCCTAAGTAAAAGAGCAGACATGGCTTTATGTATTCCAGTGTCATGCTCCCAAAACTTTCCTCCAGGTGAACCAGAGCAGTCACGAGAATTTGCTGCTATTTCCTAAGTAACGTGCCGACGGTGGAGTGAACCAAACCAGCAAAGTAAACTTGAGGCAAAGCAGAAAAGAAATCTGTGAATAAAGTTCCAGGCAATTACATGGCTGTGGAAGTGAGAGAGCTTAGTGTTCCCACTTGTTTTTACTGCGTGCAGCACAAAGAACAGAGTGATTTGGGTGAAGGGACACTATCCACCACTAACTAACCAGGCCAGAAATAACCACCTTTCCCACAATGTGACAGCACAAAGGCAGCTCAGGTCACACTCAGAGAGGACACGCTAAGTGGAGCGCAGCTCCCACGTTTCACGTTGCTCAGCACATCCTACAGAATGCAATTTCTCCGCCTGCATCTGCTCTTCCACTTGGCTAATAAGCCTGCTGCTTCACTGCTACACCGCTGCTTGGGGAGCTGGAGGTTCAATCTGGTGCCTCACGGGTCTTGTGTGTGGGGGTGAACTGCCAGCACATGGGAGAGATCTTTGGAAAAAACACAGCTTATCCACTCTCGTTTTGCACACTGGGATCATAAGAACCGAGAGAGCACAGAGCACGGCTGCCCGTGGGTGCAGGAGGCACAACAAATGCTGATCCGTGCCCTTGGGATGACCCCAGGGAAGCCCCCCAGCTTCTCAGGGACAGTGAAGGTGGGGTGAGCACACACCCATGGGATGCGTGGTGCTGGTGGGGGCTGAGATGAGAGCAGATGAGGCACCAGGGGATGCTGGCTCGGGGCTGTCCTCCCCCAGCTCATGGCAGCTGCCAGCTTGTCAGAGCAATGAGGCCACCGGTACCATTGGGAAATGATGATTTTGGCTGTTTTGAGATCCACAGCGTTTTATTCTCTCTGTTAAAACATAACCAGGGGAGCAATTCTGAGCCTTGTTAATCAGAGAAGGCCTTTTAAAGAGTCGCACTGTCAATATAAAACTTTATGAAACTGCATTATAAATGCCAGCTTTAGACAACTAGCACATTTTAATAATGCTTTAAAGCGTAATCTTACTTTTACCATTGCTAATGAGAGGCAGACAACTGAGGACAGGCAAAGCCATCAACAGATGCAAAGAAGTGACCCCTTTATGTACAAGGGGATGGAGATCCTCCTGCACCAGTGCCTTACCAGTAGCAGGAGGGCTGGTTTTTCACTGGCTGCCAGCCTCTGTGGCTCCTTCAAGAGCACGATGGGGTAAAGGACTACTTAATGAGTGTATAATCTTCCTGTGAGCAGAGGGATTTGCCAGCATTTAAGAGGGGCTTTTAGATGTTATGGTCAACGAAACTGTTTTTAGGTGGTTTGGGATCCCACACTGCAGTAACTAAGGACATTTCGGATCCCCAGCTAGCAGCTATGCTCCACTGCCCCAAGATGGCAGTCACTGGGGCTTTGCCCACCGATACCTGCAGCATTCCCCCAAATCCTGACCCTTACCTGAACTGCAATTCAGAAGTCACTGTGCTTCATGCAGGGAAACATCACTGAGTGGAAACATAGGTCCCCAATGTTTACCTAATTATTTGTGCGCAATAAATACATGATAAAAGCATTGTGCTGATATAAAAAAATGAGGCTAATCACAAAACACTTCCTGCTTAAGAAGAAGTTGGAAGGAAGTCTGTAAACAGAGACTAATGTGACCCTGGCATCCTCCGCTCTCTGTGCATATCTCAGAGGTGAGATGTGATATGTTCCAGAGACCGAAAATGAGGAGAAGACACAGACAAGGACACACACACACACATGCGTTAATCATGAAGGAAACTGCTGGCATATAGTGTTTTCTACCATTAAAGCGTGGAGGCCAAAGTAGGTAAATTTAGGATTTCTAAATAAGATGCAGCTGAGAAAACTCCCAGCCATGCGCTAAGAATGGGTTCCTGCCTAAATAGGGCTGAACAGAAACCATAGACCATGCCAGGAAGCTCATCTATGGGGCCACACTTCACATTTCAGGCTCATCTTTCTTTCCACACATCATCATATAGATGAACAGGGGCCAAAGCAGGAGGAAGGCGCCACGTGAGATCAGGAGGAGTGAATGGTCATATCAGCTCCACAGTTTAAGGCTTAAAGGGGCAAACCTCTAACTGCTTTACATGGTGGCCAGTTCCTGCAGTTGCAAGGAAGCTGCAGCACAAGCATTTAACAAGAGGACATCCATGAACACCTCTCAGGGTTGGTTTGGATCGGGAAACTGACATTGTTCAGCTCTGGGTTAATTTGACCTTGCATGGGGACAAAAAAACCTTTTCCTTCCAAATTACAAATATACTACTTTCTTCCCTTTATTTATTTATTTATTTATATATTTAAATTTCTCAGATGATCTGGCAGCCTCAGCCTGCTGAAGCTAGCTCTTGGATACAGAAGCATTTCAGCCTGGAACAAGCTCTTCTGCAACAGGCTCGAGATGGACACCACTCTATTTTCTGTGAACAGCTTTGCTCCAGGCAGGCATCCTCCCACACCTTCAGGCTGCATGGCCACCCCTCAGCCACTTACCTCTTTCTCTCCAATGCTTGGAAGCTGGGGGACCACTGGAGGGGTTGCAAGGAGGATGGAGGGAAGGGCTGGAGGGCTCGTATGTGTTTTGCCATCAGTATTTCCACCCCACATCTGCCTTTATGTAACTCCCCACACACACTTCCCACGAGGGTGAGAGGGCATTTCATAAATACAATTATGAACCTGTTGGGATCAATATTGGGAGGCAGATGAATAGCTCAGCAGAAACAGATAGATTAGATGGTGAGATAAAATAGATTAGTCAAATTGATCGGGGACCAGTGAGACCTGGCCCTGGCAGAGCGGGCAGCGGTGGCACGTAGGCAGCACGTCTCCCTGATCCCACTGCTCACCGCCACTGCCCCACACCACGCTGAGCCATAAGAACAAAACCCAGCAGAAGGAAACACTGCCAGGAGACTCAAAGCTCTCTCCTCTCCACCCTCTTTCCTCCAGTAGCAGGAGCTTTTATTTATTTATTTATTTCCCTTAAGTTGCAATCCCAAAGTTTGCGGCCGACAAGAGGAACAAAAGGAGCTGGGAGCTGCAGCTCTGAGCCCAAACAGAACGGTGCTGGATGCCGAGCACTCCGCTTGCCGAGAGGAAGCCTGCTACTAAAATACTGTTTTGAATCATATACTACATCTAGGAGAGTTATACAAAACTCTGTTTTACTCCGAGGCTCGTCGGGGAGGTGTGCATTGTGTACACGTATTGCAGGCACACCGATCCTTCATTGTCGTTGCAACACGCCTGCCCACACGTTCCTCTGCCGAGGTTGTCAATAATGAGCAGTCTACCCCAAACTGCACCTGTCCGTCAAAGCCCAAGGAAATAATAGAAAATACTTCTTGCTTATCACATAGCCAATTTACCATTGCAGAAGGAATCTTACCTCTTGGAATACTTTTGAGTGCTAAATTTCACAATCTCTATAGATTTATTTTTAAATTCCTCCCACTTCTTTCTTTTCCCCCAAGGAAAAAAATAAGAGAAAATGAAAAATCCAGAGACACGCTGTTTTTATAAATGCAGTTCCATCAGCAGTGCTTGTAAATTCTTTTACCCTTGGCTATTTGGCTCACATGACCGACATGCTGCATGTTACAAAAAAAGCCACTCTTGAGAGGAGAACAAACACACTACTTTTTCCATCCCATACTGCCTCTGCCCTACAGCTTGCACCACCATCAAGGAATAAATGGATGGGTATTTAGTGAGGCCGAAGGGGGGACTGAGCCTTGCTTTGCACCCTCAAGGACCCAGACCTTTGTGTGCAGATTTGGCCAAATGCTCAGGGCCCAATTTATCTACCAGAGTTAATGAAGTGCCCTATGCTACCCAGCCGTGTTGTGCTACAGCAGTCTGGAGAGAGGATGCTGTGGAGAGGGACAGCTGCATCCCCCTCTCCTTCCTCCTCACTGCTTGTGGCTGCAGGCTGCTGTCTCTTCTCTCTTCTGACCTTCTGGTTTCAGGGGCTTAGCTGGGAGACAACTAGCTCTGCCCAGAAAGGTGAGTTTAGCCCTCTGAGATGGCTTGCTGCAGGCTCAGACAGAGCCAGATGGGAAGGAAGGGGCAGCTGGGGACAGGAGAGGGAGGAGGAGGAGTAGCAGCAGCAGCAGCAGCAAAGGCATTGCCCCTCTGAGCAGCTCACGGATGATTAGTTCAGCTTAGCTGTGGCCCTAAATGACACCCTAAGCCTTAAAAAGCCCAAACCAGGTGTCTGGCACTAGGAGATGATAAACTCAATCTTCGGTCTTGCAACGAGGTCTGCTCAGAGAGATCTATCATTGCTGTTCCCTTCTAAAAGAGCACCATTCAGATAAAAAGGAAAAGAAAAACCACAACACTAAAGTTTTCTTATGGCTCATTTCTTTACAAAGAAAAATTGATTTTATCAAAGTTTTCCTTTGAAATGAAAGATTGGGCAAGAAAGTCCCAAATCAAACTACTTCTATCTAGAAATCTTAGAGCTTCAGTGTTTCATGGATCTCAAGAGTCCCTTGCCCAGAGCCCTGCCCAAGACAGGATCAGCTGTGCTCACAGTCTCCCCTGATAAACATTTCTCTGGCCTCCAATACTGAAGATTTTGCCTTAGGAAAGGTAAGCCCAAAGCCTTTTGCTTCCTTTTCCCCCTGTATCTTAGGTTTCTTGCCCAGATCACATCTCCCTAAATGCACATAGTTTCTGCAAGAAGAGAGAGGAGCTGGTCTCACCACAAATTATCAGTGATAAGCATTACAGAAGACCTAGTACCTAGGGAGAGTTGATGTCCTTCAGCATTACAGGCACACAGAGAGGTTCTTCCTGTGACAGAGCAGCCCTGCTGAAGTGTATTCAGACTAACGCTGGTCTAAATACTTTTGGATTTTGACACCCAGTTCCAATTTTCCAGTGTTAGCTGTCTCAGCTGTAGCTGACAGGTAGGCACATGTAGGAAGCCTGTGGCTATCACATGCTGTTGCACATACGGATTGCCACAGTCTCCTGCTGGTGGAAGAGTTAACGCAGCACTCATTTTGGTTGCTGGCTGACGTGAGCAGACGGTAGCCCAGAAGGTATGGAAAGTGGCTCTCGCCCTCGGGCAGAGCAGAAATGCGCAGCAAGTCTCCACGTGACTAGTGGAGGAGCTTCTTGGCTGGTGTACACCAGCACAGCAGCATTTTGTTCTCCAGAGTTTAAGGCCCATCATATTAAAAATACTCATTTCTGGTTATATGATAAATTGAAAGCCTTTTCCCTATACAAATATGTTTTCTGTCTGGTTCAGAGCAGTTAATATATAGAAAAAGTTATGTTAGGAAAAAAAGAAAAAAAAAAAAAAGGCTCGTCAGCTGTTTAAAGGTGTGACATCTATGAAAAAAAACAAGTCAGAGAAGTGTAAGTGATTAAAGCAGCCAAGTCAAACAAGATACAATTAAAGCCACTGCTTCCCCACCAGCTCCCCAAAACTTCCACGTAAGGCTTTATGAATCCTCAGGGACCAAGTTAGCCCTAATTGTATCTTGTTTGACTTGGCCAATTAAACGGTAAACTCTTTTCTGAATTGGCTCTGTCTGCAGATATCACACCTTTTTTGCTTCTGACTTCTTTTCTTCACTTTTTTGAAGCATATATGCTATATATTTTTATTAGCTCTTGGGAACATGTTTCCAAAAATGCCCTTTGGTTAATACTGATCACAGCTACATGAACAGGATTTTCAAATGTATGCAATTTCACTGGAAAAGTGGGAACTGTGACTGTGACCTGTGACACCCTTGCCTGTAGCCTCTTTAAACAGGGGACATTGATGGACTTTTCAGCATGATTTGGGAAAAGACCTGGAAAACCTCTTGCCTGAAGTCCACTTTCCCACCAGGCTGGGATTGAGCTGAATGCAAGGGAAGCAGGCTGGTGCCATATACATTTAGGACAGACAGAGCAGATACTTTTCAGAGGAGAAAAAGTCTGATACCTGAATAGAAGAAGAGAGGACCTCATTTCCTCTGAGATAAGGGAACAAGAGAGAGAGAAATGGCCTCTTTTCCCTATAAAATACTAAAAAATGAAAGGG
Organism: Aythya marila; assembly: GCF_965140915.1. NCBI lineage: Eukaryota > Metazoa > Chordata > Aves > Anseriformes > Anatidae > Aythya > Aythya marila. The sequence continues at coordinate 52,294,068 of NC_139043.1, forward strand.
GCATGAGGAATTTGTTACTGCTTTTGAATAATTAAACTCATCATTTGGAATTCATATACCTTTACAAATTGATAAAACATACACAATGTGTTTTTAGAGGACTAACTTGTTCTGTCCCTGCAGTAGGATTTTTTGGCTTGTTTTGATCTGTTTTAAAGTGGAGGAAATAGTCATTGTGGTTATGTGAATGTTTCAGAAAATGATCTGAATCTTCAGAAGCTCATATAGTGCTCAGTTTTACCACTAGCCACACTGTATTTGCATGAGGATTACACGCTGTGCAAAAGACCAGCCTCAAATACCCCCAAGTCAGGTGAGACCCTTAACTGTCTTAAACAAAATAATATACAAAGACAGAAGAACAAAATATCTTTCTCCTACTTTGGAGAGTAGGGAAATACGCAGTGACTAGAAAAGTCAATGGCAGAGGCATGCCAAGTCCCACAGCTGCGTCATATCACCACCATTCACTGCAATCCAGCCTACCTTGAGCAACAGGGTCAACACGTCCTGCTCTCAGGCAGGAGGAAAAAAGAAATGGGCATTCAGGGCTCTAACCACAGCTCTGCTCAAGACTCATCTCAAACAGCTTCTCAAACTTGTTTTCCTATAAGTGATATGGGGATAAGGCTTCCATACCTCAGTGAGGAGTGGCAGCTGATGTTGGCTGATAATGTTGGCTTGCCACCTTGAAAAAGCCAGGTGCCACACGTGCATACAGGATGCCAAAAACATAGCAATTTCACTCTCTCAGTACAAAGAAGAGCGTGTGCCTTTGTACAGGGGTGCAGCACCAGCACAGTCAGGCTCCTAGTGAATTATGAGTGATTAGGAAATGCTCTCTTTAGTACTGCTTTGCCTTCCATTTCTTAAAAATCAAACTGCTACTGATAAACTTGATTAAGAGCACATTTGGAAAATGTTTTGATTGCTGTTTGTTGAAGTTTCCTACACATTAAAATGCTAAAGAGTTTTTTTTTTTTTTTTAAATCACTCATGACAAGATGCCTAAGAAAGTATGCTAAGAAATGCAGAACAATAATAATACTCCCAGAGTGCCTGATGAGAGAGCTTTACCCACTTGTACAGGGGAATCACCAGATGGCACTGTAACACACAATTTTCCAAATTCTTTCTCTAACTAGGCGAGAACTGCTCAGTTAATGAAGAAACAATACCTTTTTGTTGTTATTGCCGATAAGTAGTTTTGAGGACGGTGGTGAGAGGGGGACTTGTGACAGCTGGTTGCTGCTCCTGATCTATCTTGACCTAAAAACTTGGGTTGACTCATGGATGGGAACTCATTACCTGCCTGGAGGTTGCTTGGGTATCTCTGGCTTATGTGTACAGTTGGAAAAAGAAGATAGATTAACAAGCAGTCTCTAAGTCATCTTTTTGTGTGTGTTTGTGTGTGTGTGTGAGAGAGAGATTTTGAAACCCTCTGTTAGCATAGAGTAGGCATATATACCTATGTACATATACACATCATTTGAGTTAAGCAAAACACAGAGCCTTCCCTAAGGTTACGGAGTGAGGCAGTGGCAGAGCAAGAAATGGAAGCCAGGAGAACTCTCTAATAAACAGCTGTAACAGAAGTACCTTATTCATGCATGAGTCACTAACACATACTTACTCTGATAACAAATAACTCATTCTTGGACAGATCCTCAGTTTTGATTTATCACAGTTTCAGTAAATATGGAAGAGCTGCCAAATTTGCCTATATAAATCCCGGTGATCTCATATATTTAAATCAGAAGTTTTGGAAAAATAAGACAAAAGGAGCTTTTTTTTTTTTTTTTTAGCTTATTAATACAGTGCTCTGGCAAAAGGTTGTGTTTTGAACTCTGCTGGAGGAGTGAGCATTTTAGAGGCCTGCATATGACAAGATATAATTAATATCAGGGAGGAATTAAAGGAGATTTAGAGAAAAAATATTGTACACATTTGGAGTTAAATAACAATTTGGCCTCATTAAAACAGGTTCCCACTTGTGACTAATTTTATTCTTGGTTACAAAGGCCATCGTTTGTCTGAGCAAAGATGAAAAAGTAGCTGTTAACACAGTGCAAATGAGAGTGAAATTGGAAGGGACATGTATGTTAATGAGCATCTGAGTGTCCTATAGTGCGCAAAAGCGAGCAGAAAAAAAAATTCCCCTGATATTGTTGAAAAGCTAATGATTATTTGGCATGGCAAGGAATGCCCTGAACCCCCAACCTTCTCTATATGAAGATATAGCTGTTTGCAGGATCAGGGTCTACCTTAGAGCACTTTGAGCATAATACTAATTTCTTGGGTTGCTATTAATAATTCATTTTCGATTTTGGAAATAATTTCATTTCCTTGCAGGGAAAGATCTGGCAAGGAGTGGCCATTAATTGTGCACTTAGAAGCTACCCTGGGTCTGTAAGCTCTGGTGCCTGTATATGGCAATGTACTTAGCTAAATCCCTGGATGTATATGCAAGCTGTTGACTCTTTCCCTCAATGCAGCCTGTGTCACTGAGCTCGTGAACACAGCAGAGAGAGACGGGCACATTGCATGCAGATTTATGCAGCGTGCACACTCGTCAAAGCCAGAGGGATCACATCATCCTAAAGCCTGAGCAGAATTTGGCCTAGCAGATTCACACTAAAACTGTATGGTGTTGTTTTGTGTACAAGACTCCAAAATGATTACTGCAACTCCCCATCGACTCAAGAAATCTCACTGAAAGCTCAAGCCTCGTGCTGCCAACAGCCCAAACATTTGGGCTTGAAAAAGGCCAGAGGAGCTCTGTCTCCCTGACAGCGACTTGAACAGTGAAAGACATGTCCCTTTTGAAAGAACAGCCCACGAACAGGAGGGCAGGAAAGTTTGCAGGTAGGACATCATTTGCTCGTCCCAGCAACAGATGGATTTGTTCAGCAAGCACTCAGAACTCTGCTATGTGTCCCCAGGTGCCACCTGCTGGCACCTGAGCTGGTCTGTGGGCAGGCCCGTGGGTGCCTTACACACCCAGATGAATGAGCTGAGCACTTCAAACACCTCTCTGCCCACAGTACAGAACAAAACCTCTCCATCGACTTGGAAAATGCCACAGAAAGTGTTCCTCAAATTGCTGGTAAAGTGTATCTGTGACAACCTGAATTTGCAATGGATCTCTTGTCTGTCTGCTGCCTGGGCCATGAGCAGAAATAGCTCTTGGACACACAGCCAACCTACAAAGCACCATTATCTCTAAAGCAATGGTTTTGCCTGGTTGTGGAAAAATCGAAATGGTAATGTCTCAATCCAAACTGCTTTATTGTTTTAAATGTTGCTGTGTTTATTTTACCCCTTCACATTCGTTATGCAAAGAAACACTGTGAGATAAACAAGAAGCATGAACAGTGGTGTGGAGTCTGCCAGAATTCCCAAATATTTCATATTTTGGCCCCCAGGATGAATTCAGTCTCCAGACCACCTAACTAGAGAATGAGCTGGACGTTGTAAATGTGTTTGGCCAAGAATACAAAAACTTTTTGAGCTAAATCATTTAGCACTGCTCTGCTAACAAAATTTCCTCAGCATTCTCCTGTTTTTTTATATCACACCTTGCCAGGGGGTGGTCTCGTGCTTGCACATCAGCCAGCAGCAGAAATCCTGTGGAAATACTGATGTGGTGATGCCTTTTGCAGCCGCATCTGCCAGATGTGGAGCCTGTAGAGATACCTCCTGGGTACAATGGGAGATAACTGGCAGGCTGTCACCCTGGCAAAGGGCTTGCAGATAGGGAGCCAGGCTCAGCAAGGGGTTTAACTAACACCACTTACAAGCCCTTGTGCAATGCAAAGACCTTTCTTTGAGCTTTATCAGCTATCACATGCAATTGTTGAGCAGATAAGCGTGGCACTGGGAACTGATCTACACAACAGGGCCCAGGCGACCTGGCCATGTGTTGTGACGTGCAGCTCAGCCATGCTAAGTATGAGATAATTGTCCAAAGGACCACATCTGTGGGGCATCTGTCTTACCACTGTGGCATTAAATACACTACCCTGCTGAGACAGATATTTTTCCCCCCTCTCTTTTTGTATTGTTTCTGATCAGTCTCTAATGCTGCCACCTCCTCTGTACTCTGTGCAGGTGTAGTTTGCCAGGCTGCTTCATCCTTTCCCTGGTGGGAAATAATTTTTTTCAGCAGAGCCAACAGCCTGGTCCCATGCCCATGAGTTTTTTTCACTTTTCTAATTCATTCCCCTCTCCCTCCTCCATCTAGTCTTAACAGGCCTGTTTTGGAAGAAGTTTCTTCTTTTTGTTTTTGTGTCAGACTTCTTGCACTGGCTAGGAAGAAATACTAGCCACATATTATGAATTTACTCCACATTTTCTGAATTTATGGTGTTTCTTCATATTTTCCCCAGATTTTTTTGTGTATGCCAAGGCAGTAGACTGCTAAAGTTGATATGCCTAAACACATGGGTTCATCTTTCTCCCATTCAACTGTCTGCCTGGACACACAGCTCCCCACATCAATAAAGGATTTAAAGTGATGCTGTCAGTCAAATGTTGATGACACGTCCTCACAGAAATTGTTTTACTGCGACCAAAGCTGTTGTACATGGTGCCCATTCACAGATGTCAGCATTCACAGATGTTCCGCTTCTGTCTCTGCATCACTGTGTGGTTGTTCATCCTTCCTGGCTGGAAAGTGAGAGGAAAAGCTGTGGTCGTGCTCCTGCATCAAGCTGCACGAGCACGGCATTTCAAGAGAGCAGAGAGAGACCCTGCGGCTCCATCCTGGGGAAGGAAAGCACAAAGATGAACCTCTCACATACTCACTGCTCTTAGCTCTGATTTACCAGCAGCTGACAAAGGAAGACAAGTCAGAGTAGAGGAGTTCAGTAGAAAATAAACTCTTTCATGTGAAGACATTCCTTTCTTCACTGTGAAAATAGTCACTGATACCTCCTCCTGTGGCAGACGGGGATGGCTGTACATCGCAGCAAAGCAGCACCATGCTAGTAGATCTACAAAAGACTTCAGAGAACCTGACCCGTACATCAGCAAGCCTGCAGCCTATAAACTAAACAAAGAGCTGGATGGAAAAGCAATATAAAGCCTTAAGGAAGAGAGGCAGTGTGATCAGAGGCCATGTTTCCTACCCATCCCGTCTCTGAGAAGCTGAAGCCCCCTCTGTTGCTTCTCATCCAAAGTATTGGAAATCACATCAGGTGTTCCTCTACGCATTAATTGTTGCCTTTCACCTTCGCTTTTTAAGGATAAAGATCTGCAGTGCAACTCCTCCTGTGTGCACCTTCACCACCATTGCACGTGCAGCAGCTGGAGAGCCCAGCAGGCTTCTTCCCCAGGCAACATGCAGCTCTAGCAGCTCCGCACCAATGTGCCTCTGTGCTAGCCCCCACCACGCCTTGGTTGTCCCTCCCCTCATGTATTCACACCTGAATGCACAGGCACAGCTGATGGACCTGATCAGAACAGAAAAAAAAAAGAAAGGTTTTGCTCCAGATTTGCTCTGAGATTCATCTTTCAATGGCTGTAGGATGGCAGCATGCAGAACACCAAGCAGAAGCACCTCCCAGGTGGGATGCACAACCCCACATCAACCTCGTGGGGAGGAGGAGGGCTTTCGGCTGTGATATTTTGTTCAGGAGTAATCCAATGTTGTTTTTGCTACTAACTTGTCCTAATGAAAGTTGGAGGTGGTTTGCCCTTCACGGCACTCCTTTCCAATGAAGTGGCAACATGTCTGACTCGGGTCCTTGTACGTGGCTTTCCCTGGGCCCCCTTGCCCCTACGTGTTACTGGTTTCCTGCTGATTTACAACAAAACTTTGACATTTGGTCTGCTCCTTAATAAGGGCCTGTGACATTGCCCAGGTATGAAAAAGGGGAATAAAATTATGTGGGTTAAAAATGATATAGCTCTTTGAAGGTGGAGACAGCAGAACAGAGCTTCAAAGTCCAGAGAGAAAACCGATACCCACAGAAGGCTCTTTGTTCAGCAGGCTCTGCTGGCATAAATCTCCCCGCTGCGGCTCTTTGTACCACCTCTAATTATTTGAAACTCATTTATCATTCGAACGTCAAGTAATTAGAACTGGTGTGAAGCAACAGAGAAGAAGAAGAAGGAAGGAGAGGAAAAAGGAAGGCAAGGAACAGATACTGCAAGCCATTCGTCTGGGTGATTTTGAGCAGGAAGACCTTGTTTAGTTAGCTCGATAAGGTGATTTGAACAATTCCTGAGGTTCAAGGAAAAGCACACCAGGTACCTTTATTGCTCATATTACAGGAGCATCCAAAACCCCTGGGCAGCAAAGAAGAGGTGAGCTGCTGGAGAATACAAACTCAGCAAAGAAGATCCAAACTATGCGTCAGAGCTGTGGTAACTCCTTGAAGTTCCCATTTGAAAACGTGCTGCTTGGGAGGGCTGCCTTCAATTCAGTATAGCATTACAGGTTTCTGGTGTCAGAGACCTAAAAAGGAGCATACGTGGTCTCACACACAGTAAATGCCAGCCTAATTGAGTTCCTGCACTGCAGCATGAGCAATGCAATGATCAGGCACTTTGTTCAAAATTTCCTGAAGGGCTCAAATCCTGCCCTGACTTACCCTTTTGCAAAACCACCAACTTCAAAAGGATTGCAGGAGTTAGCAGGGAAAGCAGAGTATTTCTTGCTGGGTGGTACATTATTGGTCTGGCCAGGAGCCAGTGCAAAAGTAACCCCATGTTGTTGTTCTTACTCAAACGTCCAAAAGTTCTTCTTCTATAGAATTACATAGGGAAATTCACTGCCCTCCACCTCCATTTCTTTTATTATTTCTCTGCAAAATTTTAATACAAAGTAAAGTTGGGCTGTTACTTTGTGTGTGGAATTACGTGCTGCCCTGGGGTAGAGCAGGACATGGGAAGACAACATGAATTTTTAGGGAAAAGGTGTGCCCCTCTAAGATGACATCTGCATCCAGACAGGTGGCTACAAGGACTGGGTAAGAGAAGGGCATCACTCTGTTTCGACCTATTAAAGTTCAATTAAAAGCAAAGGAAAGGGTGAGAGGGAAAATGCATTAAGATGGAGAAGAAAGTGTAAGAGGATTGGAAGCTGGCTAGGAAACGGGAAGCACATGAGGAGTGAATTTCCAGAGTTACACAAAGGGATCCCTGTTATCAAGGACAGAGGCCAACATGAGATAGCCACAGGTGCCCAAGACACCAGGTGAAGATTTAAAACAGCCCCTGGGAAGACAGAGAGGGAGGAGCAGCCCCACTTCTGCCAGCGGCAGCTGCTCCATGCTTCCACCGAGCTTGGCCCCACCACGGGGAGCTAAAACGCTGCTCTGGCCCAGCGGCAGGCCCTTATCTCAGCCCATCAGCCGACGGGCAGCATCCTGCCTTGTTGAGCAACACCACCTGGCGCCTGCAGAGACACTGCTCCCCTTTCTAAGCTGTAATTTGGGGAAGCAAGCGCTGCCTGGTATGACACCGCTAGCCTGGAAAGAGAAAAAATGCTCCATGTCTGCCTCTGAGGGACATGGGGGAGAATCAGGACAGAAGGCATGCTGATAGAGAAACGTGTTTTCAAATGGATGCCTGCTGGGACCACGAGCATCAGCCCAGGCCAGGGAAATGATGCTCAGATGCATGCAGCAAATAAGGGAGCAAACACCCTGCAGTGGAGGTCTGGGCTCATCACCATCCCCTTCCCTCCCTGTGCTAGTCTGGGATCTCGAGCCCTACAGATGAAGCACAGTGGTCTGCAGCTTTCCTCCCTTCCCTTTACCCCCATCCTCCACGCAGTGACCCCCTGTGCTAAAAATATCCCCACACAGCGCTTGGTACAATAGATAAGCCTGGCAGAGTGCTTGTGGGAGATGCTGTGGCTTCACATCTGCTTGTTAAAAATATCCCGTATTATTAAATAAAAAAAAAAAAAAAAGTTTCTTGTGACTAATTTCAACAGCAAACCATATGGTCTTTTTACTTCTCCTGCACTCATAATAATTAAATGGCTAATTTCCCCTCTTAAACTACCTTCGGCCCACAGAAAGAAACAAAGGAAATCACAGCTATTCAGCTACAAAACATCTTGTTAAAGCACAGCAAAGAGTTATGCAATTAACCCCACAAAAGCTGGAATTTCACAGTTATATCTAACACTCCGAGTTAACAAGAACAGGCTTTAAATTGAGCCTTTTTTTTGTTATTTCTGTTTGCAGGCACAGCAGTCACAGCTAAGGTCAGGTGTCAGACCAGATTTAAGCCATAAATGTCTGTTTCCATGTTTCTGTGAGCCGGAGTCAGCGCCGTATTGTGATTTAAATCAGCTGCTGGCTGCTTTGGAGGAGGCTTCCATGAAACCGACAGACAAAGAATATGATTGCTTTTGCGGCACAAATGCCTGCATCTCTCCCCATGTGTTGCGAACATTGCCACAAGAGCCCTCGATGCTGTCACACCGCCTGCACGACCGGCACGTTTTATAGCTTCATTCTGGGGCTCCTGCCCGCTGGCTGAGCTGCGGCCCCCGCTGCGTGCTTGCACCAGAAACCCATTTTGCAATTCCTGTCCGAATCCATAGGGCCATTGCCCAGGAATGGTGGGAGACAAGGGATTTTAGAGAGATCATTAAAGTACCTGAGGAGGTGCCTGAAGCACAGAAGCGATCCTCCATGCTACAGCCCTAGACCAAGTCAACCTCCAGTGAAGGAGATCACGCTGCAGAGCAATGCTTCTGGGTGATGCGTTGAGCATCGTGTCTTTTCACAGGGCATGCACAGTGGCCACAAAAGGCACAGCAGGGTGAGAGAGAGGCACTGCTGCTCAGTGATGCTCTCTGCAGTCAGGGCTCCAGACCCCAGAGCTGTCCCCTTAGCGCTGGGGATTCAAACCTGAGCCAAGGATCTCAGCACATGGTGTGCAAAGGACTCAGCAGCTGCCCCTAAGGTGGCAACTTTAGTGCAAAGCCCAAAGTTCTCATGTTCTTGTCCAGGTATCTTTCGTTCCCTCCCCATCCTGATGAAACACCCACAAGGTCTGCAGTGTGGGACCTGCTGGTGCAGCCTGGAGACCCCTGGGAGGGACAGGGTGGCTTTGTGACACTGCACAGGAACACATCCCCTGTGCCTTCCCTGCTGATGAGCTCTGCTGGAGGAACAGCAGCTGTTCCGTGGACAGGGATGCTGGTGGCACGGTACAGTGAACTGCAATGTGATGGCATTAAATGGGACAGAACGACTCAGTCTCTGAGCTCGACAGCTGAAGCGAGGGTGCCCATATACCTATTGTGTTCAAGTGCTCAGATTGGTACTTAGGAGACTGAAATGGGTATTTGGGTGCTTAAATGCCTGTCTGAAAATTAAAATTTAGAATGGGGTGCCTTCATTTAGACAATCAGGATTGAAAATTAGAGTGAGAGATTGCATGTCTGAGTATAATTTAAAGTGCAGGCTCATTATGGATATTTTTATTGTTTAAGAAAATCCTTCCTGACTGAAAATGGGGCAATGACCAGGACTGCAAAGACTGAGGGAAACTATGATGGCACTGGACAATTTTCTTGATAAGATGAGCCTCTAGATGACACTTTGCATAATAATATGACAGACTGAATATTTCCATGCAGCATTTTAATTTTCTGGCTTGGTAAAGCCTATTAGGCGTTGGTGCCAGGCAGCCCACAGACCAAAAGCTAACTAGGGACTTCCTAAAGTACCTGTCTTCCCGACAAGGTGGGTAGCCTTTGGCTGTCCCATACATTCGATCAGCAGAAAGAAAATAATGAGCAGAGAGAAGAAATAAGTGAAGGAAGGCTGACCATAGAACAACAGAGAGAAAGAGGGGAGCCACAGCCTGGGAGCTGGACGTGGGGGCTGTGGTGAAGGGGAGGCATCATGCACAAAAGAAGGGCTACAAGACAGGACATGAAGAAATTGGGACAGGCAAACAAAGTACCAGCAGCATCTGAGGAGAGAAAGATTGGTGTCAAAAATAAGAGTGGGAATAGGGAAAAAAAAAGGGTAGTAGAGATGGGGAGGATGGAGCAGAGGACACAAATGCCACTTGGGAGGAATGAGAAGCTAATTATTATCTCATAAATTTGCAGCAATATAAAACACCAGGATATCAGTCAGGAGGAATGCTCCAAATATTTTCCCAAGCAACAGCCTTCAAAGACAAGACAGAAGAAAGAAGAGGGGAGAGCAGACAACATGACTGTGTGTTTCAAGTTGGTTTCTTATATTTCAGACAGTTTATTTATGTATCCAGCATTACATAAAAAAGTAATAGATGAACATCTTTTGATTGTGCCACGAGGTACACTTGCCACTGATTAAAGAGCTGACTTTAGAAGGAGATGTTCAAACAGAAAATAGCTGACTTAGATTTCTTACATTACACTATTTATCTATGTCTGTTTAAGAAAACAAATACACACATCCACTGGAATTTTCTTGACCATTTATCAGCATTTCTGCCTGTGATGTGGATCTAAATACTTAATTTTTTTTTTCTGTGCTTTCTGTATTTATGTTCCAGCTGGGAAGTGACCGAGAACATAAGCATTATCACTAAATACTGCAACGTTCCAGTCACTTGTGCCAGCACAGTTGGGTTTTGTATTTTGTTTTTGTTCGTTTTGTCTTTTAAACTCATTTTCTGAATGACTTGTTGGCTTTTAGTGGAAACAACTAATTCCATTGAAATTGGGTGTTGTGAAGGTTTTGCATGAAGGTGCATGACAGTCACGTCCAGTAGAACTGCAAGTGTGGAGAATGTGCAAAATATTTGAAATAGGCAAGGAGCAGAACAAATACTGAGGAACCTTTTACTTCCTTTGCTAATTGCATTTTGTTGCTACATTTGCCTAGCATAAGAGAACTTAGTTTAATACTACAACTCAAGACAGTGGTCAGAGAGATGCTGAGGTGGTATTGCTTACAAACAACCTCTGACACAGAGAGACAACTGGCCTGAGCACAAAGGGAATTTTTCAGATTTTCTTCACTGCTGAGGTGTCCATGTTTCTGCTGTGGCTCTTAGGAATACCCCACTTAGAAACCAGTGCTTCAGAGTCACATAACGATACCAGAAACACTTGACTTTAGGAGTGGAGTGTGAAGAATAGAAGAATTTGTAAATGTGTACATCCACAAGATAGTGGAAATGCAGCTCCTTACTGTTGCTCAGAGATGCTAACAAAAAATTGCTGGGTGCAAATGGATCTCCAGTTGTAGCCCACTCCTCCTCCACGAGCTAATGTAGAGCCAGCATTACCTTCACAAAACATTTTCACTGTCCTTTAGGGATACCTACTTCTGTTTTGGAAAAAGAAATCACAGTTGCTTGGAACCTAGAACACAGCAAAGTCATAGCAACAGAACAAATTAATCTAATTTACCAATAGGATTGGTCATATTTTAAAGGTGAAAATCAGTTTACAATTTCCATCTGTCCCCATGGAAGTCAAAATATATTTTGACTTTCACATCTATGTCTGACAATCACAATCCATAATACAATGGTAATATAATTTTCCTGCCCTATAACAAAAAGGTACCCAGAAACACAGGCATGTGTTTATCAGCTCCCTCTCCCACCTAGCCAAATGTCGACATTTAAAGTTAAATACTCCTGTCAGGAACTACGATAAACAGGCCATACAGCACCTAAATGCATTTGCTCTTTAAAATGTGATTTTAGGCTCCCAGTTGCAGGTTCTGAAACTGCAAAACTGTGAACACGTTACTGTTGTAACTTAGCACATTCAGCTTCTTCTCCAAGGGTCAGCATCTGATTTCTGTGCAGAAAGTGAGGCAAGGGGCTTCAGATCCTTTTCAGATCCTTTCTTCTAAACTGATCCCTGTTTTAGAGCAAATGGAAGCCCTGGCTGAAAAGATACCTGCAGCCATTCCTAGCATCAAAAGAGAGTTACTTGGATGGAGAAACAGGTACTGAGCATTACCCTGGCAAGAACTTACCGTTTTGCATGAAATAGCAAGCAATCCTTACCTCTTTGCATGAAACAGCAAGACTAAATGAGATCTTAGTGAAAGACATTACTCAGCCATTTCCCACTGAACTCTAGTGTAAAAAAGTGCCAGCAGGAAATCCTGAAATTCCCAAGCTGAATTTTTCTTATCAACTGAAGGCTAACAATTTTAGTTTTATATTGATTGTCGCTTGCATTCTGAGGTCCTTGAATGAAGGGCATTTTATAAATGTAAATTTGATGGATGGACTGATACATTTATATTCATGAGAACATAGCCGGAGCTAAGCAGGTTAGTGTTGGTTTACACTCCAATTTTGTCAATAATAATCAGGAAAAGGAGGGATTAATGGCTCACCCTCATAATCTAATCATATCAGTGCTATCCACTAACCTGGGCAATGCAAAAACATATCTGTTATGTCAGCTTGCATAAGCAATGATTTTCCAAATCCACAGTTAACATTTAGATGATGTTGCCTATGTGTTGGCACCCGTGTTTCATCTACCATTTGCTGCAGGAACACTTTTATGTGTAGCAATGTGCAAACAATTCAGGGTTAATATCACAGAGGGGATAAACTATGAACATGAACAAAAGAAGGATAAGTTTACACAACTGAGCCACGGGTGGACAACAGATGTTCATGCCACAGAGAGAAATAAATTTGGAAAAGAGCTTGTAATGCAGATGGGTTCAAGTTAATTTGCCTAGGAAAGGCTTGTAGAAATGAGCATTCATGCAACCAGCAAAGCTCTACAGTAAGTATGGTAACACCCCACAGGGGCAAAATCCACAGTAAGAGATTTCCATATTGCACAGCTACTCTGGTGGTCCACTAATCACACTTGCCTTAGAAGCACTGACAAATCCCATGCATTGATATTTTATCACCCAGGCTCTCAAACCTTGTCTGGTGTCTGGAGCAGAAGCTGCAAATGCAATGGTAACACTGGCAGCTGCTGGCACTGGTCAACATTACATGGTGGTGGCAGTGGCACAACATCAGGAGGTTTCTCAAGCAGTATTATCCCAGCAGTCTACCTCCAGACTATCTATTTTCCTTAGTGCAAGTGTTCATAGGGTTGGTTTCTTTTTTTCCTTTTTCTTTTTTTTTTTTTTTTTTTTTTTTTTCTTTTTCCATTTTTATACTTTAATTGAACTAGCATTTAACCTAACTTCCCCTGAAGTTGTTGGGTAGAAGACAGGTCTTTTGGCTCTGGCTGGAGATAATACTTTGACCACTGTGGAGAGGAAGTGTGCGTTGAGCCTGACATCTGTCTGAGCTTGTAGCCCTCTGTTTGTCTTAGCCAGGAAATACAGCCCAATTTCTATGCTGTTGTGGTCTAACTGACAAGCTGATTTCTCAAGCCCCTCGTAAGTCTTGATGCTAACATCCTTCTTTCTTGGAGACCTTTCTTACAAATATATGTGATATTGCAATTCTGAGGCTGGTGCTGTAAAACAATAGTGGTTCTTTTTCTGATCTTTTTGTCCCTTTTTTTTAAAACAACGACAGCAACAGAAATGTGGGCCACAGCATGCATTGCTGCTGCTACTCCTTTTACTGACACAGAAACCAGAAAATGTCTGGAGTTAAATGGCACCATACTCAAAATCTGACCACCCAGATGACCTCAGGCCTCTGAGAACCACTGCCATCCATACATCGAGAGAGGAATTAATGAAGTAGTAGGAAACAAATGCATGTGTACATCATATTGTATTGTATTACATTAGTGCACAAATTGCCCGAGTGACCTCACTGAGCACTCGTGTGATGAGAACACCCTTGTGAAGTTACAGCTGTTTTGAACTATTAAGTGTTCATAAGCCAGACATGATTTTCCTGCAATGCTGCTGTTAAATGAGCAGCTATGTATTGCATTAACATTCCCAGATGCCCTCCCTCAGCTTAAGAAGCCTGGGGGTAAAAAGACAGGAAGGCTCTGGGATGCACTTCTGTGTCTGAGAACGATGGCGCAAATCACCCTAATTGTTTGTTAGATGAACAATGATCACTAATTAACGTTGTTAAAATGTCATCAATGATCACTAATTAACATTGTTAAAATTTGTTAACAAAGGAAATTTAACAATATCTTAATTAGGAAGGATTTCTAATTTGCGATATAGAGCACATTAGACAAACAAGGCACAACTCTCCCTTTGTTTTTCAGCTCTGCAGCAGGAGAGATTACACGATATGACACAACGCCGTCTGCATTCGCCGTTTATCATTCTACGTCCTCTACGCAACTCTGCTGTATAATTACAGCTGGGGCTAATTTTACCTGTGTTATTGTTTGCCCTGTAATTTAGAGAGAATGGGCCGTGTTGACGCTACGTGATGCAGTCTGGGGCAATCAGCTGGCTCTTTGCCACAGGACTACCATTCACATGCTCCTGCAATGAAGCGTGTGCATTGCGAAATAAAAAGAACCTTTCAGTGTTTTAATTTACTTAATGATATGGTGCAAGAGTAGCAGCTTTCTTCGGGTTTTCTTTTTCTAAGTGTAATTTATCAGCGGCTAACCTTTCAGGACTGTGTTCTGCTTCAAAGCTGCTGCACATTGTTGGGAAAAGTCCCCTTCTATTATCTGTTACTTAATTATTAAAAAGCTTCTACTCTGTTTTCATAAATTATCTATGTATCAGCGAGGTTGGCATATGAGGAAAAAAGACATGCATGCACACATGCATACAGGCTTGGGGAGATTACAAAGTTAATTGTTCCTGATAGAAAATTAATAGCAATAATAAGAAGAAAACCTGAAGAGATTTCATACAATGCTGGAGTCAGACACCAAAAAGATTTTGAGAACTTTCATAGCAAATTATCTTTAAACGTAGCAGAGTGAAATTGGGACACTTGTCTATGTTACGCTCTGCCTAGCAGAATGTTCCAAGAGACTGACGCTGGCCTCGAAGGGAACGCAGTTATCACGTAATGCCCAAACGTACATCTAGGAGACTCCCAATAGCCCATCAGAGGGAACTTTTTTGCCTATTTGTTTCAGTGGAACTGACATACAAACCCTGCTTATAAGGGAATATAGCCTGGTGGTTAAGGCTCTGCTCATTTTCATATGTAGGAATAAAAGATTTCCTGCTTCAGCACAAACTTGCCAGTCTGGTCTGAGCTCTAATTCCATATGTTGTGTGGCAATCATCTGCTTGGGGTGATGGATCACCTTTCCTTTTCTCCATTTTTTTTGTGTTCCTGTGTGTTTTCATCCTCTAGAACCCTTCTTTCTAAGGACTGGAAAGATTGGGGTTTAGGTTTGCATGAAAATGGTCTTTTGGCTCCTGCCTTCTCTCCAAACATACTCAGATCCTCTTCTTCCCAAAAGCAACCCAACAAGAGCAAGAGATGCAACTTTTCTTAAAAGCCACTTCTCACATTCAGATTGACCTGGAAGGCTGGGAAAAAGTTTTTTTTTATTTATTTATTTATTTATTTATTTATTTATTTATTTATTTCCTTGCAGATCCTTCTGCATTCACCCTGGTGTTCATCTTCAGATGCAGGATGTGCCACTGATGCTGGGGGTCACATGAGATATTTTGGGGAGGATAAGGCTCCTTCAGCCCCTCTGCAAACACATGCAGATGTGAGGGTGTCTTGCTTCTTGTGCCAGCAAATGCTTTTACACTCAAAATGTGATAACTCCTTTCTCCTGAGATAAGCTTACAGCCTGATGGTTGGAGCACCTTTGTGGAAAATTACAAATTTCCCCCAGACACAAGGGAAGTCAAACTTTGGACACTCCCCTTTGCTTTCCTTGCAGGTGTCTGGAGTTGCTTAGAAGGCTTCCTGTCCCATGATTTGTTTTCAGGTTCTGTTTTAGGCAGAGGGAAAAAAAAAAAAAAAAGGAAGAAAAGAAAAAAAAAGTTAAAATATGATTCACTGCTATTTTTCTCTCTTAATTCCCTGCTTGCTTAGGGAATAAAACCATCAAAAGTAATTATTCTCAAGATCTTGTCTTGTCTTCCAAAAGCATTATTTGAAATCCAGTAACGTGCATTTTCTTAGGAATGGCATTGTTTGGATTAAGTTATGTAGAGATGCTTTGTCCCTTTTTTCTATGCTTATTGCACTCTTATGAAGTGCATTTCCTTAGTGCAGTGCTTCATGAAGCCATTCTGGTATTTGTTCTCAGTTAGGTTTTCTAAAAAAGACCCTGCCTTTTTTGACCATTGCTAAAGTTGTTAAAGCCTGATGCACTTTTTTTCTGGAAATTTCATTTATTCAGACTTGGTTGACCATTTAAGTACTGAAAACAGTATGTATCGGTGCCTTAACTGGGCCTCAGATTTTTTATTTTCCTAAAGAATATAATTGCAAGCTCTGTTCGTGAATTATCCTGTTTGCCAGCTCATCCTTTTCTGCTTCAGATATCACAATTACATTCTGAAGTTCATCTGAAATGCTATTCCAACATTTTAAGCTTGCTGTAATTAAAACAGACCTTTACAAATGAAACCACGTGTGTATTGTTTTTAACTCCTATCAGGTTCACCACCCACTAGTGTTTATCTTAGAACACTCTACCTGGTTTCTAAAGCTCTCCTCTAACTCCTTGTATTTTGCTGTGTGACTTTCCATTTACTTCTGCCTCCTTCACGTGCCGCTCATTGTGTTCAGCAGCTGGGACTGTCACCTCTCTTGTATACATGACGGATATGCTAATTTCTCCAATTTAACGTGCTGTTTTTATTTAAATAGACTCTAAGATCCTCCTTTTCCTCACTAGAGTTTTGACATTATATATATATATATATATTATTTATTTATTTATTTATTTTTCTTCCCAAATGGGAGGTGTGTTGGGTGTTAAGCATTCAGGAGAAAGTCCTTCTTTGCCCTTGTGCCTTTGATCCTGTTCCACCAGTCTGTTCATACCTAGCCTCCCTTGGCTACAGATATCAAAACCAACAGGGGAAAGATGCTTTGACAAAATACTCCCTCTCTGCTCCTCCAGCTATCCTGTTACCTGTGCCTTGAGCTTGTCATAGAAATGAAGGGAAAATTTAGAAAAAATGGAAACAGTTATTTTGTATGAAAAAATATAATGTATGAAATATATGATCAGTATAATCTTTGAAAGGATATTTGAAAGTGTTTTGAAATTAGACTTTTCCTGCTGCACTTTGAATATATATATATGTATATAATTAATATGTCAAATTGAGTTACTTTTTTCCAAAATATTTTATATAAAGTCATTCAAATTCCTGTACATCATAGATGAAGCTTAGTGTTGGCCCTTAATCTGATGCTACATTAACTACAACACACAAACGTACACAGAGATATCTATGAATGTCATGCTGATTTTCCAGAATTCTTCTGTAGAAACTGGATGGGTTTACAGTAGTTGCATGATTAACTTTCTGCAATATAGCCTTGCTTTTGGTTTACAGATGAACCATTCTATATCCAGGATATTACTTTCCCTTGAATTTAGTGACCAAAAATACATCTAAAGTACCTAAGTGCACAAAGCAGCAGTCTCTGAGAGTAGGCATCCTTGGTCTGTTCAGAGGTAAAGAACTGATGCACTACATACACGTACCAAGCACTGTTTTATACACCATAACCAAAAGTACATAAGACAGTTCAGATTCTTAAGGAAATAGGTAAATATATAGAGAGATAAGTTAATTTAACAAGTAAGTACTGTAGCTTTCAGTTTTCTCTGCCCCTGTCCAAACAGGGAGGGAAATGGGAAAACCACAAGGGATCTTTTTTTCTTCCCATATTGCCAATGTTTCCAGGAATTTCAAATACTTACAATCTACCAGGAAGAGGTAGGTGAGAGCTCTGGGTAAAGGTGGGTTGTACTCAGTAGGGATACGATTAGCATACAACAGTCCTTCTTCAGTGCCAACGTACATCTTCTTAACAGAACTCCACAGCAGCAAAATCATCATTAACAAACTTACTTCAAGAGAAAAAAAATGGGAATATATTTCAGCCCCTTTCACCAAACACTGAAATACCCCAAAGCATACTTATATGCATAGATACATATTGAAATAAAAGATAGCATAAAGACAAAGGTTAATTATGAGATGATGAAACTACATAGAAAAAATAAAATAGTAATAATATACCTGAAAAAAAATGGTTCATGCACAAGTTGCAGACAGGTGAGAAAGATACTACTCAAAATAATGGGAGGTGGTGTAGGTTGTAAATGATGGATCATCAGGGTCATCATCAGGCACAGGAACAGGGAGGCAAAAGGGATTTTGGTGCAACAGGCTGAATTCCGCTTGAAACAGGAAAAGAAGCAGTGAAAGCCAATGGATTCTTTAAAAAACAATCACATGAAATTAGTGACTTCATTTGCTTTTTTGTTTATACGTTTCTTGATGAACTGCAACAACCTTTAGTAATCTTTGTTTTCAAGCTTCAGTTCATGTTCAGGTCTATTTCTAACACAAACGGAATTAGTTATATTCCTTCTTTAGCTATTTAGAAAGATTTTTAACTGTTAACTGTCATTCCACATTTTTATCACCCTCTCTCTTTTCTTCCTCAGCTCTCCTTCAGCGCGTTCAGCTCCCAGTAATTCTCTTGAATACCTGTCTCTTCTGTTTTATCAGATGCAGCTCTCCATCAAAGCCTTGCTGTTTGAGCTACAACATCATCTTTTTCCTCAGACGCTTTGGAGCTGCGAGAGTACCCCTTCCATACTGCTTTCCAAACACCATTAATTGTCTTGGTAGTTACCAAGTCCCACGCAGCAAGAATGTTTTCCAAGACGTGTCAGATGTTGAAACGCTTCCAAAACTCACTCAACCTGTGACTTATTAGCTTTGCCCATCACTCCAAGTAATCACATCAACGTTTGTCATAAATAAAACATTTTAGAGTTAGCAATTGCTCTTTGGGCACGTGGTTGAGGTCGTGGTGGAGAAAAAGCAACTTGAATGTTCAGGTGCACATCAGCTGGGTGAGATGGATAGGCTCTCACTTATTTAAGTGTGTTACTAAGGATGGGCAAAGCTTTTAAATGCCAGCTTACTTGCAGGACAATACTCTTCAACTTCATGGCTAAAGCTGTTCGCTAACCAGTTTTGGTAACACTGGAAATCTCCTGTGCCTTTTTGTTTGAAAGCTAGCGAGCACATGGCCTTCAAACCCTTGGGTTTTGCGAGTATCTGCAACATCACCCCGCATCAGCTGGGCTGTGTTTTGCAGCCTTGAATCCTGGTGGCTACTTTTCCCTTGAAGAAATAAAGGTTCTCGGTGATGTATGTTTCCCAGGGTTCTCCTTTGGCTGCATTGACTAGCTGCTGCTGTGTGTAGCAGTGTTGTATAAATTTTCAATGATTTCTGCCAAATAGTACCAGAATACAGTGGGACACAGCTCTGATTCCTATCCTCCCTCTTCACTGAGCACATTTTTTGATCAACACCTCTTCACATGACCAGTTATCTTCACAGATAAACCACTTGTGTTTTGTGCTGTTTTTAGTGATTCTGTATTTCTGTTTATTGATCTTGGAATAGATTTATCCACTTATACACCCAACCAAGAGCTGAATCAGATTCACCATTTGCCCATGTTCATAGTATTCTCATCTTTGTTTCTAAGGATAATAGTTTTCTTGGACTTTTTAGGTATATAAAAGCAGCCGAAACACACTTTTTCAGTGCCACTGGACTTTTAGGGCTATTGTATACTGAAAGACCATGAAGGAAAAGAAATCTCCTAGACTACACAAGCACACGATTTGAACACCTTCAGCCCTGACAAATTCACATTTTACCCACCATCCATCTTGTACTGCAGCCAAAGTGCTTCGTGTAAACTGACATGCTATTGCAATTGTTTGCATTTTCTGTTTTGTTCATTATTTGGTTGTTTTTCTCCTAAACCACTTCTAAATCCTAGTCAATGCTCGTGAATTTGGTAACAGGGTGGGAAGGGAAAGGAGCTTAAAAAGTAAGTTGTGTAGGTGTGAAAACAGCAATGTGGAGGCTTTTCTTTTGGAGGGACTTCTTTAAGAGCTGCAGAGATGTGAGTGAGGCGCTGGGTTTACTCAGCATGCAGCTCCTGTGTGCTGTTAGGATGGGTTGCAGAATGTACAGGTTAAATTAAGGGACAAAGAGCAGAGGGTACAAGAGGAAAGGTTACTGCCTCATTTCCCTGGCCAGATGGAATGGCCCAGTTGAGTGCTGTGATCAAGCTGATGGTTGCATTTCCAGAATGGCATTGCCAGGAGAACGCAGTAATTTTGCTATGGCACACTGCAAAACCCTAAACTGAGGCTGGGGAACTGGCACATTATATTGCAGTGTACTGCTGGCCAGGGTCACTTGGCTGACAGAGAACCCCCTTAATCCCATGGTCTTGTGTCACAACCCTGTAAAACTAAACCCCAAATAGCGCCTTTTCCTGTGCCAAGTCTTCTCCCCAAGCCAATCAAGAAATAAACCTAACAGCAAGCTTGTGTGAAGAGGTCATCTTGTCTACTTGATTCTGATCTCTATAAATCAACTCAAGTTTGACTTCTTAGCAGAATATGGAAGTGAACCTTGGAAGATTACTATTGATGCTAAAAAAAAAAAAAAAAAAAAAAAAAAAAAAAAAAAAAAAAACTGAATTCTTAGAGACCTTCCCAGACTCTTCCAAAATAACCATTTTCTGATGATTCAGCAACCTGTCCACAGGGGACAATTTATAGGTGTTCTTTTGAAAAAAAAAAACAAAAAAAACAAAAAAAAAACAAGGCAGAGTCACAGAAGAAATACTACTTAGAAAAATAATATATGTCTCTTGCATTTTACATGTTGAAAAAGGTTTGACTGTAAATTCCATTTTTGACATTCATCCCAGAGCCACTTTAAAGGCAACCCACAGATTCAACAGGGAGACAGTAAACACTAAATCATAATTACCTCATAAAAGGGGAGCCTGTTTCTCTGAATGCCTGAGATCCGATTTTGCTTTGCAAAAATAACATAAATCTATTGTTCTACCCGGTTTTATTTAAGGCCAATTAGTGCTTGTATTAAAAAGAAAAAGAAAGAAAAACAGAAACAACACCTTCCAAACTTTACTGTCATTTGTCTAGATATGAAACACTGATTCTCTGCTCTCATTAAGGAGCTGTTCATTAGAGGACAGCATGTTCCATGAGAGCTGAGGTCTTACATTAACAGTGAACTATGGAAAATCTCTCCCATTTGGCAGCCCACATTAACATTTCTTCAGCAAAGGGATTTCTTTTTAATGTGATCTAGTGCTGCATGCGTTACTGTACGGAAGAAAAAATATTTTTCAACACAATCTTGACTTGGTTTTAATATCCCACTGGGTGACATCTGACACTGTACTGAGAGAATAACACCTCTCTGGGTAATCTTTCCAACAGAGCCTGAAAATGAGCAGTCTGTGCCATTAATATGGCCAATGTAATTAGCAGAGCAGTATGACTGATCTTTTTTTTTTTTTTTTTTTTTTTTTAATCAACATTTCCTAAAGCTATTTCTCCAACTGAAGTGACTCTAGCCTGTGGAGCCAGGGAAAGCTAAACTTGAGTGTGCACGAATAGGTCGCAGTTTTGAAGCACAGGTAGGGAGATCAAAGATAATGCAGCTGCCTGCCTTGGACATGATTTCTGAATAAAGCTCATTATCCCGTTACCAAGAATTTGAAACAATTGTTTCTAGGTGAAATCAGGTGAAATTAGTCATACCACAATAATGTTTCAAGGCAAAAAGGCAAAGAAGCTTGCTCGCTCTTTCTTTCCTTCCTTCCTTCCTTCCTTCCTTCCTTCCTTCCTTCCTTCCTTCCTTCCTTCCTTCCTTCCTTCCTTCCTTCATTTCTTTTTAATTAAGAAAAAACTAAAAAGAGATTGACTGGGGGAAGAGCATTCATGCTGTATGTTCAGTGTTCAAATATGCTGGGAATACATTTTTGACTAGTTTTGACATAATTTTCGCACCTCTCTTATTCTTCTTCTGTAGGAAGGGCTCCTCTCCTTGCAGGTGAGCATGCAGCCAGAGGGACAAGTCACAGCTTTATCTCATCCCCCTGTAGAAGTCACCAGGAACACCTTTGGGAAGGGCTGATACCCACCAACATATGGTACCACTGCAAAGCAGGCAGATGGCCTGAGTTCCTGAGAAGGGTTTGCCAAGTGGCAGAGCCAGTACTAGTGCAGCATCCCCAGAGGGTGGCAGACACCTGGGACCCCAGTGGTGTGCCAGGAAACGGGACAGAGGCAGGCAGGGCAATGACTGCAGCATTTGCATGGACTCAGTTGCCCTTCCGAGGCAGGGCTGTGCTGGGGAGGGGAATTGTTGAGGAAGATGATGGCTGTTGGCCCAAGGAAAGCTGGACCTGGCTAGTGCCTGTTCACACCTCCTAGGAGAATAAAGAACTGGCTGCTGCACATCCTGGGATGCTGAAACCACACTGGCTCTCTGCTAAGAACATAGTCCCATTCCTTTACAAAACCCAGATGTGGTGGTGGTGGTGGTAGGGATCCTCTCCTTCAAATAATACCCAAGCCCCTGGGATTTACAATGACCTTCCACGTGCAGCATGGTTGATTCAAAACTACCAGGTCTGTATTCAGAAGTACTAAGGCACAAATTTCTTTTTGAAACATAGCTTACAAAAGATAATGAACTCATCCGAATGAATGCAAATGTCTTGACTCAAAAGTAGCCTATCACTGCAAAAGACACAGGTGCTAAGAAAAACCTGATAAACAGCTGATACATTACTCATAGTTACTATATATTTCAGCTGGCAGAAGTGATCATAAATACATTCTGCTCTGCGCATACCTAGGGCAGAGAGGCAAAAGGGGCAACATCATTAGGACTCTGCTGATCATTAGGTCTTAGCACTGTTCTCCAGCAGTATTATTGCAAGACATCTGATCTAGTTGAACTGAATAGCCCTGGGGATAATAAAAGCTCAGAAAAGGAAAACATCAGTGGTTGAAAACAGTTGCATACAAGATGTATTTAAAAAGTAGGTGGATTTGGCACTGGCATAATAATAAGGAAGTTTCAGTGTACCATTGAGAACAAATAGACAGCAATGAACAAGCCCTTGGCTCTTTGGGGTTAAGGGCCTTATGACAGCAAGGTCTGATGGGTCCAGGGTGGGATCAGCAGGAATGAGGTCCTGAGGTATGATGGACTAATCCCAGATGCAAAGTCAAGGGAGATGTTTCCTCTGAATTCCCACTAGTGGGTGGATTTGGATCTAATTCTGGTTCTACTTTTGATTTGGTAGGGAAATCCATTCAACCACTCTGTAAAATTAGTGTTATTCTTGTCGCATGCAACCTTTAGATGAGCTTTAATGGACTTCCTCATATGTCATCAAGTTCTTCATCTCATGAAGACAGACTGCACAGACTTTAATCTCCAATCTTTTGCTATGCAAGGTGTGGTTTCTATGCAGTTCTGGATGAAGAGTACAGAAGAAAAAACATCTGTCTGCTTTGATCCTTGATTATTGCAACTCTTGGGCCGGGCTGGTTTCCCAGAAAACAAGAGTATTACAATTAGGCTGAAATTAACTTTTCTATCTGTCAAAAACAAATAATAATTTAAAAGTCTGTGCAAAGTTTAATTACCTTAATTCAACAATGGTGCAATAAAGCAAGTTATGTTTGAGCCATACAAAACACCATATTCCTATTTTTCCTCCTTTAACTCTCCTCAAAAGAGTGCAGCAGGGAGGGAAAACTCTTATCGTTTTCTTCAGGACCATTATAAATCTTTATCAGCTAACGTTTTAATGTTTATCAGTTAATTATAGATCTTTATCCATCTAATCTTTAAAAAATAAGCATTCCAACTGCAGAAAGTATTATCACATATTCAAACTACTGAGCATTAATATGTAAAATTCCCTAAAAATATTTATTTTTAACATTTTAATTAAAAAAAAAAAAGTATATTAGCAAACATCATCAACATCATATCTGCTTACATGATGGCATCACGCTGTGATTAAAGTCCTTGATTTGAAACAGCCAAGGGACTGGCAGCAGCCTTACAGCTGGCTGTCATCCTGGGACTGAAGGCATTCATGGGGGGGGAAGGCGAGGAGAAGGAAGGGTGAAGAGTGGAGGAAGTACACATCTTTGAAGAAAGAAAACAACGTCATCAAGTAAAATTAAAAAGACTGTGCAAATACGTACTCAGCATTGGAGGAAGAAAATATGTTTTCCTGAATTCATGCATTGGAGATGTGACTGAACAGTGAGTAATGACTTAATGAGCCTAAGCAGAAAAAGTTCCAGACTTCTAAAAAAATATTATTCCTACCAAATATGAATAATTGAAGTTGACCTGCCCTGGTCACTGAGATACAGGTGAGAAGAAACCCAGGCTGCCCACATCCACGTACACATTAGTTTCCTTCAGAAGGCCCTGCACAGGAGAAAATGTTGTCAACATGTTAGCTGATGGGCAGGTATCTGCCTACGTATAGAGAGAGCAGTCTTTATTTTTTAACATGAAAAAGCAGATAAAGGTCATCGGATTATATGCCAATTCAGGGTGAAAGGAATCCAGAAGACCTCAAGACTAAGCACATGCTCAGGCAGGGCCAGCTGTGGGATCAGACCAGGCACTGCCTCCTCCATCCTCCACCTGCCCCTGCAGGACCATCTGGGGGGAAGTATGTTGCCCACCACAGATGATAACACAGGAATCAGCTTAAAGGCCTGTAAATAACGTCTCAGTAGCATTTATTTGGAGGACTCACGTGGTGTGGTTACTGAAGTTTAATCAAAGCACTAGCTAATTATTTCACTGCTGACCACAGCATAAGCCTCCTGTAATCCTTATCCATTGAAATTGAGCATCTTAAGAACTAGAAGAAGACGCAACCCCCAGTGGTATATCCCTGCTCTCTCTGATAGATTTTTACAGAATTGTACTTACTTCAAGTTTAAATTATTTCAGGCAATTAAGTTCCATGAGTTGTCTTTCAATGGTAAGTTCTCCCAGAATTAAATTGATTTTTCTATCACTTCAGTTGCTAGAGGTCATAATCGGGATTGATAACCGTTCTGCTAGACACTGCACAACTTCCAAGAGTTATCCTGTCTGGAGATCTCTGCAATCCACACTTTTATTTATTTTATCTAATGTAAACAGCCATGCTAGTGACCATGAAGTGAGTGCCGGGTACTGAGCAGGTTTGTTGCAAAGCCAGCATGCCACATTGCTTGATTCAGCAGTGTGATGAACACCAGGAGCATCTTCATTTGCTGAGGGAGGACCCCTCTGTACTAATACAGGGCAAAAGAATCACAAGCTGCTGGAGTACAACATACCGATGTAATTAGCTCGCTTGTAGGTGGCCCCTTGATTTCACTAATTGCTGCCAGTGATACCCTCTGGCAGCTCCCCCAGAAGGCAGCAGCCACCAAGGCAAATCCCCGGGCCCTGTCCCTGCTGGCCCCAGCCAAGTGGCAGCATCCTGCCCTCCCACTCCTCTGTGGGACTGGCAGAGCCAGCGCAACCCCACTATCCCCACAGCCCCTGCATCCCCTCCCAGCCATGCTGGTCCAGCAGGCATCCTTCCCCAGCTCCTTCCCCTTCCCCGGGCGAGGCTGACAGCCCAGGCACGCTGCCAGCAGCCCAGGCACGGTTACGGTCACACATGCTGGAAATTGAGAGAAAGCGTGTGGGATTTATTTTATTCTGGGAGGTGGGAATGGGGGGGGGGGAGAGGGACTGGAAGGCTTTTAAGCAGTCAAGGCCTGTGACAGAACAGGATTGAAAGCTATGCACCATATTTCATATAATTCAAGGCTGGACTGCATGCATGTGTTATTAGTTCTCAAAACCATTGTGTACAGCAATTTCTCCATCCCCAGTGAGCTGTTCTGGCTGCGAAGCCAAAGGAATAGTTGGTACCAGGCCAAAGGAGTTTAGGAATTTTTCTTGAAGAAGGGAGGGAGGGAGGGAGGGAGGAAGTGGGGAGGAATGTGGGGCACAAAGCAAGAAGGGCTCTTCTTTGAGTGCACAACAGCCTCTGCTGATGTTTCCTAAAGTTTCCAGGGTCTTACCCCCCAAACTTTCTCGCTTCCCCTCTCTCCAGTTCAGGAACAAATTCCCATGTGGTCTGTGGTGTCCATTCCTTGCCTCCCAGGGACAGCTATTGCATGGCCAAAGGACAGCAGCAGCCGGGGATGCTCTGACAGACTCCCGGGGTCCTTGCAAATCAGGAGAAATCCGTTACCACAGCTTTGACAGATGTCTTACACTCATCTCTGGAGCTTAGGAGGGAGGTGAGGGAGGAGGAGAAAGGAGGAGGAGGAAATCTGAAAGCCTTTTCAAAGACTATTGAAACAGAGGCTTTTTTTTTTTTGCTTTTTTTTTTTTTTTTTTTCCTCTTTTAAACAAGAAATTAAGGTGGGGAAAATACTTTAAAAAATACTTAAAAAAATACTTAAAAAAAGTTTAAAAATTTGTAGCTTCACTTTAACCACAGCTTTATTTCTCTGTCTGTCTCACACCATGTTTCCATTATTGTCAGGAGAATGAACTGCATGCATGCCAAATCAGGTCATTCACAAATATAGAACGAACGTCTGTCATTACAGATTTACCACTCCGACTACAGCATATCCCTTCTGTCTATAAAAATCCCAATCCATTAGCAGGGCAAGCTCTCTACATGTCAGCCCTTTAACACTCTGTGCACCTCAACAAGCAGGAGATACTGTTAGTATCTCCTTCAGTAGGCGAGCCTATGCGTTTGTTTAAAAATTATGGCAGGATGTGTGGGTCACGTCTGTCAGCTCTACGACAAAATCAAATTCTTCACGTGGAAATTTACAGCAGGCTGAATCATGGGTGAGCTCTGAACAAATTCTGGGTAAGGCCCACAGCCAGAGGCACCACCACACTCTCACTTTCCTTGGACATGATGTAAGGTCTCCAGACCATCAGGTCTCTCTGCTTTAGCCTCAGACCAGCTGGTGCTTGGAGCAGCATGTGTCAACCTAGGCATTAGGTGCTTCCTTCTACCCATTCAGCCTCAAGTTGCACTGTCTAAATACAGTCTTGCAAACTGCTCTGCCATCATGCAGAACTTCAAAACGACCCTGGGGGTTCTTCAAAACGAATCATCACCTCTGTGCAGGAGCTGATTTTCACTGTGAAATACTGGCAGACAGTCAGGAACCAAATTCATGCTGGACAAAGCAAGATTTTAATGTAGGGAACTTAGGCAAGGAGAAACTAATGTCCAGATTACCAGACTTCTTAGGAACTTGACCTGTATCTTGCTGAAATGTCCTTATCTTGATGAATATGTGATTTTTTCCAATTCATACAAGAAAGCTGAATTGGAGCACATGTTCCAAGATGTCCTGGTGAATAAACAGGTCTCTCCTTGCTGATCACACAAAATTCTTACAGAGATGCTGTGGTGGTTTTACTCAGGTGGGCAGCCGGCTCAGACAGACCCAACACAGATGCCTTAGAGTAAAATATTTGCTCTCTATATTGGAGCGCAGAAATGGTGTTTCAACAGGTACCCTAGTTAGAGAAAACAAATAAAGATATATTAATAAAAAGGGGCAATTCATTATTTTGTCCAGGAAATAAAAAGAATTCACACACACACACAAATAATAATCATGATAAAAAATGGGTGCACATACAAATCTATGTTGCAGAGGCAGTGCTATGTGTCATAAAACACATCCAGTTTGAAATCCGAATTTAAACTTGAAAACCTCCATGGATTTATTTACCATCAAGGAGAGCAATTAGGCTTTCTCCAATGGACAAAGGATTGCTGTTAGATTGTCAGAAATGCTAGTGTTCACAGTTCAAACAGCACTGTGGATAAAGCACCTGTTTAAAGCACTACAGTTAAACCTTTGTGCATTTGTAGTTTTATTTTAGAGCTTCAAGGGATTTTTCCTTTTTAAAAGGAAAAAGAAGAAAGCAAGGAGCCTGGGTAAAGTGTGCATTTACTGATGACAATGCAGCTGACAATGTACAAGATTCCTGCTAAAGCTAAGCCTCTCTACAAATCACTTATAATCTAATAGGCAGACGTGCAGCATACTGAAGGGGAAGGGAGTAAGCAGAGGACTCAAGAATTTACTAAGTTTGTTCCGTTTCCTGAGGAAATTGCAGGAGAGCTGACTCTTTAACAGGGATTAAAAAGGAAAGGACAGTAGCATGGCAACTAAAGAGGGAGGCAAATACTGCCCCTGGAGAGAGCATTACAGGACAAGGCAAGGGGAAGGCAAACAGCCACAATGTTCCCCGGGTAGGACACTGTGGACAGCCATATGTGACATGGCCTGAAGAAGGCCTTTGGGTTTCCTTCTCCTCTTTTGTTCCTGAGTGTCAGGAATTAACAGCATGGTTGCTCGCAGTCACGCTGTTCTCCCACCAGCTGATTCATAGAGAGTGATGGGTTTCGTGGCAGGGTGTATTTTGTAGGTCCCTACGCATGGACATGGTAACCTCCATGAACACGGGCCACGAAGCAGCCACAGCTCTAGATTCAATGCTCACTGCCGTGGAGAGGAGGGCAGAAAAGTTGTAGCAATGTGCCCCAGAAGAATGCATTGTTTTTTCCATCCTGATGCTTGCCAGAGGAGAAGGGAACTCAAATACAAATACTTTGTAGAAATGAAATGAATAAACCTCTTTAAATATAATAAGGTCATATAATAAAGCCACCTCAACTGAAGAATTCAAAGGCTGCTCTGTGTTCCAGGGGGAGAAATACAAATACAAGGTTATGAGTGAAGGACAAAACTGTCAGATGAATCATTGTAAGTCTTGATTTTGTACTTCCACACCAATGCCACTCTGGCATGAAAGGCTTTGGAAAGCCACTAAACTTTAGATTGATTATCATTATGCATGTGTGGTGGTCTCATCCTCAAGGAAAACAGGGAGAAAACACAATGGAAAGGGCTCAAGGGTTGAGATAAGAACAGGGAGATCACTCACCAATTATCATCACAGGTGAAACAGTCTCAACATAGAGAGATTAATAAAATTTATTGCCTATCACTAGCAGACTAGAATATTGAGAAACTAAAAACAAACTAAGAACACCTTTCCCCCATCCACCTTGCTCTACATTAACACTCCCCGCTCCACTCCCTCTCTGCCCCTGCTCCCTGTGGGGTCCCTCCCACGGGATGCCGTCCTTCCCAAACTGATCCTGCAGGGGCTGCCCCCAGGCAGCAGCTCTTCAAGCACTGCTCCCACACGGCTCCGTCCCATGGGGTCCATCCCCCAGGAGCAAACTGCTCCAGCACAGGTCCCCCACGGGTGGGTGGCAGCTCCCCCCAGACCCTGCTCCTGCGGGGGCTCTCCATGGGCTGCAGCTCCGGCCCGGGGCCTGCTCCTGTGGGGGCTCTCCATGGGCCGCAGCCTCCTCCAGGCCACATCCACCTGCTCCACCGGGGGCTCTTCCACCCATGGGGGGGCTGCAGCGTGGAGATCTGCTCCATGTGGGACCCAAGGGCTGTAGGGGGACAGCCTGCTCCACCAGGGGCCTCTCCACAGGCCACAGGGGAACTGCTGCTGCCTGCCTGCAGCATCTCCTGCCCTCCTGCTGCACTCATCCGGGGGGCTGCAGGGCTGGTGCTCACTCCTCTCTCTCCCAGCTGCTGTTGTGCAGGAGTTCTTCCCTTTCTTAAATCTGCTCTCACAGAGGCACTATTGGTGTCACTGATGTGCTCAGTTCTGGCCAGCAGCAGGTCCCTTTTGGAGCCATCTGGAGCTGGCCCTCATCTGACATGGGGCAGCTTCTGGACTCTTCCCAGAGAAGCCACCTCTGCAGTCTCCTCTGCCCCCCCTCTCCCACTACCAAAACCTTGCCATGTAAACCCAATACACCCTGTTAAAAAACAAAGTAGGATAAACATTACTAATAACCTATTTAAGCCAGCTGCAGCACTCTTAGGCTTATGAACATAAACAGGCCCCTAATAAACCAACCGTAGGAGCTGTTCCACCAAGTTAAATGGGTGCTGCCTAGAGCTCATGACAGATGGTTTTAGAGCAGGTCCGGCATGTGGTATCTACACAGCATCTTGTAGCATATGAGAAACAAATTCTCTGACACGCAGTTTGCTCCAGCAGAAGATTTTATCACCACATCATCTTCTGATCCCCAAAGGTGACAACGAATCAGTGTTCCGTTTTCTCCTAATTCGCAGTGACACACTTCCTCAGAAAGACAGGAGTGGATGGTGAAAGTCTAAAGTCTCTTGCTTTATCAGGCATAGATGTTTTGGTTAACTTACAGATAGCCCTGCCTAGGAACTGCCTCTCAGTCTAGCATAGTCTCCCACTCTTCATTCTCTCCCTCCGTGATGCCATCAAGGATCTTTCCCCATGCCCCAGCGCCATGCAAGTAACTTTGGTGCAAGTTACAAACAAAGAGGGGACAAAAGTGGAGAATATGTCTGTATGTTAAGCACACGCCACCTGGCCAGTCTGCCTTGACACAGTTCTGAAAGGACAGTTTCCAGCAGTGGGTGTCTTTGCAGCACCCTCAGAGGATGCCCAGAAAAGCAATATTTTGTGCTGGGGGCAATGGGATGTGTGTTTGCTAGGGACAGGAAAGAAGATGCCCAGCTCATTTCAGATGCTAATGATGTTCCCCCAGTATTAGACCAGGTCAGCAATGAACTTCTGACCTAGAAGGGAAAGACTCTGCAGCCTGTTTTCAATCCCCTGAGCTGCTCAATCCCATGATAATGTCATTTCTGAAACAGCGCCAATGGAGCATAAAGCAGCAGGCAGGACAGAAGGCATCAAATGCTAATAGCCACTCCTTCACAGAAGAAAGAGACTAAGCCCTGGCTTTGAAAAGCACTCAGCCCCCGCACGCTAAAAAGAGGTATGCCAAAGAACTCTACCCAAGTGTGTGCCAGAGGACGCGGGATAGCAAATGCACGTGTACCTGTGAATATGCTTTTTTCCGAGTGCATGAGGAAACCGTATGTTCCCAGGATTTCAGAGGCACAATTAAACCAGACCTTTATTTCAAGGGCACTGCCAAATAAGTGGCTTGTTTGAACTTGACTCAATCAGGAATTGAAAACAAGGAAAAGAAAACAGGAGTAAGAGACCGGATGAGGCTCTGCAAGAGAATTGAAGTCTGACAGATTTATGGAAACCTTGTTTCCATATGGATCAGTACAGTTGCCTCCTGAGCTCCAGAGGCAGCAATCAATGAAAACAATGCTAGCTCCGGCGGATGTCTGCATGTTTAAAAAAATACGTATATGTATTTTTACATAGAGGCTAAGTAAATAGAAGTGAAGATCTCCAGTGGCTTCCTTGCTCATTTGCCACGGCAGGCATCCCATGCCGGGGGACATGGGACCCTGTTCTGATGTACAGCTGTGCTGGTGGGAGGAATCAAAAGAGTGGGCTGATTTACTGGGTTATGAGATGGGGACATAGGCTGCATGAAAATGAAAGGAAATGTATCCGGGCAGGCAGAGAGCACAAGGAGATGGGGGGTGGGTGGGAAAAGGCAACATCATTAGGTCTGCAGTTGTACAGTTACAAAGTCAAATGGATTTACACTGCTGGCTAGGAGAACTCTTGTCTTGCTGGTGCATAAATACCAAATGAGCTGTAACTCTACTGCACTTAAACACCTGGTAGTGATTGGAGTCATGAAACAATATTGTCTCCATAAATCACTCTGCGTGTGTGCATATGCACACATATGTACATCTGAGAACTGTTGGTCTTCAGCAAAGAACTGCGATGAGGATAAATTTGAGTGTGGAACAAATTCTGATGACGTCGGTGGTGTAATACTGAGAACAAAGCTGAAAAGAGTTGTGGTGTTCTTGTCTGTCAACCATGCTCGGAGGGATAAACTGCAGCCAAAAATGGGCATGGCCTGCACTCTTCCTTCAATTGCCCTTTTCTGAATCCAGCATCTGCACGCATCAAAGAGGAAGGAAATTGCATTTTTGCTGTCTGGACTGCTGAGTAGAGGGAAAATCTGCAATTGAAGCAGAAGATTTAAAAAAATAATAATAAAAAAATGGGGAACTGATAATTTCCAAGTACTGTAAGAAATCAAGTTTTAGAGAAATGCTTCATCTTTACAGGGAAAAGCTATTTCTCCTTTACCTAGGTCTTAAACCACGCCACTATTCCCCACCCTTGGCATCTGGCCATCCATGCAGAAGAGGAAGTGCTGTGTCTTCCAAGAACACTTCCTCCTCCTGATTAATCCAATAGTTCATCCATGGCTTTCCCGAGAGTTTTTCCACAGAAGCAGCCGAGTTTCCCTCAGTGATAGCCTACTACACCCCTGCTCCATACAGATTGGAAGTTGGGTATCCACAGCCGAGTTAGACAAGTAAGCAAACCTGACAGTAAACGAAGCACAGGGAATGATGCACATAACACAAAACATACACTAAGTAAGAAGGCACCCGGGCATACATTTGTTTTGCATAATGCATTCAAGCTGTTACAAAATGCAAACCAAACCAAATGAATCTGACCGATCAATATCAATATCCCTGGCCAGTGATGGAGTTGTTAACACCTGTGACACTTCCCTTGCCCAGTACTGGTGAGCAACTTTCAGTGGCAGCTGAAAGGGAGGCAAAAACTGAGAGGGACATACTGAAGGCAAGTATGTCAAGGCCAATGGCAAGGCCAATGCTTAGAGATGTAGTTATGGCAGCCAACATGAGATATGCTGGTTTCCACAGGAGGTATTTTACATACTTTAAGGTAACAGATGACCAACAGATGACAGAGTTTGAGACTTCAGAGAGGTAGGATGAACTTCTTTAGATATGGGGAAACTATCTAGCACCCACAGACCCTTTTTTTTTTTTTTTTTTTTTTTTTTTTTACCATGAGAAAAATGGGAATAGTTGCAATTCCCTTCCTCAAAAGCATGTTGTGAAAATGATACACTATAAATTGGGATATGATTCTGGTTATGGGGGCCATAATGATAAGCAGGAATAAGAGATAGGCAGGCACCCAATATATCTCTCTAGTTTATATAGATGTATCCCTGAGGGCAATGATCATGAATAACTTACAAACTGTCAATGCATTTGCTCTATGAAGAGAAAATACCATGAGTTTGCCTCACCATAACTTCCAAAGTCAATATTCATGTGCAGCATGGATCTTCCAGTTCCTAATGGAGAAATTAGCTTGTAGGTGCATATATGAGAGGGAGAGAATTTAAAGTATGGGGAAAAAATAGGGATTCCCACCTGTATTTCAAGTGAAAGAAGAAACTTAGATTCTCTATTTTGAATTGCCTTACGTGGTGCTGCAAGATGCAGAGTTATAACTGTTTGTTCTGAAAGTGGATCATGGTAAACGAGTGACAGCAACACATCCATATAAACACATATACTGACAAGAAAAGAGAAAAATAAGCCATATTTTTGAAGTATCTCCCTTCCTTGCCTCCACAATCACATTTACATATGGTGGTTTTGCATCCATCCAACTCAAATATTTGCAAATGGGGTAGACCCTAAGGCTCTAAGATAACCCAAGTGGAACAAAAACATATGAAAGCACATGCAAATTCTATGGTAAGTAGCATATGTTTTAGATACTGCTGAGGTCATATGTTGATATGAACTAACACAAACCTCTGCTTTTTATCATAGACTACACTCGCTACACATAGGTAATCTATATAAAAATATGGTATGGTTTAGCTCTCTGTGAAACGCATGTCATTTGCACATGGCAAATATTCAGAGAGAGCAAAGGTTAAAGACAGAACATACGTGAAATCACTGCTACAAAATTATTTTCTCTTTGTAGCAGCCTCGCTTACTTTCCCCTCATCTGACAGAGCACATCAGGTTCTGCTACCTGTTTAATGTTCCAGTTGCTTTTAAAAAAGCATATTTACTTACTAACAACTGGCTGTAAGGAGAACACATTTTTCCTTGAGGCCTGGGAATGTCAAAGATGGGGCAAATCACAGAATAGGGAGTTGCAACCCAGTGCTAACTAAGGGAGGGAGGAAATGCAACTTCATGAAAGCAGCATCATTTCCTCGCTCAGGGCTGCAACCCGCCTGCCTCACTGTGTGTATGCAGTTCAGTTCAGTCAGTGGAACTTGCTCAGGTCTAACAAACAGAATTTGACAGAATTTTGCTGCAAGAAGGACTTTTTTCTTCTCTGCATGCTGTAGAATATCACCCAAATAACTTGAGTCGATTGCAAGCAGAATTTAGATTCCAGATCCAAACAGCTCCAGCCTCTGTAGATATTTGAGCGTAGCTCCAAATCTTTCATACTAGTCTGTGCTACAGTCAGAGTTGTACAGTGAAATGGAATCACTCAATTTGTATGGAGCCCTATTCCACTGGAAGAAGACATTCTGCAAAATCAAAACGTTTTTAAGAATCAAATAATCATTTGAAATGACAATTAGGAAGAAACACAAGAAAATATGTGACAGCCTCCAAAGAAGCTGTTTAGACATTTTTGAATAAACTGTGGTCTTCAGACACCCTGAACTTTCTTTGTGAAGGACCTCATGTTTCTTGGGTTTTCGTGCTCTGCAGAACAACACTAAACCTCAAAATCCTCAGTGAAACACCATATGCATCTTCTAGCCACTTCTAAGAGAAGAGTGAATAAAATACTGCAACGAACAACTTTGTGTATGCTTGTATAATATACAAAACTCTTGGAACTCAGAACAAGAAAAATTAATGTGACACTACTGGAATTGAATGAAAGATCTTTCACTGCTTTGAAGTTAGTAAGAGGTTATATGCATTTTTTAGCTGAGGTTATGTTACATAAAGCCATATTAAAGCATTAATTCAAATACTAATTTTTCATTTAGGAGGGATGGACACAGGCCTCCTGAAGCAATATTCAGAACACCAGTTTTCCAAAATATCATGCTCAAATGATTCCAATTGCACTTTGCTAACCCCTGCTATTCAAGCAGTCCAGCTTACATACAGATGTGCAGCTTAAGTGACAGCATTTTAGACTGCTTTCAAAATCCTTTAAAAAATGCACACAGGATTCAGCTTAAACTGTAATGTTTGCTTACTGTTTTCCAAGCAGCTCTTCAAAACTGTTTTTTTTTTTTTGTTTGTTTGTTTGTTTGTTTGTTTTTGTTTTTATATTATTATTATTCAATGAATGGGCAGGGACAGATCCTCAGCTAGTGTTAAACAGCACCCTTTTTCTGGTCTTCAGGCAGTTTCACTTTTTTGGCACCCCAAAATGGTTCCAGATTAGGCACAAGTCTATGTATTGGCAATTTAAGCCTATTGACGGTAGAGTCTGCTTTTCTTAGTTGCTTTTTGCAGACTCTTTCGAAGCAGTCCACAGAGCCTCTAGGGACTGACAGACCACAGAGTGAAAACCACATTTCAGTAGAGTAGCACCAATTTACAGCAGATTAAAACCCCAGGTTTTAAAGCTGGCCAATGGCAACCAAATTAAATAGCTGAACAGGAAGCGCTGCAAGAGAATTGCACAGCCAGCATACGGTGGGCTTTGCCCAGCTCAGGTTTATGTTGGAAGGGTGAAATGTTGTTCCACCCCTCTTCTTGCCTGGGGCAATAAAGAGTTCCTGCAAAATTGAAGCTTTAATTTAAAACAAATTTGAGGCATAGCCCTTTCTGGCTCTCACTAATGCCTACCAGCTCCAACAGAGTTGCAAAGAACGGCCCAATACAGGTAATGGTCTTAGGTTTATGGCACTTCGTGCTGTGAAGGCAGCCTTTGAAGACACGTGCCAGAGCATGCCACAGTGCTGAGGCTGCACGAGAGCAATGAAATGACAGTGGTGTCTAGAGCAAAGCAGGAGACCCGTTCAGTGCCCTAAAGCTGCAGAAAAGTCATCTGCAGTGTTTGCTGATGAGTTCACGTCTTGTCAGGGACATAGGTATGGGATCCTCATTTTGCTCTCCCCTCTGTTTTTCTGTGCTCAGCCTCACAGGCTGAGGTCTAGTCTACCACATCGCTGTTACCTTACAGCTTTTTCTTGTTACCAGTTTTGGCAGTTCCCCTCTCATCCTGGCCAAATCTTATGGCCAGGTCTAGTTTCAGTCCCTGTGTCTGTCCTACTTTTCACAGTGGCAGGGGGGATAGTGAAGCTAGCTTCCTAATTATTTTTTTTAACCCTCATCCTTCCTTCTTTATGCCTGGCTCTGGCCCCAGCATGGCATTTGGGGCTCCAAACTTATGTTTGCTCACACTTGACTGCTTGTGAAGGTGCATGATCAGTCTTCATGGAAGGCCTGAAGTGGATCTGAAGGGGATCTGTGAGGAATCAGTGCTAATTAATGGGAAATGATGGACAGGGAGGGATGGGGTGTGTGTGTGTGTGTGGTGGGGGCACACTGTGCTCATGCCTGAGCAAATGGCACGTGAGAGGGGAGAAAAGTACAAGGCTGCACATGCCAAAACGTGCAACTGAGGCCTTGGTGCAGCTCTGCTCATGAGGAAGTCCTATCTATCTTGAGCAGAAGTCAACCACCAGCTTCCTTGAAAAAGCTGACAGCCCTCCCAGCCCTGTGCAGCGTGAAAAGATTTCTTAGTAATAGCACAAATTCAGGAGACAAATATCTCACCATTATTCTAGCATTTTTCACACCCAAGAGGATCTTTAGCTGTGGACTGACAGTGGCATGGACTCTCGCTTTTTGATTAATCTTTTATACCATCTGCTCTCCCTCCACCTATCCATCATCTCGCAGCCCGAGTGATGATTACTTCAGAGTGCAAATCACCTAACATCATTCTGGCTGATAAATTATATATGAAGGACAGGACGTGGTGAGTAAGACTGAACCCAGCGACATCGGTTTAAGTCTAAGGATAAGTGTGGGTGCTAAGATACCCTAATGCTTGGCACGGTTGAGAATAGGCAGATTAGATTAGATGGACGGGCTCCAGTGGAGTTAGCCCACGTTTACACAGGTGTAAGTGAGATCAGAATTGGCCTTCAGACTGTGGAAAAACTTCACCAGTTTATGAAAGGAAATTTCATGTGCACGGAAAACAGCCTATCATTAATTAATCACATGGAAAATACTAAAAATATGGACAAACCAGCAACATTGGCAGCTTCTCTACCCTAGTATCATCTCTGAGGTATACACCTGCTTGGCAACTACTGGTGTTGGTTAATCAGCTCGCTATCTGGGGAAAAAGGATATAATTTGTTTTGGTTCTATTTTTTTCCCTTACCTGCATTAATGACAAAAATGTGTGAAAGAACAGCTTCAGCTGAACCACACACCGAGGCAGGGAATTGCTGCAACAAGCGCTGAGGATGCTCCTCGCACGGCAGCGCACAGACTCCACAGGCATTGAGGGCTTTCGTCTAGAAGGTGATGACAATAACAGGAGGTATTTTGCTGTGTTTTTTTATCTGCTTCCCATCCCTCAGTTGCCAAACACAGAGGTAAAGGATGGAAGTGGAGGGAACAGACCAGTTGTTCTTCCTCTAGGAGGGCAATCGGAATTGGGGACTGAACAAGCTTGTTACCACTGCTAATGCCTCTGGTTCTGCACCAAGCCACGGGCAATCTTGACAAAGCCTGCCAGGATGTCTCTCCTCTTGATTTGTGTGTTCTCCACATGTCAAGGTTAACCTTTATTTTGTTTTAAATACGTTCTAACCTTTTTTTCCTCCTTTGGAAATAACCTACAGAGAGGAAAACCAATTACGGAGGCAGAGAATTACCATTAAAAGATTCCCCAGAGACATGAAGCAAAGCACACTCCCTACTGTCTCCACCTGCAGCTGACCCTTGAGGACGGTGGAAGGGCTGACCAAGGGCAGACAACCCATTACACACCGTAGGGAGCCAGGCAACAGCATGACAGTGCGAGGCCACTGCAGGCTTCCAGCCTGCTGTGTGCAGGTGGCCAGGCTGGCCCCTCCGTCGCTGTCTGTGCATGGCTGGCTGAGCCAGTCGGTAATTCGGGAGGTTTTCAGACTCTGTGTTGACTCTATTGTCTCAAGCAGAACCTACAAGTAGGGCAAAGTAACACTGCTACCTAACCCATGAACCACAGCCATGTGTTGTCGCTGATCACAAACCTCCGGACCCACTGGAAAAACAGCTTGTGCAAAATGTTACAGCACATTTTCCTACCAACATCGGCTAGGGGGAGCAACCAAACCCACCAGCCAGTCTGTTAAATCACATGCTGTAAAATAACTAATCAAATCTGACATTAACAAGAGAAAAAAAAGAAAAAGAAAAAAAAAAGAAAAAGAAAAAAAAAAGAAAAAAAAAATGAAAGGATAAAACCATCCCAATTTCTTTTCCTCTCTAACCCCAAAGCAAAACCCACCTCTACCCATGCAGCTCTCCCATGGGAGAAAGTATGAAGGGAAGAGCGCATCACAGCTGCAGCAACATCATTTAATACATTAGTGGAAGAAGTTCAGACAAAAGAGGGCTCTGAGAAGTACTAGAAATGCTTTCTGGAAGAAAGAGACAGTCACACAGTTCATAAGTATAAGCCACTTTTGGTGGGCAGCAGTGGGGACAGAAGCTTAAAATTAGGCCAATTATTCAAAATAATATCTCCTCCAGAACTCTAGGGAGACACAGGGAGAGAGGAGGAAGGACACACCAGGGCAACAGAATTTATTTCTGCCTTCCCTGAAATCAAAGAAACATCCCTGGATGCCTGCACTCTGGCATTACGCTACCCTGAGAAGGAAAAAAGCATGTTCGGGGATGCTCTGACGACACTGGGAGTCCATTTTACAGCACTCTGAGAGAACAAGGGAGGCTTTCTGTGCCTAATCACATGGGAGATATCTGTTCCTACATCCTGAAATGCTTCAAATAGTAGTTGCTTCTAATGGGATACACACTGGGTACAATTAAAGTCTCTGATTGCAACACTTCAGTGACACCTCCCCCCTCCAAGCTCAACTTGTGCCACTTAGAAGAGAGAGCTGTGAATAACAAATAAAAATGAGTTGTTTCTTTCCTTGAATTGTCTTATTTCCACCTTCAGTAAAATGTTGAAACTAAAAATAAGCGAAACATATTGCTATTTGAACATCAGGTTCATATTTTTTTGAATAACTGAAAGCAGCATATCCAAAAATATTCAAAATAAGTAAAACACATTTCAAATTTTGCAGTAGGTGAAGTTCTCAATCTATTTTTGTTTTAAATACCACTCAGATGGTTTTATTTTTCCTACTGAAGAAAAAAATATGGACTTCATTATTTAAGCTTCTGGTATCCAAAACTACCATAAAGAGTCAGCTGCTAAGGACTTGCATTGCCAGTGGTTTGGGATCTTAGCCAAAATCACAGATTACCAAAACAAATCTAGCCCTGCATAGGACGGAATGGAATGGTTCAGTCTGAGAAACCATGCTGGTCTTTCATTGAATAAAATGGTAATAAAATAAAATAAAATAAAATAAAATAAAAACCCCTGAACCCCAAACCCCCTCCAATTACAGTGTCCCGGACAGTCTTGTTGTTTGTTTTGGGAAACTTTGAAACTGGGGGTTTGAACACTCTGTTTGGAGGGAGTGGGTGTTAGGTTATGTTACATCAAATACTTGTATCAGACGTTTCTTGCTAGCCCCATTACGTTAAGCATTCTTTCCTCTACTTGTTTGTAGCTATACATAGGGTAGAATTTCTCAAAGCCCATGCTTTAATAGGAAAAAGACATATTATATCAGGTTACAGGGCACCAAAGAGAGAGGCTAACTCTGGGGTTTTCTGCCTTACTCTTACCTACGGAGAGTAACTCACAGCATCCTAGTGCTTTCCTCAATAAAAGAATGCAAACACATCTGTCTTTTTCCAGCTCTCTGAGAAGGAAGAAGCTCACCTGTGGGATGCTTTGGTTTTGAGGAAAAAAAAAAAAAAAGAAAAAAAAAAAAAGAAAGAAAAAAGTTACCCTTGCTGCTGAAGGAGAGAGTCGGAGATGTGTTTTACATAAAGCACCAGGGTAGTGATTTGCCTGACTGTGGCTGCGGCCTGGCTCATGTAGACAGCCATCTTCTCCTCCTTGCTGACAGCTTTATTCATCCAGTGAAGCAAAGCTGTCACGGGAAGCCTTTGCCAGGGAAGGAGCAGTGACCTCTCAGGTGGTTGGGATCGACACCAGGCAGAGTTAGACAAGCGCTGCCTGCTTTCCCCTCACATGGGAGCCAGTCCCGGGGGGACCAGGCACTGAATTAGCAGAGACCTCATCTTTCAGTTCATGTTGTCTAATGCAAGACCAGTGGGGCATAAAGTTTCTATTATCTATGTTTTAATAATGGATGAACCTTCCCTCCTCCTGCTCCAAAAAGCCCTGCATTTAACC
Source organism: Aythya marila (assembly GCF_965140915.1). Lineage (NCBI taxonomy): Eukaryota > Metazoa > Chordata > Aves > Anseriformes > Anatidae > Aythya > Aythya marila. The sequence continues at coordinate 52,334,394 of NC_139043.1, forward strand.
CTGCTCCAGGCAGATGATGCAGCTGGTCCTTTGTCTGCTCTGCTCCTTCCAGATGGGTATCTGGTGCCACCTGAGCTGAGTAGGCTGAGGGAACATTTTGTTACTTGCCTTTGATTTCAGACACCAGAGGCTTCCCCTTTTGAGCTCAGCTTTATTTAGGGGTGTTAGTTTTGCGTTTGTGTCAGCCCTGAGAATAATCAGGGGATAAAAAGTGCTCCTGAGGCTCTGAATTTTCAACATCATTTCCTCAGTTATTGCTTACTTATTGACAAATTATTGAGGATGCCAGGGAGTATTATTTTTCTGGGTGACAAAAGTCTATTCAGACAACAGGTCCTCATATTTGGATCTCCAGATCTGGCTTGATCCAAATGCCTTCCTGCCAGGCTGCAGAATGATGAACACTGAAGCTGTCACCCTTTATGGCTGCTTTTATCAGCACCAGGACACTCCTTCCTCTGACAAAGTTAATCTGGAAGTCCAGGTTATTAGCACTGAGTTAGGAAAATGCTAGAAACACTTGAATGATTCATCATTATTTCATAAAAAATATTACACCACCAAAGAAAATTATGTGAAAAATTTTAAAGTGAAACAGGAAAAATCAAACCCAAAACCTGTGCAGATGTGTAGAGAGTTGTAATAGAAGTGTTCAGGTTGGCCTGTGGAGAAGAAGGGGGAATGGTGAGGCAGGAAAGCACCAGAAGGAGCAACAGAAGGTTTTGCTGGCACTTAGCTCTGCAAGTCATCATAATGACAGCATATCTACGTGCTGCTTCTGAGGAGACCCAGGTGGGGAAAACAATGGACTGCCTAGAACAAGGGATGGCAGTAAAGAGAAGATGATGAAGAAGATGAAGGACAAGGTGGCAGCTCTTAGACACTCAGAGACAGAGATTAGAGACAGTGAGTAAACCCAAGTGACTCACAGAGGTGGGAAAGGAGGAAGAGATAAATGTTCCTATTCACAGCAAGCTCCTGAAGAGTTTAAAATGCTTGTGAATATGAGAAGGGGAGTGTGAGCAACTAAAATCAGCTTGTTTTATAACAGAACCACCTTCCTTTTCTGTAAAGTCCAACTCTAAGACGTGCTGCAATTGCGGTGCTATTAGGTATGTTTAGGGCTTGTTCAGGTGTCTGTGCAGCACAGCTCCACCCTCCATCATTTATTTTTTGGGGAAAAAAAAAAAAAAAAAAAGGCAAAAAAAACAACAGAACACAATACATGTGTAAAGCATACATGAATGTTTCAGTATTCAGCTGACAAACAAACCCCATGGGAAATCCAAGAGGTGGTCTCTGTTCCCCATGCCAGCCATTGCTGGTGCTGTACCACCCTGCTGGTTAGCGTCAGATGGCTAGCTTCATGCAGTGCTAAGAATACCTTCTGCGTGCAGATCAGGGGTAGTACTTCATAACTTATGCTTGATTAAGCTAGATGGGACTGAGCCATAAACTTCAACATTTTGAAGCTCCAAATTCACTTCTTTAGCTTGGGCCATACATCACTTAAAAAAAAAACACACTTTGATGGCTGTCCTAACAGCTGTGGATTTCGAGTTTTTTTGCCTAGGGAAAACACCAGAACATTTTCTACTTAACAGTTCATCACAAAAAAAGCACAAGTAAAACCCATTTATTTGGTTCAGAACTGTCAGTCAAGAAAAGAATTATAGACCTGTCTTGTTTTCAAATACGATCTGTATGACAGAGGATTAATCAATAACCTACCATTCACAAAGCACATTGCAGAAATCACTTCCAATTTTCTGACTCTCAGACAAAAAAAAAAAAGAAAGTACACAGTCAATTTTAATAGTGAAATGGCTATACTTATCTCTTCTAAACAAGATTATATTATCAGAGGAACTCAGGGAAGACAGAAATTGAACTTCTCTCAAGCAAAGCAGGACAGAAGGGAAATGGCACATGGCCAGCAGGAGATGTTACAGCCTTATCCCATCTGCACTCAAGAAAGTGACCTCCTTCCCTTGGACACTGGATGTGTCCCACAGAGACTGTCAACAATCAGGTCTAGACAGAAATTTTCCTTGAAAAACACTTAAAACCTCTTTAATTCCCAGGGCTTCAATTTGCAATGAAGCGACTGTGACAACTATTGGGTATGTGGTGAGGTGGTTCTACCATAAAATGCAAACTCACATTGTCCACCCCATCTTCTGCTGGAAGACCCCACACATCTGTTCAGAGGGAATTAAAAGCTTCAGGTGTCTGACACAGAAGTCTCAGTGCCTTGTATTTCTGGCATATCTTGGTATCTACATTCCACAGTGCAGGAAGAGGTCAGATGCAGTTTGCATCTCTATCAGCAGTGCTAGCACTAAAATGGTGGAAATACAGAGCCATTTTAATGGAACGAATAACATGCAAAATGTATTGCCATTCACTCTAGGAGAAACAATGGTGTACAGGGAAAGAAGTGTCTGTGCTGGTTCTCAAACCAAATCAACCATGAATACATTTAGAAAAATTAAAATCAAGTCATCCTCCTGCCTCATGCATGCCTCAATCCACCTTACATTTCCTTATTTAGTGGTGCAGCTTACTGGGAATCGCATATACATTTTAACTGATTTTCATTTGTGTGCTCTCATGAGAAGAGCCCAAGCTCTGCAGTTGGATGTCAATGGCTGGACAAGCTCTTTGAACAGCTGAGCAGGTTCCAGTTTTCACTTTGAACAAATAAATGAGGCCAGCTGAAGAATGACAAATCTGAGCTGGCCTTTCACTTTTATTTATTTATTTTTCATGCAACAGCAAATGATATATTAAATAAAGGCTTGTCTTATAATTTATTGTGCTTACAATGTAACATGTTCAGGGGGAAGATGTTATAATTGAAAAGGCTTACTGAAGAAAATTCTTATGGTTGAATGTGTTTCCCCGTGAAAAACTTAGAAGTCTAATGGAGACTTTCTCACAAGTTAAGAGAAGCTAGTGTTACAGTCAACCATAAACCCAAATTAAACTTTCTCCATCTGAGTGAATGAGCAGGTAGGTTTGATCATCTTTTTATGTATGGGATCAAATTGGATGAATTTATCTGTGTTTTATAGGAGACATATCTTACTCTAATGTTGCAGAACTAAGTACCTACAAAATTGACTTAGAAAAATCAGATGCTTGGAAACCATAAATTAAGTGTTTATACAAGTCAGAAACTACCAAGGCAAAATTATTAAGTTGGATTATTTTTTTTTCCCAGATGATTGTTCCAGCTCCAGCTCTTCAGGCTTTACCTATGCGGTCTGGCACACCAATGGGTTCAGGTAAGAATAAGTGTAATGGATCAGACTTCGTGTGGTGTAACTTAACTCCAAGAACCCCAATATCATCTTACATCTGACATAGGATTGGCCTTGTTAGTCCAGATGTCTTTCCAGTGCAGGGATGTAGAAAAACTACCTAGAATATTTCGAGACCTTTGCCTCCTAAGTTAATGGATATCCTCTCAAGCAGGAGCCGTGGTTGGTTCTTTCATTTCTCAGCAGTGCAAGAAAAGGAGGACAATTTCTCAATGCTCACAGCCTTGCTCAATACAGTACAACTCTCTAGAAAGTCTATGGGAGTTATGAGTGCACAATAATTACATGGCTGGGACTTTATGAAGACAGCAATAACATTAGTAAAACAGCATGGCTAATTTGTTATTCAGGGATATTTTTTTTTTCCTAAGTCATTTTTAATTACTATTCTTGTTTCCTTGCCCACTGCCCTCCCCCCCGCCCCTTCCTCTCTGAAGAGCTGTGGAATTTCGATGCTAAAGGAGAAGCTGATTATGCTGCGCACTGGCACCGAGCTGTCCAGGCTGCACACAAAAGATCATGAATAGGCAGGCGTGTACTTGCTCCAAATATAGTTCAGACGCTACTTAGGCATTTAGAATCAAAGATCTGCTACTAGCAACAAGTCCTCCAAAAGCGTGCGATTTGGCATGCCTGGAGCTGTTAAGTGGATGCAGGCAAAAAAAATGCTGAAGTTATGGGGAAAGAATATGAAGGGTGCTAATTGCCATCTGCCAATGCCTCTGAAGAAAAAAAAAAAAAAAGTCTTTGCGATAGACTTTCAGCATGGGAAAATGTAATAGCAGCAACAAAGTGTTTATAGGAGAATACATCTAACAAAGCAAGAAGCGCTCAGACTTAAGGGACACCTGGCAGCAGAGGAAAACGCTTCTGTGCTATAAATCAAACATTAATGCTTCTGCTCCAATGTGCATCTGCTGCTTTTTATTCTTGAGAATCCTTAGGTATAAGATCCCCTCTCTGAAATAATAACTGATAAAATAACAAAATAACAATAAATAATAGATAAAGAAAAGGTGCTGGTTTCTACAACATCTTGTGCTGGCATTTCTTCTTCTACAATTGCATTTTTAGCGGACAATCATATCTGAATACAGTGATGACTGGCAAGATGCTCTGTGCCAATCACACACCTCAGCTTTGGCAACCCTGTAATGAACTGAACAACCTCCCTGCTTTTGCTCAGTAAAATCAGAATATTTTAAGCTGTGTGAAGTATCCTCTTGATAACAGTGATTGACCTTTAAATTAACCAGTAGGGATATTACCCTTTCCATGCAGGATTGTTTGGGTGAATGCAGCTGGGGAAGCTTGCCAGACCTTTTCCCTCTTTAAAAATTAGAGGGAACCTTGGCTTACTATGCAACAAAATGACCTCAGAAATAGAGGGCTGTCATCTCAACTTTTGCCATTGAATCCCAGACATATTTGTGTGGCTTTTGTCACATATTACACTTAAGGTAGACCTTCAGCTCCAAAAATATGAGGGATTTCCCAGGTGGAAATATGCTGACAATTTCAGTAGCACACACACATACACAGTGATTCCCATGATTTTGGGGCTGTCAGATTGACACATATGTAAGTGTGATCCTTTTTTCACTGACAGCCTTAGTAGGCGTTCGTCAGGACAGATGGCCCACTCCTAGTCGTGCACCATTTCCAGGCAGAATCCCAGAAGCCTTGTTCTTTCTGGGACTGGCCACTTGAGAAGTTGTGCCTACATCGCAATCAAGCACGGCATGGTCATACCTACATGCATTAAAGCACCTAAAGTCTTTGTGAGCTCCAGCCTTGACTGGAGTGCCATCCAGCAAGAAAGACAGCAGCTGCCTGCTCTTCATAGGCCATCCAAGGTCCAGCTGAAGCTCTGGAGAAGCTGGCGTAGCCCTTACCCCCGGAGCATGTGAAATGACCCTGGAGCAAGCCCAGATGTGGCCAACCACGAGAGGGAGACAAGCTCACAGGCTTGCCCAAGTACAGCCCTTGCTGTTGGGGAGGTTTCAGGAGGTCCACTTGTGAACGTGGGTGATGGCAAATTTGCAACGGGGTGGAGAAGAGCATGCTATTGCAGCAGGTCTCACAGCCTGCTTGCTGCCTTAGTCTTCAGGGTAGCTGAGCCATGTGAGAACTCATCCAAAGGAGATGGAGGACATAAAGATGCTGCCCTTTTTTTCCGAGACCCAGCTTGGAAGGTATTTTACTCTGTCAAGCTGCTGGACAGGCTGATTACACTGGAATTATCAGGCAAAGCCGGATTTGTTGGTCTTATCTGATGGTTGTCCCAGGTTTTTCTGACTGAAGGAGTGGGACTCACGGGGCAAGAAAGGCAACAAAGGCAGGCTGTTGGGACATTCAAGCACTGTGGGGATAAGCGTGGCATAAAGATAGATCAGATTAGATAAAACAGGCTGGATCACAGACCGCTGGAGAAAAGAAAGGATGTGAGGTAGGTCTGTGAAAACAGCCCAGAAAACACAAATTTCAGCCCAGCTATGCTCTATCTGCACGGAAAAGTATTACACAGAGAAGAAAATTGTCTTGCAATTGTCTTAAATTCATGAAAAAAAGGAAGGTCACAGCTGAACCTTTAGAAAATGCTTTAGACAGGCTGAGCTGAAGACAAATGTAGACAAATTTCAAGTCTGACATTCAACTACTTCTCCCTTTCTCATCGTTGAGCTTTAAGGAATTAGGAAATGCATCCAAGCACATTTGCTAAATGAAACTCATGTTTATAACATTTTAAACTCATGTTTTCCTTAGGAGAATATAAGCAACTCTTGCTATTAATCATCTGGACCCTCAATTTTGGGAATATTTTAGATAGGTCCCAACTTTGTGATCTAAACCCATGTCCCACTGTTAGGAAATTTCCACATTTTCAAATGTTTTCACCACTGGAAAACAGAAAGGTCAAACTATTGAATCAACGTGAAAAACATTCTTTCCTCCAAAACAGCAAAAAAAAATGAATTAGATCAGCCAATCTGCTTCTAATATTAAATAAAGAAAATTATTTCTTTTAGATCAAGCAACAAGCAAAGATGTTAATATTTCAGTAGGGTACAGCTGTAATTTCATTTGTCTTTACAGTTGCTTTTCTCCTTTATTTCTGAGAGGCACAGGAGTTTTAGGGATGAAGAGAATCAGGTCTCACCTCCTGTAACAAAAGTGTGATGCACTAGCATGCGGTATCTTCTCAAGGAGAAAAATAACTTTGGCTACAACGTGTCTTTGAGGAAGATGTACAGGCCTGAAGATGAAGATGAAGGTGGTGCCAAGCGACACCTACCCACACCATCATCAGAACTCGTGATTCTTGACTCCTCTCCAGCTCAGTGAGGCTGAGAGGAAAGGCTGGTGGGAGCACAGAAACAGTTATACCTTGCATATGAAAATGGCACCTACCTCCACCTAATCTCATCTGCAAGATGCAGCAGAAAAACGAGACCATTGTGCATAAGGTTCAAGTCACACATAACAAAAATGAAATCTATAGCTGGAGAAAGCAACTACTAGGAGATGCTGCAACAGTCTTGTGCATTTCCTCATGTGAAGGTCTTACACGTTTTTTAAAGTCATGACTCGGGCATTTTTCTCTTCCAACACTGAAGCCTCAGCTCTGGATGAGGTTGCATTTTTACACCTGGCTTGGCAAGCAGGTGTGATCTTTTTTTTATTGGTCTCATGACAGTTAATCAATGCCTTTGTCACCTGCAGATTAAGCTAGTGTAATGCATCATAAAAGGCTGCTAAATTCGGTCATCGTTCAGAAACAACTTTTAGCACCTGATACTGGCATCAGGCCTTGCTTCACATGAGAAGTACATTGTACAGCCATGGTCTGAGGGCTCTCTTGGTGTCTGGCAGCTCCCAGGGTAAAAAAGCAGTCTGGTACATCAACATATAAGCAGCTAAGTGATAAGTGATCTGGGACCCAGATAAGTGATCTGGGACGTGTCTACCAAAGAGCCTGACACTTGCCTTCTCTAAACTTCGTTTGCTGCTATAGCAGCTGTCGCCTACACCAGTAAATACAAGCAGGCCAGGGACCTGTGTGACACAGCCTGGCCCCACGGGGCTTCTAGGCACCACGTGGAGCTCCTCTGGCACCAGGACGTAATTACTTTGGTGTGTGTGCGTGGGGAGCAGGATTGCTCAGAAATGGCTGCAGTGCTGGGAGTGTTGCTGCCTCCCAGAGCAGGATTTTCATGGTGTGGGTGTACTGCACACAAGGAGGTATGGCATGAAGGCATGTCAGAGCAGAGTTTTAGGATGCGAGGCCTCCGAGGACAGTACCAGAGGACACGTGGGGCAGAGGGAGCCAGCCTCACTCACACTATCTGTGTGCATATTGAGGACAGTCCTGGAGCCCTAAACTATGTCTGGGCACTGTATTGTAGAGAGCTACAACACATAGCCCAAATGTTTCTGCTCAGGTCAGCAGCACTGGCCTCACATAGGAGGCTGAAAAGCACAGATAGGTACTGCTCCTTCACTGCACCTCACTGCCCTAAGAGTGCTTTCCACCCTGCTCTTCACGCTGATCTTATTTATGCTGTGTTTCTCTGAATCACACAAACACACTTGATCTCCCCCCACACACACACACATTAAGTTGCAAACTCCTTAAAGACTTTTGCTAGCGCGAGTGGCATTTTTAGAATTGCAGTGTATGGGTGGTGTGTGCTCCTCCAGTACATGAGCTGCTTATCAATCATTTAATTGGGATGTCTTGGTCTTCACCCAGATGGTCCCTTTCAGCAGATACCATTGTGTTTTAAAACTTTGGATAATTATAGCCCTGTAAATGGAGAGTGCAAGATTTGTTGGCTGCAGCCAGCTCATCTTTCTTCTGTAACAGCCTCATTGTCTAGTCACTGCCTTGTTCACAATGGGAAGAGATCCATGCAAATGGAGACACCCATTTAAAGACGCTCCTCAGCTGGGTAAACAGCAGCAGGAGCCTCACTGATAGCAAGGCCAGGAAGGATTAAAATCTATCAGTAAGTTTGACTCTGTGGTTTTTCTTTCCTTCCTTCCCTGGGCACACGAGTATCTATGCTGCTCTGTTCGCTGATTTAAAACATTCAAATCCTGTCTACACTGGCCAACAATACCCTGTCAGCACTCTGCTTTTTTTTTTTTTCTCCCCCCTCTTTTTTTTTTTTTCCTTTTAAACAAAGCCAGTTAACCAGTTCCTGAGGGAAATGGGCCCATTGCCTCTCTGTTGTTGCCCTCCACAATGCTCTGGTGAAAATACAGCTCTGGGCATTTTTACCAGCACATCCTCTGCTCCCCTCAGATCAGTGGATCAGCTCCACCAAGTGCCCCCAGCCAACTCTGCTGTACCTGGGCAATGCCACTCTCCTCCCCTGTCCTGTGGGCACCAGCAGCTGCTCCTTGGAGCCACAGCTTCTCCGTGTCAACCCGTGTCCTCTGCATCACATCAGAGAGCAGGGGACTGCTGAGTTCTGAAGTTTAAAAATCACCTATGTCAAAAGGAAAGATTAACCTCTAAACAAATTGATGGAAGGCAACGGTAAAGAGCTGACACAGCCCATGTCTTTCAGAGACAGTTAATGCATACAAGTCAAAACAGCTGCTGTTGAGATCCTTCGGTGCCCTCCAGCAAGGGAGGTCTAGTATCCTGGCTGTATCCTGGACACAGAGTACCTGGATTTGCTTAAGGACACCTCAGTTAAAGCAAGACCATAACATAGAAATCTCAAAACTAAAATAAAATATATATATATATAAAAAAAAAAAAAAAAAAAAAAAAAAAAAGACATGCTGCTTTTTTAATACTTTGCAAACCACATTTTCTGATTTCCTGTAAGATTCTTCCATGGATGGCTGGAGGACAGGCTGGACCATAAGACTCAGAGGGAAATCAATTCTTCATCAAACTCCAGATTTGTATATGATATAACTTTTTTTTGGAAAACACCTATCCATAAAAGCATCCACATAAAAGATTTAACACTCCACTCAATTATGAGACAAGAAAGCCTGAAGCTCACCTCTGCAACTTTACTGTAAAACCAAAGGACATCAGAATAAACACAGGTATTTTTAAAGTTTAAATAAAATACGTAAAAACTTTTGGATAAAACATTTGCTGTAATTTTTCTGTTTGGGAGGATATGCAAAGACTTTGTGAGCAAAGGTTCCTTAATTAAGGAGCTGAGTTATTAAGGAACTTGTAGATTAAGCTATGAGTTAACCACAGTATTCAAGTAACCATAACGTGTGCTCGGAAATGATGTGTTAGGGCTGGGCATCCTCACAGAACTTTACCAGTGTTTTCTATTCAAATTTCCTTCAGCAAGACCTTCTCAGAAAAGTGAAACACAAAAATTAACAATAGGTGTTTTTTAGGACAACAATTCAGAAGTTCACCAGAAAGGTACCAACTTCACAAAGGCTTAAGCATATGAGTAACTCCTCTGAGTCAGAGTCTTGTCATACAATGCACTGTGTTAAATTTAGGCAGAAACTAGGCTACAGACTTCAGATTTTCAAGGACTTTCAGTACAATCTGTTTCTGCTGCTACCGTCACAAGAAGTGACCACGCTGACTACACCATCTTGCAAGGCTCTGATGAAACCCTGAGAACAAAATTTGAGGGATTGCTCAAATCCACGGGTTCCCGCACTGCATTTATCTGAGCAGCATCTTGTTGCCTCCCACCAGTGTGTTAAGCAACATGCTAACATCTGTCATGTATCTACTCTACCATCTTTTCCCTGGGGTAGGAGTGCGCATAGAGGAGTATTTTGCTTTGGACTACGTGTGCGTGTGCACACACTCATGCTCATGCATGGGAATAGCTAACCAGCGTTAGAGAGAGAAAAACCAAAGAACCTGAAGGGGAATGCAGCATCATTTGTGATTTCTCAGCTATGTCAAGGTTTCAAGGGGGGCACGCCTGCACGCCTGTTTGTTACCATTCTGACTTCAGTGGGGCTGCTACCACGCTTTGTAAAATTGCAGCTTTGCTTCTGTACTTTGTGGCTCATGCCTGATTTCTAAAACTGAAAATAATCACAGTGTTATCTTTTGCACAGTATTGTTTCACAATCACAGTATCTTTATTACATATGTTATTTATTTCCACTGATAGCGGAAAAAGGAAAGTTAAGATCCTCCGCTATTGTTCTTGATTAAGCTATTTGTTTACACAGTGTTGGAAAACTATAACAAAATCACCTAGAAAAAAACAAGCCACTCCAAATGGGAATATAACTGCTTCCTACTTAATCTCAGGATACATTTAATTTACTTGATTTAAACAGATGTGCTTTACTAGGAATAACACAGTGAATTTTGTTCATAGTGCATGTTAAATAAAATGGGTTCTCGGTAGGAGAAAAAAAAAAAAGCATTTATCTAAAAACAAAGGGTTTTATTATTGTTGCTCGGTCACTTCAAACAGCAGTGAGTTTAAACAAACACAGCACTGACATCACTTGCTACTTATAAAATGTCCAAATCTGCACTAATAGCCAATTAATAAAATAAAATCCCCGTGTTCTCCTGATTACTCAGGGTTAGTCAGTGCATTCTCAAACTTTTTTCCTCAGTGATTAGGTTGCTCCATAACTAATGGAACTGTTTTATTACATTTTGAACAGAATAATGCTAGACTAATAATGTCAGTAATTGAGAGAAGCAACCGAGGATATTGGATAGTACCATGTAATTATATAACTTTCTAATATATCAGATTTTTATCAATAGTAGTGTATATTACATGTAATCTTATTCTGATTGTTTTGTATTTCTCTTTAAACATGCAAAACAAGCTCTCAGTAGAGGTTGCTATCATTTTCAGGTTTTAAAGTGCTTTTGTGTACTGCAAATTCATGGACATTCACTAGAACATACTGCTCATTTCTCACCCATATTTTGGTTTGGTTTAGATTCATTCTGCACTGATACAGCTCTCACACTCTGTGTCTGAAAGCAAACAGAGATCCCAAGATACCATCACAGTAAACATCCTGGAATAAAAAGAAAACTCAGAGAATTTAGCAAATACTTGCTATTCTCCAGCACTAATGAGGCAGAATCTCTTCCAGATTAATAAGTAACAGTTGGCTGTCTAGAAAACAGAGGATGGAGAAAGGTGGGGGCAGTGGCTGCTTTTCTTAGCCAGGCTGAGCGGAACAAGGCAACCACTATTTTGCAGAGGTGTGTAAAAACTGACAGCTCTGGCCTTAACCCCTTCAAGTTTGCAGGAGAGTGTTTGTCTGAAGCTTCAGCTACACCCACTCTTCCCCTTCTGATTTAAATATCCCCCCGTGTTTTAGTTTAACTTTCAATTTTCTAAATTAAAAATGCTTGAGGAAACTAGAGGCTTTTTAAAGTCTTTTGCCATTAAGTGATTTGCTATACGTAGCCAGGCTGACCATTAAACCAGGCAGTCTGCTAGTGGGTACATCTGAGCATTGGGAGGATGGGGTGGGTACCACTGCTCTTCTCTACAGCACCAACAAAGCCCATCAGTATTTCACTGCTCTGGTTCCTCATCACACCCCTGCCCTCAGCTGCCCTCCCTTGACTCACTCGAGCAGGAGGCCCTTGTAAACAGAGATAAGCAAACTTCAAAAAGTCCAGATTCTGTTTGGGTAAGTGCCCAAAAGTTCATAAACGGGCTTGGAAACACAGTGAGAATCGGCTTTCTTGGGAGATGGCCAAACATTTTCCACTGAGGCTGGGCTATAAACACTTCAAGAATAGCCTCTCTCGTAGTATTTTGGTGGTATTTGTTTCTCATCCTGTCTGGCTGGGAAAGTAAAGCATCATAAAAACAAAAGCACTCAGGAATAAATCTTCAGGCCTGCCTCTCTCTGGTCTTTTGCCCTGGGTGAACTGGGAGCTGTGACTCCTGCTCGCTTTGCCCATGTCACCTGCAGCATGTGGGGGGCGGATGGCAAGGGCACATCATGTCTTACAGCTTAGGCAGATAAAAGCTGCCTGCTTCCCAGCATGGATCTCCTTCCCCTTCACCTTACTCCACATCATAAGCCTACTGAAAATAAAGAGGAAGGGTTTTTTTTTTTTTTTTTCACTGTTCATCTTCCCTGCATCAGCTCACCACGGAGTTCAGACACATGCCTGAGTTGGTGCAAGGGTAGGGGCAGGACTTTGCAAGGCTGGGGACAGCAGACAGGGAGGGGGACCAACCCTGCTCAGCAGCAGCCAGCTATAAATGGGAAACCACAGCCAGAGACCTTGAACGTTAAGTTAAAGTCTGTCCTTGTCGTATGGAAACATACTTCTCTGCATTTAGGAACTGAGATGAGTCACCAAATGCATTCAGCCAGCAGTAGAAACTAGCCCTCCTTTCGGAAGCTCACCCACAGATCCACCTAGGCCATCAGCTCAGATGGTGTGGGCACTGAAGTGGACAAGCATAACCTCCTTGCTCCACCTTGGGGCTCCACCCTTGGGGCTCCACCCTACAGCCCCTGCCCAAGGCACACATCACCAGCAGCAGTGCACTGGGGGCTGGAGGGAAGGGCACAGCTGCCACCACAAACGAGGTCCATGCAGGATTACAAGGCAAACAGAGCAGATGGAGAACACAGCAGTCCTGGATAGCAACGCAAACACTTCCAGGGCATGTAAACCTTGCACACATTCACCCAAAAGTGGGGACTGCTCCCCCTCTCCTCCTTCTTCCCTTGTGACAGACCCAATGCTCATCTAAGCCAGTCTGATTTAGCAATCCAGAAGAAAAACAAGCCAAAGAAGTCCCAGGAAGTGAGAAGTTTCCAGACAGGTTGAAGTTTTGGATCTTGGCCTGCAGACAGGACATGTGTAGGGCGCTGTTTCAGCCAGGGCACATGTAGGGCCCTCTTTCCTCTTCCACCCATCTCCACACAACTTCCACTAGCTGCATTGTTCCTGCGCCCTCCAGCCCTCAGCACTGGAGCAATGGGAGCTTCGAGGGCCGCTGCAGGGACACGGAGCATGGGGACAAAAGGGGACAGGCCAATAATCACACTACCCCCACCCAGCCATCCCCAACTTTTGGGTGTGACAGCTGCCCTTGCCCCCCCGCCCGCAGGTGACATGCTTGTGGTTTCACACAGCTGGGCCGGCGGCCACCGCCAGGAAGCCACGGGGTGGCTTGGGCCCATGGGGTGTAAATCGCTCAGTGGCAGCCGCTTGCCACCTCTGTCAGGATACTCCCTGTTTCACACCAAGCATCCTCAATCCTCATCTGTCCTGGAGAGCCAGCCCCCCATGGCAGCGTGTCCCCAGGCGAGCGCTGGGGCTCACCGAGGAGAGGAGCTGGCGGCGAGGTTATTTATAGCTGCCGCAGCTTCCGCAACAGCAACCGGCAACAGCGCAAGATGAAACCCGGCCAAGCAAAAGTATTTTTTCATTGAAAAACAGATGACAGCTTGTTTATGCTGTCGTAGGAGACAGGACTGTGAAAATGAGCGGCGGCGGCAGCAGGTTTTGAGGGCAGTGTCTTGGGTTGCGCTGTATACCTGCCGGTGGCCACTCACCCACCCCCAATGCTCTCTGACTACATCTCCAGGCTGAAGTCTGCTGCCACAGCATGGCCTGCCCCTGCTGCCCTTCTGCTGTCTCCAGATGTCATCTACAGTGTCCCCTTCTCCCTTAAACAAGGCTAATTAGGGTTGCAGTTTTGGGATGCTTTGAGATTTGTGGTTTGAAACACTACGCAGGAATGCAGCAAGGGTTGTTTCATTATTTATTCATGCCTTGATGTAAGAACTTGCTCTTGATTTGAACTTGTGGTGCTCAAAAATGGCTCAAAGGGACATCTGATGGGGGTTATAACAGCTAGCCAGAAGTTGTAGCCTCAGCACTGCTCTCCCTTCTCTCCCTCACACGCATTGAGGCCATGTGAGAGGAGGCCAGGTTCCTCATTCCCATGCTGGGATGCATCAGGCTGCCCAGAATTTAATGAATCTCCTGTGATATTCAGCTAATACCACGGTGGTGGTGGAGGGGATCTAATTTTCTGTTTTGTCATGGGGCTTGGAGGCCTGGCATGCCAAAACTTCAGTGTGATTAGGTTAGGCCTCAGGAAGGAGCAAAGCTGGTACCAAAGGCAGGGTGAGAGCAGCTGGAGAGCGACAACACCTCTTTCTCCCGCTTGGTAGCTGGTGTGTGAAGTGATGGCTCTTTTTCAGTGGCTGTGAAGGGAGTTTACAGAAAGGATATGAAAACTGATGAGGGAGCCTTTTTTTTTTTTTTTTTTTCTTTTCCCCATGGCAGTCATCCTTGTTGCATGAGACTGCTTTGAAAATATATTTAGTGTCATACTGCTAAGAGATCATTTATTATCCTCACTTTACAGTCAGGAGCAGAAGGAAGCAAAATATTAGGTTGCTCTGTCTTTTTTTTTTTTTTTTTTTTTAATTGAATATTTGTTCTGGACAGCTCCATTTCTGAGGTCCTGGCTTCAGCCAGCTGTTACATTACATCTCTCCCCTACGGAAAAGGAGCTTATCAGAGGCAGGTGGAAGCCCTAACAGATCTGCCTGCGGTCTCTCACAGTCACCCACCACCCAGCCTGTGTGAGGGCATCAGACATGGCCAACAACTCTCCAACATCCCTGAGTCCTTTGGAGCTCTTGTGAGGCTGTGTATGGCTGAGATGTAAGAATTTACCCAGAAGGGTTTGATTTCAGCTGGAGTAATGGGAGGGCAGCACAGCTGCAGGTCTCACAAGGCATGGTGATGCAGCAGATGCTGAGGTCAGCAGGGAACATGCATGACATGGTCTACCAATGCTGTAGGACAAACATTGCCAGACTGTGGCTTATGGCCTGATAGAGGTCTTCATCAGTGGCCTCACTGTATGCTTTAGAGGGTCTGGAGAAACCTACAAGTGAGGATGTCCCTCCTTGCTCCCAAATCCAAACGCACATGAGAGTGGCTGGGAATGCTGTTCTCAAAATCCCTTCTCATGTTCATACAGCAAGTAAATGCTGTAGCAGCCGGAGAGGATCTGTGTGTTAAAGATCAAGAGTCCTTCTAAGGCTGGCATGATTTATGGCATGCTCAGCCCACACCCCTCCCCATCCCTTTGACTCCCAGTCCAAACAACCAGACACCTACATGCCACCAGGTCATCTCCAGAGCTTCAGCTGGAGACCTCAGCTGCCTGGAACCTCCAACTTAGGCCCTCTGGGTCTTACTTTAAACACTCTGCCACCACACTTCATTTATGGGAGAGGTGGGAAGGTGATGCATGCTTCCTGGAACAAAAAGGGTGAAGGACTCTGAGTCATTCAAAGCCAGCACATACTGCAAAAGAAGTTTGAAAACCTCCTGACACTCAGCATTTATTATCCATTACAGTCTCTCATTCACTGCCACTAGGAAAAGCTCTTCTGACATAAAACACTGCTGTATTTTGGGCAGACACAAGCAAAACAACAGCTTACCCTGCCCTGAAATTGCTCTTTTTTTTTTTTTTTCCCCCTGCAATCTTGCAAGCCCTTATTTCAGAAGCCAGATTTGCCCTCAAAGCAATTGTATTTTCAGAGCAGGTGAAATGTTGGTTTGAATTATTGACTCACACCTTTATGAAGCACACACGACCAGGAGAGCTGCTGGAGTTTCGTGAACAGAGCTCTGCAGCTCTGCCAGCAGAATGCAGCTCAGGCTTCATTATACATGTTCACAGTGTGATGAGTCATTATGGGACAGGGATAATATAAAATAAAACCACAAAGTGATAAACAGTGGAGTAATATAAGTAACTCTGAAGCAAAAGAAATGCTATATATCACGAGTAAGGCAACCCTAATGAAAGATACTCTATACAGGAAATGACCTGGGAGCTGGCCCATTAGCCCTGCACATCTGTGCTCTTCAGAAGCACAGGAGAGGCCTAGGATCAGCTCCAGTTTCTCAATTCCCAGGTTAACAAACATCATCTGCACAGACAAACCACAGAGGGAAACAGGCCAGGCAACTCTGCAGTTGTCCTTCTGGCTGATATATGAGCTGCAGGAAGAGCCACTGAGCAGAGCCGAGTGACAACTGTATCATTTGCCCTACAAGAATTGCTGTCATATTTAACGTTTATACCACCTTATAAAGCAATGAGAAAAACAAATCAACAAGTGAAAATTTGAGGATGGAGAAGAGGGAAAAAGAGAAGTCTGAGACACCCAGTCAAAATGCTTGGGTGATTTTCAAGTCTTTCCCTTCAAGTTTTACGACTGGACATATTTGGTTTACTGTAAATTAACTTGGAATATGAAATGAAAAGTAATTTCCAAATTGGAGAAGTAATTTTTAACTTAGTTTTGAAATGAGGTATGTGGTGATAAAAAAAAAAACCCACAACTTTTTTCTTTCTCTGTTGTTTTCCCTATGATAAGGGGAATTCAGGTGGGTGTTGGGGGTAGACCTGGCCTTTTCTTATGACCAGGCTATTTTTCCAACGAATTTCCGATGAGAAAGAGATGTTGAGACCACTGCAGTCTGTTGTCTCTGGAAACGTGGGCCAGATGGGAACCTTCCACAGACCACCTACGCCTCTCTAAAAATGAGCAAGCAGAGACCTTGGGGTTGGCACTGCAGATTACCGTCAAATCTTTAGAGATGGGCCACTTGCAGCTATTTCTCCAGCTTCAGAATTACAATCATTTTCAGGGGGTTCCAAAATCCTGCCTGGCTGACAGTAGCAGCAACTAACTGGAAATTAGTAATAGTGGCGGCGCTTTTGCTGCTGGTATCACTGAAGATTTATAAGGAATTAGGCAAAATGATGCTTGTGCTGGGTGGCCTCAATGCAGAAACAGGAGATAAAACACATCAATGTTTATCCACTACTGCAGGAAGGGGCTGGAGGGGAGAGGAGATATTTTTGCATTGTGGTCATGTGAAAGGCAAATTTCACATGGATTTTCATGCAGACACATAAATCAGTCCGTGTTCACTCTAAAAGTTCATGGTCCTTAGCAAACCTCTCAGTGAACCGGGACTGAGCTTAGAGATTGTAAAGAAACCTGAAACCAAGCAAGTTTCAACTAATTTCATATTTTGCCCTGAACATTTTGCTCAGGTCTAACTAGTTTGCTTAGGAGTTTAGGCAAGTACAACCGTGTCCTTTGGGAGAAAAAAAAAAAAATGCTCTGAGAAATCAAATACACCACACAAAAAGTAATTACAGAGAATCTTTACCTAAATCTAAATTGTTCTCTGCTCTGTGTTCATTGTATTACTTACAAAGGTTTCAGTTAAGGTGAGGATTCAGCTTTCATTTCAACACCTGATTTTTATTTGTTCATGATTTCTCCCCCTCAGGAAACTCAATGTGTTGGCCTTAGTCTTTGCAGGGTTTGCTTTCTTTTGTTCAGGGAGGCATAATGGTTTCAGACAGGCGTTAGCCAAGCAATCAGAGGAAAATCTTCTTTCTTCTTGTTGCAGAATAAAAATAAAACTAAAATCTGCTCAATCTTGAAAACATTTTCCTATTCTCTCCCTGTCTGCTTATGCCTACATCACCTTTCTGATCTTAAAATTATCCTGGGAGCTCTTTGAAGTAGGACCTGCTTTAATGGTTTTGCTCCGTGGTGCTTAAAACACAGAAATACCACCCGTGCCTACAGCCACAGCCACGTCTGAACTTCCAAGGTCACTCGCCATCAGGCCGATATCCCAGGGGTGTTTGATTGTACCTGTGCACAGTGCCAGCCCCAACACCCCCAGGACAGTGGGGTGCAGCCCTATGGCACGTGGGACTGCCTGCCACAGCTGGGGTGCTTTTCCAGCATGCCTGGTGCAGCAGCCAGATCACAGATCTGCATTATCCATGTGGCCCTGAGGAGGCCTGCAAGAAGATGCTGAAAGTGGTATAAAATCTGCAAAATATTTTCCTTCTTCGGCAAAGCATAGTCCTTCCCACTGGATGGCATGTGGGGACAGAGAGTGACATGTCCTGTCAGCCTGGCATCTCTGCTGAGATGCTGCTTTCGTGTGCTGAGCGTGCTGATGGGCGGGTTTCCCCACACCTCCGCCACAGTTGGTTTTGCAAAGGCTGCTTTTCTTAGCCCAGCATTTAAAAGCAGAAGTTATCAGGGCATAAATCATCCTGTGACTTGTTGCAAAGCCTGTGAGATGAGATAAACGCAAGGCAGTTTGACAAACCGTTGGGAGCAGGGAGGAGGGGGCAGAGGGCAAGGGGGGGGGGCACGAAAAGAGAGCCGCAGCACCGACCCTCCTTGGATTATGTCATAGGTCAGCCGAAAGGATGCAAATAAGATCAAGAGGCTGTTTCCAAACTTTCTGAGGCTGGATACGACTCCACGTACCCGCTACAGAGCCGGGTGCAATAAATATCACACTCACAGAGAGCATTACATCACATAAAAGGGAAAAGCCAGCAGATGAACTCACACCGTAAAACCTTGGCTTGGTATCTCGCCAAGCCCAAGCAGACAGCCCCACTGCTGCAGACACTACAGAGCCCAGCACGTTGCCACGACTTTTACCTTCCACTTCCCACCACCGCCACCTTCCCCAGAGCAGTTCCTGCTGAGTTTCCCAATAGCCAGGTCTGGCGATGCCCGTGGATAACGTGACAGGAAAAACTGTCATGGGACTCAGATCCCAGCACCTCCAAGTCCCCCTTTCTGGGGCTTTGGAAATGATACAGAGCTGGGAGGCACAGCAGCGCTTCCCCCTACCACCAGTGCACACAGCAGCAGGCACTCAGACCGGTTCAGTCTTGACATCTTACGGTGCTGTGACACAGCTTTCTCCTGGGGTCTTCCAAGAGCAGATGAAATATTGGGATCAGGATGAGCCAAACTGGCCCGCTGGGGCCTTTTCTCTCTAATATCTTCATACTGTCAAAATTATACTTGATCGTGTTTCGTTATTGTTGTTTCTAAGTTTCACCTCTGCCTCAGCAATTCCATCTGGTAGGTCGTATTCCTCTCTCTGATTGCTTTTTGGATAAAAGCATGCTCACTGGGGCCTGCTTGGAATTAGTTTTTCTTTTTATTTCCACTAGATGCTCAGTTCAGCCCCACAGTTCCCCTGACTTAACACAGACAAGGTCACCCCACCTTTGCCTTTCTGGCACATGCATTCAAGTACTGATTCCCATGTGCTACAATAACCCCATTACATTTTTAACAATCTCCAAGGGGGAGTCATTTACAGGGACTTGAACTGAAAAGTGCAAGTTTTGTATCATCCTCTTGCATGTGCACTTGTGCAGATATTAAATCAGCAATGATGGGAGGGAAAAAAAAATGTCTTGGCTCTGTCCCCAGGACATTCCTCGAAGAATGATGATGTACATCTGCCTTAACTGTCTGGGTCTGAAATAATTAAAGACCACTCTTCTTTCCCTCCCATTAATTTCATGGAGTATCTGGAAACATTTTTTTTTATTATTACTTAGAATATTATGTCTGCCTAGTAAGAACACCATCCCCAATAACTTTTCTTCCACTTCCTAATTATAGCAACTCAACCACCAAGATGTAACGAGCGGCTGAACCACTACTCGCTACTGCACAGTTGTCGTTTACACCCACTGGCTTTCTATTATGTCACGACAGGGTGAAATGAAAAGATCTCCCATCTCTGAAAGACTGCCCTTTCTTAAGGGGCAATCTTTGGATTGCACTGCATGTGACAGCAATGTTTAAAGGTCTGAAGGCTTTCCAAAGTGTGTGCCAGCAGAGTGCAATGCAAACCTTCCACTGGTCATGAAGATGAGAGACTGGTTTAAGGAGGACTTGGGTAGCCAACCAGCACTGATGGGTGAATTACAGACACACTTTGCAGAGCTCCTAAGAAGGTAGAGGCAAACAAAACAAAGCAGGAAGTGTCTTAATGATATTTTCAGCTAGCTAGCTGGTGTGTGGCAACCACATGTCATGGTGGCAGTCCCCAGAGGGCCGAAATTGACACCCATATGGAAGAGGGGCCAACAGCTAGTGCTGCCACACATCCCTCATCCCTGTGTGAGTTGAGGTCAAGCAATCCACTGATAAAGTATCTGGGCAGTCTTTTCTTCCACAGATGCTCCTACAGACATTACAGTGAAGAAGGGGTATTTCTGACCATGGTCCCAAGGGCTGGGAAGGAAGGCTGACTCTCAGATAGAGAAGCTGGCTCAGGAAAACAGCACTACACACCCTCAAACATTTAAAACCTTACATTCTAACTGAAAAATATTACCTCTTTCCCAGACAGGACGCCAGGTAAATGTAGATTTTTTTTTTTTTAAAACAATAACCTGAAAAATAGCAATCCCCAACCCATTTTTTATTTTCACCCAACTTCTGTTTCCTTGCTTGTACATGTCAATATTTACAAGCTCTACCACTTCTTGGATTATTTATTTTCCCTGGTCTATTTCACTCAGTGAAAAATCTCTCCAGCTCCAGACTTGACAGTTTGTTGCTGATATCCATCTTTATTAAGTTCACTGCTGAAAAAAAAAAAAACAACAACAACAACATATAGCCATAAAAGAAAAAAGGAGAAAAAAAAAAAAAAAAGGAAAAAAACAACACCCACAAACAAACAAACTCAAGATGATGCTCAAATCTGGTGGGGAAAAATTCTCCAAAAATAGCTGGTCGTTTTCAGTGACATATATTTTTTTACGGATTTCACTAAAAGACACTTCTCCCTCCACTTCATTAGTGGTCAGTAAATTCACTGACAATCAGCAAGAGATCTCCTGTCACCACACCTGAGGGGATGGTGGGGAAGGTCGCCCTTCTGTCTTTGCCTCCCTGCACTGCGCTGTTTTCTGCCTGGGGACAAGACCAAAAGGGCTCAAAGCTGACAGCATTCCCCTTGTCATCCTGAGTGAACTCTTAAACAGTGACGATCATTCTGGATCACTTTTAATTACGGACTTTGAAGGACAACAAACTGTACTCTTTTTAAAAGTTCTCTGCAACATGTAATGCGGGACGCTGAGAAAGGTTTCTCCCTCTCCTTTAGACAGACTCAGGAGCTCAGGCACACCTCCATTTCACAGCCCCACCACCAAAGGGCACTTGAAGATAATCTGAACTTCCCCAAGGTGTTTTTAGCACTTCCCTGATGGAAATATCACTCTCTAAGCAAAGCTGCCAGAACTGCCTGTGCATGTGGGTCTCATCCTCTTCAGCACAGCATCCGCCAGCTTGGCTCAAGTGGAGGATTTGCCAGAGTTACTGCCTTTGCACCAAAATGAATCAGAACCCACCCCCGTGTTACATCCGCCGCTCGAAATGTGGGGGCAGAGATATCCTTAATCAATCTGGCTAAATCAAGCCCATTCCTTCACATGTTCCCTGTCCTGGGTTTTTAGAGTCAGAGCACAAGCAAGCCGATCTGTCACGCAGGGACCCCTTTAGGCTGACTCTTTTCATCTCCTCCACCCAGGCTCTGCAGCGTAATCTAAAAATAAACAAAGCCTCTGGCCCCGATAGTGGTAAAAGATAACCCGCCCGCTGTGACCCTCCTTCCTGCAGCACAGGCGTGGGTGCCGCTGGGGCTGGTGAGGTGGCGGCGCTCTGCGAACTCACGCTCACGGCCTCCTCAAGATGCGGTCGGTCACACTTCAGTGTGAAGCCTTAGCCAGGCTGAGGCCCCACTAAATAGACAGAAGAGCTGGCTGGGGTGGTTCACTGCTCTACTCACAAACAGTTCCCATCAGATGCTGCTTCTGCTACTGTTAGCTTTTTGAGGACCATGTTCTTTCAAATTTTCTGTATTTTCCCCCACCTTTTCCTCTGCTTGTTTAAAGGTAGTCACATGCCTGGAGAGAAAAACTTTCCTGTGAGCTCCTCTATTATTCTTTTACAGCAGTGCTGTCTGCACTGTGAGGGACAGAAAGCCAAAGGGCCTGGCTTGCACCCCAGTAGCATGGGCTCACATGGGCTGACAGGCCATAACATAATGTTCACGTTTCCAGCTTGGCAAACACTCACTCCAGAGGGGTTTCCAAATTTCCTCTGTAGCCTCTCGTGACAGCCTTGGATTAATTTTGTCTGGAAAGGAAGATTTATTGCCATTGAGTCACTGCGGCTCACTTTATCTGCTCTATATCTTGAACCCAAAGTTCAGGTGGCATTTCGCTATCACCCCCCTTATCAATTCCCCGTGGGAATACCCTGGCGGGAGGGACCCTATTATTTCTTCCTGCCGACTGCCCATCACCTCTTCTCTTTCTGACTTTCCCTTTCAGCTGCAGCAGCTCTACCGGGGAGCCCTTTCACAACAATGGCTGTGGTTGTGCTGGCTGTAGGAAGTTAACAGTGTGGGCGGTGAGATTCACGCCGCTTCTCCTGCTTCCTCCGAGCATTTTGAGCGTGCTAGCGCCAAAATACCCAAACAAAACCCTCCAAGTTTTTCAGCGAGGTCAGCCTGATACCCAGGGGAGGCTTTAGCTCTGGCTCGCAGCCAAAATTTGTCAGTTCCCACTCGGACGCAGCCGAAGTCCCCCCGGAGCGGCCCGTCTCGGGAGCGCCCCGTGGCCTGGCGGCGGCCCAGATGGCAGCAGCGCTGTGAGAGCCGCTGCTCCTGCGCGGTTCTCAGCACTTTGGGCAGAGGTTAGCTCGCAGGATCTGGCATCTCCAGACCCAGAGCCAGGCCACGGTTCAACTCCAGCTCAAACCTGTCGCCTAAACCCAACCGGGATCTAATTGCGAACGGCGCTGGCGAGCGTGGGAGTTTTTATCTTTCCTGCCTGAGAACAGCTACTCCAAAGTCAGGTAGCCCATATGCTTCTTTATTTGCCCACTTACTTCCCCAACCCCTTTCTGATGAATTGAGCGACGGATGGTTACGTCTGCCTCCAGGGACAGCTCCTCCCAGCCAGCAGCGCTGCCTGGGGACCCCCTGCACTGCTCCACGGGGTACGTGATTGAAAGGTGACCTAAGGCTCGTGGCGCTGCTGGAGTCGTCATGGGACTGCTCCCGCAGCAGGGAGGGAAGGGATGAGCAGTGGTTCAGCTGCTGGGCGCTCTGTGGGGTGGCAGCACCAGCATCAGCCTCTCCGAGGCCAGCGTCACTCACGGCTGCACGCAGTCATGTCATGCACGCCGGCAGCGGACACACAGCAGCTACGGATGCAATCAGGTGTAGTAATTTAGTGTTTTAAATGAAGGGTTTATTTCAGGAACCCGGTGTTTTATTCCCTGTCCTTTATGACTCATTAAGTCAGGTGAGCCACCTCTATTATTTACTTATACCTTTATATTTCAAGGGCAAGTCCTAGATTGATATTTGTATCAGCTGAGCACCTTCTGAGGCCAAGCTCCCTCATTTATCTGCCTGCTTAGCTATGGATTTATCTCACATTCATACCCATGCCATATAAGTACCTCCTAGACAGCCAGTTCTAGCAGGTTTTTGGCAATTTGCTACACGAGAAGCATCCAGCTTCTGTATTCAGTGCTTGTCAATAACTATCAGTGCACTAATGTAAAAGAAAATCACTTCCATGCACTTCAGTTAGCATTATTTTTTTTGGAAATACATCTGGAACAGAGAGAGAAGGCAAGAACATTTTGATAAGCTCAGGGAGTGCAAATGTGGCAAAAAGTGACATTGCCTATGCATGGAAGAGCTGAGAGAACAGAGAAAATGTCTAAGCAACATTAAAAAAATATATAGGAAAAAAAAGGATGACGACAAAACGATGACCAAAAAAAAGACCAGCTAACCCCTGTTTCAACTTTCACATTTCCTTTCCATAAAATCATTTGAGAGGAAAGCAGGGTTTTCAGAGATGATATCCCTTGCCCCCTTCCCTCCCCCTAAAAAAGCACTTAATCAGACAGAGATTTACAAACCACTAAATCAAAGGAGACTGTGAAATTCCAGCCCAAGAAGCGAACAGTGAGATTAAGTGGATTAGCCTACTGTACAGGAATCCAAGGAATGCAGCCTGCATGTGCTTTTGTTGTGGATTACTCAGCAGCAACATTATGGTTTTACATCTCCCAGGAACATATGGGCATGTGCACTTGTGCAAACCAACAAGAAATAGCAGTCCCTAGCACGCTGCTTCGCTGAGCCGGGTGTGCTGATTTCAGCAGATACAGCACTTTCCAGGGAGAAAAGGAGAGCGCAGAACATTTTGCTGTATGAGTTGAAAATGAAGTGGCAAACAAGCTACTCCTAGCAGAAAGAGACACACGCGCCAGCTTAGTTCACAGGAAAAGACATCTCCCTCTAACCATTAACCCTCCACCTGCTAGCGATTCAGCAAAATCCCTTAGTGCATGCACTGCAAAACTTTAGGGAAGTTAGGTCCTGATGGCAGCTTAGTGCTGCAGACTGCTTAACAGCCATTTTAACACTTGGGCTGTATTTTTCGTTTTGTTTTGTTTTGTTTTTAAATCGGGTGCAACATTACATGTAACTTTATAGCCTGCGCAGACAATAGGAAGGGGTTGGCTGGTAACACGGGAAAGAAGCAGTAAGTGATGGGTAAATGAACAAACTATTACTAGCCAGAGTTAACAGTTTGTATTAGCAGCCAGCGATAAATAATTAATATAGCCCTAGGAGATGTAAAGCCACTGACATGGTATCTCTCGTTTGGCTCTAAATGGAACTCGAGATAACCTACTTTGAACAGTAATGTGTTCACAGTATGTGGGAATTAACTGCTCAATGTAATAAGTACTATTGAATTTCCCATCTCTGTATAGATAAAGGGCAACTGCCACCAAAAAAAACACAGTAATAACAGTAACCGAATGATAAAAAAGCAAACAAACCTGCTTTTCATTACATCCTTAAAATGTTATAGGTTAAAATAATCTTAAAAGGGCTTAAAAAACAGCAATTAAATCTTTCCATTTCTGTTTTCCAAGACTGCAGCTGAGAAAACGAAAGAGGCCTAAGTGCCATACCGTGCTAGCCTTGCTAATAACTCTCTGTGAAAAATCTCATTAATTCAGTCTGGCTCTTCAGATCAGCCGCTAAGACCTTGTATTGTCAGTCATCCTCTGGCCTTTTCAGGATTTCCATAGCCTAACTAGCAGAGTCGCCATGGAAACCATGCAGTCATGCTTTGCACATCCCCAGAACTTTTTGTTCCTGACAAAGCTTGAAAAATCACATGCAGCATGGAGAGTTTAACACAGTGAACTAAACCCTGACCCACACTTATAAATGATAAACCCCAGCATACCAGCTTTATTATACATGATTTCCTTACAAGATACTTAGCCAAGCTGGCAAAATGCTGAACCAGACAACACGTGAGGAACACAGCTCCAGAGAGAGGAAACAAACAAACTGAAGTGAAACACAGAGTTTCAGGCTAGTTCTGCCTCCTTTGAAAGCACTAGGAGCACGCCAGTAGGGAAACAAGCAGTTTTGAAGTTGCCTTTCCCCGAAAATGGCATCCTCCGATGAGGAGGTGGCTCTCGTGACCACACGTCATGACAGTGCTGATGGAGTGGTCAGCACCAGGAGCTGGGTGTCCATCTGCAGGGCTGTGAGGTGCCGTGGGGATGCTGCCTGAGCCTGACACAGCCCCAGCCACATGCCACACACAGCAGTGCTGCCTTTAAAATGGGATTGTTCGGCTTGCAGCCCAGGACTGGCAGGCTTGGAGTGTGCATGTGTCCACAGGGAGGAGGCTGGTGACCTGCTCCACAGCCTGGCTGCTCCCCACCAGGCTCTGCCAGCATCACTGGGGCAGCAACCATGAGCTGCACAGATCCTCCTCATCCCTGCCCACACCAACAGCATCACTGACCCATATAAAGAGTTGCTTACAGCCAGCAAGGCATGGGCAAACAAGCAGTCACCGCACCCAGAAACTAGTCCATGGAAAGCCCCACTGGCTGATGCTTCTCTTTTTGGCACTGCCAGAGCCCCACAGCATTTCTCCTTTCTCCTTCCCAGCAGCACTGCCAGTCTCTGTCCGGGGAAGTCTTTGCACCAGGATGCTCTAGGCAGGAGGACCGGTGAGAGCCAGAGAGGTTACGTGTGGAGAAGGAGTCACCGCAGGCCAGACCTGCTTCACCGCAGTAAATTCTCAGCACTGGTGTGGATGAGCAGCCGCCTGCTCAGCACAGCGTCTGGGCTTGTGAGAAAAGGAGTGACTCATAGCCGAGGTCATGCTGTAATCCGGGAGGGCTGCCAGGGGAGGGAGAAAGCCACACTCAGTCCGGGCCGTGGTGAGCTCGCTCCTTACGTGGGGCGGAAGACGCAACCCACCAAAGAAGGAGGGTCGGGGAGCCCTGAGTGGGCTGAATTGGTCATCTGGGAGCCGGCGGCCATGCACTCCCACCCCTGAGTTGCAAATAATGAATTTGGGATTAGGAAGTCGGCCTCACAGGGGATAGCTCAGGAGGTTTTTGGCACACACAGTTCCTCCCTGGTGGGATGCACGAGGTCAGAGCAGGCTTTGTTTCCATGGGGTTCCCCAACCGCATAATGACAACGGATGGAAAACATTTCCCCACCTTCGCCTCCCCCAGCAAGGAGTGGTGCCTAGCCAGCAGGAAGCCCTGTTTCTCCAGGGCCTCTTAGAGGATAACTTCACAACGCCGGCACAACGTGGAACCCTCAGGCCCGAGAGATGTTGCCCGGGTGAGCTGGGACCCTCTGGGGCTGGCCCCATCCAAGCCAGCAGAATTATCTTTCCTCTGCTGTTATTCAGCGAGCGGCATATGCCGATGCTCTCTCCCAAAGCCGTTCACCACCAACGCCAACCATCTGCTTCACTCACCGCCTGAGCAGCTGCCGCGTGGCCACAGAGCGTGCGCTTAGGCTACCGGCACGGTGGCAACTGCAACACATCGCTCGCAGGTGGGCATCCAGCTCCTTTCCATGGCAAGGACCTGGCTGGCCCAGCCAAGCCCTCAACGCTATTTGCAAGACCAGAGGAAGCAGATGGCACGGGGCCGGGGCAGGGACCCAGGTGAAATGACAGCTACCGCTTGTGGCAGCTTCTGTTTATTCATTTGCCTGTGAGGACTGAGAGGACCTGGCCACATGGGACATCCCTGGGAGACGATTTTATGCAAAAGCCTTGATTGCTGCTTGCTGTGCTGTGAAATTGTACATGTGTTGGATTAAAAGCAGTAAAACGTCTTTGCATTTCCTGCCCCTGATCTCTTATTTCCCTCAGCTTTGCCTCTCTTGCAGCCAGGGCCAAGAGCCTCTGGCAGCCCAGGGACTGCCAGTGCCTGAAGCACTGCCTTGAAGCCCAAAAAATCATAATGGCTGCTCACCTGCTGAATACAGATGGAGACACAGTCAACGTCATCCTCACCCCCACCAGAGAGGGCAGAATTATTAAAATACAGCAAGATGACAATATGTACCGCTTCAAAATTCAGAAAGGAGTGGAGATGGGTAGAAAGAATGATTTCTTGCCGTAACTGCCAAGGTGAAGTAGGTCTCCTTGAAGGAGTGCTAGTCTGTTACCAGCTGCACTTGGCTCCTATCCCTCTTCCTGGTCCCCCTGGTTGTTGGAGCATCAATGAAGGTGACCTCCCAGTTCAATAAATACCTCCTGACTACGTTCTGTGGTGGCCCCAGATAATCTGCAACCCAGGATGGAGCAAGCTCACAGACCCAAAGCTCCCTTCATTGCCTCAGCCTTTTCCAGTTTCCATGCTTTGTCTGCTATAGATTAGTCAGAGATTCTCTCTCCTGCAGGCCACCCCCCTGTGGAGTGAGGCCTTAACTGTTTGCTCCTTCAGCAGGAATACCCAAAATGAGTCATTGTCTTTCCTCCAGGCAGACAAGCAACTTCCTTTTCCCACACCACAGCCCCGTCTCCCCTGGCCTGGTCCAGAACAAACTGATGGTAGGTTTGATGTGCAGGCTCCTGGGACAGGGTGTTTCCCAGATGAGTAGCTTTTTCTTTGCCATTACTTCTGGCCTGAGTGGGGAAAGGCTGCTTATGGGTGGTAGCAATCTGTGCTGACACACTCCCCAAAGCCACAGTGAGAGGAGGATTAACCAGGCTTGATAATCCTGCTGCCTACTGCTCTGACTTTTCCCCAGACAACCCTTCCATCTGTCACTAGGACACTGGCCTGCACCACACTAGGTCTGCAAAAACATTTCCAAGCCCAAAACAGGGAGGTCCAAGCCCACATACCCTTGCCCAACTACTGCATGATGTCTTTGCACACAATGGGGTCTTGAACAAGAGCAACAGAATCTGACAGGTGATCAGAGATTCCCCCTCAATACCTGGGGATGACAGATCATTATCCTCAGCTTCAGCTCAGTAACCCTATGGCACTACTCAAAGTTCAGCTGATGATTATTGAAAGGATAAAAGAATACCTGTGAGCTCTAAGCCACTGTGCAAAATTAGAATAAGAAAGGACTATTCTTATGCTTTGCTATCACAAAGCAAAGCTTTTTTTTTTTTTTTTTTTTTTTCTTTCTGAAATTGCAGCCATACTGTTGTGCATGACATGTGGCTCTCAGCCTACACAACCAGACAGAGCCCTCTGCCTTGGTCAGAATAGACAAGGCTGAGCACTGCAAGGAGACTTTGGTCCCCAAGAAAGGCTAGTTTGGGATGCTTCCTAGTCAGAAGTGCTAAATATTCTTCTTAGAATGTGAGCAGAACTTGACAGCATACCACAAGAAGATAAAAACCCAAGGAAGGAGATAGAGAAAATGTTGCTCAGCTTGCCCCTGGCCATTGCCTTCATCCCTTCAGGAGATACCTCCCACAAGAAGACCCCACTGTCATCCTCAGACCACTCATCCTTGCTGGAAGTGGCAAAACATCTCTGAGCAAAGGGGACTTTTGGCTGCTAAGTGTCCCTCCAAAATACACCCACCTGCTGCCCTGGGGTGTGGAGGAGCTCCCGGCAGAACATAGCCATTTCAGACACATCACCACTTCTCCCCAGTTCCTTTTGAGACTGCACTTAGGCACTTAGTCTAGGCTCTGAACGGCTACAAATCCCACTGGTGTCTGGGCTAAGGCTTTTGCACAGAAATAACATGATAGATCACATCAATCCACCATCAGTCAGGACGTGCCGAATAAAAGCCTTTTTCTGTGGTCTTACATTTTCACGCAGGCCACTTTGAATCATAGAATCGTAGAACTCTATAATCATAGAATCATGGAATAATTTAGGCTGGAAAAGACCTCTAAGATAATCAAATCCAACTGTTTGGATTGTGGTAGACAGGACATGGAGAAACCAGTCACTTCTTGCATGTTCTCTGACTGGCTTGCCTGGCTCAGAGTCAACAACAGGCTGTTAAAATTTCTAAATATATAAGGTAAAGTCTGAGGTAGGATGCTCAAATAATTTGCACTTTATTGGAAAAGGTAATGTCATAGGGTCTTGAGCTTACACATAAAAAGGGGATGGCATGTGTGGGGCATCCTAGAGCATATCGTTCTTTGAATTTGCAGGAGAAAAAGCAAGGTATGAATGGACAGGTGACGTCCACTGGGCTGACTGTGGGAGGTCCACAGTAAAAGACTAGCAGAGACAAGGCAGCAGAGATTACAGAGTCTGGATGAAAATTACCTCTTCAGGATCCTTTCAACATGTTTAAACCAGTAACATACTCAAACTGTGGGCCAGCAACTTTCATCACAGTGTTCGTATGTTTTTGATCCGGCAGTAGACACCCTACAGTCTTACAGAGGAATAGGCACTCCCTGTAGATATGGTCAGGACATTTTACCTTTTTTCTGACTTCACTTTCTCCTTGACAACGTTAATAGCAGATACTTTATCAAGACTTTCATAAAAACCATTTGCCAGTAAAGCACTTGAAGAGAAATCTGTGATAACCATCCTTCTCCATTTCCCCTTGGAAACAATAGGGGTTACCAATTTCCAAGTTAAAGTTCAATCGATGGTCAGGTTCTATGAGAGTTAAATATTATCCTAAATTGAACCAGCAGCTAAGCAAACAAATGATAAGCTTTTAGTGAACTCAGCTGTAGCATGAATTAAAAAAAAAAAAAAAAAAAAAAAAAAAAAAGCCTTCCCATGCACTTCTACAGGTGTGCAATATTTTTTCTCTTCCACGAAGTTGTAACTGAACTTTGTAGTTGGCTCCACAGTGATTCAATTACTGTGAGATTTTGTTGAGATTTTTTTTTACTAATTTATTTTATCAATTTACCTCCCATTTGCCTACACAAAAGGCAAAGAGGTCTACTGAAAACCCACCATGAGCTGTCTCGTTTTTGCAAGTTCTGTTAGCAGTAAAACTCTGTATTATGCTTATTTTTACAAAGTCCAGTCATGCTTGATCTCTGTTATGAATAAAGTCTGAATAATTTCCACTGTTAAAAGAAAAATACTTTTTCTTCTATGCCTTCAGTACTTTACATATATTTTCATTAGAGGGAAATGAAGAGAGAAGAGAAATTCTTCATACTAGATCCATGGAGAGCCTCTGCATCTTGTGTAACACCTTGAGGCTCTTACTTACTTAAAACCGCCTTCTGAATATGCAAAGAAGAGTTGAAAACATGCCAGCAAGGCCACAGTGGGATTACAGGTCTGACCCATCCACCTCAGATGCTGTCCTCCACTTTCACTCAGCCTCAGTAATGCACATGTGTAAAGAAGTCCATCTGCTGTGCACACACAGAAGATGTGGACACTGGCAGTGCACTGCATAGGGTATCTCCAAATCATATTTCTGCATTGAAAAGTGATTTGCGCTCTTCTAAATATTAGTAAAAGCATAACAGCTCAAGCAGTAAGGAGTCAAAATTCTGAAGCCAAATTGACTTGCAGCTGTCTAAAAATACCATTAAAAATCAGCTCTCCTGAGTCTGAGAAATCTATTTGTGTCTTTTCTGAGAACAGGCTCTAGGACAGACAAAATTACCTTTCTGGTAAGTTCTTCTGTAACCATAAAATTATTGTGCATCTCTCTCCTAGTTGCACGTTCCCATCTCAGCTTCGGTCCAGGTGTTAAACTGGAAGATGTTGGTATGACCTTGTATATCAAGGAGAAGCATGGATCCAAGCTCGAGATTAACACTGAGGAGATTAAGCATGTTCTGAGGAGGCTGTGCTGTTTATGTTCCACAGCTGGCATGTTGGGGTGATGGCTAGAAACTGGACCTCAGCATTCAGGTGCTCAGCCCCTAAGCAAATGTAGCATTAAGAGACTTTGAAGGCAGGTCTGGTCTTCAGACCGAAAAGATGGTCATCATAAAGAGATGGGAGAAGCAAGGGAAAAAAATAAAAGAAAAAAAAAAAAAAGGAAAAAAAAAAAAAAAAAAGAAAAAAAAAGAGGGAGGGTAATCTTGAAAAATCATGTATTCTTTTTGCATTTCACACAGAACAGGTTTCTTGTGGATTTCAACACCCAGCTGCTTCCAGGAATGGAGCAGACATGCACGTGCCTGCAAAGCAAAACACAGCTGGAGAGCTAATTTTAGGCCTACCAGTCTTGGCAATGTCCCTTTAACAAATGAAGAATGTATGATTTTCATCCATATGTATAAACACCAAATTCTTGCCGTTAATTTAGATGGCTGTTCATGCAGTTTGGTCCAGGTACCACCAGGTGTGCCTGTCATCCTAAAAAGTGTTACTTTTACCTAGATGGTAAAATTACCTCCTCTTGCTCACAATGCAGTTCTTGTGCCTGCCTTGACTGAACCTTTCAGACAACAGTTACTCCTCAGCTCCTCAGCAGAAAGGAAAACCCAGGTTTTAAAGGTATTTCTGGTGAATTTGCAATAACATTCATAGGGCTTCCAAGTGATTCAACTGTATTCTCTAATGAAAGGAAAACTGTTCTTCCTTTTTCCTTAAAAAAAAAAAAAAGAAGCAAATGCTAACGTTTAAGGAAAGAAGCAACAGGCAATATGTCTTTATCTAGAACTGGTTTTTGGAAAGAACAAAACCACCATCTGCAGCCAAGGTTTATGAGGAAAGACATGATCTTTGTCACAGTAAAATCTTCCACTTCAATTCTATTTGTACTAGAGATCAGAAGACTTGTTTGGGACTTGATGTGAGGGTTACAGAAAACAAGAGTGACCTGGATTTTAAACCTTTCACCAGAACCAGCAAACACCGGAGATGCTTTAGAGGATTTCTCTTTTGCTCGTAACAGGCAAACTAACCCTCACAGCCTGCCTCAGTTCCAGCACCTAGAATTGCTAGGGAATCACAAGGCACCAGGATTCAGGAGAGGATGATGCAAGCTGATAAAAAGCATCTTGTTTTGCCTACCTCAGATTCATCGTTATTTTCTGACCCTGTCAACACTTTCTTTCATTTTGCAGGTGGGGCGCTAATTTTGATTTGCACTGTGATCCACTCAGGATTGGTGGTAAAGGGACATAGCCTGTGGCTCTGAAGGGCTAGTTCAGAGCACTCCAACTAAAACACCCACCTCTACCAGAGACTTGGTGGGAAAATGGCAACAAACCATCCTCTAAGCCTTGCATATACAAACTGTCCTTCCCACATAGTTGGGATCTTCTCAAAGAAAGCTATGAATGAAGAAAGGCAATAGATTTATCCACTCATAGCCACAATATGGAGCAAGTCCAATGATACATTGTCAAGCTGTGATCCAGCACACTAAACAGTGCCTTTTGTCTTCTGAACACAAACTAGACTAAGATAGTGACTGGGAAATGATGGATTTCTGCCCTGAGTGATACATCTGCATTTTGAAGAAATGGGTAAAATCAAAAGCGAGATGTGCAACTCTGCTGTCTGCCCCACTACTTCCAGTTCGGGCTTGTTCCAAATATATTTATCAGATATTTCTGTAAACTTTTCTCAGACTGCCAGGTAATAACTTGCATGGCACTAAAGCTAATCTCAAATATATCTTTCCTTCCCTTTATATTTTCCTTAACATCCATCCCATCATTTATGTGAGAAACAGACTGGATAATTCATGGAAACAAAAATAGTCTACTGAATTGAAATAAAATACTTCAATGTGTGGCAGTAATAAAGAACGAAATAAATTCTGTCATCACACAGACACTGAGTTTTACCAAAAAAATGTGGTTACACACAGAGCAACTAAAAATATTAATTCCGTATGAAACTGCCTTTCCAACAAATGAGATAAGAAAAGCAGACTGTTTTTTTTAATAGAAATGAGCATTTCACATAATGGCATGTTCTTCATCAGGTAAAACAATGTTTAAAATAATGTCAAATGTGCATTCTAGTAGAAGTTGCATTTCAGCTCTGTTTCCAGCATTAACTTAAACAAAATAAAAAATAATTAAAAAAAAAAGTTTTAATGTTGGCTTTCTGCAGTTGTGGCCATTAATCTAGCAATTTTCCAGATATGGCAAATATTGAAAAGTATTTCTTATTATTACTATCTCCCCTGAGGTGCAATCTTCCAAACTTGACCCAGCTTGCAATAGACGCATTTCTTCTGAAAGGGAGTTCTAACACAGGTATGTATGCAAAACCTTTCTGCTAATAAACTAGTCAAAGACTGTTCCTCAAAACAAACAGATTTCCAAATTTCTTTCAAAAATCTGATTAACACCAACATTTCCAGATGCTTTTTGCATACAAGTTGAAGTCATCTCAAGGTGACGTGATATTCGTGGGTTAGTGTGAACCCTCTACAGCAGAATGAAAACACTGCACCAAAATTACCTTCACCAGTTTAAAAGAAAGGCCTGGTCCAAAATTCAGATAAAAAAATTAAATATGCCAACTTCTTGGGTGGTTGTTCTTAACGCTTTGATCTAGGCTATAGGAAGATCAGATCACTTTTAAAACTAGATGTGGTGTACGTTTGGATCTGATATCTATTTTGCCCCACAGGATAATGAGAAAGGTAGTGACAGAGCTCTGTAAAGAACAGAGTTTTAAACTTAGTGAGGACACTGGAAAGGCAGTAAAGAAACTGTTACAGCTGAACTTTAATTTTAAAAATGAAAAAAAAAATCTTTTTGTTTGATTGCAATCATTTCACTCAAACATTAAAAAAAAAATCTCTGGTATACTTTATAGCTTGACTTATTAAAAGCAAAGCCTATTTTAAAACAAAAATACTGACATCAGAAGAGAAAACAAACTCTTCTGTTTCAGAATATATAAGGAAGAAACTTTTCATTTTTAAGAAGTTGAAATGAAAATTTATGAGAAGTTGTCACTAGGAGTCGTGGAGCTTTCTTTCCTTTCTTTCCATTCCCTGCCCTTGCCTCCTCTGCCCTGCTCTAGCAATAATGAAGTGCGTCAGTTCCTTCTGACTGACAGATCACAGTCAGATGGAGCCAATAAGGAGCACTGTTGTTATTTTGTATAGGTTTGCTCCAAATACCCCCCCTGCTATAGGCATTTCAAGGTATTTCATTACCAGAGAATTTGCCATTTCATTTCCAGAGAATTTGCTTTGGATCCCAACCGGGCAGCCAAACCCTTTATTCGCTCCTCAGGTTTTATTAGGCAAAATGAAAGAACTGACTCCACGTGTCCAAAAGAGGCCTCCAAATGTGAATGGAGTATAAGCCTGCACTATGTATGAAACTCCACTGCTAGAGGTAAGTATATCCCATGTATTCACACAGATGGATTATTAACTTCGAGAACCTAATTACTCTGATTTAAACATCAACATTTTTACTGATGTTAATGCTCATTATTTTAAACAAAAAATCCAGCATCTGTGACTTCGGAATTCAGGGTTGCATGTCTCTTCTTTTGACTTTGGTCCTAGAAGACAGCTGAGACATCTTCAACCACCAAAATTTCTAACTTCCTCTACTGACTTTGGCATCCTTCCATGATGCATTTTAATTTATTTCTATATCTACTCAGCAGCCCATTGGAAATAATCAATTTAGAGGAAGCATAAAATTAATGTCAAATTAGAGAACAAAGAAAGCCATAACGTTTGTTTATCTCCTTTCTCCGCTTACCCAACAAAAGAAGCCACACAACTTATTGTCTGCTGTAGTAGAGGATACACAAGTCCCTGGACCTTGCTGCAGAAGGCAACTTGCCACCAGATAAAAGGGTAAACGTTTTTTTTTAGCTTACAGAAACTCTTAGTGAATTCTGGTCAGTAGGGACTTCTTTCCCAAATCAGTATTTTTTTAATGTGTGTAATTTTCCCCTTTCCTATGTTATGGCTCTACCCTTCTGTTTTTATAACCTGCAGGAAGCATATTTCAAAAATATTTATTAGCTTATTAAATCAAATTACCCTTGCTCCTGCTAGACCAAATTTTATGGAGTGCCCACAAAAATCAAAAGTCTGTGCTGCAGCAACAATTTGTAGTCATAGCAGAGAAAACTATTCCATAATCTTTTTAATTAGCAATAGCAAAAACTTCAATTTACAAAGTCAGAAAATCTTGGCAAGAATTACTCTGTCTGTTCAAATTCTGTAGCTCAAGACAAGAAAGGTAAGCAATCACGGGGAAGACTAGCTAAAATGAAAAGGTGCATTTTTTTTTTAATTTCCTAGTAAAATGATCAACAATGAAATGGTTAACAATATTGACATATAAATACCCACAACTACACTTTAAATTTAAAAGGTCGTTCAGGGAAATGAGAGAATTTTACTTTTCTCTTTCTGGTTTTTCTTGTCTGCTTGTGGACTGCATGAATCTGGAGAAGGAAAAAAAAAAAAACCTTTTGAGATGCCTACAACAACATACAGTCACGAGGTCAATTTGTCTTATGGTCAACTACCTTCAGTCACAACAATCCTCACAGGTTAGCTGACCTATCATACTGTGTTTTAATTTGATGACTAGGGAATGCTTTAGTCATATTAGCTAACTCGGCTTTTTAACCATCTTTCTTGTAGTTCATAGGAGTCCAAAATAGAACAGGGTATCTATTTGCACTGCATTTGATTTTAAAATTAACCTTTACTTGCTGGAGGACATGGTATATATGTGTATACACATTTGTGTATAAATGTGTCTATATGTATGTGTGTGTGTTTGTACACATGTATATGAAATCAAAAGATTTCCAGGAGTCCAGTACAACAGCAATAAGCAAAGCAAATTTACTAAAACTGCGAGTTTTGCACTCAAATTCAGAACTCCAAAACTATCTGGGAGAATGTCACCTGAATGCCAGATTTTTGCTGAACTGATTACAGGCAGGGCCACCAGATGCAAAATTCAAATTGATTTACAAAAACACACCTGCACCCACTCAGAATTTGAAAAACCGAGCTGCAGGGCTATAAGTTATATGTACCTTCAGCATGAAAAAGGGAAAATCCTGAGAGTGTGGGGGTCCTTCTATTCTGTTGTGTTTTGTTGTTTGGTTTTGGTTTTATTTTCCAGTACTGATTTTTATATTATAAATTCAGGTCTTGAATGTTTGCATTGCAGGTGTCCCTTGATGCTCAATAAACAAAGATGGTTAAATAAAGGTTTTGAAAATGAAAATTTGGGCCTTCAGAGAAAGACTTCCTCCTTCTGTTTATTTTCATCCCCCCTTTCTGTAAATGCATTTCAGTATTTAGCTGCTCTACAACCCATGGAAAATCCTAGATGACGCTCCTGATTTGAAAAGCCAGCAGTTTAATAGAGAACAGAAACAAAGCCACACTTTAGGTCTTGCATTAAAAATAAGGATAACAAGCCACTTCCTCCTCGCCTTTACTTGTCATTGCAACCACAGGGGAAGTCAGGATTGTCTATGCTACACCTGCATTACAGTAATTTACCATAAAACTTGTGGGCGCA
The DNA here is from genome assembly GCF_965140915.1 of Aythya marila. Lineage (NCBI taxonomy): Eukaryota > Metazoa > Chordata > Aves > Anseriformes > Anatidae > Aythya > Aythya marila. The sequence continues at coordinate 52,371,394 of NC_139043.1, forward strand.
TGAGGGGAAGTTTTAGACCTTGCAGACAGCACCAGAACAGGACATCTGTGTGCTGCAGGCAGCCTGCCTTGCCCTGCTGTGCCACCAGCTGCCCCATCCAGGTCACCCCACACCTCCATGTGCCACCAGCTAGTGCACCCTGCCACTGACCCACGTAAATACGATTAAAAATGAAACCTGCTTGTCTCTCCTTTAAAGTTACAGCAGGCCCACTGCTTTAAAATTTCATTTTGAACAAAAGGTCAGAAGAGAGAGGGCTAAACCCTTAGGTGGCTGATGCCCAGGCTTGCTTGTGGGTAGGGGCACTTGGGGAGGCCCTAGCACACTGAAGAAGGAGTATCAATAGCAGGCAGGATGGCAGAAGGACACAGCAATGCCACTTGGAGACACAGGATAAGGGACAGAGGGAAGAAAGAAGTGCAAGCATTTGGTGGTTAGCCGTGATGCTCTCCTGCCTCCCTGTTTTTCCAGTGCTTCAGAGCAGTTTGTGTGATGGGCTGCTCCCGTGAGACGAGCATCTCAGGAACAGGGGGAGGTTTCCTCCAGCTCCAAGGGCTGAAGTTGGGTGCAGCCAGTGCAGGAAGCAAAATTAAAGCTGACACCAGGCAGTCTGGTGTTACAGCCGTCTGCATTCCTATTGATCTGAAGCCTTAGTCTGCATTCTGGCTTTATCAGCCAGTGGCATCACAACTGCCATCTCCTCCCTCTCATCCTTGTAAACCTGGAAAGCACTTCTGAGGGTGCTGAGAGACAGTTATCAAAGATCCACTGCCTAAGAAAAGAACAACATGCCTCAGAAAGAACAGCTGCCTGGAACCTTTGAAGAAAGTTTCCTGACACTTTTTCTATTTAATTAAAAAAAAAAAAAAAAAGCCAGCCTCAATATATACATGATGTTTCCCCTTGCAAATCATCTCAGAACTGCGTCTGACAGTGGTGGATTATAATGAACCTCTTATCAAGACATTGCCAGCTCGAGACAGACAATGTGTGTATGTATACGCGCAGATTCCAGTCTTGTTAACATCAGAGAGCGAAAGGGATGGTGTGCGGGAAGATTTATTGCAGGGAATTATCCACGTACACAAAACAAAGCCAAACAAGCCTGCATCTCCAACACAGAGTTTTTGCCTCTGATTGGCTTGGGAACTGGCAGCGTTGACCCAATGAGCAGAGCTGAGGGAAGGGATAATGCCAGCAGCAAGCTGCCTGGGTTTGCTCCGTTTGATTTAATTACTCCTTTTCTGTGGCTGTCACACACACACACACACACATACACACACAAATATCTCAAGGAATAAAATAAAAGCCACCCCACCACAGGACAAACAATGGAGTAAAAACCAGATGACTATGTCAAAAGAGGCCAAGAGCGAGCTTTCACTTTCTCAGATTCCTATTATAGTTTTAAGGCAGCATATACACATCTTTATATGGGGAAAGAGGGTTTAAATAACAGTATTATATTCAAGCAAAACTATGACTGTCCCTTACATCATCATATGGAGGCTAAAGGATGACCTGTTGGGCTACCAATACTACCTGGCTTTGCTAAGTGGTAAAACAGCAGGTTGTTAAAGTAGTACTCTCCCCCATGGCTTCTTTGCAGGGGCTCAGAACAAAGCTGTAATTAAGCCCAAAATACTACTCAAAAACTCTAGTCTTGAATGGCTGGCATTTTAGTTCTGGGGCACAGGATTCTGATATTACTAAAGCTAGCCTTCCACAGTAGAAGAAGTGGAACCACAGCTGTCATACTGCTATTATTCCTGCTGTTAATTCTTATTAAGGTGTATTGTTTACAAAAAATGCAAAAACCCAGATATTATCGTGAATCTCACAACTAGCGGGTTAGTTCAAAAATAACATGGAAAACCAAACAATCTATGGATCAGTAAGGTTTTACCTAGCCACATGTAAGCTCCTTAGCTAAACTATAATATTTATGATAGGCCTAATCCAGTAAACACATACATTGGTATAAGTGTGAAAGACCACACAACTGTGTGTAGGCAATAAAGACCACACACATATCTCTTTTCAGCCTTAAGGCACTAAGAAAATAAGGATGTGCCAAAAAAAATTTAGACTACTGGACTGAACAAATAAATACTGGTCATTAGAATTGAATAATGGACCGTGAATCCAAACAAATAGTCAAACGTACCAGGCAAAAGCTTCCACAGTTTATTTTAGCATTGCTTTAAAACACCACTTTCATGCTAACATAATGGGTGAAACTGTAATTTCTTTCCAATCTATAGAAGGTTTTGTCATTGATTTCTTTGGGGCAAGAATGTGACCCTATGATTTATAGCAATGCAAGATCTACAGCACCTCTTAATATCCTTATGTGAATCTACTCTGAAGTAGGATAAATACAGTCCAAATAGTAAAATACAGGAAGCATGACTGAAAAAGTCAAGTCCGTGTTAAATACATAAACTCTGGGTAAAAAAGGTCTTGCTCTAAGCATAATTTGAATCATTTCAGGACATGCAAGCAGACACTGGAAATATTGGCTTCTTCTTTCCAAAGCTTTCTGTTAGAAATACAGGGCTGCATCTTGCTGATGTAAAAAGTGCTCACTAGCTTTAATTGCAGAAGTTTGCTTTTGAAATTAAGCCAAAATGTTCTTCTAAATTCTATGTTTGAGTAAAATGGTTTCAAACTTGTAGTTCATTAACTCTCTGGCGTTAGCAAGAGATAACTGAGATAAGCAAATCAATTACCAGAGAGTTTATAATCTGCTATTCTGTTCCTATATAGAGATTTTTTTTCCTCCAAAGGTAAACAAACAAACAAACAAGTTTCAAAACACTGAAGTAGTTTAAACAGAGAAGAAAAAAAGAAAAAAAAAGAAAAGGAAAAAAAAAAAAAGAACAGTCCTACAGCTTGAGTTAGGCAGCCAGACCAGATAATTCCAATGGTAATTTCTGGCCTCATCACTTTTGTGTAGCACAGACAGCGCTACACTAGACATATAAAATCCTACTGTTGCTACACTATTTCCACATCTCTAATTAAACCTTATCTATCTGAAGTGCTCCTACGTTACTGGATATATGTAAGCGAGCAACTTGATATTTGCATAGAGCTTTATACATTCAGAAAGCTTTGCAAACAATAACGAAGTAAGCCTCACAAATACTGTGGGAAGCACAGAATTCATGAATCCCACTTTTACACATAAGGAAATCGAAGCAAAGGCTTTGATGCTCATGGCTATGCAGATATTCATAAAAGACAGAAACTGCAGATCTGTAGTGCAGCATAATTCATGTCAGCTGCCCATTCCTCCTCTTAGCAGAAAGTTGTCATGTACAGCATTATATATTTTACTCAGATGTGCAAAGGGGCAGAAAAGAGGCATCCTAAAACTCTAGGTGGTTTAGATGACCACATGCAACAGCAGTAGTTACTTAGAAAATGTAACATGTCCCATTTGTATCATGACAAATCAAAGTCTATATATGTATATTTAATTAACTAGCAATTTCTGATACTTCACATTTGGGTTCAGTTAAGCCATGACCAGGCCATGCTTTTAGGGCTCATCAGCTCTTCCTCACAGGAACTCAAATCCCTTGAAATATTAGGGAGTGTCTCCCAAACCATGGGAACCTTGGCAGACATAAAACACAAACTTCTCCTGTACAAAATACATTTGGAAACTATCTTTAGAGCTATTTGGTAATGACTGGGAAACTTCGTGAAGTGAAAAGGAGAAAATTAACCTCCATATTTAAATAAATAATTAAATTTGCTATCCAAATATCAATAATTTGCTCTTAGGTAATACTTTCCACAGCACTGCAGCTCTCATTACATGATTATGTATTGCAAGGCAATTGAATGTTTGCCTTTTTTTTTTCTCTTTCTTTTTTTTCTTTTTATTGTAGCTCTTTTTGTGTGTGTGTGTTTTAAGGGTTTTTATTATTTTAATACTAATCTCTCCTCCTACTTCATTAAATTATCATTCTCCTTCTGCAAAACAGTTGCCATCTCCTCAAATGGCCAGTGGGGTAGAAACCATGCTTTGCCCTCGCTGTGAAGCACACTGCTTCACCTTTACAACCTTTGAAGAGGAAAACGTCTCTGTCCTTTGGAAACAGCATAAATTATTCATGCTGCAACAGTGCCTGGAGGGCCCCTTACAGATAGGGCTCAGGTTGTTACTGGCGCCATGCGTGCATGTAAACAAGACGTAGATCTCTGCTTAGCATGCAAGTGTACGGTTAAATAAAACAGAGGAGCAAAATATGGGGCAACATCACAGTCATTTGGCTCCTTGGGGTGCTCACTGGTCCCAGCACATGCAGGGAACCATGTAGGGAGGTTGGTTGTCTGTTGTTTAAAATGGATAAGGCCAAAAGAGCAATGAAAAAGCAACTCCTCCAGCTTGGTGAAACAAAAGAGACAACACAGGTTTGCCAAGAAAATGAAGGCTGCTCTGCATGTGCATATGCATGTGCACTTAGAATATTTCATGTCAGTCATAGAATCATGAAATCATAGAATCACAGAATGGTTTGGGTTGGAAGACCACCCAGTTCCAACCCCCCTGCCATGGGCAAGGACACCTCCCACCAGACCAGGTTGCCCAAGGCCCCATCCAGCCTGGCCTTGAACACCTCCAGGGATGGAGCATCCACAGCTGCTCTGGGCAACCTGTGCCAGTTCCTCACCACTTTCAGAGTAAACTTCTTCCTAGTATGTATTCTGAATGTGCCCTTTTTCAGTTTAAAGCCATTACCCCTTGTCCTATCATTGCACTCCCTGACAAAGTCCCGCCTCAGCTTTTCTGTAGGCCCTTTTAGGCACTGGAAGACTGCTGTAAGGTCTCCCTGGAGCCTTCTCTTCTCCAGACTGAACAACCCCAACTCCCTCAGCCTGTCTTCATAGGAGAGGTGCTCCAGCCCACTGATCACCCTTGTGGCCTTTCTTTGGACTTACTCCAACAGGTCCATGACCTTCATGTGCTGAGATACCAAAGCTGGACACAGTATTCCAGGTAGGGTCTCGCAAGAGTAGAGTAGAGGGGGAGAATCACCTCCCTCGACCTGCTGGCCACACTGTTTTTGGTGCAGCCCAGGATATGGTTGGCTTTCTGGGCTGCAAGTGCACATTGATGGCTCACATTGAGCTTCTCATCAAACAACACCCCCAAGTCCTTCTCTGCAGGGCTGCTCTCAATCCATTCTCCACCCAGCCTGTGCTTGTTCTTAGGATTGCTCTGGCCAAAGTGCAGGACCTTGCACTTGGCCTTGTTGAACCTCATGAGGTTCACACAGGCCCACCTCTCAAGCCTGTCCAGGTCCCTCTGGATGGCATCCCTTTCCTCCAGTGTGTTGATTGCACCACACAGCTCGGTGTCATCAGCAAACTTGCTGAGGTTGCACTCAATCCCACTATCCATATCACTGACAAAGATGTTAAATAATACCAGTCCCAATACTGTCTCTTTGTCCCACTTCTGAGACAAATCTTCTGGATCCTCTCTCCAGGAAAGCTGGGAAACCTTGGCTAAAAAGATACATTAATGTCTAGTTAGCATCCATTTCTCCTCGTGCCAGCTCTGTCCCTTAGCTCATCTTCTTCTTCTTGATACTGAACCCTGTATCTTTATACACATAAACTGGCCTGAAATTTTATTTTCCCAGACTGAACGAGCCCAACTCTTTCTACTGTCTTACTGGGAGATAAGCTCCTTAATTTCCTGATCACTCCAGTAGGCTGTCTCTTCTCCAGTCTAAATTCAACTTTTGCCATTAGAAGTGACAGAATGGGACAAAGCCTCCTAAAAGGGAGCCATGTAGACCAATATTTCCTTTTCCCCCAATCTTTCCTGAAAATAATATCTCAGAAACATCTTTGCACTTTTTTTTTTTTTTTTTTTTTTTTTCTGGCCATATCACTTCAGATATTCATTGACATTGTGATTGACTAATAGGCCAGTCTTGTCTTTCTCCTTCTCTGTCACTTACAATTGATGGGTTTCCATTTTAACATAAATTCTTATTAGCCCCTAAGTGATTGCCCATGCCATTACATTCTGTCACCCAGTACCTCAAGATCTTATCTCATGTTGCTGAATGGTATTCCATTAATCCCTTGCATTAGAGAAGGACGCATCCCAAATTTATCATCAGTAGAGGAGGAGCACTGCTATTTTTAAGTTATGAAATGATTACATACACAGGCTTTTGGAAAAAGAAAAAGCAAAGAGGTCACAAGGAAAGATGAAAAGGGTCATCTGATGATCCATTTTAAGCCTTGTAATGTAAAGCTGCCTGTTCCTGCCTTTATTTTTTGGAGTATTTGAATCTGGTGGTATTGCTTCCCTCTGAAGAACTTAAATCCATTTACCAGTGCTCATCAAATTCTTCTGATACCAGTTCTGAGATATCATCCTTCCCGTCTCCCTCTTATGTGGAGGAAATAGAGACAGAGAGATGTTAATAGCTTTGGCCAAGGTTTCCTGAACAGCTCTAAGCAAAGGGTGCTAATATTTGAAGACTCTCCTGTCTCTGGAGAGACCCTTATTCCAAACCTGGCCTGCTGAGAGCTGACCTACTCCCCACTTTCTCTTCACCCAACTGCTATTCAGTTCTGACTCTCAATTAATCATGAGAGATACCTGGGCTTGAAAAAGTTGATGAGAAATAAATCGCCAAGTGTCCTTCAGCATGGTGGGGGAGGAGAACGTGAATATTGTGGCAGATTCAAAGGAACAGCTTGAAAGCAGCTGGAGAGCTTTGGGGGAAAAAAAAAAAAAAAAAGGAAGAAAAAAAAGAAACCCATACACTGCACACACACAGAGCAGCTGCATAGAGGGTGCCATGCCCAATATTAATTATAGGCATGTTATGGAAGACAGTATTCAACATTTCCAGTGCAAAACATTCAGGAGAGGAGCAGAGCAGCCAGTGGCACTATTTCACGCTCCCCTGTGCACCTCCTCCAGGACTTGATTTAACATTAGAAGGGTCCAAGTCTCCAAGCTGTGACAATTTGTATAAGCAAGGTTTTGGATGTCTCACTGAAAAACACAGTGCAAAATGCCTTCATTGCAAGCCACAAAGAATTCAAAGGCTGCCTTGAAAAATTAATAATAAAAGTAAGGGAGTGCCCCTAAAACAAATCAAACTTGGCAGGGCTAAGTTTCCTTGTGAAATTAATTTTTAGCATCTTCTCTCCAGCGGCCTGCCTCAGCTGTCTCCCTCTGTGCACAGTTAATGATCTTGTTGAGCAGATAACCAATCTCTGGTTGATTTACAGGGCCTTTTATTGTCTGAACTGTCTATAATTTTTTAATAGAGTTTCAGTTGATATTGCAGTAAAACAAGGTTCATTTTACATATTTAATGAAAAAGTGAAAACAAGCCAATAAAGACACCAAAGGACCAATTTGCCAAACTGTTCCACACAGTCTGAAATGTCTTGCATGCCAAATATCTGCAAAGCAAATGCGCAGGCTCTCTAGGATAAATCTTATGCTTAAAAAAAAATAAATGCATAGCACACTTAACACCTCTTTCGTGTTGTGAATTGTTGGTATGTTTTCCGCCTTAATATCCCAAACAACATTAGAAGGATTTGTTCCATCTCTGTTTCCAAGCAAACAACAATATATGAGCAACCCAGCAGGGGAGTGAGATGGTTTTAATTGTGCTCTGCTCTGATAGCCCTACCTGAAGGAAGCACAAAAGTGTCAATATTTGAATGAATAGTCCTGAATTGATGCGACTCAACACAAAATATACCACGCCAGGGAAGCAAGCTAGGTATTTTCAAATGATTGATTATTTGCTGTGCAAAAACAAATGAAGCATGTGCATAGGGAGTGCACGTACTCGCAGTCATGACTAAGTTAGGTTTCCCACTAGTGGGGAGTAAAACATACAGGAGCCTGAAGAAAAGCTGTTATTTGTTATGAGTCCCAGCGCAAAGTGCCTGAAAAAGTGTTATTAGGAAAACCAAAAATGTGCAGGTTCCTGCTTCATCACCACCCTCCCTTGGGTGGAAACACCCTCACAGACGTTAGGCTCTGCCAGGTGAGTACCTGGCACTTGCCCTCTTCTGCAGCAATATGTGTTTATGGGGGCTCCAAGGCTCACACGCACTGCCCAGTTCCCCTCCAGCCTCTCTGGCATGCCTTTAATACAAGTAATGCACTAAAAGCCATGCACCGAACAGGTGCTGGACTCTGGACAACCATCTAAGGCAAGTTTCTGGTCAGAGGAGCACGGCCCAGGGGATGGGGGTGTTGCAAGCAAGCTGGTGAGCAAGCTTTGTAAGCAGGGTACTTGCAGCTAGCTTGTCTCCCTGTCACCTCTGCATTTTTTAAGCCGCTGCTTGCTGTTGTTGCCTTATGGTGATTATTTTCACTGCCAGCAGCGTCTTTTGCATATTAGCAGCCATTAATCCCATTGCATCAGCCAGCTTAATTGGGGTAGGCTGTTGTGATTCCCAACCTCTGTCCTCCACTCCCTTCCCCCAGCCCGGCAATGTGTGAGGGGTGTACCAAATCTATAGTGTTTCTACATCTGAATGGAGCGTATGAAAGCTGCGTGGTCAGACCTGGTTAATTGGGGGGACTTGTGGTTTAGCAGTTAGGAATGGGTCTGATCAGGGACAGAGAGGGAAGGAGGGGAGGGAGGGAGGTCTTTTTTTATGAAAATGTGGACCTCCCTACAGTAATTCCCCTTCAGCTGCTGCCTCACAGATGGACCTTTTAATTGAATTTTCTTACAGGCCTGAGGGAGGGAGTTCATTTCAGGTCAGGTGAGGCAATTGAAGTGAATCTAATAGCTCTACTTTCTTTTCACTGGGAGCAGAGAGAAGTGTGTTGTTTTGTTTTTTTCCTCTCCCCCCACTTTCTGCTCAGCTAAAAAGTTTCAATTAAAAATTGAAACACACACATGGTGATTTCCAAGGATTTGTTGTCTTCATTTTGCCACAAGTGGCAATGAGGTCACCAATGGAAGAAATTTGAAGCAGTTTGCATCCTGTTCTGGTTTTGTTCCCAATACAAGAAGGGATGTGGCATGTGCAACATTCACAAAAATGGCATGAAAGTTTCCTCTTCATGTGCCGGCAAAGTTAGAAACTTGTTCATTGTGGTTGAGTTACCAAATTATTTACCCCTATAGCGTTTTCTTTTAATATTATGGTACTTTATAAGCACAGAAGTCCCTGCCTCAATGGACTTCTATTTAAACTAGTTAAAAATAAGGGGGAGCTGTCCCAAATAAAGCACACTTGAGCAAAATTCAATCTATTCATATTAGAGAAGAAAGACTGGGCTTAAAACCAAAGCAATGTGAATATAGCTTACACCTCCAGAAAGTCCTTCCCTCACTGACTTCCCATCTCACAGCAATTTCCAGAGCCAATAAGCCATGCCAGCAAAAAGACATTCATCCTGGCATGACTATGTCTACGTTAGGGTTTTTCCATGGAGCAGCCTTGCAGAGCTTTCTGTTGTGGGCCATACCTTTAGCACAGCAGACCTCCAAGGACACCCTCTCTGCTAGCCCAGGGCAGGTGAAAGCCCATGCGGAGGCACAGGCAGAGGAGGATGGTCGGGTACGTGGTCGGGGTTGACCTTCTGCACTGGGAACATTGCCACCAGCAGCAGTGGAGCCAGGACAGCTTGCTGGGAGATTTGTCAGCAAAGCAGGCAGGATTTTCTCAAGTGACCATCTGGTCACTTATGGCCGGGGCAGACAGAAGGCAGGATGTCACTCCAGGTCATTCACCCAAAATGACATGGGACCTTCAAGGAGATGGGAGCCAAGACCTCTGTGGCTGCCAGAACAGAGCTCAGAAGGCCCTGGGTGGCCTGCAGGGAGGGCATATGATGGTCAGAGAGGTCTCAGAGAGGACCAGTGCTTTCACTTGGCCAAAAGCCTCCTTCAGCATACCACCAGCCTCAATCCCATATCCCATATATGTTTCGTTAGCCAGCAAATGAGGCTTTCAATATTACAGCACTCATAAAAAAGCATGTGGCAGTGCTTAACTCAGACAATCTTGGAGGTGGACACAAATAAACCAAAATAAAATGCATATTCAAGTGAACTGGATCACTTTACAGGCTCACCTTTTTTTCTAGTATATTGCTTTGGACACAATCTATAAATAAAAATAAATCACATCTTGTGTCTACATATTGATTCATTTCAGTATTTCTTGTTGCAGTGACACTTCTAAATACAACTTCATTTAATTTTCAATTTTCAAATGATAAAGCTGCAATGAAATTATTTTGAAACTTTTTGAGGATAATAAGGGAAGAACTTCCTTCACATAGCTCTATTTGCAATATCAAATACCAAATGTTTATTTGTGTAGAGACAAACACAGGCTGAAGAAGCTCTTTTTGAGGCTGGGTTCTTTGTCTCAAAACATGCTGGAAGCAGATGAATTTGGTTCAGTTCTGTGAAAGTGTCTTGGCCCACCGCAAGTTTTCTGGGTGTTGTCAGACAAAAGCACCCAGTATTTGGCTTCTCCACTGGCCTTCCCAGCATCACCTCATTCACATGCTTTTTGGTTTTTAGTTTGTTTTCATTTTTTAAGACCTAGCAACACACATAAAAGCAGCTTGACCAATGGGGCTTCAATGCAGATGAAATTTGGGGAGAGGGTCTGACAGAAGCCTTGGCTACCTTATTACTATTCCCTTTACACAGACCCATTTAGGGGCCCCATGTGGAAACAAAGGTAGCAAACCATCGCATCCCTGCTGCCAGGAAAGAGAAGGGGTGGTTTAATCAACCATCCGTGTTGCACTGCAGCAGACGGGGCAAAAAAGCACACATTTAGGACCAGATGCTTCTCCTTTAGTTGAAAGGGTGATTAAAGCACTTGTGCTGAAAACTGTGGTGATCCCTACATGAGAAATACAGCAGTGCATGTCTGACCCTGCCTTTTCAAAAGCAGGGAGCAGACTCTGCGGCTGTGGCAAGGGTACACAGAGGTGAGAGGGGAAAAAACAGCAGTGGGTAACATTCAGCTAAAAAGCTCAACCCACACAGGAAAATTTAAATGCTGCATTTGCTCCTTTAGGGAAACTCACTTTAGTTTCAGAGCATACCACAGGCACCCTAAAACTTTTTTACTCAGAAAGAAAGGGTACTAACGAAATTCCTGTGGGGGATTGACTGTGGGCAACATATTTGTATTTGTCTCGAGAAACCCACATTACCATGTGTAAGCAGAAAGATTTCTTTCAAATGCGAGAAAGAATTGAGAAAAAAACATTCCCCGTTACAAACAACTGGATGAATATTACAGGACAGCTGCCTGTGCAGTGTAAAATGCATGTAGGACACAGTGTTGAATAGCTATCATAACTCTTGCTACAAAAGCTGTTCTCTTCTATAGCATCCCTTCAGCACCTATAGCAGTATACAGACGGCTTTAACACACTGTATTAGAAATGCCAGCTGGACAAACATCACATATATTCACTCTCCAATAAAACAATATTTCAAGAAGCTATTTTTAACTTTATATATCACTGGGTTCTTGCTGCCTGTGCAGACTTAAATAAAAAACAAATAAAAGAAGAAGAAGAAAAAAAAAAAGAAAAAAGAAAAAGAAAGAAAAGAAAAGAAAAGAAAAGAAAAGAAAAGAAAAGAAAAGAAAAGAAAAGAAAAGAAAAGAAAAGAAAAGAAAAGAAAAGAAAAGAAAAGAAAAGAAAAGAAAAGAAAAGAAAAGAAAAGAAAAAAGAAAAGAAAAGACTGACAATTATGGTGGAATTTCAGTCTCAAAAGGAGACAAAATACAAACTCAGTTTTCCTCATTATTGCCTTTACTGTTAAATATCCACACCCATAAAATTTTTTGGTACTAATAGAAAGGGTGAAGGCTTTAGGTGTGATACATTTCACATCCTGCCAAATGCCAAAGCAACTGTGATATATAAGCTGGCCTAAGAAAACAATAGTTGCAGCAGTTTCTCAAAAATGGCAAGAGTTCATAGAAGCAAAGCAGAAGGTAAAACTGTTTCCAGGCACTGCAGTCCACACATCAATGAGAGCACAGGATGTGACATGCACAGTTCAGAGACTATTATACCAGTCTGCTTATAAGTGCTTCTGTCAAATGATTTTCCCATATAATAATCTTGTAAAGATGCAGAGAACCTGTTAGGTTCTTATAAGAGGTGCCTAATAATGTAAAACAAGCTTTAAAATTGCTGGTAGATAAAAGGCAGGAAGCTACAAGATTGAATCTTTTGCATTGGGCATTTGTTTTCTTCTGAAATTTCAGTGTGAAGGGATGAGAAAAATGAGTACAGTTTCCCTTTACATGACAAGAACAATAATTGAGTGGGATTATATGTCATCCATGAAAACACTATATTTATGTCTCATTGTAATCCATTCATTGGTTTATGGATCCAGAGTCCCATGGGTGTTGTCACAAATCCACATAATGTCCGCGAGTAGTGGATTTTGCATTTGGATCTGCAATGTAGCTGGCAGACACAGGAAATCACCTGTAGCCGGACAGCTCCCAGGACAGCACACAGCAGGGTGTGCTGAATGAGAAGGCCATCCCCCAGTCATCACACCTATCCCTTACAAGCATCAGAGGTGACTATTCTATATTTTAGGTTGTATGGAGCCACTTCATTTGCCTTAAAGATGGCAGAAGCCCAGCCTAATTTCATCTGTTTGACTACCTGGAGATACCACTACAGCTAGATCTCATAAACCTGAGATCCATCTATCACTATTTCTTTCTTCATACATTAGAAATAATCCTGAAGTAGTACATTAACATGTGATAACCCTCCCAGCAGAAGATTTCCTGTGTGGCTTTCTACAGGATCTATACTTGAACTTCCCCCTGGAAACTGAGAGGTTTTAGGTTTATTTTGTTCCTGATAATGCTTAACCTACTTAGCCTTTTAGCTTATACATTTCCTGAGACAAAGAGCATTTTTTACTTCATGCCTACAGCAGCATCATACAGTCTCCAATCTTGGGTGAAGCTTTAAGGCAACATTGTAACAGTAATTAAAAAATAATAATAAATAAATAAAAAAGAACTTGAAAAATGACAACCAATGTTTTATATAGATTATGTATGTCTGCTGGTTGAAGGAGGTGCACTTTGATAAAAAGGTTTCCTCATAAATCATTAATTAGGTATCTACAAAGATCTCAGCTGCCAAACCCTTGAAGCTTCTCAGTCTTTAATGAAGACAGGAAGAGGAGTTAAAGAAGCTGTCACATTTCCCAAGATGTGCATCTCAAAGTTATTGTGTGTTGGTCCACTGCTGAAAGTTACAGTAAAGTAATAATATTCTCCATGCAGGGTGTCAGCTGGATAGTTGACATAAACACAGTCCTTTGCTGCAGTTAGAGCTGGCTGTAAGTGTCCTACAGCTGTAGTATGAAATCCACCAATAAATACTGTGCTGCAGCTGCACAGTCTCCAACGGAAAGCAACAGCCTAATGTGGTATCACTCTGAAGTGTTTATGCCCAAAGTATATCTTCACATCATATCTGTGGTCTTCAGTTTTTGTTATTGTCTGAAGACCCTGGCAGAGTAAAGCAGACACAATGTTCTGAAAGAGGAATCCAGAATGAAAATGATTCCCAAGTTAAGAGGGGAGGGACTGATGGGAAAGGAAAAAGGAACCAAAAGTCAACTGGTGCCTCAACCTTCTATTTTCTAGTTTATTTGCCTCACCTTTTCTTAAAACAAGACATTTTTAAAGATTTTATGGCATTAATATCTTAAAGCAAGATATTTATAAAGATTTTACAGCATTAAATTATGCAAATGGATTAACAACCCTGAAATTTGTAAGAATTTGCAGTAAGAGGATGTGGTCTACCTTGACTTCAGCAAGGCTTTTGACACCGTCTCCCACAGCATTCTCCTCAAGAAACTGGCTGCTCTTGGCTTGGACTGGCGCACGCTTCGTTGGGTTAGAAACTGGCTGGATAGCCGGGCCCAAAGAGTCGTGGTGAATGGAGTCAAGTCCAGTTGGAGGCCAGTCACTAGTGGCGTCCCCCAGGGCTCGGTGCTGGGGCCGGTCCTCTTTAATATCTTCATCGATGATCTGGACGAGGGCATCGAGTGCACCCTCAGTAAGTTCGCAGATGACACCAAGTTAGGTGCGTGTGTCGATCTGCTTGAGGGTAGGAAAGCTCTGCAGGAGGATCTGGATAGGCTGCACCGATGGGCTGAGGTCAACTGCATGAAGTTTAACAAGGCCAAGTGCCGGGTCCTGCACCTGGGGCGCAATAACCCCAAGCAGAGCTACAGGCTGGGAGAGGAATGGTTGGAAAGCTGCCAGGCAGAGAAGGACCTGGGAGTGATGGTGGATAGTCGGCTGAATATGAGCCAGCAGTGTGCTCAGGTGGCCAAGAAGGCCAACGGCATCCTGGCTTGTATCAGGAACAGCGTGACCAGCAGGGCTAGGGAGGTGATTGTCCCCCTGTACTCAGCTCTGGTGAGGCCGCACCTCGAGTACTGTGTTCAGTTTTGGGCCCCTCGCTACAAGAAGGACATGGAGGTGCTTGAGCGAGTCCAGAGAAGGGCGACGAAGCTGGTGAGGGGCCTGGAGAACAAGCCCTGCGAGGAGCGGCTGAGGGAGCTGGGCTTGTTCAGCCTGGAGAAAAGGAGGCTCAGGGGCGACCTTATTGCTCTTTACAAATACCTTAAAGGAGGCTGTAGAGAGGTGGGGGTTGGTCTGTTCTCCCACGTGTCTGGTGACAGGATGAGGGGGAATGGGCTTAAGTTGCACCAGGGGAGTTTTAGGTTGGATGTTAGGAAGAACTTCTTTACCGAAAGGGTTGTTAGACGTTGGAACAGGCTGCCCAGGGAAGTGGTGGAGTCACCATCCCTGGAAGTCTTCAAAAGACGTTTAGATGTAGAGCTTAGGGATATGGTTTAGTGGGGACTGTTAGCGTTAGGTCAGAGGTTGGACTCGATGATCTTGAGGTCTCTTCCAACCTAGAAATTCTGTGATTCTGTGAAGAGCCACTAGCATGCACATGGCTCTTACTGCGCCCATTTCACTTGGACTACCAGCTGCTAACATGTGACCTTGTTCAGTCACTACAAAACCTGTAGAACCTTTAAAAGGATTTATTTTTTTTTAACCTCAGAAACAGCTAGTGCCTATGCAGCAGTATCAATGAAGCAAGGGGGCTGGTCTCAGAACAGCACTTACAAGGAAGATTTCCGTGCTGCAAGATGTCCAGCCCCAACTGGCATGCCCCATTGTACAGAACATCTCTTAAAGGACCAAAAACGGCATAAAGCAAGCCCCTCTGAGGAGGACCACCTTTTGGGAAGACATAGAAGTTCATTATTAGAAATGTATTGAATATTTTCTCCCAGTTGCATCAGTGCACCTGCCAAGCAGATTAACAAAGGATAGCAATCTCTCAGGTACCAACCTGGCAAGCGGTTAGCACTCCAAGGGTTAAAATGTGGACCGTTCCACCAGAAGGCTGCACTGACTCCTTTGAAGCCATTAGTCTATTGTACAAATCCCTCCTAGTTTTGAGGATTATGGAACAAATACATTGTAATGCCTCCGTAGGAACCTGGCCCATGGGGTCACCCTGACTTTAGTTTGTGCATTATGTCCCAAGTGACAAAAATCGAAGCACATTAAATACTTCATGAATGTGGAATGTCCAGAGTTTTAACTTCAGGAGCTTTGCTGCCATACAGTTTGTCTTGAATGCACTTAAATCCACACTTCAGACTGGTGAGAGAAGAGCTGTTTTCAGTTGACACTTGCAACAGAGAAATTTAGATAGTTTCAGACTTAGAGTAATATTCCTTCAGTTTATATTGGGGTGGGGTTATCTAGCTTTATGCTTTGTAGTAGAGCAAGTCCAATAAAGTCACACATGATTTGTGCAGAGAAAAAATCACTTCTATTAAAAGAAAATCTAAAAAAATAGATTGGTCTAATAAGACACTTATGGACCCTTCATATCAGGATGACAAAAACTATACTGTTTCACTGCTTTTGCCTTCAGGAGAGCAAGATATTAATGGAATATAAGAGCAAGGAGAATCAGGTAAAAACTTAGCTGAGTCCCTCCAAGATTGTCACCTAACAAATCACGTCCTCATGACAGAGAACAGCAACTCTTCATCCTTTTGGTAAAATAATAATATTAATAATGAAATAAAAAGGAAGCACTGTTACTCTCCACCTACTAATTGAGGCAATGGAAGAATTTCTGCAGCCTCCTTCACCCTCAGCTCTAGCTCACTTTGTTTCTTTTTATTGTACGCTAGCAGAGCTTTGTGTAGACTTGAAACTGCCTGACTCTGATAGGTAAATTCTGGCTGATTTCATCTACTGCTCAATATACTCTGCATTAGTTGTATTTTTCCCAGTAGACTTGTTGGCTAAGATTTTTTTATTTTTTTTTTTTTTTACCAGGAGAATTTCCGTTCCTGTCAGAGGCAGAGACCCCAGTAGCACTAATTGAAGAATGGAGGAGAAAAGTAACACAGCAGGATTGAAATGCTGCCATTTAATATTTGAAAGAGTTAATAGCAGCTGGAAAATACTGACACTTCCACAGAAACAAACATACACTACAGTATTTGACTGTTTGCTTTGGGAGTTGTGTTGTGTTTGTTATTTTTTTTAACCGAAGTATTCATGCAAATTATTGTGATTTTATTTATTTATTTATTTTTAATTTTGCATTTTGTTAATTTTCCTCAAGGGACTAATATGCTGCACACTCTCTCATAAATACAAAACTAAGACACTTCAGAAAAAAAAAAAAAAAAAAAAGGATATACTCTTAAATTACATTTGAAGAAATATTTTAGAAAGTTAAATCTCACTTTTCAGTCTAATAGCAGAAGTCGTCTTTCCTCCTGCCAAGCACACTTTTATATTAGAGAGTTTACCATTTTAAAGGTAAACTTCCCAGATTTAGTCTTTATGTGCTTACCAAAGAAAACAAGTTTTCTTGCTTCCCAAGCCAAAGCTCTGCAAAATTGCACAACAGTGGATACTTTCAGCCATTCTAATGTCTTACAACAATAATATTGTAATTTAACGTTACCCCAGTTGAGATGGGAATATACTGTGAATATAAAGCAGTGCAACAACATCACTGGTGACCCACTGAACCAAGTCACCCAACCGAGCACCTGGGCTTGCTCTGCTGTTTTCCAGCCCTTCGCTACCACCTTCACTTGGCAATGCCCTGCGCTGGGAGGATTTTCAAGCTCTCCCAAAACTGCATGCCATATTGCTACAGTGCTGTGCAGCATTGCTAGTCTTTGTATTACCTTCAGCACTTCACTTCAGATATTTCTAAAACTAAGGTAAGGACACTGCTGGGTTTAGAGAGGTGCTGTGTGCTCTCAGTAAGCACAGATGGGTCCTGAGGACTGCTCCTGTGCTAAACAAGCACTCACCACACAGCGTACTGAGCTGCTATGGCTGCAGGACAAGCGAAGAGAAAGAAAGCCAGTCTCACGCTGCAGTGATTTCATTGCCAAACATCACTCCATTTTTCCTCTCCTGACTATGGACAAGTTCATGTTTATTAAGGGACTCCATTAGTTTTCAACCCCCCTTCACCTTGCTGCAAAATGCTTTTTCCTCCAGGGCTATAGCAGCAGCTGGCATGCTATTTCCTTCTGAGGTGTAGCCAAATAATGGCCTTTTGGAGGGGGATCTGTTTCATGTCTTTCTCCATATGTTCCTTTCAATTGAGGGGCTTAATACATGCATTTTCACAGTAGCTATCTAAGGTTTTTTTTCTCTCTTTCTTTTCTGCATCTGTTATTGAAAAGAATAAATGTGCAGAAGGCAATGAGACACAAGAGTCAGGTCACTACACCAAAGCTTTCTTTTGGGAGTGTTTTTCTGAGAGAGTTGGGGTTAGCCTTGCCCAGGACTTGATCCCCTTGTCTTGAGCACAGGGAAGTAAGTTGTGCTTACATGAGGCAAGGGAACACTGTTCAACATATTGATAAGTGATATCTTATCAATATGTATAGTGATAAGAACGGTAGAAGGGAGGAAGCTCACTAATCTACAGACCGTTCTGGTGAGACATTAAGGTCCTCACTGCCAAATGCCAGGTGTCCTGCTTCTCCTCTGCAGAACTACTCCCAGTTCTTTATGAGTGGGCAGCACCAACATATCATTAAAAATAGCCCAAGCAGGGAAAAAGCCCCAGGTCCTGTCCTGAGGAACTTACAGCCACGAAATTGTACACATGAACCCACTTGAAAATATCTGAGGCAAACTGAGGTACATTTCTTAAACCATTCAGAACTAATTGCATTGCTCAAGTTGTACTCCATGCAGCATGTCTTATGAAGAGAAAACAAAGGGCACACCAGACCACATAGTGAAGCAATGTGGTTACCAGCAAAACATTTATTAACTTAGGAAAAGGAAAACAAAGGCTTCTGTTCAGAATACCATCCTCTCCTCACCGTCCTCTCCTCATGTACATCATTTTCTTTGGCTGGGCTGTTATATTACAGCTGCCCACTTCACAAAGTTGTTGCTTATTTAAAGCATCATTTATAGTGAAATCCCAGTCATTATTTAAAGTAACTATCCTAATTCTCAAAAGCAAGACAAGAAATGCATCTCCAGAATAGGCTGTAACAAAACCAAGGATCTTGAATTTATCCTCATTGACTGAGGTCACCCCATCACTCAGAAGAGCAGCATTCACGTGAAGACAAGGGGATGGGAAATATAGCTACCCACACCCAGTAACAATAAATTCAATTTCCTCTGCAGTGCTATTACATGTTTCCCTCTCATAGTTCATACTTTTCATTTATATTCCCTTAGCTTCCACTGGCTGGGCTTTTAGCATTTCTCCCAGCAAAGGTTCCCTAGCTTCTGTTTCCTTTATGCCGGAGCCTTCCCATTCCCATTGTGCCTCGTGCTCTCCTTTGGTCCTGTCCTCTCTGGCCCAGCTTCTCCCTCTCTCCCCACCTCTTCCCAGCCGCAGCACTTTCTGTTCCTCTGGCACAGCATCACAGGGTGGAAGCTGAATAATAAACACGCATAAAACACAAAACCACTACTCAGTCAGTGTATGTGCTGTCAGTATATACGCTGACTACCCATCTATTTCCAGAGATCCCGAAAGAGCTACGGGGGTTTATGCTATTAATATACTGTGGAAAGAGGAAAAATTCCCACCAGAGGCCTTCAACTACTCCGCTGTGCCTCAGCCTGCCCCAGTCTCAGTAGCACTTTGAGGCTTTGTGCAATTTTCTGACTTGCCCAGGTTTTAAATCAAAGCTGAGGGCCTAGGCTCCTGCTCTCTCTGCTGGAATCAAGCAGTCTGGAAGGAGCCTTCATAAACACCAAGCGCAATGCCAAGGAGAGAGAAGAATAACCAAGGAGACAACTCACTGCATTGGCTCCTCTGTTTCTCTGGCAGGACTCCCTGGCTTCACACAGAATATGACTGACTTTGTTGCTTTCAACATTTTCTTCCATTTCGAAATATTTTACTCATTAGCAATCCTCCTTATGCTCAGCACAGGAGAGTACCAATCAAGCTCTCTTCTTCCTAACTGCTAAATTCCTTGATGCTGGCACTTGAAAAGCTGCCCCTCTCCACCATTCTCATCTTCACAGGATTTCTGCTGTTCTCACTTCACCTTCCGTTTCTGGAGAAGCCACCTGCCCGTAGATGTTTAGATACTGTTTTCTAGGGTGATGATTCACATAGTCTTTTGCCACTAATACAGTCCCTCATTCACAGCCCTGCCTCTTTATCACACGCATTTTTTGTCAGCTTTCACTGTACCCACTTCATTCAGCCCTCCCTGCTCCAGCTTCCTCCAAAATCATTTTTGACTGTCTCTTTGACCTCCATGAAACCTGCCCATAGCCCAGACCCTGATGCTTACTCAGTCTGACCATCATTCAGAAGCTGTCTTTCTGATTCCAGCCTCCCAAATGTCCCCCTACTTTGGGCCCTCTTTTATTCTACCTTGTTCTGGAAACATCTTTGAGGCTCTCCAACATGTACTATTCTATTTCAGTCCCCACTAGATAAAACCACCAGAACAGATTCACTTCCATCTCCATTTGAGCCTGTCAAAATTCCCTTCACCAAACCTCGACGCTCACTTCCCATCTGTAGTTGAACCAAATATAATAACCCAATTTCTAAATTCAAAGTGTTCTAGTTTAGTTTCTCTTTCTTCTCCCTCCTTAGTCAGGAGATGTGATGAATGACTGATCCCATGAGCATGTTAATACCATCACACCACCTCTTGGCAGATATTGCAGTGCTGATGCACTGCTCACCGAAACAAAGCCTATAGAAGGCAAGGAAGGGTGCTTTCCCAAACCTAGCACAAGTTGGACAGAAGAGTCATCTCTTACCACCAGGAAAAGTGAGGATCCAAGAACCACTATGGTATGGAAATCCCAAAAACCTGAATGATGGATCCTTTTGGATGAGGACTAGGTGTCTGGCTAAGAGAGACAGTCATTGTGCAGAAAGAACATCACACTGCCCAGCAACAACACTGAAAAGCCAAACTTTGTGTCCTCTTCTCAGCAGTTTGCTAGAAGACACAGAAAAGACGTGGTAGAGGAAACTGCTAGAGTATTTGTGATACTGGCTGTATGTAGGTCTGGCAAGACACAGAAAAGACGTGGTAGAGGAAACTGCTAGAGTATTTGTGATACTGGCTGTATGTAGGTCTGGCAACCATCTGCATGGCAGCCCAAGGACATGCAGTGAAAAGTGAGTCAGGATCTGCCAATCATTTGTTGACTTTTCAAACAAAAAAGGCAAAGGAACCCCCTGTAACTCTATCTAACATGAGTGCTCTGTATAGCCAACCACGCAGACAAATAGCATTTTCAGGATCAGGTTGGATTGTTTCCAGAGCACATACTCCATGCAGAAAGCTGCAAGAAAGAGTAGGTACTGAGGAGCATGATAGCTTACTGCCCTAACAAATCAACAAAGGAACTATTTGGAGAAAAAAATGGTTGAGCTACTTAGGATAATTTATTCATATTGCTTTCTACAAGGATAAGAAATAGATAGAATCTCCCAGTGCAACCTAAATAAAACCAGAAACTGCAAATCCATGTGAAGCTATCAACGAAAAAAACAACGCATCACAGTATAACTCACATACTGACACCTCATTTTAAATATCAGAAAAAGTCTGCGTTATTGACTAATCACTTTGAAATGCAGCTTCAAAAAAAGAAGCAATCATTTCTGATCCACTAGAATGCCAAGTATATAAGCTTGAACTGCTCTTTTGACATATTTTTGCAAATACGTAACAAAAAACAGAGGTCTTTCACATTTTATTGAAGAAAACACTTGGCTTTTAGGTTGAGAGTTTGCTTTTTGCTTTTTAACAGCCAAGTTTCAACGGAGCATTAGTTTTTATAGACAATATCAAAGCCTTCGTAAACACAATGCTATCAAAGGAAGCAATAATAGATGTCTTATTATAGTTATGTGAACACTATCATTTGGGGGTGGCACTAAAGCACCCTGAGACCCAGACACAGACCTGAAAGGCATTTTAATAAGTGAAGCTCTGCTGGCTAAGTCCCCTCTCCTCCTCTGGCATAGTAATCAACATGCCTCCTTTCTCATCCCCCTTTTGGGTCTGTTTCTTCTTTTCAAAGTGGCGTGAGACAACATCCACGTTCACATTGCCGGGAGTGTTGCTGCACCAGGACTTATCTCCCCAATTGCTCTGTATGCAGGGCAAACCCTCCCTTTACCCAATTCCCTGTTTTTTTTTTGTTTGTTTGTTGGTTGTTGTGTTTTTTTTCTAGTGCCCCACAGTGTCATCCAATTCCCTGTTGCTATTTTGATGGCTCTCATAGGCCCGTGGATAAGTTGGTTATTTCAGTACCCACCCCATCTCCGATAAGGAGGGCAATTAGATTGGTTTACTGCAGGCAAAATCAATACTGAACATCTGTGGGGCAGATTAGCCATTGCTAATTAGAGCTTTTAGACATTATTCAAATAAAATGTATGAGGTTAATCAACCAAGGTGGAAAAAAATCCATATTATTCTAAGTCTGTCCTTGATTCTTCAACCTGGCTCACTTTGGAATTAGGTATGGAGCGAAATTCCTGAAGTAAAGGCAAGCTTTGCTAGTCTGGGAGGGACATGGAGAAGGGCAGTATTGTTTATTAGCAGGGAGAGGGGCTTTCCTTTGGAGAAAGTCTTTATTCCTTTATTAGCAGGGAGAGGGGCATTCCTTCAGAGATGCAATTCTGGTTTCTAGACATTTAACTGGATTTTGTGAATTTGATTGAATAAAACTGACAAAATCAGAGCTGCATGTTTCAAGTCTACTTACTCTTAATGAATTATTTTAGTTACAGCTATTTGTTTTTAAAAGACATATTTTAAAATTGTAGAATTATGTATGTAATTAACCAGCTATAATTCCATGGCAACATTTTCCCAAATTAGCTATTTATTTATATTCACTTAAATAACACTTTTAAAAAAAAATCTATTACTGTGTTTGGCATGTAAATGTCTCTTTCAATACGTACTTCATGCATTAATTTTCAGGCCACATAATGTATTACTTTAATATCTTCAGATTAGATTGCAATTAGATAATATGTTCAAATATGAACAATACATTTTCAGTGCAGCTTCCTTTGAATACTCACCTACAGAACATTGTATTTCTCATTTCTGGAAAGAATCATTTCTCTGTGCAATGAAATATCTTTTCCCCAAAATTGTATTCTTAAGCAGTGATTTAAAAGTACTGTAGGAAGATGAACATGTCATCTTAAACATGAGCATGAGATGAGCATGTCGTCTATAACACACTTGAAAGATGTCTTCCTGATTCTCAACAATAACCACAAACTTACAAAGAGAGAAAAGCTGCCTTATTTTTAAAGTCTAAAAATAAATTTAATTATATCTTCTAAGTAGAATTTTAGAAAGTGCAAGTATGCACACACAATTTAAAGAGGCTTTCTACTTCAGAGATAGAACAATATTTCTGCTTTCAATTTTTTTCCTTTTTCTTTTTTTTTTTTCCATAATAAATATAAATCAACAAAACTAAACCCATAGTAAGACCCAGCTATCCAATTCTCACTGTTCAAGTGAGAAATTGTGCAATTTGGCAGAATGAGCCTAAATTAGCCAAACAATTCCAATTCTTATTTTGCTAAGCTACCTGAATTGAAGTACATTCTTGCAATATTTGAATAAAAGTATAGTTCATTTTTAAGTACATTTCTGGAGTGCTTTAGGAAACTAGGGATTTGGTAAAGCCTGAACACAGAGAAAGGAGAGAGGCAGGAGTCCCATTAGAGCCACCATGCCCATCAGATTTAGATCCAAGCTCAGGGGCTGACTTTCAGCTCAGGTTAGGATTCAGCAGTAACACTTTGCAAATGTTTCTTAAATCTGTACATGAAGGGGTGGGGACCTAACCGTGTCAGCACCACCACATCTGTGAATATTAGAAAAGAAGAGATTTACAGTGATATGAAGGAGCCTTAAATGGTGCCAACTTGACATCCCTATACAATGCTTAAGTAAAAAAAAAAAAAAAAAAAAATCAGTAGTGAGGCAACAAATTCTCTAATTCCCTACAACTTGTTGATGTTGGGGGCAAGAAGAAGCCAAGAAGCCAATGCCTGCCACTGGTAGTCTGCAGAATACTCTGAAGTCACATTTTGGTTAAATTGCAGGTAGTCTTCAAGTCAGATTCTGAGATCATTTGCCATCGAGGCATGGTGTAGCTGTCTCACAGCTCTCCTCTGCACCAGTGCACCGCGCTGGCTGGGGAGATGCTTGTGTGCACAGACAACAAAAACCACGTGGGTACCCTTCACAGTCCAAGGGACCTGTCGACAGTCTCAGAGGAGGCTGGAGATGAGCATAACAATCAATCATATTTCTCCCGTCACATGCCACTGCCTATCTGCTGGGCCATCTTTCTCTGCATCTAGGTGCATGCATTTTGTTCATTAGGATTTCATTTTTACATTGTTTTTCCCATGCTTCTCCTTTTTGTATGCTTCTTTGATTATTATTATCAGGCAATAGCATGTTATTCAGCTATTTGAAACTGTCTTTTTTTTTTAGTATCATCTCATCTTTACAAAGCAGCAAATACTTTTGAAACCACACAAGAAAATACCAGTTTCAAGATGGTCAGGACCTTGCCTGGCACTTCATACTCATCTCATCTCATAGTGATTTGGTACAGAATGAAAGAAATCTTATGTCAGAGTAGAGTAAGGCCATTAGCATTACACCTGTATAAAAGGCATCAGACATGAAATTTTATATAAAAAAAATACATTTCCATGATAAAGTAATATCTCCAATGACGCACTTTCCGAATAACCCATTTTAGTTTCATAGTACCTTGCTGCAATAGTATAGTTTAGCAGTAGCATGATTATTACTATATTTGTACCCTTTTCTTTAGCTGCATTATACCTAAGAGCACATTTCTTAGAGCATTTTATTCCCAAAGACTGAAGTACTGCTTTTAGGCAGAGATACCGTATCTGCAGCTTCCTGAAGCACAGCAGAAAGGAAAGATTTTTGAAACCAGGCATCCAGGATAAGCAAAGCCATTGCCTTGCTTAAAAGCTGGCAAGCGAGCCTACACCACAGGGCTGGCACCTTGGATGGAGCTCATGGTCTTAGGCTTCTGGCACAGTATTTAGAATCATAGGTTTGGGTTGAAATGGACCTTAAAGACCACCCAGTTCCACCTCCCCTGCCATGGGGAGGGACACCTCCCACCAGATCAGGTTGCCTAAAGTCCCATCCAGCCTGGCCTTGAGCACCTCCAGGGACAGGGCACCCACAGCTGCGCTGGGCAACCTCTTCCATTAACACCTCTTAGTAAAGAATTTCTTCCTTATATCTAATCTAAATCTCCCCTCTTTTAGATTCAAGCCACTACCCCTTTTCCTATCACTACACCCACTGACACAGAGTCCCTCCCCAGCTTTCCTGTAGGCCCCCTTTAGGTACTGGAAGGCTGCTGTAAGGTCTCCCTGCAGTCTACTCTTCTCCAGGCTGAACAACTCCAACTTCCTCAGCCTGTCTTCATAGGAGAGATGCTCCAGCCCTCTGATAATCCTTGTGGCCTTCCTCTAGACTTGCTCCAAGTCCATGTCTTTCTTGTGCTGGGACACAAGAGCTGAACACAGGGCTTCAGGTGGGGTTTCATGAGAGTAGAGTAGAGGGGGAGAATCACCTCCCTCGACCTGCTGGCCACACTGCTTTTGGTGCAGCCCAGGATACGGTTGGCTTTCTGGGCTGCAATACACATTGCTGGCTCATGTTCAGTTTTTCACCCATCACTACCCTCAAGTCCTTCTCTGCATGACTGCTTTTAATCCACTCATCACCGAGCCCATATTCATGTTTCAGATTGCTCTGGTCTAGATGCAGGACCTTGCACTTGGCCTTGTTGAACTTAATGAAGTTCATGCAGGCCCACCTCTCAAGCCTGTCCAGGTCCGTCTGGCTGGCATCCTTTCCCTCCAGCACATTGACTGCACCACACAGCTTGCTGTCATCAGCAAACTTGCTGAAGGTACCCTCAATTCAGTTGTCCATGTCACTGACAAAGATGTTAAATGGTGTGAGTCACAATACAGACTGCTGAGGAAAACTACTCATCGCTGGTTTCCGCTTGGACATCAAGCCATTGACTGCAGCTCTTTGAATGCTACCATCCAGACAATTCTAATTTGTTACATCTGCTTGCATAGGTCCTGGTGGTTGCCAGTGAGCAAGGAAAGGGGTGGGGAGAACAGAACAAGAACCAGAAAACAGAACGGTCCTCCCTAATGCAGCATCTTCATCATTTACTATCAATGCATAACAAAAATGACTTTTTTTTTTTTTTTTTTTTTTTTCTGAGGAACTTATTTGCCTTTTGGTGGCCAGACATAGATAGTTAAGAACAAAACTTCTGGAAAATTGAGATGGAAGCTCTCCACCTCCTCCCAGATAGAACTCCCATTTTTCCTGGGAGCTCCTAAGGTGAAGGCCTCCAGCAAGGAGTCTCGCTGTTTACACAATGCTCAGGATTTCACATGAAGTTTGAAAACTATTAACTCCCATGAACCAAATCATTTCTCTTTGGTTCACTGAAACTCTGTGAACCAAACTCAGTATCTCTCAGAATAGCAGAACAGAAACCCACAGATAACCAACTTATCCTGTACCCATTTACAATTCATTGAGTAGATTTGAAATACAAATAGATAGAATTTTGTTAATACAGTACAGATAATAAATACCTTTATTTGACAACAGTAAGAGACATATGATTGCATAGATCAAAGCTCTCAGAAAATCCAAATATTTTTTTAAAGAGATAGTAAAAAAAAAATTTAAAAAAAAAATAATCCACACACATTATTGTTTCACCCTGGCAGAAAACCTCAGGAAACAATTTCACCATCCTGTGAGATTTTTGACATTGTCAAAACATTTTCCCGTCCAAATTAGGACAAGTTTCAAAATCTTGATAGGATATTTTGAATTCTGTTTGGTTCAGACAAAAAAGTAAATTTTCCTAATTGTGAAATGCTGCTCTGGGACTTATTACACAAGTCACATCCAATAGCAAAACCACACTTGTCACTCCAGCCTGACAATTATAACCATACTTTTTCATTCTTAAAAAAAAAAAAAAAAAAAAAAAAAGCATAACCCCAAACAATCTCTATTGCCTCTTCCACACAAAATGTTCCAGTTGACAAACCAGCATTTTTAGATTGAAATCATTACACTTTTTATTTTTCTATCACATTCTCCATAGGTTTAAAATTCATCTTTTCTGTGCATTTACAGCTACACAGACATAGCGTGGTAAAAATGAGAATACTGAAAAATCCAAGCTGGATGTATCCATCCCCTCTTGTCTTTTCCCCTCATCTCTGGTGACCTCAGCTTGTTACTCTAGACAGAAACAGCTTAGGAAAACCTTGTAGAAGCTAGGCTGGGGAGATGGTCTGAAGGGGTTTCCCTAGAAATGGCACACATTTGGCTGTGACAGGTGAAAGCCCTTAGGAAATATTGTGCACTAGAAAAAGGGTTGCACATACAAATGAGGGCCCTGGAACTGGGCTCATAACTCTACCAAATATTAAAAAGTGCAGACTCAATAGAAATACTGAGTTTTACGATATTATTATTATTTTCCTCCTCCCACTAAGCTATGCCCCAGGCTATAAATTACTTCTTCTCTGTGGCTTTCCCAATGGAAACAGCCACCTCACCATCTCACTCCTTACTGACATCCCCTCTACTCCACAGGTACCAACCTGTTTCCTTCAGAGGGGTTAGATGATTAACACTTCCAGTTAATCTCAGGGCAATTGTTCCCAGCTTGGGTTTCAGTTTGATGTCTGCTGCCTCTCTGCTTCAGGTGTGACCAAGGAGCTGCCTGTGCCACATGCTGAACATTGACTGCCAGCCGGAGGGGCAGCTCGCAGGAAAAGGTGTAACATTCCCCCCTTAAAAAAAAAAAAAAAAATGTTTTTGTTGCTTCTGGCCTATGCTAGGACCAAGGTAGTGAAGAGACTTTGCCCGTGACTTAATTGCTCATTGGCTAATCGTGACCGGTGCAATTGCTGGCCACCACACCGTTGCTAAACAAAGCTGAGAGACTGCGCTTCTCGGCGTGACTTGGATGGTGTAGTTCAGTCAGTTCCCATCATCCTTTTGTCCCTCATGTGTCTGACATGTGGATGAAACCTTCCCTATTGTGCCTTTTCTTTTCTAGCAGAACAAAGGGGGACTGACAATGAAGTGGCTGCCAGCCCATCGCCACAGTCCATATATCCACGCAGCTGTCATTGCGTAATCAAAGCAGCCCTGCAAGCACAAGAGAATAAGCAGCCTACGTGAGAGACAAGTGGGTTTAGCTAGAAAAGCTATATTATCATCTACAACACACACGCTGCTATTAATATGCTATTAAAGAGAGGGAAAAAAAATCCCACAAGCAACCCTCTGACCTCGGGGAACTTTTAACGCACTTCGCTACCAAAAAGCAGGCTTGGAGGGATTCCACCACACATCCTCTGCCTCAAACCATGCTGAGCATGCACCTAGCCCCTACCCCAAACATACACAAAGGCAGTTGTGTCATTATACAGGTATGCCTAAAACCCCATGTTTTCCACTGAGGAATGTATCCATTTGCTAAGGTAGTCAGGACTCCTCCTGTTGAGCGCTGACATGTCACATCAGTGGCTTTCTTGTTTACAGAAGTGGCAGATTGTTAATGTGAAGGCAATTTCCTGCATTACAACAAAATCCCATGATATATTTCAGTTGTTGAAAACCTGGAATGAAGCAACAGCTCTGTGATATGGAAATGCCACCAAGAGCTAAGTGGTAACTGAAGCTAAAGTTTATGAAGTAACTAAAAGGAAAAAAAGGAAAAAAATACAGATCCCCATAGAAAATAAAGTATCTTTTTAAACTGCTCCTCAGTCCCATCACAGATGGTGAAAAGCAAACAAGTCCTATTTCTGTTGTTCCTGGTTAAGGTAAAAAAAATGAATAGAAATTCATGGGACAGCTGTTTGCAGTTTGCCAGTATAGGGTGAAACCTCAGGCAAGGCTCTTGATTTAGTTGCTCATATGTCCTTTCAACGCATATAGGTTGTACACCAAAACACAAAGAACGGGGGATAAATGGAGACTATAAGTGGGACTGAGACTGAGGTCAGCTGGGACTTCTGCTGCTGCTTTATATCCACCTCCCTGCCTTGGAAAAGTCTTCTCTGCACTAAGTCTCCACTTCCATTTGTAAAATGAGATGTTTAGTTTGCCTTAATATTTATTCAGAAGCTCTGACGACCTTCCTGGAGCCTGGCAGGATCCAGCCCACCAGCCCCTTGTGTGCCACACAGGGGGCTGGCTGGCAGTGTGTGTGCCAATGCCACTCTCAGCCTCATAGCATCTAAGGACCTAGCTTCATCACCGTACAGGACCATTCAGCTACAGCTGCTTTTTGACATCATTGGCTTTCCTATCTGCTTTCTTTGCCTCAAGCATCCTTTCAGGACCACGATCACATTATCAGCCACATCCACTGCCCCCCTGCTGATCTCAGGAGTCTTCAACTGCTGCAGCCTTCCCCGCCATTTAAAAGCTCCATGATATCTTCAAGATTTTGGGTTGCTTCATCCTCACTGCCCATATCTTCAAATACAGGTCTACTTGCATCCCTCCCCTAACCAAAGTGAAAGAATTTCCTCCTTACATCTCCTATATTTCGGGCAGCTGTTCAGCAATACAGCAGCCTTACATCTCTGCTCCTCATATAGTAAAAAATGTTTGTTTTTCTCCTTGTTTACAGCAACTCTTGTCCCAGTTTTGGTTTGTTTATTTATTTTTTTCCTAATTATGCTTTACTGACAACATTTACACTTCATCCCAAAACACCAAAGTATATCATGGGAACGAACACCATCTTGTGATAATCGGGCTACTTTCTCAACAATGGAAAGCCCCCATTCCCTGTTCTTAGAAAGGGCTTTTCCAAGTCCTCAAAGCAGGTATAAAGTCACCCCCACACCCCCAAAAGCAGGATTCAGCTTTGTCCTGAAGGGATTAGCATCTCAGCTCAGGTTTCAAGCCTACTTATCAGGTTAAGTCCATCTTTGGCTGTGAGCTCCATTTTCACACTAAAACCTTTTCTTCTCCCTTCCTCCCTCAACCCCCTGCCACCCCATTATTTGTCCAGGATGGTCCCCAATTATATGACAGCTTTGTAGCTTCAGTAAACCCAAGAAAAGGCTTTCTTTTCTTATTCCAAGCTACTTAGGATACACTGAAATAGAAAATGCTTTGTGCAAGAATGTCACGCTGCCCTCCTCCAACCTCAGTAAAACACAGGAGCACTGAGGTGATTTTCTCACCAGCTCTCATCTATTCCTAAAGAGATTTGCTTGAGAAGCAAAGGCGGCTTCAGCAGGCTGGAACGGGGACTTCATAGGTTTTGTTTGAAGCATGCAATCCTGAAGTGTGATTTTTTTCTAACAGTTGTTCAATAATGTGGATTGAGGGTACAAGTACCTATTTGAGGAAGGTGAAGGACATGAAGAATGAGTCATTTAGTAGCTCGGATTTCCATTGGGGTCAATATGATCAAGACAAAGTCTTGAAACACAGGCCAGTTTTGCAAGAGCATTTCATAGTCTACCAGACAAATGACACATTGATTGAAGCCATGCCAATTTATACCAGCATCAACAATGCTTTTGAAAAAGTCTCTTTATGAAACAGACAGAACTATTATCATTTGCTGGCAATCACACCATTTGTGCAACAATTTCATAACGCAGTTCTCGGCTGCTGCTCCACACACAGCCAAGCCAGGCCAGTGGCTCACCACCACCAAAGGTCTCACTCCTCTCTCACCCCACTCCTTGCACCAGCTCTGGTGCTCAGCAGAGCCCTCCGTGAGCAGGTTCAGCTCACCAACCCAGCTGAGCCATCTTCTTCTGGTGGATCAGTGAACTGAACCAATTTGTAGAGGTGTCTTGTGAGCACCAGAGCTGGTGCAAGGCCAGAGGTAGGGGCTGCCAGGAGATGGAGGTGGGAGAGTGTTGGAAATTATCTATCTGCACCTCCTTGACTCCTCATACAGAGGATCAATTCTGTCTGCAACCACAGGTACAAACCTAAGCCAGGCGGGCTCAGATCAGCCTTTACATGCTGGCCTAACTTTACTTTTGAGGGCTGCTTACTCTCTGTTATCCTGGAGGTGAATTTTCAGCCACACACTATGATGGGCAGGAGTCAACATCATCTGTGTTTTTTCCAAGAGGTGGGGTGAAGGGAGATGAGAAGAAGAGATGTATTCATGAAGAGGAAAGCCTTTGATAGGTTCTTATCATCTCTAGTAACAGGTCTTACAGCTACCTGGGTTTACTGGTTTTGAATTTGAGGTTGTTGCTGCCGTCACGTTTGGTTTTTATTTGTTAAAGTAACACTTTAAAAGCCTGGAGTTCTACAGATTCAGCAGAGGTCAAACAAATTGTTTGCATTTTTGCTATAAAAGGGGCGTGAGGGAGAGGGAGACAGATGGTAAATTGGCTGCTAGGAAGCAGAGCTTGAACTTTTTCAATAATGTCTCCCTCTTAACTCACAGCTGGCAAAACTCTCAGTTCTGTGGCAGGCCTTTCAGTGGGCAGATCAAATCCAGCAACACAGAAACAAAACTCACCAGGAGCCACACAGGGTGAGAAATTATTTCCTAATAAAACTACAAAGCACAGAACAATAACTGGGCAACACTGACATGTATTGTTGTCCTTTATCACAATCTCTTTATAAGCCTGGTTAAAGAACAGAGATGCAATTGTCCTTTGATGTCTCCGTTCAAAGGACTTTACACCCGCTTCCACCAGCGATAAGCCAGAGAAGGGGGAGAGGAGAGGCTGAAACACAACAGAAAAGGCTTGGCAAATAAATACCTTGTTATACTTCTGTACTTCTGGAGACCCCACCATAAAAGCCACAGCCACTAAAATCACAAGTCAGACGCGAGACAAACAGAGAAGCTTACGCCTGCAGCAGTCGCTTCAGAGCTGAGTTTCTTAGAAACTCACTGGCAAGTCACCCAGGGGATATGTGAATGTAAACCAAGCCTTGCTTGGGGGCACGAGGGTTAGCCCTGTTTAGGGGCCCCCTGGCACCTGGTTGCTAACATTTTCCTGCTGCTACACCAGCGCATAGCTAGGGCTTCCCAAATCACCTTTCCTGGCTCTTCCTGTCCCTTGGCTCTTGATGCACAGATCCCTCACAGTGAGCTGTGGGACATCTTGTCTGCCCATCAAACACAGCACCGTCACTCTCACATCACCAGCTGCTTGCCAGACGTAGCACAGGAGAAGCTCAGGAACAACACTCGACTGAGTCTTTAGGTTTTTTTCCACAGTGAAACAAAATGCTGTAGGGCAGATGACAGAAAAGAGCATGGCACCATCCCCACCAGGGTCACTGCTCCTCGCTGTGTTTTCTTTTTGCTCTGAGCCCTGCTATCAGGCAGCAATTTCTGGCAGAGGTGCTGGAGGAGATCATGTTTGAAACAGTTAAATCTAGCAGAGATCCTCCAGCAGAGCCCTAAATCCCATATTCAGAAGCAATGTAAACACTTAGCAGCCAAGGACCAGATGCTCTTGAAAACTCTGCTCCACATCATGCATTGAAAAACCTAGCAGTTGCAATACGATACACTAAAAATAATCCCCAATTTGGAGTCTGCTGCTGTTGCAGAATCAAGAGAAATTCCAGCTTGGCTCCTGCTCTTGTTCACTGAATGCTAAATCTAGATAATGGGCCATTGAATTCTGCTGAGATCATGGGGACTTTGTTTTGGTAACAATCGGATTATCTGCTGCAATCCAGAGTCCCATCATCAGTCTGATCCCAGGTACTGCCATCATTACCACTGCCATTTTACTCCAGACACAAAGAGAGCATACAACTTAGCAAAGGTCAGACACAAAGTGCATGCCAGACCTAGCAATTGAACCCATATGTCCCACGTCCTAACCTTTATGGAGTAAGACCATCCCTCCTCAGAAAGCACGTTGACCATGAAGCTGTGGTCACAGTTTGTGAAGACACTTTGCATTTATTACCCTGCCATGGCTGAAACCTGGTTTTAAACACTGTTTGTAAATAAGGACAAGTTTCCCAACAGCACAGGCCAACCAAACAGATGTCACAGTTGCTTAAGTGTTTTCAGCATGTCTAGACACCACGTGGTGATTAACACCAGTGGACTATGCTTTCCTACGTGCTAGGAGGAGCAGAGCCCAAGATGCGGTGGATGTACACTGGAAGGATTTTGGAAAATGCAGATGAAGTCAGAGAGAGACTCAAGTGTTTTCTCACGTCCTACAAATAACTGTCTGAGCCCCAGCAGCATCCAATTAAGAAAACAATTAAGATTGAGATAGACACCAACCACAACCCCTTTGTCAGAGGCACGGTAAGGTGTTGCCAAAACATTAGCATCCCTTGATTTCAAACACGGCCTGGCAAATGGCAGAATGATTCCCAGGATAGCTGTAGAGAGCTATTCCAGCTTTTGCAGACTTTTGACTACAATAGGCTGGAATTTGCATTAAAACCAAGAATGAGAATTGCAAGCTAAAGCGGTAAGACATTACATTTCCTAAACCACATGCAGGAAGGGGAAGCACTGGATCCTCAAGGAGCCTGGAGAGGAACACAACACACTACCAGATCCTTCTGCTGGCACCCTGCTGGGATCAGCGTGTTTTCCCCCGCCCCAACAGCCCGGTGCTTCATTCCAGCACTGACAGATATGGCATCGGTTCTGCTTATCCCACACTTTCCTGCTCAAAGCAGCATCCTCCCCTTGAAAGTCAGTCTCCCTCTTCAGTCAGCCACAAGTCTCACATGGTCAGACATGCACTGCAGATAGTGTTAGCTTTATGATTAGAGCTGTCTGCTGTGAGACACATTTTAAAATTCATGACCTTTCCCATCAGGGTTCAAAACTGGACTGGCCTGAAGATGAAAGCCAGGCTTAGACTCCTGCTGTAAGCTGCTTCTCTTCTTTTCTCCCCCCAGTGTTTCTTCTTCAGCATTTACTTCCAATTATTTTACAGGCTGCCTTCCATTAACCGTGGTTTTAAAAATTGCTAATGAATTGAGGTAAATTAAAGTTCATTGGTATCTGAGCCAAGCATGTGTTTCAACTTTACAGTCGTGCCTGACTATCAAAGGTATCTTCTTTTGTCAGGTAGGAGATGCTCTAGGAAGGCTGCAGCTGGCCAAAAGAGATAGAGCAGAGTGTCGAAGGGAGAAAAACAAGAGGGAGAGTGCTTACGTTGCTTGTGAAAAAGGTATTTGCAGAGGGATTTGCCATAATACCCATAAGATGAGGGAGGGGGCGGAGGAGGGGAAGGAAATGCAGAACCAGCCACAGCACACTTACTGGCTTTCGCACAGGCCCGGAGACCTTGCCAATGGAAATTAAAGAGGAATGTGTTTGCTCCTTACCACAATTAGAAGCAACCAAAGAAAAAAAAATCCTCCTCTCAGTGGGATTGTTGTCATGAATTGTATTTTACCACTCTAGCACACTCCCACTATTGGCTTTTTCTCAAGGAAAATCCATGAGAATAAGAACGCATTTTCCTAATTTACGCTGTGCAGACCAGGATGTTTCTGCCAGTTCCCAGCAACTGTATGAGTTGTGTTTCCTAGTCAGGCTGGCCAGAAAGCAACAATTCATTTCACAGGGCACTTTGGGACTGAAAACAAGGCCTTCCAAATGCAAAGAAAGGATTCTCTCTACGACTAAACCACATGGGACCACTTGTCAGCAGATACCTGGCAGGGATGTGACCATGAGCCTTTGCAGAGCTGGCTGGGGTGCACAGCTTGGCAGTGAGGATGCCCTGAGCCATGGGGAAGTGCCCACCACTCCAGATGACATTGCTGCTCACATGCTGCTCCTCTCTTCCCCTGTCATCCCTGCACTGGGAAAAGCCCCGTTTTCTTTTTTTTTTTTCCTTTTTTTTTTCCCCTGGGAGCCCCAGGGGGTTGGGACAGGAGCAGTCAGGGTTGGTGGTGCTATGGGGGATGCAGACAATAGTTACTATAGCCATGTAGAGCCACACTCAGCCTCTGCTACCTGCAAACGGAGGATGAAGCAGTAGTAAGTGTCACTTTCATGGGTTTTACTTATTGCATCAAAGCCATTACAGGGACAGGTGCATCTATGATTAGCTTCTCCTTGTTCTTTGCTGGTACTGAAGGACACTGTTAGGGACAGTCTCTGTCATTCCTCTTAAAGTTAGCGGTGTTAAGACATCCATGGGGATCTCTAGGTGGCCTAGCAAGATGCATGGCCACCCAAACTCTCCATCAGTGTTGAATGGGGGAGAGTGAAGAAACGCCTCCTCTCTGGCACTGGACCCATGGAAATTAGCATAGTCACCGTGCCCCCAAGTAACGTGGAGAGAAACCATGGAGAGTCACCCCTGTGAGAAACCAGGCAGCTAAAAAGTCCTCCAGTGCCAGACCCTTGCACGCTCTTCAATTG
This sequence comes from Aythya marila, assembly GCF_965140915.1. Classification (NCBI taxonomy): domain Eukaryota; kingdom Metazoa; phylum Chordata; class Aves; order Anseriformes; family Anatidae; genus Aythya; species Aythya marila. Next base: position 52,406,524 of record NC_139043.1, read on the forward strand.
CTCTGAATGCAACAAAGCCTCACATATGTGCCTCTTGGCCTTAGTCACTGGTATTTGCAGACCCTGACAGCCTTGGCAGGGCGGCCAACATTTTCTCAGCTCTGGGACTAATATTCCTTCTGCTTTCGTATCCCATAAGACCCAGACTTCATAACTCTTACTGGTTTCCAGTCCTCCAGAGATACCAGCAAAGCTCGCCTGGGGGATGAGAAGCGTGTGACTTCCATGCAACACTGGGCAGAGCAAGCCTTTAAGCACAGCTCAGATTTTTAAAGTGAACAACCATGGAAGACTACCTACAACATCAGAAACTCAGGGGAGCGATGGGAGCAAGTCAGGCCTTCAGGAGCACTTAGTCAATCATGGCTGATCTCCCTTCCTTGTCTCAAGCTGCAGGCCTCAGCAGTTCTGGGTCAGTTCACATTTTCTTCAGACAGAAAATAGAAGTAGTGAATTATCTCCCTACCCGAGAGGACACAGAATTCTTTCCTTCTTTGCTGGATATCACAGAGAAAGCATCATCACAGTCCCTCCTCTCCTGGCAAGGGCAAGATCAGCTAGTTGCTCTGTGGGTGGCACCACTAACTCATGACCTCAAATAAGATACAACTGAAAAAGGCAGAGATACCTTGCATAGACCTGTGTCCCCGTCCAGCTAGGCATGAGAAGCAAGAGCTGGCTTCATTGCATATCATTGTTCAGATGCTGGACAAAGAGATTGATCCATGTCAAACCAGGCCACTTCTTTACCTAAGCTGAGCAAAAGTACCCTTGGCATTACTCTGAATAATACAGGCTAAACCTATGGACAGGGGCAGAGACTGATGCCACAACATCCAAGAAGCCTGTTCTTCCAGGAAACAAAGCAAGTAAGGCATGTGGGGTTCACTTTTCTCAGTGGAAGTTCAAATTTATCACTCTTGATATCTAGCCAGAGGTTCAGTGATTGATGAACACACTCCAGGGTTGTGTAGAGGATGGAGATGAAGGTCTGCTTTGGTATGTATTTGTGCATGCTTTTTTCTATTTAATAAACAATGATTGGGGTTAATGATAGTGCCTGTGTTTGCTGTCTTGAGCTTCCCACACAATGGTTAGAGGATAGACATAAGCTTCCTAGGACAAAGGGGACCAGGAAGGACCAGAAGGCAAAGGAGCAGTGCGCAAAGCTGTGTGTCAAGAGGAGGAACAAGGGCTCTGTAATATAAGGCACTGCCAGTCCATTTCATCCTCAGGTCCACACATCCACAAGCCAGTGCATGTTAGGAACATGGCAAATGGCTGTGGGGTGAGGAGCACAACGTGCTCAGTTGCCAGTGTTCCTGGGAACTGTCAATAAAGCCTCACAATCCCAAATAGGATGCAACTGAAATAGGCATGGGTAACATGCAGAGACTTGTGACCCTGATCTTTCAGTGTCTGAAGGGTAGCAAAGAACTTTCAACATGTGAAGGGTAGGAAAGAAACACACAGGAACCGGGATCTTTCTGTTCCCAAGGTTTCTTTTCAAGTGACTGCTACTTAAAAGGAACCTGGCTCCTGGGAACTGCGGGAATTCTCCTGTGATCCTCAGAGCCTGTTGCCGTTCTTGAAGGTTTAAAAAAAAAAATAATGTAATAAGTCCTTAGATGAAGGGAATATTTAATTTCTGTCCTGTAAAATACCTGTTGTATAACAGCGCAATGTTCATATTTTGAGACACATCCAGTTCACGGCCCTGCTGTGGCCCCAAGTTGTTTGTTATTATTTTGGCATTCTTACTGGTAATCCACATATGTTCTTTGACTCTGTGCCACTCCAGGCTCCTGCTTTGTCCATACTGTGCTGTCTCAGAGACGACAACCTGGTTGATTTGCCAGTCATAGCTACTTTCAAAGCACTGTGCATCAAAACCTGAGTGCTTCCATGTAATGTTGCGGACCATACCCAGAAAATATACTTTTCCTGTTGTTCTTTGAGAACGGTTTTGCACTGAAACATTGGTTTATCTGGTTTGGTCTGAATGGCAACACTCTTGTCAGTTACGGTGGTGAAATTTGTGTTGTTTTCTTCCAAGATAGCCAGCATCATGGAAGAAGGCCCCTGACAGCATGGTCCAACAAATAGGGCGTTTTCCTTAATGGCCCAACTAAAGAGAAGATGATTACAGGCAGAGAACAGCACAAATTCTTGGTAGCAAGACTGCAAAAGTCCAAGTCCAGCTGGCATCAGAGAGAAAAGCAAGTGCTGTATGCCTACATGCACTGTGGATGAAGGATGTGTGCATCTGACATCTGTGAACTTGGAGCATTAATCTTGGAAAAAGTACAAGAAAGCATCAACATTTTAAGTACTAGGCTGTGCAAGGTCCAACCGGGCATGCCAAATGGATGATGCAGAATATGTTACCAAATCTTATCATCAGGACTAAAGTTGAGGTTAAGTTACCTTCAGAACGTTCTCTAAACAAATTTGACCTGATATCATTGAGATATTTGTCTCATGTTGCTGAGGAGTTTCTAATCTGACCCTAGACATGTTGCAGGGGGTTTATCATAACTGCACGTGTACATGTTATTCTAGTGGTTAGGGCACTGGCTTTTGACATTGGAGATTCAGGTTTGCATTCCTGTCCTGAATCGGGCAGTGGCCACCTGATGCCATACCCTGACTCAGCAGTGATGTAGAACTGAGAAACAAGAAATATGCTAGTCCAAAAAAAGCTTCCATGATAACACTGTCTTGGACATAATAACACTGACTTGGACAGGCAAAATGACTGACTTATCACAACGCATACAGTTTCTACTGAATTCTCTACTTGCACCTACTTCCACCAGAGCTGAGCATGGTTCCAGGAATCTGCAGATTTTTGCAGTACAATTAAAAGAGAAGAGACGCCCCTTGATATTGTACCCCCTAAATCCATTCACATTCATGCTGCTATACTCATAGCTAATTTTCTTGAAAAACAAAGAACACTAAATGGATAACTCTGCAAGAGAATTCCATTCTCTGTAAAACTCTGCAGGATGATTTGAAAGTTCAATAAAGAAGTTGCATTACTCTCCCAGAATAAGAGCAATTTCCATAGTCCCCTGTTTAATTACTCCACATCCCCACTGGTTTCTTCCTCATTACATTCAATAAATATTTTTTCAGATGGGATACCAACATTTTATTGCCCTTTCATAAAATGGCAAATTGATTGGAAATTGCATTTGTTTCTCCTGTTATAGATATTTTATTTACTAGCACTCACAGTACAATGCACCATCACTGTTGAATTTGGTCTACAGAGACTAAGCAAGACCCAAAATATCAAAGTTCTAAGGGCACAAAATTTTTACACCTCTACGTATGCCAAAACATACCAGCCTGACAGCCATGGGGTAACTTTCTTCCCCTCCCACACAGATGGGATGTACCAGATGCTTTGTGTATGCCTTGTTCCCTATCACAGGAAACAACTATTGCAAGAGCAGCAGCAGCCAAAGCTTCCTGATGCTGTTTGGCTGGAAGCCTTTGATCCAGACCCAAAAGGACCACTCCTAAAATCCAAAGACTGCCCCACCATCTCTGGTTCCTCAGCATGCAGATTCTCTGCTCTGAAGCCAACTACAGAGCCAGCTACTGAGGAGGGGGGAAGGGTAGAGGATTAAGCATCCACTATGAAGCAAACCGAGGTGAACATTTACATCAAATAACGAAAGACATTTATTCACCCACTGCTTGTATAAAGCACGGATCTGAAAATAAATTGACTCTGGAAGCTAGAAAGAAAGCATGAAACATTTGTTGCATCAGATGCGTGTTATACACCTCAACATGTGTGTTAGGACATTCGTCAGCTCTATGTTTCTTATTTTAATGCAAACCTTTAAATCTTGTTTATAGGCACACCGTTCATATCTGTGTACTCACCAGGGACTGAACTTAAGGAAGTCTCAAAAACTGCTAGCAATCTCTTTCCAGAGAAAATATCACAGGTGTATTTTCCTCTATTTGTAAGAGATTTAGCCCAACTTGTGCACTGATAGTTTTCACGGGCTCATTTAAGTTGTTTTGTACTGAACAGCCAGGTGTACTCTTTGCTGTGTAAGAAAAATCGAGCAGCACTGGAGCGATTGTCTTTAGTGTAACGTGCTTCATTTACCATCACCCAAGCTTGCCAGGTGATTTTTTCAGTCTGCCTTTGTCTCCTCTTCCACCTTTGAATCTATTAACCCCTATAAGAACAAGAAAAAAAGGAAAAAAAAAAATGCCTAACTGTTCTGTTAAACTGGAACACTTTTGATGAATGCATCATAAATGCAATAATATTAGACCAGCTCCATGACCCTTTCAGAATCAAAACGTATCAAATTCTGGGTTTTGTTTGTTTTTAATTCTATCCTCTCCTAATTTTATTCAGTATGTTAGCCCCCAAAGGAGTTGATTCAGGACTCCAAGCAGTGGCAATCAGCAGTAGGGTAGAAGCACTTTGTCTTAAAATTTGTGCAACCTCCAGCCATGTTTATATCCTGGTGTAAAGTTTGCTTTTACAATTGCAGCCAGGTGAAGAAGTACATTTTAAAAGCAACAAGGTGCTCTAGCTGCAGCCAGTGTCCTGCTTAGGAAAAACTACCCTAGCTGGAGAAAATTCTTACCATTACAATCCTTTCCATTTTAAAACATTCATAACGATCACGAGGCAGGGGTGCTACTCCCCACTCTGCATTGCTACCCAGGACTTGGCTGGAAGCATCCTATGAACACAGTGTAAGTCCAGGGCAGGCACAGGGGGAATTGGTGTGACCAGGGAGGTGGGGCTGGTTGCCCATGCAGCTAGTCAGCAAAAGCCAGAAGGAGCAGAGCCCGGATCTCCTGAGCCCATCTCAGCAATTAATTATTGGGCACTGCTTCTCTTGGACTCAACCACCCTCCATAAATATCTTCTGAGAAGGTCTTAGCAAGGGGCTTCAGAGATGTGGTTGGGAAATGCTTGCTCTCAGGACCAGACAGAGGGCCAAGTGCTGCAGCAACAGGATTGCAAAGGAAAAGGCTTGGAAGATCAAGAGGGAAGAAACCTCATCCCTTAACAGAGGTGACCAGAGTATGCACAGGGCCCTGCTGCAAAGCCCAGAGCCCTTCAAGGCTGGTATATGTGGGTGAGGTGCTTTGTGCACAGCTGTGCTGGTGAGGATGGCTGTGCACAGTGGCATCCTAATGCAAACCCTGCCTAAAACGGCATTGTGCACGTCCCTGCTATACACAACTGTTTTGCCCAAGCTGTGTGTTTCTGCTCCACTTCCTAAGTTTTAGCTTATGTCTGGCAGATTAAACAGCATCCATCAATCAAGCTCAGCAAGACTGTTATCTGAAAGAGCAATAAGTCTCTCTCTATACTCTCTGCTCCAGCTGCCTCCCCCACCAAACCAACCAAGCCAAACCATCTTGGAGCTCTCAGGACAGGCCCATATGCCCAGCATCTGGAGGAGGCATGCAGAGAGCACAGCCTGTGCCTTGCCAGGGCCACGGTAAATGTCGGAGTCTTTCTTCTACAGCACAGCCTGATCTGGATCCTCACGCAACCCATCAAAAATGAGCAGATGCCAGCCACCTCCAGGCTCCTGCAGGAGCTCCCAGACATCCTAGGACAATATGACTAATGCCGCCTGGAAGAGCATCTCTTCTCACCCTTTCAGGAGGAAGGATCCCCAAGTGATGCATATCCTGAGATGACAGATAACATTCGTTGTTGGAAACTCTCCTGAACGTTACACTACAGGGATCTTAATAATATTATCCGTAGGGTCTTGTATAATGTACTTAACTGCATCAAAGATAAAAATGAATACTTAGTGGATCTTGCTACTAAAACGTGTCAGAAAAATCATTAAGAGCAGTAAATTATGATGACGGGAGATAATTTCAAAATTGAAGGCCTGAAAATGTCTGCTATTTCATGTTACATGCTTGAAAAAGTAGCAGAAAATGGAAAATAAAATGCTCATAAACCTAAGCCACAGAAATGAGAGGCTACATGGAGATTAAACAATGACAGTACGTGGGGAAGAGAAGCTACACACGCACAAAACAGTTTTAGGAGTCACGCCTCTTACAAATATGACTGGCGAGTGGCTTAGCACAGCAAGTGACTGCTTGTGGCAGAATGAGCAGATTTCCGCTTTTGTCTTTGCCTGTGCCAGCACCCTAGAGCCAGGGAGGCAAAGATGATCTGGGATGGGAGGGAGGGCAGCCCCAAACCCCATCTATCCCCAGCTGTACCTGCCTTCTCTAGGCGCTCCCTGTCCTGGCCCCCTGTCAGCACAGGTCCCTCACCCTTTACATGGAAACCTTCAATGATGCCTGTGCAGCTGAGGAGCTTGGGCAATTAAACCATTGCTATTTCAGAAATAACATTTGTAGTGTCAGGAAGCCAAAATAAACCCTACCTTCTGAACTGATTTACAGTCTTTCACTTTTTTTCTGGAGGAAAACGGCAAAGTGGTGCCAATACTGCGTTACTCAGCACTTAAGCTGCTAGTCTGGTCACTATGAGGCTTGTGTTCTTCCCATGGGTTTGCTGCCTCCTAACTTTGGTATAGGCAGACTATTCAATCTCTACATTTTATTTTAATGAGCTCACCTTGCACATAGAAATTGGACTGTTCACATGAAGAGCTTTGTGTTGTTGAGATGAAGACATGGGTTAATTCAGTAACTATATAAAATATTTTTTCTCTTCAAAATGGAGGGGGGTACCAAATAGGCTACACAAGTGAATATGAATAAATACGCACACACTTAAAACTCACTGTAAGGGGCAATTCAGACTTGAGATTTGTTGAGGAAACAACAGTAAGATCAGCATAAAAAATGATTAGGAGAAGTTTGAAGGAGAGATTTGAAAAGGAAGTGTGATTGGCATGCAGAAGGTGGGCAGATTTTCCAGACAGAAAGCAGCGTGAGAAAGACTTCCAGCACCAAAGGAAACAAGATAAACAGCCTACCCAGTAAAGAAAAGTAAAAATGGGAGCTATGTTTCCAGCAAGATAGATGTCACTGTTGCTCCCACAAAATATGTGCAAGTATTTTGCAACATCTGTTCTCAAAATGTCACATTTCAGCAGGAATGGGCATTGCCCGCCTGTAAGAGAACCTCACATGCACGTATTTGTATTTTGCATGGGCTCATCGTGTTGGTGCAACTAGAAGCTGATGTTTGAAAATTTGGCCCTGAATAACTTCACTGGAAGCAGAATGCAGACAGATTTTCATGAATCTGAATGTTTTATCTGTATGGCACTATCTTTGCTGAATCCAGCAGAAATACCACCATCATAAGTTCTGTTGTGTTGTGTGCCTAGCCAACCCACATAAAAGGCAGTGAACTTTAATTTTACATTGTAAATAATTTATATATTAGGAGGCTTTATATACCTGTAGAGTTGAATGCCAATATTATAGCCAACAGTGGTAGCAGGACTGCCACCTCTTGAAATTGCCATCACATCAAACAGGAGCTCTGGCTGGTCAGGAGACTGAAACAACAAAATAGATGTGGAAAAGGGAAGAAGCAAGTGAACATTATGGACAAAAATCTGGTGGATCAGAGCTACAGAGAAACCTGGACAGTGCATCGGGAGAAATGGACTCAACTGGGACTTCATCTGGCAGAGCAGGAGGTCCCTAACTTCATGAACCATGCTCTCTCCACAGAAGTTCTGCAATTTCTGCCTCATCCAGCCTGGATGCACTGAGTATGAATCAAAACTGCCCAGCAAAGGTGACTTCTCCTTGTATTGCTCCTGTCTTGCCTATTGCAAAAGTGGGGAATGAGGCTGCAGACTGCAGTAGGAGAAAAGAGAGCTGCCAGATGCCAACCTATAGAGCTACGTTTGCCTGCCATAGGACCACATCACCTGAACTTGGCAGAACCATTTGCTAAGCAATGGCAGCTGAAATAGGAGTCAGGGGGCTGTATAAAATGCAGGCATAGAAGTAAGGTGAAAAAGGAAATGTACTCTGGAAAATAAAATGTAAAGGATGCTTCTTAATAGATGTCTAAATTTTGCATTTGCTTTGACCTTGATCCTGAACCCTTTGCCGCTGCACCCACCTACAGTATGAGTGATGTTCTTCCATCTCACAGTTCTACTATGAAAATAAACCCATTAATATTTTTAAAGTATTCAGGATACTGTCATGCAGAATGACAGCAAAAGCCCTCTGAGGAAATTAATAACTCTCTCTTCAGCACAGTATCTGAACAGGATGTTGGAATTAAGGGATCAGCTCCTCCCTTCACCATCATCAAATGATGAAGACAAACTACTGAAGAGCTGCTTACTGAATGAGGACTGTCAATCCCACGGACGGGATGAAGCACTGTCCTGTGAAGCTAATTTGTAATTGTGTCTTTAAAGCCTGTCTAATAATGCATCTCCACAAGGCAGCAAAGTTAAAATTGTGCTGGCAGCTCAGCTCTGTAACTTCTGTATTCTCTTACTGCAATTTTGGCAGGAGCTGGCAGGGAGGGGTACAAATATCCACGTGCACAAATCAATTATCAAAGTTCACTTGCATGAAAAAAGTTTCCCTTCAACGTGGCAAGATTTCATTCTCCATGTTGACTTCCACTGAAAAGTTTATTATCCTTACACTTTTTCAGTGCAGGCAAGGCAAAACAGCCACCATGTTAAACGCCAGAAGTTCTTGAAAGGGCTGATGCAGAGACAAGGCGATGACGAAGGAAAGTCTGAGCAGCAACAGGCAAATCACCCAGTCAGAGAGGAACTTGGGACATACTGTGTGAGGAGAAAAGCCTTGAGGGGTAGGCAGAGCACAAGAAAGGGGAGCTGAAGCAAGTTGAGAAGGTCCAGGTAGGAAGGTCCACCAGATCCAGTAGAGAAGTAACCAGCAACCTGGCCAACTCTTTCTTGAAGAGTTTCTCTTCCAAAATCCTTCCCTGGCATCCAAGGGCACAACAGGCTGCTGGGACCCCCTGCCTTGAGCTGCTCCCCAGAGCAGCACGCCTTTTCTCAGCCTCAACTCCCGTCAGCAGCACAGAGCTCCACCTTGCACGTGGGCTGCGATGCCCAGCTGATGCTGCTCGTGAAAGCAGGCAAACATTAGAAATTAGCAGCCGCTGTAAATAAACCACCACGAGCTGAACCAAAAGAAGCCACGACCTCGAGCCCAAAAGCAGAAAGCCATTGTTGTTTCAAGGGCTGTTTTTGTTCCCCATTGTGAGCATGGTAAATTTTTACATACAGATCTCCCTTTCAAAAATGCCAGCCCTCTCCTAGGCCCGCACTTTGAGGTGATTGTTGCTATTTGTGAATGACTTGGGAATTAATTAATGTGAAGCCAACTGGCTTATAAATGGTTGGCATTGTGAACAGCCACAGAATCATGGGGAGAGCAGTTTATGTGGTCAGAGCCACATTCAGTGCTATATGTCAAGGGAGAAGATTTATTATCACAGTAGGTCCATTTTCCAAAAGTTTGCAAGGGCTGCTTCATAATGAAAGGGCACTGTTCACAGCACAGTCAGCACCCATTTTTTTTCTGGGGTGTATTATAAATCCCAACTAGAAAAAGAAGGTGGGGGAGGGTTATTTAGCACTTAAAGAATGAAATCTCAGCACAGGAACAACATAAATAAAATATTTACTACGGAAAGAAAAAAGAGAGTGAGGGAAAAAAAAATAAAGAATACAAAGTAGTAAACCTATTTCTATCATCATGACAAGAGTTGAACTCCCACGTTACAGCTAATTAAATTAAATGAGCCTACCAGGCAGGATTATAACCTATAAATATTTTTGGTTGCTTGCCTCCCTCAGAAACCATCTTTGATTTAAAAATATCACGGAATAAAAACAAATAGCTCATAACATGGTTCAGACACTTAATAATTAGAAGAGGGAGGAAGGAAAGGCCTGTGTACCTGCATATAAAAATAGTCAGCTGGGTATTTTTAACTAGAAAACAACCCTGAATAGAATAGAAAAAACAGAGCCCGTGGCTACCAAAAACCTCCCCATCAATCTGCAAGCAGAGGAGAGGGGTTGTGCCTCAGGCTGTCCCCTTGCTGGACAGAGAGAGCTTTGCTGGGAGGAGAGCAAGGCAGCAGGAGCTGAGCACCACAAGAGGAGGGTGCTTTCCATGCCCATCTCTACCACCGACAGCCACACAACCTCTGGCACATCCCCCAGCATATATGCACAGGGTTTCTTGGCAATACCCCTCTCCATCCTTTCCTGATGTGGCTCTTCTCATCTCCACCTCACTCCCTGATTTCTCCTGCTGCCTGCAATAATTTGACTGCAGATCTCTGGGGCCAGGGACAGGTATGTATGATCAGCCTTGCCATCTCTGTTCTCCCCCAGCTGGGGATGGAGATGCTGGTCTGGGCTGAAGTTGGCTAACAAAGAGCTCTCCCTTGTGCAGAAAGCCACCAGATCAAACCCAGTGGGTAGCCTTGCTGCCTTACCCCATTTTCCAGCCAGCAAAACCTCTGCTGCCAATGCAGTCATCATCCCTGCAACTGGGATGCTTTGAGGCTCCTGGACATTTGGCATTGTGTTGCAACCTGATTATACTCTTGTGGCAACACATGGAGCAAACTGCTCTTGATAACCATGTGCATGCAAAGGTATTTATAATTTCAATGTGATTTGTGTGATGAAATAAGATGCCAAGAAAAATATGTGCATTTAATTGCCCTAACTAAACTGCATTCATGTTATAATCTTGCCCCAAAAGCTCCACTATTATTATGCTTTCTTGAAAAGAAAATAAAGACCTATGATAGTAGCAATAAAAATTATGATGCTGCATGTTCTCTTGACTCTTGCAGCAAAAATACCAAAAGCCTTTTAATAATCATTCTGTATTCCTACATAGCAGGGAGGAAAATGAAAGGTAAAGTGAAAGAAGCCAAGGAAGTCCCATGAGGAAAACTTGAAAATTCATGCTTTTCTCAAACCACAAGTGAGGAACCAGATAGCGTAATGTATATAAATGAAAGCAGCAGCTCTATTTCATGCTAGTTACACCATCAGACACAGAGACCGTCATTGCCAAGAACTCCCATGTAGTTAGTTTTAAAAAGAAATCTCATATACAATGAAGTAATTTTCTCAAAAGATGTTTTTTGAATCACTTGTCTATTGGGTTTCCGTAGAAGCCATCCTGCTCTCAGAGTAGTATAAGGTAGTGCTGAATTCCTGACACTATTCACAAGAGCTAGAAAACTCAGAAATTAAAGATACTGTTTGTTCGTTGGGTCACACCATGTGCTCAAAGTTGATTACACTCACATAACATATTTTTCCTTAAAGGAGAACTCTGACAAAAGCTTCCCACCTCTGTCTGGTGATAAGAAAATAGAGGGGAAAAGGGATAAACACTGTAGAACTAAACAGCACGAAGAGCTTATCTTGTTCTTCAGACCCTTCGAATTTTGTTAGATTTCCCTTGCATTTATAAGGGGATTAAATGCAGCACTTACAACAAGCAAGCCCTTGCCATCCTGTACTTGTTTTCTTTGAGCTTTGTGACTGGCAAGAAAACCACACACATCATGTCATTTATTTTTACCAGCAAAAACACATGTCAAAAACTCATGTCAAGGGTTTTTCTCCAGTGCCTTGAGTCCTCTCCTCCATTGCCCCGGCAGCTGGCAGCTCAGCATCTGTCCTGTCCTCTGCCAGCACACTTCCCAAAGCTCTGAGCTTCTCCTTGTACCCCAGTACTGCCTGTGGTGGGAGGATGAGCATCTGGGGGACATGGAGCTGCACGAAATCCTCACCACGGCAGCGTCTGACACTTCTCTGTCACTTGTTATGTATCCTGGAGATTTTGCTAGCACCTTACAGCACAGGTGCAAGGGCACAGCTTGCACAGGGTCACGAAGCAGCTACTGTGTTAACAGGGAATTGAAACCAGGCATCCTAGTCCCTGGGTGAACCTTCCCCGTCAATGCAGAAATGTAGATGGGGAGGGCAGTGACAGCCTTCAAAAGCCATCAGCTCCTTAGCTGCAAAATCGTCCCATGATAGAAAGAGGAGCTGAAATTGTAGCTTCAGTCTGCAACTAAGAGGAAAGCCCAACCAGTTCCTTCCAGTTAAAAAAAAAAAAAAAAAAAAAAAAAGGTTTAACTGGAGTATTATCAGAGATTTGGAAGTATTAAGAGCCTGTTCAGCTGTGTTCTTGCTAACAGGTGTCCCCAGCAGTGAAATGCAATTAATATGGAGAGGATTTCTGGGAACATGGGGATGGATAGGTCAGCCAAAAAATGCCATGCTAAAGCTAGGGGCTTGTTTATGGCTATTAGTCCAAGACTATTCTGATAAAACTATAAACATTCAGGTGGCACTGGGCTCCCTGAAAGGCTTTGTAACAAAATTATTAAGCTTCTCACACTGCAGTAGCACAAACACGTCTGCAAAACCCTGGCAAAGAGCCAGCAAAGCCAAAACTGCCCTGCGCCACCGTGTTACATGCTAAGAACCACTTTTCTCCTTCCTTATCCTCGCTTTCTGTCGCCTTCCTGAGCGTTCTGGTCTTTACCCTCTCTCATTTTCTTTGATCTGGTTCTCAAGAGAAGAACATCTGATCCCAGTAATCTCAAAAGAGCAACAACAGTGGGAGGCCCATTAAATCTCATTTTCAGCTTGTCCTGAGAAATTGAGAGGAGGGAGAGGATGAACAAGAGAATGCCAAGCATGGCAGTTGCTGTAAATAAGAGAAAACAGAGGGCACATCAAAAAGGGAAGAGGTTGTTGAAGGATCAGTGGTCCCAAGCTAGAGATTATTAGAGGGGAAAGAGAGAGACACACGCCCCAGCCGGCTTTCCACAAGAAACAAATGTTTGCAATGAAGGAAATATGAAATAAAATACTGGTAAAAGCCTGTGCTAATACAGCATCAAGACTGTATGCATGCAACGAGGCCTTTGAGGGCCATTATTATACATCCTGTGCGTTAACACCAAAGTTGGACTAAAGCAAGAATCCAAAACCTAAATCCTTTCATTTATATCCTGCTCCAGAGGCTCAGGGATACACCTCCAAACCCCAGTCTCCAACGCCCTCAGTTCTGGACACCCCACAGAGAAAAATACAGAGAAAATGCATTTCAATTCTGTATTCAAATGTGGTCAAACGCAAGGGAGCTCTTTTGGCAAGCTAATTTTATATTATAAAGTTTTTTTGGAAATAACCTTGCCAGGCTAACCAGTAGCAAGTAGTATGGGAGACGAAATATAGGATTTCTGAGGGCGGAGGGGAAGCTGAAAGTAAATTAATCCCTATATAATGCAGCATTCAGTACGCCTGTTTACTAGATGTCAGGAAGCCAAGACACCGCCACGAATTCAGTAAACTCCGCTCTTAAAGCAGTGATTCAGAGAAAGGGTTTTGTAGATTAAAAGAGACCACACAGGTTACTTGTGATCTTCAAAGCGAGTTTGGAGCTCAGATGACCCACACGCCTGTGGACGAGTGATCCTAGGAGGCAACCTGACTCCACACACAGTCTTGGCACGAGGCTGAGCAGAAGCACGGTTGGGACTGCATCAGCATTTCCTGTCCCAAGGCTTCGGAGGCAGCTGATAAGGCTCAGCAACTCCTAGTAATTAAAGAAACAGGTGGAACAACATAACTCCATCGCTCTGGAACTCAGCATGCTTATTTTTCTGCTGCCCTCACGCTCGCACGCTTTCCTTTTATTTCTCCCCTCGCCCTCCCACCCCACATCCATCATGAAAAATTAATTTCCCTTTACTAGAGTTCACAGGCAGGAGGGAAAGTTAAAAATATGCTGCTTAAATGCATTTGTTTGTACAATGGAAAAGAAAAAAATCCAGTAATTTCAGGCCTTAGTGTATCTAAAATTATGTAATCGTGTTCACTGGCAGGGTGGAAACATTTTAGCTGACGAACAGGGGTGCAAAGCAGACATACCACTGGAAGCTTGAAATAGCAAGTGGCAGGCACTCAAATAAAATAACCATAGTGAAATCTAGAAGATTAGAAGGGAAAAGGACACAAACCAGCTATGACTTGACCTTGGTTTCGGTTTACTACAGTTGAAACAACCGAGATACTTATAGCCCTAAGCCTCATCATTTAGTCGAGAACTGCCTGTGATGAAAGCAGTTGGAGGGAAATATTTTTACACACATTTGTCTGCTCTAATTTTCCTCCAGCTGCTGCCTTTCCAAATTTGATCTCCAGACAAACAGGATTGAGACAGGTGATTTAATAGATCAAGCTAAATTGAAGTGACTCTGGCAGCCAGCACACAGTAATGATAAGAAGCTGTCTGGGGTAAGGAGACTGCTCCATGCTGGGGGACGGGAAAGGGAGATGAGCACTGGCTCGGTCCATCCCTATCGCGTCCTAGCTCTATCACCTTGGCCACCTTCCAGATTCAGGGCTGATGGGAAGGACTGCATTGCCTAAACACAGCTTGGGATGCAGTGCCATGATCTACGTCCATCCCAGAGCTGCTGACGAGTGAGGTGGTCCCACACTCCTCCTTATCCTCTCCACCTGGTCTGCTCCTTTCCCCCACCAGCTTCTCCTCCTCACCATGGCTCCTTAACACTAGGGCTCATCCAGCCCTACAGCAGCCATGCCAAGGGGCCCAAGTCACAGAAAATTGACCCTACCAGGAGAGGGAGAGAGAAGAAAGAGACCAACATTGCCCTCTGAATAAAGGACAAGGCAGGAGAACTGTGCAGGGACGTAGCCAGGAGGAGACAGCCTCTCTTGCCATCAGATGTAGGTATCTGCACCACAAACCAGCACCCTTGATTTTCCACTGGAGACACTGTCCCCTCACTGTGCAACCACTTTGCCAGCGCCAAGGCTGGGAGAGAAGTGTGAACATTGTCTTTCCACCTGCTCGTGGCTTCAGTTTCATCCCTTTTGTACAAACAAGCACTGAAACCAAGCAAGAGAATGGAAAATTGCCTGACCCAGCAGCATGGCCTCCTCAGTAAGAAGCTGGACTTGTGGTGTCTGCTCAAGTGAGCTGACAGCACTACACACACTCACCCCATGTCACCAGGAAGGAGACAAGGCTCAGCCCCGCCACTTTCCACGAACCTCCCACTTGCTCTTCCCTTCCCACTCCTCCTGTCCCTCCGCCCCATCCCCTGGTCTCTGGCAAAGCTGTCCCCACGTCTCCAGGGCAGCTGGTACAACCAAAGCCGTGCTTGCTGGCAGGCCAACAATTCCCCAGCAGAGGCACTCAGCCCCAGCACCGCCACATCTCTGTTTTACTGAAAGGTACAAGTTGTGCTGTTTATCCCGCACTTGTGTGGGAGCGTGTTTGCATTCTTAAGAGCAGTGGTGCAAGTCACTTTTTCCCTGGGTATTATCATAAAAAGCTAGGTTTCACGCAATTGCTTTTCTGTGCTTCACAAGATTGCCACTTTGGGTTTTGTGCCGGGGCAGCAGGGGTGAGATTAGCTTCCCAAAGAGAATTAAATCCATAAAAGAGGCAGAGGAGGGCCTGCTGGTGCTATTCAGGGGCAGTGGGAAGATACACTCTTCTGCAGATGGAGCCTCAGAGCACAGCCTCCTCAACCTTTATTATTATTCTTTCACTGCCAGGGAATTTAATTGATCAAAGCAACCAAATTCTTGGCACAAGTGCTTGAAGCTGCAAGTCTGTTCAGACCTGGATCCTATAGCCAGAAACCCTGTAAAGTCCCGAGCAGGTTTTGCTCTCCAGTTCTATGGGGAAGCGTGTCCCAGCACCATAGTGAAGTGGCAGCAGCAGAAAACTCCAAGAGGAAGGGAGGAGAAAAGGCCAATTAGACAAGTTCATAAGGGTTTCATATCAAGTGGGCCTGCTTGGCTCAGAAATTTTGGACAATTGGGATTATCTCAGCCCTGCAAGGCAGGAAGCCAGAGTGCTATCGAACCAGCACCTCTGGCCCTCCAGCATCATTTTGTCACGTCTGGTTCAGCACATGATAGAGCGAGCCCCACTGGGGGTGCAAGGTCAGTGCCACAAAGCCAGAGAGGACAGCAGCTCCAGCTCCTCTCCCCACCTGAGGACACTGCTTACACACCATAGCCAGCATCCTTGCAAGTGGGGAGAGGCACAAAACATATGAAAACAGAAAAAATCCCAGCCAGGGCACCGAGGACACGGGTTTACATGTCAGCACTGATGGGCGCACAGGCAGCTGGGTCACTGAGCATTTGATGGGAAGCACTGGCCACCGAGCAGCGCTGGTAGCTGGGACACTGACACCATCCTGCTCCTGTTTCTGTTGGCCCCCAGCGTGCTCAGCCCCGCCAGGACATCCTGACTGGGCTGCTTTGAATGCCCTTTGGCTGTCGCCGGCATCTATAAAAACCACCCAAATTACAGCTCCCTGTAAAACCCCAAGCTAGTTGCTAAAACAGCCCCAGATCAAGAGCAGGGGCCTGGCACAGTCCTAGAAACAACTGGCAGGGCCTGACTTTTAAAATTATCTACCTAAATATGGATTTCTACGAGAGAAAACAGAAGTTAAAAGAATGTAACCTGTTGTCATAAATATTTGAGCAAGATACAAACTGGAAGAGCCTTTCAGTCTGTTGGCTGTAAAGATGTCTTCTGCAGTTCCAGAACCGCCTCTCCCCACCCGTTCTTTGCTCCCATGGCTTTTTCCAGTCTGACTTTACATAGATTTGGTGGCATCTGAAAGGAAAGCTGCCTGTGTTTTATGTTCTTCCTAATTTGCAAGAAAAACAAATGTAAATCATCCCTCACATTTGCAGTGCTGCAAAAGAAAATGTTAGATTTAAGGCTCTGATATGAACAACAGCAGAATCAAAAAGTATAGTCAAAGTGATTGGATACCACACGACTAATTTTTTTTTAAGGTCTGCTTGGGGAAAAAGGGCTTGAATATGAAATACCTTTTCCCCTTGACTCACTCAGAATTGTTTTGCATTAAAAAGGAAAAAGCTCCATTGTACTAAGATTGCAGCAAGCTGTGTGAGTGGAGCACTATGTTAGAGCAGTGTACTGAGCATCTCTGTTTATTAAAATTGCAATACAAGGTGAAACTCCATTTAGTTGATGTCAGCAACCTTCCTAATGAGGCCTTTTTCTTTTCTTTTTTTTTTTTTTTTTAAATGAAAGGGCAGCTTTGTGCCTCCTCTAATCAGCTTGACAAAAGACGTATAAAAATGCAAAAAGACATAAATATTACCATAATTACCAATGAGAAACACCATGGACAACTGCAGTAAGTAGCTGCAGATCTGCCTGCAGATGTAATGGCTGAATCTCATGGTTTGCTTCTGCTATGGAAAAAAAAAAAAAAAAAAAAAAAAAAAAAGGCATTTTTTAAACCATAAACCACTTTGATTAAAATCTAAAATCAAGCTCAAATTCGCAGCTTTTTCCCCAGACTCAGAAATATTCAGAAAGTACCCCTGACTAAGCACAATCTATTTTCCTGTTCACTAGTTCTGCAAACACTGACGCGTCCCAGTTTATGAGCTTTCTGCTTGGCCCACACCAGGACTTTAATCTGATCTAGCGGATGGGTAAACCTGCCCTTCAGTCCCAGCCCCAGAGCACAGATTGCCAGGTCTACAAAGAGCCCGAGAGGCAGCAGCAACATCAAAGGTAGGTGCAAGGGAAGGTATCGCTACCAGCGTAGGAGTTACTATGCAAATTAAATGATGCAATGTAAGGGTATGTTAATGCCTGCATTAAGCCTCTGAACATGCCCAGTGTGAACCGTTTCCAGAAGCCTAAGCAGATTCATTCTCAGCTGGAGGCTTGTATAATTAATAAAGGCACTGTGCCTTCTCTCCTGACCCAAGTGGCTAGGTACCAAACCATTTATAGCTTTATAGGTTAACACCAACATCCAAAAACGTATTGGCAGCTTGTGCAGATCCTAGCACGTTAATGTGATGTGTTCCCAGCATGAAGCACTACTTAATAAGCGGGTCACTGCATTCTGCATTAGCTTCAGTTTCTGAGTGGGCTCAACGTATAGCCCCATGTAGAGCGTATTATGGCAGCCACATCTCAAAGGGACAAAGGCACGGATAACTGAAGCAAAGTCCATTTGAAAAAGAAAGTAACCCTGTTCTCACTGGAGATAAAGGCATTTCTAAAAGGCCACTGCCACTGTTCAGACATCCTGGAGCATCTTTCAATCTAACACACCTGAAGCTGTTCACATGTGTTAGAGGGAGCAGTGGTTGCTCCTTCACATAACAGAGCCTGCATGGATCCAGCCCATTCCTGCAGATCCTCCAGCAACAGTCCCCATTTCATCCCCATGGATCACCTCCATGGAAGAGCAGCCCAGCTCATTCTCAGTTCCAGCTCCAGACTCAGCTAGCTCATGGGACACTACTTCTTCACTGGAATTAAGTTTGTGAAAGTTTGTTACTGGCCCTTGCTGCTCATGGGTCCTTCTTCCAAGCGGAGGTTACTGCTTAACCTCAACTTTGTCTTGTGTGGATCTCCACAGTGCAAAGTCAGCTCAGATTTTGGTGAAGAGATCTAACAGAAACCAGGCTGACCGCACTGTGATGTGTTAGGAAGCTCAAAGAAGTGCTGGGCTAATTCTGTGCAGAAAGCAGTAGGGGATATGTACAATGCTATATGTTTTCATATGTGCAGTAGTACACTGGAAAATGCAAATAGTAACTACCAGCAGAGACCAGTGAACTCAAGTTTCCCAGGCCAGATAAAGTCATAAAGTAAAGGAATGATCTATCGCATACGAAGTGCATTAGAGCTCTTCATTAACAGAGGGACTAATCAATTTATGGAACTCATGAATCAGTAAAGCTATTACTTATAATGATTATTGGCAAATTAACATATCACAGTGTACTGACCCCGATCCATCTCCAGAGGATGCCTCCCCATACGCAGCCAGTAAAGGGCCCAGCACTAGTCCCTGCATTTCTACTCAGCTCAGCCAGACTGGTTGCACTTAACACTGGGGATAAGAAATGCTGCACTTTTGTAATCACACAGACATATGGCCTGTACAGAGGACAATAAAGCAATAAATCTGTGAAGCACGTGGAAGATACAAGCATCAGGCTCTGGGTGCAAGTTTTAAATCCACTCAAAGGTTATCTACAAGCAGGCCCAGTGGCTGGCTCAACCCACAAGAAAGAAAGAGGTCTCTTGCCAAATTCTAATGCTGATCCAAGTGCCCACTTAATATCTGCTCCCATTTTGAAGGCAACATAATCCACCACCTTCATTTGGACCCAAACTTAGCACCACAAGGCAGAAAACCCATCTGCACGCTGAAAGGCCAGGGCCAGGCTGCCCACACCGCAGCGGCACAGCCACCCTGCGCTCTGAATCAGCTGCACTGGGACACACACAAACACCTCCATGCAAGGGGGGAAAAAAAAAAAAAAAAAAAAACAGGGGTATTATTCAAACTACAGTCAGACACAGAGCGCAGTAGGCCACATATATAAAATGACTATTAGTGATCCTGTGGCTTTAAACCAGAGGAGACACGGGCTTTGAAATCCTACAGACAGACGATCATTCCCTATTTAATTCTACCAGGCTTTTTCACAGAGGCTTTTTACGGTCTAAACTGACATTATTCTCTCTATTCATTACCACATTCCTGGCCTAAAAACTGTATGACAAGGGAAAGGAAGTGGAAAATTAGGTTACAGTGCAAACAAACATACTCAAAACATTGCACATTTAAAAATAAATTAAGTTTAACTATACTTTGCAAAGGTTAACTTCATAGGTTTTAGTATTAGAAAATATCAAAACACTGTTCATTTACTGCAGGGCTCTCCTGCCTGCTGCTTTGTTTCTGGGTCATGTAAGTGTCACGAAGGGTCAGCTCCACATTACTTACAAGCCACGCTTGCTTAACAAAGTAATCCACAATCTTTCCAACATTCATCTGCCATTAAGCGCTCTCACACAGAACATCGGCGACATCAACAAGGCTCTCGAAGGTTCACCGACACAAGGAGGCTCCTACCAGCTGATTCCTCAAACCTCCGAGCATACACAGAAAGGGCTGCAGACTCCAGCTGCTTTAAATCAACATTTCTCCCTGAAAGCAGAGGTGGCATGCTGCTCTAGACCAGCACAAATGTCTCCTTGACATTAGTCTCACTGCTGTTTACTGAGTTAAGGTTTCATCAGAGGTTATCATTGCCTTTGCTCATTCATCATAGCTTGTTTTGGACCTCCAAATAACAGCCCCACCGATACAAAGAGTGGCCAGAATTGCAGGATACTAAAGCAGGGCTCTGTACACTCCTCTCATCTCCAAAGCTCAGTGTTTTGGCCATTGGCTACGCCTACGCGGGGTTCTCAGGCCCAACTCCTACATCTCCATGCTGACACCACAGCACCACGCAGTCCTAGCCCCTCTCCCCCTTCTTGTGTCCTGGTTTTCGCAGGAAGGGAACTCAAGCATCAGAGACCACTTCATGACCCAGCCAGGTCCTCATTTGGGAAGGTTAGGAGGAGACAAACACCACAGAACACAGTAGCAGGTATCCATGGGTCCATTTTGAAATCCTCATCTCTCTGCTTCCTACGTATTAAATTTGGACATGTATATTTGAGGGTATGCTTGCCAAAGAACAGGACATCATTGCATCATTGTGATGGGGGGGGGGGGGGAGGGAAATGTGTTAAATTAGCAGCTTGGTTTGGGTAAAGCCTCAGACAAGATTGCATAAGCATTTAGAGATAGTCGGGGTCTTAATGGGCTTCATCTTCATGTGAAACTTGTCAGTCCTCTTTCCCGGTGCTATCACTCCCTTTTGCTGGAAGGTGCCCAGTCTCTTGATTAGTGCTACAAACATGCACATCTTAATTATCACCATCCTAAACAGACTCTACAGAATAATCTGCAGAAGCCCAGCTGCAGTATTTATGCTTCTGTAATGAAAGTCCCCAAAGGGTAAAAAAAAAAAAAAAAAAAAAAAGAGGTGGGAGTGGGGAAGGGGCTCTTTCTGTCTTCTGAGAACTCAGTGTAATTACATTCCTAATGGTGAATTTATGGTATCTTATCTTGTGTACCCTAAATACTCTACCTCGGTCACCAGATTTGATATGACACTAAAAAGAAAGAGTGGCTCACAGTTAAGTAAAGCTGGAGAACTGGATGGCCAAGTTTTTGTTCTGTCAAGCACCAACATTTCATCACCTTGAGGGCATTATTAAACTTGCCAACCCTTTTGCTCCTCTTATTAGTAAGACATTTCCTGGAGAACAGGAAAGGAGGAGGGGAAGAGGCACTAAAACATCCTCACTCTCTAAAGACTTGAAGACATTTGTCCATTTTATGACTCTTATTTGTTCTTGCTCCCTCTGTTCTTCTCATTGTGCTTCTCCCCCATTTGGATCGTGTTGACATCACTCCTTTGTTATCTTCTTAAATTAGCTGTAATGAAGTCCTTTGAGCTACATGTGCATGCCTTATTTTTTCGGTTTTCGCTTCTCTGAACTGTCCCTATTGACTTTTCCTCATACTCTTGCCTCCCTTCCCCCAGCACAACATGCTTTCTAATCTGCTTTTCATTTGCTCCCTTTCACCTTTGGTTATCCAGTGGCCAATAGCCAGTGTACTTTACAAAATAAATTACATTATAACCGACTCTCATTGAGAAGTGGCATGCACCCATGTGGATAAAGCTGAGCATTTAGAACAGGAACCGTCTGAAATTTCAGTGCCCCAAAATGCAAGGACAAAGCAGGTGAAACCAAGAGGAGATAGCATGAAAAACCCCTAAAAGGGCACTTATAATTTCTGGCACGTGCAAACAAGTCTAAGGGACATTCATTGCCATAAAACCACTGGACTGCAGATCATGTAGCTGTACCACAGCAGCCTGTCTGGCCACATGACCATCACTTGACTAGATTGGAAGCTGGTTTTATGTAGCATCTTTGATAATCACGGTATTTCACAGCGCTTTACAGAACAATGAGTTAACATACGACAGCTATTATGCACTTAGCAATAGCACACAGACAACCTTGCACGTCTAGAATCAATTTTGTTGAGAAGCTGATAGGCAGGGCAGGCGGGTTATGCTCAGCCTTTTTGTTTTGAGAAGTGCCATGGATCTTTAGCTTGCCTCTTGCAAGGTGATATAAAAGCTGGGCTGCATCTTCAAAGGGGAATATATATATATATATATATATATGTATGTATGTATATATATATATATGTATGTGTATATATATATATATATATATATATATATATATAAGGCATGATTTTACTGAGTGATAGCTTGCTTAAAGTAAGTGACAAGGGCTCTTTATCCCAAGAACTGCCTCCTACTGCCCATTGGTAAGATGGGAGTATTTTGATGATTCACTACTATGTCAAATAATATGATTTTCATCATCCTGGAGCTATTTGAGAATCTGCCTCAAATATACAAAGTGGAATGGCTCAGGCAGAAAATGGAGAAGGCACCGTGCCTGAATAGCTTGTCCCAGGGGCAGCAGCAGTTTCCTATATAGTCTATGATTCATCCCACTCTGTTAACCACTTTGCTGGATATTTGCATATTATTATTTTATGCATGCATGTGTGTACATCAGATGGATTTTTGCAATTAGGACAGAGCCTGGAAGTCATTTAAAAGGACTCCTACAGAAGTGATGTTACACTGTGTGGCACATCCTATGCACTAGTAGCACTGGACCCATCCTTCTCCACTGCACGCTTACTGTAAGAGCAGAACACACTGGTCTCCAGGATGCCTTTCTGGAAGGTGGGTTGGTAGGAATCCCCTCTCTGATACTCCTCTTTCTCTGTGAAGCACATGTCTCTGGTGATGGGCCCAAATTCTTGTCCTGGAATTGGTCTCAGCCTCACACATCCCCGCTGACAGAAATGAGACAGACCTCACCAGTGACTACACCTTCCCAGACAATGTCCTGTCTGGAAAAGCTATACAGGGCCCAAACAGCTGACACCATTGCTTTGTTTGGAAGTTAATTCATACCCATGAAAATGAAAAGAAGCCCACAGCTTTCAGCACAGGGTTTTAGTAGGACCCAGAACCTTTTTTTTTTTTCTCTGAAGTTGTTCAATGTGTTTTTTCTTGCTTAAACAGAAGCCAAGATCAGCAGTAGTAGTGTGCTACATTTGAGTTTTCTTTTTTCTCTCTTTTTTTTTTTTTTTCCTGAATGCAGGCTATATTCAGATTTTTTCTTATCACTCCATTCCACAGTGGCTTTGTAATTCTCCTCGGTGTTTCCCAGGAGAGCCATAAACACCCTGCAAGACCGCAGCAACATTTGTAACAGTGATTATTGGGAGGGGACCACAACTGCTAACATTAGATATCCTTTAATTTAGGAACAATAGACACAAGAAAGGCAATGTGGCCCAGCAAAATGGAGTTTGAGGGACTTACTCCCTGTGCCTGTCTGCCTTCCTCTTGCACTTTGTCTAGCTCAACCCTTTAGACATTAAGCCCAGCAGAGCAGGATTTGTCCCTCATCTCCATGCAGGACCTAGCACGAGCGCCCTACGACGGAACATCCAGACCCTTTTATATGATGCAGTTATTGAGCTGTTCTGACAGTGCAACAATTTCCCAGCCACACTGAGAGCCTGATTTTAAATGATGCATAATTCTTCCTATCCACCTTAGATTTCATGTAAGAAAGGCAATTCTCCAGCCTATATGGTTACAGTGAAACTTTCAAAACAAATACAATGCAGAAAGATGTTGTGACAAGTTACCTGCAAACCTGGCAGATAATAGCTCTCAGAGGTCAAACTACTCCATTTATCCAAAAGAAGTGTTAACTCTTACATCTGATAAGAATATCAATGTCACTATTCAATATGTGACACATTCTCTTTGCAGAAACACAAAGACAATCCATTTATCCATTAGTGCAAGGTGTCACATCAATTACTTGGATAGACGCATCAGGGAAACTCAATTGCTCTCATAGATTTTTTCCCAAAGTTGAAGTTGCATTTGCTCCAGCCCCAAAGGAAGGAAAAGCATCCCTTCTTTTATTTAAAATCTCCAGTGCTGCAAAAATAAGAAATCTCAGCCAGCTTCCAAAGCTTCTTGGGGGCAAAATCCTTTATCAGTGTCCCATCAGAATCTGTTCCCCTGCAATTAAAGGGCAAATGCTCACTTTCAGTTGAGATATCTGGTACAATTGAAAATGAAGGCTAGAGCATCAATTATTAGTATTACCTAGGCCTTCCCTGTCCCCTGCACACATGCATCAGACATTATCACATCACTGTTTTAGACACAGCTGCTACAGCTGTGGAAACCTTTGTGCAGTAGAAGAGCAGAGCTGGGTACCTATCAGACAAGATTTTAAATAGGGCATAGAATATGACAGAGAAGGAGCAGAAGAGTGACAGCAAAGTACACATTAATTTGACATTTCCACCTTCTCCCCCCCCATTGCCTGAATTTATGTGCAGTGAAGCATATCACGCATTTCTTTTTGTGGGCATTTGGGTGGGCAGAGTTGAGTTTAAAATCATTAGAGCCATGTAGCTAAGGGAGTGAGCTGAAGGACATGATACCTAGATTTCACCTCTGTAGGCCTGAATTCCTTCCCCTCACCCTCAGGCAGAGGTTGTCATTCAGGTGACAGAGCAGCACCCCAAAAGCTGCACCGTTCCTGCAGGTGTCCCACACTTACAAAGGCTGATTTCTGGACATTCAGGTAGCTCCCCACTTCTCACACAGTAGCAGCCCATGCAAGAGATGAATACAGAGGACAGTAAAATGTTTTTCAGAGCCACTGGAACTGCAGTTGATGTTTCTAACCTCATTAGCCCATTTTTATGGTTTGGGAGTCATATTGAAATCCCCAAGGGCAGAGGCCTTTGACCAAACCTGCAGTTCCTTATGTCTCATAGGCAGTATCCAGGATCCATTTTAAACCATTATTTATTAGCTTCTGGAATCACAGCTGACAGCACACCACAAGCAAAGCTAACACCAGCTTTCCCGGGACTGTCAGATGTCAGAAACACTCAAAATCTGGTGAGAAAGTTGCATCTCACGAGATTTCATCATACTGGGGAGCTCTACATAACTCACTCAACTTCTGCAAGCACAGCTTAGCTTTCAGGTCCTGACCTTATCTGGAAAAGGTACCACAAAGGCAAATAAGAGACGTAGTGTTTGAGAAGCAGCCAAACTTTTTCAGACTCCGGAAATACCTCGTTCACTATGAGCTTAAAGCAGCAGCCCAGGCCTGTATTTTGCTTTGTTTAAAGCAGTTCATTAAATAAAGGGTAAATAGTTGGAGGGGGTTGCATTCTACAGAAATGTTTCAAAAGGGCAAAAAGCAAGCTAGACTCGCTGATCATTTCCATCCTAGAGCCTCACAGGAGAACCACTGTTAGGGAGTTTATCCATGTTTCAAAAGACACATAGTGATTCCTAATCTCATATCAGTCTACCATTTCAGCCCCAACCACGTTGGCACAGTTAATCAAAATACCCCTAGTAGCAAAGCAGCTCGTCAGCTAACATTTCACTGCTTGTATGCAGGGTGTGTACACACATATTAGTCAGACTGCTGTATTGTAACTTGGATGCTTTCGTGGTGTACTAGTGCTAGGCAGGCTTATTCTATTTCTGGAGGTTAGTAAAGTGATCTGAAAAATGTGGTTTCGGCTCATTTGTGATGTTGACCTGTGTTTGATGAACAGCTCCAGCACACCCCCAGCCTTCTTTTTGAGGATGAATAGGGATGGAAACCACATTTGAGAAAGTGGAGTGATACCATGCCTCTCACCTTGCAGTCCAGTGATTCAAGTCCTCTCCTGGGAGGCAGAAAACCATATTCTCCTTCACAGTTTGAACCCACAAAAGCAAGTCCAAATCCCTGTGGTAGCCTAGTCTCTCTTACTGGCTCTCCTGTTCATGTCCATCCCATCACACGAGAATAGCCACCAGAGCAGCACAGTGATGTGGACATGCATTTTGACTCAGGAACATTTAGTTGTTTAATCCCATGTGAAACAGAGGAGGGGGTTGAGTGAGTTATGTAGAGCTCTCTGATATGACAAAATCTTGTGAGATGCAACTCTCACCAGAATTGAAGTATTTCTGACCTCTGCCTTAGATGCCCACATCCCAGAATATCCAGTAAGATAGTGGGTCTTCAAGGATTCAAATTTGGCGTGAACTGCCCAAAAATAGTCACCCCACTTCAACTGAGCAGGGAACAACTGAAGAAGGTTTTGCAGAGCCTTCTTACTTATATCTCACCTCCTTGTCAGACATTTTCTTAATTCTAAACTTAATTTTACCAGCCATATATTAAATATTGACTTCATAACCAAGCACTAGTAAACACAACATTAAATAAACTAAGCAGCAGTACCAAGCCATTTGATGAAGTAGAAATAACACATCAAAGGCTACAGTCTCATGGTAATACAAGTTCTAGTTAAAGGCCTTGCCATGTATATACTCCTTCATCTGTTAAGGTTATTAAAAAGGCAAGCACAGCTGTATTTTTTAATAAAATAATTAGCTCCTTCAGTCTGTTTCGAATCATGTTCCTCATTTTAGATTCAATTTAAGATCCACCCCATCCAAAGCAGCATATGATTGCAAACTATCTATACCACAAATTAGTTTTTAAATACCGCTGTAATTTTAATTATTAATTTGACATTGTAATGGCTTGGGCTGCTCAGGCACAGAGTCCTTGAAGGCCATTGTAACTCACACGCATCAAGGTGTGACATAGCCTCCTACCAAAAACTGTGAGCTACAGTCCTGTGTCCCATCACAGAAATAAATGTCTCCAGAAAGCCTGTTTGAAAGCATTTGATGCTTCCTATGGACAGCAGGCGGCCTCCACCTAGCATAAGCGGCTGTTTGTGAACTTCTCTACAGCAGGGTTAGTTTAAGTAATAATAATATTTATATTCTAAAGAATACTGTTTAAATACACCTCCCACACAATGAGGTTTCCTATTTTTAGAAGAAAGATGCCTGCACGTCAGAAAAAGCAATCAGCAAAGATCAGACCAGAGAGTCTGAAGCCAAAACTCCATGTTTATGATTTCACTGGTGCTGGGGGAAGGGATGTTTGATTTTGTTTCTTTTAGCCACCACCAGGTCTGAGCACCTTTCTCACAGAAGTCAGCAGAAGTGGCAAAATCCCAAGTGAACAGAGCAAAGCTTGCCACAAGCACTCAGTACTGCTGGGTATGAAGTACATGCCCTAAACACTGCATACTGAAAGTTAGCCCATCTGCAGTGCACATGTAAGTCTTTGCTTCACAGGAAGGGACCAAATTGCAGTCCCTCCATGCCAAGGAGCTCCCGATGAGCAGTGCTGTGCCTGGAGAAGCAATGGCCGGAGGCACCTTCCCAGTGTGGGTAATTGCACCCTGCCAGCCCCAAAACTCCCTGTAATGGGAAATGCTACTGCTCACTGCTAGTGCAGCATCCTGCTTCAAGGCTCTCTCCCAGCCTCATGAGGCTGGGTTTCATGCTGGGAGGAAAAGAAAGAGCACTTTGGAAATCCTACTAAACCCACTTTCTGAATCTGGGACACATCATTAATTATTTCATGTTAATAATGCCTGAGAGTCAAAGACAACTAAGCAGGCTGCTGAAATTAGATTTTATTTTATTTTTAAATCACAGTAGCAAAACAGAGGGGCATTTAGGATGTAATTGCAGTTTGATGTTCTTTGCTGCTGTTCCCCTCGAAGGACTTTCTTCCTGCCTTGTAGGGCACTGACCTTCCCTCACTCTTTGTGGAAATGTGCAGCCATCACTCTCAGGTCTGCAATTGAAACTCTGCACCCAAGGTCTTAAACAAAAAGAAAGTTCTCACCTTGAGCAGAGAATGCAATTGGTGCTGTTTGAGCACTTTTCACAGTTGGCAGTTTTTGCACTTTAGCAATTTTATTCTCTGAGTCCAGAAGTAATATCTTCCTTTAGATAATATATTGAGAAAGGTAAGGTGATCATAGAAATTGCTAAAACAGAAAAGGTAGCAGGTAATGGCATCAACATGGAGGCACAAATTCCTGGCAGACGGGGCATTACTAAGGAAAGGAAAGGAAAATTTATTTGCAATGGCTGGGAAATAGACTGAGAAAGGAAAGATAAAGGCATACAAAAAGTTAATGTGCTCTTAGAAAATTAGAACTGGAGTTTCAGAATTTATTGAGATACTGTTTACGTATATGTATTCATCTAAATTCACCTCAAAAATGCTCTATACTGTACAGAGCCTGCCAAGAATTAATAAAAAGAATATATGTACATTTCTCTGTATTTACTCCCTTCTGCCAATATTTCACATAAACAGACCAGAGGAAGAAGGAAAAAACACACACACAGACACACACAAATAAAATGGTTGAGCACTGTGCAATCCTTTAAGGTTTTTGGCTCCAAGTTTTTTGTAGCTGCCAAAAAAAAAAAAAAAAAAAAAAAAAAAAAAAGAAAGCAAAATGTTTTCACTCAAGCAATCAAACAGCACTCACATCCTATTTAAACTTCAGTGATGGACTGCCAGTAATGCTCTGTGCTAACACCAAAGGATAGAAGATATACATAGACCTAAAAAAAAAAAAAAAAAACTTCCACTGATTAGTGTTTTCTCATATTTGCTTATTTCTCGCAGGATCCTATGCACTGACAGAGGTTATATTGCTCATTTCACATGCCAGACGTACTAAACTTTTACAGTTCCCTGCACCCATGAAAACGTGCACCAGTGCTCAAGCACTTCCCTGCAATACAGAGCAAGTCTTCACTAAAAACAGTTATTCCAGCTTTTTATGCTGTTTACCTGCAGACAGGTTTCTTTGCACAACGGGTCATCAAAACAGCTTCTTGGTTTGTCAGCAGGCACTGCATATCATAACCAACAGACTGTACCTGTCACGTAAGGGAAAATGCTGAAAATATCAGTTTTCCTACAATAATATGGTTCTGTTTTATAAATAATTGCACTGATTATTGCAGGAGCTTGGGACCAAGGCACATGGGTTCTCCCCAACACTTTACTACTTGCATCTTCTCATGGTTATTCTTTCCATATACCAGAAACAAAACCTCAGGACTGAACAACACTTCCAGGGATTCATCCCTCCTGAGTTCACGTCTGTTTCGAAAATGAAAAGATAACCCTGGTGCCCAACTTCATCAGAAACAAAACAAAAAACTTTCCTTTTGAAGGGTTCTGCAGCGAACATGTTACCAGAAATATGTTGAGGTAGAGGTAGGCAGGATACGTTGTTTTTGTGATATAAGACTTCAAAACAACAACAACAAAAAAATGTGTTTTTGTTTTTGTTTTTTTTTTTTTAAGTCCTGCTCTTTTGGTTTTTTGTGTATTTTTTTTTCTTTTTTCTTTCCCCCCCCTCCCCCTTCCTTTTTTTCCCCTCAAAGCTGCTGCATTTCAGAGCTATCGGCTTTGTTTCATTCATGGGTCCTGGCCCAGCTCCAGAGGACAGGGCTCTCTCTGATAATGCTGGATACTTTTTAGGAGACATTTAAAAGCTCCATCAGGAACACAGTGGTCTGAAAGCTTGCCAAAAATCTGACTGACTTTATAAGCTCTATTAGTGGTCAGCCTCACTAGCAGAATTTGTGCGTGCTGCCAAACTGCTCTGGCTGCAGTTCGACATGCTGTGCCGGCTGCAGCTGATGCAGGCTAAGAGGTCCCCCCCCCAAGCCTGTCACCACCTTCCTGCCAAAATTCACCTCCCCCTTATATCTGACAGCTCAGCTTCACATGCACTCGCCCTCTCAGCCAGCTGTGCTCAAGCAAACCGGGTTAAAAAACATCACAGGGAGAAACTCCGTGGCTACCTGCAGCCAGGCTCAGGGCAAAGGTGGTGGTGGGGTGGGCAGGGGATGGGACCGGGCTTGGGGGCAGCGAGGAGCTCCAGCAATGAACCCTGTTTTGGGAAGCACCCAGGTCACCTCCTGGAAAGTGAGGGGCATTCCTTGCATGGGCCTCCAGCAGCTCCACAAACAGAGCAAGGCTTCGCCTGCTGCACTAGGCCTTTGCTCCACCATTGCCAGCCCAACACCCAAAAAAACACACAACAACAAAAAAAGTTCCAGGCACAACAAGAAAACCTCTTGTTATCTCCAGGCAATTTTGGTCACCAGGAAGCTTGCTTATGTTTCTATTAATAGCAGTAACAGATTATCTAGAAGGAATGAAAGGAAGCCAACACGAAACTATGTGCATGGGTTAGTCTGCAGACAAAACACGTTGCTTACTTTGTTGTAACTCCTCTGGCACAAAGGTGGGCTATTTAAAGAAGAAACCTTAACTCAGAGGGCATTTGAGGGGAGCTTCTCTCCCTCTCCAAACCCACTGAACTCTTCCATAACTTTCAGTCCTGATGCTCCCCAAAAAATATATTCTGGGGCAGGAGGAGAGGAAGAGATGAGGACGGGCTGTATACCACCCCAGGCAGCATGTTTGCCCTGGGGCACACAGTGCAGCTCCCTGACCTGTACATAGGTTATAGGACATGCCAAAGTGACAGAGGATGTCCAAAGGCCCCCCAGGATATGTCTGTACCAAGTGATTCCATCCATCCCCACTCCCTGAACAGGCATGCTTACAAAATTGGCTCTTAGGCTTTATTGTGACACTCTATTTTAATTAAAACGCACAAACCAGACAGATGATTCATAAGGAAACCTCCCCAACAATAACAAACATCCAATAGACATTGCTTGGACTGGCCATCTATCTCAACCATTAAATCCTTAACAAAAAAAAGGCTAGAGGGATGAAATGCAGGCAGCCCTCAAAAGCACCTTTATAATTCATCTGTTCCCACAGTCTACCACAAGACTATTGCAGGCTTGTTATACTTAAATGATTTCTGGGACACCTCTTTCTTTTTCTGTAGCTTGTGTAAGATTTCACCAGGACACCTCCCACTGCCTTCCTCACCACTAAAAATCTGAAACAGATTAAGACCCCAAGCAATTTCTTGATACCACGACTACTGAAGCAACCTTGAGGGAGTGACTGGGGCCCACAAAGAGAGGACCTTTGCTCCCTGGAAGAAGGAGCAGTGCCTGTTGTCATTGGCAGAGGCCATGGATGTCGTGCAGCAAATGAATGCAACTGCAGCGTGAAGAAGCTCTTCATTTACAAGACCCCCCAAGTAGATCAATTTATGGTAAGGCATGACCTGTCTCCATGGGACTTCACCTCATGATAGAGTGGCAACAGGAGGTACCCCTAAGCCTAATATCTCCTGAGTTAACAGCACCCTACCAATCAACTCATTCCTACTTCCAATTCCAGGATCAGCAGACTTCTCCGACACCCTTCCCTTCTACAGGAAGAGCACAGCTTTGAAAGGATCACCTCTGCTGAGCAGGCAGGAGATCAGCCAGCCATTATCCCTTTCTACCACCTCAGTGCCACAGCAAGGAGAACACTCTCTTGGCACACAGGAGAAAAAGAGGGAAATGTGATTCAAGGCACTGAAACCATGGCAGTACTGAGCATTGTGAGTACCAGAAATCCCACAGATTTGTGGTTCTAGCAGTAGCGGTGGTGCCTGGTGTTGGTATGGCATGTATAAGCACATAAAACTGCAGTGTAGACGTACCCAGAAACCAAACCTCTATGAGGCATGAACTGCTGCCCTCATCTCAAGATGATTCACTCAGATGCTAGAACTTTAAATGTCACTGTTGTTAACTTACAGCTCAGCAAAACATGCAAGAAAGACTACGAGGGGATGGATTAACTCTGCATGATTAGCATGAGTCACAGCTCATTTTGGCAACACCAGTGAGGCCGTGAGCCCACCACTTTTTCAAGAAGCCGAACCCCAAGGCAGGCCATCTGAGCCCATCTACAAAGGGCCAATGCTTCAAAGGGAAACCAAATCAGAGGAGCCAAGCAGAGCTCATGGGTATATTCCAAGCCCACAGAGGGAGCACTGAAAGGGTCTGAAAACATTTGCACAATACCATTTATCGTAAGAGAAACATATGATTTTCCAACTGTAGCTACCAACACGTTGTCTGAAGGAAGTTTTTCACAAAGCCCATGTTACCAAAGGCTGAATTTGTGCTCCCCTCCCAAGTCAGATACTCTCTTTGCTAAGCAGGCATCTAACTGGAGTTTTCTGAGGGTAGTTACCAAGGCATATGTCCAGCCCCGGTCTTCTTTGACCCACGCTTTGCTTCTTACACAAGAATTGAAGGTACAGGCACAGCCACAATACTGGATAGAAGCTGAGCTTGCTAAGTTGACAGCATGCCGAGCTTGCATGGTTTTGCTGAGGACCATGCAATGCAAAGCCTGTCACACTCTGTTGACTGTGGGTGAGAAAGTAGAATGGAATCTCTATCAAATACAATAGAAATAGAGATTTTGTGGTAACGAATAAGGAATTTATTCCTGCAGGCATCAGAACAGAGATTCACACCAGCTAAAGGATTCAGGGCAAAGCAAAGTGCATGGTTTGGAGAACATGGACAGAAGAAAATAATTGACGCTAATTGTAGGATGTGCCAAAGAGAAGGGAATGCATGGACAGGAAAAACCCTTCATTCTTTTACAATTCTAAGGTTGGTGTTACCACAATATGATTTTATTTAATACCATAGCCATTTGCCAAAGGGTCTGAGAACTTGGAATGCTTAGAACCAGCACAGCACTGGCATTCTTGCTTTTTGAAGGAGTCTTGCCATGACCACGGGGAGATTGTCAGTAAATAAATTGGGTATGGTGTCACTAGGCACATCAAGGAGCCTACAAAGCTACAGTAATTCTCAGTAATTCTCTGACTTTACAACTAGACAATCAAGGATTCCAAGCTGAAAAGAGAGGATCTTCATGATATCCTTACCAACTTTCCACTAGATAAGTACCATAATGCTGTTGGAAGCACTGTGTTTCTGAAGCACAGTATACTGAAGGCACTGTATTTAACAATCAAAATTTTACAGGTCTGGAGGCAAATTATAACTCTGGTCATTGTGGATGCTTCGTTATATTTTGATTTTGTTGCATTTTACTCCAACTCCAGCTTTACAGCTGAAAGACCTAGTCTTCCTTTGCTGCCCTACAATGGCACACAACATTCCCGGAGAACTACACAATGGTGAGGCTGAGGATGCATGTCCAAGGACACCTTAATCACTCTAAGCCAGGGCTGTGGCATGACAGCCTTCCTACCACTTGTGTATTCCCTTTCTCCTTCACCATTTCTGGGTGCTACCAGTAATATGGGGAGCTGGCTTGCAACCAGCAGCAAACTCAGATCCCTGAAGCAACTCACTCTGCAATTACAGGAGTAACAGTTTTGTCACCAAGGAGGAAGTGGAAAGAAAAATGACAAGACAAAGTCACTCTCAGTAGGGCTGCTATAACTACTCGAGAACAGTACAAACAAGCAAGGCAAGAAAGTGCAAGAAGGTGTACCAAGAAGCAACTCCGCTTTCCAAAAGTTGTGCAGCAGAATGGTGGCAAAGATAGGAATATACCCTAACATTAGACACTGTCAGGCACACTAAACCATGCTGCATACCTCAGTTGTGGTTCCAGAAGATGAATGTGGAGTTCACAGGTTTCTTTGTGCATCGTATACATCCATTAGGGAAAGTCTACAGTCTCTTTTTCCCTAAACATTGTAGAAAAATCTCAAGGGATGGCTTCTTTGTTCAGTTTTCTACCCAAAAAGCACTCCATTATTTTCCTCAGGAACACACTTACAGTGATTCCCTGTATTCCTGACACTTCACTCCTTTTTCACACTCAAAAGCACAAACACACATGCATCTCCCACACCCAACTCATCTGAGTTGGAGAACCTTGGACTTCTGTCCACCTACTTCAAAGACCAGTGTCTTGTGGACTGGGTGATGTCGTCATCTACCAGACGAATTCAGGCTAAATTTACTACTACTTACCTTTCTTTTCAGTGAACTTTCTGCTGCCCACCACTTTCAAACAAATTTCACCTAGCCCATGTTGCTAGTTCATTTGAAATAATGGGCAGACCTGTTTTTGCAGCATTTAAATCAAACCCTCTTATACATGGATCACAATATGCTTAGTGCTTGATAAGTATACCAAAAAAAAAAAAAAAAAAAAAGAGAGAGAGAAAAAAAACACAACTAAATAACTCCAGAAAGATACTTCCCAATGAAAAATAAATCCTGCTTTAAATAAATATATTCAAAACATCCACTCAAAAATAGCTTCACCCAAAGTCCTTCCCTGTCACCGTAGCATGATGTTGAATATTGCTCCTGGGTTTTTGATGTGCTGGGAAGGAAGAAAATGAACCAAGAACATTTCAAACTTGTTTCCTGCACAAACTCGTGTAAGCAGTGTTGATATCTATTGCAGATGTACAAGTTATGTTTGGATACAGGCTCCAGTGCTTCACAGCTTTCAGCCATATACAGATCGACAAAGCCAGAATCAAAATAGCTCCTTTCAGTTTCCCACAGCAGCAATGTCATTCACCCTAGCACAGATGATCAGCCTTTCCCCAATTCCCAAGCATCAAAGAGCCTCTTACAGTGCTGAATTATCCTTGTGGCACCACAGTTTGGGGACAGAGCATTTCCCAAAATCCTACATGAATTTTAGGGGCCACTCAGTCTCTGTATGTACCTGCCATCAATTCCCTTTTCAAAGGCAGCATAAACCATTGTTGTGCCACTGCAAAGAACTTGATTCTTTTCTGCTATGCAGAGCATCAATATGAGAGTGCCCTTGAGCAGGTGCAGACCAATGTCTCTTGTAAAGAAGTCACCAACCCCCCTCCCAAGCATCTCTAAAGTAAATGAACACAATAAGGAGCTGCAACACATTGGTAGGGGGTGGGGAAGGCAGCAACATGGAATAAATGTCCTAAGTCCTATAAAGGCATTGACTAGGTTTATCAGCAATGGATGGATTTGGGGTTAGGATCATCAGGATAGGAGGATTTAAAGGTTCCCTTATTTCCAATGTCCTTCCCCTTTTTATGGTGCCCTTTTTTTCCACAAGTAAATTAAAATTGTTGCTGCAGTATTGCTGACCTCTTTCACACAGGGCATCAAATCTCCAAAGAGCCCCTTAAAGCCCTGTCCTTTCCCAGTGCTGTATCCTATTAGTGCACTGACCCTTTGTGCATCCAGCAGAGCCACTAACCAAAAATGCCTTTGGAATCTGAAAGCTGCGGCACAAAGGCAGCCCTTGGGTTTGAATAGGGCAGAGCAGAGGGTTTATTCCTCTTTGGAGGGAGCTCTTCTCCGTGGCGTGGGGGTTACAGCAGAGCAGAGAGAAGAGAATTTGGGTCCTTCAACAGATAAAATTCTTCTCTTTAAAAAGGAAACAAATTGGAGTCTCTGCCAAGGGTTTCCCAAGACAGTTCTCACCAGGTGACCTTGGTTGAATAAATGGCCTCAGACACAGCCAGCTTTCCAAGCCTAGGTCACCATGGGGAAAAATGCTCTGAGATAAAAGTCTTTAAATCAGAATCAGAAAAAGCAGCAGTCCAGTTGTGTACCTCAGAAGGCCATCCTGTTCAGAATGTAATAAAGGGAGCACTTAAAAAACTAAGCATCTTCTAGGTGTGTTAGAGTTACAAAAACTTTCTTGAAACACTCCTTAAACTTAAAAGATGGGAACAGAGTGCCTAATAAACAAATTTTTAAATAAGCCTGTGTAGGTTGGTTCATGTATCCAAAGGTTTTCAAAAAGGGGTTGGGAGATATCTTTGTGCAGAGAGCAAATGCCCTAGATTATCTGGAACAGCCTCAAAATATGTGACTGTTCTGATGAATGCTGATGTTCTTCAGAAAAAAAAAAAAAAATCCATGATGAAATGGTATCCTGGAGTGATGAATTCTCTTACACCGTCGCATGTCAGGGGCTGCAAGCTGACTAATTTCCAGTAATACAGCAGAGAACTGATAAGACAGAGGCACCATGCCACATGGCTTACCCCCATCCTGAACGCTTGCTTTGTATTCCCTTCACCCACCTCCATCCAATGTATTCTTCATACAAGTCATGTATGAAGTACTTTTTTCAGTAAGAAATTTGGGGGAAAGAGGTAGAAGGACAACTGGACTTCTGAAGAACTAGACTACCACAAATAAAATTTTAAAAATCTCATGAACACAGCTGTGTTTAGCATTTCACTCAAAAGTTATCTACGGTTTCATCTGCACTTGTGCTACTCCTTCAATCACTACTGACTGCACTATGTTCACAGGTCATTTAAGACTGCTAATTTATGTTATCCTTCAATTCAGGTGTTTAAGATAAGAAATAAATACTTGAGGATTGGATGTCTACACCTATTACAATATTTTTCATGATTCATCTTTCACATGGTCATTGCCACTTTCCCTTAACTTGAAAGCCCTGCCAAGTCTTCAAACGAGTTAAGAGAATACTTAACATGTTTATCACTCTGCTACTGAAGTCAAAACACAAGTCTGTTTTCCTTCCTTTTTCTTCCTCATCACTCGTTATTTATGTATTTAACCTTACCCAGGTGACTGTCTTCCCACAGGAAAAAAAAAAAAAAAAAAAAAAAGAGATTTTGGTGTCTGCTTGCTTCCCTTGATATAGCCCAGAGAAATTCTGGCTCATCCAATTCACTGCATCACCTTGGCTGCCATGGAAGCACAGGACAAATCCTGTAGATCTAATAAAAAAACACTCAAAAGTGCACTTCAAGTACAGATGTTTTGAATTTTCTCTAAAATATATTTTTTAAATCCTTTAATATTTAATCAACTTTGGTAGCAGTAGCTCATCTTCAAAATAAAAATTAAACATGAATGCTGTGTGGATATTTACAGCTACTTCCTGCTACCACCATGAGTGATAAAACAAAACAAAGATGCATACTATGACCCCTAAATGGACTAAAAAATATTCTCATTATTGAGAGGTGAACTCCTGTAAGTGGAGTCAGGAAAGATACGGATAAAATAAAGATATTAAGTGCCAGTACTACAGCAAAAACAACTTTCCCCCCTTTCAAATATTTATATTATTTATCACCAAAGAATGTAAACTAAGGAGGAGAGGGGGAGCTAGTATCACTACTATTGCAATCTTAATATCTGCACAAATCAACACACAAAAAGCTTTCCATATTGTCTACTTATTTCTCTTGGCAGTAGTTCTGCCTTTAAAGGCAAGGACCATCTTTCTCAGAGCTCTGTACTCATGTAAACCTTCTCTTACAAAGGGTTCATCTCCCTAAACTATACTAGGGCTGCTTTAGTCCTCAAAGAGAAGAGGGTTGGACAGCAACAGGAAGCAACAGATTTTCAGTCTCTCTTTTCAATTTTTACTGCCTACATTCGTCAGCTGTGCCCATTCAGCATGCAACATTCATATCATTAATAAAACAATCTGCTAACATCCTTTGAGGAAGGAAAATAAACCCAAAGCATTGATTTCAAGCTTCAGCTGGAACAAGCACCCAACATCAACTGCACAAAATGAAAGATGAAAGCCAAGGCCTTCAGCAACACCCACATGTCCATGTTTCTAGCAGAGGATTTCCACCTGATTATGTTTGTTACCCCAGAACCATAGAACATCATGCATCTACACTGCTCTGGGTTCACCACACTAGTTAAACGAAGTCAGTGGTGTTTCCATAGATGACTTTGCTTACAAAGGCGCCAAAGCTGGTCCACACCTTCTGTACTGTAGTCACTACCTCAGCAAACACCACAAGACTACAGCCATGCTCAGGGACATAAAAAGATTTGAACAAATCCAACTTGGAGCAAAAAATTAACAAGTACAGCTAATAAAATCAAGATGTTTCACCCAGGCCTAATATAAGTGAAATAAAGCTCCGAGGAGTAATTTTTTCACCCTATGCATCTCCTTACTAGGCACTTTTGATAATGTGAGCAAAGTAGAGGGCAAGCCCACCTCAAATTCACCTGCTGCTATACCCTGTATCTAGC
Organism: Aythya marila; assembly: GCF_965140915.1. NCBI lineage: Eukaryota > Metazoa > Chordata > Aves > Anseriformes > Anatidae > Aythya > Aythya marila. The sequence goes on from NC_139043.1 coordinate 52,444,473, forward strand.
AACTGTCCTGCTGCAGTTCAAGCTGTTTGTAGTCTGCTATTTCTTTCACTGGTAGAGAACAGGTGTGCAGTTTTGTTACCACAAGGCAAATAACACACTTGTGTTATACCCTAATCTGAACATACAAATCAGAAAAGCAGGCCGAGGCCTTCACCAACATCCACGTCATTGACTCTAACAGAGGGTTCCCAACTGATTGTTTTCATTAACCCAAAACTGTAGGGCTTGCTGATCAATGCAACCAAAAAGGATGAGACAGTTTTCATTACTTTATCGCAGAGCTGGCTGCTGCAATCAGAAGTAGGCCATTCAACCTGTCAGTCTGCTAGAGGATTCATCTCTGACCCTCTTCTTGGTAATTATCCCCTCATACAGCTGACATCAAATGAAACATATTAGGAACTCCAGCTGCATTCAGTCACCATCTTGGTGTACACATCTTATGACTCCTTCTGAAGACAAGCAGCCAGAAGCCAAAAATAGCTTCCTCATCTTATTTACACAACAATCATGAACACTGTAGTAAACAAATAAGCTCTGATGAAGCTGCTTTATAAAATTACTTCAGATTTAAATATTTTATCTTCCACCAAGAAAGATAAGCAGAAGAGCTAACTCTATCTTTAAACCAACAACAAAAAAAATCATATCTGCTCAATAGTTTATTTCTAACATCCATATGAATATTTAAGATAATCAGGAGCATGGAGAAAGAATTACTTTCCAACATTTATTTCCTTCAGTTCTTACTAAAAAGTCCTAATCAAATATGTTTAATTCTTCTGCTAGTTGGCACAACCCATACTTAAGCCTCATTGACTGTAATGAAATTTAGACAATCACCTAATTTATCCATTGATTTAGGTGTCCCTCAAATCAGAGTGCAAAACCAAAGGCAAATTTAAAACACAAAGAGGCTAAACTGGAACACAGTGTGATCCTGAGTGAAGGAGTTCACTCCTAGAGGAGTTGGTCTCTGCTTTGTCCAAGCGGTCGGATCACTGAGTTAAAGATATACAAGGATAGAAAGTCTTTACGCTTCCTACCACTTTATGCTGGGAAGCTTCAGTTCATTTTTTTGCTTCATGTAACTTTTATTGATTTCCTTTTTCAAGTAATCAGTGGGTTTTAAGACCAAGATTTTCGAAATGGGGGAAGGAAGCTCTGAGCAACCCATCTGTTCTCAAAGATACCATGCATCCAGGTGACTGAACATGTATAGCAAAGGTGGCTGGCCTTATCCAGTAGAGAATCACAGAATATGCAGGGTTGGAAGGGACCTCTGAAGACCATCTAGTCCAACGCCCCTGCCAAGCAGGATCACCTAGTGCACATTGCGCAGGATGGCATCCAGGTGGGTTTTGAATATCTCCAGAGAAGGACACTCCACAACCTCTCTGGGCAACATGTTCCAGTGGCTGGGAGCTCAGCCTCTGGCCTGGGAACTTCTCTCAGCCTGCCCTCATACAGCAGCTGTTCCAGTCCTCTCATCATCTTCGTAGCCCTGAAGTTAGATCCCTTGTGATGCTGATCTGCTTGGTACCAGGACTGCTGTGAGCAGCCTGCTGTAAAAGGAAGGGTCACACCTGCAACTGCAGAAATTCCTCACTGCACAGACCTAGCAGAGATACCACACTAGCTTGGAAATTGTATCAACACCTGAGCATTAGCCAAGTGGATAATAATAATTCAAACCATATAGCCTCTGAAAGGAGCAGAGGAATTTGTGTGAAGACCCTAATCTTAAACACTGGTAGCACTGTAAATGTCCTGGTAAGTAATGGTTTAAAAATAAATAAGTAAATAAATAAATTTGTTCCCCCCTGCATGAAACACTCTAAAATAGAAGTGGACTGTCAGGAGTTTGTAGAAACCAGGTTTACAGCAGTTCAGTGCTTCATTACAAGGAATAAGTCATGGGAGGACCTTGCATGGGCATCTGCTATAAGGATCAGGACCTAAGAGAGGAACCCAGACCATGGATCTCAGAATCATTAGGTTCCACATACATAAAGTACTTCCTAAAACATGAAAGACTCAGAAACTGAGTATTACATTTGCACATTTCTGTGCCAGCACAATGTAGCATATGCTTGACACATCTAGAAACATTATGGTGATGCTTCCCTTTCCTGCCAACCATGACAACTCTTTCTTTTCCTTCCTGATTTTAGGCTATGTGAATTGTTTCAATGCAGGAAGAAGAGGAACAGAAGAGTGCTTTGGTACCTGGGAAAATGAAGTGCTTAGAAGAAAGAGGCAAAGCATGTGTTCTCAGGATCAGTTGGCAAAGGAGGCAGAAAATACCACAGACCGTGACACAAACTGAGAAAAGATTTTGTACTTGCTTTTCATTTGTTCCCACAACAGATGCGTGCTGGCCTGACTCAAATACTCCATGAAGTAGCAGCCACTGCATATGCTTCCAGATCCGTGTCAGCCTAGCTGAAGGCAAATGTGCTGCTAGCCAAACATGAGCTGAAGGATCAGCACAGCAGCTTCGACCCTCGACATATGCATCTGAATGCCTAAACATCCTCATAGTCCCATCACAGTCTGCACAGCCTAAGGGTCCATTCCCACTCCCTTCAAGGCTAGAACTGCATTTGCTCATCTCAGCCAGGAGTTGGGTTCATGGTATGTAGCAGAGTTGATGAACTTCATTCTCAATTTTAGGAAGACCACAAATGGAGGATCCACCCTTCAAGCAGGTTCAGATTTGGGAGACAGTCAAACATCTGAAAGACGTGATCCTCATCTAGATGATTCAAACCATCTGAGCACCACACAAGTCTGCACAAACAGACTTAAGTCCCTAGAGAAACCCCTTTCTCATGAAATTTTGAGTATTTTCAACTCTGGCTTGGCAAAAAGTAACATGAGAGCAGATTCCCTCGTGGTATTTTGGTATTTCTGATTCCAAACACAGCCATAAACAGAATGAGAAGATGGATTTCAATACATTAACTGAATTTATTAGACAAATAAATTATTTTAACTATTTTTTTTTCTGATGACAGGCTCTTTAATATTTTTGAGCACAGACTCTGTAATCATGATCTATGTGATGGCTCAACTGTGATTTGAAGCCTTGCTTCTAGGCACTCAGTTTTCACTCAGATCAAAAAATAAACACATCACATGGCAAAACTGTCTCTTCTCTCCTTCCAAAAAGTTAGCCCAGTCCAATGGCAGACCACTGTCCCATGGAAAGATGGTAGTAAGACTCTGCTGCAAGAGTCTCTGCATTTCTACAGCAAGAAATCCTCTGCCTGTTACACTGGTAGCTCTAGCAAGGGTTGGTGGGAACCCAGATGTATTCAGAGGTCCAAGAGAGACCAGTGCCTTTAAATCTCAGGGTCAGTTTTCAGAATGTCACATTCCTGCTCCCAGGGAAGTCAAAACAGTGGTATGTTTTCCCAAAAAATCCAACAGAGGTGCCACCAAAACCAGAGGAAATTAACACACTCCTCCTGACTTTCTAGAAGGGGAAAGCTTCATTTCAGAAAAGGGTAAGAGAGGGTATGTATTTATAGCCAGCAGCAATGGGAACAAAAAAAAAATAGTATTTTACCCAGAGCCTGATTCCTGAAGAGGCCAACAATGGCAAAAATAGGATAATTGTAAAATAATAGCTCACGGTGTTCTCACACTTTTTTTCCATGCTGCTAAAAGCAATTCACTCAATCAGCAGTTGGCTATCACCAAAATTCCCTCCTTCATCTCTGTATTCCACTCAGGGAGTAGCAAATATAGGGCACTCAGCTCATAACTTTCGTTATTTTCGAGCAAGAAAATTCTTATAAAGATTAAATAAGCCTCTGATTTAATGACCATCAACTGAGCGCAATAGCTATGCTGGGAACAAGAGATCTTAGAAAAACTCCCTCCATGACTATAGGGCTGATTCTCTCATATTAAATGATCATGGCATGATTCCAAATGCAGAAAAGCCAACTCCTTCAGGATGGTTTGTTCTCAATTTTAGCTAATCTTCCCAGACTATAGGCTATTCAGTAATATACCAATAAGCAAGGTGGCTTCTAGGATGGAACACCCCACTTCTCAAAACTTGGATCTGCACCCAGTCACGCAAAATACTCTCATCCTACACAAAAGGCACACATTTGCATTTCCAATGCTAGTTTCCAGACAGCCCGTGGACATTCTGGGGTAGAGGTTATCTTCCATCTGTAGATTATTTTTTTCCGTTGATCTTCATAATCTGTTGGCTTCCCCGTGCTCCTGTTGATCACAGTCAATATTTCGATAGCATGATCGATAAGGTTGCTTTAACCTGGCATGAGTCTGGGTCTTTTCTGCTCTTTCCACAGCCTTTGACAAAAGGTCATTCTCCCCAGAATATACCATGGTGATCCAACCTGAAAATTATTCAGGACCCAATGGTATCATTAAAAACAAACAAGACTAGTTAAAAATAGAAAGGAAAAGAAATCATCTTTTTTGTTTGTTTGCTTTAAACACATCCAGCAGACACGTCTGCTAAATCTAGGCTAAGGAGATCCAGTTTGGGTTTATGCAGCAAAAAACTCCTTGCAATTACAGAGAACACATCCTGTATATTTGACATCTCCTTAGCCTCTCTCCTCAGGCACCCTGTCAGCAGGGCAATTTCTCCTTTCTGGAGCACCATTGTCTCTCACTGAAATAACATTGAGTTCTACTATGCCCTCCTGCAGTTTCCATGGACCAGATATTCGTCCCCTCCTCTCAAACTCTTCCGTGATGTTACCGTGCACAATCAACATGTTGTCCTCCATGTTACAGGCAGCTGAGGTCTTTGAGGATTAATAAAAGGTGCAAGGTAAATGTTAGGTATGTTATTATTACTTTAATTAGGTGTCCATCTACTAACAGCTCCTCGCTGAAAGCAGGAATTTAAAACTGGGTTCTACCAACTTCCTGCGCCAAACTGCCCATCTCCTGCCAGAGACATCAGGAAATTAACTGAAGCTGGAGGAAATGGGAGACAAGGGAGGACTCTTTGACCACATGGCAAACATTAGTGCAGAGAAGAAAGGGCCCCTTTCAGAACCAGCATCCTGGTTTTGTGGATCCCAAGTGTTTCATCTCTCAACCTACCGCCTCATTCTTCAGAAGCCTCAACATCTGAAACGTGTCTGGAAGGAGGGATGGAGGAAGTCAAGTCATTCTTCCACCAACAGCTCCAAACAGTGCCAGCACAACACACCAGAGATATCAACATTTGGCCCTTCCTTCTCCCCCACCATGACAGCCCACTAAAATAAGAAGTATTTCTGGAAAACCACAGAAAAAGACTGTGCCAGTGGAGCAAAAGCCCCAACTGAAGCATCAGCCAACCGTCCCAGAGATACCACCTGAGCAAACTGACATGGATTTTACTCAAGCTAGCTAAATTCACTCATAATTTGCAAACATTCTCAATTCATAAATCAGTAACGATGCAAAAGTGATTATTGCCATATTACATCATCTTCAAAGAACAGCATCACAATGCAGCTGCTTGCTACATCTGTAAGCGTTTTCTGGATACTATCCACAAGTCAAGGAAAAGCATATTCTGCCAGGACCCACCAATTTCTAACATGCTGAGACAGACAAAGGTAACTGAAACAAGAACTGATTTACCCTTCACCTCCTACAGGTTATGCTTCTATCTGCATAAAGCTCTAAGTGAAAGGAACCTGGCACACTCTTTGAAACAGTTGAGTTTCCATCCCCAGATTCGCCCCTTCCAATTTGGCATGGTGGGAGTATTCTCCATAGAGGCAGAATACAAGTTGCTGCAGATCAGGACTCAAGTACTTGGCAGGGACGTGCATCCAGGTAACACCTGGCTGTATTGTCCCGCCTGTAGTTAGAATGATGATTTTCTATCTACTGTAAGTTCAAGGGAAGCAAAAATGCAGACACCTAGATAATAACCATGCAGCAGATATACAGCAGAAGCCAAAGGGTCTTGAAACCTTGTAGGAAGCACTGAAGCAACTCAGTCCAGCTGTGGTGGGGAGGTGGTCAGCTAATGTAGCCTGTGCTATCTCCCTTCTCTTGCTCTTGGATAGTCTGGATTTCTGTTTTAATGGCGTTTGCTGAATAAAACATACCAGGCTTTCAGGATTTTGCTTTAAAGAGTCATGTGATTTGTGTGCCTTTTTGAGGCTTAGCTATGTAATCTCCTTTGGCAATTTTTCCATCAGAGGTTCTAATACTTCTGGAGACAATATCAAAATTATGCATGGATTTATGATTACGTACAAAGCTAGCGGTATTCAGCTGCAAATCTGTAGCCAAGAGAAGGATGGAAACTCCCTAAGACAGATGATTTATAAAAAAAATAATAACAACAATAAGTCCTTTCAGTCATACAAGGCCTGGAGCATCCCAGGTTGCCCTTTTACCACCCAGTTCTCTTGCTCTAGGGTCTGTTCCTTCTGGACAGACACACATGGGCCACTGCTCGATCCTCATACCCCTGCCCATATGTTTAGTCTGCCATTAATGTCACATAAGGGACTAGCTGGAAGAGACGCTCCAAGGGAAGCAGAGCCAAAACATCCCCCCTCTCTGCAGCCAAGCACACCGTGCTGCCAGCACATCTGCTCCTCACCAAGCCAGTGAGTATCAAGATTATTTTGGGACCTGCATCTACACTAAATGGTAGCAAAGAGTGCCAGCAGCATGAAACACAATAAGGATGGTCTAACTGAAACCTGCAGTTTCCCCGATGGCACAATGCACAATGGCAACTCACCCCCTGCAAAGAGAAGGCACACACGTTTTCAAGGATGTAAGAGACAACACAAGGTGCTAGCTCCTGATGGATTAAAGTGAAGTAACTGAACGTGACAGGCACCCATAAGGAGATTTTGAGGGCGATGGGGGGATGTGGTGAAGCTTGAAAAGAGGTAAGGAGTGGGTGATGCTGGGGATTTACTAAGTGATATCAGGTGAATGGGGAAGAGGAGAGTTCAGCAGGGAGCAGCCCTTTCCTTGGGCCTGGACTTCACAGCAATGTGCCTATCCCCTTCTAGCAGCCAGAAGGCCTGCTTTAAAACACCCACACCTTCCTTTTTATTACTGCTTCTATAATTTATTCATCTGGGGGGGAGGACAACACTGCATATACACAGCATTTGATTTTCAGCAAGGTCGTGCTGGTTGCCCAGCTTTGCAGCTGTGTGAAAGGAGCCCTGAGCGGCCCTGCTTGCACAGGGGCCATGGGAGCAGGGACCACCATCCCTGGTGAATGCTTGGCCTCCTATTGCAAAGGGAGTTGTGCTTCCCATTTACTCCCCATCAGGAGGAGGAGCTGCCCAGCCCAAGTACACACAACCTATAGTACATCGAGCTCTGGGCTTGCTCATGATTTAGCAACACTCCTCCAACTCGCTCACTTCAGAATATAGGTGTTTTTGGTGCAATAGGTATCCCAGCCACAAACTCACTCCCCTTACCTTGCCTTGGGGATATCCTGGAGCACACAGTCTGAGCCATACCTGCCTGTGTGGTCAGCACCAGGCAAAGCACAGCAAGTGGCTTCAGGGGTGGGGAGGGAGACATGGGGAGGCATGTCTGAAAGCCATCACTGACCATGTTTAACAACACCTCAGAGCAGAAACACAAGAACTGGGGTAGTTAAAGCCACAGGAGGCTTTGACCCCTCCTCTTGGAGAAGCAGCTCAGCATTGCCTGAAGTTTGCTTTCTCTCTTTCGTGCCTAGAGAAGTGCTCACCGGCTCCAAAGCACATCTGCTTATTTTCGCAACTGCAGTAACTACTCCAAGAAGAACATGCTACTCCCTCCACACAAACCTTGCCTCATTTATGGCCTTATATCCATCCCCGCAACAACACTATTACTACCAGAATTAGTCATTTGATTGCGAATTCAGTAAGGACTGCACTTAGGGAAACAAATTAATGAAAGTCTTGAAACCTGAACACCTTAAACTCCAGCAAAGTTCAAGCCTCAGGCCCTTCTGCAGACCTTCACTACCACATCATGACAACATTGCCAAGAAAAGTAAATATAGAAGAAGATACCTAAGGAATAAAAAAAGCTCGTTTAGGATCCATCAGCAACAGCCTTCTACATCCCTCAGATTTCCCTGAGGGGTGCATCCCCTGGCCAAGACCCTCTCTGCTGTGCAGGGCTGGAGCACATGGTGGAGGCGTTGCCTGGCCAGGACCCAGTCCTCAGACAAGTCTTGGGGCGCTTACAGCTCTGGCCACAGCCATCCCCACAGCTCTACTGCCCCAGGGAAAGCTCTGGTTTTCAGGCAAGTGATATTTTGACAGCAAGTTGAAACTGTGTGCAGAAAGCAACTGTTTTGCACTGTTGCATAAGCAGATACTGAAAATGCTATTTTTTTTTCCCCTCAGTAAAAACATTTCAAGAGCAACAAAACTGCTGTAGCCCCAGTGTGAAACCAACATGGCTAACACTCTCCACACAGTCCCAAGAACTGGGCTGGAAACCGTACAGAATTTTGGTTTGCATAAGTACGTGATGCTGTTGGGGCCATTCTGTGCATCAAGGCCCGATCAGACCAGAATAACTACAGACTATCCAGCAGCAGATAGTGATTTGTACGTTGCTGTTCATGGTGGATTCACAAGGCTCTACCGCAACACAAATAGCTAACAGCATAAACCCCTACCAGCTTTCGCTTGCAAAAACTAAGTGTGTCAGACTAACAACTGTCCGTGTCTTCAACCAGGGAAGGAAAAAAAAAAAAAAAAAAAAAAAAAAAAAAAAAAGCTTTTTATTTACTTATTAATCTGAGATACAGCTGAGAGAAAAGCTTTGAAGAACGGTGTTAAATGACTCTCACAGAACAAACATCTTGCACCAGAAAACTGGGTGCAGCCTGGAAGTTTCCTACTAAGTACATTGCTGTACCAGCAAAGCCACCACACTTGACACAACAGGAAAAAAAGCAGACAAAACTACTAAGATGTCTCCTGCATCCAGCTCTGATGAACTGTCAACAGGGGAGGTCAGGTCATCCTGTAGCAGACAGTGTGCCAATAATTTCTATTAAATTCTGGTGGAAAAACTTATCATCTGGAAAAAAAGAAAAAAAAGTTTCCTTCAGCTATTGTTTCCTTGCCAAAGATCATTCCTGCAACTAAAAGGATGGGGAAGAGGAAAGAAAGAAAGGAGACTGAGTGAATAATGCTCCGTGACTAATAGCCGTGGTCTGACCAGTCTGAAACAGCTTCAAGTACCCATGACCTTTTGAAGAGCCACAAGTTAGACGCTAACAAAAACGCATAACGTAAGCTCTCACACCCCCTTCCTTTTATCAAATGGGCGTCAGGATGAATAAGCTGACAAAAACAACATGGAAGTAATCTGCTGAGTAATTCCACTAATATTCCACCGTGGGTTGGCTCTGAGGGTTTGAAGCACACAGCTACGGAGGCACTGCGCTGACTCTGTTGCAGATGACAACTTCTCATTAATCACACGCAAACACTACGTGTTGTTCCACTGCTTACACAAATGTTCTCCGGGAACAGCACTCAAGCCATTAGCAAATCGAAGAGCCCTCCCATATATCTCATTACATGATTTCCCTGAGAGGACGTGAAAGCTTTCACCCGACTGCTCCACGCATCCCACTCCCTGTTATCAGCCTACGGGACTTCACTCAGCACACGTGTTCCCACACTCTTTAAAGGTCTTCGGTATGAGTTCTGCTTTCAGGAGGTGGCACACTAGTTAACTGTTCGGGGGTTGTTTCCTACACCTCTTCTGTCAATCGACTCAGATCTACCTGAGGCTGCAATATCATTACACCAAGCTTAGCAAAAGCAGATAATAGTAGTTAAAATAACAATAATAATACTGTCCAACTCATATGTTAGTACTTTTCATCAGTAGATCTTAAAGAAGGCCACTAATGCTGTATAGAAGGCCACTATTACCCTTTGGACCTTTGGGTGCTTAGCACCTTTCTCATCGTTGGACCACAGAGACATGTTCCTCTAAAGCAATGCATACTAATCCTCAGCAAACTGAGATGAAGTTATTCCTGTAAACAGTATTTTAAAGTCCCCAATAGACAAAAATCCATTGTATAGTTATATAACTATTGAAAGGGAGTTAATAATTTATAGGACAGCTTACTGCTTCAGTCTTTTTCAAGTCACAGAATATATCTGTCCTTCTAAGTTTCACATGTTTTTATTCCAAAATCACTGTTAGCAGACTGTGTTTGACCTATTAACATCTAAATTAGATCAGAATTACACAGCATATTGTTTTATTTTCTGAGTAGACAAGTACACAATTCTGGTTCAAATACTGAAATTCACTGAAATGTTTCTTGAATCAACAAATGTCAGAAAGCAGTATAATCCACTCTATAAAGAAGAAAAAAAAAATTACTGCAGTGGTTACATTTCAAATGCATATTGCCAAATTCTCAAATGATTGCACGGCCAGAAAAAATACACAGCATTAACTATAATGAGTTATCTGATAACTCAATAAAGCTTACTGGAAAATGCTCAAAACTCCCTACTAAATCATCTGCTAGCTGTAGAAATCAAATCACATTTACTTAGATGCCTAAATATTGTTTAGCTAGCACTCAGATTGAGAACATTAGTCTACCCTGGGTGAAAAGCTTGGGCTAAAGCAAGAGCAGTGGTGTGACAGCCATCCACACCTTTGGGGAAATCTGGTGGTGCATTCAAAGTCCATACCTAGCACATGTTTATAGAAGGCAGAACCCTAAAATCCAGATATGACAACTTAAATATATAGGGAAATTCCAATTCAAATTTCAAACCACCCTTATCTAGAGGGAAACTTGTTTAAACTTGTAAACAAAACTCATGATCCTAAAATGGAGAAAATGCCCTGTGTGATCTCGACACAGATACAGAACTGATTATAAAGCAAAAAAGCAGAGCTGTGAAGTACGGCCTGAGCAGCGAGTATCAGAAGCCAAGACCACTCTTGTCCTGAGGAAAGCTTAAGCAGCCAACATACCTGAAAGAGTGTGGTGACAGTACAACAAACTGAGGGGACCCTCTCAATTGCAGACAAGAAGCCATGGATGAGAACAAAAGAGGGATGGGGAAATAAATGTCTTGGGGAGGCTCTGACAATTTCAGAGATGAGAGGTGACAGAAAAGATTCTGAAGAGAGAAGTAAACAGAGTGGAAGTCACAAACAGGAGAGCTGACAGACAGGAACTGTTTGGATTTTAAATGAGCTCAGTGGACAGAGAAGGGGAAAGATCATTGAACTGTTACCCATGAATGACAAGGATGGAAGTGGAGCACTGCGAGGAAGAAGACATCCAGCATATTTGGCAGCAATAGCTTTAGGAGGGCCTTGAACGGGGACACGGTGGCAACTGATGCTGCTTAGTCTGTGACACATATCAAAGAGGGAAATGGGGATGAGTGGGAAAGCATCCAACCTAGGAGGAGAGTTGAAGAAGAAAGAAGCACCAGAAAATTCAGCACAGACAAGAAGAAAAACCCTTCGGCATGTGCAGAATTGCTGATGAAGTGTTTACTGATGAGCAGTAAGAGAATCTCATCATGTCAGCTCAGCGAGCTGGGAAAAGCACCTCACAGCTGAAAAGGGGCAGAAACAGTCCCTCAAACAAAGGCAGCAAAAATGCAAAGGGAGCATTCTGGAGAGAGCATTTTTAGTACAGTGAGGGGGAAGCAGAAGAGGAACGTTACAGCAGAATGGGAGATGAGGATCCAATTCCTTTTTCTTGACCTGCAAAAAATGTTTCCTCTCCCATCTACCGAAAGAAAAATATCACCTTTCAAGTTTAAAATTAAGCCTCTAAATTTTTGGAAAGGACATCAGGGATCTAAGGGATAAGAGGTCCTAGAAAAATTTGTAGCTAAAAACCTTCCTAACTCCACAGAAGAGGTCTCAGCAAATATCGATTAAAAAAAGACCAGTGATAGCTAGCAATGGCCAGAAGCATATGCAATGCTCCAGTTAACCTGCCACATAGTGTTTGCTTGTGTAACACATTCATATTTCTCCGATAACATTTACTAAGAGGTTTCATACCCACTGTTTTGCCCTCTGAGAGTACAGACCTCAAATATCAGGGCTGAGACCACCAGTAGCTCACTTCTCACCACAAGTACTATAACACACTTCACAAAGGAAGAGCAAGGAGGAGCCCTTCAGTTGCCATTAGCTTCCATGTGACAATGCCAAAAATTAGTTATTTGAAAAGTGCACGAAGATTCCTCTGCTCTGTAGTAGTGTGGCCACTGGGACTGCACCTATTTGATAGAGGATGCTACTGTTAGTGGGCTTGAACAGTTCTCAACTCCACTTACCTAAGGAAGGGTGGGAGGTTTTCAAAACCATCAATGATCCAGGAAGGGCAGGCAGGGAGCAATAAAAGAGTTCTGGTTTCTCTGACAAGAATGTTTAAGCATTAGTAGCTATATCAGCAAATTTAGCTCAGACTACTTCACCAGAAAGGTCCATTGGCATCCAATGAGTTAAGGCATCTATGAACACGACCATGCTAACGCCCAAGCTGATGCACCTAAACACACTGCATGAGCTACACTGAGCTGTCGCAATTAATAAAAGCATTTTCTCTGGTTTAAGCCTGCTGGCCTCCCATAGCAGTCCATGCTCACCAATGGACAGGAGCCGCCTCCATCCTGATCCAGCAGACCCTGCTCCTGAGCAGCCCAGAAGGCTTGCTGGACACCGTGACACCACACGCTGTATCTTCCTCCTCACCATGGATGAACCATGCTATGCTGAGCAAGGGAGAGCAGATACTTTCTCCCTTATAATGGAGTCTCTCAGCCTTACACAGATTAAGCACCCTGTAAGAGGAGCACTGGAAAAAGCAAGGTGGGATTGTATTGTATTAATGTCACTTAATGGTAACTGTCAATGATCGTGATGGAATAAATACGGAAAGGAAATTACTGTAATTGATTGACAGTCTGGAAGCTTCCACATACTATATAATGAGAGAGACCTGTGAGAAGCTGCTGCGGTAGAGGCTATTAATGCAAATCATATGCACCATACCTGCTCTCTGAATTATGCAATGCCATGTGAATGTCTAATTCATTTCACCAGGCTTGTCTCTATCCAGAAAGAATATTCCACTGACATGCTGATTAGTACATTAGGAGAGTTTTAGAAGTTCAGTGGTAGAGCGGGTGCCATTGCAGTGTTATTAATTTAGTTCAGAACAAAACAAACAGGTCTCTACAGCCATCAAAATCACTACATAAGTCTACAAGATAGGTTTGTCATGCCTGATGGGAAATTGCAGGAAGGTCTTGTGATATGCAGTAGGAGTTAATGAATAGATAAGGAGGGTATTGCTTTTCTAGGAAACAGTCGCTGAGGACTTGAGAATTGAAGACAAGGAAAAACACTTGATATAGCTCCATGATATTGTGCATTGCTTTCCAAAGAATGTTGTGATAACAAGTGGACAAGAAATTTAAAAGGAATTTAGAAATTTAGTTGGCATATTCATATTGCAATGGTGTCACAGACACACATATAGGAACATGATGTCTGTCCCAAGCTTTCTGTGCTAACACCATCATACTTTGCCTCCAAAAAAGTATATTCAGATCAAATATAATTTAAATCAGTGATGAAAATGATTTTGAAGGAATAATCATGCCCCCTGGGGAGCACTTGTCCTTCGTGCAAAGCCATAACACAATTAGCACCACAGTGTCTGCTAAAGGGAAGCACAGACCTGGACCACAGGAGACCTCACACAGTTTCAAATTAAGCCTGGGGATGTGAAGAAAGCTCGCATAAAGCCTCCTGTGGCTGCATTGGCTGTGTCTCCCTCATTTCCACAAAAGTAAGAATCATTCAACTTTAACAAGAGACTGAGAGAAGGCACTGCAAATGTACACAGCATTCCTCACTGCTTTCTCAAAATAGCTATTTTACAGGTCTGAAAACTAAATAATACACCTGAACATTAGCCTTGTGTCATTCGTTGTCTAAAATGAACACTTAGAGCAACTATTTTGCCTCAACATTGCCTTCATTAAAGGGTCATGGGCTGGCAATGTCTAAAAAGAGGCAGAGGGCCCACCAACAGGGTTACTAAAGTGAAAAATGCCTGAAGAACTGCCTTGTCTCAAGATTAATTTTGCTCTTTTCTTATCGTACTAACAGAAGCCCAGCCCTGTGAGACACTTCATCCTTTTATGCCTGCCCATCACCCTGTGGGACACGGGAAGGCCTCACACAGGGCAGCCACATGGACATACAAGGCCCAGGGCAAGGCCAGGCCTTCCAGGTGAACCAGCATTGAAGGCACTTGATTTGACTCATGTAGAAGGAAAATCATGCTTCTTGCTCCTCATTGATCATAAGAGGCCCCAGTGCACCTCCATGTCTCATATGCAGAAAACATAAGTAGGTCCATGCGATAGATTTTCAGGATCCTCTCCAGTGATCTGTACAGGACCTACATTTTCCATCAGTTTGCCTGCAAATAGCACTTGCACAAAAGCAAAGGTTGATCATTAAGATTTCATAGAGTTATTACTTGTGTGGTGATTATACAAAACAGCCCCATTACATTCTAGGCTTTATGGCACCTACATACGCCTAGGGACAAATGCTGAGAGCAGAGCCAAAAGGATCTTGAAAATAAATGGAATGAGGCAGTGCTTGATATTTGGCAAGTCAGCACTGTGGAAGCAGAGTTCCACGTGTCATTGTAATTGTGGAGGAAAAGCTGCTGAAAGCCCCACTGGATTCAGGTATTATTACTTTATTAGACAAAGAGCCACATCCCCAAAAGGCCCAAAAAAAAAACCCACATACCAACAGCCCCTCAGTAGGGTACAGTGATTTCAGCGGAGGGAGATGCAGAGCTGTAAGCTCCAGAGAAATCACAATTTCCTGGCAGTTGCACAGCTCCCAAGGGGGGCACAGGCACCCCAGAACCTGCAGACCCACAAAGGGGCTGGGAGCACCTACAGGGTGCATTTGGCTGTTCCCCCCCTCCTTTTTTTTTTTTTTTCTTTGCACAGCCCCACCTCAGAGGCTGCTTTAGGAAAGCGAGGATGCAGGATGGTTTAATCAGGCTTGTCTTGTTAGCAAAAAGAATAAACTCCCGGTGACATTTTGATGTTGTGAATTCACACCACAGAAATCCATTAATGCTTCTCGGGGTGGGGGCTGAATTTGTCTGGGAGGGATGCACAGTGCAGCATGCTGGTGAGGAGCTGGGGCGGGGATGGGGAGAGGTTCTGCAAGAAGCAGAGGCTTTTTCAGCCTTGGAGGAGCTATTTGCCACCTGGGGGCCAACACTCTCAGATTTTTGCAGAGATTGATGTATTCAACATGCAGAAACACTCTGAGGGAAAAATATTTTGCATGAGTTCAGCTTCCAAGATTTCAGTATTTTACTTGCAGAACAGCTCGATTCTCTCTGTGCTCATTCAGCAGGAAGTTTACTTTTGGGCAGGATAGGCCAGCAACACAAAAATCTCGGTCCAGATTTCATTGCTCCCAAAAGCACAGGCGCACAAGGACCGGGAGTGCTGCACTGCCAGTAGCCAGCTGTGCATGAACTCCGCTCTGGCACCCCGCGGGGCAGGCGCAGCTTCTGCAGGAAAGCCGATCCTATACCTTGAACAGCGCTCTGCACAGCCCGGTAATGAAAGAGGACGGTATTAACATTCCAATCAAAACATCCAGGAGGAGGAAAAGGAGAACTGGTCCTTCCAGTGTCAACTCCAATTAGTGGGAAATAGAAGCCACAGACGAGAAATAGGAAGCATCTGTATGTGAAAGCATGTTTAGCTTTGAAGCTGGTGTGGGAATATTGGCTTAGTCCTTACTTTCCCCAAGTGTTATGTCATCTCATGTGTAATGTTGACACTTACAAGGATTACTTATTAAATAATTCCTTTACAAACAACAGGGAATAATTCTGGCCTTTGATATAGACAGATTACGATCTCAGATGCTACTATAGAGATCTTATATTCATCTGAACAGGCTAAGCACATTAAGAATCAGGGAAGAAAAATACATGAATGCAGAATATGGAAAGTAAATCATGGAACAGGAAAATCAAAATAGCCATGCTGAGCCACAGATTTTAGTACCTGAGAAAGGGAAATTACTAAGATTAAATCAGCCCACATCAGTCATTTCAGTAAAAAAAAAAAAGTGTTCCATGCTAATCTGGGTGGAAGGTCTTAATTCTTTTGTCTTTACTTTTATATATATTTATTTAAATTTAAGTAGTATCCCATTTTGGGAATGCAAGAAAAAAAGGGAGGGTTTAAGAATAGCCTGCAGATGTCTAATTAACCTGACACTGCCCTCCAGTCAGGCACAGTCAGCTCCCAATTACCTGCAGGTGCTTTAGCCAGGTTGTGGATGGAGCCTGGCACAGCACAGAGGTTCCCAGGCCAGCTCTGTAGGGGTGCAGCGCTGCACGTACACTGCTCTCCTGCTCCTCCTAGTCCTGGAGCAGTTCAGCCTGTCTCAAAGAGCACAGAGACAGAGTTAATAAGCTTTGCTGGTGCCTGCACCAGCTCTCCACGGAGCTGTCCTGAATACCACCACCACTCTGCTGCAGAGCCAGGCACTGCTCAGCCTGGAGACCCCAGACCCAATGGTCCAGGCAAGCTCTGCTTCATGGGGCTGCAGCAAGGCTCTGTAACATATAACAGCAGGCTTGGAGACCTTTCTGCTTCAAGTCCTAATAGAGCAGATGCAAGGGGCACTGATGTGTTTTTTTTTTTTTAAGCTATTTTTTCCACTAGGACTTCTCTTTTTCCAAACCAACCATATCTGAGCATCTGCAGTAACATGGATGTGGGGGGAATGACTTCAGAAAAAAAATAAATAAATAAATAAATAAAAAGCAACAGCATTAATTTAATTTGCTTCCTCAAACTGCAAGTCCTTGTACGTGCTTAAAGTAAATGAGGCATTAAGGCTGTGAAAATGCACAGAGGCCCCTGCAGCAGCACTTCCTTCAGCAGAATGAGAATGGGAAGGCCTTTTCACAGCATCCCATTGTCCCCGCCAGCCTCTAGGTGTTCGGCCCTGGAGCTCCAGCTAGCAGCACAGTATGGGGTTACCCAGGGCAATGAGCGACAAACAACTTAAAACTTTTCCATAAATCTGAAAAACAAAGAGGCTTTTTATCTCTGCACTGAAAGAAGTAAACGAGCAGAGCCTAACATCCCCAGAGCCCACTGCTCCGGCCTGATCAGAGCAATGGGGCTGATGGCCTGACATCAGACCTGCAGCAGCCAGCCTGCTTCTCGAGCAGGAAAATTGCTTCAGAAACCCTCCCTCTGGCTTGTCACGAGAGGGGACGCCCATCCCCTGAACCCCTCTGTCCTTCCTGCTGATGGAGGCAGGCTGTTGCTTCTGCTGCTCCTCACACCACCAAGAGGCACGAAAACCTCAGCCTCCTCCTCCATGCTCACAGCACCACAAAGGCAGAGCAAGGCCCACCGTGAGCCTCTTCCTGAGCTTTACAGAGAACCTCATGCTCTTTATTGAAAGAAATCAAGCCAGAAACACTCTTTAAAAAAAAAAAAAAAAAAAAAAAACAGCAACTGGAAAAGCAAAGTGAAGAGAACTTTTTCCAACCTAGAGTGGCACAGAGCAGAGAATACGGACTGAAATGACTGAAAGCCTGCAGAACGTTTTATAAAACAGTTATTTTTCCCCCCTAACAATGGTACTCTGTCCCTGACATGAATCAAAAATGTCACAAGGCAGTTTCGGGAGGCCGCGTGTGAATGCTGGGTATTGAGCTGCAGCAGCTGCAGGCAGACTTTGTGGTTAACCCTGTGAGACTTTCACTGCTACAGCTGGCTTCGATTCTGTCGCTGCGTCCAAGCAGCCGCTCCTTCCCACTGCGCCGCTTCTAAATATAATCACAGCCCTATCAGCACCGGCATTTCCTCCGTGAGCATCACAGGACCAGCTCAAAGGAAAAGGCGTCGAGGGAGGCGATGTCTGTATGTATCCCTGCACCACTGAGAAGCCTTTCCTCCAGTGGCAGTACTAGGAGGTCCTGCGGCATTATCTTCAATCTGGAACACCAAGGTTACACGCTCACATGTTTATGGCTGTGTTATCCAGCTCTACAACACACTTCTTTCCTAGAACTATCAGCATAAATGATGCTCTCAGCTTGTGCAATACCAACAGCAGAGGCCAACAAGGCAGTAAAGTTCAGCTATTTTGCCTCTCAATTGTCGTGAAAATTTCCGCAGCTCTCCAAGCTTTGGATAGAAGCCTACGTTACTTTCAGGTTGGCTCATATAAATGTCTTCCTCACAATAATCCGCCTTTCCCACAGGAAAAAAAAAAAAAAAAAAAAAAAGGAAAACAGAGCCAGAAGGAGAAGTGCACAATTCTAAAGAAACACAAGCCTGATTTTACATGAAAAGTGTTGGTTGGGAAAAAAAAAAAAAAATAAGAAAGTTATGCTTTATGATCCGTGACTGGTTTCAACCATTGCATCTTTCCCAAAACAGCATCTTGAACAGAGATCTTGACTGGTATCTTTAAACCAATTCAGTATTGCTGTAGTGACTCTGAAGTAGTGCACACAAAATTGAATTGGTTTTAAATCCTAATCAAAGCAATTTAGGCTAGTGCAGTAAGTTGCATACACTTCTGTGCACCCATGCAACTCTTTGCATACTGATTAGTCCTATCACTAAATATTGGACCAGTGCACTCCTGAAATAGCCTCTGGTTAAAAAAAAAAAAAAAAAAAAAAAAAAGGAAAATTAAAATCTTGCATCTCAGTGGATTTATATGCACACAGAAATTTTCATATTTGGTCAAGTTATATGCATTTGCATCAACGTAAGCCCACAGCCAGGTTAACTGAGCAGAAGATTTGCTCACTGCTACAGAAGTGATTTAGAAACTACCATCCTCCTTTAAAGCTCTGTCTTCCTCACCTGTGATATCTACAGGAAATTCTTCTGGGGCCCTACTTTGATTTTTTATTATTATTATTATTATTTTTTAATAGGTTTTCCTTACAGGGCAGGCTTGGCTTTCCTAGAAGGAAGGCTTCAGCCCTAACCAGTACCTGGTGGCTTTTTGGCACTGCATGTGTGACCACTCTGTCCCAGCTTTATTGCCCTGCTGATGCCATCCCCCCCACCGAGCCCCCTGAAGCACATTCCTCTTCCCTGCAACCCAGCCCTACGGGCAGTATTGTCTTCCCAGCACAAATATGCAACATACCTGCAAGAGCAAGCCACTGGAAGATGCATATCAACTTAAAAACACAAGGCCTTTCAGATGTGGCCTCTCAAAACAAGCAAGCATGAATTAGCAGCAGCAGCCACCCCTGTTTTTTTTTCTCCCCCCAGAGTTTTTAAAGATGAAGGCAAGTAGAAAAAAAAAAAAAAAAAAAAGGCAAATTTCAATGCCATCAAGTTGCTTGTGAGTGTGCTGTGTGGGATGGCGCAGCAGCCAGGAAAGCTCCTGCTTCTTTCTGTCACCCCAGGCCTCTGCTCCACCTGACAGTGTTTTAGCCTGGAGCATACCTAAGGGCTACAGCACAAGCTGCCCAGGAGGAGAACAGAAACATAAAGGCTTGGTCGCATCATTAGGCCACAATTTGTGCTAATCCCCCAAATTCTGTGGGAGAATGTGAGCACCTAGGAGATAGCCTCACTTTGAAGGGGAGAACTCAGGACTGGATTTAGACCACCTGTCATTCTTTTTCCTTTATTTAATCCCTACCCCATCCCTCAGCCCCATTTTCTTTACGCTACGGAAAAATTTAAAAGCCCTCCTTCCCTAATTCTAATGCAAGCCTTCTGACAGCCAGCAGGACTGTTTTAATAAGTCTTGGCAAAGCATGTCCATTTTTAATCATTCAATGGGAAAAATAGAAATAAAAAGAGAGATGGAAGGAAGAACAAGAAAAAGATGAACTTCAGACTGTACAGAAGTGGCCAAAAGGTGCAGCCTGGTGCCATTTTAAAACACAGATCTGCCCACGCCAAAACCATCCTGTGGTGCTTGTCGTGAGGCCCTAGCCTGGGGCCTGCAAATAAAATCGGGAAGAGAGGAATGGATGGGAGCAGAGGAGCAGAAAGCTCTCACTGCAGTGACGGGCTGAGCTCAGGGGGAGCTCCCCAGGGAGCACCCTGATCTCCTCAAACCCCCACCTGGCCCATGCCCCTGTGCAAAGCCTGGAGCCCCACTGGCAAGCAGGGTTTCGAGCTGCAGAAGATCCTGCCTTTTGCACAAGAAGCAGAACCTGGCCATCTCCAGGCTGCAAGCCTCCCACAGCACCTTCTGAGGAAGGGGGGTGTTTACCCTTTTACTCTGGCCAAAATCCTCTGATTAATTGCAACCCAGGCATACTTGCCTCCTTCACTCCTCAGGTGGCCAGGACTCTCCTCCCTGCCTTTTCCAGCAGCTACCATGCACCACCCTGCCCACCCCAGAGGGTGGAGGTGGCCAGCCCTTGTGTCACCTCCCCAGCACCTCAGGCAGAGCAAAGAAAACAGCAGTAACTACCCCGCAGCTTCGCAGTTACTTGTAATGCTCATCAGTGTGCCTGAAAGTTATCAGCCACAAAAAGGGAAAGGCCCCAGGGGTGAAAAGGGAACACAGGATGGCTGGGCAGTACTGTCCTACCCAAGCATTAGTATCAGCCCTCTCCTGTCCCCCAAGGCAGGGCTGTCTTGGTAGCATCTGGGGGAAAAAAAAAAAAAAAAAAAAAAAAAAAAAAAAAAGAGCATTTCCAGATCACACATCTTCAGAAGTCTTATCCTACATGCCTTGGTAAATCCTCAGGGGCTAGGAGGCCACATGGCTATATGGGAACAGAGCTTGACACTGTAAGGCTCTGGCCTTTTTCCTAACAGCGAAATTGGAAAGTGTCTGGTGTCTTTTTAGTCAAAAAAGGGGAGGGGGATTATGCCACTTGACTAACCCAACAGCTTTGCATTACCGCTGTTGTTTAAGCTTAACGTACACTGTGGTAGTGAGCCTCCTCACTTGGAGGTATGATCTATATTGCTATTTCTGCCAGCACACCTTATACCTGGGCTTATCTAATGCAAGGAAACCAGCAAGAACACCACCTGAAAGCTGTTGAAGTAATTCCCATAGGCTTTCACTTTCCTTAGACCCAGACTAAGATTTTTTGCCTGCATATAGTTTCTCAAAACTGCTTTGCCCCATGAAGGCAATGAGGACAAGTCAAGCACTCATGGGTCCAGAAACTTGAGTTGTGCAGCATCAGGGGATGAAATCAAGCCCAGGTGCTATCATTGCAAAAGTGTGCTTTAGGTTCATACCCTCCACATGGATGGGGGACGCCTGTGGGCATTATATGGCCAACCAAATTACCACAATAGATGCACAGAAAGAATTGTGTGTTGCATACAATATTGTATAACCTTGTTCTCACTTAACAGGTGTACACTACACATATTTTTCAGACTATAAAAATAGATGTTTCCAAGTTTAAAATTTGGACATTTATTTTTCAGATTTCACAGGTGTTTTTCTGATTTTAAAATTCATTTTCAACTATAGCATAATACTTTAGAAGAGCCCAAGTCTAATAACACAAGCTTCTCACACAAAGTTGGTCAGCTGTATGTTGCCCTTCATGAAAGCTACATTTCTCCAAGATTTACCTACAATGAAAGCAGCAAAGAAAGTATTAGCATATGATAGGTGTGTATCAAATCTGAAGACTTCTGCATTTCAGGTTTTTCTTTTTTATACTTATTTTGAAACAAGATTTCAGTCACCTCAACATTTAACCCTGTTTGACGTTGTAATTCATGGAAAATCCAGTTTTACTCTAATCTGTTCCATTATGAGATTTCCCACATTTTATATGCTCTACACAAAAAGAAGTTATGAGACTCAAACAGTCTAGAGAAATTATTTTGCAAATGTTTCCTTTTACAAGTTTCAGGGAAAAAATATATAGGCTAATCACATGCAAGGACTGTGACTGAGAGGCAAGAAGTTCATCAACAGTTGCAAGAGGAAGAAAACAGTTGTTCAGTCTCATAGTGCTTGCAAAGGTCTTAACCTTCTGTATGTTAACAAGAACAACCCAAATCCATGAGTACAGCTCAAGAGCATCTACAGAAAAGCTTGTATTGGTAGAGATGCACCTTTGCAACTTGTTTCCATTCTTTTCACATACTTTTTTTGCCAGAAGGAGTTGCACAAGCCATACTATGAGCTCAGCAGCTAAAGAATTTTTCAGACTTTCAGTAGACAACACAAGTCTAGGAAATCTTAATGTGAACAGCCATAACTGTGAGCTTTAGGGGAAAGGTTCATATTTGTTCTGTAGATGCCAGGTTCCTGGCATCATAGAGTTGTGGCTAGAAGCCAAGCCAACATCATTGCAAGATAGATAACTAGCAGTTAAGAAAAAGCCAGAATCCCACTGAAATCAAGTTTTGCTATCAAAACAAAATAACAGAAGAAAAAAATCAACAAATCTTGATTTTAATGGATTTGGGATTTCACAGGAAATATTTTCCTGAGACTTGCTATATTATTTCTCTTTTACTTAAGCTTACCAAATTCTACAGACAGTATGGCCAAGAAAAATACCTGCATGCAATGAAAGTCAACAAGGAGAAATTTGCTTGCTTAAACAAAGCTTGAAATACAGGAAAGGCCAAGAAAACACTTTGTTTCTTGCTACCTCAGATCAGATAAAGCATGCAGTTGCTTTCTGCCAGCAGTAACATATTTTTGGATATCTTACCATCAAGGGAAACCCCAGATCTCTGTTCTGTTTTCTAAAGCATTACTCACTTGAGTCACTGGGAGAAGAAAAAAAAAAAGGCAAGAAAAAAGGCTTCAATTTCTTTGCATGAATCCCATCCCTCCATCCTAGTCACACATTCCTCAGGCACAGACTCTCCTGGTCCAGCCTCAATCCTTCCCTGTGCTTGGGACTTCACCTACCCATACTTGGCTTCTTATAGCAGAGAGACCTCACTAGTTAAGGTGCTCCTGAAGCCCTGGTCTTGCAGCTCTAGCACACGTCCACAGCTAAGAACTCACACCTAATCACAATAATTTGTCATAACTAACTGATAATTGGAGGCAACAAAGACGGAGAGATCTCAGATCTGCCACCACGTTCCTCCGACCACCTGGACACCTTTGAAAGGCTTGTCGAAGGCTGTGACAAGCACATCCTGCACAGGGCTGATTTAACAGGAGAGGCAAGCAATGCTCAGCCTGAAATCCCATTCCTGTTTTACTAGAGCCTCTCAGGGACCCATTCCATAAAGGTCACTGTGTTTATGGCAATGGCCCAAGGGGCACTGTCCCCCTCCAATGGCTGCCACACGTTTCCCACTCATTGTCCCACTGCCATTGTCCTGATTTTCCTTCGGCAGAATGGCCACAACAGCACTTTTCATCACTGAAATGCACAGCACAAATGGGAAGCACAAGCCAAACAAAAGCTACAGCCGTTCTGTTTACTAGGGAAAAAGATCAATGGGCTTCACTGAAAGGACAGGAAGCTGATGTTCTCACTGTAACTTGTTGGTAAAACAGTGAATAGTGCTATCGAGGCTGACAAAGGCTCTCTTTTTTTCCCCCTCTTTTGCCCTTTTTTTTGAATGAAGAATCCAATGGAGAGGGTTATCATGTAGTTATCAGCAGGCCATGAAATAGGGAGCATCAGCAAGTTTATTCAACTCCTTTATTTGCTCTTAGAGAGTTGAACAGAAGGCTAGAAGTGCACACTGAAAAAGGAAAAAAAAAAAAAAATCACACACAAAAAGACAGCCTGCTGCGGGGGGAAGGAGGGGAGAATCAAGCAGAAGCACAAGTCTGAGGGGTTTGCAAACACATCTCAGTGTATTGCTGAAGATGAGCATGGTCAACATACAGAAACCACTAACCGTTCCTTACAGCCACACAAGACCGCACTACTGCTGTGACAAGCCAGCCCTTAGGGCCCTATTAGAAGCACTACACCTGGTGTTTACATGACTAGGCCCTTATTCCGCTGCATCTGGAGTACTTTGGGATGCTCTAGTCTAGTCACCATCAACATTTACTGGGAACCTTAAAATGGGAGCTGTGCTCTGGTAGCAATACCTCTCGATTGAGCCATCTGATTAGTAAGGATCATGTTGTCCTTCCACAGACACAGTTTACAACTCAGAAAAAAAAAAAAAAAAAGGTGATAGAGTGACTAACATTTTGCTTGTGTATATAGCCTATACACCTGGCTTGTGCATTAATCATATACCTGCATATTTAGGTATATCCCATACTTTGGGCACACTTTATGTACCACACATGTATCTTCAATGATGGTAAAGAATTAAAACGCTATCATATGACTAATGCCAAGTGTTTTGCAAACATGAGAAGCAAAAATCTTTTTGCTCTCCCAAGACTCCTTTGCAATGTCCTACATATAAAATTTCAAACTCCAAATTCAAAGTGAAGCTTAACACAGGGGAAATTGTGATTTTCCTTCAAGGCTCAAAGGAAAATTCAGGATTATATGAAATACACAAGGTTAGTTATTAGTAATGTTGTTCTTCAAAGGACTATAGAAACTGAGAAGAATGATGTCATGGGAAAGCCAAGTAATTGGTGAAAATGTTTTTAAAGGTTAACTCTTTCTTCTACTGCTTTTGTAAGAACTGTAAGGAGAGACTTGTTAAGATTTCCATCCTGCTCACTTTGTGCCGGAGTATGATTCCTTGGGCTTAATGCTTTCTGTGAGCCTATTTTCCTTCTCAGGGTCTTTTAGCCCCATTTTACATGCTGATATAAAGCTTGTACCCACAGAAGCCTGAACACAGCAACACATCTGCAAGATCTGTCTGCTCCACTGCACACACACTGCCTATTGCAGAGCCTTTGAGAGCCTTCCAGTTCACCTTGACCTCTGTGGGGAAGTTTGCTTCCCTACTGGCCAGGGTTGTATATATGCATAGAATCACCTAGGTTGGAAAAGACCTTCAAGATCACCAAGTCCAACCATCAACCTGACCTACCAAATCCCTAAACCGTGACCCTTAGTGCCATGTCTACATCTCTTAAATACCATCAGGGATGGGGACTCCACCACTTCCCTGGGCAGCCCAGTCCAATGCCTAACCACCCTCACCATGAAGAAATTCTTCATAACATCCAACCTAAACCTTCCCTGGTGCAACTAGAGGACTTTTCCTTACATTCTGTCACCTGAGAAAAGAACATGGAATGCCAGCATGGGGTCATGCCATCAGAGGAAAGACGCCAACACCGAGCATGGAGTATGGTCAGCCTTGTTCATTCCAGGTGAACACTATTCACTCAAGCTACTGCCATGAAGCTAAATTAGACCAGAGCTTGTGGATATAAAACAGTATGGCCCTAATACAAGCATGCTTGAAAATCAGTTTGTACACTTACTGGAATCATCAACATCCTCTACCTGTTTACCCTCAAACAATGCTTGCAGCCCGCTTGCCTTGCACAAGATACACACTGAGGGAGGGAAGCAGAGGCAGATTTGAGGGCATCTTGCCCATATTCAGCATACTCACCTCTGCCTCTTGTGTCAGACCTCAACAGAGCCAAAATGAAGGCAAAAGCGTTCTGCTTCCCCAGGATCTGCAGCACACATCCACGCACATGGACAGCCAGCACTTGATCCTCTTCCTATTCCTTTTTTTAATGAGAGTTGACAGGCCAGCACTTCTATTAGTGTTTGCACCAGGAATAAAGAACATGTAAACAATGATTCACTCCAAATAAAACATGCATAACCCTCTTTTTTTTCTTAATATAAGAAGCCTTGCTTCTGTTCATCATTAATTTCTAATTCTACAATTCCTTGGTGTGGTCCTATTGAAACACCACTTGAGGTTTTTCACTAGTCACAGACACCAAAATTATTATCTGCCAGATAGTTTAGATGCATTTTGTGTCTCTGCACAGATACTTTCAGAAATTGCTATCCCTTTCGTTAAGGGTACTCCTTCCAGGATAAAAGTTTACTTGACAAAGTATTCAGCAATAGTTATTACACTAAGTGTATATCCTGCCTTAATCCAACAGAACTTTCAGTTTTCCTTTGGAGGCATAACAGTTGAATTGATCTTTTATACAGGGGGACAAATTTAATTTTCCAGCTCTGATTTGGAAAAGAATGCCTATTCAAGACAGCAGTTAAGCCTTGCTGAAGTCAATGAGACCTAAACACATGTTTACAATTAACCATGTGCTTAAGTGGTGGTCTGAACTGGGTGAATAAATGTGAAGTCAGTAGGTCAGCTTGCATAAGAAAGAATTACCAGTCTGAGAGAGAATTACAGAATTTGGCTATAAGAGGCTGGAGGATTAGTAACAAATGTGTCATTCCTGTAAGTAATTTATTTAAACCAAAGCCATAGCAGAGCTGTTTAGAGTGTGCTCTCAGATTAATTTGAAGGACAGACTTAGAACATAATTATCAACCAAGAACAACTGTAAATTTGTAATAATATATCAGAATCACCAACCAACTCTCAAACAAGATCTATAGAACCAAATATCCTGCTCGGATTTAATGAATTCCAGCCTGTTTCAGAGCTAGGTTGTGATTTCACATGGAAAACTGAATAAGTAACAGTGCAGGCCAGAAAAGTAATTGTGGCTCAAAAAATGAAACCAAAGAGCACATGTAAGAGCCTCTGAACCCTGCCAAAATTGTTTTTGCGGTAGCAGTTTATGAGAAAAGTATGAGAAGCCATCAACAGAGCTTAAGGGGTTTAAGTTCCCAACTCTCATTGACAGATAAGGGTCCTGGAGATTGTCAGACATTCCTCTAGGTGCTCTTAAGATAACTTAATGAGGAGGATAAAATCCCTGTATTGGCCATATTTAAAGAAATACAATGTGATTTGCAGGCAAGTTTATGGTGTACATCGCTTACCTTCCTTCCCAGATTCATTCAGCATTAGTGGCACGTGACTAGCTGGTACATCTACATTTGATGAGGAAGGTCACACACTCCTGCACTGCAGAGGAGAGGAGGAAAGGGAATCATCTCCAGATGTCACTCCAGCTCTGCAAGATCAATGTGAAGTGTAACAATTAAGAAGAAAGACTTGGACTGACAGACCTTTTAGAAGAAAAAAAAAATCCACTCTCCTACTGCACTTTTAATTCATTACAGACACAGCTGGCTATGGAAGTGACCCTGCGAGCTGAACTGATACCACTTTCTCAGTGCCAGAAATGAAAACTCCCAACAAGAATTTGAAGAGCATAGGGGTGATTGCAGCCTGCTGAGGCAATGCAGGGCTTCAGGACCCTGGAGCAGCAGTGGGAGCCATCCCTTCCAGTCATCTCCCCCTCTCCTCATCATCCTCTCTCTGAGATCAGCAGAAGCAGCAGGCTGGGCATCTCGCCCGGCTTTCCCCTCTCAACAGGTAACACTGCTGCCCCTGTGCTCAGAGCTGCATGCAACTCTTCTGAGGTGTTCTAGGTAATAGCCCAGCTCTAGAGGCTGTGACACCTCTGGAAGTTACTAATTAATTCACCACAACTGCTCTGCTCTCTCCACAGTAACTAAATCCAGTGAACGTGTGGGTTGTCAGGCTAAGAAGAGCAGGGCTCTGAGATACAGGGATGGATACGGCATTTCCTAAAATTTTCCTCAACTAAATTCAATGTGTGACTCTCCAGGGAGTCAACACATGAGGAAAAAAAAAAAAAAAAACTCTTTGGGATGCATGCCAAGTGCCTATATACATAAGGCACAGCATGCACATGAGCATGGGCAGCATTACTGCTGCTGGAGTGATTTACATGCATCAGAGCCCTGGCAGGGCTGCTGCTGTGTTTGGACACATCCATATGTCTCTGGCTGCCAAGGATAAGCGAGCTCCAGCACGGTGCCTCTCCTGGGACCCTGGCAAGCATGCCTCAGGTGCAGGCACTCTGCCTGAAACCCCATTCATAGGAGCAGGACTGCACAGTCCAGCTGCCCGGCGCTCCCAGGACAAGTGCCAGTCCTCCAGTTGCTGAAAAGGACTTTTTTCCCCAAAACTTAAACATTACACACACAGCGTTTCAGTTGGTCCTAGAAACACAGTAAAATTTATGCAGGTAATACCTTTGATTTCTAACAGATATAGGAAGATATCTCTCTAAATAGCAACAAAACACCTATTGACTTAATGCCATTTCTTCAATACTGAGACATTTCTGAAGCTGATATCAGCCTTCCAGTGTTTGAAACCTTTCTTCCACTGAGCAGGTCCAACCCACCTCTAAATCACAGAGCCACAGAATAGTTTGGGTTGAAAGGGACCTTAAAAATCATCTACTTCCAACCCCTACAAATCCTCCCACCAGCCCAGGCTGCCTAAAGCCCCATCCAGCCTGGCCTTGAGCACCTCCAGGGAGGGGGCATCCACAGCTTCTCTGGGCAGCCTGTGCCACTGCCTCACCACCCACTGAGTAAAGAATTTCTTCCAGAAATCTGACCTGAATCTACTCTCTTTTAGATTAAAACCATTATTTCTTGTCCTATTACTACACCCCCTGACAAAGAGTCCCTCACAGCTTTCCTGTAGCCCCCTTTAGGCACTGGAAGGCCACTGTAAGATCTCCCCAGAGCCTTCTCTTCCCCAGGCAGAACAACCCCAACTTCCTCAGCCTGTTCCCACAGGAGAGGTGCTTCAGCCCTCTGATCATCCTTGTGGCCCTCCTCTGGGCTTGCTCCAACGGGTCCACATACTCCAGGTAGGGTCTGAGGAGAATGGCATAAAGGGGGGAGAGTCACCTCCATCTACCAGCTGGAGACACTTGTTTGGAGGCAGCCCATGATGCAGTTGGCTTTCTGGGCTGCAAGCGCATCTCAACAGCTCACATTGAGTTTTTCACCAACCAACACCTCAACCCCACATTTTCATCTGCCCAATCTTACCCCATAGCAGCTCTGACTGGTGCAATCACCACCCTCCCATTTCCAGGAACCACTCCTGAGGAGCCTCTTTTAAAACATAGCAGCCTGTCTTTCAGATGACCCATCTGATCGGTCTTAGCAGGTGATCAAAATCCCAGCCACATCAGCTGTTGCTTAATCACCTGCAGCCCAGACTTGGAGAACAGGTTAGGATGCCATCTCTTTGCCCAAGCATGCTTGGCCTGAGTGTATGATCATCCCAGGGTTGTTGCTGTCGTTGTGGGCTCCATGCCAGGTGCAGGAATTTCTCTTGATGTTTGCTACGGGTTTTAGAGAAGCACAGAGGCAAAGAGTGAGGAGAAAAGGCTTAATAATACCTCCTCCCTGGGACTCCTCACGGCTGGGAGGGCTGGATCTGCTGCTTGTGCAAGCCCATGGACATCTTCCCCCTGCTCTGACTGGGCAATGCTCATCCTGGGGGAAAACAAGGGAGCGAGCAGCAAAGCAGGACTCTGCCCTTCCCCTGCACCTCCTGCCCAACGTTGTGCTGTCCCTCAGAGAGGAGCACACGCTCCACAGCCTCTCGCTGGCTTTGGGTGCACCAGATGCAGCTGGTCAGCAGGCCGATCAGCCGCACTTGGCACACGGGCTCCCGGAGCCAGAGAGAAACCACAGCGCGGTGCTGGGGATATATGAGTTGTCAGCGCCGCAGCGGGGGAACACGAGGCAGGGATGGATGAATGGAGGCTGCTCGGCTGCCCCAGCCCACCCAGCTCAATCTGCCTGCCTTCCCTCAGCTCGCTTTCTCTTGTCTTCATTGTAAGGAAGTGCAGTGGCTTCCAAAAACACTGTATCTCCGCACAGCATTCACATGCTGCTTTGCAGAGCCCCTCAAGGCACGATGCTGCGCTTGGGACACCCCACATGAGTGGGCTTGCAGGAAACATGCAGGCAAACCAAGCTGGGCTGGGGTGATGCAGCCCCCGTTCCTGCTGCAGAGCCCTTTGTGATCACAGTGCAATGCGTGACGCTGGCTCCGGCACGGTTTGGAGGCAGCAAAAGGCACGCCAACTTCAAAGGGATCTTGGCTGCCCAGAGCAGCTTCTTGCAACCATTATTCTCACTGTACTTTCCTTTTTTTAATTTTTTGGGGGAAGCAGACTTCATGACGCATCACACGAAGTATTTTTCTCGCATCCCCCACCTCCCAGCCAAGGAACACGAGGTGTGCTGCTGGAGCTAATGTGCAGCCCCACGTGAGCCATCTGCACCACACGTGGCCCCCATTTTGCGGCTCATCAGGCAAAAAGTCTGCTCCTCCCTGGTCCTGCACACATGCACATGCATACTCAGAAAAATGCAATGCTCCTTTTGGCCAGGAGACAGGAAAAGGCTCTTTGCTCTTTCACATGGCTCCTAAACCTCATGCATGGGGGCTGTGAAAGGAATCGTGCAGGGACAAAGTACGAAACTTCAGCTGGCTGAAGATGCAGGGTAAGCCCTTACATAAGCACGCTGGTGGTTTATACATAGACTGACAGCTGGCTGGGATCACTTTACAGTGCAGCGACCCAGGGGTCAGGGCAAAGGAGGGACAGGAGGATGGCAGCACCTGCAAGTTTGCCATTAAAAAGCAGTGGGCAGGCTGCAGACCCGGGGACAGGTCCCGGCTCAGAATGGAGGGACCACAGAGCCACAAATAACAGCGGCCATCCAGTGCTGCAAGCTAGCCCAGGCCATTGTAAAAGTGCACAAAATGGTGTGCAGAGAAGCACACGCAAGGTGATTTTGCTGTCCTTAAGTCAGCAGACTGCTTTTTTCAGCTCTGAATGTGGATAACCAATGCTGGATGCAGGGGAGTTGCTGAAGATACCCTTGGAGAACTTACCCAAACTTTGAAATAAAGCTTCATCCAGGGGAGAAGAACCAGGGAATGACACAAGGCTTCAGGTGTGAGTGGTCAAAGCAACCTGCCTTTGCTTCAAACCATCATCTCTCAAAGGGATTTCACTGTCCAGCAGAATTAGGCACATCTGGGGGCTCCGGGACTCGCACAAGCCATCGGGGTATTTTATGGAGCAGTCAGCCCAATCCAAGACAGTCCCTCCCTGCTGACATGGGGGCTGGCAGGCTGAGCAGAGAGGCCAGGGATTGAAAGGACCATGGAGAATAGACTCATTTCTCCCTGCCAAGATAGCTTACTCTCAAGTCATTGCCGAAGTGCATTTAACACCATGTTGTTTGGAAGGAGCCTGTGTGGCACACATAGGTTGTGCTAGACAAACATGTAGCAGCTTTCTGACCTGGCAGCAGGCACGGTGCCAGCACTTTTATACACATATTTTTTAGGTTTGGCTACTTATTTAATTGCCCGTCCCACTTCTGAAAAAGATCTTCTGACTGGTCGTTTGCAGTAACACTGAAGCACAGGAAACAGCATGTTCCCACACTGCAGACCAACCATTACATCACGCCAGCAACTGATAGGAAACACTCCCTGCAGCTGCCCCAGCAACTCCACCCCACGAGCACATGCAGACCAGCCCACCCCGAGCTCATCAGGTCAGCATGGAGCCCCAAAGCCCAGCCAAGGGGACCTGGCAGCGCTTCATACAGATGTGCATGTCCTAGGCTGCAGATGAAAGCAAGCAGCAGGCTGGCTGGTCCAGGAGCATCAGCCAAAGCTCCCGCTTCTCCTCCCACCCCCAAGGAGAAAGGCAGGCAGGTAGCAAGCATCAGTAGCAGGACAACTCCATCCGAGAGTTGTGTCAAGGCTATGAGCTGGTCAAGGCTCTGAGCTGGTCATGGCTATGAGTTGTCATGGCTGTGAGATGGTCAAGGCTATGAGCTGGTCATGGCTGTGAGTTGTCATGGATATGAGTTGTCACGGCTATGAGCTGGTCGAGGCTATGAGCTGGTCAAGGCTATGAGCTGGTCATGGCTGTGAGCTGGTTGTGGCTGTGAGGTGGTCATCAGTCTTCCGAGGTAGCAGCTGCTCTCATAATTAAAACCACCATAGTCAACTTTGGCCATCTTAGCAGAGATACTAAGGATTTAATTGGAAATGACACCATAAATATTCTCCTTTTGTTAGTCTAGACAGTCCACTCAGCCAGGCCTAAGGCGTGTTGATGGAAAAGCTACCGCTGCCCTGTTTCATATCTAGCAAGTTAAGTCACTGGAGTGGTGAAAGTGATGCATCAGTAATGGGTCCAAGTGAAATATTTATTTAAATGGTGAAGACTCCCCAGAAAACAATTAGCTAACATCTGCTGAACTGCCAGCAGCCTGATTTATCTCATTATTCAGCAAACCGTATATTTAGGAAAAAATATCAAATGAGAGCTGGTATGTGAAAATATTGCAACAGAGGACTGAGAGCAGCAAATTCTTGCTACAGAGGACAGCTAGTACTATTATTATTATTATTATTATTATTATTATTATTATTATTATTATTATTATTATTATTATTATTATTATTGTAATTGGGATTGTGCAATTTTTCTGCAGCCCCTTCCCTAGCAGTACTGGAAAGCAATCCCTCAAAGGAGCCTTGTTCTACCAATAGGGGTAATTACTGTTTCTTTCACTAGAGATGCAACTGAAGAAAGCTGTCTCACATCACCATATCTTTTGTGGTGCCCCCACCCAAATTGCTAACATGTGTTTCAGGTCTGGGGCAAGCCTTCAGCTTTGGAAAATAAACTGAAAACAAGAAATTGAGGGGTTAGTCTAAGTGTTTATCTTCCCCTCTAACCCAACTACCAAACAAATTATCATAATAATTCCAAAATGGCAAATCACCACTGGGTCCTGGGAAAGTCTCTGTAGCAAGGAAGCAGCTAGACTTTTACTTCAGAGAGTGAATCTATATAGTAATAAAATTTGCATACTTTATAGCCATAATAAGCGAGCCTGGACCTAATGGGCACTCAGTGCTTGCTACCGTTTGAGTTCAGCTCTAGAATCTGGCCATAAATATCACAGCTATATCAGAAATTTTGCTGTCCCACAAGCTGTGTATCTTTCCCCAATGTTTTCAAACAGTAGTCGTCCCGCAGTCCTGCCCTAGTTAGATACACTTTCAATACATTTTTCCCCATATAAATATATTGCAATAATATATATATAACGAAGTATATGCATCCAGTATATCTATGTTGTCACACATACATTTTGTGTCTATATTCACATACTATACATAAATGTTGTTTTGTTGTTTAGAAATATACTGCTTGGCTTTACCGCTTCAGTCATAAGTGAGTACGCTGAACTACAGCTGTAAAAATAAAGGGAATAAAAGTCCATTTTATGACATGTCATCGCTTATTTTTTCCTGTTTACTCAGTAACTCACAGTGTCAGACAGGCTGTAAGGCCCCCTCAGCCCCTAGTGTGAACTCACAAAGTTCCTGCTGTGTATGTAGTCTTCACTTACACTTACTTTTTTGCCTTGAGTGCTCAGAAATTAGTCACCAAGGGTCTCAGCAAGAGGGCTGGGATTTTTTCCACTACAAAAGTAGCACATGGTGCTTAGGACACTGTTTGAGCCCCAAGAATGCTTTAGGAAACTGTCAGAAATGAGGCAGGACTGGCATGTCCTCACCAGGGATGTCCCATGTGCATCTTCTCCAGCCACCTCAGCCCCCACCTTGGTCACCCACCACTGATGACCTGAATCCCATGTGTTGATGGTTGCTCTGGATAAATCACTCTGGCTACAGAGTCTATTTGGGGGCTGCCTTTGCCTGGGTGTGACATGCCCTTGGGAACTAGATTAGCCAATGTATATGCTCTGAATACGTTCCCGTGCTACAGGGACAGCCCCCAAAGTCACATTTAGAAAGAAGCTGTGCCTGGCTCTGAGTTAAGCTAGTTATTAACTCTCGAGACTGATCATAGTGGCATTTTCTACCTCAGGGTAATTAATGGGCATAATGCATCCTGAGGCAAGAAAACACCAAAGAAGCAGTTTTAGTCTTACTTTAAACTAAGCCAAGCAAGGCCAACAGTGTTCCTCTGAAGAGGGAACACAGGCCCATGTGGTTGATGTTATTACTGATACAAGCGCTTTTAGGAAGCGGTCAACTTTGTGCCAATTCGTACTTTCTTCTTTTATTTTTAATTTTTACTTTTTATTTATTTCAGGCATATCTTCCCTTCCCATCTGCAGAAAGACGGAGCTGAGCGGAACCCAGAGGCAATTAGGATCTACACCACGTGCTGCTTTCAAGAAGAAGGTGAGGAAACACGCTGGCCATTATGCAGAGATCACAGAGATGAAGGAAGAGTCACGCTAATGAAGACAGGAAGGACGATGAACTCAGACTCAGGGAGACAGGAAAGTGAATAAAAGCACCAGACTGAAACACAGCAGCAATTTTATTCCAGCAGCAATCTTCTGAAACAGAAATTGGCATTAAAAACGCATTTATAATGAACGACCAGCAACCTCCACAGACCAGCAGCATTCATGTGGGGGACAGAGGATCAGTCAGCAGCAAGGTCAGAAGCTGAAATGGGTGCTGGAGCCCCAGAGACCCCCATGAGAAAGAGCCACCAGCTGTCTCCCCCTGCCGCAGTGAGCTGACGGATCTGGCAATTCTTCTGCAGGCATCAAGGTCCTGATCTTGCTCCCAGCAAAGTCAAAGGCAAAATTCCCATTGTATGATGGATCATAACTAATTTCCTGCAAGCTCGATGAAGTTGCTCGAGCCAGCTTCCAAAAACAAGCCAATGCATTTTAAAACCACAGCTGGGGGTCTACTGTATTATAACGTGACCCCTGAGAGGGTACAAATTGCTGTGAGGTGAGTCCTCCTAGCTATTGTTTTAGGCTGCTGACTCAGGAAGACAGGGCCGCCTTGTTCCACATCTGAAAGGGCTTTGTTATTTATTTTGGAACCACACAGACTAGAAACGCTTTGGGGTTGTTA
Source organism: Aythya marila (assembly GCF_965140915.1). Classification (NCBI taxonomy): domain Eukaryota; kingdom Metazoa; phylum Chordata; class Aves; order Anseriformes; family Anatidae; genus Aythya; species Aythya marila. Next base: position 52,479,344 of record NC_139043.1, read on the forward strand.
TTTGTGGGTGGAAGGGGGGGGGAGGTTAGGGTGTTTGTTTTTTTCCCTCTGCCAACACAAATTGTGAGGAAACTCAGGGTTCACAAGGAGCAACTTTCTGGAGCGGTGGGGGTGTCGTGCAATTCCTGCAAGTCGCTAATAAATGCCAAGGAGAGAGGGAGTGAAGCAGGATGCTGATTAAAGGACCCCTCCTCAGCAACCAGGGCCGCCAATGCTACACCCCAATACACTCGTGTGAGTGTAGGTGCAGCATGCCAGAGCTCAAAGCAAGATCAGCGGCTGTGCTTGGCAGATTATTTCTGATCATTGCACAGGTCTAGAAAGCCGGTTGCTGTTGAGGTTGAAGCCACAGTGCACCACTGGCATGGCCAGGTCCCCCTAGCACACCAGCGATTTCTGCTGCAGAGAAGCTGGTCAATCTACCCCTTACATTGCTGTGGCTGTTGCCTCGTTTCTGTTTGTCCGGTCCTGAATTTAGCCCACACTTAACTACATGCAGAAATAAAATGGGCCTATCGCTTTCCTATCAGCAATTTATGGAACATTAAAGCCTGAATTGGCAAAAGTCCCACTTCACAGAGAGCAAGATCAGGCGCTCGTGCAACGCTTCACGTACAATTACTTTTAACTCGGCTCAGTTACCAGTGAACTATAATATCTGCGAGAATTTTTAAATGGATCATTTTGTCAGTTTTTCTCCTTACACTTGCTCTGCCTTAGACACTTGTCACCAATTTTATTTAATTAGCACCGCAATTGTATTAACACCACATTTTTTTAAATTTAATTATGCTTCTGCAGTACCCCAGCTTGTTTTGTGCAATTAGCGCTCTACTTTCATACAAATTAATCTCCCTGGAGAACTGCATCGAAAACAGAGAAAAAGAAGAGACCTCATTTAATGGAAGTAACAACATCAACTGACTATATGTGCATGTAGCCTTCATATGTTGCCAAACACACAATTTGAGGTTTGCGCCTCTTGTACACACAAAATGATCAAGCAGTTTTACCAGGAGTGAATTATTCTGCTGTCAGTAATTTTATTTTGTTGGGGGATTTCCATTCTGGGTGTTGTGCAAAGAGTTAAGTCCGTGCTCTGCTGTATCAGACAATTTAATCTGGAGAGGAGAGGAGGAAGACTGGTTCCTGTATCTGGAAAACATTTGTTTTATCGGGGAATGTAAGAGTGCCTCTAACAGCCCTTTCTCACTTCAGCAGCAGCCGCAGACAATCTGAGGCAGATTTAGGGTATTTCAAGCCAGGGACGGCTCAGCTTCTGCCATCGCCCTTCTGTGCGGAGATTTGTTTAGTGTTTTGCCTGGCCTCTGTGTAAACAGTGATGAACCTGAACCACTAACCTCTCCTCTGCTTTGCTCATAAGGCGAACAGCAAAGTGCAGCCAATTCCTCCGGAGGAAGCAGCAGATCAGGCAGCCTTTGCGCATTATCCTCAGAGTGCGTGAGGGCAGTCAGCAACGTAAATGTCATGAAAAGACAGTGAGAGTGACAGCAGGATGACTGGCTGGTTAGGAACCATACAGCACTGACCACAAGCTGCTTCTGAGTCCTACCAATAATCAGAGAAATTGGACCTATGGTGGACACCTGAGGCCATCACCAAGATGAGAACTTGGCACATTTTTGCACATTTTCACCAGCTCAGTTTCACGGAAAATAATACCCTTGCTATTGCCCTCATAAAACATTGACCATGGCAGCAGGTCTCTCCATCCTTCCCAAATCTGGCAGTGTGGCAAAGACACATCATCTTCAGGTATCCCTCTTAGAGTTACCCACTTCTGGAGCAACCACATCTGCCCCAGCTTATTGCACCATCCACTAAGGGTCAGCACTGAAACCCAAGCAGGCTAGATCAAAAGCCACATAGTGAAAAAGAGATGAAGGCATAGGTGCCCAAAGCACGTTCACTGGCACTCATTTCAGGCCTAAAACTGCAGTGTTTTTCTACCAGTCTTCAGAGGGAAGGAGTTGAAGACCCCCATACTGTAAGAGGTTTCTCCTACAAAACATTGTCCATGCCACAGAAGAGCTGGAAATAGTGTCAGGAGGAAGAGTTTGGCCAGTTTGGATATTACTCCAAATCCTTGTCCTTTAGAATTGCACTAGTTTTACACAAAGACAACCCACAACACTTACATTTGATCATAAGTACCAGAAGAGTAAGGTTTTTCACATTGTTACAGCTTCTCCTGCTTGCTCAAACCGTGATGGAGAACAGATAATCTTTAGAAGAAAAGCACAAATGGAAAGCTGGTTAAAAAGTGGGGAAGCGTCAATCAGCCACACAAAGCTGACAACAGATCAAAGACCGTATCAATGATTAACAGGAGTAGATCAGGGATTTTTGTTTTTTCAAAGCTTATTCTGAGCCAGCTGAAAGTGAAATACGTGGTGCTACAACCTTCCGGTGTGTTTCAGCATAAAAGAAAGTCCTACTTCATATCCATCAGCAAACTGCAGACCTGGCATTTCTCTTCACTTCTTGAAACTTCACCCTTCAGTCGATCAAACAGGCTGTTCTGAGCATCTGACAACCTTGCTGTAGCCAACTCGAGTTAAACATCAAAGAAATAAAAGCCCAAGACCTGGCTTGATGTTTCTTGTGGTCTGGGATAGTTGAACACGAAAAGAGTGGCATAGTGAAACTTGGCTTTATCCCATTATCATCAAACAACGTTTTGTTGGTTTGGCATGTTCTGGTTTTAGGCATGTAATAGGAGAAAATTTGGCTTGACTTAGTGACAGAGGGGCTTAAAAGGGTTGAGAGATGTGGGGTCATTGTGGAAAAGCGTGGAAAAGAGTCCAGAAGAAGATGCCTTCCCCACTGCCCCTGATGCTCTCTGGAGGATGTAGAGTCTGAGCACAGCTTGGAAGGAACAAGCTTTGAACCTTTTTACACCCTATTATCCGTACATCTTTGAGTTTATGCCTCCTGTGACACCTCAGGTAGGCTACATCTAGGACAACCTGGTACCTTTAGAGGTCCATGGGGCAGTGACTCCATCTCGCCCTGTTTTCTCCCCAAAAACTTACAAGGAGGACTGCGATCAGAGTTGCTTCTTTGGTGGAGGCAACACTTCACCCCCATTCTCCCTTGTATCAGGGCCCCAGCATTATGCAGGTGGGGCTGTCACGTTGGCCAGCATCAGTGCCTGGGTATTGCAGCCCCTTCGTCTTCCCCCCCAGCAGGTGTTTGCTTTTCTAGCTGCTCAGATGCAAAGCACCAGGGTTCTTCTGGCCAAAAACCTAGTGACAATCGGCATTGCAATGCTCAGCCACACATTTCAGTGATACCTCCAGCTAACGGGTTTCTCGTTAGCACATTAAAGCACTGCTGGCTAAAAACCCCTTGTTAGCACTTGCTGCATGGAGCAGTTGATCACTTCAGCAGCAGACCAAGTTACTTTAGAGATTAATGGCACTGCCGTTCGGCTTTGTCCTTTCTATTTGTTAACTAGTTCGTTCTGCAAATAATAAATACGGAGGGGGGGGAAAAAAACCCACAACCCTATTCTCCAGAACACCACTGTGAGGAGACAGGATTAGAATGACATCAAGTGGCTTTCAGCGTGACTTTGTGCAGTGTCAGGGTAGACATTCATACGGCAGCACAATTATTCAGTCAATCCCACTCCCTGTCAAGTCAATGGATACTGTGCCAGTGACTTCAAAGGAAGAAGGATCATGCCCTCCTGTGCATTTTAGGGCTTTAACGGAGGTTTCTAAAAGCATTTTTTAAACAAAGTAATCCCATTTATTTTTCAGAGAAGCGTGCAGAAACAGCAGACTTGCTAGCTGCAAGGGAATTCCATTTTTTTTCCAGTTAATTGTGTTCCTAAGCAGAATGAGAATGAAAACTGAGATCTTTTTTAATCTTCTGAAATGTGAAAATTCCAAAAATTGCAAAGCTCAGTCGGGATCAATGCAAGTGTTGTTTTTCAGCAACATCAAAACATGTTGTTTCGGTTTTGATATCTGTTTCATAAGAGATTACGCTGTCATAGAGCATGCAAAATAAGTATTTCAGTGATGTTTTAGATGAAAGAGACACCAGAATGGCCCAGTATGACAAGATCTGGATGGACTGTCTGGACCACATTGTAAGCTCTTCACTCTGGGGTTTATTTGTAACTGAAATTTAGAGTGCATTGATTTCTCATTCTCTGATGGGAAAAAATAAAATAAAATAAAGTTTTGTAAGAAAGTTTTGTAGTAGTTTTTTGCATCATCCACTAGCTCACAACGTGCATTAAGGAAACATTTGTAAAGAGTTAATATACGATAAATAGATACTGTGGGCATGCTACAGGCGTGAATATTATGTATTACAAATGCTCATAAGAATACAAGTGTGACAGAAATTGAGAGAAGCCCGTTGACCTTCTGGCCTCTACAGCAATTGATTAACCATATACTAAGACACCTATTTATCCTGTATTAACCATTGTCTAGCTTGGCCTGTTTGTACAGCCTGCTCTTGACAGAAAGCAGGACCATTTCTGTGAGAGCCACCTCGCACCAGTGCCCACGGCGATGTTTCAGGTCTGGAGGCCAGCCTCCCCCTCCAGGCCCAGCACCCTGGCCGAGGTGCTGAGTGGGTGCTGGGTGATGTTCATGCCCCTGCTCGCCTCTGGCAGGGCAAAATGCTGGAGGAGACAACAAGCAGCAAAGGGGTGGGAGCAGAGGAAGATTTACGCCCTCCCAGGTCATGAGGCCGCTGGTTCTCACATTGTCCAACTTAATGTACTGCTTAAAGGCCACGGCAGCAAAAGCAAGCAATCTGTCAAGCTAATTTTTTATTTTTTTTTTAATCACCTTCAGAGTCCTGAGCAAAACTATCCCCTGTCAGCAGTTCCAGGAGTCACCCTGTCCTGCTCTGCCCCTACTTTTTTGGAGCACAGATGCTCTTGATGCGCATCAGGCAGGGATGCAGTGCTACCTGGCACCTGCAGGATGGATGCCAGCAATCCCACCCTCTGTACGGCTAGCCTCTTCCCTGTTAGCCTGGCAAAGCACAGCCACAGCACAATAAAATGTATCCTGCTGAAGTACAAATGCGGTTGTGTTTACAGCAATGAAGAACAGTGTGTTGAAATAGCTGTAGCATTTGAGATATCCCAGTTCACGTTGCTGGTTTACGGAAATCTTAAGAGGCTTATTACATTAGCTCTGTTTCCCTGGTTAAGCAAAATCAGCTTTAAATCACTCTTCCCCAAGAGAAGTAAATGGAAAGAACGGGTAGCATGTATTAGAAACACTCAGATTTTACCAAAATCAGTTTAAATTAACACTGAATTTTTCACCACAAGTATTCACTAACTCATTTGCAGTGAGACATATATCAGCTTAAACTCACACAGAGGTTTACTTCAGCCATTAGAGGACAAACTAGTTCAGGCAGACCCCCATCTATTCCCACAGTCGCTAACACTGTCATTACTTCTAACCTGAATGAGACGCACCAGGCTGAGCTTTCGATCTGCTGCTGAAGATGTGAGATGTTGACAGTCATCTTTCATATTTAAATACTGAGGGCATAAAGGTGGGTAGTTTCAAGATGGGTTGCAGCACATGCAAAACTAAGAATCCAGGAAAAAAGGACTGTGCTGTGAAGAAAAACTGCTACTTTTTTAAAGGTAAATTCAGCATCAATGCCCTGGTGTGCAAGCCAATAAATATCTACAGAGTAGTGACAGCTCATCTACACAAAGCACCATCACGGGTGCTTCTGCACCACCGTGTCCCTGCATGCCCTGGCCTCTAACACCGGCCCTGGACCTGCATGCTGACCACAGATAAGGTCCTCAGGCCAGTTCCCCATCTCTAAAGCACAGGATAACCAAGCAAATTGTGATAAAGCTGATCACCCTATATGCCTCCCATAGTGTAATACAGCATCGCCGTACCATGAACTTTCATGGTTCTTCATTACACTGAACAGGCGGGCATTGCTAATTTTTGCCAAGTCAACATGGCTCAAGTCAGAAAAAACAAAGTCACTGCTCATAGCACTGCAAGCCTCATATAACAGCATCAACAGAAGGAGAAAAAACTCCCAGAGAACAAAACAGGAAGCAAAGGGCAAGGTGGAGCTGCATTTCCTAATTCCCAGTGGTCTGTACATAAGTCTCCATACGTTTCCCCACAACAGACCTGTTATGTGCCAATTAACCCCTGTTCTGGCTAATTCTCTAACTTTGCTGTAAGATTATTCTCATTTCACTGAAGAAGGGGAAACCGAGGAGATATGGAGAGACAAAGAAAGAGGAAAAAAAGCCTTGCCCAGCCTGAAAGATTGCACTGCAAAGAATAGATTAAAGATTTACAGTCCTAGCAGACACAAAGCTTGTAAAAATTATCTTTTTTTTTTTTTTTTTCTTCAGAATTTTACCATCTGGCTGCTATTGTTATCATTATTATGGAAATGTTTTTACTGTCACAGGGAAGTAACAGCAGTGGCACTATCTGACAATGCAACATCAAGAGGCAGCGAGACAAGTTTGCTAAGAGCCTGCAATGAACAGAGAGCTATCTCCATACCAAAACAGAAATTCTGGGCAGTGTTTCCCATTCACCTGGCTTCCATCCTCTAGATATTTCCTGCTTAAGTACACTCATGTCGTTCCTCCTAGAAGTACTTTTCTTCTTTCCAAAAGATGCTTCTTGCAACAGTCCTGATGCAGAAACACAGATTGACTGTTAGTTTTACAATCATCTGAGCTGATAGATTGATCCATCGATCTGTTATTTGTCTGTCTTCATACAAGTATCGTGTTGCTGGGTGGTTTGCTGTTACTTTTAGAAACAGGTAATCATCTGGTCAATAGAGCAGAGACGGTTCAATAAAAGATGCAGCAAAAGGAATTCACTGGGTCCTGAACAAGTGAATTAATGGTTTACAAGATCTTAATAAATCATCAGCTACTTCCTCATGTATGTTATGGGAAAAGCTTCGAAAATGTCCAGAGGGCCAGGTGCCCTCATCAGTGGCAAAGACCACAAAGAAAACTACTCACAGTCGGAGGGCTGGGAAGTAGAAAACACCTGTATGATGTGACTGGACATGATGAAGATTTTCTTGGGAAACACCACAAGAATCACGAAGCGAAACACCAAGACAACCAGGTGCTGTCTGGAGGTTAATTGTGGCCATCAGAGATGAGTGGTTACAGGGACGTGCCCGTTTAAAATTAACGAGGAGGTTGTGAGCTTCTACAGCTCTTTATAGGAGAGGCTGTGGAAAAGGACAGAAGGTCCTCACGCAAAGCTAAGCAAACCAAAACATTGTTTCGTCTTCTGAATGGGATTTGATAAAGTGGGTAGAAATAGATATTTGCCTGGAAACAGCAAGAAACCTTACTGATGGTCTCAATGAACTCAAGAAAAAAGTGCTGACTGGAGCCCACTGGAGAATACAATGTGTGCAAGTCAAGGCACCCAGACAGTTCTTCTTTTCTGGTACATTTAGTACTTCTTAGGGCCAGCCAAAGAGGAAAATAGAAACAAATGGACAAGAAACCACATGTCACTGCTCCTTAAAAAGCATCCCATGCATGGCATATGCTATGGTGGGCATGGCAGCAGTCAAACATTACCACAACTGCACCGATTGCCCATGTAGCCAAGGTAACCAAGATTTCTTGGCACTACTCGCAAGAGGAAGAGGACCCTTTCCTCCTCCTCACCAGTAAATTGATGCCCACTGCTGGCAAGGCAAGGGGTGACCTGGCAGGGGGTGCGCTGGGGGCTTTGCTCCATCCCGTTGTGCTGTGTGGGAGAGCAGTGTTCACACGGTTATCCCAACGAAAGCTTCACTGCCTTGGACTGCTGCCGAAAATTAGGAGGATATTTCCATGCAGCCTCACAGACTAGCTCTCTTTTAATGTTTTTACTCTGCTCGATGACTTAAATCCAGGCTGTGAGTTCATGTTCCTGGAGATTCCTGGAGGTGCTGTAAAAGTATGAAATAAAAAGACAGACCCTATCCCAAGGAGTTTACAGTCTAAATACAGGTCAGGAAGATAACAGATGAACAGGCAGAGTGGGGAGCGCAGCTGAGATTAACCAGGGATAAAATAGAGAGGAGGAAGAGGTGGGGATAAAAGACTCAACCCGATGAAACCCATACAAAACTTGGAGGGAGATGAGAAGGTCCTCCAAAGCACATGCTGAAAAAGATTAAAGAGGTAGGAGGAGAGGCAGGAAATGATAGCACCAATGAAGCCAAGGCAGGGGAAGGTTTCCAGAGGAGCAGCACCGACTGCCCTGAAGGTAGCTGGCAGTAACGAGAGGGCATTAAGAACAGTTTGACCACGTCCCCCACTGCCCCTTCCAAAGTTTTGTGGTGAAAGTTCAGGGATATCCATTGCCGCAAACTATCAAGGCGAAAAGGGCTGTTGATTCTGGGGTTAGGTTTTGTTTTTCTTTAAGGGCGATAGGGCTTGAGAGATTCCCTTGAGCCTACTCTTTTTATAATCCTTTTGGGATTAAGTAACTCCAGACACATTTCCCTGGGGGCTGGATCCCCTTTCAGTTTGGCAGGCTGGATAGGCAGCTGCATCTCTCCCTGCAGAGGGGATGGATGTTAACTATCTCCCTGCCACTGTCTCCGCACCATGCTTGACATCCTTTCAGGGTTTTAGCCCAGGATCAAAATGGCTTTTACTTTCTAGGACAGATGCAACATATGGAGCAGCAAAAGGATGTGCTGCCATCCTCTGAGAAGCACCAGAGGGCTATGGTGCATCTAGACACGTGGCAGGGAACCGAATAGCCAGCCCAGCCTGGTTCCCAAATGTCACGCTGAATGCTGCAGCCGTGGTTGTGCAACACAACTTCATGCCAATGTCAAGTAGGGGAGAGGGATGCAGGCTGGAAGAGCAAGCAAGTACCTTTGTGTGGGCGAATGTTTCCTTCTGTAGTACGTGTATACACACATTTGGGACACCTACTGTACTAAACCACTGGCAGGCTTGTTTTCCTGATATTTGGAAGAGAAGAGAAATATCCTCTCCTAACCTGAGAAGGCAAAGCACTCACAAAAACCTGAAGCCCTATGATCTCATCAGATACAGAAGCTTACCAAATAACCCCAAACTGCGTTTGTCCTGTTGAGGATGCTCACTGTATGGCCTGAGCACAGCCTGTTCCCATGGCTCTCACAGTGTGACAATCTCACAGGTCAGTCCATGCAGGGCGACTCGAAACCTGAACTTCCCCAGTTCACAGATCATCAGACTTACTCCTTAATTAAAAAATCCTACCACTGGCCTCAGTGAGGACAAAGCCAGTCTAACCCAAGGTAAAACCTCATCCCTATTATCTGAGAGCTTCTATTAGCAGTTTTGTTTTACCCTCCTTTCAAGAAGCTCCCTGTTACAACACGCTCACATACTTGGTTTCGATGTTAGCTCAGTAGCTGACAATGAACCTGTCCAATATCTGCTAGGAGAAGGCAAACGTGACAAACCTGCAGTGGTGATACATTTCATTTTGCAGTGATGGGATGGGTAGTGAAGCAAGAAATCACCTCCTGAGACAGCATGGGAAAATTGGAAAATGGTCCTTGTGCTTCCTGAGAGTGATATCTTGAGGGGAGTAGCTGGTGCCGTAACTTACACAAGCCACTAAACTTCATTAGTGGAAAATTGAGTAAACATCATTAGAACCTGGCCAGCCCCTGCTCTTTGCTGGCTTTGTTTGGGGAAGCCATGGCACCAGAAAACAAGGAAGCAGAAAACTCATTTTTCTGCCTCACAGGGACACTTCTTTCTCCTTGCAAAAGCCGAGCTCCTGCACAGCGCACATGGAAAACGTGGCCATCGTGATTCCCCTTCCGTGCTGGGATGGGAGAAACACCTGCACATTTACAGAAATATTACATTAGGGAAGTAAAGCCACCAGCTGTGCCAGCCAGGCAGCGTGAGGTGTCACATGCATTTGCCTGGTGTTCCCCTCCTCGCAGAGCCAGCACAAGCCCCATGTGGGGTGCTGTGGGTGGCACCCGGCCAGCGCAGATGCCTGCAGCTCGCACAGCCTCATTTTGCACCTCGTGGTTGGTGACAGTGCTTGAAGAAGGCAGGTGCTGGAGGGGACGGGGCTCATGTGCTGCCGTCCTGTGCAGTTGTGCAGTCAGAGTCCCCCGGTGGCTCGGTCAGGGTCGGTGCCAGTCCTGCTTTGCACTGCAGTCCCTGCAAAGACCGCGGTCTTTATGGAAATGTCAGGCCCGTGTGTTTATTCTCTGTGGGCAGAGAGTAAATCTAATTAAATCAGAAGGCTTCCAAAGGGTCATTTAGGCAAATTTGTGGAGCATATTAAATTACACTACTACCATTTTCCTGCGGTTTTGGCCTCCCAGTCTGAGGGACAGGGGCTTAGAGCAGATAAACTGATGGAAAGTTCCTCAATCTCCAAGGAAGGATGGGAGAACGAGTGGTCTGTTCACATTTTCCCATAAGTATCACAGTAGCAGCCTGTGAGGGAAGGGTTTATTTTAGGAAGAGCTATTTTGAAAGCTAAAGTGTCATATCCTGGCTGGCTCTTTTCGTGGTGTTACTATAATCATCCGGTTATGACAAGCATAATGCAGAAAAAGCAACCTCTTTTTTTTTTTTCTTTTTTTTGGGGGGGGAAAGAAACAATGCAACTGGGATATTTTTGGACAAAGGCTGTCATTTTATTTCTCGATATGCTTTTTGCTTTTCCCTCTCATCCAGCCCTATTTATAAAGCATCAGACGATAGATCTAGGAACTGCCTGTCCTTTTCGCTGCAGAAGCCTGTGCTGGCAGCTCTGCCCAGCCAGGCGCACCTGCGAGGGTTTGCTGAACCTAGCACAGCAAGTGCTTCTCCAGCTGGCACGCGGGCTGCCCTGCTCTCACCCAGCCCTGGCTGGGGACACAAAACCACGTGCAGGCCCTGGTTGGTGAGCAGTCGCCATCCTCACTATCTGAGCACTCTCTGAAACCAGCCTGGCGTTACCTGCCTCCAGGCTCGGAGCACGCCCGCTGTCCCCATGGTGAAGGGATCAGGCTTTGGCACAGCAGCCGTGAGAGATGGGAGGTGGCTGGGTGGGCTGGACAGTGGTCACTGCACTGGTCCTGCTGGTGGCATGTGCATCTGGTGATCTTGGGATCGCTGGCGTTAATGCCCAGGAGCTTGTCTTGGCTTAAGCCATGTTTTCTGTGCACCAGACAAACAAGACAAACACAGACTGCATCTTCCCCTGTGCTGAAGTAGCTCCTGCTTTGAATTCAAAGGCAGGAGTAGGAAATTGATATACTTTCTAATTTATTGGGGGGAAGATAACTCGCAGAAAACCAAGGAGACTGCTCTCAATTTATGGAAAGCGGGCGCTTTTAAACAGTGAATGAGTGAATGTTGAAAGAGTCCTGCCTATAGAGCTACGTGCATTTAATATTCAGAAGACTCACAGGAGATGCTAAAGTGCCCTCAGCTCAGAAAATTAATAACATATTATCTCACGAGTGAACTTCAAAAGCTTTGGCAGTTCCATTCATTCCACTTCAGATAAGCAGCCAAAATATTGCAATATCCTGCTAACCTGATGTGAAACATCCAGCTTTCCTTGGCCGGTAACATTGGGTTGGAAATGTGTGAACAATCTTTAATATTAAATATTTAGTCATTTCATCTGCTCTGCTGTGTCTCCCTATGCGTGGGTCCAGTATTCCTGCTTCTAAAGGTAGACCTAGGCTCGGAGAGCCAGCGGGGCTTTGGCAAAACAGCAAGTGTCCTGAAGACGTGGGATTAAAACCCAGGGTTTGGCAAGTCTGGCAGCCTTGTATTTAAGGGGGAGCTGTCCAGAGATCTCTCCTCCTGGGGCAGGACGACTCTGGCTGATGGGCAAAGTGATCAAGTCTGAATTAGACCTGGCAAGAGGACACCATGTGAGGAGAGGTAATTTTAGGGATACCTGGGGCTTTGTGCTCACCTTGTCTCCCAGCAGCCCAGCCACTCTCAGTTCTTTCCCTCTCTCTTCACAATTGTCTGGGATTTTGTATTTTGTGTGTTTTTGTGTTGCTGTTGTTTTGTTTTGTTTTGTTATTTTGTCTTGTTTGTTTGTTTTCCCAAGACTCCTCTTGCCATAGCAAACTACTGGCCATACCAGAATTTAAGTTATTGGCACCAGGTGAACCTTTTAATTCTGAGCTGTCGAGGGACCCTGCCTTTCCTCTGCAGACAGGCAGAGGAGAGAGGAGGTCTCTGGCTGACCCATGCCAGCATTCAGGGCTCGTGCTCCACAGCACCGAGCCCCAGAACATGTTGGGGATGCAGATGGGGGCCTAGCAGAGATCCCAAATTAACCTGATGTCTGTAGGAATCCAGGTGGACTGCAGCCTCCCAGAGCGAGCCCAGATATTCGCTTCACCCCAAACTGACACTCTCATCAGCGTATTGTACAGACAGAACAAAAATTAAATCCCTGTGGCATCTGATCCTCCTCTCATCCCTGCTGCCAGTCCCTCCGTATGAGGGCTGGAGCCCGGGGAGAGCGTTATTAATCTGTCGATGAACATGAAATGCTAGCGCTCGCAGGACTGTCAATCCAGCACAAGTAATGAGTTAAATATATATATTTATATTTAATTTCCAATTCATCAGTAATTCCCGACAGATGGAATCCTTGCATTTCAGGTCAACTTGACATTGCCAGCGCTCAAAGGTCCAAGTGAGCATTGCCAAATTTAATGAGCTGCAGTAACAATGTCTCCACATCATTGGACTAATTACTAGCTTCTGAAAAGAAAAGAAAAAAAAAAAAGAGGGGGGAGGAAGAAAAAGAAAATCCTCTAAACAGATGAAACTTTAATTAACAGCATTTTGAGACGTTACTTATTATGGAGCAAATGCCACTTCAAAGTGAAAATAGCCTCTAGGTGGATAACAGATCTCATGAAGGGTACGGGCGTCAATTCAGTACTGACTTGCTTCGCATGCATGGCTCTCAGCCCTCAGAGCAACCAGACTTCGTGGCAGCAGCGCTCGTGAGGCAGAGTTTCCACCTCTGCCGAGCACCCCAGGCACACAGAGAGCTGCTGCAAGCCGATGCTGCCTCTTGAAGCAGGACACGGGACACACTGGTTGCAGCCTGGTGAGATCCGGGGCTTGGCAGGACTTCCCGATGTGAGATTTGGGGCAGGAAATACATTTTGGGTTTGTTCAAAGCTGTGGCTACAGGCTTGGGCTTCCAGGTTGAGAGTCCGAGTTTGGCTGAAGCCTGTGCGCCTTTAAACTTGTGGAGCTAATAATAGGATTTTGCCTCGAATGAATGAAGCAAATGCAAGGCTAATTTCTTCAAATTAACTCGAAGCAACTTCTGTTTCTCTCACTCTCTCACACACACTCTCTCATTCATTCACTTATCTAAACAGACAGAGAAAAAAAAAAATCCTAGCCTTCAAACTAATCAAAATATTTTCCCTGTGAACTGAGAAGGAAGAAAAGGAAGAGGTTTGTTGCTACTTCTATTTTTGAATACTGAGCCTTGCTCAGATCTGCCGTGATGAGGGGCCATGTCAAATTGACTAGATCAGATAACAGCAGGCTGCAAAAACGTTTCCTTACCCTGCGGAGACCTTCATGAATCTATTCATACCTTGCTGGCTTCAACCACCTTTGGAAGCCCCGCTGCTTTGAACGGCGACTGCAGCAGCCCAGAGCAGGCTGGCACATTCAGGGGGATCCAGGACACAGAAATCGTGCTGGTCTGCAAAGCCCCACGCTGCTGTCCTGTCCCGTGCCATCGTGCAGCAGCCCCCAGGCAGGAGGAGACAGGGATGGATAAGGTTTGGCATCGCATGGATGTGCAGCATGCATGCTTGCTGTGAATTCAGCTTTCCTAGTGCTGGACGTGGAGGGGAAGCCTCAGATTTATTTAGGTGTGGGGATATATCTCAATTTCCCCCCTTTTTTCTTTTAGGTAGAGGAAAGCCTCTACCTTTGGAGCATTTTCTGCCCCAAGAAAGGGACTGTAATTGAAGCCATTTGGGGGGAATAGAACAGCAAGTGCTCCGTTGGCAGTAGAGGGAAATACAGGGAAGTGTCCCCCAGGACACTTGCAAGGCACAGCCTGGGTGGTGAGCGTGATCTTCAGCCCCCACAGCTTTCAAGCACAGCGCTGCAGGCAGGGGCAGGGGCTGCTGCGATGACTGGGGACCCTCCCTGCGGCAGAGGGTGAGCAAGACGCAGCCTGAGTCACAACGCCTTCCTCCTTCAAGGCTGAATCACCTCCACGAGGCTGGGAAAACAAAAAAAAAGACATGCATCACAGCTCCTCGCCTCGGCTTTCTGCTTGCATAGGTCCCTGCCCTCCCAGAGCAGCTCCTATCGCATCCCAGCAACCAGACCAGTAACATTTCTGCTTAACAGTTCAATACAGAAAGTTCTCTTCGTCACCACCTCTCCCTGCTCTGCCCTCAAAATAAAATACTAAATTAAAAAAAAAAAAAAAGTAAGCAGCAGCAACTAGGAGGCTGGTGGCTATGTTTAGCTGGAACAGGATTTGAGGTTTTGAGGGAAAACCCCTGGCTGCAACGCACCTGGCTGATGCAATCAGAGCAAGAAATGGGCTTCTACCTATCAGAAGAGGGATCCTGACACCAGTGGGTGTGCGGCTGCTCCGTTACTGAGAAGGAGAGGGTCGCAGGGCCTGCAGACTGAGGTGCACAAAAGGCGAATATACCACAAAGGAAGGGCACCTGCGTTGCAGAGGGTGCCTTGGAGGATTCCATACTGCTGAGCTGCACTCAGCTCACAGCCATATAACAGCCTTTGTGGCCATCTCCCTGCATGCAACAGCCTCCAAAATAATACCTGGATAGGTCCTAGCCCACTTAAGCTATGATTTTCCCCATAATGACAACAAAGATGACAGCCACCACTTAGCCAAATGCTGCTGGCTCCTGCTGTGCTCCCTGGCCCAGCCCAGGCTCTTCACCAGCGCCAGTCCCACCTGGGCTGGACACAGACCCAAGGTTTCCTCAGCCATCTGGCTGGGTGGCTTCTGTGAGGCTTTGTGCCACTGCTCTTCTCTGTCTGGGAGCTGGTTCCTCTTCCAAGCCACTGCAGTCTCCTCCAGTGCCCTCAGCTTTACTGGTGCCCGTGACACCTGGGACACCCTGACCACCGGCATGGAAGCCTCCGAGGCCGCCTGTGGGATGTGAGCAGCTGGCCGGTTTCCAGGCCTGTGGTTGCCATCTTTTGTTACTGGAAATGCCCTAATTAGTTTCTAATGCACCGCATTAACCTGACACCATCCACTTTATCCCACGTCTGTTGGCTTTTTCAGGACTTTTTATTTTAATCGCCCGTGTGGATTGCAAACACTTTTCCCAACACAGTGCTCCTCGCTCTGCTCACAGATGAAGGTGGTGTGTGAAAACACAGCGGTGGCTTTGGCTGGAGAGCGGGACAGCCTAATTCTCCCCTAATTCTTTCTCCCCTTGCCAGCCACAGACTTCTCACTCTTTCTTATCTCACTCTTGATGCTTAAAAATGAAGCAAGCACAAATCAGTCTCCCTTACCAAAGGACGAGAGAGATCATCGGTACATAGTGTTTGGCTGTTATCAGCCAGGCAGAGCCCTGCAGCCTGGGTGTGAGCTTTAGCAGCAGTTTGCAAATCTGCCCCCTGGATCCAGGTTGGCCTTTCAAACATCTTTCAAAGGCCGTGGGTCTGAGACGTGTGTCTGGTCCTTATCTAGGTAGTTCTTCCCCCTGACTTGCTATGAGGGAGGGTGGGGGAAGAGATGGACTGGCCAGATGAGGCTGGCACTTTGATTTACTCTAAGTCCTTGAAAGCCTCTTGTTACCAAATGCAAAAGAGGAGTAAAAACAAAACACAACCAATAATAAAAAGCAACTAATGCATCCCATTTTTATGGCCAAAAATAAAGGCACTGGGAGGCAGGCTATTTAATGGCTATCATTCCTCCTGTGTTATTCGAAGATCCCCTTGTAAACGGGAATCCTGGGTCTGTTTTGCCATCTGTTCCCTCCACTCCTGCCTAGGAATCCTGAAAGGGTATTTATTGTATATGCAGGTTCAGTGAGGCCCACTTAATATAAACAAATACTGCATGAAATATGGTGGGGCCTGCTCTTTCTACAGTGCCTGTATTTATGAGGAAACAGTAGAAAAACAAATATGTAATCTGGAAATAAACCTGTTAAATGAATAAAAAGTCCTACAGAGCAAAACATAATGATTAGCAGAGCCATTCAGTGAAAGACCCTGTTAAGGGAACACATCTGCTGTCATCCACTTTGCATCAGTGCCTTTCCCCCATGATAGAAACCCATCTGAAAGCAGCCATCGGGAAACCACGGGGGAGGGGATGAGGAGAAGGAGGCAGTGATTCAGCCCAAGAGCTACAGGGCCACTTCTGCTGGCTCTTGAAATGCCCCTCGAGTCCTGTTCCCTGCTGTCCACGAAATAAACCCTATGTTATTTACAGTGTGCACTAGGTACAGATGACAGCCACTCAGCTTAAGAAGAAGAAGACCAAGGATAACAGCAACAAAAAGATCAGCAAAGCAATTGAAGGCCAGCATGGTGTGCTGAACAAAGATTCGAGTAAAGAACTTGAAGTGCAACATGTTTGTGCACACACGCATAGAAAATCATATTTTGCTTCTGACCTTGCGCAGAGCCTGCGCAGGGCTTGTACAGAAGAGCAGAGCGAGATCGACCTGCTGTGGAAATGCAAATCAGTCATGACCTGTGATGGCTAACTTGACTTCTGTGCAACATAGCTATTCAAATGCAGGAAGTGCCATTCTAGCTACCTGTTCCTATTACCTCTGTATTTACAAACCCACAGTAAAATCACGACCTGCTCCACACCCACCCCACCCACACGGAGCCAGCCACAGGCTAGGTGAGGAACCACGCTGCTGGTCACCCTCTCTGCCTGTCATTTACATTTGCTCCAAGATATGCTGGGTATTTCCTACCACAGCTTCTGCTTTCCACCGTGGGTTGCCCGATCTTCCCCATGGAGCCCATCATTAATGAGTCAGTCTCCTCTGATAACGCAAACGCAATGCGTAGAAGTGGCCACAGCTGATGCAAGCCCGGAAAGTGATGCACCAAGCCCTGACGCAACCCCCCCGGGAGCCACAGTTACTCCCTCAGAGCACGTGGGACAAGGATACCCTGCTCGCTTTCAGCATGACTCTCGCTTTTGCCTTCTATTGCCAGCACAAAATCTGACGAAAACCCACGGCTTCCTGAGCCAGATAAAACTCTGCTTTTAACCTCCAGCTAACAGCTGCAGGTGAGCTCTCCTGGGTGAAAACGCTGCACAGACAACGTGCTTTTCCTTTGTCACACGTGCTACTTCATGGTCACGCTGAAGTGCATTGCCTGCCTGTGTTTTCAGCATCAGGATCATTTGCTCTTCTTGCTGATCAATCAAAGTAAAGCAATAAAACCTTCACTTTTTGGCAAGGAAGACAACGCCGCGACATCTACCAAGTAGCAGGTCCGCGACTCCCCTTCCCCACCCAAAGCACAGAGTAATGAATGCATCACGTGGCAGAATTTGAGCACTAATTGGCAAAACAGGCACAATAATTTGCTTGAACGTGCACTGTGGGGATGGTGGACTGTTTGCAGTTAGCCAGCACAGATGTGCTGCTCTCCGTGTGTGTGAGATATATGTAAAAGTTCAATGGGTTTATGTCGCTGCAGTTACTACTGCTGCTCACTGACACACTCTAGTATTTTTATTGCTTTTTCATAGCTGACATGATTCTGATGGTATGTAATTAAATATTTTACAAAGATCAGGCCTGATCTGTCAACCTTTATGCATATGAGAAATCGCATGGTGTTCAATGCCTCTACTCATGAACACGAAGCAGGCTGGGCTGGGTTCCCACAGCTACAAAAGTATTTTTTCCCCCTCTGTATTACCCATTTGGGACTCCAATGGAATTAATTGTGAAAAAAAAAAAAAAAAAAAAATCCTTAAATATCCTTCACTTTTATTCTGTGTATTGAAACCTTCAGCTAGGATTTAAAGAAACTATAAGAACAGTGTTGTGGCAGTTATGTTTGGCTGGGAGTGGAAAGAAGTAAGAGTTTGTGTTTTGTCACAGGCTGAAAGACATTACTGCCTTTTTGCCAGTCTGTATCTCAGTGTGGTTTCCTGAGACTGATTAAGGGCTTGAAGGGGGGATTTTTTTCAAGAATTCATGACTCACTTTTTAAAATAGTGTATTTGAGACACAATGGGGATTGCCTGAATATTTTTGTTTGTTTTGTTTTTTAATGATACCTGCAGGATATGTCACAGTCATGTGCTTTCTTCAAACTGATACACATGCAAAACTCTCATGTGAGGGTGTCTCACAGGCGTTGTGCTCTGGGTCTTTCCCTCCGACCCAGCGCCTTCGTGTGCTCACAGGGATGCTCAGCCGCAGCACACTGCTCTACAGCAGGAGCTGAAGCTCTGCTTTAGCAGAGCCTTTCAAAGTGTGGCTTGGGGCTGAGCCACAAAGCTTTTCATGTTTTGATCCAGATCTGGGCCTACTGGGCAGGTGGACATTTGGACCTGAATTTTAGATTTGGATTCGTCTGATGGAATCACGTTTAAACCTTTGCAGCCATTCTTCTTCTAGGACCAAAGCACAGGCACACAAGCCTGGGCCACAGCATATCCTCAAAACCCTCAATAAAATCTTCTCTCATTTCCCAGCCTCTGTTTCCCCAGTGCCTCCACAGCTGGGTACAGCTATTTTTCTGATTTTCCCCCAGCAGGGAACACAGCAAGGGCCTGAACACAGCCAACCAGGCTTTCCTGTCATTTTACGCACACACCCTTAATATTTTACTGCCTCTTGGACCCCTGAGAAAGCATCTCTCCCATCTTTGGGCAGAAAGGGAATAAAATATGAATTTCTGGAAATGAAGAGGCCTTTTAAATGAAAGTCTACTAAGTTATTAGCCTACTATGGAAACCAAGATATAACAAAGTTGCACCTAATCTTCAACTGGGAATCATTAAACCTCATCGCAGCACTGCCAAAGCAGGCGGAGGACAGACTTATGCCTTTCAGGGAGCTCTGCTGGACCATTAGCTTTGCATGGCACTAAAATGAAACCCATCACACTTCCCACACCTCTGGACGGAGCGTTTCCACTTCC
This sequence comes from Aythya marila, assembly GCF_965140915.1. Lineage (NCBI taxonomy): Eukaryota > Metazoa > Chordata > Aves > Anseriformes > Anatidae > Aythya > Aythya marila. The sequence goes on from NC_139043.1 coordinate 52,498,539, forward strand.
CTGTGTGCCATGCTGCTGCCAATTTGCCATCACAGGGCCGAAAGCAAGAGTGCTGAAGTGCCAGGAGAAAGCTGATCCCGCATGACGCATCGGGGAAAGACAACTAGCACCAAGGCCGCTGGAAAACAGGCACTCTCCCGGGTTCCCAGCCCACGTGAAAATTTATGAGGTTTGAATGAAATTCAGCTCAAGAATCCAGGCCAACAGCTCCTTATCCAAAATGAACTCAATCGCTGGACTTTTGTCTTTTTAAGCGTCACCTGACCGTGCTTCGCACTGCCTAGGTTGAGCTCTGCTTCTCAACTACCTCAGAAAAAATTAACCCTTCTGTTGGCACCATAATGTGTGGTGAATTTAAATTTTAAAAAATAAAACAATATAAAATAGTATATATAAAAAAAAAAAAAAAACGCTAGATCATGACACTACAATGACCCCGACATATGGATGTGTTACAGCCCTTCAACAAATCAAGGGAGGCACTTAGAGACACGGAAACAGGCAGCTAAGTGAGACACAGGTTTTACTTGTCCATGCACACCTATGAACATGAACATATGGATTTCTTTACATCTTGACCCCAGAGAACTGGCATAAAACTTGAAAACTGCCACCTGGTTTCTGCAGTAATTTTTCCATTTAGGGTTTAAACAGCATCTAAACCCATGTGTGTGTGTTTTTCTCTTGCAAATATGCAGCACAGACAACTGCAAAGCAAGGAGATGGGCGTGAGAAAGAGGATTTCTGTTGACCCAAGGGAACCAGGAGAGGGATGAGCCCAGGCCTGCCAAACAGCTGGTTGAACTGCGGAGCCTGGTCTCAGGCTGTTGTGAGGCTTGTCTACTGAAGGCACGAAAAGCACCTTCTCCTCTGCCTGCCTGTTTGTTTGTTTGTTTTTCATTGCTCCCCCAATGCAAATGTACTGGAGGGTGCTCCACGAAGCACGATTGAAGCATGTCCCCTCACCTGAGAGGAAAAGCAGCATGCCTTTAAATGCTATTTCCCTAGGAAGGTGCAGGAGTCTGACCAGACAAGTGCTCAAATGCTTTTAAAGTGTTACCCCTCCTTTCCTCAGCTGTTGCTGGCTGCTTCCACCCCCCTGGGCCTTGAAAGCAGAGCCCGTGCAGGCTGCTGACCCATGGCAAGGCAAGCTGTGGTGAGTTTGCTGAGGAGAAGGCCCCGTGCTGCTGCTTCTTGGCCAGGGGCCCAAGGAGGGAGTGCAACATGTATAAACCTTTCTATTAGTCATACACCCCATCAGTTAAGTCCATCTGGAACCACAAAATCATAGAATCCTTTAGGTTGGAAAAGACCATTAAGATCATCAAGTCCAACCATCACGTAACACTACCGAGTTCGCCACTAAGCCATGTCCCTAAGCGCCATGTCCACACATCTCTTAAACACCTCCAGGGATGGCGACTCCACCACTTCCCTGGGCAGCCTGTTCCAATGCCTAAACACTCTCCCTGTGAAGAAATGTTTCTTGATATCCTGTCCAGACCTCCCCAGGTGCAACGTGAGCCCATTTCCTTGCATCCTAAACCTAGCTGTTTAATATTTGTTCACATCTAATCTAGTTATTTCATCCATCTGCAGCTGAGGGTGAAGGCCATGCAGTGCACGCTGGCTGCCTGTAGGGTACACAAAGCCAGTGGAAGATCTCAGTCGTCATCGATGCTGAACTTGCAGCAGATCCTGGTTTTCCCAACGACAGGCAGCCATGATCTGACACAGCCACGCAAAGCCTGCCAGGAGGATGGAGAGGAAGCTGAAAACTTCCCCTGGCCACATTACAACCTTCATCATGCATGGCAGGGGCAAGCAAGGGCAGAGGCCTGTCCCCTGCCACTTGCCAGGCTGCTGGCTCCCTGCTCCACACCAAGCAAAGGGCACGGGGGCCTCATGTGCGAGTCCAGAGAGGATCAGAAAATGAAAACAAAGTCCCTCCACCCCCCGAACATTTCTTTGTCTCCATTCATAACCACAATTTCATTTGCATTGATGTTTCCTGACTGATTCTCTCCTCAGAATAATTGATGGGGAAAAGATCAAGAAATGTAATTAAAAGAGAAACAAACAGAAAACAAAGGGAAAAGGGTAAATGGGCATGCGACTTCGGGTCAGGGAAGGAAGAGGAGCAGGTGGTGGAACTGATGAGGGAGATTTAATGAACTGCGATTGACTTCGAATAACAAAGGAGGAGGAACCTAATCCTACCCTTGGATCTGCACACATATGGACTTACCATAACAAATGGTAATCAATCCATCAGCCTTAAATTAAAGATAAGGTGGGCAGGCAGGAAGGGACCCAGTCTAGCCTCTCCTCCCCCCTCCTGCCATCACACCAGGTCTGTTTGCGTGTGTTCATTGACATATGTCGATAGGGCTAGTGTCCGACACGTCTCCCTCCTCCGCTTAGGCTGTTGCCTTCCTATCGCTAATGCCACCACAGGTAGGTCTTTGGATGCTACCTCAGGAATTTAGGTTCCTGGCTACACTGCACCTACGGCCTGCTTCACCCAACAGCCATCAGGGCTCGGCAGCTCCAGAAATACGCCCGCAGGACTCTGAACGTAAACACTCGCCGAGTTTTAATCAAATGCACATCACAGATAGTCCTGCGTGACAGAAACCAGAGCAGCCAATCCGCAGACCTGCCAAGAATAGCTTCATCTGCGATGCAAGCATTTTTTCCTCTTTTGTATCATTTTGGCCCCGGCTTTCTTATTCTGGGACAAGCTGCAGAAATATTCTGGGTTTTATGAGATAGCTGCCTGTTCACTAGGCTTTCTAAATATGCACCCAGGCTTTATGGTTCCTCATTAAGTTTTCTAGGATGGAGTTTCTATTTTAAGGCCCAGATCTGCCAAAGCAAGTTGCACAGTTGGACGCCCCTTCCCATGCATATGGTGAAGCATAGCTGTGGGTTTCTTTGCAGGACTCAGGGCCCTAGCGTTTGGGCCTGGCAGGCAGCTCATCCCACAGAAAGTGCTTCTAAACAGAGGGAGAACTTATAGATGCTAGCATCTCCAGGGCTGGCAACTGACACTTATTTCTCCTTGACCAGAAAATGCTAAGCTGGAAGAGGACCAGTGCCACCAGCAACCTGTCTTTTAGGAAAAATAAGGCCAACTGAGCTGGCAGCAGTGAGGCAGTGGGTTGTGATGAGAAAGCTGAAGAACATGGGAGAGGCTGGGTCCAGCCAGGCACACAGCCTGTGGCCCAGTCCCCAGGCAGAGCTGCACTGGTGGAAGGGCCCAGGCTGTCAGGTCTGGAAGCACTTCTACCGTGGCTATTATATGAACAAAGCATTTGCCAATTAAAATAATTCAGACAAATCTCCTATGTCCTGAGGAATGGGCAGAGCAGGCACAGATGGAAAGGAACGCAATGCCAGGCCCTGCCACATCAAATCCAGTGAGGGGAAAGGGTGGGGGGGGGAAATGTGAAATAGCTACTGAAGTTAAACTATTCTGTCTATTTTTAGCTCTGCAAGACTAGCGGGCTCCTCATGCTGCGCTATTTCTACCTGACAATCAGGAAATGGGCTCCCTGGCACGGGAGGACCAACACCAGAGGAAGAGATGGCTTGGGCTGTGAGCCTGCATTTCTGCAAGTGGTAAGTTTTGCTGACTCCTGTGGCACCAGAAAGCCTACCTGCCCACGCTGTTGTGGCTCTCAGATGCTCTGTAATCCCCATCCTGGCTGATCTGTTGGGTGAGAGCTGTGGGAATTTGGGATACCTGTAGGCATATATCAAGTACAGTCAAATGCTTGGCAAGTGTTAAAGCACAGAACCAAGGCATCAGCGATTTTGCGTGTCACTGCTGAGCTGACAGACAAGAATTCAGAAACAGACAAAACAGAGGAAAGGCTTACAGCCAGTACACTGTAATTCCTAAGCCACCAGCATCTGTGATACCTGGCCTCTGACTCAGCTTCTCCAGACTTCCACATCTTAAATGATCTCGCACCCGGAGCATGACTTTGCACCACAGGGGTGGTTTTGGTGCTTTTCAGGTGTGAGGTGGGCTGACAGGGAGCCAAGTTGGCACATCCCATCACCTCTCAGCTGAGCATACTGAGGACTGCTGGCCCCAGCTCCACACTGCAGCCCGACCTCCTCACGCCTCTACCAACCAGGGCAATTCCCTGGCCTGCTGATAGGTCACCACATTGCTCCCTGAGAGGTATCACCATGAGGTTTTGGGGAGAAAAACCTTTTCCACCAGTGAGAGCATGGTGTGGTGTCATTCACCCATTCCCACAGGAGCAAGAGCCAATGTTTCAGGGGCAGTGGGCAGAAGTGTTTCACCACACGTATGCTGATGAGCCACCACCTCACAGCCCTCACGTCTCACCGTGAGCAGGTTCAGTTTCAGCCAAGCTGCTTGCTAGGCAGGTTCTTCTCATCCTTATTTCTCAAGGAGTCTCAAAGCAAAGCACATCAATGGCAAAGGAGTAGGGAGAGAGTCGATGTGGAGGTCATCAGTGCACAATCCCTCTTCATCATACATTTCTGGGACCTCCTTCATCTCCTTTTCACCTACAAAAATCTGGCTGCAAGCCACAGAATAATATAGCAACGGGGGAAAGGGAGGAAGAAGGCTTAACTTTTATTTATTTTAGTGCGATCATTAGGATTATGTCAGGGGGAAAAAGCATTAATACATAATCTTTTCCCTGTGCTATACAACACTGGCTGCTTTTAATTTAGAATTAAATTGAAACACTCACTCAGAGCAGCTTTGAACAGCAGCCAAGGCCTTCCCTTGCATTGTGTTAGCAGCTGGGTAGCCTTCCCACTCTTTTTTTTTTTTTTTTTTTTTTTTTTTTGAGTCCACAGTGCCTTTTTTCAGACCTGTGCTGAGGGTCAGTCACTGACTATCCTTGTCACACATCCCCAAATACTGGGGGTCTCCTTGGCTTCGAGCTGACACACCGAGGCACCCACAGCACAGGTGAAGGGGAAGATGTCCCATGGAGATACGTGAGCGTGGCCCCCAGCAGACCAGCCCTCAGTAAACAGCACTCCCGAGCCACAAGTATTTCACAAATTAAAGAGAGGAGGGATGTATTAAAAAGCACATCAAAATGCACATTTTTTTTAAATGCTAAAGAGCAGTGATTTATTTCTCTCGACAGCGCGAGTTACTTCATATGCTTTGCTGCACATGATTAGGCAAGTTCACACATGGAAAACACAGTTTGGAGGTATAAACAGGACAAGCAAGGCTGGGCTGGGTAAAGCCAAATTTAGTTAAGTGAACTGGTCATCCTGTTTTGTTCACACGAGGAGCCTGCTCCAGACAGTTCTCACCAAGCTGATGAGAAAGGTGCCATGGTCGCCCTGTTCATTTCAACCCATATAAATACTAGGTTTTGTCAGGCTAAAGAATCCACAGTGGATTCAAGCCTTTTTCTTAATTATTGGTATTCAACGAAAGAAAGGGTAAGTTTAAAGGGGAAAAAAAAAAAAAAAGATTGCCACCCTTTCAGTGCTGCTATGAAGGGAGCGCTGCTTATCACAACAGGTGCAAAGGCCACTCACAAAAACAGAAGCAGTTCAGCGCTGAAAGGCTAAGAAATTACTTATTCTCTTTGTCAGCTGCTCACACAAGCAGGGTAAAGGCTACTTGGAAGGAAAGACAGAGGGTTAAAATAAAAAGAAGGGTTAAAGTTTGTCACAGAAAGAAGCAAGAAAGAAAGAAAAGAAGAGGACGCGCACACAGGCCCGCAGGTTCACAGGAGACTTTGGGAGATACATCGACCTTAAAAAGGAGTTAAAAAGAAGCCAGAAACAAAACCACATCCCTGCACGGAGCGGGAATGAGCAGCACCACCAGACTGGGGACATTTTAACAGGCGGCCACTTCTCCTGAATGGCGCGGGGAACAATACCACCTGCCTGAAAGCGCAGCATTCCTGCCGCTGCGCCCCTGCGGAAAGAAAGGGGCTGCTGGGGTCTTCCCCACGGCGCCGGCTAATTGCACCTTCTTGGGCACGGCTCACAGACCGTGCTTGTTCCCTGTCGGAGGAGTGATTTGTGTACCACACCTACGGAGTCAACATACTCGGGGGAAAAGTGAAGAAAAAAGGAAAAAAAAAAAAAAAAAACATGATGAGAAGCCTGGGGGTTGCAGGGTTCTGTTTCTCTTTGGGTTCTTAGCTGGTGTTTTCCTCCGCCCGCCTTCTTTCAAGATAAGGCATCAGAAGTAACTGAAACTGGAATTTCATTTTATAACACCCCTCCATTAATCCTTACATCTCTCTCAACTGCTGCATAAATTTCACCCTCTCTCCACAGAGCTCGAGGTTGCTTTACATCTGGTGCATCTTATTTTCTAAGGATGATGGCTCTGTTTATTTTAACCAGGCCTGGAATGATGTGCAAACCAGCCATGCCTCTTAGATGCTGATTGTTCCCAGAACCAGATGGTCAAGCCTTCCTCTTTCAAGACAGCTGACTCAAAAGCCATAAAAGAAAACACCAAAAATGAAAACAATCATCAACAACAACATCAAAACACACCCTGTGGTGGGAAAAAAAAATATTTCAATGTTGGCACTGTGAGAGAGAAAAAACTCAGAGAAAAGAGAGTGTTTGGTTTTTCCAGACACTGGAGGTCCACCATGCAAGGGGGGGGATGTGCTCATCAGAAAGTTTCCACCAGTGGCAAAGTAGCAGGAGGAATTCCCAGGCTTAAAGATGACAGATGTTCATACCTCTGGTATCCAGAAGCAGTAAAAGCCACCTGTGGTTGTTCTGACAGCCCTGCTAAATGAACGCCATGTTAGAGCACCAGTGAAATAGAACAATGCAAGTTGCTGTTGTCTGCATCTGCAGGTTCTCTGATACTCACACAGGCTTCACAATTTATAGCCAAACCCAAAGTGCTTAAACTCCATTTTAGCTCCAACCTTGTGGTTCCCTTCCTTCCCAGGCTTTCTATTCCCTACTGGTCCTAGCTTAATTGCACCACTTTGCTCTAAGTCACTGAAAGCCACTGATGGGGCATGGTTAGGCATGGTGTAAAGCTGCTGCAGCCCAACTAAGCCTCTTAAATCCTATCCTGAAGGTTAAATTGGTCCAGCATAAGAGTGCAGGAGAATTCATATGTGTAGAAACAATTCTTATGGTTTAAAAAGGACCAGCTCCTCCCTACCTTGATCAAAATCAAAAAACATTTCACACCACTGTAATCAAATTGAAAAAAAAAATACAGTCAGGTTATGGACAGAAACACACAAGTTACCACAAAACAACTCATGAAATCTCCCCACAAAGGTGTAAACTTACAGCACGCCATCTATTCTGCAGTTGTGCCTGCTATGCAGGCTTTCACCCTGGCAGACATTAGGTAGCTTTTCTTTCAACTGTCTTTCACCTCTCTAGGGGAAAACAGACACACAAGCTGCCTAAAGAATCTTAAAAAAAAAAAAAAAACAATCACGTCATCTTTAACCATCACAAGAAACAGACAGCCATGAAAAAGTAAGCTATGCCTGGATGCTTTTCATCAACTACTTCATCTTAACATTCCTTAATATTCTGTAGGAATATCCAATCCTGACATGAAAAGACTTTGTGAAGATTTTGAGAAAGGTAGAAAGTCCATTTCAAGCTTTCCAAGAGGAGGAGAAGCTTTAAACATTTGGAGAGTTTCTCATTCAGTGCTCTTTGGTTCTTAAAACTGCCAAGACCCTGTTAAACGAAAAGTGCTCTGTAGATGGACCACTCGCACTTAAGCCAAACATAAGACTAGATTCAACTGAAAACGTCCCCTACAAAGATGTTTGCACTTGCTGAGCTAAAATCATCTTTTAACTAAGTTAAACTGCAAAGATATACAGTTGAACTCTCGATGCAAGCATGTTGTGGGAGCCCTATGGCACTATTCACAACAAAGAAATTAGGATGAGGCTGTTAAGACCCACTCCCATTCGTGGCTGGGGCACCATAGATAGAAAACCTCCATTCAGCACCTCCTCCTGCACGTAAGCATTCACAGATATTAATAGCAGAAATAATTAATTGTATACCCCCATGAAGCATTTCAAAGCGTATTGTCATTTAAAAACAAGCCCCCTGTGACACGCAAGGTAATAATGACGAGACAAAACCTTGAGCAGATGATGCTGTTGAAGATTGTATTGTCGTTGTACAAGCAACTGAAGATACAACTGAAGATACCTGCTTGGGGCCGGGACGTTCTCCACCGTATGTTTGCAAAGTCCCCTGGACAATGGGACCCTAAGCTGCTTGCCACCTCTAGACACTGGTACAATGTGGATATTTAACAACAAGAGCTGCAGGCCCAGTGCACACAGTACTAACTCGTCAACGAACTGTATGCTGAAGAATATTTTCTGTGCTAATTGGCAAGGATGGCTGTTAATCCACCATAGAATAGCTCCCTTACAAACCTCAGCAAAATCCACTTAGCTTTGAGTCAGGCATACTTCAGAAAGTATTTGTGCTCTTTCCCTTTGGATTGAGAGAGACAGAGAGTGAGCAGGGGTGAGACAAATACTGGAAGTGCAATGGGGCTTTAGTAAAACTTCAGAAATCTATTAAGAATGGGAAAGAAGCCACAGGCTCTGTGCTAAGGAGAAAAACTGTTTGTCACAGAGCAGCAGTTTTGAGCTGCTCGGCTCTGAAAACAAGGTTCTGCTAATTAAAACCTTGATACAGCACGTCATTTAAGTTTATTTAAATATGTACTTAAAGATAAACGCAAAGCATTCTGCTCAAACATTTTGAGGAATATGATCCTTGAGCAAGATTAACAAGTCTTTAATAACACTTGTGTTATGAAATGTCATTATAATCAAGCAGTAAATCAATAGTACAGTAGCATATGCTCAGATCACAAGGGCTGTATTCTGAGGAATAAAAGAAAGGCCAGCATCCCCGTCTTTTATGGCAGTGATACACGTTATGTGTATCTACACCTTCCACGTGATGCCACTTCTGGTACCTGCAGTCATCCGTGAGGCCATCTGTTTGCATTGCAAGGGGTGGATGGAAAGGGACAGCGATGTTTCCCTGTGACTCACACAACCCTCAGAGCAGGCTAAAGGCAGGGCTCACCAGCACTGAATGGCTCCTACCCCAGCACGCTCTCTTGTTCTGTTTTACGGCTCCCCCCCCAACTCTTTGTGCTCCCAAGGGTCTGGCCTTGTGGCCAGGCTACACAGTACTCAGAGCAGGCAGAGTCACTGCGAGAAGCAGAGATGGCTTTCTGCTGGTTTAGAGCCACAAGGGAACAGCTGTGGCTGGTGAAGGGGTGAAGGCACTACTATGGTCAGAGTGCAGAAATACGGCAGCAGAGCAGAGCTTCAGTGGCCTCCACTGAAGCTGTCAAGGATACGCCCCGGTGAGTGAGATAATGCATGTGTTCCCCTGCCTGGCCCAGGCTGAATTAGCACATCTGGGGCCCACATTTACCCCTGCTTTGGCGCACCTTTGCCATTAACACTAAAAACATATCCTGGAGGACACAAGGGCTTGAGATGAAGGAGGTGAGAGGGGAAATAAGACACCTTGCCTCCCCCTTCACCTTGCTCCTCCCGCCTCCCACATGGCTCCGGAACACTTTGTGACTTGAATGCTGTCAATCTCCTCACGGGAGGAATATATTTATAGAAACCCCATCCCTGCGTCTGAACACTTTTATGATACCAGATGTCGGAGGACACAAAGTCGATGAAATAAAGCATAGGGGTCAAAATTATCTGCTGCCAGCAGTGAGATTTACAGTTTCTCCGACGACCGTGGAGCAATGCCAGTTTACTCTGGCAGAGAACCGGGGCTGGCAAGTGGGTACCGATGTAAATAGTTAGGCTGTGCACACTGCTCACACAAGACGACGCTTGTCCTTTGCAGGAGAGATGTTACTAGGAAGGGTTAATGCCTCCTCTTTGAAATATGGCGTGGCAGCTGCAGATGACATCAGATTTTCTGCCATACTGGTTTCTATCAACATACACAACACATCCAGGGAAGTCCAAGCACTGCCTGAGACTGCAATGAGACCGACAGTCAGAAGTATCACAATAGATTATATCATTTCAGGAGTTCATGTGGTTGTGTTTAAAAACAGGGCTATCTTCAGTCTCTTAGGAGAGCAACACGGGGATGGATCTAAGCACTAAGAGTTCAGGCACCTCTTTGGTGATCAAACCACAAAAAACGTGGATCTCAGGTACACATGTGAAACTCACCTGCAACTGAAGCCAGCAGCCCAGGAAGATGCCAGGGTGCATAGCCGAAGGATCCGTATTGTTGTATTTTGGCAGTACACAGCAAAGCTGAGGAGAAGTAGGTTAATTAAAATTCATATGTCATTTCCATTTCCTCTGCATGTCTACAAGACTGTTTATTCTCACCATCTGAAAGAGATTCTCACCATCTGAAAGAGATATTAATTGCTGCTCTTGGTTGGTGAGAATAAACACTACAAGAGATCAAGTTCCCTAGTGAAGCCTTCTCAGTTTTGCTTTTAAAACGCAATGGAACAGCTTGAAAGGGCTGCTCTTATCTGCACAGCAATTGGCTTAAGATGCAAGCCTAGGGTGAGGTCCATTAGCATTTGTCCAGTGGCATTTTGCTGACGAGCACCAGAGCAGCGGTTGTTGCCTGTTTCCATCGGCCACAGTCCAACACAGTAAGAGTATTTTGGCCATCGATTAGGCTTAGGTGATTTGCTTCAAATAATCCCCTTTCTTCATTACGGTGGCTCCTGAAGTGATCAGGAATCTGTAGGCACCTGAAGTAGGATCTTTCACACAAGCTGGAGAGACACGTTATGGAAATGAAGCATGTGTTTGCTCGGTATTTCAGCACTGACACCACATCGATGCTGAGATGAGGTCTAACAAATTTTGTGCTCCTGCACTGCCCATGGTGCATCCTGGAGACTGCTTATCTTCTGTGAATATAAGACCCTGTATTCAAACAGAGCATGCAATTTGGTGGTGATTTCTTCTGCTGTAGCTGAGAGCATGGTAATGTGTGTAGATAGCACAGTCGGTGAAAGACAAGAGCTGCACAGTACTCATGACTGGTTTGACTGAAGCATCGCTTTCCTTGTGGTCATAGGTGTGTCTTTAGGTGTGCCAGCTCGCCTGCCAACGCAGATGTCTTCAACTCCAGAAACACAAGACCAGCAAAAAACTGGACAGGATCTGAAACGAGGTGTGTTCTGCCTGCTGTTGGGCCCCAGCCCAACTTACAGCAACATTGCTCCATGTGCGTTTCATCAAGGCCCAGGTGGAAATGGTAGGGTTGGAGTGTGCAACAATACACCCACGGATCTTGCTGATACTATGCAGAGGGCTGGTCCACAGCACCGTGAGCCACCCCAAGAAAAAATGTGATTGAACTGAACCCTCCTGCCCACTGCAGGAAAAATTAATGCCTGTGGTGAAGTGAGAGGCGGTAGAGTGAAATACACTTCTAGGTAGCTTTGACCAACCAAGGGAAGTAATCTGTGTGGGCTACTGCTACTCCAGCAGACAACAGGGGAGAGGCTACATACAACATGCAAAACCAGTAGGCATCCACAGCATATGCTGCTGCCATTTCCCAGTCAAAAACAGCTGGGGAGAAATTTTAGAAGGATGCAATATTCATAGCTTGCTTCATTTCACAAGAATCTGGAAATGAGCATCAATATTACTAAATACCTACCAGCAGGCAAAGAGAGAGGTTGGCCACCCCTTAAGCAACAGAATAAAGGTCAGCAAGGCACGAGAAACAGGGCCACTCTGCTTCTGTAGTTGGGCAAGGAAGCTCCAGCCAGCAGACAGCTTTGGATGGTCTCTGAGCACCTGCAAAAGCCACGTAATAATTAGGATTTTGCCAGGGCTATAGACCAGGGTCACGGTATTTTCAAAAATCAAACATATACTACAAAAATGTTGAAAGAAGTGCACTAAAAGCAACAACAGCAACAACAAAACATCTGCTTTGAAATTCTGGCTGACACCTATAAATATAAAAATTCAAAAGTTGGTTGTACAGTATTTGTTAGCCTCTTGAGTTATATACATGGTGTAGATTAGCTGGATTTCAACCAAGCAGAAAGAAGAGGAATTACTGTGGTGTACTTCAAGATAAAATTCTAGATAAGGGACAATCATTATAAGCAATGAATTTCTAAGAAGAGACAGTCTGAGAATACTTCTCAGTTAACAATGTCTTTTTTTATCTCAGCGAGTTATTTACCTGAACACTTTAGTTCTCAAGAGATTTGGAGTGATGCAAAAATCCACCTCTCTTGCAGCATCTGTTTACAAAAGCTGTACCTGCTGCAGAGCCATCACCACAAAGAGAATTTGGCTTCAATGCTAATTTGCTCACCAAGTGTCACTTGAGACAACATCTAGACATGAAGTAATGGATAGCAATCTTCATAAACATATCCAGGCCAAATTCTTCAGTAACATGAAGGCTGTGAAAGCAGATGAGAAAACATGTAAAAGCTAAAGTATTGTCATCCTTCAGGCATTTCTGGGCAAGTCGAGACATACACAGATGGAGCAGACAGTGGGGAGCAATGTGAAGGCCACAGACCCCTCTTGCACATGTTCCCTTCCTTTGTTGCTTCCCACTCCCATCCCCAAGACCTTCCCCCTTTGCATTCTTTGGTGGGTCCTACATTACGTTCATTCTGTGTACACCCCAAATGCTGCACTGCTGCCTTACAACTTGCCCCTATTTTCTTGCTTATACCACCTTCTCACTACTAAAAAAATATCAGGCTGCCTCAATGGGTTGGAGGTTGGAGGGAAAATAGTATTTTATACCCACTTCTGGCCCACAAGAAGGCAATGGGATTTTAGCTACTGACTTTAAGACAGCAGGAACAGACCCTTACTGAGAAATAAAAAGAGGCTGTTCATTAGATTTGGACACATCTCTCTGTTACATTGCCATATCAATTTGCTGCAATACCCTTGGATCTCGTTCTAATACAAACACATAGGACAGCTCTATCAAATCCAAATAATGACAACTTTTTTTTTAAAAAAAAAAAAAAAAAAAGGAATAAATCTTTAGGCTTTTGAGTAGAGGAGAGTGATTCACTGATCAATGCACTGACCCTCTTTCGAAACGCAAGGGTCTCTGTGGAAACACATCATGTGTGCTTGACTTTTGTCCAAAAAGTTCTGACTATGAAATGACACATTGAGAATATATATTCATCCCTACATCTTTACAACAGCACATGCAGCTGCCATTATTGGTAGTGCAGGAATCAGATACTAAATCCTATCCATCACTTTGAAAATGTCACTCTTTAACACCAGCCCAACAGCTCCAGTGCATCGCCTTCCCTGGAAATGCTCCAGCCATTGTACAAACAGATATTTTGAACATCTACTTCTGAAACTTTTCCCTTCACCTCAAGGGCAGACTGGTCTTTATTTATTGTTATGCATAGAGCATCACAGATTTTTGTGCTGCTTTTTTTTTTTTTTTATAAGTATAATGTCTTTGCTCCCAGAAATGATCACACTCAGAGCTGTCTCAGTCCACAAAGAAGGTGATGAGTGCCTGGAAGCCAGAAAAGAAGTGGTGTTTCCAGAACATCTTTCCAATAAGTTTCCCAGTTGATGAGCACAGTTACTTGCATGTCTGTGAGGCACACCACAACAACATCATATATTTTCCTCCTTGACCAGTGACACATTTGTGGTAGCCCCCAGATGTCTGCAGACACCAGTCCTATGCCCACCAGAGCAAAATTACATGCATGGCAAAACTCTGGGCAAGAGCACCAGGAACAAGGTTCAATATCAGTCAGAGAGGTGCAGCACCAAATAAAAGGTGGGATCCATGGGAATGAGAAAGACTACAGCCGCGCAGGAGCTGCTGGGGCGTTCCTATTACACATGCATCCTGAGAGCTCGTCCATGCTTTTGTTTTTAATTAGCATTTGTTAACATATGGAGACATTTACCCAGAATGAAGGTTGGTGGAGAGGTTACCAGAAACAGCCTCTCTCTCCCTTTCCCCCATCCCCTTCCCAGTGGGGCAAAGGGGGCCAGCTCTCCAGCTGGTATAAATCTGCGGTGCTCCGCTGATTTACACCAGCTGAGCATCTGGCTTCAAGACATTTCCGATCGTATATAAAAAGAACAGCAATGTGGTGTGCTGCTTATAAATCTCTCTCATGAGCCAAGGCTGTGGTCCTCACCTGTGCCCTGCTTGGCTATGTCACCCCGTAGTGTCCCTTGCCATCTCCTGAGGCATTGGTGGACACCACCAGGCCTGCTCCTGGCCACTGTCACCTGGGGGAAATGGACACGGGACAGCCACCACCCATCTGCTCTGACAAAATGGAGGCAGGAGCGAGGAGGGGAAATGCCTGCCCGTTCCCTCCCCAGCCTTGCGGGGAGGATTAGCTGGCCAGTATTCATAAAGCACCCTGAAGGGGTCAAGTGTGGGAGCGATTGATGTCAGCATCGCAGCACCAGGTCTAACAGCTGACCCAGGGTTGCTTGTAATCTCTCTTAATAACAGAGCAAATGGCACCCCCTGCCCGGCCTTTGGTTTGGGAGGGCAAAGCTCGGCCCTGTGCTGACACCCACTTTGGCACAGGAGGCATCACTCAGTCCTAGGAAGGGATGGCATCCCCCAGTGAAGACCACTGCTTCCAGACCCCGCTTGCTCAGCTTTCAAGCCACCTTCATACATGAGGATGCCTTTCCTCCTGAACCCGATGGGACTGGGGCAGGAGCAGCCAGGCCTGGACCTTGCCAGGGCCTCTCCTCCTCCTGCAGCTGAAGACCATGCTTTCAAACCCCATATCCAACTCACGCCCGTGCTCCTTGTCACTGTGTACCATTTCCTATGGGCGAGAGGCAGGAAGATGACTTTGCTTTCCCACAGGCCATATTCACGCCTGCACAGTTTTCCTACTTTTGTCTTGGGTTTTGGTTTGTTGTTTTGCTTCATTTTGCTTTCAGAAAATGTGACTCCTTTTACAGCAATACAAAAACTTTCTCCAAAATTGTCTAGCATTTGAGTCTTCAGATTAGTCAGGCTTTGTAAGCTGAATTTCTTTTCCTGCCTGTCCTTTGTTAGGAAAACCTCAAACTATACAAACATATCCCATTTATGTTTAAAGCCATATTATTTTCAAAGGTGGCTTCAGTGAGAACAAAATTAAAACAGAACTTGGTAGTATAGGCATTTTTCTGCATTGTGACACCATGTTTTGCCGATCCTTCTGCATTTCCATGATGAACACAACTAATCCATGACAATGTCAGATCGCCCACGTGGCAGCAGCTGCTGCCCCTGGGGGGAGGCACAGATGATGAAGAGGAAGCACCTCACGTGAGAGCAGCAGTAACTCAATTTACTTGTCCCCAGAAGGAGTGGCTGGTGCCACAGATACCCACAGGGCCAGGAGATCGCCCCGGTGTCTGGGTGACAGGCGTTGGCATGGCCTCGGCATGAAGCTGGGGAGGGAGGCCAGCCTGAGCCGCCAGCCACCTTGTTTCCCCCAAAAGAGCCAAAGCAGCTTCATGCTGATCTCCACTGGCCAGAGGGATGCAGCTGAGTGAAGGGGTGATGAGCAATCCAGGGAAAGGCTCAGCTGACATGAACTTCTGCAAAAAGTTCAAAAAAGACCAGAAAGCCAAGGCATTGCCCTCCCTCACCACTTTATCCTCTCTGTTTTCTTCCTCCCACCCCAGAAAGGTGGCAAGGCAGCTGGTTTTAAAGCAGGCAATGGTACAGGCTCAGCCCTGAACCTTCGGAGGTCACGGGGAGTTTTGCCACTGGCTTCAATAGATGGAGAATCGGGGTCACGGTTTGGTGCTTAAGCGGCCCCTCTGGAATCACAGCCCGAGACTGCAATTAGTGCTGATTTATTCTGGGTGACTACAGTTCAACATAGACCAGTACTGGTCTGGCTGCCACAATTCATCCTTGAGATTTGCCAGTAAAGGCAGCAATTCTTTTGATCTTCCTAATAGAGAAAATTGGAGAGCATACAATTAGCCTTTTTTTTTTCCTCCCTGCCATTTGGATATGATGACAAGTAGTCTGACGGGGAGCTCTGTGCCCTCAGCAGCATGTGCCTCAAATCCTGCTGGCCATGTAACGCCAAAGGATTTAAACTCTCCTGACTCCACTCCTGAGCACGTCAAACACGTGTTAGTGGAAAGCGCTTGAAATGAGAGTGAGGGCATTCCCCAGGGCAGGGAGGATGGAGTCCTAGAGGAGCTCACGGTGCTGTTTGATTGCAAAGCAGCTTGCTTTACAGAGCTCACTCAGTTTGGTCTAGTAGGGATTGAGCCGTGACCCAAATCCCCAGTTCACAGCAGGGTGAGGGAGGGGTGCAAATCTGTCCTCCCAGCTGCTTTGACATGGGGCTGCTTATTCACTGCTCCTCCAGAGCAACTCAGAGAATTGCAACGACTGAGCTACACAACACTGGGCAAGTGGAGCAGCAAGTGGTTAGCAGGGTATAAAGCAAAAAAAAGAGCATTTCTTCGGCTATGGGAAGTGAGAGATTTCCAGGATCTATCTCCTCCTGTACAAAGGATCCACCAAGGCTGTGATCATTTATCCATGCACTTTGCACAGTTGTTGTCCTTGAAGGTGTTTTTTAAGCGCCATTAAGTGTTCTTTCAATCTGTGGACAAGATGTAATTAAATGCGATGGTTGCTCCAATGACAGTTCTTTTAGCCAGAAAGCAGCGAGCAATCAAAACCCCTTGCTGAAGGGGACAGATGGAAGCAGAAGTTGCCACCCAAAGCAGTGGGTTGAACAGCCAGGCTTGTACAGAAGCTGAGTCACAGGAGCAGAGTGGGGGTTCCTAGAGAAAACTCCCTGTGAATTAGTCCTGTCCTCCTGCCCCTCAATACGGTCATGATTATTTCAAAAACGGGGAATACCAACCATTACATCTGTACAAACACGCAACAGGAAACCAAATTGTAAAGACACCAGGAATCAGGACCAGACCCTTAGTTTTGTTTGTTCAGATATCAACATCCACTGAATAAAGCCCCCATCACTGGCTGTAATTGGTAGGGCAGTAAACATCCCCAGGGCAATGTGGGAGGTGAATAGGGCAAGGTGTTTGGAGAGCAGAACTTGATTCTCTGGGATCCCCTACTGTTTCAGGAACAATTTGTGAACTTGTGGGAGCAGGGCATTGCTAAATTAGTCTGGGGAAGTGAAGGATCGTGCAAATATGGCTTGGTCATCTCAATTCACTCTGGCATTTCGCTTGATGTTCATCCTGAAGTTCAAGCCAGGAAGCAGCTGAGGAATCCATTCAGCTACAAGCTCTTCTCTTTCCACCCAAAAATATCAAATAACTAGAATTTCACTTGCAACCAGAAGCGCCTGCTGTTCCTTGTGAGCTGTGCAGTGCAAGACATCCTTTTCCCACCACCAATGACAAAGGAGTTGTTTGTTTGTCTGTTTGCTTTAATGATTAAGCATTTATCCTACAGGGATTTTCTTCTTTGGAGGTTAGGATAATGGAATAGACCAGTTTTTTTTTTTAACAATTCACCTGATGTGGTTCTAATGTTCACAAATCAGCCCAGTTCTTGAATCTCAGGCAGTGGTTAAACATCATATAAGACACCATCCTATAACACATCTGCATACGGTGCATCATTAGCACTTAGCACACATTTATTCAGAAGAAACAAGCCCTTGCAAACTCTGAATATCCCAGCTTCAAAAAATCTGGTAGAGTCTCTTTTAAAAATCTCCATCAGGAGACGTCCCTCAGTGCTCTGAGAGCCTTCCAGTCATTCACAAATTAACAAGCATAGCGTATTAATGAACTGAATAGCTTAAGATGTGCACGCGGTCTTGCCCTCCACAGGGTTGGGGGCAAACTGTGCCTTTTTGCATAAAACCATATAGGAAAGGAAAAGACAGAAAAAAAAAAAAAATACAAAAAGAGTAAGGCTGCAGGGAATTCAGCAGCACAATGTCCTCCAGTGGTCTTCCACTGTCACAGACAGCCTAAAACTAAGGGGAGAATTATATTTTGTCTTTAGTGATCCAAACAGAGGAAAAACTGTCTCTTCTGCATGCTGTATGTCTCTGTAGTGTATCAAGTGTTGCCATGAAACACAGCAGTAAGATTAATAATAACAATATATATTTGTTGCTACAAATACAGTCTTTTGCATCAAGACCTCGAGGAAGTTAATCACTTCGGTAAATATTTAAGAACATGCTGAAGCCAATGGGATTTAGGTGCTTTCCCTCACTGGGCCCTCGATATGTAAATATTAGCTTCTATTTGATTTGTTCCCAAAATCAAGAAAGCAGTGGATAAGTGAGTGCAGGACTGTTATTTGCCATATCCAGCAACACTACAAACAGGGCCACTCCTTGGAATTAGAAACAGTTCAAAACTTTTAAGAAAAACTACTTTTTTACATGGCTGGTAACGATTTTCTGGAATCCATTCCTGCCTTGTCTTCTATACTGCCCCTCGTGGGAGGGAAGCAATGTTGCTTACCTGTTAATCTGTCTCAAACCCCAGCTATCAACATTCCCCAAACTAGGGAAACTCACACAACAAAGGGGAGATCTATGTTACTGGAGAGAAATGTGAAAAAGGGAGTCGCTTTAGGAATGAAGAAAGATACCAAAAGATAGATACAACATTTCTCTCCCCCTCTCCCTTTTTTTTTTTTTTTTCTTTTTTTTGGGGGGAGGAAGGAGGTAATGGGACAACGAGCACACTAAAAATAACAACAACAACAAACCCTAAAACCAGTTTGCTCTAGTTATGATAATCCAGGCATAACATTTATATGAGAACATAAAATACAGCACACAGCTGTAAGTAAAACAATATGTGTGTTCCTGAATAAGGGGAAAATAGCTTGCCAATAAGGATATATTTTGAGCAAATGAAAGATGACCTGAAATTGACTCTGGAGTAACAACTCGATTACTTATAAAAATAGGAGGTAGGGGAAAAGAAAAAGGGAGAGGAAGCAGTGGTTGAGAAGAGCTTATGCTATGTGGTATTTGATGTATTTACTTTGAAAAGTTTCCTTTTGATGACTAATAAAAACAATGCCGTAAAAACCACCTTCATGCCAAAAAATAAGATTGGCTAGGGATTTTACAACTGATGTGGCTCTACTCACCCAGATTCTCTGTGTCAGAAGGCCACGTTTAAGCTCAAATGGTGCAATTGGACCAAAAGACGCCGAATAAAGAATTACTCTGCAGGCAAAAGGAGAAATGAGCATGTGGCACGGTTCCTTGCAAGAGCCTTATCAGGTCTCCAGCCTGCAAATTGTTTCCATGCTGGTGTGCAGAGCAACACACTAGTGTGTCTTGGAAGAGACCCAGCATGCTCACCAGCTAATGCATTTATTTCTTTTAATATATAAGGTGAGATCAGTGTTCATAAAGTACAAGATGGGCAGCCTTGCTAGCTGAAACACTCTGCTGCCACCAGTGAGTGAGTCATTTACCCCCAGGCTCTGGGTTTTCCATACACGAGGCAGAGCTGTGAGGTGTAAGGCAAAGGTGGAGATGGGGGACAACACAATCCCATGCCAGATTGCCGCTCAGCAAGCCTGGTCTGTATGCTTGCAAGGAGTGTTGTGGTGCAGGGCCCTGGCAAATGCTGTGGGAGAACGGTATGCACATTTCCCTGAATATACCCAAGCAATGAATGCCTCAACTGCTCTTACCCACCTCATCGCTCAGGGACATCAGTGCTAAGGAGCCTCTGCAGCTCCCTGGAGTCCCGTCTTCCTGTCGGTGCTGCACGCAATGGCATTTGCCAGACTAGAACTAGTCTGAAACAAGAAAAAGAGGGAGAATCAACTCCTTTTACACCAGTATCAAACTTTTCTACAGTTACCTTTTGTGTGTTTCTTTCAATCTGCATTTGTGATCTGGCTGAAGTCAGATCACCTCTTTGAAGTAAACACCACACTTATCCTTGTTCCTCTTCCCCTCTCCCATGCAGTGGAACTTTTCCCTCCGCTGCTTCTCTTGTCTTCTGAATCTCTGCCCATCTCTCTCCCTCTCCTTCTAAGCCATTTCCTTATTTTTAAATATCAGCCTAAAAGCTGTGCTCTCTAATCTCTGAAGGATGCAGTATTAAGATCAATTGCAATGCACTTCTGCCTAGCTCAAAAGCTGAGGGGCTTCCTTGAAAAATATCTCAGACGATTGCTTTTATAGTGATGAGAGAGCAAAGTTCATGCCTTGTCCTGTTTTCCAGCTAATCTGATCTCACATGAAAGCTCTCCATGATACACAAAGAAATATTTACTATATGAATTTAAGCAACGTTTCCCGCTCTGCAAAAACAAAGTTGGTGTTTGAGCTAGGCTTTCTGTCCCGTGGGTTTCTGATATACAGTGCTTTTAATGGCATCCTGACAGGTTTCTTCTTCACTTTCTCAGCTGGACCTGTTCACAGAAAATAGGAGGACTGAGATTTATGGATTTAAAGCAGCATTTTGTTGCTTTACATGACTAACTCAACAAAGGTCAAGCAGCGAGAAGCAAAGAATGGAGCAGCAAGTACAGATGCAACACAGAGAAGTGAGCCCGATAAATTTTTCCCTTGGAAACACTAGATAGAGGATTGCTTTTCCTTGGAGAACAAGAGTTTGAAACTGAGATGTTGCCACCATTACTGGGATGACTAAAATGTCGAGTGCAACTACTTCATCTTTAATACAGATCTCTGTCCACGGAGAGCAAAACCTTCAGAAAGCAATAAGCCAGCAGAAAGGCACAGTTATTAATCTGGGATATTTTATCTCTTTTCTCTGGATACATCTATTAGCTGTGCATGTGACTCTTTAAAAAAAGCCCTTTCCTATGTCCTCTTCTTACGTCCCCCTCCTTTGTTCTTTTATTGGTTTAAGCTGTAACTTACCGGGTCAAGAAAATCGTTCCCATTTTTATTACAAGTCTCTATAAATAATAAGCCATACATATGTTAGGAGGAAGAACTAGAAATAATTATTTGCCAAAGTCTGTCTTTCCTATCAAAGAAAGGGCAGCCATCATTTGTGTGTGCGTTTTAATAAAATGGGTATTGTCATGTGCACTGAGCAAAGAAAGGCCTCATCAGAAAAAAAGCAAATGGGAAGAAATCTGTTGGCACCTTGACTTAAACGAAGCCATATTTCAGAGGGCTTTTCACTACTTGTTACTGGGGTGGGGGGGAGAGGGGTTCCTAGCCATATTCATTCTCAAATCACAGATGATCCCTTATCACTCGACTTGACATTAGGCTTTTTTATTCCATTTTATAGGAGGATATGGTTTTTTTTTATATAATTCATTCCAGAAGCCTACCTGCACTCCATTTGTGAGGGAAGATGATGAGAAAAATACCTCTTCATGCAGCTACAACGAAACTGCTTTATCTATAGCACTAAAGAGCAAACCAGCTCAGATGCAGAGCTGGGTTTTCTTTCCTCATCCCACAGGTTCAGCAGAGCATCTCACGGGTAAGGTCTGGGTACTGAGAAGCACTCAGAGGACAGTTGCCACCAGGGGAAGCATGGATGGGTCACTGCAGGCTCTGCCCACTGGTGCAAGCTCACTCTGTATGGGGTTGCAGGGAAGAGCTGTGCTGGCTTGCAAACACTGCAGACTCCGGGAGGTTCGAGTGTTCAAGCATGTCACAGGAGGGACCCGTGAGCTGAGTCCAAGGGGGAAGACAGAGAATCAAGGAAGGGAGAGGGGAGGGAGGGGCTGGGGAGGAAGATGGGGAAGATGAAGGAGCTGCAATACTGTAAACTCCCTCTGGGGAACCTTAAACCAGGGTGAATGCCAAACTCCGCAATGCCTGTACTGGGATGGGACTGACACACACACACAAA
Source organism: Aythya marila (assembly GCF_965140915.1). Taxonomy (NCBI): domain Eukaryota; kingdom Metazoa; phylum Chordata; class Aves; order Anseriformes; family Anatidae; genus Aythya; species Aythya marila. The sequence goes on from NC_139043.1 coordinate 52,520,417, forward strand.
TCCTTTTTATAACTGCTCTAACACAATACATCTTTCTTCCATGGTTTCATTCTCCAGTCTTACAAACACATCCTGCAGTGGCTTTTCTTTCTCACCAGCTCTTTGGCATTCCTGTTCAAACATCCCCTTCACTGATATCTCTTCACCTTTTCTTCCAGCAACACTGATAAGGATCCACCCGGTTTATGCACTACTTCAATTCTCAAGCCCACAGCCAGCACTCTTCCTGAGTTGGCACCTATTTAAACCACAAACTTTAACGAGGTTTGCTGCTCAGGTGGTAAATCTTTCCCTATTCTGCCCACCAGCCACCCTGGGGTATGCAGCCCAATGGTGACTGCAGAGTTATGTCCAAGTAGATCTTTGTCTTTCTGAGAATAAGTCTCTGCCCTCCCGCCTGCCGCTATGCATCACATTTATTAAGCTTCCGAGCACCGTGCAGGTAAGCGAGTTTCTGTACAGAACCACACAGCGTGTTGCTTCAGCATTGCTCCACTGCCTTTTTATTTTTTTTATTTTTGTTAAATACACCACTTTCCGACACACACATTGTTGCTACGTTGTGACAAGCTTTTAACTAGCAAGGAAGAAGCTTTCACAATCGCGTTTCTGAAAAGGCTCCAATTTATTTCTCATAAAGATCCTTGGGATAAAAAGCAGATTAATGTTCAGAAGAAAGTTAAATGAAAAATTGAGGCTGCTCAGAGGGAGATGTTAAAGGCTGACTGGCACAAAAGGGTACTTTCTGGCAAACTTCTCGAAGCACTAAAAGAAAAGGGTCAGGAGTCATCTGCTTAAGTAATGATCTCCAAGGCAAAAATATTGGCTGGCCAATCCCATAGCTACAATGGACTATTATATGTATGTTCTATAGGCTGAATGCATCAATTATACTCATCATGTGGCTTCTTGAACATGCTTAACTTGCTATTTCCTTTTATTCAATGTGATAGCACATAAATTAATACAAAGGCATACATGAGAGCATTTTATACCTTCTCTCCTCTGTTTTAAATTTTGAGGGTCAGTGGTTTCATAATGAATAATTTAAAGGGGAAAACTTCCAGAACCGAGGGGGGTGGCAGGGCACGTCTGTGTCTGTGAGAGAAGTTCCGTCCACTAAACACACTTACGCAGGATGAGAAACAGCTTTGCCAATCAATACAGCATCATAATTCCTCTCCTAACAGGAAATGAGGACTCAGTACAATACTGCAGTTTTAACTTTAATGCAATTTAAAAGGAAAAAAATCCAACACCAGATGCTCATCAGAAGACTATTAGATGTTATTACTATATGCTATTTCCCCGAGGAACTCTCACGGTTAAAAATCAACAATAAGCAGCAGCATATACCTTTTTATAGTGAGCCCCTTCAGCTGTAGTTCAGTTCAGAGGTCTGACAGGTCAAAAGACTCATCACAAGTTTGATTATTTCTCAATAGGCAAGCTGAGATGAGGATAATTGCTATGTTTTCACAGACCTTCTCACCGCAGAGGCCCTCTTGCTCTCCTTCCTTCAGGCTGATGTAACATGGCTCAAACACAGTTTTGTGTCCTGTTTCTCTGCTGTCCTTTCCTAGACACGTTTGCGGTTTCATTTCTCATGAAGGACTGAGCACCGGATCATCCATATGCAAGTTACCTCCTGCAGAAAACTACCAGCACGCCACAGCCAGTAGGTATCTGTCTGGATATCAAGGATATTCTGCATATCCAAGGAGGAGATCGTTTAGGCTGCAAAGCCACTGCAAACTGAAATCAAGGGAAAGCTACTTGATGGTTTCTTGGAGGTTAAGTCAATGATTTACCAAAAGTGAGGAACTCCAGAAGTGAGGAAGGGTGGTCAGAGCACAGAGCACTTGGAGTCCCTAAAGGCTCAGGTGACTTTTCTTGCTCTACTGCAGCCTTTTAGGGCCCATCACTCAACAGCAGCAGTCTTAAGGACTAGCAATGTTACATGAAACAGGGACAATGGTACCTCTGTATGCCACAGGGACACGAGGCATTCAAAACACAGTGATCCTAGAAAAGCCTTACATGGATATTAAAACTATTGGATTTCCTTTTAAGCTCCACATACTCCAAAAAAAGCAATATGGAGCAACATATAAGAGCAAGAAGAGCAACACAACAATTCAATTCTGAGTTAGAAGAGAGCCTTAGTTCACAAATACAGATCTCAGGCCTCTATAAGATCTGGGGGATTTAAGCAGCAATCATACTTCATCAGTTCACATTTCTTTTCCTCAGCCTTCAAATAAACATGAAACATACTGACCCAGGAACCTGGCCTCCTGTAATCGGAGGGTAGTGCACTGCAAGACAAGGAAACATTGAAACCTGTTGAGGTTTGAAGAAGAAGGAGCCAGGACTCTCAGCATCCCTGCTAGGTATAGAAGGGCAGAACAAAGACACCCTTCTTAGGAACTGGAAACAGCACTACACATCTAGCTCACAAAGTAGATAGGAGGAAGAGTTTTGTGGTGTTGAAGAAACATCCAACAAGGCTTTCTCTGAGGAGGCCGGTGTTCAAATAGCACCAGCTTAATTTTCACAGCAGACATCTCTAAGCAGTCGGCTAAGTAACCTAAATGCTGCAGTGAGAGTGCTGAGAATCTTCTAGGAAATTAAGCCAAACAGCTACAGCACCACATCACTATGGAGTAATTGAACACTTTGATATGATAATTGATTATCATGCATTGATTAAAGCAGGCAAGAGAGCATACACTCTCCAGATGACTTTCAAATTACAAAGCCACAAGCTTCAAAGCTTATTTGGATTCACACAACAAAATACACTTTGTTATTTACAATGAAAAAAAAAAAAAAAGTATCCTCGTAAATGCTGCAAGAATTTTAAAACAATGAGTGGTAAAATGGCACAACTTGAAATAAGGAACTAATCAATGCTATCAAAATGGCTTCAATCTGTCCTGAGGACTCTAATCATTTCCAGATGATAACATGGGACTGATTGGATGTCTCCGGCAGCAGTTCTTATCAAGGCCTGATTATAACAACTACAATAGGAAGAAGAAAAATTGGTTGGTACAGGGTGGTTAAGCAGGCCTGAGGAAACGTACAAACAGTTGTTCAGTTCGGCGTAAATCTACCTGATCTGGTGCATGCAGGAAAAGCAGCACCTGCTTTTGGTCATTTCCAGCCATGCTTAGATGCCTTTCATAAATTCAGCCTAGCACACGCTGAAGGAGTTTTACTTCATGTTAAGAGCAAACCAATCTGCAACCACCTGCAATTTCAACAAACCAGCAAATCATTACCAAAGCATCTTAACTTGCTTCTTCGTTTTAGATGCCTTTTCAAGCTCTTCTTAATTACAAATTATTTTAACTGCTATGATTCCACCTCTAGAGCTGTAAGGGAACTACACAGTTGTTACTACTTATTTACGTTATTACTCCAGGCAGCAATCAAGACTGTGTTTTCCCTGGCATCGTTAAAAAGTTCGCCAAGATATGATCCTGCTCAAAGAGCTTTATCTAAATCTGTGTGACCAGAGCCAACAGGTGGCCGCAACAGAGCAACCAACAGCAGCAGAAAAAAAAATCACAGAGCTCAAAGGAAAGCAGTGGGTTCAGGACAAAGTCAGGCCTTTAGTCCTGTAACTACAGCACTACATTTTGGGGCTGAAACCTGATGCCAGAACATGCAGCTCATATCACTCAAAAACTGGAAGCTAACCAGCTTTTCTGAAGAGTTTCTGTAAGGTTAACCACATTTCCTTAGGCAGGCCCTGCATTGCTCAGTTGTTCATGTTATTATGTCAGAGGAACAGTTCCCTGCAATATGGCTTCGAAGGAACAAGGTAAAATCAGGTGTCTAGAGCCAGGCTGGGACTGATTTGTATGGGAAAATCAAAACAAAGCTCAGGATATACAAAGTCATCCAAAGCAAATACAATTGAGAACTAAGAGAGGCAAGAGCACAAATATTTTGCAATGTGTTTAAGCTGACTGCACTTGGGCTGACCACACAGAATGCTGCTTCTAAGTTAGGGGGTAGGTTAAAAATTTGCTTTGGCACGAGAGGTGAGACAAAAAGAGGAAAAAATATTTTATTTTTTTTTTTTGAAAAGGAAGGAATATTCCACTCATGAGAAACATTAATGTGTCTAATAAGAACTTACTGCTGGTGGCTTAGTGTGTCCCTAACCGGTTACCTCTTTGTTTCAGAGGTTTGGTCCATGGAGTGCCACTCCTCAGACAAAGATACAGTGACCCTCACAATGTCTGATGAGCCAGAGAAGTTTGGCTGTGAGAGGAAGCTTTTTTAGGGTAAAAGAGAAGGTTGACACTCTTAAGGACAGAAAACAGTGTAATCTTTAAGTACATGTACTCCCTATCTTCACTATCTGAAGTTTAACTCATACATGCCAGAAAAGCATGAGAACTTTACTTAAATCCACATTTCTGGCTTGATTGTTGTGTTCAATGGAACCTTTATAAAATTACCTTGCACAGATGTGATTGCAGAGAAAGACATAGTCTCCAGTGTCATCACCGTGTCAGCATGGGGCAATCCTGGTAGTGGCAACAGCATGACACCAAACAGCCAGGGGATAACAGAGGCTAACCACATCAGGTGGCGTTCTCCACCAGGACCCAGTTGCCTACTGGTGTGCAGTGATGGGAAGGAGAATCCATGCTGCAGCAGCTTGCCCTATTCAACCAAAGGAAGAATATGCCTTGTGTTGAGAACCTACCAAAACTTTCTCCCTCCACACTTGTTTTAGTCTCATCTTCTGAAATATTAAGTGAGCAAGGATCTGCATATAAACAAGATAAATACCTCAGTCAGTCCTTTCAGCAGTCACCATGTCCCAGTCTCAGGGAACATGTAAGCCCCTTCTCTGAAAACAGAACAAAATTCAGCATACAGGGACTTACTTCTCACAATTATTGGCATATTTTTAATCAAAAGCATCACACGCATTGCAGCAATTAAGTGCGTGAGTCACGGATTGCGATCATTTAGAAAGGCTCCCACTTCATGTTATTGCTCACCGGGACCACGAAAGGTGCATGGCAAGGAGGAAAACTGTCCCAGGTGCCATGGGACAGATTTGTAGGCCAGGCTGTTTGCAAATGCACCTGAGTTGTCACCCAGGCTCACACCCTTCTCCTCCTCCTCCCCTCTCTAATGGGACTGCCATATTCCCACCTGAGATGCCGCTGTTGTGCCGCCTCCTCCCTGGGAGCGTAGGCAGCACTGTAAAGGAGGCTGCTTCCCTTTCCCACCCTTGTCTTTACAACCCCATCCTGCTGTGGGAGTACCTATGGAGCAATAAACGCAAAGCCTGTCCCACAGGGCCTGAAGAGCCTGTTGTGCTGTTCAGGGGAGATGCAAACCTGCCTCCCCCATGTCCTGTGCTGAAAACCCATTATGGTTATGAGGTTATAAGTGTGTATTGCTATGCAGGCTGAAGAGGAATTAATGCAGCTGGATTTAGAAGGACAAAGAATCTGATGTTCTACTATGATCAATGGTCATTGATCCAATGTTAATTAGTAAAAAAAAAAAAAAAAAAAGCACATACACTTATAAAATACTGGAATTACATATAATCGCCTGATTATTCATTCTACCTTAGTATTGGTTCCTTGATGCATTTGACCCCACTTCTAGCAAATATTTCTTATTAAAAATCCTAAGTATATTTAAAACACAATGAAAGGTAAGCAAAGATGCCATCTCCTTCTGTCTTTGTTCGGCTTAGCACTGTGCTTTGCATGAGGAGATGCTTTGCATGAGAAGCTTTGCATGAGCTTTGGGATTTCAATCCCTAATGTTGTCTCATCTAATGTAAACATCTGAAAATGTATAATCTTTTCTTTAATAAAGCTTCTTACAGACCTCTCAAAGTTGATTGTGTCTTGTGAAAGTGAGTTCCATGAGTCAGTTTCCTGTGTGAAACAAAATTTTCTTTACATATTCTCAGTGTCCTGTTTTCTATTCTCAGAAAGTTTCTCATTTTGGTTTCTGTATGAATGAGTTCTTAGAATGCCTTGTTAACCTTGTCTATGGGTTTCTTTCATATGCGTCTTTCTTACCCATTTCCTTTGTCACCAGACACAGACTTTATAATTCTTCACTGAAATGAGCAGTGCATGGGAATTATACAGCTCCAAGCGGTGTACCTGGTGGTATTCACAAATCTCTCACAAGGCCATGGATAACAGCAGCATGTAGTGACTGTCACAGACAAATACCTGGACCTGAATGACTGTGGAGTACCTGTCAACAAGAAAACATTTCTTTCACCATCTGTCTTATTCTCCTCCTCTTCAAAACCCACAGTACCTGGACCTCCTCCTGTTTTCCACGCCCAGCTCAGCTACAAGAGGCTCTGCCAGCTCCACAGTGCAGGTCTGCTCCAGCTGACAAGGGGCTGTGGAAGGTGTTGAGCCCCTGCAGAAAGAAGCCCAGTCAATGTGCATCAGCAAATTAGCTAGACATGTGGCAAAGGTCAACACACCATTGCTGTAGGAATCAGACAGAGCCAACAAGGCAGGTAGGAAAAATGAAATCCTTGAAAGTGGTAGAGGAACAAAGTAGAGCAAATTTCTTATGGGGCCTGGAGTGGCATATGGATGGAAAGGGCAGTTTTGCAAAGTTGTAAATTCCAGAAATAACTGAAAGAAAAAAAATAATAATAATGATAATAATAAATACTAAAAATATATAATACTTAAAAAAAACCTCCAAAACCTTTCCTTCGAGCCGGAATTGAACCAGCGACCTAAGGATTTCTTTCTACAGACAGCCTACAGTCCTCCGCTCTACCAGCTGAGCTATCGAAGGAAGATGAAGAAAGAGTGCCAAGAATGAGTCAAGACTACATCAACAATAGCCTTAGGCTCTAATGGACCTCCATATGCATTGCTTCTCACAACAGCAAAACAGTACCAGAAAAAAGGGCACAAGCCTGGATTTCCCTGCACAATTGGAGTTTGGATACAAAACTGCCAGGTTTCTGCCAAATAGTTCACAGCTCTTGTAAGACTGTTGTTAGTGGTAGCATTAAGGTTGGAACTCCTGTGATGACCCATATGAAATCTGCCTACTGCTTGACGAAGTAATTTGCCTATTCTTCTGTGATCTCGCCACATTTCCTAAACTGAGCTAGGAGAACAGAGAGAACTCCCCTCCACACAATTCCCCACAACAGTTCTCCAGCCAAATCCTATAACAAGTTAGCCAAAATAAAATAAAAATCAGTTAACGTTCTCCCTGACAGCTTCCAGGGTGAATGCAGAGGAATGAAGGAATAGGATGTAAAGCAAGATAGGATAGAATAGGATGTAAAGACACTAAGGTTTTAATTCAAATCCCACCAACTCCCACGGCCCACATGAGACCTCTCATACACAGATGAGTTGCAGCGTCTGGTGTTACTACCCCAGTGGGATACCCAGCCCCTGAGCCTGGGAGGTTTGAGCCTTTGTGAATCATCTGAGTGCTGCAGCTCACAGCAATGGCAAGCAAAAGCAAACTTCCCTCTTTTTGAACCGCAGTGATTCACGAGCATCTCAGCTGTCTGAAAAGCAGGGTGGGGTAGAAAGCTGTGAGCAGACACTCTGTTTGCTGAAACTATGCCACCCTACTTGTGATGGAAGCGTGTGTAGCCGCGTTACCTCGGTGTCCTGACAGTATATCCCTCCTTAACGTATGCTTACCTCCTCTTCTCTTTGTTATACAGCCCCAGGCACTGGTCTGTTTTAGCAAGTGTGTAGCCACAGGCTGAGGGAAGCAATTTTTGCCCCATGTTGACCACTTGTCAGCCCGTTTTGGAATCTCCATACGTGGAGATATTTAACACTTGATTGGATGCACTTTGAAGTCATACCCTGTCTGGACCAAGAAGTTGGACCAGACGCTCTCCAGAGGTCTTTAACAACCTCATTTGCGTGGTGTGGGTCACCCCTTCACCACATACTCAAAAGTGACTTCACAGAGCAGAAGAACTCACAGCAAAACCATCATCATGTACTTCTCTGTGCAGTAAATACAGCTTTTTGCCTCACAATCACACTCTTCTCCCCACCTCACCCCCCACCTTTTATTTATTTTCGTACTAACAAACATCTTAGGCCTCCCTTACACAGATCTTTATAGAAATTAAATAAATTAACTCCCTGATTATGTTTATGAGAACACAGGAAGGGCAGGAAATATTTGCCTTACATGTGAGGTGCTGCGGTGGCCTCTCAGAGGCCTCATCCTGGAACCTGCCATTTACCAGGACATTCACACACACACAGACAAATATCAGGTCATCTCATGATGTGAAGAAAAATATGGACAGAAACAGAACTGCTGGATGCCAGCAGGGCAATATCTGATCTCTCGGGGGTCAGATGGCCTTGGTGGGAGGAGGTCTGGGAGATACCCATATGCGAGAATGCAAGGCTAATCTTGTGCTGGAGAAAGAATGGCACAACAGATAACACACACAACCGTGGATCAGCAAGCTCCTAAATCAGAGCAGATAGTGTGGCCCCAGGGCTTTAATCTTTTCCAGTCTCCGGACCACACAGCATTTTCCAGGGGCACTTCAGGCTCCCTTCATGGAAATTTAAGCCTATTGTCATGAGACTGCCTTATCTGAGTTACCTTTCACATACCCCTTAAAAATAATTCACCAGTCCCACCCATGCACTCAAAAGACCCCCAAAATGAAAATCACAGCTCTATTCAGTTTAACTTATTGGCACTGTCATCTAATCCAGTGGTGGGGCACCAAACACAGATTTTGGGGGAAGTATCACCATTTCTTTGCTGACAAAAGTTGTTACTGGGGAAGATAACCCTAAACCACTTGTTCTTTCCTATAAAAAATCAGTGGCAGTTAAGTCAAGACAATAATTCAAATGGAATCAGATAAAAACTGGATGCTGTTACTATCTATGCATGAACAAATGGGATGCAGAAACCACAGTGTTGCCTTGACAATAAAAAGCACTGGAGTTTTCTTTTTTTTCTGGAACTTGCTAGCTGTGGTGCATGGGTGATTTGTGAGAGATAGACTCCTAAACTACAAGTGTACCCCCCAGGGCAGCTTTTCAAAGTGGATATTCATAGGAAAAAGAAAAAAAAAAAAAAAAAAAAAAAAAAAGAATTAATTTTTTCTTCTCTCTCTCTCTCTTTTTTTTTTTTTTTTTTTTTTTGAACTTGGTAGGCTTTGAATGCTTAACAGAATTAGATTCTGGCATGGAGATCATGAAAGATCTCTGATTATTTCGATTCTTTTAACTGATTAAATGAAGATACCAAGCTCTGAGAGTCATGTGAGCAGAGCCCTGAGCTATATAAAGGGAACAGCTCACCTGTTTCATGTTGTGTAGAATAAGATGAAAGGAAAGGATGTAGCTTGAAAGCAGGATGGAGAACAGCCAGAGGTAAAGCTCCTAATAGCTGGACTGTACAATTAGACTTGGTAATACTATGTGTTTTGTTAAGCTTCAATTAGCATATGATGGTCTCCAGTGTTTCAGATGCATAGACTGACTTTCTAACATGGCTTTAAATGGCTTAAAGATGGTTTTCTCCAATGAAAAGCTTTAAAAATCTCGTTGATTCTGAGAGACTTTGAGGGCTGTTTTCTCCTATTTTAAGGCAGAAAGAAATACATGCCTTAAATATGAGCATTAGATGTGAATTGCAATGAATTTGTGAAGTCTTTATGTTCACTTTAATTCTACCTGGTCTGTGATACAAGCCACCAGTCAATTGCTGTGGTTTCTGCACTGCCAACTACTGATGAATTTAGGATATCTCAATATGACAGCCTTGTGTGACACCTCTGCAACAGAGGAGGAGGTTTTAAGTACTGCTACTCACAGCAACTTGAATAAAAAGTCTGAAGCATCAGTGAAGCAATCATCTCTGTCCACCTACCTGTTGAAATTCAAGATAGAAATCTCTTTGGGTCAGATTCAGACTAAGACTTTGTACTTAAAGGCTGAATAGCAGCTGGCATAACAGACCCCCAGCCCTGCCTGGTGCCCCCAGGCTCTGTTGTGATGTAAATAATATGTACAACTCCTTGGGCCAGCTTCAGAGATAACTTTAATAATATCTCAGTGTGTGTGAATGCCAAGGGGCAGGAAGGTGGGAATGCAGAAGGAAAGGAACTGATGGGGGTTTCATATAAAGGCAGTTTGATTGCACTAGCAGTGTAGGCTGCATTTCAGGAAATGCAGAGTTTATAGGCCAAAACTTACCTTATTTGTCGTGCTCAGAGAACTCACTTAGCACTTCTGATGCTACACTGCTATCAGTAATAGACATTCAGAGGTAAGTATCTTACAGGTATTCAAAATCTGAGCTTATACTTGCTTATATATGCTTATACTTATATATGTATATAGCTTAATTTTGCTATGTAATAACCTTTTAAGTCTGGGGTGGACTTTAATGCAAAAATATTTCCTTTACAGCTAAATTATATTAGTTCAGTACTTTTCATATGTATGACCAGTTCCATAAGCAATTAAAGTAACTGCAGTTTCTGTGGCAGTGCTCAGACATTAGCGTCAGACAACCTCTTTCAAGTGTTATCTCTGGAGCTGGCCCAACAGTTCAGCACCAGTCACTATTAGCAATTACACAGGTGCCTGAGAGCTCACCCCACCAGTGGGTACAGAAAGAGGTAGTCTGTGTGTTAATTGTCGAACTGTTCTTCAAGGAGTTAAACACTCAGCCCTGCGAGTTAAGCTGAGAAATGCAGCAAGTAGTATTCCCGTCTTCTCCCCCACAGAGGGTTCCAAGTCTTGCACTTCTCCTGGTGAAAGACAAGATTAATAATGTGTGAGCTCTTCTGAGATGATGATCAGCCCAGAAAGTTTTGATAATTGGGTGGCAATTAACCACTGTCAGGACATGACATTATTCAGATACAATGGACTAGTGCCTAGCTGCTGGAAATCATAAGTCATCAGAAAGCCTGACCCCTGTCTATTTTAGCTTAGTTTCCATTCAATGATTATCACGTTGGACTTCTTTTAAGCAAAAGCTCAGCTAATCGCCAATAGGCTCTCTGTTTAGGTCCCGGTCTCATCGAGATGGCAAGGCAAATGAGGGTATTTCTGACAGACACTTTGTTCTTTCCAGCCTCGTGTCTTTCCGCTGCATGTAAATATTGCTTTGTGACAGCAGTTGCAAAGGTTGTGGTCTTCCCTGCAGGTTTTGGTGTCGGTGAAACCCTGCATCATCTGGGGAAGGGCGGCAGCATGGAGCACAAAAGCAGCAGTGTTTGGGCTACCAGAGAGCCCGCTGCCTCCTGCGGCCGCTTCCCCTCGGGAGGCAGCCCTTCCACCCGGCCAGTTTCCTTTCCCTTCTTCATCAGGCCTCTCAAACTATAAAAGCCCTAATGAAAATGAAACACGCATGTCATATATAACAAGGAGAGGCTCAACTGCTAGGGAAAAAAAAGTGTGAAATTACAGTGTCAGTGTGAGAGGGAGAGATATGAGCCCTCATTCCCCAGGAGAGAATTTGAAAGTGCATAATTTTTTCCATTCACAAACCACATTTGAGGGGCAGCTTTTGGAGGCTGAGAGGAAGCACCACAAGAAAAACAGAGCAGTTACGAGAGAAGCGAGAGAAGCCCTAAATATTCGGGACCCTTTTTTAATACACCAACTTGGTTTGGCATGGAGGGGCGTGCACGCAGAGCCCTGATGAACAGGCATAGTTCCCAATAGGTTGTTCCCCCCACAGCTAATGCTTTTTCTATCCTTCCTGAAGACTGAAAACCAAATCCTTCAGAGGTCACAAAAGAAAGAGAGTAGAGTATAGCCCTTTGGCTGCTGTGTTGGCTTTCCTCTTCATGGGAGAATTTAGCAGTCCTGTGTAAGGAGGAGCCTTGCCTGTGTTGGGTCTGGCTGTGGCAGGAGTCTCTCGTTCATGAGAATCTAATTTACTTTTAAAGAGCACTTTAATATAGCATAACAATATTACCACACATCTTGCTCAAGCAAAGGATTTTTCCAATCTATATTCACTGCCATATAGAGTGACTATAAAATGAGTCACTGTACCTTAAATTTTTGCCTTGGCTATGGTGATAGGAAGCTAATTAGACAAACTGACCACATCTTCTGGACCCAAATCCACATTACTTGGATGCATAAGAATTATCAGCTGTGTGAGAGCTCATGCTTCTGGAGGTAGTTGGACTTAAAAGAAGAAATAACAGGTAAAGGAGCAAAGACCAATGGCCACTGTGGGGCCTAAACCAGTAAAGAAGCAGTATTTAAACTCTTTTTCAGCTAAACTTTAACACTTCACAATGTGGCCAAAATATGTTCGAAGCATGTCTGAAGCATGAATGCTGGACTCAGACCACATGTAAAACTAAGCTCCAAAGACAGTTTGACTTTTCCAGGTTATTCATAAACTGCAAAGAACATATATTGGAGCCAACTGCACATAATAATCTTAATAGAGCTGACTGTATTTTTCATAGCCCATGAAGCTCTTGACCTTCAGGCAAGCTTTGCAGGGGGGCAAGAGACCTGGACCTACTGGGATTCAGTAGACCAGAGAATAAGAGTTTAAAATCTGTGCTTCAGTTCAGCCACCAAAATCAGAAACCTTTGGTCAGGTAGGGAGACCTACTGTCTTAAAAATATCATCTGTCCTGCTCCCTTCCTTATCAGAAGTCATGCTGCAAACTATGCCCAGATATTATATAGTCCTCTTTTCTGGTATTCTTAACTCTGCACCAGATCCAGACATGTCAGATATCATTATGTATCAAAAAAGGAGAAAGGACAAGGTTAACATCAGATTTGTTTCCACGTGGAAACACCTCTTCTGAAAGGGATGAACAAACTTCAAAAGATTAGAATAAACACCCAAAATAACGGCTACATCCCTCGGAGCTGCACAGTCCTTCCTTATTCTTAGATTATGCTCAGCCAAAAAGGGGGCACAGCACAAAGAAAGGAGCTGGGCCAAGGGATAGTATTGCTACTATTTTGTGTGTATTATTTGTATTGCTACAGCGCTCAGGGACCTCAAACGGGGATTAGTGTCCCATTGAACTAAGCACTGTAAAAACAAACACCACAAAGACAGTTGCCTGCCCCTGAGAGCTAATCTTTGGCCACTTCTCTGCAGCATCTGGCTAGAGCAGGGCATAAGGAACTGTATTAGAGCATACTGCATGGACTGCATGTAATCTTATGTCTGTAACCCTTGTCCTTCCTTATCCTACTGCCCCACTTCTGTTTGTTATCCTAACTCATCACCTCGATCTAAATTTAATTTGTGAGCTTCTTGTACAAAAGACTTTGTCTTTTCATTTGCCTTTTTTTTTTTTCTTTTCATTTTGCATGGTTCTCAGCAATAATATACAATGGAATACATGAAACAAGATAAATAGCCTTTTACCCTGAAGAAAAAGATAAACAATATATTTAAATATGCCTCAAGACATGTTGTGATTTTGTACCTCTGTAGTGCTTAATGTGTGTCAATGAGCAACATGACTACGTTGGCAATACGTATATATTTTATGTATGGCAATATAAATAAAGAAGTCTGGTTGACAGGTATATACACACCAAATGTTTCACTAAATGATATGTGGACAAAGGAGAATTGTCTGTAAAATAATTCCTACTGGTTGAATACAAAATAAGCTGCTAATATACTGCACTGTGATTGACAAACTGGATTTGCAGGTCCCCACCAAAAACAAAGGAATGTGACGAGAGTCAGGGCCATACAGCCTCAGCATCCCCAGGGCCTGGACTAAAATATGGGCATTCTCCCGTCTTCCAGGCCAGCTTCGTGCCAGCACCATCCTCTTCCCCTGCCTGCAGCCATGGCAGCTTCAGTTACAATAAGGGACCATTTGTTGGCAAAGGAGGGTGCCATAGAATTGACAGTTTCTGTCCTTTCCCAGGAAAAAGGGACTGCCTGGACAGAGAAGTCTGTAAGCCAACAGTGTCATGCAGCAGGGTCCAACAGCTCTGCCACCATCCATCCATCCTGAATCTTATGTAACCAACTCATGTTCTAAAAAAAGGAAGGGAAAAAAAAAAAAAAAAAAAAAAGTATTTGTTTAAAACACTCTATTGAAGAACTATAAACAACACAGTGTGTTAGTTTACACAGACTGAGCAGTGACGGTACAGCACAATGTGAGGGTACAATTCACTCCTGCTTCCCCTCCAGGCTACAGGGATCTCGGCCTGATTGTCAGTTTAAAACACAGCAACTATTTCTGCGGGCTTGTAAACTCAAACTTACGCCAGAGACAGCAGAGCATACGGGAAAGACGGACTCCAAAGTAATGAAGGAGTCCCTCAAATATCACCCCACCTCTTTTCACAAACAGCAGAGAAAGGGGAGGTCAAGGCTTTTTAAGGCACATCTGAAAATAAAAAATAAAAAAGAAAAAGTGTGCAAATTGAAGTGAGTGAGCTTCCTTCCCAGGCCTGGCATGCCGCACACTTGTGGACACGAGGGGTGAAGGGGGAGGGAGCCCCTTCACAGCCCAGCAGTCAAGGCTGAGAGCTATTTGGATTAGACGAGGAATTTCAAGTGGAAACCATCTGAATGTGTGTGTGCCTGTGTGAAGCTGAACTATGTTGAAAGAAAACAAATGACTTCTTCTAGTACCTCTTCGAGGTCCAGTTCTAAAGGGGCATAAGTAAGCCTCGTTTTTCTTGCCTTAGCAAACTTAAATGGGACAGAAGCTCCCATTTTTTTTCTGTGCTGAATGCAAAGAATCAGGAAAAGCCCCTGACAGCAGCATTATGAATGAACTGGCAAGGTACGCTGTAAGTAGGTTTGATGCTAAACAACAACAAAATCCGATCGCAGCCATTTTAATATTTCAGCTTCCTTCTTCACCCCTGCCAGGCTTCCTCAACATGTGACGAGAAGAATTCAGAGGGATGCTTGCCAAGTGCTTCCTGACCCAAATCCTAGAGGTATCCTCCATCTGCAGCAACAGACAGCTCGCTGTGGTCTGTCATTACCTTCTGTTTGGTTTTCAACACCAGCTATCCTAGCTAATGAAAGAAGATGCAACCACTGAAGACAATGGTCAGACGAATGTTAGCAGCATTTCTGGGAAGCTTTGAGGAAGACTCATCTGCCCTTGCACAGGCCAAAATATAGAACAGTAATAACAGTCATAACTGAGGCATGCATACACAAGCATGCTGCTTTAGCAAACGAGGTGAGCTCAGCTGCTGTGAAAACAAGCTGTACAAAGCCTGGTGGAGAGGATTTAGGGACCAGAGATGAAGGGCAGAGCTAACTGTTCACTTTCTGTCACAGCACCACACCTACCTACTTGGCCCCTATCTGACGGCAATAAATTTCATTGCCTGAAACGGACAGGCTGTCAGAAATATGTTTCCTGGAGGACCGAGACCCAGCCCCACATTGATAATGCTCTTCTATGTAAATGTTTGCATGTGGCCCTTCACATCTAAGGTTTGTAGCAACGCATGGTATTTAGCCAAATGTCATTCCCCTAAAGGGCAGCATATTTTTGTTCTTATAATCTTGCATGGAAATTGAAATGGACGTCTTTTAACATGGGAAAAGTAAACACGTTTCCCCTCAGCTAGGCACTGCTGTACAGCAGAAGCCACTGTGATGATGATGACAGCGGCCTGAGATTTTTCTCTGTGGATTCCTGACTGAGATTCTGAAACCACCAAGGAAGAAACTTCCCCACAGAAAAGTAAACCCTCAATTTGACACAGGCACATGGGCTCTGCACTGGGGATTGGATCTACTCAGCCAGACAATGCAGGAAGCGCTGGCCTCATCAGCAAAGCTCTGTCATTTTGTTCATCATCAAGCCTCCCTATTTGATGTAACAAACTCCCATTTACCTACCGTGTAAACATGCTGTACTTAAAATGCTTGTCTGTGATAAACCATTCTCCCCTTTGAGGATCCATTAGGCCCAAGATGAATCGAGCCTAAAAAGCTATTTAGAGCTTTTGGAGAATTCTTTGGATTTCCAGCTTCACATTTCAGTTACTGCAATGTTTGTGTTAAGATGCTTGTCTGAGTTCTGCCCTGCAGGACTCAGAAGAAGAAAAATGTTCCTTTTGTACTGAACACAACCAGTAGGTATTTAGCTATTTTTTTGTGTATTATGACAGTACCATCTGGCATTCATCTGCTGGGTACCTCAAGAGAATGTCCCCTTCCTACTTGCCTGTATGATGCCGGCCAAAATGATAGAGTACACCAAAGGTTAACTTCCTGTAATATGGTCTCTTGGCTTATCTTGAATAAGACAATAGATCCTTTATATTCTTAACTATGTGTCTCACATGTTCTCCTGCCTGCCTGGAAAATGGGGTCATAAGAGATTCTTATGGGTCAGACACTTCCTAATGCGAAGCCTGGGATAATGCTAGCGAATATAGTAACAACAATCTATAAGGCCAGCTGGCGGTGTGCATAGAGAAGGAAATATGAAATAGGAATGGATATTTGCCCAGTTAGATTTGCTCTGTTCCACTGAAATGCTTTGTACAGTGGAAGAATAAACAAACCACTGCTCTCAAAAGTCATGGTTCACCTGCTGACTCAGAAACTCATGTCTGTCAACCAGCGTGAGAGAGGCCAAGGGGACTATCTGTTTGGGTTTCTCTTTTGGTCTCAGCCTCATTTATCTTGTTAGTTCCAAGATCTCCATTTCATTCTTGAAAGAACTGTAAAGGAAGTTTGGCTCAGTCACTCACACACACACAATTATTTGATTATTTTTAAGCAAACGAGAAAGAACTGCAGTGCCAGCTCTTAGCATGGACCAGTTCCGATTGACTAGTTGAGCTGCTGAGTAATGTCTTAAAGCTATTTTCATCTTAGCTCCTTCCTCAAACAGCAGTTTCTACATCTCTTTTAGGATATATTCTTTAATACGCCCAACCTGCTTCTTGCAAGCAGCCTTTTCAAGAGAAACAAGCCAGTCTCGAGCAATTAAGACCTATAGATCTCCCTTCACTTCCTTCAAAGCCATTGTGGAGGTGCAGCTGAAACCCATTAAATTCAATTGAGCCCAAATGGCCCATAAGTCATATGGAAACTTCCTCTGGGCTTTTAACAAAGAGCCTTGCTTTAAATTCCAAATTACAAACAAATTCAGTCTGTTCAGCTTTCACATAAAACATAAAAATTAAAGAAAACATACAGAGGAGAAGTTGCATCAGATCACAGGGAGCATTATAAGAAAGTACAACCAGTTACTCTTGTTCTTTAGTTACATTCTTCAGTAAGAAATGTCATATTAAGTCATGGCAATATTTTCTTTAGCCTGGAATGGAAGCACGCTTTATTCAGTGTATCACAAAATCACACTCACAGCATTCACCACCCTATTCTCTCCTCTGACTTTTCCTCACAAAGGCTGAAAAAAATTTATAGTCACATATATATACACACATTGTATATACATATAGAGTTCTGTTATATCATGTATATCTACCTAACAAATGTAAGGTTCATATATAATAAGTAAATATTAAACATTTATGTACTATATACATACACACACACTTAGTATTAAGTATTGCTTTATCGTGTGTCTTTTTTTTTTTCAAGTTGACATTTTTAGCGTGGCTTTACACTGGAGCTTTCAATCTGTCTAATATTAGGGATCGATATACGTACTGTAAGATCATAAGTCAGGGGAAGACTGAAAAGATCCAAGCAGATACTGCACTTAAAAATTATACAGTAAAATTGTTCCATAATACATCTTTATTCAGACTCCCCGTGGGACTGGCATGCTGTAAAAGCCTTAGAAAAGCCTCTGTTTGAGGGTTAATTTCACCCTGAGGGCTCTGGGAATAACTGGAGGCCCAGATCTTTACGACTTTGTATCAATTAACGTTTTTACATTCTTTTTAATAAGAAGTTGATGAAAAATATCCTGCTCTATGTATTCTATTTGGCGCCTGAGTAACAAGTCATTAGAAGTATCTGAATCTTTTTTTTAAAAAGTGCTACGGAGCAATTTTTTTTCTGAAGATACCGTGCCCGGCAGGCAGCCACACGTGCATTCTCAGGGTACATCGAATGGAAACCATTGATGGAAGGAGCAGCTCCATTTCTCCTATCCCTCCTCCCAGCCCCATGCTCTTGCTGCTCCCTCTGTACCAGCCCTGAGCTGCTTCAGCTCACTGGGCAGGCAGAAGTGCAGCTCAGCAAAAGGAGCAACCATTTCTCTGCCAGCTCATGTGTAGCGAGCAAGAAAGATGGTGCAAAGGAAGCAGGACTCCGAGGCTGTGAGCAGAGAGAGGAGAAGCAGGTCTGAGTTTTGGCAGCAGCGAGCAATTAGAGCGGCTCATCTGTTTCACGGACCCACACCCTGGAAGACATTAGGTTTGGTAAACCAGCAAAAGGAAAAGGACAGCTGAAATGTGTTAGCCTGCACCTAAGCCAAAAACCAAAAAGTGCAATAGGATGAGGTCAGCATAGTATATTAACAGCCTGAATCTTGTTCCATTCCTTTCTCAGCATCCCCAGAAATTCGCTGTTATTTGGACCTCACTCCTGGGACAACGGTAACATAAACTACACAATTTCTAACGCTGTATCTCAGGTCTGGGAGCCTTCGACAATTAATTTCACACCAATGAATGAAGTAACATCTACTGGTAACATTTTAAGAGACAAAGAAAAAAAAAATAGAAGGAAAAAAAAAAAAAAAAAAAGGATGCTGAAATACCTGTCTGGAAGAACTATGTTCTCTGCTTTGTTTGTTTGTTTTTTGGATTTTTCCTGAATTACTGCCACCACAGGAACACAGTAAATCTGAAGAAGTGTAGACAGGACACTTTGAATTTCAAATAACGGGGAGAAGGAGAGGAGAGTCGTTCTCTCTCCTCTGATTCCCCACTGCCAGGCAACAGTGAATTAAGACTGTCTGAGAAGCCAAGCATGCTGAAATCACCCCTTCTAGTGGATAAAAGTTATCTGAGGACAAATTCATCCCCGTAGCTGTAATACATTTCCCCTAAGCTTCACAACCCTGAAAACGACAAGAATTAAAGCAATAATAAAATCCCCCTAAAAACACGAGCCTGCATGCTAGCCCTATAAAAGAAAATTCTCCAGTGCAATTGAATCAATGTCATTTAAGGGGAGAGGCGAGGAATCGCGGAGTGTCTGCGGCGCTCAGCATGCCACCAACTGCACCGAAGGCAGCTACGCCTATGGAGCCAGCACATGTCCCTCTCAAGCCTCCTCTGATCCAATTTGTCTTGGGCTGACCCAAATACAGGAAAATACCCGCACCAGTCACTGTTGGGATAGTTTCACTGACAAGCTAAGTCATGAGTGCTTTTCAAAGTACTATTTTTTTTTTCCCTGAGCAAAAGCCCTGACTTCTAATTTGAAAAAGGATTTAAAAGTGGTTGTGATTCATGGGGATTTATGGCCATTTCCCAGGGAGTTTCAAGCGCCTGGACTTTCTTCCCACAACTCCCAGGAAATACACTTAAAAATCTCCCACAGGTTGTTAATTCAGCGTGTTGGGGTTGGCCATGCAGGAGAGTCACCCGTCAGCCCCCGCGAAGAGCAAGATTCCTACAGACGCTACCCAAAGTCGCTCCCAAAACCAGGAGACATGTCTGAAAACACAGTGGTACTCAGCTGGCACTATCAGCCTCGCTCCATGATTTACTACTCCATTCCCTCGTGCAGGCATGACCAGCATTAACTTGGACAAGTTACACAGCACTTCACTTTCTGTACGGTGCTGATTTATAGAGAAACTGGAGGCCCATGGAGCAAACTGGGTGCGGGGGGGCACACCACTCCCTTTAGGAAATGAGCATTCGGCAGTTTCTTAAGCCAAAAGCACACTGAGGACACCACCACATTTAACCTAAGAAGTATTTTGTATTAATCCCGATTTAGGCACTGAGATTTTCAGCTCTGACTGGTTCCAGCAAGTAATGTACTGAAAAGCCCTGGGTGAGGCTTTCTCCTTCGCCTCCCTCATGCAGAATGCACTTTCCAGAGCTCTCTAAATGTCAGTCCTTGAGCAATGTGTTTAATACACAAGAGCTGGTTGCCTTGCACAAGTTGAAGGGGGAATCCACTGCTTTTTGCTTTCCGGCTGTTTTATTCACCGTTTTTTCCACTGCTTTATTCACCATTAACATTGCCTTTAGTGATAAAGCTAAAAAACCCCACCCTTGCTCATTATCCTGACAATATTTATTTCTGACAGTATTTTCCATATACTTCACGAAACATGCAACCCAGTGACTAATGAGGTATTTGCACATAAGGGCCATATACAGTAAACTGCAGGGCAATATAAGTAAAGGAAGACCATGAACTGATCAGCCAGCTGTTAAAATGATGCAGAGTGTGTCTTTTTATATGTATTGTATTATACCCAGATGCTGACTAGAACTCAATCCTGAGTCCTTCAGCAAAGCTTTACCTAAATAATAATAATAATAAAATAATTAAAAAGAAAAAAGATTGGTCTCCTTTATTACGCTATAGCTCCCTACTTTTCAAATACTGATGAAAAGTTCACCTATCTCGTGTCTTGCTGCTTTCTACCTATCATGTAAGGAGAGTACTGTTTTGATTTTGTGTGTGTGATTGCGTCTGCTCCAGTGCAAAGCATCCTATCAGCATATGACCAAATAGCAAAGCTGACATTTTTGCCATGATTATCCATGAAATGTGTTTCCTACCTCTGATTTACAAGAGCCCTATTCATGAGAAATGATTAATAGCTTACTAGCACTGCCAAAAAAGCACATAAATCTAGACATCCTCTACACTACTGACATGCTGCTCATCTCGTAGATGTGTTCAGATCTCTCTCCGTCTTTTCCGCTTATCTATGTCTGATCCCCAGTGGGCACAGGCTTGTGCTGATTAGGCAGTACAGTTGCTGACTGGGACAATCTTAGGCTTACATTACTGATGGCACCCAATTAGAGGTTGCAGAAAGCAGTGTCCTTCCTGGCTGGTGCGATACAAGCATGATTAAGTGTTAAATGCTCTTTAAATTAACAGGCAGCATCACCAAGGTGTCTGTTACAACTTACCAGTGTAGGAAGACAGCCCCACTGCCAAATTTCCCTTATTCGCAGTAAGTCTCCCAGACAGCAGACTAATAGAGCTGAGAAGAGGGCAAGATGCATGTAAGCGTCTTGATTACACCTGATTCAGTTCATGCTTATAATATCCAACAAGGTTTCATACGCTTGGCATTTAGCATGCCTTTAAGTGCCCCACTCACATGCGATAGATTTAAATAAGAACTGTCTGAGCTGGAGCCTATGACAATGTTCTCCATACCCCCAACCCTGGTCTAATAAATCTTATTTCACAGTTCTTGAGCATCCTTCTCCTGAAGATCAGTGTTTTGCAATTATTACAGAACACATCATACCATGATTTTTCGTTTTGTTCCATAACTTCAATGGGGCTGCTGGCACATTAAGACAAAAAAAAAAAAAAAAAAAAAAAAAAAGAGTGGCTCATCATACCTGGGATATGAAGAGAGTATCAAGGTTGAAGTGCTTTTCCTACATGTATCTATTATGACAGAAGCCTTTAATTGTATGACCATGTTCTATTTTACAAATAACACAGGGTACAACATGCCTCTTCCTTGCTGACTTTGATGCAGACGTGTTACAGCTTGCACCCATTTTTCATTCCTGCATTCACTGTTATTTTAACTGCTGTTACAATACAGTGCATTTTCTATTTAAGATACTGCCATCAGACCTCAGAATCACATACAGCTCCCACTGATTTCTCTGGTAACCCCAGCTATTCATTACACAAGACATTTTGGCCCCTGTAGTAAATATATATAGATATTATTAATAAAATAATGATAAAAGAACACTGTTTTCTCTAGGTATGTTTTGATAACATTCTTAGCACTCATGTGCTGCTCGTTTTTTTCCTTTTTAACTTCCTCATGGTTAATTACTGTCCCAGGCTTGCTTACAATCAACTACAAACTTTTGAGTGCACCCACCCAGAACTTTGCCAGATCCTCCCTTTTCCACAGATGCTGTTTGCAGCTAATTTGCTGGGATTTATTGCAGCACAAACTCATTCTCAGGTAAATACCTGGATAGGATTGTATCAATGTGAAGAGTTATCTTGCCTAATTGGACACTCTTTAGCTATGTAAACATCATTCTGTTCTTCATGTACATTTGTATCTTTGAGCTGTTCAGTATTTTTGCTAAGTAACAGATAAGCTTTCTTAAAACAGCAGTCAACTGTTTCTTTAAAGAGTGAAGAGTGGCCTATATAATTTCCATTTCCGTGTCAAGGATAAGAACAAAATTAATTTTGCTTCTCTGGCTGTTGTATTGCAAATTCTTTCTGAAATTGAATATTTCATTATTGTTTCTTGCCATGACTTGACATCCAGATACATCAGTTAGAAAGAAGAAAGTGCTGATGTGAAGTAATGAGATGCAGGTGTTTACTGTGGTCATATTTTGTGCAACACCATTTGCAAAGTACATAAACACACAAAGTAAAAGTCACACCCTAACAGCCACTTTCGTTGTTCAGCATGCCCAAGCCTCCCTGTCCAGTGAGTCATAAGGCCCAAAGGGTCTCACCTCTCTGCATGCTTGTAAATCATGCTTACAGCTTGTTATCTTACTTACTCCTTGTGCTCACACCAACTGCTGCATTTGGAACCACTGTCTCAGACTGCATGGCCTAATTCTGCCCAGCTTTTGCTTTGCTTGATTACTGCCTTCCTGCAAGCAGCTAAAAACTTGTTCAAATATTTCTATCATTTAGCATGAAGGAAAGCTGTTCTTTACCCAGGTCCATGACTTTCTACATATTTAAGAATAACCTGACGGAAGCCAGTAACACCTTGCAGTATAAAAAATATATATATTTCTAAAGCAACAGCTACAAGCAAAGCAGTAGAGAATAAAACAATACAAGTTTGTGCAAAAGGATACTTTTTAAACAGTTACAAAAAATGAATGTTTTTTTTATCAATCATTTTTGCAAAGTGGAGCAGTTAGGATGAGGTGTTAATTTGATCATTTTCCACCAAATGGCAGAATCAACACAATGGAAACCGTGATGCAACCCTACCTACTGGGTGTCTACCCACCTCTCAGCTCTTCAGATAGTACAAAAACTTTGCTTTCCTTCATGACTGTGCTGAATATAACCTAAAATCGGACAGATTACACCAACAAGCAAAAAAAAAAAAAAAAAAAAAAAAGAAGAAGAAGAAAAAAAAAAAAAACTTTCCATGTATTTTTAGCAGTCAATATATTTTCATTGGGAGCACAACCTACCAAATCTTACATAACACCACTTCTTGGTGCACGTAGGAAACATGACTCCACTATCTAATTAGAGATCTCCTGACAGCTCATCTCCACTAAGTTTCATAATTACTTAACTCCAAGCATCAGTAATCCTCACTCAGCAGTTCCATACGAGCTTTCTCAGTAGCCATTGTTTATCTCATTTCTTTTACTTTCATTCTTATTTCACCATGTGCCGTAATCATAACAGTTTCAGATACCCTTTTCTTTTTTTTTTTCCCCTCAAGATGTTGCTTGTTGCTTTCAAAACTCTTATTTGAAAAAGCACAGAAAGGACTAAATGACATTTAGGGTATTTCCTCAAATATAACTATACTTATAACTATATATATAACAGCTATAACCTCAGAGATAGGAGGTAAGAAAGAGAAGTTTAAAATAACCTCTCTCCTCTTGTCCACAGAAACATACCATCAAATTACATATTTGTGTTCTGGTGCTAGATGATGTATTCACAGGGCCTTTTCTGACTGTGTCCTTTTGAATAAGAAAATACACTTTCTTAAAGTCTGTGCTATTTCAAGGATTGTTCAACATTTGCTTATTTTACATCCAACAAACACATGATTTAAACAAGGAATGCCCAAAAGAACGATGTGCAAAAATTATCACTCAACTTGATCTTGTAGCTCTTTGGCAGGTGCTCTACTTTCATAGGCACCAGTACAGGTAGAACAACTCTCAGGGAGTGCCCTGAATGTGTCAAGGGGGGAGTTATTTTCATGGATCACTTGTCCTCACTTTCCAAGCTTGGTTCCCATTTATTTATGAAAACATAATCCAGATTTATTTATGAAAACTGAATCCAGATTACTGACATTGAGAACCACCACTGACTTTTCATATGGTACTGTGAATGTTGTGTGTGCTGTTTCGGTCATTTTTAAATCAAAAGAGCAATGTGTCTACCTAAAGTTCACGATGCCATTTTAGCAGTAAAGAAATTAATGGATACCAATATCCAGTACGACTTGAAAAGCAGAAAGCAAAAGTCTCTAGCACTGCTATCATTTTTTAAGAGCATGTGTTTAAACCTCAAACACTTAATGGGAGCAGTGTATAATCCCATCTGCTTGGCATGTCTAAAAGACACCAAATAAATCTTGAAGTGCTTTTGGAGAATTTTATCATTAAATAGTTTTTACACATCATCTTGACCCTTACACAGCTTGATGAAAAACAAAAATTCTGAGTATCATCGAAGTTTTTTCCTAAGCTAAAAGCCCCTGAAATGACCTAAGCTCTATTTTCTTTACTTAAACAAAAGCAAACAAACAAAAAAGAGCTTTCCGAATAAATTAATTCTAATTAAGTAAGGAAAGTAAAAGTTGGGTGGTTCTGGCATCAGCAGAATCAAAGCACATTCCATTATTTAGCTAATACGAGCAATTTTGTTAAACAAACTATACCTTTGTTCTGTTAATTTTGGAAGTCGGGCTTTGGACAGATGTTCCCTGCTGGATGCAGACATGCCAGGGAAAGGTTACAGCCCAGCTGTTGATCATCACTTCTTTTCAGAGGTTGCTGCTCCCTCAGAGGTTGCTGCTCCCTCACATTTGCTGGCAGAGCTTGCTTATAGAAACACTCCTGCAGCCACTTGAAGTTGGAGTGGTGTTACTACTTAGACAGTTTAAGCTAACTAGCACAGCTGCTGGAAGAGTTCGTGCCTGCCTATACCTTTAAACTTCCACTGCTCACAAGACTGCAAGTTTCCACAACTTCTTGTCGGGGCAGAAGCTTTTCTTGCCTTTTTGTGTCACACCACAGATCCAATCTGAAACACCTCCCTTGAATATTTAGCCTTAAATGCCTCCTAAATAATCAGTGGCAATTGTGTTAAATGTGCTGGCTTTCTAATGAGGTTGAGATTAAGCCCCTCAACCAGTGAACTACGGTCCTTTTCCACCCTAACTTTCTGCTTTTGTCAGCTTTCACAACACTCTTCCACCAAGTTCACAGTCTTAGAAACAACGATGAAAAGTCCACATGATTTCACTGTGCAAGGCAATGCTATGTGACATATTTGAGGATACAGCATGCAAAAAAAATGCAGCCCAGACCCAAAGATGTTGGGAAGCACCAGACCATGGGCAGAATACTTTAGATGCTGGCCTGCTGTGACACTCTAAACAAGCTCTTCACCTTTCTCTGCTTTTTCTTTGTTTCTTAGAGTTCTTTGAAATCTAAGTGAACAGTGCTACGTGTTTATGTTAATTGTTACTAAGAACATAGATCTCCTATTCCTCGGAGGCATAAAACAAAAACAAACAAACAAAACAAACAAAAAAAAATACGATACAAATATTTAAACAACTGATAATTAGTATTTGTATTTGAATGGTTATGACTTCAGAATAATGCAAGGTTTATTTTCTCACTCTTTTATAAGTAATATGTAATTATAAGTAAATTCCAGTATATCTCCAATTAAAGGATGCATTGAATTTACAACTGTGTTTTGAGGGAGTATGTTTCTCCTGGCAGGATATTGACTGAGCTGCCTAAAATGTCATTCACAGCAGGCTATTTATGTGATGACGTTTCTATCCAAGTGAAATTGCTATGTCTAACACCTTTTTCCTCTCCAAGGGAAAATACTATTTTGCAGACAAAACAGGAAGTTATCCAAGGGTTTAAGAAAATAATTTGCTGTTTCTCTTCTTCAATGTAGACCTACCTTACTTTCATACATTCTCTCCCTCCACTATAGCTTGAGCTACAGACAATACTAAATACAAAATTATACGCCAAAAATCATATTAAAAGAACATTACAGATACAAAGTCAATTACTCAAAACTTACAACGTTCCAAGATTTTCCAGACAATTGTATTTCAGTCCCCTTGGCATACACATTGCATGCAGGAATATGGATGACATGAGTATTTTTCCTGAAGCCATTTCCTCATTGAATGGACAGACCAGACACTAATTATTACACACACGGATGTTCAACATTTTGTTTAATTCCAACTGCCCTCTCTGAGGCACCGGATCTTATTTACTGACCTGTACTCAAGACTTGCTACAAAGACAAAATTATGAATGTCTGTTGACTTTTCTGTCATGCCATCCTTGTACTACTTGGGTGCTTCGCAAACATGAACTGAATCCTCATGAAATTCATGTGATTTTATGAATGGGATGAGCTTCCCCACATTTTCACAGGTGAAGAGCAAAGGCATAAAGAGTTCATATAAGGATAACCTGCAAAATAGTAGCTATTAAGTAGCTTCACTTAAATCACCCCAATTAATTTACTTTCCACTGTATTTCTTCTATGTTTCTACCTCCAAATTATTGAGTTCCTTCTCTGTTCCTTTTGCAACAAAATGGAAGGAAACATTTCTTTTTAAGACAAGTGAAAAAGCAACACATTTCTTATAAATTTGTTTTGTTCTCAAGTCAAAAAAAAAAAAAAAGCTGTTTTTTTTTTCTGAAGCTTTAGATACAAAAATTCAGTCATATGCAGTCTCTCAGTCTGTACATTATCAAGTCCAAATTATACAGATTTGACAAATTTATAAGCAACTGAAAACAGGGCCCTGTGATGAAAAGTGTCAAGCAAGCTTAAGTATAGATGGCATTCACAGCTTCACCTATAATTAATATCTCCTCTGAGAAGGCTGCCTGCAAGCCAGGTGAGGCAGGCAGCACACAATGCCTCTCTGTATACCTACACAAAAGAGCGAGGCTGCATTAAGAGGTCTCATTCATTTCTCTGATGATCTGAAACAAACAGGCATCAAATGACTTATACTGTGTAATCAGTGTTTAAAATCATAGCAGAGAACCTGAATACAGTACAGAGGCAAAAATGAACATCTAAATCCTCTTTCGCATTCCCACATAGAAACACTAAACTGGGGAATGATAATTGCGTTAGGAAGCCAGAGAGGAAAACTTCACTTGCAACCAAAGCAGCCAGCGACCTAGCTCAGAAGTAAGTGACTTTGACCCAGCCAGCTTTGTCCTAGTAAGTCACGGCTAGATTTGTCCAGATACAGCCAACAGTAATCACCAGACACTTCCTCTTACCAGACACTTCCTTGACAGTACTCCATAAAAGAAAAGACAAGAAAGGAAAAGGCATTGTCTTATTCTGCTAGTGTTTCTAAAGCCAGCTTTTCTCCAATTTGGTTCTCATGCATCTGTGGACTACAAGAGTAAATCACTGCTCTACCACAGCACGTTTACTCAAAATACTACAATGTACTGCAGTTCCATAACAAACTAAGAAGCCCTTGATAATTTGGAACTGTGTAGTATGCTTCTGTATTTAGCAGAATCACTAAATAATAGTAAAACAAAATCTGTCATTAATTGAAGAACTGTTTTATCCCCCCAACCATGTCCTCCCATCCCCCATGGAAACAGAAGGAAGCATATGAACCGTTAACATGTTTTTTAAGGAAACGAAGACCAACACATTCAATTAACTAGGTTTTTCCCCCCCTTTTTTTTAAATCAGGGAAATAGTTTTTTAGTACTCGTTTATGTTTTCAAGATTGTCTTGACATCTGTTCTTAAAAAAAAAAACACAATGAGAGGCAGACTTTCAACTACAAACACTGATAAAATATGGTAACACACTGTTTTTCTCTGCTGCAGAACTGCCAAGTAATAAGGATTTGCATGACTAAGCTTCTATTATGCTGACATATGCAGAATTTGGGAACAACCATTCTTTCTGGTTTGACAACGTTTAGAAGAGAAACATTCCTTTCGCTGTCCTCTAGGACGTGTTAGGCCTCAGACAAGATGAACAGTATCATTCAAACAAATCAATTTTTAAATGGACATTTAAATGCTGAGTTCTCTTAAGCAGAGACACTCGGATAGCAACCTTATTATGTGAGCTAAAGGTCACTAGGGATTTGACTAACACTTTCAACACACAGTATTTCATTTGGCATGTCTCTACACAGAAACTGCCACGCCACTTGGAATCTATGTCTTTGAACTTAAATGTTTAACTAAGCTTTTTCAAGCACCTTTACAGAACTCCTGAATCTATGATCAATATATTGTATTTAAATAATATCCAACTAAAGCATAAGATATCACCAAACATTTTCAAATATGGCTATTTAAGGTTAGTTTCAAAATGATAATTACCATTGGCACACTCCCCTCTGGGCGCAGCAGCACCTGCAGGTCCAAATAACTTGAAGTAAAAGGCAAGCGCTCAGCCACCAAGAAATTATTTATCAGCCTAATTTTAAGTGTCGATTTTAAAAAGTTGCTGTCTTCCAGAGTGAATTTTCTCTTGGTTTGTTTACTCCATTGTACTGCACAGTATATCCCAACTTAGATTTCAACTTAAATCACAACAAAATGTAAAGAAAATGAGATTTTGAGCTAAGGCCCTCAGTGGTGATAAGGCATCATTTCCTTCCTAGACACCTAATTCATACCACAACCTACAGCATCCATCCAAATGGCTACATCCATCCATCCAAAAGGCTATAAGCTCAAATGTATCTCCTACCTATCTAGAGCATCTAGAGACCACATACAAAGTAAGATGCATCCTTATGATTTCTCCTGAAAAAATATAGTATATTGTTAAAGATAAAACTGTCAGTTGCAAAATGTTTTGAAACTAGCTACCAGAATGCAACTATTTTGTCATCTCTTACTTAAACCTTGTGTAATTGCCTGGAAAGGGTGAATACTCTGTAGAAGCCCGTAAGAAAGAAGCACTTCCAGGTAAAGCATATGAAGCCCACATTTGTAAAGATACAGGAAGGGAATTAGTATTCATTTTATGAACTGCTTTGCAGGAATGAGATGGGAAAAGAAGAGAAAATGTCCAGAATTTGAACCAAACGCACGAGAAACACCAAAGGAGCTAATTCTGGCAGGACAGGTTTTCACGCTGCGCTCACGAGGTGCGCACATCAATCTCCACCTCTTGCAAGGAATTAAATGGACTTTAGATGGTGAGTCCAGCTCAGCTGGCTATTACAACTGTTGACACAACGATTCTCAAAGTTACTGGAACTGTAATTAAAGTGCGTGGCTGGGAGGGAAAGGCCACTGCTGCACAGCCCAAGTGCATTGCTGGCGCAAAGGCATATTCAACATCTCACTGCTGTATTCTAGATAAAACTTTCATTCATAGGAATCACTGGCAGCCGTTTTCAGCTGAGTTCTGTAAGTAATGAGCCTTAAATGATTGTGCTATCTGCCTTCTTCCATCTGTTTACCTCTTCCCACTCCCTCCCTCTCAGAAAACTTTCTAAGCTGTTGGCCAACCCAAATCAGTGATTGCTCTGAGGGAAAAGCAGGCAGAGCTCAGCTGTTACAGTTGGCAGCAACCAATTGGCCAGCTTGCACTGGGCACGCATAGTGCTAAGCTAGACAACACGCGTGCTGGTCTTTATGCAATGGCATGCCATAAAAGAAGTGGGGAAAGGTCAAGGTAGTGCACCAAGATGGGAAGGGGCAAAGGACGCACCAAGTCAACGGAAACCACGTTTTATGAGCTCCACTGGCTGTGTTCTAGTGGTGATTCTCTCCTGCACGTTGTTTGCATTTGGGACGTAACTGCTGATACCACTGGTAACGTTAGAACAGCACAAGGCAAAATGCAGTGATGAAAAACCAGATTTGCTTCACTTGTGACCCATTACAGGTGATCTAGAACAATTAAAAGACAGCTATGGCATGAGAAATACAAGAAATCCAGAATAAGGAAGTAGGGAAATGGTTTAGTGGGGACTGTTAGAGTTAGGTCAGAGATTGGACTCGATGATCTTGAGGTCTCTTCCAACCTAGAAAATTCTGTGATTCTGTGATTCTGTGAATACATAGTGCAAATCTTTCATAAGGAATTATGCAGGTACATACAAAATTGGGGTTCTTTTCTGCTTTTTTTTTTTTTCCAGCTTTTCAGCAACTTAAAGTATTATCTTAACACTGAGAATAATAATTTCCTTTAAAATTCATTAGCTGCTAGCAGAAGACAACACAGAATTCCCTCCTCTCTCTTCGTTGCCCTCCAGGACCACTCTCCTAAAGCATGAATCCTTTGTACAAAGATTTAGGTTGAGAAACCCACACTTGCAATCATAAGAAAATCAGATAAATAGGAATGGAATTAACCCATGAATTAATTATTTGGTAATACTGTCTTCTAGATTAATGTCTCTTGGATTATCTGATGAATGCTGCAGTTAACTAACTTTCTTTTGATCCTCCTACTGGGAAAAATAGAAAGGATGAGATGGCGGGGGTGGAAAGATAATTACGCTCAAGAAGATGAGAGCATCTTATCCATACTAGGAAGGTTAAACTCAAGTAGTTCCTTCTCAAAACTCCTACTACCATGTGGGGATGCCAGTGTGAAGTTGTTTAGCCAGTTTCAATTTAGTAAGTGTTCTCATGCTCTTGCGACACCTGGCATATGGTAAATGCATTGAGACTTGTAAAAAACAGTGATTCATGGTTAATCATTCAGAAAAGAGTCAGAGATTCAAGGTAACCTTGTATTTCTGGAAGAAAAAAAAAAAAAAAAAGTTTATCTACACCCCAATTTTTATCTGTTTTATGAGGCAGAAATTGCAGGTGAGATTGAGAATAGAATCTGGACCCTCATTCATTTTACAAAATTTTGGTGAGTGTCACTTACTTAAACCCACACTTTATCTCTGCACTATTTTGTATGGTGAACTATGGAAATTCAATAAGCAAACGCATGATTAGAAAGATCTTCTGGCATCACGTGTGCACTTTTCAATGGTGGGCTTAGCCTTAAATGAACTCCATCCACTGGCTGAACTGGATCTGTTCCCTTTTTCACTGTAAAGGCTGAATTCTGATTTCCTGATTTGAGATACATACACTTTTCACCGAACAATCACATTGCATGTGTACCTATTCCAAAAAAATTATTAATTTGTATTTGCATAAGGAAGATTTAAAGTAACTTTTTTAATTGAAAACTTGCCACTTTACTCTCCCATGTGTGATTCTCCATAGTTAAATCTCAGTGTCTGAATTTCACACTTCAATACCTCAGACAGGCTATTTTACCATAAAAAATAAATAATAATTAAAAAGGCATGCTATTTCCTCACCTTGTTTAAAATAGCTTCAGTGCTGCTCCAAGCTTAGCAGAAGTGATGTTCAGACTCAGCAATCCCTGCCACTTTCTTCCTGTCTCGTCAACTCTCTTTAGCACCACCAACGAAGAAATCAAGAAGACAAGCCAGTCAAAGTGAGGTTGACCCTGTGGAAGAAGCATAGCTCTTAAAAAACATAGAAATGGCAGGCATAACACATGGAAATTAGGCGGATTGAAGAGGGGGGTAAGCAGGTTCCTGATGAATTAATACGCAGTTTGGAGGGGGCACGTCATGGGCATTATGGAGAGAATACCTAGGAAGTGAAAGCATGCATATCTGTGTAATGGAAGCCTAAGGTGAAAGGATGAGCAAAACCATCAATTCATTAAGCTCTGAAGCAGAGAACCTGCCCTGTGCTAACCCTGGAGTAACACAGATAGGTCCTCCAGGCTTGTTGTTATTCCCTGTGAAAGCATAGCATTTCCGTGCCGAGTTATCAGTGCATCGAAGGCTCGCAACAGAGCAGTTGCCAGGCTGCCTTTGGGAGCAAATGCAATAGCACCAGAAACTCTCTTCATAAGGTACCAGCCCTGCACTGGGAAAAGATCAACTCCCAAGAGACTACATGTCCACATACTGCAGATACAAAACACAGAGCTAAGGCTTATAAAATCTTGGGTAAGCCTTCATGAATTCTGGAAGCTTTGGACGTGAAACCATAATTCACTGGTCTCAGGCATAGTTCTGCTGTAAATTAAAACTGAAGAAACATCACCAAAAGATAAACAATACTGTCAATTCTGTTGCTTGGCTCCTCTTTTCATTGCAGCACAATGCATGTGGCGTCAAAGACACTGCAGAAAAATGCACATTTTTTTAATAATCTTGAAAATTGTACTCCTCCCCCTACTTCATCAATTACATTAACAACACCATCACTACGACAGAAGACAGACTTTAAGTGAGTTCGAAGCTTGTTTTCAACAAATTAAAGCATGCCAGCAAATTAAGGCATCGTATACAGGCCAGGTATAAAGTTCATCCAGGCTAGCAAAAGTGGTAGTAAACATTACTAAATTCAGTCTCCATGTGCAGAGCATTGGTTGTATTTCCTTGTATTTTGTTAACAATGCAAAATACTGAGGGCATTGTTTAAACATATTTTCCAAAGAATACAGGAACCGTTGGAAAATGAAGAGACAGATGATGTGATAGGGAAGAAGTTTACATTTACATCAGTTATTCGCACTGCACCTCCTGGTTCTCTGGAAAATGTAAAAAGCAGGCAAGAGAGTTGCATGGGGCAAGACAGCAAGAAGCACATAAGGCTGGATTTGTTCAAAAGTGCTTCCACAAAAGAGACAGCCACAGAACTATCCAATCCAACCTCACATCTGCTTCCAATTTTGTAGTCTTCTGTGTCTTTGATGAAAATCCAAATTTTCCCAAAAGGAATTGCAGAAAAGTTGAGTAAAGAAAGGTCTATTGATAAATCTAATGCATCTTTTTACAAGAGTGGGATGCTTCAGGGGCTTGGGGGGTGGGGGGTGGCTGGAGGGAAGAGGTTTGTCTCATAATGTTGTATTGCAACTCTAAAACTCCCTTTCTAACCTAAGAGACAGTCTGTTTGGCAGTCTATTTTAGAGAAAGACTGAACTAGAGCCTCCAAGCTAGCTACTTTTCTTGTCACGGTCCCCAGGCACTTTAAGCACTCGCCTCCAACTAAGCAGATGTAGTCTGAGACTTTTTTGTGTGTGCGTGTTTTTAAGCAAAGTGAGGTAGCACACGTCCAAATCCACTTGACACCAGCATGTCCTTTTGACACCCTCTCCAAAGGGAGCAGCAAACAAAGAATGACGCTTCAATGATAAATAGTGCTTGTTTTATTAGGCTTCTTTCAGAGATACCCGAGAAAACTCCATGTCCTGCAAAGAGCTCTACTCAGTTCTTACCGCTAAGTTAGCCCTACCTAGTCCTCATCCCAGCAATTTATTTTGAACTCCTGGCCCTTTCGAAGTTAATGGAGATTTGCCACATAAATCAATAGGGAAAAGACACACACTGCTCCTGTTCCAAGGCACCCAAACCGTTTGGGGTGTTGTCTGTCACCACCCCAGTATTTTCTCCCCTGAGGCCTTGTCAGAAACAGTCCCCAGGTGAGATGGGACACAGGCAGCAACAGCAAACCTGCAGATGTGTGGCCTTTCAGGGGAACACCAAAAGTACTTACTATAAATTGCCATCCAACACAATTGGGCCTGGAAAGGATGCAAAAGGATGCACTTAAGTCAGGGGGCCTGTGCTCATTAATTTCAAGACTTAATTTCACCCTTTAAAGTGAACTGTCAGATAAACTATACTCTGTGAACTCCTGTGGGATTTCCTGCCTTCTTAAATTATTTGCAGTTTACCAATGAGCCCCGTCTGAATGCATGAATTGAAAATAAAATACCTTACGAAAGACACGGGATAAACAGCTTACATTATATGCTGACAAAGTCAAAAAAAAAAAAAAAAAAAAAAAAAAAGCAGTGGTTTTAGTGTAAAAGCACACCTATCCTTCTAACACACGAGTGGAGGAAAGGCACGGTACTCTCTGATGAGATAAGACCAGGTCAACTACAAAACAAAGGCCTCAGTGCTGATTTTACCTTTTTTGCAATGTAAATCTCGAGGGATTATACAAGTCACCCCGCTGTTTAAGAGTGACAAAAAATACGCAAACAGCCCCATAACTTTTTATTTTCTGCAGCCAAGACACAGCCATTCAGGATGTGATACCAGTGCTAATTTACTTAACATAATTTCTTATTTGAGCACCTGTCTGGGGGTATGCAGAAGCGCTGGGACTGGATAATCCACTGAATGATCTTTAATCAGACAGTAATATTAGGTGCTAATAGCTCCGATAAAGGGGTTGTTTAACCCAACTGTTAACACAAAGGCGTGTCTGCCACAACGACTATTTCAACAATGCATTTGCCAGTCTCATTAATTAAAACGAATTCCTTGCAGGCCACAGAAAGCACAGAGTAAACCCACATGGAAAATGTCTAGGTTCTACCATGACAAATCACATTAAAGAAAAAAAAAAGTGGGGGAGAAATTATCCTAAGGCGATGAAATTTGTCTCAGAAAATATACTCTCTTGGAAATTCTCAAATTGTAAATTCACAGCAAAGCTAAAAAGGCCTTTAATAGAGTCTTTTAAATGTGTAACTATATATCTATGTCTCTGTCTTGTAACTGACTGCATACCAGTCATTAAAAGCTTCTAATAATTCAAATACAAAGCACTGGGATTTGCTAAATGTCCTGATGTGATAATTATTTACATATCACTCAGATTATTGTCCAAGACTAGAGTGGTTTAAGTGAAACAGCACAGTTGGTAAATCTCCAAGACAGGTTAGAAGGATTTTCTCCTTTTCTATCTCTAGACTGTAAATCTCGTCTATATATTTATCAGGCTATAGAGGGATAAATTCTTAAAACCATACAACTTTCAGGCATAAAACTTCTACCTAGTTCAGCTAGAAGACCTTGACTATGATTATACCCATAAATGATGGCTTATTGTTAGGAAGCTTTGGGGGGTTGGAGTTAGATGATCTTTAA
Organism: Aythya marila; assembly: GCF_965140915.1. Lineage (NCBI taxonomy): Eukaryota > Metazoa > Chordata > Aves > Anseriformes > Anatidae > Aythya > Aythya marila. The sequence goes on from NC_139043.1 coordinate 52,555,488, forward strand.
GGTCCCTTCCAACCAAAGCCACTTTTTGATTCCATGATTTTGGTTTTCAGAAAAGTGTTCATCTTTCCAAATATACTAAAAGGAATAAAATACTGAAAAGAATACAAGAAAAAGACCCTATTTAGGAACATCATTACGCAAGTAAATCCCCAATAATAGTTTGTTTAAGAGGTAAAATGCATCCAGTTTAACTCAGCACTGCTTCTCCTTATGGAGGCTATGAAAAGACAGAAAATCATCTTGCAAAATATGAAGTTATTTAACACGAATCTAGATCGCAAAGCTGTACTCAGATGTGATGGTACAGACCCACATGCAAGACCTGTAAGTGTCAGAACCTGCAAGGGGAGGACAAATTAGTATTATCAAATAGACATACACCAGAAATCTGTGCAATGCTGAAAAACTCTTCTGATAAAAGGTGAGAATTGGTCATAATCTTCAAAGATTAATATTTTAACACTTTCTTGCCAGAAGGTCGGTTGCAGTTATGTATATCTAGAGGTTCCAGGGTTAAGAATAAAAGCCATCTGTACACAATCCTGGGCAGTATGCTCTAGGTGGACCTGCTTCAACAGGTGGTTTGGACAAGATGACTTCCTAATGGCCCATCCAAACTCAACCGTCCTGTTAAAAAAAAAAAAAAAAAAAAAAAAAAAGGTGCAACAAGGTGGTATTCCAGCTATTAACACAGGGAAATAAAAAATAAAATAGGAAGCAAGATGTGTAAGTTTTGTTGAAAATGATGCAGCAGTTCCTGGAGCTCCATTCACTCTGACCATGTTAGCCCTAACTCCACTTATTTAGGAATGTGAGGAAACTTTCCTTTATAGGAGTCTTGCAAATCTTTAGTATTATTTTAATGCAGTTTTGTTAAGTGAATTATTTATTAACTTGATACTCTTATTGATTAATACAGGTAACTCCCACCAAAGTCAATTGAACTTCCGAGTGCTAATCAATAGCAGCATTTAAAGGCATATTCTTCCCTGGCACATGGAAACTGACATTAAAAAATGATAAGTAATTCCTTGCATGGAATTATCCTGCTAAAAATCAGGAAAAATAAAGATAACTTTTTATTTTTTATATATATATATATATATATATATATATATATATTAAAGCCTGATTTACATTATGCATTACTAAAATTAGCCTGACCTCTGGTTAAACTTTCACAGGATATAATCTGGTCTCTGACTTGCATTACCAAGTTCTTCACCACACAGGCTTCTAAATTCTCTGAAAATGCATTTATTCTGGAATCACTACTCAGTTGACAAAACAGAATAACTGTTCTAGGACTTAAAAATCATCTTTATTCTCAAGCAGTGTTCATAGAGAAGACTTTTGTAGAATCCTTTGTCACACAATAGCTGTGTCAGTTAGTTTCCCCATTTACGTATGTCCTAAACTTAGCTGGGCAGAATTTTAAACACTTGTTAGCAGAAAGCCAGCTTTTATTGTTTTATTAAGGTTTACAAGCCAATCATATCCTGGTTCTTGGTAAATTTACAGCCCATCATTCAACGGATTGTAAATCACTATATAGAATTGTAGTAGCCAGGCCCTGGATTGAACTATTTTATTGTTTGGAAGGCAAATTCATTTCATCCTGGAGTTGATTTTTTTTTTTTTTCCCCAAAGAAAATGCATTGAAGCCACTCGCACTGTGACTTAACAAAATCCTTGTATTTGTCAGTAAGGTCGTGCAAGTGTTGATGCCTTCTGGAAGTAAACTTCTGTTAGTAATGCTGTTGTCATTCATTAAAAAGAAATACTATTTTAGAAACTTAAAAAGTATCACAATTTTCCAGACTACTTTCATTCAAGAATAGTTAAATTACCTTGCACTTTTTCTCGATACCAACTCAATGCTGGTAAATCATGGCTAGACTTGTGTGACCACGAACACCTGCCTATCATGAATTTCACAGATTCATAGAACAGCTGGAGTTGGAAGGGACCTCAAAGATCATCTATTTCCAAACCCCTGCCATGGGCAGGGATGTCACCCACTAAATCAGGTTGCTCAGGTCCTCATCTAACCTGGTCTTGAGCACCTCCAGGGATGGGGCATCCACAGCTTCTCTGGGAAACTTGTGCCAGTGCCTTACCCCCCTCTGAGTGAAGAATTTCCTATGGCAAATGGGTGTCTCAGTGCCTCTCAGAGAGGAGTCTCCAATGACTAACACCCTTTATGCCTTTTTTGCGGTCCACTCACCCTTGTCCTGAGTATCTTTCAAATGCATTAGTCCAGGGCTAGAAGCTTTTTTACCTTCCCCTTGCCCTTCTGAAATAAACAGTACATTTATGGCCAACAACAAGCAGCAGAAACTAGAGTGAAAGATTTTGGCTCTTTTAAATCCCACCTATCTCTGTCAGCATGAATATTTTCTGGAGACAACCACTTTGTTTTAAAGCCATGTTTCAACAGTGTGGCAAAGATGCAAGAACTCTTCTTTGGCAACTGGCAGTTTCTAATCAATTTTGAGGGGAGAAGATATTTATCTTTTCAGATGCAGGTATATACATGAAAAGAAGGAGAAGGAAAGTAAGTTGTCCAGGAATATACTTTGATGTTATTTGATTTAAAAAAAAAAAAAAAAAAAAAAGTTAGAACTGCAAGATGACACGTCTGCTTTCCATCCAATTCTAACCCCTTACTCATCAAAAAATAACATACAGTGAGATCCAGTGCACGAGCCATTCTTGTCCTGCAAAGCAAACATGACTGGTCTACCTGAAGTCTTGTGTCTGGATTTTGTAACTGGAAATACTGGTAGAAATTTTCTAACAGAATGATTTCCTGTCAAAACACTCGAGCCAGAGCCTAAGGATAGCAAGCTTCCTGGTTCTCCTGGCATCATTGTACCAGGCGGGCAACTGGAGGCTGTCTGTCATTTTTGTAAACGATGAGAAATGCCAGGTGTGGAAATGGTTCAGTATTCGCCAGATGCGGTGTTACAGAATATACAATAGACAAAGGCATTCTGGCTTCAGAATGTGCTTTTCACCAATTCAAACTGAAAACCTTTCCAAAAGTCAAGCTTTTCCTTTTCTTACTCAGTTATAGTATACACCAATGCACAGTCTACTTAAAAGAAAAGCTTCATTGACTGCAACAATTGAAAATTACACAAATAACATTTTAAATTACAGTCTACACAAAGCCCTCTCTCCACAAAATCCTTTGATGGCTAACTGGTAATGCTGAACTTCCTTATATACCCAGAGCATACTCCTGAACCTTGTTCCTTCATGTTGTGAAAGGGAACCTTTTCAATCCTGCCAAATTCATTTGTTTTAGTGAATTCCTGGGCTTTTAGCCCTCTGGCTAAGGGAGTCCCAAAGGCTCAGCAGGGGACAAAGGCAAGGTGCTCAGGTCCAGGGGTGCCGGCATTGTGTTAACAACTCTCAAGTGACAAACGAATGCCTTATCTTAAGTCATCCTTTCCTCTGACTTTTTTTGGGGGAGGGAGGGTTGGTTGGCTAGCTGGTTGGCTCGTCTTCCAGGAGCCTCAATTAAGTAAAATCAACATATTCTTAGAATTAACATACAAAATCTAGGGTAACATAAGGTGTTCCTACATTATTCCCAGACTTCAATAGAAGATTCTGCATTCCGTAATCAAAAAAACAGACTCCTACCAGTATAAATGATGGAGGTGCTGGACTTGTGATCTAAGCACACCCATGCTCCTGGGAACTACCAGTGAAATAGCAAAGCAAACCACTGAAGATCACAGTGTTAAATGCACTGTGGTTTACACAGTCTACTGCATTCTTTGGCTACAATTTTAATAGTTTTGATTCTACCTGTCTCCTTTGATTTCTAATGTGGGATTTTTATGAGTCTGGATGCATTTGTGTGCAAATTGGTGTTGCAAAGACACAGTTGTGCTGAAAGTGTCTTAGTGTTTTTCTAAGAGTATGTTATAAAAGTCATTGTTTTGTTTTTCCCATCCTAGAAAGAAAAATCACATATATACATATACAGGTAAACATTCTGGAATCTTATCACAATTCAACTGCCCTCTATCATTCTTTCATTACTTGTTTCACTGATAGATAAGTTAAGACATCCATGGTTCCATCTTGACAGATAAAATATGTAATATAAATATTTAACGTAGAAAATATATCTCCGATGATATTGTGTAGTAACTCAGGAATTTGATTTTGATTCTGAAGCTTTTAGTAATTTCGTACTGCAAGATATTCATGCCAAAGTGTGCATCCCTAACTGCAGCCATAATTCTTAATTTTTAGTAGTGCTAATGAAAAAGAGGTTATTTCTAGCCTAATTTTGTATCCCTAACTATGAGAGTAGATATAGTCCCAACAATATACCAGTAAAAATATATTATGACTTATTTTATAATATAAGGAATACAAATCAAGACATGTGTGTAGTTTACACATAAAAGTAGTTATCTCTGAGTAAGAATTATTTTTATTTTAGCAGTTTTCTATTTGAGATCTTGACTTTTCGTAGGATTTTGCAAGATCCGTGTTCTTGCCCTGCCTCTCCCCTTTCTTTTACTGTGTAACTGCTTTATATAAAGTGATATTTGTATGCCAGCAGGTAATATGTTTATGGAGTAGTCACCCAGACCTGACAAGTACTGTAGTGTATTTCTTTTGAAAATTGCCCAAGGTGGGGTTATTTTGTCTGCTTTGACAAATTGTATATGCACTATCCACGTTACGCTGTCACATCTACCTTAGGTTCATCAGTATCTTATTACTGATGCTGTTGTTTTTAAATCCAAATACAGTACAGGGAAAGCAAACAAGCACACAAACAAACCTATCTCAGTAATAATTTTAGAAACAAAGCCTGAAACAATAACACTGTGCTATAGCCTTGAGTGATTTTTTTTTTTCTTTTTTTTTCCTTTTTTTTTTCCTAAATTGTGTTCTAATTCTTCAGAGAACAGAGAGGGGAGCTTTGAAAAGGTGCTAATAGACCATGAATTTGCAGCAGTGTAGTTCACAGCTAAACACACTCCCACTTCAAGCTCAGGCAGGAAAAATGAGGGCACCACAGAAGTGAATTAAAAATCAGACAAACAGTCCATCCCAGCAACAATCAGGGCAGTAGCAGCTTATAAGATCAGCCTCATTTGGCAAGATGCCCATCATACCATGACCTAACATGGCCATGGCAGGAGGATATCTTATGGTTTACAGAAAAAAAGGATGGGGCATGGGGTAGTAGTGGGGAAATTGAAGCAAAAGGAACACCTTTTAAGCCTATGTTGAATTAACTTGTTTTACAGAACAGTGACGGTAAACTTTTAGGTATTTTAAATGTGATTGGAGAGTTTATCTATTTTATTTTCCACTGTATATACATCTTCTCTCTGGATTAGCTGTGCTACCATGAGAGATTACTGTTGCAAGGCCCCCCCTCCTGCCTGGGGGTATTGTCCCCTCAAATCTCCCAGAGCTGCTCATGTGTGTTCTCCAAACGAGACTGTGGTTTCATGACAGTCTAATCCGATCTAAACTGGGGCTGCTGCAGTCCCTCCGTCCCCAGCTGCTGCCTTTTCCTGTGCCAGCAGTGATGCTTGTCTGGTCCCACACTGAACTGATTCAGAAAACACAACTAACATGAAGAAATGTAACACTTTCCTCCCCATTTCATCTCCCCGTGGAGTCAAACAAGTACCAGTGCTGGTGCAAGAGATTGGGGTGGATATATACATGATGCAAAGCAAGGCTTCAGCATCTCTGGTTTGGATCAGCTTAAACCATTCTGGAACCACACTCCAGGCTGGGCTAGCCAACGTCTGCTATTTAAAGTACTTGTGCTGATCTAGCTCTTTTGGTCTGGCTCAGGTTTGGGAGTGGTCCTAAAAAGAGCTTCCTCATCAGAACAGAAGGGGTTGCAGCCTCCCCTCGCTATCAGCAAGCACTTCCTCAAACACACCTGTGTGCAGGGTTTCCTCATCCTGTGGAAATGATCCACCAAGTCTACAAGGAATTTCCGAGTTCCTATGACAGGAAAGACATTGATGAATGTTACTCTGTGTTGAGTCACTAGAGGAAGCTCCCTTTAGGAGGCAAAGCCAAGCTCCCAAGTGTCCCACAACAACCAGGGCACTCTGGGAAGCTCGGGATCCAAACCTGATGTGACAGATGCTTTGAACATGAAGAGGTGACAAGGAAAGAAAATGGTAAAGGGCAAGGTCAGAGCCTTTTTGGACTGGAAATTGAAATAATTTTCCTCCCTTTCTTCAGACCTTTCTTCAGACCCTGAGTAGTCAGACCACAAGCAAAGGGGATTGGTACTTGCTGATTTATCAGCACACATCATCACATCTGATATGTGCAGGCTGTTACATTTAGAGATGGGAAGGAACACACAATATCAAATAGCAAGCATGTAATTAAGACAGCTTTACTACCTCCAAAAGTCACTTGCTTCTTTCCAGTACTAACTGTGGGATGCTTTAGAGCCAACAAGCCTTAGAGCCTGGAGATGCTCTGACAACAGAATAATGAGGAGTCTATAAAGCACACAGAAGAGAAAAAGAGTCCCAAGTTCAAGGAATGAGAGAGGGAAAACTGGATTCACAATGAAAAGTAGTGAGCTTCTGAGGGAGCAAAAGGAGAAACCAGTTAAGTTAGAAGAAAACCCTGAAGCCACCTTTTATGTGACAGACTTGGTCCTGGGAGGTGAGTCTGTACCTACAGGTTCCCAGCCTGTGACATTTCACCTAGAGCAGCACATCTGAATGGTTGGAGTGATGTGGCTTGGGAAAGCAGCGGGAGTAACATTGCTCAGATTTTGAATTGTCTGAGGTAGGAAAATACCTTAATAACCTGAAACTAATGCAGTATTTGCTGGGGGAGAGAGAAGCAACCCGTAAATTATAAGAAAATATTTATACTGGGAAGGGGGAAAAGAGGGAGAGAGAGCAATTTAGTCAGGAATAAGATTAGGAAAGCAAAAAGTTTAACCAATATGCTTGCATAACTGCTTACCGGAGTAAAGACACTAGAGAGAGATTATTATTTTTAAATAAAACTTTTCAGTTTCTTGTCATACAGCCAGTTGCTTACTGCCAATTATTTTATTGTCAGATGCCAGTTTATATCCTAAATGTCTTTGGTTTGAAAGGACTGTTCTGTTCAGGGAGTAATTTAGTGGCCAGCTCAAAACTGCCCCTTAGGTGCAGTTCGTTTGTAACATAATGGAGATTCACATGGGCCTTCATAAGGGGAATGCTGCTGTATTAACATTCAGGCCAAGAATGTTATCTGTTTTACCCTCACAAAAAGGTGCATTGAGTTCACCTTTTTCACTGATTCTCGGGAGAAATATAATCATAAAGATCTTCTCTGCCAGTTGCAGATGTGTTCTATTTTTTTCCCTACATCAGAGCTTCTGAATCATTCTTAATAATAGTCAAAGGCTATTCATACTAAATGGGGAAGTTCTCACACACTATGATGATAAAGCACTTCATCCGTTTGAGGAAAAAAAAGGAAGAAAACACTACCCACAGAACTGCAACATCATATCATCTGTGCTTTGCCGAATGTTCACAGAACAACATTGGAAGTCATTGAAGTGTCAGATAGTGATTTCATCATGTGTCAGGCCTCCCACTAATAAATGATTCATCTTTCTCAGTACTGACACCTCACAGAATTAAGGGGAAGAAAAGAAATTCATAAACTTTAAAGTGAAAAGTACTGCACTGATACTGTTCTTCCCAAGTACACACTAAGAATGTGTTTAGAACTTAACCTTCCATTTATCTGAAGCGTGCTTTTAAATTTAAAAAGTGAATGTATTACAGTAAACAGGTATCATGGAGTTCTGTGAGTATTATGTCACTATAAGAGAGAAAAGTAACTTGCTCAGTTTACAAACATGAGATTTCCAGTTCCCCCAGCTTTGTGAACTGAAAATGGAATTGGAAAGAAGTCTTCTTGGTTTACATAGCAATGATTAACAGTACATTGGTGGCAATAAGCCTGCCCCAACCTCTTGAGTACTGATCACAGTTGTAAAAGCAAATCTAGCTGCTGTTGAGGGCAATGAAAGACTTACAATTGACTTTAATGGAAATAGGACTGGAAGGAAATTTGTCACTTTAATAAGAATTTACATAATCGGTCTTTGATGCTTCATAAAGCCAGAACATCCCCCATTGATGACAGTAGCTCTACAGGATGAACGTGACTAACTAGTAATCCAAACTTATTTCTCTCAGGAGGTATGAATTTAAATGCAGACCAAAACCAGGCAAGGTACTTAGCAAGATACTACCATTTTTGCTTGGTTTGCTATGACATTGAAGTCTGTGCAGTCACACACTGAGTTTCCAGTTTATTTTTTTTTCTATTTCAACCAAATGTAGAAGGGATACGGAGATTTCAAAATTCCCGTGTTCTTTGTAAAAATAAATAGCTAGGATAAGAAAGATTTTAGAAGTGCCCTACCTGAAAAAAAAAAAGGCTGTGACATGAATTTAAACCTTATGAAACATTAAAGAATCCACATGGGAGAGAGACCTGACAAATGACCCTGCTGTAGGAAAAGAGACAATTGTAATTCACTATCAGACCATGAGACACCAACCTATAGGAAACCAGGCTTTGCTTGTTCTGCCACTAATAGAACTCCTTCAGCTATAGTAGTTTTTTTTTTTTTTCTCATCAAACCAGCATCTATTATAAACAAAACACTTCAATCGGTAGACTCAAAGCTTGAGGACCATATGGATACAGAATTTATCCCACTTGATTCCTCTCCTGTGGAGCAGGGAAAAGAATTAGATGAAGATGATAAAGTTTGGACATGGACTCCCATTCTCAGCAGAAATAATTAGGCTGGTATGAAAACTGCTGGGGACAGAAAAAAAGCTGTAAGCCTCTGAGGTCTCATGTCATAAGCAGATACTTATTTTTCCGCCTCACTCTGAATACGTATAGCAGAGTTACTAATGTGATGAATGGAGCACTTAAAACTGGTAATGTACAAAATCAGATTATTCTTTGCTGTTCCTTTACCTTTTGTTTCGGTAGAATTAATTTGGGCATCCTGGGTAAAGTTGATGTCCAGTTTCTCTGTCAGTTTGATTTAGCGTGACCTCTTCACTGTCAGCAGAGGAATCTAAAAGATGGCAGTGAACATTCAGATGGAGGAAAATTTACATGGCTGTGGGGCAGAATGCCTGGAAGATCAAAAAGAAAAGAAAATAGTAAATACTTAAAACACTTTACCATGAAATCACCATCTCCCCCTTCTTCCACCCTCTCCCCCCATGTTAAATCAGGTAGAAAAGTGTGATAATATTAAGGCTTAATCCAATTTAAATAAATTATTTTCTTGTAAATGTTAAAACAATCATTACATGCATCATTTACCCCCTCCTCTGCCCATAGCCTTAAATTATGCTCTATTATAGCCAGATGGAAAAAATATGCAGAAATGTTTCTTAAACATCAGAAATTTTGTTTTTGATAATATTCAAATGTAAAAGTCATTTAGGAGTTCCAGAAAAAAAGGAAAAATAATAATAATAATAAAAAAAAAAAAAAAAAAAAAAAACACAACGCCCATATATATATAAGAAAGCATTATGGGATTTTGTATAGCAAACTTAATTAAGAAATTTCTTTGCTAGGTTACCAACAATATTTTATTACGAGCTTAAGTTATAAGATTGTTATATCTCTGTCATGCTTGGCAGCAAAGAAAGAACAACCTTGTTCTTACAATTAATTACAAATGTACAAATGAGTGATATATCAGCCCCTGTCTACACCGTATAGTCATGCATTTATAACTATTTCGTCATGCATGGCTATTGAAAAGCATGCTTTGCTTCTATAGTAGCTTGATTCCACACCACAGCCATGGGTAGTTACATTTATTCATACAGCTACCACTAGCCAGAACTATATGTGTTGGTTTATTTTAGCCAAATCTGCATCATCTAACCAATAGTTCAGGTCCCTTCAGCTATTTCTTTCTTTCTTTCTCTCTTTCTTTCTTTCTTTCTTTCTTTCTTTCTTTCTTTCTTTTTCTTTTTTCTTTTCCTTCCTTCCTTTCTTTCTTTCTTTCTTTCTTTCTTTCTTTCTTTCTTTCTTTCTTTCTTTCTTTCTTTCTTTCTTTCTTTCTTTCTTTCTTTCTTTCTTTCTTTCTTTCTTTCTTTCTTTCTTTCTTTCTTTCTTTCTTTCTTTCTTTCTTTCTTTCTTTCTTTCTTTTTCTTTTTTCTTTTTCTTTCTTCCTTCCTTTCTTCTTCCTTCCTTTCTTCCTTTCTTTCTTCTTTCTTTCTTTCTTTCTTTCTTTCTTTCTTTCTTTCTTTCTTTCTTTCTTTCTTTCTTTCTTTCTTTCTTTCTTTCTTTCTTTCTTTCTTTCTTTCTTTCTTTCTTTCTTTCTTCTCCTTCCTTCCTTCCTTCCTTCCTTCCTTCCTTCCTTCCTTCCTTCCTTCCTTCCTTCCTTCCTTCCTTCCTTCCTTCCTTCCTTCCTTCCTTCCTTCCTTCCTTCTTGAGGGGGCAGACTGAAAGCAAGATATGAGAAGGCAAGGCTGGGTGCCAAAGTGCAGGAGATGACAGACAGCAGTCCTCAGCCACTGGCCATTCTGAATCAGTTGATATGACCATCATGGACATGAAAGAGCACAGCAACCCTTCCTGTTTATCTCACACATCCTTACTGTCCCAACACACATCTGCCACAGGAGTGGGTGAGGAATTCTCTCCCCACAGGTGGTTGAGGGGGAAAACAACTGAGCCATGGGCACAGAGAGGTCCCTGACTGCCAGAGGGCCCTTGCAGGATCCCACTAACAATCTAGAGGTTGACAGTGGAAAGAGCCCTGCAACACAGCAGCCTGCAGCACATGGGACAAGGAGCAATGTGACACTGACAAATTCTCCCAAGCAGAGATGTCCATCTCAAATCCTCCCTTCAGAAAACTTAAGGCATCCAGCTGTGTTGCTGGATCACAGCAAGGTGCCACATCTGGGTGTCCAGCAAGGGTGAAGCTAAAAAAAGGAAAAGTTAAAGTGTAATCGCTTCAATACTGGGCCAAGCCACTAACCAACCAACCAGAAATCTTTGCTGTGGCTATATGGACGCTGGCACCTACACATGCATGTCCCTGTGGACACAGACCTCACTACACACGCTTCTAAATACAGAAACCAGTGCTCAAGGATCAGAACACAAATCCCACAAACAGGATTTAAAAACCATCTCCCTGCTGCTCTCTCCTCAGGACAGCAAGGTATTTGGTTTTAACCTCACACCTTCAGTTCATGCTTCTCCTTAGGAACAGTTGTTTTCCTCAGCTGCCGAAAGCTAGGGCTAGCAATAAGACTGAACGAAACCAGTCTCCCTGAGAAGTGTTTCAACAAACCAAACCACTGCAGCTCTGAGCATGTAAGTTGCCAGACAGTGTTACTGGTTACAGAGGGAATTCCAGCCTTTGACTCACTGGTAAGTAAGTCTGTTCCCACGCCATTTCCTCATCCACACAATTCCCTAGTCCTGAATTGTTTGCTAAGAAAGCTTGAGATTATTTGTGTTACACTCCATGCAGAGAAACTACAACATACAAACATATAATTACACAGTCATGAGATGCTCCACTTCCAAAAGCCTTCAATCCTAAACAAGATTATCTTGTTTTTAAAATTGATCTGCCCTGCTTCACAAGATGAGCCATCTCATGGTGCAGGTAGGCCAGATGCACATTATGGTTATATAAATCACCAGGCACGCACTTGCTAGAAAGGGCTACTGGGGCTGTTGCCCACACTTTTAATGACAGCAGCTGCAGGAGTACGTGTTCCCCTGCCAGCTAAAGTGAGAATGGCACAGAAACTCAAAAGGACAAGCCTACTTTTAATATACAGGCAACGCTGGCAGTTTAAAAACTTTTTAATTAACAAACGCAACTAATTGGGTATATGCATGCTGCAAAGCTGGCTAAACTGCCTTGGGTTCTAGAAGCAGACTTGTTTTTTTTTTTGCACTTATTTACCATTGTCAGGCAGTAATCTAACAGAAAACAGCCATACTCTTCAGCTGGCTAAATGAGCTCAGCCCGACCTCTCTACTTCTCAGTGAGATGAAGCAGAGAGAGCCAAATTAGCTTTGGGGCTCTTGTATCACACTGCAACCTGCAATACGGATCTAAACCCTCTCTTTTTGGAAATGCCAGGGGTGAAGCGAGTCCCACCTCACCGTCCTGCCTGCATGGCTGCAGGGACCCACAGCTACAGCAGAACCAGCACAACTCGCCTGTAAAAAGGGGAAGGGAGGAGATGCTGGGACACTGCCCACGGGGCCTGCAGAGCTGTGCGCGCACTTCTGATCCGGGAGAAGCAATAACCCGGTCTGTACTCTACCCCGTTCTCTTGGCAATACACAGGCTTCAGAAAAACATGCTTCCATTGTGACCAGATATTCGCTTCAATAAGCAAACTTTAATAAAACAAACAATTAAAAAAGCCAGATACTCACACACAGCACTCCCAGAAAGCCAATTACCGAGAACCACTCTCGCGGGCCAGCAAGCAATCTCTTCCCCAGGCCAGGCACCAAGCAAGAAGGGAGCCTGCTCTGCTGCTGGGCAGGAAGGAGCCAGGCCCGCTGGGGCTTTGAAATAAAGCAAACAGCTTGTTTCAGAGATAACTGCGTCTTTGTGGGTTGGTCAGCAGCAGGCATCCTGGAAGCTGGCTGGCTGGCAACTTCACTGGGCCTGATGCCTTCCTGGTGCACTGCATCCGCATCAGTGAAGGAAGCAAATCTTTAGCTGTACCCGAATCCCTTCAGAATTACATTGACAAGAGCGGCATTCGATTGGGCCATCCTCTCTCTGTTGTTGTTGCTGTTATTTTAAACCTAATTCAGCTTTTGCCACAACTCACTCATGCCCAATATCCTTAATCTACAAACAGTCAAGGACAGTAATTCAGCTTTATTATCCATATTCCCCAAGCTCGCATTTCATAAAGTATAAGCACACTCAAGAAAGAATGATTCCGAAAATAGCCAGGCATGTGCATTTCCACCCTCTCGTCAGGAAAGCAGTTCAAAACATAGGTCCTACAGATCCTTGTAACACTTAATACTGCTAACCTGAACCTCTTGATAGCAGCAGGCGAGGTCTTCAGAAACAGCTGGTGTTTTATCTTACCCTCTCACACTAAGCTACTGCATCAGCATCAACCGTGCTTACATATGCATTGCAATGATAGAAGCCATAGCATGAACCAAACAAAAATTAGAACACGGTTCCAGAAAAGCCTGTCTGAGCTCACATCGGTGGAAGACTTTGAAAATGTGCATCCAAAGCCAGCACATACTACAAATTCGATAAAAACAACAGAAACCACCACTGGAGTTATTATAATTGGCTATCCCAAGCAAGAAATAAACATATCCAAGTTCTTGGGCAACAAAAGATATTACTAAAACCAAGTTAGCTGTTCCTGTAATTTATTTTGTTCCCTCTGCTCTTGGCATAATGATTTCAGGGTTTTAATGCTGTATGGTGCTGGCATGCCACAAAAACTGGTCGAATAACAAAAGAAGCCGGGACCATCCAGCACCTTACAAGATGTAGGCATTATGTGTGTTGTTATTAAACACTGAATTGCTTGATAAGCTTCCTTAAGGCTACAGCAATAAATTGGTGTTTCTGTCTTTTCAGCAGGAGCCCCCACTCTATTTGTGTTACTTGGTTATTTACAAAGATGACCTTTTATTAAAAACTTCACACAGCCTCCACCGTGCTCGAAATTAATTATACTTGGCTGTAATGCAAACAGTGTTTCAAATGTGTGAAATTTACGGCCGGGTACAAGGCAAAATGATGGCTAAACTTTGACTGGTAAACTGGACACCAGCAGTGCTACCAGTGCCAGTGCTGGAGCCAAGCTTGAGGCCTGATTCACCACTTTTCCACACTACTCATCAACTGGAATCAGTTGTGGGCAACTGGGCTGTTTTTTTTTTTTTCCAGGAAGAAAACACAGTGTGTGCAATGCTTGAGAGGAGAATCATTATTGCCTACAAAGATGAACTCTAGCATGCTACAACACCATGATCAGCTCACAACCTACATTGCACTGGTCCTGCTAGCCTCATCTTCCCTGTGGCTCAAAGTAAGCATTACATTCTTCAAAAGGCTTTGAAAGAGGAGAGGGGAAGAGAAACACAAACTTTCAAATGGGCAAAGAGAAGACAGAAAAAAGAGAAGAAAGGCAGGGTGGAATATTGCTCTCAATTCCTTCTTCCACCCACTAAGACACGCTCTTGTTCCCCTTCTTCCATGTTGAGCTCTTCTTTCAGAGTAAAATTGCCTTACTTCAATTCAGTGGCCTGGTTACATTTGCTGACTCAACTAAAAAAAAAAAGAATTTCTCACCACTTTGACCATTCTCGTTTAAGCTTACATGCATTCACACCCCTCAAGGGCTACTGTCCCACAATCCTATTTCTCAATTGATGCAGAGCAAACTGCAGTAAACACTGAACAATATTGCAAGGACAAACACCCTTACTTTGCCAGCTATAAAAAGTGGTGAAATCAAATGTGAAGAAACGTTGAGACAGTACTGAATTCAGCAGAGAAAAAGAAGACAAAGAGCCAAGTGAAGAGACACTGCCTTTTCTGCAGTGCTCGCACTAAGAACATCATTGATTGTCCACAAGCACTACATTTTCATCATTTCTGTGAAATGAAAGAATAGTAGCCCCAGTTCACGGATTGTCCAGAGGCAGTCAGAAATTAAGATCTGAAGAGTCTCAACGTACCAAAAGTGCAATTCTTGTGAGTACTGTGCACTGCATACTCTTTGAGTACTGAAAAAATACAGCTTCCAGCAACCTTTGGTGCAGATGCATGTGTAGTCCTAAGAGAACCCATAAAATAAGGAACACAATGCATGACCTACAACAGGAACACGTTAACAACCACAGATATATTTATTTCCCCATCTCCTCTCCCACATTCTCAAGTGGGGAACAAAGTATCCTGCACACTAGGAGATTTGGATCAAAGAGCTGTGATGGCCACAAGTCACAACTCATCACCTGTCCGACAACTGTAGCTATTTACGTACAAATTAGTAGTGCTGACCTGGCCACTATTAAAGATTGATGTAAATGGCCTATCCAGCATTACGCTCCTTGGCAGAGAATCAACTTCTCCGGCTTTAACAATGAGATTATGTCTTCCCATTTTGCATTCATAGGAACACACGGGGGTAAGAGTTTAACAGACAACATTCTCCTTCAGCATGCACTCTAATTCATCCCTCGAGCAGACTCACTTAATACACTGTACAGAAAACAATCATCCTATGGCGGGGAGGGGGAAAGGTATGCAATCTATTTTAAGATTATTATAAAGCAATATACAGATGTATGGATGGAATTAAGATTGCATGAGCATTTCCTAATTCTGGCGTTTTGTAACTTTTGAGTGCTTAACTTAGCCACTTTAATATCCTTTCGCTCTAACCATCTGTGCAGTGTCTGTCTGCACGTGTGTGTAAGGCTGCCTCAAGGATCCAGGAGATGCTAGGCACCGTATCTCAATTGCTGAGAGGACTTTATATCACATGCATAAATCTGCATCGCATGAACCCAGACCCATCGTGCATGTGATACAGAATCCACGGCACATGTAGAAATTAAGTGCATGATAGCAGTTGCCTGTTGGGAATACTCAGATGCAGACGCAGTGCCTTGTGTGTGCACTAGGTAACTATGTTGGATGGTCATTATGTTTGTGTTTTATAAATACATTTCACAAACTATAAAGTAAAAAAGGTTGTGGGGAAGTGGCCAAACCGCCTGCCAGCAACTGGCTACAATATCTCTATTTCCCTATGGGAACGAACAAAAGGAAGTACTACTTCCCTCTTCTGTAAGGGATTCATTCATAGCAGTAGCCATTTTTCTCTTAGATATGTATTGTAACACTATCTTCAACTTTCTACTCCAAGTAAGCAGAAGTAAGCTGTGTGACTCACAAGACCCATGGAAAACAAGGAGGAGAATATGAATACAGGAAAGACAAGGTGTTTAAAACATGACAAAAAAAAAAAAAAAAAAGAGGAGGGAAAGTCAAATTAGGGGATGAGGAGGGAAATTCAAATTAGGGGATGTGGAAACAGGAATACTGACATCGACTCAAACCAGAGGCAAGAATTACTCCAGAAAATTCAGCATTCTGGGCATCTACTGGAAGAGGCCCCTCTCTGATTGTCTTCACATCTTTCTTACCTGCTACAAGAAAGAGTTGTTTGCTTATGGTAAAGTTCTTGTCTTCTCAAACACAAAACAAAATGCGCGATACATAAGTGGTGATGGTGTTTATGGCACCAAAAAAACTACTGTGTGGAAATGTCTTTGATTTTCACAAACCCTACTTTTTTTTTTTTCTACTTTCATAATCCTTTAACCTAGTTTGAGCAGTACATCAAGTGTCTAGGAAGCCATCAAAACTTCTGAAAATAGGAATTCCTTGTGCATTACTGTAAAGATTGCCAACCTGAACAATGAGGGTTAGAAGCAAGTTCTGTAATCCTCAGTGTAAAACCACCAACCTACTCCCACCCTCATCTTCTTAGCTTACAAAAGGTTTTGCTTTTATCCACAAAGGAATTAAATATCAGAAGGCAAAGTTGCATCCTTTTCAGATAAAACAAAACAAAACAAAACAAGCTATTAAACACTAGACAATTTAATCTTGTCTTTTTTTAATTATTATTTTTATTTTTTTAAAGTAGGCATAATTCAGGTAAATATGCCACAGTTGAGGAAAAGGTATCCAGAAGTTATTTTTATGAACTGGTAAGCAGCCATCTGTCCACAAACAATCACAGCCTGCCCCCAAGACAAGGCTCCTTTTATAGCTGAACTTGTCTGGCATCATGCCCTTTGTTTGCTGACTAGTGAATTATGGCTCACAAATTCACCCTATATGTTCTTTCTGACTTCCCTGTACTGCCTGTGCCTATTGTTTTATCTGTTTGACCAAAAAGGAAAAAAATAGAAGTCTCAAATGACTGTTCTCTGATTTATGGTAGATTGTCATTTGCCTTATGAACTACATACTCTTTTTAAAATTTTGTCCAGCAACCATACCAAGACCTTCTCCACTTCCTTACTGAAGATCTTTTCCCAGGAGAACTCTGAGGACAGTGCAAAATACTTTGCATTTACACATGCCTTCCAAGCCAAACAGTTTCAAAAGCAAAAGTCCCTGATTAAAAAAGACTAGTAGTCATACATAAGTCAGCTGCGAGGAATGTTCTTTTCCGACAACCTCTGAAAGAGATTTTACCTATGTTGAGATGTGAAGTAGGTAAGTATCATGAAAGCTCTAGTAGCTGGAGAGGTATCACCAAGGTTCCTTCTTAATGGAGCTTCCTCTTTTCACTGGAATTATGTACTACAAGATTATCTTATGTGCTAGAAAGTGCCTACATTTCACCTATTTCTTGGAGATAACTGTGCCTGAGATGCTTAGTATACACAAGTCCAAATGCACAATGCATAAAACGAATTATTCTCATGCAAACAACCCACAATTTTACCTCCACCTCCCCTTCCCCCCAAGAAATCCCAAAGCCTTTTGAACTACATTATTATGTTTCAGGACACTGAGCCTGTTCTGTTCTCTGTGTGTTGTTGGAAAGGTTTATTCTGGACAGTGGTAAAAAAATAGCTGTAAAACACAGGAATCTAGGTTTTGGGCTCCTTTATAAATCCGTGTAAGTCCTCGTAAAACAATTATGTTCAATGAAAAAATCAATGAAATACACACAAGAAAACTCTACCATGTTAACATTAGTCACTTAAACATCTTCAAGAAATACTAGAGTTGAAAGTGGCCAGGATATGAAACTCACCATCAAATTAAAGCTCTCCAGAAAAAGAAGAAAAAAAAAAAAAAAGAAAAAAAAAAGTGACCTACTGTGATGGCAAATACTGACATCAGTAATAGCAGTATTAAATTCTATTGTATCAGAACTTAATTAATTTTTTAAACCAATCAAACCTTGGTATTTAAAGGGTCAGTCTCCAAAATGTGCACAAGCTAAAACAGAAGGGAAAGATCCAACGCAGAAACAGGATACCGAGCATGTACATAGTATGATACTCTCTAACACAGCACACATATGTGAATACAGCCATGGATCTATGCAAAAGGTTTCTGTTACCCAGCCTTGAGAAGAAAATTCATTAGTTTGCACTGACAGTAAGCTCTTGTTCAACACATGGCACAAAAGCCAGTAACAAACATAGCAGCAGCAAGACATAAGAACAGCCAGAAAGTAATCTCCAAAGTGTGTGTAGGAGGAAAAGTTGGTTTTGCTACCTTATGCTATTTGAGAAAAGGGAGGTGGGTTTGTTACAAGAACCTTTTGCTTAATTGTTGACTTAGAAATACACGACTGACTATATTTGCCTCTTACGGTTTTCTGAAATGTCTCCTAGAGAAAGAAAGTTGCAGACCCATCATTCTTAACTGAAGAAAACCCGAGACAAAAGTGTTTTCTTCCAAATATGTCCTAGGCCTTCAAGCTACATAAATACCTAAGTAAAAAACAGCGAGGGCAGAGAGCTCAGCATAACTAAAAGAAATGCTCAAATTTCCATCTTAAAGGAACAAAAAAATACCTCTCTTCATACTGACACTTCGAAATAACGTGTATTTTCCTACAGGAGGCCTAAAGTAAAGGCTTCAAAAGATTACACAAGTAGTTATTACCATAAAAACTTGATACTAGATGAGGCCAAGCAAAAGTCATTTCTCTCAGCATAACTACTTCACGAATAAGACTAGACAAAGCGGCTAAAATCGTTAGGGGTAAGCACAAAGAAGCAAAGTGAAAACTAAGTAGTTATTGCCTAACTTGATTTTTTCCATTTAGCGTTTCAAACCCAATTTGGCTCCTGTTTCTAGGTTAAATGTGTGCTCTCTTGAGCACACAGTGCTCAAGAGAAGCTGGATGGAAGGCCTTATGGGCTACAGCAGCAGACTAGGAGCCAGCAGTGACTTAATGGGTGACTCCGGGGCTTCAGCTCTCCTGACTTTCTGAGGAGAGTCATTCAATGGCCTTAGAAGTTTTCTCACCTATGGGGTGGGGGTTTTATTCTACAGAACTGAATGAACATAAACTACATCTGGAGTACGTGGCAGCATGTTTGGAGCGATACATGAGCATATGCGGTATGGTAGAGTTATGTTCCCTCGTGCTTTGCAGTGACTCACACTTACAAGCACAAATGGGCACTGACTATGTTAAATCCTCCTGACACTTCAGCGGGGAAGCCACAAATTCACCTTCCCCTTGGCTCTCCATGCAAAGCCCTGTCCAGAACCACTGTGCTTTCAGTGAATCCGCACGCCTCTCTTTGCACTGGTAGAAGAAAAAAACGTACAAAAACACACACACAATAATAATAATAAAAAAAAAAACGACCAAAAGTATTTGCAGCTCATAGCTTTTTATTGAAATTCCAGTCCTGAACCCCATCGGCACCCACCCCTGCGTGTGGGGCTGGAGGTGGGATGGGAGGAGGAGGAGGAGGAGGAGGAGGAGGAGGCGTGCTGGTGACCTCAGGCTACCTCGGGGGCGCACCAGGCGGCCTGTCCCGATCTGACACCGGGGCCGACCGAGTTTCGTGTGGCCGCTCCCCCCCCATGCCCAGACACATCAATCTTCCTCCTCCTCCTCCTCCTCCTCCTCCTCCTCCTCCTCCTCCTCCTCAGCGCCATGCCCCCGCCCCGCGAGGTGGGGAGGGGAGGGGGGGTGGGTTCCTCGCCGAGCAGCCAATGGGCGGCGGCGCATGGAGGAGGGGGCGCGCGGGGCACGCCGGGAGATGTAGTTCGCCGGCGCCGCCATTTTGTGGCGAGGGAACTACAACTTTCCCGCGGAGCCCGGACAATCGCCGGGCCCTGCGCGGAGCCCCGAGGCCAGGCGCGGTGCTGCCAGCCCCCGGCGAGCCCCGGCGCACGGCCGAGCCCCGGGGAACGGAACGGAGCGGAGCGGAGCTGAGCGGAGGAGGAGGAGGAGGAGGAGGAGGAGGAGGAGGAGGCGGCGGCGGCGGCGGCGGCGGCGGCGGGGCGGGGGCAGGGCAGGGCGGCGAGGCCGAGCGTGCTGCGCGCTGAGGGAGCGTCGCCAAATTCCGCCCCCCCCCTCCACAACCCCCCCCCGGGCTCGCAGCGGCGACCTCGGGGCGGGTGCTGCGGCTGGCGCCGCGGTTGGGAATTGTGGGCGTGCCCTAAGCGGTGCCCGGCGCTGTGTGCGTGTGCCTGTGTTGTATATATCTCTATACACACGCGCGCACACGCAGACATATATATTATAAAAAAAAAAAAAAAAAAAAGAGAGAGAGAGAGAGAGAGGAGGCAGCCCAGGTCCATTTAAAGTTGCTGGCGGAGAGCTGCTCTCATTGGTTAGGGGGGGAGCTGGAGGAGCAGAGGCACACACACACAGTGCGTGCAGCCCTCGCTGCTGCTGCTGCTGCTGCTGCTGCTGGAGCTGCTGCTGGTGCTGCTGCTGCTGCTGCTGGTGCTGCTGGAGTTGTCTCTGCTGCTTTTCCCTGCTGCTGCAGCAGCGCCAACGTGACTTCCAACATTTGCGTTATTTATCTTCTCCCTCCGGCCCCTCGCCTTTTCCAAGATGTAACTACGGCTCTGACACTAAGGACCTGCAGATCGCTTAGGTGGCTCGAGAAGGAAAAAAGGGGATATCGAGGGCGTCGTTTTTTGTGTTTAGGGGGAAATTTTCCATTATAATGTTTCACTAAAGTGAATTTTTTTTTTTTGTTGTTTCCTTCGCATTCGTCTTTTTTTTTTTTTTTTTTTTTTTTCGTCCCCCATACCTCGGATTTATTGCTAGGAGAATCACATTGTGAGGAAAGAAAAGTCGGATTACAAGATACCACTACAAACAACCCCCTCCCCCCCCAGGATTTTTCGGTATTTTTTTTTTTTTAATTGTCGCGGCTTTAATTCATGAAGCAATTGTCCCCTTTTGCAATCAGAATTTGGATACCAGAATGAGCAAAGAAAGACCCAAGAGGAATATAATTCAAAAGAAATACGTAAGTGGTCATAACATCTATCATTTGACTCCCAGTTTTAGGAAATGGCAGTGAATGTCAAGTTTATAGCGAATTCTGCGGCTCTACGCTTTTTAACAGAAATGTAATGCTGGATTTGTTTGGGGTTTTGTGTTTTGTTATTGTTGTTGTTGTTGTTTTTTCTTCCTTTTTTTTTTTTTTTTTTTTTTTTTTTTAATACTGTGGTGCGGTGGGGGGAGTTTCAGAGGCCCCCCCTTTTTTTTTTTTTTTTTTTCTTTTCCCGGGGAAGCCTTCCATCCAGCCGGGTTATAAAACCAGCCTGTGCCTGGCGGTTCCCCCGCTGCACAAATGTATTGACCTCAAATGACACAATCATCATCTAGTTTTCGATGAAAGGCGGGGAGCTCGGGGGGCTGCCGCTGGGGGGGTGGTGGTGGGGGGGGGGGGGATGCAACGAGACGGCGGCTGCCAGCGCCGTGCCGCCGGCTTCCCCCGGCCACCCATGGGTGCTCCAGCCCGGAGCCTGCTGCAACTTGCGGCCGGTGGCCGGGCCGGGCCGTGCCACACGGGAAAATGGCTCGGAGGAAAAAAAAAAAAAAAATATTTGGGAGAAGGAGCCGCAGCCCGGGGTCTCCGCTTCTGCTTCGTTTTTTTAAAAATAATATTTATTTATTTTTTGAAAATCCGGCCGATCCCTCGCGATTGTCTGCTCCTTTAAAGGGGAGAAATGTACGTGGACGTGGGGAAAGGGGGGGGGGGGGGGGGGGAGAGATTTTTGTTCGTGCTCCAGTTGCGTTTTGATTGGCATAGGGGAGTTTTTTTCTTTTCGTTTGGGAAAAAAAAAAAAAAAAAGGGGGGGGGAGGAAAAAAAAAAAAGCGAGGGGGGGATTAGGCGAATATGCAGCAGACCGAATCGCGATTTTTATCTGCACGTTGGGAAAAATGCTGCGTTCCGGCGTGGCGTTTTGGGGCGGGGGGGGGGGGGGGACGGGGACACAGACACACACAAGACAGGCAGACACCCGGCCCCACGGCCGCTTTTAGGGTGTGTTTGCTGCGACACTTGAAAAGTTGCAGTTTATATTATGGTACGTGTCGCCGGCGCCCGTGGCTGTCGGCGGGGGCCGTACGTGCGTTTCCGTGCAGGGCGGGTGACCTTCGGGACACTTCCCCCTTGCTGCTGTTCTGTGCATTCCCAAAAATCAATTAAAAATAATAATAAAAAAATATAAATAAGGGGGATGGGTGGGTGGGTTTTGGACCCCCCGCCGGGCTCTGCAGGGAAGGAGAATGGGGGGTTACGGGGGGGATTGTGGTGCTAGGCGGCAGCCGGGCACCCCGGGGCCGGCTTTTGGAATTAAAATACATCCGCATTGCAGAGGGACGGGGAGCCCGGAGCCGCCGGGCTGCAGCTTATGGGATCGGGCGTGCGGGGGGGAAACTCTGCCCCGAGGCGAGGGGGGCGCCCAGACAAAAGCAGCGCCCGGCTTTGGGGGGGGGGGGGACACGGGGACACCGCGGTGCCAACGGGGCTGGGGAGGGGGATAAAGGGGGGATCGCCCCAAAGTCGCCCGGCCCGGCGGGGGCGGACAATGCCGGGGCAGGGCACGGGGTGCAGCGCGCCGCGGGCGTGCTCCCGCGATGCAACTTCGCCCCCTTTCATTTTTCCCCGAATTTCGTTTTTTTTATCCCCATTTCCTCCCCGTTATCATTTCCTTTCACCCCGTCCTTATCGTTCTTCTTTTCCTATTGCTTTTTTTTTTTTTTTTTTTTTTTTCTTTTCGCCGGCTTGCGGCGGCGGGGGCCCTCCAGGTAGCAACAGGTATCCGGGGCCGCGCCGGGAGCCCCGCCGGACACCGCCACCGCCGCCACCGCGCCGCCGCCGCCGCCGCCCGGCCAGGTTCGCCTCGCGCCCGTGACGTCACAAAGGGAAGGGCCTGCGCGCCGTGCGAGCGCTCCGCCGCCTCGGCCCGCGCGTGACGTCACAGGCGGGGCGGGGGCGGGGGCGTGGGGGGGGCGTGGGGGGGGGGAAGGCCCCGGGGCGCTAAGAGCGGGGCTTGGGGGGGGGGTGGCATGGCACGACATGGCACGACATAGCACGACATGGCATGGCATGGCATGGCATGGCATGGCATGGCCGGTTCTGGGGAGGGGGCCATGGTGCCAGCAGCCCCCGCCCCGCTTGCTCTCATGCCTGCCTTGCCTGGCGTGACACGCGTGGTGCCATCCCCCCCCGGCCGTGCCATGCCGTGCCATGCCTTTTGTTGCCTGCCCACCCAGGGGAAGGTGGAGGCAGCCCGCCAGCTCTCCCACACCCCCAGCACACCTTCCCCAGGGGCAGGCTGGCCCCCTCCCTAAAACAGGACGCCCTCCCCGTATCCCCATGGGGCACCCCAAGCCCGCTGGTCGCACACCCCTGTGGGCTCAGCATGGCGGAGTGGTCAGGGAGGGGAGCTGGGAGCTGTTCTGGGGCTGTGGAGCACGATAGTGTTTC
Source organism: Aythya marila (assembly GCF_965140915.1). Classification (NCBI taxonomy): domain Eukaryota; kingdom Metazoa; phylum Chordata; class Aves; order Anseriformes; family Anatidae; genus Aythya; species Aythya marila. The sequence goes on from NC_139043.1 coordinate 52,579,072, forward strand.
ATCTGGCACTGCATGGAGTCAGCACCAAGTGGGGGAGATGGGGTGCACCCACACATGACAGCCCCCTGGTGCTCCAGTTCTGGGGTGAGCAGCCCCCTCCGGCTCCCCCAAAACAATGTCCCATTTCAGTGGCATGTCCCCATCATCGGGACATTCGGGTAGCTGCAGGCCGCCGTCTTGCTCTCAAGCAAAGCCTGTTCGGGCTTTTTGCTTTCCAGAGCTCAGGAAACAAGCTCTGAAAGCAAAAAGGTAACAAGAACAATGGGGTGAAGCCCGCGTGCTGCGGGCGGCTGTCGTGTGGCTCCGCTCGCTGCTGCGTGAGTAGCGGTAATTAAAAGTTCCCCAAAACTTTGCATTATCTTCACAACTGATAACCCAGGAATGAGGAAATCCGCATATGCATCTTTCCCCCCCTCCTTGCTCTTTAAAAACGCTATTGCTTAATTTTTAAAAGAGCCATGGCTGACTCATTCAAATCTTGCTTCTCACTTTATCCTCCTCCTTCTCAAACATCTTTACATATCAAATATTGCCTTTTGGCTCAAGCCTCAGAAAACTGACAGCTTTGTAAAGCATCGCCCGAGAAGCCAGACTGCGTTCAGTATGCGCTTGGAATTAATAGTCCTTAAATGAAAACCTTTGAAGTCTCGAGCGTGATTTTCACAGGTGTGCGTGTTTCTGCCCATTTTCGTGCCGTCAGAGAGCACGTCTCCTCTTCTTCCCGGTTCAGGCCTTGGCATATCTGGCCTGGATCACGGTCCCAAAATACCTGCACAGCTCTGCCAGGGTGGCAGATGGCGAAACGCGATTATGGAGCAAGGTCGCTGCCGTCACCTCGCGTGACACCTCCTCCTCCCCATGGAGGTGCCCTGAGGGGACGTGGGTCCCTTTGGGGCGGCCTGTGGAGAGCCCCCCCAGTTGGTAGTGGCGCCTTAAAGCTTTAAAATCCCCTCGAACGGTGCCTTTGAGGCCGCTGCGAGCAGCAGGCCAGAGACTGCCTCCTTGGTTGTGCCTGGCTTGTAGCACTACCATGGGGTCAGGCACGCGAGCGAGGCCCTGAGGGTGCGCAGGCCATGGTGTTGAGGCACCCCAGGGAGCCGGGGGAATGGTGACAGCAGCACCCCCGGGGAGGGGACATTTTGTGCACCCCACAGCTTCAGCCTGACCCTGTGGCCCGGCCTGGTCTGGTACACGGTGGGGTTCCCTCGTTTCTCACCCCCCAGCACCCCATTTCCCTGCCCTGAGGGGCGCTGTGAGTAGGGCCAGCTCCTACAAGACATCACGTACAGCCGCTGCGGGGTGGCGGCAGGGGTGGTGTGATTCAGTCTGCCTGGCGTTTTATTTCGGGTAGCCTTCTGGAGCTTTCTCGTGCTGGGTCTTTTTTCAGGCGGGTGGTGACTGTTCCCGCCTTGTACCTGTTCCAGCAATGTAGCGTGCTGAGCTCCTTTTTTTATTTATTTTTTGTAGACATAACTTAAGGCTACCAGTGTGCGGATGCTAGCCTCTCTCGAGAGTTTGCATTCCTCTTAACCTCCTCCTGGTCTGTTGAGACTGCAGCTTTATGCTGAGTGGCGTGACGGCACGTAACTAGAAACTAGTAATTCCAATCTTTTTTTTTATAAACGAATATTTACTTCTTGCTATCAACAAATGCCTTGCACTGAGATACTAATGGACTCCTGTTCACTCCGACAGACCGTGAGCCAGAATTCTGCGTAAGATGCTGTCCGGAGTGAATTATAATGAATCAAGGCCCCTGTGAAGAGTTTCTAATGTTCATTAAGCACTCTCACTTTCTCTTACGAGGCCTACTGAGCCAGTATTAAAAATATATTACCCCTTCCTTTTCTGTAGATGCGAAATAACTGGTAATGTTATGCATGTTAAAGGCTGGTATAAACGTCTGCTCATTTTCTAATGCAGTAGCATTCCCTCCATTTTATTGTTTGATGAAACAGAAAGAAGTCTAAATTACTTGCCTGAAGCTACGTACTGTAACAGTGGCAGAGAAGGAACTAATCCGTGTTTCTGCAGCCTGGTCCAATATTTTGTTGCGTAGCTTACGGGGGCTTGCTATTAGGCATGGCATCTGCTATACAGAGACTACTTGATGTGGTTCAAACTTTCTTCAAGGCTTTCCCCCCCCCCCTCAGTTATGCTCTGGACTGTGAGATTACCAGTGTATTTTTAACAGAACCTAAAAAAAAAGAAAAAAAGTTGTATCTCGGCATGGATACTTTTTTTTTTTTTAAAGTGATGATCGCACCCTGCAGCTGATAGAGACCGGTTGATACTGTGATGACTCAGCTGTGGGAGTATTACATAAAGTAGGTCACTTTTTAAATCTCATAGACTGAAGCTAAAGAGACTCCAGGTTTAAAATTTCTATTTTGTTTACGCCCATTTCAAACCAGGATAGTTCCTAGTTTGCACATGACTGAAAGTTCTCAAGGAGGAGGGAAAAGCCTTTTTTTTTTTTTTCTTTCCCTTTTATATTGTATGGTGACTGAATTCAATCAACTTGAACTTGGGGATGGAGGGGGGGGAAACACCAGCTGCTTTTATTTCTAAAGTTTATAGTTTGCAGTATTCGAGTGAAAGGAAAGCTTAAAGGTAATTTTAATGTAGGGAAGGGAAAAGCAGAGACATTTATTATTACTTTTTTTTTTTTTTTTTATTACAACACTCAGCTTTTGTGTGATTTAGCAGATGTGGAATTTGCAGAGGAATACATGCATTGCTGCAAAATCCAAATTTGCATTTTAAACATTCTGTTTTTTCCCCCTAGTCCTTTGCATGGCTTTCTTCCCAACTATAAATGTAAACCAAGTGTAAATGATGCATTGTTTGCTGTAGTGGGCAGACAGTCTGAAAACAATAGTGCTGATGGATTTGACTGCCTCTGTGTAAGATTAACGGGACATTAACTTTCAAGTCTAATAATGCAAATTTCAGTGTTGCCAAACCTGAACTTCCCTTAAATGTTTCCTGATGTCGATGGCCCTGAATGTCCCTATTCTGCTGGCCAAAAGCAAACGGCTTTAATGATTTAGCTCTTAACCTTCAATACAAAGCCCCTTAACCTGTTGTTAGGGCTTTCTTTAGAGAAAAGGGTAAGAGGTACCTGGAGTATAAGTAAAAAGCGAAGTAGAAAATGGGATATGATACGCATATACTTTTTACACTTACTACCATTTTTTATTTGGGGCATTCTTAAGTGGTAGGAAGCCACTAGAAAAGTTAAAAGCTGCAAAACGCTTGTAAAATTCAGGTCTAGCGTGTGAGGAGTGCTTGGTGCTGAAATTCAGATACAGGAAATAATACGCTTGCCAAAATGTATTTGGTGTTCTCTTAGATCTTTGATGGGTTGTTTTGCTGGCTCGCTACTAGTGGGAATACTGGATGTGGTCCTTGATGGTTTTTAACGGGGAGGTTTTATTTGGGAACTCTAGGCTTTAGTTAGTTGGGGTGGGTTTCTTGCAGCCTGTCGCAGAAACGCTTTCTCAATGAATCAGTAGGTGCAAGGTTTTAAACCATTTGCCGTTTCACTTGCTCGAGTTTCACACTTTCCCTCGTGTAATGACATCCTGTTCTGATGTTGTTCCTTCGGCAAGCCGGCAGAGGCCTGGTATTTCCAGCAGCGGGCTGTGGGAAAGGAGTAAGCCCTTTAATTACAGCCGTGAGGACGGCTTGTTTGAAAATACTCCGTCTCCCTTCCCTTCCGCGTATGCTTTTGTTTGTCAGTCACTTCTTTACACAGACGAAGGGTCCAAAGATGTGAAATGCCACTGCCAAACTTGCTGTAGGAGAGTGGCCGCGGTCAGTGGCCGTGTGTTGCCGTGCCTAACGCCACGTCTCGGGGCTCTGGGCTCCAGGCTCCCTGGTCCGCGAGCAGACGGATCGTGCGAGTGTTCCCCATCTGCTCCTGTGCAAAGTTTATCAGCTTAATTTATGCTGCTGCGGGAAGCTCTTCAGATGCACCAGCTTGGCTGAGCACAGGAGCAAAGAAAAAAAAAAAAGAAAAAAGCTCACGTGGAAATCGTTCCACCGGTTCACGTACGGAAGAGTGGCATCGTAAACCGTTCCAGCATTTCTGCAGCAAATGTCGCATCCCAGACTGAAGTGTCAGAAGCCATATCCCGCAAATTTATCTGGGGGAACAAAGCCTCCTTCAATCAGACGTGAAAAGGAGCTCGTTTGTGCGATTAAAAAATGCAGTGGAAAGAAAATGGTGAACCTCTACTGAGGTCTTTTCTGGCCGGTTCTTCCCTCGCTTTGCTCTGCAGAAAGGCAGCCCTGGATCGGTGGCTGCCACTGCGCTGCTTTTACTTCCTAAAGGCTAGAAGAAATGCAAATAAAAAGAACCGAGCTGAGAAAGTGCGGCGTGCTGCCGTGCTCCAGGAGGGCTTGTGGTATTCGCGTCCCTGCGTTCTGCTTTCAGTTCTTCGAGCTCGCCTTGCTGCTCTGACATCTTCGGCGTGACGCGGTGCTTGCAGGAGATTAGCGTGTTTTGGCACACGCACGCTGTGATGACTGGCTAACGATATTTGTGAAGTTCAAGAATAAACCATGGGAGCTCATTCTGACATAATCTACTAATCTTAGTTTTGCACTTTGATACCGCGTTGTCTGAGCCAAGTTGGGATGACTGTATATTGCAAGCAATTCATTTTTAGCTGTACTTGCAGATCAGTTTCGAAGCAGCGCGTGCTTTTAAATTAAGAACAATGGGAGTGAATTTGGAGAAACTATCAGCTCTTTGAACAATGTGCATATGGAAATCAGCTACGTGCCTATTTTTAAAATAGATTTAAAACAGATTTATGCGAGTGGGCAGAGGTATGCGCTCCCCAATATTTCTGGGCTGTGTCGTGTACTGGCACTTGGACGTTTTTCTCCTTCACTGCCCACAAGAGCAGGGCTGTCTTCTCTGCCCTTTCCCACATTTGTGTTTGGGGGAGAAGAGAGACTTTCTTTTCCCTCTGAGGATTGTGCTTTATATTCTGCTGGATAAAATACAAAAAAAAATCTGCTGCTGCTTTGAGTGAACTTCAGTCTCTCACGAGGCATGCTGCTAGTCACGCTGCATTTTGGGGAGTCCAACCAAGACAGCAAGCTTTTGAGGCTCCTTGGTGGCAGGAATTCAGTTTCCCCTGGGAACTCCACTGAAACAGCGAGTAATGATTTTCTAGCTGTGTTTGGGAATGGCCTGTGTTTTTAAGAAATACAAAGGGGAACTCGAAGGTGTAAAGTGTGTAAGTCGAGTGCATTGCAACACACAGAATATTTTTTGAGGTCGCTACTAATAAAGTGGACAGAAACCAAAAGTCTTAGGCAAGAGTCTGCCCAGAGTTTTGCTTTGATGAGATGCTTATCATTATTTTAATTAGTTGTTTCATTTAGCATATCGCTTTTTATGCTGTTCCCATGCGGGAAATCTTTATGCCCCAAAAGTGCATAGTCTAGAAATTGCATTTAGAGTTTTAAGTTGCTGCAGGCTGCCACCATATGTTTGTGGCTTTTTTTTTCTTCCTTTTTATAAGGTGCCTGTTAGGCAGAGTAAGGGTGATTTAGAGAAGGGATATGCTTCGTTCTTTCTCACCTTTTTTATTTCACGGTTATTACTTTCAGCGACTTCGTCCCACAGAGTCCTTTTTGGTACATCAAAGTTGTGAGCCAAATCTCTCAGCTGCAGCGTGCATGCAGAAAACCCTATAATACAAATTTCCAGCCCTGCACGTATGCCAGATCAATTAACTTCTTAGCTCAACTCGAGCTGAAAAAAAATAGCTCTGCTTCTGTTTTGGTTTCAGTGATACAAAACTTGGTCCAGACTTTGAGTTTACAAAACTCAAAGCCAAATAAAAGGAACATTAGCTATTGTTGTTTGCAAAGCTGTCTGATAGCTGAGCTCATGTTATATGCAGTTTGTGTTTGGGTGACATCCCAAATGACTGGCCCTAACGTGAATGCTTCCCTTAGAAGGGTGACATAGATGGACACCCGAGATGTGATTTTCTGGCTTGATAGGCACTTAAAGTTTGCTTTCTGGGTGCATGGTGATAATGATGAAAATTCTCATGGCCTATTGCCATCGAGCGGGCTGGCTTTCTGAGACTGGGGAACATCCCGTTCATTTTCAGATACAAAGCAGAAGTTAATGTGGAATAGCATTTCCTCTAATCATTTATTAAAAGCTGTACTGAACACAAGACTGTAAGAAGGAGGCAGTTTTTCTGCTACTGAGACCTTTATGCTAAGTTAGAAAAGCTTTTACCAATGTTAATTTTTTGTTGGTTGTTCAGCATGCAACGGGGACAGTAATACCACTTTGTAAGACAAGAGGCTCCGCGTTACTTAAAAGCTGGAGTTACAGCATGTTACAGTAACTGTTTCTTCTGAATTATTTATGGCACGGAAGAAATAATGGTCATCCTAATGGCAAATAATTTTCAAAGCTGGCTTTTTCTGTCTTCAAGTCTGTCAGTGACGCCTTGAACCAATAAAACATACAAAAATAAGAAGTGTCTGTAGAGAGAAGCTGCCCCCTTCTCCCTGTCTGTGCTGGGAAAGTCCTGTGTGAAGCTTTATATGTTGTCTTGGGTGACAATTTCATGAATGTGGAGGCCATTAATGCTAAATCTGCGTAATGCTGTGACTTTATGATCACGTTAAACCAGCACCGTGCTGCAAGAAGTGGTTCAGCCTCTGGCTGTTCCCTCTCTCTTCTGCCAGCCAGCGTTTATGCCAGGTGATAGCTCCCGTCACAGGTTGGGAATTTGTTATTTGTCCAAACCGGTGAAATACGGTCGGCTTTTAGTGTGGATTTGCTTCATGTTGCAGTCCGTGATGTAGCTGTAGAAGTGCTTGGGCTGGACAAGGTGTTGCAGGGACGCAGCTGGAGTGGCCGGGTCGCTTCTGGGAGCAGCAGCGTGAGGTTAAGTGGGCTGTGAAACGATGACTAAATAGGAGACACGAGGTGCACGTTTTATTTCCTAGCAAACAAAATTAGCAGCCCTTGTCTATTTTAAGCATTGTTCAGGCGTGGATTTCTCTGTACTCGTCCTTCTGCTGCTGAATATTAAATAAGGTTGAAACGCTGTTAGGCCACGCTGGTGAAAATGAAGCTGAAGGTGTTTGGGCGTGTGGTCACGGTAGTGCCATAATCATTTCCAAAGTGTTAAAATATGTTAGAAAAGAGTCAAAAATATACCGCTGTCGTTACATGTTACGCTTGCTTGGATTTGACCGATTTAAAACTCGAACAGCGTAAGAAAAAAAAGAAGAGGAAGAAAATAAAACAGCTAGCAGTGCTGCTGGAAGCTGAGTTCCCCCCACAGTTAAATGTGGTAGAAGAAGCAGCACTCACCTTAAATAAATGTAGTTCTTTGTGGGACAGTACTTGCTGTTGGCTTGCCTTTGAACACACGTACGAACGCAGACACGCACGTGACACACGCGGTGCCCCGTGGAAGCGGAGCCGCTGCACCCTTCGACTGCCTGCAACAAAGACCTGCTCACAGAGGGAGCTCCTCGGGAAATTCCCCATGGCTTTCGTGGCTTTCCCACTGCAGAGCAAGTTCTGATAGCTTCTCTTGTTGAAAAGTCTACCCAACGCGCAGGGGAACTGCCATGCTAATCATGTATTTTGCCCCGAGTTCCCTGGTAGTGTGAGAAGGCCAAACCATGCCAAATCGAGAAGCTACAAAAAAAAAAAAAAACAAGGCTTCCTTTAACTGTAGGAGCATCAGGATGTGGCATCACATGGCTTTTTCTCACCACTGAAGCCAGCGCTGGTGACTTTACTGATCTTTCCTGCGTGATACAGGTCTCAGCGTGCTTTGGCCTTACCAGTACAACTGCAGAGCTTCATACGAAACACAGTCACCAAAATTATCTGGCTTAAAAAGTAATTATGCCGTTTTTCTCTTCCTTTCCCCCTTCCTCATCTTTAAATGACGTGGTTTTATTGCAAGCCTGCCAAGGCTCCTCAGTGGCACGGGTCAGGGGATGGTGGGGCACGAGCCCCCCTTTGGCTTTGCTGTGGTTTAGGAACACGTGTGTGGAGCTGCACCCTCGGTTTCGATCCGGCAAGGCACTGCAGCACGTGCCTGTCTCAAATACATGAATACTCTTACTGACGTCAATTCAAGTGCTTGGAGCTTGCGAGTTAAGCACACGCCGAAGTGCTTTTCTGGGCTCGAGATTTTGCCATTCCTCTTTAAGAGAGTGCCTAAGTATTTGCAGGCAGGAATGTTAGATTTTTTTTTTTTTTTTTTAAAGAGGGTGATAGCCATTTAATGGTTTTCGTGGCTTTACTGGATGTAGCCTTGACTGTTTGATTTGTGTGTGTGTGAACAATTCATTTTCTTTTCTCTCTCCAGTGTCTTCTCGTAATATTTTCTTTAAATGTAATCACTGTTCTTTTGTTACTCTTACCTTCATTATAATGTACACGTGCATATAGTACTGGTGGTTTTTTATACTTCTCTTTTTTTGTTGTTTTTGGTCCCGTGCTTTTCTTTCTCTCGCTTGTGTGTATTTCTCGGAGTGGGCTCCTCTATCCATGTTGCTGTCTGAGGAAATCAGCTCTCAGTGAAGTTGCTGCCACCTCTTTGCAGGAAGGCAAGGCGAGCTGTTGTCGCAGCGTCTTTTTGCTTTTCCTGAGGGCCAAAGGGGGAGGCATGGAGCGGTTCCTGCAGTTCATTCTGGGGGCAGCTCCATAGGAAATACTTGGGAAGGGGAGGGATTGCACTGTCTCTACTTGTCTCTCGAGCCCTGTGTGCACGATTTAAGCGCTGGCTATGGAAAATGCTGGCTGCTTGCTTGCATTATGCAAGGCTCAGCAAACTGCAATGCACATCTGGGCAAATACCGTGGAGGAAAAGTAGAACGTGGCCCTGCTCGTCCCTTTTTACAGTGCCTTTATGAACTTGGGGGAAATCAATTCCTGCTGATGTGAGCGTTCAGGGAAAGCTAATTTCATCATTCATATACATTAAAGCTTTTATTTATAAAACGTGGATATAGGAGCAGCATTATGTGGCGCAACTGACCAGTCATATAAATGGGTGCACAGCTTCCACTGCTGAAAAGTTCCTCGAGTACGCCCTTCCCAAGTAACTAACGGTGGTGGGATTTCTTCCAGGCTGGACGGCAGAGCGGTCCTAATGATTTCTAGGCCCTGTTGCTCTGGAGAGCGGGAATGTGATTTTCAGCATAAATTTGTTAAGAAAAATATGGTCTCTGAAAGTCTTCTGGGTAATATAATTTCTTTATATCTTACTTAGATTTTCATTATAATGCTACTTTAACTGGCTCCTATGAAGGCTGGTGGTGTATCATCCAGCGGGAGAAAATGTGTTTATGATGTAGGTAATCATTTTTTCCCCATCACAAGCATCTTTTCTTATATCCTTGTTGATTCCTCTTCCTTTTGTGGTGTCATTTTAAGCCCATTACTCTTGCAGTCAAGGATGCAGTAAAATTAATTCCCTGTGGGCATTTTGGAAATTACTGCTCCGCTAATTTGGATGGAGGAGAGCGAAGGGATAAACTATTATTTCTTTTCTTTACCAACTTGTCTCAGATCCTGCCAGGGATGAGTCTGGCGTTTTCTCCCCATACAGACAGCCCATCTGTTAATGCATAATAACCCTTGGTGCCTAATGACTGTTTGGGCCGTTCCTGCTAGGGTTTGCTTCCCTCTCCGAAGGGGATGAGGAGCAGCGTTCCTGCTGCACGTCTGGCCGTACATTTCCCGTTTTCCCCTCCAGAATAGCCGTGAGTTGACCACAGGGATTCCTAGCAAAGTGATCATCTCTTTTTTTCTGATTTTTTTTTTTTAATTTTATTTTTTTCTGAACTTGCCTTTGGTTCTTTCCTTCTGTTCTCCTTGTGTCCCCATCCAGCTTGCATGGCCATGTGTAGCTCTGTGGTACCGACCGAGGGACTGCCTGGTTATCAGCTCTGCTGATATCCATCCCCTTCCCATGCGCTCTTTTCAGGGGCACGTCAAAGAGTTGTCATTTTAATCGCCTGCACGTGACAAGCATGACTGCAGCTACATCTGGGACTTTGTCAGGGAAGCGTGAGCCTAGCGTGCTCAGCCCTGGAGAGCTCACCTGCCCTCCAGCACAGCTTGTGAAACCAAGGTCAGTATAATGTGAGAAAAATGGCAGGGATAGGTATCCATCGTCAGAGTCCTGCTGACGGCAGGGATAGCTTGTCCTGTGCTCCCAGTTAGGTCCTGCCACTGCCCCGTCCCTGTCTTTTGCCGTCTCAGCAATAATTTTGCTGCTTTTAGTTTTGTTTCCTCCCCCAGTTATAGTGCCGTGGTCGTGTTTTCAGAGATAGCTGATTTACAGCCTGAGTAACAGGTGTGATGGCTTCCTGGAGAAGTGCTTCTCCATCTTGTACAGTGGAAGAATATACTTCAGCTCACTAGGCTGTTGTCTTTGGAAGTGGATTTTGAAGATGTTTGTTCTGGCAGGCTTTTGAAGGTTTTCTAGTGCTTGCTGTTAACTATCCTATGTCTGGGTGATTTATCACCATTCTTTTGTCTCCTCGAAGCAATCAGTTGCATCTGGGTTGGAAGGTTATCCTATTTCTTTAAACATCTTCATATTGTGCACTACTCCTTCCTTCCTTTATTCCATGTTCCCCAAATGTCCAGATTTTTTTTTTTTCCCATCAGAAGGACCCAGTATTTTAATGAGGAGCTCCCATATTGCAAAGCTGAAGCGAAACAGTGTAGCACGGCAGCTTTGAAAACTCATTATTCTGTGGAAGAATGATATTAAGATACTTTTCCAGATGTCCAATCCACTGACTTTCTCAGTGATTAGACCACCTTCTTCAGCGAAAGCAAGGATCTTCAGTGAATCCGAGGGAGTTAATGCGTAGTTTAATTTCAACACAAATGAACAGTGTTAAGCCCATGTATAAACTAGTCTAGTTAAAAGGGGAAAACAATACGTGATCTCTTGAGGCAGCCCCTTGAAACGAGAAGTAATATCTTATCCATTTTTAAGTATATAAGAAAGAAGATTGAATAGCTGGCGTTGTTTGAGACAAAAGGCTGCAAGAACATCTCCAAGATTGGCTGACTGTGGACGGTGTCTAGTCTGGAGAGTCCTGCTTGTAACGGACTGGTTATCCGGGCTCCTAAAACTGTCATAGATAAGAGGATATAAAACTGTCACAAACATGGTTTTAAATCTGTATCTCCCGGGTTGCTTTCATTTGCACGAGTCTCGTGGCTTTGAATTATTTATTTATTTCGGTCGGGTTGGTGGTTGGTTCGTGCAGGAAGTCCCCAGAGATAAACGAAGAAAATTTCCTCAATGAGTCTTCCTTTGGGTTCTCGAAGGTGCGGGTAGCAGCTTTCCGAGTCACTGGCTGCAAAACTTCAGCTGTCTTCACGTATTTCAGACTCATGGAAGACTCACGTGCCTGGCTCTTTCTGGAACAGGCTGAAGATCTGCTTTATCGTCACTCGTGAAAAGTTACCTCTGCCCAAGTTCCCCGGGCACAGCCAGTCTCCTGGTTACTCTCAGTTTAACTTTCTGGTGTGGAGCAAGCATTACTAGAGCTTAATAAACAGCTTGCGTTTGGATGACTGTTGCTGTTGTTACAGAAGTGGTACAAGGTTGGTTGCTCATTGATTTATGCTTTTTGGCCATCTTCCAAGATGAAACTAACTTCATTACACAAGACTTTCAGAACAGTACAGAGCTGTCCATTTATTTCCTTCAACTGTTACTGAGCTGACAACTTGCCTTTGGAGGGTCATATATTCAAAAGCTGCCAATTGGGTCTTACTTCATTTTAGCCAAACGTGGCACAGAGCCTGAAGTTCATTCCCCCCCCCCTTATTTTTCTTGATTTTTTTATTTTAACCTTCTGCTCTCTCTCCCCCTTCCTTCCACTTCTCCTCTTCTCATTTCTGCCTGCCGATAATACTAAAGGCCCAGGAAGAGAGACAATGCCACAAATGAAAGAAATTATTTTTTTGTTGTTGTTGTCGTTGTTGCTGCCTGTAATTTTGGTTTCTGCTAATAAGACATTTGTTTCTCTGACTGCATCAGTTCTGCATTGTTCAGAAACGTAGGGGCTTCAAAAAGGGTTCATGAAAGATGCTTTTCATCTTGCTGTTTCTGCTAACCATGCTTCCATCTATCTCTAAGCTGGCTGCTGATTTCCAAATTGCTCCTTGTGACATTTTGTGATCCTTTTCATGCTTCATCAGTGCTCTCTGCTGCTCCTTTAGCACCTTTACTCTGCAAGTCAGCGTTTGGAAGCCTGTGAGAAGTCATCATCTGAAAGCCTGCATACTTGGCTGAGTAATCAATCCTCTGGAAGGTGGAGAAATGGGGAAAAGACAAACCACACACACAGTACCTGCCTGGGTACTCGTTGAGAAGTGTATTTCTGTGGTGTTACCCAGAGAAATGGTTTCATTGCAACACTGAGAAGCTGTGATGACAGCTTGAAGAGTTTTTCATGCTGGTGGGATACACCTTGGATTCCTCTCAGTGCTTTTCACAATACTTGGCAGCTACTTTTCCATGTCTTTGTGCGTTCTTGGAAAAAGCGCATGTTTTCATAGTTCAGGCTCACAGAAGTGTTCTCAATAGCCAAGCAAGATGAGCTGAATATTCCATTTTATAAACACAGTTTGCACAGATGTTGACCGTGTTTGCCCAAGGTCGCGTGGTGCAGCTGTAGATGAACCAGGGTCAGATTGGAAGACTCTCAGCATATATGCACGTGTCTTCCTTGTGGCACATGTTGTAGACAACTTTATTTGGATCCCTCTGGCCTCTTTTAAATGCAATGTTAAATGCAAAGGATTAGAGTTTCAGTTCTAAAACAGTGCATTCGGAGAACTCTTCTCCAATTAATTACTTTCAGATTAATTTTTCTAACTAATTCCCAACTCTTTTCTCACTACGCTTTTATGCGCTTGTAAACTAGAAAAATAACGTCATCAATATCTCTCAGATTCCTTCCCCTCTCAAGACTGATAATTTTTTATGATTATTTTAACTTCTAGTTGTTTTTGAGTTCATTTTATAGAAGTTTGTTTTATAACTTTAATGGGGCTTATTTCTTAATTTCACTTTGTTTCCTACTTCAACAATATTCTGTAATTACCTGATTCACTGCGGTTGTGTGGAAATGAAACTATGAAATCTGGTGTCAATTAGCAATCAATATGAAATCTGGTGTCAATTAGCAATCAATGTGGTATCCATATTTTTAAATGTTATAAATTGCCTATTAGTGCTAATTTTACAGGGCATCTCTATCTCGGTTCTTAATGTAATGCAGAATATTTTACAATAATGCCTAGGTTAACAATGATAGTCTTGCTGTATTGTGCAAAAAAGGCTTCTGTGCAGACCCAGCTGGGTTTCAGGCTTAATTCATTGCTCTATGGTGGGATCACCACAGCTGCTGTGGGGCCTTTACAAATGCAAAAAAGCTGTCAGTGTTTGTTTCATCAGATGCATAAGTGATGAGGCCAAGTTGAGGAATCCATTCCAGTGCGCGGTGCGCATGCTGTAGGCATTATTGTTTACAGAATTAGTGTCTTAATGCTTTAAAATACTTTGTGCATATTTCGCCTCGGAGCAAAATATTTTAGGAGTAAGACACTTTCAGCATCCTATTCAGTTTAGTCCAGTCTTTTAACAGCGTTTGGCCTGAATCGTGTAAATGCATGTAGCTGAATTACTGTGTGCTGTACCTGGTTTTGTTGTGAGTAATTCAGTTCTCCTCCTGTCTTGTTTTCTTTCTTTCCTCTTTTTTTTTTTTTTTTAATTTTCTTCTAGAACTTTAATTATTATAAGGAAACACAATCAAATAATTGCAGAGCTTTAATGCAGATTTTTTTTCCCCCTCTTAACTGTCAACAGGATGAGTTGCACTAACAGTCTCCTACGGTCCCCAGAAGTCAGGGTATTTCTTTTGGCTGTCAAGCCTTGAACAAGCTTCCTTCCAGCCAATTAGAGAGTAACGATGATTGGTTTCAGAGGGTGCCTCTTAAGAATGCAAAGCATGCCTGCGCTGTGGGGCTGAGCACACAGTTTCTGCACCAATACTGCCTTCCTTTGCTTGAGGCACCAGGAATGTAACATGGAGTAGGTCTTTGGCTTACACGATGCCAGTCTTTTTTTTTTTTTTTTTCACTTTTTTTATTTTTTTGGGGGGGGGGGGAGGCTGTTTGGTTTTTGAATTGTTTTTTCTTGGAGCATTCATGTGATCTTTTCCTCTTTGTTGCAGTCTGTTGGCTGCGTGCACGAGGTTTCATTAGGGCACGCCACCGTTCCCCGTATCGTGTAACTCCGCTGATAATAGGCATTGCAGGAATTTTAACTAATGCGCTGGTTAAGCCGTTGTCGCCACGATTTTATTAAATGTGCTTGCAGCATGGAATTTTGCTAATGCTGCAGTGATCTGTTATGCAAATTGAATGTAAAAATGGGCTGGTGGGGATTTGTTTGCTGTGCGTTGGAGCTCCTATCTCTTTTCCATTTGGAAATGAAGTGAGTTAAATAGCGGTGTGGAAACATTCGTGCAGCCTTTGCTTTCCTGGTTGGGGGGGTGATATTGTGATTGGAGGGGCCGAGCTGGGTTTGTAGGGAGGCACGTTTGGCTGCAAACGTGCTCGCTGCTTGTCAGCGTTTCAGCAGGCATGTGCTGGGCGAGTCGCACAACGTGAGTTTGGAGTAGCTGAGGCACAGCCGTGCACAAATTAGATTATGAGATTTATTCTGGTTGCTTGTCATGGGCCAGGCAAAGCCGTGGTCTTTCTCAGTTCGGCTCCGCTGCTGGAACGTGGGCAGTTGAAATGCGTGTCGAGAGGATGCTCTCGAGGCCCCCAAGGGGCAGGGGGTAAGCGGGCAGCTTGCTTCCTCTACAGGGCTGTGGCCTCATGCGGCAGTGGAAGGAAACCCCTGCCTGGCAGATGAAGCCCTCTCTCCATCCCCTTCTTGCACCTCATTTACAGGAGCTGCCGTTTATTTCCCTGGGAGTGCCTGCTGTCATTCTGCTATTCCACAGAGGTGGTGCAGGGAGCTGGGGGAGCTGAGCTCTCAGTGCTGGGTCCATCCCTCCTGTTCATGAATTTGGGTTTCAAACCTCAATCGATGAAACCACAGTGTGACGTCTTCTATGGACTTGACAGCGATGGCAGAAGGGCTGGATGTTTTTCAGAAGGAAAAAAAAAAAAAGGCAAAGCAACCAAAAAAAAACCCACCTCCTTAGCAAAACGTTTCTCCCTTTCCTTAACATCAGGGCCCTGTTCTTCCTCCCGTTAGGGTAGTTTGGCTTTGATTGCGTGGATGGAGGTAAGCTGCCTGAAGGCATCATGGGGCCTCTGTGGTTTTGGGGCACAAAAATTCAACAAGTTCAAAGTGCTTTTTAGCTCACGTGAGGCTGAGCCATGAAGCTGCCATTTCAGGCACACCAGTGCCATGGTGGATAAGCTGCTACTTGGGCCTGGTCTTTCCTGATTGTTTTTGGATAATCATTAGGCTTTGGTTACCTAGAAAAATAGCAAGAAAAATTGCAAATACTAATGCAATTACTCACGTTGGTGCTGAGGTGTTACCATCTCAGGCAGATTTACGTGAAGCGATGTCACGCTGCTGTGAGTGAGCTGGAGCTGGTTCATGGGAATCTATTTCAAACAAAACCAAATTATCTACAGTGTAATTTCTTCTTAAAAGCCTGTATTGTTGTCTAACCGGGCTTCAGAAAAACTCAAATTTTGAGCCAAATCAACTTTGTGGTTTCCTGTTGCCCTTTGGGTTGCTGGTGCCGTGCCAAATCGTGTTGGTAAAGACAAGGCTTTAGTAGTTACATATAGCCTTGGGTTTCGCTGTCCTGAAAACTGCAGGAGCGATGTTTTAGGTATAGTTAAAGCATTTTTATTACTATTTATTAATATTCCCCACTGCTCTGATATGCGAAGCCACTAATGAGAAAGTAATGGGGATGGGGATTCTGGCTTTAAATTCAGACTTGTACTTGGAAAGCTGATGCTTTTACCCTCGTCAGCTTTAATGCTGATGCTTGCTACGGCGGTGTCTGGAATGTATTTCATCATACCAGGCTGTGTTAAGCAATTGTCCCCTTGTTGTTGAATTGGCTCTTGATGGAGATTCAGAAGAGCTTATTTTAATTAGGCTTTGTTTGAAAACATGGCTCAATCTACTAATTGAGGTAGGTGCTACTTCCCTGTGGACTTCTCCCCGTGTTCATTCAAAATGGCTGGATGCTTGCTCTTTAAGCATACTCTTTCTTCTGTCCTGCTTGTGTAAGGGAGAAGCAACTGCGTAGGAAGAAATTACTATTTTCTTCCCAAGATAAACTACTAAAAAATCTTACAGAAGCACGCAATATTTTAAAATGCTCCACTGGGAAGATGGATTTGGGATGAGCAGTGTGGAGGTCACGGGGTGTTACCAGCTAAGCACCAAGGCTTTGGAGACAAACTGGCCTTTGGGGGGTGGTACTGAGCACAGAGAACACCCATGTATGCTTTCTAAGGTAATACACTTTTTTTTTTTTTCCCCCCCCTTGATTCCCACCATCACCAGTGTGCTCGCCCCTTTCTTAGCAATTTCAGCGTAGGAGAGCGCTTCTTTCTGTTGTTTGGTTGACAGAAAGCATGTTCGTACGTGGCTGCGGCAGCTGCTTTTCTGCTGTACAGCTCAGCCAGCGTTCAGGACTGAGGGAGGCACAAAACAAACCGAAAATCTTTTAGATGTTTTAATTAAAAGTGATGGAAGTGGAGAATTAGAGCCGCTTCTGTGTGAGGACGGCTTATTCAAACATGCGGCTTAACCAGTTAGACTGCAAGGTGGAAAATGCTGGAGATTGTGTATCTGAATTAAGCAATTTTAATTTGGTCTTTCATCTGTGTCATTACTGAGGGATATCCTGCAGGCTGGTTTAATGAACTCAATCTAGAGGTGTGTAGAGGCACATCTCTTTGCTTGACAGCAGCAAGATGGCATGCTATGACTGGCAGACATATCTTCAGCTTGTGTAATTGTCTGCTCTTGTCATATGATGACAAATGGAGCGATGATCATATTAAACAACAAAAAAGTTCAAAGTAACACGAAGGCTCTGAATAAACTCTTGGAATCAAAGAGATTCTCACATGACAGCATGTCAGCATGGGTATTTTTAGCCTGAATTAATGCAGCTATAGGAAACTCCCCTCCCCCCCCGAAGCATCGCTGTGTGAAGTTGGATGTCAGGCAGAGTTTTTTAGCCTAAATTCCCCATTTCCTACAGGTGTGGGAGCCTGGCTCGTCAGCACTCGGTCTGTCGCACACATGAGCAAGGAATAACCATCTCGGGTCAGCAGTTTGGAGCAGGGGGGAAAAAATATATATATATAACTAAAGTTTGTCTGTTGACAGACAAATCTGTATTTTTTTTTTTTTTTTTAAATGAGCCTCTTCCAAAACCAGATGCAATGAAGATGAGCTCATGCAGAAAAACTTCATCAGGAGCTGAGCATAGTTCGGAGTTTTGGCAAACACATTGGAGGGGAATAGAAATTCCCTTGTTTTCCCCTTTATCTGTCCAGCTTTCTGTCTGGTCGTGGAGACGAACTAATGCACTTGTGTGCATTATGGTATGAGGTCATGGGGTCTGCTGAAGAAATAGCCTTTTTGATCAGACAGAAGTCAAGTATCCTATTAAGAGAAATATTTTTCCTTTTGCAAGTGAGAGGATTCTGCAGATGGGAAACACCCTTCTGAAAATCTAGGAAAGCTGTTTTGAAACAAAATGCACTTTTAGAGCATTGGGCAACAGGGGCT
Source organism: Aythya marila (assembly GCF_965140915.1). NCBI lineage: Eukaryota > Metazoa > Chordata > Aves > Anseriformes > Anatidae > Aythya > Aythya marila. Next base: position 52,596,921 of record NC_139043.1, read on the forward strand.
GCGAAGTCAAGAGCTAAAGGGACAGAAGCTTTGTCTTCTATTTTTTTATTTTTATTTTTTTCAGAGGAACTTGGGCTACAACAACATAAAAGGAAAAACAAGTGATACAGAATAACAGTTTTATTTACTTACTATTTTTTTTTCCACATATTGCTTCTTAAAGTTCCACTTTTTCAGAGTGGTATCTCTGACACAAGTTTAATTAAGATCCCTCCCTTTTTTTTAGGTAATCTGGTGGTGGGGATAAAATGTTTTCAGCAATTCAAAAAACACATATGCCCCAACATGTGGACAGAAGAAAACTTTCTCTTCTGAATGCTTTATCTGTAAGCTTTGGAGAAAATGCCTTTATTTTTGGATTGCGGTGCTCGTGTGATGGCCAGGCCCCAGCAGCACGTTTTAGCTGCTGTTCTCCAAAAAGCCTTTTTTAGGGCAGCTGCCCCAGAGCTGGGCGCTGGAGTTCCCAGCTCCAAATTCAGCAGCAGCGCTCATGTCAAAACTGGCCTTAAATACAGCCTTTTTCCTTGGGCATGAAAGCTTTTCCCATTGTTGATTGTGTTCGTAAGTGGCAGGAAAACGCTTTGTCGTCCATGCTTTCTGAAGTATCCTTCGTTTACTTTGTATTTGATTTTTTTTTTTTTTTTTTCCTGTGGTTCTGTAGCGGTTTAATTGCACTGAGAGCAGCGCTTTGCACATGTACGCCTCATTAGCTGGTACAGCTGGGACTCTCAATTTCAGCAAAAAAGTAGTCTTAGTCAAAAGAGTGCCTATGTAAAAATAGCGCCATGCTGCTACTCAACAGTTAAACTTGGGTGAAAGATGTCACTTCACTACGTCTGTGTGTATTAAGCCTCTTAACGCATTGACAAAGCTTATTTTTATTATCTGTTTTATTCTTACCATGGTACTACTTACACCTTCTGCAGAAATTCATGTAGCCACTGCTTCGGTACAAGTAAGGCTGCATCTGTATCAAGAAAAATACGCTCTGTGAAGTTAATTTTAACATTGCACCAGGTTAGCTTTTGCCCAATTTTTTAAAATGTGCTAGCACAGTACTTCCTGATATGGAAGAGAAGGAAAAGAGCAGGAATTGGTTTTGGTAAATACTCATTTCAACGTTGAAGAATCCTGAATTTTAGAATTGTAGCTCTGAGATGAAGCAGTTTTTCCTGCAACAGAAAAAATCATTTTTACTCTTATTGTACCTGAATGTTTTGATACAAAGGGCTGTAAGAGAGAGCTGGTAAAGCTGGACTACACATTGCTGCCAAATGTGTGTTTGGTGTCTGAAGACGTACTGCCCTTCTCAAAAGTCTGAAGACCTTGAGAAGAGGTCTTTGCCCTCTTCTCTTGTTTAATAGAGAAGAAAATTTAGGACTAGGCTTGAAAAAGCCCTCAGAAGAAACAAAGCTAACTGGGTCTACGTATTTCTTGTATGGCTTGAAAAAGAGGTAGTAGATTAATGAGAGGTGTGGTTCAGCATCTGGATGCTGAGGTGACAGGGAAGACGGGAGGGAAGGAGGTAGGATGTGGAGGGCTGTAAAGTGTGAAACATCAGGGAAAGGGGAATCAAGCAAGAAATGCGAAGATTGAAGTGGCCGAGCCAAAGCAGTAGTTTATAAATGTGATTTCTCTGAAATATTCTGACGGGATTCATCAATGTGAAGTGAAAGAATATTGCAGTAATGGAGAAAGAAAAGAGCGAGAGCCTTGCACAGAACATTGCAGCTCCAAGGAAGATTTAGAATCGTAGTCTGCAATGTTTCGCAGGAGGAATTGGCAGGACCTGTCCCTGGTATGAACAGCAGTGTTTCCAGAGGGGTTTGAGCCACCTGAGAGCCGTATCGTGTGTTGCGTGACAGGCAGTCGCTAGGTTGCAGGGTTTTACAGAACTGTTCTCGCAGTGATGTGCAGTGAGGTGGAGGCTGCTTCTGTTATGACTCTCCCAACAGAAAGGGTAAGAGATGGTCAGCTCTTAGGTCACCCGTCTTCACTTTGACTACAGAGAGAAAACATTTGGAAAAAGTAGAGGCATCGTCTCCTGGGACACTAGAAAACAGCACGTTTAGTATGATAATTTTTTTTTCCCTTCATCAGGGTTACTTTAGCTGTCTTCTACCCTTCTGTCTCATGTTCTTGCTAATCTCCTGTCATACTGCATCTTTTTGTCTTTCTCTTTTCTCCCATTTTCTGCCCTTACCCCTTCACAGAAATTCTCTTTCACAATTTCAGTGTAAAAATGCATCTCTAGACTACTGGGCAAGGCTTGGGGAATCCTTATCCCTGTAGCTGACACGTTATTATGATGCATTAATTATATATTATTGCCATTATTTATTGCAGCTCCCAGGACTCCCAAAGCCTTCATAGGTTGCCTGTCGCTCCTAGGCTAGTTGCAGCGGCTGACGTACTGATTTAATATGAAAACGTGCTAATTTCACAGCACTTGTGAAATCCTGAAGCCCTTTATTTGTAATGGATTCGTGTAAATATTTTGGGAAGGGTCTTTTTCCATTCTGTAGGCAGCACTATTTGACCAGAATGCCAGTAGGTGATAACTAGGGGCAGGATTAGTCCCTGCCTTCACCTGCAGAGGGTAGGTTGAGTGCCCGAAGGATAAAAGCAGTACAGCCAAACGCCTCTGCTACCTACTTCAGTGTCATTTATAGAATTTTGAATTGTGTGCTAAGGAAGAATAAAGAGAACATAAATGTATTATTGGTCCTCTTATAACACTTCAGTAGGATAAAGAGAGAGAGAAAAAAAAAAAACCTTCAATAGCTCTGATGATAGCCTGCCAGAGTAAATGTTGGCTCAGAAGCAACTGTGGTAATGTAGCTTTTTCTCTAAATCTGTTTGCATTAAACTAGAGCGGGGCCAGGCTGAGAAGTGAGTTTCTCTGCAGTGGTGTCTCTGGCTCCAGAGCAGGCTGGGTTGTGTGCTTCCCCCTTCCTCAGCATCCCTCTCAAGCCCTTGGGGCTGAGCAGATGAGGTTGGATGCTCCATCAGTCTTTCGGGTGGCAATAGGGCAATTTATCTCGTGCCCGGTGCCAGGGTGAAGAAGGGCGTCTGCACAGGCAAGATTTTGCACTTAGATGTGGAGCTTACTAATGACATGGTAAAATAATGATTTTAATAAAAATAGGTGGTGTGAAGCATGCAGGCTGCCATGTGTCTTGGTCTTCAGTATCTGACATCTGGCTTTACTTCGGGATTGTTGGGCGTGAGTTCAGCGTTTGTCTGCTCTTACAGCTAAGGCGCTCGACTGCTTTTAGGGCTATATAAATAGAGGAGCTGTTTATAGGCAGCGTCTGAAATACATGGGGAAGTGACCATTTTTAGCATTTTAATTTGAAACACGTGTAGATGCAAGCTACCGTCGTATTTATTTAGTCTCTTTTGGGATCAGAGGGAGAGAAACATCTTCGCAGTGTGCAAAGGCTTCCCCAGTCTGCAGAGAGATGTTCTCGCTGCCAGTGGCTGCGGTGGTGGCCGTGACATGAATGTCGCCCAGCGGGAAGCGTGCTGCTGTTCTGCAGTCCTTTTAAGCTGGTGGCTGAAGGAGAGAGAGACTTTTGGTGTGGTCTTAAAACTGCTCAGCGCTGCTTTGTCTACCTCAGAGGTATAGGGTACAAGAGAAAGGTATAGTCAAAAGGAGAAAACGTGCCTTGAGAGGCTGGCAGACATGAAGGTAAATGGGAAATGGCTTGATTTTGGGGTTAAATCGTGATTGTTACGGCAGTTTCCTGTTCAGTTGTACAGAGAAACCAGAAGACCCCTGGAAATAAAGCAGGTACAAAACCAAACTCACATTTGCAGTAAGCCTTGTGAGCACAGATCCACAGAAGTTGTATGGACTTGACCTGGCCTGAGCTAGAAAGGAAATAAAAATACAAATTCCAGAGATGCCCTTGGTCTTGGATCCTTGCATCCATTGAAATTTCAGTTAATCGTAAGGTTAGGTTTCATACGATGGGAACTGGCAATTGAATTTTAATGGATCTCTCTGGAGCAAATTCCCCCTCATGGGATTCTTTAGTTGCAGTCCCACGTGCTAACTGGTGCACGCAGCGCTGCGGCAAAATTTGGGGGGAGGGAGAGGGAAAGATGAGAAGAATGAGAATGGATGGGGCAGCTGAGAGATGTATATGCATACCAAAAAAAAAAATATATTGTGGGATCTTTTAAGGTGAAGGGCACTTATTAAATATAGATGATTAAATCATTTACCCTAGCATTGTAAAATCTTACTGTCTAAGAATCAGTTTTAGCAGAGAGGATTCGTTGAGGCTGTGCTGTTGTGGTATTGTTTAATTTATATACACTCCTCCCTAATAAAACGTGTCAGTACTATTGTATGTTAGTTTGGTTTCCTGCCTCCCTCTTTCTCTTTAAGTGTTCTAGTTGGAGACAGGATTACAGTCTTGGGAACCTCTGTTTTGCACATGTCTGTGCACTGCTCACGAAGAAGCAATCACTGTAACTCATAAATATGTGCACTCGTCCTCCAAAGACATATAAAACATATTTGAGCTATAAGGCTATACAAACATTAAGCAATTCTGATGACGACATGCAAACCACAAGGGGGAAGCTTGACTGGCTCCATCTCTTTAGAACCTGGAAATGTTTGCATAGCCTTGTTGCTCAGCTCTGTTTCTTTCTTGGTAGGTAGGTATAATAGGCTTGAGTGAAGCACTTTCTGGAGATGTGTAATATAATAAATCCTCTCCTGTTGGCCAGCTTTTTAGTTTAAAGTCTGTCTTTCCAGTTACCTTCCCCTTGTTCCTCACAGCTGCAGAAAAATGGGTGTAAGTAGTGGCCCAAAGATCAGCACGCAAAATCTGGTTCTTGGTCTGCAGAGGTTCTCTGGCTGGAAAGCGTACAAGAAATGCTGTGTAGCTGAAAAGAGATGCCTGTGTGTTATGTGGCACAAGTCACATGTGGCTTTATGGTCATCCCATGCCTGCGCCAGAAGCAGTTTCAGGAAACGTTGCATGGTGTGTGGAGTGAGGCTGAACATGATTATGGCCTGAAAATATATTGCTGTGCTATAAGGAAGACATGGATTATTTTTAATTACTATTTTATTTTAAAACCAAATTTCAAATTGAATTTCTTTCCTTTTATGCTACTTCCTTTTTCAGATTTGCTTTATCAGACTGGAGAAGGAAGTAAATTATTTTAATTTCTTTAAGCGTCTTTCTTTCTGTATGTTTTGCATGCTAAAATGACTCTCCTATACTTTAACTGCAAACAGCAATTTTCCTGTTTCCTATCACTGTAGGAAAAAAAATTGTAGTGTTCTTTCCTCTCTCCTCTGTCTTTGGATAATTATGAAAAAACTGGCTTCCTAAAGCCAAGTCTTTACACAGGTTCAGTTAATCAGGAAATGCTGTTTTAAAATTTTGTGAATTTGAGATGCTTTTTGTTGGGACATCTTGAGGCTGCAGAGTGTAGCTGGACTTAGGACTATTCTTTGGTCAGACTGGCAAGTTGCTTAGGCAGAATCAAGCTGGTGTTGTTTCTACAACCAGCCAGGAACTACATGTACGTAGTTGAGAGTATGTTATCAATTAACATATCATTAAGTAGACGACTTAAGAGCACATGTTGTATTATCTGTTATTTCCTGTGGTAGGGGTGCCGAACTTCATTTTGCCTTCAGCAGCCAGATGGGCTTAAGGTTGGGCCTGATTACGTCTTAAGCTGCAAGCCTCTGTCTTGGATAAAATATCAACCCCAAAGATTTCCAAATAGAGTTGGAGATTCTGGCCTGGTTGTGCAGTTGAGAGAGGAGAAGCTCTAAGAAGAATACCACCTACCATGCAGGGGATGCGGGATGCATGGCATGCTGTAGGTTGGCAAAACTTGTTTACTTGCTTTTGTGTCATGTAAAGGCAGGAGGATTTTTTTTTCCCGTGAATTTGAAGCAGCATTTGATCTGCTTGTCCTTTCCGAGTCTTGCAGGGAAGTGTGACTGAATCTTTAATTTCCCCTGGGCACGACTGCCAGAAATAACTTGCGCAGCCTTCCAGCCCCGGAGCTGCCCCTCTAACCCAGTTCCCTGCTCTGTCGGATTACAGTGAGCCGTGTCTGTGTGTCAGCTCCTCAGATGAGGTGCAGCTGGAGCGATACCTGAGCCCTGCTGACTTAACCCCTCTTCTCCGTGACCGACAGGCTCCTAGATCCGGCTGGTCTGGAGACACACTAGGCCGGAGTGGGCCGGACTGTCAGCCATGGTGGTTTTCTTTTAATTATGTTTTGAAAAATGTTAGCCTCTTGCTCCTTGTATTTGTGGAAGGAGATGGCTACTTGCATGCATCACCTGGCAGATCTGCTACAAAATAGGTTTTAGATTATTTTGGAGGAGGTTTTGCTTTTGAGCCATTTGCATCACGAGCTGGTAGTAGGTAAAGGAGGCTGTTTACTTGATTTGTGCTGTATATCTTATACGTGACTTGTGGAAGTGTTGAGAGTGAGCAGAGGCAGGGAACACAGAGTATTGTCAAAATGAGTGAACTGGGGTGTTGTAGGAGAAGTTATATTGGTGTTTGGTGTGTGCTTTGTTTGGGTTGAATCAGTACTTGCAAAATTGATAACTAGCTGGGACTTTTTCTTCCTGTGAGACCTGCTTCCTTGTAGCAGTTGGATTAAAAAAAGCACATTGTTAATTTGTTTTTTGTTTCTTCCTATATAACGAAACATAGAATAAGTTTGTGCAACTGTCCTGGGGAAAATCTTGTTCGGCCTCATACCCTGTAAATTTAGCCTAGAGAGCTCCTCAAGCAAATAATGGATAGATTTAAGGGACTCAAACCCTATACGTTTTCTAACGGAGGCCTTTTCATCTTAGAATACAAAGAATTAATTCCTCTCAATCTCTAAAGAAGTGCAGTATTTGCTCTTCTTTCCAACTTGGCAGCTAAATGAAGGTGGTGCAGTCCAAAGGAAGTGGCTACAGAAAGATGAAGCGCATTGGTTGCAGATCTGCCAAAGGTGGCCAGCTGTATTGCTATTTTCAGCTAATTCTATGCACTTAGTCAGAGTTTGCGCTTAAATTAAAGGCTAAAGGTATATTTAGTGATCATTAGGTTCTTCTCTATAAAAGGTTTTGTTCCATGGTTTAATAATGAGGGCGGTAGATAAACACGAGCTGGCCAGCTAACCATTACTGTGTCTTTTTGCTATACCAAAATGTATTGGGTCCTTGTGATCTTCTGAGGCTTTAATTTGTACGTCGTGATAATTGCCTGTCTTGGTAGAACCACATCAGTCTGATTCTTGACTTTTTCTTCTGTGGTGGGTTTATTTCAGGAAAGGGTAAGTGACAGGATACATGTAAAAGGGAAGCACGGTACCAATGATCGTGTCAGAGCTGCTGTTAACAAGGGTTTGAGCCTGGTCTGGATATCCCAACTCTGTTTGAAGTGAAGCTTTTCTGGAATTTAAATGCTTCTGATCATGCTTCTCAGGCTTTTGGAAGTGCCCTTTACAGAGCTGTTTCTGAGAGGGGAAAAAGAAAAGGGAAACCAAAGATATAAGGGTTTGATCTAGATGTGCAAAATTTTGAAGTGTTTCTGAGACTTAGGGGGATTTAAAAAAAAAAAAAAAAGTGTTAAGCAAGAAGTGAAGAATGTGTTAAGTAATTATTTTTTTTTTTTAAAAAAAAGGCATTGACACAGTCACTTTTTTCCTTCCCTCTTTTCATGCCCATATCATTGTCTTGCAAGAGAATTTAGTATTCTGTAAAGGAATGCTTTCCAAAGGAAGGCTGGTGGGGAAGTGCTTCCTAAGTTTTGGGCTCTACAAAACATTGGGCATTCACAACAACAGCAAGGTGTCTCCCAGTGCTCAGACAAGGTCAGTTTGGCGTCATGGATTCGAGGCTTCTGTTTGCAGCCTAAGTAAAGCCCCAGCCAAAGTGCAGAATCTAATCGGGCTGTTGGCATCGATCAGGGTGAGTCATGGAACCCTAATCCTGCAGAATTAAGTAATAGGTTTTTGACAGTGCCCTTGCATTGTTCCTGCTGCTTTCCATCAAGTGGCTTGTCCTCGGTTTAGCGTTGGTGTGTGTGCTTTTGACTCAGTTCCCACAAGTTCATGTGAAAAAGGAAGCCGCCTCCCCTGTGCAGTAGCACACACAATATCCTGGCGGGCCTTAGTCTGTGAACTCTATTATAATCTTGCAATTTATTATTATGCCTTCTTTTGTCAAGAAAAGCACGAATGAATGTTTTGTAAAGGAATGGGAAACATTAAATATGGAAGTGCAGAAACACTGGTGCATTTCAGGACAATTTTTTGGAGGTTCTTTTTTTTTTTTTTTTTTTTTTGGAGGTTTGTAACGAGCTCAGCCTTGCACCAGAAGTTGAAATGGGTGATCTGTGGTGTATTTGAAGCATGACTGAAAGCATTTGCACTCTGCTGATTTATTCGGTGTATATCCAGGCTTGGCTATTACTCTCTTAGTGCTGGTGCAAGCTGTGGTGGTGTGTTGCCATCTTAGCAAATATTCTGTGACCCTTGGTGTTGCTCCTGGACTCAGAGGGGTCAGGGAGTGGGACGGTGTCTGGTGGGACAAGGCTGAGGGAATTGAGTGGCCTGCTAAGTGTTCCTGCACCACTGCCCCATGAGACTGGTGTTTAGTGAACTAGCACATCTATCACACGTTTTTGATTATGGATACATCTCTTGAGAGCATGTAGGATGTTTGACAGCCCTGCTGGGAGACTGAGCACTGTTGGGATGGTATTAGGTAAATCTTGCAGCGCAGATGCACTGATACACTTAAAATCAGCAAGTAAAGTGTGTGTACATGTATATTTGTTTCTTAGAGTTACCACTTCATTTTATTGCAGAGGAACTGTGTTAGACAATTTGGCATTCTCTAATCGTTGGTTAGCAAAGTCTTTTCCTCCCATCAAAAATATCTTTCCAGTTGGATCGCCTTCTGTTTATTTGTTTGGTTGTGTTTTGATCTTGAAAGACAAAATAGCTGTTTGTGCACAACAAAATAGCTGGATATAGTTTCATGAAATGTGTGCTTCGAGGGTAATACATCTATCTTTCTGAAGTCTTTCCTGGGTTTAAAGCAAGAAAGAATACCAATAACAAAACCACTGTTAACGTAGGCAAGCCAGCCTCTGTGGACAAGCTCATACGAGCTGGAGGTGGTTCTGGGAAGACAGTGTTTCTGCGAAGCAGCCCTTGAAGCAAATGGCTGGATGTGAGACGATGGGCTTTCTTCCTCTGCTGCAGCAACTTGAACTGAAATTAATTTTAAACAGCTTCGTTGCCTTTCAAATCTCTGAAGTGTCTCTGTTTACTTAGAAGATCTGAGAAAGCGAACTTCAGAAAACAAAAAGCATTGTTCCCAGTAACGAACTGTCAATTGGTCCGTCATGGTTTTCAGTTTTTTTCCGTGATTATGCTTGTGAAAGAGATTAAAATACTTCGCCTTTATTATCAGCAAACTAAATTCCCTTGCTGCCCGCTTCTAACAAAGCCCGTATAGTGTTGCTCTGATGTGTCTTGTACTTTACTTTCTGTTCCTCACGTGCTTATTCCTGTTCGGGCTGGCGTGTATATGGCAAGATTTGTGCAAAATCAATATCTTCATGGTGGATTCAAATCTGTAAATTTCTTACTTCCACAGGGCTTGCTGTAATCATGTGAAAAGCTTAAGGAAAAATTGCTGCTTCTGATTTTATGAATAATTTTTTTGAGCATTTTTCATGTTAGTAAAACCACACAGTACATAGGTGAAATCTTGCTCTGAAATGCAGTTCCTGGGTTGCTTTTTGTCTCTTAGTTGTTGTTAACATGTTTCTCCTATCCTACTCTCAGAAAGCAGTTCTGTGGTCAGAAATGCTTTTTGCTTCTTGTTTGCGTCTGTCATTTGATTGTTTAAACACAGTTTTGTGTATGTTGTTGGGAAGTAAGTGAATGTTTTTATCAGTCCCTCACTGCACACGTATTTCCCATCTGCTCTCCCTTTTTTTGCTTGTTCAAAGGAATGTAAAGACAAAACGTGGCCCTGATGTTCCTTTTACAATGATTTTAGCATACTCGCTGCCCATGGCGCATGCTTATTCCCAGTCTGTTGAACCAAGTGCGTGTGACGTGTGGTACAGTACATTGAAGCCAAGGACGGCGTACCCCTTGCATCACTTCTGATTAATTCATGATTGATCCAGGCACCGTGGTTGCAAAAGCTCTGTTTGCAGAGGTGCTGTCTGTGCTTGGCCTGCACGGGGCCATAAACTACACCAATCGCTCAGGCGCAGCACGAGGCTCTTTTTAACTGCTTGCAGGCAGGAGACTAACGACAGCGTTTAAAAAATACAGATAGCTCGTTTCACCCCCTTCCCATTTCAAGTTGGGAATGAAATTTATGAGCCTGTTAGAGGGGATGGAGGGGCTGCGTGGCTGTGGGGTCTCCTTGTGGATGCTGGGCAATGGTGGCTTGTGTTGGTGGTGCTGCCGAACCGGCTGGGAGTCTGGCAGTGCCTCCTGTAATTAGCAGCACAAGGTCCACATTCCCAGCTCGGGACAGTTTTTGAGGAAAGGTTAATGCTGCCCAGGCCTGTAAACTTGCTGCTAATGAACTGCTTGCAGTAATACAGCCAGCAGCTTAAGCGTGTGGGTACAGCAAACAAAGTACGGCGGAAGGCTTATATAATTAGCATTAACGTCGGGTGCAAAGCACCACATCTCCAATATCAGCTGACTTATCTCATTATGAGCTATAGCTGTTTCGTGAATCTAATAAAACGTGAATTTTTAAGACGGGGTAGTGAGAGTAAGAGGAAGGCGTGAAATTAGATTACAGTCTATAAACATAAACTGCGGCTTCCCTGTGCCCGTCCAAAGCAGCATTCAGGCTTCTCCCTTACGTGAAATACAGACTTTGGTTTTGAGTAGTAAGAACAAAAACAATACCATCCTGGGAAAGTCCTCCTATCTGTCCCTTAAAGATGCATACTCTGAAATTTCCTTTACTGAAATCTGGAGCTTCTTAGTCAACGGTAGCGAAAGATTTAACTGAGTGATTGGCTGGGTGTTTTGAAGTACTGAGGTTTCTTCTCTTAAAGGACACCCATCGATCTGATCTCTTTTGCTTCCATAACATATTTCCGTGATGCACATGCATAATCACGTGGCTGCTGTCACCTTCTTCCTGTCACTTTGGAAGACAAAGCTCAAAGGTTCCTCTGTGGAAAGCAGTGGGGAAACCACCGCGAGCAGCGGCTAGCGCAGCAGTCAGCGTCAGGCGTTCAGCTGCAGAAGGATGAGGAAATTCAGCAGTCCTGAGTTTGGATTTGGCAGCGTGAGAGAAGGGCTGCAGCAAGAAGCTGCTGTGCTGCACGGTGTCATTCAGGCTTGCTGTGAAAGACGCTACTGTACTGCCCGCTGTGACTGTGGCGGGGCAGAGTTAAGTTGCTTTGGGAACACTTATTGTTAATTTCCTGACTCGGGTGCAATTTCAAATCCCTATCAAAACAACTTTTTTCTTTTTTTTAATGGTATTTGTATTTGGAAAGTAAACAAAACCACAGGCAGATTAAGGAATGCTGCTCGCACCACTGGAAGAAATGAAATAACTTCTGAAATCTGGAGCATGAAATAAAAAAGTCGATGATAAGACGCAAAGTTGGTAGGAGCAGGAAGAAGGGATTGGACTGATCCCTGCACTGTCGGTCTTTGAGTCGTCAGAGCCTTTAAACTAGGCAAGAATGAACACGCAGCAGAATTACAGGACGTCTGAGGTTACCTACAGTGAAAGAGCAGATTAGCATGCTGTGGTATTTTGTTTTGAGGTTTTAAAAAATTATCGCATCCGGATAGCAAACCCTTTTATAGAAATATACTGCCACTTCCTTGTGAGGTCTTTTCCTCCATCCTGAGGCAAACGTAGCATCTCTCCTGAGAAGGGGCATACTGAGAACCATCTTCATTCATAAAGTGAAGAAATTTTTGTCTTTTTTTTTTAAGCAACCTTGGAGCCTGTAAATCTTCGATGTTTTCACAACATCGGGGAGGATTGACAGATGACTAACTGGATTTCCCCTTCACTTCTTACAGCATTTCATAAGTGCTGCATAATTTCCATAGGATGAATTGTTTTCATGCTGCTGAGCATTTCAAATGGAAAAATGCTTACCGTCAGTAACTACACCAAGTACGCACACAGTTCCTTGTAATCTTTTGGGTTGACTATTTAATATAAATGCTGTAGGCCCGTCATCCTCCTGTCCGTCCTGGCTGTCCCTTAGGCAGTTCCTTCTGCCATGCAAATATCCGTTTGGCTGCCAGCACACTCTTAATTCACACAACCTGGTGTGTCCTGGGCGCAGAGCTGCAGGCACAAAGCTCACTGTTTGTTCTGATGTTCCCCTAACATGCTCGGGGAACAAGCCGTCCCCTTCAAGCCCAGCCTGACTGTTTGCTTTCGTTTGAGTTGGGGTTATGGGCTTAGCTGCCTGGCTTCTTACTGTGAGGTAGTGTCCTGTTCATCATTAATGAATTAATTAAAATTTGCATATATATGAATTTTAGATTTGTTTTTTCAGTCATGCTGAAAGTCTTTGCGGTAGTGCTGCTCAACAACATGATTTATCGTTTTGCCCTTCGTGATATATCAGCTATGTGATGTAGAAGTGTTCTGCTTGCATTTCGTGAGCCAACTGTGTTTGGCTCGCAATGGGAGAGAACGACTTCTTTCATCGTTAGTGATGTAGCTCGCAGTAATGGATGCTTCGTGAGTATTTCTGCTCCTCGCTGGCTGGAGCATTTCTATTGTTCTAGCAGCACTGTTGCAGTGGTAGGTGCTCTGTTACATGTGGAGAACACGCAGAGAAACTTTTATTTTCTTTTTGCCAATGCCTGGCTAGGAGGGAATGATAGCCGGTGTTTGCTTAATGCATTTTGCTAGCAGGTGATAGATACCTTCTGTAGCTGGCGCTTTTCTCCTGTGGGCCTAGGTAGTCTTAGGGGATGTTGTCAGTCAAAAAATGCTGCCCGGAAAGGATATCTATAGTAACCGAAGTGCAAAACAAACACAGGACACGGTTGTAGCTGTTACAGCTCCATCATCTCTGTGGTGTTTTGCTAAGGTAAGGGAGGAATTGTACGTGCCCATCTATTTGTTTGCTTCTCAGTACTTACTTGGGTTTCCTAAATGTGTTATGTTATTCTGAAAAAGGTGGAGTATCTTAAAGTGGTGGTGTTCTTGTGTGCATGTGGTGTTTCTTTTCTTTTTAATTATTAATTCAGAAAATGAATGTTACTGAGTGAAAGTTAAACAAGTTAGCGTGTTCTGGAATATTTGTTAAGCATCGTATGTGCTATAGAGCCTCCAGGCATTTTAGGAGTGAGCTACTTTCCAGGACCTCTGATGACATCCAGATAATACATGATATTGGCCAGAGGTAAAGCTGCCTCTTTTTAATAAACTGTTGCAAATTTCCACTACTTGCCTTGGAGAAAACCTGTCCTTTGGGAAATGGAAATTTATTTGGGAATCATTCCAAGATACGGTTACATTCAAACCTTTTCTTCAGTCTGGAAAGAAACACAGACGGGAAGAATATAACTTTAATGAGTACAAGATGCCTGCGAAGTGCTCTGGGTTCATCAGTAAACGAACCTGTCCCAACCTCTACACCACTATTCGGCCTTTTTGGGCTTTGTGAAAGGGCCATCAGTAAACAAACCTGCCCAGAGGAGGAATGGTTTTCTGCCAGATGTGTGCATGGAAGTGGCTGAGAGCTGGAGGCACGGGGCAGAGGGTGAGCCTGCCCTGAGGCGAGCTGGGGCTGCTGTTGTGGAGGCGATGATTTGGTATTTTTGCTGCTGTGGAAAGGGAAAAAAATGTCCCATCGTCCTGGGTGACGTGGGCCAGATTAATCAATTACTTTGGCATATGGAGACATCTGGTGAGCATCAGAGCCGGCCGCAAAGAGGAGCAGGACGTCCCAAGTGACTGGACTGGGAGGATGTGGGGAGGAGAAGGATGAGAGAGCGGAGGAGCCAGCCCCACTGCTGGGCAGCCAGGTGGTGGTACTGACCCCCAGCACCCTTGAGGAACTGCATCTTGTGACTTTTGTCAGGCCTGGATGCTGAGGGATGGCTTATCAGAGCCGGCTGGTGAGGGTCCTTCTCTGTGTCCTCAGAGAAGTGAATCATGTCAGCTCTTCCTGAAATCCCTGCTACGCCTCTTCTCCTCACTTGTGGGAGGAGGCCAGGTTACCGCAGCCCTGGGGGCAGGAGGGGGAGGATGCCATGGGAGGACTAGCAATTTCCAGTTGTCAGCTAGAAAGGACGAGCAGATTAAGGACAGAGGGGAAGGCAGAGCAAATTTTTGTTGCTGTTGTTGTCTGTTCGCATTAATAAGAGGAGCTGAGGCGTCTGTGTGCGAGTTTAAATTTTGCTAAGCCAACTGATCTGTAAAAGCAGAGAGTAAATCCATTTTCCCCCACTACTTTAGTAATTGGCAGAAGGCAGAAAGTCATTGTTGACTGAGAATAAACAGATTTCAGGCATTCCTAGACTGAGAAACCTGCTTAGCTTTCTAAAATCAGTCTCCCTGGTGCTCTGCTAAAAGCTTAATTGGCTGACATTTTGTATGTGAGAGATTTACTCTGCTGGCCTAAATTGAGTTATTTTGTGTAAATGTTTTTGTGGGGTTTATAAAATATTCTCTTCAGAACATATATGTGTGTGTAAACTCTGGACTGTTTCTTTTGAAAGAGTAATAACTAGTACTAGATGTTGTGGCTTTGGCATACAGGGGATAATTTAACGTGGAATTCAGTTTACACTTCTAGTTAACCTCATGAGGGATTTTGTTGGTTAAAAACTAAATATCTCATTTTTTTTAAAAGAAAAAGAGAGGGGGAAAAAAAAACAGCTGTTAAGATACAGACTTCATGTAATTCCAAAAGAGGATGATCATGCTGCTCATGCCAGGCACTGGGGATGGATGGCTGCTCTTTTTAAACTCTGAGTGTGGGGGCATTGTGGCAGCAGTTTAGGATAAAAGACCGTAGGAAGGCGTGGGTCCTTTGTGAGCTGCTGGGTTTCCTTAGGAAGGAGTTAATGCCGTCACAAAATCAGGCCTCTGTGCGAGGGGCTCTCCTTGCACACCCGTGGTGTGGGTTTCGGCAGGGGAGCACCCGTGGGCTGCTGGACCATCTCCTCTCTTCCTCACGGTGCTCGAGAGTCATCTCGCACACTTCCTTGTTCTGTTTTCGGTACATTGTAATTAGTATTTTCATTCAGGCTTTAAAATTCCTTGGAGATTTGCCGAGGAGAGGGCTGTGCACTTTTAACCCAACTGCAGAAAAGGGATCTGCGTCGTATTAACCGTGAAATTTGCAGGTCAGCCTTGGAATTTCAATATTTGGTGTTTATAACTTGCTGCCTGGTTTGGGCTCTTTCGTTTCGCATTAATGTCCACCTCTTGTGCTCCCGAACGTGACTGTGTTTCTCTTTTTTTTTTTTTTTTTCTTCCCCTTTCCATTGGATTCGAGAGCTTACTCTGTCCAAATGGATAAACTTTCTTGGCGGGGATGAGCAGAGCCGCAGAGTCGCTACTTGGGGCTTCGCTGGTGATCTGGAATGCATTTTAAACATTAAAGCATGTTTATTTTCGGATTTGACAAGGGCTCCCCTCAGACATTTTTTTCACATACCGCTAGCACACTGGAAGTTTAGCGCAATAAGGCCCTGGAGCTATGGGTGTCTAGCAGGCCAGGCTGACAGACTGAGGATGAAGAAGCTTGATTTCTTAAGGAAATGGGGCTTACGTGGTGGTGTAATGCTGTCAGCCCTGCTGCCCCACAGCCCAGCCATGAGGGCAGGCCTTGAGGGCAAGGCCCTGTTACTGCAGCTGGAAGAGCTTTGGGAGCAAAGGCCATGCAGCGTGGGGAGAGCCCCACTGTCCTCATGGTGCCTTTTCCCTACCCCGCTTCCAAACCTTCGAAAGCCCTGTGGGATTAGAAATGTACAGGGTGGTTCAGTGTGGTCATTTTCCGTGAGATTAAGGCAGCGTAGGGAAACACCAGTGTCCCAGAAACTGAGGTGCCAGCTGTGTAAAAGAGCGCTGGTTGAGTCAGAGAGGCTGAGCCCTGAGGGGAAAGGCTCTGGTCTTGCTCCTGACAGGCTTCCCTGCACAGCTGGTGGGGGGAAAAAAGGAAGAACTTGAGGTTGTTCTGCTGAGAACCTCTTATGGTCATGTTTGTCTGAAGAAGGTGGTCGAGTAGGCACGTTTCATAAACACTTGAGTGGGGCAGTGCCTGCGTGCTGTGTGCCAGGCTGTGCCCTCGCACGGTATGCTGATCTTCTGTACTTGTGGCCACTTCTCAGCCCCAGAGTAACACAACCAGTCCTGTCAGCCTTTGGAGCTGAGACGTGCAGAAAAAGAAGTAATCCAAGGCAGAGTCTTTTCTGTGCCAGAAGAGCCAGGGGGACACCGTAGGAACTGCTTGTGACTTTTGTGGGGAGCTGGTTTTCCTGCTTTGTTGCAAAAGGGTGCTGCAGTGCCTGCCCTGGATCCCAGCCATCTCTCGAGTAGGAGCCTATGAACGTCGTGAACCTGTGGCTGCTGTAGAGTAGCTTAGATCAGGAAATAAAATACGTGCCTAAAGCAGGGCAGCCTTCTGGTGTAAATACTGTGTTATTAACTCCAGAGGTAGTAATTGGAACTGCAGATAGAAATGAGATAGATAGCATCCTTATATTAAGACACTAAATCCAACCAGAATATGGAATGCACGTCTTTAAAGTCAAATGGTATGGGCTGAGCCAGTCTGGTGGCTCGCTTCTCCTTAAAGCGACCAGTTCTGCTCCCTCCTCCTTCCTCATCAGCTTCCAGTTGCAGGCGTCGGCCTGTACCCTGTGTCTCAGCTCAGCCCTTCATCTGTTTGCATGGTAAACAAGATCAGTTTGCTAATTTGTTAGAAACCTAATTAAAAAAAAAAGTAAGGAAAAAGGAGGAGTGGCGATGGAAAGGAAGGAGTGAGACAGGCCTGTCAGTGCAGCAGGCTTGCTCAATTACATTGTCTAACCACACCCTTGGACAAATACGGCCTCTCTGGCTGCAATAAATCATTCCTTTGCGTTTTGTTTGAGAGACAGCAGAGTCCTCCTGAGAAGCAGTGGGCACGCCGCCTGACTCACAGGAGAGAACGCCAAAGCGAAACCTCTGTCTTCCCGTGACGTCGGTGTGCGAATGTGGGCGTGCACACGACGTGATTTTACTCCGTTTTTCTTCCCAGAGCTGGCCAGCCCCTCTTCACCAACCACGTCTGCGTTGCAGCTAGGTGCTGGGTGAAATGCCAAGCATCCTGAGGGAGCCAGCAGGGTAAAGGTGAACTCTGGGGCTTCTGCCCATACTGGTCACTGGTCCCTAGGTGTTAGTAGGGGCAGAGGTGAGTGCTGTATAGTAGAGAATAATACAGTATAGAACTGGTGAAGTAATTGGTTTATTTCTCATCACAAATGAAGTGGCTTATATTGCAGAAAGAATGCCTGATAATAATTCAAGTTCACACTGTTAAAAACACAAACAAAAACCCAACATTTCTTGTTGTTTTACACTTTTTTTTTTAACAAGGGTTATGTTCAGTGACATCAAATAGAAAAAGACAGGGTTGTCCATTGAGCTGATTTGCCTTGAGCTGGAGAAGGAGCTGTTAAGTCTGTCTTTTGACAGCATTTCCTTGTCATGAATTAGTTGACCCACATCTAGACCAGAGAGGAGTCTGAGGGAAGGCTGTAAGACTGGCTAGCTGGGAATGTGCTATTACTCTGGAGGTGTTGCAAGGGCTTCCTTTACACCCAGAAAATACATGTACATCTTGCATTGATAACATGCTACTTCAGAAAAGTAGTAAACTGGGATGCTGCCAATTTGAGCGGTCTTGTTTCGTTGATAAGCTCCTGGATGCAGCAACTGCAAGAAAAATACAACAGCATCACAGTTGTCTTGTGAGTTGTCTGGTCTGAGTCCATCCTTCCACCAAGTGTCACAAGAATGGTGAAGAGTGGAGGAGGACTTGTATTAGGAAGGGTTTTAACAAGTTGGCCCAGACTCGGTTTAAGTATTTCCAGGTTAATTCTGACAGTAGCTGTCACCAGATCAAGGTTTATTCCTTTCACCTGATGTTGAGGAACTTCTAGGAACTTTGTTCCAAAGTTTTGGTTTTTGTTACTTTACAAAGATTGTTACGACCTGGTATTAAACAATGTAAAGGTTTTGAGAGAGAGCAGACAAATAAGGCGTGAATTATTCTGGCTGGCTCTTAACTGAGGAATTCATGAATAGACAGGAACTTCGTTCTGTACCTGCGTTGTGTGCTGCAAGCAAGGCCCTTGGGGTTTACCCACCCAGTAAATCTGGTACTTCAGAAAATCCACCTGTGTAGGTTTGGTCGGGTGGGTGGGATGGAGTGAGCTGTGTGGCCTCTGCTGTCACCAGAGCGAGATCTTGTAGGCAGCTGGGTGGAGGTGAGGATTTACTGGGGACTCCTTTTTCAGTTTGGGGTTTCACACTGAACACTTGCTGCCTGCTCTCCCTTCAAAGCGCTTAACACTTTGAAGTTTTGCAGTGTCTGCTGTGAAAAGACCTTCAGGGATCTTCAGCCTCTCCTCCCCAAAATCTTGTCAGGCAGAAGGGAGTGTGATCTTGCTTCTATAAGCAGTGGGATCAGTATGCAGAGCAACTTGCCTGGAGTCATATGTGAGCAAGGCAAGAACATTTCCTTGGCCTGCCCCTCAGTGTTGGGTTTTTCCCCCAGGGTTTTCTGTTCCATCAGTGACGGTGATGGGTCACCAGCACAGCCCTGTTTTGGGGATCTGGAGTTGGGCAGAGCCAGCCAGTTGTTTGCTCCACGAGGTGCCCAAAGCTGGGGTGCATAGCTGTGTGAAAATAAGGTGTCTTCCTTCCTTGTGTGGTTGGCAGGTGATGTTGCAAGTAGCAAATCTGTCAAGGCAGCATTGCTATCCTCACCCTTGTCAGTGTACACAAAAGGGGACTGACGTGGAGGACGGTTGGGGGAAATGCATTCTGCTCTTGTACTGCATTGTATCTAATCATAAGCAGCAATGTCACGATAGCTAACAAAATAGATGCATCCTCCTTCTACTTCCTCCATAGTTCCTGGAACAGACTCTGAATAGCGTCTTGTCTCAGACTGCGGTAAATCAGCACTGAACAAAGGCTTTATGAACAGGACTACCCACGGATGTCATGGGAAGAAACGAAAAATTTCAAGGCTTTACTTCTGTGCTATTGTTGCAGAACTTCTTCTTTTTCTCTTTCCTTCGTAAGCGATTAAAAGCTCCAAGAAGAGTAACATCCCCTTTTTAAAAATCGGCTGTCAAAACAGAAATGAAATGTACAATGCAAACAAAAAACAAATTCTGTTTAGGTAACAATGACCTGTCTAAGTTGTCCATGGTGTGTGGTCCTCAGAGCCGAAGTAGCTTCTGTTTAATTTATAATGCGCACATGCTCTGCAGTGTGCATCAGGAGGAAGGGGAAAAAAAAAAAGAAAAAAACCTTGTGGAAGAAGGGGGATTAGAAGCAAACTGACAGACTGTTTATTACGCAGCATATAACTTACCAACTGGCTTCATTTTTCTTCGTGGTCCAGACTTGTCACTTCCATTTGGCAAACTCCAACACTGCAAAGTCTGAAAGCAGCTATTATTGGCTTCTGCCTGAACTGTGCTCAGCTCATATAAATTTGGTGTCTGATCTTTTATATTGAGATTAATAAATATTTATTTTAGCAGACCAAATATCGCCATGCCTTTCCTACAAAATGGGAATTTGAATGTAGTGCAGGATTTTCAGGTAGGCATGTGATTGCTTGAATATGTATAATTTAGCTTCACAAACTCTCACCTCTTTTTTGCTCAGTACCCTTCTGTTCTGCAGTGCTGCGAGTAAAATACACAGCCAAACATATAGGCAGGGACCACGATTAGATAATCACCAGTTAAAAATCTGCAAAACAGAGGGGTTTAGTGTGGAGGAGAGCAAACAACACAACGTGGTGCCATTGGTTTAGCAAAAGTGGTATGTGGAAAAAGATGTTTGGGGGTTGTCATGCATAATGAGAGTGAGAAGTCGCTTTTGGGTTGTGCTGACCTTGCATCGCTCCCAGCTCTGTCATTTGGATTTGGGATCAGCCCCTATTATTTTCTGCCTGCCCCCTCATCCCCAGCCTTGTCTTTGGGGTGCCCCATAATGGCAAACGTGGCGTTAGAGGTGCTGTTCCTGGAAGGACTCTGCATGCTTCATCCTCTGTAAAGCACCTTGGGTTGGTATTTGGGGGTTGGTGGTGGGAAGGGACTGCGTGCACGATGCTACCTTTCCCAGGCTCTGATCCAGAAGATGTTAAACTCTGTCTTGACAGTGGTTTCAACAGCAGGTGAATTACACCATTACTTAATACAGTTAAGAGCTAAAATTTTCTGCTGCTACTTTCAAGGCATCCTTCAGCCAGAATGATTGATTTCCTTTTCCTGTAGAAAGGCTTGAGAAATGTATATGATTCCTCTCCGTACTATCGGGGCTGGTGGGGAGATTAAGAGAGTACAGAGCATTAGTAATTTGCTGGTCTTTTCTTCTAGCTTTTAAGACACCTGTTCTGGTTCCTGATAAGGAAACTTATCTGTAACACCAGTTCTTCCAGTATTCATAGTTCTCTGTGGTTGTCCCCTGTTGCTTGTGAATTTTCAAAGATTTCCTATTGAAGTCCAGGAAAGCTTTTATTTTAAGAGCTCTGAATTGCTCAGAAAGGGTGAAACTTGTGGTCTGCATGCGCAGAGTTTGCATTTGTGCAGTAGATGGTTATTAAATTTGTTCTTTATGCTGTGGTAAGTAGGAAAATCTATTCTGATTTTTTTTTTCTTTGCACTATTCTTCCTAATGTCTGATGCTAGGGGAGTCATATTTGGATTTCTCACCTTTCTGGAATAAAAGCAAATGAATAGCCACAAAAATAGTCCCCAAGCGTCAAGTCAAACTGATTCTTCATCACTTTTTCTTCAGAAAATGATGGGAGGAACCTGATGCGTATTGAAACCTCTCAAACCTTTTACGATCGCAGGAGGAATGTGGAATTGTCAGCTGAGGCAGTTGGACTCCTACGTGGTCGTCAGTCACTGGTGGAGACGGGAAAAGCAGCAAATAGCTGTAGAGCATGAATAAATGCCTCTTCCCTAGTTTGTACAGTCTCCCATCTGATACTGCCATTCTGTGATTGTATAATCCCCATGGAGCCTTTCAGGAAGAATGAGACCTCAAATTTTGTGTGTACTTTTTTCTTACTCTTAAAAACATGCACACAAAGCAAAACCCACCCAATCTGTCCTCAGAATCTTCTTGACAAGGTCTCTTTGCGTATTGTAAAGAAATAAAGAGCATAACTTCATTTTTCTATATACGCTGCCAATTTTGTTTTTCTATATATACTACCTTTAAGGCAGATTTACAGTAGGGACATTTTTGGCATCAGTCGGTGTGAGTCAGCAAACCCTTCCATCAGTTCACAAGTTCTGACAAAACCTGCTTTCAGACGCTGGTTTTGATGCACACCTGGACTCTGGTAAGGTGGATTTCTGCCTGCCCATCTCTGTAATCAGAAGAAGCCATCAGGAAGAGCAGTTTCATTTTCAGTTGCTTAAGGACAAAGTGCAAAACAGTGTTCTTTAATTTGTCCCTATAGATACGTTCATCCTGACCCAGAACATTTCTTCCCTTTCTTCTCTTCAGTCCTGAGCAAGCGTCGTATGTTTGCAGAGCAGGATTTACGTAATCTGGATATTAGAACTGATGTCAATTTTTTTTGAGCGTGACTTCAAAGAATGGGAAAAACAGAATGTTCTTTCCCATATTTTGGAGCTAAAAATATTTATCGTTTTTTATGAAATCAGAATATTTAATCTTTCAGTTAGCAGTCCTCCTGGCATTATTTAAGACAATTTCATCAAATGCATGTTCAGTCTAGGTCAGAAAAGAGTTTTGTACAGCCTAGCAGCTGTTACCTGCCATTCATTTGCTGAATATGGGAGATTGATGTGCTTTATTGGGCCAGCACAGCTTTCGGTTGCAATGTTCTTGAAGCTACTTTCTACAGAATTTGACTTAAAATATGCATAACTAATAAAAGTGTTCTTGGAACAGAATACGTATGTAAAACCCAGGAATAATTTCTGTTTCTGGTTGGTACGCGTGACACCTGGCCTGTTTATCATGGCTCCTCGTTACTCGCTGCTCCCACAAAGGGAATTCTTATAGCACTATATGAGAAGGGAACAGTTATGGGAGAGGTGGAAAAGATTTTTGATTTCTGCCATTTTGGTCCTGACTTCCTGTGATAATGCTCCTTGTGAAAGGAGACTGCCTAAATTGCAGGGTGATTAGAGCGAACGTAGTTGTTTACAAATATTTTTGTTAGTTTCAGTGTGATTCTGAATTTCTGTTAACTAACGAGTTACATTAGTTGTTAATGTAATGCAGAAATTTTCTCTTGCCATTTGGAGAAACTGTGTTATCCATTAAGGAATTATCTGTTTTTCCTCTGGTACAAATAAAGGAAGGAGGATGGACTTTTTTCTTCTCTCTTTCTAGGTGTGCCAACCCAAATGGGATACATATTCCTTTAAAAATCCCTTTGGAAGAGAAATGCTCATGTGTTGCAAGTATTCAGAGACCAATACCGCTGCTGTTACACTTTGGGGACTCTGGAATAAATCTTAGAGGCCAATAATAGCTCAGTGTTTCAGCTGCTTTAAGCAAGGGGTAGAAATGCTGTTGCTAAGCTTGGTATGAAACTTGGAGCTCTGCATGGGATGTGTTAGCCAGCCAGCAAAGCAGTGGCTGAGCAGCCATCCCATTGTCACTTCGCTGCCAAAACGGGGAAATACATCTTTTATGAAAGGGTCGTGTGGGCTCGCATCATCTTGCAATCCCAGCGTTGACGCTCAGGCAGCTGTGAGTGCAGACCTAGAGCCTCCTATCGCGGTAACTATCGCGTGTGAGCGATCACGAGTCATTTTGCAGCCGAGCTGTCTGACCACCGAGGTGGCACGTCTCGCACACCGCGCGCCTGGTGTGCGCGTCCTCAGCCCCGCTTCTTGAAAAGCGGCTCATGGAGGATGTGACGTGAGAGCAGCTGGCTTCTGAGGTGCTTTTCAGTGAGTTTCCTTTTGTTCAGCTCGTGGTATCTGCGTGGTGGGAGAAGTGTGGGTGTTAATCGCTAACGTACGTCAGGTGGGTGCAGGCCAGGTTGCACAGTCCCCACCAGCAGCGCTGTTCAATGAAGAGCAGTGCCCGTGCAGATGCAGAGGTGGCAGAGCTGGCATGTGATATAATCCAAAACAAAACAAAAAAAGCCAAAAGAAATAAATGTCATTGTCTTCCCAAGACAGCGCTGTGATTTCCTTTGCCTTTAGGAAGCCTGGGCTCCTGCTGGTGAGGCTGGAGCAGAGGAAGCAACGTGTGGGTTTTGGAGCCGGAGTTGGCCTACAGTCTTGGGCTCGAGTCATCTTTATATTTTAAATTTGGGAGTACTGACTCTGAATAATAAGCGTGCCAGACTTGTTGTTCTTGAGGTAATGGGAAGAATAAATTGTTAAAGCAAACAGAAAAGACAACCAGGACCAAGCATGTTAGCCAGACGCAGCGCTTCTTTCAAGTGGGGAGCTCTGCTAACTTTAAAAACAGTGCTTTCCCGTCATAGAGCTGCAGTTGGGGTAATTGGCACCGAATCTCTATTGTATGCTTTTTAACATTCACAACATTTGTTTTTTTTTTTACCACAAGTCTCTTTCTGAAGCAACTTTCACGGCAGAGTGGGAGACTCTCTTTTTGGGGAAAGGTATGAGCTGTCTTTCCTTTCTACGCGCTGTGAGGTATGGAAATATAATTATTCGTGTTTACATAGGAGGAAGTGGAAGCACAGAGCCGGTCTGTGTGAGGCCAGCCAGCAAAGCCAGGGGCAGTCGGATGTGAAATTCCAGCGCCGACGCCTCGCTGAGCTCGCGCTGCCCCTTCCCGGCCGTCGGAAATGGCACGCCGGTGGCCGTCTCTGCGGGAAGATGGGGACAGGAGGGCTGGAAAGGTGGCTGGAGCAGGGAGAAAACGTATAGGCACTGCAGATGGTCTGCGTTGGTTTCTGCATCAGCACTGTTGTTGATGCAACGCGTTATTTAGGGTGGGCTCAGGGTCTCGTTTTCTCTTCGCAAAGCAGTGACGTGGGAAGCACGGAGATGCGCAAGGCTCCCTTCTTGCTGCTTTAAGCTGAATTTACCCCAACACAAAAGCATCTCCCCGGTTTCAAAAAATCAGCGTGCGTAGGGTTTTTTCACATCTGAACAGTTGCGAACTTTAATGCTGAGAAACCTCAGCCTGAAAGGAAACCTTTTTATAGTCGCCACGTGAGGGAATATAAATAGATCTTTAGATTGAAGGGCTCTTTCATCCCGTGTCTGGAGCGGCTGGGACAGCGGTCGCTTGTGCTGGGGAAATGGTGAGTTTGCAGCTCAGATTCCTCTGGAGCTGGGGAAGCTAATTAAGAGAAAAGTAGTTAGTGCTTTAAAGTACAATGTCATATACGTTTTCAGATGGCTGTGCCCCCTTCCCTCCTCCCCCACACCTTTTTTGGTATTTAATGAA
This sequence comes from Aythya marila, assembly GCF_965140915.1. Classification (NCBI taxonomy): domain Eukaryota; kingdom Metazoa; phylum Chordata; class Aves; order Anseriformes; family Anatidae; genus Aythya; species Aythya marila. The sequence goes on from NC_139043.1 coordinate 52,621,618, forward strand.
TAAGTCTTGCACTTTGAACAAAATCATCGCCATTCTCCTTTTTTGTTTTGCTTTTTTTTTTTTGTGGGAAGTGTGACTCATAAAATATTTTAATCCCTGTTATTGAGCATCATTAAAATGAAGATTGTTCCCTGGCAGCATGTTTTTGATTTAAGAACCCTTCATCCTGCGAGCGCTCTCTCCATTGAAGAACAACATATATTAAGTTGATGAAATTAAAGTTTTATAAGGCAGTGTAATCATAACTTTTTTTTCTTATGTAAATTAAAAATATTTGTTGATTTTAAAAAAAAAAGTCTTTGCTTTCATGCATTCAGACACATGTGACAATACCTGAAGCATGTTAAACTCCTAGTTTAGCTCAAAAGGCAGATGAGAAAAAGAAACGATATGCTTGAAAAATAGGATTTCCTTGAAAAGTGTTTAATGTGCACAGTAGACTCAGCTTAAGAGGAGCAAAACGTGTTTCTGATGGACCATGAGGAAATTGCTTATCACCCCCCATTCATGCCGGTTAGAAGGGGGCAGCTCCGTGCCATGCCCTCGGCGATGCTCAGTGGCCCCGATGCAGCCCCTGGCTTTGGCCACGTTTGTGCCCCTCTTTATGTGAGCCCCTTATATGAGCCCCTGCTTTTGTAGGGCAGTGTTTGAGGCTGCTCCTGGTGGAATTTAAGCACAGATTTATTTTGGGAGGCTTTATAGGGTCTTGTGCGCATGTGTGAGGGTGTCCCCAAGGTTTGTAAATATCTGTTGCAGTAAAAAACAGGGAAAATTAGGTGCAAACAGAGCAGATTCTCGGAACATCCTGTGTGTTTAGCGAATGCTTTAATTTTTTTCCTTACCCTTAAAAACAAACAAACAAAAAAACACTAATCTGATTTGGGATGAGAGCAACAGATTTAATAACCCCGTGGTCCTGGGTAGCGCATGCCTTGCTGGGAAATGAGGGCAGACCATAAAAATTGCAGCAGCATAAATCTCTCCAGGTTAGTAATTAAGCATACCAAACAAATTGTATTGTATTTATTTTCCTTTTCATGCACTACCATTTTGCATGTAACAAGGTTAAGACAGAGATTTATTTTTCTTTATTTCATCTAAAATTCTCCACTCCTTCGCTCGCAGTGGTTATAAACTCATAAACGGTTGAGATTTCATTAGGAACCGTCCAATTTAAAAGGGAACTGGGCGGGAGGTAGGAAACAATGCCAAGTGGACTCCTAAATTGCTCAGGATGTTGTAAATAGGGCTGCCGCCTTTTGATCTCGCCAAGGGTCACAGGGATGCCGTTAGTTTGACCAAAGGATGTTGGGGGCAAGTGGCAGAAATCACCTACCTTCCATCCTGTTTTCCACTTGCATTACTTTGCTCAGGGCTGGTGTTATTAAGAAGGTGTAAGGAAGCAGCTTAGACAGGCCTCCTTCCCTTTAGGGTCTTGCTGCCATTAGAGAATTAGTAAAGCGTGTTTGTTTCTGGTCTGTTCAGATGTTTTATGGCAGCCTGTTGTTGCTCGCTGGCTGCTTAGGCTAGCTACCGAGTCTCATTAAGTGCAACGTCAGGCTGGTGCTTGGGGAGGAGAGGGGAGATGAAAGCCTGTGCATAACTGCCGAGCCTGGATGAAAAGTTCATACCAGCAGATTGCCTGTGTTTCTGTGTGCTGCGGAGAAGAACATACTTGCATAAATACCCAGTGAAGCTTAACACGCTGCTGCCTCCCCTGCATGAGGGGGACAGAGCAGGCTTTGCCATGCCCCCACATCCATGCTTGCCCCCTGCTCAGAAACCTCAGCTCGTCCCCAGCTCATGCGGGGTGACTTCTCCAGCCTCCCGTCCTCCTGGGGAGAGCAGGGCTGGGGCACAGTCAAGCAATGTCAGGATGCAGAGCCTCCCCTGCCTGATGGACGTGCTGCCTTCGCGTGACAGCACGTGAGAAGCACGGCCAGCCAACTGTGCCTGCTCCCTCCGTGGTGCTCAGGAAACCGGGGCTGCTTCAGCCGCCTCTAGCGAGCAGCAGGCAGCTTCTAAAAACACACGGCTGCGATCAGAGGTGCCTCTAAACCTTACGTGTGGCGGTGTCTCTCCTTGCACGGAAGGATGCGACCACCTGGATTTGGAGTGGGCTCTTGCAGCAGCGTGTGGACGCTTCTGTATATGAAAGTTTTTTTTTTTTTTTCTGCATTGTTTAGACAAGTGAATATGGGGGAAATCAGTTTATGAAAAATAATTGCTTCCTGTTCAGATAACATCATGTCTCTATGGCAAACGTAGTAAACTGGTTTCTTAACCGTTCCTGGTTATTTCCAGAAACAATCTTTTCAAATATCGGTCAGGTTGTAAAGTAGAAAATCTGATGCTAATCTGTGCTAAATGCCAATAAAACTGGGAGCAGAGGCTGGGGAAAATATTTTAAAGCATTTACTAGAAAGATACATATTTGGTACAATTAGTCATGTTCCGATAATCATGTTTTTTTTTTTGTTGTTTTTGCGAGCTACTGTATTTTAACTTGTCTGGGGTCCATTATGGTGCGGTTCATAAACAAGATGAAACTATGTGGCTAATAACATGAAATGTTTCCTACTTTGATCTAATCAGAAGCCTGTCTTGAGCTGCTGGTTTAGATCTTCATCAGAGGAGAGGAGAATGTCGGAAACAAGTACTTTAAATGTTTCTCTCTTGGCAATTAGCCACAGGAGCTCCATTATTACTTTTTGCATGGATCAAATGAGGTCAGGGGAACGAGCTTCCTGCATGAGGTCGCTCTCAGAAGCTGCAGCAGACAGTAATTGCTAACATCTCCGTCCTGTAGATCTCCATTCTGGAAACGCACGTGGGAAATAGTCTAGAACCTCAGAGGGAGGTGTACGAAATGCCGGTGAATGGTTTCGAGGCCTCTAAGGAAACAGTAATTTGACCATGCTGTTTTGCATCGAGATAAATATTAATAGCTTTCTGAAGATTTCGACGGTGGTGGTAAAAGAACAAGACCCGTTTAAGCATAATGCCCGTCTATTTTTAAAAGGTTAAAAAAAAAAAAAAAGCACCAACCATCGGAAACTTGACTTATTTTTTACTGTGGCATTTTAATAAAAGAAAATTGATTGCGTGGTGATTGAAAAATGAATGCATTAAAAGCAGTGTCTGCACATATATCTTTGTGTGGATATACAAATATAAGGCTTTTTCTCTGTATCTTACAATGAATTTCCACTATATAAATCTATGCATCAAAAATGTTTAAGGCTGTAATCTTAATCACAAATTTATGTGTAGGATATTTCTTTGAAGAGTCCTTGGAAGTTCCCTTGGCATAAGCCCATATCCTGATGAGGGATCTTGGGCAGGTGAAGGGACCAGCATCATCTCTTGTAAATGTATGTGTTATGTTTTAATATTGGTGTTATCCATTGACTTTCAGCTCTCTAGAATGAACAGTAGAAACAGGAAAATTGTATATTTGATAATGATCTATTGATGTGACAGCGTTAACCCTGTGACCTACTATGCAGTTTCTGCTATGCAGTATAATTAAGTTGCCTCATCAAGTGAGGAAGTAGCCCTACCAATAAGTAGCTTTTAAAAAATAATGTTCAAATATGCAAAATACTTTGATTTTAAACAGTATATTTTATGAACAATTAAAAAAAAAAAAAAAAAGGTTTGTGTAGGATTATTATTAGTTTTTATTCGACTTGACTCCATTCAGTCCCCCCCTCCCCCCAGCTCTGAGATGTTTGAGTGCTTTTAATGGCAAAAGTGATCTGAGTTTTTTCCTTCCAAGTTGAAGTGTTTATTTTTCAGCTGGATTGTTCTTTCTGGAGCTCTGATCAGGCCTCTTCATTGGAAACATTTCCCTGCATTGCCTTTGAGTCCCAGGGGCAAGTGCTCTTGCTGCATAGTTGGACAGGCTTCTATCTTTGTGTTCACCTGAGTTTCTGAGCAATGAAGACTCTGTGAACACAGCTGGGGACAGATGTTTGGGTTTGGGCTCCAGCATACTGTTTTAGCAGGTATGTTACCATGAGAGGTGCAGCTAAACCTTCTGTGGTTTCACAGGGCCTCGTCTGTGCAGCAGAGCTCAGCCGGAGCAAAGTGGAACAGGGAGGGAGGCTGATGCCTCTGGCCTTCCCCTCTCTGGTCAACAAAAGAAATCATAGCTCTAGCCAGAGCTCCAGTAACAGCTCTGGATGTTATTATGCACCTAACAAAGTATTTCCGAGCAGAGCTGAGGAAAGATGGTTTGTGGCAATCGAGTTTCAACTTTGTGCATGGTAGTCGTGGAGGTTTTCAGAAGTCTCTGTGATCCTGACAGTATTCTTCAGTGTAAGAAATTCAGATTTAACTTCGAAATATGTGTTTCTAGCTCCCATTGTTAGAGTGGGATGTTTGAAAATGTGAACTGTGTAGCTGAACCAAAAGATTAAAACAAACAAACAAACAAAAACACGTGTGCAGAGCCTGGAGTATTTTCTGTCTTTAGGAAATTTGGAGATGTGGTATTAGTTTAGGAAGCTTGCTCATAACTAAGGAAACCTGTGAACAGACAGAACTGGTGTAATAAAATAACATTCAAACAAAGGAGGCAAATAAATCAATCAGAAAAGCAAAATGTACAATAAAATCTCAGTAAAGACAGTAAAATGGCTTCAGTCTTTCAGTATGCTGATGCTGGTGGCTAGAGAAAATCTCACTTGTTGCTGAGTAGTGTGGTTTGCTGATGAGCTGATTTTAAGAAATGAGGATATGAAATACTTAGAGGATATTGTCTTCTGTCTCTGAAAGGAAAGATACCATCTCTCTCATATACACTGGTTGAAATTTTAATTAAACTCGAGCCAAAAAGCATTGCTGACTAGACTAAAGCAAATTCATTCAGAGACTGAAGAGACCGAGGGCGAGGGATTTCTATGTGGGGGGAAGATAAGGAACATTATTTAATATGTTTATGCCATGTTCATAGTTGAAACACTTGTATGCAGGAACCTTTCATTAAAAACTGTTTCGGCGGGGGTGTACTTGTCACGGATGTTCAGTGCGGAGGGGTCAGAAGGCAGGAAAGGAGAGTGCTTGGTACGGGAAAGGAAATGCTCATGGAGGGAAGACAAATAATCGTATCCACTCCTGCCATGCCTCGCTTTCTTCCTGCTGGGCCAGCAGACAAGTGCAAGCAAATGCTTTTTAATTTTCGGTTTGGTAACTCGTCCTCATCCCACCTTGGGATTTTGGTGGCTGCGGGGCCGAGGCCGCCTCAGGGAGGCCTCAGGTGGTGGGGCTGGGCCTTGGTGCCTCCGCACCTCGGGTGTGCAGGGGCTGCCGACAGCCTGCCGGCTTCGGTGCAGGCAGCGACGCTGAAGCATGATTGTGGCGGCGTGTTGAAATAAACCCTGTTACGATTACGCTGCTGTATTCTTGGCAGGCTCGCCGTAAACCACAGTGTGTTTTTTGGTGTGTACGTGGCTTTTTTTTTTTTTTTTTTTCTCATACGGGTAAGCAGATTAGTTAATGCCTGCCTTTCATGAGCAGAGGCTTTCATCCTTAATACTCGGGTTAAACTGCATTCAAGCTGGCTGTAGCCTGTGAAGGTCAAACTACCATTTTGATTTCCTCTCCCCGCGCTGCGAGCGCTGCTGCAGGGCCGTGTGTGACCCCTCTCCCTGCCGCCCGGCCCCAGGGATGCCATCGTGCTGGAAGCAGCCTTTCAGAGGGGGGATTATGCCCCCCTCCACCCCCTTCCTTCCACAGCAGGAATGTTTACGTGTGCGTTATTAAATGCTGGGCTCTGAGAGCAGCAGATGGGGATGGGACATGTACATCTCTCCCCGCTGAAGGCGTTGCGGCTTGGCTCTGATGAGCAGCCAGCTCCTGCCTGGCCTGCCCGAGGGAAAGGGCTCGCCCCAAAACAGCCTCCTGCTCTGAGGGTTTGTGCTCTGGCTCAAGCGAGTATTGAAGCATACCACGTCCAGAGTAACCCACCTTCCCTTTTCCCTCCCCTCCCATAGGATCGCTGCTGTCTGAGCCACTGGCTTGCAGAGCACCCAGCATCTGGTCCCCAAACCAAATTAGAAGAGCGCGTTGTTTTAATTATTTTCTACTTGTGTGGTCAGGAGGTTATTTGGTCTGGTGAGCTGTACTTCAGGCCCTTTCTCTCATTAATACCACCTTGTACACATCCTGCGCGAGTACCGGAGTGGTTAAAGTTATCCACTTGTGTGGCCAGCTCTTGATACGACACAGTGGCCAGTATTTACAATTACAAGAGGAAGCTGTTATATGTGGATTATCCTGTATTTTTCTCCAGTGATGGTAATTACCTACATAAATTTCAACTTAATCCTAGGAATGAAGTCTTGCTAAAAATACACGCATAAAAATTCCATTATCCAGAAGTAAATTTGGGTCATTTGGGTTTATAAATGGTATTTATTAAAGAGGCTCTTTTCTGGTTTGGAGGAATCCTGCAGAAATCTTTGGCTGCAAAAGCCAGTAGGCTTAGGAAAAAAAAAAAAAAAGTGCAGGACTTGACGGGAGAAGGGAGCAAAAGCTACAAATAAGAGAAATAGTTTTGTCAGCTTATGGGATGAGGGATCATTTTTCACTTTAACAGACAAAGCAAGTGCTTGTAGCTGGAACATTAAAGCTGGATATGCCTCTGCAAGACATTCTGCCTGACTTTTCTGTTTTTAATGCATCCTTCCTGGAGACCAGTGATAAAGGCAACAAATCAGACAATAGCAGGCAGTCAAACTCCTGCGTCTCCAAATCTAAACAGATAGATGGCAGCTTTAAAAACGCCATCCTTCAATCTAGCTATTGATGTCTTCTTCTAATTATTGATACGAGCTTTACTGCAATAGCTCTGTACGGTACAGAAACCTGGGCAGGCCGGTGTTTTGCTTCAGCCTGGGTTCTCCATTGCACTTCAAAAATTCAGAAAACAAACCCTAAGGGGATATAGCTGCAGGAAGACAGAAGGGTAATTAAGGGCACCATGCTCTGAATTTGGCTGGGTTTTTTGAAGCCGTTTCTGCCTCTAGACACCACAGTAGTGATAGTAGTTACTTGTCTGTAGCTTTAGAGCTGTAGCATACCTGAAATCTTGCCGAATAAATTCTTGTGTGTGTGAAGGGAACTCATGCTGGGGATCAAGAAAGGACTTGTTGCACCTGAGAGCAAGAATAGCCGTACATATTGGCATGGGATTAAGCTGACATGCCTCCAAGTCACTGCAGGGCTTCCAAGTGTCAGTTTTTAGACGGTACATATAGTGATGGTCTTTTCAAAAGGAATAAATCATCCAAATGTATCTGAGAGAGTTCAGTATGGTTGTGTCTGGGTGCTGATTGCAATTTAAAACAGTGGCGATTCCTTTTATCTCTCTGGAAGCTAAATAGCTTGAACTCCTAGGGCTCCTTTAATGAAGAGACCTTAAATTTTTATATTTATTTCAATCTTTTATTTAATGGTAGAGTTCCTATTGGGTATGCTGATTGTATGCCTCACGTTACTCAGAAATGTGGAAGGGAAAAAAAAAGTGAAAAGAATACGAAATCATAACAATATAACAATATGGGGAAAAAAGGGCCCAATTCCATGTCATCGGCGTGTCGCAGAGCCCTTCAACGTTGTGCAGTTGGTAGCAGAACATGAAAGAAATACGGACTTGCATATCGAATTTGGTAGTCCAGCCTGTGCGGCTTGCTAATACAGTGCAACTTCCTGCAGTGGTGCAAGAATTGCCTGACTGGTGTAACGCACCTACGTATGTTACAAGGAGGCTTTAAAACACGTTCTTGGTAGGTTAATGGGGAGGTTTAGTGTAGAATTAAGCAGGCATTTCAGAAACAAACAAAAAAAAAAGTTTGTGGTTTCTGAATTCCCTTGCACAACCTCTACGGATCTATACAATATGAACTGAGTTTCAGTGAATTAATCTCTCCATCTGCAAACCACGTCACTGATAAACAGGGCACGGCTGAGAGAGGGGTGTGTGCATGTGTGGGAGTACGTGCATGAGTCTGTAGACTTCATGGATTTATGAATAACAGTTAATTCCTACAGAATAATTCAGGTGTGGTTTTTGACAAAGAGGGGCTCTCATTGCATTTCTTGAGTCAGTGTAGGTATGCTCATGTTTAAGATGCTCACCTGGTTGCTTTTTTTTTTTTTTTTTTTTTGTAACATTCTATCTTTAATGAATGCTTCCAGTTACGATTTTTTTTTGTTGTTGTTGAATTCAACAGAAGCTACCTCCAGCCATTCCCCTATGAAGCTGTGTTATATTCAACCATTCTTGCTCCAGTTCTCTCCTGCCAATTCAGTTCTTAACTTTTCCTTTCCTTTTTTATTTTGTGAGATGCTACAAAATATTTCAGTTATTTAGAAACAGCGTAGGTCAGGTTTTAAAGTATTGGGGGTATCTCAGCTTGACAGTTTTCCAAGGCATATTACAACTTGTTAGTAGTGTCTTTGTGCATAGGCTCAGGTGTTCTGCCTTCAGTAGCTTGTGTAAGTGCGTGCTGCTGAAAGGAAAGCTACTTAGAAGTAATACATTTGAGTATTTGAGAAACGTCCTTATGGTGCTAGATAAGATACTAAACATTAAATGGGGAAAAATCTGTGTCTTCAGTAAGTAACTGATTAAAAATAATAGGTCTGATATCTTTAACATCAGAAATCCGCCATGTGGCTTTGTCAGAGGTCCGTGTTGGGGGACCCTGACAGGTGTCTTCACTTTCAAGGTGTTCTAAATGAAAACTATGAAAACAAGTATAATATTATAGTAGAATTATTTCATAGTATAATACTAGAAAACATTTAATATTTCTTATAATGTTGCTGGCTTATGCTCATGTATCTCTCCAGATGGACTGATTTTTTCCACCTTTGCAGCAGGCCACTATTGGGTCAGTAGTGGAGTATCGTGACAGCTGGTGTACAGGTATAGCCTCACACTTGAAAAGTAAAAACCTTTCATTTTCATGAACCATAACTCAGAAGTCAAATTTGACCTGAACCAACTCCAAAAGGTCTCTTAACAACTGTAGTTCATGCTATTTTCTGAAACTTTGGGCAGACGGACAGAGTAACTAGGGATTATCTATTATTTTTTTTAAAACACTGAAAGATTTATTATCATTCTTTGACACCCTTGAGCTGAGTAAACCATCGTCTGAAATCTTGAATGACGTGCTCAGCAGGGAGCAGAGCCCTGGAAATACAAGTTTTACAAGGGGAATGTTGGCACAGCACAAACTATTAATACTTGTGGTCAATCTGCTGTAATATTTAAAATCCCTGGTTTCCATGTTACTCTGTAAATACAGCTTTTCTTCCTTTGCTTGAAGGTTGACCCTTTGTGACTTCTGGATTTGTGCATGCTTCTACTTTTACCCTTGCTTTTTTTCTTCTAGGGAAAATACAGGAGGCATTGTCTGAGATTAGAGATAAGAGATGCTGGCTTTGTCTGTGTTGTTTTGATTGTCCAGAGAGAATTTGGCTGTATAGAAAGGCAGTGATAAAAGAGCTTTTTTTGGAGCCTCATCAGTGAGTAGAACATTTGCAAATCAGCCTTGGCAAGATATTGGATATTGAAGCACCTGATACTGTTTCGAAAACGCTACTTATTCTGAAAGATAAAACGTTTCATTAAGGTGATGGGAGGTTTGAGAAACAGGCTGGGGAACAGTTTAGCTGTGACAAGCTCAGCTGCGAGGCCGTGCACGCTTGTCCTGGCAGCTCTGGCTTTCCGAGGAGTGGAGGTGTAAGAGGGGAGAGGTTTTTGGTCATGAACAGCGGCTTGTTCCTGGGACAGTTATTCTGGTGCCTTTAACTCTTCACGGATCATGAGTGAATTAAATCATCTGTATTTCTCTGTGCTTGAGGTCTGCCACAAAACTGAATTCTCAGTACTGCTCATCACATTCAATGACAAAAATGTTGGGGATCCTTTTGCCTTCCCTCCTTCGAATGCAGCGCTTTCTGTTCTGCTCAAGGATGCATTCGTTCAGGGTAAGGTCAAGCCCACATCTTATCTTTAAGTCCTCCTTTCCTTCAGGGTATCATCAGGCATTCAATTTACAAATCCTCTAAATCTTCTGAGGTGTTTTTCTATGAGTGTTTAAAAAAGTTTATGTAATCTCTGTGATAGAGGCTTCTGCTAAGCTGGCACACCTTGTATTTGATTAAACCCTTGCCTCCTGCTTGAGGGACAGCTTGGCTAGCTCCACAAATCCGCTAGGATCCCCCGTTCGAGATACACCAGTCAGCTAGCGGGATTTTGTGTGTGTCTGTTTTAAGGTGTGGGGGAAAGGGGAGTCACAGTGTATGTGCTGTAGTGAAGTCATGCAAGAACCATCCCAGGATGATAACCAAAATTATTTTGTGCAAAATTATTTTCTGCCTCAATCCTCTAACATTGCAGGGGGCTTCATGTGCTTACATGGCTTCTCTAACCTTCTTTTGTTTTGACTTGGAGATTTAGCACTTTGTCTCTGGTCATATTTATGTGTCTTCCTCAGGATACTCATCTGAGGGCTGATAAGCCGTCGTGTCAACTGCTCTGCCCTCGGATCAGAGGTGGTGATGGCCGGGGAGGAGGAGGCCTGGTGATGGCACTTTCCTCACAGGCCAGGTTAAAAGTCCTGTGAGTGTCAGGCAAAAAGTCCTGTCATGGCAAAGGGCCATGGCCTCGGGCCTACCCCCCGATTCACGTAGCTTGGGCTGGCTCAAGTTCGTTTTATTTTCGGTGGATTGCCCTGCCGCTCCATTTTGTTGTCCTTCCCCAGGGCTGGGAACTGTAATGGTAATTTTGTGTTGCAGGGCAGGTGGTTTGTGCCCCCCGCTGTCTTCCTTCCCCCCCCAAATTTTCACAAGAAGCGTTAGCTTCCTGCGCCATGCTCCTGGTGCTGGCCTCCCTCAGGGCCTTCCTCAGTTGGACTTCTTACATGCTTTGCTGCTGTTATTGCAGCATTACTGGTAATACACAGGGTTTGTAATACTAATACACATATATATATGATATTTTAATTCAAATCAAACCCTGGAATATGCTTGCATAGCTAATCTTATTTTGTGATGCTGGCGGTTCGAGTTTGAGGGGCTTTGTATTTGGACCCTGGGTGCTGCTGTAAGGAAATGCGTGGTGTTGATAGGGATTGGTGGCGTGCAGATGTTTGTGATATTTGTTTTGTTTTTCTTTCTGTTCGCTTAACCAAGAGCATGTTGCCTGGTCAGGCCCAGCTGTAAATGAAGTACCTCCACAGCTGTTTGGTAGCAAGGGAGCATCTCCTGCATCTGCCCTTGCTGTGAAAACGAAATGGTGGCATTTGGTCCTGGTGCTGTTTTGTGGAGCATTGACCCAGAGAGAATGAGCAGGCTGTGGAGTTCTTAAAATGTTTTGTGCTTTAATGCAGAGGAAGATAACAGAGGCATTTTAAAAACAAACCTATCTGCTTCTGTGTATTGACTTCATAACTGGCTTTTGCAGTGGTAACCACTGAGATTCTTACTATAAGTGATTTTGGCTACATCTACAAAAGTAAGTTTTCTGAGACGAAGGTTTTGGCACATGCTTAAAAGGAACTTATTCACCGCTGAGCCCTTTTGAAACGGCAAGGTAAAATATTGATTCTCATGATGAATAACTCTGCTTTTTTCTGTCCAAAGTTTGGGGTTAAAGTCTGGATCACTAGTAGGCGCCTGATCATATAATATATAGCAGGACCATTCAACTTATTTTTTTCCCATAATGTGAAAACATGTCTGTTGAGTAGATAACTGTGTACACGGAGGCATACGCAGAGTGATGTTTTAACACATGTACACACATTTCTACATTGTCAGCTTTCTCTCAACAGTTCCATGGTTGTGTAGTCTGTGTCGAGCCACCCAGATGTCTTCCTTTCGACAGCATGTCACTTCAGGATGGGTCAGACCAAGGAAGGCTGCCTGCTCAGCATAGTCTTACTCTGGATTTTCCTATGTGATGTATTTGTGCATAATCTCAGGTTATGGGAGCCAAAGCCTTGACAAAATACCGTTGCTTTTCTGTAGTTTTGGTACAAATGATCTGATTTAGCAAACAGCTGGCTGCTGCTGGAGGTAAAATTAGTGGAGGCGGTGTCAAGGTGCTGTATGAATTGTTTGGCGTTTCTTGCTTGTTGATTCTTGCATGTGGAGACCAATGGAATGGGCTATAAATAACGTGACAAGGGGCAAGGATGGCTACGTGGGATTTAGGGTGTGATTTCACAACTGGTGTAAGCCAGCCCAAGAGCTGTTTCTCCCCCTGTGGCTGGCAGCATGTCAGTCCTTCCTGTTTTATAGTGATCGTTTGGCTACAAATAAATACAGGAATAATTCAGTTCAGAGAACAGGACTGCCACTATCAGCAATAGTCTGGCTTCAGATCAGCCTCAGCCAAGCATGAAACCGTATCCTGAAGTTTTATCGCCACTGAAAACTTTCCTTCCAAAGGTACTTATGTAAATAAATGAATTTATTGGGGGAAAACAAACAAACAAACAAATAACAGTTACAAACAACAGTTGAAAACAAGTGGAATTTAAACATGCTTATTTCTGGAAGGCTGTTGGGTGGCTTGTTGGCCAGGGGAGGTTTGAATCACTGGCAAAAGCCAGCAATACTTGCTTTTTACCCTGCTCCTGCCCTAGGCTGCACAGCTCCTGGCCCGAATGCCTGACTTTGTGGGTTGCAGCAGGAGCCTGGAGCTCTGCTCGCTCCTGTTTTTGGTCTGCAGTTTTGGAGGCGTGTACATGCATCCTCTCTCTGCTTCTCATTTTCTGTCGACTCAGGTGCTCAGGCTGCAGCGTGGGTCCTCCTCAGGATTTCTCCAGCTTGGCTGAGGATCATTTGCAGCGCTCTGAGCTGTCTTGGCCCTCTCAAGAGCTCTCTTTCAGCTTTGGCTTTGTGTGAGTGTAAGGAGAAGAACATGCTTGGTCCTTATTTGAAACCTCTGGCTCCCCCAGGAGCTGTGTGTGTTGCTCCACAGCTGTGAATTTGAGCATTGCTGATGCGAGGCTCCTGTTCTTGCGCTTCTGTAGTGGCGACTCCAGTCACGATGCACCAGGTTTTGCTCTGAGACAGACCAGGGCTTTTTATGCTAGCAGGCATTAGCCATCTCTGGAGCTCAAATTCCAGGGAGAGAAAAAAAAAAAAAAGCGTGGTGAGCATTACAGTAGATTGTATGCTTGTTGTATTAAATTCAGGCCTTTTTGTGAGCATCATGCTTCACGCTAGTAAAAAAAAAAAAAAAAAAATCCTTTCTTTTGAGTTGCATAAGCACTGATTTTAAGTGCTTAAGTATCTTTTGACAGACATGGGGAAGTGGCAATGGTTTTGTTTTGAGGCAATACATAAAAAATAAAAATATCATGATATTGTGTAGGTTACGTTAATGTATGTTGCTGGAGAGGGATTTGAATGAGCTGGATGAAAGATATGAGTAGAAAAAGGGCAGCGTTGGTGCTCTGCTGATTGCCTCTGTTAGAGTGAGCATGCTTTTGTATAATGTGGAAAGATTGTATTCAGCTATAAGTTGTCTCCGCTCAGCCCACTCATTCAGTTGGGGAAACGTTTGGAAAGCAGAAACCTCGCTCTGGAAATGACTTGCTGAGTGTGGTGGCTGCGCTGTGGATGGCAGGCAGGTGCAGGTTTGGGGGATTTTGTCAGGATCGTGGAGCTCAGTAAGGAGATGGAAACTCTCCCTAAAGTGCTCAGGACCTGAACTGGGAATCCTCAGCGTCAGGCCAGGGCTGAGATTTGAGCGCAGGAACAAAGCGGAGGCCAGTGCACCGCGAGGAGCATGTGGTCTGCATGCTCCCTGCACAAATAACTGCTAAGTTAGCAGGCAGTTCCGCTTTACACTAGATGAGGTTTCAGAGCTAAATTTTTCCCTTTAGTCTTCATTATGTGAGCCCTTGTAAAACATAGAGGCAAACAATGCATAAATATGCTGTGTCCTGACGCCTCTTAAATTTATCCGTGAGTATTTGGGAATTGAGATGTGCTCAGTGAAAGGACCTAATTGGGCTAACGTTAACACGACTCGAAGAACAAAGCTCGTATGTTAGGGAAATGCCTCAAAGATGGCTTATTTGTATTCAGATTGCAGCCAAGTGAGTGTTTTCTACTGATACACTTCAATAACGTGAGTTTCATGTTATCTAGAGGTCCAGACCATTGGGACTGCAAGAGCCATAGTTTTTTTTATTTATTTTTTAATGTCTAACCTACTAGATGGTTACAGATCTCCTGTTTTTATATTTCATTGATAGCGTTGCTGGCAGACAACGTGATGGTTTTTTTTTTTTTCTGCTTAATTTTTTTGTGCTGGTCCTGCAAGTGGGTTTCATCTGACGTTTTAAGTAATGACATTTCGGAGTTTAACTTCATGCCTTGTCATTTGTCCCTCCAATATAGAGCAGATGTTCCGAAGAGTTAATGTCGCTTCTCAGTTATCTTTGACAGAAGCAGAGTCTGCTCAACATCAGAGGGCTCAGACTAATGTACATTGATCTTGGCAGGGAGAACACAGGCTCCTTGAGCTCGCTAGGCAGCACAGGCCTGCAAATTGTTGTATTAACAAGGCAATTAATTAATAAGCAGGAAACTGATGTAAACCCCGAGGCAGAATGTACTAATACTATATTCTTAGGTTTTAAAAATAGATGTTGCTTTCCTACATAACATGAAGCACCATCCATGCTGATAAGGCCCAAGTCAGGAAAAGCTTTCCACCTTACTTCTCAGACCGAGCTCCTTCCGATGGTTCTCACTGCCAAAAATCAGTCTCAGAGCATTTTCTTCCTCTCCCATTTTCACATATTTTCCTAATAAAGAAGTGGAAGAGATAAGGCTGTTTACCTGCTAAATGCAGTGGTATAATGAGCTGTTTCTCCGCAGCTTTTATCTAGTTGCTGCTGTTTAATAGGCCTGTGCGTGTAATTTTGGTGCTGTAAAGATGCAGCATGAGAAATTACACGGGTGCTGGGAGAGCAAGTGGTGGGTAGCAGCTGCTGTGACCCCCGAGAAGCTGCATCCTTGCCTTGCCCTGCTGAAGGACAAGGGGCTTCTTCTGTGCCTGCATGAGTCTCCCAAAAACTCCTGCTTGAGGTGAGGCAATACGTGGACTGGGGGAGAGGCTGAAATACCAGATTCTGTTTCTGGTTTCATTTTGCTTCTCATCCTTGTCTTTGTGTGTCTGAAGAATGTGTTGGATTGATCCAACGCGTTTTTCATTCAGGGGCTCAGAGCTCCTCTCTGTAATGCAGTTGTAATAATTTTTGATGCGCACTGTGCGTCTGTAAGAAGCGAAGCTCAAGTTATGATACCCTTTGAATGAAGAATATTTTTCTATAAATGGCTCGTTTCTCTCAAGAAAATTTGCCTCTCAGTGGTAAGCAAGCTAATAGAAATCTGACGTGCTTGAGAAATAAATCATCTGAGTTTATAAATGGTCTTGGTAACTTGGTTTGAAAGAATTATTTAAAGTTGCAACGTTAGCCTTTAAACCTTCGGGCTTTTGGTATACCTTTCCAAAGGAAATTGACTTTTGTCTGCAGTTGGCTGACTGTTTCAGTATTTAATTGAATAGTCTGGGATTTTGAGCCCCCTATTTAGTGAATTACTTGTCTAAGAAATAGCCAAGGTATAATTTCTCACGAGGAAGAGCGAGTTCATATTATGGCTTTTCTAATTTTTCTCATTTAAACCCAAGCAGACTGATAGGGCTGAAGGAGAGGAGAGGACGGCCGTGCTGCAGTTTGGAGGCCAGGAGGCTCCAGGCAGCGCATGAGCAAGGGGCTTTGGTCTCACCTTGGGTTTGGGCTGCTGCCTACCTCCTTCCCAGGCGGTGCCAGAAAGAAATCATCCCAAATTACTGGAGACCAAATGTCGGTGGTGCACCTCGAGCTGTGGCAGAAGCGCTTCAAACACGCGCGGAGAAGTAATTTCGGAGCAAGCCTGGATGAGGAAGGAGCAGGATTTCCTGTTCCCTTGAAATGATAGGGGAGCCACCTTACAGTTAACACCAGTGATAAATGTCGGGCTGGTTTGTATTAAAAATGCTTTAATCTGATTTGGCCCCATTAATTTTTAAACTAGCAGAGGAGGTCATTAAATCACAAGTCCCTTTTTTGTTATAAATGCTTGCACCTCCGTGTTCCCTCGGCTTCCCGAGATCCTGCTTCTAATTAGAGCGGCGATGTGGTTCATGGCTTGTCAAGCAGATTAATGTGCTTTTGAAATGTTTTTTTTTTTTTTTTTTTTTTTCTTCTTCTTCTTCTTCCCCTATAGCTGCCTGCTTGTCTTCCTGGTGGTTTTTTTTTGGGGGGCGGGGGGTTGTTACTGCACCTGTATACAGAGCGTATGAAAAGGTCTTAGCTCCCACTGTGCAGGCTTGGGTGAAGTGTCAAAGAGGCAGGGGGAGGGGACGAGAAGCGCTTAAAAGAAATCTCCTGCTCTTCACAAAATGACACATTCACTCGCGTTTCCCCCCCCACGTTTGAGTGACATGCGTGCTTTTCTTGTGTGGGGCAGTCCATGTTTTTAGAGGCTCCCAAGCCTGCAAACCTCCCCCATCCCTACAGCCCCTGGTTTCCTTCTCCCTGCCCTCCACGGCAGCATCGTGCTTTCTGCTAGGGAAATGCACTCTGGTTGTGCCAGGGGTGCTGGTCGTGCCGGGGGGGTGCCCACCCGTGTCACTCCTCCCTCGCAGGAGCAGGGGGCTGAGCTGCTGCCTCGCCAGCAGCCTGAGGGTTGCGCTCGATTTGCAGGGAAATTTGCATAGGAGTTTAATTGGAGATAAACGCAAGTTTTTTTTTATTTATGGGGCTCTGCGAGTGTACACAGAGATGCCTTTTAAAAGCAATAAATAAATAAATAAGTGCCTGCTTCACTGTAGTGCGGGATTCAGGTTAAATGGGGCTTGGGCACTGTCGTATCGACAAGCCCCCAGCAGCCCCTGGCCCCTTTTGGGCTGGGCTTTCAGCCCCTCAAATTTGCTGCCAGACCAAATCCCCACATCCACAGGTTTGCTCCATCCATCGCTGCCTGTGCCGAAGCGGAGCACGAGGAGGAAGCAGCGTGGCTGTTTCGGAGCAGCTTCCGAGCTGACCCCACTCCTCTCCCCCTTATCTGTATGCAGCCAGCGCTGTTACTGGGAGCTTTGGTGGTGGAGCTCCGCGCTGCAGCCCCGAGACCAAATAAGTGTCTTCCTTCCTCTCTTCCGTGATATACAGCCGCAGTAGGGCTCGATGGGCAGCTTGCTGGAAGATAAAATTAATTTTTGAGTAATGCACGTTGGAAGGAATAATCTGACCGAGACATGCACGTTACTGGGTTATAAATTAACCGTAACTACAGGGGAAAAAAGACACGGGCGCAGCTCCTCGCAAAACCTCCTCCTGTTCTCTTGCAGCGTGCATCGGTGGTCAAACGGGAGTAACCTAAAATGGTGCTGAGCAGAATGGAAAGGGTGTTTTGAAGCTTCCCGGGCCCTTGTGTAATTGGGTGGCCCGGCGTCATCCCTAAAACTGTTTAATTTTGCTCATTGCTGAATGCTGACGGAATAAAAAGCCAGCCAGAAAGGAATAATGAAATGAATGGAGGACTAGAAAATCCCCCTCCCTCCCTCCCTCCCTTCCTTTGCCCCCCAAACAAAAAGTTGGGGGGATGGCATTGAAGAGATTGAGATGAAAGGGTAAAACGCTCCCAAGATGTGGGGCCCCGGCTCTAATGAAGGGATGTGTAAGCCACTTTACGCACATGTAGAAATTAATGGACAAAAGTGTGCAAAATAATAAGCAGCACAGAAGCTGCTGGGCTGCTGCTTTATTTAACTGGGCTGTACAATAGCTCGTCCCGGTTCTGTTACTGTTCCAGCCAGACTTTTGACACCGTCCTTCAAAAGGGCAGGGGCAAACACACAATGCGAGGAGGCCTTAAGTTGAGCTGCAAGGCAACATTCAGAAAGGTTAAGGGGAATTTTATTTTCCTGGCGAATAATTAAGCTGGGAGCTGATTGCTTTCTGTGCAGGAGCATCCGAGGCTCTTCGTAAATCAGTGTTCATCCCCTGCAACACGCTCTTCATTAAAATATACAAACAAACGCTCAAAATGTGCTCTAACCATTTTTTTTTTAACCTCTGCTTTGGGATTTTGGGCTGTCTAAAATGGCTCTGGTAACTCCGTGATCTCGTGCTCTGAGCTGCTAATGGGCAGCAGAAGCTCTCACCAGGAAATTTAGTATGGCTGAGAGAGTGTGCAGAGAAAAAGAGGAAGATAAGATTGAGTCTGAAAATGCAGGTCTGGTTAGTGCTTAAATACGCAGATTAGAATCTAAAGAATGCTGAGGTTATGCCAGTGAAATGAGCTTTTCAATATATATATATATATTTTAAGGTGTGTTTATGCATTTCTCAGATAAATTGCCTTGATCTTTATCAGATTGCTCTGCAAAATGTTAACTCTCAGAAAATCCTCGTGCGTCTGTAATAAGTACATGCAAATCAGTAACAATATCGACTCGTAGGTTAAATGGAATTTAATTTGCCAGATCAGAGCTAAAAAGAGAACAAAGCCACAGCCCAAGAAACAATTTGCGCTGTTGGTCTCGCAGCTCCTTTCAGATCTCTCTCGCAGCGCTGATGCTGCTTCTGCGTGGGTTAGAGCAGCCTATAATGTCAAATGGCCCAATATATGGGAGAAGCTGTGGAGACCTAATGAGCAAAAACCAAACGAAGCCTTGCCCTTAGGAGAATTTTTAAAAGTACAATAAAAGTTCCAGCAGCAGCTTTATGAAATATTCCTCTCTATCATTGTGGCCGGTTTGACTCATGTTTGGCTACAGATATCTTCCTCCCTTGTACTTTTTTTTTTTGTTTGGTAACCTATAAAGTACTTTTTTTTTTTTATTATTATTTATTTATTTATTTATTTTCTCCCTCTAACGTTGTACTGTGGGCTTTGGGTGATGCGTGAGCTGCACATCCTTCCGTTTGGGCTTGCATCTCTTGTGTTGAAGCGCAGGAGCTCCATCATCTCATGGTTGGGAGAAGAGAAGGTGGCAAGGGGCTGTGTGTAAGTGGATCCAGCCTGCGGGCAGGATAACATAACCCTGACACAGCCAAGTTGGTCCACAGCATCTCTCCCCATCCTGGGGAGATGTGGGCTTCCTGCGGAGAGCCTGCTGGTGATGGACACGTGTCCTGTCGCAGGACCAGGGAGGGATGGCAGGACGCTGGGGAAGGATGATCTACCCTTGGGCCCACCTGAGGAACTCCTGCTGTTCTCTCCTTTGGCAGAAGGACAGCCAAAGAAATTCAGCTGGCAGTGTCCCAACAAATGCCATGGAGATGCACTCTTCCTCCCTTTGTTTTACATCTGGTTTTGATGCTATGGGACAGGATGGCTTCCTGCCCTTATTTTATTTGAATCAGAATGGATCTGAATAATACCATTTAACGTGCTTTTTGTTGTTGTTGTTTTAAGGCCCCTGAATCATCAGATGCAAGGCGATTTCTGGTTTTGATCTTTCAAAGGTGCTTCTTCTTCAGGCACTTGGCTGGCTCAGGGAGATGTCCCTCGGCTGTCAGGGCTGGTTTTGTTCCGCGCAGCAAAATATCGAATATTCGTGGTGCTGGCCTTCCCCGGTGCTAGCACGCGTGGAGAACTGGCTGATTAAAGGTTTGCCACATGTTGCTCATCTGCGTGCGTTGCCTTTGTTCTGCGACGCTGGGGCCAGCCCGTGTAGCTGGCAGCACTTCTGCTCTGCGAGGACGGGGGTCCTTCTTTCGTGAGCCTCTTGAAACGCCTGTGGTTTCTTTAATGTAGTGATTTTATTGAACAATTTTAAATGCAGTTCATACGTGTATATTATACGCGTATACTTGTTAAAAGGGGGAAAAAAAATAAAATAAAAAAAAACCACGTAGTAATTCTTTCCAGAAGGGGAAAGAAATAGGAAGAAACACATTCGGACTGAAACGCTGTTTTCCCAAGGGATTTTCATAGCTGTTGAAGTAATTCTTTCTTTGTGTTTTCCCTCTGTGTTACATGCGTGCCTTCTTTCTTTTAACTCCAAAATGTAAATTGCTGCCATTATGTTCTATATGCTTCAAGACAGATTCTTGAAACAGTTGTGGCAACTTCAATGCTAAATGGCCCATAGCTTCTGAAACTTGCTGGGAACGGTGACTGTTTTTCCAACTTCTCCAGTCTTTTCTATCAGCTGCGGGATTTTCTTGCCTTTATTTACTCTCAGTGCATTTGAGCAACATTAGGCCCGTAATGAATTTTCTGTTGCAGAGCTGCTGAGAATGGATAACTTTGTTTTAGGAAAATAAAAAGCTGTAGCTCACCAGTTTTTGGTGCTTACAGAAGTTATTTGATAAAGTTGTCTTCCTCAGGAAGCCACTTAGGTCATGAAAATTCGTAAAATTCAGCTATCAGTGTTTAATTAAGAACTGGTCTTTTGGAAGAAAGATGTAAAGAACCATTCCAGCCTGGTATTTTTACTTCTACTGGGGGGGGGGGGGGGGGGGGGGGGGAACAACAACAAAAAAAAAAACACTGACAACAAAAACCCACCAAACACCTGTGTTAAAAAATCAATGAATGAATCTGAGTTCTTCCAGACCAGAGCACCGTGTTGCAGCTCTGAGGAAAGTCCAGCTGGACCGATAAGAGAAGCAGCTGTAGTGAGAGGATTGGTGAATGGAAAGGTTTAGCTTCAGTATTTGAGGTGGAAGGTTTGGGGGATTTAAACACGCATACCACAACTTTCAGGTTGAGTGAGAAGTAGTCATCTACGTAGTTTATCTCTTTGGGAGTGGAAAAATAAGTCGGTGTGTCATGGCTGGATGCGATGATGTCAACGTTCGAACCAAGTTTTTGTAGAAAGCAAAAAAATAAAATAAATTGAAAGTAGTTGTGATCTTAAACAGTGGACCCCCAAATATTTTTCTAGTAATAAGCCAAATGCGTTGGTTTCCTGGGCTGCTAAGGAAAGCGAACCACGTTGCAGAAGGTCCGTAGTGTGGTGCCCAAAATGAATAACCTTTCAGGTTGGCTGGATTTAGCTGCGGGCCATAAGCTGTGAATCATTAGGTTGAAATTAAAATCTATTTATCACGTTTTCTCCTTCCAACTAGTCTAGGCAGTGACATTAGGTAGATTAGTTTGTTCTTTCAAGAGTCCTCAGTTACAAATACTGCATTTTTAAAAAATGTTTCCGTTGTCCAAAGTTAGATGGCTTAAAAATTACATGTATCCTTTTTCTGTGTTTTCTGTCTTGAGGATAAGTTATGAAACTGTCTGTAAAAATCAAGACCAACCAATCTTTTCAGAGGAGATACGGTAATTAATGGGATTTTCCCCATTTCTTGTGGTGGTGGATGGTTAGACATCATCTTACGAGTTTGGGGCAGCCCTGTTGCCTTGCAGTCTGCCTGCTGGGCTCTTGGATGCCCACGTGCTGTGGGGTTACTGGCCCCACTGACCTGATGCCAGAAACATTTGGGATAGGATTTCCTGGGCACCTTCCTGTGGCATTGTGCCGCAGCAGAAAATGGATGATAGGAGGTAACTTAAGGATTAATTTGTGCTATTTTTAATAAAGGAGTGTCTGGAGGTACTAAAGCCTGGGGGGAAATTCTGAATACTTCTAGAAGAAGAGGACCGATTCCAGATGTCTTTCCTTTTAATCCAGCCCTCTAGCTAACCATACTTTTCTGCTTAATTCCTCGTAATAAGCTACCTCCTTCAGTGGATCGGTGAAGAAAGGCTTTGCGATGAAATGTATCCTCTTTGGAAATATTTTTCTATTTCCAGCAAATAGTTCGATGTAAAGGCTAAGTTTAAACTAATAAAAAAAAAAAAAAAAAAAAAAAAAAAGTAGTAAAGTTGTCATAGAAATCAAGCTGGATTCTGGCATTTTCAGCTTTAGAAGTGTAGTTTTGGACAAAGTTTATAGGTTTTGGCTTGCTCGACATACGGGTGACTCCTGTGGAACAGCTGAATGAAAGGAAGGATACCATAAAGGGAAATTAAGCCTGTGAAGAAAATGCCAACTTTTTTTTTTTTTTTTTTTTTTTTCCTGTAGACTGCAGCTCTGTATCAGCTAAACAAAGAAAAAAAAATGCAAGTGACTCAAAAAGCAATTTTCAACTTCCACCTCTGGTTTTAATCTTGTGCATCCTTTTGTGCTTCCTTGCCAGCATCTCGAGGTTTTTACAAGTACTAAAGCGCACAGGGTTTCCAGTGGTTGTAATCTCTGTAACAAAGTTCCCTTGATAAAGCAGTGCTCACGGAGACAAAAAGCATTCACAGCTTTGCCTACGCTGAGCTCCTCTTTGCCCTTCTGGCTTCCCGTGCCGGGCTAAGGGAATCACGGCTCCTGGATGCAAACAGGTAAAGCCGTGTGAGAGATGGCTTGGAGCATCCTTGGCAGTAATTAGGGTTCAACGTGTTGCAATCAGGGAGTCATCCTAGATGCGGATGCATTTATGTGTGTGTGCATATCCATTTCTGATCCCCTGTCTGAGGAGGGAGCGCTTTCCTTAGCCCAGCGCTGGAACCAGGTTGGTTCCTACCTGCCTCTGTCGCTGGGGTGGGAGACTCAGGCAAACTGGTATTCTCTTAATTCACTTTCTCAGATTCCCAATTGCATTTTTTCCCCCAAAACTCAGCTGTGTTACCACCGCGTCGTAAGTTTACAGGCAGTGTAATTCTTGGACTTCACCTGCTTCCCTTCAGCCTGATGTTCTGCTGAAACCCTTCAGCGTACCCCCCTTTACCCACCTCCCTTGACATCGTGGGAGCAGCATATGTGCTTTTAAGTGAAATCACAGACTTGATTAAAATGTCCCAGGCTTCTACCTTTGACTTCCAAAGAGTCTATAATTTCATACCCCGCGTCTTTTTGGATGTGCGCACCTTCTAATTTTAACAGGCTACAAAACCTCCTGCCCCCCCCAGCTGTTAAGGTGATTAGTGTGTGTGTGTGGTAGTTGGCGTGCCTGTGGTTTTTGTTTTTTTTTTTTTTTGTACCGCATACAAGGATTTGCAGAAGTATTAAAGTGTAATGGCACAGAATTCATTGAAGCGTGTGTATGGATTTCTGTTTTCATCTACGGATCTGCGGATCCCACCTATTATTCGAGCACTGCCAGCGCTTGTGCAGCAGGAAGGTCCCGGAGAAACCACGCCGTGAAATCCCGAAGCTGGCTCTGAACTTCTCATGCTCCTTCTTCGTTCCTAATATCGTTTCCACGATCAGAAATCTTTGTGTTGCCATCACCGGGAGCAGGAACGTTAATCAGATTTGCAGACGGGTGCGTACGCTCCACAGCTTTTCTCACCGCTCACGCAGCTCCGGCTCCTCGTGTGTATTTTGGCCTCCTCCGAGCACCTCTGCGGCCCATCTGGTTTTCATCTGCGCGTGAGAGGCGATCTCCATTCTCCACTCCTTGTGCTGGAGCCGGAGGCTCTCCTCATCGGCTCTGAGCACTGTAGCAGTCAAGTGGGGATGGTATCTTGGAAGTGTTTTTTTTCCTGAGCGTGAGGTTGATTACGGGGCCTGATTTACAGTCCTGTTTACACCAGAGATGGGGCTGTTGTAACTGCATTTCCTGGCTTGATTGCGTTCGTAATGATGTGTTTCTGTGCAATAAAACGAAGGTGGGATTTCAGCGCGGATAGGCGGTACCTGCTCTGCTTTTAACCAAGCAGCAGAGGTTGGAAATAGGTGGAAAAAAATAAAATCCATGAGGATGCAGCAGCATGGGTTGCAGCCTGGGCGAGCAGCTAGAACAGAAGCCCTGCAGGGATGCTCAGGCTAGGTGGTGGCTCAAGAGCTGAGGCCGAAGCCGGTGCCACCACAGCCTTATCACAGCTTTCGTGTAAATTGGTTAAAAACCTTTGTGACATTACGTGGATGTACTTGGAGATCTGTCTCAAAGGTTTGTTCAGCTGAGAGTATGAGGAGCGAGTTTACGGCTGCTCGCAGCGAGCAGGAGAGCAGTTTTTCCATCCAGCTGCCTTTGGTTGGAGGGAGCTGGAGCTGCATCTGAAAGAGAAATTAGCTCAGCTCTCAGCCCCCGAGCGCGTTGGCTTCTGCTGGGATGTAGGGCTCAGTCCCCTGCTCAGGCTGGATGATGTTCTGCCTTTTCTTAGAAGTCAAGTACATTTCCAACACGGGAGGAAAGAAAGCTTTGCCATGAACTCTCAACTCCATAAGGAGCAGCAGCGTGAAATCAGCTTTTGTATTTATTTTTTATTTTTCTTTTTTTAGCAGTTGCTGTTTGGGGCCAGATGCAGTAAATGGTTAGGTAGTCCTGTCCAGAAGCAATCTTGCCACTGCAGCTCTGAATTTTTTGACAAATATATGTGAGGAGAAACGTGTCTGTGACAGTGGTCATCTTCAAGAAAGGATGCGGTTTCTCTTGTGCGTGTTACTGGTGCTACCTGATGGACGCTCTGGTGGCTTGATTTAATTTCCAATTCCTTCTAGATATTAGAATAAACTGCAGAGCTTCTCTCTCTGTGATTGACCTGCTTCTTTGACTTCTGAACGATGTCACATTTTAAATTGGGTATCACTTGTGGTGGATTTTTTTTTTCATTCGGTTTATTAAGGGAAACAAAACTCATTCAGAATAATTTCTTCTGACAGATGGAGAAGAAGCAGGTCAGTGTTGGTTTATCCGTACACCCTAATTCATATTTGTTGTCTTATTTTAGAAGTTGAGCTATGTGCTCTTGATTGACGTGAAATCCTAGGATTCACTGACATGGAAAAAAAAAAAAATTAAGTTGAAAGTCTCGGGTTGCTCGTGGGTATGGCAGCATCCTTCCCTAGTTTCTAGTTCACGAAGAAATCTGTGCAAAAGATTTGTTAACCCAGACGTAACCCTGTGCCCTCTTAGGTGAACTGAGATGCCCCAGCCGCTTGCTTTCTTTGCCTGTGAAGGCGAGGAGACAATACCATGGGAAACATTGGAAAAGGAGCACCTGCTTTTAAACATTTGCTTCGTAAGATTTGACTAGTTTGCTCCTGAACTTGGTCTGATATTTTAAAAGGTGTGTTCTCCTTCGTGTTGCAAAATCTGGGGAAATGATGGCAAAGCTGAGTTCCTTTAGAGCTGTCTGGAACACCCTCCTTGGTGTTCCTCCTCCTACCATCCCCAGCAGCTCCCAGACCCATCGGCAGATCTCGAGGCTGTTGGAAAGAGGGGAAGGAGCCTCAGAGCTAATTAAATTCCTGCAGGCTGAGCCGAGGAGCTGGTGGCCCTTCCCGGAGGAGCAGCGGGGCACAGATGGGTCAGCCCCGGGCTGCCGGGGCGGGCACAGGGCCCCGGACTCTCGGGTCTCGTTAATTCAGCTGCTGGCGGAGCGACTTGTTTTAATTAAGTCAAATTTACGTTTATGAACGCGGTGCGTAAGATAAATCTTGGGTTTGGGTCTGGCTCGGTGTCGCAGGCGCGGAAGCTGCCAGGAGAGCATCGCCTGCCTTCTTGCAGCGCGAGCCCGCTTCTGATAAGCGAGTAATTAACCAAATAGCCCCGCTTTTATTGCTCCGCCGCAGCAGCTGGGCCCCGCGAGCCGCTGGGCGAAAACGGAGAGAGAGACTCCTTCCATTTACTAATTGATTTTCCTCCCAAACTTCCGCAATGGTGTTATTTTCAGCGACACGTAGCAAGAGAGATAAGGGAGAGAGGAGGGGGGGGGGGGAACAAAGCAAAAAGCCACCGAAGCCATTTTGTCTCCTTCTTCCCAGACTTGTTCCCCTCCTGGCGGCTCGGATGTGGCTGCGGGCAGGGCTGTCTGTGCCCGGAGAGCTCCGTGCTTGGTGCCCTCCTCGTCTGCCTTCACCATCCCCAGGCACCGGCCGCGGGGAGCAGTGCGGAGGGGTGCCCCTGGGACTGGGTAGTGGGATGGGTTTCTGGTGCTGGACATCCTGGTTTTTGGGGGCTTGATGGCCCTTGGGGCTTGCAGCCTGCTGGGGAATGAGTGTGGAAGCGCGAGGAGGTGAGCAAGTTGTCTGTCTGTGAGAGGAGAAGGTCGCCAGCGTGGTTTGGCAGCTTGTGTTTTCGCTCAAGCGCTCCATCCCCAGTCCTGGGGACAATCTGGGAGTCCCTTGTTCTGGATGCCCATTTCCATGCCCAACAAATTACTACGTCTGGATGCGGAGCAAAATCAAGGGGGGATTTCTGCAGAGGTGGGTAAGCACGCGCCAGCTTCCAGGAAGTCCACGTAACAGTGATTAATTCGTGGGTGAAACTGGACGTGGTGTTCGGCAGTGGCTGGCCATACATGTGTTTTTGTTAAGCACTGTAATATGAAATCCTTTGACATCTGGGACTGCGTCAGGAGTTCGGCTGCGTCCTGCACACCCAGGCCCTCGCAGCAAGTTTCCCCGTGCTCTGCTGGCCCTCTGTCAGTCCTCACCCCCCTCTCTCCACCTCGCTCAGCGTGTTCCCATCTATAAAGGCAGCGTCGTCTGGTTATGGTTCAAAGGTAAAAAATGCTCCCCACTTTGGTGTTTTGCCTAAAGCAAAGGCCCTGGTCGGACTTCTCTCACTCCCAGATCTTTTTCCCCCCTCACATGTTCTTGGAGTATTTCATATTTCTCACCCGGCCGAGGCAGAATAGCTTCTTTGTGCATCAGTAACTTTGTGTTTAGCACTAATATGCTCACTGCTCTTCCCTTCTTATTCCTTTTTTTTTTTTTTTTTTTTTTTTTTACTCCCCTGCCCTTCTCCATTTCCCAGACACCAGCACTTTTCAGGTCAGAAAACAGTCCTCCGACAGGAATGAGGGTTTTGGTTTTCATAGGATGCAGACTTTTATTTTGTGGGGATCTTCCTTGATTGCAATCCATGGCAAAAGTTAGAGGGTAGAAATGCAGGAAAAGGGAGCAAAGGGAATGACTGCTTGCAAAGTTGATTGTTTTTTTTTCTTTTTGTTATTTTCGATGCCTTGATCTTGTGTGTAGTTTTGGTCTTTGAGCCAAATGGGCTATGCTGCGAAGCGTAATAGATAGAGAAAATGAAAACCCAAATGCTCTGAATGGTCTTTCATTAAGCTTTTTTTCCCCTGTGTTTCAAAATTTACCTAATCTGTAAATCAGTTTCCCTCTCTTCGTGCTTTTGGCACCGTACCTTTTTAGTGAGCCAGCTGAGGAGCTAAAGCAAAAGCATCGCGAGCATAGGAGGACGTTTTCCCTTGCCCCATGTGAACATCCCAGCTTTATTCTTGTGCTTTTTCCCCCCCCCCCGCTATCCGAGGCTGGCTGTGGATGTTAAACACTGGGGGAGCTAAATAAGATTACAGCATTGCTTTGGTAACCTTTCGCAGTGAATGGGCAGTTGATCTGCCTATAATGTAAAGCACTTAATGTATTGAAGCATCTAAGAAAGCAAGCTAGTAGTTCACCACTTAAGAGTTCAATTCCTGGATAATAACATTTATTTATAGGGAATAAAGAGTGAGCTCTGTGATGGCAAAGGAGACGTTGTCACTCAGAGCGTGGTCTTTTTATTAACCTCAGATTTATATGGTTAAGTAATTGGTGTATTAGTAACGTTTCTTGAGTGGTAAGGAGAGGAAAAAAAAAATAAAAATCCAACAACAGCTGTCTCTGAACAGCGTGCTGCTTGTTTGTTTGTCTGTACCAGGCTCAGGCTAGCAAATGGACCACCGTAACAGGTCGGTGAGCTGAAGCTCAGTAGCCAGAAGCTTGAGACATCGCAGCTCACGTGCACCACATCCTGTATTTCTTTGCGTGTCCGCGTGTCTGTCCTTCTGCAGGCAGAGCAAAAGGAGGAGGAAAACCTGTAGGGAAGTGCCGCTTACTGAATCTTGCTTTCTTTGAATCAGTCAGCGGACAGACATCGCAGCTTTCTGCAATTTGTTGTTGTCCCTGGCTTTCCATGGAAGTGGGACATATTTCTCCTGCACAGAGATTTGCATGTCATTAATGCACAGCTTGCTGGTAACGTGCAGGCCTACTGTCGTTGGACCTACTTCGTGTTCTCAGCATGATACTGTCCAGATTTTGAAACGAAGGAAAACTCTGGTTAATATTTCCATTTGCACTTTGTTTTTCCAATTTCCCTAACATTTTAAATTAGGAATGTCATAAACTTGGTATGAGGCTAAAAGCGTGTTACAAAATGAGAAAGGAGGGTATTTGTAAAAGGAAAAATATTTAATCCGTCTTCTTCATGGCCGTTTTCGAAAACCGAAGGTAAACGTGGTGAAATTGAGTGAATTTCTATTAAGCAGGCTCCTCTGCTTTCGTCTCACGTACTGAACAGACAATTGATGGCATATTTCCAGCTGGCAGAGCTGTCGAAAGGTAGCATGCAACTTCAACTCCATTCCCCCCCCCCCTCCTTTTCAACATATGATTGTGCGAGTCTAAGTAAATTCATCGGAGAGTAAATATTCATTCAGTATGTAAAATAAAGAATAAATCTGCAAGTTGGATTCAGCGAGTAAACAGATTATTGCACTACAGGGCTTTCTTCAGTGAGGCAGGCGCAGATTTTTCAACGCTGATGTGATGATCAACTTGCTATCCACTGCTACTTGCAGCCCTATAAGTCTCCTTTTTCTTTGCTTTTTAGGTTTTTTAGGGGGAGGAGGAGAGAGGCAGGAAAAGGGGTTAGCACAGCAAGTGACACAAGCCATCCTGATGCATGCGTGGAAAAGCAGTCCATCTCCATTTGCTGTCTTTTTTCCTAAGTAGTGATGAAGTTGACTGCATTTTGGTGGTTTATGTTTTTTCCACATAAGACACTTTGTTTGGGACGAACAAGGGTGTTCTGCGTTCGCTACTGGTTACGTCTTGATCGTGTTTTTCCAAGCACTGGCTGCTTGTCTGAGCGTTAGCAGCTTCTGGTGGCGTTCCCCTTGTAAAATAGTGGGAGGTGATAATCTGACCCAAATAAACAAGCGGCAAACTCCTCTCACCTGCCTGTCAAACGGGTGGCTGAAAATCCTGCCTTTCCCATCCAGCCCCACAGCGCTGCTCGTGAGGACCGCTGCCAGTCCTGCTGCCAGCGAGGAGGCGGCGTGCCCTGGCTGAGGCCAAATTCATGGTTTGGACCAAAATAAGGGTGCAGGCATCCCGGTGTCACTGCTACCCTTGGCTGTCGCCCTGCCCTCGGGCATCGCAGCACATGGGGGATGCTCCAGGGGGCTGGAGCCCCCTGGTGTGGCCTACTCTTGGTGTAGGCCACACCGACCGTAGGATGTTCCCAGATCCAGGTGCGTTTCTCCTCGTGCCAACCCCAAACAAGCCGCGGTGCTGCCTGTGGTTTAGTTTAGTCACACAGCAGCGACAGAAATCGTTGAATTGCTCTTTCCTGACATGTACTCGTGGAGTGGAGCTGGTGTAAATTTAGTCAGTTCACTTTGTTGAGTATCGGGAGCAGTGTGATATGTAAATAAAGCTTTATCAGACCAGATAGATTTAAAATTCCACAGTTGGTGAGGAAGCGTTAGCAGCGTAATATAATACAAATATTTACACAGTAACTTCTAAGTCTTCAATAAGTGCTTAATATTTGAAATACGTGTTGTGAAAACATTGACTGATTAAGCCGTACCATTGCCGCTACATCTGTATGCAGCGACGTGCCATCGCTGGGACGCGGAGGGAGGAGCAGGTCACCCGCCGGTGCAGAGGCATTTCAGCCAGTCACACCTTCATTTTTTTTTTTTTTTTATATTTTTCCCCTTTAAATTAGGATGTGGCATGACGTGCTCTCCCAGGGACACTGGGCTTCAGCCCTCGGTGCTGTTGGAGCCCAAATGCTGCCTCTTTTCCTATCACAGGCTGATGCAAAGAGCTGCTCGGGATGGTTTAGCAGGCAGGTGATGCTCTGTGAGGCTCACCCAAAAAGGTCCATCCCCAAGGTGAGGCTGCAGCACCTGCCCATCCCAGTGACACGAATGGGACGATGGCAGTGACCTTCGCTGTTGCAAACGGCGAGGTGTTGGGACTTGCAGGCAGATGATGCAAGTCTCGTACAGCTCATGATGTTTTTGCAAGGCTAAGAGCAAATAATCTTGAAATGAGCTGGCAGTTTTATGATTGGGTTTTACGAGCTTTTATGATGTTTATAATCTGACATTGAACTCACGGTTTAAGAGGTGAAAGGTTTAAAGGAACACAGCAAAGGCGTGACACTAAATTTCTTCTGGGTATAATTTTAATGTGCATCTTTGGTGCTCCTTCCCTGATGTGGTGGGTTTGCTGAAGTAGGAGCGAAGCACTTCACAGGGCTTGTCACTGAGAAAAACCCACTGACTCCATCCTCACTGCAAGTTGAACAGAGGGAGGTGCTTGAAGAGGAGAAGTGGTTTGGTCTCCTGTAAGGAAAGGCGCGGACTAGAGGCAGCTGCCTTGTGTAGTGTGACTGCTGTGGTCCCCAAGTGCTGTCACTGCGTTTCCGCTGAAACCTCAGCCACAAAAACCTTGTATGTTGTTCATGTCCATTTGTTGTCTCGTTTTTCCCTGGTGCTAGTAAACACCGGGTCCCTGGTGAGCTTAAAACTCGAATTCTAAAATGATGACGTTTTCCCTCTGGTTCTTCTGGAGAAAATGATTAAACTGTGCCTCCTCTTCATCCCGAGGCTCTGCTCTTCTCAGGGATGTTTGCTTTGGAGGTCCTGCCTGCAGAAGACCCACCGAAACCTGTGATGCTTTTTGCACCCGTGCAGCACGAGCCCCTTTGTGCTCGAGCTGGCCGTTCCCCTTCTCTCATGTTGCTCTGCAGGCTTGCGGAGCAGCAGGTTTGCTGTTGGCTAGCTTTTTGAGGTTTCTGCCGTGCACAGTGCTGTATTTGTCTCCTGTTTCTTAGCTTTGTAATGTTTTGCCTTTGCTTGCTGCAGAAGGCATAAACAAGCCTGTCAAAAGACTTGTTTAGCACGCAGATTCTGTGGGGGTGGCTGGCAGCCTGAGACCCGAAAATAGATCCAGCAATGAACTGAATGGCTCGAAACCCTGCGAATTTAATTTGATCTCTCCCGTTGCCTTAAATATTGGGACTGAATGAGGATTTCTCTAACAGAACAGAAGGTGAACATGTTGGTATGTGACAGTAATAGAAGAAGGGTCCAGACCTGCTGTCATTGAGACAGTCTTCTGCGATCGGAGGCTGGGCTTGGCCGCTGCAAATCACAGCACCTGAGTGCTGCGTGCTATGGTTTCACAGCAAGCAGGGGGTTGTTCTGAAATGCTTACCTGGGTCCCGCTGTGGGATTGTCACCATAGGGAAACCTAGAGCAGTCACTCATGGCTTTAGCTTCCGTTTTGTGCTACCTTTTGCAAATGAAGGGAAAAAAAAAAAAAAAAGCTGCAAAATCACTAGTGGGCTCATTTTTTTTCCTTTATTTTATTTTTTTCCTTCTTCCTCCCCCCCCTTTTCCTTTCCCTTTTCATGTAGCACCATGCCGTTTGTAATATCATAGCTGGGTTTTTCAGTTGTGGTGGTGTGAAGGTAACAATGATTTGGCTTCGACGTGCCGTAACAGCTGCAGAATTCATTGGAGCTTAGAAGCCTGTGAGTTATAGCTGTGATGCCATTTACAGCTTTTATGGAAAAGCTCTTAAATTTGTGAAACGTGTTACTTTTTGAAGTGCATTATATTTGTAATTTGAATTCTCTAAAATCCTCTCTGCGAAAAAAATAGCTTTGAAAATCTCCCTCTCCCCGCTAAAAACACAGGGAACTCTTAACAGTCGGGGAAGCGAGTCTCTTAAATTGAGTGATAGAACACAAAGATGGATTTGTAAGTGCTAAAATGTCAATTAGTGCACTTAAAAGCTTAATGGTTGTCTTTGATGTGCTTCTAATATCTTCCGTAAAGTTTGAATGTTGCCATTGATCAGGGAGCGGAGGAGGGATGAGGGAATTGAACGCCAAACAAAACAGCGCTTGCCGAGCCGAGGGGCTTGTTCTGTGCTGTGAGATGCTCACCGAGACCCAGACCCCGGGCAGCAGGAGCTGTGCCAGCCTGGGCACCGGTGTCGCCACTGCCCTGGGCTGTGCCATGAGAAACCTGCAGCAGAGAGAGAGAGAGAAGCGATTGTGCCACCACGGTGGAAGTTCTCACGCAGATCTAAAATAGGAAGCCAGCAATTTTTTTTTTTTTTTTTTAATATTAATAATGAGGGGAAAAGATCATGGAGATCATGGAAAGGTCAAAACTTCATTATGTTTTTCCTTATCAGCTCAACGTAGATCCTGTTGTTGTGAAACACCTGTGTGTTTAAAAAAACATGCTGTGCAGTTAGGAAAATCTGCTATCTCCATAAAAGTTTTTTTTTTTTTTTTTTTTTTTTTTTTTTAAATTTTCCCAAGAAAAAGCTCCCTACCTGCTCCTTACCTTCTTATTTAGGTGTTCAGAGAACATGTAGTGTGGCTTCACGAGTCACACAAGATCTTACAGCTACCAGGAGCTACCTGCTGTTCTTGTAAATTTTAGTGGGAATTTGCACACGGCAGAGTAGCGCGCTTTGGTGTTTAAAATTAAAAAAAAAAAAAAATTAAAATAGCTGCTTAAAATTCTTGGCTGCGGTACCCCAGGCAATGGGCTGCAAGTTCAGTTCCAGGTAATGTCCTTTACCCTCCTCTGGCAATGATTAAAATGTTTTGCAGACCTTCGAGGAAGTTACCCACGTGCATTCATCTGATTTGTTACTGACCGATAGCTTCATGAAGCAAATGCTCTTTTTTTTAAATTATTATTATTTGCTTTTCTGTGCTGCTGAGTAGCATCATATGTTTGCCAAGGAGTATTTTGGAAGTCAAATGCATGTAATAGTGAAGGATGAGATGAGCTTGGGAAAACTTGAGAGTGCAGCCTGTCTTTCATTATATAGCTTATCTTTGTGCTGAAGATTTGGTGATGTAACTGAACTAACCCAAAAAACACACGTAGCTTCTACCTAGAGAGTCTCCTCATATGTCTTCTTTAATTGGCTTCTGAGTGGAGGGTACAGGTTCAGTTCACTTCTCCCGGCCCTAAAGGATATTCTGCCAGTTGGGAATGTAAACAAGGACGAAAGGTGTCTGATAAAAATCTTGCTTTTTGGGTAGAACAGCAAGTAAAATCAACATGTCGTGCTCTTAGCCCAATATCAGCATGTCCGTCTTAGGAGCCTCTGTCAATACAGCTGATTTTTTTCCCCGTCCGGTTGAGTAAAATTGATTCAGTCCAGGCAGGCGTGCAGATCAGGCCTCAATATCCTGAGATTTCCTGCCAGGAGGTTCAGCACGTCTGTCTCTGCCATTGCCCTTTCTGGGTGTGAGGGCTGATAAAAAGGTGGGGGACTTTTTTTAACTCTTCTTCTAAACCCAGTGAGGGGCCACAGGCCCACGGACACATCCCATTTCCGATGGGCACAGCTCTTCTTAAATAACGTAGCTAAACCTTATAGTCTTTGGACTGTGTATTTATTTCAGTGTAGCGTTTATTTTGGCAGATGCCCTTTTTGCGGTGATGAGCTACTGTCCTCTAGGTGAGCAAACCTTCTTCTATTGTTGGCTTCATCATCCAGGTGCTGAATTCCTCCATGGAAACGATGGAGGCACTGACCTCGTGTTGTACTGGTGTGGGTAGGCAGGATTTCTGCTGGACATGATGACAGTGCTCCAGATCCTCTAAAATAGTGGTACCACTGACCTGTGGGATGCCAAAAATTAGATCTCTTTGCCTCTACCCTTTCTACAAGGATTTTAGGTTAAATTTGTAACGTGCCAGTTGGCTTTCTCTCTTCCTTACTACCAAAACACTACTTTGGCATGCAAAAGTGGTTAGGATTTCTCAAGTCAAGGATCAGCTTTGCTGTTTAAGGATGGGAAAAGGCCTTTAGATAATTAGTACTGTGCAGCAAAATTGGATTAGCCATATTAGAGTTCACATCTGTAGGTCCTATTACCCAACGTTTAAACTGCAAAAATCACTTTTTATTGGACCGTATTCATGCGGTTGCATACTGGAACTTATAAAAATATGAACTGAATCAGAATGAAATTAATTAGAATATATTTGAATTTAATTATCTCGAGCTGCTGAATGCTCTTTGTGCATACTGGGTTTTATATGTATATCTGAAGTGTGCTTGGTGGAGAGTTTTAATTAGAACTGGAGACAGAATATTTGGAATGTGAAATTTATAAATTGTATTTTTAACTAGGAGCGCGAAGGTTTTCTGGAGCTCGCTCTCATTCCTCGCTTCTCTCTTTCTCTCTTCCTAATAAGCTACTTTTATGTTCAAATTAATACCAGATCCTTAAAAAGCAAATCCTGCTGTGGTTCTCGGTCTTCTGCAGCGTGATCAGAATTGTCAGATCAACAGCTGCAGGAGATTTTTTACCTTTGTGTTTAATGGCTCGTACCGCTCTGTTCTTCCACTGTGCCATTTAACCATAAAAGTACAGGACTGTGGATGTCACAGTACATGTGGCTGCCTTGACTACTGTCTCAGATGTCTGACATGCCAAGGCTCAAAGAGCTGATTTGGCAGCTGCCCAGCAGATTTTTATAAAGGCTCGGTTGGTGGCCAGAAACCCAGGCTGTCAGAGTTGTGTTATGCAATAAATTGTTTTTCAGCAGAAGTTTCTAATCCAATTTCAGCTGTAGTTTCTTCGTTGTCTGCAATCAAAGATAAGTATGCATTATTTCATGGCGCTTCAGAGAAGCTGAGACGTGCCGTGTGAGTGTCCCCCAGCAGGTTGGTTTGTGTGTTTTTCCTTTAAAAAGGATTTAGACGTGTTCACCTACATGGGAGAAACGATGCTTAAATTATTTTGGTTTCTACGGGGGAGGCGTGCGTTTGTTTGTGTGCAGCATACCCTTTTGAAGATGATTCAACCTTTTTTTTTCTCTCTCTGTTTTTTTTTTCCTCAAGGGAGTGCCAAATAAGGAACTGATTTCTGAAGTCAGAGCTTTTCGTTTGGGTGTAAATTGGTTGCAAACAACAGACCGTACCTTGTCAGGCTTCGACCTATCTAAAACGTTGCAGGTCGTGTCCCTCTAACAGAAATACCCCACTTTCACTTCCCTAAAGTGAACTACTCTGGTTTCCACTTCAGCACTGTGGGAAAAGCTGGTGTGGTTCATCGGAAGGCAGCCGGATCTCGGGGTGCACAGCACAGATTGCTGCTAAATTGTGCCCCTGTGCTCCAGCAGTAGCTTCTCTAGGGTCAGCAATGAGGGAGACTGATCCGGCTGGAAATAATTATTTTTCTTGTCGTGAGGTTTTGATAGTTTCCCCAGTCAGGCTGGTTGAATGGCCATGTAAGGGCTGGCTTTGGCATCGCACCCCAATTTGGGGCAGGGTGGTGTTGCTTACTGACCATGAAAACCGCTCCCCGAATCTGAGTTAACACCTCACGGTGTTACGCCTTTCTCCCAACTCTCTGCCACCCTTGGCTGTTCACAACTTGCTTGCGAATGCTGCTAGGTCCCGTCGGAGCCCGAAACTCCATCCCTATGGATGCCAAGTGATCGATCAGCTTCCTGCTACGGCCCTGCAGGGCTGTACCTTGGGAGTAAATGCTGTCACTAAGAGATGATTCGAGGTCACCTTCTGCTCTACATTGATAAACGAGGAAACTTTAGACCTGGATTTGCTTTGAATTTGTTTGGGTTTGCTTTTTTCTTTTTTTTTTTTTTCTTCTCTTCTCTCAAGTGTTTATCTTGGCAGACCAACAAGGGAAGCAGTTGATGTCTTGTAAGCTTTCACTAGTTTCATATTGAGTAGTGGTTTTCTAAAGGTGCAGACACACAGCTGAGGCCTCTGAGTTTATGTAGAAGAGCCAATTAACACAGGAACCCCACACTTTTAAGTATCTTATTTTTAGACCTAAGACAAAGTTAAGTATTATTTTTTTTGTGCCTCCATTTTGGGAGCCTGTATTTAAGTCACTAGTGACTTATGTTTGGATAGAAAACATCGGCTGTATTTCCTCTACCTTCGTGTGTTCTTGCGAGAGCAGGTTGAAGCTCACTGGGCTCAAAAATGCCTGAGGCCTTCAGTGACCCAAAAACAGAGCATTTCTCAGCCATGCTGCTCTTACAAGAATTTGGTCTAAAAGGAGGAAACACAATCCCCGGTGCGGCAGGAGGCAGCAAATTTGCGCTAACCAACAGAGACTGCAGGGGTTGAAAGCTGCAAGGGGAGTACAAAAAATGGAATAAGAGAGATTTTTTTATTTTCCTTCGTTGTTTCTTTGCCATGTTAACATCAGCTCTGCAAGTCAAGAGCTATAACGTAATACGGGTTCTTTGGGGAAGTTGTTTGGAATTACTAGGAAAAACGTTGCTATAATTATCAGATGCACTTAATGCTATAACAGAACCATTAATAAAGAAAATTTCCCCTTTCCTCATGTTAGTTAGCACATTTTTAAAACATGACCTATTTTCCTAAACTAGACAGAACAGATTACATTTTCCAGAAGGCATGAGTCACTGTGCTATAAAGTCTCCAAGCCGTATCAATCTTCATCAACTTAAGCCATTCATGAGGTTTTATTTTTTCTCACTGAATATAAGCAGTTTCTTTTAAATGAGAAACTGCTACATCCTCTCCGGATAGTTAAACTTGATTAAAAGGTTAAATATTAAGTAAGTGTGAACTTTATTCTGCGGGGAGGAGGGAGTGGGGAGACCTTGATAGTAAGCAAAAGGCTGCAAGGATGCTGCTTAGGATATGTATGGGGATACCCAGTTTGCACGGTACTGTGCTGGGCTGTGAGAAGTCTAAGCTGCATGATAGCAGCCAGAAGGAGTAGAAAATCTTTATTTATACCTCTTCATTTGAATAAATTAGTCTGATTTTAAATAGTTGGGCTGAAAGCTTGGAGTTTCGGCTGAGAACAGTTTCTGCCGTCTGGTTGTGGAAAGCCCTCGTGCCCTTGCATGTTGCACAGAGAGGGAGTTAGCACCGTTGAGCCGAAGCAGGGGTTTTCCTCTGCCAGTCGGATGCTGATGGGAGCAGATGCACGTTCAGGGCGATCAAAAGGCTGGTGGGACTTTATGATGCAACGGAGACCTCTGCCAACGCGACAGGGGAAGTCCGTGTGTTCATCGAGTAGTAAGACTTTGCACTTTCTCAAGAGGTTCACCCTGTGCTGTTCGTGTGCAGGGGAAGTGGGATCTGTAAATGAATAAGCATGCTAATCGCTCGCAGCGGTGGTAACTTGCCCAAGACTGCACGGGAGATCTCTTTCAGTCTTGGAAGTCATATCTAGGTTTTCCACCTATTTCTCTTAGGTCTGCTTTCCCTTTTAGAGAAAAACAGGTCTAGCTGTTTTCCATAGATAATATACAGCCAAAAGGCAAAATCTGTTGCAGGTCTTGAATGTAGTAAACAAACATTTCCATTTTGGTCCTTCAACTGAAAAGTAATTTATATGATCTCTGAAAATGTGTTGTCTGTTTTTCATGCAAGAGACAGATTTTTGTTTCATTGCTAACTAAACACAGGAAAAAAAAAAAAGAGAAAAAAACCCTTTGAAATAGTTTTCCTTAAAAAATATCCTTGAGGAAAGGGTAGAAGCTTGTGGTTTATTTTTCCCATTGCTTCAAAATGACCTTCTTACGTCTGCGGGAAAGACTCTCTGGGGGCTGTTAAACCATGAAAGCATATTCATTTAGGGCACTGGGTGCCACAGTGATTTTAGTTGAGCATTGGCTACAGCGCTGGAAAAAGAAAAAAGAGAGGGTTTGTGTTTTGTTGTTTTGCTTTCTGCAACCTGGCATGAAGAAATGGGGTCAGGAGATGCGTGCTTGGGAAAGACCCAAACAGGGAGCTGGAAATACGCCAGCCGCTCTGAGTCATAACACACATGCTTATAAGTATCTTTGTACCTTACAAAGTCCTGACTTTTCAAATAAAACCATCACTGCTGTTAAAGTATTTACATAAAGTAAAACAAATAGCTTTGAGTGCTCAATGCATTCTCCCTTGTTCCAGCCCTGTTTCACCCTGTGAACTGTGGCTCCTGTTTGCTTAAGGCAAGGCTGGGCCAGCCTGGAGAATGTGATACCTGGTGATGAATGAATGGAGAAACGTGTGTCATGTGTATGCATGTGCTCAGGATGCTCGTTGCGGAGCAGCACAGCACACTACAGTGCATGCTGCTTCAGGGTGACACCTCGCCTGCCCGGGAGGTGGCACGAGGCCTGCCTCTCCTGTCTTTTTTGGGGGGTTAACTTCAGAAATAGGAAGGCTGCATGCAGGCCACGTGCACGAGATAGACAGCTGAGCTGCAGTGGGCAGATGCCAAGCAGTAGGTGAAGGGTGAAAGATATGGGTAGTACACATTTTGATCCTGTTTCAGATGTACACACATACATATTGATTAATGTTATTTATATGTGCATTTCTATAGTTATATTTATGTGTATTATATATTAATTCATACATATTTATATATATACACTAAAATATATATATGAGTGTTATATGTCTTAAGTATTTTACACATTTAATATGTGTATAGTAAAAACACACAGATATATAGAGTTCTTCCCACATTAGGAGTCTGTAGAGATGCTGTTCTCCATACATCATCTCTGAAGCCGTGGAGCTGGAGGCAAGCTCCCAGTCAGGCTGGACAGAGAGGGCTGCCCTGCCATCCATAACAGAGTCCTGTGCACGAGCATACCACGTAGGTCAGTGGAGGTTGTGCTCATGCCCGTCCCCTCATATTGAACTTGCTGACCTGTCACTTGGCTGCCCTGCTAGCTGAAGTTCAGATATAAATGTACGACATGCAGTTTCCCAGAAATGGCATAACAAAGAAGGTGGCATGGTTGATTTTTTTTTTTTTTTTTTTTTTAGAAGTTTAAAGGAAATGATGCAGTTTTCTTTTTTAATTCTGCCCCAGGGTTTATTACCTGGTTGTTTT
Organism: Aythya marila; assembly: GCF_965140915.1. Lineage (NCBI taxonomy): Eukaryota > Metazoa > Chordata > Aves > Anseriformes > Anatidae > Aythya > Aythya marila. Next base: position 52,660,572 of record NC_139043.1, read on the forward strand.
CTTCCTTTTTTTTTTTTTTTTTTTTTTTTTTTTTTTTTTTTTAATATCAAGTCTATGAGCTAATCTTGCAACCAAACCAGGAGGTAAAAATCTAGACTGTCCTGCACAACAAAAGCTATGAGCTTGCAGTGATGAATATACTGTTTAAGATGCTATTTGGTGCTTTTTTGGGTCTAAGTCAATAACAGGCAATCCATTGGTTCCCCATAAGTTGTTTCAGTGTCTAATTACTTGCACAGTTAAAGAAATTGTTCTGTAATTCCAACTTAAATTTTTCTGAATTCGAGTTCCAGCTGTTGGATGATATTATACCCTTCTCTGTCAGCGTTGAGAGCCATCTATTATCAAATTTCTGCTCCCTGTGGAAATGTTTAAAGGCAGCGATCAAGTCAGTCCCTTTGAGGGTTGTTGTTTTTTTGTTTTTTTTTTTTGGTGATGTTTTTTTATGGGGGGAAGTTACATACATTAAATTGCTCCAGGCTTTTACTTGAGGGTATTTCTGAAGAGTTCTGGGTGCACGCGCGTCGCTTTGCTGCGGTGAGGCAACTCTTCCAGCTGGCTGTGGGAGCGTGGAGCAGGGCGCGCTGTGGCTCTCCCTCGGTGGTGTGGCGAGGCAGAGACGATCTGACCCATGTAATTATGGTTAAACGTGTCGGGAGCCGGAGCTGCTTCTCTGCAAGAGCCCAGCTGGGTGCCGAGTCAGCTGCTCTCCGGCTTGTGGCTGCTTTTGTGCTGCACGCTAGAGGGGTGATGCAGTCGATGATTGTGAAAGATTTTTATTGCTGCTACGTATGGAGCCACATAAATGTGGGCATTGGCACTGGCTTAGCCCCTTATTTTGCTGACCTTGGATAACACAGTGTTGGAGAGCTTGAGGTCTTTTTTCGGGCTGGGCAATGGGAGCTGGGAAAGCCCACAACAAAGTGGCGTCAGCAGGATGGAGACTGCAGCCTCGGCATGGCTGGGATGGCAGAGGCTCTGATGTGGAGAGACTCCTCTGTAAACAGTTGTGTTGAGACCGCTGCTCTTACAGATGTGGGGATGAGGCCGACATGGTTCACCCTGGTTTTGCAGCCCCACAACTTGGGAGCACTGTGAAATGTGGCTGCGTCACTTCAGGGGTTGCCGAAAGAGGTCTTTGTTCCCATCTCCTGGTGACACCACGGCCCTTCTTCAGGCACCATGGAGGTTGTGTTGTCCCTCCAGAAATCAGGTGCCGGCCACATGCTGTCCTTTCACACACACATCTGGGGAGAGGGAGATGACCTTGGGCTGTTTACAGAAATATTTCAGGAAGGTGGCTGAAAGGAGATTGTAAAATCTCTCGTGTGGTGGTCGTCTCCTTGCCTCCTGAGTGAAGGCTGCAACCAGCGTGGCCCAGGGACTCAGTTGTGCCCTCCAAAGGTGACTTGTCCCTGCTGCCACCTGGTCAGTGAGTGCCCAGAGAACGGGCACTTTGGGGGAATGCTCCCAGAGAGGTGAAGGAGCGGTGGTTGTTGGTGGCTCCCCCATTTTGGGGTAGGCCTGGTGTTTTGTGGGGAGACACCTCAGGCTGGCAGAGGCTGAGAAAGGCAGCACGTCTTCCAGTATATAGTGTATGTGTTCTGGACTGGAGAATTACAAGCCTATTTCTTCTGTCTCCCTGGCTTAAAGTGCATAAAAACACAGGGTGAGGGGGGTGGTTCCTCTTGTCGGGGCTTTCTGTGTGCCTCACGTGGGCCTCAGGTGAACGGCCGGAGGGTGGTTAATCCTTGTCCTCATGTTTGCTGCCCCTTCTGTAAAGAATTTTCTAAAAATACACATGAAGGGAGCAAGAGGCGTCCTCAGGCTTACGTCGATAACGTGGACAAATAAATGCCACAGATGCTTACACATATTTCCAAACCAAGCACGGTTTCCTTAAGGATTCAATTAGTAGTTACCTCGTAATCTGTTGTAAAACCAGAAATGTGTGAAGGCCAGCTAGGCCCCTGCTGTTAGGCGCTCTTTGCAGATGGGTTTCCTTTCCTGGTTTTCTTTCAGTACCTACCAGCCTATGGTAACAAAAATGTTGCCTCCTGGGCAACTTTTGTTAAAATCGAGCAAGCTGTGACCATCCATATCCACCATCCATTCTGGTTAGGGCTGAAGTTGTGTTGGCAGCAAAATGGCAAGCCAAAGTTGTTTGTTTTATACAAATTGTCAGCTCTGCTGACAAAACAACAGGATGTACTAGTCCATTTTAAATTCCTACCTGGAGATTTTTTTTTTTTCTTTTTCCTTTGCCATGGATGTTCAGTTACCAAGCTTTCTTGGCCTGGAGGTCCCTAAGCACTAAAGCTCTCTGGGCATAGCTCAGTGCTGGTCAGTGTGGGAGCTCTATGCTCCCTAATGCAAAATGCACATCCAGCTGCCAAAATGGTAACTGCTTTCACTGCAATCATTGTTTTGTCCTTTTTTTTTTTTTTTTTTTTTTTTTTTCCCCAAGTAATTTGTTGTACAGTTGGGGGGAAAAATGTTTTTGATCACAGTTCAGCAGCTGAATGCTAGCGTCGTGCTAGAGGAGCAAAAGAAGAGCTATCGATGGGCACCCTAAACTAAGTTTATTTTTTAAAAATTGGTCGCGTTGGTTACTTCTTTTACACACGGGATAGTGTAAACTCTCTTGCTGCCTGGTGTGGACAGCTAATGTGGGTGTTGTGGTTTTCCAGCGCTGTGTGGCAGTGTGCTGTGGTACGCTTACCTAAACAAGTCCTGCCTGGAAACATAATTTTTTTTCTTGTCAGTGATGTAGTCTTTGAGGAATTCAAGAACCAGAATGCTCAAATAACGGTATTAAAGGCACTGAGATAATAATAATAGGGCTTATGAAAATGTGATATACATTTAAAAAAAAAAAAAAAAGAAAGAAAAAGACGCACCTGATTTCACTTATGTCTTTATATCAATTTGCTGACTTAATTTATTTGAATGCTAAAGGCTTTAGGGAAATGCTTTTCCAGGGAATTAATCTTTTAAGTAAAGCAAGTACTAAATATGACATACGCTAGTATTCTTTTTGACAATATAGCATTTGTCTTCTAAAAATGAAGTGGAAAACATATGCCCCATGGGCCAAATTCCACTTGGCTTTACACTGAGATAAATTCAGAATAACTTCATTGTTATCAGCGACATTGTAATGCTGCAATAAATATAAATCACCAAACCAGAGAACCAATAATGTAGTATCAGTATGCAAAAATCCTAAGCCAAGGGGCACAAAACAAGGCCACAATGGCCATAAGAAAGGTTGGTTCGCAGAACTGAGTTTCATGCAACACGGAAATTAATTTTATCTTTATTTTTTTTTTCCCTTTCTCTTATTTGTCTGGAAGAGCAGTTCCTGGTTGTGATAAATTTATCCGTAAGGCAGAGGGATTCATTATGAGAATTTTAACAAATGAATTTTTACCTGTTGTCTAACACCTAGTAGACAGCTACTGCTGTTTGCAGGGTAAGGGATTAGAGGGACTAATGGTCTGATTCGATGATGATGGTTATGTTTCTGTTCTGTGTTAGTGCTTCTTGAGTTTAGGTTGCATTTTGTTACCCAGTATTTTTCTGTAATCTGTCTAGCTCTAGGTTTTGGGGCTTTGTTTGTTGGTTTTTTTTTTTTGTTTGTTTTTTTTTTGTTTGTTTGTTTGTTTTGTTTTTTTAGTCGTCGTTCTTCCTGATGCATGCACTTAACGTCTCCGATCTGCTTCCATCTTTAGGACGACAGCGATGGGATTCCCTGGTCAGAGGAGAGGGTGGTGCGGAAGGTCCTTTATTTATCTCTGAAGGAGTTCAAGAACGCACAGAAGCGGCAACATGGCGATGGCATTAGCGGAAGCCTCAAGGCAGTGAACGGTAAGCTGCCTCCCTGGTATCGCTGCAAGGATGCAGTTGTTTCGGATGCAGCTCTTTGCTGTAGCGAGGAAGTAGACCGGCGTACCATCTGGCGTGCACTGTGCCCTTTTGAACTACGCAGAACTTGTTTCTGAAGCGCTTAAAATGCCTGGTTTGAGCAATCCATGCGTTTCTGGTTCTGGTGAACTGATGTAGATAGGGATCAGGGTGGAGGGTAGGTGGTGGGCAGGAGGCCAGGGCAAGGGCAAAGCTATTTGGTAGAAGGCTCCTCTGGTCTGTCTGCTCAATAATGCACCAAATACATCAACAGAGAAGGTGTCCATTTAAAGGTGATTGATTTCTTACAAATGCAGTGAAAATTTGTGAACAGAAAAATGGAAATGGTCTGAATAAGTTATCTTGAATGTACCTGCCTGTTCTGTGCCACTTGTGTGCAAGAAACTGCCTAACCAGCACCAGTAACTCTGGAGAGGTCTTGGTCTGTGCTGTGCCCAGAGGTGAAGTGACCTTGGACCCGTGTAAAAAGATTTGTGGGGGCTGAGGACGTACACAGGGGGACGTCGGCTTCCTGCAGTTCAGTTGTTCAGGGAGTTTAAAGGTTTTATAAGGAAATGCAGAAAAACCTGTATGATAGGGGCTTTAAAGGAGTTTAATTTGATTTCCGCAATCCTTTGACACTGTCCAATTGCTGCTGCTGTTGTTTATTATTATTATCATCATCTGTTTCTCATCCCTTCCCCTTACATCTTGCTTAAAAAAAAAAGCTGTGTTTCTTAGAGGTGAATACAGAGCGCGCCTCTTTCAGATTGACTCACTGACATAGGACCCCCTCTTGAAAAGGCTCTGTCATGCTGGCTTGAGCCTTGAAAGCGATGAGTAGCAGGATTCAGGTTTCTGAGCAGGCTTACGGCTCTCTCTTCACTCACAAGAGCTTATTTGTTTCTTTATGGAAGTTTATGGCGGCTCCTTTTAAGCGTGTGTATAATTATACATGCGCTAACGCGTTAAAGCAGCAGCTGGGTGCTTACTGGGTAGGTTATTCATATTTATACGTAGCTTGTGTTTTTGACACGGTGAGTCAAATTTCACCGTGTTTTGCCTGAGTGTTATTGCCGACGAGGCAAAAACCTGGGGGAATGGCTGAATAACTGCAGGCAGCACGATAACGTTGCTGTATTGCGTAAGCAATTGCAAACTCCTTAACGTGATTAAAGAAGACCTCAGACTTCGGAGTTCAGTAATAATATCAAATGCTGATCTGATGGGAAGGGGCATCCAGCTTTAGCAGCAAGCCATTAATAAGCTTGGAGGTGTACACAAAACAGTGCTGGCTTTTTTTTCCCCCTCAAACACCTCTGCATCATTGATCTTCTGTCAAACACAATTTCTCTTGGAAAGTTTCTTATTCCATTGTGGGGGTTTTGTTTAGTCAAAGGAAAAAGTCTAAAGGCGTGAAGCACAGTAATTGTGTGTTAGGAGGCTTTGATGGCGTGCCAGGTTACAGGATGACTGAGGTTTTTATGGTGTCTAGTTTCTCCAAAGGCAGCTTAGATGAAAAGTGAGTTGGCTGGGAATGCTGCAGGGATGCAGGTACCAGACGTGGAATATGCCACAGGCTTCCTCTGGTGATGGCATGGCTCACATCTTCAGAGCTTGCCTCTCACATTTAGGATTATATTGTTTGGTGCTTTTGCTTCTTCATGAAAGTAGGTGATCAATTCTGTGGGGGTTTTGGCTTGCTCGCTTATTTACTTATTTTGAGATAGAATTATATTCTGTTTCACTCCTTCTGTTTGTTAATTGATTTGTTAAATGTCCCTTCTCAGAACAGCTCTGTTTCAACATCATTGACCAAAAGCTTTTTTTTATCCGCTAATATTTGGAAGAGCGTGTGTCATAATATAGAGGAGAGCTTTGCAAAAGGGAGGAGGACTGGTATGGTGTAGTGACATTAAGAAAATCTATTAAAACATGGAGTTTGCTCATTACATCTTTTGAAAAAAACATAGCTATGTATTTTCAAATCCACACGTCTCTGTGGACAGAGGAAAAAGCAGGTCATCCTAAGAACATACCAAGCTATTTTAAATTTGGGAGAATGCAGTAATTTCAAGGTTAACCTTAGATTCATGATTTTATACTGTTAGAGTTAAAAAAAAAAACAAAAAAAAAAAAAACAAAACATTTCCTTGCACATGTCCTTTGCTCAGTATGAAGACCACAACCAGCGTTTCTTGTGTGTTACTCCAAAAGGTACTATTGCAGTTAATGAAATCTCTCAAAAGAAACATTTATTAATATTCAGCACCCATTGCTCTTGTGGGGGAAAAAAGATCTGCTGAAATAATTTAAATGTGTTTCATGCCTCCTGTTGTGGTTTTAACCCCAGTAGGCATCTAAGTGCCACACAGCTCACTCTCCCCAGGTAGGATGTGGGAGAGAATTGGAACCTAAAAGTGCAAGAGCTCATGAGTTGAGATGAAAGATGGTTTATTAGGTAAAGCAAAAGTTGTGTGCACAAACAAAGCCAACCAAGGGATTCATTTGCTGCTTCCCATCAGCAGGTGGGTGTTCAGCCCCTTCCAGGAAAGCAGGGCTGGTCATGTATGATGGTTTTTTGGCAAGATGAACACCATCACTCTGAATGTCCTCCTCTTCCTCCCTCCTTACCCCAGCTTTTAAAGGTTGCATCCATTTTGGGGTTTGTGCTGCACGACCCTGTTGCTGTCCCTAGTGACCTTTAAAGGGTATTGCTCCTCCAGTTGTTGAGAATTGAATTACAGGTTGCCTTCCATTACCTTGCAAATTTAACCATTTCCAGGAGGAGGAGGAAGGGCCCTGCTTCAAGCTCTGAGTTCTGTGCTGCAGGTGGAAGAAGAGCCTGGTCTGGTGTACTTCTGAGAGCTCAGAGGACTGCACAGTTTGATCTTGGTGCCACCATCTGTAGGCAGAGTTTGTTTGTTCTGGCTTTATAACTGTCATCCCCTTATGTTTATTTACAAGCTTGCAATCTCTAATTGTTTCCTTAGAAAGTACTGGCTTCTGGTAATAGAGGAAGGTAAAATATCCACTAGCCCCTTGCAACTGGTGTATTTAAAGAGTTTTTGCAGATTCAGAGTGGCTGATGTTGCGTAAACATGCTACAACTGTTGTTTGGCCAGTGTTCTCCAAGCCACGGTTGAACTTGTGTGAAAATTATTATCAATAGTGTTTCAGCTGCTGAGTACAGAGGTACAGTTAACGATTTGGCAGCTGGAATAGTGGTGCCTTTTTAATTGATAAGTGTGAAAAGCAAGTTCAGTTGAAACGTTGAGAGGTGAGCCCGTTAATAGGAGCCTTCTCTGTGCTCAAGTTTCTGCAGGCTCGAAGATGGACCAGCGGTGGCACAGAGACAATTAAATTCCAGGCAGAATAATGCGGACTGCTGAAATTAATAAAACAAAATGGAGGAATTCAAATGAGTTTTGGAGATTAACTGTGTTATAATAACTTGGCAGTCCCTGACTCACAATTAAAGATATCTGTTATCCTGAAGGCAGTCTTGCACAGTTTGTGCCTGAATCCCTTTTACTTATTTAATTATGAATAAAGTAGAGTTTCTTTCTTTGGGGGGAGGAGTAAAAGGGGGTGTTTGCAGGTCTCCCCAGTACTACCTTTTTTTTTTTTTTTTTTGTATACCCTTTTCACCTGATAATTTTTGCTTATATGTTTGTGCTGCTCATTACTTTTCCATCCTGCTCTGGGTTTCTGCTTTCTTGAGTCTTATTTTCTTTTTGGTTGTTTTATTTATTTATTTATTTATATTATTTATTTATTTATTTTTTTATTACTTACCCCAGCAGAAGGATTTCAGAGGAAGAAGATCGGGTGTATGTTGGTTGTGGTATCAGTGGATGTATTGCATGCATGTTTATGTTGGCTCCAGGTATTCACAGAGTACAGAATGCCACCCTACAGTATGCCGTTGTTTGCTGTATTCTTCTCCAGTACTTGGGAATATAAAATCCAAAGGAGATGTCTCTGTAGGTTGTCAGGAAACCCTTTGTAGCCCTAAATGGGATACTGAAACTCTGATTATGGAAACAAGGTCGTAGACTGGAAAACCCAGAGGGACCTCTTTAGTGATTTTGATTACTGCTGCCTGTCATTTGCGTTCAGATTTTAAGAATAGGGATTGGTGTTTGGAATTGTGAAACCAATTTTCAGAGATCCTTGTCTAAGAGGAAAGCTAATTCCCCTGGGAAATAGTTTTCTTCTTGCGTAGCTTAGAATGAAAAATAAGACAGTGTTTAAAAAAAAAAAAAAAAGGCAATAAAAGCTGTAATTATCGCTTGCATTCTTTTTATGAGAACAAAATCAGTACCCTCAGAAGAGTACATCAGAAAGCAAAGTTTTATGACACAGATTTAAAATTTTATTTTTAGAAACTGGTGATAAAGAAGAAGTTTGTGATGCAGAAGTGTTGGCATTTCGTAAATGGAGAAAGCGCAGAAGTTTGCGTGTTGGTTTAAGGTGCTTTGTAATTCGAAAGAAATAGCAAACGAAACAATAGAATTATTCAAGCATATAGTGTGCTGCTGTACAGAAGGTGTCACGGCAATTTCCAAACATGCCAGCGATATTAAACTTGTGGCAAACATGAGCTCCTTGGAAGTAGAATATATGAGACAGAAAACATTGGGAAAGATATGAAAGGGAAACCTTGTAGACAGTACCCCAAGCATGGCATAAAAATTGCGACAGAGATGGTGGAGATGCTTAAACACAGCTAAGCTGGGAGATTCGGCTCAGTGCTGTGCCTTATTTGCAAAAAGCCAAATACGTAGGGGGGGCAGCAGCTGCCAGAGGGGTGACCACCTCTTCTCCAGGCCAAGGGCACGGCTCTGCTCTTGATGATTCAGACCTAGTAACTTCATCTCTCTTATTTTTGAAGGCTTCAATTAAATATTGGGAGAAGGTTTTACGCTAACGTTTGTCTAGGGAGCTTTTTACTCCATCAGCGATGTGAAATTGCATTTGTTGACAGTAGGCAATGTCTGTCTGTCTGCCTCTCCTAAGCTTTAGTAGAAGATTGTAAGTGTGCCAAGGACCCTTGTCAGTGTAAGTGGATTTTAAAAATGCATTTACAGAAACAGAAACACCTCTTTCAACCTTGCAATATTTTCCCTTTACATTCAGCGTAAGCAGCCTGTTTGGCTAGTTTTTAAACTGTGATTAAATATAGATGTTTTCAACTAAAAGGTTCAGAAAATACGCATTTGAGCAGATTTGTCATGGCACTCAACATCACTTTCACTTCGGTACTTGCTGTCAAGTCAATTTAAAGATTAACAAATAAATAACAGGATGTTGGGGTTGGGCTCCGCTGAAAATTTCCAAATCTCTTTTCCTTTCTTTGTTTTTAGAACAGAATTCATTCTCGAGCCTGCCAGGGACTTGCTTGTTCATCAGCTGACACAGGCTTTTTTTTTTTTTTTTTTTTTTTTTTTGCCTTTTCCATCATTACTGCTTATAAAAGTTCCGTAGGCCAAATTACACCCTGCGTGTTCTCTATGCTCTTCAGTTATGTCCAAGTTGTGCTCCCATGTTCATGTGATTTCTATATTTTGCAGGACTGCCAGAAAAATTTCTCGTGCCTTTTCCCTAAAAGATAGGAGGTGGACATTTTTCTACAAGGGAAAGGAACAGCGGAACTGCAGAATTAATTTTCCTAAAGCTTCATTTCACTGCCACCTAAAAAAAAGTTGCTGTTGTCCCTGTGTGTATTTCTAGTGGAAGTAATTCCAAAAATAATTTCGTCTCTGCATATTCTTAATTGTAGGTAGTGGAAAATTAACAAAAAGCAACGAATTATCTGCAGAAGAGCATACACAGTCTGCAGGAGACTGAGTTATTGTAGGCCTAAAATAAGTAAGGTAAGGAAAGGGATCAGAAGTGGCTGAGGGTACAGTGTATGTTGACTGAAAGTTGGAGGAGGAGATGGGATTAGTGCCACCTGATGCTCACTTGGCATGGTCATGTTTTCTAACCACAGCCTTAGGACTGGTGCAGACATCTTCTCTAACTGCAGCCTCAGTGCTGGAAAGGGCAGCAGTTGCCAGAAACAGGAGCAAAGAAAGATGCAGCTTAAAAAACTGGAGAAAAACGTTTCGCAGTCGTAGGAGTTAGAAGAAGGTATCTTTAAACAAACTAACAAAAAAGGCACCCCTGATGTAGTGGTGAAATGCATTGCATGGGTTGGCTGTGAAATAAAACTTTGCCTTAACCCCAGCCAGGGGACAGCAATTTTGTTTTCCTTGATTCAGGGTCATTTCTGCATAACTGCTGCCTTGGGTTTACTGTTTGTAGCAGCAGTAAAGAGAACACCCTTGAGTGTGGACAAACAAACAGCTTCAGTCAGTTTTCTGCAGTGATAAAAATTCCAGGTCTGGATTTAGGCTGGCAATCTTTTTGTCTGGCACGTACAGCTGAAAGGACAGCGCTTTCTCAAATACCTTGTACAATTGGCAGCTCTGTCACAACTTGGACCCTTTGTCAATTCCTGTTTGCTTGTTCTGTAAATGAGCGTGACATAACTCGCATGAAGTGGCTTCTTTGACGAATGTTAAGTCTGTACAGATCTGTACCAAGATATGCATCGGGTCTTGTGTTACTTGAGCTGACTCTAGAAACATTATGTCAAAATATACAGAAGTTGCTGGAAAAATAGGTTTTTATTGGTACTTTCTCTGGTGAGATGCAGTGCCTGGTACTCAAAACCAACCATTTCCCTGGTTGGCAGATAAGGAATTTCAAATTTCTAACTATTTTTTTTTTTTAGATTTTATTTTTTTTAGACTTTTATGAGGGGGTTGAGAACCAGAGAGATCAGATCCTCTTTAGAGCATTATTCTTCAAACTCTGGCAGGTCGGGGCGGATGAAGAGCCTGCTGGTAGTCCTCTGAGACAAGAAGTGGTGGTGCTGGCAGCTTTCTCCAGCTGTTGAGTTGCACCAAGAGGCGGTGAAGAGTCAGCTTGTGGCTCGCACAGAAATCAAATCAAAATTAAGCAGCTGTTAAAGGTAGCGTAAATGATGGAGTTCCATAGTATGATTCGCCCAGCGGATCAGAGGGGATGGAAACTTGTTTGCGTGAAATTTGGACGCCAAGTGGAGATGAAGGCAGCGATGCAGCGGTGTGCTCAGAAAAAGTGAGCAAAATGCTTCTCTGTTTAGAAACAACGCCTGTCTGGAGGCATGGGAGTGGGGAGAAAGATACTTTGGCCTTTTTTGTCTGTCGGATGCCCAGTGTTCATCACTATTATTATTTTAGTGTCGATTAAAATGTTCCAGTGGAGACAAAAGGTCTGCAGGTTGGAAAGAGGGTTTAAATTTCAGTCCTCACGTTGCTACCCCATTACTCATGAATGGCAGAAGGAAACCGTGCACTAAATAACTGGTGTTTTCAGTCTGAAGGACAGACAAGAGGGATGTAACCAGTAAGGAAACAGGGAAAGAAAAATCCGTCATTGAATTAGAATGCTCTGTTTTGTTAAGAAAATAGCAGTGCAATGGGAAATAATGTCACAAGTCAAAGTGGAGAGGAGTTTTGGTCAAACGCACGGGCTGTGTAGAGCAGTTAGTGTGGACAATCCTAAGGAGCTGTGTTTTTTGCTCAGGGCTGCCTGGGCTTAGCTTTGAACAAGGTTTTTGTTAATTATTGTTACCGTATAGCTTTGTGGTATTTGTCCAAGACTGTATCTAACACTTCCAGAGTGTTAGAGAGAAGACTTTCAGTCTTCAAGGGCTTTATAACCTCCACAGAGGCTTTTGCTTGACGTGGGGGGTGTTTTAGAAACGGCTCGCTGTCTGAAAGAGGGAAAACAGTTTGCGAGCGTTGGTCCAGCAGGACGTTTTTAAGGCCATTAGGCTGTGTTTAATCAGCGCAGATGTCATGCGTGCCATAAACCTTATCGTGTCAACGCTGGCAGTAAAGTGGTTTTAGAAGAAAAAGTGGAGATCAGTGACAGATGGCTGTAACTAGTGATGGGCACAGTAAGTATTCCCGCAAGTTGCCAGTGCACCTACTCCCAACCTCAAAAAAAACACCACCCCATTACCTCTGTTCCCGGGCACAGGACCTTCAGCAGATTGATACTGAGTTCTCTTGAGTCATCAAACCACACTTGAACGTGGCATTTCTGCTGTGAAAAGCTAGAAAACCAGTCTCCTTTTTTAAGCAACAGAACCCAAGAATTAGTCACCTTCGTTTTACTGCTCTAAACAACCTGTGCTATCAGCCTGCTCCTGAGCTCATGCCTCTGCAGTTTGGTTTGGTTTTCGTGGGGTCTTTTGGATGTTAAAATCTCCCAGAAACTATTCTGAACTAGCTGCTGCCTTTCGATAACCGATGCTGGTGAGGCGTCGATCACACAGCAGATATTTCTCGGTGTTTGTGGGTGAATGTTTTCCGGAGAATAAATATAGCTTAGCACGTTTACTGTTCAGTCACAGCAGATCGCTCCACGTCGTAATGAATGTGCATGCATTTTTTTTACGTATCTTTTTTTTTTTTTGGTGTGTGTGTGTGTCTGACTAGCACAGATTTATTACAGGCAGTTAATGTGCTTTTGTATCCAGGATCAGATGAATAAACATTTTCTATAATCTGCCTTTGATGTCCTTTATTTCTCGATTTAAATGACTTGAATACTTTGAAGTGGGGTGTCCGTTCATGGCTGCAGATGTACGAGCCGTGTGCTTAGGTGGCGGGGATGACAGTGACAAGCCGAGCACAGATTTGACTCGCAAGTGTTGCCTCCGGTACGTCCAAAGGAGTTGCCTGCTCCAAGTGCTGAAGGCAGTTGAATTTCCACCCGTACTCATCCTGTTTGCTCCTCTCCCCAGACCATTAGCGAGCGCTGCAATCGCAGTCGGCGTGTTTCAGATCTGTCCACTAAGAGGCTAACTCGTTCCAGATAAGCCTTGAGCAGACAACATTCATTTTTTACTTTGCTCAGAATTTCCTGTGCTTTGTTCTGCATCTGTTTGTGAAAGACTGCGTTATCTTTGAAAGCCTTCATCTTGTTTTCTTTATTCAAGCTATATGCTAAAATGGAAAAAGGGAAGAGCTGGAAGGAGCCCAGCTGGAGCAATCTGCTGAGGATCCCACAGAGAGACAGAGCTGGCAAACTCCTGAAACCTCTTCAGCTGACCTGGTACAGTTTGGGAAGCCAGGAGATAAAACGCTTTTCCTGCAAAAGATGTGGCCCCTGCCAGCCACTCTGAGTAATGCCTGAAGACTACAGCAGCATTTAATCACATTTTTCTCCTCCTTTGCTTATCCCTCACCTGTTTAGAGGTGTTTTGCTTACTCTGCCTGCTAAGCACCCCAGTGTTTTTATGTTGTGCCTGCGGTGCGTGGAGAGCCTGAAAGCTGTTTAAAAGTGATAGAAGTGGAGGAGTACAATTTTTCCTCTACTTCAGAGAGGAAATGTTGTCACAAAGCTAGCGAGAGGGTGTTAGGGCAGTGGTAGAAGCATGTCCTCTCAAATAGGACATTGGGAAAAGGCATCCTGGTTGTACAGAAACATTTCAGATGCAGGTGGGGTGGATGGAGAGGGCTGAACAGAGGAATTTCATCCCCGACTGTTTTTTCCTGACCCCTGCTCTCTTGCTGTGATGTTGGGATTTTGTTTCAGAGCCTTGTGCGTGCTCTCACGCTCTGGCCTCACGTGGCAGCATGAAGCAGGAGGGTTGTGCAGAGCCTTGAAATTGATGCATACGGAAGTGGGCTGGTGGTGAGGAGAAGCATGTTTCTGTTGCACAGCGTGCATGAAGGACTCGATTTCCCCTCCCTTCTGCTGGTTCTGATGGTGCATCCATCCTGGAAGGTTCCAGGAAGAGCCCCAGCACTTCCCTGCAATGTGACAATCTACTTGACAGTAAGCAAAGAGCATTTTAGTTTTTGCCAGCATAATAAAAGAGTGCTTTCTACCTAGTCATTCTGCCTCTACATCTTGGGAGGTCAGCAAAGATTGCCTTCAGGTAGAAGCTATGAATAAAGGGTAGAAGTTGTTAGAGTGTGGCTTGAATTCCAGATCATCTTGAAGCAAGGTTGTCACTACTCTTCCCCATCCCTTACATCAATTGGAGATGGATGTTTGTGCAGCTGCAGCTGGGGTCCCTGTGGTTAGGGACTACTTGTCAAGTGTTATTCGGGTGGAAGCCTGTCCCAGAAGATTTGCCTTATCTCATTGTCCTGCAGAGATGGACTTCACATGCCAGTTTACGTTTGCCTAGCAATGACTTTCTCTAATAGAAAAGGACAAGATAAGTAGATAAACACAGCCCACTTACAATTGTAGATTTAAATGCACTCTTTCATGGATCACTTTTGCACAGTATAGTGATGTCCTTGTATATTTAGAGTCTCCAGAAGTTAAGAGTTCTTGGTGAAAGAGAGGTTTTTGAGCCATGAGCCGATGTTGATCTCTCCCAGGTTGTAGGACTATTTGTATGAAGTTCCCTTTATGGCGGTGTGGAAGACACTCCAATAAAACTGGCACGTGAAGTCTTTTGAAGGTTGATTAGCATCCAGGGCATAGTAGAGGATTATATACAAGCACTCTGTTCATAAAACAGGATAAATAGGTCGTTAGTTAAGGCATAGAAACCTCCCGTTCTTTCTGTTGTAGTTCTAGGCATCTGCCACTAATGGCCTGAAAAGCAGACTTTCTTAGACTGTTTCTTAGATGTTGAGGTGGTGCTGGATTACCATCTGGCTGGATCGACATTGTAACTGTGAACTAAATCCCTACTTAAAGCTTCTCAAATCATCTTGGACTCAGTTGGGGTAGTCTCATGGAAACCGTGACTATTTTCCCTCCTTGACAGTAGGTTCACCAGGTTCTTCCTCAGGCAGCAGGAACCAGCGAGCGGACTGATGGAGAGAGTGCTATCCATGCACACTGCTTCTCTTCACTAAGGTCGAAAAGCAATGGAGAAGTACTGCTTGTCACAGAGACTTCAGCTCCCTAAAGCTCTAAGTGTGACAGGAAGGACCTCGCTGCACTTGTAGCTTGTTTGTTTTATGTAAAAAACAGTGCTATTCTCTCTGAGAGGAGAGGTGTCTTCTGCCAGGGTGTGGGGTTTTTCCCTGTGGAACATCCTTCCCTAACCCAGGTGGGGGAATGCCAAAGAAGAGTACGACTCCAGAGGAATTCGTCTGCTAACATATCACAAATCTTTCCTGATAAAGTTGCAAATGCGCCCCTTCTCCCCACATCCAGCTGATGACTGAGTAGTTTCTTCCTCCATTTGGAGGAAGAAACTGGTTATGGCCCTTCTGACTGAGACCTTGAAACAGAGCTCGTGCCTTACTCGGCGAGGAGACGTCACTGCAGGAGCTCACACCTCCACTGTAGAACTGAAAGAAATCTGCTGGCTTACTTTTTGGGCTGAAACCGTGGTGAAAAACAAACTGCGAGAGCCTTGTTGGCTGAAGACCTTCCCGCGATGCAAATTCCTTCTTCCCAAAGCCCACTCAAGTACTACGCATGTTTTAAGACCATGCAAAGTGCAGCGTTACTTGACGTACTAACCAGTGGTGTGCAGCAGATGTTGCCGAACACGTTTTGTGCCATCTCTAGAAATAGAGCATCTCAAACCTATTTCGGGCTCTGAAACAGCGATGCGTGGCTCGCTTCCGAATCGCAGAAAAACCGTTCCTGGTCCAAATGTAGCTGCCTTCGCTGCCGAGGAGTGTTCAGAGGGATGCTCCTATTTATACCTCTTTGTTTCCATGAAATGTAGGTCAGGATTTTTAACTTAAGATTGCTCCTAGGATAAATGATTCTCTAATACTTCCATGTTAGCAGTGGACAATTCGGAGTACTCCCCCTGCTCTCTCTTTGCTTTTGTTTTGTCCTTTTCCCACCCTTCTAATCAGAACCAGGAAAATGTGTTCTCCCGTTTCTCTGTGAGCTTTTCTCTTCCTGCTACTTGTGTTTTCCATTCTTTGTCCTCTGCTTTCTGTGCTTTCCCCTTTCCAAGTGGGGTCTGTTCCTGCATTTTGCCGTGCTGTGAGGACAACTCCAGGCTGCTTGCTGCGGCTCAGCATTACAGCCCTGCAGATCATTGATTTCTATTTTTTTCCCTCCTCCCACAAACTCCTGGGCCATCCGGCCTAATGAGAGAGCAGATTGGCCTCAGTATTTGGAGAAAAGATCTATAATAAGCACTGGGGGCATGCTGGTAAAAAGCACCAGCATGGTATACCCGCTCAGTTGGAGGACTGACTGTACATTAATTCTCTAACTTATAATTAGCTATATTAAATTCCAATTTTCTGAAAGGAACCATTATCAAATAACACTCTGTTTGAAATCTCAAAGAAACATAAGGAATGAAAGCTTAGTCCTCTTACGCTTTCATCTTTCAGAAGCAATCCCTATCTTAACATCTTGACCTACATTTCCTTTTTACCCTCTCCAAGAGATATTGTGTGGATTTAATGTCTCAGAAGGGAGGTAAGGATTTTATGCATGTGTATGTGTTGACATACAAAGTTTGGGGAAAACAATGAGGCCTTCATGTCCCCAGTGACTTTTTTTTTTTTAAACTTGAAAGTGTTTTCCATAATATCTCTAAGGCAGATTTTAAGTTCAGAAAGGAATTAAAAGTAAAAAAATCCACCTCATTCCTTTACAAGTGGTCCACTTTTATCTATCCAGCTCCTGCCAAAGCCATTCTTGATTTTATATGTCTGTAAAGAAAAAACAACAAAAACCCAGCTCTGCCTTCTCATATCCTGCTCACCACTTTGGATCCAGTCATCTGTTTTCCTTTTTCCATTAAATGAGAGTGCACTTTTTTTCTTTCCTTTTTGGTGGGTATGTATTTAAAAGGCTGTTTTTGTTGTCATTTACTGCCGTGCTTGCTGCGTGGCCTCTCTGAGCGACCACGCTGTTTCACTTGGGACCTCAGCCTTGACCTGGGTGCCTGAGTGTGCCAAGAGGGAAGAGCACGAGGAGTTTGTTGGCTCCTCAAGGACCTGGAGCAGACTGTGGGTTTCTCCAGGCCCTGGCTTTGGCCCCTGCCCCATGGAGGCTCCTTTACCAAGAGGCAGAGCGACCTACCTGTGGCCCTGCTCCTTCCCCCAGCTGCTCCATCGCCCCGCTGGGAGGGCGGCTCCAGCACCCGCTGCGTGGCCGACGCCGTCCTTTCTGCCTCGTCCCACCGCATGGGGCCGGGGTTGTAAAACACGCCGTCTTCCCCTGCGGTGGGACAAGCAGGCTGCTGGAGCAGACCCCATCCCGTGTCAGGGCATGCAGAGTTATTCTCCCGTTTCTTTGCTGCGCGAGTTCTTTAGTTTGAAGCAGTTGGAACACACAAAGGGCGAAGCATGTGCTAAGCATTAATGCCATTTAAGGGTCCTTGCAACTTGAGTTTGACTTGGTAGAGATGCCTTGACGTGCAGGGTAGGGGACGTTCTGACTCCAGGAAGATTTCTGTTGCCTCGACTGTTTCAGTTTAGTACGTCTCTCAGCATTTTATAGAGTACTGTGAACATAGGGAGGGATTGCAGCCTTCATTTTTTTTCCTCTTTGTTTTTTCTTCTTTTCTCTTCTTTTTTCCTTTTTCTTCTTTTTGTTTTTCCTTCACTATTGTCCCATCATCTTGAAATAGAGTCGTGTTGGTTTTCTTTGAATTCCAGTAATGTACTTTGGGCCCTAAATCAATTTTGTGTGTTTTATTGTAGCAAGGCAGTGAGGAACTGTAGCATGCATATAACCTCTCAGGTATTATTTTGAAAGCTTGCTTACAGTTTTCACCCTGTATTTCCATGCTGTCCAGTTGGAAGCACCTCCTACTTCTGCTTCTCTGATGCTGAGGCTAGCAAGAAACATGCTAAGGTTCGTTGTTTTTTGGTTATGAATCATTATTCAGTGAATATGAATATCATTATTGCAATAAATTATGACATTGTGAATGGATGCAAGGAAAATTCTGTGCAACCAATTCTTGCCCACTTCATAGTTTCCCAATTTGAGGGAAGAAAACAGTATTCTTTAAAAATGACAGGATAATATTTTTCCTCCTTTTCTTGCTCAGATGAAGTTCTTAGACATGCATCGCTTTATATTCTTGATTGTCTGAGTGTCTGCTGATGGTTGTTCCAAGGTTTATATTAAGTCAAAAAGCAGCTGACATTGTTTTACTTCCCCTGCTGATGCCCCCAAAACTTGAGCAAAAAAGCTTTTTTAATAGCAGCCAAACATCTCACGGAGGTGGAATCTCCTCGAACCCTCTGGGAGGTGGTGTGGTGGGAGGTCTCCTCAGCCTTCACAAGCCCTTTCTCCGGCATCAGGTTTTCAAGCCTGTGGCTTCCTGCCCCAGCTCGCACTCCCCCTACCACCACCCTAAGGTGTGTCTGTAGGTCTCACAAAAGGAAGGTGAAGGTGCTGGTCTCGGCAACTAGAAATAGAGATGGAAATTGCTTGACACGTGAGGAGCCTTCCCTTGAAGGCTGTAACATCGCTGACATTTCACATGCTGATGCTTCAGAGAGCTGCAATGATCTCAGTCAGAAGTCGTCCCCCAGTTAAGAGCAGAGTCTTAATTAACCCATGCTCTATCTGGTGTCTGCAGCTTGCATCGTTCTTGCTGTGCCCCGTGCTCCCATCGCGAGGTCCTCGGTGCTCAGCTGACCACCAGGCCTGGCCTCCCCTCGCTTTTCGCCTCACCTTCCCTTGGCTCACTGCAGCATGGGAGAGCTCCGCTTTCTCCTCAGCATCTTCCTCCCAGCTACAGCTTGATCTCCCGGCGTGTTTTCTCCATCACCCAATGCCCGGCAGGTAGAGAATAAGCATCCTCCCAGCCCTGCTGGTGCCACACAGGAGACGCGCTGGGATCCATCCGTACCTCAGGCGAAGGCTGAGGACTTAAGCAGAGGTGAAATGTCATCGCTCCCGTGCACGTGGGTGGCAGAACGATTTGTTTGCTTGTGTCAGGCTTTCAAATCGTGCTTGTGATTTTTGTTTGCAATGCTTGGTCTGAACGTTTTACTGTCACTGTCACGAGCCTCCTCTCCCCTGACAGTAACGCTGCAAAGGGGCTACAGGGGGCTGAGGCGAAGCGGCAGAGCATCCCGAGCACAACATGCACTCTTCCCACCTTTAATTTAGGAAAGTGAGGAAATGCATCTTTAAGCTAGAAAATTAAAACAAAACAAAACAAAAAAGGCCAGAAGTAAAAGCAGTGAGGAGGAGCAAGTCCCCAAAGTTTAAAGTCCAAATTTTGGGGAGGTCATGCAGGTGTTTTTAGTTTTTTTAGTGTTTTAAGATGCCTGGCAGCTGCTCTGGGTAAAGGAGAAGACATCAGTGGTGCATGGTGTTTCGAGGGGAAGGGCTCACTCCCAGAAGAAGTTTTGCCTTGGAAAGAGTTGGCCTTTCTCTTCTAGCAGCGAGGCACTGAGCATTGTGGATGAAATCTGGGATTATGGATAAAAACTGGTGTTGTGCTTCAGGAAACCAGTGGCTTTAAACAAAGACGTTTGAGAATTGTTCAGATAACTTTCTTCTCGCCTTCCTCCTGGTTTTGAGGGATGTCTCAGGGCTGTACACTAGCGTGGTTGCCAAGGGTGGGAGCAGATATGCGAGAGCAGCCTTCCTCCCCACCATCCTCTGATGGGATGGGGATGCTCTGCTGCTTGGCCCTTCAGCAGGGAGTCTTGGCTGTGAAGCTGGAAGGGATGGTGGCCTGCTTAGTGTCTAAAGTCAGTGGATATTCAGCTGCTCTAAACTTAGATATCACCGCTCAGGTGGTTAGTAGAAGGAGGAGAGGGGAGCTCTGGCCCAGTGCCCACCCCACTCGCTGCAGGGACCATTGTGGCTGCTGCGTTCCAGGGCCGTGCCGCGCTCTTGCAGCGAAGAAAATCTTCGGCACTCGCGTCACGTTAGGGAAAATGCAGTTTCTGGCTGGCTGGAGGGCTGCCCGTGCTGCTGGCAGAAGTCGCGAAAGGCAAATCCTCAATGACATGCGTTAAAATATCAAGTGGGACTGTGCAATTAGAAGTATGTCATTCAGCGTTTGCCTTTCACGGCTTTTGTCACACACGGGCAGAATTACAGACGATTAGGCGGAGGGTAACCTCCCCGAAAGGGCTTTCTGACGCTTCTGTCGTCCTTTTCCCCCTTCTTCTTCTGCCTTGTTAGAGTTCTTTCCCTTCTGGAGTCGGGCGTTTGGCTGGCTGGTGGGCTGTGGGTAAGAAGTCAAGCCCTGGAAGCCCTTTGGCCATTAAATTCGATGTGACCATGAAAGAAGTGACTCAGGCTGCCTCCTCTCACAGCCTGCGTGCTCACGCCTGTCTTTCAGGCTGGGGGCTGCTGGAGAAGGGGCTGCGAGGCCAGGCAGGTTGCTGGCACCGGGTGCACCCGCTGGTGGCCCTCCCGCAGCCAGGAACATGGCTCCCTCTGGAGAAGCGGCCATTTTGTCACGGCCGTCCGCTGTGAGACCCTGGGCCCGGCCCGTTCCACCAAGCTGTCACTGCAGATCCCTCGGAACCACGCTTCGTTAGCGGAAAAGCGTGTAACAAATGTTAATCACGATGCTGGGTTGCTGCTGTATCCAGTTTCACGCAGATACGCTGTTTTCAAATTATACGGGCTGCGAGGGCTGCCTAGAAATTGGAACGACTAGATGCAAGCTGTGCTAAGCCTTTTGGTTTTAGCTGCACGTCTCTCCTCTTTAGGGCTCTCACGTACTCAGCGCTAGCAGTGAAACACTGTATGCCTGTTTATTTCCCTTGTTGTTTTATTTGCACATTCATATGTTATATTTTCTTCCAATTAGCAGGCTCTTCCTTGCTTTGGCGTGTTTGCCTTTACCTTCTTTCTCCCTCCTTCATTTATACTCTGTGGAGACACATTTGCTAATTTTTTCTTTCTAGTGCAGAATAGCTGTTATCTAGAGACCTGCTCTTGGCATAGCTTTCCCTCTCGTGTTACTTAAAATACCAGAATGGCTTTTTTTATTTTTTACTAATCTGCCTCGTCCCTCGGTGCCAAGGTAGGGGTGTTTTTGAAGTGAGGATTTATTGTTCCCTTGTCCACCCATTCCTAGTGGAAGCTTGACTGTGAGAGGAGGTAAGGTCTAGACTTTCAGACTGAGTCTAAAAGCATATCCCTGTGATGCTGAGGGTGGGAAATAACTGGTGAAACAATGGTACTTATTTTAAAATTAAGACAGGTCTGTAGAAGTGATTCAGAAGGGGAAGAAATTGCCCTCACCTCGTGCTCCATGTAGGTGACAAAGGCCTAAAATGTGCTCTCCTTCATATGAGGGATTTCCTGTAAAGAACAGGCAAAAACACATTAGAAATGGAGTCGCTAACTTTTCTTCAAGTAACTGTCAAATAGATTTAAGCCAAACACAAATGGAAGACAGAAAACATTTAAAAATGAAATACGTTCTTTCGCAGGCACGCTGAGGGTTTCCTTTTACTCTCTCCTCTCGTGGGATATTACCCCACTGGTTCTCCGTTCAGCCGTAAAATTCCCCAGAAAAGAGAGGATAAAGAAGACATGATGGTTTTGGCATAAAGAACAAAGAATAATTTATTCATATGTCACTGATGATTTTGTTAATACCTGAGAACTTACTCAGACTTTGCTCTATCTTGGTGATGATGCACATTTTTCTATCACTGATATCCTTCGCTGAAAAGAGGGAAATCACTCCTGTGGACCTGCTTGTGCCTGTGATTTCGAATGAAATGTGCATTTAATCTGTCTCCAGATTGCATGTGTTATTACTGAGCAGGAGAGGAGATGTCCTGTAGGACAGATGTCCTTGGCATAGCTGCAAATCAAGAGGCATTTGTTCTCCTAGGGGAGAAATAAAGCCATTCTGTCCGGTGCCAAGACCCACACGAGGCACGTGCCACATAGGGATTTCAGTCATGACCCCTCATCCCACATGGTGCTGTCTGGACAACTCCGGGCTCTTGAGGTTGGTCTCACCACCTTTACCTTCCAGGTGAGTGAGCTGCAGTGCGTGGAGGTGACCTGGTCCAGGGCCAACAGCAGGACACAGGCGTCCAGCTCCCTGCATCCTAACCTGCACATGGTTTTTCCCGTGCCTATTCCAGCAGTGTGTCTCTGAAGTCTACAGCTAGGACCTCGCCTCTGGAGTCCTGTTGCTCTTCTGAAGCTCTCTGATTGCAGCCGGCACTCCAAGAGGGGCTGGGGGACGGAGAGGGCTGCAAGCTGTGCACATCAAATGCTGCTGCTCCTTGGCAACACGCAGGACGAGGACACAGTGCTCGTTTCCCCGGCGCCAGCAGCGAGTGCTTAGAGTACTATAAAATTAACTCTGTTTCTGTTTGTCAAAAACTTATGACCTTTACACGGCCTGGTACCTACTTATTAGAAAAGCTGCCACTCTTCTCTTATCACACTGCTCCAGTAGCAATTGGGAGAAGCTTGATAGCACAATGCTACCGATATAACAGATAGGGAGCAGCTGGCAGTGTTTGCCATCAGCTCTCTTTTCCTCCCCTCTGTTCTGCTTCATTCACAACAGCCCCAACAGCCTCAGCTTGTGCTTGAATTTTGGGACTCAGCACAACCACTTGGAGTTTCTTTTTTTTTTTTTTTTTAAATATGGAGGGTTGTGCAGAAATGCAAGGTATGTGTTGGTTTTACCTCCAGCTTAGCTCTTTTGATTTGTGAGAAGAGGATTTAGGATGAAACCTATTTGTTCCCCAGTGTTTTGGAGTGAGCATTATTGCTTGCTTCTTCTTCACCTGTGATGCAAATACCTGCCCTGCTTTGTATTCCTGTTTCCAAACTTGTCCAGACCACACCTCCGTGGAGCCCAGGCTAATCACCTCCATTCTGTCCTATTAAAAAAACAAGGCACCAGAAGCGTCAATGTGTCTTGCTTGGGGGAAACAGGTGGTCTGATTTTTCACTGTGTCCTTACAAGCTGAGAAATGTCTTTAATCAGCGAGGTGTGTCCCTTTGAATGGATTTTTTTTTTTTTTTATAAACATAAAATAATGGAAATGTAGGCTTTGAGTGAGGTTTTTCTCTGGGTAATATGTTGCAAGTGTTGGTTCCTTTATTTATTATTATTATTTATTTCTTCCAGATGCATATTTCATAAATAAAACGGAGCGTTGTATTATGGCCTGGGGTGGTTTCCCAACAGAAGTAAATGAGGTTCATTTTTGGCTGTTACGTCCTTGTTTCTACCAGTTTAATACAAAAAAGAAACCACCAACACAAAAAAAACACCAGCAACCTAAAGGCAAAGAAAAGCAGAACATAAAGAAGTTGTGTTAAAGCATCAGAACAATGTAATTTCAATTAATGATGCTAACAGGTGCTTGATGAGTGGCTCATACGTAGGGAACAAAGTCACATAAATGTCTTCGCTTGCTTAATAGCGATTTTGGACGGAGATGTAATGGGAGTAAGGAGCTTCTTTCAACCTGTGTTACTTAATCGCTTCTCTTTGGTGATCTCGTCTTTTGACAAGCTGACAAAAACATCTTGTGCTGTAATGTCATTCTTGCCTGGCTTCCACAGTAATGATGTATATCCACATCTGAAAGCCCTGTCCCGGCCATTTAGGAGGCCTGTGCAAGCTATTTGCTAACAGATTTTGGCACAACAGCACTCCTGGATGCGTGTGCTCTCTGATGTACCACAATCAACCTAATGTCCAGTGGCTTGTCATCCGAAAAGCCCACGTGCTGTTAACCACCATTAGCGTGGCAATGCAGGGCATCATGTGGTGTAAACAATGACTGCTGCATGCTGTGGGCTGCTTTTTGCTTTTTTTCTTCTTTCTTTTTTTTTTTTTTTTTTTTTAAGAGATGGAAAACTGCTGTAGTTCTTTATTACCAAGTGAGATGAAAATAGCATTTTTAATGACATCCATACCTAAAAAAAAAAAAAAAAAAAAAAAAGCAGATAGGTATCTCTTATCCCAGAGATTTTTTTTTTTTTTTTTTTTTTTTTTTAAATTATGTGACTACCGTGAAAACCCAGTTCTTTAGTCTCTAAGACAACCGTGGCATGAAAATAGGCCTTATTTTCGAGGCGTGTTGTCTGTTTAATATGTAATGTGATACCTTGTCATGCTGTGACAATGTGACAGATGGCATTTGCACTGTAAAACTAAATTATCTTTTGTGCATAGCTATACAACAGCTAAATACAGTAACTCCGTACAATGTGCTGATTAATGCGGGCTGTTGCAGATGTTTTAGAGATACCGGGATGTTTTAACTTGGCGTCAAATGATTAATGGTTTTATTTAACATGCCTACCAAGCTCTTGGTAGCGTTTCAGCTTGTGTTCTGGCATGTAAGGGCTTTTGGGAAGAGGAAGGTATTCAGGGTTGTTGACAATGGGATGTGAATTTGTATTGTCTTGTAGCTGTTTGTCACTTGGAAAATGGGCAAGGGCTATTCAGTGAGGATGCTTGGCAGGTAAACTTGTGTGTAGCATTACAGCTCCTAATAAACTCAAGTCCTGCGGTGCTTAGGCTGAAGGAAAACAGGGTGTGGGGAGGCTTTGGTTTGCTTGATGTTGGTTTTCATACAGAACATTATCTGCTTGAAACTACAGGTAGTGGAAATACCTCGAGAGCTGAAGGCAGTACCTTTATTTCTCCACATCATGCGTGCAGGATTCAACTTCGTTAGAGTTATGCAGTGCAGAGATACCTAAGAGCTTACCCCCATTCAGATGGCATGTGCCTGTCAGCCCTGGTGTGTGTGGTTAATTGCTGCTGCAGCTTTCCTAAAAGGGATGCTGCAGAGAGAAGTAAATTGCTATTTGTATATATATATATTTTTTTTTTTCTGCAAAGCTTTCCTGTATGCTGCCGAGACTGTACAGCCGAAGCTGGGACAGGCAAGTCCATCAGCAAGCAAAGCTCGAGCTCCGTGCCGACGCAGCTAAGATCTGCTCCTGTTCTGTGCTCTTGCGTGCCCCCATAAATAACGCTGTCATCCTGGCGCGCGGAGGACGCTGCTTTGAGTAAATCCACTTTTTTTTTTTTTTTAGCTTCTTGCAACTTGTCTTTATTTGTTTTGCCAATTGCCCTGGAAACTGGGCCTTTGTACCAGCCGGCGGCGACTCAGCTTGCAGTGCGTGGGGAAGAATGCAAAGGGGGAGGCAAACCCCGTATCTACTGGCATCGGCCGCGGTCAAGACAGACCGGAGAGCCCAGGTGTGGATTTTAGGTGTACTAGGGATCTGCACCATAACTTCCCTGCCACACAGTGGCTGGCTCAAGGTCCTCATCCTGTACAGAAAGCTGTGAACGCAGCCGTGGTGAAATGCCCCCTTTTTTTTAGGTCACTTTTAGTTCCTTTGGCTTGCGTTCGCGCGTTGCTGACTGCTGGTTTTCTGTCGCGATGGCTTTGTGGGTTGCCTCCGCCTGTGAGAACTGACTGGAAATACAAGCGAGTGCTTCTCGTTTCCTGAGCCGCCTGAGCGTGGGGAAGCAGCTCGCTGAAGGAGGTGTTGCTCTCTCGTTGCAAGAGGTCACGGAAACGTTCGTATTCAGATGCCTTGTTGGCATTAGAGTAAGCGATGCAGAAACGGTGTTTTGGAAACACTGTGAAAGTCCCTTCACCCAAGCACTGCATCCGACTAACCACGTGACGCTGAGATTTGTTCAGAGTGGTTTCCTGATTATTCGGTAGCTTTCATAACGAAGAA
Organism: Aythya marila; assembly: GCF_965140915.1. NCBI lineage: Eukaryota > Metazoa > Chordata > Aves > Anseriformes > Anatidae > Aythya > Aythya marila. Next base: position 52,686,162 of record NC_139043.1, read on the forward strand.
CATACCAGGTCATTGTCATCTCATCTATTCTTAAAACCGACTAACCTACCTCAACCCCTCCCTTGCGTTTTTTTTTTTTTCCATCTTTCCTTAACGTTGCTCCTTTCTGCTTTTCTCTTCCTCCTGTCCCCACCCTGTGTATTTGTACTTCTGCAGCATTTCGTTGTGCAGCGTGCTCCCGGGTACTCTGATTTTCACATCATGTCTTCAGTGAGCCCGGTGCTCCCGACACCTGCCCAGCGTGTGCCTGTCAGACATTTCTCCAGGTGTCCAGAAACGTGTTAGATCCTGGCTTGAGCACAGACTTGCAGATTGCTGCTAAAATTGTGTGGGTGTCACCAAATTTGGTAAGGTTAGCAAAGCTGTAGCGATACACACTAAGCCCTGCCTGCACTGGAACAGCAAGTCTACCTTAGGAAAAGCAATCCTCTTAAGGCAGTGCAAGCCCCCTAATGTAAACTCATTTAAGCTGATTGAACTGCTTGTCACACGCACTGTTTTCGGTGAAAGGGAGCTGGCCATCGCTGGAGGAGGCTCAGCAAGGCCCCTGCTCAATTAACAACCACCATCAAGAAGCCAGCGGGCTAGCGAGGTGCTGCGGGACCTCGGGGAGCACGCTCTGCTAACCCAGCACCACCACCTCCCTATTCTGCCTGGCACAGCAGGTATGGCCCCGAGCAGCTCCTGCAGGGCACCGAGAGCTGGTGGGACAGCCAGAGGGTGGAAAAGCAAACGAGGAAACAGACTCGTAGCCATGACTGGGTTTGAAAACGTTCGGGCTGTGAAAGGCAAGTAAAAAGGAGGTATCAGGAGTGCAGTCTCCTAAATACTGACTGGTGTGCAGAAGGCAGAGAGGGATCTTCTGCCTTCCCCCCAGCTTTGTAACAGGGCGGACGTAATACTTGCATCTGCTGTTTTCTCAGCGCAGTTAGAAGCTGATAAACAGATTTTTTTTCTTTTTTCTTTTTTTTTCTTTTTAAGCAGCGCGCAGTTTGCCGTCACAGGTTATGCAGCAGCTTAAAAAAGGATTCAGCAAAACTGTGAAAGTTGACATCCGTGTGTCTAGGATGCGTTGTGGAAAGGATGTTAAAATCTCTGCAGCTCACTTTTAAGCTACCCTTTTTAATCACTAGGAATTAGTAGCTGGCCTTTCTTTCACAGCGTCTAATCTTGATCTGCTGAAGCCAGAATAGCCAATTTAAGGGACCATTTGATATGTGAGTTTCTGCATTTCTGACTGAGTCAAGTAATCCGTTATTAGTGACTCAGTTAAAGCAGTGTTTGTTCAGTGCCTTTGAGCCGCTCATGTGTTTCAGTTCCTTTTAAACTTTGGCAGCGAGTACGCACTGCTTCTCTGTACGTATGAATTATGATTTCATGTAACTCATTTTCATATATGAAATTCTACACCCACATATAATCCAAGTTCAAATTTAAATTTAATGACATTTATTTTTTTTAAAAAACATTAAGTCTAATATTACTTCTAAAACAAACACTTTTTTTTTCTTTTTTTTTTTTTGCTCAATACTACAGGAATAAATTTTATTTTTATTAACTCTGATTTACTCTGACCACGAGGCCTGAATAATGAGCAGTCCCGCGAGGGGACTGACCCTTTCTTGCTCAGTTCCTTCTCCCTCTTTACGTTCGTGCCATGTGCTGCACTTTTACGAACCATGAACTGCTGCTTCCTCCTGCTCGGTTAACCTTGGAGAGTCAAACCCATGTGGATGGACGTGAGCAGGACTCTGTCCCCGCAGCATCCCAGCAGACCTGCACCGGTGGCAGCTCATTAAGGGCGATGAGGGTGCCCAAGTGTCACCCCACACACCATTAGGGTCCTCGCCCTGCCCTGCGACACCCCTGGGCCTCCAACCTGATGGGTGCGCGGCAGTGAAGGGCGCTGTTCATTGCAGGGAGAGCGAGCAGGAGCGGCATTCGAAGGGAAAGGTATCTGGGGGCACACCGAATGCACTCGATATAAAAATGATGGAGTGACAATAAACTTTCTAACAGCCTAATTCAGCATGTGCTTCCTCGCCCGTGCTTGGGAGGAGACAGCTCCCGTGGACTGCGGATGTCTGCGCCTTTCATCACTGCTGAGTGAATTTTGCAATTATGCTGACCCTGAAAAGCTGTAGAACATGACACCCGCTCCCGTTATTTATCAGTAGCTCTCGTTCGCAGCTTTATGCCTCCGTTTTAGGGCACTTGTTTTAATTGGTTTCAGCTGATGATAGCTAACTTCGGTTATCTGCGGTATTATTGCATTTGGGGATGGTGCCGGTTGTGATGAATAATAGTAGACAAACCAATATTTCTCCGTAAGGGGCACAAATCACGCTTGTCTTCCAAGTACACTGATGGCTTGGCAGGGAGAAAGGATGAATAGAAATTGCCTTCCAAGTGCATGCAAGTTGACAGCCCAAAAGGTGATTTTCTTGACTCATACACTTCAGTTTGCTGGGTTTTACATATGGCAAGCCTCCAGAACAAATATTGCTCTTGGAAAAGCTAATCAAATCCTGTCATAAGAGTTAAGTTACTGAGTATCGGGCCTCAAACGATATGCTTGATTTAGACTTCTCTGGAGTTTAAAAATGGTAAATTTTATCAGCAGGAGTTTCACGGAAAAACGTGGAGCAGAAAAGTTGAATCACGTTTAAGAATAAACTTGGTCACTGCCGCTTCCAATGAGGGTGCATTCAGCATAAAATCAAAGTGTTTAATGTTTTTTAATGTTTTTTTGAAAAGGTCTGCTTCAGTTCCTCTGAAATATGTAGAAGCAATGCTGTCACCCCCCATCGCGTCACAGGGTTGCATTGCAAACCCCATGGAAGTATCAAATACTAAAACCTGCTAGATCACGAATTGAGGTCTCTTTAACAGAAAGGAAAACACCCCAAGCAATTTAACAAAAAGGGGGTAAAATTGTAAGCGTGGTCATTTCACTTGGCTGCATCAGGCTCAGGCTGGTTAGAGGAGATGTTTTAACGCAGAAATCAGTGCCTAGCTCAGGTTCAACTTTTGTGGGGTTCATATTGGGGGGTGGAAAAAAAAAAAAAGAGGAGTTAACTGCATTTTCCCCACCCCAAAAAAAAAAAAAAGTTCAGGCTTCTGCTTTTTAAACTATATTTATTAATATATATTTAATTTTATAGATTCCAGCTTCTGGGGGAAGCAGGCACCCCTCTCCCTGTTTTCTTTCTAGAGTACAATTAGAGAAAGGGCTGCTGAGATGACCGAGGGAGGGAGGTCCCACCAGCGTTCTTCTGAGGAACTAAAGCCATGAGACAAAGCTTTGTAATGCCATTTACTGACGCATTTTGATGGGGAGATGCGAAAGCGTTCTTCGGGATAAAGTTACGACTCATACTGAGCTGATAACGTTGTTAGCAATTATCTTCCCTCTCATCATAAAGTTTACTGAGGAATATATTACTCCTTTAATTCCTTCTTAAGTCTGAGTGGCTTCACTATCTGCTGTCGTTTCGGAAGAGTCAAGTCATCTTGTATTTATTGCTTGGAGCAGAATAAGCAAAATTTGTTGAGCAGCATGCTTATGCAGGGCCCGATGCTTTCTGCCATCTACGGGACTTTGCTGTGCTGTGCTTCCAGCAGGGCTAAGGCACAAAGCATCCCTGCTTCCCCTGCCCTCTGCACCTCTGCCTGTGGTCAGGAGTTTCTGCGTTTGAGCGATGCTGGGTCAGAAGATTCAGAATCAAGAAACGTCTGTTTGATGTTAACTCCTTTGGGGTTTAGGATTTTTTTTTTTTTAAAGGATCATAAATTGTTATCGTTGGAAACAGGAGAATGAAGCGCGAGAAGACGACAAATTAATTAAACGGCAGATTAATTTTATAGTGATCTACAGATAAATGAAAAAGATTCTCATCTGCGGCAGTCAACAGGCTGCCTACAACACAGGGATGAGTTTATGACTCTAAGCTTGTGCCCCTTTTAGCGTAAGGGATGTGACAAGATTATAAATGTGATTGCAAACACCTGTAGGGTAGCTGTTTGGAGCTGCTGCCTTACAGCTAACCAAATCAGAAACATGCAATCAGCCAGTTGCTTGTTGAAGTACCTCTGTGCGAAATCAATGTTATCAGCATAGCTTTTTTGCAAGACGATTGCTTTGGGAGTCGACTCTCTATTTTAGTGTAATGCGTGAATTTTTATAAAATCCATTTGGTGCTGCTTATGCAGGCTTTGAATATTGTGTTCTACTTTCTTGTGTTTGCAGGACTTCTCACTAATGGCCAATCTAAAGGATTAGGACCGGGATCAGAGCAGCTGGAGAATGAGAAGGACGATGCATCGCAAGTGTCCTCAACGAGCAACGATGTTAGTTCTTCGGATTTCGAAGAGGGGCCCTCGAGGAAAAGGTCGGTAGAGCATTATGATTAAAGAAGTTGCCATTCTGCTTCGTCCCTCTCGTGCTATCAGGTTGTGGTTATGCTACCAGTAAGGTTGCAAATGTTGCGCTGCCATAAACAGGATTTCCAGCATAGAGTCCTTCTGGTAACAGCGAGGATACTGTGAATTTTGGCTTCATCCATCAGTATAGACAGTGCTTGCTGGTTTTTTTTTTTTTTTTTTTTTTTTTAAATATGTAAAAGCAGTTGTTTTGCAGTAGGTGATTGCTAAATTATATGCCTTAGTACTCTCTCCCTGCCTCCCCTCCCCGCCCCCATGGCATCTCAGGGATGTATCAATAAGTATGTGTGTGTAATTTCAAGGAAAGCATCGCTGAAGTAGTGTTATTATTGTTATTTTTAATTTTCCGTGAAGGAAACCATGGTAAGATTAAAAAAAAAAAAACAAAAAAAAAAAAAAAAGGGAAAAAAAACACACTTTCGAAAAGAGAAACTGGAGTAATGCAGTGTTGTGGGTATCGATTGCAAAGGACTGCTTTGAGATAATGCTGTGGTAAGCGGCCTCCTCTTTCCTAGAAATCAGTTACGAAGTCCTCATTGAACTCTTCCGAGTTCTTACCCTGTATGTGCAAAATGTGGGTTAAAATTGTAGGACTCCAGCCAATCTCTTGCAGAAAATATGCTGAAAATGCAGGCAGAGGCTGGGAGTTGTCCCCTGTATGAAGTGAGAACCAAAACAGGCTGACTGAAAAATGCCATTTAAAAGAGAGAAATGGAAAATGCTTTCTCAACCTTTTTTCCTCCACGCTCCTCTCACCCTAGTCCCAGTCCAATGTGAACCATAAAATAAAGCTCTCTTTCACACAGAAGAAATGTTCTGTGTGACCTTATGAATTTCCCTGGGTAGCCCGATATGGGGTGAGGAGGGTGGTGCCTTTCCTGGCACCAGTCCCCATACCTCCCACCCCTGACCCCCCAAGCTTTTCTTCACCTCTCCAAAGCACCAAACCCAAAATCTATCTCTGAATACGCCTACTAGCTCCTCTGGTGTGGTGTGTCATAATAAAATCTGGAATTTTTGCTGTCCTCTGTGCCTGCTCTGTCCCCTCTGTTCAGTGCCCTCATTCCTCAGCCATGCTTGCAAGGGTCAAGGGGTGATGAGTAGCTTGAAGGAGCTGGTTAGGATTAAAAGCAATAGTGGGAGGAGGATGGATTTAGGCTTTTTGCCAGGGTTCTTGGCAAGAAACTGCGTTTGAGTGTTGCAGGAGAAATTTTTCTGAAGGGATATCTGATAGTTTTGGCTGTGGGACTCCGATGGTGAGAAGCAGTTGGATGGTTCAGGCCCACGACTGGTTCACTTTGTGGACACCAACTCATCAGACATGAAAAGTAACAGGGAACTCCAGTGCCTTTGGTACTTTCCAGGCTAAAAACAAAACAAAACCAAAAAAGGAAGCCAAGATGAAAAATGTCTTTCTGTCTTTTGTGGAAGACAAGGCACCCTTTCAGTTCTTTATGCGTCACGAGCCGTTGAAACAGCGTTAGTTTTGCTGCGAAGGGGAACGTTCCTGTTTTGTTTCCTTTTACACCCAACACAGACTTTTATCTTCCTTCCTCTCCTAGCTTCCTCTTTGCTGACACACCTCTTCTGGACCCCTCTTAACTTCTCTGAAGCTGTGCTGAGTGTTTTGGTGTTGTCCTTTCTTCCCTCTCTCCCTCTCTCTCATTTTTTGCTTAGCTGCATACGTAATCATGCTTTGATCCAGGTCATCTCGGGAACCCACAGAGCTGTGTCAGGAATACTGGGTGGGCAAAAGGTAGGCAGGAGAAGGAGTAAAAGGGATGAGATTTGAAATGGCTGCTGAGCTAAACTTGCCTGGCATGGAGGAGGATGTCAATAGGATAGTTGCCTGAACTGATCAAGCTTTGTGAAATCGTGTCCTCCTCGTCTTCCCCTTGGGCTTTGTTGAAATCAAACTTTTCGATTGTTGGCTCAGCTGTGTGTACAACCATCGGTGCCCTAGTGCTAAAATACATTTTTAAGTACTCGAGCTGCAAGCGTGTACTTTATGCATTTTTTCTCCCTCCCCAGCCCAGAGTTGCCCAGTTGTTTGTCTTCCACTGGTCCTGTAGCAGGACCCAGTTTATTTGGTAGTTGAAAGCTGTGGTTTGACCTTGCGGGTCTTCAGTGTAGTGACAGGCTGGTACTGTGGAGGCAAACAGCCTCTTCCCAGTTTCTCGTGCCTTCTTCCTGTCTGTCCTGTCTGGCAATCTTCTGGTCTCCAGGGTTGTCAGTTCAACAAACTGATCTGGCAGATTTCTTCTGACGGATTTGAGCGTGTATGCAGCATGTCTGCATTCAATTTGCATTTATATTTGATCCAAATTCTTCCTTTTTCAGAGAGAAATTGCTCAAGAATATGGATGGATAGCAATCTGAGTGGAGTGTGAGCAACTAGCACTACGTTGTGGTCTCACCATGCCAGCCATCTCCGGTGTCAGTTTTCCTTGAGGAGCAACTAGGCAGGGGCTGCTTCCAGTGGGCTACTGGTCAGGGGATTAGTTGTAGAGGGGTAGGTGCTGACAGGCACATGGGTACTTCTTGGTAGTTAACAGCTTTGCTGTCTGGGGGCTGGAGGCAGCTTTCTGCACAGTTTGCAGCCAAGAGGGAAAGTCCCATCTCCATTTCTTTTCAAGTGTAGGGTTTTAGATTTCAACAGAAATGACAGAATGGTACCAAAAGTGCACAACCTGCCCTTTTCTGATGCTACAGGTTTCAGCTGCGATAGCTTGGTGGTGGTAAGGAGGAACAGAAGTACATACGCAGCTTTGCCTGTGTAAAGTCTCCAGATCAGTCAAAAAATCATGAGCCCTACTTACAGAATATGTGGGGTCTGGCTGGACTGGGAGTGGCCATAATGGCCAGCACAGGATGTCAAAGTACTTAAATTTGTTTGGGTTTCCACTCAAGGAATGGAAAAGACTTGCTTTGGCCTGAGCTGCGTGTGTTACGCATGACCAGGCCTGGGTGGAAGGGTAGTAACTACTACTTTCAGCCTGTAAAGAGGTGCTCACGTTATTCTAACGTTTGGCAAAAGCACTCAACTATCGCATTTAAAACGCTACGCTGAACCCGTTGTGTAATGAGTTGCCGTCTAATTGCTGTCTAAGTGAGAGCAGGTGCTAGTTTCTTTGATACTTTTTGGGGAGATGAACAAAAGCTTTGTATGTAGGCTTGATAAAGTATCAGGCTGGACGGTCTTCACGGAGCAAAGACTGTGCATTTTAAAAAGCCACAGCAAAGGTGATTGCCACGTGTTATTCCTGAAGGGGAAGCGTAACTTCACTGTAAGCCCATGCTCTTTTCGTTACGGCTCTCCAACCTCGAGCTCTGATTCTCACTCGAGACGGTCAACAGGTAACAGGCCAAAGGGGTTTGAGTCACTGTGCTGGATGCTTTTAAATTTTTATGAGCAACTCTTGAGGAGAACACAGCCACGGCTGTATTAATAACAGCGTGCAGGGCCAGCTTTTCAGCAATGGTTGCTCACCTTACCCAAGAAGAGACACGTGCGGAGCAGGCTGGATATGACAGTGCGTTCATCTTTGGTGACAGTGGGCTCTTGCTTGCTTCCTGGTACTAATCAGAAACCATTCACTCGCATGACCCCCCTCCCCAGCAATTTGCCAAAGGCATTTATCTTTTATTGTAAAGTTCTGTTAATACGAGGCTTTGAAAAGTGAGAGGGGCTCGGCTGATTTTAATAGCCACTGAGCTTTACGTTTTGCTTTTTTGCTCAACGTTAGACTGTTTCCTCCACTAAGGGAAAGAAAAAGGTTTGTTTAGTCGGAAGGAAGAAAAATTGGGTGGAAGAGATTTCAGCACAAAACCCAGGGGAGAAAATCTGAAAACATTCAACAGTCGACCGCGTTTCTAGTCTCGTATGGGTTGTGCCAGTCGGAAGCTTGTTGTTCTTCACTCCACAGCTGCTGCACGTTATTTCAGAGCCACTCAGCGAAGATGGCTGTGCCTTAAACTTGCATTAGAGCCGTGCAAGGTGAGCAGCTGCTGGACACCAAACATCCCTGCCATCTCCCCTGTCCCTCGGGGCCGTTACCGCCCCGTCGCAGGAGTAGCAGAGCGGGCGTGCATCCGCACCTGGACCAAGAGCACGTGCAGCTCCCAGGAGAGGGCACTTCTCTTTGTCCTGCTCTGCTACAGGGAAGGTCATCGCTAGCAGGAGGAAGGCAGAACCCACTGGGGAGTGATTGTGTTTTAAGCTGCTCCAGCTAGATTGGACAGAAGTTGTTTATTAGGAACCTCTGAGGCCTTTAATTAATACAGCAGCTTTCTGCTAACAGTCTCAGGCTTGTGAGAGTCAGAAGCGTGGTTCTGTGCTGCATCAAGGCCAGCACGTGAGGTGTGCTCTTGCCCCTTGCATAGTGCTGGCTTTCTGCTGCCTGTTCAATTTCCCTTTTCCTTTTATTATTATTTTTTAAATGCTGCTTTAACTCCCAGATGCTAGGTGAATGCTGAAGCTTGCCAAGCCAAGGGGTGGGAGTACGTGGCCAAGGAAGAGGAAGAGAGTCTCTTTTGGCTGGTGATTGCACAGCTGCTGGACTGGCAGAGCTGCACTACACCTTTAGCACAACAGAAAGCCAGGGTAGGCAAGCTTCAGTGCATTAGGCAAGCTGCTAATTTAAGTGGTTTCTTTTAATGATATATCCTTTTCAACTTGAGCTTCAAAAGGCTTGCTTGCAGCAGAGCTGTCAAAAGAGTGAAGGGGCTTGGGGTTGGTTTCTTTTTCTTTCCCTTTTTTTTCATCAAATTGTTTTTATAGTTAATAATGAATAGTCTCTCTAACACTAGATTTAGCATCTTCCATGCGAGACGTAAAACGAGGTCAGTCCTGCTCCCACGTATGTATGTTTGGGAGGGATCACTACTCGGTATTCTGGGTGACGGAGAGAGTAGTGCATTACAATTCAGGTGTGAAAGTGGGATACTGCTCGTCATACCAAAGTGTTTTTCCAGAACCTTTTCAGTGAATTGTCTTTTTGCTAATTGAAACACTATATAATGTATTTGCGTTCAGCTGTTGCCTGCCACCACATAATGTAATCCCACTTATCAACCCAGGTGCTTGTATTATCTTTTTCTAATTTCAGTAGGCTATGCAAATCTGCACCACTTGTTTGCTTATGAAGAAGAGCTATATTAATCCGCAGTAAAAACAAAACGACAGTAAGATTTATGTATTATATATATATATATTTACCCCCTCTGTAAATTCTTGTACGAGTGGAATATATTTTTAGTGCTGCACATTTATATTTAAATAACAAGCCTTATAAACAAAACAGTAATAGTCCATGGGAGTGAATTTGTGCAAGAATAGTGAAATGACAGATTACCTGCTTTATTACACAAGTCAAGGAGATCATTCTATGTAGTGCAAAGAGGAAAAATCAGGTGATTAATGTTCTTTCTTTCATGAGAAACAAACAGAAGTTGTTGACATGGATTCTTCTCTCCGACAGCCAAAGATATAACAAGGTAGAGGAATCTGGGAACGTTGTAACTTTGTGGGTAGACAGCTATGTAAACAGCTTGTCCGAGTAGGGATTTAATAATTGTGGAGGTATGATTTATAGCAGCAGAGAAACGTTAAGCAAACTCGCTTGTCCTCACCTGCCACCACCTTTTCAGAAGCGAGGGTTACAGGAGGAGGACATGGTGATCTTGGGCTCGGGCTCTTCTTCCTGGCTTTCCCCAGGTGATTTCCAAGGGAATTTCCAAAGCCAGAGCAGACGGTGCAGCTGGTTCTGTGGTTCCGTCTGTGGCAAACTCCCTTTCAGCTGCGTGATAACCCATCATCCCTACTGTCATTTACTTTTATACACGTGTCTCGCCCCCAGGTGTGACAGGCCAGATGTTGATTGCTTGAATACTGGGCAGAGCTTGCTCTAAAACAGCGTAGGAAATGACAGATTCTGCACTGAAAGCCACTTCTGCAAGGACATTTATCCGTCAGTGTGAAGGAGGTTTTCTGATGCACATGAGCCATCTACGTAAGAGTCTAGCCTGTATTTCAGGGTAACATCAGCTCTTTGCTGCATCTGTTTTCTTCTGTCATTTTTCAGTGTGCATCTGTGCTGTTGCTTGCCCTCTTACCTTGGTGTTACAGTTCAGCTTCTGACAGCCCCGTGCTCAGCCTGGTGTCCCTGAGGGCCAGGGGGAGAGGAAGCATCTCTCTGATCTGATCCTTTTTAGAACCTTCTTGACTTCATTTCTCTCTGAAAATTATCTTTCTATTACTCTCCTGTCCAGAGGGTAAGGCATTTGTGGCCAATCCACTTATGTGGCATTTCAAAGAGACAGGATGATATTAAAACCGTTTTCCATTGAGTATCTGAACAGTCCCTGAGTGTTTTTTCATCCCAAAGCCCCATCTACACTGGAGGAAATGTTACATGTGATGGACATTTGTAGGGATTTTGTAACGTCAGCAGAGACAGCCTTGTTGCTGTGCCTCGGCTATTTCTGGCTATTGTTGCTGTTCCAAAGCCAGTCGTTCTCATTCGAAATAGTGGAAACATGGATAACTTGAAATACTATTATCTTTTGCTTTGGATCTTATTACCCTCATAGGCAGAAAATTGCATCCTCACCAAATGAGCATTGGGGCCCAGAGCTCCTATAGATGTTTGTTCACTCCAAGAATCAATTTCTACAGCGTTTCTGCAGCATGAATGTCTGAAAAAAACCACCACCCTAGATTCACAAGTTTTACAAATGAGTGCCTTCCACTTATTCCTTCATTCATAATTCCCCAAAATGAATTTAAAATCAAAAGACAGGAAAAAAAGAAAAGACATTGATTTGTATTTTGAAGATCACCACAATACCATGATTTCCTTTCTCTGAGGTTATTTTAAAGAATGAGAGTTTGTTTTACAATTTTGATACCTAGCATTAATCAGGGTAGCATTTGCAGCGGTCTTATTCTCTTGGAAAAGAAGAGATTACTTAAAGAAAAAGCATTCAGCACTGTCAAGTATGGATGGGTTTTCAGAATTAAATGAAACACATTCAGTTTCCTGCATAAAATTAAAATTGGAGCTTAAAAAGATGTCAACAGATAAAAATAATTGCCGCAAGAATAAAAGGCCAAGAATGGAGAAGTGGAAACCTGTTGCTAAAATGAGGCTGTAAAATGCTGTCATATTTGCCAGTAAGTAGTTCTACTTCGACTACGCTTACTAACAATTTCATGAAGTAATGCTACGTTTTAGTGATCTTTCGAAGGATTAGGAAACAAAAGACATGGGAAGACAAATACAGTCAGAACACCATTGACATTTTCTAATTTGCAGTAATAGAGGGCCCCTCATCTCCTAATTCAGTGCAACATTTGGAATGCAAAGCTGCAAAGAAATTTTTCTTGTGGCAGGTTGGACATGATTTAGTAGGCTACATTGGTGCAGCTTCTCCAATCTCCCACCAGGATCTCTGATGATCTTGCTGCTAAGCACTGTAAGACCTACCTTGCATTTTAACTAAAACCTAAGTGGACTGATGATCGAAGCCTGTGATTTCCTTTTATATGAACATTTAGAGGAAATTGGCCGTGGGCTGTTTGCACACGAAATCATTTTCACTATAATTCTAACCAAGTGTTTTGTAACTACGCTGAGATAAAAGCCAGCCTGGACTGGACTAATGTTGTCCTATGTGCCCTGGAGACAATAGCAATAGTAATATTAATAACAACAACAATAATAAAAATAAACCAAGCACAACTCCAGGGCCTTAAAGTGGAGGTGTATCCCAACATTGAGTTTTAGATACCTTTTTAAATATTTTTTTTAAATATTTGAAGACTATGCTGGTTTGTCAAACACTAAACTCAAGGAAATCTTATTCCATTTTTATTTTCATGGCCAATCTGGAACCTGCTCACTGCTTGAGTGGTAAGAATATATTCTTGACCTGAAGAATGCATGGAAATGACAGCATGAGCATGGACTACTGCCGATTCACCAAAAACGACCGTAGTGTGTGTGTTTTTATTGCTATGTGTTGGATCGAAACCAATTTTGTTCCACATAGGGAGTGGTCCAAGATCTCTTGATGGAAGAGGTGCTGGGCACCGTGAGCACTGCTCAGAGATGGGGCAGTGCTCGTCAACAGCGTGGTGGTTTCAGTGTAAGAGCTTTGTAGCTCTGAACTGAATTTTAAAACTATAGATCTTTTTTACTGTAAAGGTCTCATCTGGAATCTTCCTAGGTCTCTTGTGCTGGTATAAAACACACAGATATTTTACATATATGGCCTAGCGTACACAGGAATAGAGCTTTGCCTTTAGTTTCCTCCATTGCTGCATCCAATAGCACAGGGTTTCCTGATGGAAGCAGGGTTTTTTTTTTCCTCCTTAACCTGAACACTTGCATTTTTGCTATTTTCATGCTATGTTTATTGTCAAATAATTTGTACAGTAACGGCCGTATTATCATTATGTTATGATTTTATGTTTTCCTTCCTTGTTTTTCTCTCTCGGCATTTCTTCTTGGCTCTGATTAAATAAACTAAAGCTTGAGGGATCACTGACCGTGTGGCAAATTGTTTGCAACTTTTCCCCCTCCTAGATGTATTATAGTCCCTTTCCAGTGGTAGCATCCTTCGTACAACTTTCAGACAAGTTCTCCCCAGAGTTTCTTCATGGTAGTTACTATGGAGATGACCATCCACTCTTCTTCTCCCTTATCCTCCTCCTTTCCTTGAGCTCCTACAGCTGTTATTTATCTTTTCAATGAAGTGGAGATTGCACGGATCTCCTTTCTAACGTCTCTTCTATTGCAACATCTCATTTGCCTGTAATGCGTTCACTTTTACGAAATCCTGTAGATACTCATTTATATGAATAAAGTATTGGGCTATGAGGAGAGAGTGAGGAGATCTCTAGTTAGAGGGGTCACTCCTGAAGCTATGATCTTATTTGAGCTGTTTTCACAGTTGAATTAGTTGTTCATTGGAGTCATAATTCTGCAAAATGAATTAACTGGTAACGTGTGTGTGTATGTATGCTTGAGTGTCCAGGATAGGTTTTAGAATTTATTTATTTTAAATGGCAGCTTTTAGAATTCAATATAAACATATTCTGGTGCAAGTTAAAATTTCTCAGATGAAGAAATGGAAATTGAGACAACACATCATTAGCCTTTTAAGTCTGAGAGGCTTTTCTTTGCACGTCATCATAATTTCGAAAGCTCTTTATACAGCTTTATATATTCCAGCTTTACCAGAGAAATGTGGATACTTGGGTTGTCAGCTATTCTGTCACAGGTAGGATATTTTCCTTTGCACATCTGTCTGTTGTATTTTTGAACCCCTTGTCTTGGGGAAATTTTACTTCACATGGTGTCAGTGGCTTGGTGAATGACTTAAAAAGAGACTTGAAATGTGGTCTCCAGCCAAAAAGCTCTCCCACAGCTACCTGCCCAAGGGGACATCCCACCCCACAGCTGGTATAGCCACACTGCTGCTGTGATGAGTGCTGGTTTCTTACCATAGCTGCATCTTCATCTTGCCTTTTTGTGCTGACTCTGGCACAGTTTGTCACCCAGCAAAAGCAAACAGTTTTCTGCTGGTTTGGTGGCAGTGGGCTTGGAGACAGGTCTGTGGGGAGAAGGAAGGAGAGGAGCAGCAGTGTCCACCCCTCTGAGTGGTGGCAGGCTGTCCCCATCAGCTTGGGCCCCTCCTTGGGTAGCTTTGTTCTCAATGGTTCAATTCAAAGCCAACAATCACCTCGTCTCTTCTGGTCACTCCTTTCCTGGTGAGGTGAGGAAGAGCCTCTGAAATCTCATGCTGTTGTGTTTGTGCTGTTTCTTCTGCCTGAGATTATTCCTGGCCCTGTAACAATTTGTCCTGCGAGTTGTCAAGCAAAATGTGTATTTAAAAATAAATTACTCTAAAATTTTAATCAACTCTTTTTTTAGAAGGGAGTCTAATGTTTTTCTCTTGCATACGTCTAGTTTGCTGTGAAAGTGAGCAGCTGGGACTTTCTTGATTACTTCTATTTTTAGTGTCGCCGTCTTTACACCTGCACATTGAAAATCATGAAGTTTTCTAACAGGGGTTGAGAAATCTTACAAAACCCCTGGCTCTCAGGTCAGGAGCCTGAAACCAAATGGCCTACTAATTGTGGTATCTCGCTGTGCTTGGACTTTTTATGTTTGTATTAAGCTAGAAAAATTGACCTTTATTGATTTTTCTTGAAATCTAGTTCCTCCCACCTGGTTGATTTGTAGAAGAAAAACAAGGCAAATGAGGTGTGGCACGATTTCCGAGAACCTCACTCGTATGTCTCTAGCCCTATGAAATCCTCTCATTACCTGAAAATTTGATTACAAGTATTGAGCCATAGCAAGGCAAACGTTGCCACGCAATCAAGGTTTGTTTTTTATCAGTTTTATTTCATCCCTGTTATCTAGAAATCCTGTTGTCAAGTTTACTCTTGATACTGTGCTACATGCCATACCAGGTTAAGAGTATTTAATTGCTTCCAGTTTCCAGATGGACTGCAAAATAAACTTTAAAGGTGAATCAGATGAGAAATGGAAAAATAGGGGAGATAGCACTTGAGTAAAGGCCATGCTATTCTTATCAGGAGAATTGACTGGAATAATTCAGAAGAACAACACATGAAAAAAGGTGGTTTCTTCCATGAAGCTTAAATCACTGAATCAACTACAAAAATATTTTTTTTTCTCTTTGTGCAATAAAACCATGGTATTTTCTAGTAGCCTAGTACCCTACGTACAGGATAGGAAAGATGCATTCTTACCATACATACCGCATGGGCTTGCATGTCGTTTAACCTCTGTATCTTTCTTCCATCTTCAAAATTAATTGGTGAAGTTTTGGAGGATGTAAGGTTGGAGTACTGTTTGTTTGTTGTTTCAAAGAGAAATGCAAAAAGAAAATGTATTATTTATTTCCATTTGTTTTGTCTGTTCTGCTTTATGTATTTATGTCTCTGCTTCCTTGTGATAATAAAGTAAGAGAGAGATTTTTAAGTAAAGTAAAAATGTAATTCTCTCCCTGAAGGAAGATTTTGAAGGTGCTTTATCAGCAGATCTTCATTCAAATCCTTTTTTAAATGACAAGAGTTAAGCTGTGGATTCACAGAAAAGCTCACTTGTTACCGATTTTAGTGGGCCAAACATTTTCCTAAAACATCTGAAGGTTGAAGAATGCTGTAAACTAAGTGTCCCTGGTTGTGATTGCACTTGCAGTAGCACTTCCTATTATTCTTCTCTATTTTCTATATTCTCAAGCGAAGAGTCTTTTGTTTTCCTTTTCAGTGATGTTATTCTGTGTAAGCTGGAACTTTATACCCCAGAACGAGCCATCAGAAAGTGATGCCACATATTCTTCACTCTGCATTTCCCCAAGCTCTGAGTAGGCTCGTGTCGGCTTGCTTCCCCTGTTGAATTTGGTCAGTGTGAACTCCAAGAAATTGTTTGTTGAATGGATTGCTGCCAGTCTGGGTCTCATACCTGTTTGGTCATTTTAGTTGCTGAGAAAGATGTCTTCTTCACCTGCAGGACTGTCATACAAAGCCTTTTGTGCTGAGTATATGTTGGTCATGAAAGCATACGTCAGTGTTTCCTCTGAAGCTATGGCTTTACTCATTTGATGAGGGTACCAAGAGTATCTGACATTCTTAGTAAAAATGGAGTAGCCTTTCTGTCACATTTTTATTCAGTGTTACAGGGTAATTCAATGAAAATAGCTTTTAAAAATAGTTCAGATAAGCAGAGTGTACCTTGCATTTCGTAAACCTCATTGTTTTCCTCTAATTCAGGCACAGAAACTTCCCAACATAGAGTTTTATTCCAAACCATGGTCATCATTTTTATTTTTAAACTTCTTAGTTGAATCTTCCTGAGTGCTGTGTTTCCCCACCCTCACCCGCTTTAGCAATTTCAGGAAATTTAACTGCTTTAGCCGATGGTGGTGTGCGTCTCCCCTATTCTTTGGTGCTGTGTGCTGTCTTCAGTTCAAGCCTTCAGATTGATTTGCTTCTCTATTGGGTTTTCACATGCTGTTCAAAGCCCTCTGCCTGCTTGGGGATGCAGCTGTATGCTAATTTCCCCGTTCCTACAAAACGCTGACAGGTCACTGCTGAAATATTCGATCCACTTGCCATAAAGGAAGGAAATGGCTGGGCTGGGCTGGGTGAGAAAGGTAGGATTTGGGCACGGTGCTGTGCTTCTTCTCAGGTCTGGAAGAGAAAGATTCCTCCTGCTCCTTTCCCCGAGACTGAGTTCTGACGGTATTAGAAATGCAGCTCTGTCACATCATTATTTCTAATTTTTTAACATGAAAAAGGCAAGTTAAAAGGGAATACGTTAGAAGTTCTTGTTACTCTGTCTTCTAAGAGGAAGTGTAAATTTAATCTTCGTATACCATATCTTCGTATTGCAGTTTTGAAAGGCTCTTTGGACTTAAGTACAGTTTGACATGAGGACAGACAACAATATGTCAGTATCTGGGCAGATTTCCAGACCCTGATACATTCAGCTTGTTCTGATCTCTCCTGTCCTCTGGGTGTGCTTTTTCTTTTTTCTTTTTTTTTTTTTTTTTTAATTTAATTTTTACAGGACTCTTCTATCTGCTCAGGCACATGTCTTTTAGAATCTGAAGTTCCTGACTTAAAAAAGCAAACCAATAAAATCTTCTTGAAGTGGAGTCTGGAGGACACGGACACCTTCAGTAATCCTTTTTTTTCTACTAGGGAATAGAAAACCCTGTTGAGTCAGGCACTTTTTTGGGGCTGGGAAATTACGGGAAGCTTTCTTGCAACACGGTTGCCAGAAGAAAAATTGTTTTTCCTACCAGTACAATTAGTAGTTCAAAGGTAATGTCCACACAGAGTTTTGCTTCGCCTCTTCCCCTGTAATATTATATTGTTTACTTTTGATACCAGGAAGGCAGGACTTGAAGGGCATTCGTTAAGGGCAGAGCTAATTCATGGTCCCAAGGAAAATGTAGGAGGAAGGAAGTCTTCTTCTGCCTTTTTGATTTTTTCCCCCCAATAATAATTGATAAGGATAGCAGAGTCTCTTTTCGTAGTTGGCCTTTTCGACATGGGTTCCTGTTTTTAACATAATGCGAAGAACGTTTTGGTCTTCTGAGTCAACCTCTTCTGAGAGTTAGCTTCTGTTGTAATTTTATATGAAAAGCACTGAGCCCTTTAGTCCTTAAAAAAGAAATCCGTTTTCTGTTTGTGTTCTTCTTCGTGCTTCTTTAGCGATATTAGACGGTCCAGAAGGTGTGAACTGGTTGTTGACTTTTGTGCTTTGTTTGCTTCCATGCTTGTTCCTCACGTTGCTGTTTCTTTGGACCATCCTGACCTTTTCTACTGAAGTGTTTTTCTGCTAGGTTTTATTCAACAGAATCTGCCTGGTTTCCCAATATGAGCCTTAATGAAAACAAATGTTTATGGCGTTTCCTGAACATTAGGTGAGCTGCTATCTTTAATTACCAAGGGCCTGGAGATGGAGGAGGAAACCTACTCGTCTCATTTGCCTTATTGGCAACAAAGGATCCTAGGACTGTTTGTGCTCTGCTCATTCAGCCCGCTCTGCATCACAGACAAGTGAGACTTTCTGAGCATTTGAATACAGTTTATTCTATCAATTAAAAAAGAACAAAACAAAACCTGTCTCTTACATTGTTTAAATACCTATTAAGCCCATGAGCGGAATACTAATTTAGGTGGCTCTGTATAATGAGCTCGAAATTTCTGAGTCATGTCGGCCATAGAACCTCTTAACGAGGACATGGAAAACCCCACAGAAAAAACTAATGTCAGTCTCAGTTCCTTAATTATTTTAATGAGTGCAGAAATGAAAAGCTCCAAAGCATTGTGTCGCAGTGGTTATTTTTTCCAGATTGAATATCAGAGGGCGGATTTATGAAGATCTCAGCTGTATTGCTGGGGTGGATGAAGCACGGAGCGAGGAGGCCTGAGCACTGGTGAGACTCAGCCGCAGCAGCACACCTCGTCAGCTGGCGATCCTTTGGAGTTATTTGGGATGAGATGGGTTCCTGCGTGCCTTTTCTCCTCTCTATGTGCACAGTGACTTCTTGCACGCTCTCCATGCATCGCCGAAAGCGCTCTCCCTGCTCATCCCTTCGGAAAATGCTGTTACATGAAGCAGCGTGGCACGTCGCTGCGTCTGTCTGGGGCTCGTCCCCCTCTCGGAGGGGGTGCCTTCTCAAGCTAGGTAGCTTAAAGATGGAGCTCTGCCTTACTTAATGATACGTGAAACATAATGTAATGCATTTATCATTGCTTTAAATCTTCCAGCCTCGTGCAATGAGCTTCCCACAGTGTGAGCTTTATTTTCTCCTTAGTCTGTGTTTTTAGTATTATTTGTAAAAGCGCTCGTTATACTTGAGGGAGAGAAAATAAAGGCAGGGAACCTTGAGAAATGGCAGCTAATCAGAGGTAAGACAGTTGTGTTTTCTGGTAAACAATGAACATAGGAAAACTGGTGATGCTCCAGGCATCTTGTGCTATTGATGAAAACAAACTGCTTACTGACATCTGCATAAACCAGTGCCTGACTGATGGCATCACACAGCCTTCTCGTGCCGTCTGGTAGGCGGAGTTGCTGCAGTTCCTATACTGAAAGTTGCAGGTTTTGAAGGTTTTTCCCCCTCCTTAAAAGTTTATTTTTAAAGAAATAGCTCTTTCTTTTGCATATCCTATTAGTTTAACCATCCAAAGTCCCATTTCATAGTAGTTAGGGGCTATCTGCAGTGCTCTGGAAGTGCAGTTTCACACATTGAGGCCTCTCACAGCTCCTCCTGAGGATAACCAAGGAGACATGAACCCCTGTGCCCAAGGCAGAAGTAACTTCAGGGCATGCAAATAGTGGATTCGCCTCAGTTTCACAACTTGTGCATTGAGATGCCATGCCTGTCTCACTGATGGATGCTCTGAGCACTGGGAAACTTGAGCTTAGCCCATATTTTTGCTGTAGCTGTTGTTACCATACCGTGTCATGAAGCTGAGTAATTTCGTCCTCGTATTTATATTGTTACCTGAGCAGTATCTGTAGGCCGATGTTTTTACCCCCAGGGGTCATTTCGGAGATGCTATAAATTAAGCTGATGTAGTTTTTCTTTCTGTTTCTTGTCTAGAAACGTGACAAGTTGGGGATGGGGAGAGTGGCACTTTGTTTTATGGTAATTTTCATGCAATTCGTTTAAATAAAGATGAAAACTAGCTTTTGACACGTCTCATTTTCCATTGCAGCAGTCTAAATCAGAGAGATTGATGTTCTGGGCTACAGCTGACCCAAACAGGGTGCCTTTGGCTTGTTTTTTTGTTCACGAACCAGAATGGGGAACATGCGAACATTGCCAAGAAATACTTACACCTATGAGTTCCCTACTATCAGCTGAGAAAGGGGTTTGGAGCAAGAACTACCCTGGCTTGTTGCATTTCCCTGCAACTCGGGGAACCTCATGGCTGTTTTGGGGGGTTTGGCACTGCAGATCTCTCTCTGTTCCTCTTGGCTTGTCGTAAAGAAAATATAACTCACCATTTTTTTAATTATTTTTTTATTTTTTTCCCCCACTGCTGGTTTTTGCCTCAAAACCTCCTGTCTTCAGGGAAATGCCTCTACGTAATAATTGGCTGCTAAATCCGTCCAAAGGAACTGCTCAGTGAAGCTGATGAGTCTTTAATTTGACACTCCTAATGCTGGGTGAGGATGTGAGCGACAACAGCTGCTTTTCTTTGCATCTGCACTTGGGGGTGATAACACTCCATCCGTTTCATTCAGGGTTTTGCTGGTATTATGGCATCTGGTTCACCTCCCTGCCACAGGCAGGGACACCTCCCACCAGATCAGGTTGCCCAAAACCCCATCCAGCCTGGCCTTGAACACCTCCAGGGATGGGACATCCACAGCTGCTCTGGGCAGCCTGTGCCAGTGCCTCACCACCCTCTTGAGTGGAGAATTTCCTCCTAGCCTCTAATTTAAATCTCCCCTTTTTTAGTTTAAAACAATTTCCCCTTGTCTTGTCCTTATCTGACTGAGCAAAGTCACTCTCCATCTTTTTTATAAGCCCCCTTTAAGTATTGAAAAGCTACAAGAAGGGCACCTTGGAGCCTTCTCTTCTGCAGGCTGAATAGCCCCAGCTCCCTCAGCCTTTCTTCACAGGAGAGGTGCTGATGTTTGTGAACTTTTCTGATCTTTTTCTCTGATAGTTGCTTTTTATTGTAGATTACAAATATAAACATATATATGTGCACGTATAATATACATAATAGAGTAGAATTTAGGTATATAGTTTAATTTTATTCAGTTTAAGCACTGTGAGCCAGATTAGTTGTGTTGTGATAACTAGGGCCACACAACGGCTATGAAGGGTGCTGCTGGTAGTGACCCAGTTATTCCCAGTATTTCATCTTGTAGGCTGATATAACGCTGCTGCACTGAATACCTGGAATGCTTTTAAAACTGCCTTGCTCTGAGGAGTTCCTCGAGGGTGGGAAGAGCCTTGGTGAATGCACAAGATACGTTTTTGTGCTTTAGCATGTTTGGCAAAACTCACTCCTAGACTTTGATCCCTGTATGAGGCCGTGGCTGTCTCAGTCTGGTGCATTTTTCATGTTGCCTTATAGATTCAAAATGTGAACTTGGAGTCAATACCTTTCCCAAAGTACAGAATTCAAATATTTAGAGAAATTAGAGCTTACGTTTCTACCTAACACAAACTCTGGGCTCAGTCTGCATAGAAAAGCAGCACAGAAAACAGTAAGTCATGGAGTAAGTGGGCTGGAATCTGGGATAGTTTTCAAAGAGATTTTAGATTTACTGATCCAAAATCATTTGAGTCTTAATCATGGTGCTTTGCGGAGATTTTCTAGGTGGGTTGTGTTAATTTAACTTAAGATGTAGCTTTTAAATTAATGAAGCTAAACCAGCACAGGAGGCTGTATGGACAGGCTGTCTGTTTGATTTATCTGTCAACAAGGCACTGGTTTAACCTACTCTTAACCCATAATAGTCCACGTGGATTTGAACTGATTTAACAAAACTTATTTAATTAAATTGGGGCAATCTTCTGTTGCCAGCGAGGCCTCAGGAGAAGCATCTCTTGTTCTGCCTTTTGGCATTTTCTTCCCTTGGTAATGGTGTGATAAAAGATGCATTTATTTTATTTGTTGACTTTGTTGACTTAATTCTCACCTTCGAGCTATTAAGATTTCCGTAGCGCTAAGGGCAGTCACTTATACAATCCATTGTGGTTGCATTTATTGTTTGTTATTTTGAACAGTCTCCCTAGCTACCGAACCCCTAATTAATATAATTTAAAACACAGAAACTAGTCAGGAGCTTTATGAAATGCTCCGTGTACTTGTTTACCTGTGGCTTGGGTTCTTCTCAGCAGCTGGCTGGTAACAAAGAGGATTTCCACAGTTTTCTGATCAGGCATGCTGTCGGCCGTGTTGCAGTTCTTGCTCCCCTCCTCTGTCTTGCAGGGCTTCCATTTTATTTTCAGGTAACTTCTACTTTTCCCGAACTGGCTCCTTGCACTCCCTAGCAATGTTTTACTTTCTTTTATTGCTCCCGGGCTTATTGCCTGCTTTCTCTTGCTGCTCAAGTGTTCTTTCCAATTTCGTTTCTTTCATTTTTCAACTTTTTTTTTTTTTTTTTTTTTTTTTATATGGCGTTTTCACCAATTGCCTTTCAGATGCATAGTTTTTTTTAGATCTAAATGAACTGATGCTGAGAGTCCATCAAATGTTCAGCGGCAGTCCCGGCTGCAGTGATTGCCAATTTCTTCCTGCTCCTGCGTGGGAGCGCTCTGGCACGACTCCTTGCACAGCTGTGTGGCAAACCAGCTTCAAGCCCTGACCTGGTTTAAGCACGCCTGTGCGTACCCCCACCATTTTTCTGAGGGTTTTAATCCTTCTGCCTGCCCTCCTTCGGTCATTGTCTAAGTTCAGGTGGGAAATGGTGACCAGCAGCAGGCCAGGGCAGGGCAACTGCACATCAGGGACACTTGCAAAGAAGCCTGATGTGAGCCAGCGTGTTGGCTCAACATTTCGACCAGCGGCGGGCATCCAGATCAGCAAGTACCCAGCTTTCATGCAGCTCAGCTGTGTTTGCCACAGTCGGTGCAGACAGCATCTGGGCTGCCATCCTCTCTTCCCTGTTTCCACATCTGTAAGCTCAGGCTTTGCTTGTGACAGACAATACAGGGAAGAACGGTTGGTGATCTACGTATGGAGCCAGATGTGCAGCAAATCATCAGGCCTTGTCATTACTTCAGTAAAAAAAACAAAACAAAACAAAATTTTGTCTTCCTTGCTGCAAAATCTTCATGGAGACTGAGGCTCCCACTGCAAGAGGGTTGACAGCAAAGGGGACAGCAGTGGCATTGCTGCCAGGTGCACTTTCCGTTCTGATTTTACAGTTCAGTAACTAATGTGTTCCTCAGTCATCTTAAGGTGATCTTAATGCAAGCTGCTACTGGAAAAGGCAGTCCTGTGCTTCCTCCCATGAGTTCTCACCACCTCTTCTGTGCCAACACCAGCAGTTCTGTGGTTATGAAACCCAACCCAGGAAAGAAAAAAAAAAAATCAACCTACAAATTAATTTTCAGCTAGACTGACTTCCTCAGCCAGCTGATTATGGGGTCTCAGGAGCTCTAGTGCTGGCATAAGCAGGAATACGTGGCTGGAGATGAAGCAAAGAGCATAAACCATACCCTTTCTCAGCGGCAGCCCTCTCTGAAATCGGTTTAAACTCAACCAAACCCCTCCTTTAGGGCAGGAAGATGCAGACGGGGCAACGCAGTGTTCCCAGCTGGATGGTGTCCCCCCCGTCCCTTCGTGGCACAAAGACCACAAGAAGGTGCAGGACTAGGAGGAACGTGGCCTTCCTCTTCCACCATCAGCAAGCTGTTAGCTTGTCTTGGTCATGCCATCAAATTTCAGGCCACAAGCTGCTCGGATACCACCATATCCTAAAAATAGAAGTAAGGAGGGATTTGGGGAAGATGAAGCGTTCGATACATGCAACTCTTCTGCCAACAAAGTCTTCTCAGAGGGACTGTGATTTTGCCAGCTCCCTGACAAATCAGCGGTGTGCCTGCACTGCTTGGGGGGAAGGGGAATGCTTTTACTATAATTACCTGGTACCAAAATGGGTTCAATCTGCATTTATCATCTTTTCGCTAGAGTTTCCCAGGGTGGGGCAACACATCCTGCAAGAAATGAGAGGGTATTGAATGCTTGTTTCGGCAGGTAGAGAAAGAAAGTCTGCAGGGAAGGCGATAGATGGTGGGGACATAGGAATTGTTACCATAGTTTCCATCCATATCATTAGTTCCCAACTACTTTATCTGGCACTCAGGAGGAAGAGAAAAGACGGCGTGCTCTGGCAGTCCAGCCAGCCCCCTCGCGTCGGGGGCTCCAAGCAGAGGTGTGGGACGCACGGCCCCTTTCCTTTCCAGGCTCATTTGTGTGCTTCTATTTAATGATCTTCGTCCGCAGGACCGCAAGTGTGACTGATGGGCATCTTATGCAGAAGCGATCGCTTCGCAGCTTATCGGAGTAAAATCTGTGAGGCAGGTAGAGCACGTCTCCAGTCTTTTCTTCAGCTTTCTCTCGCCGTGCATCTAAATGCCGTGCTTTTCCAGAGGAATGCCGAGGCCCTGCTAATAGCCAGATGGTGGCGGAGCCTCGGGAAGGCAGCCCCCACGGGCAGTGGGGATATCTGGTTACAGGTATGGTTCGATTGCAAGCAGCAACCTCTGCGAGAGGTTAAAATGCCCCCAACCTCCTGACTGTGTGACTTTTATCACTTCCTGCCGGCCGACGGAAGAATTTATTCAAATGGTAGGGATTAATGGGGGGCTTAATTGAACAGGAAGCTCTTCAGCCGTTCAGATGATGGCTAAAATGATCCATACGCTGTTACTTCTGACATCTCTGCCAGAAGTAATCTCGGGCTTTCTAGCCAGCACAAGCTGCTTTTCGGGCAAAAGGTGAAAGATGGCAGTAGCTGAGGTATGCATGCTTTCCTGAGATTGGAAAACAAGAATGAAATGAGCTGTAAAATAACTTTAAAAACACAAAGAAACACAGTTGCAGAGAACAGGCTGCTCAAAGCGAAAAGATTTTTTTTTAATTTTCATTTTCTATTTTTTTTTTTTTTTCGGTTGCATGGCTTTGATCTTGCAACCTTTTGATTTTTAGCAGTTGGACAAATTGCTAGAAAGGGGGCTGATTGGCTTGGTATTGCTTGGCAGATCGTTCACCAGTCGGTCTGAATCTGCAACCGTTTTCAAGAGGAGCATGGAACAAAGGGTGGCACTGAATTTGTCAGGAGTTGGGGTTTCAGCTGGAGTACCAGAGGCTATTGCATGAGTGATGAAGAAGGAAGCGCTGTCACCCGAACCATTATGGTTTTGTTTCATGTCTGCTGGTTAGGAGTTGGGAAGCAAACAGGTTTTTCAAATGCCCTTCAGATGTCTGAGAGCACTGAAAGTGATCCTAGGAGAATCTTGAAGCTGCGAGGTATGTCGTGCAAAAGTGTCTTTGGCTTGTGTGTGATTGAAGAGGTGGCAAAGGCTGACGTTTTAGAGAAATGGGCACATTTTAACATTCTGCATGATCTTTTCCGTAGGGTGGGGCATCTTTCTGTAGGGCCGAATAGTCTTTTTGGAAAAAAAGTATCTGTGGTGGATTACATGTAACGGGGACTTCGGTTATCCAACAGACACGCTGAGGGAAGGATGGCCTTGGAGAGCAGGTGAAGGGAAAGGGCAGACCATTCCCTGCCTCTAGGCTTCCCAACGCTGGCTACAGTGAATATCAGAAAAATAAAGGGGATCGATTGCTTTGCTCTTCCACCTGCAGCGAGCGCAGACAGCGGGACACTGACGGTTCTTTGCCAGTAGGTGGAGACCTTGCAAGAGAACTGGAATTTCAATCCTCCTTCCAGTGGGGAAGGTGTTTTTACTGTGGGCTTTACCTTGCTTACCTCCGGCACGTAGGACGGTGTTTAACGTGAAAAAAAAGTGTATGTTTTGGTGACTTTCTCCTTGAAGCAAAGATTGTCAAGACATAATCACTCAGACATCTGCTAACGATTATTAAAACACAAGCAAACATGAACAAGTTCCTTTACTTTTTTTTTTTTTTCTTTTTTCCCTTGCTGCTGTGGTTTTGCATTTTAATTTTCCAACATGTGGTGATGCTCTTCTCGTGCAACTGTGTGGCACAGAACAGCAGACCTGGCCTCAAGTCGGCCCTTGGCAATGTGCTTCTTGTAAAACTTGCTGGTTTTGGTCAAGCTGAGCGTCTTGGATCACTCAAGCAGGAAAGTCGCCCTTTCTGGAAGCAGGGACCTGGGACTCAAGTCTTCATCTGCCACATGCTCCGGTAGGTGTCGGTGCCTGAAGAACAGCAAGAAGGGAGGTGCACCCAGTGCACAGCCCTCTCCAAAACGGGCTGCTGCAACCAGGACCTTGGGAGGCTGGTTTCAGAGCCCATGTGAAGCCTGCACCATTGTTACTCGATTTCCACATGAACCAGTGAATCGGAAAGCTTAACCTGGGTGGCATTATGCAACCAGCAAATTGATTGCAGTTGAAATACAGCTGGATTGCAGCCCACAGCACGGTCAAAGGTTAAAGTAGCTGTGCAGTACCTGTGCTCAGGTTCTTAGAGTAGAAGTGAACCTGCTCTGAAATGGGAGTTTTTAAGAGCCACTGCAGGACAAAGGAAGGGTGGCACCACCTGTCTCCCGTGTTCAGAAGGATCTCTTCTGCCATCTATTGCCACGTACAGCTCACCACATGCCCACATGGAGGAGAAACCATTCCTGTCCAGTCTCAGGTGGGACGACCCTGGAGAAAGTGGATGTAAATGACCCATGGTCTGGCTGAAATTGATGGTCCAGATCCACCAGTTACAGAGGGACCTGGATTCATGGGCAGTCTGTAGGATGTTTGCTATAGCGTGATCTTGTAACAGAGGTAGATAACAGTAGGAAAACAGCTTCCTGAGAGCTTCATTCAGCTGCAATATCCTCACATATGGTCTTCAAATTGAGTTTTCTCTTGGTTGTGATTCCCACTGCAAGTACTGCCGGGTGACTGAACCCGTGGGGTTCCCTGATATCAGTACAAGGGGGCATTGTCTGACCTCTTCTTCTGGCAGGACCAGAGGGAAAAATGACATTTTTCTTTCTTTTCCCTCTGCCCTCTGTTTCTTGCTCCTCTTTGCTGCTGTGTATCCTGAGGTCTGTTGAGAGGACTCACGTTCACACTGGGAAACCCTGCAGTTCTGGCAGGGTACCGTCAAATGTCCCTGGCCACCGTGGATGTCTCAGGACAAACCCTGAGGGAATTCAGTACGCAGTGTGAGTCATCCCTCTCAGGGTCACCTGGGCCACTGGAACAGCTGAACAGCGTGAATCCAGAGCTGAGATCTGAATGCATGTTAGTTTTCTACAACTTCTACACCAACTAGCATGGACCTTCGACTAGCAGGCAAGGTCGGCATCCTCATTTCACGGTGGCTGCTCATATGTGTGGGTGCCTGCAGTTGTCCAGTTCCTCCACAGTTAACACGGTGAGGGGTGGTAATCAGCATCCAGGGGCTTTTAATAGCTCTCTCTTTGCCCAGGGCTGTCTTCTATGTTGTTTTAGCAGCCAGCAATTTTACTTACTGGGTATAAGTATTTCTGCTAAACCACATGAAGCGAGGCAGTTTTGGAGACTGCAAATATCTTCTTGTGATCAGTGGACGTGGTCAGGAAAAATACGTAATTCCAGAATTAATGGTAATTTGTGCCGTGTTTAACAGGCATGGTTAAGTTGTCAGCTGTACTTTGAACTAGTCATTGAGCATATGGGTTAGTTCAATTATCATTCATTAAATGTCATTCCCAAGCACCTTTCCATTATTTGTGGTAGAGGAGATTCTCAGAAACCAACTGTTTCCCATTTAAAACAAACAGAAGGGAAAATAAAAAAAAAAAAAAAAAGGAAAGGAAAAAGCTACCAAAGGAAAATGTGTATCCATTCCTTGTGGCTGGAGTTTTAGAGCACGAAATGTTGTTTATGGAATGTGCTCTGCTGGGCTCAATAATCAAGGACTGAGTAGAGGTGGTCTCCATGTTTTGTGTCAAATCATTCACTTGAGAATTTAAGGCTGGCTTTAAGTTGGGTTATTAATTTAGGCCCAATTAGGGGAAAAAAAAAAAAAAAGACCAAAGAGAGTACAGATGATTGAGTGAATAAAGGGCTCAATAAAATTAATTTCTGAAAAAAAAGTGTTGTATTCAAGCATACCAGAATTTTTTACTCTTCTGAAAATTAACCGATATTCTTCTGAGCAGATGATGTGAGTAAGTATTATGTCATCTCTTACCTAGAAATGCAGGTTTAGATTGTGTCTTGGATTACATGGTCTTGCAAATCATTTTGAAGGAGTCATGTCTTACAGTGTCTTTACACTTTTCACTGGTTTACCTGCACTGGTGTGGTCAGGAGCAACCAGATTTCTACCCTTCTAATTCCTTTTTGGTGCAAATAGATGGGAAAACACAGAAAATGGTGGAGTCACCATTTCTATTGATGCCAACTTGCTGAGTAAAGTGCAGTGTTGGAAGGACAACAGGTAATTTACCACTGATACGGGCAGGAAATACTGCCCCACAAGCTAGAGGGAGGAGAAATGCAGTTCTGAGCCCTCCTTTGTTCTCTGGCTTTCTGCTTGTGCTGCGATGTTGCATATTCGCAGAGCTTTGCCTGAAGTCATAACTCAGGGCACAGTGGTTGGCTTGGCGTCTGAATACAGACAGGTAGAAACACTGCTTAGTATTGCTAGAGCTAAGCATTGCTCTCAAGTGTGCTCCAGGGAGAGCCAACAAGATATCCTTGTAGTCTGTGTGCACATTTTTTCTTCCATTTTTTTGTTTATCTAAGTGATCTTCACTCTCATGGTTGGGGATTTTTGTTTTACGTCATTTTGTGTTATTTTATGTTACCTTATTTTTTTCTATTTTATTCTATGCTATTATATATATATATATTTATATATATTGTTATATTTAATCTAGTTTTGGCAGTGCTGTAGACAACATGTTGGTTTGAAATCTGGAGCCCTGATGATTCTCAGAGGTTGCTGTTTGGAGTGAATGTTTTGGGCTTTTTCTCAGGAATGAAAGTGCAAAATGTAACGTAGCCCTACCTCCTGATGGCAAGTGCAATACTGGGCCAGAATTTCCCAGTTGTCCCATGAGAGTGATACCTCCAGCACCAAGTTTCTCGTGCTCACCTTGGTTTTTGAAAACTGGAGCTCCCGTCCATGCCAGAGCATGCCCGTGGCAGCAACAGCTAGTCCTAGGTCAGGCAGTGATCCTGTATTCCCAATTATCACTGTGCTATTTGGTGAAAACTCATACTAGTTGGTAGTAGCCACTTTAATGTAATGCAATTAAATATCTACAAATACACTGCAGTTTCTCAAGAGGAGAAATGACTAAAGCAAAGTAACCAAATACTGATGCTGCTTTTAGAAAGAGACGCAGAGCCCTTAGCGTTTGCTTGCAGGGTGATGCCTAGCAGCTCAGAAATTGGAAAACTTGCTTCATCAAAAAGGGAAATGTGAATTAATCATGAAATGGTGACACTCAAGCAGCTACAGTTCCTTTAGAGTCTGGAAATGTAACTCTAGTGGTGCCATGAGAAAGAAAAAAGGACGTAAACATCAGGCGACAGAAAAGCAGGAAACAACGAAGATAAAAATGAAGTTCAAAGAGTAAGTTAAAGGTTATGAGATGAAACAGCCAGCAAATATTGCAGTATATAACAAGCAGGAAGTTCGACGAAAATCTGCAGGTTACTAGAGATTGGAGAACGTTTGAAACAGATAAAGTTTGTTTGGCAAATCTCTTGCCAGCTGAGATGCCTGGCTGTGCGGTCAGCTTCTCAACCCCTGAATTTGTTATAAATAGATGAGTATGAACATGGGTGTGTTATCAAATTGATTGTGCCTACTGCCACACCGCACTTCTGTGTTGTACAATACCTGCGTTTTGCTTTTATTGAGGTGTTACGGAGAAATAAAGTGAAGATAGTGGAAGATTTTTGTAGGGATTTGGTTATGAATCTAACATGGTGTGAATTTAATGCGTGGTTTGTAGCTAACAGCACGCGGGGTTATCTGGAGTATTAATATTTACTAAATGTAGCCCAGGCTGGTATTACCAGCCTGAGCTTTGCTTTGCAAAGAAAAAACTGCCTTTGTACAGTGTGTGTTTTCTTACTAAACACGTCCCTTTTTTATATGCTGAAGAAATGGTGCTAGGAGACTCTATTTTAAAAGGCATTTCTGAAGTATTTTTAGCTAACACAAACTGTAGCGTTTTGATTATAAATAACATCATTTGCTTCAAACATTCGACTAAAAATAAAGTCCAGGCGAGGAAAGCATCAAAAAGTGTATTTCACTTTGGAGAGAAATGTTTTTTAGCCTAGCCTGGGTTTGTACGCTGGGGATATTTTTTGCTGTGCAGTTTCAGTCTCTGGCTGTAATTTGCAGTCTCAGACCTAAATGGGAGGCTGTGTAGAGGCGAAGCATACCAAAAGGAACCAAAGGCTTTCTCAGACAGAGGATTTTTTGAATGTTGTCTCCTAGGTAGACGTTTCAAGTCTATCAAAAATAGGAGAAGGAAAACAACTTTCTATTGATAGAAGGTGAGATGCTATTTATTTTTGAGTAGCCTGGATGTTTCTGGCTGTTTGTTCGGTGTTTGCAAGGTGGTTAGATGTGGTGTGGAGTTTTTCCCGCATCCTTTTCCTTCTCGCACAGTTCCTCTGTTTGAATATTCGCAAGCCTTGTGTAGCACATCCCCTTTAGATGAGGACAGAGAGAGCGATTTATTTGGAGGAAGCAAACTGGATGGCTGTCGTCGTCGTTGTTCTTTCTGCCGCATGTGCCAATCCGTCCCCCATTGCCCGATGTATGCTAAATAGGTCACTCTGGCAGAAACCGTCGCCTTAACAAGCGAAGAGTGAAACCACACCGGCGTTGTTATGAGCTTATCAAACACGAAATGTCTTCCTGAGCCCTGCTGCTGCCTCCTCACCCATTCCTGCTGGCTGAGGAGCGAGCGCTGCGGCCTGCTGGGCTGCATCGGAGGCAGCCCGAGCCGAGGGCCCGGCCTCCCTCCCTCCCTCCTCCTTGGCAGCAGCCTCACACTTCTATTGGATTAAGTGTAACGGGAAACCATACCCGAAATAATTGGTTTTATGCTTCCAGAGGTTTTCACGGGGAGGTATCAGGTTGTTAAGATGTGTGCGTTCCTTTGCAAGGAAGCAGCCCTGAGTTGTGTTACCCGTGTTTTGCAATGCGTGTGTGTGTTTTTTTCCTCTGCTGGCCCACCTTTGAGAGTGGCCATCTGCACACAAACATGGAGCAGGAGCTGCTTGAAGGCTTGCTTTTGTTTCCTGGATATGCTTAGGCTCCTTACACCCTCCTTACAGCTCCTCAGGAGCCCGTGGAGCAAATGTCTGCCTGCGCATAAACCAGTTAATCGCAGAAACCTCGAGGACACGGCACTCGTAAAAGGGTCCCTTCGTTTGTAGCTTTTGTAAACTGAATTGGTGATGCTGATGGCTCCGTAACTGCTCGGGGTTTTATGAAGAAAGCAGTGTTTGAGAAGAAGCAGGCCTGGTTTTGCGGAGCTGGTGAGTGAGGGACAGCCAAGCGAGAGGAAGCGTGGCAAGGCGCAGCAGAAGTGGAGGGGAAGCATCCCTGACACGTTTGATCATACGGCAACAAGTCTCCGCTGCCTCCTCAGGAAACGGCAAAAGTTCACGGCCGTAGCCTGAAAGGAATCTGAGGAAAGGTCTGGCTTTTTAGCTGTCGGCGCTGAGATGGAGGGCCCCCGCGGGAGCTGCAGCCGGGGATGGGGAAAAGATGGCCCCGCTGTCCGGGTGGGAGAGGGGAGGCCAGCACAGCGGGATGGGGCGAGCAAAGCAAGCAGGAGTCCTTCGTGCTGGGGAAGGAAGGCCAGCAGAAAGTAGATCTTTAAAGAAAAACTGAGCCCAAAGTACTTGCAGTTCCCTAATTCATGTAACATTTACGCTGAGCCCACAAGTCCTTCCCTAATCCCCCTTCCGTACCTCAGGGACTGATAACAGAGATGCTGCAGACCCCCAGGCCTGGCCTTGCTACAAAGGGTTAATTCTGATCCACAAAACATGCTTACTTCTTGCTTTTCAGGGGGTTGCAGAGTCCTCCTTGCTACATACTTTTGATCACACCGGGCTGAAGCAGGTAGTTTCCGAGAAACGTTTGGCCGATCCAGCCAGTGGCTTGTGCGTGTTTTTAACAGCCCGGCCTCAGCAGCACGTCTGCGGGGAAGAATCGCTCCACAGATGACAGCAGCAGGCAGGGATCTCACTTGTTGACCTTTATAGTCTGCTTTTTTGGCCAGAGAGCATATGTTTTGTGCAGAACAGAAGCCAACACAAAGCATTTTTCTCTGGCCACATGTGTGGTTTTGCTGATAGAAATGTAGTTGGTTGGAATTAAAATCCCATTCATCCTATGCAAGAGTCCTCTGTCTGCTTGGAAGAATAGCACTTTGCAATGCAATCCGAGTAACTCGGGGAATATGTAGGTAGATCTATATAAGACCTTCATTCTGGAAAGATAATTCCTTGTAGATACAAGGAAATATGTGTTCAATTAGTCTTTTAGTTCCAGTTCACAAATTACAAGCACTGTGATAAAAAAAAAAATAAAAAATATTATAAACACCATAATATACTTGTCACTAAGGAGATGCAAATAAACAGTAAGAATTGCTGCAAGGGTTGAGCAGGGATTTTTTTTGTCGGAGTTATTTGGAGGCGTGAGGATCGTGAGGACATGGACAATTTTATGTGGAGCTTAGGGAGAAAATTGCTGAATGCTGGTTTTGTTCTCTGCTGTCATTAGAGGACGTGCATATATGTGGATAAACGCTGCTGGGATTTAAAACATTTTTTTCCCTGCTTTAGCCACAAAAATGAGGAAGTTTAAGATACGGTTTCAAACCTCTTCCTACCCGACCACTTAAGTTTAATATCCGTGAAAAAGAAGAGGTTTACCAATTACGTGTTTCATCCACACTGAATGGTATCTGTGCTTTCGTTAAGTCATAACAGTAAAGCCTGCAGTGGAATAACAAGACCTGGCTTTTCCTTTTAGTGTTGTTCGATACGTGGTTCAGTTTTACATTATGTAAATACTCTGCTAATAGGGAGGAAAATGACATAAAATTGCATCCTTTCTCAACGAGGTTTTAAGTTCTTTCAGCAGCTTCTCTCCTTTTTGAAGCTGTAATAAAGATCATAATTAGAGTCCCAGTTGCTTAAGTGAGAAATTAGCATGTTCTTAAATGCTGAGCCGAGTCAGGCTCCTGGCGAGACCCCCTCTGGGTATCTGTCCTGCCCCCAAGCACATTCCCTAATGCCAATTTGTGTTCTAGACGTATGAAAGAAAATCATATTCATTGCCACCTAGTAGTTAATCAGGGCCTTCAGATAGGCTTGAAATAATTTGCAGCCTGACTGCCAAAACCACTTGCTTCTGTTTATTTCCCATAACTGTACATATGGTCACACTCTAAATCTTACCAGAGAGCGTGAGTTGCCCACTACCATGACTCTGTGCATGTCCTTCGTTATTACAAATTCATCATAAATACTTATTAACCACAGCCCAGACCTCCTTGCTTCCTGTCTTCGAAGCCACAGCCAAGGGAATGAAAATCGAATGGCTTTTGCCTGATATTTTCCCAGTCAGAAATATCTTTCCCTAAAGGTTTTGCTTTGTTTTTGTAGAACTGGATACAAGTATAGATACCGTGTATACTAATACATATTTTGCTATTTAAATAAGATTCTCCCAGATTGGAATAAATTAAGAGCTTTATTGGGGCTGAAGTACACCTCATTTTTAGATTGATTAATTCATTGTGATTTAAAAATAATAATATGTATATAAAAAAAAAAAAAAGTGAAGAAAACTAATGCTTAAAAAAAGAAAAAGACACTTTCCTGGTGCAAAATACAGATTTGATTTCCAAACAGGTGAATAGTAAACTGTAAGTGCCTGAAGTGCAAGAAAATGTCTGGAACATATGAAATTGTAGTCAAAGATTTTATAGTCAAGATGTTCCCCTCCCAGTTTTCTGAATTGTTGCAGAAGATACCAGAGGTAAAGCAAGTGAAGTCCTACCTTCACAGTTAACTCAGTTACGGATAATACTTTTGGGAGATGGATACTGATCTCTCTTGAAGCAGTGATTTTTTATGTTCTGATGTCTCTCCTGCAAGTTCTGTCTAACATGCTTTTGATGTGCTCTTGTTTCCACAGGCCAAGGCTGCAAGCACAAAGGAAGTTTGCTCAATCCCAGCCAAACAGTCCCAGCACAACTCCAATAAAGATAGTGGAGCCGTTGTTACCCCCTCCCGCCACTCAGATTTCTGACCTCTCCAAAAGGAAGCCCAAGACAGAAGATTTTCTTACTTTCCTCTGTCTTCGAGGTAGGACTCTTGCAACAGCTTGGGGGAACAATCTCTTTCACGGCCAAGCCACAGCAACACATGCTGCATAGCAGCTAGACAAATGCACTGGTGCTGTGCTTGAATATATTGTGTGCATTTCAACTCCAGCAATTTGGCTCTATCTGCAGCAGGAGCATTCACGTTTGTGGTTGTAAAGGCCATAAAACGAGGCTGGTAATAGTGCAGAAGGAAATTTCTTTTACGCTTTAGCACACTGTTATCTTGAATGGGTTTTCGCCTAGCTCTCTTTAAGTTCTCCCCATCCTCATTTGTTTTACCTGACTATAAACTGAAGAGGTGCTTAAATTTCCAGAGTGCTTGTTCCTGCAATGAGAGAAGTCTGGTTGGAAATTCCCTTTTTCTGCCTATTCGCTGTCCTTTGCTGTTCAATTCGAGCGATGCTTTTCATCTGATGGAGGGTAGAAGGATTCCTGTTAATTACAATTGTCCCGGAAGCTGGATTGTTACCATATTAATAATTAAAACATGTTCCACTGTGCAGATCTGGTGAAAACAAGGCATCTGAAGTTCTACTGAGAGATACCCACTTACCTGATAGCAGGTGCCTGAGCCAGGCTGGAGCTGTACGGAGCAGTTGATTGCTGGTGTGCGTCTGCAAGCCTGCCTGCCAGAGTTAGGGACCTTCACACGAGGCACAGCTAACTGTCCGGATTAAGCTAAAGGAGGATGCCTTGCCCAAGTGGACATTTTTGTTTCTATTTTGGCAGGTGCCCCCCATCCCCTGTAGCTAATCATTGCTCTGTCCTTTAAGTGCTGGAGTGATGCCTTTCGCTGTTTTGTCCCATTATCTGCTGAAAGGGTGTGCGTTTGTTACAGAGAGGGCTTGTCTGCAAAAGGCTTACCTGGTGGGTAGAATCCTTCAAAGCCTGGTTGTTCCCACTGATGTTTAAGTTGCCCTTGCCAGTTCTGAGGTCTCTGTTGCATCTGCTGACAGGTGTAGTCAACACCACCCATAACACCTTGCTGAGGCTTTCCCACCTGAACATGTTTTTTTCTCTCTTTTTAATATTTCTCTCTCTTCTGTGAGATATCAGGCTAGGGACAGCTTTAGGCTGGTTGCTAATTTATCTGTCTCGACTCTGGTCTTAAAACCGAAGCCTCCCTCCTGTTGGGACTTCTGGTAAAGCGGGTGGGTGGAGGGAGGGTTGTTCACCAGCTTTTGTGTTTGTTTAAAGGATTGCGAGGAGCAGAATCTAATGGAGTTTAAAGTGGCATCGCAGTCCCCTGAAATTTAATCTGTGGAAATGTATTTCTAATTTAGTCTGCTGTGAGGTTGATCAGTCTGTTGGCAGCATGTCACTGCTGTGATCTGGGCCAACTGCCACAGTTGTTGGTGGGAAAATTCAGATGGGGGAGTGTGTGTGTGTGTGTGTGTGTGCGAGAGAGAGGGTGAGCACACATGGCTGCATTCATTCACACGCTTGTTTCCACTGCTTGCTAACTAAGCGTGTGTTATTTATAGCTTCGAAGGCACTTGCACTTCAAGAAAGGCGACCTGAGTGGGAATGTGACTTATCTCCCTTTCTGTTTCCTACTGTTTCTTAGCGTTCTGCTTTAACGATGCAAATACGAAGCGCAGGTTCTTTTGTCCTACTCCAGTGCTTCATTCAGAAGGTTTTTCTTCTTTTTTTTTTTTAAATTTTATTTTAATCAGTGGCTGTTTAGCTCTTGCACCTGTAATTTTCTTCTTTGTTATTCATCTGTAGAATAATTGATGTTTTGTACTGTCAATTAAGGACTTGCAATTCATTCCTAATTTCTTCAGTGTGCAGGAGTACTCATATATTTCAGACAACACATGCGTTCAGACGGCAAGATCCCAATTACAATGGTATTGAAAACCACGAGGGAAAATCTGCGCTAGGAGTGCCACACATGGCACGTTCTTGGTCTGGTTAAGCAGGCTGTGAAGGAAACCAGAAGGGAGAAGCTGTTGACCCTCTGTTTCAGCTCTCAAAAAGTTCATTGCTCCATCACCCCCGAACAAAGCTTGCTTAAACCCTGTGTCAGAAAGGCTTCTGTTTTTTTGGAAGGGGGTTGCTTTGGTTGTGAACCTGTGTGCAATTATTTATGAAAGTGTTGAGGGATCCAAATCGCTTGCATCATGGGCCCTGTGGTCAGTTCTGCCTTCTCTCCAGCCCTGGCAGTTTGCTCTTGCATGATGAAATGAGACACAGAGCCACATGGAAACGTGCTGCATCACTCATAAAAAGCATGCTGACAGGATATAAGCTCAGCTCCTTGTTTTTTTTTTTTTTTTTTTTTGGTAGTAAATGTAGTAGTAATATGATGCTGGACAGTAAAGCCCCATGTTTGTGTAATTTTTTTTTTTAAAGTTGGGTCTCTCAGTTCCCAGTCCTTCAAAATGCTCTGATCGTCATAGTAAGTTCAAGGTCAAAGCTTTGCTTCATCGAGGGAGTCTTTTCCAGGACCAGTGGGAAAACAGCTTTGTGGTCATGTTTTTCTCCTTGTATCACCCCACCCAGAAGCAGTGTGAAAAGCAGAGGGTAAATTTGTGGCACCCTGTCAGGCTGTACTTTCATTTTTAAATTTTTTAAACAGAGAAATGTAAAAATCCCAGCCCCAGCTAGAAGTTCATTCTTCACTACCCTGTGGGGTTTGTTTTAGGTAGCAGCAACTGAATTCTGTGGGCAGGGGAACAGAGCTGTCATGCCACAATGTGGAAAAAAGGCTCCTTCCTTATGCAGGGTCCAATATTTAGGAAGAAGAATCCATTTTACCTGGGCTTCTGCTATGTTTTAGAAAATCTAATGATCCACAGTATTTTTATTTATTTCTTTTTTAGCATCCTGTGATTTCAAAGGGAGGTAATTTAACCAAGATGACCTGTGTGGTTTCATTAGCCAGAATACTAGGGGCTTTCAACATATTTTTAATTAGAGCTTGTTTTTTGAACTCCTGATTTGACAATGCAATGTACTAATTACTTCTTAAAAGGTAAACAGAATGGGATGCAAAAGCTGTAACAGCTGATGAATATCTGGGCACGCAGGAATACATCTAGCTGACCGGATTCGGCAAGTTCCCCCTTCTTCCCCCCTTCCTATTATTTTAAAGTCCTCCTCTTTTTATTTTTTTAAATTGTGACCTAGAATTTCCAGCACGAGAAGGAAGGGACTAGCACAGATATCTCTGAAGTGTTTGTCTGCAGTGTTCTTATCTTTAAATAGGTTCTTTGAAGGAGCCTGTGTGCCCTTTGCCAGAGGCATAATTAGTATCTTTCTGCAGCCTGTGTAGATATGAGCATGTCATCTCCCTGCCGTCGCACAATGGCATTCACTTTGGCTATATTTTCTGCCTCTGATCAAACTTTTCTTAATAGCTTCCATTACAGCGCATTTAAGTTGCCTTTTCTCTCCGTAATTATTTACAATTTAAAAATAGCGCAACTGGAGTAATGCAGAGCTAAAGGGGGATGGAGAAACAAGCCCCTCAGAGGGAAATGGATCCTTGGCAAAAGGTGATAACAGCAAGGCTATGATTAGGAGCCTACATTTAAAAAAGTTTTCCCATGATCAATTTTCTAATTAAGCCGGGCCTCTGGGACTGGCATGCTGGAGAATTTCAGGGATTCCTAAATAAAGATAATTTAATTGAGATCTCACAAATCGAGTTTCCAGACTGTTTTAACTGTTCCACAAAACCTGTGACTGTTCTGTTCTTTGAGCACTGCGATGATTTAGCAACGTGATGATTTATTACAACTGGGCAAAACCAAAATAGAAAACCTCCCTAACCTCCTTGCTCTTTATACTTAACCTCCTTGCTTGGGCGGTATGCTCAGGGGCTGTCGATCCCAGTCTTCTTCCTAATATCTCAGGGTGCAGTGCCTGAGCTGAGCATCCTCTGGGTTGTGTTTTTAGGGACTCTTCAGGAATGGGGCTGGAGGATGGGTGGGTGCAAGGCAGGTGCCAGCACAGCCGGCCTGCGTGTGTGCTCCAGGAGAGGAAAGAGGGCAGCTCCACGAGGGCCAAATACTGCATCAGGGACATTATTTGAGGCCTCGGCCTTCCAGGGGAGAGCATTACCACCACGTAGATGTGCTCAGGAGATCAGAATAAGCACGTGAAATGGAACAGCGACTCTATCGGGCTGGGAGAGAGGCAATGAAATGCTGACGCTGTCCAGAAACGTAAGGTTTAAAATGCTTTGCAGTCTGGGTTAGTTTTTTATAATTCCAAAATACTATTAAAACATGAAGACTTATGATAATTGGGTTAAAGTACTGGAGGAAGAATTTTTATAGATTTTGTGTTATTAAATCATGTGGTGCCTGAAATGAAATTTTTGGACGGATTGAAAATATTAGGATAAGCTCTGGAGTGCAGAGTCCTCGCTGCACAAACCACTTAATAAAAATGCATTTGGCGACTGTAATCCCACAATTTTGAAGTTCTTTGTAGGGTTAGGGGTAATAGTGGTGTTTAAAGGATCCTTTCCGTGCGTGGGATGAGAGATGCATCCGGTGTGCAGCTTTTTAGTCCACGTATGGAATATGTTGCTCTGGGCTGGTAAGCAGCTTCCACGGTGCTTTAGCGCAAGATTAATTTCATCAGCGCAGGTAGGGAGAGTCTGCGGGTGCTCTACGAAAAGCAGGAGCCTGAGGTACCCAGAGGGATGCTGTGGCCAGGGCTGGGAGTGATGCTGGAGTCCCTCCAGGTGTGGAGCAGAGGTGTGCATCTCCGCATGGCTTCGTGCTGCCGGGAGAAGTTACCAAGCTGGAAGAGCTGCAGCTGCGGCAGGATCCGTGCTTTCTCTGGCTCTTCCTGTGTTGAGGCCCCTTTCTGATGTTAATGATTCCAATATTTACCCCTGCACAAAGCCACAGGATGAAATTAGCTCGTTGAAATGGAAGACTAATCTTGTGGTTTGGTCTTTGTATTTGCCACAGTCTCCCTCCGAGTCCCTAGGCGAGCTGCTCAGCTCTTCTGTAAAACGAGGCTAACATTTAACTCTCTATATAGGTATTGGCGTAGCTGGATGTTGATTAAGGATAAGTTACTGGCACAAAACCTGAGTTCTGTGATTTCAGGAGCCACGCTTCAAAACCTTGGTGCCCACCGTTCAGGGCCAGGTCAGCGACCAACATGTTTTCACAAAGGTGATCCCTGCCCTTCGTACCACTGGCAGCGTGCGCCCAAGCTTCAGTAAGCTCTGAACCCACAGGAGATCCAGCAGTCCCTGGAGGGTGTGTTTGATGCGAGTGATGGGGCTGAGGATCTCTTGGGTGCAACAAATACCCTGGTAGGATTTGGGGAATGTCAGCACAGTGGGTTGGGATGTACAGACTTGTCTTGTTCTTGGTGGACAGGGATGTGTAGTCAGGGGGTTCAAGTGGACGTGGGAAGGAGTGGTTTTGAGATTTGCCTCCAAATCTAGCCAGGTAAGCAGAGGTAAATTGCTTTGAGATTGTCAGATAAGAATTGTAGATGAGAGGCACCCCACGCTGCTATTATTATTATTATTATTATTATTATTATTATTATTATTATTATTATTATTATTATTATTATCATTATCATTATCATTATCATTATCATTATTATTATCATTATTCATCATCATCATCATCATCATCATCATTATTTAGTGTGCCACTCTGGTGTATATTTGCTTAAGTTTGGACAGGGAACCTGTCTTTTTTTCCCCCCTGAAGATTCACATGCTCCCTCCCGTTATTCTATTTCCCTAAAAAAGGAACAATTTTCTTTTGATTTTGGCTTTAGCTCTACCGCTGTCCAGAGCGGGCCGAGAAGAAGAAAACGGGCTTTATGTCATTACCCTGGCCATGATGTTGGCCGTAGCACTAAACATCTCGTGATTTGTGCAGCAGCGGAGCAGGCACGGTTTGAATGTTAGTTTGTTTATGGGCTCTGTTTTGTTTCTGTGGTTGAGATGGCCTTTTCCTCCCCCTTGTTCAGGCACTGGGGAGCTCCCTCTGGGACTGTTCCTGCAGGTGGAGTGAGATAAGTGAGATCCAATTGCTCTTTACTATAGAGTTTATGTAGTTCATTCTCTTTTAGCCTCGCTCTGTAAAGTGGCCATAAAGCGTGGGCATAAATTACATTTATTCGCACTTCAGGGTCTTTACGCTGTCCTGTCAAAACGCAGTAAGTGGGACATGTAATAAATGAGAATCGGGCCCTAAATTTTGAGCACTGAGATGCCAGGGCATCGGGAACATTTGGGAGGCAAGGTTTTTCCACCTGCGTACAGCCCCGAAATGGGGCCGGGTGTCAGAGGAGAAGCCAAACCTCTGGCCATGGCTCGCTGTAGAGCTTGGCATGCCCCATGTTTATTGGGGCAGGCTTAAGTCCCACATGCCTTGACCTGCCTTGTGCTTAAATCATTCTGATGTCTCGAATTGTTTTAAGATTTTTCCAAAGCACATCTGGGTTATGTTTAATTGTTAGGAGAAAAAAGAGAGGAGTTCGAGGGGGAGTCAGTATAAATAATTCAGGGAGAAGAATCCTCCAGTTTTACAGAAACCACAGCCCAAACTACAGAGAAGGCTCTTGGATTGAGATGATTTTTGTTGTGGTTGTAACATACCACGGCTTGAATCCTGTCCAGAGGAAAACATTTGGTTTGTACTTCAGTAAATATTGCAGGGAAGCTGCCAGCTAATTCTGAAGAGTAATGAAATAGTGCTTTTGGCAAAGCGCGTGCACTTTCCATACTTCTGATTCCAGTCTTCAGATCCAAATTCGGAGTTTTTTTAGTGTGTTTAGCTAGTCCAAGACAAAAGTTAATGCGATTTAATGAGAAACAAAACATACAGTAAATTAGGAGGGAAAATTACACATTTGTCAAATAATAAAAAAATAATTTAATAATTTAACGACCTCATTAGCCAAATAAAACGGCTGAAAAAGAGGGGAGTTTATTCTATTAATCAGGCACTTGCTGCTGAGTTCAATGCATCTGGACGCACAGGTTGTGGAAGCATCAGCTGTGAGCAGCAGGCCCGGATGCTGTACGTGCGAAGGGTAGCAGCTTTCCCAGGAGGCTGCTAAAAGCAACGCCACAAAACTTAAAAAAAAAAAAAAAGCAAAAAACCCACGTAGTTTGCTTTGTGCTTATTGTGGAACGAGCACCAAATTGTTATAGCAGAGGACATAACATACATTTGTCATCCTTTCATATCCATTAGGCAACATTTTGTTGTATAGCTGTGGTAATTGTTTTTCCGATATAGTTAGCTT
Source organism: Aythya marila (assembly GCF_965140915.1). Classification (NCBI taxonomy): domain Eukaryota; kingdom Metazoa; phylum Chordata; class Aves; order Anseriformes; family Anatidae; genus Aythya; species Aythya marila. The sequence continues at coordinate 52,727,465 of NC_139043.1, forward strand.
TTCTTTTGTGTTGCTCGCACACAATAGGAGGGAAGACAAAAATACTCAAGAGAGGATTTCAATAATGAAACTGCAGATACTGGCAAAAACAGTTGCCAACAATACTTCAGAACTCATTTTTTAAATAACTGAATATCCTCCCTTTTTTCGTAATAATTCATAGCTCATTGTGACCACGATGAGTGAATTTAAGAAAGAAAAATCACCATGGATGATTTTCTCCACATTTCTCAAGCGTAGTGGCACCCGGCCACAGGGGAGGTAACTCCTGCTGTGATGCTGGTGAGGAGTGGGCACTTTGTTTGCTGGCCGAGCTTCTTGTTGCCTTGCAGTCTCTTAGCCATGGTAATTTGTCAGGCTTGCAGAATTGCATCGTGAGGGTTGCATTTGGTGATTTGGCCTTCCCGCAGGGATTTAGGGGAGAAGTTCCCTTTGGGATGCTGCCTGGCCTTGGCTATGGGGTTTCTGCTCTTGGCTGTGAGATGACCCCGACTTGGTAACTGAGAAAGGTGGGCAGCACTATGTGATAGATACAGCTCTTAAATTAACAGTGTCCTTCCTTCTTTACTGTACTTATTACTACATAATGTCGGTAATTCTTCCAGCATTTTCCTGTTCCCATTTGTCCCGCAGCCTCCGTGCACCTGCTGGCTTACCTCTCCCTGCTCACCTCTCCCAGCCCAGCCCATCTGTGCTCCTCTTCTTCTGCCCTGCTGCTACATGCCCTTTCTTTCAGCTTAATTTCTCTGCCCTGCATTCTTCTCCCCACCCATCGTGTTGCAACAGCCTCATCCAGCTCTTTGGTGACGGCACGTGATTTATGCAAGTATTGATGCAAAACAAATCAGCCTCCTTGAAAGAAGTGCAGTTAGGGAGTGCCTAGACACCATCAAGGCAGAATGTAAAACGTATGGCTCCTCCAGGAGACTGGAGACGTACTGCATTTCGTGTTTTGTTTAATAATATAGTGATGTATTAAGCTGCACGTTCAATAAGAAAAAGTGTGCACAGAAATTTTCCAAATCTCAACCCGAGAGCTTGTAACTTTAAATTGTCGTTACAGCATTTATTAATGGACTTTAATTTCCTTAGTCTGGGATTTTAACCTGAATTGGTTCCCTGATCTGATTCACCACATGGCCCCACAAAAAAAAATTACACTGCCACAGCCAGAGAGGTGGCACAGGAGCAAGAACCAGAGGCCAGGTGGGGTAGATGCTCTGTAGGCCAGTTTGGATGCCAAGAAAAATGCGCACACAGCCACAGACAGCCTCGATGGAGGAAATTTCTTTTAAATTTCTCTTCTAGATTTTTATTTTCTAGATTACCATCAGCTTTGCCCTGTGCTCTGCTGCTGAGCGAGCGGTTTTCTAGGTACCTGTTGATGCGGAGCAAGGCAGGATGGGTGTCTCAGTGTCGAGGGCTGCTCACCCACTTTCCCCAGGCACCGAAGTGCAGCTCCCTGCCTCTCCGCTTTCATCTGCTGCAATCCCCATGGTGGCAGCTGCCTGCATGACTCGGGGGCTCCCGACACAGGAGGAGACTTGTAAAATTCAATACGGCCACAGGCTCCCATAACTCCACTGCAGATTTTCTGCTCTTTTCTTGGGGATAGAAAGCGAGGAAGGGGAGAATTGCATACCTAGAGTGCTGAGACCTGACCTGCACCACCTCCTGGGCACAGATGTTGCCCTCTCTCTGCAGCACGGGAGTTCTCCACTTCTGTGTTTTGATACTAATTAAATTCTAATGTCACTCTTTAGATTGCCCTGGGCAGGCTTTGAGAATAACAAAATGGTGGGGAGGGGAAGAGGATGAGGAGGGCTGGTTGTTCGTCTCTGCTCGTGCTGCCTGGCTGGTAGCGTGCGTGCAGACATGATGGAGCAGAGCTGCCTCGTGGTTGCGTTGCAGAGTGTGTCCAGGCAAAAGACAGAAAGATTTACTTCGGATATTAATGTGCAGAGTAGTGTGTAATAAATTTTTAAAAATAATAATAATCAAGGAATTGCCTACAGCTGTGTGTTCGATGAATGTCTGTATATGTATGAATCTGGCGAACCTGCAGTGTTCCTTATTCTCATGCCATTTTGAAGGATTTTTATCACCTTGGTGCCATGTGTCATTGTCATGATAAATACCTGTTACACACGGAGAAACTTGAGAGCAACAACTCTCAACAAACTCTCTGTGTTTGAAGCCAAACACTGTGTTCTTAACTACAGGTGAAGCCAGGCAAGCTTTATGAGGAGGCGTAATATATTTTATTAGACATCCTGATATAGTTATTAAAAACAAACAAACAAACAAAAAAACTTTTGAGTGCGTTCTTTTCCAGATCTCCAGTGGTCCTAGGCATTCGTGGCTACAACAGCACTACTTTGTGTTGTTTATTCAAACTGGCAGCTTTGAGTAAGAACCAGGGTCCCTTGCAGAGGTAGGCGATGGCGTCAGGTGCACATCCCTGTGCAGACTCAGGATGCAGCATAGATACAGGACAGGAATGTTTGTTGTAGTAAAGAAGGTGAGTGATCACCTAGCTTTTACTCTTAGCACCGCAGCTTCACTTATGAAACGAATTGTTATTGTTTTAGCTTGAATGAATTCACAGCGTACATGCAGGCTTGTCTTTCCTTTAATTCCTTCATTTGCCCATAACTGGAATTTGCATTATCTTGGGCATGAACGGCCTATTTCAGTGTTTTAAATTAGCTGTTTTCCCAGCCTTCTGGACATGTTTAGGTACATAGATTTAAATTGGAAGTGCTTTTAACTGGCTCAGCACATAGGTGTGAACAAATCCTCAGTATTTGAGGCTATTCCAGAACTGAAATCTTACTATGAAAGGCGATGAAAGTACTTCTAATATAAAGAGCAAGCAAGAAAGCTTAAAGCTTTTAGATTTCGTTCAGTATCTTCCATCCATAATGATGCTCAAACAGAACAAGAATGCCTGAGTCCAGTGGTTTTCTTCGTTTGTTTTTTTCCTTTCTTTACTGTTTTGCAAGTCAACTTTAATAAACGTGTAGGAAAAGCTGGGGGGGAGGAGGTGACCTGGAGTGAACACCAGCTTTTCTCTGAGGTCTCATATTGCAGAGCACTTAGATCAGGAAAGTGAGGACTAGCAGGACTCTACTCTGTTATTGGACATTGCTAGTCTAATTTCTCTGCAAATGTACTCCCCAAACAGTCCCAGCTGTCCAAGGAATGCAGTTTAACCATTGTTGTTCATAGTTCTGGATTGGAAAGAATTAAAAAATGTCATTCTGGCTGGAGATTTATGTGCTGAGATTATGACAGCTGAATACCAGGAGTTAGGTAAAGCTTGTGTCTGCTCTCTCAATTGGGTTAGACCTTCCTTCCTTTCTAAGCAGAATCAGGTAGTACTACATTTTATTCTGTGCTTAAAAACAAAACAAAAAGAAAGAAGATTGCTGTTGCAGGGAAAACATTTGCATCACAGATGATAATTTTTTTTTGATGGTTGCCGTTGGAGCCAGCTGACCAAAGTTCAGGGATGTGGAAGTGCAGGGGAAGACAAGGCTTAGAGAATAGACTCCATATCTGGTCTCCCATTTTAGCTTCTCGGAAGGATAAAATTTCTGAAAGTATTTATTTCTCTAACTACAAGAGATTTCAGTCTGTGTTTGGGTCCAATTTTGAAGGATCCTGACCGAGACTTTATTTTACTGCCATCGTTTGTTGATGCATTAATGCACTAATGGTGTCAGACTTCGAATCCTGATGAAAAGTGATACTCAATATGGACTTGAAGTACAGACCTGGGTACCTGGATGGAATTAAAAAGATAATTTACTTCTCAGGCTGCATTGCCCTAGTGTAACTGCCTTGGAGTTCTCTAATTAGTTGCTATTGAGACTAAAGCTGCCCCCAGGTAGGAGAATTCATGTGCCTCTCAGCACCTCTTGCCTTCTCTGGATGATTGCTTAGTGTATGCCAAAAAGTTCTGGGCTTTTTTTCTAGGCCAAAAACACAAAACTTTTTGTTTCTGTCAATTGTTACAGCTCCCATGCCTCAAAATAGGTCAGGAGTCAAGCTTCATTTGATCATCAGTCTCTACGGATATGAAAGTCGTGGCATGCAGAAGGCTAATACAGATCTCCCCTCAGGATAACCGTGTGTGTTCACACACAGAACCCTTCAGGCCTAGGCTTGATGGATTAATACACAAGTTATCTCGGGGGCTTCTCCCCAGGGCAGCTGCAGTCCCATAAGGTCTGCTATAGAGACCGAGAGCAAAGGTCTTTGCGTGTGATAGAAGTCCACATGGCTTTACTGCTACCAGTTTTAGCTTCCTGCATAGCAGTGGCCTATTTTTGTGAATGCCACAGGTGTGTCCCCATCTAAATGGCCCTTTGCTCCCTCTGGAGACAGTCGCTGTGTGTCCTGCTGCACTGCCTGCTCTGTCCTTTCCTGAGTCTTCCTGCAGATTTATTTGAGGGAGATGCTGTGGTGGGTTTCTGATCCTTCAGAAAGGATGGTTCCTTGTAGGAATGGCCTATCCTGGTTTTTGTGGTGTATTTAGGCACCAAACAAAATACAGAATTGCTGTTCTAAAGAGCTTAAAGCCAGAAGTGCCAAGGAAGCAGCAGCCAGATAGTCACTATCTTGCGTGAGTCTGAAACCCAGCTCTCCTTGTTCTTAGTCTAATTTAGCTACAGAGGAATACTGAAGTAATAAGTCCCCATTCTACACTTTCCATAGATTTTCTATTTCTTCCCATTCTGCATTAAAAAAATAATCTTTTCACAAGTCGGAACCTCCTGGGCCACCTGTCCTTTCAGGGAAAAAACAAAGTACGAACTAACACCTGGGATAAGGGAAAGTGTCTACTAGTTGTTGCAGTATTTATGTTTTTTAAAATACAGTACTACAATCATGTGTCCTGGTACAGTGCAGAGAAGCCCATGCTGTTGCATGGCATGCATAAAAGAAATGTTGTTTAAGAGGTACATGTAAATTAGAGTCCTATGTTATTGTTAGACTTGTGGATCCTCACTTACCTCTCACTGAACTGTATGCCGTGTGGACGAGGCAGGTTAGGGGGAACATTATAGGAAGTAAGGGAGAAGCAACATCCTCAAGAGGAGCACTCTGGAAGTCAGGAGACCTTTGCTCATTTCTCTCCTTTGCCAGGGACCTGTTAAGCAAATTGAAGCATCTCATGTTTGAGTTTTCCTCTTTGTGTGAAACAGAACCAGAACACTGCAAAGCATTGTGTACAATGCCGTAGAGGTCTGCAAAGCATTGTGAAGTTTAAACACTAATATTTTATTGTAATAATAACCTAAAAATATTACCGGGGTGCAGATTGGTTTTTAAATGCTCTTTTTTCTTCCATTTGGAAAGGCTGTAAGCTTCTAGTTCATGCATTAAGACTTCAGTAAGGCACTAAAGCATGCATTCGAAATGAAGCACGTGCATTAGTCCTTTCCTGAATACACAAAGCTATTAATTAGGGCTTGTAGCAAGACTGTTTGTTTGTCTAAAGTATGAATACAATGTGCTTTTTTTTTTTTTTTTTTTTTTTTTGAGAGTGGGAACCCTCCTTTTCAAGCACATACGTATTCTTTTGGTAGAAACAAATAAAGAAGGCTCCAGTTAGTCACGCACTACTGTGACCTTCCATCTCTGGGTGCCTCTTCCCTCTCTATGCATAACACTCAAGTAGATTATGATCAGTATGGTTAGTGCAGTAAGTGAATGTAACAATGTTAATGAGCCATTTCTTTCTAATGATCAGGTTCCCCAGCCCTGCCCAGCAACATGGTATACTTTGGAAGTTCTCAGGATGATGAGGATGAAGAAGAAGAAGAGGAGGAGACAGAAGACTCAAAAACAGCTACAAACAATGCTTCATCATCATGCCAGTCAACCCCCAGGAAAGGAAAAACGCATAAACAAGTTCCAAATGGGCAAGGTAGGTCTAAATAGCGCTGTTCTCCCACACTGCCTAGTAGAAAAACTTAAGAACAGAATCCTTGTACATCCTTGTGGACCTGAGTGAATAAGGATGTAGGCCGTAATGGGAAAATGGAGTGAGATGCAGTGTTAGCATCTTCTTTTTTAACCAATTTCCGCTGGCGGTCTGAACTCTGTGCTGGAGCTGTAACTGCAGGGCTGGAGACACTCTCTAGCTCTTTTGAGACTGATGCTTAATCTAGAATGAATTTGTTTTATCAGAGTTAAATATAAGCATCTAAGTACTTCATAAGTGTTATCAAAACATGTGAAAAGGGCAACACTTAATTTCTCACGTGCGGTATTGATACCACAGTTGCCATAGGTAAAGATAGTGCATTTATGCTCTTGGTAACATAGAGGGGATTTACAGAAGTTTGATGAAGTCATTTATTGCTTTGCAAATCAACAAAAACGCCATTCATTACAAAATATTTCTGTCACAATGTCCTAATGTCATATCTTGGTAAGTTTATCAGTGTTATGTTGCAACATCCGCTAGTGTAAAATGGAAGAACTCAAAACTATGCTGAAAGGTTTCTGAGCATGACATGATGTTCCACTGCCAAAGTCCTGCATGACTTGCTTTCAGTCTCCAGCAAAGCTATTGTATCATGACAAGTCTGTGCCCTCTCTGTCTGTCATCATTTCAGAATGGGTTCTGTGCTCCCCATTCCCTTCCCCAGTATTAGTTTACCGTGAAAATCTTTCTTTCTGGTGACTGCTTGTTCATCCTCCCTCTTAGCAACAGGACGGAGAGGAAGGTGTTTCTACAGAGCACTTTTTCAGAGGTGGTTGTGACCTGTGCCTGCTTTTTTTTTTCTTCTTTCATGCTACTCTCTGCTATGAAGAAGAGATGAATAGATCCCAATTACATCACTGTGCCGGTCCTTATCTCTGCTTTTCAAAAGGAAATTTTCTGTAAAGAAATCCCTTGTTACATATACCAGAATTATTTTTCATGGCGATGGCTGAATCTGTTTTTTATTGCACACCCCAGCTCAGAAACTCCCCTTTTTTTTGTGAACGATTTGTGGAGAAGTAGAAAGGGCTGTCATACCTAATAATATTTCAACTGTCAGCTGTAAGCAGGCACTTTAATGCTGTAAAAGCCATGGATCAAAACTTAGCACTTTGGATTGATTTCTAAGTAAACCAAACAAAGTAACAGGCACAAAGCTCTGTATATGGAAAATGAGACTGCACGTAACAGAAGTGCTGCCTTAGAGCTTTAAATGTGATATATCATTACAAAAGGAGCTGATCATGTTCCTTGAGAATGTCCCAGATGGCAGCCACTTTGAAATTAGCTCAAAACCAGAGACACCTGAAATCTTAATTGGGGGTAAGTAAAGGCAAACTTAATGAGCCATTAATGGCTTCGTAATCTTTATCAATATACATCAGACTGAGCATAAGTGAAGCTGCTGCTTTAATAGATGTGCAAAAGACCTTTATAAAATACATAGGAGACAATGTGAGATGTTTTGACAAAGGTGATGAAATAGGAATTCCCAGAGAAGGCAGCTTCTTCTTCTTCATCGTCATTTCCTTTTTTTGTCTCCTTCTTCTTTTTATTTTTTAATTAAAATCTCCTTACCCAGGAGTATTCCCATTTTTCAGTGTCTGTTATTTTGGTTGACAGCCAATAGTATTTTTGTTTCCTCTGAATAAAGTAGGTTCTGGTTCATGTGTGTCTCTTTTAAATGAGACCACACACAAAGGCAGACCAGGGACGGGTGCACCAAATGAACTTAATCTAGCGTGAGAGTCTATTTTTAATGAATTAAAGTCTTTTGTTTTTAATGTACAATGTGTAGTCAAGTACTTTGGACCTGAAAATGCTAAGCATTTGCTATGACATACAACAACAAAGGTTCAGAGCTTGATTAATGTCATTAGACAGTGTCAAATGATTGCTTTCTTCTAAATGGGGGCCAGAACAACTTTCCTGGTGAAGTCATTTGTCAATATCCTCTTCTGACACCAAGGGGGGATGTTATTAGGGTTGTAAACCAAACTGTGTTATAACCTAGCCTGTTGAGCCACCTTTTGGACAGATAACTAGATCGAAAATGCCCAAGTATGAATGAGAAGCTGATGTAGCACGTGGCAAAGCTTGCTGCATGAATTGGACTCAGTTGACTCAACTGACTTGTCGCCTTCCAAGCTTCGTGCCTGCGATAAGCTTATTTCAAGAATCAGATGATTACCTCTGCCTTTTCTTCCTACTTTCTTAGTATTTCTGATACGCTGCACAAGTATCTAACTGTTAAAGAGCAAAGTGAAATGCTTAGCAAGAGAAGTGTTTATCCCCTACATCTGTGGGCATGTGCAAAAGGGATATGCAGCAATGTGCAAGGCTTTCCTTCGTGCAATGTCTGAGTGCATGCGGTGACAGCGTTGCAGTTAAATTGTTTTCTAAAACAATTGCTGCAGCTGCCACAAGGGAAAATGCTGGAGCTGTGCTCTTAAAAACTGGTTTCATGTCATTGCCAAACTTCAGCTGCTCAGGCCAGGTCTGACATATGTTAAGATTAGTTAGCAGCAGATAAAGGCTTGGGTGTCACTGGTGGTGTTTTTTGGCTTGGTTAGAAACTGATGTTAGTTCTGGAGGGATCTCCCTCATGCTGTGTGGGTTGTTCTGCACCTAACTCTTGGCTCGCTCCTCCCATATCTGTCTTTTTCAGAATGCTTAAATTTACAATGAGCATTTCTCACTAAGAGATGATGACAGTGGCTAACGACTTTCAGTTTTTGTTTACAAGAAAAGTGTTCTCTTGTAGAGTAAAATGTGTGTGTGTTTATTGCTTGCTTTTATATATCATGTGTCCCAAATAAACTCAAGTCAGAGTTTGACTCTAGTCTGACCTGTGCAAAACACCATCAATAACTTCTCTGTCAAATTCGGCAATAAAATTAGCAGAGGTTTGTGCCTGTAATAGTGCACATCTCTTGAGGAGGAGGTTTTAGAAGCTTTCTGAAATGCAGTGTGGAATTGTGGTTCTAATCAGAATTACTTTAATTGCGTTAGGATTTATAGCAGGGTTAAAATGGTGAAAGGCCAGAAACTAATCAACTGGATCACTTCATTTCCATATAGCTACTGACTTCAAAAGAATATTTTCTCAGCTAAGAAACCGTACGAACATTCAGTCAGAAGGACGTAATCCATCTCGCTGGTTCAGTATATTGAAGCGATGTTAGAACGGCGTGATGGAAAGCATGTCAAGGATGCATGTCCCTTTAAAGCACATAGTTCCCTTTTAACTTCAAACCTCCTAAGTAAGGTTGTGGTGAATTTCAACACTGACATATGGAAAACTAGGGATGATGTGGCGCGTGTTGCCTCAGCTAGTGCAGAAGTTGAGATGCCTGGGTTGCAACTGCAGCCCGAGTGTGGGTGTAGGAACCCCCCTTCGTTCCCAGAATTTACATCCAGGATGCCCAGTCACAGGATGCCTGTGTGCTGCTCAGATGGGTACGCTTATTTCCCAGCCTGTGCTTTGTACCCATCTCAAATAACCACCAGTCCACCCGAGACTAGGACGGGGCTGTGAATGCAAGGAATTTGGTGGGGGAAGCCAGGCAGAAGCGTTGGCCTACGCAACGCGTTTTTGCTTCAGTGTGGCTGCCAGGTGTGGGGAGGAACTCCTCAACCACAGCCTGGACGACAGGGCGCCTTGCCGATGTGGAGGAGGAGATGGGGAGACGTTGATTTTTTAGAAAATTGACCTTCTGCAAGAAGGGGGGAGGAGGGTGTCAGGCCTCAGCTACAGCGGGCTGACGCGCAGGGCAAGCAGGCCCTTGGCCGTGACTTACACCTCCCTGCCGCCCGGAGGAAATTCCACGTGAAGGTAAGAGGGGAGGCTTTAGGCCTCTGTAAGACTAATTCTTTGAATTCCTCGCAACTAAATAAACCCTACTTTGATTTCATTCTGTGGCACAACAGAAGGTTTCCTCTGCAGGCTCCTGAAGGAAAATGTATGCAGGTGCCAAGTGTTTTGTTAGGCAGGCTGCGAGCTGGAGCTGGAGGATGCAGTCAGGGAGCTGCCGGGTTGTCCGTCCCGTCGAAAGAGGGAAAGGGGACGGTGTTGCTCCACTTAAAAGGAGCCTTCAGGCCTTGTGGACTGGAAAAGGGCCTCGAGGAGGAGCAGTGTCCCCAGATAGAGCTGAGTAGACAGCTCTGAGGGCAGCAGTTCCTACAGTAATGGTCGGCCAATTTCCTCAAGTCAGGCAGTTGCAGGATTAGCTATTTCTGACACCAGCAGAGAGGTTCAGAGGTGGAGAGAAGTGTACCTCTGTGCCAGCTTACCTGGCAATGCCGTATTTGTCCTCAGATGCCCGAGACAGACAATTAAATCCTAGCTTATGTTTAGGAAAACAGAGTTAGCTGTCATTATTTGTAAACAGACTTCTTTGTGATTTCCTTAGCCAAGAGCAAATGAGATTTCAGTGTGGAAAAGCCGGCTGGGGCAAAAACAGGTCCTGGTCCCCACTGTGTTTTGTTAACATGGTCAGATAAAAAACAGTCTGCGTGCCTTTTGTCTGAAATGGGGCGGGGGGGGAGTTTTATAGACGCCTTTTTTCTGATGGCTCCAATTTCAAAACAGATCTGCCAGTAGCGTGTAGTAAGCAGGCATCACTAGAAATCCTATACTTTGCTTTAGTGCTGTCTTCCTCGCTTGCCAAAAATGCTGAAGAATGTTTCGGTTCTCAGTTTGCAATGGATAATTTAGGGGAGTAATTTCCTTACACGTGTAATAACGAAAATGGTACTGGAAAAGATCGTAGATACTTTTTTTTTTTTTTTCTTCTTCTTATTTCAGGATGTAGTTCAGTGCACTGCTTGTACATCTTGGGCTTAAGTGGTGTATCTTTTACATACATTACCATTTGAGTGTTCTGTAAGAAAATCCAATGTATAGTTGAAATTCCTCATTCAGTTGCCTTTAAAAAATATATTAAATATTTGTAGTTTGGTACATAAGACAGACTCATCTTTTGTGCATCTTTTTCAGTAAAATTAATCCTGAAGAGGTAAACACTCAGAAGAAATATGTTTTCTGCATCCAGCTAAAATGCAGAATGAGAAAATTTCAGGCACAGTGCTACAATAGTTAATGGGTAGGCAATTATTTTGATGATTTACAGCCTTTTGTTGAAATACCATGGAACCAGTAATTGTTGCAATAAACATTTTGCACATTTAATTTTTCTGCAAAAATATGTAACATGAAAATTACCCGTTTTGCAGTAATTTGCATATTTAAATATGCAAATCAGACACAACACATTTGGGGATCTGTGGCTTTTCAGTAGCTAGATGTATGACCTGTGGAGAAGAATAGGGGAGCTGGAAGTTGCTCAAAAAAAATTGAATTGTTATCCTGGTGAGAGACTTGTGGTAACAGATAGACACTTCTTGTATGGACTTGCTGCTTAGTGAGTGACCCTTTCGACGTTGTTTTTGTCATCACGGTTAGGTGAGAGTAATGAATTTGTGCTAAGATGAGACACTTGGTATTGGATTTTTGCAAATGGTGTGGTGCCTCATACCAATAACGCTCCTTGCGATGGCCCGATGTGTGTGAAGGGTTTTGTGTTGTGCTATTGATAGTGGCAAAAAGAAATGCCATGTTAGCAGCCAGTTCTCCTGTTTGTCTTCGGTTCGCATACAGCTGGGGAAATTTTGTTTCGGAGTTGTCCACGTCCAAATTGTGTAGAGCTGGGTTAGGGCTTGAGAAGTGCAGAAACAGCTGTGCTGAGTGTTTTCACACCGCGTAACACCAGCAGTGTCATGGTGTCCTTTTCTTCTCCTGAAATACACCTTTGCCACTGACCTCCCAAGTATGTAGGTAGTGTTTGGGGCTCAGGAAGAGAGCTCCTATCTCTGTAATGGTTTATAGAAGTCTGAGCATACCCAACACTTAAGGAAAACAATTGGCAGCATTAAAATATTCTGTTTTATGGAAGTAGAACATTGTTTTAGTTCCTGCGGGAGGAGAAAAGAATTATTGCCTGGGTCCTTTAAGGCAGTTTGAGAGCCACATAAATGTTTTCACAGTGACTTAAAACTGAATTAAAGCCAGAGCAAGAATGTTTTTGTACAGTAACGGATACTTAATGCCAGAAAGTTGATTAATATTACATCTCTTCCCAAACATGATCTATGTAACAACATGAGGTTTGCATTGGAATAGCTGGCTCGGGTTCACAAAATTGGCAAGGCTCCCTCTTCTCCTTCTGAAAACAAAACTTTTCCCTTTCACTCTTATCTTCCCTCTTTGTTTTGAATAGTTTTATGAATGTGCAATCACTTGCTTTACGCAGCACGAGCTCTGCTACATGCAGCATGTGTGTACATGTATGGTCAGTGCCTTTATCTTCCAGAACATACAGCAGAAACGTTCATACGTGAACACTCCGCTGTTCCTTATGCTTGAGATAACAGGGGAGTCTACAGAGAGCATTACTGGTAAGCTGGAGGAGGGCTCGTGAGAGAAAGCTTTGCACATAGTCTCAGCTGTTGACTGAATGCAGTCCTGTAATTCTGCCGTTAAATAGTGAAAACCTGATTATTGTACAAAAATATAAGTTGGCTTCTGAATGGATGGCTGGATATACCCTATAAAATAATTGCATGCATATATATTTCCAGAAATACTTCAGAAAATTGCAGCAGAAAATTGCATTTACTTAATAAATGTTTATAGCTTAGTGAAGTGTCAAGTCCCTTAGTAAATGCTGTGTTAATCTGTAGTAATCAAGCACATCTATGACTTTACTCGATCAAACTTTTCGTAGTCGTTATTATAGGTGTACCTAGTTACAGGCATGATTTGCACAGTTTGCATTGGTTCATGTAGGGATTCTTTACCATGGTTTGAAATGAGATACCCCCAAATCCCTGGATGGGATCCTGTGTGAATATTGGTGCCCAGGCTCCAGGTCCCCTTCTGCAAAGGGAGCTGCGCTGCGTCCGTAGGGGATGATGCTTGCCATAAGGTTTTGTTCTGCTGCCATAAATTATATCAGTGGTTTAAAAAACCTCATTGCCTGCAAGTTTTGAATGTAGTGGTTCAATTGCTTTGTGTTTGATCATCACTGCTAACCAAAAGACCCACAAATATTTCACTATGGGACTCTTATTGTTTCAGCCTAATAATAATAATTGCTTTGGAGGAAGCAGCATTTCAGAATGAGCATTCAGATAGGTACGGATAAGATGATATCCACGTACTCTATTTGAAGATTCTGAACAATAATAATTTGCTTATACTTTTAATCATGTATTTGTAGCACTCTTGCCTTTAACTAAAATCTGTTCTGGAAGTACAGAACTGGTTAAGATTGTGTAAAATAATCATAATTCAAGACCTTAAGAGATTGAACAATATGAGTTCTGTGGCTCTTTTTTTTTTTTTTTTTCTTTCTTCCCTCCCCCTTTCTTTTATTTTTTATTTTTTAATGAAATAATCATTTCAAGGATGAAACCTTTATTGACTATTCTTTCACAAGGAAAAAAAGTGTCACTGGATGTTGTACATGTCAGAGTTATCTTTTAGGATGGGACATTGTAGCTGTGGCATGTTTATACCTGAGCTTAGTAAAGTATAAGGTACACATTTTCTGCTTTTCTAATTGAAAAATATTGAAGGGCTGACAGACATGAGGGGAAATGCAATTTGCTGCATAAGAAGATACAAAAGAATCAGTAATCATTTTCTAGTTAAACAAGATTTGGTCTCAGCGATATTTCATGCACGATTGGTATTGTGGTTGTTTGTTTTCCTTTGAGAAGTGGATTTTTCTTTCTTATTATCAGTTACTTTTCAACAATTAAATTTCTTTGGGGGCTTTTTGGTCTTCCTTCCCTGGCGATTTCATCGTTTCACTGAACTGTCTTGCTAGCTGTTTGGGCCAAAGTTCGATCCTGTATTACACTCTGTAAGTCTAAATAACTTAATTCCACATTTTTGCTCGGATGGGAGCAAAATCATGGTCTATGGGATTTTTTTTTTTCTTAAATGCTTGGCTTGTGATAATATTTTGTAATTAACTGGGTGAACACTTAGATACTTGTTGATACAGTATGGTTGCGAATTTGGCAGAACTCATTGCAGAAAGGTTTTTACACCTGTCTGGATATAATAATATTATAAGTGTTTGAAGCAAGAAATACTAATTTTTTTATAGAAACCGATACCACCTATAACTAGAGACAGCATGGCTAGGACCGTTTTGCATCTACGTCTTGCCCTTTTTGTTGTGTTCTCAGGGTTTAAGCTTTTTAAGCTTTTCCTGTGAGAGTGAACATTTTTTTTTTTTTCCTCTCATTTCTCTCTTCCCCCTTTCAAGAATCTTACAAATTAAGACAAAAGATAATTACTCAGAGGGTAAAACTGGCAGGGTTCCCACGACACTTAAAATTAATGAGCTGTTGCATATAAAATATACCTTGTCTCATGTTCGCTGCTATTTTTTTTTTTTTTTTTTGGTGAACCATAAAAGTGCACAGTTTGGCTTTTTGGCTGTGTTTTCTGTTTTAGTAATTTTCAGTTATAAAGTGGCAACTGAATGCAGAAAAGTAATCTCTCTGACTTAGCGTTTCCGTCCGAGCAGCTCCGTATATACATTTTGCTCCCTCGGAAGAAAAATATCGCTTGCAGTGATGAAATACGTATTAACAAAGCTGCCATCATTTGTTTGTGCTACATCTTATTAAAAATAAATAGTCGCACTTTTGTGCAGTCGTCCTGCCTTCCATCTGATGTGAGAACTCCTTACAAAGCAGGATAAATGTATTGTCGTGAACTCCCCGAGAGGGGTTGGCAATTATTATCAGTTCCATCACTGGAAATGAGACGCGGAGGTTATGAGACTTCCACTGAAATCACAGAGAAATCCTCGGCTGTCTGGGGCAGCGCCAGTTGCTCCCGAGCTCGGCAGAGCCGAAGCCACAGGGGAATTTGCAGTGACTTCGCTGCAGACGGGATTTCTCTCTTTCCTCCTCAATTTATGCAATGGGAAGAGAGGGAAGGAGGAGGAGGTGGAATAATGTACAGTTGCAAATTTTCTTTTACATCCTCTGCTTTAATGCTTACAACCAACCCAACGTGATAAGTGACCTGAATAACAATTTTGTTGGTAGCTTGCTGGAATTTCCATTTTTGGAGGCACGGTGGGAAGATTGGGAGGTAGGTGAAGCAGCTTTGATACACCTTAGCAGCTCAGAAGCAGCTTAGATGCACCTCCTCGGGCCAGCAGGATTGCTGGTTTCTTATTATTACTACTATTACTGCTACTACTCCTCTACTACTACTACAGGACATCTGTAGAGACAGCTAAGCTTTGCAATTTAGATAAAAAGGAATGTGTCATAGGCATATCGTGTTTATGGATTGAATACGGCTTTCATTTCCCAAGGAAACAATGACTTAATTCATTCAGTTAATATTCCCAAACAGACAGTGTGTGTCATGTGCAATACATACAATTCTCAGATCTTTGTGCCGTTGAGTATTTAGGAATTTTCTTACTTACATCCTTCCCGAAGCCAGGTCAAAAGAGAGGGCTGAAAAACAAGAGTAGATGAGTAGAGAAGGCAGGGGAGCACTTGGCCGTTGTGGATGTCAGATCACAAACCTCACAGACCTCTGTCAAGTGCCTCACTGATGAACAGGAAGCACTTACATATATTTACTCCATATTTCGATTAACAAACAGACAAAAGGACAAAATTGTCTTTTTGAAAAAAATACAGATAAAAACCTCGACTTTCTGTGTTCCCTGACAATAAAAAGCAAAGTATATTCTTAAATTCAGCAGAGGGAAAGGAATGAACCTTATTGAGATAGACTTGTATGCATTTTTACATCGTATTTATTGCCCCCAAAATGTGGTTTCTATTCTGTGCTTTCTCATCCCTTAACTTCAGCAGAAAGCTAGGACACTCAGCTTGGGCCCCCCACATTACTTTATCTGACATGTTCCAAACAGTTTTTATTATTTTCCTTCATTTGCAGAAGTACCTTTTTCTATTTGCAGCTTGTCTGCTATAAGCAAGCTGCTGTCAGTTTGGTTCAGCAGTTTGGATATTGATGAAAACAAAACATGCTTTTTCATGGAACATTTCCTTTCTTTATGTTAAAGTAAAAATAAATCCTTTTTCTGTTTATGTTATGTTCAGCACTTCCTCAGTGCCGCAGCAAAAAGTTAATTAAAACTGTCATAAATAAAAATCAAATGGAAAAGTCTATATTTAGGTCAATCTAAATAGCAATGTACCTTGTATGTTTTAATTTGGATATTGAAGATAATGTTTTAGTAATCGAAGGAAATAGCTCACTTTAGTAAACCTGTTAATTTAGATAAATATGCAAAATAGCGCTTCTATTTCTATATTGATTTTGCTTTAGCTAGAACAAGATGCTCACTAAATATTGAACACTGACAGCAAAGAAAGTTGGGTTGTTTTGAATGAAGAATGTAGGCTCGTATGTACTTCTTTTTTCCTTTCTTTAATACTGTCTCTGGTTTTCCCTCTTCTCAGTTTTCAATGGGTCCAGCAAATCATCGAAGGAGAAAGAACCTGCTCAGAAACACAAAAGCAAAGAGGCCACACCAGGGAAGGAGAAGAACAGTGAACATAAGGCTGAGAGCCGAAAAGACCAGGCTGCTGCTAATCACCATCCTACTACAAACACTGGCTCCTCTACGAAAGGGCTCACCGCTAACAACCACCACACTCTTCATAGATCGGCTCAGGACTTAAGGAAACAGGTAATGAATTATGCTCTACTGCGGACACATGGGAAATGCAGACTTTTAAGGTGCTAGCTCCATTTTCCACTGCATGGCACAGAGGGAACATGGCAGCCCTTAAAAAGTGTGCTCAGGAG
Organism: Aythya marila; assembly: GCF_965140915.1. Lineage (NCBI taxonomy): Eukaryota > Metazoa > Chordata > Aves > Anseriformes > Anatidae > Aythya > Aythya marila. The sequence continues at coordinate 52,744,348 of NC_139043.1, forward strand.
ACAGCAGGGAGTTAATTTTCAGTGAAAGAGAGAGAGAGAAAGAAGGAAAAAAGAAAAGTGTTACATACATAGTAGGTCATTACAATAAAGCACGCTTTACAATCCACTCGATATTATCCAGTGTGTAGCTATGAAAGGGTGAAGTTAACATCTTTATTTATTAAACCTTTCTGAGTGGCACCCTTGTTGGCCTCTGCTGACAGCACCAAGGCTGGCATCACATGGCAAAAATGAATTCCTTCGGCGTACAGCTGGTCCACTTGGGTTATCTTGGAGGCTGGCCTTGTAGAGAAGCTGTTGTTACACTCAGGTGTTTTGTATTGCGTGTGGGCATTACAAACCTCAGAGTCTGGGACGAATGCATAAAGAAAGTATTCCAGGATATTATCTCCTTCGCAGTGGACATACCAGGGAGGGAGAAATGCAAGGTTTTCATGTTTCAATGTTTTCATGTTAGCAAAAAGTCCAGCAAGAAGTTTGTGTCAGCCTGACTTTGATCTGAGGGGTGTAAGTTTAGTAGAATGACCTTTTAGTGCTTGTGACTTGCATTTGGGCAGGATGTGTCTCCATCTTTTTTTGATGGTTGGATCAAAGAGCTTCTAAAATAGAAACTGGCAAATTAGTTTTTTTGTGTTTTTTTTTTTTGAAAAAAATACAGATAAGGGGCAGTACAGTAAGCTTGCTGCACTTACAGCTATTTTTTTTTCTTTTTCTTTCCAGTGGTTAATTCTCAGCAGGCCACTTACAGCCAGTTTTTTATTTGCTGGCATCTAAAGGTTTTTTCTTCCAAATAGGCTAGGGTGGATTTCAGTGGAGCTGGAATTGCCATCTTCTAGGGCTGTCAAGGCCTTAAATGGCACCTCTCAATCGTAGGCTTGGAAATTAAAAACAGCAAAAAGAAAAACAGCGGTGCTCTTGCCAAGGAAATCTTCCATGCCCCGTGCTTCAGTGGTGTTCAGCTTCTCCTGAAATACCTCCATTGGATTTGTATTACCTTTTAAATCAAATCTGAGATTCTGAAGGTTATGTACAGTATATTTCCCTGTACCTCTGCGTTCTTTATTCCCCCCATGGCATTTTTTGCTTACTGAGTCATGAGCCTGAATGCCTGCCTTCGTTTGCATTCTTTCTTTTGGCTTTTTCTTGTGACTGCCAATATCCTGTGGTCCTTGCTGTGACATGCTCTGCCATGAGCTCTTCACGTTGAACAAGTTTCCCAAAATGTAAGGATACAATTTATACTTTTATTTTAACTCACTGGAACACTTGTGTGAAATGTTTTAAAGTTGTATTATCAAAGTATGAATAGTTACAATTCTCGTAAAAGTCAACAGCTGTCACTTGTGAAGGTAGTTCTAAGAAGGGAAAAGACAGCTGTAGAAAAATTCTGTCCATGGTCCAAGTGGGTTTTGTGTCATAGAATAGTAGGGTTTTTTTTTTTTAATGTGCTGTGAAAAAATGGAGAGAAAACCGAATGCAACTCAGTATAACCAACGGCAACGCTACACGGACACTTCAAGCTTCAGAAAATAAGAGGCTGTAAGTTGAGGTGATGATTTTTTATTTTAAAATTATTTTTATTTTAAAAGAGAAATTTTATATTATTTCTCTTCTGCACCCCTCAGTGACAAACGTTCTTTCTAACTAATTTTAAAGAGAATGTGGCTGTAACTAAGTAAAGGTGGACTATGCATTATGCCTGACAAGGTGGCGTAGCTTTCTGTAAAACCTTAGATGTAAGAGTTGAGACATAGTAAAATTCTGCTCTTGTTAGGAATCTTTGTTAAATTCTTCAGTATTTTCCAAAAGGAGAGTTGTTTTCCCCAGGTGCCAGCTGCATGTTCGTCCTCCTTCCAGTACATTTTTGCTTCTTGTTCATGTGCATTTACCTGGCTTACTTATATATGTGGTTTTGTTTTGTGCAGTCTTAGGGAAAACAAAAGCTGAACACTAGAAATTACATGAGAGTTTCTTTTTTCTTTTTTCTTTTTTCCTTTCTTTTTCTGGTTTGCATTTGCACTTGTCTTGTTTCCTCTCTCTTTCTTCTTCCCTTGCTATCTTCCCAAATCCTCTTCTGCAAAGGGGTTGTGTGCAAAGGAAATGTAGTTCAATGGGGCCCTCTCTTGGCCTAATATGGTAATTTAGATCTGCAAAACTCATATATCAACACAGAAATATTTGTATGAATTCATTCAAGACGAGTAGTGTAACAAATATTTTGGGACCAAAACTGTTGTTGGTATTTCTAATATTGCTGTTACTACTGTGGCTGTTATCTAACAAAATGTTTGTTGGCTTGATTTTGTGTGTGTATTTATGTGTGTATGTGTGTCTGGAGGATGGATCCTAGGTGCTGTGCAGGGATGTGTATGTAGAACAGTTCAAATCCAACAAACAAATTTCTGCAAGACAATGTGCTGGTCCCATTCACTTTTAAAAAGCCAACAAAATTTAAAATTTATCATACCATCTTGCAAGGCAAGTGTTCAGCAAAGTGGAGAAAAGAATAGTCAAAAGAGTGGTCTGAAGACAAAAATATATCAGCAAAACTGAGCAGATAGCTGAAAAGCAAAAATAAGCTTCACATTCGTATCCCTAGTTTCACTTTTAGCTCAAGACTTTCAGTCATTTAAGGCTAATGTCAATCACTTTGTTACTATTTGAATTCAATTGACTTCTTTCTGATGTGCTCAGTGTAAGCACTGCCTCAGGATGGAGCTGTGGCATAGACCCCCATTTGGTGAACCTGTGCACCTGGCAGTGTGGCCAATTTTTTAGGCTGACTCTGTGCGTGTATGTTGAGTTTGGGGGGAGACATATCAACCGTAGAAAGGTAAGAAAATGGCTACCACAATTTCTTGTTTCTTTCGGTTCCAGTCGTGTGATGGGTCCTCAGAGACAAGTACGGACCAGGAACGTGTAGGTGTTTATTGACCAGCCAGAATTTCGCATTTGTCAACGTGAAATCCTGAACCCACCTGTTGCTTTGATGGTGGGCTATGGCCACGTTGCTTGTTCCATTTGTTTCCAGATGTTTGTTGCAGCCTATTCCTGTTTGAAGCGTGGTCTGTTCTGGTCCATAGAGTACTGCTGTGTCTTAAAGCTTACGTTATCCTCTCTCAAAGCATTCGAGGTACCTGTGGACGTGTGGAGAGGGGAGAGGAAGAAGCACTTGAAAACCACTGAGTTATGTCTGCTCTGGAAAGATGATGGATCTGAGGAACTCTCCAGCACTGTTTCTTTCTTCCAGGGTCTCCTTAGTTAGCAACCAGACAGAAACAATTCTATTAATTACGGTACTCTCAAAGACTCCTCTACTTCAGGACTGGTTTGTCATTGGAATAACTTCATTAGGTTTGAATCAAAACTCAAAATAGTGTGCTTGTAATCTAGGATAGGAGGTTAGATAGCTGAAGCTAACAGACCTGTTCAGTGCAAGACTTGGCCCTGAGAGATCTAAGCTTTCATTCTGTGGAGGTATTCTGACAACTCTTAAACAGCTGTGATAAGTTGCTGCTTTCTTAATAAATTCAGTTTTCTGGAGTTTCACTGTAATATAGCTATGTAATATAGCTATGGCCTTCTTGAAATCTTCTTGAAAACCTCCAATAGAGGAGATTTCACAATGTCCATCAACCGCTTCTTCCAGCATTTTTCTTTTCAGCTGATTATAAGGTATTCCAAGCTGCAACTCAAATCGTCTTTGTAGACATCTTTTCACCTTTCTTTTCATACATGGAAAATAGTATTTACTTTCTCTTTTCAGAGGATCTGAATATGCATCAGAAGACCATTACAAAGTTCTCCCCTAGTTCTCCTCTAGCTCTTCTAGACTGTCTAAATTTACGTTAATATGAGCCCAATCCTGGGCCCAACCCTGTGCAGGAAATACTGTGCTTCTTGCTTTCGACATTTTCATTAATAGGCCTCAGAGACCGGCATGCTTTTACCACCATTGCATTTTGCAGCTCACTGTGTTCCCCAGGTATTATTCTTCCCCCAGATGTATTCGATTTCTCCTTCCAAAATAACACTTTCTCTTACTGTAGAAATGTTCTGACATAAATTCTTCAAGATTGCCTTTGATTTTGAGCTAGTCAGTAGAGTGCTTACAGCCCCTTCCCAGTGCGCATCACAGGTGAATTTTAGGATAATCCAAGTTATTAATGGGATTACTTAGCAACACTGAGGCCAAGACAAGCCCCGACAACAATCACCTGAAATGCCCTCCCAGGATGACAGTAAACTGTGACAACAGTACCTTTTCTTGAGGATGACTTTCTTCAATCTGTTGTGAAGCCAATTCGCAGTAATTGCATCTGGGATGTGCCTCCAGAGCCTGTTTGTTGGGACAGTGACAGGAGCCCTCCTGAAGCGAAGGTGCCCCATTACCTGCTCAGCCAGATGTCTGCCAGAAAAAGGTTAAATTAGCTCAAAGTGCTAAACCGTGAGGTGGAGTGTGTATGTCGTGTGTGTGTTTTTTTGTGTTTCTTTTTATTGTTATCTTAGTAAGTTTTTGTGTGTTTACAAATAAACTGTTTGATGATTGGTTCCAGAATCATTTTAGGGGTTGAAGTTGGCAGAGTCTACCTGCCCTCCTCCATTTCTCTCCAGGACCCATGCCCTAAGTTAACTATGTACGCTATAGCTTGCTGTAGTTGCCTTCCTAGCTCTTTTGTTGAAAATGATATATCTATTTTTTATTTTATTTTTAACATATCTGGTAAGTATTCAGTCACAATGGTACTTTTGGTGAGGGCTAACTCACAAGAAGCACTCATTAGCTAAACTGTTGCATTTGCTTTCCTTCCCTATGTAGTGGTTGATCTACACTACTGCTTGTGCTGTAGTGAATCTACTGCCTTTTGTTATCTTTGTATTATTGAGGTATTTATAAAATCTTGTGTTCCATTTTGTGCCCCTTGCTACCTGAAATTGCTTTAGCACCTTGGCGTTTCTGATTTTATCCGTACGTGCTTTTGCTGTTCCTCTATAGTTGCCCTTAGTCACTCTGTTTCCATTTTTACTGTGATATTTTTTTTTATAGTTTTCTATTTGGTTGAGAAATTTGTGACCAGGCATAACAGTCTATGCTTTGTGCATAATGGTCTGTGTTTCGTGCATTTTCTTTTTTGAGTGGGAATTGTTTTTTTTTTCCATGTTTTTTATTTTTCCAAGTCTTTCTTCCTTTCTCTGCTATTGTCACATCTTAGAATTGAAAACTCATTTCATAATCACTGTCACCCAGCTTACCTTCCCCTTCCAATCCTCAATCAATTCTTCTCTATTAGTCTAGACCAAACCTGTGATCAATGTTTCCCGCTATAAAGCCAGAGGAGTTCAACACTTCTTCTGACAGCTGCAGGCGGGAGGCAATGTCTCAGCACATCTCTACTCTGTTTGTTCTGCAGCGTCAAAGGGCTCTGTAAAAGTCAAACCCAGGCCTCCATTTCAAAAGCAGAGTACTGCCTAAATTTCAAGGGAAAATGGTAAACGTGTTTCTGTTAGCAAGCGTTTGCTTTCTAGGTAATAGACGTCTTTTGGAAAGCTGAGGGTAAAAGCTCAGGTAATCAGTTAACTGGATTTCCCTCAAGTTTTTCTGTCTTGGAAAGCATGTGAAGGACAAGAACATGGATGGGTTTTAAAAGGGTATTATTATAGCTCCAGCTTCTGGAGTGCAAAGGAGAAAGGGCACCTAGTAAGTGTACGCATATACAGGCACGTTTGGGTATGCAGAATCCCAGGTTGTTGTTCCTCTTCCACGAGTCACTTAATGTGAGACCAGAGCACGATCTTCTCAGCCTTCATTTTATCCCTGTTTTATAACAATTTCTCCCTACTTTATAAGCGATTGCAATTCTTGCATTCTTTATTTGAAGCTGATTTGACAAGTTTTGTGAAAGTGTAATAGTAAAGCATGATTTGGCAGAATTGGTGGTACTCACCTGAGTGCTCTTTGAGCACACTTATCAATGTTTGTGATTTTTGGATGTATTTTTCTGAACTCATGGTAGTTTAGGGAGGTGAGAGAAAACTATTTAAATTTGTTTAAGTGCTAAACTTGCTAAAGGCTTAAACTTGGACTTAGTTTTCTTAGTAATGGTGCTTGCTTTGACAGTGCTGAGCTGTCACAATTCCCTTTGAAGCTGAGGGGTTCTTTCTGTGAGGGTTGCTCTCAGTGCTTAACATGTCTTCTAATTAAAATACTAATTTTAGTTTCCTAATTGGGTTTAAGTGCCTAACAGAAAGCAGTGGAGTCCAGCACTTGTAAATTGCAATGACACATTAGTGAGCAATAACAAAATGTGTGTCAGTAAAACTGCCCAGATATCAAACTTAAAAACAAAACAACCAACCAGTAACTAACCGACAGCCAGGACAAAACAAACACAAAAACAAAACAACAAAATCTTTTTTAAAAATTTGTATTTCATGTTGTTAACCTCAGCAAAAAGATGCCTCCCAAGATTTAATATGCATGACAGACTGGATCCCTCGTGGCTGTCCTGTTCTGTTGGGTGCATAATGTATTCCATATTTATTTTTATATGTATGGAGAGGAGGTTTGTTTTAATCTAAGTGTCTGGCGTTTGCAAAATGTGCCCGTTCCAGTTAGAGTAGGTGGTATGCACTGGTTAGTTTGTCTGCTAAGTAGCAAATTGTGTGTGCACTTAAGGGAAGTTGGGTGGGAGAGGGAATGTGTCTGAGGGCTGGAAAAGGAGATAATAAAAATATTAGTTTGTAGGTCAGACTACAAGTGTTTTGTGATACTGTAACATGCTTTCTGGTAGACAAGGAAGAGGGTAATGCAAGTGATGTAACCCTTCTTAATGCCAGAGGCTTTGTACTTTCTGAAAGCAAGAATGGCTTTCTGGGGACTTTTTGGTTCATTTAAAAAAAAAAAAAAAGAAAAAATAATATATATATACATATATATATTTCTATTTGTTCATTCTAAATGCCTTTATTCTAAATGCCCTGTCTCTTCTCTTGTCTGGGTGAAAAATATTTTATGAACATTATACAAAAGGGCCAGGAGTCAGGACTGCAGAATGTGATCGTCCAGCAAATGGGAAGCTGTGGTAGCGTGGTAACATTATTAATTTACTCTTCTGTTTTCTGTTTCCTTCCTTCTGCTCCCCTTGCGACACTCCTGGTAGGTTTCTAAAGTCAACGGAGTCACTCGAATGTCATCTCCGAGTGCAAATGCAGCCAGTGCCAAAAAGATGAGAGAAGTCAGACCTTCACCGTCCAAAACTGTGAAGTACACTGCAACAGTGACAAAGGGAACTGTCACATACACCAAAGCCAAGAAAGAACTGGTCAAGGAAACCAAACTAAATCACCACAAACCCAGTTCACCTGTCAACCACACAATCTCAGGGAAACTAGAAAGTAGCAATGCAAAAACCCGCAAACAGGTGCTATCCCTTGGAGCATCCAAGTCTAACAATACCGCTGTTAATGGTGTAAAAGTCAATGGCAAGTTGAACCAAAAGACATGCACTAAGGAGGTGGGGAGACAGTTAAGGGAGGGGCTGCGCAATTCAAAGAGGAGGCTGGAAGAGACGAATCACATAGACAAAATACAGTCGCCCACCAAGAGAATGAAAGGGGCCATCAACTTGGCAGAAGCTGCAAGCAAAAAGGCAGCTGTAGAAAAGCCTTTGCTGAATGGACACCTTAAAAAGGAAGTGCCAGAGAAGAATTTGGAAAGAAATAGGCCGAAAAGAGCCACTGCTGGAAAGAGTACGCCAGGGAAACAAGCACATGGCAAAACTGAAAATGCCTCCTGTGAAAATCGTTCTACCTCTCAAGCGGAGTCCTTGCACAAGCCACAAGACTCAATGGGAAAGCACGAAAAGGGCAGTAGTAAGTCTGGGTGGGGGATGCTGGGGGAGATTCCCATCCTTAGGCCCTCCACCAAGGAATTTCATGACCCACTGATATACATTGAGTCAGTCCGAGCTCAGGTAGAGAAGTATGGGATGTGCAGGGTGATTCCTCCTCCAGACTGGAGACCTGAGTGCAAGCTAAATGATGAAATGCGGTTTGTGACACAGATTCAGCACATACACAAGCTAGGCAGGCGCTGGGGACCCAACGTGCAGCGGCTGGCCTGTATCAAGAAGCACCTCAAATCTCAGGGCATTACCATGGACGAACTCCCACTCATAGGTAAGGGCTGTGGTTTCCTTGGCCTTTTGCCGCTGCTTGTTAGAGTCCATATGCAACTTTATGCTCCGTTTGCCTTTATGCTTAACCGAACCCCTGTTCAATTAACACTACAGAGTGTCACATCTCTCCCTTGGCTCAGATACGATGCAGGTAGGTTGTGGGAGAGCTTCGCCAGGAGGCTTTGTATTGCCACCTTCCTCCTGCTAGCTCGTTATTTCACCCAGGGAAATACGCTATACAGCATCCTGGTCTTCAGATTTAAGGATCTCCTCCTTTCCCTACTTTCTCTTTTATTAAGTAGTACAGCTATGGATATCGATAGTCTTGGTTTTAAATGTTGCCTCGGAATGTTCTTGGACCATACCAAAGGTGTTTTCCAAACAGGTTACAACGCTGCCAAGCTAGAATACAAATATTTTTCCCCCTTCCTTTAAAAGCATTTAACCAAGGGGAAAAATATCTTGAAACTGACTTCTATTTGGGTACTCAGGCACTTAAAATCACAAATTTGCAGTGACCTGCTGACATTTAACAACCATTAAGTGTCAAGAATAGGCAGTAAAATGTGGTTGATTGCAAAATGGAGGTTTCATTATTTCTCTCAGCAGGTGTCTGCCAGGGCTAATGCCTGAGTGAGAATCACTTATTTAACAGAATTCTTGGTTTATGGTCTGCTGTCAAATATGACACGTGACAAAAATGTGACAATAGTTTATAAAAACATGACAACAGCAGCATACAAATGAACTATTGAATGAGCCACCTCCATCTCGACTGCCTTTGCAGCCATGATACAGTAACAAACTTTTGTTTTTAATTTGTGTTAACCCTCTCCTTTGTTTTTGAAGTGTTTTGAGTCAAATCGCACAGGATCTGCATGTTGCAACTTGAGGCTAGAATTTTGCCTCTGAGGCATTATCCCATCAGAGGCAGCTATCAACGCTAGTTGGATTAAAGGACACACTTTTTTGCTTAAACTGTTCACAATGCTTTTTCTCCCCGTTTTATAAAGTTTGTTTTATGTCACATATGGTAAGTGAGTGAAAAATGCATAAAAGCACACAAAGAGATTGCAAAGTTTACGGTGAAGGGCTCGACAGAGAATGACAGAATTTGAGGAGAAGGGGTGAGGGTTAGTGCTCTATTGCAACAACCATGCACAAACATTCAAGGAAATCTGAAAATTAAAATCACTCAAGCAGCAATAAGTGAACATTTTGTATGCCTAATGTATGCAATGGTTGTATGCTAATAGAGAAGAATAATGAATTAAATTTACATTGGCAAGAGAGAGGAGAGAATGTGCAAGACAGCTCGATTAACGCTCCTGGAACAATGTTAACTTTTTAATGAAATACCTTAACTTGGCATTAAGATGGCATTACTGTTAATTATTTGTATTATTTAAGCACCTAAGAGCCTAATTAATAGGCAAGGCTTCTATTCTGCTGGGTGCTATATAACTGGAGCAAACAGTGGGCTCTTACAAAATTTGCATCCCATGTATCCTTTCTGCAGTTAATTTCCTACCTATCTGGTGTTTAAAACTAAAAACAAAATGGAGAAGAGAGGCTGGAGATCATCACTGTACAGAGATTAGAAATCTGTTGGCTCCAGCAGGAAAGATGTAAAATGATCTGTGATGATAAATGCACACTTATTTAAGCAGACATACATACAGATCCCCTCTTTCAGGGCCGAATCACATTTCCATTGAAGTCAGTGGGAGTGTTGCCAATAACTTGTGTAGTGCCAAGGTCTGGTATTAAACGCATACCTGAAGATTTAAGATTTTTTTTTTTTTAATGAGCTTGCTCAATGGGCAATTTAAACATATTTCTAACGTACTGAAATTAAGACAATTAAAAAAAAAAATAGACAACGCCGTTTCTGCACATGTGCCAGGTCTCATATTTAAGCCATTTAGCTATCGGCACTTTAGAAATAGAGTTAAAACTTTTCTTTTTTTTTTCTTTAGTCTTTCAAGGAAAGTTTAAGCAACATGCTTAGTCCAGTCCTGGAAAACATCAGCATGAGATATAAATGCTTCCAAAAGTTATGACTGTGTGAAATGGAATTATAATTGAGACCATTTTGTAAACCATAGCTGTGGCTGGCCCTATGGAGCATCTGCCAGATATATGGGACTCTGATTGAATGATGTGATACTTACGGTCTTATATTGCAGAGTGATTATGAGCTATCATTCCATTATACCGGAGAATATTGCATTTCTTAAATAAGTCATAAATATTGTGTTGAAACGAGGGCTTGAAACTGGGTGTGCGCAATTTGTTGCGCAGCAGAACATGCATAATATCAAACCGGAGCCATGCTTCTTTAAAAGTTAGGAGCGTGTTACCCAACTTTATGCAAGGGGGCTGCATCGATTGGATAAAAAGCCATCTGAAATTACACTTCCAGTTTATTTGTGAACTGTGCATTTGTAACACTAGACCAAAAAAGCGCTTTCTGTAATAGAGGCCAGCTTGAGTATTATTGTATGGGGAAGATTAAGGAGGAAAGAAGGAAAACCTTTCAATTTTTTTTTTTTTCCAATGGTCTTGACCTTTTCTTTGCTCAAAGACTTAAACATTTAGCCTATTAGGAAAAAAAAAAAAAGGTAAACCTGCTATGCTGTGGCCCTGCCTACAGCCTTGTGGTATACTTCTCAAAGCCTTTCTTGTGATTTTGGCCACAACCAAAAGCCTTTCCCCCCTTTCCACACCTTTGACCAGGGCTATGCTGACACCACTAGCAGGCAGCCTCTCACCCTGCTGTCAGCATCACCTGGAAATGGTGGATTGGCAGTGGGGAGAGGGGAAAACAGAGGGAAGAAGAGCATATGGGAGGGAAAATGAAGGAGACTGAAAACTGGGATCAGCAATGAAGTGTCTGAGGTACAGCACGGTGTAGTTGTAAGGAGGTGATACTGCTTGCACAAGCAACAAGACAAAAAAGCTGGGCCTTACCAGATCCTGTAGCTGTGCATCCAACAGCAAATATTTACCATAATGCTGCTTCTTGCACTTTCCTGGTTGATAATAACATTTCTTTCTAAGTGCTAACCACTGTGGCATAATGATTTTCTACTTTCATCACAGAAAAAGAAAGAGAAGGAGAGACTATGTGGCAGCGATGTTGACACCAGTTTTGTATTAATTCTTCTTTTTCCTTTAGCAGTGCCCTGTTGAATTGTAGGTGGTCTTTGGCCAGTTTCTTAACTCTTTCTGCTGATGATTTATTTCTGTGCTTTGAGAGTATTTATGATGCTTCCTTTATTGTTCGTCATCCTTTTGGCTGCTTTTTATGCTGAAGTTTGTACAATCTTCGGTTTTTATTTTTTGACTGGAGTGTGAAATGTGCTAGTCATCTTAAAACATACAAACCCATAATGGAATATAAAATATGGATGGCCTCAAAGTGGGAGAATGCATCTGGAACTTTTTATGTGGTAGCAGTTGCCAGCTTTCTTTTAAGGCACCTCCTCTCCCTCTTCCCCCATCTTTAAATTATTATTTTTTTCTACCTGCAGTGAAATTAATGATGTTACTGTGCTCCTTTTAAATACTTAATATATTCAAAGTGTTGTTCGGACATGAGATAATGGGTATTTCACCTCCAGAAAGGATAAATACTTGTCTGTTTGATTGCCAGCACCTTTCTTGACACTTGTTTTTCTTCTTGCCTGTATAAAGCAGATGTGGGGCTGGTGGCAGACGAGGGGAGGGTGGGAGTGTGGGGCTTTTTAAGAGTTGGGCAACTCCTGTTTCCCCTACTGCTGGGTGATACGGGGGCAAGGTACGTGTCAGGAGATAGCTGGGGATGCTCTGAGAAGAGATGGGCGTGAAACTCGAGAAGAAGAGCAAATTTAGCCATAGGGAGTGCCACTGTAAATAGGTACGATAATTCTCTGAGCAAACTAAGTCAGCAGAACAGCAGCGGGTGCCTGTCCTGGGAGGCGTGCAGGGTGGGGACGGTCCTGCTGTGGTGCCCAGGTACCCACAAGTGGCACGTCCCGCGTGTTCCCAGCTAGCAGGAGCGCTTGCCGTGTGCCACCCGCAGGTTTGCTAACCAGTTCCTGTGTTTCCCTTTCCCCCCCCTCTGCTGCCTGGCGCACGTGGACCCCAGGAGGCTGCGAGCTCGACCTGGCCTGCTTCGTCCAGCTGATCAACGAGATGGGGGGGATGCAGCAAGTGACTGACCTCAAGAAATGGAACAAACTGGCAGACATGCTGCGCATCCCCAAAACTGCACAGGACAGGCTGGCCAAGCTGCAGGAAGCCTACTGCCAGTACTTGCTCTCCTACGACTCCCTCTCCCCCGAGGAGCACAAGAAACTGGAGAAGGAGGTCTTGCTGGAAAAGGAGATCTTGGAGAAGAGGAAAGGACCTTTGGAGGGACATTCGGAGAATGCCTACAAGTTCCATTCCTTGCCCCGGTTTGAGCCCAAAAACGGACTCATCAACGGCGTGGTTCACAAAAACGGCTTCCGCAACAAGTTAAAAGAGGTCGACGTCCCACTGAAGACGGGCAGGCGGCGGCTCTTCGCTCAGGAAAAGGAGACCACGAAGGAGGACGAGGAGGAGGAGGAGGGAGTTCTTAGCGACTTACACAAGTGTATATACAAGGTAACGAGGCGGGCTCTGCTGGCTTCCTCGCGCAGAACGGCCGCTGCTGTGCTCCAGGTTGCACCCGGTTTTGGGGGGAGCTGCTGGGCTGTACACCCGGGCGCTCTGCTGGCTTTAGCCTCATCTGCCTGGCTCTGACGGCGTGCCTGAAAAACTGGGATGCCTCCTCGTTGTAAGGAGACATTCCTGCGCCAGGCTACCCCCCTCCGCCTCCCTGTGAGAGGCTCCTTGAATAGCTCTGCCCAATTATCCTTGCAGACGCAATTTTTATTTTCATTTTCTAGTGACATTTAAAAGCAATGCTCTGCTCTCTCACCCCTTCTTGCGAGCCTCTTGTAGTAGCAGCAGCACTTCACATCAAAGCTAGCATCACTGGGAATAGACTACGTTTAGAAAGGGCAAATTGAAATGCAAACAATATTTTCATCCGCGCTGCCAAATTTTGCTCGGCGCTAACAGTCACGTGAACGCCCAGTCCTCCACGTATCGAGTACATCATTTACAAAAGAATGCTGACTCTCTCACTGTGTTTTCTTTGGCAGCCTCCTGCCCTTGAGCAGGACTTGGCACTGCGGCTCGCAGCGCAGCTCGGAGTTGTGCTCAGCTGCTCAGCCAAGCTTGGAGAGAAATACAGAATTCAGTGTCCGTGCCCACGAAAGGAATACGCTGTTCTTCCCTTTCCAATCTCACTTCCATCACTGGGAAATGAGGCCAGATAGCCCAAAGTGGCTTATTGCTAAGCTATTTAGAGGCTGCGTGAGCTCATGACTTGGGCTTTATAAGCTTGCTTCGGGTTTCTTTGCAGCCTATTACGATTTGTCAGCCAGAATTTTTTATTTGGGGACTCCGTCCTCAATCCCGCCTCTGAAAAGCAATCTCCTTGCCATCTGCCTACTGGACAGAAGCATATCTAATGACAGCAGTGTTTGCGAATAGTGGAGCGGCATTTAGGTGGTTAAAATATTGTGCTTAATGATGTAAAATGAAAAATCTGATACGACTTACCCCAACTGCAACAACCTCCCGTGTAGCCGGGGGGGATGCCTCTGCTTTCCCAGTGTAAGTTGCAAGTTGAGGTTTAGAAGATAAACAAGTAGCTCAAAAAGCAAGACTGTAATTTGTTAAGAGAAGTATCCCAGTCAGGCTTTTAGAAAATAAGAAAAAAAAAAAAAAAAGGCAAGCAAGATATGGCTGGTAACCTTCTCCCCCCAAAAAAACGTCTGAGAGCTCCCCCCCAAATTGCTGTAGCTGCACAAAAAGCACTGATGGTGCTGGAAGCATCAGGCCTTGTCTGAGTCCAGCAAAACCCAGTAACAGGACCTTAGGAATATTTCTGTTCCGTGGCGTAGGAATTACCAGAGAGGAGCATCGCTGAGGCTGCAGGTTGGTGCTCTCTCCGCCTGGACCAGGCTCCTGCTGTACAGCTCCCTCAGGAGGCCCAGTCCCTCTGAGCAGAGGAGCTGGAGCTTCAATTTCCAAAGCACTTGAGGGGTTATACCTCAAGGACAGGTGCCTGACAAGAGGTTATGGCACTTAGAGCAAGCCCGAAAGCATAAAAATGAGAAATTTTGCAGTGGGAGTCCTTCGTTACTTGGCAGCCCAGCAGGACCAAGCTGAGGTGGTGCCTGGCTTTTGGATTTAAGCGGAGGGCACTTCACAGAAATTTCTGAAACAAACTTTTTAATCCTGCATTCTCTGTTTCTCTTGAGTGTGACGGTGTCCTTCCGTGTCTGCATGTGGATGGGGGACTGTTCTCTTCCTATTAACACGTTTCTGAGAAAATCTAAATTTTTTTTTTTTTTATCAGACTGTGTCCTCACGTTACAGTTTCAGCATGTGGTGGGATTATTATGGTTCCTTTCTAAAGCGCATTTCTCATTCTGATTAAAAACAAAACAATCAAACAAAAGCCCTTCTATAAATGTCCAGGTCAATAGATCGAGGGCTGGAGGAGAACATCATAATCCTATGGACACAGTCCAATTCGGATCATAAAATCTATACCTCAGACCATAAAGAGAGACCATACATTTAGGGCTTTGCACGGTGATTCCTGCAGCCAGCATGTGCTTGAGCTGGAACGCATTTTTAGAAAGAGACATCCAGTCTTCCAGGAGCAGTTACCACCATATCGCATGTCAAGGTTGGAGTAAATCTCCTTTGTGTTTGGCTGATTTTCTGCCAGGACTCCCAAATTACTTTCAGTGTTGCTCCTTGCCAGGCTGCAAGGCCTGCTGTGCTTTTAGGTGCATGCTGCAGGCTGCTGCCCTTGCTTTTTTTACTCCCTAAAAGTATGGCTTTTTCTGCCTGACTTTCCTCCCCTTTCCACACCATTGCCAGGGGTGACACACACCCGTCAGGCTTGCTGATGGTGCTCCCAGTTTGTTCTTGAGGCTGATGCAGAGACCATGGGGAAAAAAAGTCAAAAAAAGGAAAAGGAAAGCTTGTCCCTTAATCCTTTCTCTGTCATATTGTCAGAGAAAATACTTTATATATTGTCTCTGTCACAGCAACAGAGACTCTGCTGAGTAGCTTGAAGTTCCCAGGACAGGTGCTGAACTGCTCAAGCATTTTTTGAGGGCAGTTAGAAGGTTATTTTATTTCTCAGCACTTAATTCTGCATTCTGGTTGAGATGCTCTGCTACGACATTTTGAACTATTTTCTGAACACCCATTAGAAAATGTTGTGAGATCCCTCAGATTAAGAAAAAAACAACAAGCAAACAAATAAAAAGATAGAAAACCTCAGTCATTAAATTTGTTTTACAACTTCTAGGAGACTAAAAAGATACCAGATTCTTGACTGAGGAAAAAATGGGCAAATACAATTTTAAAGGGCCAAACTGTTGAGTTTTTCCTCTTCTCTTGCTTGCTGCATATCTGAAAAATGGAAAGACACAGCTGATCTTGGAAGACCGATCCTCATTCTTCCTTCTCGTTGTAGGATGAGGGAAAGCTGTTGCAGAGCATTTGTCAGCTTGTGGAGTATGTGCTCAAGTTTGACAACTGTTGGTGCGGGCCCTGCATTTTATGGGAGTTCTTGTTTCAAGGCTCTGCCTCAGTAAATGATTCACGAGGGCATTAAAAGATGAAGGAAATTGCTTATTGTATCGCAAAGCAGCCAGCTCTGAACTTTATGGGAACTGGAGGGCCCCAGGCTGTGGGCATTTCATAAGCTTCTGCCACGGCTAATTGCATTGCGTTCAATTAAGAAAGTGACGATGTCACAGCCGTAGGAGCCCGGCAAAGGGATAGACTTGGCCTCTGGGCGAAAGGCTGCTGTGCAGTTGTTCCCTGCTTACTCTTGGGCATAGTTCATAAATAAATAAGAGAGAAGGCTGAGGTGGTTTGGCAGATCTGTTTCATTACTGGAAAACCTAAAAGGTTGTAGTCTGAGAGATAAAATGCCAGTTTAAGTGGAGTTTAAGCCCATGGTTGCTCAGATGGGTGATAGGGGAACACATTGGGGTTTAGAGGAAGAAGTAGATCTGGTAAGGTGTGGGAGATGTTTTCAGCTTTGTGTTTGCAGAGCGATGCTGGTCGTTGCCTACAGTGATCCCTGTAAACCAGCTTGGCCACGGCAGCTACTGTGGGGTTCGTGAGCTTGGCACCCGCCAGCTCTCACAGGTTGTGGCTTCCCAGCTCCCTTCTTTCACCCTGGAGCAGAGAAGGCAACAGGGTGATCCCTGTATGGGTGTCCTGCTATGTCTGGCTGAAAGGAGCAAGCAGGTTCTGGTGCTCCTGCCTTCAGTGCCTTCAGAGGATGCTCCCAGAGCTACTGCTATTAGAGATGCACATCAAAGCAGGTACCCAGAGAGTCAGATAGAGCTCAAACACAAAGCCGAGTCAGGTCCTGCTCTCATACAGGCTATGTCCTGCAGTAGTGCCAAGAAAGAGTGCACTCATTTGGCAATTTTACTGAATTTTACTTTCCTGGTCCTGGTTCCTTGAAATTGCACTTTTATTGAATGGTGCAAAACTAGTTTTTGTGTGCAGGTGATTAGTGTAATTTCAGTAAACTTTATTTTTTGTGACCCCCTTTGATCTCATACAATACTGGTTCAATGCTGAACATTTCTATGAACTTTCTAAATCCTTTTCATCTCTTTCTGTGTATGTAAAAGCATAGCCACATGGTCCTTTGGATCTGAATCTGAAGTTCAGGGAGTGTTGAGCACCGAGTTGTGTGTCCGTCTCCTGTAGTTTTGAAACGCAGAGCTGTGCTGGATGAAGCAGTGTACATGGTTTTCTTTGAATGTTCAGCTGGTCTCTAAAGGATTGGTTCAACAATATTATTTTGACATTAAATATGATGTCATGTGATAGGATTTCTCTATCACTGAGATATTTTCCCCAAAAAGAAACGAGTATAGATCCACATGTGTTCTGAAGACATTCTTCTCTTTGTGATTTGAGATTGAGCATGTAAGGAGAAGAGCGAAGCCAGGGGAGATGGAGGCACCTTTTTTTTTTATTTTCACTTTTCATTATATTTTCTTTTTCCACAGGGTAGGTCTGTTTCTTTAACGACCTTCTACCGAACAGCAAGAAACATCATGAACATGTGCTTCACAAAGGAGCCTACAGTAGCTGAAGTAGAGGTGAGACCAACACAAGGGGTGGCAAATGTTTCATAGGGGGGAGATTGAGCATGCAAGTTCAGCATAGCTGATGTTAAGGCACTGCCATTCACAGTTCAGTGTGGGATATCTGGTGTGGAAGAAAATTAATTTATTAGATAGATACGGTACTGATTTCTTCTCTTGATTTTTTTTTCCTAAACATATTTAATAAAGGTGTTGATGAACTGAGGAAGAGAAGGATGTTTTAATTCATTTTGTGATGAAGCACAGGAACAAGGAGATCTAAATTCTGTCTTTGCAATCCACTATTACTTATAATTATTTATATTCTTATTTTTAAGCAGTGTTGTATGTTGAGTTACATTTCTGATGTCATTTCTGGGGTTTATATTTTAATGTAACGGGAGATACCTTGTTCAATAAACTGAAAATCTGTCCCCATTTTCTTTCACAACAGCAAGAATATTGGCGGTTAGTGGAACAGAAAGATTGCCATGTAGCAGTGCATTGTGGAAAAGTAGATACCAACACCCACGGGAGTGGCTTTCCTGTGGGGAAATCTGAACCATTTTCAAGGTAAGGTCGCAGAGTCTGTGCTGGCTGCCCCACTGATACGAGCAGAGGTGGGGGCACGAGGCCAGCAGGGCAGCACAGTGATGGGGACATTGGTAGCAGGGACGTGGCACTGACATGTATCTGCCTCTGTGTTGCCCCCTTAACAGGCATGGGTGGAACCTCACAGTCCTTCCTAATAATACAGGATCCATCCTGCGACATCTTGGTGCTGTGCCTGGTAAGCAAGGCTCTTTCCTACGTTTTCAGCAGTCCTGAGTTCCTTCTAAATGTGGCCGTGTAGTCATCAAAGCCTTCTCACTCTTTCCAGTCCTTCTGTTGGGTGGCTGCCTGGGTAGAGAGGCAGTTGTATGTAGCAGTTGGTGTTTGTAGGGCTGAAAGCAGGTGTGCAGATTAAGAATTAATGAACGGTTGAGACCATATACCTGGGAGGAACCAGTTGTGCTCGCAGTATCACTTTCTGTTGTTGCCAGTACATCGGTGTTCTTGTTTTTTGTCAAGGTGATGAAAGACAGAGCCATGCAACTTTCTTACTTGCAAACCTAGATGAGTGCTGGGCAAAGCAGCATGCAGGTTTTTTAGATGAATTGTCACAAGTGTTACAAGCTCCAGCTGCATCTGTGCCATTGAAATTTACCAGTAGAAAACATTAGTTGAAAGCAAAATCCAGTCACCTGTGCAGATGTTGAGCCTGGACCTCACCAGCTGGGAAAGAGGATACGTGTTCACATGTACAACATGTACACCTGACAACATGAAGCAGCCTCCTCTGATCAATGTTGTTGAGCTTGAATTATGGGCTTTTGTCAGTAATTTAAAGAGTAACATTTTTTACAGCTATTGGAAAACAAATATGTTGAAGGGCACTGTAAGCATCTGGTAGTAGAAAATGCTGAATTTAATAAATAAATCACTCTTTGTTAATTATTCACTCTGATAGGAAGACTTAAAACTTCAGGGTCAGCTGACAGGTAGAAGATTTTTCTACCAAGATGCCCTCAAACTGTATTTTAATCAGAAATTGCAGTTACTCAAAACTCATTTTCAATCTCTGTTTTAGGAGTGACGATTCCTTGGCTAAATATTGGCATGGTCTTTTCTACCTCATGCTGGTCTCGAGACCAAAATCACCTTCCATACATTGACTACTTACACACTGGTGCTGATTGCATTTGGTAAGTATCCCTGTGTTTTGTTCTCTTTGTGTTCACCACAGTTGTCCTTCTGTAGGCTTGGGTTAACAGCAGTTTGAGTATCACCTTTTGCATGGGTGAATGCCGTCTAGAAGTCTAGTCTTGATGAAGATTTAATTTGAAAACGTTGAGAAAACAGGTGGAAAGAAGCCTTTCTTGGAAGAAATCTTTCAGTTTATCTTCTATGGTCTGTTCTGAGATAGTGATAATATATACTTCTGCTTGTTATAGTGTTCAATCTATAGAAGGTTTTCATGATATGGAAACTAGCATGACAGCTAGGCAAGGTAGGCTTCCTTTAGGCTGACAGAGAGATACTTGTTCAAGCTATCTTTATATTGTCGCTTGTAAAATAATTGAATCCATGCTCTGACTGTATAGGAACCACTTTCTTACTTTACACAAAATATCCTGAACTCTCTATCCACCACATCCTTTATATTTTCTACCATACATTTTTCATTATCATATGGAAATCATTTTTAATGCTTACACACATCGTTCTGGTACCTGGCTATGGGCGTTAGCAGTTAGTTGCGAGCTACATTTCATATTCTGTAGACACTTGATGTAAGTGCACTTACATCGATGTACCCCTGGACAAACAGCTCATTAGATCCTGTGATACAGCTACAATTAGCTGTACGAGCAGATATTGTCAGCTCTTCTGGCTGTCAGCCTGAAGATCAGCAGAGAAAAAGTACTCATCAGTACAGCGAACAGTAATGAGATGTTAAATCATAGGAAGTACAGCCTCCTACAGATTCATCATATGACACACACGGAGTTAATATGAGTGCACATTGTAAGCAAACATCCTGTTACAGACACGGTCTGTAAGGCTAGCAGAATGCTTTATAAATTGGTGGTGAGACCTGGACAGATGACAAGAGAACTGCCCCCTCTTCCCCAAAATCTTTCCAGATTGATTCTCTTCCATCATTTGCCAAGTGTGGAAGAACGGCTGTGTGTGTGACTGGTGCTGGGGCACATGGACTCCAGATTGAGGCCTCGTTCTTTAAAGTGAACGGAGATGAGCCGTGGTAAATCTGGAGGTGCTTTTTATTTGCCTGAGCATAACAAAACCAAGTAAAGCAGTGTTGCAGATAAACCCTAGCATGGCAGCAACTCAAGGCAAGTTCAGCAATCCCAGGATTTGCAGTTTCCCACCAAGCTGTGCTGTTCAGTTCACAGCGATGAACACCAAGTGCTGGATCTTGGGAACAGGTATCCCCTGAATGGGCATGAAGTATGACCCTTCCAGCAGGGTGCAAGCAGGCACCCGACATCAAGTAGTGGTGCATTGTCACCACATCACATGCCTGCATCCTGCAAAGTAGCAGTTCTCCAGATGTGTGAAGCTAACACCTGAGTCTTCTGTGTTACTTCTTGTCATTTCTGCGTAGGAAGTGCTGCCAGCACTGAGCATAGAGAGGACAGCTAGGTTGTCAGCTTCTAGAGGAGAGGAGGATGCGCAGCTTGGGGCATGTACCCAGCAGTTTTAAATCTTAAGTCAGGTCTTTCTTTTGTTGCAAGGGAGGGGAGAGATGTGAGATTTGTTTAGTAAGAAATGAAAGAAGGTATTAGACTGCTTCGTGTACTGACAGTAGAGGTGATTCGTGGTTTCTTGATTGTTATGAGCAGAAAATATTTTTAAATAAAAGGTACTTTGGTTCTTGCACGTAGAATAAATATACTGGTTTGTAATACAGGTAACAGTATGTGTGTGTGTGTGTATAGATAAATGTAGTTGTGTAAGTGCTCGAGGCCAGGCTGGATGGGGCTTTGGGCAACCTGGTCTGGTGGGAGGCGTCCCTGCCCATGGCAGGGGGTTGGAACTGGGTGGGCTTTGAGGTCCCTTCCAACCCAAACCATTCTGTGATGATCCTATGATATTGGTGCTCAAGAGATGCAAACTTCTGCTCATAATTACCTATTCCAGTGCCATTAAAATGCTCATGGTGCTACAGCTGATTTTCCTACTCTGATTCTACAGAGCTATGAATTTTCACGTTTCTGTTTTGGTGATTTTGTGTCTTCTGGCATCTACTGAACACCATCAGACTCAATCTAAATAAACAGCTTTCCATCAGTCCTGAATATTTTGCAAAAAAAGAACTGTGTGGGCATGCATGTTTAATTTCTTTCTTTCAGTCAATGTCCTGGTCTAAATTGCCTTGTACTGTGTAGCTGTGGACCATTATTTACTCCAT